>NW_028274807.1:23601349-26101349 GCF_037043125.1 Eumetopias jubatus | reverse complement strand
AGAATCCTTTTAATGTCCTTTTGTCTTAGGATCTTCTTAGACAAACCACAAATGTGAAATCCACTAGATATTTGCTAAATGTATAGAAGAATATCATAGGCTTCTTTCTTGGTCTTCAGGAAATATGTACCATGGAAAAGCTCTAATAGGGTTATAGTCAAGATATTTTGGGGTAGGGAGTACTCTTCTGCTTGTCTTTCCTGGTTTCCTGAATTCCTATATGAACTCTGGTGATGTATGTTACTTAACTGGGCCAGAATCTAATTAGCTACTTATTGCTGCTCCCATTTGTGTCTCTTGTTCCAGGAATTCACTTTTTTTTTTTATCTGTATTTTTGCCACGGTATCATTCGAATAAAAGAAACACATTAGCTCTTCCTCTCTTGTGAACCTTAAAAGATTCCTTGGGGAATGATAAAAGGTTCACCTGATTTTCTATAAAGAATTTCTCCTCATTCTATGGAAAAAGGGCTTCCTTAGCTTCCCCACACCAATAATAAATTATTAAAGAGGTCTCACGGGCAAGAAGGGGAAATGTGGTTCTGCTGGCAGCACTGTGACAAACACTCATATTAATTATAAAAAATAACAAGGGTGAAAGTTCAAAATCCAAACTTTGCTCTCAAAACAGCTTTTTTTCCTGAGATAGGTTTCAACTTTCAACATTGAACTTCCTGAAAAATAGACTGCAACCTGATCCTAAAGATGAGTTTAGCATACTCTAGTTTTTGTTTTGGCTTTTAAAGAGGAAAAAACCCAAATGAGCTAATAATCATAATACTCATAGTAATAAAAATTAAAAAGTAATAATACAGTGTGTGATCGAATCAGAGCCCAGGATTAGGCCAGGTAGGTGGTGAGAAGCTATTTACAAGCATTGGGCACGGGCCACCATCCAACATGGAAGGAAGGTGTGAAAGCACAGGGCTTGTGGCCAGAGACGATAAAACACATGCAGGGTAAGGTAGGGCAGAGTAAAAAACAAAACAAGACAAAATCCAAACTCAGACAATAGCTGAGTTGAAAACCAGAGGTCATTTTCAGTTAATAGAGGCAAGAGTATGTGAGAACGAGGGCCAACCAATTCAGGGAATTTTGATAACAATTTGATAACATGCCAGGCTTCAGTTTTATTGGCCTTGCTCCTTACATGGGGAATTTTCCTGGGGGCATGTTTAAAGAGCCCATGAGTCTCTCGGCAAGTGGCCCACGAGGATGTGTTTCTTTTTGTTATAAATACAGTGTAATGACACGCCTCATTTACCAGTTAAAACCATGATAGCTTATTCAGATCCATCATGCTAAGGATTACTTAGGGACTGTGCAACAGACACTTGTTTCTGCTGCCAGCAAATACATTTAGTCCTCCTGTTACAGTGTATTACATTGTGAAATGTTGGTTCTGCATGGGTTGTTAAAAAGGCCCAGGTAGGAAAGAGAAAATTCATACCCTGCAATTGGCCTCATCCTCCCATTATTTCCCCACAGTACTAACATCATAATCCATTTCTTTGCAAAAGAAAAGCAAAAGCACATTTGATAATTATAAAATATGTCACTTTGCTAGAAAATATCTGGATATCGTTTCTTATCCATGAGTGTAATGTATCAGTTTATGGTTCTACCCAGTTGTTTTCTAGACATGTCAAATGATATGAATTAAATGATTAAAACTTAATACTGACCCCAGATATTTACTCCTTTTTAAAAGATTATTTTTCCATGCTACTACTAAAACTAGTACAGAAATGACTCCTAATAGATAAAATCCTAGTCTTAAGGTTGTCAAGAAGAGCTCGGTTCTAATTTCCTTCAGTTTTCTTTATTTTAACTGTTATAATTTTTTCTCAAAGTTTTTATTTAAATTCCAGCTAGTTAACATACAGTGCAATATTAGTTTCAGAAGTAGAATTCAGTGATTTGTCACTTCCATGCATCACCCGGTGCTCATCACAACAGGTGTGCTCCTTAATACCCATCACTTGTGTCACCCATCCCCTCCCACCGCCTCCCCTCCGGTAACCCTCAGTTTGTTCTCTGTAGTTGAGAGTTTGTTTCTTGGTTTGCCTCTTTTTTCTCCCCATGTTCATTTGTTTTGTTTCTTAAATAATTTTGTTATAATTTTGTTTTAAAGATTTTATTTATTTATTTGACAGAGAGAGACACAGCGAGAGAGGGAACAGAAGTAGGGCGAGTGGGAGAGGGAGAAGCAGGCTCCCCATTGAGCAGGGAGCCCGATGTGGGGCTCGATCCCAGGATGCTGGGATCATGACCTGAGCCGAAGGCAGACGCTCAACGACTGAGCCACCCAGGCGCCCAAATTTTGTTATAATTTTAATGTTTCACACTAACTTCTTTAATTTTTAATATTTACTCCTTTTTGTAAGTCCTTTCCTCGAATCCTGGCTTTGAATAGATTGCAGTAGGATAGCTGCTCCAAGACATATGAAGGATATGAAGTTATGATCCTGAAACAGAAGATCTACAAGTGGCCTAGAACTAGGCTCTCTATGAACTTGTCGTGGTGCTTTAGTCTCTGAGAGAAGGGACTTCCACACTGGCCCTGGCTCCAACACTCAGCCCCCAGAGGGCCCCATAGCCTCCTGGAGTGAAAGGCAGATCCTCTCTTCCAATCCAAGCTGTTTACAGGGACCACAGAAATATGTGTTGATGGACAAAGAGGCCTCCTGGGGACTAAAGACACCAACGTCTTTAGGATCAATACACTCGGAGTTTGGGCTGCGACAACAAAGTGCCATAGACTGGGTGGCTTATAAATGACACAGATCTTTTTCTCACACCTCTGAAGGCAGGAAGTCCAAGATCAGGGCGCCACCTCGGTTAGATTCTAGTAAGGTTCTCTTCCAAGTTGCAGAGCTGTCTCTGCATTGTATCCTTCTATGACAGAGAGAGGGTGAGAGAGCTTTCTGGGGTCCCTTTTATAGGGGCACTAGTCCCATTCATGGGGGCTTAGCTCTCATGTCATAATACTATCACCTCCTTTTTTTTTTATAATTTTTTAAAGAGTTTTTTTATTTATTTGACAGAGAGAGACAACAGCGAGAGAGAGAACACAAGTAGGGGTAGTGGGAGAGGGAGAAGCAGGCTTCCTGCTGAGCAGGGAGTCCAATGTGGGACTCGATCCCAGGACCCTGGGATCATGACCTGAGCCGAAGGCAGACGCTTAACGACTGAGCCACCCAGGCGCCTCTAATACTATCACCTCCTAATACCACCCTCACCTCCTAAAACTATCATCACATTGGGGGTTAGGGGCTCAACCTATGAATTTTGGGGGGACACAGTACAGTGCACTCTTTTGGGGACAGGCAGAATGCTGTTAAAAATCAAGAACCCTGAACGTTCATCATCACTAGCTTCATCTAGCTTTTGAGGCATTTTTCTCTTTTACCTTAATGTTGGCAGGAGAATTGCTCTTCAACACATGCCAGATTTCCCTCAAATGGCAGATAACTTGCAACAGTGAACCTCTTAGTGAAGATCCTTCTCACTTCAATTAAGCACTTTTGACACTAACACTGGCAGATCATGAAGACTTCAGAAAAGTAGTATATTAGCGATCTAAAGCATAATATTAAAAAAAAATGAAAGCCAACATTGATTGATTGCTTTCTATGTGATCAGCAGACTGTTAGGCACCTTACATGTGTTATTTCACTTTATAATACATGTCCATTTAATAATTTGCATTCACTTAGTAGTATATTGAAGAGATGGATGTCAGTTATTCTATATATAACTCAAAATGCAGATGCAAAATTTCTTTAGTTCTGCCTTATGGTGGAGTAATACACAATTTACCAGCAAGAAGAAATGTTTTATTTGTTTGCATTTTTCCTAGAGAAAAGATGACTTAATAAAGTAAATAAAAATTTTAATAGCTGAACCTAAGCAAAGCATTATTGGCCTGAGAAAAGGAAAGTTAGCAAAAGTTCTTCTATTTTCGTATAGTTTTGGCAGTTATTTTGAAGAGAAGTATTGGACCATATGTATTTTTAATTATTGTGTTTAAGGGATAGTATAATAGACAACACTCTTCTAATCAGAAATAATATGTTAACTGGTTTTTAAAAGAAACAAGCTTTTAGCTTCCACCTTATGAGTGATGTCAAAGGTCTAAATCAATATGTATTGCTTTACTGTACTTCTACTACATTAAATCTTCTTCCAGGATTTTGAAACAACACCACCACCACCAGCACATCAGTTACAGCAGAAATACTCTCAGGAAGATAAAAATAGAACGATGTCAGTGTTAGGCTTGTTGAAGTACCTGTGTTGTATACCCATGGCTTTTAGGAAATAAAGCATACAATCATCTGAATTAAATGAAAACGAGGTCAAATGAGGATAGTTAAATTTTGACAGCTTATTTATTCATTTGTTTGTTTCTGAATCCACTCACTCACACATAGAGAAGCAGTCAATTCCCTGCCCTCTATTGTATCTTTTTTCCCTCTGCCAAGCAAATGACACAAACTCTCACTATTTTATAGGTATGAGGTCTTAGGTTTATTACTTAATTTTGATGTCCTATATTTCTAATATGTGAAATAGGGATCATATTTTCTTTGCCGCATTGTTAAAAGATTAAATGAGATAATGAATTGTCAAAGATACATGAGAGGTCCTCAACATAGTCGCTATTATTATTTTTATCTGTGTGATGACATATTGCCATCACTATTTGCAATGATGTGCTAAAACTAGCAAGAGTCACTTGTGGTATGTAAGTGGGTGCCAGACACTATGCTGAATTTAGCTTTACTTCAGCCCATTTGAGTAGGCCATATTATTCCCATTTTACAGATAGAGAAAGCAAATAATTTGTACAGTAGTTGACAAATGGCAGACTATGGATACGAAGCTACTTGTATTCATTAACAAGTGCCTTCCGTGAAAAAAAGGACTCGCCTGTGATAGAAATGTAGTGGCCAGTTAGGAGCCTGGATGCTGGGGCCATGTAACCTGGGTTCTAACACAGCCATTTCTCTGTAGCATGATTTGGGCAAGTAGCATAGTCACTCTCCCTGACTCAGTTTCTTTATTTACAAATAAAGAAATAATAACAATAACAACAACAACAACAACAATAATATTACCTAACTCCTAGGGTTATGATTATTAAAGAAGGTAATGTTTGTGAGGCACTTTAAAATTGTGCCTAACATATAGTAAGTGCCAGAAAATGTTTGCTTATAAAAATACAGAGGCTCCAGGGGTGCCTGGGTGGCTCAGTCCTTAAGCGTCTGCTCAGGTCATGATCCCTGGGTTCTGGGATCCAGTCAGGCTCCCTGCTCAGCGGGGAGCCTGCTTCTCCCTCTCCTGCTCTCCCTGTGTGTACGCTCATGCGCGCTCTCTCTCTCTCTCTGTCAAATAAATAAATAAAATCTTAAAAAAAAATACAGAGGCTCCAAATTACTCTGTACTGGTAAGTATTTAAAGGGCAATTGGATATAGCCTCATTTAGGAATTTCTCATAGATCTAAAAAGGTTTGGGTTAAAGTTATCTGGAAGCAATCCTAGATTCAGGAGAGAGCAAAGGACCAGACACTCCTCTAGCTCATAAGCATCTTTGTGTAAATCATCTTTCTGAGGCACCTTGAAAAGCTTGGCTATCACTGGCCCCAGTTTGAGGGGCTGGGCTCTTTTAGGGGCTGAAAGGATCCATGTCCATTCTGGAAACAGGGAACTCCTCTCTCCACCCAAGCCCCTGTTCCAGATAGGAGCTAGTAAGGGTCTTCTCACTTACATATGTTACTGCTACATCTATTGCTTTTTAATATCTCTCCTCCCACTCAGAAGCACTGAGGGGCAAACAAACTGAAAGGAGGGAATTCAGGGGTTGCCTGGTGGCTCAGTCGGTTAAGCCTCTGCCTTTGTCTCAGGTCATGATCCCGGGATCCTGGGATGGAGCCCTGGATCAGGCTCCCTGCTCAGTGGGGAGCCTGCTTCTCCCTCTCCCTCTGCCACTCCCCTGCTTGTGCTAGCGGGGGGGGGGGGGGGAGGCGCACGCTCTCTCTCTCTCTCTCAATAAATAAAATCTTTAAAAAAAATGGAGGGGGACACTCGGGTGGCTCAGTCAGTTAAGTGTCTGCCTTTGGCTCAGGTCACGATCCTAGGGGTCCTGGGATTGGGTCCCGCATTGGGCTCTTTGCTCAGCAGATAACCTGCTTCTCCTTTCGCCTGCCGCTCCCCCCTGTGTGTGTGCAGTATCTCTCTGTCTCTGTCTCTGGCAAATAAATAAATAAATAAAATCTTTAAAAAAATAAAAATTAGAAAATTAAAAAGAGGAGAGAATCCAGTTATATCTATACTGATATTTAGTTTCAGTACAGGCATTCAGTACTAAATAAATAATAATTCTTCTTGTGCAAAACATTCTTTCCATGCTGATCTTAGATTCAGAGCTAGTGGTATTTCAGGCTAAGTGATAAGATTACCCTGAGACCATTTCACTGAGGGTTATCTTTCTTTTGGGAAATATTTCCTAAAATGGTTTTGTATAATCCTTAGTAGCTCTTCACAGAACTCCAAACTTCACTACCAGGAAACTGGTGGCAGAATTATAATGTTGCCCCTGGCCCACTCTGCCATCCTTTTGTAATCAGGCAGCCTTCTGGAAGCACTTAAGCAGCTTAGTGCCTTCAGTCTGACACTTCCGAAATGGCCATCTGCTAACAGTTCTTGGCTTGATATTCCAGATGCAACCCTGAGCTTCTCAACGAATGGCAGAACTTCTTTTTTCCTAATTTGGGGTTCGTTTGCATCATTAAACACAAATATTTTGTGTTGACGAATTGGAATTGAAAAAAATATTCAAGAGATGTCTATAAAAATGTGTGCGGAAATTTTCAAAGAAATACTTGTTGAGTTGAATTGGAAGAAAGTATGATGTAGTTGTCGAAAGGGTCAAGTCAAGCAAACATGGTCAGGCATCGTAGAACCCAGAGTGTGCTAATCTCAGTCGGACTGAGGGTTCATTATAGCCTGTTTGGAAACCATTTTCTAAGAGCTGCCAATTCAAATATATGCATATGTTACGGAAAATGTGCATATTTTCCAATGAAATTTTTCTGCATTTGTCTAATGTGTATTTACTGTATACTTAATTATTAGCCAGATACAAAACAAGAATCTTGAGATATAAGGCCCCCAACCAAGCTGATGATCTGGTATTTGCACTGATTTTCATAAATGCTTTAGGTTCAAATCTGCAGTTATTACATCTTCAGGTTTTGATTAAGTGCATGCATTATGATTGATGTTTCAGAAATATTTATATGAAGAAAAATAGGCATTTATTGATTGCATACACTAAGTTACCTAAGGCATTCTTTTTTTTTTAAAGATTTTATTTATTTATTTGAGAGAGAGAGAGAATGAGAGAGAGAACACGAGAGGGGGGAGGGTCAGAGGGAGAAGCAGACTCCCCACTGAGCAGGGAGCCCGATGTGGGGCTCCATCCTGGGACTCCAGGATCATGACCTGAGCCAAAGGCAGTCACTTAACCAACTGAGCCACGCAGGCGCCCCATACCTAAGGCATTCTATACTTCCTGAGAGAACCCAGGGAACTCCTTAAATTAAACTATTTGTTCTCTTCAGATCAAGATGCAGCAAATAAATCATTTGGTCATACTGGCAGAGAAACTCCCTGGAAGGTTTTATAGAAAAGATACGACGGCATCAAACACAAAACTTAACTAGAGTTTTTAAATCTGCAGAGTTTCTGTATTTTCCACATACGAATTGTGTCATTAAATGTGCTTTGGATCAATATTGGTTTGGGCAGAATCCTAATGTGGAATTTGGAGCAATTGAAACTGATCAGTGAAAGAATAGTGGGATACTTTCCTGAATTTTAGAGGTCAAAACCATGCACAGATCTTTTATTGCACTGTGTAGTTTTAAGTAAGTGCACTTGTTATGGAGAAAATGAAGAAAACAGTCATACAGAGTTATCGTTCCAGTGAGAGATGCTTTTCTTGAGGTATTATAACATGTAAAGTTGGGAAAGATTTACTATGTAAGTCTTATAATTTCCTCTGTGTAACTAGTTCCAATTTTTATAATGGTAGGAATGACTGAATCATATTTTGTTACTCTGTTGGCATATTAGTTCCAGATAAATGGCTCAAAATTAGCATGGTCTGGTTGCTCTTTGAAAAGGTTCATTAAAATAGATGAAATATCCCAGAAATATACTCTGGTTACTGATGTATTTGAAATAAACAAACCCACTTTAAAACAATATTTGGTTTCAGACATATTCACTTTAAGACAATATTGGGTTTCGGACAGCATAGAATTCTGTGATGAGTAAAAGAGAAAAATAACAGCAGACTATTCGGTACATTGATTTTCTTATTTTTGCTATACTGAAGGATTTACCTCTCATATTTTTTCCATCATTCGAGTCCAAACTCTGTTCATGATTCTCTTCATGAATACAATTCCATTCAGTAGAATAGTTTAGGTCCAATGGTCGTTCATTTGTTCATGTATTTTTAAGCTAGATAGCTAAAAATTTAGGAGTTGTACTATATATATGATGATTTTTCCTCTAGTCTCCTTTGTTTTGAAGTTGTATTCAATAGATACTTAACTTTTAAAGAAGCTAAAATTAAAATAAAAGAAATAAAGTTTTTTTCCTTAAAAGTACAAACCTAGGAATTGAGAAATGAGTGCTATATGCCTAGTGAGCACAATTAGTTGGACCATAAAATGTAAATAACACAAATCACATTTTATTTAAAAAATGCTATGTATAGGGGTGCCTGAGTGGCTCAGGCCATTAGGCGTCTGACTTCAGCTCAGGTCATAATCTCGGGGTCCTGGGATCAAGCCTGGCGTCAGGCCCTGTGCTCAGTGGGGAGTCTGCTTCTCCCTCTGCCTCTGTCCCTCCCCGCATTTGTGCTCTCTCTCTCTCTCTCTCTCAAATAGATAATCTCTTTAATAAAAATGCTATGTATAATTCAGTTAAAATGAGAATGTGAAAAATAGTCTATAGCTTAAAGACTCCAAGTTTACTCCTAACGGCCTTATAACTTCACTGACGTTCACAATGCATTGGAATTGTTGGCTGGCTTACTTTTCCAAAAGAACACCGTTTGAGTCACAGTCAGCTAGACTTGAAGGAATCAACACAGGGCAAGTCCAGCCAGACATATGGACATGATCTACACTGTTTTGGAATCACTGCCATGTTCAAATTTTCATATGGCAAACTTGGGCTGTCTACAGTTAGAATCATTAAAAAGAAAAGTGGTTCAACTCAGGGAAGTCTTTTGGTGGGTCAAATATTCCCACCAGTAACTGGAGAAGTTTCATCTGGTGAAGATCTATAAACGGAACTCTTGACAAATTATCACTGCAACTTATTTGCTTCTTCATCTGTGTCCTGTATATAAATTCTTCATGATAATCCCACTGATTCCTTCTCAAAATCCCAGCCCTGTATATCTTCTTTTTAAAATCTGTTTTTATTTAATCAGGAGTCCCTTTTTGCACAAATATAGTTTGCTTGTGCTGTCTCTTTCTCTTAGAGGTAAGGTTTTTCAATAATGTGAATCATTCGTGAGTTATAACTGAAAAAAAAAAAAGCATTCAAGGGGCGCCTGGGTGGCTCAGTCATTAAGCGTCTGCCTTCGGCTCAGGTCATGATCCCAGGGTCCTGGGATCGAGCCCCACATCGAGCCCCACATCGGGCTCCCTGCTCCGCAGGAAGCCTGCTTCTCCTACTCGCACTCCCCCTGCTTGTGTTCCCTCTCTCGCTGTCTCTCTCTCTGTCAAATAAATAAATAAAATCTTAAAAAAAAAAGCATTCAAATCCCAGCTATTGAGGGAGATAGAAACAAACACTTAAAAGTAAACTTGCTTTTAAAGGGAAGCCTGAAATTTGTGAGATTTTCAAATGATTCCATTAAGCTTTTTAGCACCAGCATTATGAAGGATCCATCAACTTTGACAGCTCTGTTTATTTAAGCAAGGTGAAAGGAAAGACATTAATGATTTAGTCTAGCTTTCAGGAAGCAAGAATCTTTTTTGACAGTATAAATATGAACAAGGACCACTTTCTAATGTTCTTAGAAGATATATTGACTGCTGAATATTCATCCATGTTTATCAACCGAAGGGTTTTTTGAGGTCAGTAAAATTTTGAGTATGCCAAAATGTTTAGAGACTCTCCCAGATTTATTACGTATATTGTATGTAATGCTAGTAATTTCCAGTTTTAGTCTGTACTGGGACAAGTGGGTGGTAGTAGGGATAAGTAGATGGGGAGAAATACGATATATATATCTTTGTCCAGGTATTTAATGATTGCATTAAATATTAATGAGGTGGCAGATACCAGAATTTTTGGTAGATACATAACTTGGTTGAGGAAAAAACAATGTAAAATAACACTTCTACTTTTTTCCATTATTTCTTTTAGGAATAAGGGTGGGTAAATGGTTGTAATCAGTGCTACAGTCTCAGTAGACAGCAAGGCAACAAAAGAAAGGATAAATGGGTATTTTATTTTAATTTATTTTTTAAAGATTTATTTATTTGAGAGAGAAAGAGTGAGCAAGCATGGGGGTGGGGATGTGGAGGGGCAGAGGGGGAAGGAGAGAGAGAGACTTCATGCTGAATGCAGAGCCCACCACAGGGCTCGATCTCATGACCCTGAGATCACAACCTGAGCAAAAACCAAGAGTCGGATGCTCAACTGCTACAGCACCCAAGTGCCCCTAAATGGGTATTTTAAGGCAAAATCTGGAGCTTAGGTTTTGAAGATTCAGGTGATGGAAAGAAGTATTTTTTTCTTTTGGCATTTTTGAAGAATATAAAAATATAACTTGGCATAGCTATTATTTTTTCTTACTGAAAGTTTCCCTCTCCCACTAATAAAGAGGAAAATTTGTCCCAAATAGTTAAAAGTTTGGTGCATCTCTTGCTGAAAGGCAATGTTTTTGTTTTTAAAGAATCCTGCTGTTTTCATTCTCTCAAGCTGAAGTTTAGTCCTTAGCTCTACAGTTTATCTATGAATAAATCATCTAGAATATGTCAGAAAGTTTTAAAGCTCAGGTAACAGGAAGATGCTATTTTTCTTTCTCTGAAACTGCTGATGATAGCAAAAGACAATGACATTTTGGTGAAGATTTTACGGAGATCATAGACGCGAGGTATTGCAGAATATTCTATTCTACATGATTGTTCTACAGAGCTTCTCCAGTCATTCCTGTTTGGTTTTCAGAGGAGACTGCAAGTGGACTTAGTTCATTCAACCAGTACTGAATGCCTCCTATGTGTTGGACATCATTCTATATGTATCTAATTAAGTTGAAGGCAAGTGATGTTCTTTAATCTGACAGCTCTCTCTTTGAAATTTATCCATGTTGCATGTCCTCTGTTTTGACACGATGAAGACTTACTGGATACTGACAGGACCAAGAAGGATTGGAAGCTGGACATTTGGACACTGACAGTGTGAATGTTTGGGCATCCAGCCAGTAGCGTTATCATCTTCCCAGACACCAAAACTAAATGACATCCTGACTTCTGCTCCTTTGCTCTCATTTGTCATCACAAACATTTGCCTTTTAATAAGTACATCATTCCCTTCTATCTTTTAATGTCTACTGACAATCTCCTTGTCAGGCCCTTCTTTCACTTTAGTTTACTGCAATAGTCCCTGACTTTCTGTCTAAATGATATTCTAGGTTAATCTTTCTAATGCATTCCTGTGAGTCTGTCCCTTGTCTGCTGAAAAATTCTGAAGAATACCTCTTCAAGTAATCTTAAAGCACTCCATATCACCTTTATTAATGTACGCAGGAGTATAGAATAACTCTGGTGGCATCTTCTAATTGAGCAGGTAATTGTATGTTTGAGAAAACAGGCCTAACAAGCTTAACTGGTTGGTCCAAGTTTAGTAGCTATTAGGAAGAAGTGCTGCAAAAAGACCCGAGATTTCCTAAATTTTAGGTCTATGTACTGCCTCTTGTCATATAATGTCATGTATTAAATTTATCTTTTTCTCCTAAAGTTCAATTACTACGGAAAAACAGCCAGAAGAGATAGAAAAGAATATTAGTGAACTGGTTCACCATGCTGCAGGATTTGCAAATGAAAATTGTCCACTTGAGTAATGGTTCAACTTTAATTATGTCTAAAAATGTGACCATATTGGTATTGTTGTTGTTTAATAAATGGATGAATGAATGAATGAGTGAGTGAATGAAAGGTAGTATGTTGCACATGACATTCAGGATATAATTTTGGTGTAAAAGCTTGTTAGGAGTTCTAGTAAGTATCCCAGAAAGTCAGGGACTATACACCAGGAACTACTACTATGGGAATTTAGTTTTGAAACTCTTTATGTTACTTGCTTGATTTTTCCAGAGACTTGCCTCAAAGGTAATCTGATCAGTAACGTACCCTATATTGGCAGCCTTCCTTCCCTTCTCATTCCTTCTACCATGTGTCTTGTGATCACTTCTTGAGTAAACTACTTTGACTCAAATCCTTCTTTTAGTGTCTGCTCTGGAGGAACCCAAACTAAGATAATTATCTAGGGTAAAACGTTAGCTCTAGTTGTCTGTTGTTGTTCATTCAAAAGCAGTTCTAGTGTGGTCATCCCCTATGAATTTCTCTACTTACAGTGTTGCCAATTTAGTCTGCTTATCTACTGTCACTGCTTCAACTGCCCTTCCTACTGTCTCAGGACTTCTTCATACTTCCAGTTTAGAGCCTTGCCAAAATTAGGGATGATTTCTACCTACTTTGGTGGAATTTTTAAGATCCTAAGTTATGGAGAGAGGTTGAAGGAGTGTTCTTCTGTTTTATCCATTCTGTATCCCTAAACCGCTAAGTGATACGCGAGTATTATGGATACTAATCTCCTGCATCTTTATGGTAAATCTGGTGAGGCAACTAGAACTGAATCTCCATTTCATTGGCTTTTGGGGATGGATACAAAGGGATTGGCCCAGCTGGTTGATTACTACCTCAAAGAAGGGAGATACTCTTATTTTTTATATTACTTCTCCTATGGCAACAATGCTGAGCATTTGCCATGGTAACTGGTAACATTCAGTAACAATGATATCAGATTACTGAGATCTGTTTAAATGGGTAGCTTTTTCTATTTTCTGACAACAACAATAAACTGGGAGGAGGCATAGTTTGTGAACTTTGGAAGCATTATGTGAGTGTGAGTTTTATGTCTTGAAATGTGTATAATTTCTGGGAGGCTTCCTTAATGAAAATGCATAACCTTTGGTCATCTTATATGTTTCCCGTGTGAGGAGAAAAGAAAAAAAATGCAAGTGTGGAATTTTGGCCTCTTATTTCACAAATGGGAATTTGACCAACAACCTCCCCAGTCTTCAGTCTCTCATGCCTCTCTTCATCATTCTGCCTGTGTTTCCCTTAAAACATCTCACATTACAACTCTCCAAGGGAGAAAATTGGAAGAGCTCAGTGAGTCAACATCCAGCTCAGGATAATCCTATTGAACAGACCTCTCAACCTAGGTCACCTTGTAGACTATTTAGATGACCATCCTCAAATCAGGCACAGATCCTGGTTCAAAAAAGTGTGGTCAAGGTGGCTAATTTAGGGTTAGGAGCTCATGTTTTATCCAGTTCTCAGTGGTTGGAGAGCAGAGTCATGTGGAATATAGCAAGGAGACCCAAGTGTAGGAAACGTTTATAGTTGGTTTAAAGGGGGTTGTAGCTATGGCAAATACTCAGAAGGGTCAGTGTATGGGTTCGATACCCTGCTTGGCCAGCCTGTTGCACCCTTTTAGTTTCCTTCAGGACTTGCTTATAACCTGCCTGTCCAGTGTTAATTCTATCACTTGTTAGTTGTGTGACCTAGGAGGCTACTTAACCATTTTAACTATCAATTCCCTTATGTAGACAATGGAGATAAAAATGATTCATTGTAGAGCTGTGTAGGGAAGAAATGATAAGATCTTTGAACAAGTTCCTAGAACCATATTTGTCACATAGTAGGCGGTCAAAAATGCTGCTTATTGTTATTGGAAGCAATGTATTCTTAGCCTATGTTCAAATCAGACTGAAATGCAGGTATCCATGGAAGTTAATTGAAAGTAATATTGTATGCTATAAAAACAGGGAGTGCCAAATTAATATCACAAAAAATAAAAAATCTGGCTTCAATTTTTATCTTTGTTTCTTGATAGTTGTGCTGATACATTAATCAGTTTTGCTATAGTAAAAAAACAACGCCTGAATCCTACCAGCTTATAAACAAGTTACATATATGGAGCAGCTGTGGCTCTGCTCCATATGTCTTTTCATATGGGGCCACGGATTGAGGAAGGAGCCCCTGTGGGGGATTTACCTATTCTTAAAGCGGGGGGAAAAGAGCAATGGAGCTGAGGGAACTCATGATGCTCTAAAAGCATTTCCTTGGGCATGGTATCTATCCACATATCTATTCACATTTCATTGGCCCAAATGATATATGGCCAAGCCCAAAGTCAAAGAGGCTGGGAACTCTTCCCTTCGCACAGAAAGCACCGGCTAGTCATATGGAAATGGATGGGGATAGATAGTCTTCTTACTGGGAAGAGTGTTAGTAAAAAATTACAAACGACCGTGCAGTCTTCAGCAAATGGATTACAAGGGTACTTTCTGTTTGGGCCCAATTTTTTTTTCCCCTCAACGAGTAGTTTTGAAATTGTTTAGATGGCTTAAACAAGTAATGACTTGAATTTCCATGAAGACTTTAAGAAGTATGGGTTGCTAGTCATGTAGGGTATGTTCTGCATCAGTGAAAATTATATGACAAATTAATTAATTAAAATTAATAAAATGAATATGAAAAATTATAGTCTAGATGTTGGAGGAGGTCACTGAGACGACGTGACTGCCAGTTGATCTAAGAGCTGGACCCGGGCAACTGGAAGCCCCTCACACCTTCCTCTGTCCTTGGAATGTCCTTTCAGCCCACCTTCCCATAGTGGAAGCTGTTTCAAGGATGTAGCCTTGAGAGAGTAAGATGTGGTTGAGACCATCTGGACAATATACATGACTGAACTTAGTTAAAGCCCTTTATATAAACTTTTAAGATTCTGATGGGTGAGTGCAGAGATTAAATCATCTTGTAGCCACCCAAGACAAGCCTTGTATATAAGTTCCCTTGTTTATTAAACCTGGTACCTATCGATCTGAGTGGCCTGCCTTTCTTCTATCTTTCCTTGCCCTCTGAGTATGGGGGCCAGTTGTAGATTTCACTGGGGAAACTCCCAAGTTTGCTAATCAACACCAAGTCAAGTTACTAGAAATTCCTTTACTAGGTAAAGGAATAGAAAAGAGGTAAAAGATATGTACCATATGACTGACAGATATAAGCACTAGTCAGTTTTTTTTGTTTGTAAGTACTTTCAAATTGTTATATCCTAAAGCATATATCAAGCATGGTCTGATTAAATGATTATCTTAATCACCATCCATCATTTACATAAATAGTGTGGGATAAAGCATGAAGCCAAACCCCCTCTTTTTTTTCCCCCTTTCTTATTTTGAGGGATATAAGTGAATCTATATTTTATTTTTTAAATTCTTCATTTTATCTTAGTATAGAACATTGGTTTCTTCTTCAGTGTTGTTTTTTACTTCCTTTGTTATGGACAGAATGTTTGTATCCCCAAAATTCATATGTTGAAGCCCTAACCCCCCAGTGTGACTGTTTTTGGAGATGAGGCCTTTAAGGAAGTAATTAAGGTTAAATGAGGTCATGAGTGGTGTCCTCATAGTGTTGGAGGGTTGCAGGGTTCTTGTCCCATGGAGTCGAAGAATGAATCTCACAGACACAAAAGGGGAAGTGAAGTGAAAGTTTATTATATGAAGGTGAAAACCTAAAGGAAAGAAAAGGAGCTTTCTAGAGTGAAAAGGGCCCTGAACGGATTGCCATGGAGGACTTTTATCGTCGGTCTTTTATAGAAAACTGACCAGGGAGCTTAAATCTTCTTCTTCTTCTTCTTTTTTAAAGATTGTATTTATTTATTTGACAGAGAGAGAGAGAAAGAACAAGCAGGGGGAGCAGCAGGCAGAGGGAGAAGCAGGCTCCCTGCTCCGCCTTGATCCCAGGATCCCAGGATCATGACCTAAGCTGAAGGCAGCTGCTTGACCCACTGAGCCACTCAGGTACCCCAGGGAGCTTAAATCTTCTTGATGTCACCACTGGTAGCACCATGATTACTTCTCCCTTGAATATCTCATTCCTGATGATTAAGACAAATGAGGTGGTCTGGTTATGTTCCCTTATCTCTAGTTTCGTTGTGCCTCAGCCATTTCTGGGATTTTTGGTGAGCCTGATCACATAGCCCCCAACTTATCTCTCCCTACTTAGGATTAATGAATGATGAAGGGAAGCTATCTTAAATAGTAATCAAGAGAGGCCTCTCTAATTAGGTGACCCTTGGTCCTAGACTTGAATGAAGTGAGTAATACGAATATCTGAGATAAGAGTGTTTTAGGCAGAGGGGTTGGAGATGTGGTCCACGGTACTAGAGCTTAGACTATACATCGCGTTGTAGGATACTGTAAGGATATTGAATTTTATTGTAATTGTAGGGTGAAAACATTATAGGATTTTGAGCATAAATTTGTTATGACATTTGTTTTGAAATCTCATCCTGCTTGCTGTATGAAAAATAAACTATAAGAGGCCAAGAGTGAAAACAAGGAACAGATGAGTTGGCATATTATTGAAATAATCCAGGTAAGAAATGATGACAACATGAACTAGGATGGCAGCACTGGATGTAGAGAATGTGGTCAGATTTGGAAAATATTTCAGAGAGAGAACCAATAAAGCTTATTGATGAATTGGGCTGTGAGGAATGGAAGGGAGGATGGAGTCAAGGATGACTCCTAGAATTTTTGGCTGAACATTTGGTGAATGGTGGTGCATTTTAATGAAATGAGGAAGGCTGAAGAAGTGGGCTGTGGGGTGGGTGATGTAGAGGACTGTTTTGAATTTGAAATACAGACTTCTCCACCAGGGTCTTCTAGTGAATGTCAGGAGGTGGGCTAGAGATACATATTTGGAGTTTGCTGCATACAGGGGCATTAAATTCCACAGCCGTGGATGACATTGGGTAGGTCTGAATATAGTTAGAGGAGACAAAAGGAGACTAGAGCCGTGAACCCAGGGATACCCTGATATTTAGAGGTCAGCCAGAGAAGGAAGTTCCAGCAAGTGAGACTGAGAAGCAGCAGCCAGAGAGGTAAGGGAAAAATGAGAAGAGTATATTATTTTTGAGGCTAAGTGACAATCAAGAGATTCCTTATTTTGATTTCAGTCCCCCAGGCACATGCATCACGAATTGAGCTTTACTGTACTCACACCCCTGATTGCATTGTTTTCTAATTCCAACTCTGGTCCACCTTGTCCAGGGACCAGTTTCCTTTCAGACTAAGAAAAGGTAACACGAGGCTTATTCTCCTTGCCCCACTGGAGTAAAGTCTACCAGGTCACTCTAGGTATCCTTCTAGGACCCCAGATTCTGGATTGTATATTAATAAAACATCTATATATTTGTTCACTTTGACCTCTGAGATGTCAACTAAAAGTTGCTTAATATATATCTTACATATAGCTTAGTTGAATGAGTGAGTGGATTTCAGAGTGACAGAATTAATTAGTGGAGTAATAGAAGTGTTTAGAGGTTATATGCAAGTCTCTGTGCTTTCCCTACTACCTTTTAGTAGAGAATACAGAGCCACCCCTTTGTGAGGGGTAAGTGGTAGGATAGTGTATGATATTGAGGAAAGAGAACTAAGTCATCTCCCTGAGAGGAATATCTGTTCCTGAAGCATCACTGAAAGAGTGTTATGGACTGAATGTTTGTGTCTCCTGCCTCCACCTCCCAATTCAGGTATTGAAGCCCTAACTGCCAATATGATAATATTTGGAGATGGGGCTCTTGGAAGAAGGTTAAGTTTAGATGAGGTCATAAGGGTAGGGCCCTCATGATGGCATTCCTGCTTGCGTAAGAGGAGATGCTAGAGAGCTTGCCTCCTCTATCTTTCTCTCTCTGGCATGTGAAGACACAGTGACAAGGCAGTTGTCTGCAGGTCAGGAGAGGGATGTCACCAGGAACCAAATCTGCCGGTCCCTTGATCTTCAACTTGCCATGTCTGTTGTTCAGGTCACCATCTGTGGTCTTTTGTTGTAGTGGCTTGAACTTGACTAATACAGGAATTTCTGTCAAGGTCACTGTATTCTTCTCATGGGGCTGCTGTAACAACCAACCACACATTTGGTGGTCTAAACTGCAGACATTTATTCTCTCACGGTCACAGAGGCTAGAAGTCTGGAATTACAGTACTGGCAGGGCTGTCATTGGATTTAGGGCAGCACTGGATAATCCAAGATGATTTCATCTTGATTCTTGATTACATCTGCAAAAGAGGACTTTTAAACAAATAAAGTAACATTTGCAGGCTCCAGGGACTTGATATGGCTATCTTATTAGGAGTGGGGAGTGTCATTTTTTGGCCTTCCACAGTTCCCCTTTAAGAATACTTCTTTATTTGGATACCTTGAAGTTAATCAAATGGAAAGTTTTTGGGAGAAAAATGGGCATCAGAGAGTCTAATTTTTCCACTTGCAAGCCACAAGTTTCTAATTAATTTTGAATAGCCAGAGTAGTTGGCTCTTTTAAGAACAACGCCCCTCCCCCTCCTACCATTTTGCTCTTATTGCTTTATTCTTTTTGCCTAGAAATGCTTTTCTAAATTCAATTGAAAGTTCAATTAATTTGTACCAAGAAACTCTTAGGTATTGTGTATTGTTCTAAGCTCTCTGATAAGCATGATCTTGTTTGGTGTTGCCAGCAACAGAGGCTCTTAGAGGTTAGTTACTCATCTTCCCATTGAACCTAATCTCTTTATTTCAAGTCCAGTGCCTTCTCCACTCTTCCATAGAGATAGGGTTGGGAAGGCAGGCTTGGGGAAGGAAGGAAGAAGGCCCATGTTAAGGTGCTAATGGCTTTTGCCTAAATGCCTAAGTGAGGATTAATGGCAGTTATCTGCCCCCAGTTGAGAACAAGACTGGGCTGGGGCTAGCCTGGGAGAGGTTAGGAACACTTAAGGGAGAGATAACCTACCCACTCCACTAGTATTCTTGGGTTTGGCCTTTTTCAGGGTATAGGTGAGCCTGATTGCTTAGCTGCAACAACTGGCTGGGACCAGCTGAGGATAAGGGGGTGGGGACTGGCTCACTACAAAGAGATTCCCCAGCTGGAGCGGCTCTCAGGGGGAGGTGGTGTGGAGGCTAAGCTGCTGTGAACAACTGGGTGGCCAGTTAGTGGTGATATGTGCCAGATTGAGAAGGTTGTTATTTATGGGAACCAGTTCCAGCTGGTAGTCATATAAGATGGAAGCCACCCTGCCTAGATGGTAGGAGGCAGGGGTGGGAAAAGCGTGGGTCTAGGACAGCACTGAGCTTGGGCGACAAAAAGATGCTAGTATATGGAGCCATGAACCCAGTCAGGACTGAAGAGCAACCAAGTGTCAAAATGTGTGGAGTTCTTGGCTGTGCATCTGGTTCCACTCTTGTCCCTAAAGAGGCAGCTGTCCCAGGCAGGTACAGTATCTGACACTTTTGACCTTGTTGTTTGGATCATCTTTGGCAGAAATGCTCTAGCGTGTTGTCTCGCCTCCACTAATTATATTAGTAGAGGAGTGTAAGGATCTAGGGTTTGAAGCAGGTATTACCTTTACCCCTTGTATGACCTTAATATTTGTGATCCACAAAATGTAAATATTTTTACATTCCATTTCTCTTTTTCACAGAGACTGTGAGGATCAATAAACCAGTATACAAATGACTTTCCTGGAAAGAATTGCTGTGTAATATAAACATGCCTTGGAAAAGAGTTGAAAAGGCACAGAATATCTGCTGTTGAAAGCATGAAAAACTAGTGATTAGCTATGGTAAAAGAGAAGGCGGGAAACAGTTTTTCTCCCCCCCTCTGTGAGAATAACTGGCTGCCCTCTAATCTTTACTATGTGTTTGTTCATTGTGTTAAAATTGTTGCCCAGGGAGTCTGATATGAATATTTTTGCTGCATTGCCACCTAAAACCATCTCCTTATTCCCCCTCCCCCCCAATTAACTTAGTAGCCAATGGAGAGATTCAAAACCTTAATGCTTAGAATGTATTTTGGAAGACCTTCTCACCATGCCAGTGAAGACATGGCCTCATTTGTTGTCTAGGCACAACTGGTATCCTTTTCTTCCTTCGATTCTGAATTTTATATTCCGGTAGATAGAACTGTAGGCATAATAATGAGAGAGAAAAAGTAAGGCCAGGCACAACTCCTGTCTTGATGACTTCTCCAAGACTTAGATGTTCAGAGAAATAAAGTTTCTTAACTGGTTTATTCAGAACTATACCAATAAGAAAACATTAAAAATTGAGTATAATGAAATTTCTGCTTGATTTGTGAACAAATTCAAAGATATCCTGGGGCGGGGTGGGGCTAATGCTCCTTTGTTTCCATGCCTAAGTGAAAAGAGGCAATTCTGACAATGGCAAGTCTACAGGTGGCTCTTTTCTGGAATTGGCAGGCTGCATCTCTGCATGGTGGGGTAGAAGGGGAGTGAGTGGTGGCCAAAACCACTGAATCACTCCTTACCTCATTCTCTGATGATATCATGAAGCGTTTTGCCAATCTTTGGAAGTCCTATTTTATTGGAAATCATGCTCCTGGAAAAGTCCATGCAGAGCTGTAATGTCATGAGACTTTATTTGGCTAACCCATAGAGGATGATGGAGTTGTATACTTTCTTTAGAGCCATACCTTTTGAACTGCCCATCACTCACTGACCCCGAGAATTTTACATTATTAAATAGAATACTTCACAAGGCTGAAACATATGCATTTTATTACTTAAGTAGTGTCTGGTCTAACCTCAAGAACAGTGACTCTATCTTGTGACTTACGCTTGCTTGACTAAGTCTGCAAAGCAAGGTAATACTTTTCAGAGTTAAAAAGTCTCTATTCATGAGAAAATGTTTCCTTGTAGTTTTAGAGTTGTAGGAAAAAACTTTGCTGAGTTTTTAAAGTAGCTGTTTTGTCTATAATTTCTGCTATATCAAGTTCAGAAGTACTGAGTTTTAGACTCAAAGCACAATAAAAAATATAAGATTTAAAACTAGACATTTATGTGTCTTTTAAAAAAATGTTATCAAACAATATGTTAAAAATATCAGGCAACCTGATTCAGTACTGGTTGCTTGGCTAGCTTAACCTTGATGTATTAAACACATTAGAAAATTTTAATGCTGTAAAACATATCATAAATGATCATATTTTGCTATATGGCTATTAATAAGGGAAGAATTATAGAAGAAAAATAATTGGTAGAGTCTTGTAAAAACATTCCTTTCACTTCATCAAGAACCCTTCTGGCAGTGGTCTTATTTTTTTTTTTTTAAGATTTTATTTATTTATTTGAGAGAGAGAGAATGAGAGATAGAGAGCACGAGAGGGAAGAGGGTCAGAGGAGCTCCTGCGGAGCAGGGAGCCCGATGTGGGACTCGATCCCGGGACTCCAGGATCATGACCTGAGCCGAAGGCAGTCGCTTAACCAACTGAGCCACCCAGGCACCCTGTGGTCTTATTTTTTATAAAAATTTATAAAAATTATAATTTTTATAAAAATTTATAAAATTATAATTTTTATAAAAATTTTATAAATTCACACTTTATAATGATTTTCTCAGAGATAGAAATGAATGTCACCCTACTTCATAGTTTCCTTTTATTGATCTATTTTTTATAGCATGTAAACTTTCTAAAATATATAATTTACTTCTTTATGTTTCTTTGCTTGTTTGTTTGTTGGCATATTAGTTTGCTAGGGCTGCCATAACAAAATACCACAGACTGGGTGTCTCAAAAGAAATTTATTTTCACACAGTTCCGGAGGCCAGAAATCTGAGATCAGATGTTGATAGGCTTGATTGCATTCTGAGGCCTCTCTCCGTATTTGTAGATGGTGGTCTTCTCCGTTGTCTACACATAGTCCTCTCTCTGTGTGTGCTTGTCGGCGTCTAAATATCCCCTTCTTATAAGGAGATCTGTCGCATTGTTTAGGACTCACACTGAAGACCTCATTTTAACTTAATTGCCTTTTTGAATACCTTATCTCTGAATATGATTACATTCTGAGGTACTGGAGATTAGAACTTCAACATATGAATTTTGAGGGACCCAATTCAGCCCACAATAGTTGGGTTATTTCCAGTCACTATAATATAGGTTCTGTGAAGTTAGGGATTTGGGGGTTTTTGTTCACTTATGTATCCTAAGCACCTATTATCAGTGCCTGGGACCTAATAGGAGCCAAATTAATATTTAGTGAAAGAATAAATGAGTGAATCTGCAATGAATGAAACAAGTTAGTGGAGAGACAAACACCTAACCCTCAGAGTTCTCTACATATAACAGATGCCACATTTGCTATTAAAGATCATTTGCACTTTGGTAAAATTTGAATAGTCTTAGTTATGCTTATTCTGACATATGGGCATATCAGTAGCATTTGTGGATAGAGTCTGTAAGTAGAAATAAGTACCAAATAAAGTTCATTAATAATTTCAAAGTGAAATAGTAAAATGTACATCAACTGTGGAGGAGAAACGGAACAGTAGGGGTGCTTTAAAGCCAATAAAACTTTAAGGACAAAGATTTGTAATTAAAACTGAAGTGAGTTTAATCTTTCCTGCTAATCACTCCCGCACTGTTAGCCTGTTTTCATCAAACTAATTGATGGCAGATGGAACAGATGCATGGTGAGATTACAGCTCCACTTTATGGCAGGGTTATAACAAATATGACTTTCCCTCTATTGTATGCATTAACATTCAGAAAATGCACTCCTTTGCTTTTCTCACACACCAAAATTGTTTCTTCCTTGTGTGAGACTGATTGAAAGGAATCAAAGGATGTTTCATATAAATGGAATCCATTTGATCCCTCAAATAAGCGTTTATTGAGTGCTGACCACGTGCAAGGTGTTGTGGAAGACAATTTGCTAACTTCAAGGAGCCTGCAAGAAATTTTATAGTCAAAAGGTTAAACACAATCATTACTTTTTTGGGCAAATTTCAGAATTACAGTTTTTGAAGTGCATGAGGTTTAAAATCATGTCTCACAAAATTTGCCATTTTTTTTCTTATTTCAATGAAGGAAACTCAACAAAGCAAGTAATATCTTTAAAAATTCCTTTCCAGAAATAACATAGCTTTTCATCAGTTTTCTTATAGCAATTATTAAACTGGCTTTAATAAGTTAAATTGGCACAAACCTAAATAATTCTAATTATAGATTTGGGAATCATTGAAAGAAAGCAGAGTACAAATTATTATTGTTAGTGATTTTAATATTGTTTAATAAGTCACACAAAAGACTCACATGTGAACTTCCTTAAAGTTTGGTAAACTTACAGAATTTTCATCTTGAAATGAGCAGTAGGAAGCAAAGACCTAGGTAAAGTGTGATGCCTTTTAACATTAATCACTTGTTCTTTCTTTGCTTGATTTTCATTTCTGTACCTTTCTGTGACCCCTCCAAAGTCATTTCAGTTCCTCTATTCCATATCAATAAAAATCAAAAAAAAAAAAAAAGGAAGAAATCAGGTCTTAAATGTCATCTGTGTGTAGGGAATTTTTTGGACACTTCAAGTAAATTAGCTACCTCTCATCTCATACCTCTCATAATGGCATCTTATGTTGTTTGCAGTTGCTAATTCTTGGCTAATCTGGTATACAGCAATATATAACTAATACAGTACTTTGTAGAAAATCCCTTTCTGCTTAAATAAACCAGAGTAGGTTTCTGTTACTTGCAACCAAGAATACAGAAATTGTTACTAGGATGAAAACAGATAGAATCTTATATAGTAGGGGCTGAAGGCGGTAAATATCTTAAGACTCTGGAAAAGGAGTATGGACATTCATTGTATGCAGTAGTGAAACAGTTACTTAAATTTTTTCCTGTGGTCAATTATAATAAAATACCCTTTGAAGTCACAACTTTGGGGAATCTAATGTCTGTTGCCTTAGATGAATATGAGACGTATGAAGAAGTCAAGAATTATGAGGTGAGGTGACTTCTTTCAACAGTACTGAACAGATCAGAGAAGGAGAATGACAGGTTTAAGTGCCTAGATTCTTAGCTCAAGGAATGGATATTGTATGACCTTACCAAGATCTACTAATTTTTTGCCACCATAGGGCTGAGTTAGTCAAGAACCAAATAGTTACTAAATTAATATATCAGTTGAATTTCTGGTCCACCGTATCTCTTACATGAACGTCTGGAAACTGAGTATTAGGATGGCAATATCTAGGAGGTTTTGAAGCACTTGGAAAGCTCAAAGTGCCAATTGTATACGTTTCGTGCCAACTAGTGCAAACCTCTTCTCCCCTTTCTGAAAAAGTTTTCTCTTTTGGCCTGAAGATGCCATAAGTCCTTAACCTATGGGAGATTCCTTACTAAGACAACTTCCCTCATTTCTACTCTGAGAATGGTTTTAATTGTTTGCTTGGTCAGCTGATTGAAGCCTATAGTAAATGGTGGCCCATATTTAATGAAAGAAAGGTGCCATAAATTCCTTGGGAATAATGGAGAAGTTCAAAGACATCAGGGGACTGAAATGATGGAGTGAATTTAATATAACCCAGTGGTACTCAAGATATACTTTATTTGCCAAGACCTTGAAAAATAAATTTGTGAGAGTAATGTCAATACCTTGGAAAGGGGCTTTAGAGGTTGTTCTCTGTAGGTTGGGCACATTGTGAGATGCTGGAGGTGAAACTATTTCCTTGATTGCTGTAGGAATGGTTGGATCCTGGGGAAGTAGAGGTGAGCGAGCAGCCCTTTACTGCCACAGACAAAATGGGCAACAGAATTAGTGTAGTATCAGAATGGCTTACCTGCCTCCTGTATAAGGTGGGGGGGGCGGTTAAAATAGTTGGCAGTCCACTAATATCCGGCTTGATTTGAGCTGAGTCCTGATGAATTACATTAATAGAAAATGTACAGCCATTTGCCTGATTATCAGCTGAATCAATCTGACAACCCAATATCTATGAATGAAGAGAGTTTAAACTACCTTTGAGGAAAACCAAACACACACTGTGAATCTTCCTTCTAGGATTCTCTGAATTGTCCTGTTTTTATTTGTCATCACAACTGTGCCATTTTTATGATTAGGTGACACCGTCTGTGAGTGGACACTAATTTCTGGAGATTCATAGTGCTACTGTAAACTACCAGTCAGAATAGGGGCTTATGGAGAGTAGGCTGATGCATAGTATCTTGACCCAAGCAATACTGCCTCACTGAAGAAAAGCAGAGATTAGTGCCACAATCAAATACTTGAAAGATATGGGCAGTTGATTCCTACCCCATCCTCATTTGTCTTTCCAATATGGCTGGCACTGAAGATAGATGAGTTCTAGAAGATGACAGGTGGTTACTTCAATTACAGCTGCTGCTTCAAATGTGATCTCCTTGCTGGAGCACATCAACATACCCTAACACCCGGTATGCAATTATTTATCTGAAAAATGATTTTCTCTTCTTTTTTATTATTCCACTGAGCAGAAGATACGAGGACTTTAAAAAGGTATTATTGCAACTCCAAAGTTTGACCCAAGATTCCATCAGCACGTAGTTTCACTCTATTGATTACATTGTACTGATAGGAACTAGAAAGCATGTATCTTAAATGCGATGATATGACATGTTCATGTCATTCATTCATTTATTCAGAAATGGCTATTGAGTGCTTATTTTGTGTCATTCACTTTCTAGGTGCTAAAACTATAGCAGTGAACGAAAATAACAAGTTCCTCATGAGTTAACATCATAGAGGGGAGGGACTGATATTAAACACATAAGCATGTAAATACATCACATAACAAATTCTGATGAATACTATGCAGAAAAATAAAATACAGTCAAGGAAAATAGGGGAGGTCAGAGAATGGGACCTTGTAACTTAGTATGGGGGTTAGGTTGAACTATACCAATAGAGACCTGATGGAAGAGAGGGAGCACAACATGAAAATATTTGGGAGAAGAAGTTTCCAAACATAGGGAAGAAGAAAGGCAAAGACTGTAAGTCAGTATAGCAGATGCACAGTAAGTGAGGTGGGGGTAGGGACAGAGGTAGCAGATCATAAATGTCATTGTAGACCATCCTTGAGTGAATTGAGAAATGGATGGATGATTTTGTGCAGAAGTGTGTGATGTAATCTGAATTATATTTTTAAAAGATCATTGAGGTTAACGTGTAATTAATACACTAGGTAGAAAAGAGGGTATAATTAGAAGACTAACATTGAGGTGATTAAGAAGAGACTCGGTGTCTTGAAACAGGTTGGTAGTAGTGGGAGAGAGTGACAACTAATTACACTCTGGATATGTTTTTAAAGTAGAGCTAGATAATTTTGTTAATGGATTGAATTTCCAGTATAAGAGAAAGAGAAGAATCAAAATTTTTGATCTGAAGTTAGCCACAGCAGAAGATGGCTACCACTCTTTGGGCTAGAGGAACCACAAAATAAGGTAGCATGTCAAGAGTTAAAAATTGGAGCCATCATGGATATAGAGCCGAGATGGGATTATCCCAGTGGATTGGGGGAGGGGGGATGCAGCTGGAGGAGAGGCAGAGGAGAAGCACTTGCGCTTGAGATCCCACAGGAAACAGAGTGAGGGGGTAGAGATAATCTGTCTTTTATTTTACTCCTGCCCTCCAAGCTTCTGCCATTGCTTTCCACTGGCTGAAATGGTCTGGAAGTCAGAATGTAAGGAAACTGGGGAAGGCAGAGAATGAATCTCAGAGTGAGCAGACTGGTGAACAGAAGACCCCTTGGCAGTTGGATGTGTGAATTTGAAATCCTAACCTCTAACATGATAGGATTAGAAGATGGGGCCTCAGGGAGGTGCTTAAGTGATGAGGGTAGACCCCCTCATGGATAAGATTAGTGCTCTTATAAAAGAGACCCCACAGGGCTCCTTAGCCCCTTCAGCCCTGTGCAGACAGCAAAAAATCAGCAATCTGCAATCTGGTTGAGGGCTTTCACCAGAACCCCGCCATGCTGGCACCCTGATCTTGGACTTCCCAGCCTTCATACTGTTAGAAATAAATGTCTATTGTTTATCAACAACCAAGTCTATGGCAGTTTGTTATAGCAGTCCAAATGGACTTAAACCATATGTAAACTGAATTTTTAAATTAAAAGTTGTTGTTTTTAAAGCCATGGAACTCAATTAGATAACTTAGGGAGTGAGTGAAGAAAATGAAGAGAAGAGCTCTGAGAACAGAAACCTGGGCCCTCCAATATGAAGAGAATGCTCTATGTGGAGGAACCAGCAAAGGACCCTGAGAAGGAGTGCACAGGGAGCTGGGAGGAGATCTGCAAGAGTCATGTCCTGGAAGCTATGTGTAGGATGTGTTTAAGGAAGATGTTGGCCATCGATGTCAAATGCTGCTCACAGGACAAATGAAATGAGGCCTGAGAATTGAGTCAGTGGTTTGAACAATATACATGTCACTGGTGATCTTAATAACAGAGCCAGGACTAGGGTAAGGCAAGTGAGGTACTTGCATTGGGTGCCAAAAATCTCAGTATTTTAATGCAATTAAATGATATCTTAATATGACGTTAAAAAATAAAAATTAATGCAAAAAAAATCCACAATCAACACAATGTCAACAGTTTAAATATGGACAGAATTGGTAACAGCACTGTGCCGAGTCATATCAGAGTCTGAGGCAAAAGGAAACATCAATATTGAGCCCTTTTTTTTTTTTGAGCCTGTCTTTATTTAAACATTTGATAAGTTCATTGGGACTTTTTGCATTAATTTAGATTTTTAAAATACCTGTATGAAAATTATTTATCTTGATTAATTAATTTTTGCTGTCCCTTAAATTTTATATCCAATGTAAGGACCTCACTCACCTGAGCCTAGCCCTGTCCCTACTTAATCGGAACCATGTCATCTGAGAGACAAGGGTGAACGCCTAACTGGAAACTGGGGAGGGAAGCTTTGGTGGGCTGAGGAGAGAGAAGAGTGAATGCATCACTCCTTCGGCCTGGGTCCAAGAATTGAAGAGCCATGGGGCAGATGTGCAGCCTGGAGCCAGCCCATAGTGGACTTGCAACTTACATGTAACTTGGTGAAGAAATAATTGTTCCATAAGGTTCTGACTCTGGGAGTATTTACCACAGCAGAGATGATAAATAAATGTTCTCTACCTTTAGTAATCAAAGTTTGAGATATCTCAGTAAGTGAAGAATCTTGATTAGCAGAGGTACTATTTTAAGGCAAAGGAATATATAGTGCATAGTGGAGGAAGGAAATCATAAACCCTGGTTACAACCACATCTCTCAACAGTTTCAGAACTGAAGACTGAAGTCTGTGCCTATAGTTTCTTCTTCACTGTGTTGTGAATATTTTTAGTCAGTTAAACTAGTTTTCCATTTTTTTTGATTATGTTCTTTTCCTATTCTATTTTTTTAAATTTTATTTAATTATGTTATGTTAGTCACCATACATCATTAGTTTTTGATGTAGTGTTCCATGATTCATTGTTTGTATATAACACCCAGTGCTCCATCAGTACATGCCCTACTTAATACCCCTCACTGGGCTAACCCATCCCCCCACCTCTCTCCCCTGTAAAACCCTCAGTTTGTTTCTTGGAGTCCGGAGTCTCTCATGGTTTGTCTCCCCCTCTGATTCCCCCCCTTCATTTTTCCCTTCCTTCTCCTAATGTCCTTCTGCTATTCCTTATGTTCCACAAATAAGTGAAACCATATGATAATTGACTTTCTCTGCTTGACTTATTTCACTTGGCATAATCTCTTCCAGTCCCATCCACATTGATGCAAATAGTGGGTATTCATCCTTTCCAATGGCTGAGTAATATTCCATTGTATATATGGACCACATCTTCTTTATCCATTTGTCTGTTGAAGGGCATCTCAGGTCTTTCTACAATTTGGCTATTGTGGACATTGCTGCTATGAACATTGGGGTGCAGATGGCCCTTCTTTTCACTACATCTGTGTTTGGGGTAAATACCCGGTAGTGCAATTGTTGGGTCATAGGGTAGCTCTAGTTTTAATTTTTTGAGGAACTGTGGAGGTTCCTATTCTAATTAAAAAAATATTTATTTATTAGAGAAAGCATGTGAACACACATGTGAGCAGGGGAGGGGCAGAGGAAGAGAATCTCAAGCAGACTCCCTGCTAGTGGGGAGCCCCACATGGGGCTCAATCCCAGGACCCTGATATCATGACCTGAGCCAAAAATCAAGAGTGGGTGCTTTACTGACTAAGCCACCCAGATGCCCCATTTCCTATTCTAATTTATAGGAAGTTACTTGTAGTGAAATTTACAGTTTAGCTCACTGGTTGTAGAACATCCAGTTAAAATAGTAAAAAACCATGGGGAGGGTAATTATAATCTAGATGAAGTAAGTTGAGGTTTGGGAGGACAGGAGCCCTTTTGTGACTGTTGTCAGGAAAAGTTGTATTGTGTCATTAAAATTTTTGTTTTGGAATGATAAATATGAAAAGGAGTTTATAAATGGATCCTGGGTAATGAAAGTTGTGAACTCTAAAACCTTTGAAAGGCACGAGAAAATGGTTAGGAGGCACTAGCTGCTTACTTTATGGAGAACTGAATGGGGCATAGAATCCTCTTGACTGATCCCTAGAAGCTAGCGATGTGGCTTGGGTCCTAGGCTCATCCAAGTGGCTTCTCTGTTTTGGCTTTGAAATCTTAAGGGAGGGACATAGACTCATAGATAAAGAGTTTTAAGGCTTCGGTGTTGAATATCCAACTCTGGTGGTTACTGTGGCATCAGATGACTTCTCAAAAAACTGTACCCATGGTGAGACTTGGATGCATTCTTCCCTTGTTCTGAGTCTCATATTCCAGCTTTCTCTCAACTGTGTTAGTGATTGATGTACTTTTCAATTGGATATGTGTTCATTAGCTATCCAAACTGGTTTCTTTTGTTTGCAGTCAAGAATGAGGACTGGTACACCCATACACCCAGATTCTGAAGAAAAGGTAACATAATTTCAGCAAAGATTTGTAAACTTAAAGCCAAAAGTAAAACAAGTCTAAAACAAGATATAAAGATGTTTTAGAATGACTTCAGAAGTCGGTTTGTAAACCCTGTTAAGAGCACTCCCACTTATGGGGATCTAGTCCACAGAAATAAAATCACAGTAGCTAAGGGCATGTACATTTCAGGATTTTTTTTTGACAAGACTGTTAATAACAAAACTGGAAAAAAAGCAAACTACTCAAATAAGTGAACAGTTGAACAAATTATGGTATACTCATTCTAGGAAGTAATATACAGCCACTGAAAATAGTAAATTAGGTTGATGTAAATTGTCTTTTAGGGAATATTTTTTTTAGAGATTAGAGAACTATATGTAAAATGATCCAATTTTTGTAACTATGTCAGTGTTCAAGGTAGAAGCAGAAAAAAACCCCAAACAACCAACATGGAATCCTATTTTAGGGAATTGGCTTTTAATAATCACCCACCAAAAGAAATAAATATTATATTGATCCAGTACACATAGCTCAAGCAAACACAATCATACTCTTACTATATGCAAAGCAGGTTGATTTCTTTATTCTTCCTATTCTATCCTATTTTAGTTTTAAAAATACTATGACCAACTAATTCACTTCATGGTCTGCTGACTGGTTAATATTCATGATTTGAAAAACACCATTTTTCACATGTATACCTCATCTTGTCTACCTATTACTCTGCCATCACTTTCTTGTTTTCTTCAGGTGATGTCAAGAATTGATTCCTCCTGTAGCATCCTGTGATAAGAGAATTTCACAACTTTAACTTAAAAATCAATGAGAAGATTCATTTTTGGTAAGATGCCGCTAGGTAGCAGCCTTATAACCTCTGACTACCATGACCAAATCACTGTGACTTGGGGCATGATTAAAACTAAAAACTAAAACATAGTTGTTCACTCCCAGCAGGGAAATATGGGAGTGCTAATCCATTTTTATTTTGCAGTTATTAAAGTTCTCTATCATAACTCTCCATTATAAACCACTGATGAGACAGAGCCATCAGGAATATATTTACATGAGGGGCCTTGAGAATATCCTAGGGAAGAACTCAAGATAAAAGAAGAGAATTAAGACCCATACATACAAAGTTAGTTCAGAGACCTCTCATTTAAAATAGCGTATAATGGGGTGCCTGGGTGGCTCAGTCTGTTAAGCCACCAATTCTTTTTTTTTTAATTTTATTTAATTATGTTATGTTAGTCACCATATATTACAACATTAGTTTTTGATGTAGTGTTCCATGATCCATTGTTTGCGTATAACATCCAGTACTCCATGCAATACATGCCCTCCTTAATACCCATCACCGGTAAGCCACCAATTCTTGATCTCAACTCAGGTCTTGATCTCAGGGTCATGAGTTCAAGTCCCCTGTTGGGCTCCACGCTAGGTGTGGAACCTACTTAAACAAACAAACATAAAATAGTGTATAGCTTAAGGTCTATTTGTATATTATCTCTTGTATTCTCACAAAATTGTCTATAAAGCACAGAAACAAACAAGAAAACTCATAACACCTTAAAATAAGTTTAAGAGTCAATCTTGTTTCAGAATCAGAGAGAAATTTCCACTAACTCTAAGATCTATGAAATTGAATTAAGAACCCCTATTTTGGCTCATCCAATGACTCAGCAAGCCTGCCCATTGTTTTATTTCTGTGATTGGCTTTCTTTGGGGAATGCTTCCTTCTGGGAATGCACACATTTTAAACCTGTCACTAGGAAAGTACAGTATAGTTAGGCTGAGGATGTTCTATCCTTATGAGATTATTCCTATAATTTATAATGATGATAATGTTAGGATAGCATAAAATGCTTTTTTAGACTTTATTTCTTAGACTATGTCAAGAACACTTTACCAGCTTGACACTTTGAAAGATAGATGTTAGAACACATAGGAAGCTCTCCTTTTTGTGCCACAGGTGACCTAAAATGAATGGTGATTGATGTCATCGGTGTAAATCTTGGGTGTAAAAGAAGTGGTGGGTATGGTACAAGTTAAGACCCATCGTGGTCACCACCACTCTTCATGTATCAGGGTTCGCTTAGGAAGACTTCCACAATGTCACACAGTTTACTGTGACTTTACTGGAGGATGCCTACCAATCAAGGACCAGTAAGAAGGGTAGAGGCATGTGGTACCTGTGTTCTCTTTATCCCCTGGAGGTAACGCCAGCGCCTAGCTGATCTAATAGAAACAATAGATATGTGTTAACATGGAGGGTCTCCATTTTCCTGTCACTCTGCCTTCTTATAGGGCAATTGTGAGAGCAGCACTCTTGCTGAGCATGCAGACACACTGCTGGGTCACCAGGAAGTCTGGATTTAGAAGCCTACTGAAACCTTACAGCTTAATAGCTAGGTACTTTGGGGACTCCAGAGGAAGTTGAAGTCCTGTCTCCAGGGGGAAGAAAGCCACTGGTAACATGGGAATTGAAATTTCGGTATAGTTTCTTTGGCTAGAGAAGGGGAGGGTGATGATATCAGATGGCTCACTGTTCAGGCAATTCAGGGAGATCTAGTTGCTATATCTCAGATGAGAGAAACAGTCATCTCAAGACAAACTTCTTTTTGCCCAACCCCTATATTAAGATGGAGAGGGGAAAACCTTAAGTTTGGACTTTGCAATATTACAAAAAGTGAGATCTCACTAACACAGGGCTGAAAAAAAAAATCGCTTTTCTTTAAATTACCCTCTATATTTGTCCACGTTTACTATTTTCTGTGTTTTTTATTTTCTTATGTAGACCCATTTTTTTTTCATTTAGTATCATTTTCGTTCCTCCTGAAGGACTTTGTTTTAGAAGGTACTTTTCCTTGTTACAGAAGTCTAGATTGACAGTTTTCTTCTTTTTTATTGTTATGTTAATCACCATATATTACATCATTAGTTTCTGATGTAGTGTTCCATGATTCATTGTTTGTTCATAACACCCAGTGCTCCATGCAGAATGTGCCCTCTTTAATACCCATCACCAGGCTAACCCATCCCCCTACCCTCCTCCCCTCTAGAAACCTCAGTTTGTTTTTCAGAGTCCATCATCTCTCATGGTTCGTCTCCCCCTCTGACTTACTCCCCTTCATTCTTCCTCTCCTGCTATCTTCTTCTTTTTCTTTTTTCTTAAAATATGTTGCGTTATTTGTTTCAGAAGTACAGATCTGTGATTCAACAGTTTTCTTCTTTTTATGTTTTAAAGATGTTGTTCCATTTGCATTGCTTTTGGTGAGAAATCTACCATCATTCTTATCTTTGTTTCTCTGTATATAATGCATTTTTTTTTCTTCTGGATGCTTTTAAGATTTTAAATTAGTCAGTGTTCTCCAGAGGAAGAATCTGCTATTAATTTCATTCAGTTTAATTTTTTTAAATCTCAGACATTGAATTTTTTTTATCTCAGAAATTCGGTTTTGGTCTTTTAAAAAAATCTTTCATATCTACTTAAAATGTTGACTCTTACCTCTACCTTCTTGAGGATATCAAATGTAGTTATGTGCATGCTCTAAGGTCCTTATCTACTAATTCTCTGGCATTTCTCATCTGTTTTTATTGATTGACTTCTTTCTCCTCATTATGGATCAAGGATGAGTGTTTCTTATGCTACAGTACTCAAACCCAGTTTAATAGAATCTCTTTCTATGTTTGATGACCACTTCAAGTAACTAGCAAAATACCTGCCAAGGGTCACTAACTTCCTTATGCTATTGGAACACTACTTGGAAAATTGCCAAACACACACTTCAGAGTAGAGCTGCATAGAACAACTTAATGGCCACTGAACATTTTCTGGCTAGTTTTCTGTGTCTTTAAAGTGAATGTCAAATGACCTAATGATATAAGATTTGGGTGATTTTTGATATTGGGGACGTCTGACAATCTGGTGGCAAACATCAATTACAAATGGTCTCTTCATGATATGTAGAACTTTTGAATATTTTGTTAGTGATGGTTAGAAATCAATATCTAGAGGGGTGCCTGGGTGGCTCAGTCAGGTGAGTGTCTGCCTTTGGCTCAGGTCATGATCTCAGGGTCCTGGGGTCGAGCCCCACATTGGGCTCTCTGCTCAGCGGCGAGTCTACTTCTCCCTCTGCCTCTGTGATCCCTCTCCCTCTGTGATTGCTTTCACTCTCTCAAATAAATAAATAAAATCTTTAAAAAAATTAAAAAAAGAAATCAGTATCTAAAATGTAACCTTAACTCTGTAAGCAAAATCTACTGTTAGGAGATCATAAAAAAATAACCTAGACAAGTCTATGGGAAACCCAAAATGACTTTCTTGTTATGAACTCATGGTCCAAACTGAAATATGTTATCCCATTTTGGGAATGAAGCTATTTGCTATAGTGATAATCCTGATTTGGGAGACTTGTAATTGTCAGGATTTATGCTGCCCTAATGTCAAGGGTGTACTAAATAATTCCTTTGTGTTAACACTCTGCAAATAAACCTGAGAGATTTACAACTACTATTTATTAAATCTTAGAGTAGATTTGTTTATTAAGATTGCTATCTTCCTTAGGTCTTAAGAAGAAATTTTAATTTTGTACCAGAATAGAATAGGGTTGTAATAGTTTGGAGTGAGGTTGGGGGTAAAGAGTAAAGGTCTCAAGGTTATAGGGTCTTATAAAAATGATGGAGGTGCCATGTAGATCTCTGAATCTAGACACCATGTGTGGATTCTGCTCCTTGCCTCTTCCTACCTCTTAGGATTCTTAGAATTTAATCTCAGATTTTAAGGTTTAATCTTAATTTTGTAATCTTTTTTTATTAAAGCCAAAAATACTAATTAAAATGGATTTTTATCTGTGCTTATTAGCGCTTAGAATCTTGAACCTGGCCTTATTTGGGATCTCCTTTGAGTCTTTTCTCATATGCTTGGTCTAAATCTGGAAATATTAGCTAACTTTTCATTCTGCATTCATGGAACTCTAGAACTCTGAATTTGATTTTGCCCATGTGGCTTCTGGTTCTAATTTTTGGCTCCTAAGAGAACTTGACTATACATACTCACTATCTCTTATTACTTATTAGAAAACTCCAACCCTCATCCTCATCTATCTTACCCTGACAGCCCCCCAAACCCAACTTTAGCACCATATCAATATTTCTTATTAATTAAAAAGTTGAAAGAACAATTCAAGCTGTTGCGGATTACCCTTTGAGATTTATGGTTTGTTGTTTTTCTATTTAGCTCTAATGAAAGGGATTTGACATTTATATAGTTATCACCTTCCATTTAATATTTGTTGAGACTTAGACTTAAATTAATCTTGATTGGTTCTGAATGATCCTCAAAATATGGACCAGGTTCATGGGCTTATGTTTTACAAATGGGTCATGTCACACAAATAAGGATATGACTTTACTCAAAAAATTCTTTAACAAGAAACAAGTTATTTAATCATTCAAATGACTTGTAAGAATGAATTCTTATCATTTATTTGTTAAAGGATTTATTAGCTTTTGCTCATGAAATAATGTATTCAAAAACAGCTTATTAAGGAGAGTGGACATACTAGTATTAACAGAAGCCCCAGAATTCTTTATGTGTGACTATTCTTCCTGCATGTGAACTGTCCTTTCCTGCACCCACATCCCCTATCCTTTCACACTTTATTATCTGTATAAAAAGGAAGGAGACAACATACAAAATTAATTTAAGTAAAAGTCTGCACTACAACTGAAAGCCATTAACTGGCAGCCGTTTACCAAAGCACAGGGAAAAATCAATTTTAATTAGTATTTTTGGCTTTAATGAGAAGTGATTACAAAATTGGCATTTTTAGCTAATACTGTTGAGATTTATGGTAAGGTGATACTAATTAATTTTCTGTTGAATTGCTATGGGCCTTGAATAACTGCAATAAAATGATGTGTTTGCTGATACCAGGACTGCATCAGCATTTCAGTTTTGTAACAAAAGGCTTCTTAATGGTTTACAGATATATTTCACACTATTCCTCCTAAGCTACAGAGTATTATTATTTTTTCCATAAAAAGGCTGTTATAGCAATCAAATTTTATACCATTTTTTAAATTGGGGACATTTTATTTTAATGTATCTTGAACATTAGCCAAAAAACCCTTTATTTCAAATATAGCTTTCTTTTGTCCAGTTACGAGTGGTAAAAGGAAGACATGATATACTTTATTTAGAGAACATTTCATGAGTTATTTCTCTTTATTTCCTCACTTTTCCTCCTCTCTTGATTATATTGGTAGTAAATTGGCTACTGAACCTAGTTACATATTTCCAGATTAATTTGAAAGAAGGAAATAAAAAAAAAGAAACAACTAAGGTTCATAATCCACTCTTCTCATATGATTTGAATTTCAAATGCTTTAATTTCAGCTCACTTTAATTGTGGTTATTTCTTCCTTTTCTTAAAAATGAAAAACAATACTTACCGAAGGCTTTAAAAATTACAATTGACTCTTGAACAGTGTGGGTGTGAGGGTCACTGACCCCCGTGTAGTCAAAAATCTGCATATAACTTCAGACTCCCCAAAACTCAGCTACAAAAAGCCAACTGTTAACCAGAAGACTTACTGATTAATATAAACAGTCGATTAACCCATATTTGTATGCTATATGTGTTACATACTGCATTCTTACAATAAAGTAAGCTAGAGAAAAAAATGTTATGAAAATCATAAGAGAAAATTCATTTATAGTACTCTATTGTATTTATCAAAAAATCTGCATACATGTGGATCTGTGCAGTTCAAACCTATGTTGTTCAAGGGCCAACTGTATAAAACTTTCCCCTGCATGCTGAAAATCTGTATCCTTGCATTGATTTTGTTTGACCTTGGTTAGAAAGTCATTTTATTCATTTGGTGTTGTTGGCTGTCATAGATAGATACAGGAGGCATAATCCAGGCTTGAATATAAGGATGGCCTATGGAGACAGAAGGGTGGTCTTGGAATCCTGGCTCCACCAGTGATTGGCTTTGTGCCCTTAGGTAAGTAACCTAGGTCTCAGTTTTCTCACCTATACAATAAAAAATAACTCTATCCATGTCACAATATATTTTGGATATTAAAAATATATAAATACCTTAATGTCAAGCCCTCAATAAATACTATTGAATTGTTATCTTAGAAATGAAATCCTGTTTGTTTAAGCATCATTTTATTACTTTCTGGAATATGTATAAACTTGGATTATAATATTTTACTTAGACTCCATGTGCAAATCATGCAAGTGTATTTTTATAATGATAAGAACTTAAGTATAATATAAGATTAAATCATTAATCAAAAAACTCCAAATGGTAGAAAATACAAAATTAGGAACAATAGATTCTTAGAATGTTAGACTCCATAGAATAGACTCAATTAAATAACTGAATCATCTAATCCAGTCTTATTTCTTTTAAAAATGAGTAAGCTAAGGCTCACAGCAGTTAAGTCATTTATTAATGATTCACAACTGATTGTAAGAGGAAGGGCTAGTCAAGTCTATCTTAGTGGCAAATTTTATGACTCTTATGCATGTGTTTTTGTGTGTCAAAGGGAGGCAATATCAAATCTATCTACTATAGATTAGCAATAACTACATAAAAGAAAGCTACCTTTTATGATGCAGATTTGGGATGACATAACATGGGAAATTGAACGTTAAAAAAGAAAACTCTTGGGCAAAATTTGGAGAGGTAGAACAATATAGCTTCTTCTCATTCTTGCCTGAAACATCAGACAAGCTACCATTGAAGCCAACGTACAGTGTCCTACAGACTTTTGGGAAAAGTATACTTTCAAAATCCCATCTAAAATTTTTTAAAAAATCCACAAACATCCTTCAGAAAAGCCACTGGGGTATATTTTCTACCTTAAAGATTTTAGTTTTTATTTTTTTTAACAAGAAAAATACTTTGTTTTCCAAAAAGTTTTTAGAACATGGCACAGATTTCAATACATATTTACTAATCAGATCTCACATGAATAGCCCCCTTCTACCCACCTTCCTCCAGAAATACTCTTCACCCCATTTGATTGATGTGGCCTCATATTTGAGACCCACAAGATGTGCAGGAGGCATCCACTTGCCTAGGTGCTCTGCTGATAAGAACACGTGATTTTCTGTTTGTTTGTTTTTCAGGTACTAGAGGATCAGAATTTTAAATCAGGAAGGGGTATTTGGAATTATTTGTGCTAAAATCCTCATTTTGCAGATGAGGAATTCAAAGCATTGGAGGAGTTATAAAACTTGCCATTGTTACTCAGCCAGTATGAAGCAGATCTGGGAACTGTAATTCTGGCAGTCTAAATCATAGTTGAATGATTTTTTTTCTTTATTCCATATATCCAGTAGCTTACAAATAAGTTAAACATTTGGTTTAAAATGTGCTTCATAGCACCCTTACATTCCATGTAATATATTTTAAGAGAAAGATTCTCTTGGGTACAAGGTGAAATAATGGAGGTACAGATCTTGGGTGGTTGCTGGGATGTAAATACATAGCACTGTTGAATTTTTGATATATTCTTCAACTTTGGTCATTTTGTAGTCTTCGTCTTTATTGGTCCAGAAAACTTGATTTTGGCAATGTATTTGGCATCTCTAAATAGGAGATGATTAGGTTCTGGCTATTTTCTTTGTTAACTAATTTCACCATAATCTTATGGAAACACCAAAATGAGAATATTAAATTACAGTGAGAAATTTAACTTTTGAATGAATGAATTACTCTTTGCTACTCAAAGAAAATTCTATATGGGATGACAAGTTATCATTGTAAGATTGCAGGTAGGTATAGAGAAGGGGAAATTGGTTGTATCCTCTCGATGATTTAGGTCACTGAGATGATTGCCAGATGAATTTATTTCCATGCCCAGAATTCAAGAATACTCACTGCAGGACTGACTTCAAGGGCATGTGACCTGTACAGTCACACAGGGCTCACGTTCAGAAGGGACACTTTGTTGGTTTAATGCTCTGCTGTTGTGGTAGTGAGTTCTTGATAATGTTGTCTTTGAACTTGCGTTTTGTAAGTGGAATCTGATGGGACAATGGAACATGTCTGTGAACAGAGGAGATACACACAATGTGTATCCCTGCTGCGTAGATACATGCAATGTGTATCCCTGCTGTGTCCTGTCACTTCATTCTCATGCTACATTCAGGGTGCTCCATGAGCACAGCATCCAGTGGACCCCAGGTGTGTGGAAGTTCAGAGAGACTCAGTGCTCATTACTTGTACTGAGCAAGCAGGGTGTTGACAGCCCAAGAGGCCATGCTTTCCACAACCAGAACTTTCTTAGAATGCAGAAAGAAGACAGTGGTATTTTAAGAAACACAAATGACCAAGGAACTCTGTTCTTTCTTACTCGTGTTACTTCCGTGTATTAGCCAACCACTTATGCTCAAAATGATGACAGAAGGAAAAAGAAAGTTAGAGCAACCTATAATGTTTTTTCCTTTCAGTGCTTTCCTACTTATCGGTAAGCCAAAGATGAAAAATATTGGTAAAATGTGCATGTATTAAAAAGTGAAATAAAAAAGGTTGAATCAGTTTTGTGCTGTATTTCCACTTTCCTGGTAAGAATGAGATACATGGGGCACCTGGGTGGCTCAGTTGGTTAAGCGTCTGACTCGATTTTGTCTTGGGTTGTGATCTCACGGTCCTGAGATTGAGCCCCACGTCTGGCTCTGCTCTCAGTGTGGAGTCTGCTTGGGATTCTCTCTCTTCTTCTGCCCCTCCTCCCTGATCTGTCTCTCTCAAAATAAAATTTTTAAAAAAGAATGAAATACACAATAAATAGTAAAATAAAAAAAATCATGACAATCGAAAGAGACTGCAGAAGAAAGGTAAAGCTTTAGTTTTTAGTACCTTTAATGATGCGTTTTCCTGCTCTTTTAACAAGAGGCCCTGCATTTTCATTTTGCCCTGAGCCCCACAAGTTAGGTACCCAGTCCTGACTCATTGTGATCCTTAAGAGAACAATCTATATTATTCTGGAAATACACTATTTTCCTGTTTTAGGGCTTCTGATTTTCTGGATTTTAAGCAGATTATCTTCTTTCTATTGAGTGGGGGGAGGGGGACTTTTCCCCTTTAGAGAAATTGCAGTATAACTGATTAGATAAGCTTTTATTGTATCAATAATAACTCAGTCATGTGTTTTTGAGATTGTGTCCTGGTCCTCTTAATTAGATTTTGAATTGATTTTGAGTTACCCAAATCTACTCTTCAGATGGCTAATTTTATCCCACTTCACAGAGTTGTTGTGAGGCCTGTATTTATATATTCAATAAATATTCACTGAGCAGCGGTTAGATGCTGGACACTGTGCTGGGTGCCAAAGATTCAGCAGTGAGTAAGAGAGGTTCCTATACCTTCATGTAGAATACATTTGAATGCAGGAGATAGACAATGACAAGGAAATAAAAAGGACAAACCTCCCAGATTTAGATGAATGCTGTGATGAGAATAAACAGAGAGATGAGGAAAAAAGTAATGAGAGGAGAGGTTTCCAGGAAAGGACTGTATAAGGGCAGTGTATAATTTCTGAGATGAGACCAGAAGGATGGGTCAAAATTCTGAGAGGAGAGTGCTCTAAGCAAAGCAAACAAGAATTACAAAGGCCTAAAGATGAAAAACTCTTGGTATAGTGGGTTGAATGCCCATGCCCCGGAACCTATGAATATGATCTTATTTGGAAAAAAAGAGTCTTTGCACACGTAATTAAGTTAAAGATTTTGAGATGAGATTGTCCTCGATTAACAAGGCAGGCCCTAAATCCAGTGAAAAGTGTCCTAGTTCAGATGGAAGAGGAGAAGACAGAGCCGCAGGGAGAAGACCAGGATAAGGCAGAGACGGAGATTGGAGTTAAGCTGCCACAAGCCAAGGAATACCTAGAGCCATCAGGAGCTGGGAGAGCGCAAGGAAGGATTCTTTCCTGGAGTCTTTGGACAAAGAATGGCCCTGCCAACAACTTAATTTTGAGTTCCTGTCCTCCAAAACTGTGAGAGAATAAACTGCTGTTGTAGTAAGCCACCCAGTTTGTGGTAACTTGTTAAGGCAGCCTCAAGGAACTAATACACTAATATACATTGTTTGAAGAACAAAAAGGAGGCCGCAAAGGAAGCAAAGTGGAGAAAACTGAGAGATTAGAGACACAGGCAGAAGCCAAATTCTGAAGGATTGGGTAACCCATGAGAGGGAGATGGAATTTTAGTCTAAGGGTCATGGGAAGCCACTGATAGATGGGTATTAATCTAGAGTATCATTTGGTCTACATCTAAGCGACAGTGCAAAGAATGGACTGTCAGGTAGAGAGAGTGAAAAAGAAAGACTACGGTAGTTGACCAACTGAGAGATGACAGTGGCCCAGACTAGTCTGGTTGTCCCAGAGATGGAATGAGGGAAACAAATTGAGATATATTTTGAGATAGGAACGACAAGACTTGGTAATGGATTGGATGAGAGAAATCAAAGATGACTTCTGAGATTTTATTACAAACAAATGGCTAATGAATGATAAAGTTGTTTACCAAAATGACAATCACTGGTAGAAGACAAGGTACTAACTGTTGAGGGTGGAAATCAGGAGTTCCCTTAGAACACAGTAGAGGTTTAAAAATGCAAATGAAAATGTTATTTAGGTAACATTAGTTGAGATAATGTATGCTAAAAGCCCGACTAGTTGCACCTATGTATTGCTCAAGAAAATGAATGTGTCCTCTAACATTTAATGATGACTTAATTTTCTTAATTTAGTTTTCAGAAGATAACCATTTTATCTCTTGGGGACATCACTCTGCAATTCTATTATAGCAGTAATTATTTCTTGCCTTCTTTTATTATTAAAGGAGACTAATGTTCTTTAAGGACAAGATTCCAAGAGCTGAGCTAATTTTCATGTCTCCATATTTAATACTTCTATACCAATTTACAGGTCAGAGAGTACAACTGTTAGGTTTAGGGCTAACTTGCCTCACAATATAGCAAGGGATTCTCCCCAAATAAGCAATTCCCTGAACTTGGTGATTTGTTTGAGTGCTCAATCTACCAACTTGAATAAATGCAAGAATCAACTTTTTGCCCAAACTTTAATCTTGGCTCGAGAAACCTGAAAATCTGGGCTGATAGATGCTCCTTCTAACCCTTCTCCATTTAATTTCTGGCAGAAAGAGAAAGTATATATATATATATAATATATTTTCCCCCCAAACACAGGTAATTGAATATCGGCTAATTAGATTAACTGCACTACTTTGATGCTGTAGTGATTGGTGATATATAGGAGGCCTGGCAGTGATAAATGTGTGAGAGAGATTATTTAATGTAAAATGAAGGATAAAGGGTCTAGAGGCCACAGCTTTGAATATGGTGTCCCCTTCCCCTCTCAAAATTTGAGTATATATTTTAATATTAAAAATGCAATATTTTCAACTATTAAAATATGCTCAACTCTTTTCTACGGCTCCTAAATTTATATACTCATATAATTACTTTATATTTCTTGAATTATTCCCAGCTGGACAGGACATAGCGCCATAGTTCCTTTCTGACCAGAGCAGGGAACAACCCCTGGCCCTCCCATATTCACCATTGTAATGAGTATGAAACCAATATTACTGGTAAAAGCCAGAGTACCACATACAGTGGTCCTTCTGGTCTCATTTTGGCCAGAATCAGGCTAACCATTATGTGTACCAAGAGTATGGGTAATTGATCTCCTTGCAGGGGAAACAGACAAGTAATAGAAAGAAACTTGGAGAAAAGTTACAAACTTAGGCATCATGCCACCCAGTCTGACCTAAAGCACTTTGGTGGAAGGTGAATATGACAAAAATTTATGAGGCTACACAATTTGAGTAGTGAAGACAAGAGGGCATTTAAAAAGAGAGATGTGACAGGGGTTCCATAACTCTAAGCTCTGATCTTAGGAAGAGGGCCGCCAACTACTTCATTATATTGCTTGTGCTGTGTCTCCACAGTCTGCAGGAAAACATCACACTTTTTCTCCTTATTCATTTACAACTTGTTGAACACTTAGTATGTTCTGTGGTCATGAGGCATGTATGGGTTAGTTGTATTTGACTGTATGGAAGCCGTTCTTGGAGAAAGGACTTTGACCTTGGTAACAGGGGTCCAGTCAGGTGAATGAAGCCAAACTTAAAATCTCTGTCTTCCTGAGAAAAAGAGGAGGAATTGACTTGCTTCTCTCAATAATAACAGAGTTTTAACATTTTCCTGAAATCCCAAATAGAAGAAGTAGAGGTTCTGAAGGAACTTGGAAATATTTCTTGACATCTATTCAGCTCTGAAATTTTTTGTGAAAATAATATGGGGTTCTGTAATTTTTAAAATATTTTTTTCCTTTGTAAAAGATAATTCCTGATGAGGCAGTTTGGGCGGGATAAGAGAGAGAAAGAACGAGATGGTCAGAGGAACTAGGTAGGAGGATCTATGAATTTTCATGACCACATCTTGTTTCATGTATTGTTTTCATAGCTGTGAATTTAGAAAAACCCTGTACTTGAGAGTGGCAGACAGCTCAAGTTAAAAAAAGAAAAAAAAAGTAACACCAAAGGGAAAAAGAGAAACAAAAATTTTGAAACCCATTAAGCCCTATGGGCAAAAAAAAAAAAAAAATTGGCAGGAGTTCTATATATGCATATTAAATCTATGACAAAATCTGCTTATAATCTTTGAACTTCAAAGTGAATGGCATGCCAAGTGATGAAATAATGCTTTCAAATGAGGAATAATTATAAGCATCAGAACTTCCCAAACATATCGATAATGCTGTGAGACTGAAAAACCTTTTTCTGGATCCATTTTGTATTTACAGTAGTTATAGTAGTTACCAAATGTAACATCTCTATTTGATATCTGTCTTTAAAGTAGTGAGGCTGGGGGGCAGAAATGCAACCCACTCTCCACAGCCAGTTTTAGACCTATAAAAGCAGACTGGCTACAGATTTGTAATGTTCAGAACTTCAAAAGTTTGAAAAAAATTTGGTTTATAATGATTTTCAGATGAGACTAAAGAACACTCAATTATTATTGAGTCATCTTAAATTTGGAAAATTGAGATAAGCACAATTACAGAACTATATAAAATTACTACTAATTCCTTACTGTTTGGAAGGAATTTTTATGACCTATATTGTTCTTGTGTCATCTATGCAATATAAAGAGCATAGTCTATAGACTTCAGCTTTGGTAAGGGATGGTAGTGATACGTTTGAGTAATCTTGTCAACAGTTGAATGGCTGAGGCAGACCTGAATGTATTATAGAAGCATATTAGTCAAAGTTGTCATTTATGCAGATATAAATAAGTAAGTTTGACAAATCCTTTTGGAAAATTTTAGAAGTTTGCCAAATCAGAGTGGAAAATTTTAGAATTTATCTGTTAACCAGATTGACTAGATAATGAACAAATCTGGAATTTACACAGCACTGTTTTACAACTATGAATTCAAGATCAAATATGACTCAAATACATAACAAAACTATCTAGGAATATAGTGTGATTTGTGTTTCTAATTACATTTAATTTTTATTTTTCTTTTAAAAATTTTTATTGAAGTATAATTAACATACAGTGTTATATCAGTTTCAGTTGTACAATAATAACGTTTCAGCAATTCTGACATTTCTCAGTGCTCATTGATAGGTATACTCTTAATCCCCATCACCTATTTCACTCTAGTTACCACCAGTTTGTTTTCTATATTTTAAGTCTATTTTTTGTCTCTTTTTTTCTTTGTTCATTTGTTTTGTTTCTTAAATTCCACATACAAGTGAGATCTTAAAAAATTCCAGTTAGTATTAGTTTGCTGGGGCTGCTATAACAAAATATTACAGACTGGATGGTTTAAACAACAGAAATTTATTTTTTTATAGTTCTGGAGGCTGGAAGTCCAAGGTCAAGGTGTTGGAAGGTTTGGTTTATCCTGAGGCCTCCTTCTGTGGCTTGCACATAGCTGCCTTCTTATGCCTTCACATGGGTTTTTCTCTGTGTGCATGTATCCCTGATGTCTTCAGCGTTCCAAATTTCCTCCTCTTCTAAGAACGCCAGTCAGGTTGGATTCGGACCCACCTGAATGGCCTCATTTTTGCTTAATCACGTCTGTAAAGACCTGCTCTCCAAATATGGTTACATTCTGGGGTACTAGGAATTGGGACTTCAACATATGAGTTTTGGGGTGATACAATTTAACCCATAACACCAGTGGAACTCATACATCTGCCAATATTTGCCAAGCTAGGCACAGGTGATACACTAGAGATGTGAACCCTGCCCTCAGGGAGCTAATAGGTTAATGGAGGAGAAAGTCAATTAAGAGTTAAGCCAACAAGTAACTGCATGTATGTGGACAATGGTAAGTGCTCTGAGGGCAATGAAAAGAGCAGGTGATGAAGATCAACAGGGTTGGGGGGGGTAGGAAATGATGTGAAATCTGCTTAGATGGGGTCCTTAGAGAAAGCATGCCCATTAAGGGGCTTTTTTTTTTTTTTAGGTGTGAGAGGCTGTGTTTGAAAAACCAAAAGGGGGTCAGGGTATTTCAAGCACAGTTAATAAAGGATTGTAAAATGAGATTGTTTGCAGGGCCATTGGGTGTTTGGATTTGTGGGGCCTTGTAGGTCTTGGGAAGGAGTTAGGGTTTTATTTGAATTGCAGTATGAAGCCCTGGAACATGTTTAAGACAAGTTTTTGTTTTAAAAATCTTACCCTGACTGCTGATGTGTAGACTGGAAGGGATGGAGTGGGTGCATGGAGCTCATTTAGAGGCAGTGGTTCAGGGCAATGGTGATGGATTGGATGAAGGTAGTAGCAGTGCAGATGAGATTCAAAATACATTTTAAGGGTAGGAATGTCAAGAGTTGCAGATAAGTTGGATGTGCTGAATAAGGAGAGAGTAGAACCAAGAATGACTCAGGTTTAGACAGCTGAGTAGATGTTGGTGTCGTTTGCTCTGAAGGAGTAGACTGGGGGAAGATTTACAATGGGGAAAGGGGCTGGGAGGGGGTGTTGAGATCCAAGAGTTTATATTTGCTCATGTTGAGTTTGAAAAAGCATTTGAAGTTAGAATAAAAATATACTCATTTATTAATGATCACTAGTGACCCATAATTAAAATAGTGTCTGTGAACTATTGGGACTTCATCAAGATGAAAAGTTTTGCACAGCAAAGGAAACAGTCAAAAAAACTAAAAGGTAACCTATGGAATGGGAGAAGATATTTGCAAATATCTTATCAGATAAAGGGCTAGTATCCAAAATCTGTAAAGAACTTAACTTGCTTTTAAATTATGGTGTGACTAAAGGGTTAGGTACAGCTTTGTCTTTTCCTCCTACACAGTGGAATAGATATTGGATAATTGTACATGGCATGGATACGTGACTCAGTCAAAGGGGCTCATCTTCATGTCCCTAACTAATTTGATGATGTTGTTATTAAAGATGTCTTGGATGGGCAATGTCCAATTATTTGAAAACAAAAAATGTCATGTTATATTTTAGAAGTGTGATGGAAGAGTATTTTAGAACTTTAATGAAAGTACCAAGCAAAATGCTTTTAGCATGACTTTGCAAATTGTACATCTGGCAGAGATTCTAAGAAATGTTTGGCCTCTCTGGCTTAGCGACTTTAGTGACTTAGTAGACTCCCTGTAATAGTTTCTTAAATATATAATGCTCTAGGCAGGAAGATAGGATGATAAAAAGTTTGCTGTTAATGAAGGAAATAAGTAGTTTCGCTTACCCCACATTATTGTGGCCTTAAAAGGAACCTTGTGTTTCAATAAGTTAAGAAAGCCCTTTTTCTTTTTTAAAAATATTTTTTAATTAATGAAATAGTATAATGAAAAACAGTAGTGAAAATAAACTAGAATCTTATATGCATAAAACTGTCAAAACATGTATGACAGACATCTTCTATATATAGACATAATAAAGAGTTGAATATGATTTTAAAGGTAGGAAAAGAAATATTTTAGCTATTTTGTCATTATCAGCTTCCCTGGAAGTTTGTTTGGCAGGAAGGATTCTATTTTCAGTGTTTAAATTGCTCCTAGGAAGAAAGTAAGGTTTACTAGGAGAAGTTCATTACCAAATAGATCAGAAGTCTTGGTATTTGTGCTAAAGGTTAATCTTCATTTACTTACATAATGACGGTGATAATCAGTAGAGCATGCATTTGAGTTGTTTTTTTCTAATAGTAGTGACTAATTTTATAGGGTGTTGTACAAAAATATATAATTTTATTTTTAAAAATAATTTCTTCATTTTACAGATAAGGAAACTAAGCTCCAAATTGGTGAAATGTGCCTAGCCCACAACTGGTTAGTGGAGGGACAGGGGACAGAACCCAAGGATTCTGATTTTTTAAGGCTAGTGTCTTTCAATACAACAATGTTGCAACAATGAAGCAGTAGCCTGGCTTCTTCCTTTGGTAAATAAAAAAATACTTGGGTAGTTTCTTTGTTTTTTTAAATTTGTGTGTTTGTTTAAAGAGAGAGAGACAGCATGTCTCAGTGGGGGAGGACCAGAGGGAGAGAGAGAATCCCAAGCAGCCTCCCCACCCAGCAGGACACGGAGGTGGGGGGGTTGGGCTCCACCTCAACCCTGAGATCATGACTTGAGCCAAAATCAGGAGGCAGAGGCTTAACCAACCGAGCCACCCAGCATCCCTAGACAGCTACTTTGTTAAAAGAACTAAGTTTGTACTTTGTTGGAAGTACTAACTGAATGAGAAATCACTTAGTTTTTGTTAGGGATTTTTACTGTAGATATAAGAAGATTTGCTAAGGGAGGGTGGATAGGTTTACAACAGTGTGTGTCTCCCTGTGCTTCCACTCAAACATACTGGCATCTTTGGACCAGCACTGACTCATCTTTCCTACATAGCACAGCTCTAATTGTCCCTCATATCAGACCGTTTTGCCACCACTGTCCGGAATGAGGGAAACATCCTCTGGGCAATATTTTGAGAGATGCTCCCTGAACCATATGAATTAAATTTGTCACTTTAGATTTTGTTAACCTGATTTTCAACCTGATTGCGTTAGTTGACAAGCTTAAGCTAAGGGAATAGAAGTTTTAGACCCCCACAAATATAATTTATTTTTCTTTAATCCACATCTAAATAAATTTTCAAACATTGAAGAAATAGAAAAATACTGCAGAATATATTAAATTTCTCTTTAGGTATACTGCATACATCTCAATAAGTTTAATATTCATATCTGTGGTTAATATAGCAGTTTTCAAGCCCAAGCTTTTTACGGATTATATATCTGATATAGAAACTACACAGTATGTCAGTAGTGAATGCAGGAGGAGACCCATTCTAAAAGAGTTAAGTGCTGGCCGCATCAAAACAATTCTGCCAGAAAGTTCAGAAAAGGGGGTGAAGACTTACAAACAGCTAAATATAGTGGAAGAAAAAAGATGTAATAAATAATATTAAATTTGGCAAATAAGAAAGGGGAAATATTTTTTCCTCTTGTCAAGGAACCATAGGATCTTTACATCATTTATATTGGCTTTGCTAACTGAAAGTACTATTTATTGAAATGCTGATGTTGCAATTCTGCATTGACCTCAGAAGAGATTTTGTTGCCTAGAGAATTGCCAATGCCAGAAGTAGCCAAGATAGTTTCATTTGGTTTCCATTAAAATACTGACCTGGTCTGACACTGATTGATTTGTGGTGACTGGAAGGACCAAAATTTTACAGTGACTTCACTGAAAATGAGATTATTACTTTAGAACTGAACTTCCATTTGGTCATTGACTATATCAAGACTTTTAAGTAGTTTTACAAAGGCAAGTCAATGTAGAATATTTTTGGAGAAAGATAGGAAATCTAGTTGTCTATTTCCAATATTTATTCCGGACAAATTTTCTCCTGCTTCATTTGACAGAAGTGACACATATGAAGAGTAGATAAGAAATTGTGCAGGAGGTAATAGATTGCTTTGCAGAGTTATTGTAATTCTGAGGACCAAAAATCACAAAGAAGAAAGCAGCCCCATACCAACCTATGACAGGATAGTTATACTCATAGCTACACATTTTCATCACAGATATTTCTCTCATCTCTCTCACTCTCATCTCTTTCTCTACCTCTCTATAGCTATATATCACACATCATATCACACGTATATGCAAAATATATATGATATATTATGTTTGTGTGTATATATATATATATACACAATTATATGTATATATAATTTATGGCTGCATGTTATTTATATACAGCAAATCATGCATACATATCTTATCATGCATAACCATGATATATATAATAGCACACGTGATATATTTATCTGTGATGAAAATGTGTATATATATATATGTATGTATACACACACATACACACACAGAAGAAAAAGTGATCAGAGAAGTGAAAAACCAAACTAGACCAACTGGTGGTATGATAGAGAACTTGTTCTAATAGAAGATCAAATTCAAGACCAAATGAAAATTCTTCAAATTTTTTTTTCTGATTTTTTTTTTCTGGCTTGTGATTATGTCATTATTAATTTGGCCTCAGGACATTATCCATGTTTAAAGCTGGATAATATAACAGGCTAGTTTAGAAAACCAACCACTAATATTGAAACAATACTTGCTACTTCCCCAAAGTCTTTAGCTATTCCATCGTGGCAGAACATAGTGGGAGAGTAGGAATTTTGTAGAGCATGATGGTGACAAGCCATGTACCAAAATGATTTTGGATTAGAATTACCTGATCATTCTGTCGTCAGGTTAAAAAGAAAATATGATGGTGATGCAAGGACAGCCCTCTTTCTATCTCATATTCTTCCAATTGGAATGTTTGCTTTTTCTACCAGCTACATGACAGACATCTTGGGATCTCCCTTCCCAATTTTCAAGGAATTCCTTTTGCTTTTTTTCCCCTTTTTTGAAGCTTTTGTTTTCATACTTTTCCTCTTTCTTAGATTTTTTTTTTTTAAAGATTTTATTTATTTGAGAGAGAAAGAGCATGAGCAGGTTGGGAGGGGCAGAGGGAGAAGCAGATTTCCAGCTGAGTGCGGAGCCCAACACAGGGCTCGATCCCAGGACCTGAGGTCATGACCTGAGCCTAACACTTAACTGACGAGCCATCCAGGTGCCCCTAGATTTTTTTTTTTTTTTTTTTGAATTTCCAGTTGGTGCTCGCTTCGGCAGCACATATACTAAAATTGGAATGAATTTCCAGATGAAAGGTGCATGGGAAATACATTTTTTGAGAGCGCTCCTGTCTGAAATTGTTTTTATTCAGTCTTCCTGTTTTCCTGATAGTTTGAAGAGATGTGGTTAGATTGGCAGATCATTAACCTCTGGAATTTTGAAGGCATTTCTCCAGTGTCTGTTTGCTTTAGTGTCATTGTGGTGAAGCCATTTCAAATTTTATTCATGTAGGTCACTTTTTAAAACTTAATTAATCAATCAATCTTTTTAAAATTTGTAGAATCTGTTCTTTGTTCTTTAGTGTTCTGAAATGTTACAACAATGTGCCTTGGCATAGGCCTATTTTCATTCTGTTTTGGGGGTTGGGGGTTTTACCCATGAGGGTTTATAATCCAAGAACTCATGTCCTTCAAATCTGAAAATTTTCTTGAATTTTGTCATTAGTGAGTTCCTGTTATTTCTTTTTATGGCTCTTTTCCAAATGTCAGATATCCTGAACTGTCCTGTCTGATTTCTCTCCTTTTTTTCCATCTCTTTATTTACTTATTCTCCTGGGAGCTTTCCTCAACCTTATCTCTCCCATCCCTGCTATTGCTTTTCTTTTCCGTTATTACATTTGTAATCATGCTTCATGAATACAATATCTTCTCTGATATTTACAGGGATGTAGATATGTAGAGCTTTACTGTAGGATAACTTGGAAGAATCTTATATTGAGGAGCTCCCATGTCTGTATCTTCAGGCATTATTACCTCTTGAGCTAGTCACACAATCTTCAAGAAGTTGTCTTCTAATCTCATCCCGAGGATAGGTCTAGCTCCCAGCATGCTGAGAGTAGAGTGGAGAAAGATGGCTGGGATTTTCTGCCCTTAACATTCATTATTATATGGCTACCTAATTCACCTGTTTTCCATAAAATACCACAACCTGTTTTTCATGTATATTTAACCTCTGTTTCCTCACTTTCCTCTCTCTCTTTCTCTCTCCCTCTTTTTCAAGTAGATAGTTCGCATTTTTTTTTTTATATACAGACTTCATTTTTTAGAACCCTTTTAGGTTCACAGCAGGATTAAGTAAAAACTACAGAGAGTTCCCATGTATCCCTGAACCTACACTTGCATGGCCTCCCCCACTAACAACATCCTGCACCAGACTGGTACCTTTTGTACAGTAGATGAACCTCCATTCACACATCACAACCACCCAAACTCCATAGTTTACGTTAGGGATCACTCTTGGTGTTGTAGAGTCTGTGGGTTTTGACAAATGCTTGTAATGTGTATCTACCATTATAGTATTATACAGAATAGTTTCACTGCCCTAAGAATCCTCTGTGCTCTGCCTGCCCCATCATCTTTAAAATATGTTTAAGTCTCCTCCATTAAAAGAATCTAACCTAACTCTAAAAGCTTTCCCCCTGTATTCACCTCCCTTTCACAGGTAAATTCTCCTTTTTTTTTTCTTCACTCTTTTCTCAGCCCACCCTAGTCCATCTTCCAGCCCTGTCTCTTTTCTGAAATATCTCCAGCAAAGGCCACTTCTGTGACACTATGTACAAAATGGATATTTTTCAGTTATACTCTTTCTTGGCCTTTCATGAGCACTTAACCTTCTCTTTCTTGATTCCAGGCTCATGGTTTTCATTATACCTATTATTACAACTTATTCTTTACCTCCTTTGTGGGATAATCCTCCCATAACCATTCACTAATTTCTTATGTCTCAAGGTTCACTACTCATTTTAGCTTCTTCCTTGTTTATACCTCCTTAAGGTAGTCTTATCAGTTCCCCTTTCTTCAGTCACCACGTATACGAGGATAGTTCACAAAATTACATCTCTGACCTGGTGTTATGCACTAAATGGTTTTGTTCCCACAAAATTCATATGTAGAAGTCCTATCCCCCCAGTAGGCCTGCATTTGGAAATTGGGTCTCTAAGGAAATAATTAAAATTGAATGAGGTCAGAAGGGTAGGTCCTGATCCAAATAGGATTAGTGTCCTTATAAGAAGAGACACCAAAGAGCTCTCTCTCTCTCTCTCTCTCTCTTTCTTCCTCTCTGGGTGCAGAGGAAAGCCTTCAAGCAGACAGCAGGAAGGTGGCTATCAGAGAAAATAAATGTCTGTTGTTTAAGCGTTCAATCTGTGGTATTTTGCTGTGGCAGCATGAGTAAATTAGTAGATCTGGTCATCTCAAACGAACCCTAGAACCTGTATTCAGATGTCAGCTTTTTCATTTGTGTTCTCTAAAGGTTCCTTCAGTTACTCAAAAAATCAAACTCATGATCTTGTACTTTGCTATTTACTCGCAACTTATAAAACCTAGTCTTTTCCCAGTACTTTCTCTCAGTGAATGACACTGTCCATCCTGTAACCTGAGTCAGAACCCCAGAGTCATTCTTAACACCTCTCTCTCTTCCTTGTCCTGCATTTCATTCATCATTCCATTATCTTTTACCTTCTTTATATTTCTTAAATCTGTTCACATGTCTTTCCCATTTCAACCATGCTCTTTCCAAGGCTCTTTTATTTCCTTCATGCGGCAGTCTCCTAACTTACCTCTTTGTGTCCATTTTTGCCTACCTCCAACCAGTTCTCTCTACCGTAGCCGAAGTGACAGTTTTAAAATAATGATAAAAAAAAATAAAGAGATGCTTTAATAAAGGGTCAGTGACACTTCAGAAAGCCAGGAGCCTGGAGACCAAATCATCTGTCATCAGGTCACCTAATCCACAGACCAAGGCATGGTGACTGAATTCACCTCACAGAAGGACTCTACTGCTGGCTGAATCACCGTGGGTATGAACATAGATTAACCCAAAGCAGAAAGGAATGCCAATCTGAAGACCTGAGTACTGCTGAATCACAGAACATACAATAGCAAATCTTACCCTGTGAGCCCAGAAGCAAGCAGAACAATGGATTAATTACCATTGTTGACTATACTATTTATTGATGGAGAACCTCTGAAACAGAGTCAAATTGTCTGTCTGCTCCTGGCTCCAGGGACTTACCTGAAGGGTAAATGGGTGAAGGTATTCATAGCTTATTTATTCCAAGGTCAAGTGAAAAAAAAATGTAGTAAAAATTTCCATAAATGAGTTTCATACTAAGGAAAATTCATAGTGATTTTGATGATAATTCCTTTGATTCATCAAACACATATAAGTCTTAACGTGAGAGTTCAAGCACATGTAAGTCTTAAGAGAGAAAACATCTCAATGTTATACTCCATAGGGAAGTAACAAAGCTGCATTTTGGGGTTTAGATGTAGAGGCTAAGTGAATAATAAAAGATGACAGAAAAGAAATGGATGAAATATTTCTCAATGGGATAGTTGTTGTCAGCGTCAATACAATAGACTTTATAATTAGTTTCTCAAAGAAACTAAGAGCCCTTACAGAAAACCATCATTTCTTCTGATTTTTGAAAAAGACAATTCTATCTTATAATGTAGGGAATTATAATTACAGTCTCAGAAAAACTCCAAAAAGAGCAACAAAAACAGCAGGTTATGGCTAGTTTGATGAACATTCCAAAAATGATGACTTGAACTGAAACATCACTTCAAAGAACTGAACATGGAATTAGCATGGATCCAGAAATGTTTACAAGAGAGAAGACAGAGATGGTTTCCAGATTAGACCTTTGCTGACAATCCAGCTGTGTTTATCAGTGACGAATCCCTGAGGAACAAAGTAACAGACTGATGCAGAAGAACGGCTAGTTGGCTTGGAGTTCAGAGAGAACACAGAGAAAATGGCTGAAAGTGCTGGAAAGATGTGTTGGTGGAAGAATGGACTTTGTGATTAAGATTCAGTGAGCATACTGCCACATGTTACTGACTTCCTTTCATTTATATACTGAAGATATATTGAGGACAAACAGCATGACATTAATTAATTTGAAGTGGACTGTTCCTATTTGTATACAGATTTTTCTCTGGGTAAAAGAATTGATTTAAGAGGGAATCAATCATGTGTCCTTGGGTGAAAATATGTGTGTTTGCAAGAAACCCATCCAGACTCATAATATTTGGGAAAAAAGAAAAGTAACCACAACGATTTTCAAATAAATTACATTTTTATGAAGATTTTAGGTTTTGGATGGTTGAATAATAGTGAATTAAAATATATTTGGGAGATTTGCAATTTGTAAACATTCAAAGAATTTTTATTTATATGATCAAATAATTATAAAGAATGTCATTTAAACACTTTGAAGAAGTAAGCATCTCTGGAGATCCTGCCATCTGTGACAATATGGAGGATCCTGGAGGATATTATGGTAAGTGAAATAAGCCAGCCATAGAAGGACAAATATTACATCATCCCACATCTATAAAAAGTCTAGAATAGTCAAACTCATAGAAGCAGAGAGTAGAATAGTAGTTGCCAAGGCCTGGGGGGCAATAAGAAAGCACTGGTCAAAGGGTGCAAAGTCTCAGTTATGCAAGATGAATGTCTTAGAGATCAATTGTATAGCATACTGCTTATAGTTAACAATACATCCTATGCTTAAAATTTTGCTAAGAGGTAGGTCTTATGTTAAGTGTTCTTAGCACAAAAAGAATAAATAAAATGAGGAAGTCAAGAGGAAATGTGGAGTGATATGTGATATGTTTATGGCATTGATTGTGATGGTTTCATGGGGGTACAGTTATCTCTAAACTCATCAACTGTATACATTAAATATGAACAGACTTTTATATGTCAGTCATATCTCAATAAAATGCCTAGTTTTAAAAAAATACCTTAATGCATTTCCATTGCTCTTAAGATAAAGACCAAAATTTATCCTCCTTCTCTGCATTTCATTTTTTTTATTCACAGTTTTCATTCCTACTTGGATTCTCCATCCACTCTATTCCTCAGTGTGATGGGCTGCTCATCACTAAACGTGATTCCCTCTTTCTAGATGCCCCTCCCCCTTATACCCAAGATCTCCTTTGCCTCCTACTTCTACTCTTCCTTGCCATTGTAGGTAAATCTTCACTTCTAAGAATCATTCATTGGCTTCCTGCCCTTGGCCAGAGGTTCCTCTAAGTGCCTTTCTTTGTTTGTACTTATCACAATTGTAACTTATTTTAAATTGTGCTGTATTTAAATAGCTCCCATCTCTCCCATGAGAGCTCTAAGAAGGCTGGGACTTTGTCTAGGACTTTTGTACTTAGTAATTTATTCTCATATAATATAATGACTGACACAAACTAGGTATTTGATAGTTTTTGATAAAATTAATACAAATGAATATAAATTAAGCATGTGTCATGAATTTTGGTAGTTGCTTACAGTTAACTAAATTAAGTGAAAGCAGAATAAATAAGAATATTGCTATTAACACAAATGGACTCATGTCTTCAAAATGATTTGCATATGTGGTTATAGCAATTATCCTATCATTGTGTGTTGTCTGAATGAAGGTCATTTGTAAATCAGATGCAGCTTTTGCTTCTGAAATTGGTGGTTGCCACTACCAATTAAAGGATAGCATTTTATGGGTAGGCTCCATGGAAAGGATTGATATCTGTACCGGCTAATAATATCATGGTTATCTAGCTATAGTTTGGTCTTTGAATACAAGGGCACATAAACATACTCAAGTACTCACACTTGCTCATAAATTCTCTTTGTAGCCAACGTTCGTTCGTTCTTTCTTTTTCTTTTTTTCTTTCTTTCTTTCTTTCTTTCTTTCTTTCTTTCTTTCTTTCTTTCTTTCTTTCTTTCTTTCTTTCTTTCTTTCTTTCTTTCTTTTCTTTCTTTCTTTCTTTCTCTTTCTTTCTTTCTTCTTTCTTCTTTCAGAGATAGAAGTTTATTGAGTACCCTGTGAAGGAGTGGTGGGCAGGACAGCAAAGGAGAGACTGCTAATCATGCCTACTTTCTCATTCAACCTATAATCAGCAGGCTTGCATTGGAATAAGCATTATAAGGCACTGTAAGCCTCATTTTAACATAGACTGTCTCTTTCATCTTTGTATCTCCAGGCCCTAATAGAGTGCGTGGCTCATAATATGCACCAAAAAATATTGTATGATAAATGTCTGCATTTAATGGATAAATGAGTGCATAAAACATGTGGATCTCTATAATTAATATATAATGCACATAGTTCACTCAAGGGTATTTGAGAATGGAGAATGCCCTATGTACTTGGATACTTGAAATTTTGTGTCAGTAGTGTTGGTTCTTTCCTGATAAGATGATGAGTAGAGTGCTGTTTAATAAGTGAAACATTTTAAACAAAGCATTGCATGCCTGGAGACTGCAATCAAGTTGCTGATGAAGCTGAGTTACAAAGGCAGACAGACATTAGATTAAAATTTTTAAGAAGCTTGGGGGAAAATCTCAATGTTTTAGCAAAGCAAGTGATCATTTATCATTCAAGGCACTCATTAAATGCAGTACTGGAGACAAATCTGATAGAATATGAGAGACTTTGGCACTTGGATTTTCCTTGGCAGCAAATGCTCAAGTGAAGTTTTGGTTAATTGTTTGAGGGTATTAAAGAAATGCATTAAAAGAAAACCAATTGAAGAGAAATGCTGTGAAGGCACATTTGAGAAGGAGGGAAGCCCACAGTTGATAATGATGCATTGCTGTTAAACATAAGCAACCTAATCCAATTTAGCTGCTTCATCAGAAAATTTGAAAGGCAAGTATTTGTTACATTTCAGTGACCACCCACCCAATATATAAATCTACAGCCAGTTTTGTTGGTGAGATTAGGAAGGGTTTTGTACTGATTGCTGACTCTAAAGCTGGGTTAGAGTTAAATTTACTTGGAAACTTGCAATTTCTTTTTTCATGCCCCCCACCCATAATTTATGCTAGATTACATTTTCTGTGAAATATAAGGTAATCTCATTTTGGGTTATTAAAAAACTAGGAAATTATGTACTTGATTTCTAATCTTATTTCATAAATATGCAACATTTCTCTTCCTGTAAACTAAGGTTTTCAGGCCAGAAATTGCTCAATTTTAAGAGAGATGCTCGTAATTTTCTTTCTCTTAATTCTATAGTTTTGTATCTGATTTTTTAAACCACAATAAGGGAATCTGTCACTATTATTTAACTCACATTTGAATATTTTATTTCAGTATTGTTCCTTCTTATATGATGCTGCAGGTTTGAATGACCCTCTCTAGGGACTGGTACCTGGTGAGAGAATCTACTTCACTTTCTCCATGAATAGAAGATCTCATAACATCTTTATGAAATGGACCCTGGAATAGGGATAGAGAAAATCATGTAGGTAGAAGAAGAAATAAGTCTCTGCCATTACGAACACAGAAATAAGCTTAGTTTCTTGCTACCACATTTTCTGGGAAGTGTAACTTTAAGGGGCTGTTACGGGCTGAATTATGTCTCCTCCAAATTCATATGTTGAAGCCCTAACCTCCAGTACCTCAGAATGTGACCTTTAGAGATATGGTCTTTAAAGAGGTAATTAAAATGGGGCCCTTAGGATGGACTCTAATCCAGTCTGACTGGTGTCCTTAAAAGAGAGGAAATTTGGACACACAGATATCAGGGGCTTACATGCATAGAGGGACACCCATTAAGAGGGTGGCCATTTGCAAGCCAAAAAGAGGCCTCCAGAGAAACCAAATCTGCTGACACCTTGATCTTGGACTTGTGGGCTCCAGAACTGTAAGAAATAAATTTCTGTTGTTTAAGTCACCCAGCCTGTGGCATTTTATTATTGCAACCCTAGAAAACAAATACAGGGAAATTAAAGATACACAATGAGCCATGGTTCATGCCTTGTACTCACCTCACGTGTTGATATCACTCTCAAGTTCTTTTAGTTCTTTCATTGAAGGATAGAGTAACCTGTTCATACAAATCTATTTTTTAAATAGTTTAACTGATTCACAGAACTACGTGGCTGAGTATTCAGCTAATAGCCTACCTTAAAGTTTCTAGTTCTCAAAATATTAATAGTGAATCAGCAAAAAATATAAGAAAGACATGATGTTGATTGAAAAGCAATTTTAAAGACCTCTGATTAGTTAGGAACTCCACTTATGGCTGCAGTGTAATTTCTGTCAGAATGTGTTTATGATGAGGATTAAATAGTTTGTCATTTGCAAATATAGTGAGAAATATTTTTCAGGACAGGACTGGAGGTTGCATGGATGAAACCTCTCCCACCCCACCCCTCTTATTTTAAAAGGGTTGATATTACCGAGTGTGAGGGCTTCAGACTTCAGGTGGGGATGGAGGAGAAAGGCTCTAACAAAAATGAGTTGAAAGAGTGTTAGAATCTATGCTGAAGGTAGGAATTTCAATAATGTGGAATTTTGATAGTTGTAACTTATTTAAGTGAATAAGTAAATTTCAAACTATAAAGTTTGATCCCAATTTTGAATATGCCTAGAAAAAATTCTGCAGGTATTTTCTTAAGAGAGAAGGAAATGTTTATTTAATGTAAAAAATCAGAAAGGAATAAAAATCCATATATAGGGTAGAAAACTCTTTACTGACTGTCTAAACAATTACAGGAATATAACCTTGCAAATGGAATCCCATCTGTAACATGTCAAGAGTCACAGCCTGCCACCCCCCACTCCCCCACTGAGGGTGGAGAACTTCTTACATCAAATACACCCATACAAGTTTAGTTTTTACATTCCATCGTCTTTTAATTTCAAACTGTGTTATATTGGAGTTCATTATAATGGCATTTGAAAAAATATTAATATCTCCATGTATTTCAATGTCTCATTTATTATTAAAGTTCATATGTTGATATTCAAAGGCTAAGCCTTTGAAAGACTTATCAGCATATTACCTCTTCATAACAATAACAACGTTAGCTAAGGAATTACTTTGGGGACAGGAACTATTATAAACCATCTCAGTGTAGCCTTGTGACACTTCTCCCACTTACTGTGCTTTAGTCTCTGTAGATAATGAAGTAGCCGTTATTAATACCACACTACATTGGAAAACTTTTTGAAATAGATAAAACATTACTGACTTTGATCTGGAATACAAGGTTAGGACTAGTGTAAAGGATTTTAAAGTAAAATTAAGGAGAAAATCTGAGAGCAATCCAAGCAACCAGTTTAAAAAATGACATCCATAAGGTGAATAAAAAATTCAGGAGCAGGTGAAATTGGTTGCATTTTGAATTGGTTTCAGAATGAGTTTTACCTTAATAAATGCATCAACTGCAGTCTTCTTGAATGATTATCTTTAATCACCATCCATCTTTTGCATTGGTAATGTATGGCATGGCATGAAGCCTTTTGTACTTCCAATGATTATATTAAATTGATTTAAACTTTCAGTAAGATTTTATCATTTTTTTCCTCCTTTAAATTATTCTCCTTAAACCAGAAGAAAACTTTTCCCATTTGCCTTATCTTTTTTAAAAATTTTATTTTATTATGTTAATCACCATTCATTACATCATTAGTTTTTGATGTAGTGTTCCATGATTCATTGTTGGCGTATAACACCCAGTGCTCCACGCAATATGTGCCCTCCTTGATACTCCTCACCGGGCTAACCCATCCCCCACCCCCCTCCCCTCTAAAACCCTCAGTTTGTTTCTCAGAGTCCATAGTCTGTCATGGTTCGTCTCCCCATTGGATTTCTCCCCCTTCATTTTTCCCTTCCTACTATCTTCTTCTTCTTTTTTTTTTTTAACATGTATTATTTGTTTCAGAGGTACAGGTCTGTGATTCATCAGTCTTACACAATTCACAGCGCTCACCATAACACATACCCTCCCCAATGTCCATCACCCAGCCACCCCATCCCACCCACCCCCCACCACTCCAACAATCCTCAGTTTGTTTCCTGAGATTAAGAATTCCTCATATCAGTGAGATCATATGATACTTGTCTTTCTCTGATTGACTTATTTCACTTAGCATAATACCCTCTAGTTCTATCCATGTCATTGCAAATGGCAAGATTTTGTTTTTTTTTTTTTGATGGCTGCATAATATTCCATTATATATACCTAACACACTTTCTTTATCCATTCATCTGTTGATGGACATCTAGGCTCTTTCCATAGTTTGGCTATTGGGGACATTGCTGCTATAAACATCAGGGTGCATGTACCCCTTCAGATCCCTACATTTGTATCTATGGGGTAAATACCCAGTAGGGCAATTGCTGGGTCATAGCATAGCTCTATTTTCAGCTTTTTGAAGAACCTCCATACTGTTTTCCAGAGTGCACCAGCTTGCGTTCCCACCAACAGTATAGGAGGGTTCCTCTTTCTCCGCATCCCTGCCAACATCTGTCGTTTCCTGACTTGTTAATTTTAGCCCTTCTGACTGGTGTGAGGTGGTATCTCATTGAGGTTTTGATTTGGATTGCCCTCATGCCGAGCAATGTTGAGCACTTTTTCATGTGTCTGTTGGCCATTTGGATGTCTTCTTTGCAGAAATGTCTGTTCATGTCTTCTGCCCATTTCTTGATTGGATTATTTGTTCTTTTGGTATTGAGTTGGATAAGTTCTTTATAGATTTTGGATACCAGCCCTTTATCTGATATGTCATTTGCAAATATCTTCTCCCATTCTGTCTGTTGTCTTTTGGTTTTGTTGACTGTTTCTTTGGTGTGCAAAAGCTTTTTATCTTGATGAAGTCCCAAAGTTCATTTTTGCCCTTGCTTCCCTTGCCTTTGGTGATGTTTCTAGGAAGAAGTTGCTGTGGCTGAGGTCAAAGAAGTTGCTGCCTGTGTTCTCCTTTAGGATTTTGACGGACTCCTGTCTCACATTTAGGTCTTTCAACCATTTTGAGTCTATTTTTGTGTGTGATAAGGAAATGGTCCAGTTTCATTGTTCTCCATGTGGCTGTCCAATTTTCCCAACACCATTTGTTGAAGAGACTGTCTTTTTTCTACTGGACTTTCTTTCCTGCTTTGTCGAAGATTAGTTGACCATAGAGTTCAGGGTCCATTTCTGGGCTCTCTATTCTGTTCCATTGATGCATGTGTCTGTTTTTGTGCCAGTACCATACTGTCTTGATACAATACAGTAATAAAAGAAAGAACAAGAACCATATGATCCTCTCAATAGATGCAGAAAAAGCATTTGACAAAGTACAGCATCCTTTCCTGATCAAAACCCTTCAGAGTATAGGGATAGAGGGTACATAACTCAGTATCACAAAAGCTGTCTATGAAAAACCTATAGCGAATATCATTCTCAATGGGGAAAAACTGAGAGCTTTCCCCCTAAGGTCAGGAATGCGGCAGGAATGTCCACTATCACCATTGCTATTCAACATAGTACTAGAAGTCCTAGCCTCAGCAATCAGACAAAAAAAGAAATAAAAGACATCCGAATCGGCAAAGAAGAAGTCAAACTCTCACTCTTTGCGGATGATATGACACTTCATGTGGAAAACCCAAAAGACTCCACCCCAAATCTGCTAGAACTCATACAGGAATTCAGTAAAGTGGCAGGATATAAAATCAATGCACAGAAGTCAATGGCATTCCTATACACCAACAACAAGACAGAAGAGAGACAAATCAAGGAGTCGATCCCATTTACAAATGCACCCAAAACCATAAGATACCTAGGAATAAATCTAACCAAAGAGGCAAAGGATCTGTACTCAGAAAACTATAAAATACTCATGAAAGAAATTGAGGAAGACACAAAGAAATGGAAAAACGTTCCATGCTCATGGATTGGAAGAACAAATATGTGAAAATGTCAATGCTACCTAGAGCAATCGACACATTTAATGCAATCCCTATCAAAATACCGTCAACTTTTTTCAAAGAAATGGAACAAATAATCCTCAAATTTGTATGGAACCAGAAAAGACCCCGAATAGCCAGAGGAATATTGAATAAGAAAAGCAAAGCTGGTGGCATCACAATTCCAGACTTCAAGCTCTATTACAAAGCTGCAGTCATCAAGTAACCTTTGTTTTTAAAGAGTAAGCAGTTAAAAATAAATTTTATGATATTTATCTTGGAATAGAAGCTCATTTTATTTTCTTGTGACATAATTTTGATTTTGCATCACTTAGATGTAGAATTAAACTGATGTATGAGATGGAAGGTTGAAAAAAATACTTTCATTATTTCAAGGTTTAAGACAAATGAATCTAACTGATTACTGCTCAATGAATTGTTAAGCTATTGACCATCAAAATGGCTGATGGAATTGATTATACAGAAAATAGCCACTCTTTTCCAAATGATTGAGTGATGAGGAAGCTCTCATTTGCCAGTCAGGCTTTATGAAATTGTTCCTGGAAAGAAATCTTAACTGGCTATGTGCACACCTATTAGAACAATGAGAAATAATTGCTAAATAACTTCTGGCTTAGACGCAAGTCACTTCCTACATAAACAAAGCTTAATAACACAGAATTTAAGCAGTGATATTTCAGTGTCGGAATGCTCTTTAAATTAAGAATTCCTAAGTTAGACTGCTATGATTTGCTGGTGTTTGCTGTTCTGAAGAACATTATGTAGGCTTTATGTAAGTTTCTTTTTAATATAAAGTAGGAATGTGTGTGAGATAATATGTGTATTAGACATTGCTATATCTACTCTTTAGTAGATGAGATGGAAATAGATAAATGTACTGTGCTTTCCCGTTTTTTATTTTTATTTTTTTAAATTTTCACTTGACTAATTGATTTAAGCACATGAGGAGGAAAAGGAGAAGATACCTAACTTGCAGTCAGATACACTTTCTGAAATACTATTAAAAATTTCCCCTGAAATTTCTTTCTTCCCCATTCTATTATTAGAGTTTTCTGTGTTTATTGCCTAAGGAAAGAAAAGAATGCAGAGAAAAGTTAATCTACTCACGGGCCAAAGCAAGAATATGGAAATCTTCATGATGATTTAGAGAAAGAATTTCTATTCAAAGTCTAGATGGGGGCGCCTGGGTGGTTCAGTCAGTTAGACTCTGACTCTTGATTTCGGCTCAGGTCATGATCTCAGGGTTGGAGATTGAGCCCCATGTCAGGCTCTGCACTAAGCATGGAGTCCGCTTGAGATTCTCTCTCTCCCTCTACACCTCCCTCTAACCCCCCTGTGTGTGTGTGTGTGCGTGTGCTTGCACACTCTCTCTCAAAATAAATAAATAAAATCTTTAAAAAAAATACTGTTGCTATTTAGGAGGGAGGAAAGGAGGAGAGAGACTTGAGGAGCCTTACAGAAAAAATGGAGGGTTGATGCATTTATAGGGAGCAGGGACTGGAGGACTAGACATGATGGAAGATGTCTGTGCAGAGGCCACAATGGTTGACCAAGAGATGACTAGTAATGGAATGTTTCCAAACCAGTGCCTCGACTTAGATGTAACCCCAAAGAAAATGGGCAGTAAACAGACTGAATTTGAAAAATTAAGAAAAAAATTTTGAAAAATTAAGAAGTCGTTCTTCCATATTTGAGTTTGTGAACTGATATTCAGAGCTGCTTTCAATTCAAAATGCCACTATAGATTGAATGTTTGTGTCCTCCCAAGAGGCTGTGTCCTTCCAGGAGGTTGAAACCTAATCCTCCATGTGATGGGACTTGGAAGTGGAGCTTTCGGCAGGTGATTAGGTCATGAGCATAGAGCCCTCATGCAGGGTAGTCTGCCTTTCTAATAGAGACACTAAACACCTCCTTTTTCTCTCTCACCATGTGAGGACATAGGAAAAAGCTGTTTGTGAACTAGGAAGCCAGCTCTCACCAGATACTGAATCTAATGGCACCCTGATCTTGGACTTCCCAGTCTCCAGAACTGTGAATGAAAAGTTTCTATTGTTTATAAACTACCCAGTCTGTGCAATTTCGTTTTAGCAGCCCACCCAGACTAAGATAGCTGCCATCTGCTTGGAGAAGGCAGGAAATTTAGTCTTTAGTTGTAACCACACAGGTCCCAGCTACAGGGCTGGAAAAATGTTCTCCAAACTAAGCTCACCTTTTCTGGCTTGATACCACTTCCAAGAAAATGGGCTATGAGTTATCGTGCCAAGCTCTGATACCCTGCAATATTCATGTGTGTGGTTTTAGACAAAAAGAAAAAAAAAATTTCCAATACTACAATTCTAGGAAAAGAATACATTTAGAAGGATTATTCCCAAACATCAAAATAAATTCCAAAAAATCTTTGTTTATTGTAAGATCCACCAGGACCATAACTGAAACTATAAAGTCAGACACACTTGAGTTGGTCTGTCATAGTCAACATTTATCACCTGTGGGAACTTAGGCAAGATACTTAACTTCTCTGGGCCTCAGTTTTATTATTTTTAAAATGAAGATTATTATTTGTAGGTTAGAACAAATAGGAAAATGGCACATGGTATTTAATCAAAGGCAGTTATTTTTATAATTATGATGGTGATGATTGTTATTGACCAAACTGTCCCATATTAGTCACTCTCATGCTCTGCCTCCTGACAAGCCCTCTCCTATTTTGTGTCCCTATATACATGATCCCTGTGTCTGCGTTCATGACCATCATCTATGGTCATCTTTTCTCTTCAGCCCCACCCCCACTAGGGATGCACTTGGCCAAAAGTTATGTAAAAGAGCCTGAAAAAAAGAGGAGAAATTTAAGAGTGATTGCAGTCTAGTGTGTAATTAGGAGCATAGACTCTGGAGTCAGACTAGGAGGGTTTCTTACCTTGCCTCTGCCATTTGCCTTCCTCTCTGGATAAGTGACTCAGTCTCTCTGGGCCTGGGCTTCCTCATTTGTACAATGGTGAGGTAATGAGTGATAATTTATCTTATAGAGCGATTGTGACTATTAATTCACTTAATGCATGTATAGCTTCTAGAATATGAAATCTATGAAATATTAAGTACTCAATAGATAACATTGTTATTTTTACAAACACTTCAAAGTTGAATAATAATCTTTCTGTACCCATAGCTAGAATTTATTTCGGTTTATGTTTTTACCAGTTAATATTCACTATGAGTTTCTCAAAGATGAGAACATTTTGTTCATATAACAAAAATCCCCATGCTTTTCCACTCTTCTTCACCATATAATACTTTCTCAGGGCTGTTTTGCTCTATTTATTATATCCTCTCTATGTGTCAGTAACTTGTGGATATTGTGTCATTTTATTCTCAAAGAGCCTTGTGATATAGGTAATATTTTCCACAACTCAAGAAAGGGCAGCTCAGAAATGTTACATAACTTGCTTAAGATCACATAGCTAACATGGATCATGTCTGGATTTGCACTCAGAAAAGTCAGAGCCTGTTCATAACCACTCTGCTTATGTGGCTTCTGCTTGCTCCTGAGCATGACCAAAGGTGTAATTAATTTGTCAGAATGACTGTTCAATTGACAGTGAGCTAAAAGAGCAGCTTTATAACCCAAATCAGACTCCCTCATCTGACCTTCCTAGGTCACTCTAATTTCTGGCCAGTTGTTTTTCAGTGGACAGTAAGAAATTTATTCTCTTTTTACTCACATTCTGTATTATATAACTATAATTATATGTATTCATATGTATATATATGGCCACACATAAACTATATGTGTATGTGTATAAATATATGTATGTATTTTTAACGAAAGCATTTGTACCTACTCACTTATGTGTTCTTTTCTGTGTCATGGGGACTAGAAGTCTAGGGACTGCACTTTTTCTTTTAAGGATTTATTTTATTATTTTAGAAAGAAAGAGAGCGAGTGGGGGTGGGGTTGCAGAGGGGGAGAGAGAATCTCAAGCAGACTCTCCACTGAGTGCAGGGCCTGACATGGGCTGGATGTGGGGTTGGGCTGGTTGTGGGGCCTGTTGCAGGGCTGAATGTGTGAGGCTGGATTCAGGGCTTGATTTCAGGACCCTGAGATCATGACCTGAGCCGAAACCAAGAGTGGGAGGCTCAACTGACTGAGCCACCCAGGCACCTCCCATCTAGGGACTACACTTCTCAACATCCTGTACCAGCAAGGTTCAGCTTTTGGTTTCACCATTGAGAGGCACTAGTATGAGACTGGGAAAGCAGAAATGAAGCAGGAGCCATGCCATTTCTCCTTTATCTGCAGTAGGCTGCTGTGTGGGCTTTGGCAGATGGTAAATTTTCAGTGGCCTCTGGTTGTCCCTTTGTGAGTCATTCTCCTGGATGCTATAAGCAGCTCTGATTTTAAGTTTAGGTTACCTCCAGTTCTTCAAGTGTTCAACCTTCTGAAAGCCATAAGTCAATGGAGAATTTATGCCACATTTTTTTTTTTTTTCCAGCTTCACTTCTGCAGCACTTCCAGGAGTTTTATAAATAAGTAATCCATTGTATTCAATTCCTTCTTGGTTGAAATACCTGGAAAGTTTTCTGTTGTTAAAAAACAGGATCAACTGAATAAATTTGAGGATCTAATTGCCTTTATTAAGCTATTCATGAATTGGGCAGCATCCCATCTAACGAGTAGAAGAGAGCTCACAGGAGTTGTACCAAATGGAAGGTTTTTATAGGAAGGAGGGTGAGGCAAGGAAGTTTCTAGGAAAAGAAAAGGAAGGGTTGCTTCCAGCCTGGTCACCTTCCCTTAGGGGGAAGAGCAGGAGGTTTTATCACACAGAATATCTCATCTTCCTTTGGGGTATGGAGAGGGCCCAGGTGACAGAGTACCTCATTGGTGTTGACCAGAAAATTCCTGACTGGTTAAGACTGCGTTTCTGGAGGAGGTTAAAACTGCAGTTAGGTTAGGTATTAAGTCCTGGTTTAGTGACTTGGCCTAGTATAAGTGACTCCATCTTGGGCCTACAGTTTTCTCTTTACTATTTTCCTGACTACGTCTTGACTGACACTTTACATAAACAATTTCTCCTTAGTCTCTGTAATGTAAGTGGATATATCTGTCCAACTAATTTTCCTAAACCAATTCTTTCATCAGGCCAATACTTTAAGATAGTCTGACAAAATCTGACCCAATTTTCACTTCTGAATTTGTAACCTTCCAGGCCTCAGTGAGGTCCCTATCCTCAGTGGTCTGCTAAGCGGTTTTATCTATAGTCAGCAAATGGGTGTTACACCTGTTCAACTCATCTCACTCAAATTTGTCTCCTCCTGATGGGTACTCTTTTTTTCCCCAACTATCCATGGCTACCTTTGGCTCAAGATTCAGCTAAAACTCCCTTTTTCTTATCAAGCTTTCCTTGGTCTGCCCTGACTCAGAGTGATCTTATTTACCTTTGAACTTTTACCATCTCTATCACTCTTTTTTTAGATTTGCTGTTGGTTGTTTATTGTTATTTTTCATGTGCATGATTTAAAATTAAATTTCATTGAAAGTGTCCTGATGGGGAAAGATAGAATCATGCGTCTCGTATTCTCCACGCCCTGGTGCAAAGTCTTGTTTCTTAAAGTTCATGTCCTAAAGGTATGTCAGAATCCTTCTACAGCATTTCAGTGATGGAAAGCCAATCATATGGTTGAACTGGTGGAGCTGTTCGGAAGTTTTTTCTTATGGTGTATATAAATACCACTACAACTTTAAGACCTTCTTTCTCTAGCTACCCTGAGTGGGCCTAAAAGTCACCTTTGTGTTGTGCTTTCTAAAATTTTAATATTTTTCAGGTTCTGCATGACCTCTGTTAAACTTTTTCATTCTGTTCTCCAAAAGAAAACTTTGTAGGGTGACCAATTATACACGCAAACACTAACACATACATGTGAAATAGAAGCTGCAGAAAAAATTTACCTTTACCATGTGTATTATTTTGTCTTTATTCAAAGTATTCAATTTGTTAAAAAAAATGTGGGTATTGCCTTGATAATTTGAATTCACAAGCAACAAATGTTGCAAAATACTGATCTAGGACCACATTTCTATCCCAGTCTTATCCTGCACAATAGTTAGTTCTCCATGCTCTTACTGTTTCAGAAAAATTGGACTTTTCTCTGTTTTATGAATGGTCTGATATACTTCCTGTATCAGAGACTTTATACATAGTCTCTTAGGTACTGTCATATCTTAACTATTTTACTTAGATAACTCTGGATCTGGTTTTCCTTCTGCATTTTATAGACAAGAAAATTGAGCACGGAGATTAATTGAATAATTCCATGTATACACTAAACAAATATGTATTAGAATTTGATTATATCTGTAATGCGAAGCTGGGTCCTTGGGTAATATGAAAATAGCATCCCTCCCACCCCCACTCCTCCCAATTATCCTCTTGGCTTCTTTGAAATAAGACTTATCCTGACTTTTCCTTTAAACATGGACATTTCTTGGGGTGCCTGGATGGTGCAGTTGGTTAAGTGTCTGACTCTTGGTTTTGGCTCGTGATTTCAAGGTCATGAGATTGAGCCCTGTGCCATGCTCAGTGCAGAGTCTGTTTGAGATTCTCTCTCCTTCTCCCTCTGCACCTCCCTTGTATTCTCTCTCTCTCTAAAATAAATAAATAAATTTTTTTAAAAAACCAAAAACATGGACACTTCTTCCCTGAACTCCAATGCTCACTATTCCCTGTACTCTGCTCTACTTTTAATTTTGTCCACAGCACTTAATTTTCTTCTAATATTCTAAATTTACTCACGTATTGTGTTCACTTTTTATTTCTGTATTCTCCTGCAAGAATGTGATCTCCATGAGAGCAGGACTATGTGCTTTCACTGAGATATCTCAGACTCTTAGAATAGAGCTTGGAACAGAGTAGGCACCCAGTTAGTGATTATTGAATGAACGAATGCAAGTAGCCACTTTGTCAAAAATCATAGCTAGTTAGTAGAAGCTTAGGATTAAAGCCAGATCTGCTGACTCTTATTTCAAATTTCTTTCCTTTGAAGCCCCTGACACATTATTTCTCAAGCTAAACTACATTCCTGTGCTTTTTCTATAAAAGTTTTATTCAAATGACATTTTGGGTATTGAATAAATATAGACTTCTCCCTTAATCCATATGATACCCAAGATGAAACAAGATCTAGGAAAATAATAAGCTCTTGGAGGTGATTTAAATACCTTTATTACTGCAATGAAGCATAATTGATCTCTCCTTATCGGTAAATACCCTAATTTTCTATGTTATTTTACCTCAAGGGTTTGCTCAGTTTTCCTCTGAACTACTATAGCCTGTTCCTTGCTATAGGCACAAGGAGAGGCTAATTGTTGCACTGCATCCTCTTTAAATTTTAATGTGACCATCTGCTGCTGAACTGTGCTTTCATTTCTATAGGTACTCATCTACTTTTCCTACAAAGTTCAAAGTTACTGGTTCTGAGGTTAATTGGCAAATCACTGACAGGATCCTCTTACACAAAATATCCACCCTTTTGCTAACATGAAAATCTTCCTAAGATACTTTCATTTACTTCTCCAGAATATTATTAATCTTACAAACATGATATATATATGTATATATATAGTATTAAATCCCTATGCAATATAATCCCCAAACCAAAATGTCACTTTATAAAGCTCTTCCTGTCATCCCATCAGTGGCACCAGAATATTTTATGAATTATCCAGACTTCTCCTTAGTCCCCGGATGTAGTCATATGCCAAGTTTGATTGAGTCATAATCTATAACAAATTTTTTTTACATTTTTGTTCTATCCATAATGTACTGTTCTACATTAACTTTAATTTTTTCTAGCTTGGGCTAGTTATAGCCTTCCAAAGCATCCCAGAACCTCAAACATATCTCATTTTCACTCCATCTTTTATCCTGCCTCAAGATTAGACACACTAAAGCACTGTTCTGTTCATATGACTCTTGGGGTCTGTATTGTCTATTCATTGACATAAACTATTGCAATGATTCTCAAACCTTTCTACCATTATACCCCCAGCTGCTCAAGATAGTGAAGAAAAATTCTCAGGAGGGGCGCCTGGGTGGCTCAGTTGGTTAAGCGACTGCCTTCCACTCAGGTCATGATCCTGGAGTCCCAGGATCGAGTCCCGCATTGGGCTCCCCACTCAGCAGGGAGTCTGCTTCTCCCTCTGACCCTCCTCCCTCTCATGCTCTCTCCCTATCATTCTCTCTCTCTCTTAATAAATAAATAAATAAAAATCTTTAAAATAAAAAAAAAATTCTCAGGAGAATGTAGTGGCTGGCTCCACACCTAAAATGTCTCTGGTACTTCATATTTTACAGACAAATTTATTTAAAATATGATTTTATTTCAATAATGTTTTCAGTTCTTATTATTAAATTCCTTACTTTGATGCCCAAGGAATATATTCCAGGGAATAAAGAGCCATCTGGCAAATTGCTGCATATCCCTGTGGTTCCTCACAAAGTCCAGCCTTCCACAACATGGCCCTAACTGACCTTACCAGTCTTGCCCCTCCCCATCACCTTCTATATTCCATATTCCAGCTGGTGGATGATTTGGTGTTCTCTCTTCAATTCTTTTGTTTGTTCTGTTCTTACTGTGAGCAATTCCTTCTCTCTAGTTATCCTCTCTCTTTCATTTCCTTCTATCATTTAAAAATATGTAGATATCATTAGTTTCATCAGATTCATAATATTCTTTGTTCCATTTATAATCTTTAAAACCTTGATAGAAGTTCAGTTTCTCTTCTTTCCATATTTTTGAGAGTATTTTTCTCACAGTGATAGTGCCTTAAATTATGCTAATCATGGAATACTTTGTATTATAAGCTTCTCTCCAATCAATTGTGTGTGTCACAGCATCTGAAATATGACCATTAGAATTCTGTATGTATTTTATGTTATAATTAAACACATGAGTATGTTTTATTTAATAATTTGCCTTATGTGGTTGCTATAAAACTACAATTTATTCTAGGCTATTAAATAATTTTTAATTTCTACTTCAAGGCTATAGATTCAGCCTATGTGGAACGTATCCTTTCTTCCTGAGATTCCACTAAAGTGATAATAAACCTATAAGAAGCTTTTAAGCTTGTAACAATGAAGACGATAGGAGTAAGGCTATCAGGATATTTCAACACATGTATTGCAAATAGAAAACGGATGAGTTTATCTTGATGAACCAGAGTCATGGAATTTTCCAGTGTAAATATTTATGAAAAGTTCCATAGTGGAAGAGGGTTGCAGACAACAAGATTACAAGACAAATGAATGGCAAGAATGAAAAATGAATTCTAAGTCAGTCAGTGGCACTAGTTGGCTTTCTTTGGAGTCATAATGAAAATACTTAACTACTGATACAAAGTACATATGACTAATCAGAATAGATAAAATAAACATTACATATTAATCTCATCAGAGTATACTAATTATAACTCCTGTATACCTATAAATGTAACATTTTACTTCACCTACACTTGAGCACAGAATGGCTAGAAGCATGGTGTTTAACCCTGGTTAAAACAAAAAAGGCAAAAAAAAAAAAAAAAGAGGGCAAAACAAAACCAAAAAAACAACGAGAAACTTTTCTGTAGAAAAGGAAAAGCTGAGTGATAATAACTAGGGCAGATAATATGATTTTTGTCTCCCTGGGAGACACTGGTTGTGTGTCCGTGGTCAAATTTAAGAATCATCCCTAGGGGAAATAGAGATATTTCAGGCAACAGAAGTTAACTTAAAAAAAAAGTTATGAACTTCAAAACATTTGAAAGGATATTACATCCCTAAAATAAGAATAGTGCATAAATAGCCTCAGAAAAGGCTTTAAAATAAAGTGGAGGAAGTCTACCACAAGGAGAGTTTAAAAAGGGGGCTAGAAAACATGAGAGGGAAGATGAAAGATGAGAGTATTAATTCTAGAGTTTTAAGAGGCAGAGAAAAGTTATCACATGTTAAAGATAATATATGCAATATTAAAATATAATTCTCAAGACTATAAAGGATGGAAGTTTCTACTTCTTAAAGGCCTAATGCCAAACATGATGGAAAAATAAAAAGAACTAATTCTGGACCTATTGTGAAGTTTCAAAAAAGAACAAAGAGATAATCCTAAATCTTTCCAAAAGTCACCCAATAATCAAAATCAGTTAGAATCAGTTGGAATGAGAATTCTTACCAGTAAGGCTGGTTGCTGGAAGACAAAGAAGCAATCATTTCCAAGCTCAAATGGGAAAATATTTTCAACTCAAAACATCTGTACTCATCAAACTATTAAACAAATATATTGATATTTTATTTGATTCAGAAAACTTACTTCTCACTGTTTCTTTGATAGTTCCTTGGGGGATGTGCTTAAAGTAAGGGAGTAAACTATGAAAGGATGCATGTAATCCAGGACTCCAGTCTAGATCTGACTCTGAAGAGCAATGACATGAACTCCCTAGATCATTTCAGTGAAGCAGAACTAGAGAAAGTTTTACTTGATTGGGAAAGGAGAATGGAGGGTTTCGGAAGATATCCACAGAAAAACATGCATTGCACAGTTTCAGTAGCATGCTAGACTGTGGATAAACAAAACAAAAGCAGAGAAAGAAGAAATAAAGACAGAGATTCCTGAAAAAGTAAAAAAAAAAAAAATGGTTGTATGAGAGGACAATCTATAGCACTCTAAACTTAAGTGAAAAATATTTATGTAGTCTGAATAATGTAAATGTTGTTTTCTCATACATAACACATTGAATCAACCTATACAAAAAGTAGTGGATGAACACATTTCAACCTGAAAACTTTAAAAAGTAAAGGTTAGGCAAACAGAAATGAGGGAATAAATAAGAGTGATAATACCTCCATTAAGTATAGAGCTAGGATAGACTATGTGTGGGTAGTGGAGTAAATAAAAGAGAAACATACATATAATAAAAGAACTAAAGGTAGAAATATAATTGTACAAGGAGATTGGTATAGGGAATAGACAGAAAGGTGGGTAGTAAGTGTTAAGATTTCGATAAGGGCTAAAATGTTTATGTGGGTAGTAAGAATTCCATATATAATGCTTGATGTGATAAATAAGTATTAGTGCAAGTATATTATTTAGAGATATAAGGATATTTGAAGAACTGCAAATAGAAACAGTTTGAACGTGTTGCCTTTGGAAAATGGAATTGGATGAGTATAAGTGGGGAATAAGTCACTTAAGGTTTTAATCTTGTACATGTATTTCTTTGATAAACACAAAAAAGTAAAATGGAAAAAACTGAAAAGAGTCAACCAGGACTTTATTAAGACTTGCTTAAGCTTGCTGAATATGTGTATATACAAATAATCTGTAACAGTATCTACTGTACTTTAGAGGTTCCTTTTGTCTTGGGGATTCTATCTTATATAGAGATAGTGGTCTTAAGATTTTTATTCCAATTTTATACTCAGGCAAGTTAATGAATGTTTTAAGACTTCAGTTCACTCAGCAGTAAATTGAGGGTATTAGACCAGAGATGGTTATATATATTTTTTGTGTACGTTGTAAACAATACAATTTTTATTCTGACTTTAAAAATGTTCTATTTTTCTAAATTAGAAAACCTACAGTGTTTTAATTCTGCACCCCCATCTGTTGTGTTGTTTTTGTTTTTTTGTTTTCTATTTTCTTACTTCTATCCTTCAGTCAGTTTTTGGATTTTTTTTTCAGGACTAAATATCTAGGGATTTCCTTTTAATACCCAAAGAGCTAGAAGATCGATATTTGAATATTTTTGAAACAGTCAAAAAAGATGTCTGACCTGTATTTGAAATATATCATTATAACAATAAAAAATATGAGAATACTGAGAAACAGAAAGATAGGAGGTAAAGCCAGTAGCTACATTTTCAACATCATCATCTATTTCCACTTACCAAATTTTTCGCTGATGTCTGTACTTATGACTATATAAGAAAATTTCTCATCCAGGGTAGAGAGCATTAATGAAATTACTGCATAGCTCTCTTTGAAAAATGAGAGAAATCCACATTTGGTTTCCATAATGAAATTTATATTTGCTTGGTCATAGTTCAAATTGGTTTTGAAAAGTATATATTTAATTGAGGCAGATGGAGTGGTCCAAAATGTAATAAAGATAAAAACAAGAAGAAAAATTTAAAGAGAAAATTTCAAATTAAAGATGAGTAACTGTTGATTACTCAGGTCCAAGAATTAATACTGATGAATGTTATATAATTCAGCAGATCTTGCCAGGATAAAGAGATATTTGAATGTAAGCTCGACATTAATAAAAGATAGCTGTTTTGTAACTTGCATTTTATATTTCATCTCCTTAGTGTACCTTAAGGTAGAATTTCACTTCAATCAAATGGAATTTACCATTCTAGGAAAAGTATTCTTTTTTTATTTTTTAGAGATTTATTTGTTTATTTTAGAGAGAGTGCATGTGAGCAGGGAAAGGGACAAAGGGAGAGGGAGAGAGAGAGAATCCTCAAGCAGACTTCCCACTGAGTGCTGAATCCGATGCAGGGCTGGATCCCAGGACCCCGAGATCATGACCTGAGCCCCTGGCTGCCTAACTGACTGAATGACCTAGGTGCCCCTAGGAAGATTATCCTTTACAACTTCTGGGTTTTCATCCTTATCAATTGCTCAAGTAATGTCCAACACTTCATTTTACCATTTCAGGATTCTGCCTTAGGTTCCTTTACCTAAATATAGTCTAGATTTGCTCTTCACTGTAAGTTAGTGCAGGGTACTACACACCGACTTCAAAAGTTTTGGCTGGATTTTAACTGTACAAGATGACTGAATGAGTGTATTTGTTAGTTACATCAGTATCATGAGGCAGGATTTGACAAGGCAGTAGGCAATATCCCCTCATCTATATGAAAAAACATGTAACCAAAAGTGTATTTTTATTATGGTTTCTTTAGAATTTATTCCCTTGTTCAATTTTGAAAAGATTTTAAGGCAATTAATGATATTTTAAGAAGGGCTGTTTTGTTTTGTTTTTAAACCTCACTGAAAAGAGTACAAAACTTAGTGTGAAGCTCTAAAGAAATACCTATTATTTTTAAAACTGTCTCATTCATTTTTTGATTTTTATAGTTTTTAGGCAAGTGGAACCAGTCATAAAAATGAACCTGAGAGATCAGTTAAGGTCTAAAAGAATGATCAGGAAGAAGAGTGTAATGTTTTAATTGGCAAGGCTGGAACTTAGTGTTAATATTAATGCCCACTGCCATCAGCTGCATCACTGAAACATTTGAGGAGGCTAATGAACATTTTGTTGAACTACTCTCTGGAATTCTCTCCTGAGTAGCAAAATAGCACTTTGTAATGTAGGGAGGGATGACTTTTGCAAATGGGATACCATAAAACTTAAAGTAAGAATTGGAACTGAAAGTAACAATATTAATTTATTTGGCATAAATTTCTGCTTTTTCATGCTGAAATTTTATTTTGGCATGAAGATAGCAATAACACTAAGCCCTCCACTGGAATCCAAACTGAAGATAGATTATTTTGTCTTTAAAAATTTCATTAGAGAAGACTACATATGGAATAGATGAAAAAATATTTTAATTTAATGGTAAGATTGTCCCTTTTGGAATCATAGAACCTAGATCGGAGGCAGTTTCATTTGTTTGTAGCCTTTTCTTTTAGAAAATAGAAATCATGAGATTTATTTAAATGGATGGTTATAAGAAAGAAATCATGAGAAATGGTGAAATATTTTCAAACAATACATGTTTTGCAAAAACCAGATATTAAGATAATAAAGAGGTTGCCATTTTTTCTATTTAAAAAAATAAATAGTTTCAAAGTATAAGCATCCTACTTTCTCCTCAGAGACACTATGAAATAAGGGGAAGATTATGGGCCTTAATGTTAAAACTATCTGAGTTTAACTCTTGATTTGAACACAAGTTAGGAAGAGGAACCAATCGATTTATTTAATGTATTTTCTGGTTATCTATACTGTGTAAAAAAAAAAAAATCCAGAAACTGAGTGGCTTAAAAAAAAAAATCACCATTTTATTATATGTCATGATTTTGTGGGTCAGGAATTCAAGTGGACACAGCTGGTGGTTCCTCACCTGCCTATGGCATTAGCTGTCTCTCAGTGGGATTCTGGTCGTGGCTGGGCTGCCCTGAGGGCCAAGATAGTTTTTTGTCCACGTCTGGCACCAATATTGAAGATGGCTGGAAGGCTGCGGCTGTGGAACAGGATGCTAATGATTGACGTATCCAACATGTCAGTCTTAGGGGACTTGAACTCCTTACATAAAAGCTGGCTTTTCCCAGAGTAGCATCCCAAAGGACCCAGGGCAGAGCTGCAAAACTTCATCTGATCTAGCCTTAGGTCCCTTCTTTTACATTCTTTTCATCAAGGGAGACACAATGTCTAGCCAAAAGTCAAGAAGAAGGGGATTAGATTCCACCTTTTAATTTATAATATCTCTGAGCCTCAGCTTTCTCCTTTTGTAAAACCTACCCCCAAAGAATTGTGAAGATTCAATGAGACAGTCTTCAAAGTGCCTCTCATAGAAACTTACCAAAGAAAATCTCCTCTTTTCTTCTTCATGCATCTGGAGATCATATTTCCCAGTATCACTAGGATAACGGGGAAACACTAAAATAAGCACAACTGCCCCTGAGCATTCAAAATCATAGTCAAACGAGTTTGTGTACTTTAATTGTAGACAATACCTGAAGCTCAAACCATGTAGGATATTTAATTTATTGTAGGCCAATTTTTAGGGTTACTTGTTTTTCCAACCTATAGCAGATTAGGAAGAAAAAAAAATTAGAAGAGAATGGGACTCCTAAAAAGAGATACAATGGAAGAAACTGGAAGCCGAGGGGAAGAAAAAGTATAAAGCGCAGGACTCTAGACTTCTAGCATTGGAGGACATTTTAATGGAATAATGGAAGGCTATCAGGATCTTAATAACTATTATTTTATGTCCTAAGTTACGAATTGCTGTTCCTGATGATGCCAGTACCACAGTTTTAAAAAAATTTTTTAAAAACATTTTATTTATTTATTTGAGATAGAGAGAGAGAGGGCAAGAGAGAGTGAGTGAGCCAGGGGGAGGAGCAGAGGGAGAGGGGCAAGCAGACTCCTCACTGAGCACAGAGCCTGATGTGGGGCTCAATCTAAGGACCCTGAGATCATGACCTGACCTGAAACCAAGAGTCAGATGCTTAACTGACTGAGCCACCCAGGCGTCCCTCCAGGAACACAGTTTAAATTTTGTTTTGTGTCACCTGTAAGTATAAGAGAACGTATAATCTATTTTAGAAAGATTTCTAACATGGTGGTTAAATGTGTATGTCATGTAAAGAATAAGTTTCAAGATTTCCTACTTATCGAGTTTTTTTCCCCCTAATGGTACTATGTAATTGATATGTTTCAGTGTGATGCTATGACATGACATGGGAATATCTATGATTTTTTGGCTACCTAGCAGCTGAACGCTGTTTTGATGTTTTTGGAGTTACTTACCTTGAATCTCGGTGAGTTTCAGAGAATACCTTCCAATAAGTTGGAAAGGGCAGATATTCCCTCTCCTGGGCAACAAGGGCTAGGCCCATGACATAGGCTTAACTAGTCTGAATGAATCCTTGTCATTATGGAACTTACTGTTAAGAATGCTTGCAGGCCACAGACATGCAAGGAAGTGGTGGCAGTGGTTTGTGATTCTGGCTCTGCATTAGAATCCCCTAGAAAGTTTGGAAAATACCAGTGCCTCATGCCAACCCAAGTCAATCACACTGCATGTCTGGGGCAGAATCCAGGTGTTAATGCTTTAAAAAAATATTTAGATGATTCTAATGTGAGAATTAATATAGAGAAAGAAATTCAATGATTTATGGAGATGGGGATATTGAAGCAGATTAATTATATGCAACCTCTCCATGCATTTCCCAATTATGTCCCCAAAGAAGCCCAGAATATATTTCTTTCACTCAGGCTTTGGGTGGCTATAGGCATTTTTGAAAATCACTTTTGTAGCTGTTATAAACCAGAAATAGTGGAACCATTGCTACTGAGGTGTGTTCTCTGACTTCAATGAAGATAACAGGATTTCAGGTAGCAGTTGCTAACTAGCCATATCTAACTCCTAGAATCAAAGGAAGGCACAGTTATTGTAAGACTCTGAGGCCTGCCTGATGATCACAGTGACTGGTCCAGGTGGGATCTTTGGTATTGCCAAATTAATCATAGGTTCTTAGGTCTAAAATGGATGAGAAGCCTACAAAATTCTTACTTGATTTGTGTAACTAGAAAATTCCCAAGTCTGATGAATGGCAGTCTGACTTGATTTCTTTTTTTACAGACATGGATCTATGTCCAATTTCCAGACCTAAGTTAGTTCACGAAACCAGAGTCCTTGAATAAAAATAATACCCTGAGGATAGAACCTCTAACATAGCTAGTACTAACCAAGACTGTAATGCCTAGCCTTCCTCAAGTGTCCTTGGTCAGTTACCAAGTAGCTCAAGGTCCTCGATTAGCTCAGGACAATGGGCAACGCAGAGACTTTTAAAAGGGTTTTGTTGTTGTTTTTGTTATTGCTTGTATGTTAATTTTAATTATGGGTGACCCAAAATACCCTGGGAGTCAGAACACAAATCAAGTCTTGGTTCATCCAGTATCTACGAGGCCCTGTGGGACCCTGACACCACCCTGTGGTTATTTTCTCTTTACTGAATTGTATAGAAGTAAGTAAAAGGTATGCTTAGTAATGGACAGAATCCACTCTTTTATTGCCTGCCCTAAAAAGCAAGAGCTATTATGATAAAAAGGACTAAGTGGAAACCTCTGGAGCTTCCTCTCTCTCCAATAAATAATGCATCTAAGGGAAATATAAACATCAGTACCATTTTCAGGATTGAGATAGACAGGAGTAATATGTTCATATTTCCTTTTAATCTGCCAGTTTGCCTATTGCTTAAATATATTGAATATGAACTTTGAGAATGAAAGTGAATTGCTCCTTAATGATGGTTGCTTCTATAGCAGCTGCAGTTTCCAGATGTGGTCTCTTAATGGGAGCAAATAAATAGAGCACCTAGGTCCTGGTATGAAGCTCCCAATCTGGCTAAGCTTTTTTCTCTATCCAAAAAGCAGAGAATGTTGCATGGGTCTGCTTTCACCTTGAAAAGACACATGCTAACCCTTTATCAGACATGTCATTTACAAATATCTTCTCCCATTGCAAAGGTTGCCTTTTAATTTTGTTGATTGTTTCCTTCACTGTGCAGAAGCTTTTAATTTTGATGAAGTCTCAATAGTTAATTTTTGTTTTTGTTTCCCCTGCTTTAGGCGATATATCTAGTAAAAAGTTGGTATGGCTGATGTCAAAGAGGTTACTGCCTGTGTTCTTCTCTAGGATTTTAATGGTTTCATGTCTTCCATTTAGGTCTTTAATCCATTTTTGAATTTATTTTTGTACTTATAAAACTCAACACCCAAAAAGCAAATAATCCAATTAAAAATGGGCAGAAGACATGAACAGACATTTTTCCAAAGAAGACATCCAGATGACCAACAGACACATGAAGAGATGTTCAACATCACTCATCATCAGGGAAATGCAAATCAAAACTACAATGAGATCACCCCACACCTGTCAGAATGGCTAAAATCAGCAGCACAAGAAACACCCGGTATTGGTGAGGGTGTGGGGAAAGGGGAACCATCTTACACTGCTGGTGGGAATACAAACTGGTGCAGCCACTCTGGAAAACAGTATGGAGGTTCCTCAAAAGTTAAAAATAGAGCTACCCTATGATCAAGAAATTGCACTACTAGATATTTACCCAAAGAATACAAATGTATAATAAAAAGGGATACATGCACCCCAATGTTTATAGCAGTATTCTCTACAATAGCCAAACTATGGAAACAACCCGTGTCCATCAACTGATGAATGTATAAAGAAGGTGCAGTGTTTATATATACATATATATATAATGTACCTGTTATATATATAATAAATATATAATACATAATGTAATATAATAATATATATAATGGAATATTACTCAGCCACAAAAGAGACTGAAATCTTACCATTTGCAAAAATGTGGTTGGAGCTAGAGAGTATTATGCTAACAAAATAAGTCCATCACAGAAAGACAAATACCATATAATTTCACTCATATGTGGAATTTAAGAAACATAACAAACAAACATGGGGGAAAAAAAGAGAAAAGCAAACCAAGAAACAGACTCTTAACTCTAGAGGGCAAACTGATGGATACCAGGGGGGAGGTGGAGGAGGGGGTGGGCCAAATAGGTGATGGAGATTAAGGAGCACACTTGTGATGAGCACTGGATGTTGTATGGAAGTGTTGAATCACTATATTGTACACATGAAACTAGTATTATACTGTATTAACTAACTGGAATTTAAATAAAACCTTAAAAAATAATAAAAAAAAGAAAAGACACATGCATGGCAGAGAGTAAAGGTGAATCTCACAAAAATAAAGGGACTCATCAACTTGATGTTAACAGTACAAGGTGATAGCAGGCCCTGAAGGTTGAACTTTAAGTGGCTTGAATGTGTCTATTTTGCCACAATGCCATCCTTCCCTCATTTTATATCGTTAGCCTCATAAAGAGTTCCTAGGAAAAGTGGGCCTAGCCTGATTGGAAGTGTACTGTTGCAGTGTGAAAACTGACTTCAGGGTTCGCTTTAAGGGAAAATGACAAAGAAAATTTTCCCACTGGGAAGAACCTGGAGCAATCTGCCCCGTTGTCCATATGGCCTGGACAGAGAAATGGCTGGAGCTGAGCAGTGACATTTCTCCCTGTGCCTGGCTAATAGTTTGTGGTGAAGTTAAGAAAATTAATGGAAGAATGGAAAAAGAAGAAAAAAGTATAATGAATATGTGTTTGGATGTAAGACTCTCTGATTCTACATGAAAATTCATCAGAGGGTCCCTAGTAGAGAAAACTATTAGAAACATATGGAAAATATGACCCTCAAGTAGAAATATAATCACAGGTTGATTATATTCGACACTTCTGTGTAGAAAAATTATCATGCACTGGGATCTCCTTGCCCTACCTTTCATGGACTTGACAATCCATGAACTTACTGGTTTCCTTTTACATCATCATGAAGTTTGCATACAATCTTGCTTCTGACCAAGGAACTCACTTCACTGGTCAGTTGCCCATCAGACTCACTGATTTTGTCATACACTCTTTGATCTGCTAACTGTTGGTCTTTCAGAATGGTGGCATGCTTAAATAATTATTATGTCTGTTAAGAGGTCATCATTCCATGTTCAGGGTATTGTCCTTTAGCATGCAATGGTACTCTTAACCAAAAATTAACATAGGGTGATGTATCTCTCATGAATTGAGGAACTAGTTGATGGAACTGGGAATGGCACGCTGTCAGTGACATCTGATTATGGCTGGAAATATTTCCTTTCCTGTCCCTAAAACACTGTGCTCTACTAATGTAGAAGTGTTTATACTCAAGGGAGAAATGTTGCTATCAAAGGACCCAGAAAGTTCTTTGGTGAATTAAGAGATAAGACTTCTACCTAGCTATTTTGGCCTCTTCAAGGAGCTGAGTTATCAATCAAAAGGGAAGGCTATAATGCTAGTTCTAATGATTGGTCTTGACAGTCAATGGTAATGACATAGGTGATATACATTAAAGGATGGAAACTGTGTGACTATAACTCATGTAATACTTTGGCTTCCGCTAATAATACCTTGTCAAATAGCATAAGTTAATGCTATTCTAATGAGGCCCTTTATCAATAAGCATTTGCTCACTCCACTGGGAAAACTCTAGTCAGTTAGCTGATGAAAAAAATTATGAGAAAGAGGGAAGGGGGAGTCATTAAAACAAAGCACCTTTACGAGTAGCTATAGAGACACGATTGTAGTTTTTTCCTACATTTTCTTCTTTGCCATATCATTGTGTGCATGTTGTGTGTGTGTACATGTATATGTGTTTCCTCTTAGTTCCTTTTACTTTCTCTCTCTTTTATATCAGCTTGGTGGTAATTAAATTTAGTTTAGTACACATATCACAGAATATTGAAATAGGATCTTAGCAGACCTCTATTTGTAAGACATCCAGGATTTTCAGCAGAATGTTGATTAAAATCAGGATCATCACTCCCTAAATAAGGGATATAGATGTTTTCAGCATACAGGTGATAGTTACAGCATTAATTATGTAGCAGCATTTTTTAAACATTAAAAATTTGAGGAAAATTATATGAGGATATTGTTCAATCAAAGGGATGAATTATATTAATTATTTAAGTTTTTTCCCCTTGCAAATCATCTTAACTCCCCTTCTTATATTTGGAAATGGCCCACCTCATGAGGTGGAGCACCGCCCCTTCTCTTTACGGAGTTTGAAAATCAGATACTTAGTGGCCTAGTCTTTTTTTTTTTTTTTAAGATTTTATTTATTCATTTGACAGAGAGAGACAGCGAGAGAGGGAACACAAGCAGGGGGAGTAGTGGGAGAGGGAGAAGCAGGCTTTCCACTGAGCAGGGAGCCCGATGCGGGGCTCAATCCCAGGACCCTGGGATCATGACCTGAGCCGAAGGTGGACGCTTAATGATTGAGGCACCCAGGCTCCCTGGCCTAACCTTTCTTTCAGCTAGAATGGAAGCACGTAACACAGGCTTGGACTATTAGATGCATCCATCTGCATGATGATTAATGAGTCAGGCAAGCAAAAGGAATGGAGATGCCACTTTGATAGTGAGATGTGGCAGCAGCGACAAGATCAAGTTTCAAGGAGCATCTGTGATGGCGGTGACGACGGTCCAGGAATGTCATCAAGTATCCAAGGCTGGCCTTAGGTTTATCGGGGCCTGACTTCCTGGCATGACTTGAGCTATGATCCTGACTGCTGGTTCCCGCTTTCATTTCTCTCTTTTTCCGTGTCCGTTTCTCCCCCTCCCCATGAGGTTTCTAGAAATTCAGGAAATCTTTGTAGGATGTTCAGGGCGGCACCATATGCTTTAAATAATTTTTTAAAAAAATGGTTAAGTCCACAAGAGCTTTATTTTCTGTTGTATTCAACAAAAACTGAGAAGGAATGAAAGGCAAACAGACCCAAGAAAGACCTGTATCTCACTTAGATTCAGGCTAGGACAACAGCCATGGTAGGTGGACATTCAGTTATAATGTGCTAGAATTACAATTATAGACCAGCATTGAGCTTTTGCTTACCTACACTTTCCATATGTGAGAGACATAGCAAGTGAGTGAATTGGTACAACTGTGCATAACTGAGTGCCTAGAGAGTTTTTGTAGTAACTCATTAAATTAAATTTCGTTTGTGGAAGGAGACTTTCACGTTTCAGACTATAGATATTTTCGTGCTAAAATCTGAACACCTACAGATTGAGGCAGGCAAGCTGATACAAATTCAATTCATGTTTCTGCTTTAATTTATCAGTTTCAACTAACTTTACGCATTCATTGAGAAGTCACACATACTAATTCAGGTACTGCCACTTGTTAATTATATACATGGGCCACCAATCCCAAAGATGTAGTTGTTGGCTAGGTCTGTGGAGACATGTCCTCTGCTAGTATTCAATGGTACTGACTTTCCTTATGGAAGAGCTAACTTCCCTGTTTTTTTCATGTCACCTGGGCTCAGTCCTGTTATGGTACCAGTTGTCTCACCCATTACAAAACAAGTTGATTATCATTTCCTTAAACCGTGTAGTCTGGTTTAGACACTTAATCATAAAGGGGCATGGCATTTTTCTTCCATCTTTGCTTTTGTGAAATATGTAATTATTTGTAATCTACCTTCAGTTCACTGGAAGGTGATTCTTCACCAGTTACTTATATATACTACAATTTAACTTATTTAATTAAATTAATTTCAAGCAACTCAATCTACATTCATGTCTACAAAGAAATTTTACCTTTGTTCCCAAGATATTTTAGATTAACCTATTCTTTATTTTATAGATTCCTTGGCTGCAACCAAAAGCAGTGATCTGTTAATACTGTAGGGGAACTCTAGGTTCACTCTGGGGGTGAAACTCACTTACTAAAACTCTATACTCTTAGTCCTTCTGAATCCTGGAGGAAGTGAAAGAATGCATAATCAGATATTCTCTCACTCAAAACATATTTATTGAGTGTTTCTATAATTCAGGCAAGCACTCTTTTAGGTAAAGAGAATGTGAAAATGCCTTAACAGACTGGTGAGGACATGGGCACATATGAAACTAATGATAATACATTGGAATAACTGCTATTAGGGGTATGTATAATAGATCATGGAAGCCCTGAGGGTTTGTAAATACCTAATATGCAGAGTCAGTTAAGGCTTCATAAAGAAGTGATGTCTGACCTTGGTCTTGAATGTACAGTAGGAGTTCAGTAAAGAGAACTGGAAAGGAGCCCCAGTTGTTCCAATCATTCCAGGTGAGACCAACATAGAGAGCCAGTCCCAGGGGATAGCCAGCCTGTCAGGCATAGGAGTGAAAACATCAAATTCCAGCTGACGACGAATATTTGAGAGAAGCCCACTGACACCGGCAGAAGACCTGCCAGTCCAGTTTGCCTCTCGTGGCTTCATAAGTTAAATAAATGTTGTTTTAAGACACTAAGTTTTGAGGTGGCTTGTTATGCAACAATGGATAACTGATACAATCATATATGCATTCTAGAAAGATTAATGGGAGAGTCATAGAGGGTGGGTTACAGGGATGAGGGTGAATCAGGTAGAGCATTTTGGAAACAATTGGAAGAGCTCAGGAAAGCCCAGTTGCTATTACTCAGGAGCCTTTGTGCCAGAAGCCTGGAACTCAGAGCCTTCTCTTGGGGTCTTGTGCAAATAAGCAGGATCCTGTTCAACCTCTCCCTGAGTACAGCATATCCTATAGCTTCAAAGGCTGCTGATTTTCTTAATATGAATGAGAGTCAAGTGCGAAATAATTCTATTGCTAGTGGACTCACCTGGGCTAATATCCTCTTAGCAGAACTGCATCCAGGCCATGGCAGCCTCATTCTGCAACTCCGGGGAATCTCTCTCCTTTCCTCTTTCCACACCCGCATTTATTTGAATTCCCCAAGGTCTTACTCATTTGGGAAACCTGTTGACAGCTAAACTCACTGAGTCTTTCTTATATGTCACTCTTTTTTATTGTGCAAAATTTTAACCCCTGATTCATCTTCTCCCACAGTGCCAATTCCCTTCTGCCTTCTTCTCCCATGATGCAACCTCCTATTCTGTCCAACCTTTTCTACTGTGCCCCCTGTGAAGACAAATCCTCTGTTTCTTCACTGAATGTTTCTCCTATTGTTCCAAGCTTAAGTCTGATTTTACTTTGAGAATATTCTTCTCACAAGTCTCTCAAAGAAGGCTTTTCATCTTCTATATCCCATGGATCTTAGAATTGGGAAATGAAAGTGCCTTTCCTACCACCCCACTCTAACTATTCTTGAAAGGTAATCAATGACCTGCTAGTTGATTGAATCCAGCGGATATTTTCGGTGGCATTGGGCCTTCTTGATCACTGTCTTTGAAATACTCTTTTCCTTTGGAGTCCTTAACATTCCTCCTACCTCTCTAACCTTTCCCCTTGAGAATGTTTTGTTTTTTCACCTTCTTCTGTCTCTCCCTTAAATTTTTGTGCTATTTACTAGTACATGCAAAGTCCTCTTCTGTTTTACATAATTTACGAAACTTCCTTGAGTGATCTAATTTCTTCATGGCTCCAATTATCAAGTGTATGTCAATGCCTTAAATTAAGCATAGTTTTCTCCTGAGATTTGATTCATATGGTAACTTCATGTGGATATTCCAAAGTTAAAGTCAACATATTCTTTAAACTATTTCTGCTTCTGTGTTTTTCTCGCTCTCCCCCAACCCTTCTGCCCCCTCCATTTCATTTAGTAGTACCAGAATCCAACACAGTTGCCTAAACCAAAACCTGGCTCCCACATCTCTACCTCTACCCAATCACCAAGTCCTACTGAGTCTATCTTCTAAATATCTGTATGATCTGTCCAGTTATCTCTATTTGCATTGCCACCATTCTAGTTCATATCAGTACCATCTCATTTCTAGATTAATTCAAGATTGGGCTCTCCCCCCCCCTTTTTTTTTTCCTGTTGGGATCGAAAGATAGAGGAATGCATCTGATAGATTAAGAGATCCCTAATCAAGCCCAGCTTTTCAGGAAAGGGAAGTTGAAGGGAGGAGTCTGAGATGGACATTGGGCCTTGGATCATTTTGGGGGAGAGCTGATCTAGGGCACCATCCAGATGCCACAACTCAGCTGAAGTGGGTGCTTCTTGGAAAGAAGGATGTGGTTGAATTAAAATATATCTTTTACTAGAAAGCTGCAGAACTTAGGTCTCAGTTAGTTTTACTGTGGGATGCCCCTGATGCATATCAGTGAGAGAAGGCTCATCTTCCTCTGTGTGATAGGGAATCACTGTGGCTGGGCTGGATGAGCCACGATGCCAAAAGAAGGTGGAACACTGAGGGAAGCCAGGAAAGGTGGCTCCTTTGGGCTCATGTTTTTGTAGATAGCCAGAGCTTAATCAAGAAGCAACACTGACACCGATTTCCTAAAGGTGCCATCTAGCAAGGCACTAGGAGCCCAAAGGAGTAGGAACCTGGTCAGGCTCTAGCAGTGCTCCACCATCAACAGCAGAACAATTGTGTAGTAGGTGGTGCTATCTGGGTCACTTCAGAAGCTGTCATGACAGAAGCTTTGAGGCAGAGCTTCCCAAACTCTGGCAAGTGTTCACTGATGGGTTGTTGAGCCCATCAGCCCTTGGGGTGGATGGGTGGATGGGCAGATGGGCAGAGACATGGGCAGCTAGAGTCCCCAGGCACGTCTGTTCGATCATTTGTCCTAACATTTCTAACAGTATTATTTTCCTCAGTGCTATGACAAGATAAATATTGGAAAGTTCTATGATTTAAAGAACCCCTAACCATCTGCTAGACTAAGTGATAGCTCCATTCCCTATATATTGCATATTGACTAATACCTGATGCAAATCAAAGGCTCACAGCTCAGAAGCTCTTCTTGCCACATTGGTTGTTAGCTTTGTATACACAATACAGTCAGCTGTCTCTGTTTCCAGTCCTGTTTAAGCCAGTTATATTTTTACTCATTCGTAAAAAGATGAATGGATAAAGTCCCTTCTTCTCAAGGGAGACAGATTGTTGAACAAGACTTATGAATTTTGTATTTCCATGCAGTTTATTTTATCAGTGAGGGAGCAAAACAATGAACACATGAGTTACAGTGGGGCACCTGGGTAACTCAGTCGGTTGGACATCCGATTCTCGATTTTGGCTCAGGTCATGATCTCAGGGTCCTGGGATCAAACCCGCGTCAGGCTCCACACTCAGCGGGGAGTCTGCTTGAGGATTGACTCTCTCCTTCCCCCTCGGCCCCTCCCCCCTGCTCACACTCTCTCTCCCTCTTTTTCTCTCAAATAAATAAATAAATATTTTTTAAAAACCACATGAGTTACTGTAATTATAACTTTAATTAGGTATCCAGTACAATAATGAAATATGAATTTTTAAAGGAAGGGAGTTGCTATTACAAAATTAAATTTGGAAAACCTGATGAAGGTGAATTGTTTAAAATTGCTGTTGAATTAGTTTTAAGGCAAGAAACCTTAACAAAATTAAGGAGAAATTCTAATTCTAATTCTACATTTGGCTTGCTTCACAGGAGTCTTTTTTTCACTTCACTTTAGAGAAACTGAAACCTGAAATCATATACTATGTGTGTGATGGTGATTTGTACATAAAAGACAGCAGGGGTCTTATTAACAAGACCATGAGTCCACATTTAAGAAACTGTGGGGTTAGTATGTACTTATATGTTTTCAATTAAAATGCAATGTTTGTAGCACAAGTATATTATTTTAATGATTGCCAGTCTTAATTAAATTTTTAATTAATTAACAAACTATATGAATTGCTTTGGATAAGAGGGCTTCTATCCTAATCCATTCAATAAATATTTATTGATCATCAAGTTCTTCATTGCTCTATTGAAGATATTTTGGGAGGTGCAAAAATAAGACAAAAATCCCATCCTTAATGGACTGGTAGTTTGAATGAGATAAATACAAACAACTCAAAGGTAGAGGGTAATAAGACAGACAATGCCTTTCAATTACTGGTCCCTCCTCAAAAACGCTAATTAGCATCCTCAAATATTTCTTAAAAATATTATTTTCAAGACTTTATAAAAGTTATGAACTTCTGTATATTGTCTGAATCAGGCTTATCAACCATTATTCTAAATCACTCTTCCAGTAAAAGTACAAAGCAATAGCCAATACTGGAATGTTTCTAGATGTTAATAAATACATCGTAAGTGGGTCTTATATTTCATGTAATTAACCTGACATGATGTCTATATGGGACTGATGGTTCTTTTCTAAGTAATCAACTAAGGAAGGAATGCAGCAGGTTTCTAATACCACTCGATAGCAGGACCACACACTCTGAACTCCCCCGGCAGTTGTCTCTGCCGCTGCTCTGTCATTAATTGAGAGCTCCCTTTCGTAGCTTTTCTGTCTGGAAATGACAGTTAACTATACTCTGGATGAACCTTGAGGACATTATGCTAAATTAAATAATCCAGTCACAGGACAAATACTGTCTGATTCCACTTACATGAGATATCTAAAACAGTCAAATTCATAGAATAAAAGTGGAATGGTGGTTTGCCAGAGGCTGGCGAAGGGGGAAATGGGGAGTTACTAATCAATGAGTATAAAGTATCAGTTTTGCAAAAGAACTGAATAAGCTCTCGAGATCCACTATACGTGGTCCTATGGACAACAGTAATGTATTATACGCTTAAAAATTTAGGAGGATAGATCTCATGATAACTGTTCTTAACAGAGTAAAATGAAATGAAAAACTTAGTTGTATATTCAGCACCTAGCAAAATAAAAACTCCTTATTACTATTGATCTTTTTTTTTTTTAACGGTTTCGGAATACTTTCACATACATCTCACTTCAAATTTGTGCTTCCCACTCACCCGCTAGCTCTTTCTCTAAATGAGATGAGAGAGTCAGTTTATCTTGTTTCACTAACCACAATTACCAAATCAGGTCAATTTTAACTCCTAAGTCTCTCTTTCTCTCCTATGTTTTGTATGTTTTATTTTATTTTTTTTAATTCCTTGAGTATTTTAAAAAATAGCCTTATTGGAGTGTAATTGATATATGATAAACAGCATCTATTTGATGTGTACAGTTTGATACGTTTTGATATAGGCATTCACCCACAGTGCCATCGCCACTCTGAAGATAATGAAGTCTCCATCATTCCCAGTTTCCTTGTGTTCTTTGTAATCCCTTCCTGCCATCCCTGCCCTGCCCCGAACCCAGTGAACAGCTGATCTGTTTTCTGTTTCAGATCCCAAAGCCAGGCTCAGAGGTGGTAGGTAAGGAGCCATGGATAGTTAGAGGTAACCCCTGCTTGCTTACCCAATGAGATTATGGAGCTGGTTGTTGGTGTTCAAAGTGCTAACCATGGATGAGACCAAGAAAGGGGTTGCTCATAAAATGACCCAGGCATGTACCCTGGGAAAGAGGGTAATGTTGGCTTAAGAGCTGTCTGAAGGGTGAGTGGGGAGGATTTCTGAATGTGTAGGTCAAGTGAGAGGAGCATAAAGTCTAAGCTTTGGGACACAACATAGAGTTGGTTTAAATTAAGAAATTGCCCTATGAAAGTGCCACAAATCAGTGTAGGGGGTTTATGGAGGGCTACTAGTAACAGTGGAGGAAAGTGAACATAAAGTAGTGATGGAAGTAAATAGACATGTATGTAGCTTGTAAGATTATATATGAGAGTCAGAAGGTACCTCAAAAATCATCTAGTCAATGTTCTTATTTTAGTCATGAAAGTGAGATACTCAGGACCACCCATCTCGCTTGTGGCAGACCTGGAGCTAGGAGCCAAACCTCCTGATTCTGAATTTGTAGGAATTTTTTTCTCAAGGAATTAATATTGCACTAGATAATGGCTAAACATATCAGACAGTGCTAAAATTAACTGCTGTGATTGACAGTGAGATCCAGAAGTTTGAAAGTCCTAAGATCATGGTTGCAGGTCCTTTTCTCATAGTGACTTTTTTCATAGTGACTCTTGTTTCAGAGAGACAAAATACTCTCTGCTGGCTCTTGAATAGTCCTAAAACCACTGGGGCAAGGGAAAAAAATCTGTATTTGTAGACTTTTGAGAATAAGAATTGTTTTACATTGTGCTGATGGTGTTATTAAGAGTATAAATTATGTAGCTACATCCAATATGAGGTTATTTTCTAACTCCTGTCAGAGACAGAATTTCCCTGTTTATGGGGCAGAAAGTGGAGTAATAATATTAATCTTGGCTGCATTTATTTGTTTCCTTTGGGCATCTCTCCATCCTCTACGTACTTTCATTTCCAATCAGACTCATAGATCTGTGAGGTGAAACCATAGAGAGAACTAATTCTATTTTCTTACCTCTCCCACTTCAGCTTAGATTTGTTCCTTTCCTTGGAGTAGATCAAACTGACTCATAGAAACCATTTACTACAAACCAAAATGAACCTGTTATTGTTTAGACCTACTTGTTTAAAAAATGTTCTGTGTCTGTCTGATTGTATATGATTCTATCTATATCAGTGTAGATACCTGTTTATTTATTTAAATATTTTTCTACTCTGTCCATAGCTAAGTACATTTCTTATTTACTTTGGTCTGATCAATATGCGAAAGGACCTCTGTGAATATCCGGATAATATAATGGCCCTTTCTTCTTAACTATTTAGTCCTATGATATGTAAGAAAACTAAAATTCCGTGTTCATATTGTATGTGCTTTTCCATGTGTAATCACACTCCCATGTGATTATCACCAAAGAAACATCAAGTAAAAATCTTACATTTCTTTCGAGTCCAAGGAAGATGACATGATAAACAGCCAAGTTGTCTTTCAGTTACCTCTAATTATAAGGCAAGAATTATATTATAAAACATTAGAACTTTTCCAAGTTTCCCACATTTTCCTTATTCATTGGCTATCCTGTCTTTGTTTTTGGTGATTCTTCCTTCTCTCAAACTCACAACTTCCCCTGGTCCTTACTCAGGGCCCTTCTCTTCTGGCTACACACTTTCTCTGGGAGACCTCATCCACTTCCATGGTTTTAAATACCGTCTTTAAAAGATGACGCCAGTCCCTGCTGTACTTAGAATTCTGGACTGATATAGCCAGTGGGTTACTTGACATTTTTACTTAATGTCAAATAGGCGTCTCAAACACAACATGGCCCAAAGTCTTACTTTCCTGTTCCCCCAAACCCGCACCTCACTCATCTTCCTCATTTCAGTAAACACCATAGTGTATCTCTCTCCCCAATTAAGCCAAAAATCAACTTATTTTTTATTCCAGTTTTCCTCATAATCACAGATCCAATCCTTTAGACACAATGTCCTTCTTGGTGCTCTTGCTTCGATACTGGCAGCCCTATAATCTTTTCCACTTGTTGACCCAGAGTGATCATATCACACTTGTTTTTACCTCCCTGATCACTACTGATCATAATTAGAATAAAGTCCACTCCTTACTCTGCTTTATCAGGCACATCTAGACCCTGCCTGTCTTTCCTCGTTTGACGAATTTCATGCTGCTTTCCCTCTTGCATACCACACTTCAAACTTAGTAAATTATTTTTACCAGTTTCTGCCTTAGAGCCATCATACGGGAATTCTCTTCTTCCTGGTATTTATGCTCTCTTCTTGACATTCAGAACTAAGCTTAAATGCCAGTTTCTAGAGTAGTCTTCCTGACCACCCAAACTAAAGTACTACACTCTTGAACATTATCATCTAATTTTTTAAAATTCCAGTGTAGTTAACATACAGTGTTAAATTAGTTTCAGGTGCACACTATAGTGATTCAACAATTCTATACATGACTCAGTGCTCCTCATGACAAGTGCGTTCTTAATCCCCTTCGCCTGTTTCACCCATTCCCCCCACCCAGCTCCCCTCATGTAGCCATCAGTTCTCTATAATTGAGTCTGGTTTTTGTTTTGTTTCATTTATCTCTTTTTTTGTTTTGTTTCTTAAATCCCACATATGAGTGAAATCATACGGTATTTGTCTTTCTCCAACTTATTTCATTTAGCTTAATGATCTAATGCACAAAATCTAATGAACACGGAATTTTAGTTTTCTTACATCATAGGACTAAATAGTTAAGAGCAGTGTAAACAGAAAGTTGCTCCATCCAAGTCAATATAAATGGCAAGGTTTCATTTTTTTGATGGTTAATATTTCCTTTTATATATATAATATGCACATATTATATATAATATATATGCCACATCTTCTTAATCCATTCATGAATCAGTGGCCACTTGGGCTACTTCCATAATTTGGCTATTGTAGATAATGCTGCAACAAGGCAGGGATGTTTGTATCTTTTCAATTTAGTGTTTTTATCATCTGATTTTAATAACTACATAGTGCTGGTTACTAGTTAATATTTCTTCTCAACTGTACAGTCCTTTAAACTGTAAATTTCATGAATACAGATTTTTATTATCAGTGCCAGGCACTTAGTAAACCCTCTACTTCTCTATCTATATTAAAGAAATAAATGGTTATGTTGACTCGCATGAATTACATACAGCCCTTAAAGAAAAATTATCATCTTAAATTTTCTAAGAACAATTACTTTGTTTTAATCTATGCTCATGAAGAATTTCATTTTGTGATGCATACAATAACTATGGAGTTCTAAATGCCTAAACTATTTCAACTGAAATGATCCCTGTTTTACATTTTTTATTGATTGTTTTATAAAAAACTCAAAACAGAATAATATATGTAAGATGAGATGCTGAGATGCATTCAAAACTACCAATGGACATACATTAAAAAAATCTTTTAATATCTTTTATTATACACTTTCTTACAGCCACCGGACAAGGTCCATATACTGCATTAAATTCTTGTAAAATATGGGTTTTCTCCTGAAGGAGGATAATGAATTTGAGCAGTGTAAACAGAAAGTTAGCTTATTGTTGTGCCATTTTTGGAAGAAATCATTTGTGAGCTTCAATGGCTAATTAAAAGTCTGTGCCAAAGTTTAGCAACTCAGTAACTATCAAAAAACCCAGCAACGTATATCTGCTTTTTTTTTTTTTTTTTTTGTATTTTAACAGACTCTGTCAATGCCAGAGAAATTTACTATACAATGTGGATATAGAAGTAATTGTTGCAAATAGCCTTACCTAAGAATGAAGGTAGTTTACCAAAGAGGTGATATATACAGATTAGAAATAAAACACTATTAATGTGAATGGCTGGATGTTTATGAAATGCATTCATCAAATAAATGCACATTTTCTGTCATCTCTAACAGTGATGTTTCCATTAGAGGCTTGTTCACGCACCGCATTTAAGGTGTCTGTCAATTTAAAGTGGTTTCATTAATCACTGCATATTTAATCATTTGATACAAAGCAACATTTTCTCTCCCTTAGTTATATGTTCACTTAATCATCAATTTATGTATGTACAAGTTTACACAATTTGGTTTGGATGACTATTTTGGCTTCTGTATGGGATAATTGAGATAAGCAATTGGCTTTTCATGTTGGAGATTTAGGGCTTGACGCTTGTGACATCTTCCAGAGTAACACGGTAAGAGCCCAAAGGCTTTCATGTGCAAGACTGCTTTGGGGGTTTGTCACAGGCAGGGTGGACTTGCACAAAATGGTGAGTTAGAGATCTCCATTAAGAGCCGTTTCAAGTGTTCTTTTCATTCAGACACCCACCCTCACTGGACATGGTGGTATAAAGCTGAAACTTAAAGCTCAATATTCTGTACTGCCTTGACATTTGGTGAAATCAGGAGGGCTCCTTCAGCCTAACCGCAAGTGCCCACCTACCCTGCTCCTGCTGGATAAGGTCCCCAAACCGTATACCTTTCTTTATTAAGGGGACCAGGTGAAGTTCCTGCTTATCCCTGAGCAGTAGGTTTTGGTTCCTTGATGACCCGTGGAATTATTCAAACAAGCTAGTCACATTCTCCCGCCAGAAAGGGGGCAGGGTGCTTCATTGTCTTGCTGCTACAAAGTCCGCAGCCCCTACTTGCTCACTCTGTTCCCAAGTACAATCCTGTGTGACCCTCCATGGCATGCAGTGCCCTCCTCCCTCCAAGCTGTAAGTGCATGTGACTAATAAACTGCTCTCATCTTATCTGTCCGGTGTCAGATGTCATGTGTTTGCCCATCCCCATTGCCCTAAGGCAGGAAATCCTTTCCCCATAAAGAGGGTGAACAGGAGGTGATCAGAACAGGTGATGCTCCCTTGCTCCCCACCCCATGTACTCTCTGGCCTTTCTCCAATATGCCGCAACCCAGCATCCTTGGATGCCTTGCTATGTCACTGCTAACCTTGTATTGGAAATAAACCCCCTCTTGTGTCTATCCCCTAAGGGTCAAACAAGGCATGCCACTGATTTTTTAAAATATTAAGATTTAAAAAACATTTTATAGTAGACACACAATGTTACATTAGTTTCAGATGTACAACATAGTGATTGGACAAGTCTATATGCTATGTTTGCACAAGTGTAGCTACCGTCTGTCACCATGCAATGCTATTACAATACCACTGACAGTATTCTCTATGCTAAACCTTTCATCTCCAAGAATATTAAGAATTTTAATGCTGAGAATCAAGAGGGCTGTCAATGGAAAGTTGGCGTGCCTGAGAGCATACATAGGAAGAAATGGCCTGCTTTGCATCTACCCACACCCTTTGAGGATGTTTTGGACGTTTGCTGATCAGACTGGTAAAGAGAGGCAGAAAAGAGAAAGTAAATGATATCCTGAATAAATGACAATGGCTAAGCTTTGCCAAGCACTTCCACGTACCATGATCTAAGACTTGTGCATGCATGTTTTCATTTAATTCTTTTTTTTAATTTTGTTATGTTATGTTAGTCACCATACAATACATCATTAGTTTTTGATGTAGTGATCCTACAATAGGTTTATGAAGTAGTACAGTTGTCAAAGATTAAAAACAAACAAACATATAAAACTCTAAGGCCTAGAGAGTTAAATAAGTTGGCCAGAAGTAGAAAGTGGTAGAGGTAAGGTTAGAGCCTATCTGTCTGAATCCAGATCTTGGATCTTGAAAAACACCCTGCCCTGAAATGAATATTAATGGATATACATGCATGGTAAGTTACACAAATCACACAGCGATTTTCAGCTCCCCACTTAACACATGTTGCAGTCTTGAACCAAGTGCCTGATCTCTTATTTCCTCTTTAGTGATAAAAACCAGTGAACAAAAACACCTTAGGGGGCTTTATAAGGACTTACTGACATAATTTAAGTTAAAGCATGTGGGATGTTATAGTTGTTAAATTTGTATTTATTCTAACCACCTTTTTCTTCACTTAATCACACATCCAGTGAATATATTCTGAGTGCCTAATACGTGTTAGCTATTTGTTCTGGGTATTTGGAATTACATCAGCCAAAAAAGCAAAGGACCCTGCCCTCATCCACTTCATACTCTATGTTCTAGATAAATTCCAAATGAATCAGAGTCAAATATAAAATATAAAACCATGCAATGACTAGAGAAAACATGAGTTGAGTACTTTGTCATCTAAACATGGGGAGGTCTTTTCTTACCATGACTTAGTATACAGAAGCATTAAGGAAAAATATTGATGCATCTGATGGTTTTTTAGAAATGATTTTTATGCTTGGAAAAGATCACCAAATACAAATACAAATAAATAGCAGAATTGAAAAAGAAATCACAACTTATATAAAGAACTTTTTCAAAAAGAAGAAAAGACTAGTAGCTTCATTAAAAAACAAATTAGAAAAAAATATAAGCATAATGCTAAGTGAAATAAGTCAGTCTGAGAAAGACAAATACCCTATGATCTCACTCATGTGTGGAATTTAAGAAACAAAACAAATGATCAAAGGAAAAGAGAGAAAGAGAAAGACAAACCAAGAAACAGACTCTGAAACAGAGCAAACTGATGGTTACCAAGGGGGAGGTGGGTGGGGAGATGGGTGAAATAGATGATGGGGATTAAAGAGTACACTTATCATGATGGAAAAAAGTTGATAAAAAATGAATTAGAGATTAGAACAGATAGTTCATAGAATAAAAATGCAAATAGTTTCCAACCTAATAAAAATATATTCAACTTTTTTGAAAATAAGAGAATTGGAAATTAAAACTAAGATACCATTTGTCAATGATTAGTTTAGCAAATTCCAAATGTTTGACAATATACTCTGTTGGTGTGGCAGTGGGGAAAAAAATACTCTTGTATATTTACAGTAGGAATGCAAACTGGTACAATCCCTGTGTGGTGGGAGTGGCAATATTTAGCAAAACTACATATATGTTGTTGGAGAATATCATCAAAAAGTTGTGATGGCTGATTGGCCCATGGGTTGAACGTGGGCACTCGAAGCCTCCCCAGTCCATCCCCTGTCCTTGGAATGTGGGTTCTGCTACAGAACCACACTACAATAGTGGCGAGAGTGGGCATCTTTGACGTGTTCCTGATCTTAAGGGAAAGGCTCTCAGCTTTTCCCTGTTGAGGATGATATTTGCTGTGGGTTTTTCATAGATGGATTTTATGAACTTAAGGAATGTTCCCTTTATCCCTATACTCTGAAGAGTTTTAATCAGGAAAGGATGCTGTATTTTGTCAAATGCTTTCTCTGCATCAATTGAGAAGACCATATCGTTCTTCTCTCTCCTCTTCTTAATGTGTTCCACCACACTGATTGATTTGTGAATGTTGAACCACTCTTGCATCCCGGGGATAAATCCCACTTGGTCATGGTGGGTGATCCTTTTAATGTGTTGTTGGATCCTATTAGGTAGGATTTTGTTGAGGATTTTGGAATCCGTAATCATCAGGGATATCGGTCTGAAATTCTCCTTTTTGATGGGGTCTTTGCCTGGTTTGGGGATTAAGGTAATGCTGGTCTCATAGAATGAGTCTGGAAGCTTTCCTTCCTTTTCTGTTTTTTGAAACAGCTTCAGGAGAATAGGTATTATTTCTTCTTTGAAAGTTTGGTAGAATTCCCCAGGGAATCCGTCAGGCCCTGTACTCTTGTTTTTTGGGAGGTTTTTGATAACTGCTTCAATCTTGTTACTGGTTATTGGTCTATTCAGGTTGTCAATTTCTTCCTGTTTCAGTCTTGGGAGTTTATAGGTTTCCAGGAAGGCATCCATTTCATCCAGATTGCTCAGTTTATTGGCATACAGTAATTGATAATAATTTCTAGTAATTGTTTCTATTTCCTTGGTGTTAGTTGTGATCTCTCCCCTTACATTCATAATTTTATTAATTTGGGTCCTTTCTCTTCTTTTGGATAAGTCTGGCCAGTGGTTTATTGATCTTATTAATTCTTTCAAAGAACAACTTTCTAGTTTCATTGATCTGACCTACTGTGTTTCTGGTTTCTAATTCATTGATTTCTGCTCTAATCTTAATTGGAAAACAGTGTGGAGGTGCCTCAAAAAATTAAAAATAGAGCTACCCTATGACCCAGCAATTGCACTCCTGGGTATTTACCCCAAAGACACAGATGTAGTGAAAAGAAGGGCCATATGCACCCCAATGTTCATAGCAGCAATGTCCTCAATAGCCAAACTGTGGAAAGAGCTGAAATGCCCTTCAACAAATGAATGGATAAAGAAGATGTGGTCAGTATATACAATGGAATATTACTCAGCCATCAGAAAGGATGAATACCCAACATTTTAAAAATTTTATTATGTTTTGTTAATCACCATACATTACATCATTAGTTTTTGATGTAGTGTTTCATGATTCATTGTTTGCATATAACACCCAGTGCTCCATTCAATACATGCCCTCTTTAATACCCACCACCAGGTTAACCTATCCCCCACCCCCTCCCCTCTAGAACCCTCAGTTTGTTTCTCAGAGTCCATAGTCTCTCATGGTTCATCTCCCTCTCTGATTTCCCCCCCTTCATTTTTCCCTTCCTATTATCTTCTTCTTTTTTTTTTTTAACATATAATGTATTATTTGTTTCAGAGGTACAGGTCTGTGATTCAACAGTCTTGCACAATTCACAGCACTCACCATAGCACATACCCTCCCCAATGTCTATCACCCAGCCACCCCATCCCTCCCACCCCCCACCACTCCAGCAACCCTCAGTTTGTTTCCTGAGATTAAGAATTCCTCGTATCAGTGAGGTCATATGATACATGTCTTTCTCTGATTGACTTATTTCGCTCAGCATAATACCCTCCAGTTCTATCCACGTCTTTGCAAATGGCAAGATTTCATTCCTTTTGATGGCTGCATAAGATTCCATTGTATGAATACCCAACTTTTACATCAACATGGATGGGACTGGAGGAGGTTATGCTAAGTGAAATAAGTCAAGCAGAGAAAGTCAATTATCATGGGGTTTTACTTATTTGTGGAACATAAGGAATAGCATGGAGGACATTAGGAGAAGGAAGGGAAAAACAAAGGGGGGGAATTGGAGGGAGAGACGAACCATGAGAGACTATGGACTCTGAGAAACAAACTGAGGGTTTTAGAGGGGAGGGGGATGGGGGGATGGGTTAGCCTGGTGATGGGTATTAAGGAGGGCGTGTACTGCATGGAACACTGGGTGTTATACAAAAACAATGAATCGTGGATCACTACATCAAAAACTAATGATGTATGGTGACTAACATAACATAATAAAATTAAATTAAAAAATACAATAAAATAAACGGGTCATGGGAATTAAAAAGCACACTTGTTGTGATGAGCACCAGGTGATGTATGGAATTGTTGAATCACTATATTGTACACCTGAACCTAAATATAACACTAAATGTTAACTAACTGGAATGAAAATAAAAACTTAAAAACAGGAAAAAAAAAAAAAGAAGAAAAGACCAAAGAGCAATAGCAATGAGCATTTCCAGCATCATAAAGTGGTCCACTAATATTCTCAAAAAGTAACCAGGAAGAAGCACTTCTAGAATTTTGGAATAAGAGCCTCCTAAAAATTCTTTCCTCCATAAAAACAATGGCATATATTTTTCAGAATCTGGAAATTAACCAAAGACTTGTAGTGATCCAAGGAACGTTTATTCCAGAAAAATGGCTGAATACCGGTATGAACAATGCACTTTGTAGTGTTTTAATTAATTAATTAAAAAATTTTATTGAGATGTAATTGACATATAACATTGGGTTAGTTTATACTATAGTTGAGTGGTTAATGTACCATTCTAGTATAGAGTTAGTTTTTTTTTTTTAAGATTTTATTTATTTATTTTAGAGAGAGAGAATGTGCAAGCAAGGAGTTGGGACAGAGGGGGAGAGAGAGGGAGAGAGCCTTAAGCAGACTCCACACTGAGCACAAAGCCCTAACACGGGGCTCGATCTCATGATCCTGAGATCTTGACCTGAGCCGAAACCAAGAGTTGGCTGCTGTGGGGGGTATAGCTCAGTGGCAGAGTATTTGACTGCAAGAGTTGGCTGCTTAACCAACAGAGCCAGCCAGATGCCCCTAGAGTTACAGTTTTCTAAGTCTGTATATTTTTCACTTTTATGCATTTGTTGTATACTTTTCTATGTTTTCATGTTGCTGACTAGCATCTTTTCATTTTGGCTTGAAGAATGCCTTTCAATATTTGCTTCCTCAGCTTTTGTTTGCCTAAGAAAGCCTTGTTTTTTCCCTCAGAACTTTCCTGGATAAAGTATTCTTGGCTAGCGATTTTTATCTTTTTTTTTTTTAAGATGTTATTTATTTATTTGACAGAGAGACAGAGACAGCAAGAGAGGGAACACAAGCAGGGGAAGTGGGAGAGGGAGAAGCAGGCTTCCCGCTGAGCAGGGAGCCTGATGAGGGACTCGATCCCAGGACCCTGAGATCATGACCTGAGCCGAAGGCAGACTCTTAATGACTGAGCCACCCAGGCGCCCCTCAATTTTTATCTTTTAACACTTTGAATGTATCATTCCATTCTTTCCTGGACTGTAAAGTTTTTGCTGAGAAATCCACTGATAGCCCAGTGGGGGCTCATTTGTAGATTATATTCTTTTTAATCCCTGACTGCCTATGGGAAGATTACCTCCACCAGACAATTAGCCCTTTTCAGTACTTCCTTGAAGGAGAGATTGCATGAAAAAAGCTTCTCTTATTGCCTCCTCTGTGACTAAACTCATAAGTTTCTTTTTCTTTTTTTCCCAGTGGTATGAAGTTTCCCTTTGGGAAGGCGGGAGTTCTGTAAATTCTCTGTCATGCATGAGTTCCTGCCCAGATTAGCTGTTTCTTTGGCTCTGCTGGTTCCATATCCTATATGGAGGTTTGTCTGTCTCTTACCAGCTGCACTGGTGGATGAGACTCCTCCCAGGTCCCTTGGAGTAAGGTCCTGGGATGCAAAATACCTACCTTTTGTTCATGTGTAGATGTCTACCTCATTGATTCAAAAGAGGGGGGGTTAAAACATGTTGCCGGTGTCCATCAAGAAATTAGACATAATGGCTCATTCACAGAAAGTAAAGAAATTAACATAAATTATCTTTGAGGAAACCCAGACATTGGATTTACTAGACATAGACTTTAAAGCAACTGTCTTAAGTATACTCAAAGAGCTGAAGGAAATCATAGACAATGAACTAAAGAAAATCAGCATAATGATGTCTCAGCATAGAGAGACTATGAAGAATGAGATAGAAATTATTAAAAGGAGAAACCAAATGGAAATTCTTTAGCTGAAAATTACAATAGTCAATATGAAAAATTTACTAGAGACTTTCTATAACAGATTTGGACAGAATAATCAATGAAATTGAAATAAGTCAACCATGATTGCCCAATTTGAGCAGCAGAAATAAGAAAGCATAAAGAAAAACAAAAAGAGCCTGAGACCTGTAGGACACCATCAAGTGTACCACCATATGTGGGATGGGAGTCCTGAAGGAGAAGAGTGAGAAATAAGGGTCAAAAAGAGGAATTGAAGAAATAATGGCTGAACATCTCCCAGATTTCATGAGGGATGAATCTACACATCAAGAATCTCGACAAAATCCATGTAGAATAAATTTAAAGACATCCACATCTTGACACATTATAATCAAGCTGTCCAAAGACAAGAATGGAATCTTGAAAGCACAAAAGGGAAGTGACTCATCACATATAAGAAGCCTCCAAAAAAATTAACAGATTTCTTATCAGAAATCATAGAGGCTAGAAGTCAGTAAGATGAAATATTTAGAGAGCTGAAAGGAAAAAAAAAAAAACCTGTCAACAAAGAATTTTATATGTGGCAAAATTGTTCTTTAAAATCAAAAGACATTCCCAGATAAAACTGAGGGAATCATTGCTAGCAGATCTGTCTTACAAGAAGTGCTAAAAGGAGTCCTTCAAACTGAAATGAAAGGACACTGTAACTGGAATCCATTAGAGAAATAAAGAGCAGTCATAATGGTAACTACATAGGTAAATATAAAAGCCACTATTATTAAATTTTTGGTTTGTAATGTGCCCCCCTCCTCCACATATGATTTAAAAGCAAGCAGGAGAATTTTTCTCAGGGAGGGTCCAGTCCCTCTTTTTAAATCTTAATCATCTGATTAACTCAGGACCAACTGTGATAATCTTGCTTTTGATTAAATTAAATTAATAAATTAAATCAAATCAAATTAAATTCACCCTTGTCGTGTGATATACTGTTATCAAAAGAGATATATTCCATCATATTCAAAGGTCCTGCACATACTCAAGGGGAGAGACTCATACAAGGGCAGGGGTTATTGGGGGTCATCTCAGAATTCTGTTTACCAAAATCATATTTGAGCGTGCTAGAGAATGAGTCCATTTTTAGCTCTGATAAAAAAAAAAAAAGGAAGAATTAAACATTATCCTACCTTTCTAAATAAACTATTTCAAATATTTGATGAGGGAAAGTTTCTCTTTATGGAAGTATTCCATCAAATAAAACAGGAAAGGAATGATAGAAGAAAAGAGGTTATTTGGTAACCTCTATTGAATTAATTGATCTAGGAACTGATCATCAAGCACTGTTAGCATACAAAAAGAGAGACAATGGACATCATATGCTTCCTGAAGTAAGAACAAAATACCATACATGAACTGGTCTTGCCAAAGAAACTGAACTTGAATTTGATCAAGCCTCTAGGTCTCACCACCAGTATGTGGAAAATAGAGACAGCAAAGGATCATGACATATGCCATCATAGGGAATGTTAGCAAAAGCTGTTCTGTAAAGAACTCAGAGAACTCAGCAGATACATTGGAAGTTAAAAAATAAATTGGAAGTTAAAAATAAATAAAAGATTGAGTGGAAACTTATGAGAGATGTAAGAGACAGATCAAGCAGTTACAATGCATTAACAAAGAAAATCTCTCTGAGTTTTGAGCACATGCTTAAGGACTTACCTTCTGCATGATCCAGAGTCTGGAAGATGGAAGAGGTTGTAAGTAACTATGATGGTAGGACCAAGACTTGGAAAATTGGTCAGAATTAGCAGAACAACAGCCTGATAGTGAATTTTGTGACTGTCCCCACAGTGGGTGACTCACTTGTGCTATCTGTATTCAGTAAAGGGCATGAGGGTCAGCAACTTGCCTCTGCCCAGCACCATCCTGAGCCAACAAGCCAAGGACTTTGTTTTACAAAGACTAATTGCAGGGCACCTGAGTGGCTCAGTTGGTTAAGCATCTGACTCTTGATTTCTGCTCAGGTCATGATCTTAGGGTCATGGGATCCAGCCAGGCATCGAGCTGGGCATTGGGCTCTGCTTGGAGTCTGCTTAAGACTCACTCTCTCCATTGCCCATTTCCCCCCAATTACTCTCACTCTCTAAAATAATAATCTTCAAAAAAATGAAAATAAAAAAAATTAAAAGACCAGTTGCTTTTCCTTATGATATTGTTAGGCTTTTGCTTTGCCGCCACTCTATACTTGGCCTTTTTGTTCTGGGTGATAATCTAAAGGGCCATTTTATATTCCGGCCTATGAGTCAGTCCTCAATACTACAACTAGTTGTCTCTGATTGTTTTTGCCACTTAATCTGAAGACTCTTTCCCTCAAAACCTGACTCCTTTGTGTTGGATCAAGTTTCCCCTGCTTTGCCTAGTAGTAAGCATAGCTTAATACTCACTGTGTTTCAGATTCTTGTATTTCATTTTTTAGTGATGATACATATTTGGATCTTGATTCAAACACATATTTGTAAAAAAACCAGTGACACAGTAAGTGAGTTTGGAACACTGATTTAAATAGTTGATTAGCATTAAGGTATTACTATTAATTTTTTTAGGTGTGAGAGTATTGTTGCAATTACATATTTTACAAAGAGTATCTTATAGAAATACATGCTAAGATATATACAAATGAAATTATATGTAGTCTGAAATTTAATTCAAAATAGTATAGGGTATATGTAGAATATGTAGGTGTGCATATAAAAAGATACCCATGACTTGATAATTATTGAGGTCAGGTAATAAACACAAGGAGTACATTACACTATCTGTTTATTTTGGTGTGTGCTTAAAATTTCATATAATAAAAAAGTTGTTCAAGGAGATTCCTCCCTGTGTGGTCATATTCTAGTGGGATTTAGCCAATAAACAATTAACATACTAACTATAATAGTATATTTACAATTTTAAGGGGGATAAGTGCTATTGTAAAATGACATAGGGAATGCAGTATTTAATAAAATCAACAATATGTGCACTTTGCATGTCAAAATTTACTTCCATATGTCATTTCATATATATGTGCTTATGTGTATATGTTATATACATATTCATAAAAATCTTTTTTTAAAGATTTTTTTTTGAGAGAGAGAGAGGGCATGAAATGGGGAGGGGCAGATGGAGAGGGAGAGAGAGAATCTCAAGCAGACTCTGTGCCGAGCATGGAACTGAACATGGGGCTTGATCCCACAACCCTGAGATCATGACCCGAGCCAAAATCAAGAGTTGGACGCTTAACCAACTGAGCCACCCAGGTGCCCCCATAAAACTTGTTTGTAAAATTCCTCTAATGTTGGCAATGCTATGGAATTCATTGTAGATTTATGAAACTATATAATCTTTTTCCAGACTCCTAAATTTGAAGTGGGATATATTCTTTATCTAAATAATTTAGACCCCATTTAGTAGTTTTATGTTGTTTACTTCTTCCATAGGGTGCCAAATTTGGCCACATGAAATATATGTACTATTTGAAATATATTTAATAAAGAAACCTGTTTTATATCTTATTAGATTTTCTTCACTGTCAATTGCTATATATTCCATAGGAATAATTTCTATAAAAAGGAGAGTTTCCTTAATGGTAAAAGAAAAAAAAAGATGGGTGGGTTTATTTTAATAAAATTCTACCATATTAAGAAAAATATTTTTTATCTTAACAAGATTAGATTTCTTATTAGCACTCACCAAAAACCTGACAAAGGACAGATTTTATTTTTTAGCCATGCATCATTACTTTGTGGAATTGCTTTTGGTTTATTGCTCTGTTGTTCCAATACCAAGCTGACATTTTCTATGACAAGCCTTATTAATTTGCAGGAATTATTCCTTCTGGCAGCATATATTCAGAATGCATTGTATTAGAAGGGGGTTGGGGTCACAATGGAGAAAAATGGAAGTGAATTGAATAATGTTTTAAAAAGGAAAATGCTATGTGACAGTAACCAGAGGAAATTCCATGAATTTGAATAATAGATGAAGGTTCTTGAGTTCCTCAGAATATTAGCTTCTCTGTAATAGGGCTTGAGACTTAGAAGGGACCCTAAAAGGTCATATGGCATTGCCTTACCTTCAACAAAGCCTCAAATAAAGCAGCTTAGGCAGAAGTAGAAATCCATTAAAAATCCTCTGTGGAAGGACATTCATCAAACTCTCCCTATGGATCACTTATGTTTGGGGAAATCAGATTTGGATAAGTTTCTGATAATACAGAAATGGTGTGATGTTCCTGGAATGTGGTTGATGAATGCCTGGCAGTTGTAAAGCAAAAAATGTATACTTCATGTTGTGTAATAAATGCAACTCTAGTATTCTCTTGTGCATTCTCTTTCTCTCTCTCTCCCTCCTTCCCTCTGTCGTTCCCTCTCTCTCCCTTCCTCTCTCTCTCTGTCTCTGTCTCTCTCTGTCTCTGTGTCTCTCTCTGAATATGTGTGTGCAATATTAATAGAGCTGGTATCTGTATGACAGAGATCTTTTTAACCAAACATATTTTGGAAAGCCAAGGAGTTTCTTTCTACACACAGATTTTCATGGTAGCAAGATAGAATAAACAGCAAATTGATAGCTGTGTTTTAATCTGTGTGTGTTTGTGTGTGTGTGTGTGTGTGTGTGTGTGTCTTTCCCCTCGCCCCCCGCCCCAGCTTTGGTTTCTTTTTCATGTGATCATGTCTATGATTGGTGGTGAATAATCCAGATACTCCCATAAACTCTGTTCACTTCAGTTGTCTTATTTGTAAAGGGGTAATAGTAACAGTATCTTTGTCAGAGGGTTATTTAAAAGATTAAATTATTATAAATTTTTAATACCATGTCTGGCACATAAGAAATGCTCACTAAATGTTAGTTATTGTTTTTATTATTATTACTAGTGCTCACTGTTGTCCACATAGCTGGCTGGTAAGACTGACCCCATCTTCTCTCCACTTTTGTGCATAATTAGAACAACTCCTCTAACTAGTGAAATGGACTTTCTAACAGCCTGAGGTGTGCCTGCAGTGTAAACAGGATATAGGTGGATTTGTGTGGATAAATAGCATGTTAGAAAATCAGTCTAGGACCTGAGGGGTGACATAGGGTGGCAAGAATCCCTTGATTCTGGGGACTTACAGTCTACCCTCAAGTCAAAAATGAAATCATTCATTCATTCAACATTCAGTGGAGTGTAGCATGAAGATCCATAATGAGTTGGTCATAGTAACAGGCATTAACAAATCTGTTTGAAAAAATTTATTCTTCAAATTATCTAAAGGAAGCACAAGATCAAAAGTATTCCTTATCCCAATTATTTACATACCTATTGAATACTTTCAAATACTGAAACACTCTGAAGGACTTTCTTGGTCTGCCATGTCTGTACTCCTGTTTATTTTGTTAACTAATCTTAGTCAACTTAAGCTGCCATAATGAAATACCATAGACTGAATGGCTTACACAATGTAAATAAATTTATTTCCTCACAGTTCTGGAGGCTGAAGTCTGAGATCAATGTGCCAGCATGGTCAAGTTTTGGTGGGGACTCTCTTCCTGGATTATACACACCACCTACAGGGCAGAACAATCTCTCTGGTGTCTCTTCTTATGAGAGCACAAATCTCATCAGACCAGGGCCCTACCTTCCTTGTCTAACTACCTCCCAAAAGTCTCATTTCTAAACACCAACACACTGGGGGCTAGGGCTTCAATATATAAATTTTGAGGGGACACAGACATTCAGTCCATAACAATATCTTAAATTAGTAAAGTAGAAACATTTGTTTCATAGATAGGCAGTACCACAAGTTATTAGAAACATTCCAATATAAATCTACCCATATAACTTTGGTATACATTACAATTTATAACCCTTTTATTTAATGTAATAATAAATTAGAATATTGAAAGTGCTAGTATATTGACTTTGGATAAACAGTTGAATTTTCACACAGAGAAAATTTATCTTTAGTAACAATTTCTCCAGTCACTTCCATCCTATAATTAAAATAGTCAATGTTTGGTCTTCCCATCATCTTTGTTTCCAAAAATGATCTTAGATACTGTTTCTTTAATAATGACAAAAGTCCTAGCACTACAGGTCCTGCATCATTACTGGATTTGCCTCCTAGCAATCTCTCATTATCTTTTATATAGATGACAGCAAGAGCCTTGCAGTTGGTCTCTGTGTCTCGAGTCTGGTCCATCTCTAACTTATCACCAACACAGCCACTCAGTCTCCTTCCTTCTTGCCTTCCCTCCTCTCTTTTTTCCTTTATTTTCTCCTTCTTTCTTTAAATCTTCCATCATTTTAAAAAAAGAATAACCTTTTCTTTTTCTTAAAAGTTACATGTGGTATAATTTTATTATTATTCTTAGTTGCTTTCCTTACCGCCCCTGAAAATAGGTTATACAACCTTATCTCATTGAACTTTACTAGTGGTCATTTGTTTGGCCAATGAAATATAAAAGAAAGGCGTGTATGCCAGGCTTATGCAGGAAATGTGAAGTCCATTTTGTGGTTTGGTATTGCTCTTTTTTTCCTTACCATGAGAAACCTATATTATAGCTAGCTGATAAGCTGATAGTTTTTCAGCTTATATTCTGGAATGTAGAACAGAACCATAGTGAGCTCAGCATAACTGAGTTAGAAATAAAGATTTATCATTGTTGTTTACTGATAATTTGGGATTCTTTGTAACTGCATCATCACCTAGAGAAAGCTAATACATGCCTAAGTAATCCAGAAATTTGTTTTGTTTGTATAAGAGGCAGACAATATAAAAACTGAAACAAAATTGAAAGCCCTTTGCATGCACTCACTTCTGGACCTCTCTTCTATAGGTATCCACTGCCAAGTGCTTGATGGTCTTTATTTCTGATCTCTTTTCCATGCCAGTGTGTACACACAGATACATAAATATATAAGTTGAAAAGTCCAGTTCTCTGTTTTATTTAGGATGCTTTTGCTGTATGTACCAGAAAACATCTTCTGAGAACGTACATAAAAATAAAGTCCATATGGATTAAAGAATGAAACATTAAAAATTATGAAATAATTAGAAGAAAATGCATGTACACACAGATATATAATTCACCATGTATCTCTTTCATTTCTGCATCTCTTCTATCAGCTTTATCTGGACAACCTGGACAACAACTCTGCAACCAAATGGCCACAAAGTTCTCAGAAAGTTAGCACAAGGGCTGAAAACAAGACAGACACCCGCTAGACTTAGTAGGTCTCTGAATTATGAAAGTGAAAACATTTTCAGACCAAGGCCAACAGTTCCTTGTACATTTCCTTCCTCCTCCATCCATTTAAATCCATCGTGCTGGGGCTTTTATCTTCTCCCTCAATGTACTTCACCTCTCTCACAAAACGAGGAGATTCCACCTTAAGTCTTACAAACCTGGATGACATTTCAAGTTTCAGCCAAGTGCTAATGAATCTCTCCTCTGATCAAGCTATAGAGGGTCTAGGACTGTGTCTTAGTCCTTTTGGATGGCTGTAACAAAAATATTTTAGACTGGTTGGCTTATAAATAACAGAAATTTGTTTCTCGAAGTTCTGGGGACTGGTAAATCCAAGATCAAAACACTAACAGCTTTGGTGTCTGGTGAGGTCCTGCTTCCTAGTTCATAGATGGTTAACTTTTTACTGTGTCCCTACATGGTAAAAGGGGGCAGGGGAGACCTGAAGGGTCTCTTTTGCAGCAGCACTAACTGCCATCATGAGGCTCTACCCTCATGACCTACTCATCTCCTAAAACCCTTACTTCCTAAAACTATCACTGGGGCTGGGGCTCAGATTCCCATACATGAATTGGAGAGACACAAAAATTCAGTCTATCACAAATAGAAAATGGCATTAATTACAGTTTTATCTGCCACTAGAGAGAGTTAGTTTTCATACGTTTAGTTACAATGTAAACTTATCACACCAAGATGAACGTTCATACGGAAAAAAATAGTTAACAAAAATGTATTTTTTTCTTAATAGCCTGGCTTTGCTTTTGCTTTTTTTTTTTTTTTTGGAACAACAGATTTTACCATCATTGTGAATAATAAGAATTTTGCTTTGTCTTGACCTACCCAAGCCATGCTTGCTTTATAAAGAGAAACCGTACTTACTGTAAGTAAATAGCTCTCTCCTGATTTTTTCTATTGAGGTATGATGGTGCCAGTTCCTATTAAAGTCTTTTATCCTTACACAAGAGGAACATTGCATTTCATCCTGTGACACTTAGGTTCTCAGTTAATCAAGTTTACAATTTGTCCTTTGCCAATCTTGTTAATTTGATTTTCTAGCATTTTTACCCATGCCCTCTTAGCTCCTGCTGTTTAAACTCCCCACAAACTCCTTACTATAAGCTCTTGATATATTTTATTTTCATGAGGCTTAACTCAAATAAAATCTTAGATGAAATTCAACAATACAGAACAGACAAAAACAGAGTTGCTTCTGGGGAAGCAAGAAATGATCCTCAGATTCTACCCAGATATCTTCTTCCATCCCTAATTCATATGCTGTCGTGTTCTGACTGAATTCTGTCCATTTGTCTCTCTTGCATCTGGACAATTCCTTCTCTTGCATCAGGTTTCTCATTCTTGGAAGTCTTATCTAACCTGCTGCATTCTCTGGCATCACAACAGTCCACTCTATTTCTATCATAGTGCAACGTGGCAGCTCTGTTAGACTGGGTTATCTCTCAGACAGGATCAGATACTGTCTGAGAACAGGTATGACTCATGCATTTTTGTCTTCCTTGTGCCTAGTATAGTACCTAAGACACAGTAGGCATTCAATAAGCATTTGCTGAAAGAATTAATAAATGAATAAGAATTTCTAAAACATCATCTCTGCATTAAAGCATGTCTCCTTTATATTTTAGCTTTACTCACACAAATACAATCAACCTTTGATCCTTCAACATCATGAAAGAAGAAGAATGAAATACCCAATATTATATTACTTTGGTTTGGAAGTAGGATTCATCTCTATTCTTTTTTTTTTTTTTAAGAGAGAGAGCGCAGAGGGGGAGGGACAGAGGGAGAAGGAGAGAGAGAATCTTAAGCAGCCTCCACCCTCAGCACAGAGCCCAACACAGGGCTCGATCTCATGACCCTGAGATCATGATCCGAATTGAACTCAAGAGTTGGATGCTTAACTGACTGAGCGACCCAGGCACCCCTCACCTCTATTCTTAACAAATAATTATCTTTGATTTTGGGGGCATTTGCAGTGTTTTTATTAACATAGTTGAACTCCATTACAGAGTTAACTCAGAAGGAACTTGTACAATGTCTAGGTTCACTGTGTAAACACTTTCTACGTATCGCACAGCCTGGGGATGGGGAGCATCACTTCTTAGGTGAATGCTAATCCTCACTCTAAGGAAAACCACTTCTGAGTGTTTGACCTGAACCTTGACACTTTCCCCAGATAAATAATGATTTGTTACAAGTTACATTTTCACTTAGTAGCTTATCCTGTGTTTGTGTGCAAGTGTGTGTGTTTGTGTGTATATGCATGCTGGGGCAGAAAGGGTGTGAAGTGTAAGCTGTGTAGAGTACTGTTTACAGAGAAGCAGATACACCCCCTTTTTTTTAGAAATTCAATTTTTTATTTTTTACTTTACAAAACTATTGTGAGGACTGAATAAACTGGATGATATGAAAGCAAATAATGCATATTCTTTAACTAAATTTTTAACAGAAGATTGATTAGAGAGAGGAAAACCAAAAATTTAGATTTAAGCCGTGGGACATCCTTAAGGGCAGCAGTAAGTTCATCCTTGATGTGTCTTTCAGTGCATGTGAATATTGGTCTCCTTTGTGGCACAATTTTGCATGTATGCCATTACTTCTAGAAGCCCACTGAAGAGCTACCAGAGCACTCTAGTTTGCAGAACCTTGGGCAGTTTCTTTATTTCATGACACAGCAGGGGGTTGAGGTTATGACAACCTTAAAAATGTAGATTTCTCCTTAATCTGCATTGTGGAGTCTTTAATAGCCTCTTCCCAGTTTTCCTTAACCTATAGCATATTGTTGTCCATATACACCTTACTAAAAAGTGATGTCATCAGAAAAATAAAGATAGGTTTTGTCATCGGGTTATTCATACAGCAATCTTAATTTTGTAGACTTAGCATCTTGGGTTTTGCAGCATTCAACTGTTACCTCTTTTTAAAAATCTCTGGCTGATTTCAGGAACTCCAGATAACCTTGTGCCAAAGATATCACTGATTTATTCCACACCATCTCAATGGGAAATATTGCTGAAGTTAACTCTTCTATTCTAACTATATCCTAATTTCAAAAAGGAAACTCTGAGATCTAGAAGCAGATACCCTTAATAAGGAAGTTGCATATATACACATATGTATATGTTCATTTATATATATATAAATTGCATATATATGTATAATACAAATGTATAAATAGTTCTTGTTATGAGGCACCGCTATTAACTCAGTTGTGTCCCTCCCAATCTAGATATGGAAGCCCTAGCCTCCAGTGTGATGGTATGTAGGGGTGGGGTCTTTAGAGGTGATTAAATGTACATGAAGTCAGGATGGTAGAGCCCTCATGATGGGATTGGTGTCTCTCTAAAAGGAGACACCAGAGAGTTTGCTTCCTTATTTTCTCTCTGCCATATGAAGACACAGCAGGAAGAGGGTTGTTTACAAGCCAGGAGGAAAGCCTTCACCAGAACTAGACCATGCTGGGCTCCCTGACCTCCAACTTCCTAGCCTCAGAACTATGAGAAATAAATGTCTGTTGTTTAAGCCTCCAAATCTGTGGTATTTTGTTATAGCAGCCAGAATTAAGACAGGCACATTGTGTAATCTGTCTCAATGTGGTAGTTCAATTAGATGTGCTTAATCTGAACTCCGAATGCCACTTACTGTGAGACGCAGGAAAAAAAGATTATTTTCTGTTCATCTCATTTCACATTTGCATCACACTGAATTATCAGTTTTGTTTTGTTTTGTTTTAAGATTTTATTTATTTATTTGTCAGAGACAGAGAGTACAAACAGGGGGAACAGCAGCGGGAGAAGCAGGCTCCCCACCAAGCAGGGAGCCCAATGCAAGACTCCATCCCAGGACCCTAGAATCATGACCTGAGCCGAAGGCAGATGCTTAACCGACTGAGCCACCCAGGCGTCCTTAAATTATCAGTGTTTCTAAAACGGCATTGGCTTGTGCTTGACATGTCTAGTACTAGAGGTGAATGATGGGTGTTTTGAGTATCCTGAGTAGTTCTAAATTTTCCTCCAGTATCCACTAAAAATGGCTTAAGTCCTCTGCCCATGTACAGTATAAAACCAGCACTCTCTTCATTATTTCTTATGGTTTTCAAGGAATTTGAATTGTCGAGGCACCTGTAAATCTGAATCTCTTCTCCCACAGTATTTTTGTTTATCTCTCCATCATCGCTATGGGATCGCTGTTTTCTCTCCACCCAACTTTTACTTCGTTGTTTCCCTCGGCCAAGGAAGCCACCTCAAACTATCATTGCGAGCATTTTTAAATTGAAAGTCAGGATGATAGAGCATTACATCACAGCCAATCACTTCAGGTTTGAATATGTTAAATATCTTCTGTTTTCTCATGTCTCCCTACTGAGAGCATTTCAACATGTGACTTTAATAATCCACCCGAATTGTCAAGATTTTTCTGCCTAACTTCTCTTAAGTTACTTCTCCTAACCACCAAATTCTTTATTCTGCAGAATAGTTTTACTTTCAACTTTTATCCTATATCAGGCTCTGGGACTACCTTTGTACATCTAGAATGGTCTGTGAATGACATCCCTAAATAAAGTCGTCATCCACCTCTGAAATAAATGCCGCATTTGCTTGAAAGCTGTAATGTATTTCATTAAAAACAATAGTGATAGCGTATAGGTGTGTGTTTGTGTGTGTGTGCGCGCGCGTGCACGCGCGCACACTTTCCTTTCTTATATACCTGGAAGTGGTGGCTTTCTAGGGGAAATGGTTCATTCAGGTAGCCATTTCTTTACCATCATGCTGACTTGTGTGTATGCACACCTAGCTCTATTATACACTCATGTATAAAGATATACAGGGCGTATTTTATGTTTATCCACAGAAAGAACATTTTCTTGCTGAGTAAAACTATAAAAACTCAATTTGTCTCTGAGAATTTAGGTAGAAAAACTCCAAGAGAAAATAATTTTGTCTGAGTAATTACACACGAATTAAAAGATGTACTTTCAGGTTCAATTCTGCCTTTTCTACGAAAAAGCATTTTGTTACACAACTTCATCATTAAGTAGATTATTTTCCCATAAATACAGCAATTTGTATTCGGAATCATCTTTGTCCTTTTATACAATCGTTCCAAAATTATAACCGATTCAAAGAAGTGTCCCTTACTCTATTTTCCACTGAAAAGTGCCTGTTTATTCAATTTATTTCATATCTCTGTATATTTGGAATTTGATCACAAAAAAATCCAAGTTAGGGAAATGTTTTAATGCCTCTTTAACTTAAAATATGGAACCTTAAAGAGCTTTAATTAAACTTCAATTAATGTAATGCCTAGCTTTTTATTTTTATAGTAATTACACTATTTTCTTGAAATAAAATTGGATCATCATGATAGAATTACTGCCCCCCCTTTTTGGTTTAAATAACCATCATTTAAATATGACACGTTTTTCTGTTATCATATTTATAGTCGTATTGATGGAAATTCACTTTATTTACAGAATTATATTGATTTTGCAAGTTCCTAAAAGGCCCTTGGAAAGACCAGTAATGGACTGGATGGCTACGTTGCCTTGTAGATCAATCAGTGAGGATTTCATGGATTGTAAAGTGAGGACTAATGTACGGAGGTCAGCATTTTTGTTCCTGCTGCCCTTTTCTGGAACTGCAGCCAGAGACTTATTAGTACTATTTGCCTACTTTCTGAAATGGCAAGCAAAGGAGAGCACGATACAGCAGAGTTTCTTGGCAAGGAGCTGCATTTTCTTAACTGCTTTAATTCTGGTGGTTGCATTAGGTGCAGTTCATCTCTGATGAAATGCTCTCTGCCAAGACCTAGGAATATATCAAACAGGAGCTGATGCCTCATTATTTTGAGCAGGGCTCCTGTTCACAGATACAGGCATGGATGGACTTAAGTGCAGTTGCAATAGAAATGTGGAAGCTTAAAGTAGTTGCAGTGGAATTTTACTTTATTTCCTTTAATGTTATGTCATGGAAGATAATGCAACAACCAGGCTGGTGTGTGTGTGTGTGTGTGTGTGTGTGTGCATGCACACGTGCGCAAGCCTGTGAATAAAATTTGTGAATCTGTGTATATGTGTTTATATCCAAATAAAAACTATATCTATTTATAGTCATATGACTGTTATCTGTAGATAAACATGGTTGAATTTGATGTTCAGTAGTATAGGTAGGAATTTCTACATTCTCTGGAAATTGCAAGCATTATAAGACTGTGACTTAGGGATAGGACATAAAAAGCATCAGCAACGGAAGAGGACTGACTATGTAGAGTCAAGGCCATTAGAGAACCTATAGGAGGGGGAAATTGACCCTATGGCCAAAAAAACAAAATAAAACAAAACAAAAACCCCAGAAAAAGAACAGAAAAGAAAAAGAAAAAAAAATGAGAAAACAAATGGCAACTATCAGTGAAAGTGATATAGTTCCCCTGCTCCAGGGTGATGTTATAAGGCTTTGTGGTATAAAATATATTATTAGAGGATGCCTGGGTGGCTCAGTTGTTAAGCATCTGCCTTTGGCTCAGGTCATGATCCCGGGGTCCTGGGATAAAGCACCACATCGGGCTCCCTGCTCAGGGGGAAGCCTGCTTCTCCCTCTCCCACTCCCCCTGCTTGTGTTCCCTCTCTCGCTGTGTCTCTTTCTGTCAAATAAATAAAATCTTTAAGAAAAAATTTATTATTGGAATTTGAGATATGAAAATTTACAGCCCAAGTAATCTGAGAATAGAGCCTGAGCCAATGGAAAGGCAATGTAGCATCTCAACAGCTCATCCCAGGCAGAGCTGACCATGACCTGGCTGCATACAAAATTCACTGCATTGGAATCCTGGAAAAACTGGGAAGCTAAATTCTGGTACCCTGAGATTTTGTAGGCCTATTTAGAAGACCAAATAAAAGATCAATGATTGGAGATAATGGCAATGAGTTTTGTAGCTAAAAACATCTAAGAAGTGTCAATGTGTATTCCAGGCTATATGGTTAATGTTTGTTGTGTGTGCTGTGTGTTATTTTATGTTGACTGTAATTATTAACTAATTTTTTATTTTTATTTTTTAAAAAGACTTTATTTATTTGTCAGAGGGGGAGAGAGAGAGCGCACAAGCAGAGGTAGAGCCAGGCAGAGGGAGAAGCAGGCTCCCTGCTGAGCAAGGAGCTTGATTCCAGGACCCCGGGATCATGACCTGAGCTGAAGGCAGATGCTTAACCAACTGAGCCACGCAGGTGCCCCTATTAACTAATTTTTTAAAGAATACTATACCTGGATGTCCAGAATTGATAGGGGAAAAAAAACAGTGGGAATGGACTTGAGAAACTGTACCAGTATTTAATGACTCTAAATACTTGGGAAGACTGAGGAACTATCACATGGATTATGGTGCTAAAAAGGGCTCTGTTATCCAGTTGAATTATTTGTCCCAAACTCCTTCCTCTTCCTTATTTCATTGCACTGTTCCATCTTCTGTTTAAATTCACAGAAACAAAACTGTAGTAAATGTCTCTCTTTTCTCTGACATCCCAGATTAATTTAACAAAAATGGTTAGATTTCTGGGAAAAGAACATCTTTATGGAGTCTATTTTCCTACAACAATTTCTTAGTATCTGAGGGCAAATAGGGAGATTGGGAAGGAACTGAAGACTTTGAACGTGGATAATTAGCTTCTTCACTTTTGGACAATTTGCTTAACCTTTTTAAACCTCAATCATTTTTTTACAAAATGGGGCGAGGTAGGGATGTAAACTTGATAATCCTTAAAGTTTAAAAGGCCTGTAATATGCACAGAGGGGACGGTAGTAAACTTAGGACTACTACCCTGTCTATAAGCTTAGAATTTTATATATGTCAAATATATAACCCTTCTTTTTTTTTTTAAAGATTTTATTTATTTATTTGAGAGAGAGAATGAGAGATAGAGAGCACGAGAGGGAAGAGGGTCAGAGGGAGAAGCAGACTCCCTGCTGAGCAGGGAGCCTGATGCAGGACTCGATCCCGGGACTCCAGGATCATGACCTGAGCCGAAGGCAGTCGCTTAACCAACTGAGCCACCCAGGCGCCCCATATAACCCTTCTAATGTACCACTGTTTTACTGTTTGACTTTGCCAATAGTTTGCCAATATTTTTTTTTTCTTATAGCTCATAAAATTATATGAAGAGCCCTTGTGAATCCATTCTGTTGAGGTAGAGGGGAACATATGAAGCATGAAAGCTGAATATTATCTTGAGGCTCTTTCCACATGGTTCACTGCTTGTTCCAGGATCTGAGAATTTCCAGGTGTAGGAAAAGCTGGAAAAATAGAGTCAGCCAATGGGAGCAGGAGGGACTTTACTTGGATAGCGCAAATAATCTACATTCTTGCTGTCCTTTAATAATGTGGGAAGTTGGTAACGGTGGTGGTGGGGATATATGTACCTGTATATAATTATATATGACATAATTATACATTGGTGTATGGGCATATGCTTATATAATTATATGCTACAATAAGAATTGTATAATTATACAGATAATATGTATAATTATACAAATTATATATAGTGTATATATTACACAAATAAATTACATTAATTGTATTAAGTTAAGCTTCTTTAAAGAATATGGGGCCTATGGGATATATGTACAAAATGACTAAAATAATCTAGAAAATGATAGTAATTGTTAGAACTATATTGATAAATAAATCTATAGTTTCTACATATAGAATTGAATCTTAGTTGATGAGAGAGTAGACAGTTGATGGGGAAGAGGGATGAGAGAATTCAAGAACGGAGCATGTAACTAAGAACATCTGAGATGGGTCATAAAGGAAAGGTAAATTTGAACTATCTTCCTTTGCATGTTTCAAGTTTAATGGTACTTTACAGCGCCTACATTTTAATATAATATCTGTCCCGTATTATTGCTATATTGTGGCACTTTTCTCACATTTAAAAAATGTGAACTTGACATAAAGACTTAGGTATTTGCTACTTCATGTTAGATGTCTACATTGAGTATGACACAGGCTATTTAGATACTGTCAACAAATAGAATTATTTTCCATAGGGGTCATTGGATTAACTCAACTTGGAGTTCAAGATATTTCAGACAATGACAAAAGATTGAGGTAGAAAAATGCATCAAGCATAAAATGGAGAACACCAAAGTAAAGAAAAATAATGGAGATAAGCCCAGAAAGATGGGTTTGGAGCAATCCTGGGGACCCCTGAGCTTCAGTGGTAAGTAAAGTTTAAAGCTACTGAAATTTTCTCTATGGGAAGGTTGCTACTCCTAATTGAGTAGACATATGTAAAATAAAATAAAATATAGAGATACTGAAAATAGGGAGTATAATTAGGAAGTCATTTCCATAGCCCCATCAAATATGTGAAAAAGGGCGCCTGGGTGGCTCAGTTGTTAAGCATCTGCCTTCGGCTCAGGTCATGATCCCAAGGTCCTGGGATCAGGTCCTGCATCGGGCTCACTGCTCGGCAGGAAGCCTGCTTCTCCCTCTTCCACTCCCCATGTTTGTGTTCCTGCTCTCTCTGTGTCTCTCTCTGTCAAATAAATAAATAAAATCTTTAAAAAAATGTGAAAAAAATTAAAAAATAATAAAACCGACTCTATGCACTGGAGTGAAATGGATAGCAGTGGACAAAAGACATTCTGAGTGTACTTGTCTCAGTGTCCAAGAAGTAGTGGCAACTTTAGAAATGGGAAACGTGGGAGATGATTGGATTTGATGGGCTTTAAAGGAAAATGATGAATTTATGTTGGAGATTGGCTGTTGGAAGTCATGCTACACATGGAAAAGTTCCCTCCAGATATTTTTAAATGCTGAGAGAAGTTAGTGTGTGAAATATAGATCACCTCTATGAATGTAGTGACTGGAGGAGATCCTCCCTGAGAGATAGTAGAAAGCAAAAGGAAAATGGTAATATGACATTAGGGGAAACTCATTTATAGATCAGCAAGAGAAATATAAGCCAGAGAAACAAACTGAGGGTGAGAATTCAGAAGCACTTCAAGATATTACATTGACTCTGACTAGTCCGCATGGAGCCTTTGATGGCAGTTGCCCAGGTATAATTGATCTACTGTGAATTGACCTGGACTATACTTCAGACTTGAATTCCTCAACCTTGTATGTCACTCACATCACATAATGGGGTATGAGTAATGAGGGTTTTAAGAAGGTGCCTCCAAAGAACTTGGAGATAATAGAAACAGGTTTGCTTTTGAGAGTAAAACAAAACAAAACAAAAATCAAAACCTATTGAAAATAGAAATCATATTCTTTAGACCTATTTAGGAAAGTGTAGTTAAAGGATAAGTGGATTGGCTTGTACAGAGAAGGTCCTCTTAGAGAGGCAAATTTTGGACTTTCAGCTACAGCATTATCCAGGAGGAGAGATGCAGCATTCAGGGTCTCAGCTCTTTCATGAGCAAAGTGTGTTCTTTCTTGTGGGCAGATCTCTTACTTTAGATGTCATCATGGCTAGAGAAATTACTCCCCATGTCAGTCCTTGGGCTTTGCTTTAATTATGTGCCATCAATTAACATACTGATCCAATTACTGGCTATAAATATTGGAGGAAATGTGCATATTAGAAGTGATATCTTCAACTATGAATTAATAAGTTAGTGTTCTTTTTTTTAAAGATTTATTTATTTTAAAAATAAGCGTGCGTGCACCACACACATATACACCAGCAGTGGGGAAGGGGCAGAAGGAGAGGCAAAGGGAGCATCCTCAAGAGACTCCCTGCTGAGCACGGAGCTTGACTCGGGGCTTGATCCCAGGATCCTGAGATCATGACTTGAGCCGAAATCAAGAGTGGTTGCTCAACCGACTAAGCCACCCAGGTGCCCCGATAAGTTAGTATTCTTAACTATACATCTGTTTTGTGAGAATTTAGTTAGAATCATTTTATCACTTATTTCTGGATACACTATTAAGTCCCAGTTTCTGGCCTTGAGAGATTAAAGCCAGACTCCAGATCATGGTAAATCCATGCAGGTATGTCACCCTGTGAGGTCACTTTCTGACCACTTCCACTTAGGATCTTCCTTCACAACTTCCTACCATCCATTTTCTATTCAAAGAATTTCCAAATCTGGAGTTCCCCAGTGTTCATAAGGTCTTTTATTATTAGATGTGTATGCAGATCTGCTAGGAGAATCATCAGGTGTTATATGATTTTCTGACAAATATATGCAGACGATAGTTGGCTGAATGCCTAGGTCAAGTATATGGTTAACAGAGCTGGCTGATTGACTGGGACCTACTTTGCATTTGATGTTTGCAGAATACTTAAGTGCTTTTCACCTTTCTATGTTAGGGTTGGTTGCTCAAATATAGAAATTCCTGGATTTTAGATACCCAGTATAATATATTTTAGAACAGGAGAAACAAAACTGAGCTATAGTTAAAATTCCACTAAAACCAGAGGAGTCAGCAATTCTGACAGCTTGATTAATTTACCCATCTTCCCATTCCATATTTGTGTTCTCTTTCAGTGGGTAGTACTGATTGACTTCTAGCAAACCCTAGGGAAAAACACTTCATAAATGAATTGATAGTTACATAAATGCAATATTTGTCAAGGCACTAAGTGCTAGGAGCACATTCTCCAGGTTAAGTACCCCTAAGTTACTCCATACATATTGAACAATCAAAGGGGAGGAATATTGTTGCCATGTATATATTCAGCAGAAATGTTTATGTCAATTGATCCTTTTTACTTTTCTCCAACATCCAATATTTGTCCAGTATCTGTTTGTCTAACATCTCCAACATCATGGTAGAAAATTCTCATGATTTTAGTTTTTATGGCTATAGTGTTTTTTATGTAGGGAGATGAATTCCCTTATCTATTTCTGTTGATGGGTACCATTGCAAGTGAACTGTTGTTTTAAAATGTTTATGACTAAGTGCATGGATTCTGAAGTGAGGTGACTGGAGTTTGAATTCTTATTTTCCCAAATATTAGCTGTGTGACTCTGGGCAAGTTGCTTAAACTCAATGCGCCTCTATGTCTTTATCTATAAGATGGGAATAATAATACCTCCAACTCCCTAGTGTTGTTTTGAGATAAATGATTTCATATATGTAGATCATTTAGTATGATGTCTGGAACATAAAAAATGCTATATAATGGCTGGCTATTATTATAATTCAATGTGTACTTATTCGATTATTCAATCAACTTATGGAGGTGGTTCTGAATAACATCCTAATTTATGGACAATTACTTCCTGCTTATGGATATTAATTAGGTCAGTCTTTTACAAAACTACATATTCAACATTTATTCACTAATGTTGAATATTTCCTTTCTCCTCTTTTTATATTGGGGCATTATAATTCCATTAACTTTTTAAACAAAAACTAAATGATTATATTGAGGCAATAACATAACTGAGATCATCAGGATTTGTAGCGCTGGTCTAGTAATTAATAGGTACCCAGACTTATCTGGAAGATATTTGCTTATAGTTAGTTGGAATACTTGTGTATGGTCAATAACATTCTCTGATGGAAGAGTGGTGCCTGAGTCTGGGTATATCAGCTTCTATACACAGACTGTTTGATTTTAAATTTTTGCTATCATTCATAGTAAAGGAAATCACACCAGAGTCACTTGATACCTGAGAAGATAGCTCTTTATATTTGAGAATTATTGCATTGCATCATACCACTTACAGAAATGTTCTCTGTTAACATCTTAGCTGAAGGAACTGCATTGCCATGTAGAATATCATATTAATATAAAGCAATAGAGGAATTTAATTTTACCATTAGGAGAATTAGTGCAGCTTTTCCCAGTTATCACTCTTCATTTTACATATGCCACTAACCTTAAGGCCACGTTTACATGGAAGCTGGTTCGCTTTGAACCTGTGTCTGCGTCACTTGCAATGATTTCTAGTCTACATCACATACAGCAATTTCAGTAAGTGCCTACCTTAAAGTGATTTACATTCACATAGGGACCACAGGGATCCCACTTAAACATTCCATCACACAACAAGCTTTCATTAACTATTTCTCCGGAAAGCACATTTTAGATATCTGCATCAGGTCATATTATGTAAAATGTTTAATTTTCTTCTCACCTCTTCCTTCTCTGGAGATTAGGAAGGAAATGTCACCTTTTCTCCAGTGTATGAAGATGTTTTTATTTGTCTTTTTATGGTATTATCGAATTCGGGGGGCAGGGGGGCAGGGCAAGCAAGTTTAGGAAGAATACTGAGAAATTCTGTAACAGAAAAGATAAAAAGCCTTAAAGAAAGCAGGTTATATTCTGAATCACATTAACTAAGTAAAGGTTGAAAACACTTTGGTTGTGTTTTTTTTCTCCAAGATTTTATTTATTTATTTGAGATAGAGAGAGGGAGAGAGAGATTGAGAGCACTGAAGTGGGGGGCACAGAAGAGAAGGAGAAGCAGGCTCTCCACTGAGCAGGGAGTCCAATGACCTGAGCTGAAGGCAGATGCTTCACCCAATGAGGCACCCAGGTGCCCCAAAACGCTTTTGTTTTTAAATGAAAAAGTATAATTTTGAAGCTTTGAACATAAATCGTTTGCATGTCAGTTATAAATGATATGACATATCATTAATGACTTAAGTTATTGTTTGCAGTAACAAAACCTTAGAGTAGTGATCTTTATCTTGTTAAAACTCTGCTTTTGTTTACTACAAATACATTTTGTCGACTAAGGGAAATTTTTTAATTCAGTAAAGTAGAACACTTGTATCATACTGTTACTTAAAAGCAGAGGAAAAGTATGCCTGGGTGGCTCAGTCAGTTAAGCGTCTGCCTTCAGCTCAGGTCATGATCCCGGGGTCCTGGGATCTAGTCCCGTGTGGGGCTTCTTGCTCAGCGGGAAGCCTGCTTCTCCCTCTGCCTGCCGCTCCCCCTGCTTGTGCTCTCTCTCTGACAAATAAAGAAAATCTTTAAAAATAAAAAAAAAAAAGAAAGCAGAGGACAGTATGATGTTGAGTTCATTTTAAACCTGTATATGGAAAGCTTGAGGGACAGACATTCAAAAAGTGTTTTTTCTTAAAACTTGGTTCTGTAGTGCAGAATAGAGAGGAACTGCTAGCAAGAGGCAATAAACTATTCCATTTGGAGTTGATGTGTTCAAGGAAGAAAGCCTGGGGTTTCGCCAAGTTTTATGAAATATATCTTTGTGTTTTTAAGACTTCATAAAGAAACTCAGAAGCTCCCAGTTTGGAGCCTGAGAGTCTGGTTGCGAGTGTGCTTATCGATCAGAGAGACCAGACGATGGCTAATTTTCCTTTCACTTTGCGATGATTCCATGGATTGAGAAAGATTTTTCCATGCATGCACACGCAGACACACACACGTGCACTAACTCTCGTGTGCCTCCAGCCCAGTCCTCAGAGTTGTATCTGAATGAGTCCAAGTGCCCATGCACGTGGGGAAAGAATCCTGTGCCCAGTAGTACGAGTTGTAAAATGGGAATGAAGTTTCACTAGTGCACGGTGCCTGCCCACCATTTACTTACCTCTCTGATCTCTTTTGTACCAAAAGAGCCTTTTTCTTCTTATCCTCTTCTCTCAAATATTGTAAAGAAGAATGTTTTGGAATCCGCTTGTTTTATTGGCTCCATCAAAATGATTTGCAGCTTGTTGGCTTTTCTAGCATTCTGACTAATACTATTTTGACCAGACCTGAAATGTCTACGTTCTTCCTCTCAGATTGCTAGTGTTTGGGGATCTTGGAAAAGGGAGAGAAGTGACTCAGCATTTTTTCCAATCCTTTTCTGATCCTTTTAGCTTCACTTTCTTGGCCTTATGTTACTCTCCTTGGCAAAGAGAAAGGGGCTTCATGTTCTGACCATTGGAAGAGAGTTGTAATATGTTTTAAATATGGACTATCCTCTGGGGCTATCTTGCTAGACAGGTTTTAAAGTTTGTTTGAGCTCTTACTCCTGTATTCGAGCTTAAAAATCACTTGGAAGGGTAACTTTGTTAGAGTAACGTTTTGGTTTGGTTATGGGGGCACAGAGAACAGGCATGATCTACTCGGCAGAGTCAATAAGCTGTTCTTGGGAAGGCTCGTGGGCATTTTGGAAGTAGCTAGAATCTTCCACACCCTTCTCCTCTCCAAATATTAGTTGTCTGTCCTCATGCCTGTTCTCGCTCTTCCTTATTCCAAATGCATTCTAATTCTCTGTTAAATAATTAACAACTGGCTAAATCTGTTAAAAAGATAAGATTCTCAAACCTACAAGCCTTCCTATGGGTGGCTTGTAGACAGAATTTCAGTTATTTTCTTCTCATAATTATAAGGAGTTCTAGAACTTTTGGTCTTTGCCGTGTAAATTATGGAAGACACTATTGATTGTTTTATCTCAGGGGATGGCAGCCTTTTTCTGCAAAAGACCAGGGAGTAGATATTATAGTTTTGTAGAACATACAGTCTCTGTCACATCTACTCAACCCTGCTGTTGTAGCATGAAGGAGCCTTAGATGATGTGTAAATAACTGAGTGTGGCTAATGCCTGTCCTATCTAATGGCTTCTCTCTTCATTCTTTCTTTCTGAAATTCAGGTTTTTTTTTTTTCTTCTTCTTCAGTATGAAGTTGGTGAGCACATGCTCAGGAAAGTAGGCTCCTCTCTCAGCTTCAAATAATGTATCATGATTGATTTAAAACAGTAGGAATACCCTTTGGCCAGAGATTGGTCTAGGTGTAGGTGTATATCCCACCAAAAGGGAAATCTGTTGGGGGACTTCTGCTAATCATTTTGTAGGAGAAGGCCACATAAGAAAAGCAGGTTCTGTAGTGATCCAAAGGGGCACATGCACCCCAATGTTTATAGCAGCAATGTCCACAATAGCCAAACTATGGAAAGAGCCCAGATGTGCATCGACAGATGACTGGATAAAGAAGATGTGTATACACACACACACACACACACACACACACACACACACACACACACACACACTGGAATATTATGCAGCCATCAGAAATTGAAATCTTGCCATTTGCAACAAAGTGGATGGGACTAGAGGGTATTATGCTAAGCGAAATAAGTCAATCAGAGAAAGACAATTATCATATGATCTCACTGATATGTGGAATTTGAGAAACAAAACAGAGGAGCATAGGGGAAGAAAGGAAAAAATGAAACGAGACGAAGCCAGACAGGGTGATAAAACATAAGAGACTCAATCTCAGGAAACAAACTGAGGGTTGCTGGAGGGGAAGGGGGGGTGGGAGGGATGGGGTGGCTGGGTGATGGACATCGGGGAGGGTATATGTTATGATGAGCACTGGGTATTAATAAGACTGATGAATCACAGACCTGTACCCCTGAAACAAATAATATATTAGATGTTAATTAATTGAATTTAAATTTAAAAAAATAAAAAAAAAGAAAAGTAAAGCATGTTCCTTAGCTACATTACGAAGATGTGATTATATCACATTTATTATCAATGATGAGGATAGTGATGATTTGTGCTAACTTCAAGAAACTCATCATTTTGTCCCCAAATCTGTGACACACATTGGTACCACCTTTTTTGATGAATTTTTTTCAATAAATAAGAATGAATACTGTTAATTTGCTTCATAAGCAACCAAACTTACAGCAAAGATAAACTTTATGTCTCCAGAAACCTAATTAAAAACTGCGTGAAAAGTATAAGTACCTTAAAAAGCTATCTTTTTAAAAAATGTCATTGCAAAATAACTAAACACTTCTTTCGAGATCCCTTAGGGAATGTAGCAGTGCCACTTAACGTAATTTTTATATATGTAGAAGAATATTTTGTAATATTTAAGAGAAATGATAGAATAAAATTTAATTAAAAAGTTGGGGATTTTTGTAGAGAATTTATAGGTTTTACAGAGGTTTCTTGGACTTATGCACATGCATATGCTATTCTTTAATTGGAAAATGGATACAGTACATCTCATATTGAGTAATTTCTGAGGTGTGAGGCCATATAAACCAGCTTCCAAATATTCATATTTATGTAAATTTCCTTCTCTGATGATTCCTTCTTTGTCCAAGAAGTATTACTTGCATTTACAATGTACACATGTCATTTTATCTTGAAACTCCGTATGGGTTGAGCAGTTTAGTTGCTGACAGAAGAAAACTTTCTACAAACCCGAAAGTATCTTTGTTTTTATACTTATTATCAATGTTGAAATGGAAATTTATTTCATATGGACCCCAGGTTTAAATCTTACTTCAAAATCTTGGCTGTCAAAGGGAAAAAGGTCAGATGGAGCCCCCTTCCCCACTTGTTAACCCTTGGATAAAGTCACCAGTTAATTTTAAAAGCAGGCTCTTTTGCTTGGAGTAGTTTTGCTCTTAAATAACTGGCTTTCCTGCTTTCTAATTAGAGGGTTTATTTGTTCCTTGCTGAACATTCTGTCTGAATTTGTTTCCCTGTCTTGTTTCATTTCTTACTGATTTGTAAAAGTAAAACATAACCATGAGAGTCAGATTTTGGTTTCAGCTTTAATGACATTTGAAGAGAAAAACAAGAAAAGGAAAGCTTCTTTTCAGATGAATTGTTCTCTTGCTTTCTTTTATTGTTATTCCCTCTGACAATGTAATTGGCGGTCATGGTCAGTCTCAGGATAAAGGGTCTCATGCTGAATGGGCCGTCTTCATCCATGTACTCCTGATACCTAAGTGCCGAAGGAAGAAGACTGGGCTTGGGATGCATGCACAGTTGCTCTTGTGGCACTGTATCTATTAAACATTTACAGGAAATTTAAAGTTTTGTGTTTTTGTTTTTCTTTTTAAGAGAAAGAATCTCATGGGCCTGTCTACACAAAGATTCTCCTTTTGCTTATGAACAACACATAAGGTCCAGTCTTTCAACTATTTGGAGCCGTTTTAATGCTACAAAGTCAAAATAAGCAAGGGGACTCTAAACTTCTATGTGGCGATTTACATCTCCATGAGAACATCAACTCAGTTACACATATTCAAAAAATCCGAGGTTCCTTGAGTAGAACTGCACCATTTTGTAAAACGTAATACCACCAAGGGTCCTAAGTGACTCTCCAGTAAGTTAGGCTGTCCTGTGATAGTGAGCTGGGATGAGCAGCTAGCTGGGATGAAACAATATGTATGTGTGTGTCTCTCTGTGTATATATTAAGTGTGTATGTATAACTTATTGGTATCATAGTGTAGTAAATATTTTTTATGGAGTTTGATAAAATATATTGTAAGATGGTTTGGAATATATGAATAATCCATTCAACAGGTAACAGCTGTGTAAAACATGGAGGCATAGAACCCAAACCTGGCTTTTAGTCCCAATGCTATAACTTAAGTGGTTTTGCCTCTGAAGGGGGTTTACTCTCCATATCATCATCTATAATATGATAGCCCTGGACTATATGGGCAAATCCATATTAGTTTTACGCTGTTGCATAACAGATTACCACCATAAACTTCATGGCTTAAAACACACCTAACTATTATCACCCAGGACTGAGTTCTAGAGTATGAGCCCCGCTCCACTGAATCCTCTCCTCAGGGTCTCACTAGACTGAAATCAATGTGTAGGCCAGGGCGAGTTTCTCATTTGGAGGTCAGGGTCCTTTCCCAACCTCATCAAGATGGTTGGCAGAATTCTGTTCCTTGCAGTTGTAGAACAGAAGTCCCCATTTAATTGCTGGCTACAGGACAGGGAAGGGTTGCTGTCAGTTCCTAGAGGTCTCCTTCAGATGCTAGCCACACTGCTTTCTCAAAACATGCCAGCTCATTTCTTCAAAGCCAGCAGGAAAACCCCACTGCAGCCTGCTATGATTGCTCTTCCATGATGTAACATAATCAAGAGCATCTATCCCATCATATTCATAGGTTTCACCAACATTCCAGGGGAGGGTGTGTACACCAGGGGGCAGGGATCTTCGGGACCATCTTAGAATTCAGCCTCACGCATGAACAGACTCATATTCAAGTTGCTACAATAATCATGAAACTCCTAATAAGTCTTCTGACAGAAAGTTAAGAGGAGGGAATGGCCACCACCCTCAGCAAGGATGATAAGCCCTGATTTGGGGCTATATGCATGGTCTTGACATCATTGGTGACTTCCTGTATTTTTTTTTTTAAGATTTTATTTATTTATTTGAGAGAGAGAATGAGAGCATGAGAGGGGGGAGGGTCAGAGGGAGAAGGAGACTCCCTGCTGAGCAGGGAGCCGGACGCAGGACTCGATCCAGGGACTCCAGGATCATGACCTCAGCCGAAGGCAGTCGCTTAACCAACTGAGCCACCCAGGCGCCCCTGTATTTATTTTGTTAAGTGTCCCCTTGAATATAGTAGCCTACACATGTTATGATTGATTGTTATTTTGGGTAACACCCTCTGTACGAGTTTTCTGTCACTGCCAAAACAAATTACCACAGATTTAGGAGTTAAAAAAACAGGCCACCCACTTATTGTCTAACAGGTCAGTAGGCTGAAAGTCCAGGCACAGCTTGTCTTAACTGGTTCTCCGCTCTGGGATTCATGAGGCCAAAATCAAGGTGCTGGTGGGGCTGATTTCTTTCCTGGAGGCTGTGGGGATAAATCCACTTCTGGGCTCATTTAGAATATTGGCAAAACTCTGTTCCGCGTAACTGGAGGACCGAGGCCCCCGTTGCCTCGTTGGCTGTTTGCTGGGGGTCATTTTCAGTTTCTAATAGCTGCCAAACTCCTTGGCTCGTGGCCACCTTCCTCCATCTTCAACTCACGACAGTGGATTGACTCATTTTCATGCTTTAATTCTCTTTGACCTCCCTTTCTGCCTCCAATCTCCTCTATCTCTGCACTGTATCTCTGATTGCCTATTCTGCTTTTTTTGGTCTGCTTTTAAGGCCTCAGGTGACTGTACTGGGTTCATCTGGGTAAATCCAAGATAACTCCCCTCTTTTAAAGTTAGCTGATTAGTAACCTTAATTCCATCTACAGAGTCTTTTCATAACAGTAGTTAGAATAGCGCTTGGCTGAATAACCAGGGGACAGGGAACTTGAGGGATTATCTTGAGAATTCATCCTTCATACCTAAAATTAATTCACAAATGTTTATGGTGTGCCTTCTACGGTTAGTGTTCTGCATTAAATGTAGGGGACAAAAAAATGAGAATGAGGTATTTACTGTCCTCTAAGAGCTTGTAGTTGATGGTAGAAAAGTCAAGCCTGTATAAGAGATGGTGTGATAAAGATATGCAGACATTGGATTTGGGAGGGATGTGAGAAGCAGACTGGGATGATAATGGTGGGGAGGCACATGAACATCAGTATATTAATAGGGCCTAGCTATAATCTAAAGGACAGCCTCAAATTAATGCTGGGGAATGATGGCATTGAGGGGAAGCATCCAGCAAATCTGTACTGTGAATTATCCTGTAATAGAGAATTAGACTGATGTATTTATTCATCCTGTTGACCCTAGAGAGACTATTTGTAACGTGCCTGTTTCCAATGAGAGTTCGGAACCAAAGGAGAGGTAGGATGAAAGTCAGGATGAATAGATCAAAATGGTCCTAACAGAATGATAAATCAGATATAAGAGAGCAAGTTAATGTATTGGACTTACACAGTCACAGTCCCCAAGTTTGCAGTCTCCAGTCTCCCCTTGGGAGAATTTGTGCTTATAAAACCAATGACATGGAGGAACCTAGAATTTTTGCACCTTGTGGATACATTGAACCATCACCCCCTTGCCCTACCCAATAATGTTTCTTACATGTCCCCCTCCGGAGAGGAGGGGGTGGCAGGATGGGGCAAGAGGCCAGGAGTCTTATTCCTCCTGGAATAAGAGGAGGAATAAGACTCTTATTCCAGGAGGACCTGGAATAAGGTCCAGGACCCGGAGAGAGGAGGTTTTTTCCCCAGTAATTCTGCAAACTTTTGCCCTCAACTGGAGATAATCCTATCCACTTTCAACATACCCTCTAGGAATAATCTATATTTAAATATCATAAAACACAAAGGAAGCACTTTGAGGTTTTTAGAGAAACCTGGTGGTTTATTTTATTTTTAAAAGATCTTATTTATTTGAGAGAGAGAGAGAGAGAGAGAGAGAGTGCACGAGAGGGGGGAGGGTCAGAGGGAGGAGCAGACTCCCCGCTGAGTGGGGAGCCCGATGCGGGACTCGATCCCGAGACTCCAGGATCATGACCTGAGCCGAAGGCAGTCGCCCAACCAACTGAGCCACCCAGGCGCCCCAAGAAACCTGGTGGTTTAAATATAAGGCCACTGAGTGTAAAGTTACCAAGTTGGGCTGGTTCCTCATGGAACACTAGAGTCAGGAAGTTAGTTATTAAGCAGTCTTCTGGAGTCAGATCTCCTCAGGTTATGGGCAGTAGGAAGGCAGCCATGGAAACAGTGATCCGGCCTAGAATTGTTCTTTCAAACTGAGCCTTTAGGCTTCAGTATTTCAGTCTTGGGAAGAGGCTACAGATTCAATTCTAGGCCTTCTGAGCCTAGCTCAAATTGCTAAATAATGTCAGACTCAGGACACACACTAAAGAGCTTTAGAGTCTCAGGGTCATCAGGCCACTAAAAGGAAATCCTGGAACTGAGTAATTTAAAGGCATTATGAACATGGAGTATTTTTACAGAGGCCAAGTGCTACTATTGATGAACTGTCTGTAGTGTTAGATACTCAGAGAGTGACTGGGAGATTCTCTGCTGAAATATAGCCTAACATATTTCTTTCGACTTTGGACTCTGGGAGGGACATCAGAGTGACTCACTTTACTTAGAGATCTGGTGAAAACTTTGTGGGGGTAAAAAGACAATCTGAAAGGCAACTTATTCTCAATTTATCTTTGAGAGGAAAAAAAATAGCTGTAATTAAAAATAAGCATTGACTTCCAAATTCAGGCTTTAAAATGTTTATCACCTATTAAAAATAATTTCAATAAAAATAAAAATCGCCACCCACACATAATTGATCAAGCAAAATTTGTAGAGGCTTGATTTTAAAGTTTACTTTCTGGGTCAATGTAGAATCAGTGAAGTTTAATATCACCTGTGGATTTGTTGATGTTCTTGTTAAATTTAGTGTGAACATCATATTAAAATGTTTGCTTATGGTTGATCCATTTGTTCTAGTCACTATTGCTGTGAAACAAACCAGCCCAAACTTGGTAACTTGGTATAAAACAAGCTTTTATTGTGCTAATGGCTTCTGTGGGTCAGGAACCTCTAAAGGGCATAGTGGGGAGGACCTGTCTGAATCCACAAGGTTGGGGCCTCAGCTGGAAGACTCAACAGCTGGGAGGGAGGGTATAAGTTGATGGTGAGAACTGCTCATCTAATGGCTTGTTCAGTCACCTGTTGCTCCTGGGCAGGCAGGACCCAAAGTCTAGGTGTGCCTATCCTTGGCCTCTCTGAGTGGCTTGAGTTCCTCCAGTCACGGCAGCTTACACGTAAGTTCAAGGTTTCAAGTGTAATTATTCCAGTGAACAAGGCAGAAGCTGCCTTAGAAACCATGTGGTGCCAGTCCCTTTACCGCCACCACTGCCATTGGTCACAAGAGAGTCACACACCTGCTCACCTTCAAGGGGAGTGGAGATAGGCACCATCACTCAGGTGGAGGAGCACCAAGGTCATATTGTAGAAGCAAGCGTATGTGGGCTGGAAGATCTGTTGTTGCTATTTTTGGAAGTGCAATCTGTCACGATGTTTATGGTATGCATATTTATTATTCAGTCAAGAGTATCTTTGTAGCCACAATCTGTCTTGCCTACCTGCCATTATGCATTTGGGAACTATTCAGAAAAATCTTTATTTGTGGTCATAAAATAAATGAAATTACATATTCTAATAGTTGTGATGAGAAGAACAAATGTTAAATTGAAAAATGCAATGATATTTTTATTATTCAGTTTACTAGTAACATTATAGATATATGTCACTAAAAATTCCATTTGTACATATCGCCATGAAAACTTTATTTCTCTTTATTCAGGCAGGTTGTGTCAGCCAAACAACAGATGGCCTGCCCATAATGCCTTTGGGCAGATGTTCTCGTTTGGGCCATAATATGTGAATAAAAAATGTCATATTGCAAGCTATCTCATCATCTGCAGTAATTACTGGATAAAGTCCAGTGTTTATACAGGTTCTTTTCTAACTGTGTGCTGTATTGGCTAGGGGTACTACTGGAAGCTTGGTGTATAGTAACACTATTTTGCTAAGTTTCAGAATGGATTATTTTGCACTATTCAATTTAATATTTACCATATGGTCATAAGTCTATATACTTTTCTGTTTATAGAATTTAGGCATCAGTTTAATAACATTATTTCATTAATTCTGACATTCTGGTTTTACCATTTTGAAAACTTATATTGCCAAAATAAAGGCATATAATTCTTGAATCATGGTGATAGATTAGAAAACTGAAAATAAGTCTATTCCAGAAAAGTGGAAAAAGAAAAAGAAAAGCCAATGATCAATTGAGCAATCAGTAGAAACATTAAGATGGTTTTACCATGTGTTTTATTTGAGGATTCACTTCAATCACATAAGACTCCAAGAGTTTTTTTCGTTTTGTTTTGGTATTTGGAGGGTTTTTTTTTTGAAAACTCAGGTGTTTGTCATTAGGGGAACTTCTGGAGATACTAGAAAGAAGTAAGCCGTTTTGAGTGGTGGGAATGAAAAGGGAAGACAATTACTCCATTTCCTGAAAGAGGAAAACATGCAGAGACTGATGTACAATAGGTTTTGTGTAGATCATTTTCTTTCTTTCAGTCTTGAATACTATACAATCACTTGTACTTTCTTTATCCAACATCAGCATCTGTCTGAAACTTGAAAAGGGGCAACAGAAGGTGCCGCACATAAAAAGTCCTTATTGGTTTTGCTTTGCTAGATAGAAGACAGAAGTACAGTTTCCTCAAAAGACTGAATTAGAAGACACACTAATGTTGCATTGCACCTGTGTCTCCATTTACATCTTCTATTCACTTCACCTACATGCTCAGGCAATATTGCTGAGAAAAATGACATTTACAGAAAAGCAAGCATCAGAATATGTATTTACTCTTGAATTTTATTAGTGTGTTCTGCCTCTAGACACACGGAATATAGCATATATCACAAGTAGGTTCATTTTTTTTTGCAAACATTTCTGTGCTGTTTCTTAAATATGACTCCATTAACCAGAGAGTTTATATATTTTAGCTCAGAGCGGTGGTTCTCAATGGCAGGCAATTTGGAGCCCTCAGTGGACATTTGGCAATATCTGGAGGTATTTTTGTTGTCTCAACTGGGGGATGGGCATCCACTGTGGAGGAGTTATGAAGGCTTCTATTCTAGTCTCATATATGCCAGTTAATTTCTTGGCCAAACATTTATTTTTGAACATGCTCTATGAGTATGTTTCCTGTCTTTTGTAGGATTAGCATATAAGGTTGGCAATTGTGGTGATTTAATATGTTTCCCCCCCACCAGCATTTAAAGTTGTCTGCTGTTTGTAGGTTTTTTTTTCTTCAAAAAAAGGCCTCATCAGATATTGAAAACCTAAGATTTTTAGGGTAACTTCAAATATTATCAGAGTGAATTTTCCATGCCAATGACTGTTTCTTAACCCCATCTTGATTGTTTAAAACAAAAGAAAAAATTATACAGTGTTTTATGTCAGCTATAGCTCAATAAAGCAGGAAAAAATTTGGAAAATATTTTAAAAATAAAATGACAATTCTTTGGAGTTTCCTATATATGGGCATTGTTTTCAGTATTGTGGTAGGCAGAATAATATGACCACCACTCCCCCCGCCCCCCCCCCGGACTCCGTGTCCTAATTCTCAGAACCTGTGAAACTGTTGTTTTAAATGGTAAAAGGGGTTTTGCATATGTGATTGAAATTAAGGACCTTGAGATGGGGTTTATTCAGGTGGGCCCACTCTAATCACATGAGTACTTAAAAGTGGAGCATGTTTTCCCAGTTGTAGTCAGAGGGTCAGGTGGAGGGTGATGTGAGAGGAATTCAATTTATTGAGGCTGGTTTTGAAGATGGAGGAAGGAGGCCATGAGCCAGGGAATACACACAGCTTCTAGAAGCTGGAAAGGGTAAGAAAGTGGATTCTTCCCTAGAGTCTCCAGATAGGTACACAGCCCTGATAATACCCTGCTTTCAGACCTTTTTATCGAGAGAACTGCAAGATAAAAAATTTGTGTTTGTTTAAGCCATTCAAAAAAGGTTTGGAAATATTAGATTTAACAAAGTAATGATTTTTTGTTCTTTTTAGTTTTACTTCAAGACTTTTTTTTTTTTTTCAGAGCTTTAAAATGCTAATGTGAATTATGTTTCTCCTAGAGAGTGAATGTGAAAGCCAGTGTTTCTCAAATTTGTTTGACAGGGACTTTTTTCTTTTTTTTTTTAATGTGTTTTGGGCAGTTATAGCTAGGAACCAAAATTCTGTTAGGCTCTATACTTACAGAACAGGTACTGGATTTTTTTTTTTTTTTTTCAAATGTGATATGAGCTCATTTGGTAAATTACTTAAACCTAATGAACTCAGGAGGATGGATATATGGTTTGGACCATAGTCTATCTACTAACTTAAATCGTGACACTGAGGTTTTTGTTTTTGTTTTTGTTTTCTTGTTTGAAGGCTAGCAAATTTTTTGAAGTTTCATTTGTATTACGATGATAAACCACATTTTCTGTTTCTGTAAGGGGTTCTCTGCATGCACAGCATTTCTGTGATAAAAGAGCTGTCTCTTAAAACAGAAACCTCAAAATTCAGTATGAATAGTGATCAATCAGCCAGGGCTAAGCTCATGCTATCGTTTTACTGATCTGGGTGTGATTAATGCTTAAGAAGAAGGAACAACCCATTTCAATTCCCTTTACAACTTTATTCTTAGCACAATGGATTAAATGCTTGCAAAAGGAGTTGTTTCTATTGTACATCTTAGAAGAATTAAATTTTAATTACCAAGTGCATTAAACCTGTATATTAATTAAGTGGTTTGGGGTTGCAGTGCGCCTCGGGCGTCAGCACTTTTCCTGATGTCTCATTTTGCTGACTGCAGTCTGAAGGGAAGCTTGTCCCAGACAGAGGCAACAGGACCAGTGCTGCCAAACGGCACTATGTCCAAACAAAAGGGCTTGCACCCCAATTAAGTTAAAAGTCTCTGAGCTGCTCTTGCATTCCAGATGGCAAGTAAATTCAGATTTTTGGAGGGATTTAATTAAGGTACTTTGATTGCAAGCATGAAGCCAGGAATGCAATCTCAAGTGCACACACACACAATATGCAGTGGGGCTTAAAAATCACTACCATAGAAGTAGGATCTAGACCACAGTCGTCAAAAGCCCGGGATCTGATACCCAGTAACACTTCTCATTCTGTATCTTTTGCTATTTAGATAACTTAGAAGCCTCTTTCTTGTGGCCGGTGTAGTGAACAAAATTTCAGTTCTTTTATTCTGGGTGGTTAAAAGGAAAGGCTTTGGTATTAGACACATCTGGTTTCAAATGCTAGACTTGGCAATATTAACTCGATGATTTAACTTCTCCCCGGGCCTCCGTTTCCTCAACTGTTGGAGGAGAGTAACATCTGCATCGTAAGATTGTGGGGATTGAATAAAAAACATTCTAATGATTCTAAGTGTCTGTCATTAGTCCTGGTCTTTCTACAGCTCCAAACGTGTCCCTCCAACTGCTTAATTGCCACCTCTACTCACATTCAGAATAGGCATTTTGAGGTTACGTTGGCTAAAGCAAAATGGTTGGTTACCACAAGCACAGAAATCTGTCTCCCAGTTCTCTCCGTTCCGAGCTGTGGTTCTACCATCCGTCTAGCTGCTCAAGCCAAAGAGCCAGGAGTGAATTCTTGTTCCTCTGGTCCCGTCACCTCCCACAGGCAATTCTGTTAACTCTGCCTCTGATCTGTATCTTGAACATACCCACTTCTTTCCATTGTCGTGATTAGTCTGCTGTTTCTCAGGCTTGCTGCTGACGACATTTTGGGCGGGGTAGTTCCTTACTGTAGTATGTTGTCCGGTGCATTGTAAGCTCTTTAGCCATATCCCTGGCTTTTACCCACTAGATGCCAGTAGTGCTCCCCCAGTTGTGAACCCAAAATGTCTCTAGACATTGACAAATGTCCTCTGGAGTGAGAAACTCAATCTCTGTTGAGAACGGCGGCACTTGTACAAGTTGTTATTACCTCTTGACACATAAAACTATCACAACCACCACTTGAAGTAGTCTGTTTGATTTTTTTCATCTATTTAGTTTTTTATATAATACTGTAATTCATCATTTCAAAAAAGATAATTTTGCCACCTTTCAGTCTTTATCTTCATTTTATCCTGGTAGTTATTGCTGCGTTTAAACAAAACAAAAAAACCTCAAAACTTAATGACTTAAAAGAGCAATAATATTTATTTTGCTTACAAATCTGCAACTGGACAGTAGTTGGCAAAGGCAGCTCACCTCTGCTCTACTCATGGCAACAGAAGTGGCTAGAAGTTCGGACAATGGGCTTTTTTTGCAGCATGGTGGCTGGCTTCCAAGAATGAGTGTTGCAAGAGGAGAAAACTAGGTGAAAGCCAAATTACCTCTTAAGACCTAACCTTAGAATTCTTATACTGTCACTCCTGTAGTATCTTATTCATCAAGAGAGTCACAGAAATCTACCAAGTTTCAAGGACAGAAAAAATAATCTCTGCCGCTTGGTAAAGGAAGAATGACAAAGTCCTAGTAGAGTGTGTGGGCATTAAAGTTACTACTGTGGCACTTTTTTTTTTTTTTTTCTGGTCTGTGTGGAGGGAGATTACTACCTGCCACACTATTTCAAGATGAATATTAAATTGGGAGCTAAGTTGAATGTTTTTTTCTTTAATGAGAATGTGTGTTGGTTTTCTATTCTGTATTACACGTTATCACAGATTTAGGGCTTAAAAACAACAAAAACTCATTTTATGATTCTGTAGATGAGAAACCTTGCTCAGTTTCACAAGGCTGAAATTATTAGCCAGGCTGCATCTTTTCTAGAACTTGAATTGCTCTTTTAAGCTCACATGATTGTTGGTAGAAATCAGTTCTTGGTGGGAACAGAAATCTTAAGGTCTGTCATAGAATTCTACCCACCACAGAATGTTCATAATATTTCTCCATGAAACATAATGATTCTGGTTTTGAGATGTGTGTATGTCTGTATAATATAAGGGGAATCTAGATCTATTTCTATTGAAAAATAGACATTTCACTTGAATGGTGGCTAAATTGTGTTAATAGATTTTCAATTATTATCGTGCTGGTTTTCCTGAAATTGATGTAGTTTTGAATGTAGGTGAGGTCCAGAGCCGATGGCCAAGAAAGAAATCTTGAGATGTCTTTGGTGCAAAAAGGTGATTTTATTAAAGCACCAGGACAGGACCTGTGGGCAGAAAGAGCCTCACTGGGGTTGTGAGGAACAATTGATTATGTACTTGGAGTTGGGGGCGGTAAGGCAAAAGGCAGGTTTTCAAAAGAACTTTCATATAGACCTACAAGATACTGGAGGCCTTGCCATTGTCACGTTAAGGTTGTTTTTCCCTCTAGTAAAGCACAAACATTAAGACTTTGGGAGCTTCCTGGAGGAACGTTATACTCTGCTTGCCTCAAGTATTGATCAATGGGCTGCAGGTTATAAGGACATTTAATTTTATCTACATTTCCTTCTGGAAGTTAGGTTATTGATAAGAATGCTCTTTTCTTGTAAATCACTAATACATTTGTAAACTGAGGGAGACTCCTGTCTTGCAGGACTGTGATTTCTATAAATTAACCATTTGTTTTTCTTCCCTTTAGCTTTAGGGCAGCAAGGAGTGCCTGAGGAATGTCACACATATCCCACCGGGGACAGGGGGATGCGCGGGGACAGTGCGTGGGATGGTTTGTGGGGTGTCAGCTTGTGCTTTGTCCCTCATCAAAGTGAACTTGCTTGGTGTTACTGAATCCTATTTATATTTTTTTCACATTTTTTATTTAGCAGGTTTTTTGCATCATTATTTGCTGATAAGCTTGATCCTATGGAATTCTTTTATTGTGCTGTTGGTGTTGGGATCAATTTTATGCTGGTACTGTAAAGAATTTCCCATCTTATGTTCTGAGTGATTTAAATAGCAATGGCGTTTTCTCATCCATGAAGATTTACTAATGTGTACCTATGCAAATATTTAAGCCTGGTAATTAAAAAAAATTTTGTATTTGTGTGGTGGTGGTGAGGAGTTGGGATAGATTTTTTTTTTTCTTCAATTTTTTTGGGAAAACAACTTGCTTAGTTTTTCTATTTTGGGGTCCCTTTGGTCATATTTTAAAAAATATTTTATCAGGTTTTTGAATGCAGCTGTGTACAGGTGGGAAAAGATCAATATTAGAATTAACATTTTTTTTTTGATAGAGTTACTTCACTATTCTCGCTTCTAATTCCATGTTTTTATGTTTTTTTTCGCAGGGAGGTGCTGAAGATTTTTTTGGGAGGTATGTTAAGATTTTTAAAGAATCATCCCTTTAATTTCTGCCATTTTAAAATTCACTACTTTTTCTTTTTATCTCTGTTTATTCTTTTTATACTTGCTGTTTAAATTGTTCTTAAACTAGCCTATGAGGTAAGTAGATTATTGGAACCATTTTGCCATTGAAAAACACTGAGGCCCTGGTAAACTGACAAGACTGATAGTTTGTGGTCATAGTTAGTAGGTGGCAATGGTAGCATTTGAATTCAAACATTCTGGCTCAAGAACTTGAGTTGCCAACATTAGTAATTATGTCTTTTAGCCGTTCTAGTTGTGGGTGTGAAATGTTATCTTGTAGTTCTGATTTGCATTTCCCTAATGATGATAAGATTAAACATCTTTTCATGTGCTTACTGGCTGTTTGTATACCTTCTTTGGAGAAATGTCTATTCAAATTATTTGCCCATTTTAAAGTTTGGTTGTCTTTTGTTGAATTGTAAGAGTTCTTTATGTATTCTGGATATCAATTCTTAAAATTTTTATTTAAATCCAACTAATTAACATATAGTGTATTATTAGTTTCAGAGGTAGAGTTCAGTTAATTATCAGTTGCATATAACACCTAGTGCTCATTACATTGCATGCTCTCCTTAATGCTCATCCCCCACCCACCATCCCTCCAGCAACTCTCAGTTGATTTCCTATAGTTAAGAGTCTCTTATAGTTTGTCTCCCTCTCTGATTTTGTCTTCTTTTATTTTTCCTTCCTTCCCCTATGAGCCTCGTTTTGTTTGATTTCCATATATGAGTGGAACTGATGTAGGAAAGATGTTGTTAGGGTTCGAAGCCGATGGCCAAGAAAGAATTCTTAAGACATCTTTGGTGCAAAAAGGTGGTTTTACTAAAGCATGGGGACATGACCTGTGGGCAGAAAGAGCTGCACTGGGGTCATGAGGAGTGGCCCATTATATACTTTCAAGTTGGGAGGGGGTTAGGGATAGGGTAAATCACTTAGGAATTCTGGAAGCCAGGTTTCCAGGACCTTGAGGGGGCTAGCTGTTGTTGGGAAAAGGTCATTTATTGCTGTCTAATAAGACCTTAGTCATGAGACCCTTCAGATGTATATGGGTGGGCCATATGCTTGGGGGATGATTACCAACGCATTTCTTGGGGGTGGTTTAGAGATAAAGGAAGTTTCCAAAGGAATTTTTATATGTTAAAGTAAACTTACAGGATCCTGGTTGGGGAGGCGGTGGGGAGCTCAGGCTAGAATTGCCTTTTGCCCTTAGCAAAGTATTAACATTGAGGCAGGTGAACCCCTAGAGGAATGTCATTCTGCCTGTTTCAAGACTTGTCAGTGGTCTCTAGGTAGTAAGGAAATTTAGTAATTTTCTTCTGCCTTTGTTTCCTGCATCATAACCATATGATAATTGTCTTTCTCTGATTGACTTATTTTGCTTAGCATAATACCCTCTGTTCTATACATGTTGTTGCAAATGGTAAGATTTCTTTCCTTCTTTCTTTGCTTCTTTCTTTGCTTCTTTCTTTGCTTCTTTCTTTGCTTCTTTCTTTCCTTCTTTCTTTCCTTTCTTTTTTTTTTATGGCTGAGTAATATTCTGTTGTATACCTCTGTATACCTAGCAGGGCTAGGTAGGGAGAGATACGTAGGGGGCTACAGGATCAGGCTCATAAAAATTCCAAAAATGCATGGTGAAAGGAAACCAGAGATAAGGAAACAAATCAGACCACCTGTCCTAGGTGTCAGAGGTGTGCTCTTATTATAAGAGCTACTTGTGACCAACAAAAAATTACCTGACCCTAAAAAGGGAGTAAGCTATTATCACTAATCCTTGCTCAATGGTGCTACCAATAGAGATGTTAAAAGGATTTAAATTCCCTGGTTAGCTTTCAATAAAAGATGAACCCTCAAAGTCCCAGTGGCAACCCTGTTAAGACCCCTCTCACTACTGAGCTTTTTCTGATCCTTGCTTAATAAATTTCTGTAGCTTTACTCACTCTCTGTCATCCGCGAGATTCATTCTTTGACTCTGTGAGAAAAGAACCTCACTCTTCCAGTTCATATATATACCACATCTTCTTTATTCATTCATCTGTCAACGGACATCTGGGCTCTTTCCATAGTTTGGCTATTGTGGACATTACTGTTATAAACACAGGGGCGCAGGTGCCCCTTCAGATCACTGCATTACTGTTATAAACACAGGGGTGCAGGTGCCCCTTCAGATCACTGTCTCCCTCTGTACTAGGATAAATACCTAGTAGTGCAATTGCTGGGTTGTAGGGTAGCTCTATCAGTGCATTTTTAACTTTTTGAAGAACCTCCATACTGTTTCCCAGAGTGGCAGTGCCAGCTTGCATTCTCACCAACAGTGTAAGAAGGTTCTACTTTCTCCACATTCTCACCAACATTTGTTTCCTGCCTTGTTAATTTTAGCCATTTTGACTGGTGTGAGGTGGTATCTCATTGTGGTTTTGATTTGTATTTCCCTGATGCCAAGTGATGCTGAACATTTTTTTCATGTGTCTGTTGGCCATTTGTAGGTCTTCTTTGGAGAAATATCTGTTCATGTCGTCTACCCATTTCTTGGCTGGATTATTTGTTTTTTGGGTGTTGAGTTTGATAAGTTCTGTATAGATCTTTGATACCAGCCCTTTATCTGATAAGACACTTGCAAATATCTTCTCCCATTCTGTCAGTTGTCTTTTGGTTTTGTCAACTGTTTGCTTTGCTGTGCAACAGCTTGTTATCTTGATGGAGTCCCAATAGTTCATTTTTGCTTTTGTTTCCCTTGCCTTTGGAGATGTGTCTAGCAAGAAGTTGCTGATACCGGTTTCTTATCAGATACAGGAATTGCAAATATTTCCTTGATCCTCTGGATTATCTTTTTACTTTCTTGATGATGTCCTTTGAATCAGTACATTTTGTATTTGTTTTTATTTTTTATTTTTTAATTTTTTTTCAGGAAGATTTTAAATTTTTTATTGTTATGTTAATCACCATACATCATTAGTTTTTAATGTAGTGTTCCATGATTCATTGTTTGTGCATAATCCCATTTATCTGTGTGTTTGCTTTTGCCATTTGTATTTATTATGTCTAAAACATTAATTCAAGATCACAAAAATTTACTCAAGTACTTTAAAGAATTCTGTAGTTTTAGCTCTTACATTTAGCAATATGGCCCTTTTTGAGTTAATTTGTTGTATGGTATAAAATTGGGATTCAACTTCTTTGTTTGTGGATATCCATGTGTCCAGGTCTTGTTGAAAAGACCCCTCTTTCCCCTTTGTGTTAAGGTTGATTTCATATGATGGATCAACCTTGCATGCATCAACACCTTCTAGTGTTTTATTGAGAATTTGTGTCTCTATTCATGAGGGATATTAAACTATAGTTTTAATGTTTTTGTCTGTTGTTGGAATTCTGGGTAAGACTGGTCTCATGGAGTGACTTGGGATTCCCTCCAATTTTTTTTTGCAAGAGTTTGTGAAAGATTTATGTAACCTCTTTAAATGTTGGACAGGATTCACCAGTAAAGCCATCAGAGCCTCGTGTTTTCTTTGTCAGTGTTTTGATTACTAATTTAATCTCTTGTTATAGGTAGATTCAGATGTTTTCTTTACTCAGTTTTGGTTCTTTGTGTCTTTCTAGAAATGTATCCATTTCCAGTTATGTACTTTGTTCGTATGACTGTGAATAATATTCCCTTAAACTTTATTTCTGTAAGGCAGGTGGAGATACCCTCTCCTTTCTCTCCTGTTTTAGTAGTTTGAGTCTTCTCACTTTCTTGATTAGTTTAGCTAAAGTTTTGCCACTTTCTTAATCTTTTCTCTTATATTGATCTATATATCCTTATGCTAGGACCACACTGTCTTGATTACTCTAGTTTTATAGTAACTTTTGAAGTCAGTAAGCATGAGTCCTTGGAACCATGTGACTCCAAGGACAACTTCTGGTTTGTTGATTGTCTCTCTTTTTCTTTCATTTCTTTCTGCTCTATTCTTTATTTTTGTACTGTTGCTTACTTTTGGTTTTATTGATGATCTCTCTTTTAAAATCTGTAGAACTTCTATTTGGTTCATTTTTTAGAATTTCTACTTATTGATATTCTCTATTTCATGGGACATCATTCTCTACTTGTTCCATAGATATGGTTTCCTTTAGTTCTTTTGACATATTTATAGTAGCTATAGCCACCTGGGTGGCTTAGTCGGTTGTGCACCTGACTCTTGATTTTGGCTGGGTTCATGGTCTCTGGGTTGTGGGATCAAGCCCACCGTCAGGCTCCATGCCTGGAGCCTGCTTGGGATTCTCTGTCTCCCTCTGTCCCTCGCTTGTACTCTCACTCTCTCTCTCTCAAAAGAATAATAATAAAAGCTGTTTTAAAATTTTTTAGTAACTCAAATGTCTGGGCTTCTTCAGGATGATTTCTACTGATTTTTTTCTCCCCAGTGCCCCACCAATGGATAGCCATACAACCTATTTCTTTGAATGTTTTGAATTTTTGTTTGTTTGTTTGGAAATAGGACATTTTAAATGTGACATCTCTGAAAATCAGACCCCTCTCCTCATGATCTCTCCATTGTTTCTTGGTTTTGCTGGTGATTGTTGCTGCTGGTCTGTGTTCTTTGGCATATGTAGCCATTTATTTCTCTGCTCAGTTAGCTTAGTGGTCAGCCAGTATTGGACAGTTTTTTTAAATGCCTTGAAAGTGTAAGTCACCCCCCCTCCACCTTTTTCTAAGGTGGTACTCTGTGTGAGTATTAAGCCACACTTTCAATTGCTCCAGCAGTTCACAACTCTACTTTAGCCTTCACTTCCTACTTGGGCAGGATTTTTTAATTAGCTATAGATGAGAGCTTAGGGGCTTCTCAGGCCTTTACTAGGTATGACCACATTTTCATGACCGTCTAGGTTCCCAGGAATGTTAGTTTTTCAAATTCCCCTATAGTCTTCTCATCCCATAACTTTTCCTTTAAAATTTTTCCCCATTTCCTTTATTTTTTTAAAGGTTTTTATTTATTTGACAGAGAGAGACACAGTGAGAGAGGGAACACAAGCAGGGGGAGTGGGAGAGGGAGAAGCAGGCTTCCCGCTGAGCAGGGAGCCCGATGCGGGGCTCGATCCTGGGCTCGATCCCAGGACCCTGGGATCATGACCTGAGCCGAAGGCTGACTCTTAATGACTGAGCCACCCAGGTGCCCCTCCCCATTTCCTTTTAAGATCCCCCGCTCCTTGTGTGCTTTTGTATTGTTATTTCTGTCTTATGCCGGTGTGTTAGACAACTGAAACTGTTTTTGTTGTTGTTTTGACAAAAAACCTAAGGCAAACAGTGTTTGCACTGAGTGAGCTCTGAATCCGGTCAAATTAAGACAAGTCCTATGAGTAGGTTTTTAGGAAGTAACCAGATAGATCAAATAACACTAGTTCTCTGGGAGAGTGGGGCTTTTGGTTCAAAACTGGCGCTAAACCTGTTTGGTCCCATCCAGTGGTTGCTACACTGTTTATAGCTATCTTGGCTGTAAGGCTGTTGATTTTTCAAGGCTCCTGAAAAGGTGGGTGGAAGGTGATGGGATGGGATAGGATAATGCAAGTTAAAACAAAACACGGCCAGCTGTTCTTACCAAGATTCAGCTGTTTTACTGAATTAAACACTTCTCAGTCTGGCGACCGGGGTCTTTGGCTTTTTCTGGAGTTCTGAAAGTTAATTTTGAGAATTTGTTAGTATTCTTATTGCTTTTATGGAGGAGCGGATTTTTGGATGTTCTTACTCCCCCTGAACAGAAGTCCCACCTAGAAGATGGGGCTGAAGTATATTAACTTTCTATGTGATTAACAACCACAACTTTCATGGCTCAAAAGATACCTATTTATCATGTCATTGTTTTGTAGGTCTAAGGTCTGAGCACTGCTCAATGGGGTCCTCTGCTCGGTCTCACAAGGCTGAAATCCAGACATCTTTGTCCAGCTTCTCATTTAGAGCTTGTGGTCCTCTCCCAAGCTCATTTAGACTACCTACACAATTCAGTTCCTTGTAATTATGGGACGGAAGTTCTGAGCTCCTAGGGCCACCCCTCTCCACAGGCAGTTCACAACATGGCAGTTTGCTGCTTTGACACCAGCAAGAGAGTAGAACTCTGATTACTTATGGCTCTGACCTATGGACCCACTGTTAAAGAGCTTATGTGCTTGTGCAGTCCCATCCAGGATAATTTCCCCTTTGATAACTTAAACTGATTAGGGGCCTTAATTACATCTACCGGATCCCTTCATCTTTGCCATATAAGATACCATAATATAATCACAGGAGTGATATCCCATTACCTTTGCCATATTCTACTCTTTAGAGGCGAGTTATAGGTTTTGTCCACACTCACAGGGAGGTATCATTCAAGGATGATCCTAAAAATCTGTTATCACATAGGGTGAATCCTAAAAAAGTTCTCATTCTACTAATTGGTTTGGTCATTTTTAGTTCACAGTTTTATCTTTATAATGTAACAATGACTTCAAGCATTATTATAAAGTGGCAGTGGACTGAGGGGATTCCAATGGGCAACAGTCAAAATCTAAGGCCCAGTGTGACAAGAGCAAGTTCTTGTACTGTCCTTACAAGGCTTGCTTATGCTGGAGACTTGCTATAACTTACAAGTATGTACTGCTGCTCCTGTTCTACCCTCAACACCCTAGTCTATACTCCTTCTACGCTGTCTATACTGGCATTCCTCCAGTGGATTTGCTTTGCTTTGTAAGAGAAGATGGGAAAATGAGTGGGCAGTTTTCTCAGGGTGTATTATGTGGGGAATAATACTGAGTTTCACAACAGGGTGGTGTCCTTTTTAGACCTAAGTAAAGGCTTTCATTTAAATTTATATAACTAAATTAATGTTGAAATGTACATGTTTGGCCCCACTTTGACTTCTTTATAAGATACTTGTAACATTGCCAATATCCCTGATTAAAAATTTAAAAGGAGGGGCTCCTGGATGGGTCAGTCGTTAAGCGACTGCCTTCAGCTCGGGTCATGATCTCAGGGTCCTGGGATCGAGCCCCACATCGGGCTCCCTGCTTGGTGGGAGGCCTGCTTCTCCCTCTCCCACTCCCCCTGCTTGTGTTCTTTCTCTCGCTGTCTCTCTCTCTCTCTGTCAAATAAATAGGATCTTAAAAGAAATTTAAAAGGAAACAGCTTATAAAATCGAATGCCCAAATAACTTTACATAGAAAAATTGAAATAACCATCAGTAGTGTTCCTAGGCATTTTATTTTTTTTAACCAGACTGTATATACCAAGCCTTTCAAAATAGTGATGCTTAGTTTTTCATTCACATTATCAGAGAGTCCTTTCTTTAAAAAAAAGTCAACACTAGATATGGAGATTATATTTGAAAATCATATAAGTAACACACAAAGGAATTTCTTGCAATTGAGTTTTTTTTCTTTTAATACTAGGTAAAGTGCTGTTCCAAGAATTGGATTCAATATCTACTAGTTTTCCTTGAATCTTATTGCTAAAGTTCTAATTAAGTTATAATTTTTATGGCATCAATAATTCTAAAATTCCTTAAGGACCACATTGGATTATGAAACACAGTTGCTCTTAGCCATTAACTTCCATATTTAAGACCAAGTTTATAAGCTTTTCTTCCTTTGTCATTTTTTTAAAGATACAATTTTTGCTGACAGAGCTTTTGGAGATAACTAATGGATGCATATATGATTCCACAAAAAAAAATGTTAAATGATGAAATGGCTTTTTCTAATTAGAAAGGATTGGACCAAACAGGTTCCATTTAAGTCAATGAGGGAAAAAAAAATATGCCTGTATCTCACCTGGCAGAGCTTGTTGGTCAGGCCTGGACAGGGATATAATCATACCTTGTTTTATGCCACAGACGTTGTCCTGAGAGCTTACTTGCACGTTATATTTTTTTTTCCCTCCCCAAATCAAACTACACTTAAAATACCAAAAGAGATATCTAGATATAGAGACATTTTGGCTCAATTTTTGCTTTACCATGCAGACTCTGAAGCCAGGTGGTGCTCAAATCCTGGATTTTCCCACTTTTAACTGTGTTACTTTGGGCAAGACCTGAATTTGCCTGTCAGTGTATTTGTAAAATGCACATCCTACTGCTACTCCATAAGTTTATAGAGTGGACTAAGTGGTAATATCTGTAAAGCACTTAAACCAAAGGAATACTGTATGAAATAACTACCATTTTTCATTAAAGCAATTACTTTAGAATGTAACTTTTCTGTTTTTATATATTGAGGTTTTCTAAACTTATAATACAGATGTAGTTTAAAAGTAGTTGGAAGGGAATTCTCATTTACAGTGAGTGATAACTCACATAGTCATTCAATGCTTTATTTTCTTTTATATCTAGTTATTCATTTAGCAGATGTTTTCAGAGATACACTATGTACCAGGTACTATGCAAGATGCTGGGTCTATATTACTTAACAGGAAAGATATGGTCCTTGCCCTCATGGAATTTATAATCAAATAAAGGAGATAGAAGGAAAAGCATCTGATAAATGAAATATTTAAAACTTGTAACAAATTCTGTGAAATAGCATACTGAGAGAGAATATCAGAAGCTACTTGGTTTTAGGGAGAAATCAGAAATGGCCTCTTTGAGGAGGTCACATTCAAACTAACTTGAATTTTAAAGAAACGGAGTGACCGGCAGAGCATTCTAGATGTGTGAAAGATTTATTAAGGTATGGAAGACCTTAGCTAATTAAAGAAAAAAAAAAAAGACTAAAGAAGATATTGTAGTGGTAGTGGGGGGAACACACTTTTTGGTGGTGGAGAAGGAAGTGAAAAGTACAGTTTTGGACAGGTTAATTTTGTGAAATTTAAGACCTCCATACAGAGATGTCTAGTAGGTAGCTGAATACATACATTTGGAACTTGGGAGAGTCTGAGCATAGAGAGAATTGGGAAATAACAGTATGTGGGTTATATTTAATCCCATACGAATGAATGAGATCACCTAGGGAGAGACAGTAGGTAAGAAGGGGATCAAAGACTGAAACAGGAGGAACAGAAACCTTTAGAGATAAGTCAGAAGAGGAAGAGCTGGGAAAGAATATAAAGAGAAGCTAGTGAAATGAAGAAAACCTGGAGGGTGTGAGGTCAGCTACTCTAGGCCCATTCTTAGAGGGTAATGCTAAGACCATTGTACGGTCTATCAGTTCTATCCTTCTCACAAAATCAAATACTAGAGCTCGTTAAAAGAGGTTAGTGGAGGGCGCCTGGGTGGCTCTGTTGGTTAAGCGATTGCCTTCAGCTCAGGTCATGATCCTAGAGACCCCAGTTCGAGTCCCACATCGGGCTCCCTGCTCGACGGGGAGTCTGCTTCTCCCTCTGACCCTCTTCCCTCTCATGCTCTCTATCTCTCATTCTCTCTCTCTCAAATAAATAAATAAATAAAATCTTAAAAAAAAAGAGGTTAGTGGAATTTCATGGTCATTGTATTTGTCTGTAGATGCTAGTAACTACTGAAGTCTTGAACCATCAACAGGAGATTAAAAACAAATATGAACTTTCATTTTCATTTACCCTTATACATGTAAGGAACTCTTTACCCTTCATGCATGTCCAAGATGTATATAATAGAATGGACCATTGAGTCCTCTGTGCTGGTAAATATAATTCCATCAGAGTAACTTGTTTTTGTTTGTGTTTTTTTAAGGCTTCTTTATCTGATGCCATCTATGGTCCTTGACATCAAGCAAAATTATTCTATTTATTTATTTAATGTTATGTTAATCACCATACATTACATCATTAGTTTTTTTATGTAGTGTTCCATGATTCATTGTTTGCGTATAACACCCCTTGCTCCATTCCGTACGTGCCTTCCTTAATACCCATCACCAGGCTAACCCATCCCCCCACCCCCCTCCCCTCTAGAACCCTCAGTTTGTTTTTCAGAGTCCATCGTCCCTCATGGTTTGTCTCGCCCTCCGATTTCCCCCCCTTCATTTTTCCCTTCCTGTTATCTTCTTCTTCTTCTTCTTCTTCTTTTTTTTAACATATAATGTATTATTTGTTTCAGAGGTACAGGTCTGTGATTCATCAGTCTTACACAATTCACAGTGGGTGGCTGGGTGATAGACATTGGGGAGGGTATGTGCTATGGAGAATGCTGTGAAAATTATTCTTTCTAAAGATTAATAAGTATTGCAGAAAAGTGTGCTTGAAACAAATGTGTGTGTGTGTTTTTTTTAAAGATTTTATTTATTTATTTGACAGAGAGACAGCGAGAGAGGGAACACAAGCAGGGGGAGTGGGAGAGGGAGAAGCAGGCTTATCACTGAGCAGGGAGCTGGATGCGGGGCCTCAACCCAGGACCCCGGGATCATGACCTGAGCCAAAGGCAGACGCTTAATGACTGAGCCACTCAGGTGTGTTTTTAAAGCAAGGCTAAATAGATTAAACTTCATTGGCAATTGGGAACCCAAAGGGCTTGCTGAAACAGAGGAACATTACCATAAGAGTTGTGATGTGGGAAAACTACTTTTGGGACAGGGCAAAGGGGGGAAAGGAGAAGGGAGATTAGAGGCATGCAAAAGGAGGGAAATAGATGCAGCTTTTGTTGCAGAAAGAAAATAAAAACGTCTTTAGTTATAGGTTGTGAGGGGGCAAGGGATTAGAAGGAATCCATTATTTCCAGAATCTTGAGCTAGGAGATGGGTGATAACCCACAAACACAGTATGGGAAATAGGTTCCAGGAGTGGAGTTAAAAGTTCTAAGTCAGGTAAGATTGTGTTCATTGGAGGTGCTCACAACTATTAACATTGGGACATTGAGTTCCCAGCAGGAAGCCAGACTCGATCCCTAACCCCCTAACATCTGTGAATAAGCCATGGAGTGGCATCCACCAAGTGTATGTTAAATCACAACCTCTTCATTATTTTCAGTTTATTCCTTTGAGCTTATTATTTCACAATGAACAGACTGTAGAATTTTGCCATTCCTTATGGAATCTATTATGATTTCAGCTTCATCTGCTTGATTTGTTACCAGAACGATCCTTTTTTTCCCCAATAATTTCATTTTCATTTGTCACGTGTATTAGCTTTTATACAGTCTCTTGGTATCCTGAACCCTCCATAGGACATCAGTTGAACATTGGTATCTCATACTGGACTGCAAACCCCAAAGTAGAGATGTTGTTTCCTTTGTCTCCACTGAGCCTAGTAAAATGTTTGGGCCACAGTACCAAACTTTTATTCTAATGAATGGGGAAAAATGAAATTTTGCTCAATAAATATGAAAGTATTTGATACTAAAATGTACTCATGGTAATATTACTAGGTACCTATGACAAAAGAGTATTGTCTATAGTTTAAAGAAGGGCTTTTATTATGCAAGCTCAGAAGAAAGAGTTGGAATTGGAAAAAGATTCACTACCTGCTTACCAGAGAGAACAAAAGATTTAGATGTTAATAACATACAGTATTATTAAAATTAGATTTAGAATTTAAATGACAAGTACAACACAATTTCGGATACATCAGGAGTCCAAAATAAGATAATGTGCAAATATTAGCAAGAGAAGAAATTCCTTCAATTTTCGTTGTGTGCTTAAGTGCTATGTTAAGGGATTTACATAAATTATTGTCAATCCTTCTAACAACTCTGCAAGTCAGGCATTATTAAACCTATTTTTCAGTTGAATAAACTGAGGTTGTAAAAAATTATATAAATTGTTAAAATTCTGAAGCAGCAAAAATGTTGAGAAGCTGAGATTTAAATTTATGTCCTTCTTACTCCTCAGTCTAGTTCTTTCTACCATGCAGATATTTATCATTTGGTGCTTTTATTTTTACTTTAGAAGGGAATTATTTTTTTACTCAAAACTGAAATGCTCAGATACCTCATGGACACCTCATAATGCCAGAAAATGCAATATTCATAAAAAAATGATGCCAGGATAGTCAATAAGTTGATTCTTTAGATTTAAGTACCAAAATTTTACTGATTTTAAACTTATATAAAATTATATCAATTACCTATCTTACAACATTTGTCAGCTTAAAAATTGTGTTTATTCAACTAGTTTAGAGTGCTCCATCAACAGTAAGTTATTTATAATACACTTTCAGGAATAAAATTTGAGTTTATTCAGTAGGTTTAGAATGTCACTTTATAAACAAATTTGCTAATCTTTGAAAAAGCTACTGACTTGGTCCAAATGAAAATATTTATTTTTCAACAAGAGCACTGCAGTTTTGTTTTTTTAATACTTAGGTTTCCTCTCCAGTTCCCAGAATACCTATGAACTTCGAGAGACTGGATAGGGATAAATCTTAGCCATTCAGCTTATGGCTGGTAGTAATTAACTTAGAGATCTTCTAGCTAATTGTTTACTCCAAAGCTACATTTTGTATAATATAGTTCAAATTACACTTTGTGATATAAGTTTCATAATTATGTATACTGGATACAAGTTATTTTCACAAGGCTATTGGATAATTTATATTTTATAGGATCCCTTTAAGATTATCTGTGTGTTTTAATATGAGGAGGTGGTGATGGTAAATACAGATACCATGTTATGCTTTACAGTAGTTTATCTTTTTTTTATCTTTTCCCCCTTTCATGTCCAAAAATAACTTGCATGACCTTTAATTTCAGATTATAACCAATTCATATCATAACCAATTCATATCAAACTCATAAAACTATAGTTTCATAAAGGCATGTTTGAAAAGTATTGTGGTTATCTTAATTTTGTTACCATTGAGTTTCATCTTTAGATACAAAGTATATTAAGGGTGGCTCAGTCAGTTGAGCATCCAACTCTTGTTTCAGCTCAGGTCATGATCTCAGAGCCCTGGTATCCAGCCAGGCATTAGACTCTGCACTCAGTGGGGAGTCTGAGATTCTCTCCCTTTGCTCCTCCCTGTGCTCAGGCTCTCTCTCTCTCAAATAAATAAATCTTTAAACAAAGATACAAAGTGTATTAGTTTACTGAGGAATTATACCATTTGGGGGCGATAAAGTAATGTCTTCTGAAAGCTTCTGATTTCTTGCCTATTTTCCCAAATCCTGTCTTCTGTGTATAAGAATTGGATATTGTTAAAAAGAAAGTTGATCACCACCAAACACACAGATCCATCCTTAGAGACTGTTGTAAGTAATTGAAACCTCAATAAACTCAAGGTCTCAAGCTGAAACTCCATTTGTGGAGTTCTGAGGTGATGCAAGACTACCTGGCTGCTTGGCAAAAAGCCAGGTTTCTGCTTTGCCCTTTATTTGTTCTACTTGCCCTTTCACCCATTTCTACCTCTAATCCTAACTCTTGGATTCTGTCTCATTCATTGATTCCTGTCTTCAGTTTTCAGACTAAAACCTTGAAATTATTGCTGCCATTATACTCACTATACCCATTCTGAATTGATTTCGTTTTGCCAGTTGGTTAATGGCTTCAGGTTTGTAAGGACCAAGCCAGGCTGGTTTTGTGACTCTTACTTCAGAATTTCTCAGCAGCAACCCAGACTCCTAGAAACTTCTCTTTGCTCCCTTATACTTACCAGTCTAAAGTTGGGGCAATTTCCCCCTTAAATTTAACCTAAGAATAGATTTTTGGGATTGATAAATTGAGGGGCTTTCCTTTTATCTTGATTCTCCTGTTCTTGTTACTGTGGGAGGAATTGATTAGATGTGATAATAGCATTTCTTTTCCCTCCGCTTTCCTTTACTAGTTCACAAAGGACTTATGAGATTTCTAAAAGCAAAATCTTTCAGAAAATATTTAGATATGGGCGCCTGGGTGGCTCAGTCGGTTAAGTGTCTTAGCAGGGAATCTGCTTCTCCCTCTGTTCATTCCCCACCCCACCACACTCTCTGCTTGTGCTCTCTCTCCCTTGCAAAAATCTTTAATTTTTTTTAAGATTTTATTGTCAGAGAGAGAGATCACAAGCAGGGGGAGTGGCAGGCAGAGCAGGTAGAGGGAGAAGCAGGTTCCCCGTTGAGCAAGGAGCCCGATGTGGGACTCGATCCCAGGACCCTGGGATCATGACCTGAGCGGAAGGCAGACGCTTAATGACTGAGGCACCCAGGAGTCCCCAAAATAAAATCTTTTAAAAAAATTTAGGTATACATTTTACAAACGAATCAAAATGTCTAAAAATTCCATTTATTTTTAGGAACGTCTGTCTCAACACTGAAATTTGTTTTCTTAGATATTATAGATCTTATACATGGATTTTATAATGTTTAATGATTTTTATTAAACTAATCTTAAGCATTTGGGGTCACTTTACAATAGTGGTTAAGAGTATGAGCTGTCAACTAGATTATCTGATATCTTGGTTCTGCTACTTCCCTCTGCTCCATAGTCCATATATATAAAAAGAGAACAGTAATAGTACTTAGTTTATAGTATTGTTTGGGGATTAAGTGGGATGATACATGTAAAGCAACAATTCCTAGGTTATAGTTAGCATTTTGATGAATGTTAACTTCTATTGTTATTGGCAACATTTTAAAAATTTTTATTGAAATTCCAGTTAACTTACAATGCAATATTAGTTTCAGGTGTACGATATAGTGATTCAACACTTCCATACATCACCCAGTTCTCATCACAGCAAGTGCACTCCTTAATCCCCATCACCTCTTTCAACCAATCCCTCACCCACTGCCCCTTTGGTAACCATCATAACCATTTGTTCTCTATAGTTAAGAATCTTTCTTGGTTTGCCCCCTTCTCTTCTTATTCCCTTTGCTCATTTGTTTTGTTTCCTAAATTCCACATATGAGTGAAATCTTTTTCTCTGACTTAATTTGCTAAGCATAATACTCCCTAGCACCATCCATGTCATTGCAAATGGCAAGATTTCATTCTTTTTTATGGCTGAGTTAAATTCCCTTGTATATATTTCTTCATCCATCCATCAGTTGATGGATACTTGGGCTGCTTCCATAGTTTGGCTATTGAAAATAATGCTGCTATATAAACATAGGGGTACAATGGAATCCTTTGAATTAGTGTTTTTGTATTCTTTGGGTAAATACCCAGTAGTGTGATATAGGGTAGTTCTATTGTTAATTTTTGATGAACTTCCATACTGTTTTCCACAGTGGCTGTACAATTTGCATTCCCACCAACAGTGCAAGAGGGTTCGTTTTTTTCTCCACTTCGACAACTCCTATTGTTTCTTGTGTTGTTGATTTTAGCCATTCTGGCAGGTGTCAGATGATATCTCATTGTAGTTTTGATTTGTATTTCCCTGCTGAGTGATGTTGAGCATCTTTTCATGTGTCTATTGGCCATCCATATATCTTCTTTGGAGAAGTGTCTGTTCATGTATTCTGCCCATTTTTTAATTGGATTTTTTGGATATTGAGTTGTTTCAGTTCTTTATATATTTTGGATACTAACCTTTTATTGGTTATGTCATTTGCAAAATATCTTCTCCCATTCAGTAGGTTGCCTTTTAGTTTTGTTGATTATTTCCTTTGCTGTGCAGAAACTTTTTATTTTGATGTAGTCTCAGTAGTTCATTTTTGCTTTTATTTCCCTTACCTCAGAAGACCTATCTAGAAAGAAGTTGCTATAGGGTGCCTGGGTGGCTCAGTCGTTAAGCGGCTGCCTTGGGCTCAGGTCATGATCCCAGGGTCCTGGGATCGAGTCCCACATCAGGCTCCCTGCTCGGCGGGAACACTGTTTCTCCCTCTCCCACTCTTCCTGCTTGTGTTCCTGCTCTCGCTGTCTCTGTCAAATAAATAAATAAAATCTTTAGAAAGAAGTTGCTATAGCCAATGTCTGAGAGATTACTGCCTATGCTCTCTTCTAGGATTTCTATGGTTTCAGGTCTCACATTTAGGTCTTTAATCCATTTCAAGTTTATTTTTGTGCATAGTAAATGAAAATGGTCCAGTTTCATTCTTTTGCATGTGACTGTCCAGTTTTCCCAACAACATTTGTTGAGACTGTCCTTTTCCCATTGGATATTCATTCCTCCTTGGTCAAAGATTGACCATATAATCGTGGCTTTACTTTGGAGTTTTCTGTTTTATACCAGTACCATACCGTTTTAATTACTACTGCTTTGTAATATAACTTGAAATCTGGAATTGTGATACCTTCAGTTTTGTTTTTCTTTTTCAAGATTGCTTTGTCTATCTGAGGTCTTTTGTGGTTCCATACAAATTTTAGGATTGTTCTAGTTCTGTGAAAAATGCTGTTGGTATTTTGATAGGGATTGCATTAAATCTGTAGATTACTTTGGATATTATAGACTTTTTAACAATTTTTGTTTCACAGTATTAGACAGAAATAACCTCATTCACTTCTGACAGTGCATTAACACACAATTATTTGCTTACATGATATTATCTTGGAAGAACTCTTACTCATGTTGAGACATCACCCAGAACCCAGTGGTTACCCAGTTGGTGCTAGAGGAAGTTATTATAGATGTACAATTAGACTTCATTATTATCATTGTGAAGGGGTGCTATTGATAAGGAGCTGCTTGCCCAAATCAAAATTTAGTTTTTAAGCGAACATACATCATTACTATATATAACTCAGAAAACAGTTCAATGTTCTCTCAAATTATCTCGAGGGGACTGAAAATCAAAAGAAATGGCATTGTTACATGATGAATTCGCCTAAAATACTAGGGAAGATTCTTAAGATATGATCAAGTAAGGTGTCCTAAAAAGAGTTACACATATCCATCAAGCTGCTGCAAGGTGGACTGCATATCATTTGTGTTTGGCCTATGGAATCAGCTAGAATTGGGTTTATCTGTTCTGCAGTTTACTAGATTTATAAATTGGGGCAGCTAATCAAAGCTAGTTGAGCTCCTACTTCTTCATATGTAAGATGGTTTAATAGCACTTACCTCTTAGGATTAATAGGAATATTAATGAAAATAGAATGTTTAGCGGGATGCCTGGTGCAAAGTAAATGTTGAATAAGTCATAACTGGGGCACCTGGGTGGCTCAGTTGGTTAAGCGGCTGCCTTCAGCTCAGGTCATGATCCCAGGACCCTGGGATCAAGCCCCATGTCAGGCTCCCAGCAGGGAGCCTGCTTCTCCCTCTCCCTCTGCCTGCCTCTCTGCCTACTTGTGTTCTATCTCTCTGTCAAATAAATAAATAAAATCTTTAAAAATATAAGTCATAATTAATAGCAATACACTTACATTAATAGTATCACTACTAGTCAGTATTAATATTTAGAATAGCCCTTAGGTACTGTAATTCTGAGGTCACAAAACCTCTATCATATATAGTCTATAGTACAGAAAAGATAAAATTATGTCCTATTGATTAAATACAAAAGCCAGTCTCCAAAGGCTTTTGAAAAGAGCCGTTAAAACTTTTCATCTTTTTAAGTACATTTAAAGTATCGGAGTAGATAAATTTTGGGGTCCCTTTATTTAAGATTTATTTATTTGGGAGAGAGCATGAGTGGGGAATGGGGGCAGGGGGAGAGAATATCCAAGCAAACTGCTGAGTGCAGAGCCCAACTTGGGCCTCAATCTTATAAGCTATGAAATCAGGACTTGAGCTGAATCGAAGACTTGGATGCTTAACCGACTGAGCCACCCAGGTGCTCCTGGGGTCCCTTTTTCAAAGACTGCACTCTACCTTTCCCCACATCTGTCCATAAGATTTTTGTGGGGGAGGTGTGTGCCTAAGATAGGTATTCATATTATATCTATGTTGTCCTAGTACCTTATGGTAATAGGAAATTGACATTGGACCAGGGGTTGGCCCGACCTGTGCCAAATCATGCCCCTTCCCAGGAATTTAAAATTGGATCCAAGGGATTCCTGCTGTAATTTGTGATAAGTTGTACCAAATAGGAATTGTGGCATAACCATCTCTGCCATGTTGTCTAAGTGCAGAAAGAAAATAATAAAAAGATACATAAAAGACTGGGATGGTAGATGGGAGGGAGATTTAGATTTTAGTCCTTCTTGAGAAGACAGCTCTGATAACTGATTCATGAGACATTTCTAATTTTTCTTCATTTCCTCCGTTTTTCCCCCCCATAACCTAGCTTGAGTTTCTATTACTTGTAGTCAAAAAGCACTAATGAGTCAAGCTTCTTAGAGCTACAAAAAGAAGGAAGCAGTGCTTTTTCCCTTCTTCCTGGATTTGCTGATAGTAATATTTATATACCTGAGATGTCATAATTCTGTGCACCCTAATGGAACAAAGAAGTCCTTCAGTCAGGGTATATCTCTCACAGCTTATTATGCTGAATGGGGGAAAGTGGTTACAGAATAAGCAAGGGACCCTGTATTCAACATTAGAAATTTAAAATAATTTGGATATTGTGATTATTTGTCATCTGAATGTGAACTTTATTTTGCAATGGAGTCCTAGCTTTTGAAAGTCTGTTACTTTTTTACTCACAGAAACACATTTCCCATGTGTTAAAAAAAAAAAAAAACTCATTAAAAGCATAATAGTAAAGGTTTACTTTTCCAAAGCTATTTTTTTTCTCTTTGGATTCATGAGATTTAGGTATGTGAGTTATTCACACTTGGAATTCACACTTTCTAATGTACTCTATATTGTTCTACGTGATTTTCTAATTTTTTTATTGTCAAATTATCACAAAAGGAAATCTCAACTTTATTTGATTTTAAGAAAAAAAAGGTTAGAGTTAAAAAGCAACTGGAAGAGAGATTTCTCCAGACATAACTAATTTTAGTGATTGAAAGTTCTTTAGATAAATGTATATCTGGTAACATTGAAATCTGGATGATTTGCCTCTTATTTTGAAACAGAATATATGTAAAAACTGTTAGTATATACTAAGTGAAATCCAGACTAAGAAATTTAATGGGAAAAATCAATGCTTGCTAGAATGTTTATTAGAAATGCATGTTTGAAGAATAAAATTAAGATATTAGGAATAAACACATTTACCACTTTTACAAAGTCTCAAGCAAGCACTGGTTTTTAAAAAATGTGTATTTTGATGTATATGTGTATTTTAATGAATCTTTTTCCTTAATGCCAAGTGTATAAGCTAATAAAACTAAGTTGAACTGACTCTGACTTCAAGTGTGTACATGCGCCATATCAAATACTGTGGGAAGGGAGAAACATTTGTAAAGTTATTTTTCTCTTAATTTTTATTTAAATTCCAGTTAACACACAGTGTGATATTAGTTTCAGGTGTACAATTTAGAGACTCAACACTTCCATACAACACCCGGTGCTCACTACAAACAAGTTCACGCCCCCGGTCCCTGTTATCCATTCAACCCATCCCCCACCCATCTCACCTCTGGTAGTCATCAGTTTATTCTCTATATTTAAGAGTCTTTTTTTAGTTTGTCTTTTTCTTCTTGTTTTATTTCTTAAATTCCACATGAGTGAAATCATATGGTATTTGTCTTTCTCTGATGTATTTCACTTAGCCTTGTATTTTCTAGATCTATCCCTGTTGTTGCAAATAGCAAGATTTCATTTTTTATGGCTGAGTAATATTCCAGTGTGTGTGTGTGTGTGTGTGTGTGTGTGTGTGTGTGTGTGTGTGTGTGTGTATCATCTTTATCCATTCATCAGCCAATGGACATTTGGGCTCTTTCCATAATTTGGCTATTGTAGATAATGCTGCTATAAACATCAGGGTGCATGTATCCCTTCAAATTAGGTATTTACCCAAAGAATACAAAAATACTAGTAGTGTAATTGCTGGATCATAGGGTAGTTCTATTTTTAACTTTTTGAGGAAACTCCCTACTGTTTTCAGGAGTGGCTGCACCAATTTGCATTCCCACCAACAAAGCAAGAGATTTCCTTTTTCTTTCCTTTTCTTTTCTTTTTTTTTTTTTTATGTCTGATCGTATTTATTTGTCACTCATAGAAAATCTCATTTTTGACTGGACTCAGACTTAGAGGTAGAAGCTCTCAGAGGACAGCCTCCATCTCTTGGCAATCTGTTCCTGGCATTTTTCTTTGGCCTCCTTCATTCTCTTGGCCAAAAGTTTAGCATATTCTGCAGCCTCTTCCTTGTTTTTCTTAGTGCGCTGCTTCTTCAAAGCAATACGCCGCTGTTTGTGCTGGAGGACTCGTGGAGTAACAAGACGCTGAATCTTAGGCGCTTTGGTTCTAGGTTTCTTCCCTTCTTTGTTTAGGGGCTTTCTCACAACATACTGGCGGAGATCATCTTCTTTAGAGAGATTGAAAAGTTTGCGGATTCTGCTGGCTCTTTTGGGCCCCAGACGATGAGGCACAGTAGTATCAGTGAGTCCAGGAATATCCTTTTCCCCTTTTTTTTACAGTGACCAAGTTGAGAACAGTGAGATTGGCATCCACAATGCAACCCTGAACAGATTTGCGCTTTCTCTCTCCAGTCCACCTTGGTCTATAGCAGGAATGCCCCTTACTCAGCAGCAGGTGGACACGACCATGGGTCAAGACACCCTGCTTCATGGGGAAGCCCTGTTTGTCATTGCCACCACTGATTCGGACCACATAACCCTTCCATTCTTCACCCAGAGCATCAGCAGCAACTTCTGTGGCCATACGCTTCTCATAAAAGGTATGAAGTTTGCATTCATTGTCCACTTCAATGAGTTTCTGGCAGCCAGTAGCTGGGAAAGAGATGTTCAGCTTCATCCTGAAGCAGCCTACCGCCTCCGAGGCGCCACGAAAAAGAGCAATTTCCTTTTTCTATGCATTCTCACCAACATTGTTGTTTGTTGTGTTAATTTTAGACATTCTGATAGATGAGGTGATATCTCACTGTGGTTTTGATTTGTATTTCCCTGATGATGAGTGATGTTGAGCATATTTTCATGTGTCTGTTGGCCATCTGTATGTCATCTTTAGAAAAATGTCTATTCATATTTTCTGCCCATTTTTAAATGGAATTATTTTTTGGGTGAGTTTGATAAGTTCTTCATATGTTTTGTATACTAGCCCTTTATCTGATATGTCATTTGCAAATATCTTCTCCCATTCAGTAGGTTGCCTTTTCGTTTTGTTGATTGTTTCCTTCGCTGTGCAGAAGCTTTTTATTTTAATGAAGTCTCTGAGTTTGAAGGACTCTGATTTTTTCATTATAATGGGGATGGATGAGCCACCCTACTTCTGAGGCAACTGGGGGCAAGGGCTTTTACTAAGATGTTTAGAGCCCAGTGGCTAGTATCCAGACTTCCTACATGTACCTTTCAAGTCCTTGCTGTCTAGAGAGCTGTGGACAAATCTTTATGACTTATGAAAACTTTCAAACCTCCTTGTGTCCCCCACCCCCCACCCTGACTTGCAAATAAATACAGGAGCCCTCTTTGGTTCAGTTACTTTTCCCTTTTTCCAGCAACTGCTAACATTTGCTTCTCTCTTTTCTTAAGGAATCTCCAACCTCCAAATATTCTTGGATGATAGATTGTATCAGTCAGGCTCATTCAGCTGCAAGATAGAGGAACCAAACTCATTTAAGCACCTAAAAGGAGTTTATTGGCTTCAAGAAATGGGAACTCCCTGGGCACCACTGACTTCAGATGTGGCTGGCCTGGAGGTTGAAACAGTATCCTTCCTTCTCTGTTCCTTGCTCTGATCTTCTTGTTGGCTTTTTAAAGCTTTTATCTCTACTGGTAGATCACCTCTAGAAAGACTTGGCTGCTAATAACTGATAATTATTCTTTATTTTTTAAAGATTTTATTTATTTATTTGACAGAGAGATACATAGCGAGAGAGGGAACACAAGCAGGGGGAGCGGGAGAGGGAGAAGCAGGCTCCCTGCTGAGCAGGGAGTCCAATGTGGGGCTCAATCCTAGGACCCTGGGATCATGACCTGAGCCGAAGGCAGACACCCAACGACTGAGACACCCAGGTGCCCCCAACTGATAATTATTCTTATTCGATTTTTGCAAAAGTGTCAGAATGTTGAGTATAGGCTCATGCCTGAAATAACCATTGTGGCCAGGGAAAATAGTATTTGTATTGTTCAGGCCAGGAGACAGGGCGTATGATAAATTCCATCTGAATTATGGAAATGAGAAGGAATGTGACTCCTTTAGAGAGTAACAATGGTGGGAGGTTGGTGGGGGGCGGGGAGCATGTTCACTATAGGACTCTCTTTAGTAGGGCCCTGAAATATAAGGAATCTATTTTTCTTTGCCTTGACAAGGACCTTAAGCTCAGAACACAAACATTTGCCTACTTACTTAGGCTACGGAAGGGCAAAATGCCTCTCATTCTTACCACAGTAGTAAAATCAAAATACATATTTATATCTCAATTAATTATCCTATTATATTTTTAAGTGGATTGCATACTTAGCGTCTCCATACCAAACATTAAAAGCATTCTATTTGTTAGCATTTTGCTTAGTCATATTAAATACACACAATATATTCAGGTTAGATTTGACCTCAATCTCCCTAGGATTCAGGAAGCCCCCTTCTAACCGATGGCTTTTTCCCTAGTCACTCTTCCAAATACTTTCAATGATTGCTGCTAGATAAGTCCTCAGAATGTCTAGTTTTTGGCTGTTTATAAAGTAAAATTCATACACTTATTTTCCAGAAGACATGCAAGGCTCTAAGCCTAGAGGGGTATGACACAGTGCTTTTGCTGAACTTTCAATGTGCTGAAAACAACAGATTAATGATCAGACAACTGATAGTGAAAGTAGCAAGTACTGTAATCAAGGCATAAATGCAAAGTTTCATTTTCATTTCTTTTCATTCTGTCCCTTCAGCCTGGACCATGCTTCCACATTATGCCTGCCTCTGATGATCCTACTTCCTTTAATACCCAGCTCAAATGCTCTCCCCTCCTTCAAAGTCTTCCACTTTACTTTTTTTGGATTTGATCTTTCTCTTGGATGACACTATAGCATTTGATGTTGAAGAGGCATTTGTCATGTTGTGTGAGAATTGTTGTGTGATTATAGTTTATCACTTCCTCTCTTCCTCGCCCACCCATTCGGGTCTCCTGCAGGGATCCTTCTCAGCTTCCAATCTTGTCCTAATTTTCATTGAGGAAATAGAAGTTGACAGCAGTTCCCTTTTATTCTCAGCACAAAAATAACTATCTCTACTCTCTACCTTTTCTTCTATTACGTGATGTGAAGTTATTTCTGCTGTTTTAAATCTCATTCCTTCATGATTTATTAAATACTCTGATCATGCACTCTTCTCTGCTGTCTTCACACCATTGGTTTCTTACCTGTTTTGCCTAATTTCCACCAGCCTATAAACAGTCCTTACTGTCCTATATCTTTGACACCTCTTTGACTTGAAATCTCATTTTCTCTAATATTAAAACTCAAATCAGGAAGTGACCCCGTCACTAACAGATTTTGCTTCTGTTAAGATTGCCTGTCCTTTTAAATCCCACATACCCCTCTCCTTCTCTTTCTTGACGGTTAGCAGCATTAGTTAAAATTGACCACTCTCTCCTTTTTGGAACATACTTTTCTTTTGGATTTTATGAAAATACCCTAAATTGTTTTTCTCAGTGGCCACCCAATCTAAGTCTACTTTGATTTTTTTCTTACTCTCATTTCATCCTTAAAATATATCAATATCATGGGCTTAATTCTTGGACTCCTTTTCCCTATATTTCATTCATCCTCATGTTCATAAATATATACAGTTCTAACTTACACTGCAACTCCAGGCTTTAGCTCGTTTTTAAGTTGGGTTACTAGATTTTTTTTTTTCTTTTTAGCTATTGAATTCTAAGAGTTCCTACGTGAAATAAATTAGTCACAAAAGAACAAATACTGCATGATTCTACTTATAGGAGATTTCTAAAATAGTTAAATTCACAGAATCAGGGAGTAGAAACCATCTGGGCGAACTGATGACATTGAACCTATCCCTGCCTTTCAGCACAAGTATATGAAAGGGGAGGATCATTTCTCTGACTCATCTGCTTAGCTTGGAAACTTGACTTTGAGAGAAGAGGAAGAACTGCAATTTGATCATAGATTCAGTATGAGATTTGCTGGTCTGCCCCTAGACAAGTTCTGTTTTTCTCTGAGGAGTATCCAGCCATTCACAGAATAGCAACGGACATTTTGCTACAGTTTCTAACTTGTTACATGTGTAAGCAGGAGTTTTCATATAAGTATCATGAACAAGGAAGGAAATAATCTCATTTCAGTTGGGAAAAAAATGTGTGTACTTATCTGAAGTTTGCTACATAAATATTCATTTTGGGTCAAAAACCTCCCATAAATTTCACATTAGAAATGTAAATTTTTATCTTTGTTTTTGGTTTAAAACCTACTTCTCATGGTTTTATAGTATAACTTTAAGAACATCAGGAAACCAGTAATTTTTCTAGTCCTATATTTGAATCTGAATGTATCCCTTATCAAATTGTTTTCAAAGTCTCATATGAAAAGAGGCATTAAGTTATATTTTTGTTTCTATTACTTGAGCTTATGGTTTCAGTAGCTTTTTGCTACTTTCAAAAACTATTTTTTTACGTGTTAAGATTTTATATATGTAAATTATTTAAAATCCATATGCTACCTTTATTATATCTACTGACCCTGTTTCCATTTAAGACATTTATTATGTTGTCCTTACAAGTTTTAAAAAAATTTTTAAAGATTTATTTGAGGGAGAGAGCATAAGCAGGGGTGAGGGACAGAGGGAGAGGGAGAAGCAGACTCCCTGTTGAGCAGGGAGCCCAATGTGGGGCTCGATCTCAAGACCTTGAGATCATGACTTGAGCCGAAGGCAGATGCTTAACTGACTGAGCCACCCAGGTGCCCCTTGAATTTTAAAAATTTATGAGAGGTGCCTGGGTGGCTCACTCATTAAGCGTCTGCCTTCGGCTCAGGTCACGATCCCAGGATCCTGGGATCGAGCCCCGCATCAGGCCGCCTACTCGGCGGAAAGCCTGCTTCTCCCTCTCCCACTCCCCCTGCTTGTGTTCCCTCTCTCGCTGTGTGTCTCTCTGTCAAATAAATAAATGAAATCTTTAAAAAAATAAAAATTTATGAAAAGATTAATTTTAAGAATCATAAAGTATACTCAACTATTATTTGATTTTTTTTTTGAGTTTTCAAAAAAATTTTTATTTAGAGAAAGAGAGCATGAGTTGGGGGGAGAGGCTGAGAGAGAGTGAGCAAGAGAATCTCCAATAGACTCCCCACTGAGCAAGGAGCCCGATTTGGGACTTGATCTCAAGACCCTGAGATCAGGGCCTGAGCCTAAATCAAGAGTTGGACACTTAACTGACTGAGCCACCCAGGCACCCTTCAACTCTTGTTTTAATGAAGGTTAACTTTAAAGTAATTTTAATCTAAAATTGGAGAAAACACTACTCCTGTACCAAATGCTATAGCTCCTTAACATTTTGTATAGTAGATATTTGTAGTAAGACTTTTAGGCCTACTTGGATAAAGAGTAAAAAAAGAAAAAAAAATCAAGTATGAGTTAAAGAAAAACTGAAGAAAAAATCCAAATACCGATTTGTATTCTGATATTCTCGGGGAGGGAAAATCACATGAAAAGTTGAGTTGGCCAAACCCAACACATTAAATTATTATTGGATTGGCTCTTCCACTTACTGATTATGTTAATACATGAGATACTGAGTAATAGTATTTATGCGAGGGTTCCCTGAGATATGAACTTTTTTTTCTTTTTTTCTGGGTTGCTCCAGGAATAAGAATCTTGAGGAAGGCTGATCTAGACAGAGCGGAAACCTGCTCAACACATTTTGTAGTAATCAGTACCTGGCAAATTTGATAAGACCCTTCTTTATCTTCCAGCTAGTGAATTTGTGGTCAAAATTTACAATGGTCCTAAACTTCCTCAGTTTTATGAGAGAAGAATTTGATGTTCATACTTACTGATGCAGCTTTCTAGAGTGAGGAAGAAAAGCTTTTTCTTAGATTTCCCTCTTTTGGTAAATGGTACCATCATCCATTCACCCTATTTCCAAGTGGAAATCTTTTCTTCAGTGTTCCACTGCTATTCAGCAGAGCAGATCCAATCCAGCTGATCTCAAAAGGATATCCTGAATCCACATATACTTCTCTCCATCTCTGCTGGTACCACCTTGTGCAAACCACAACTCTTTCCCATGATTATCCAAATAACCACTGAACTAGTCTCTGCTTTCACTGTTGCCCTCTGCCTGTCCATTCTTCTCACTAAAGAAATTATCAAAATCCGAAATCAGATTATACTTCTGGCCTCTCTAATCTCTTCCCAAAATTAAGATTATTCAATGGTTTCCCATCATATTTAAAATAAAATAGATTTCTTATCCTCAAGTCCTGAATGATCCATGTCCTCTGCCCATCTATGACTTCATTCTCTATGGTTTCAACCTTAGTCTCCTTTTTTTTTTTTTTAAGATTCTTTTTTTTCTTTTTCTTTTCTTTCTTTCTAGTGTGAGAACACGTGTGCCCATGCACGTGTGAGCAGAGGGAGGGGCAGAGGGAGAGGAAGAGAGAGAATCCCAAGTAGACTCCAAGCTAAGTGAGGAGCTGGATGGGGCTTGAACCTACAAGCCAGGATCATGACTGGAGCCAAAACCAAGAGTCAGATGCTCAACCAACTGAGCCACCCAGACACCCCTAACCTTGGCCTCCTTTATGGTCCCTGAAAAAGCTAAGTTCATCCTAAACTTAGCATCTTTGCACTACCTGTTTCATTTTCCTGGAAATATTTCCCTCCTAATCTTCTCATAGCTGACTGCTTCTTGTCTCTCTGAGGCTTTCCCTGAACCCCAATTTAAAGTAGTCACCAAGCCATTTTTTATTATATCTGTTTCAATTCTCTTCATGGCACTGATATTCATGATTTATTATATCATACATTATTATATCTAACATATATAATTATGTAATGTTATAGTATTCTGATTTACATATGAATTATTTACTTTTGGTTTCTTCCCAAGAGAAGGGAAACTTAATGAAAATAGGGATATTATCAATTATCTCTGTTCACCACTGTATCAACAACCAATAGTAGGGCCTAGCATAGAAAAATACTTAAAGAATAAATAAACTTTTTTTTATTAATGACCACATGAAAAAAGCAGATGGACAGTGACTGACATATTCTCTCTCTTCCAAGTGGATTCTGAGGTCAGAAGCATGTGCGATCCTTTTGAGCATGGTAAATGTTGTGTGACGTGTACAAGTTATATATATATATCCTTGTCACCTATTTTCTCATGTGTGATGTGAATATGAGGGTGTTGGATCAGAATGATATTCAAGGCCCTTTTCAGCTTGGCAAATAGACTTTTTTTTTTTTTTTTTTTTTTAGGATCTTATTTGAGAGACAGAGAGCATGAGTGGGGTGAGGGTCAGAGGGAGAAGCAGACTCCCTGATGAGCTGGGAGCCCGATGTGGGGCTCTATCCTGGGACTCTGGGATCAATACCTGAGCCAAAGGCAGACGCTTAAGGAACTGAGCCACCCAGTGCCCCTCTGCAAATATACATCTTATAATGAAATGGTAAACTCTATTTTAGGATGCCACTAGCTTTAATTACTAAATATCTACATCAATCTCAACTTTAAACTTGGTGATAAAAAAATTGTAACAGCAAGAATATCATGCCTGTTACTAATATTAATCCTTGGTGTCAGATTTTTTTAAATCAACTCAAATTATATTCCCTTATATGGTGTCTTACATCTATATCTCAATCAGCTATTGCTGTAAAATTTTCAACATGAAACTTTTATTAAGATGAAGTAAAAAGGATAATGACATTTTTAAGTCTTAGGACTTAATGTGATATGGAAGACTTAATATGATATGGAAGACTTTTCAGAAAGGTATTTTATATCTTCGGCTGGAAATGTTTATTTCTATTTCCTACAGCTTTGCTATGTTACAATGAACTGAGTGGTGACTGTTGGGTATAATTGACAGGAACACACTTTTGGGAGGGGAGAAGCATTCACAAAATCAATATGAATCCATTTGGGAAAGTGGAGTTGTTTAGAGAAATATAAATATCTTCACTCAGTTTTTGTCCATTTACTGAAAGCAGTTTGAAACTAATTGAAAAAGTAATGTTTTTCTATATATCTGCACATTAAATATTTTACCACATTAAAACATGGTTTAATATCTATTATCACAAGTATTTTCTTCCTATTCAGTATTTTCCTCATTCCCTGGTGGCTAACTACATCAGAGTTAGCAAAGATTCCTTAAAGGGAATTCATAAAATTGTCTAGTATCTTAGATATTATTTTAATGTGTTAAATATACTATTAACTATTCCTTTATATCAAAATATATATTAAATTTTATGTCAATCGGAATATCTTTGGATTTTTTTGTACTTTAATATCAGCCATTACTTTTCCTTGGAATAATAAACAAGAATTCTTTGTAACAGCTGATTTATGAAGCTAGTCAACAAAGCAAAAAAATCTCTCACCACATTAGCAGAAAGCCAAATCAAATGTCAATTTTTGTTCAAGACTAATATTGATCATTGTATGCTACAAAACACTTTCATTATTTCTTTCAAAGATTTGTGTCCTTGTTGTCTTCTTTATATTAAGGACCCAGTTTGCTTTTGCCACTTTAATTATCACCAACATTCACAAACCTAAAACCTATGCCTATAATCAAAAGCTCAATTCCATATTTTCAGATCTCTATCAAAATGTTCCCTTGGGAATTCCAGTACTGTTTCAATCTTAATACATTCCTAAACTGAAATAATCATTCTCAATCCCCAGGTCAGTTTCCACTGTTAGTGTTACTGATTGAGATATTATTTGTTCTCCTAGTCTTCATGAATATTTTTAGGAAATATAGGTTGAACACTTACTATGTCTTAAGATGTGTACCACTGGGAGTAACAGACAAGATCCCTGTAGTGATGATGATCATAGCTTAGGAGGCTTTGCACCAACGTTAGTCCATTATAGTTCAGAGTGGTAGTAGGCAAAGAAGGTTAAGCACCAGACGTTATGGAACACATGAGAAGAAACACTTAGCCTGGTGTTTAGATGTTAGAGAAGGCTTTGTGAAGAAAGTGTATCTAAGTGGAGCCGTAAAGGATTAGTAGGAGTAGGCAGAGGAAGGAAAAAGTGGAGGTGTAGAAGTGGTATTTCAGCTTGTATAATCTTGTGCAAAAGTTTAGATGCAGAACACCTGAAAATGTAGGAAATTAACATTTAGTATGGCTGAACAGAATGAGAGGACATGTGGTGGAAGGTATATCTGGAAAGGTTTTTGAGGAATTAGGATTTTATTTACTATTGAATAATTTTAATGGGCTTGGCCTGAGTAGATTTATATTTTAGAAATGTTCTCAATGAATTGTGAATAGCATATTTAAGATCAGCAGGAAATGAGGCAGTTAGGCTACTTACAAGGCTGTAGTGTAGAGGAAGATGATGACAACCTTCCGAAGATTAGGAATAGCAGAGAGGATTGGGTGGATTTAGTTGCTGTTATGGATCTGATGTCAACACAGTTTGGTGATCTAATACATGTGAGTTTCAATGAGGTATGAATAAAATTCACTCTTACTGGGTATCATGGTGGACAATGGCACATTCTGTGAGCTGGAGAATGCATGGACACTTTTTCGAAAAGATTGACTTGTTGGACATACTGAACATTTAAGTGGAGATGTTCATCAAGAATAGAATATGTAGGTTGATATCCAGAAGTGCTAATGGCTACAGGTTCCAGATTTGGAATTATCAGAATATGTAAGGTAGTTAAGGACCTACCTCACTTGGGGGAAGTAGCCAGGAAGGATGCATAAAATGAGAAGAAAAATGGCTTAATGAGAATACTGAACTTAGTGAATGAGCAGAAGGAGATTTAAGAGCAACTGATTAAAAGAGTCCGGAAAGGTAGGAGGAAAACCATAAGGTATAGTAGCATCATGGAGACAGAGAAAGCAAATGCTTCAGAAATTCTCAAGAAAGCTCATTTTTCTTCACTAAAATTCCTTTGTGTATGGTATAACATATGACCCACTTTCCCCAATACTTAATTTCAATTTTTATTTTAACAGTTCTTGGCATATGTATTTCTCTATGTTTTTAATATTTAAATCATTTCATAAACTTGTTAATTTCCTTTAAAACTTAGACACAAGACAATTGTTTTAGAAGATTTTATTTTAGAGAGTGTGAGTAGGGGAGGAGCAGAAGGGGAGGAAGAGGGAGGGAGAAATAATCCCAAGCAGACTCCGTGCTGAGCTCAGAGCTCAATGCAGGGCTGGATCTCCTCACCCTAAGATCATGACCTGAGCCAAAACCAAGAGTTGGATGCTTAACTGACTGAGCCACCCAGGTGGCCCAAAACACAGCATAATCTTGATATTACAGTATATATGTTTGGTAAATGTCATTTTTCTAATGATTAGATGAAGATAACACTTTTTTTCTAAATAGAATTTTATGATTAAATCCCTGATAGGAAAACCTATCATTGTTAAAGTCTGCAACTTGCTTGCATCTCCTACTAATAATTCAATTTTACCAATAATCAAAGATTTTTTTTGTCTAAATCCTATAATCTGTTCTAAAGCAATTGTATTAGAAACTGAAAGGAAGTGAGAATTTATGAATGTAAATCAATTAGGCATACGTATAGGTGCTTGTGTGTGAATATATACGTGTATTTATACACACATATATACACACAGATACAATACTACCTTTCTTAAAATAAACTAGTTTCTTATGTAAATATGTATGTATAATGTATATATAGCATATGCATATATTTTAATATTGTATGATTTGGGAAGTATTTCCTAAAAGGCACAGCATCTTACAATTATCAATCAGCAATCTGTTTCTGAAAGTCCGATGTTTTGGATAAAAGTGCTAAGAGCTTAGTCCTAGTTCCCATTATTTTAAATGGGCAAACCTATAATATATATCAACCCAAAGATCCAAACAAATTTCCTAGAACATAACTTTAAAAAGATGATATGGTCTTATATGTGTGCAGATGTGAAATGCTTAGAGCACCATTTCCTGCTCATCAGATAATATTTTAAAAATTGCTTTGTGTGTATTAACATGTACACAGTTTGTATATGAAGTCACAAACATATTTATACTAAGTAAATTAAGTATAAGGTAAACTTATTTTTAGAAGAAGACAAAAATATGTGATAAAACATTTGGGTGGTTTCATGCAATGAATGTCTACCAAGTGAAGTTGGAAGTTGTAGCTTGAATGAAGTTAAGAAGCAAGTTAGGAAGGGGGCTGAGGATGTCATTGTCATTTTTGTAGTAGAAGAACATGATAATGTGGATGAGTGGGGATAAAGAGGGATTTGACCAAGCAAACTATCAAAAGTAGAAGAACTGATAGAAATTATCTGCTTTATAAAGCACTTTAAAGTAGGTGGTCAGTGATTGAAAATGAAAACTTTGCAGGATGGATTCTCTCCTTTTTTGGTTCTTATGTTTCATAAAACAAGAGGTTCTTTTTTTAGGAGTAGCTCTTCATCATGTCACTGTCATTTCCAAGGATGTCTACCTCGCATCCATTAGGCATTGATGCCTCCTTCAGCTCCAGTGATATTTCAAACATACTTGCCCTATGTTGATACTTGGAATTCTTTAAAAAATGTCTATATATAAATCTGATGTCATCTTAATTGTATCTGGATTGTAATTGAAGAGTTTTCCCACACATCACTTTGTTGAGTTTTGGGAGCATAGTTATAAACTTCTATATTAACATCAGCTGATCAACATTGTATTAGGAAAAAAATGTACATCCTATGAAATTTGGATATTAAAATCTAAAAGACAATCGTCAGGAAAACATTACTGAGGGGGATGACTTGTGAAGTGTGCATTATTGCTGTACCACTTTATGGTGTTGGTCAGTATTAGGCCTACATTTTGTGTGAATAAATTTACAACTACAATTAAAACTATCACTAGATATGTTCCAAGATGTTAGACTGAGCACAGTGTTCCTTAGGGTCTTTGAGGGTACCAAACAATTTGCGTCTTTTTCTACCTCACTAGGATCTTAAAAATTAATAAACACAACAAAGAGTAAGGAAAATGTAAAGCAGAAAAATAGACTTTATTGCTACTAAAGTCTAAGATACAGTATGTAGCTTAATGTGAGAGCCAAATGGACATGGCAAATAAAACTTAGAATTATACAGATGCACCTGTTCAATTATGGCAAAACAGGACCAGAAGAAGAATCCCACCATGAAAGCCAAATCCTGTTATCCTAAGAGCAGAGGAGAAAGCTTCCAGCCTACAGGTAAGGCAGTTCCTAAGAGAAAAAGGGAGAATATAATTCTAATTTCTAATTTACCAATTAGAAAAGTCACTGCATTTCCTTGTGGTCAGAGTGAGTAAAGGGTATGGCAAGAGACCAGGGATATTACACTCTCTGATCAACTTCTATGTGAGAGGAAACAATCATCTTCTTTTCATAGTTGCCAAAGTTGTATTCTGTTAAACTTTCCAAAAAGACAGCATTGTTTTTTTCCAAATGCCCTTCTCTTAGAGGAGATTGTATGCAAAGGTGGGTTATTATCCAGAGATGGTAGATCTGCAGGGCCAAAATTGTCCATCCTGTGTGGATTTACCCCTCAGTAGAGGGGATCAGCTCAATCTCCATCTCCATTTCCTGCCTTCATGAGGACATTCCCCTGATTCCAGCCATGGCTCCTTTGGGTATCTTTCTGGGAACAAAGGGCTCTGAAATGAGTCAGAATTGGACAGTAATGAGATTCACTCCACTGTCTCATGCCACTAACACTGAACATTCATCCTTTTGTTTGTCAGCTAAAACTTCAGTTGCTTCAAATGTTCTTTACTGAAATGAAATTATAGCATAAAGAAGCTTCAAGGAAAAGGTTTCTCATCTAGTAATGCTAGCAACCCAGAAATATAACAAATTTGAATATAAATCTACTCATTAATTTAATGGACAAAATTAATATCCAGTTAATTCCCTTTGCAAGTTAAAGTCCAGTGGCCAAAGGGTTGAAATCCAAAATTGAATTCTCTTTTATGAGTGAAAAGTCCAGAGTCTTTTCCGGTGTCTTTCTCTATTAAGTCTCAACAGAGATGTTGCCGATACAGAGGGAGCTGGGTTTCTCCAACAGTCACTGTGGTAGCTGTGTCTGCCTGGAATCGATTTGGTCACTCACAGTCTCCCACATTCATGAAAAAACAACTTTGATATACTTCTTAAAGAGACTGGAGTTAATAAGACCTAAGATTATCACAGCGCTTCAATAACATTAGGTTTAGAAAGCAAATTACCATCTTTTAAAAAAAATTTAAATTCCAGTTAACATCTAGTGTAGTATTAGTTTCAGGTGTACAATATAGAGATTCACCACTTCCACACAACACCCGTTGCTCATCACAGCAAGGGTACTTCTTACTCCCCAGTGCCTGTTTAACCCTTCCCTACCCGACCTCCCCTCTGGTAACCATATGAATTACCATCTTCTTGAGCAGTTACCTCAGGCCCAATTTATGTTTTCAGAACACACTGTCTTTTGCAATGATCCTAATAGGGACCCCCTTGGTGTCTGAGGATGTCTTCTTAGTGTTATTTTAGCCAGGATGCAAATTGCTGTCAACTCTCCATAATCCACAGCTTGAAAATAAACAGGAACTTTACTGTGAGAGGTGGATTTGGGCACAATGAATCTACCATATCTGGATGATAGCCTGCCTGTGCATACCATCTCCTCTGAGAAGAATGTTCGGAAACAATGTGGTCATCTTGTGAAGTTTAAAATGTGCAGTGTTGGAAACCCCTACCACAGGTCTTATTTGTGGTTTCTTTGTTTTCCATTAAGCATATATTTTTTTAAAGATTTTATTTATTTATTGAACAGAGAGAGACACAGAGAGAGAGGGAACGCAAGCAGGAGGAGTGGGAGAGGGAGAAGCAGGCTTCCCGTGGAGCAGGGAGCCTGATGCGGGCTGGATCCCAGGACGCTGGGATCATGACCCGAGCCGAAGGCAGCTGCTTAATGGCTGAGCCACCCCTATTTTTAAAAAGCTTTTAACTTAAAATTCTGCTTAAGCCCTTGTTTCTGGCACCCCAGTACTGAACTGAATATAGGTTGTATCTAATAAAACTTTGATCATGTCTCATGAGCAGACATTTGTAGTCCTGTGACACACTGGCTCTTTCTACTACCTGTTTCCGAGGAGTCAGACTGGCACAGCTACGTCCTTAGGAAGCTTACTTTCTCATATCTCCTGAAACTAGAGACAAAGTGACACCTTGTGATGGAGTGATCTTTGAGCCTGTGGACAAGTGAAAGGAATCCGAATTTAGCTCCCCCAAAGTTCATTCCTGGGCCCTTAAGATAGATGGTTCAAGACAAGATCAGGGAGTAATGGGGCCAGTAGGCAAAGGACCATCACAGGGCGGGGGGCCTGGGGGGAGCAGAGAGCAAACGTAAGAGCTGAAAAGGAAGCTTTGTCTCACAGTTATTCACACGAGCATATAATTTGCAAATGCAACCAAATAAATATTTCATGGTGGTTTAAACTTACCTAAGCACTTTGGGTCACCATTAAGGAGAGAGACCTACAGTTGAGTTGACGATCACAGGGCATTCAGTTAATGAAAAGCCATTGTTATTAGTAGACTTTATTATTTATTTGAAAATAGCAAGTTGAGAATTATCTGCAGGTCAGCAAATAACACAGACAATTGAAAGCACATAGGTTCCTTTAGCATCTCCAGTTCTACTTAATTAGATTTTTGAGTTAGATGCTATACAGTACATTATGCAAAGAACCCCCATATTCCCTGGGTAGATATAATAGTTTATAGAGGCTTTGCATTCTATTAATCTTAGGGTAATGGGAACCCAGTAAGATATGCTTCATTTCACAGAAGATCATGTAAATGTTGCAACAAGGTTAAAATAGTACAAATAGTTGATTAAATAGCCTATTCCCTGCTTTACGTCTCAAATGCTAACATAATTTATAAACCCTTATTGCTATAAAATGTTTAAAAACAGCATTATGGTTATTTAAAAGAAAATAAAATTTCAAATGAAACCATAATAGATTTAGTCCATATGATTTGATATTGTTTGGCAGAATATATCCTCATATAAAACTAAATCTCCAAACTCCCAGAGAGTAGGGTTTCTCAATGTTTAGCACTTTGAAAATTTGCGTGTTGTTTGTGGTAGCATTGCAGAAAGGTGAAAAAAATATTCTTGAGGAGAGAAAACTAATTGTATTGGGATGCTTAGGTGGCTCAGTCGGTTGAGCATCTGCCTTCGGCTCAGGTCATGATCCCAGGGTCCTGGGATCGAGCCCCACATCAGGCTTCCTGCTCAATGGGGAGCCTGCTTCTCCCTCTGCCTGCAGTTCCCCCTGCTTGTGCTCTCTCTCTGACAAATAAAATCTTAAAAAAAAAAGAAAAACTAATTGTATTTATTTTCTGTGCGATTCATAGATGTGCTTTCAATATTAATGTCATGTATTACTACACAAATATGGAAAGCTTCAACAAAAAACTGCAGTAATAACGTCATCAAAAAGGAAAAAGTACATTCTATGGAACTGGACAGCTCTGCCACCAAAAGAGAGGAAATAAAAAATTGAGCACATGTTAGAGTACTGATGCTGTCACTTAACACGTACAATTATTCTTGAAGATAAAATATAAAACTAATGGAATGGCATTTTTTAAAAAAAAATTCAGCTTCTTGTCTAATATCATTTTAAAGATATTGGGAGAGATCTCACAGGCCAAGGAATTAAATTAAGTAATTTCCTGTAGGATAGAAAACTTAAAATGTTAATAAGTTTATATTCAGGGATTTAGTTCTCAAATAACAGATTTGATTTATTTGCTGCCTTTTAGATATCATCGTAACAGAGCTCCAGAAAATATGGAAAAGAGGAAAATGGAATGAAAGCTCATAAATCAGGCATTTTGGGTCAGGAGGGTAATTCCAGATGACTATTGAGGGCTGCATTGTTTCAGTCAGATTTGATTTAGGATAAGAGAAAGCACAACTTTATTAATAGACTCTAATTTTTAGAACAATTTTAGATATGCTTCTGGTTTTTGGCAATTATTAATAAAGCTGCTAGAATCATTTGTGTGGAGATTTTTGTGTGGAGGTGGAGGTAAATCCTTAATTCCTTTGGATACATATGTAGGATTGGAATTGCTGGATCTTATGGTACGACTCTATTTTCTTTTGTGAGAAACTGTCAAACCATCTTGCAAGGCCTCCATATCATTTTGCACTTCGGCAAGAATGAAGGAGCATTCCTGTTGTTCTGCACCCTTGCTAGTATTTGGCATTGCCAGCATTTTGGATTTTAACCATTAGAGATTTTGGCTTTGTGTTGATTCTCAGAATATTTAAAAAAAAAATCTTTTCCATTTGCGTAGTCATAAATACATTAAAAGAATAAAAAATCCATTGACTCAAATAACAACAAAAGTGCTAGATATATTTAAAAAATTCCACTGACAAAATGTGTAAAAGTAAGAATAAAGTATATAAATGAATTCAGTGATCTCTCAAATCGAACTTTCAAGTAAGCTGTGTACCTCAAGGTCATAACCTTAGCACAAAATATTTCCAGTTGTTCTTTTTGTTTCTTTCTCAAGGAATGCACTTAGATACTTTTTCTTCTCCTTATCCTATTAGAAATATAATTTCAGAAGGAATAAAATGAACATAAAAGTAATTATAAACAAAGATAACTAGTTTTCCTCTTTATATTCCCATTCATCTCATTTCTCACTTATTTTGGACATTTGATACATTTAGCAAAATCTTTACATTTCTTAGGATAGGGATTGAATCAGTTCAATTTTTTATTCTAATTAGAGTAGTCCATTGAATTGTGTATCTCCCTCCAATCCCGTATGTTCAAATCCTCTCAATAACTGAATGTGATCTCATTCAAAAATAGTGTAGGGCACCTGGGTGGCTCAGTTGGTTAAGCGACTGCCTTCGCCTCAGGTCATGATCCGGAAGTCTCAGGATTGAGTCCCTGCTCAGCAGGGAGTCTGCTTCTCCCTCTGACCCTCCCCCTTCTCATGCTCTCTCTCTCTCTTTCTCTCTCATTCTCTCTCTCAAATAAATAAATAAAATCTTAAAAAAAAGAAAATAGTGTAGATTTGTACGTTTGTACAAAATTTGTAGATTTAATTAGTTAAGAATTTAATTCTTATAAGAAGAGGAGAGGAGACACAGGGAAGGGGAGAAGGCCTTGTGAAGCCAGAGGTAGAGCTTGGAGTGATGAAGCTAGGAGCCACCAGAAGCTAGGAAGAAGCACGAAAGAGTTCTCTAGAGCCTTCAGAGGGAACGTGGCCCTGTCAGCCTTTGATTTCAGACTTTTAGTTTCTAGAACAGTAAGAGAATAAATTTCTATTGTTTTAAGTTACCAAGTATGTAGTAATTTGTTATAGTAGCACTAGAAACAGATACAGAGCATTTTTAATACCTGAATAATATCTGGTTAATATTTCACTCCCAACAACACAATGATGTGAAGAACCAGGCTATCAGTTCAACGAAACTGTTTAGATCTTAAAATAAGGTCACTGATCTTTCTGTTGTTGATAATCATTCCTTATTTCACTACTGTAAGCATGTTATTGCTTAAACATTACAAACTTGGATTTAATAAATAGGAAAATGCTAAAATGTTCATACAAATTTTAATAAACTCTTATGGTACAAAGTCTTTGATTTGGGAAAGGTAATAAAAATGTAGCCATATTGCATTTGAACCCAGCTCCCAGAAGGGTAATTTGCTTATTAATTTGGTGCTAATTTGATAACAGAAAAGTTTCTAATTTGAAGGCCCGAAGGTATACTGATTTAGTCAACTTCCTTGACTAAGGAAATGAACAACCAAACATTTCACTGATACTTTTTGAAAAGTATTTTCTTTCCTTGACATATTAAACGGGGACAGGAACCATTTCCAATCTGACAGTGAACAACTGACATAAAATGATTTAATTCATATGTATTCTAAACCTCCATCCTTTAAATGCAGAGAATCATTTGAATTTTAGAGATCGTGCCCATTCCCAAATTTTTCACTTAAGGGTGGTTTTTTTTTTTTAATTACTTTCTTGAATTATATGTTGTGACTCTTTGCTTATATACTACAGGAAGGCAGGAACACATTTTGATGAAGTTTACATTTTGTAAACAATTTTTATTAAAGGTCATAAAGCTTGACAACTTTTGTTAAAGTTATATTTTTATTCTAATAATTTCTGAGAAAATGGAAGGTTAGCTAGATTCTGAAATTATTTAATACATTTTAAGTTGAATCACTGAATGAAATATAGATGAAAAATAGAAAATATGCAACCACAAAATTGGTCCTTAATTAAATGTTTTATGTTTCTTAGTAGTTCTATCGAAATCTAACTTTTAACGGAACGATGCTGATAGAAAAGATACTTGGTTTTCAACAAAGCAAGATCAGAGTTTCATCTTCATCCATCTCGGGCCTTAAAACATCCTGTACAATTTAACATAGGTGGTAAATATTCTGCATGTGTCTACATCTTCCAAAGCTAGGTTATCACTCAATGTCAGTGATTAACTTGAATAATTTAAAAGGAAAGTTCATCTTGAAAAATCATTGTTAGAGAATGGCATCTGATATAAATCAAAAATAATAGTTTAAGTGGTAAACATTAATCCAGTTATTAAATGAAACAGTTTTAAATTCAGTGGGTTTTATATTTGTAACTGAAATTAATTTTAAAACTACCAAAATTATTCATTTATATTATTTAGTGATCCTTTGATTCAGAAGAACTTTGTTTTGATTAAATCTGAGAGGATCCTGGCTCAGATGTAATTTTTGTGATCATGAGGGAAAGCTGAGATGGAAGCGAATTCTTTGAGAGCCGTTTGAATATCTAGCAGCTTTTGACACATGAGGGAAAAGTCAGCTGAGAGAGCTGAATTATCTTTCTTTTCAATCAAATTTTGGATGAAGTTCTGCAATAGTCTTAAGTGATTGCCAAAAAATACACAAGTAAAAGGGTATGCACACATAAAAAGTAAGCATACCATTTGCTTAAAATTTCAAACACTCTTCCAAGTTGCATTTAAATTGCCCTGAAAAACATCATTATGGATTTATAATTTCAAGTTTTGTTTCTAGCTACACGTTCTATTCCCTTGTTGTAAGTGAAATATAAAGGATTTTCAATTATACTAATTAGAGGTCTTTAATTTGGCTCCTTAAAACGTTGCCATTCCCAAGTTTTTCATTTAAGGGTCTTTTTAAATCACTTTCTCTCATCTACCACATATTTTGGAAAGTTTTGATCACCAACTCAATAGTATTTTAGAAAATAATATATAATATTATATTAATCAAAAGCATGTATTACTTTGCTCAGCCACTAAGCATTTCAGCCACTAAGTTGATATGTTAGTTCAAAGTAAGGCCATCCACTATCTTAGACAATCTGGGTAGCTTGATCTATAGCAGAGGAAAGTAAAGGTATGACTGTGACTGATACTTGCGAAATATTAATTGTGTACTACATTCTTCATAAAGGCTCTCATAGAAAAATAGTATTTTGAAGACACGTGATACAAATCTTGGATTCTGTTTGCATGTCAAAAAATCTGACATCATGATGTTATTTAACATCTCATTTTTACTCAAAATCTGCGATGGTATTGAAGAAATGGACTCAGCAAACATATTGCAATTAAAAGTAACTAATTAAAGTCTACAATTACATGTTTTTAATACCCTTAAAAGTGATAGCTCAGGGAGAAGTCAGTGACTGAAAAAAAATCTTAAAAATATATCCGCTCACTGAAAAAAATGAAACTCTGCATCTTTTTTTGTGTTTTGTAAGAAATTAATTTTTAAAACTTTAGAATAAAAATCTCAAGGCATCTCTGCAGTTTACCAATTAAGATTCTGTATACTTCAAAAATATGTTATAACTATTGAAATGGAAAAGAGATTCATAAAATCTGGCATCTTATCAGAAACTGTTAAGACCTCACTATGGATGCTTGACTGGAAATCATACCATGGTCCTATAAGATTGTTTTAAAATGAGTCCATATCTGGAGAATAGGTAAATAAATGATGGTAATACTCATACTTTCACAAACATATTGCAACTATATTAAGTGCCAGATTCACCATTATGACATTTAGTTTATTTTTAATAGAAAACAGGGCATTTTTCCCATTGCAGTTTTTTATTTCCATCTGAGACACTGTACCTGGAAAAATACTCAACACCCCGAGTGAATTTCAAAACATGTAATACTGGAGTTTGAACTGCTTTATATAATAACACAGATAGCATTTCCTTTTAATAAAATATATAGAACTATTATTTTCCTTCCCCTCCTTCACTTATGGGTACAAACAAAGCAATTCCTGGAAACTATTTTTCTGTAGACACAAGGAAACTAACTTCTAGAAAGAAAGCAACCTGGTCACCCCTGTTTATATTTTCACAAAAGACTGCTGGGTAAGATCTCTGTTGAGAAAATCACATTGATTTGTTCCAGTGAAATTTAATTTTCTAGAAAGGGTAGTAGGTGTCACTTGGATTTTTTCTTTTTTAAATAAACTTCTATAAGAATAATTTCTCCAGGCTATAGATGATAGGATCAAATAGTAGATGTAGGGTTTATTACTATTGTATAATTCTGAACTTTTCAGAAGCTTAATAAGCATATGGGGAATGGAACAGAATAAAGGACAAGGAACAAGTTTGCTGTCCTCTTTAAGAGTTGTCCAGCCCCAAACCCCAGTTTTACTGAGATATAACATTTTGTTAATTTGAGGTATACACAGATGATTTAATATATGTATATATAGCAAAATGGTTACCACAATAAGTTTAGTTAATATTACCATAATAAGTTTATTAAAAATGAGGTGTCACATATATACAAATTTTTTTCTTGTGATGACAACTTTAAGATCTAGTCTTTTAGCAATTTGCAAATCTATAATATAGTATCATTCAATTGTCCCATGTATTTCAGGTAGATATAGTAGTTACATCTGTTTTGGGAATGGCAAAGTATATGTCTCAGAATAGATCTTTTAAGTTACTGAAAATTAAAGTTTTCATTAATAAAATGTTTATATGCACACCTTTACAGTAAACACTTTCTAAAATGTAATTCAGAATTTTCTGTTTGATGAACCTGTATTTTGAACATACACAATGTTTTTCTTCTTTGAGAAATTCAAGGTCATGCTTGGGATGTTGTAGGGTCATACCGTCAGGTATCATTAAACAACAATAATTTCTCTCTTCTCTGCCTTTAGAAAAATGGCTTTTCTAGACAATACCTTTCACCTCAACTTCATCATGGGCACCTCTGCACCTGTTATGCCCATTTGTGTCCCTCTGTTTCTGGTAGTCTTCCCTAATATCTGGGTTTGTGTAGAGTTTAGATGTTGATGACTCCCAAATTTATATCTGTAGTTCCAATTTTCTTTTGAACACTACAATTTTTACAATCAATGATAACACACCGTTATCTAAGAAACATCTCAAATCAAACAAATTTCAAAATTTAGCTCCTAATTTTCCCTCCCCAAAGCACAATTTTCCAGTTGTCTCCATTTTAGTAAACACACTCCACTCATTCAGTTGTTCCGGTTAAAAAGCTTGACTTGTTTTCCTTGCATCTATCGTAGATCTATCCAGTCCATCTGGTGCCTTAGTTGTTCCTTTAAAAACCATGTTTAGAAATTAATTACTTCTCCCCACCGCCACAGGTGCCACCTTGGTTCAAGCTACCATCATGTCTTACCTGGGCTACTGTAGAGTCTCTTAATCCTGAGCTCCTAAACTGGATCTCTTTGCTTTTGCTCTCAACCCCTTGCAATCCCAGGTCAACAACGTAGTCAGAGTGATAGCGACCTATCACAGGTCATGTTACTTCACATTTTCCCATATTATTCAGAGTAAAAGTCTTTGAAATAGCCTTCAAAGTCTACACTATTTGGCTCCTATTGTGTCTCTGATCTGCTTCCTACTCGGATCCTGTTGCATTCTGTTCCAACTACACAGTTTTCTTGCTTTACCTAAAAACAACTAGGCATGCTTCTGCCTCAGACTTGAGTCTCCCACCCGTTTTTTGTTTTTTGTTTTTTCCCCCTTTAAATAGACTCAACGCCCAGCCCAGCGTGGGGCTTAAACTCACCACCGTGAGTCAAGACCTGAGCCAAGATGGAATCAGACGCTCAACAGACTGAGCCACCCAGGTGGGCCTCCCACCCTTTTTCTTGCCCTTGCCTGATAGGTTCTTCATCCACATATTCCTGTGGCTTGCTCCTTTGCATCCTAAGCATGCACAAATGCACACACACACACACACACACACGCATGCACTTTCTAGTCCTATTCTTGCTTTATTTTGTTCCATAGCCCTTGACATTCACTAATATATGATGTATTTTAATTATGTAGTTTGTTCATTTTCTGCATCCCCCTCCCTACTCTAAGTTTTGGAAATCAGATTTTGGTCTGCCTTGTTCCGACCTATATCTCAGTACCTAGAACACTGAAGAGCATGTACATGATACTCAGTAACTATTGAATGGATTACTTAAGCTAGAGGAGAGTAAATCAAATTAAAAGCAGTCAATGGCCAAACAATGAGTCCAAAGGGAAAAAGTTAGCATCAGAATTTAAACAGGTTAGCGGAAGGTTTGGTGGCATGGCAGATGGTCTTGGAACATTGTGAGTTACCTTCTGGAAATTCATGCTTGAAACCTGCAAGTTTCAAGATGAATAAATATTGATAATAGTTACTGCTTTATAGTGGCTAGTTCTGTTGGCTATCTCTCTTTGGCATTTAATTTTTTTTAGGGGGGATCACATCTGTCTGCTCAAGTTGATTTTTGCTCTGGGGTTCAGTAATTAATTTTTGCTTCTACTTCAGGTGATTTTTGCTATATATAGCTCAGTAATTAATCATGAGAGCTAAAAGCATCAACTGCAGGGTCTTTAGATCTTTATTTAGAACTTTGGTGTTTTTTTGGTCTACATCAATAAAAGCTTGACTATGACGTGTCTCATAGCTGTAGAGTGACTTTTAGTTGAATTCTCACTTTGTACTTCTGACTTAGAACATTTGAGAAGGAAAATTATCTACACTTTTGAAAGATTGCCAAAATTTATTTCTTAACCTCTAGAAATGTCCTGTCCAATATAGTAGCCACTAACTAGATGCATCTTTATATTTCAATTTCACTTTTTTAAAACTAAATAAAAGTTAAAATTCAGTGGCAGTAACCACATATCACATGTGTAATAATCACATAAGCTTAGTTGTTCCTACATTAGATGGCAGTGATCTAGAACATTTCAATGTCCACAAAATTTTATTGCACATGCTGCTCTAGACTTGTTTTTGCTGGCTGAATTTTTCCATCCTAAGTTTATTCATGTGAAATTATTTGTTCCATGACAAATATTTGAGAGCTTTTCTGTTAAGTGTGCCACTGGCATTTAAAGAATGTAGAATTCATGTACAAAAATAAATCATAATATTATGTAGTGTGTACTTACTACACACTTACTTATATATGTACTTACTACACACTTACTTCTATATATGCTTAGTAAGTAAGCATATATAGAGTGCTCTTTGGACATGAAGCAGTAATTAATTTTGCTTCAGATATGGGTTGGTTGTACAACACGTGATTTGAGTCTCTCTTTTTGCTTGTACTATAACTGTCAGAAAAGAAACAGTTGAACACTGGGTCTAGTAAGCTTATATTTATTGTTGAAAAAGCCAATCAATATCAGTCTGAACATTAACTAATAGCATGGCTTTGCCACTGCCCAAACAATATCGCAGTTAATAGCAATTTTAATGTCTGAAACTACCATAATTGCCCTCAGAAATCAATAGATCAATAAGAGACTCTTTTTGGTTTTAGATACAGGTATTGAACCATACATCACATTTTGAAAAGGTTACTTTTGATCATGACAGCCCAGGCAAATTTAAAATTAGTTTCAAAACTAAATAGAAACAAGAGAATTCTTATTTTTAAAGTCTGTAAATTTAGATTTAGAGCAATACAAACATCCGTTTACACTTTTGTTATATACTGTTTAAATTTAATGAGCCTTTGCAAATTTTCACTGGAAATGTAAGTGTATAAAACTAAAAAAATAATAAAGCCACAGCTAAAGTGATCTAAATAAATTTAAAACTTAAGTAAATTATAGTTAAAATAATAAATTGTCAAAGTGTACCAAGATATTTTGAGCTTTAGTTAAGAAATTTGATCATGAAACAAATTTATAGGAAGCTTTTTAAAAATATTTTCTTGAAATGGAAATGGTTTTTATTTAACACTTTTATTCTTTATGTAAGTTATGTGTTGAAGATTCTCCTATGATGAAACCACATTTTAAAATATTTGTCTCTGAAGGGAAATTGCTAATGATCCTGTAAACACCATGTTTTTTTAGCTAGACATACAAACTAAGATGGAAGCAGAAAGCCGGAGACCATCATGTTATTTGGAAGAAGTGGTGGCATTATCATTTAAAGAGCAATCACTTGTATTGATTGCATTCAGCATTCAGGAAACACTAACAGGGATGCAGTGGTTTGTTTGTTTTCTAAGTTGTTAGGCGATGTCAAGCAAATTATCTGAATCCAATCTCTAATATATGAAAAATTCTTCTTTTGGCCTGTGTTACTGGAATAGTAATGTCCTGATTGAAGGTACATCTTTTGAGACACTCTTATAATTTAGCTAGCTTCAAGCATTGATATCTGTAAGGCTTGTAAAGTAAGACTACTTATTGTTTACTAGATGGTTATTAGCATGATTGAAATGCCTATAATATCAAAGGAAGCAGAAAACAATCTTTTCTGATCTAGTATCCAAACAAAATTTCCCAAAGGGACTGATCATTTTGTCTTATTTAGTATATACCAACAAAACAACAGAATGTTATTATTTCCTAATTCTCCTTTTAGTCTGTGTTGGGACACAAAGAACATTTCTCTGCTATTGCAGCCAACATGGTTTGGCTATCTTGGTACCAGTCATTTGGTGGGCTGAACTTAGAGGAAATTAGAAGATAAAAGAAACAAAAATGATGGGGTATGTGTGGGATTGGATGTGAAGGGAGCTCAGCAGAGATCAGGCATAAATTTGAAGAGGGGTGGGGTAAGAAAGATCAGATGCTAAGGGCCCTGGGGTATCTGATCTAATACGGATATCCATCTTAAAAGCCATCTGGCACAGGTCATGGAGATTTCATCTGGGATTTTTTTTTTAAGATTTTATTTATTTGAGAGAGAGAGTGAACAGGAGGGAGAGGGAGAGAGAATCTGAAGCAGATTCCACTTTGAATGCAGAGCCCTATGTGGGGCTCCATCCCACGACTATGAGATCATGTCCTGAGCCAAAACCAAGAGTTGGATGCTTAACCCACTGAGCCACCCAAGTGCTTCTCATCTGGGATCTTTGTAAAATGAAGGCACTAGAACAAGAACTGAGCCCAGCTAGTGGGAAATGGGTCAGGTCAAAATGAATGTATTCATCTTGGCAAGGTTTAGGCAGGGCAGTATGCCCACCCCTGTAAATGGTGCACTGGACTGAGAAAGTTGGGAGGGTAGAGAGACCCGCCATAGCTGAGTCAGCTAGTTATTCCTTCTCCACTGGGAAGGTTTCAAGCTAGAAATTATCAACTGTATGCGGAGCTATGGCAAGTCTCTCCTCAAAAATGTCAGAGTCTACCATTACTGAAATTTTTTTTCTATCTATAGCATCTAATAAATTTGTGGTGCCAACTTTTTCATCACTTATTTTCTCTGCATATCCAATTTCCTAAAACTTTCACTGGTTTGAATTATGACTTGTATTTTACATTAGTCCAGCATTCTCCCTTCTTTGTCTCTGAAAGTCGTATTTATCCATTAGGGGAATATTAAAAATCATCTCACTTGTAAAGGTCTTTATGAGGTATGTTCATCATAATGAATCATACCTTCCTCTGAACTTCCTGTTACTTTACCTCTAAGTAGTACTTACTTCATACTCTGTTTCAATTTGTTTCCACATTTTTCCAATTAGATTGTATGCCTAATGAATAGGAATAGTGTATTATCTATCTCCCTAGGTCCTAGCAGAGTGGTTTGCATATAGGAAACATTTACAAATGTCTATTCAATCAAATTACATATTTGCACAAATTCTGATGAATTTGACAATAATAGGTGATTCACCTATTATTCTCTGATAGGTTACTTAGCCTGTTGTGCTCTTAGTTTTTTCATTTATAAATGGTGGGGGAGGGGGAAAATCTACTCTCATTGAATTTGTAGATTAATTTTATAGTTAAGGAATCCTTATAAGAAAGAAACAGGAAAGATCGTCATTGACTCAATACATATTTATCGAACATCTAAAGTTTGCCATGCACTCTTCTAGGCATCATTAGTTGCTAGAGGACTCTCTGCAGGGCCAGTGCAGTGCAGACAGCATTTGAACTTTGTCCAGTATCACACCTGAGACATGTAATATCTCTGATTTACAGTATAGACCAACCTCACTGTTTTGTTTGACAGATACTTTTTAAAAATAGTTTGGAAATAGCAAAAATGTAAAATTACCAACATATGTACCATAAAAGGTAAAAAGTAGAATTCCAAAGACTAAAGGTGGTAAATTAAAATTATATTAAATAGGGGTGACTGGGTGGCTCAGTTGGTTTAAGCATCTGACTCTTGGTTTCAGCTCAGGTCATGATGTCAGAGTTGTGAGATCAAGCCCTCCATTGGGCTTGGTGCTGGGCATGGAGCATGCTTAAGATTCTCTATCTGTCTCTCCTTCTGCACCGCGCCCCCCCCACTTTCTCTTTCTCTCAAAAAAATAAAATAAAATTATATTAAATAGGAAAATATAAGCAAAGATAGTCATGATTAAACAACCACAATAAGCCTAAGAAAAATTAAACATAATTTTGACAAAGAAGGTGCTATGTCCAGTCATTCCATAATAATCTTGCTCTGTTTAGGTAGGGCTAACCCTCCTACCTACCAACCCCCACCTTAGGAGATGGGGCAATTGGTCTTCACCCAATTTGTTGCAGTAATAATCGGGATTGCAAGCACTTGTTGCATGTGGAGAGATATATCTAAGAATGAGGCTGAGCAGAGAGGTATATAGAGTGGCATGGTCTTGATACCTTTTGAACCCCTTTATCCATCCATGCTCTGAGTTAGTTCAATTCCTTGATTTGCCAGTTATGTTGGGCTTCTACAGTCTCTTTTGCCTTAAGCTAGTTTGAGTCGATATATATGTGTATGTGTGTATATAATGTATATATGTATATGTATCTTTTATTTACAGCTGAAAGAATCCAGGTTAATATGTTCTTTTTAGTGCAATATTTAGGATATTCAGTTTAGCCCCAAGTCACTTGCAACTCAGAGGCCGCAATTCTTGAATTTGCCATTTGGTTTGGGTTTATTCCTACAGTATTTGGTTGGTTCTAGAATCTTGGAGCCCTTACTATTTTTTTTTTTTTAAGATTTTATTTATTTGAGAGAGAGAAAGAGAACAAGTAGGGGAGGGACAGGGTCAGAAGGAGAGGGAGAAACAGACTCACTGTTGAGTAGGGAGCCAGATGCGGGGCTCAATTCCAGCACCCTGGGACCATGACCTGAGCTGAAGGCAGACGCTTAAACGACTGAACCACCCAGGTGCTCCTTGAAGCTCTTATTATCAAACACTTGTTTATCAGGAATCCTTTGGATCAACACTGATACAGAGAACAATAAGGTACCCAGTGGACTATCTGAAAGAGAAAAATCCTGAAGAAGCATACATGTAAGGAACTCACTATTTCTAGTCTACATGTATATACCCTCAAACATCTCTTGGAGTCTCAACTAAACTGGTCTCTGCACAGGGAGGTCAGAGTAGTATTTTCATCTGGGGAAATTATTATTAAACTCCATTTAAGTAATTAACAAACAGATATTTTTAATATTCACCTTTGCAAATTGAGTTAAATAATGAGTTCTGAATGCAACCATGTAAGATAAAACTTTTGAGGACACAAATACAAGGACATAAGGAGACTCATTGCCATTAAAATTCTATTTTCGTGATTTGGAACTATTATAATATTTCATTTGAAGAGGAATTAAATAGAAAAAATATTAAAAAGCAAAAAAAAAAAAGCCAGTGACTAGAAGGTATGTAAACCACATAAGTGGGAGAAAATGATCAGAAATTACAGAATATTAATCAGTAATAACATGGAAGTTTAGAACCAAAGCTGTTAGTTAGAGAGCTCAATCAGTATATTTTCTGGACTGTTCTATCTCCAACACCTATAAAGTTCTGTCACTGCCACCAGGAGAAAATCATAGAAAATATTTTTTTCTTGCATTACAAAATTAAATTAGTTCAAATTAAAATAAATGGTTTTTTAGAATGTTTTTTGAAAAAATTAAAATGTGGTGTTTGTTTCATTTTGTTTTGTTTTAGAACAGAGGGTTATATCCACACTGGGAGATCACAGCATTCCCCACCAGAAATACAACTTGTAAAAGGGCTTGGAGGTTTTCCAGGAAAATGCCCAGTGACATTTGAGACTCACAGTTGAACAACCAGAATGCCAAGATCAATACTCCAGAGCAAGGAAAGGTAACAGGAACGTCGATAACTTCAGAAACGTTAGCTGCATGTGGTGAGCAGATGTGATTCACCAAATACCCATGTGTGGCACTATAGTTCTCAGCTTCCTTTGCAGTTAGGACTTCAGCAGTTGAAGTTCAGCCTAGTTCAGCCTAGCTCCTAGGCTGAAGCAGTTCTCAGTAGGTGTGCTTCTTCCCTTTCCCTATCAGTTTTCCATGGTGACCACCAATGCCAGATGACATAACTAGACAATAAAGTCTACCCACATTAGATTTTATGATCATAAAATAAACTTGTTGTCTAAAACCATTAAATATACATATTAATATATTTGTATGTTATTATTAATATAATAATATAAGAAGGCAAGGAACTCTTTTCTCGGATGGAAGAGACTATATCTCTGAGCCTTGTTGGAATAATACCTCACTGGTATTATTAAGGCCCATGGAACTAAGAGAAGCCTATCATTACTGAGAGGCCAGTGTTAGAGATTGACTGAGAGAATATTCATCGCTTGAGGAAAATGGCCTCAAATTTGGAGATTCTCTAAACTATCTGCAATACTATGTTAGAGGGGAGCACGGTAGAGGAGCTGAGGAAGAACCCAACACTAGCATGCTAAATCTCCTCAGACTTTGAATAATGACAGGTCTCTGGTTCCCTGAGTGATTGTGCCTGGAGTCCTACTGTAACCCGCTGCCTAAATGACCGGGGTCTCTCATAAGCTCCATGAGTGCTTGCCAAGCTGATTCATAGACTCTCAGACTCATTCTGAGCCACTGTGGTGCTAGACATAGACTGACTGGCTTTGAACCCTGCCTCTGACACTTCCAAGCTGGATGACCCACCCTAAATTATTTTGATCACACTAGCTCCCCTCTACCTTACTTTGCCCATCTTTAAAATGGGGATAATAATATTTACCTCATAGAGTTATTACGAAGATTCAGTAAGATATTCATGTAAAGTGTGTAGAATAGTTTATAGTTTCTGTCACACCAAAGCACTCAGTAATGATTTTCTTTCAGCATTGTTATTACTACTGCTTGGATGACCAAAAGGTGCTGAAAGCTGGTATGTAGTAGAAGCCCTCCATTTTGGATCTAATCTTTGAGATTTAAATTCTAGACACAAATTCGTATAGAGTTTATTATATTCTCTTGGGATTGGGAATTTAGGCTTTTGTACCTTCTTAAATATGAAACACTCTTTAAACCTGCATGTTCTGTGATTTCAGACATGAACTATTTTTAGAGCATTTGGTATGAAAGCTGGGAAGGTAGGAGGGTATGCATGGACAGTGATGTAGTAGAGTTAATATTTTCAGAAGTTTAATAATTTTTCTTCAACTTCTTTTTTTTAGGGGGGGAGGTGCAGAGGGAGAGAGAACTTTTTTTTTTTTTTAAAGATTTTATTTATCAGAGAGATCATGAGCGGGGTGGCGGGGGAAGCAGACTCCCCACTGAGCAGGGAGCCCGATGCAGGACTCGATCATGACCTGAGCCGAAGGCAGATGCTTAACCAACTGAGCCACCCAGGTGCCCTGGGAGAGAGAGAACTTTAAGCAAACTCCACATGCAGTGCAGAGCCCGACTTGGGTCTTGATATGACGGTGAGATCATGACCTGAGCTGAAACCAAGAGTCAGGTACTTAACCAACGAAGCCACCCAGGCACCCTTTTCTTCAACTTCCCATTAAGAGGTATTTGTTCTTGTTTTCATCCAGGATAATAAGTTTGTATGCTCTTTTCATGAGAGGTGGCTTCAAGGATGCTGGTAGATATTCCATTTCTTTATTAGAATGCTGGTTATTTAGGTGTGTTCAGTTTGTGAAAATACATAGATTCGACATTTATGATTTGCGCACTCAAGTTTTACATTTAAAAAGTCTTGATTAGAAGTGTGGTCTAGTGTTCTTTACATTCTGCTAGATTGGAAAATTTTTACACACATGCTCATTTTATGATTTGTGGTATTGCATAAAACAGTTATTTCTGTAATAACCCTAAACATGCAATTATTAAGAAGTGATATATTTCACTTGAGACAAATATATGTTTATTAAAAATGTATTATTTTTTAAAAAATAGCTCTTTTGTTTACTTCTGAGTGTGTTATCTAATGTGTTTGATCTTGTATCGAAGGATAATTGCTTATTACTTATAGACGTTACCTTATAGACTCAAAGTTGCCCACCAATGGAAAAAAACCTGATGATTCATTATGCAACTTGATTATGTATTATGATTCTCTTTAATGTTTAAACTACACTTAGAACCATACATTCTTATTAATATAAATCACATTTTAGCGATTTAAAAGAAATTTATTACTATGTAGTTGAGTGAATGCAAAATTGTCAAAATACATTGTGAATTTTAAAAATAGGCAACATAAAAAACATTGTGTATATCATTTTATACCTGAGTAAAAAACAGGAAGAAGAGAGACTATATATTTATTTTTCTTACATAGGCTTAAATTATACCTAAAAGAACACAAGAGACTAATAAAAGTGACTTTTTTTGGTAAGGTAAGTGGGAACCAGGAAAATTTGTAACAAAATTGAAATGAGAAGACACTTCATAGGAAATATCCTTATGATTTTAAATGAAAAATATAGATTACCTACTCAAAATTAAATAAATGATACACAAGCATACAATAACTTTCCTAAGATAGTAATTCTTTAGGTTTTAGGGCATTTATCCTCAAGACCCATATAAAACACACAGACACCCACAGGCAATACACACTCCATCTGGAGGGATGATACTGTTAGCAAGGGAATCTAGCACATTCCGTAGAACAGGCAGGAAGAGAGGGAGGCAGGAAGAGTCTTGCAGTGTGGGACAGGAGCCAAAGGTAAACTTTGCTGCCTTGTAAGATAGGTCTTTGTAATGACTATGAGGGCTGCCAACTTTGGGGTAAAACTGAAGGACATCATTTTCACAAAGATTCTTCCCCTTCATGCTTGGAAAGATGAATTGCTTGTTACTCCCAGAGTTCCATGAGATGAATTCATTATTTTAAGATGAAATGAGTTGAGATTGAAAGAATATGTTCTGCATTTTATATACTAAATAGATGATACTCTTCCTGTCTCTTAGCAATACTCATTGAAGTGTTGCTATAATATCTTTTTTTAATATAAATTGATTTTTTTATTACAGTCATCTGGAATGTCTCATGTTTCCTGTCATTTATAATAAAACACGTACATGGATTCATATATTTCAAGTAGTTGTTTAAAGTTTACTTTAAAGCAGTAAAACATTTTTTGCTGGAGGGGTAGGGAGAGAGAGTAGAGGAGAGAAAAAGAAATTATAGTTACTCTGAGAAAAAGTTCAAACCTTTGATACCTAAAGCCTTTTAAAAATTCTTAGGTTAGTCAGTTTTGCTTACCTGCATCTTCCTGCCAAAGAGATTTCAAGAAAAATAATTGATTTAAATAATATAAAATTTTCTTTTTGTATGTGTATTTTTTGTTTGTTTTTAACTTACTTAAATTCAATTAGTTAATGTAGAGTGTATCATTAATTTCAGATGTAGAGTTCAGTTTTTCATCTGTTGCATATAACACCCAGAGCTCATTATATCATGTGCCCTCCTTAATGCCCGTCACCCAGTTACCCCCCCCACCTCTCCTCCAGCAACCCTCAGTTTGTTCCTTATGGTTTGTCTCCTTCTCTGATTTCATCTTATTTTATTTTTCCCTCCCTTGCCCTATGATCTTCTGTTTTGTTTCTTAAATTCCTCATATGAATGAAACCATAACTGTCTTTCTCTGATTGACTTATTTCCCTTAGCATAATACCCTCCAGGTCCATCCATGCCGTTATAAATGGTAAGATTTCATCCATTTTGATGGCTGAATAATATTCCATTTTATATACACACACCACATCTTTTTTTAATTTTTCTTCTTGTCCCCTTTATTTTTTTATTAACATGTATTATTTGTTTCAGGGGTACAGGTCTGTGATTCAACAGTCTTACACAATTCACAGGGCTCACCATAGCACTTACCCTCCCCAATGTCTATCACCCAGCCACCCCATCCCTCCCACCCCCCACCACTCCAGCAACCCTCAGTTTGTTTCCTGAGATTAAGAGTCTCTTATGGTTTGTCTCCCTGTCTGGTTTCATCTTGTTTCATTTTTTTCCCTCCCTTCCCCTATGATCCTCTGTCTTGTTTCTCAAATTCCTCATATCAGTGAGATCATATGATAATTGTCTTTCTCTGATTGACTTATTTCACTTAGCATAATACCTTCTAGTTCCATCCACGTCATCGCAAATGGCAAGATTTCATTTTTTGATGGCTGTATAATATTCCATTGTATATATATACCACCTCTTCTTTATCCATTCGTCTGTTGATGGACACCTAGGCTCTTCCCATAGTTTGACTTTTGTGGACATTGCTGCTATAAACACTGGGGTGCAGGTGCCCCTTCGGATCACATTTGTATCTTTGGGGTAAATAACTGGTAGTGCAATTGCTGGGTAGTAGGGCAGCTCTATTTTCAACTTTTTGAGGAAACTCCATACTGTTTTCCAGAGTGGCTGCACCAGCTTGCATTCCCACCAACAGTGTAGGAGGGTTCCCCTTTCTCTGCATCCTCGCCAACATCTGTTGTTTCCTGACTTGTTAATTTTAGCTCTTCTGACTGGTGTAAGGGTGGTATCTCAATGAGGTTTTGATATGTATTTCCCTGATGCCAAGTGATGTGAGCAATTTTTTCATGTTTCTGTTGACCATTTGTATGTTTTTGTTGCAAAAATGTGTGTTCATGTCTTCTGCCCCTTTCTTGACTGGATTATTTGTTCTTTGGGTGTTGAGTTTGATAAGGTCTTTATAGATCTTGGATACTAGCCCTTTATCTGATAAGACATTTGCAGATATCTTCTCCCACTCTGTTGGTTGTCTTTTGGTTTTGTCGACTGTTCCCTTTGGTGTGCAAAAGCTTTTTATCTTGATGAAGTCCCAATAGTTCATTTTTGCTCTTGTTTCCCTTGACTTTGGAGACATGTCTAGCAAGAAGTTGCTATAGCTAAGGTCACAGAGGTTGCTGCCTGTGTTCTCCTCTAGGATTTTGATGGATTTCTGTCTCACATTTAGGTCTTTCATCAGTTTTGAGTTATCTTTGATGTGGCTGTCCAATTTTCCCAACACCATTTGTTGAAGAGACTATCTTTTTTCCATTGAATATTCTTTCTTGCTTTGTCAAAGATTAGTTGACCATAGAATTGAGGGTCCATTTCTGGGTTCTCTGTTCTGATCCACTGATCTCTACTGATCTATATGTCTGTTTTTGTGCCAGTACCATGCTGTCTTGATGATTATAGCTTTGTAATAGAGCTTGAAGTCTGGCATTGTGATGCCACCAGTTTGGTTTTCTTTTTCAACATTCCTCTGGCTATTCAGGGTCTTTTCTGGTTCCATACAAATTTTAGGATTATTTGTTACAGCTCTGTGAAAAGTGCCAATGGTATTTTGATAGGGATTGTTCTGGGTAGCAAAGACCTAAATATAAAATTTTCTAATTGTGATAAGTGTCAAAATCATTTTGCTATGAAATCAAGATTCTTCAAATGAAAATTGCCAAGATTTTCTTGTCTGATATTTACATTTAAAAATATTGTTTAAAATTGTACAAGAGCACCTGGGTGGCACAGTTTGTTAAGTGTCCAACTCTTAACTTTGATTTTAGCTCAGGTTGAGATCTCAGGGTCTCAGGGTTGTGAGATCGAGCCCCGCATTGGGCTCCACGCTCAGCTGTGGAGTCTTCTTGAGATTCTCTCTCCCTCTGCCCCTCCCACTTGTGTTCACTCTCTCTTTCTCTCTAAAATAAATCTTTAAAAAATAAAAAAAAATTGTATAGCATATTTGTTGTAACCTTTTGTCCTGTCAATGTATAATACTTATACAAAATGGGAAAGCAATAATTTAACTAGTATATAAAATTACTACTTATTGCAAAGTCAATTTGATTTGGATTGAGAAAATCTAGTTTCAAGTCTAGACTCTTCCGGTTACCAGCTATGTGATGGGGTATGAAGGCAGGACATGCTTCTTTCCATGTCTTAAGTGTCTCGTGGTTAAATGCAGATGGTAGTATATGATACACTGGGTGGCAAATAGAATCAAATACAAAATTGTATAAAAATATTTTCTAAATTTTGGTGACCTATAAAATATTATTCATTCACTTACAGATTTTTCAAAAGATTTTATTTATTTATTTGAGAGAGTGAGAGAGAAAGAGAGAGAATGAGAGGGGAGAGGGTCAGAGGGAGAAGCAGACTCCCCATTGAGCAGGGAGACTGACGTGGGCTCCATCCTCTGACTCCTGGAGCTGAAGGCAGACTCTTAACCAACTGAGCCACCCAGGTGCCCCCTTACTTATAGATTAATTGGAAAATTTATAAGTGCCCACAATGCATCGCTGTGTAGAGATAGATCTACAAAGCAAAAGGTAGTAACAACACCTAAATGAAAATATTGCTTTGTGATAAAAGCAGATATTTTTCCCAAGTTCTAACTTTCTCGAACTTTTCTGTTGAAGTCATTATTATGAATATTGCTTATCAGAATGATAAGTTGGCTGTGGTTGGATTGCACTATTTTTTTCAGTTTTGTATCTTTTCATTTGATAGAAACAAAGTTAGCCATTCTGTATGGTAGTGCCATTTGTTCATGATTTTTAAAAACTATTGCTATTGATCCGACTTCCTTCCAGGCTTTTTACACCTCACATCAACATTTCACACTAATAAGTTAATTTGATGGCTTGCTGCTCCCAGTAGTTTAATTTCTCAAACTTTCGGGGTCACATACATAATGTGTGGATGGTGCCACATAAGACAGCATTGTGATAGTTTCAAATTTGTGGAGGTGTACTCATTAGGGTGCGTCAGCTTATCAAAAAAACCTCCCCATGTAAATTTCTTTCCATGCCATGTTTTTTTCTTAGGGCACATCTATAGTGACAAAATGGTGGATGAATAAGCCAACAGATGGTTTTATCTCAATGACTGCATCGTGGGATGCATCATTAGTTTCGTGTCTGTGCTATGCTAGGAATGCTGGCTTTACTGGAGGCATCTGGCTGGCAGCTCCCTGGGGGGTTGTCACACACACATAACCCGAGCTTCCCAGCTGTGTTTCAGTTCCCTGGTGTTTAGTCTGGCATGAAAAGGTGTTCATGAGCCAAGCTAATCCTCTTGTTAATTCTGTGAGTAGCTAGAAGAGAACTCTTAAATCCTAAACTCCTAATATCTATACTGACTTCCTTCTTTCATTTAAATTGGTTGATTTGTCAAAGTTTTGTTTTTGTTTTTTTAGCTTTGATCAATGAGATCAGGATTATTGCAAAACAGATACTTCATTTCAACTAAAAACATTGATATAATGAAATAAACATGGGGCAGTTAAACAAGGAGGCCACCACTAGATACAATTACAAAGGTTTTATTGTTTTGTGTTTAGCTCACCAAATAAAAGTAATGGCTAACGCAGTTTTTAGCAGTACCTTTCTAATTTATCATACAAAAACCAACCCTCTCAGATTAAGAGTCTATAAAATATATTTAGGAAAATAAAAAGGTTGACCTCTTGAGCTCAACAGTTTATTTATGAATCTCCTGAAGCTTCTTCCATGTCCTAGAAAAATATGGTTAAAAAACAGACACCAAGAAAAAAGGATGTCTTTGTAATATGATGGAGGAGAACTGTAGTTAAATAATATAAATTACACATATAAAATATATAAAAATGGGAGAAGGGAGAAGGCAAGCAGGTGAAATACCACTTTTGCTTTCTGAGGATTAGATTGCTGATTTGACCCACATTGTTATGGAATTTTATATTAGATTTTTGTTGATAATACTCCAATGGCTTACATTAGAAAGCATTTTTTTCTCCACTCACAGGTCTACAAGATAGCTGAGGCATCTCTTCTCCAGGCTCTGGGTGCATTTAGATGTGTTCATTATAGGGGCACCTGAGTGGCACAGTCGGTTGGGCATCCAACTCTTGGTTTTGGCTCAGGTTTATGATCTCAGGGTCATGAGACAGAGCCCCACGTCCTGCTCCATGCTTAGCATGGAGTCTGCTTGGGATTCTCTCTTCCTCTCTCTCTGCCCCTCCTGCTCATGTGCGTGCACTCTCTCTCTCTCTCTCTAAAATAAATCTTTAAAAAAATAAAAAAATAAATGTGTTCATTAAGCTGTCATTCTGAGATGCAATGAATAATGAGGGCATGTTCTTCTCATGGCAGAAAGGTATAGATAAGAGGCCAAACCAAAACACAGAAGTGTGTTTAAAGCCTCTGTCTCAATAACTTGTATGTCATATCCCATCATATTTCTTTGGTCAAGGGAAACCACATGATGAATCCAAACATCGATAGAGTGAAAACATATTCTCCAGTGGTAGGGTGGGGAGAATAAACATTTGTGGTGTAATTATACACTCTACACATAGTTTGTAATTTGGATAACAAATATTAACTTTCACCCACAGAATATATCCACCACAATGCCAGTGAAGATTCCTTCCTCCCCTCAAAATTTTATGCTTTTATGGCATCAGATTTAAAGTTCAAAATCTTGAGATAATCTCTACATCATATCTGCCCCTCCCCTCAACCAACTTTTAGTGGTGGAATTGGAAGGAATAATCTACAAAAATGTGTAGTTTCTTGGCCACCCACATCTGGTTCCAAAGCCAGTGGCAATAAATTTAAGGTTTTTTCTTCAGGTTTCCTCCTGGTATCAATTTCTGTATTACTTTGCTTTTGCAGTATTGGTAATGTATAACAAGGGATCGAGCATGACAGTAATTTACAGCAACACACAATTCCCACAAATAGTCCTATAGGTTAGCTGTGGGGGCTCTGGTCCAGACTGTTGATGAAGATTGAATTGGTGCCACATGTCTGTTATCTTGGCCAGAGGAGTATTGCCAACCGAAAGAGCTCTTTCCTTGTGGAGTGAGCAAAAGTGAGAGAGACCAAAACAAAGAACTCATGAGCATTTTGAGTTTTTCCTTAGGATGTGGCTTATGTCCCATTCTCTCCCATTCTGTTTGTCAAAGTAAGTCACATGACCAAAATCAAAATCCATGAAATAGGGAATTTTACTCTTCCCAAAGAAGGTGCAAAGGGAGAGTAAATATTTGTGAAAGTAATACAATCTACCTCAAATGGTTAACTGGGTCGTAGCCAAATAAAATATAGTTGTGGGCTTCAGTGGGAATAAGTTTCGGAACTTACCCAAGAGGAAACTATTACCTTTAAAATAATCCTCCTTTGTTTCCTTGAATAATTTTCTCAATGCCATTCAGCGTCCTCACAGTTCTGCTTGCACACAAAATTTGCTTTGCTAGAACATTCCTTGTAGAGAAAAGAGCTGGGAAGAAGTAGAACAATGTAAATCACTGAAATTGTAGGCCACAGGTATTTATTCTTTTATGACCTTGAAAAGGTTATTTTCAATGAGGCAATCATGCATTTTAAGATTATAAAATTAGCATTATTAGTTCCTTGGGAGACTGTGACCTTTTAAATAGCTTTATATTGCTGTGATTACTAGAAAAGGGAAAGGAAACAAAAACTAAATAAAATCTCAAGTGTTTAGGCTTATGATTTCATTGAATCCATATAATATGGCTTTATAATTTATTATGAAATATTAAAAGACAAAGTAGGGGAAATACTCAAGTGCAAAGAAATTGACAAAGTTTGTCTAGTATCATTTCATAAATAGAAAGCTTGATTAAAGAGAATCGTCTGGAGTTTAAAGGTGGGTTAATATGCCTCTCAATAGCAGCATTATACATTAAAATACTGTTCAAGAAGGTAAAATATATGAATCATTGAATAAGCAGGGTTATAATTTTGGCAAAATTTTTGTCATTATTGACCAAACTTATTTTTATGAAAATGACTTTCTCAAAAGAAGATAAATACAAACTGCTAGAAATACAAATGCTTATTTATTTTATGATTTTTTTCTTTCAGGTACCCTTAGAAGAGCTGCATTTACTCCTGCACAGGTGTTTCAACCTTTATAATGAGTTTGATTCAATTCAACAAACATCTATATAGTCTCACCCATGGGCAATACACCATGGAAATATGAAGGCAAAAATGCCCCTTTAACTGGGGATATTAATATTCACTGGGGAGAATATGCCTGTTGTAGTTTGTCTTTGAAGAAACAACTTCACCCAGCTTTTAACATGTAAAAAGTGCTAATCAGTGTTACCATAATGTAGTAGTGCTTCTAATAAAAGTTCTGACAACCTGTCAGCCGCTTTCCCTGCCTGCCTCCTAAAGTGCTCAGTATTTTTGGTTCCAACATCCTGAGATGACAGTGCTTGGAGAGTTTGCTGCTTATTTTATAACCTATTCAGCAGAAATTATTTCCATGGCTGCAAGCCACTGGGCGTGGACTAACTGTGACTTGGCACAGTAGTGTTTCCTTCCATTTGACTTAATTTAAGCCATCTTTTCCAGCTGTACCTTCCAGTGAATGCCTGCACCTTTCTGCAAAGGGTGCTAGAGAGAGCATCGAACTGACCATTTGAATAGCCATGTTGTAGCCCCAGGTGCATGACCACGTGGCTCTACTTTACTGTTTAATCTGTTACCATCTATTGATTTGATCTCTGTCTTCTCAAGGTCTCTCTCAACTTTATTTCTCCTCTGCGTTTTGCTTCCCTTCCTCAGTCTCTTCTGCACAGTACCCCAGTCCTCCAGCTTCAGAACGAAGGAAGCCTGGCTGCACACTTGGCACATTTTGTGGGCTCTAGTTTCCTTCTCTATTAAAAAGAAACAATGATACTCATCTTTGTTAGTAGGAAAAGTAAGCTAAAGCCATTATAGTGCTTAAGATACTGCTTTGCACAGAGCAGGGACTTGCCCTGTCTGATCCCCAAGGGTTACTAATTCCCCGTTCCTTTCCATCTCTAGGCCATTTACTTGTTTGCTCCTGGGGTCTTTATGAAAGAACCTGGCCAGGGGTGATGAGGGTTGGAGAGACGTGAGACCCACCGGGCTCTACGTGGGCTTTTGGTTGGAAAGGGCCACAGCTGAACAATGGGTGATAGAAGAAAAGCTGGGGTTTTATACAAGAAAATGGTGGAGAAGTCTAGCCACACTGGCACGGCTGAAATAATTCTGCCTTAGTTTTGCCGAGACACTCCAGGGCTGGTCTACCTGGATATTTAGCTCTCTGAGTTAAGTACTACTTAGGTTAATTTTAGCAAATTTCCGATGGTCACATACTGTCTTCACAGTTTTTGCCCCATTTGTTTACCATCAGCCTTATTATTTTTTCACTTTAAAATGACCTACATTTTCACTATTTTGTTCAGTCTTATTCAAGCACTAGTATGTGTAAAGTTTTGTTTTGATGTGGTAATTACGTTTAACCTTTCGAAACCCCCTTCACTCCTCCTTCCCCCCATCTCTGGCAACCACCAGTCTGTTCTCTGTATATATGAGCATTTTCTTCCGACTTTTTTTTTTTTAGATTCTACATATAATTGAGATCATATGGTATTTTCCTTCTCTGACTTATTTCACTTGGTATTATGCTCTTGATATCTATTTATGTTGCAGCAATGGCAAAATTTCATTCTTTTCATGGCTGAATATTCCATTTTATATATATATATGTACATATACATACACATGCACACAATTTCTTCATCCATTCACCCATCAATGGACACTTAGGTTGTTTGCATATCTTGGCTATTATAAATAATGCTGCAGTGAACATGGGGATGCAGATATCTTTTCAAGCTAGTGTTTTCATTTTCTTCAGATGAACACCCAGAAGTAGAATTCCTGGATTATATGGTAGTTCTGTTTTTAATATTTTGACGAACTTCCATACTGTTTTCCATAGTGGCTGCACTAATTTACATTCCCACCAACAGTGTACAAGGGTTCCTATGTTAATTTCTTAATACACATTCAAGTAAATATATAACGATTAAAATCTGTATTTCACTTAAATCTTCTCAATGACCTTTGGGAAACATTGGCTTAGTTTTGCATAGAGTTGGCCAATGGGTGGGGGTGATGGTTGAAGAACTAGGTATGTGAAGTAGGAGAAAAAAATCTGCTTTCGTAGGAAATACTAGTTAGTGGAGGCTCTTGTCTTTCTACTTGTATAGCATATTCTTGAGAAGTGGCTTGATGTTGTGTTTAAGGGCACAGATTTGAGAGCTTGACTTCAAAGCACAGCTGTCCTCTTCTAGTCATGTGTGACCATGGGCAAGTTACTTAGCATCCTTGTGCCTTAGTTTCCTTATCTTTAAGAATGGGGATAAAAAGAGGGTCATAAGACTTTTGTGAGAATAAAAGGAGTTACATATATAAACCTCTCAGAAGGTAGTGGCACGTAGTAACTATAAACTGATATTATTGTACTAAGAAAGAGAAGAGCAAATCAATCTCAGAATTTCCAGTAACATCTAGTGGGAAGACCTGAGTTTACTTTTAACAACCCAACTAACATTTTACCCAAGCACTAAACCAAATATCTTGGATCTTTTCTTTTTTTCACTAAGATAATTTGGCATTAATTCATAATGGTTAGGCTGCTTCTGGTAAGACTTTATGTATTCCCTTTTTCTGCTCTTCTAATGTGCCAGTGTAAAGATTTCATTTTCAAAATTGTATTATTTATTACTTATATTATGACTTAAAACAATAAATCTATCAGGGTTTAAAAGTTCAAGTCAATAAGATGCTGTCTATATTCCAACCACAACATTTAAAAAACATATTATGCCAAATGCATGATATTTTAATTCTTTGGTGATATATTGAAGAATGATATTCCAAATTATATTATTCATACAATGAATCAGTAGAGCTTAATTTTTTAAAATGCTGGAATGAAGAAAGAAATTTACTATGCTCAAAGCTCTTGGTTAATTGTGCACTTTAATATAAGGGCAGGACAGCAGATCACACCTTAGTTTTTTAAACTTTAAAGACAATGAATAAGCCACTTTGTGTGAAAACTGATGTGTGTCCTCATTCAAATGCTCTACTTTTACTTTGTGGATGCTGTCAGAGTTGTGAGGGGAGAGTAGATGTTGGCCAGATGAATGCAGACTATTCTCCACAGCTGGTTACCTGCTTAGGTACACCTGTTCCTGGAAAGATATCAGGTGACTTCTGTAGATGTGTAGGGAAAAAAAAATAGGAGTGTAGAATATTTTCTTTTCCTTGCCTGGTCATGAAACCTCAAGACAGCATAGCAGCTGGTTAAACAGGGAAGAAACATCGGTTTCTGGTGTTGCTTCCTGACCTTTTACCGCCTTTGGGCAGCTATCCTTATGTGCATATTGTGAGTATATGCTAAAGTCTCCTTTGATGGCAACTCAGGAAATAACTGGTTTTTGTAACATTTATGCAATAACATTTATGCAACATTATGCAACATTGATGCAATATGCAATTAGAGATAATACAATTAAAAGAAAAGGCAGGGAACAATACACTCCTTCATCCTTAATTTCCAAAATTGTTCCCATATTTGTTATATGGACATAAATGAATTATCAACATGTCACTGGAAGGGGGGAAGGGTCTAGAACATGACTTCTGATCTGAAGGCTTTTTTTTTTTATTAAATGAAATCCATAACATTGATGTTGAGTTAAAAAAAAGATGTACCAGACATAGTTCTGTTTATGAATGAACCTAGCTTCCACCTGAGGAGGTAAAATACATACATGAAAACAGCGAAGTAATCTGGGAAAACTGATAGTATGAAACATTTTACAAGGTAGATTTTATTCAAGAGCTAAATGAGTAAGTTTTATCCATTTCGGAAAGGAAAAAGTGTGGTTCAAGATTTTTTTTTGGTCTTTTTTAGGAAAGGTGAGCCAATGTTTGTGACAGATATAGTGAAAGAGACATTGAAAGGTGGGGAGAATTGTAGAAGTGTGTAGCGAGGTGAGAAAGCATAGAGAATTTCAGTCACCTGGTTGGTTGGATGTGCTGGCTGATTCATGAAAGCAGGAAGTGGAAATGAAGCTAGAAAGATAAAGAAGAGTGATTTTGGAGGGTCTTGAATGCTCAACAAATTCAAACTTTATTCTACGGTCAGAATGTAATCGAAAGCTTTTGAGTAGAAGAATATGTAAAAAAAAACAAAAAACAAACCTGTTTTGTTTTTTCTGAATAGAAGTTTGTGATGGTGGCATTATGCACAAATTTTTCTTCTAATTTTTGTACTATATTTTCTACAAGTGTATTTATGCCAACAGTGGAAGCAAATTAAGAAAATAATAAACATGTGAGAAAGCTATATTTTAGGCAAAACAGTGTGGTGATGGTATATGGGATAATTGCATATACTGATGCTGAAAAGGTAAAACCTAAATCCCAGTCAACTCTTTGGGTTAACCACAGACATGTCTGCATATTCCTGTTATTGCCTATAAGCCTTAAGACTTGTTTTATGTTATAAAAGGGTTAAGAAGAAGTAGTCATCAGAATAATATGATCACATAATTTTTTAAAAAATAGAAAAATCTGTCATACATGCAACCAACTGACTGTATTCCACTTATAATAAATTAGGTGTTCTAAACAGGTTTTCTACCAAAACTTATTGAAAGTAGCATTTTGTTGCTATGACAACTGAGAATAGCAACTGGAAACTAGAACATTAAAGGTGAGACAGAAAAGACAGACAAATAGTTCATATTTAGCTATATGGTATTCCTTTTGAGTTTTTATAAATCCAAGGAAGAATTTGAAATTTTTGAATGTTCAAAAATGAATAGTTTTTCTCCTTAAAATCATATAGATTTAGAATGTCCAGTTATATTTGCATCATATGTTGGTTATTAAATAAAATAAGTCAACTCTCCTTCATTTCTTCTGAATCTCAAAAACCTTCATCTATTTGAGCTATGATTGATTACTTTTGGTAGATTCTGAACGTTTCGACCCTTAGTTAGGACATATATCTATTTATTGATTGAAATTCTGATTTTCAAAGTGTGCTTTTTGAATCCTAAGGGTTCCACAAAGTATCTCTAGAGTTTCTTTGGAAAGAAATATCAGCATGGCCACTTGATTTGGGTGTTTTCTATTTCTTTTAGGTTTCACCTCAACACCACACTAAAAATGGCAATTGTGGAACTCAGGAAAGGAGCAGGTAGCTTCATAATTCAGAAAGTTTGCAGCAATTTGATAAAAATTACAAGATTTTTTTTAAAAGATTCATTTATTTGAGAGAGAGAGCACACGAGCAAGGGGAGGGGGAGAGGGAGAGAGCGAATCCTCAAGGAGACTCCACGCTGAGCACGGGGGCCACCAAGGGCTCAATCCCAGGACCCTGAGATCATGACCTGAGCTGAAATCAGGAGTTGGCTTCTTAACCAATGGAGCCACCCAGGCACTTATTTTGTAATTACTATTTGGAGGCTTTTGAAAAATCTTAATTGATATCAACATTTATTGAATTCCTACTACTAGGTCCTGGGATACTGTATCATGGTAACATGATATCTGTCCTAAAGGAAGTTAATGTGTGCACATAAAGAGACAAAAAGTACCTAACTAAATACTGGAGAAGTATAATATAATATATTGAAAAACAGGGCAAGAAAATATTTTTTTAGCTTCATAAAAAGCATAAAAGAAAAAAATTTTTTCTGGCTACTAAAAAATAAATTTCATATAGGAGGTGACAGTCAACCACGTGGAAAATATCAAGGTGTAGATGGGCACTGTTTTGGGCAAATTAAAACTTTGCCAGGCACGTCAGGACATGTGTTCACTGTATTCAGGGAAGATGTTACTGACAGGTGTATATAGCCTTGTGGAAGTAGAAAAACAAAATTTAGAATCCCTATCATTATTATCTAGGAAGGTACATCTGAATTTTGGACTTGTGCATGCCCTTTCATAAAAAATAAAGCTATAGTGAGGATGTGTCCACATTTCTGCCGAGTAGGAGGATACATTTAAACTAAGATTCTTGAATATAAGCGACATGGATTACCCTTGAAAATCTCCTGCCTGGCAAGTCTTTAGTATTAGTAAAGGCAAGGGAGGTTTGGAGGGTTGGAAGCCTTCTCTGCCACAGGAGTAAGCAAGTATGGAGGAGAGGAGGCTGTCCTTCTGTGCTGGATGAAGTTATCCAAGGTCCCTCCCCACCCACCACCCTCATTCATGTAAGCAGGAAAAGAAAGGGGAGAAATTCCAAAACCTGGCTTCAGGTGAAGGTAAAAAACTTATAATTCAGAGATACACTCATTCTTTCATTTATTTATTTGGTAAATATCAGGTACCTTCTGGTGGGGAATAAAACCAGCCCCAAACTCATGATCTAGTGGGAAAAGACAAACATTAAACAAGTAAACAACGATGCCCCCAGTTGTAACAATAAGTGTGATATGTGCTCACTAAATGTTTGTTGATTGAGTAACAGATGCAGTCATAAATATAAACTGGGAGCGGGATAAGCAGGGAGGATTTGGCTTATGTGGTCAGGGAAAGTCATTCTGCAGATCTAGGCAGAGGCAGAAGGACAGTGCTGTCTCTTCCATTCTGACCATCCACCCTGAACCACTAACTTGAGTTGGGGAAAACAACGTAGAGTCTGGTAGAAGATTCCAGGGTCCTAGTGGCCCTCAACAGGTTAGAATAAGCCATGTGGAGGAATATGTTTAGGGAGAGGTTGATGTCTATGGGGGGGGGAGATTGATTAAGGGATTAAGATATTGAGGGTCCCATTTTATTTCCAGGATTTTTTCCAAAGTCATTAGAATTACATGCTAAGGAGCCCCATTGGAGATGAACCCGAATTCACAATGATTCTCCCAGTCTTCTTTGAAGAAATTTCTTTTTGTAACTGTTGTATTTGACTTCATAAATATTTAAAAATCTAATCCAGTCTTCATTTTTCTGTTTCAGATTAAAGGACTCCTACCTGTTAGAGAAGATAGGAAGTACTTAGCTAATACATTCATGTTGATTTCTTATCTCTCTGATCTTGAAAGCTCTTGAAAATTAAGGCCGCCTTATGAATGTTCGTGCCCATTCTCTGGAGAGCAATTGTATTGCATCAATTTTTTATGGAGCATGGTTAATTTATTTATTGTTGGTATAAGGGATTTGACAATAGAAATGTACTTACTTTTATTATTTTTTCCCCTTTCTGTTCGGGTTTATTTTAAAGGAGTTTCTTTGGAATGCAGAATACGTAGCCTTTATTACAGGTAAACGCTAACTTTTATATATAAAAAAAATTAAGTCTAGAGAAGAAAGAGACGTCTAGTGGATGCTGATACCTATGAGTTATTTGACAGTATGTTCCTTGCTATTCCCCAAATTTCCATTTTGCTGTGCTGCATTACACATACATTTGGCAGGTAAAGCCATTTACCCTGAGAAACAGTGTATGAATAAATAGCAAAGTGACAGATGTACCTCCAGCAGGATATTTAAATAGATTTTTGTCCTAATACCTTTTATTCCCCCCAATTCCCTCTAACCTGATATGACATTCCACACACCCCAGTTTATTGCTCTTATGGTTGCTTTGAGACCATTGTTTTTTAGTCACTTGATATTTTTGGAGAAATGCTGAATATTTGTGAATATCACAAGGACATATTTTATATTTTCTAGGTCTTTAGTGATTCCTTTTCCTGACACCCTTTCCTTTTTAACAAAATAGAACACTTTTATAGAAAAAAATCTTGGTTCATCAAATATTCATTCATGGTTTTATGGACTCTTAGTTGGATTTTCTTTCACTCAACACCCAGTTTTATTTCGCTTTGTTTGAATTTTCCATTTATGTGGCATTTGCGATATGTTGATCTGTTACTCAGAGGACCAAAGCAGATTTTCCAGGACTCCTAGTTTCTGATTTATTTGGAAATCAAATAAGAGAGTGTACCCATTCATTATAAATGGACCATAGGTTTTTTTTTTAAGATTTTATTTATTTTTATTTTAGAGAGAGAGAGAGAGAGCATGCTAGTGGGGGAAGGGGCAGAGGGAGAGAGAGAGAGAATCTCAACAGACTCCCCGCGGAGCATGGGCTCCATCCCAGGACCCTGAGATGATGACCTGAGCTGAAAGCAAGAGTCCGGCGCTCAACCGACTGAGCCACCCAGACGTCCCTATACTCTTTTTTATAGAAAGAAAGAAAGAAAGGAAAGAAGGAAGGGAGGGAGGGAGGGGAAAGAAGGAAGAAAAGAGGGAGGGAAGAAAGGAAGGAGGGAAGAGGAAGACGAAAAAAAGGAAGGAAATTGTTAGTCTTTTTTTTAAGATTTTTATTTATTTGAGAGAGAGAATGAGAGAGAAAGCACATGAGAGGGGGGAGGGTCAGAGGGAGAAGCAGACTCCCCACTGAGCAGGGAGCCTGATGCGGGACTCGATCCCGGGGCTCCAGGATCATGACCTGAGCCGAAGGCAGTCGCTTAACCAACTGAGCCACCCAGGCGCCCCATAATATATTTTTTTAAAGATTTTATTTATTTGACTGAGAGAGCGAGAGAGCAAGAGAGCACAAGAAGAGGGAGTAGGCTCTCCCGCTGAGCTGGGAGCCCGACATGGGGATTGATCTTAGGTCCCTGAGATCATGACCTGGGCCAAAGGCAGACTCTTAAATGACTGAGCCACCCAGGCACCCCAAATTGTTAGTCTTTCTTAATTTTAAAGTGATAGAACTTTATATAAAGCTGAAAAGGACTTTAGAAATAATATAGCTTAGTGATTTCCAACTTCTTTGAGTATGAAGCCCTATTTTAACATGCATATTTTTCTAGGACCCCACATAATAACAACTGTTCTTCCAACAAATATTAATAAATATGTGGACAAAAGTTTTAGGAATTTAGTGACATTTAAAAATTCAATTTTTATCCATATACATTTGAAAGATTAGTGCATTTATGCAGATAATACTTATTTTGGCTGGAGATAATTTAGTCCACATGAAGATTAAGATTTGAAAAATTTGTGAAATAACAGTATTTCTGGAGCAGAATGCCATCCGGTCAGGAAGCATGAACTTCTCCAACTCATTCTTTTTACATTTTAAAAGTGAAAACTAAAAAAAAAAATATGAAGAAACTTGCCCAAAATTATATTAACTGAAAATTTTGATTTGGATTCTGCTAGCTAAGCAGTTTTTCCATATCACAATACTCAATGGGTAGTTTGTCAACGAAGTACCTAGATAATTCAGGCCTGACACTTGAAGTAAGGATGACCTTAGCTTATCCTTTTATGGGTTTAATTATCTCACTTTTGTATAGTTGTGTTAATGTATATTAAGGCCAGATTCAGTAATTTAGTCAAGATCAAGAAGTATTGGTTCATGCTAGATTGATAGCAGTGGTACCCAGTTGAATTGCTTTAAATTAATACAGAGGCATTAAAATGAAATTTTAACTTATGGAGTTGATATTTAGTTAGACATTCACATAAATTCATATGATTTTTCAAATCCGATCAGATATACTTCCAGTAATTGAATTTTACAGATATTTTTAACTCCTCACCTGCATGGTCAGAGCAGGTAACAGCCTCGGTGGTTCCTAAATTTAAGCTTTGAGTGATAGGAAAGCATGTTTTTGTAGCATTTACAATTCTTTATTAAATTTCTAACAGCATTATGAACATTGACACTTTCTTAGATAACCCTGTCAAGGCTAAAGACTTCTACTGGAATTATAAAGAAAAGTCGAACTGGCTCTTGACTGAGGTGGGTCATGCATTCTACAGCACAGATATGTTTTGAAAAGAAAAAATAAATCACGGGGGGAATTTGTCCAACTGCTCATTCTTGCATTTGAGCCAGTTACACGTGTGCACAGATGTCAAGGTGTCATTTCTGAAGAATAGGGAGGATAAGCTTTAGATTCAATGCTCTCTTCCTGGAAATGACAACTCACTGTTAATTTAGAAAAAATAAACTGTTTTTGCCTACTGCTAAAATGGTTATATTGTAAGAGTCTTATTATTTCACTTCCAAATATTTGTTTTATGACAGTCTGGCAATATTGTTGATAGTGTGCAAGAGAATTATTAACCATCATTAAATAAAGTGTAATAGAATGAATAAATTAGTTAATATTGGATTTCAATAATATTTCAAATATAATAATTTTAAACATTGTAACAAATCTCCTTTGTAGATCATTGCAATGGACTGAATGTTTGTGTCCCCCCTCAATTCATATGTTGAAATCCTAGCACCCAATGTGTGATGGTATTGGGAGGTGGGGTCTTTGGGAGGCAATTAAATCATGAGGGTGGAGCCCTCATAAATGGGACCGTGACCCCAGAGAGCTCTGTATTTCCCTTTTCATCATGTAAGTATCTAAACAGAAGTTGGCAGTTTGCAACCCAGAAGAGGGCCCTCCCTGGAATCCTCCCATGCTGGTACCCCGATCTCTGATTTCCAGCCTCAAGAACTGTTAAGAAATAAAGTGCTATTGTTGGTAAGTCACCTGGTCTATGATACTTTATTATAAGAGCCTGCACTAAGACAACCCTATTTGTCACTTTTTGCTCCAGAACTCACCCTGCTGTGCCTGAGGCTAAAGCCACTGTATAGAGCTGACCCAGTAAGAAGCCTATGAATGCACATCGGTGCCTGGAATTCAGACTGTCTGTCCTTGAGGCTTATTAATGGACATAAGAAACAGGTGCTTACGGGGGACTGCAGACATTTGCAAGGGAATAGAGACAGTGAAGGAGTAAGTTGTATATTTGGGACAGACAGATTCCATAGCACACTATTAAGGGGCCTGATGTCACTTTTCAAAACTTTGGATTCCAAATATTGTTGCTTAATTGATGTTTCAGAGCCTCTGGAGACTCAGTGGTTGAATCATGCCTGAGATTTCTTTGGGACCACTCTTACTGAGATTACCTTTCTATTTTGGGTAGAGAAGAGTTACATTTTAGGTTGTTGAGTCAGTGTTGAGCTTTTTAGCTTCATTAGTTTGAAGTTCTTGTTTGATTTTTTTTTTTTTTAATTGGGCAGAGAATCTTAACTTGCAACAGCCCTCTCTCCTGATTGCTGGTCATGTGGTCTTATCCCACCTTGTTTTCAGGAATCTGGAGGCCAAACTCTATACATGTGCAAACATTCCTCGTATAACCCTCAGTTCTCTTGGTTGCCCTTGAGGGAACTGTTATCTCCTGATTGATTTGAAAGCAGTTCTTAAATTTCTGGAACAGAAATATGTTTTCTATAAGAGAGTCACTTGTCTTTTATGATACCTTATACATACTCGCAGGGAAAAACAAAGTCATTTCTTAAAAAAATTAATGAGCTCCCCTTTGCCAATAGTGGCTTCGAGGACTGGCTGGCTTTTTAGGCATCTGAGCCATTTGGGATATTGGGGTGTACTAATAAGCAGGAAATTACACCCAGGGCTTAGATTGTAATCCACTGGTATTCCTTCCCGAAAAGGGAACTTTTCATGACAGCTATGGGCCCATGTATATCTGGGAAGAGGATGGCTCGGAAAGAGAAAGGAACTCCCATTAAGAATCCAGATTCTGCAGGCATTTGGAGCACTCAGTTAATCGGCCATTGAGGATCATCATCCTCAACCTGGACAAAGGCTAGAGAATTCCTACAAAAATATGTAATTCCTCATTCCTCTGTGCTAACCATGACACTGCATGCTGACTTCCACTATAACATTTATATGCGTAGTCAGTATTACATTTCTTTCTCCACACTGGACTGTGAAGCCCTGGAGCAACACTCTGACCACAGCCACACCCAGTGACACTTGGACATGGTTTTCAGGGCTGAGCTATATAGATACCTTCATTGCTTTGAGGATTTATATTTTCCACTCCCATTCAAAAACCCAGCAGTGACTGTTTCTTTAGGACACATAGCTAGTGGTGAATCTCACAGACTACAGACCCTCTATGAAATTAACTGCCCCTGGCCCTGCAATAAATTAGTAATTCAATGGTAATAGAAGAAAAAATAAAGTGGTAGACATCATTATAGTTATTGTGGAATTCTACTTCCCTAAGTAGGCTGGACTTCATAATCCTTCAGGTCTTTCTAAGTGCTCGAATTCTTATTCTGCAAGACTTGTTCTTCCTGTAGCAGGATTTACCTTCTTTTTTTTTTTCCAAGGAAACAGTCCAATAAATGTTCAGAGTATACTTGTGGCTTGTAAAAACCAAAGACAGGGAGGTGTTATAGGAAAATGTACCACTCATTAAAATCAAAGGATTTTATTTAACAACTCCTGGTGCATTGTAAGCATCACAATGGGAAAATACCAATTCTATTGAAACTCATTATAAGTATGTCCTATCAGGGACCAGATGAAACTCTTATGAACTTCTTTCCAATACTCCAGATTAAACTCTAACACCCTTGGAGGGACTGATATAATAAAAACCAAGTCAAGTTATGGAAAATTGTCTTTGTAGCTTTTGGGATGCTTTATTTCTAATACAAACTATAGATCACACATAGATGATTGCAAAGAAATATATACATTTACATCCAGGAAATTCCCAAGCATTCAGAATATTTGTGTTGATGGTTTTCTCCGGAGCTGCATTCTGAGATTGAAATCAGCTGGGAAAACCATGCTTCAAATATTCTCTTCAATTTGCTCCTGTGGCAATTTAGTCAAACAACCTGCTTGGAAGTAATCTATTTGCAGAACCTAGGTGGGGAAAAACCTGCCACATCATATAATTCACTGAGCAGATTTTGGCTCCCACTTCGCCAATCCATCTTGAATAGTGGCTAGTGCCCTGCATCTAGCAATACATATGATCAAGCAATTTAGCACAAAAAGAGGCCCCACAACTTGGCATCCCCGTGGACATTAATCTTTGAGAAAACCAAATGGATCCAACTTTTGCCAGAGTTTAATAGCAAAGCTGTCACATTTTACACAAGTGAGTATCGGGTCTGTTAGCCAAAGGAGAAGGGGCCAGGAGAAGCGGAGGGGAGGAGGTGGGGCTGCTGACTGCACTCTTTTCAAAGCGGCTCCAGTTTTTAGGGGAGGGGCCGGAATGCTCCGCATAGCGGGAGAGATGAAGTAGTTAAAAATTATCGCTAGCGAGGGGCCGGAACCTCGGGATGCGGGTATATAAGTGCGCGCTTTTAGCACAGAGCTGCTGTTGTTGCTGCCACCGCCTTGAGAACCGGGACTAGGCACAGGGTCTCAGCCCCTCGCTAGCCAGAGGCCCTGGAGAGGAGCAAAGGGGTCGGGTGGGGTCCAACCCGGGGCTCCTGCTTCACCCCCCGGGCAGACACGGGGCCCTCTAACTTCTTTCCTCTCCTTCAACGCGCACCAGCCGGGTGGTGCACTCTAGCCTAGCACACCCGCGCGCAGCAAGGGCGCGCCCGGCCCCAGGTCCGGCCAAAGGCGATGAGTGCAGGGGGTCGGCCAGCTGGGCTCAGGCGGGAGTAGGGTCCTGCGGGGAGGCAGGGAGGCTCAAAGGTTAGAGCTCCGCCTGCGCGGCGGGCAGAGGTCTTCTTCGCTCCACGCACACCTGCTGCTGTGGCCGCGCCACGATGAGCCGCGTGGTCTCACTGCTGCTGGGAGCCGCGCTGCTCTGCGGCCACGGAGTTTTCTGCCGCCGGGTGGTCAGCGGTGAGTCAGGGGGCTGCCTGACAAGCGGACGAGCCAGGAGAGGGCACCGCGGGGTGCGCGGACGAGGGCGGTGCGGGGCCGCCTGTTCTGGGGTCAAGGCTCTCCGGGAGGTGGGAAACCTGTGCGGGGTAGGGGGCGGGGAGGAGCCGGGGGCATGGCGGGGAAGGGGAATAGATTGCGGTTTGCTTTCTTCCCCGCCCCCAAAAAACACGCGCAGAGAAAAGTTTAAATTTTTTGGAAGTGCCTGGTTCAGTAGCTGCGAAGCGAGCTCTGTTACAGCGTTTTCCAAGAGTAATTTTCACTTTCTTTGTAAGGGAGTTGGCCACAGGAAAGGGGTGGGGTACCATGGAGCGGGCAGAGGAAACCCAAAGCCATAAGAACCGCAGAAATGCCACCCCCTGTTGGACTGGCTTGACTTCAGTCCCCGCACCGTGTTCACTCGGATGGTTTCCGAGGCCAGACCTGCTCGCTGTGGGTCGCTCACAGTCTCCTGGGCATGTATGCAGCCTTTGTTCTCAGGGAGGACTGACAAAGAACAGGGGACTTACTGGTCATTGTGTGTAGACACCTTTCCTTTGCCCACCTTATTCCAAGTTGGGGACTTTTCAGAAAAGGAAGACCGGTCGAGTTGGGCTGGGGTGTACATGGTAATGAAAACAGGTTCGTGCACACAGTAGGTGCCCAATTAGGTGGGTCGAGTCAGTGCAAGGAAAATGGATCGGAATTGGCAAGCTTCCAAGCATTCGCTCTGATTTTTCTTTTTCTTCCACTTGCACTGTTCTATTGTTGAGCAATTTATATCGCATTCACCCTCCTTACTTTTTGGGAAGGTCTCTTAAAAAAAAAAACAAACCAGGAAGATTCTCAAAAACTTAGGATGAATGAATAGTGCCTTACATGAAAATTGAGCATAACTATCCCTATTGTAATTTCTTGCAATGCTAATTAAAGTGTTGCAATAAATATTTGTTGAATGTATGTGGGACTGTGTTTTAAGTGTGGACTTTTTTTTAATGTAAAAAGCACAAAATCCTTTTCACATTCTGTTCATCTGTATAACAGGTGTCACTAAAGGTAGGGATAGATGACAGATGACATCAACTTAATTGGTAGTGAAGCCAGACCTTTAGAAACTGGCATATTAAGCTTAATTGTTGCTGATCTCCCCCTCAGCAATATGTGATCTCCTACATCTTAAGAATATAATTCTTCAGTGTCTAGTTATCAATCACTCACCGCTGACTTTTTTGGCCCTCTGGAGATACTGGAATTAAATACACTGTGAACTGTTATTTGGACATGCATGCTGCTTACATTTGGGAGGCAGGGAGAGAAAATCAGGCTCTTTATATTGATAAAATGAAAACTTTACAGTACCAAGTAAGGATGTTACAGGAGCCATACATTAGATCTCTTTCCCCCTAATTTATCTTTGAAGAAAAAGTTCACTATATAGATCTGAATGTGTAAATTGCATATTTGACTGCCTTTGTGTCTATGAGAATTACTCTTACAAATGAATGAGCAGCAGAGATCAGGCTTTTAGCATATGGTGTGTTTTAAATACATAGAAACATTTCATTGCCTTAAATAGTATCCTTTTGGTATATTCTTGTTTGTATGCTATAAACTTTGCAAGGGAGAAGAAAAAATATATAAAGTAAAAACAACTTAAAATAGTGTTGATGAAAAGTTTATTTTGTGTTCCATTATTGCAAAAATTGTTGCAAATCTTTTGTGTTTTCCTGTGAAGTATTTATAGGCATCTTGTAGGTGACATCTGGAAAATTTCTAATTAATTGAACATGATCTATTTGATTTAGCATAAATGATGATGTTTACTTGATATCAAAACAATTACTTAGTTATGTTTTTCTTATGAATAATTTAATTGCCTTTGGCCATAAAAATTCACATTAAAATTTGACCCTTATAAGTTTGTGACTTTGTGCTTTGAAGACAATTTAAAAAAAATATATTTTAGCCACAATAGCATGAGTACAGATGGTCTAAAACATGACATGTTGGAAGTAGTAGGTCTAATGTCTGCCTGATCCAGTATTAAGTTCTGAGTGGTACATCAACTTTTACCTGCCACTGGGGACCAAAATTCTACTCGAGTGTCTATCAAATGAAACAAGCTCTTTGGGGCTGTTATTAGGAACATACTTATAACATATGGAATACATTTTCTGTTTTTGTTAAATATCAGTACAGCTCTTTGTAATTTCTATGTAGTGTACCAAAATAAATACTTTCCCCAGAAAAAAGACAGGAACTCACAAAATAATCCTTTATAGAAATTTTCTTCATTTTAGTACTTTAAAATATTCAGTAAGATACTTTCCAATACTTTTAAATACTTCACTGTTTTAAAAGCTGATAGCATTATTTGTAAATGAAATAAAAATATTTTAACAAGAAATAACCTTTCAAACTTCATCATAATCTGCCCCATACGAGTGAATAACATCTAACAGTAATAGGAAAGTAGTTTTACAGGTTAGTGGTCATGCTTATTTTGATGCATGAATATGTAATAAAATATATAACCATGAGTGTAATTTAATGAATTACAGTAATGAAAGAGTAATGAATTTATGAGTCAAAGTTGGGAAGTACTTTTAGGATTTTAGATTTGTACCGATTTGTTGCTGAACACAGATATGTAGAGAATATTTGTGGGGAGTACAATCATTTAATTCTGTGACTTGACTGGTAGATAATGACATCTTTAGGACAAAAATAAGAGGATTTTACTTATAGGGACATGGATATGTATGAAAAAGAAGGGTTCAGGGGTGCCTGGGTGGCTCAGCTGGTTAGGCCTCCAACTTGGTTTCAGCTCAGGTTTCTCAGGGTCATGGGATCAAACCCCATGCCAGACTGCATGCTGGGCGGGGAGCCTGCTTGAGATTCTCTCCCTCTGCTCTCCCCGCCCCCCATTCCCTCTCTTAAATAAATAAATAAATCTTAAAAAAAAAAGTGTTCAAAATTCAGGTTTCTAAGGTCTGAAGAGCATGTGGGTATTTTTAAACATTTGAAGTGTTTTGAAGTAATGTGTGTGTGTGTGATGCTTTTTAGTCTTGCTTTTTCTTTTTAGTGTACACAGCAGTGATTCACAACCTGTTAGGCAGCAAAAGGGCATTAAGTGTATTTCATGGTCCCTCCAAATTTCTGCAGAAATCTTTAATATGTATTAATTTGAACTCATTCAAATTGGCCTGCATTTTATTTAGAAGACTGGGAGATTTAGACACATCTCTTTTGTTGTGCAGATGCCACAGAATTATGCAAATCCATGTGTGGTGACCAGTAGCCTAGAGATTATTGTAATACCAAGGGAGATAGAAAAAAATCTGCTGAGCATATCCCATCCTGTGGTACTATTCCATGACATCATCAAAAGCATAAAGTGATGACAGTGCAATTTTCAAAGATGCAATTACCTTAAGTATCTCTTGGGCAGGAAAGGGACAAATTAATCTTATTACTAGTCATTTAATAAATTACACATCTATCATAGCCATTACTCCTTAACTGCTATTTTTCATCATTTTATAGTTTTGTTTTTAGAACTCCTTTTCCTGAGGCTGTCAATATCTATTACATTAATGTTAAAAAAGAGATGGTATTGTATTAAGGGGTCCAGAGTGGAAATCCAGCTGTTGTTCTCACTAACAGTTTTCACTTTTGTAACAGATTTCTGTGCTGGGCACTTGGCATACAGGTGGATGGATGTACACAATTGGCAGGCGAGATTGTTTCTTTCACTCTTGTAACATATTACTGGTAATATAACAGGCCTGACAACTTGACTCCAGTTGCACTCCTGGTAATTGGGAAAAATTCTTTGGGCTTTGCTTTATTTAGAAAATGAAAGGGCTAGATGAAAAAAATACTTAAGGCTAGATATGGTTTGAGAATCTGAGATAGATGTTGCAATATTAATCTTGTGTCTAAATGTTCAGTAATAGAAAATCCACAATCTGCTTAGAAAAACAAACTCTCAATGCACAAGCCCTTCCACATATCAGCGATGCTAATCAGTAACAGATCAATGCTAATAATTATAAGATAGAAAACATGAATAATGTATATATCCATCAATCTCTTTATTTCATGAAATATTTTGCTTTAGAAAAAATACTACATTTGTCTACAGGGCAGCATAGACATCTGGGTAAAGGCATGGACTGTGGGGCTAGAGAGACTGCCTGCTTCTAAACCCTGACTTATTCACTTATTATGTGAATCTGGCAAACTACCTAACTTTTTAAAATAGGATGGGAGCTACATGATGTGACCTACAGCACAGGACTGTTGGAGGGTGAAGGGGTTTGAACAGATTTGTGCAGACTGGGTCATGCACAGGGAGTTCATGCCAAGAAGCTGCGAGGGAGCTCAGTGTGCAGGCCCTGTGCCTGAAACTGAGGCCACCTAGAGGAAAACACAACTTTTTCTAGGGGAATAGCCTATATCACCAGGAGAGCATCTTTTCCTAATTTGCCCAAAGGTATGGATTGTGCTAGCAGTGAGACTCTCCATGCTAAACTATTCATAGATGTCTGCCTATTATTCTTATCAGTACTTCTTTAAAACTCCTTTTCAGGTGAGAAAACCGGGAAAGTTTAAGTAATGTTCCCCAGCGTACCCACAGTACATTATAGCTTTGGGATTCAAAGCCAGTTCTTTTTGATTGAATGCTTTAACTTTTGAGACACACAGTCACTTGGTTTACCATTTGTTTTTTAGATCCCAATTTTAAATATGCAAATTTAAAAAAATGCATTCCATTCCCTTCTCAAAGCTTGTGGTAAGTCCCAGTGGGGAGAGGTAGGACTCCCAGCTGCCCCCACCATCCACAAAATGAGCCAGGACTACAGTTTTGAGTTTGTTTATCAATGCAAGAAAATAGATTCCAGCACACTCGTACTAACACATTATGCATTTAATTGCACTATAAAATCTCTGCTACAAAAATGAAAGTTTATTATAACAAAACTTTTTTTTATGAAAAATCATTCTTAAGAAGTTGGCGCACTACTGAACACTGTAAGGAGAACACTGAAAGAATTTCTTTTTAGTTCAAAAGTGTTGGCATTGCTATCAGAGATCATGTCACAGCATATAATGTTGGATCAACCTATTTAGCAATGTGATTTGGGAGAGAGTAAGAAAGAATTATGAGAAACAAATTATTTTCTGGGATTCTGGTAAAATGTCCGAAGTTCAGTTAGTCAGGTTTGGGGAAGACTTATCATGTAGATTCTCTTTTGTGCAACTTTTTTTTTTCTTTTTGTAACTAAAAGTAGATTATGATTGAACCATAGAAATTCATAAAATATTTTCTATGCTTTTATTTGAAAATCATGATATAAATTCAATATTCAATATTGATAATATATGATTATAATGCAAGGTATAAGGAAAATCTTATTACTTTACTAACAGAGGACTCAATTGTCAGAAAGTTAATAAATATAAGCAAAATAAAACTGAATCATAGATCCTTTCTATTCAGGAAGAAAAAAGTAAACTGCCATAACTTTTTGAGTTTGGCCTCACTTTTATATCAATGCCAAAAGTATTTACTGCCAATATTTAGCTCTAAAGGACTAAATTTTCATGACTAAGACAAAACACAAAACCATCTATTCATGGGAATAGTAGAATAGCAGAATCTTAGCGGTGACAGTGATAGGAATGTTTATTTTTAGTAGGCAGTACTGAGAATTATCTCTAAAAGTGCATGTGTACGTATGTAGTTCTGTATGCGTCTGTGTATAAATTTAATAGGTGTAGAATCCGAGGTGGAAATCCTAGGTGACATTTAATAAATTGTTAGTATCAAGGTTCCTTTACTGTAATAAACACTGTTCCTTGGTTATCTGAATATTCATCTAAATATTTTATGGTTGGTAGAAGGAAGATGGAAATAGATGTAGTAGGGGGAAGATTTGAATTCCTATTGTTCAAAATAGTCAATGGAAGATTTTATCTGAATGAAACATTTAAAGATCAGAGAAAAAGCAATTCCCCATGTGATCTCACAGAATGAGAAGAGAGGTAATCATGTTTCTCTAGGAAGATTAGCCTCTACAGAAGTGGGAAAAGCGGCTTCCAGATCTGTATTAATGGAACTTTTCTGGGAATTAGGGCAACATTTGTTTCCCAGCTGTTGGAGTTCCCCTGCCATTTCGGCCAAATGCGATCAGCTGAAATGGTGGTGAGTGTTCAGCAGCTCTTTTTGCTTGATTTTGCTACAGCTTGGACCACATTTGCACAATAAGGCGGTAGCTGGTAGTGAAACAGAAGTGGATGTCAAGAAATCCACAGTGTCAGCTTTAACTGATTATATATGAATGGTAATAAAAACTGGGCCACGTATCTGTAATTTTCAGAAAACAGCCTTGCTAGATCTGAACCGCCAGTGACTTTTCAGTGCAAAATCTGAGGACACAGCTGATATTCAGCGAATACTTTGGAGTGAATATCTACCTGTTCTGGTGGTATTTGGCCACTATTCTATAGTGTCTCTACTATACTAGAGACCGGTCTCTACCCCCTCACCCATGACCCTGGACCACTCCATCATCACAGCCAAGAGGGAATGCCTGTCACAGTGCCATGGCCAGCCAGCTAGCATCTAGGCCTCACCCACTATTAGTAATTACTTTAAATAGAATCCCTGCCTTAGGTTTTTCTCTTATTAGTATTATTTCTCTGTAGACTCACATAGCAGTGTTAGGAATGTCCATATTACACTAAAGTTCTCTTAAGCATTTCATTCAAAATGCTATCTTAATTTTATAAATGAGTTAATTCCTGTCATCAATTCGGTATCCTCACCATAAAGCGATCTGTGTGGTGTTTATTTTTTAACTCATCAAAGAGAATGAGCAGAGACTTTTTGCATCTAAGTCATACGTAGGCACCCTCTGAATGAGTGCTGGCCTTGGTACATAAATAATTTTTACTCATTCAAGCTTCTGGCTAATTTTTAAAAGAATTTGGCTCCCTTTTGACATCTTGCAAAACAATCTTGTTGGACAAGTTTAATATTTCAGAAGTGCTGGAGTCAAATCCAAGTCTGAGAGTTCTTGGAGTGAAAAATTGAGCAAGTTGAAGACTCAAGGGAATGCAGTTGAGATATATTTTGAGACTTAGAAATATGTAAAGGCTGTAGAAGAAGAAAATGGAAATAGCTTGTGTTAAAAATGCAGGCACAGGGGTGCCTGGGGGGCTCAGTCGTTAAGCATCTGCCTTCAGCTCAGGTCATGATCCCAGGGTCCTGGGATCGAGCCCCACATAGGGCTCCCTGCTCCGCAGGGAAGGCTGCTTCTCCCTCTCCCACTCCCCCTGCTTGTGTTCCCTCTCTATGTCTCTCTCTGTCAAATAAATAAATAAAATCTTTAAAAAAAATGCAGGCACAGAACTCACTGGGCTTAATGGCATTTTTAGAATATTATCAGGAACAACCATTTTAGACAAGTCATCACAAAATCCAATAATAATTTAGGAGAAATTAAAATAAATAATTGTATTAGAATCAGCCACTGGGACTTCCATGATTATCTCTCAAGGATGATTTATTTCATACTGATTTGTCCTCTTGAAGTCTCTTTAATTCCATTTTCCTGTGGTCATTCATACTAACGTTTTATTTTTCATTAACAATTAGTTGGGGCAGTCCGTTAAGTTGTTCATATTATTCAGTGTGTTGCTCCTGGGTCCAGATCACAGTTAATGAGACAGAGAGGACAACTGGCTGGCTTGCTTGCATTGCTGCAACTATTTTATTAGATGGCTGTTCTCAGCTTGAGCCACGATATTGAATGCCTATCACTCAAACACTGTGGTGAGGTTAATGGCCTCCTGATTTCGGCGCCCTCCTGACTCTGAGGGTCACCATAGGTCATTAATTGCTGATTCTGAGGGAGATTGGATGTGATACTGATGTTGACTCAGTGTGATGTACTGTAATTAAGAGTACAAAGCTTGAATGCTGTATTTTTTAGCCAGTGTTTAAGTACAATAACACTCCCCTTCCTCCACTACTGACAAATTTTCTCCATCAGCTACAAAATTAAATACCTGCTGAAAAAACCTTCAGTCCCAACAAGAATAACGTTCATGCAGACAAATCTTAAGAAAGCAGTAGACCTCTGCCTTAATTTCTTAGCATAAAGTAATTTGACTTAATTTTACATAAAATATTTGGTGGTCTATTTTCTGAGGCCAAATCTAAACTGAAATCGGAAAAAGGCGAAGAAAGTAATAGAGGCTGTGGGCAGCAGGTTGGGAATAAGAAATGGTGACAGAGAGGGATGCATGGCAGTTTTTAAAGTTGATAGCAGAGATCAGAAGTGAACCAAAGAAACTAATGAAAAACAAAACAGGATGGCGTTCTGGAGCTCATCTCTATGATTTGGCACACTTGTCTGGTGGTATAAGTGGGCGGAAGTAAATCAAGAGTCAGATGCTCACCTGACTGAACCACCCAGGTGCTCCTAATTTAGGGAAAGTTGAAAAGAAATGCAGTGTTACCACTTTCAGACTCATAAAAGAAATGATTTCAACTATTTTATAGGGCATTTTTTAGGTTAAATCTGAAGAAGTCATTTTATTTAATATGGCTTCATTTAATACATAAATGGAGACTCTAAAGCTGAAAAATTATTTGTTCTCATATATGTCACCTAACTTGTTTTTAGCTAATGATTTAACTGTTTTTGAAAGACAATTTTGGCCAAATTTCAGTTTACCCTGATCTCTATCCAAGTTATCAGAGATTGACAATAATTAGCAATTGATGAGATTTTAATAGCTCCTTTTATTATCTGATATGTTTGTTTCACATTTAAAATGCATTTCTTTTTTGTTTATTTGTTTAAGTATTTGATTCTCTAAGTTCAGGGGCGCCTGGGTGGCTCAGTTGGTTGAACGTCCAACTCTTGGTTTCTGCTGGGGTTGTGATCTCAGGGTTGTGAGATCCAGCATGACCCACACACATAGGTTTTGGAGTCCCCTCCTCCCTTCCCCTCCCCTTCTGCCCCCCCCCCCCACCGTTCATGTGCACTCACTTTCTCCCATTCTCTCTCTCTCTCTCAAATAGATAAAATCTTAAGTTCAAATTTGGGAAATTTTATTTGGAGTTTATTTACTTATTTGTCAGAGAGAGAGAGAGAGAGAGAGAGCACAAGCAGGGGGAATGGCAGGCAGAGGGAGAAGCAGACTCCCCATTGAGCAAGGAGCTTGATGTGGGACTTGATCCCAGGACCCTGGGATCATGACCTGAGCCGAAGGCAGATGCTTAACCGACTGAACCTTCACCTAGGCATCCCTTATTTGGAGTTTATAACTCATCTGAGATGTCTGTGTAAAAACAGAGAAGTCATTGGCTGAGCAACTGGAGCTCACACACAGCATGTCCTATAAAACCAGAAAATATTCAGAGAATTGGCAATGAGAATTTTTTCAAAGATTGCTCTAGAGTACTCTAGCAATCTATCCTGTCACTTCTAATGCAGTGTTTTATTAACAAGTTATTACTAGAATTAACTTCATTCTGGCCTCTATTAACTTCCAATTTTAATGTATTTGCTTTCATGTATATACAATAAAAGCAAATATTTACACCTTAAATTTGCCACCTTATATCTTTTTCATGATACCTTCTATACATTGTTTTTTTTACTGTACTTGTTTTTTAAAAATTAAATTATTTTATGAATTATTTTTCTTTCATAATTTTGACCTTTTAGCTCTCTTTGCTCTATATACCTGAAATTTCTCTAGCTACTTTCATTTGCTGTGGTAATTAGTTTGTATCTAAGCCAGAAGAAGCATGAATTCCCTTAACAAAAATTTTCTTGAAGTACGGTGTCTCAAAGTTTGTATTACAAGTTTACTAGGGAATCGATTTGCTTTTATAAATTGAAATTTTTAATAATTTAAAAAATAAACCTTAGAAAATGATTCAATGGAAGAATCAGTCTTGGGAGAGTGTATCCTGTATCGGTTGGTTCTTTAATCTTAAATCATAGTAGCATTATGAATATAGTTCAGATAATCAATGCGTAACATCTTTTTTTCAGGCCAAAAGGTGTGTTTTGCTGACCTCAAGCATCCCTGCTACAAAATGGCCTACTTTCATGAACTGTCCAGCCGAGTGAGCTTCCAGGAGGCACGCCTGGCTTGTGAGAGTGAGGGGGGAGCCCTTCTCAGCCTGGAGAATGAAGCAGAACAGAAGCTAATAGAAAGTATGTTGCAAAACCTGACAAAACCAGGAACAGGGATTTCTGATGGTGATTTCTGGATAGGGCTTTGGCGAAACGGAGAGGGGCAAATACCTGGTGCTTGCCCAGACCTCTACCAGTGGTCTGATGGAAGCAGTTCCCAGTACCGGTGAGTAGGGATCCTGCAGAGTTGGACGTTCTCTGGGGGGCGCAAAACGGAGAAGGGAGATTTCTGTTCACGTGTAGAGGGTGTCCGAATAGAAGAGGCCAGTTGGGTGATGGGGAGTAAGGAGGGCCCTTGTTGTCATGAGCACAGGGTATTATATGGTAGGGATGAATCACTAAATTCTACTCCTGAAACTGGTATCACACTCTATGTTCACTAACTGGAATTTAAATAAAACCTTGCAACAAAAAGCAAAACAAAAAGAAAAGAATGGGTGAAATCACTTGGAGGTGTTCCCGTTGCTCTGTTTACAGAAACTGGTATACCGATGAACCTTCCTGTGGAAGTGAAAAGTGTGTGGTGATGTATCATCAGCCAACGGCCAACCCAGGCCTTGGGGGTCCCTACCTTTACCAGTGGAATGATGACAGGTGCAACATGAAGCACAATTACATCTGCAAGTACGAACCAGGTAGGAAATACCATAAATAGGTATAGCAGATTTTGTGCATATTTGCTAATAGTTTTGATCTTCACTATTTCTATTTAGGCTTCGCTGCCTATGGCTCTTTGTGTTTCTGTGTTTCTCTGCTGTGAAACCTGGACTTTATTTGCAGCTTGTCATAGCGCTCGGTGTCTTGAAATATACTTTATGTTATAGAGCAAACTGCCCAATCAGTGAAGCAGAAGGGGGTAACTAGAACCCATCTGGAGATGTGTCTTTAAGAGAAAATAGCATGTCTAACGTTAAGGTCAAATTGCGTTTTTGTAAACAGATTTTTACAAAGAATAAATATCTATTTTAAAATATTTTAAATATCAAGTGTAACGTGTGTGAAGTAGGTATAAGTCACCAAAGCGCCTAGAGATTTACACATGTGAGCGACAGATCGTTGGATGATTATCCGATGCATTTAAGGGAACAAAGTGACTTCCTCCTGGAACATTAGCTTCTCATGTGTTGGCGTTGCTGCTTCACATGTGCTCCTCAATGGAAGTCAGACTGATTCTAGCTCACCGAGCCACAGTGGAAAAAAAGTAGGGGCATTTGCCATGGTATTCCTTTTTTGTCATTCTTTGGACTCTGCCCCCTTAGATAGCTTTTGTTTGAAATCTCCAATTTCTTGCCATGTGCAACATGGGAAGATTGCATTGACCTGAGCTACGCTGGTGGGGTTTCCTGTGGACATAGTAAATTTGAATCACTTTGAAGAGGACAGCTCCACTAAATTAATATTTGACCAAAAGTAGAGACTACTCAAAATTCTGTAAACTAATTTTTTTAATCACCTAATAAAGTCAAACTGGACACTTAGGCTTTGAGAGTTTTTTTTTTTTTTTTTTTTTTTTTGATGTTTTTCTCCTCCTCAGTGTTGGGAAATGTCATTTTAAGTCTTCTGAGGGGCTATCTACTTGACCTCATAATGTGTTCATGGAAGGCAATTATAATCAAGTACTGCTATTTCCATTATTCTCTTGAAATTACGTGATTCCTTTCTTGTAAGACATTAAAGCACAAGGGATTATTTGAATTAGATTTACCCTTCTCTTATATTTATCCTGCTCTTCAGTATATTAGCCAGCTTTCTGTATCGCCGGTGAGTTTATTCTTTAAAGCCCTAAATCCATCATCACCCTCTTAGAAGCCTTTGCAAAGCCAAATCTGTTAGGCACTTATGTTCTTTGTCTTTATTTTTTTTCTTGGAAAAATATAAAGTTAAAACCCTCTGATATTTTCAATTGGTGATACTATGTACTTGAAACTATTGAATGAAACAAAGTATGTTATGGAGTATTTTTAATATTTCTTTCTCCTTTCTTTGAGCTTTTAGGGAAACTATTTGGCTCTTCATACATTTGTTTATTTTATTTTTATTTTGAATTCCTACTTACCAAATTATTCAGGACACTGTCAAGCCCAGAATCTTCTTTACTTGTTTTGTGTAGGTAATCTGGGTTCATATTATTCATGGAAGAGCATTTAAGATAAAAGATTATTTTTTCTTTATCTTCTATATTTTGCCTAAATCTTCAAATAATCTCTACATTGTGAATAAGATTCCTTTATGTATTTTTTGTTTCTGATGCACATGTCCAGTTTTATAGTTATAAATATATAGCTATATTTATAGTCTTATTAATGTAGTTAGAATTTTTAGTCTTTAATTTAAATATTTAATTTTTTCTTCTGATATTCTAAATATTCTAAATATTTATTTCTTTATTTTAATTTAAATATTTATTTTCTATCTGTTAACCTTCCTTGAGCTTAGTGTTTTGTTTAATAATAATGCTGGTGTGATTAAATTTCTTGCTTAGATAGTGCCCTTTTAGTGGAGAATTAGTTTTTGGTGGTGAGGGGGTTGGAGGAGTAAGCAGTGGGATTTATTAAAATTTACGAATTAGAACGCCAATTATTTTGAACTTTATTCTCCAATTACCAGGAGTGCTGTGTGGTTTGAACTTAGTCTCCTCTTTCTGCCCCCTACACACCATCTAATAATATGACTAATGATATCTGAAGTGGTAAACAATTAACATAGTTGTGAAGAAACTGAATAACTCACTAATTGGTTTTCTCACTCTCTTCTCCATTTTTGGTTATTGCTCTGTGAGTCACATATCTATTCTTTGTGTCTATCAGTGTTATCTTAAGACATTTTTATGGGGATACTTCTGAATCTAATTTTTGTACTCATTAAAATTGCATTATGTGCTCTTGTTCTTAGACATTAAAAATAGTGTATATGGGTTAAGTTTCTAAAATACTATTAATCAGAAAATACATCAATTTAAAGATTATTAAGATTATTGTTTTAAAACAGCCAGTTCTATGTTGATAAATTGCATAATATCTGTAATATTTGTGCAGCAACTGGCATGGAGTGCCTAAGTTCTGTAGAAAAATGAGTGTAGGGTAGGACTGTATCTAAAACCTACAGGAGGCTATTGAAGTGTTAGGGTGAAGTATGTTTAGAAGAATAATAAAAATTATTACAGGATAGTCTATGATAAAGTTCCAATAAAGAAAGACTATGTGGCCAAATTAGAGTAGCCAACATGGTATTAAAAATGATTTAACATGCTAAACTAATGTAAAATCTGCATGTATTTTTTCTCTTCCATCAATTGACAAACATAAATAGAATTATATTTTTGAAAAAAATGAAGACAAGTTACAAGTTTTTTTCTTATTAATTCAATTTACTTTCAGTGAACTATTAATTTACCAAATAGTGCCCTAGGGGAAAAAATAGGCAGCACAGCAATACCAGATCATGGTAAGAAATTTTGACATTTTTTAATTGTATAACCACTGAAGAGATCTTGTCTCATAAAACTAAGGAAAGAAAGGACTTGCAAGCCTTAATTTTTTATTATTTTTTTTAAAGAAATAGACACTACTGGAAAGCACATTTAAGTATGGCATTGTTTTTCTAGGACAGAAACGGGCTTTTGAACGTTGTTACTTGAATCATCCATTCCAAATGCAATCCATGTGCAGTCATCTGATGATTATTACTGCAAGGAGAAACCTAAATATTATGCTGATATTAATGAAGAAGTCATCTATACTTGTCTTTGAATTGCACTTAGTGTCTCACATTGTTATACTCCTAATTCCTGCTTCTCTTTGCCTTGCTTTCTACGTGTTTGGTCATTATTACCTGTACCAGGCTGTCATCAGTATAGACACGCCACCGATTACTAAATGCAGTTTTGGGGTTGCAAGGGTTCACCAAGGAGATCCGAGTTGTAAAGTGTCACCAAGTGAAAAAAAAATAATAAAAAATAGATTCACCAAGTGGATACTTTATTCAAAGATAATTAAATGATGACTTCACAGTTGAACAATTTCATGTAAATATAAATTCAAGATATAATTTTTATCTGTAAATTATTCAGAAATCAAAACTCTGGTGTTTACATTGTTTTATTATAAAGTTTTATTTTCATCTACATTTGTATTTCTCTTTTTTATCATTGTGTATGATGCCTGTTCCTATTATTTACAGAGATTAACCCAACTTCTCCTGTAGAAAAGACTTATTTTACAAATCAACCAGGAGACACCCCTCAAAATGTGGTTGTTACTGAAGCAGGTAATGAATTCACATGTTTTTAACCCCTCTATCAAGAGCAGAATCTATAATTTTAAACTCTGCTTCATGCTGGCCCTAACTTTTCACGTTGCTTGATGACATGGTGCACTGAATTTGGCCTATGGAAATTTACTTTTTGAACTGCTAAAGCTAAGCAATTTTTGAACAGAAGAATCTATTTTGTTTCCTTCCTAATTGTTCACTTCAAGTAGACATATCTAGTAATAAACTAAGTAATCCACCTGGAAACCTGGATTCCCTAGAACCTTCTGCATAACACATAGGCATTATGATGTAAATTGGCACATTCAGTGGCTCACAAACAGTGGTGTGCTGGTAAATGTTTAAGGAGTGGCTGATGTGGGAGTGGGTATAAAAGAAAAAGCCTGATTTGTATCCTTTGCAGATTCCTGTGGTATGTGTACTCCCACCTTGGCTGATTTCAGGCTATTGAGGTGATACCACTCACTGGTGAACAGGGTGGGAAAAAAATGCATACAAACAGCTCTCAACCCAGCTGTCCCTAGCACAGCACTCTCCGCCAAAGAAAGCAATGGAATCCCAGTGCAAATTGCACATTCCCTGATTGGAATTGTAAATCCCAATCAGAAGCTGCTCTTAGTATTAGTTGGGTGCTCTTTTAGCATGGTCCTGTCACCACCAGGCAGAAATCTTGATTTATGCTAGTTACTTTGTGAAGATTGAGCCAAAGACCCAAAGTCTCAGAGTCTTTCCACAGGTGATCCAAAATCCATGGAAGAGTAGGAAATACTTTCTCTTTTTCTTGACTATTATATATAAGGGATCATGATGGTATTTGGAAAAGGAATGAAAATATTTCCTGAATCCTTAAAATCCTTGAAGTCATGTATTGGGGACTCAAAATTAGGTGAAAGCATAGCAACTTACCCCCCAAATACCCCATCACTAGACCTCAGTTAATACATCTTTTGTTAACAAAGGACAGGATGTGCAGTTAAATGGTTAGTTTGATCTAAGTCTGGTCCACTTTGACTAGAATTATCTAGATTGGTAATGCTGACAGCTTTTGATTTCCTAGAGAAATGTATAGTTTTCAATTTGCTTTTCTTATATGGACATGATATTAAACCTTAGTGCTTTTTACTTTTCAGGTGCCTGATTTTAAAACCAGTCAGAACATCTAAACCTAATTAAAAATTTTAGTAAATAATTACATGAGGAGTATTTTCCCTCTTATGACCTTGAAAAAATGTTTAATAAGGAGATTTTAATCTGTATGGGGCTTAAGTGTGGCAATTTTTTATTTTACCAAGAATACCTAACGTTATCAAGTGTGATGGAACAGGATTAAAAAATGATTCATTTTAGAATTTAATTAAGATCAAGTCTTTATGCTTCTGGAATCTTGCATCTATGGGTTATGACTGTATCATTAGTTAATATTTACTAATGTTTAATATTTTGATTTAATCCCAGAGAGTCTTGCATATCATCATGGAATTGACCTTATTGGCTAGGATAATTATATAACCAATAAATCAACAATTATTTTAATAATCAGTGCTTGTTTCTCGAAGTAATAACTGAGAAGGATTAATGAAGTGAGATAGCTAAGATTATTAATATGTCATGAAAACTAGCCCCTATCTAAATTGCAGACTTAATAATAGTTTTAGAAATATATGGTCATTAAATTGGAGCATGGCAACCAGTGAAGTAAGTTTTTGTTTTTAATTTTTGTCAAACAAATATATTATTTCATTAGATTATTCAATATTTGGGGAAGAAACTTTCTCAGAATTCATTTATTTATAATAATTCTATTTTACCTTAAAGTTTTGGAAAATGTTTATATAATTTTAGTGTTAGAATTCTGCCTCAGCCATCTTTTTATACTAAGACTGTTTTGCTTTTGTAGGCATAATTCCCAATCTAATTTATGTTGTTATACCAACAATCCCACTGCTTTTATTGATACTGGTCGCTTTTGGAACCTGCTGTTTCCAGATGCTGCATAAAAGGTAAGTAATTCAGATATGTAGAGACAACTTGAAAACTTTTATATAGGTTTTCCAGAACTCATTTAAAAAGTATAAAATTATATTTTTAATTTGCCTTAAGAAAGTTCTGATTTTCGTATCTGTCAGTACAAATCCACTATATACAATCTAATAAGATAGGCCTTGATTATAGGATTCATGAATTATCTCATTTAATATTCACAAATCGTATGAAGTAGGTACTCTTGTTTGTATTTTTCAGTTGAGAGGATGGTGGCCTAGATGGGTTACCCAGTTTGCCTTGGGTCTCATAGCTAGTGTGTGTGGTGGATCTGAAATTTGAATCCTTCTAAGCTGACACATACGTAACTCTACCTCACTATCTCTTATTACGTATAAGCATTAATGCTAAACCTTTCAATCTTGACCCCAAGTTGTATGCAAGACTTGATTTTTGGGTACACTCTGTAATACCTTTTCAACATTTTAAGTCATAGGTTGTTGTTTATTTCCAAAGGATCTTTTGAGTATAAGAAATAAAGTACAATGGTAAAACTGGGTCACTTTTAGGAGGCAGCTTCCTTCAAAATGATATATCTTAATAGCAAGATTCTTGGGGGTATTCTTTTATATCTGTTTAACCATACTCTTGAGTTAAAGGTGAAATTTTTTCATGTGTGTCAATTTATCAATTAAAAAATGAATATATGAAATATAAATATTATTAAAAGAGAAAGGAAAAGATATTGGGTTTAAATGAGAACATATTTGCCAGAATAAACTAGCCATCTTTGTCAGTATTTTATTTTATTTTATTTTTTCGTTCCCGAACAGGGACCTTTCTTAGTGTTTTAAACAAAAACTGAGTGACTTCATCAGGGAAAGACCTGCAAATGAAAGTCATATTTCTCTTTTGATTCGAGTTCATCTTCATCTGTTTCTGAAATAAACCATAAAGATCCACTAAGTAAAAAATGCCCCAGAAAAAAAAAAAACTTTAAATAGATGTAAACTTTAAATTGTTCACATAAATTGTTTAAAGGACACAAAGTGTGATGTACAAGTTGTTTAAATAAGACATTTTGAATAATGATAAGTAAAACCTGGCAAATTAATACTACATTTTGTGTCCTCTGGGTTTTCCAATATATCTGGGAAACACAGTTAAAAGTTATTTGTAATAGTTTGTACAGAAAAAAGATGATTGTAAATATCTCATTTCTTCCCTTGATTCCGGAGACTATAGATGGAAAGATGATTAGTTATTTTGAAAACCAGAGAAGTAGAGAGAGGATGTGATATAAATCTCCCCTTAATCCAGCAAACTGTTAAGGAAGAACTGTAAATAGCAACTCATCTTGAAAAAAACAATTTAAAAAATATTATGCAGACATTGTCATTTCTAAAATAAAAATTACTGAAGTTCCAGTAACTGAGGTTTCTCTAAAGTTTGTTTTCCTTCTTCCAAATAGTGTATTATTGTGGAGATTCTATTCATATGAAAGTCTTCCAGGTTTTTATACCTTTGAAGATCTGAGGAGTTTTCACTTGTTTGAAAATCTCAGAGTGAGAAAATAAACCAAAATTGAGTACCCCCAGATGCCGGAATTAGCTGTAGTGCTTAATTCATTCGTTCTTAGATCGTCCCCTTTTCCTTTCTTCCAGGAAAGCAAGGAGAAACTTCACCAAAGACTCAACTCCATTATCATCTGAGTGCCTTGCAGAAAGTTTAAATTCCAATCTGGTACACATAATGGTTTATATCATTCCATGTCATGTTCAAAATAATAACTTGTTTCCTTAACTGGTAGTAACTCTTAAATGAAATGCTAATGCTACACAAAAATTTAAATTACATTAATAACTTAATGGCCTTTTATCTGCCATTTGAAAAAATTTCTGGTTTTTCATAAATTTTACTTGATTTATTTTTCATTCATGTTAGATGACTTTGTAGATAAAGATGGGTTGGTCTTACTTTTCTGGAAGCAAATCTCCAAAACATGTAATTTGGGCATAACATTTTATTAGTAAGAAATCCGCAGTTAAATTGAAGTCGGTTAAGTAATATTATAGAATTGTATTGCTCAGGCTTGTTAGGAAGAGTTCTTTTCTGTCTTGGAAGGAGTTCTGCCACTTCTGGTAGACTGAGAGTAGATGGAATGGGCTACCTGTGGTGTGTGGGGGCAGATGCCCGTGAGGGGAATCTCTGTGGGAGGCAGGAAGTGCAGGACCCAAGGTCCAGGAACTAGAAGTGGTTAAGTTATCCAGGTGAGGGTTCATTCTCAGGAAATGAGACCCAGGAATCTAGATCTTGATGAGTAGCTTGGTAGAGGACGATTTGTGGAGATAAACTCAGGAACAGGCATTTACGCAGGAGCCTGAGAAGTGGCCATTTTATGGAAAGAGAGTGAGAAGACAGCCAGCCCTGTATGGGGGGCTGGAAGTGTGGGTTCGGATTCTTTATCTGACAAGAGGGAAGTTCAGTCTCAGATCTCGAGGAATTAAGTCATCAAGGCCTGAATCTACTTTGAACTACATTGGTTGCAGAGACTGAAGCAAAACCAAACTTTCAGGGATCAGGAAAATCGAGGGGAGGAGGGGATTAGGAAGGTCCTTACACTTAGGACAAAAGCACTATTTTGATGATTTAGCATCAAATACAGCATATGTGAATGGAAGAATATTCAAAAAGCAAAATTTCAAAAATCACTGATCAAATAAAATGAAGATTTATGGGTGATTATAATGAAACTTTTTGGTATTATGTCAGACACATTTGCGTGTGTATGTGTTTGAATGTGTCTGAATTCTAAACTAAGAAGGGTCAAACAGAGATCAATTATATTTTTTTCATCATTTCACATGACCTGTTTACCATCTTCACATACTGGAATAATCTAGACTTTTTTGTAGATATGCTGGTGGTGAGAGAAGAAAGACCCTTTTATAATAGGGGTCTGAAATATCTCCATTTGGACCAAAACATGCCTATTTCAATAAAAAGTCTCAGACGTTGAACTTCTTCTTAATGTTTTTCAGTAAAGGAAGAACAAAAACTAGCCCAACCCAGTCCACACTGTGGATTTCAAAAAGCACCAGAAAAGAAAGCGGCATGGAAGTATAATAATTCACTGACTTGGCTCCAAAACAGAAAATAAGATTTTCTAATCCTGGATCTACATCAGGAATGGCATCAGAACACTAGCTTGGAATGGCTTGAAATCTCAAAGGATCTGCAAGATGAACTGTAAGCTCCCCCTTGAGGCAAATATTAAAATAATTTTTATATGTCTATTATTTCATTTACAAAATATGCTGTGCTAATAATGGAGTGAGACATGCTTATTTCACTAAAGGATGCACCCAGACTTTAAGTAAATGGAATGGACTGTGCAGATAAAATTGCTGTTAACACATCAGAGAAGTATATGTGTTGGAAGCAGTTATTTTTGTTTCTGTCACTTTTCATAAGTCATAATCTAGTTAATGTAATGTAAATTGTACTAAAATTTACAGTGTGCAAAAGTATTTTACCTTTACATAAGTGTTTGATAAAAATGGACTGTTCTAGTATTTATTTTTATGGTGTTTCATTTTTCAATACATGTTGTTTTGATTAAAGAAATGTATCACTGTTTTCAACTGAATCCACACACACATAGGTCTATTACCATAGAAGAAGTTTCTTTTATAGAAATGGTTCATCTTCTTTCAGTTTCTCTGCTCTGGGGTCAGACAATGTTTAGGAAATCTCTTCAGAAATAAGAAGCTTTTTCATTAACCGTGGTGTAAATTTACTCAAATATTTTATGTAGAGGCAAGAATTGTCTAATTTCAATTGTGCAAGACAAATAACTGTGCCTTACAGTTATTTTTAGTTTAAAGTTCAACGGATTTTGTAATAATAACTTTGTTAATAGCTGTATCAACAATATTACAGTCTAGAACAGTCTAGAACAAAACAAAAGTGGCATACACAATATAAATCATATGTCTTCACATGTTGCCTATATAACCACAAGTAGCTCTCTGAGGGTTCTGGAATCAATTTAGTCCCTCCGTTGCCCACAAAACAAAGATGGTTGTTTGGGGGTGGGGATTAACACCAGAAGCAGATGGCTGCAAAGGAGGCCTAAGGTTTTCCCCTAGCTCTGTTCAGCCACTATCAGCAGGTAAAGTGGTCTCACGGTTGGGACCAGGTGCATGGTCACTATCAGTGTGGAGGTAAGCACAGCATAAGGATATTTTACCAAGGAGAGAAATTATGAATTACTGTAAACATGGGCTGGAGGGCATCAGTGATCATGTGTTCCTGTTGAGGATTTGCCTGAGAGAGTGAACTGCGGCTCTTCTTGTCTTATCTTCTCTAGTTTCTTCAACTCTTGGGGCTCCTTCTCAAGAGACTTGTAACTATCTGGTCTTCAAATGTCCCTGTGTTCCTTTTAACTAAATAAAAAGTTCTTGTTTCTGAAGAAAGACCATGGGTATTGTCTAAATCTTTTAAGTGAATGAAATATGATATGTTTGTGGCAGTACATGAAGAGGAAGACAAATGCCTGTTGAGGTAGGGTATGAATCGAAGTTGGGATTACGGAGCATTTTAAACCTCATCTTTTCCCTGGTAAACCATTTAAGCTGGAAAAGAAAGAGCTTTCATTAAGGCAATTCACAACTAGAGTTGGTTGGCAAAACTTAGAGACAAGTAGAAATGAGCGGGCCTTGGCGCCCTTTCAGCTGCTTAGAGACTGAGGGAAGGAACAGACAGCTGCATTCTAAGCTCCAATCTGGCCACATTTAGCACTCCCTTTCTCTGCTGGGATCTACCTCTTCCCTCCGAGCTCCCACCATGCGTTCCTTCCTTTAGTCAGGACTTGAGGGAAGGGAGACAGTGCTTTCCCCATTGTCTGCGCACCCATGGCTACCACAACAGCTGCATGGCGGGAGAGGCAAGGCGATGGGGGAGGGTTGTGGTTTTGCCTGTTGTTTTGATCCAGGCCCATTCAGTCAACTTCCCTCTTATTAAACAGTGACAGTGAGATTGTCCTTAGGGTTTCTTAAACTTTTAGCTGACCTCTGAAAAATGAAGAGTACATGGTACCTGGTGTATCTGTTGTGTTTGTATTTTCAGAACATAGTTCTAATATGTGTCTTGAAATGCAGGTGAATTGTGGAACAATATCCAGGTAGTAAAATCAAACAAATCAACTCTACCCCTGTTTCTCCATCCTTTCTAACTGCTTCTAAGATCAAGTCATTGGAAAGGTCTTAAAAGGAGTAGTGTGTTTGGGGATTCCTGATTTTTGTCCTGACAATAAATACCATAGTTGTTCACCAAATTTGTAGTGCCCAATTATCTGGCCGCAGTTTTCTTATATGACATTGTTTTCCCTTTTTCTGTTCCCCAGAGAGAGAGACTTTTGGTACAGCAACACATGATTATCTATTATCCTCAATCTCTGAACTTCCCTGAACCCCTACATACTCAGTGGCCCCAATGCCTCTTCAATACATCAATCATAATTATTCCTTTCAAATGTAGCCCAAATCGTGTTTCTTCCATAGCGCCAGTCAACACTCCTTTAAACCTACTCTTTCTTTTGTTACTTTGGACCATATAGACCCAAGCAATTGTGTGTGTGTGTGTGTGTGTGTGCACACGCGTGTGTGTGAATTTTTTCTTCCCAAATAAATCGATAGATTTTGTGTGGTAAGCTCAATCGAAGTTTGCACTTGCTCTGGAAATGATCCAAAAGATTAAAGCAGTGAGGCAAATTCATTTATTCCACATTTTTGGGCTTCTAATGGGTGATTCAGCTGTGTCTAAGTAAGTTTTGCACATGTTAAAAACATTCACTGTAAAACACATAAATCAGAAAAAAAACCCATTTGTAATAGTTATATTTTTTGGATATGTCTAATTACTTTTTGGAAACTTAAAAAATATTAGCTTGAAATAAATGGATGGTACGATTAATTCAGGTAAAAAATGATGCAATAACAGAATAACAATATCAGTTAATTTACTTTTTATTTTGATACAAGGGTGATACAGACTTGTGCTTGTTTGCTGTTTAATTAGCTTGAGAGCACTGTATAATCAATTTAGTCCATGTCTGTGACAGCTTAAAATACATATTTTTTATAAGTGGGGAAAATATTAAGGATATGTTCAAGATGAACTGGAAATGCATTTAGATAGAAAAGTGGGAAGAATATTGAGATTCTGGGACTAGATAATTTATAGCAGTTTACTTCAAATAACAACATACTGTGCAAAAAAGTTTATTTCACTTCTCTTCCTAATTTTGCCAAAGTTTAAGTATATAGTATATGCTTTACAATAGCATTCTTTTGAATAAGAGAATTTGATAAAAATGATTAAAAACAAAGGAAATGATCTCTGTGAAAGATTAGCTCTTCACAATGAAATCAAAGTATATTATTTTAAAGTTACTTTGTATGATAAAGATTATTTTTTGTGTGCACCCTCACACCTCAGCATGCAGTGACTTAGGTAAGAATAAAGTCTTTTAGAAGCCATTTTGACAAAAGTCTCAATTTAAATGCTCCTTAGAGTGAAATGGGGAAACAGCATGACTTTCATGCTGGTTTAGGAGACACTCTACTGTAGAAAACTTTGTATCCATTCTGTGAACCTCAGGACCCGGGTATACACCCCTGGACGATTAGGCCGTGCACACTGGTATCCAAATGATGTCACACCAGCCAGGAACCACCTGTTGTTTTCTTGGCACATTAATGGTCCTCCTGAATCCCCCTGAAGAGGAAATTGCAAAAGAAAATTGTAGATGTGTTGTCAATTGGCATAAACATCTAAGGTTATTTTTAGCAAATCAATCCAAAACTAAAGATCAAAAATATGATTTAATTGCAAGTCATCTGTATATCTCTTCACCAACACTCTCTGTCAAGAATGAGAACTTTGGCTGCTCAGAAAGGACACAGAGAAACTATGACAACTAAAACATAATTTGTATGTAATTCTTCATGATGTACTTTTATAGCAAAATTTCCTTACTTTCATGATGGCATTTTAATAGGTACTAAGAAATTCTCTAAGGCACAACTAGAAGCATCCCAACCAAAATGCATATTAAAAGCTGATCATTTTATTAAGAGAAGTATGGTATGGTTTCACTCATGTGTGGAATTTAAGAAACAAAACAGATGAACATATGGGGAAAAAAAAAAGAGAGAGAGGCAAACCATAAAACAGACTCTTAACTACAGAGAAGAAACTGAGGGTTGCTGGAGGGGAGGTGGGTGGGGGGCTTAGATGGGTGTTGGGGATTAATGAGGGCACTTGTGATGAGCACTGGGCACTGATGAATCACTAGATTCTACCCTGAAACTAATATTACCCTATATGTTAACTAACTGGATTTTAAACAAAAAACAAAACAAAAAGAGGAGTGTTCTAAGAATTGGGAGAGGCTTTGCAGAAAAGACACTTATTCCACAATGTGTGTTTAGAGAAACTAAAAACACACATAAAGTTGATTTTGATTCTTTTGGGCAGTGTTAACTTTTTGTGAGTAGACAATCAGATTTGAAAAAATCTTTTTTTATTTTAATTTTTATTGTTATGTTAATCACCATACATTACATCATTAGTTTTTGATGTAGTGTTCCACGATTCATTGTGCGTAACACCCAGTGCTCCATGCAGAACATGCCCTCTTTAATACCCATCACCAGGCTAATCTTAACATTTCAGTGGCAATAGGCATGTCAGTGATATAATTTATGATAAGCACACATATTTTCATGGGAGATTTTAACTGATGAAGAATTATTTCATTTTTGAAAATATTAATTATAACAGATTCTGCTAGATTTAATTCCGTATATTTCATTTACACATGAGTATTTGTGTGTAATGAAAAGAACATAATGTAAACACATTGTACCATTACATCATGATGGCACTGACAAATATTTTTCTTACATTAACTGTGCAAAATTTTTAATCTTTTTTTATATATTTATGAAGGAATTTAAAGCCTTGTGTACTTTGGTTGCAATCACTGGTACGATAGAATATTTCAACCCAAGTTTGTGTTAAAAAATATCCTGACAGACTTTTTGCCTGATTCTTTATTATCTTTGGGACCATGTTTAAGGGGAAAAAATGTGATATATATAAAAGCACCTTTTCTTGCTTGGGTACAGAGGAACATAAATTGCACTGGCAACCATAGGTTACCTCTTTTCTAGATGTAACAAATATGTTTGAAGGCAGGGACTGTGATTTTTATTTCTGTATCCCAAACCCTTAGTTTATAATTTGGGTCCAGAAATATCTATGGAACAGTTAAAGATAAATACAGACTCAAAGTTAGAGATTATTAAAAATAAACCTCAACTGTTTGGGTATTTTGAAAAGGAGTCATTTGGTTTTCTTCATATTTTCTAAAATAATTCAATTTTTTAAAAAGACAAAAGAATCTAGACATTGATTCCATGAACAAGGATTTTAAATTGCCCAACATGCGCTGGGTCAGTTGCCGGTATTCAAACAATCCACTGGCAGGCTTGATGATCAACAGTTGGGTTGTCTGTGTGGTTGAGAGACCTATTATGTCTGGGACTGTCACTTCTCTCATCTAACTATACCATTTTAGTTGTTATGTAACTTTTTGCCTTAATTTGTTGATTTGTTCAAGGAAGCTATTTCCTTCTTCCACTATCTCAGAGGTATGTATGGACTTCAAAAATATGAGTGAATGTCCAGACCAGAAAGTATTAACCTAAAATTTATGTTGTCATGCCAGTGGTTTTATCATGCTAAAACACACATTGCTGGGCCCCAGGGTTAGAGTTGCTGACTCAGCAGGTCTATGCTGGGGCCTGAGAATTTGCATCTTGAACAGGTTCTCAAGTGCAGCTGATCTGCTGGACTGGAGGCCATGCTTGGAATACCACTGGGATAGAATAAGGCTCTGCATAGTTAGCAAAATGAGTTTGCTGTTTGTGTCATTTACTTCAATCTATACAGAGGGGACTTCTACAGCCACTGTGGGGCCTTAAAATCCAGACAACCGCCCCACTCATGCAAGGATTTGGTAAGCCAGAAGATACTTAAGAATGTATGAATGACTAATAAGGCCAATTCTTTGCCATTATGGGGGGGGGGAATAATGCTTCAAAGAGCTCATTCAAGTGATGTATCAATTGGAGCATATTCATAATTTTAAAGGTATTCTTATTTAATCAGTTAATCCTCTTGTATAACACAGTATTAAAGTTGAACAAAGAAGATCATGTGACCCTCTAGACTACTGATTACTCAATCACGATAACATATTACACAAGATATTGCCATGTGTGTGGACGTTCCTACTTGTGAATGAATAACATACTTAGACTCTCTAGAAATCAGAGCCAAACATAAGATTTCAGAGATCTGGCACAAGTGACTGGCTTAATGTAACTCTAATATCAGTAGCATCCATGATCATATTTTCTACTTAGTGCATGAGGCCCCTGCCACACAACCCCCATTAACTGTAATTGAAGTTGTACAGCTGATTTCCCACCTGAACAATAATTGTATAAATCTCCCTCTAAGTGGCAATATATCTTACCTTTAGCATGCTTTTCATTTTAAGAGGAACGTGTAAGATCCAGAGATAAATTTTAGGAAGAAAGCCATCCTATTTGTCTTGAATTTGCAAGTGTTCAACAAAGCAGAATAAATGTAAAACTAAGCTGAAAATTTAACATGATTTGAGACACTGACTTAACTCAAGGATACATATAAAGATTCATCTGCTTAAGTGTCTGTTAAAAAAAGTCTTGTATCAAGTCGAATTATGGTGACATAGGTGTTAATATATATAACAAGTTGTTTACACTTTAACAAAGTGAGAGATTTCCCCCTGGTATAAATTGCTGCATCCCCATTTGTAAATTATTCATTTGCTCAGTACTGCTATCAGGTTTAATTTAATCCCAGTAGATGTTAATGATCAACATCTTATTCATTTTCAAATACAGAAAACATACTAGAAAATTTTTTTCCAAAGACTCATAGTGAAAATTGTTAATATTTTGAGTGCTTACTGCCTTCTACATGTTACCTGATTTTTAAATCTCTCAATAAAACTTAAGTGACTTGCCCAAAGTCTCACCCGTAAGTATTTAGGCAAGGGCGAAATAAGTAGTCTGAGCCCAGAATCTATGCTTTCATGGATACTCTATGTTGCACCTAAAAATGAATAATAATTCTAAAATCTGGCAGAATTTACTTTTTATTTGTTGAGTGTATGTGGATTTCATGGCACTAATAGTTGGCTACCTTACTTCTAAGTGATAAGATGTTCTTGTCTTCAATGAGAGTAATTTGTGGGTAGGAGTTTCTCTGGTGGTCATGCAAGTCAAGAGCTATTGATACTTCCAATATATTGCAGTGTTGACATTCAGTGAGATCATGTTATTACATCTCTAAAATGGAATGTAAACGATAAGATGAAAATTCTCGTGTATGGGTTCCAGGTCCAGAGTTATGCCAGGCTGTTGAGTAAGTTCTAGTTTTTAACCCTCCTACAAGTGGTTAGCTGCAAACTTGTTCTAACCAGGGTATCCAGGTTGGTTTTATGCAGAAAATTATTTCTTGTCACTGGACCCCTGGCTCATACTCAAAACCAAGGTTGAAAACTGGAAGCCAGTAGGTGAAATTGGCCTTCCAACTTGCTTTTTGTGTGTTTGAAGTTTGCATAGGGTTTTAGAGAATTAGAACTAGATTTAGCTAAGGTGTGTACGCTCCAGGTCAACAGTGGGTCAGCACTACATAATTTACCTGACTCTCCCACGCACTCATATTTTGTGCCTCAGCTCTAAAGACATCTGATTTTAATATTTGTTCTTAAAAATGAGTTTTATTTCTTTTTTTTTTTAGATTTTACTTATTTATTTGACAGAGAGAGATAGCAAGAGAGGGAACACAAGCAGGGGGAGCGGGAGAGGGAGAAGCAGGCTTCCCGCTGAGCAGGGAGCCCGATGCAGGGCTCGATCCCAGGACCCTGGGATCATGACCTGAGCCGAAGGCAGATGCTTAATGACTAAGGCTCCCAGGCACCCCCAAAATGAGTTTTATTTCTAATGCTCACACTCACCCTAGGAATACTATGCAAGTAGGCCATAAATAAAAAACAAAGAGTCACAGTTTGGTAAAAGAAGAAATGAAGTTAAAACCCTGATGATTTCTTTACTCCCTAATCGTTGCAAAGCAATAAAATCATTATAGAGCAATGCTTTCTGGAGATGTAGGGCGAACAGTTTTACATACTTACCTGACAAGAATCTATTCCTCCTTCTTCATAGCCTGCACAGACCATATTTTCTGTAATGTTATATTCTGGCATCTGTTGTTGGCATTTCTCATTTGATAGAAGAGGAACATTGGCTTCTTGCAATATGTTTGCAGTAGGACCTGTTCAAAATGGTAATGCGGCCAGCCAGTCAGAAGGCATCAACATGCATCACTGAATGAGCCACCATCAGTCTTATTTATTTCAATAGTTCACTCTCATTATCGAGTACTGTGTGTATATATAATGAAACTAAATGCTAAACCTTAGTATTTTTAAAGCACATAATAAAACCCATCTGTGGATTTTGCCGAATGGGTAACAGTAAAGCACTTCTTTAGTTCCCAAGGGCTAACAGGAATGGTGGATTGGACTAGACAGGCTTTAGGCATTTGCAGTAATTTTAAATGGTTACAGTATTGCTCATGGGGGAAAAAAAAGCCCACCAACACAAAGAGTTTCATTTATGGAAATGAGCAACGACTCCAAAATCCAGGAGGCTTTTCATTTGGCACCTGAAGAGGTGCTCCCTGATAATGGCATTCAGCAACTTTGTGAGGCTCTGTGAATGAGCAGGTGCACACTGAACAGAAGACAAAGCTCAGCTGAACTATGCCCTGGTCTAAGGGCAATCAGCTTGTCATCCACACGCAGGTGAAGAGAAAGGAGCCATGTACTTCCACGCTTTTTACAAAATGACTCATCTACTGGAAGCATGATTCTCTGTTTACTCAAATACTAATCCCAAGAAGAACGTGAAGCAAGCAGGTGTCTAGTGACTCAGAAAAGGCACCTGATAAGCACTTTCTAATAATTAGCAATTCTATTTAGTTCCTCAAGAGAGGCAGAAAGTTGATGATAACTTAGTGCATACAACTGTGTTATTGCAACAATGTATGTGACATCATTTCCACCTAAGTTTAATCCACACACTAAACAGGAAACGTGTGTTTGTGTGTGTGTGTGTGTGTGTGCGTGTGTGTGTAGTTATGTACATGGACATGTGTGTATGTGTATAATTCATGTGCAAAGCAACGTATGTATGTGTGACTCAGTGCTGTGTTGGTTAATGTTTAATGCTGGTTTTCAAGAAAAAAAAATCCCCAATATGTATCATTTGCCTGATGTAAACACTCCAACCAGGGCAATTTCAAGGTACCAGCATGACAGTGAACAGGAGGTGGGAGATGTGCACAAAAAGCGATTTCCAACTGGAGTCAGATGACTTTGAAAGTTTGACATTGGACTTTATGAAGTGAAGATGAAGGAGGGAATTCAGCATCTCACTGTTATTCATTCTATGAAGATTGAGGATAGGCTGGTAGACTTTAGTTTTTATTATAAACTATGATAAAATCAAAGCCCATTTTGCTGCTCATTCAGGAATAAAAAAGACTGGATGGGCATATGATAAAACTCTTTGGTAAAGAAAAATTTGAGCTCTTATGTTCTTATATTTAATATTTATTTGTTATTATATTTAATATTTATTTGTCCACATGAATTGCCATAAGGATAATTGAGAATACACACATAAAAACATACATAAAATGTCAGTAGAGTTATTTTAAGTTTACTAATTGCTATAATTTAATCGACTAATATCACTTCTTTTCTTCCTAGTAAACAATATGTTCATGGTTTTCTTAGCTAATTAGGATAATATACTCAAAAGGGGGGGAACTGGGTTTTATACAGTTAAGTAGCTAGAAATAATAAGACAAAGTTCATAAAATTCATTAAAATTTCCATCACCCAGGAAGTATTTAAACATGATCTGACCATTTATTCCTAAATGAAATTGATCTCAGATACAGATTTTCCTTGGCTCCATACCACTCTTAAAGACCCTTCTTAAGTCAATTAAATGCATATCTTTAGTAACAATAAGTAAATGTGAGCCAAGTTTACTCAGCTCTTAGAAGAAATACCCATTTCCTATGGAATAAAGAGTCTTAAATTTTGTTAGGGGATAATTTGTTTTTGAAGAGTCTACATTGTGGCCATAAATATCTTTTAGTTTGAAGTCTGATAGAGAAAATATCTATCTAGGAATCATTTTTACTCTTTAGATTTCAAATTTAATAAATCATGACATCTTTCAAGTGGAGGAAATAAAAGAAGAGACAGCTTTTGACTTCAATACACTTTAGGGACAGCAGACATGAGGCATTTCAGCGACATAATGCAATTGCTATGGAGAACCTCTGTTGAAATCATCAGGCAAAGATTTGACTTAGAACGTCATCCTTTCTTTTACGAGGAAGAAGGGCATTTTAACTGTGAATGCTTTGCTTTTGGTAGCTGCACCTCTCCACAAGATTCTGTGGCTTTTCATCCTATACAGTTAGGATTTTTAAATATCTTGGCCATGGTCTGTTGCGACTCCAGAGGCTGAGTTCTCCCACCAGACTATCTAGTGCCTTTCCTTTTTGCTTAATTTTTAGTGGGTAGTCAAAATACTGCCCTAGAGGGAATAACTCCCATTAGGAATTCTGAAGCCAAAGTGCCTTGTAGTTACATTTAGAGAGAACGAAGTACTAGAATTTTGTAAAAAATTATGTTCTATTAGTTTTAATATGCATCTTTTCTGTGTTTGGAAAACATCCTACTAAATAATGCCAATGAGTCAGTTTATAGTCTTTAGTGTAAGATTTGTGCCACATCTGAGTAGGCTGACTCAGCATGTTGATTTATTTATTTATTAAATATTTTATTTATTTATTTGACAGAAAGAGAGCAAGAGCAGGAACACAGTAGAGGGAGTGGGAGAGGGTGAAGCAGACTCCCGCCCAGCAGGGAGCCCTAGAGGACTGAGCCACCCAGGCACCCCATAGCATGTTGATGTTAAAAGGAAGTCCCTTCTCATTTTTTAGGGAATGGGAGTGTGAGGCTTTTTGTGATAAATAAAGATAGTTTTATTGATTTGGAAAATGTAACAGGTAATAATTTGGCTTTTGACCAGACTTTATCCAGGTGCTTTAAAAAAATAAATTTTGTAACCTTTATAATATTCATTTAAATAGACATATCTTTTCTCTTTATCAGAGTATTTATGATACTAAGATTAGGTACTAAGTTTGGGGGATGCTTGGACTGTCCTCAAATAAGGATTATAGTTTTATAATGTGCTCTATACAATCTGGAATTTTAAAAACTATACAAATACATAGCATATGAACATAATAAGCCAGACAGTGTTTTAAGAGCTATTGCAAAAGATGTTGAAAATATTCACAAGATAGTGCAATGGCATCCTTCACACAGGTAGGCATTTTCTTTTTGTTGAGTCTGATGATTTACCTTGATGTATAATCCTCCCCCAGCCAGCAATGGAACAAATTCTTCCTGGAGGAAAAGCTTGATTTTCTTCTGGTAAACAAATAGGTTGTATATAATCTGGAAAAATGAAACACACACAGACAAACATACATTTCTAATAAGTTTTAAAAATCAATTATTTTCAACATTTTATCTAAAAAATTTGTATTTTTGTTTTATGCTGCTTGAACATTTTTTAGACATCAGTCTTAGGGGAAAGAAGCATCTCAGGGTGGCATTCTTTGACAGTGGACTAGGTATCCACTGCTCCCACTATTTGGGAGCTTTTTCTACATTGTCTCCTAATTTGTCTTTAAGAATGTAACCAATGTCTTAGTTCTAGAGTTGATCATTTATATTTGATTTTAAGTAATCATGCTACTTACAGTGTCAGCTCTGTGAAAATCTTGGGATGGCTGTTCTTTAGGACCAATTAAGAGAACTTGGACAAATGTTCTGAGGCTTAAGCACCTTGATGAAGATAATTGAATATGTTTTGCTCTATTCCCCAATTCCATTTAAATTATAATGATTTCTATAACAAATTATCCAACTCTTATGGACTATTAATTCATTGGTACTGATAATATTTCAAATCTAATTTTGAATTGATTTGGCCAGATAAGATGACAAAAACTGATTTCTTTTACCTGTGTAATTCACTTTAAAGTCAAGATGCATCATGGCGATGTCACTGTCCTTTGTCCGTTTATTGTAATGTGGGTTTATGACAATTTGATCTATCAACCGAGTTACTATTTGAGGAGAAGTCAGATTCGATGTCATATGAAGGCCTAGGATTGCTTTCCACTTAGATGGCTCTAAATTTCTCCTGAAGATTATGAAAAAGACGTATAAGAAACCCTCCATCCACCATAGTTACTTTCTAAAGATGCTGCTCATATAGTAGGTATTTGAGAACTATGTGTGCCCATCCCAAAATATTCTTGAATTTCTCTGAATGATTCTTCTTTAAAAACATTTCCTTTAATTTTTTATTCTTCTGGTCAGATCATAGAAAGAGCCTTAATTAGTGCTCATTTCTATCACTCCTCTTAGATCATCTCTTGATCTTTAGTTCTAGATTATGGTTCTCAACTTTGGTTTCACATTAGAATCACCTGGAGTTCTTTCAAATAACACTGTTACCTGCTCCCCCTTCTCTATCTCTGATTGAATGAGTCTGGAATGGGGAGAAGGAACTTCAAAAATATATGTTATTTTTAAATTAAATCTCCCAAGTTTATCCTAACGTATGGCCAAGTTAGAGAACCACTGCCATAGATCCCATTCCACTGTGGGGATGGCACCTTGGTCCAGGGTTTCTGCAGGTAACCCCAGTTAGCAGGAAGGAGGTTCAGGAGCATTCTCCTGTTTAGGTGGTCACTGAATTTACACAAAGTTAAGACAAGCAATAAAACCTATTATGATGTTTACAATCTAACATACAAACTCGAGTAATTTTCATACCCAGTAAACTCGAATAATTTTCCACACATAATGCTGGCCCTTGATAATGAATTGGTAAAGGATAACATTTGCGTGATAGGCAGATTAAATGACAGCTTGAAAGTGTGCAGGGACTTCTAACTGTGCTTTTGGCCTGCAACATCTTCACACCAAGAAACTCCTAGTGAACCCAGGGAATTAAGCCAATTAAGCCATATTCACAATGCAGTCAAAATTCAATAACTGCTATTTTAGAAGAGCTAGCGATTTAATTCTTAATAGTTACAAATGCCCCGTTTAATGTGGTCTTTCAACTGTTAGAATCCAAGTCACCTACAAATATACAAAGGGCATGAAGTTATTTCAAGTCCATTTGTTTATCTTTTTACCTATCCATTACTTTGTTGAAATTAAACAAAGGATTGTGTTTGATCAAGTTGCCGGCATCAGTAAAGCCAATGAATGCCCAAACATCCAGGAGACATCCACCGATAACCACACTGCATTAAAATCGGACGAAACTTACTGACATGCTTTATAGAATAGAATAACACCCATTTATGGAGAACCTATTTTGTGCCAAGGGCAGTGCTATGTACTTTGCATCAACTCTTTTCATTTTTGCCACCGTGCTATGGATTTTACATTGAGAACAAACTGGGTGCTGATGATTTAAATGGTGGGGCAGAGACTTGAACTGGGACTGTCTGACTTCAGAGGCTGTACTTGCACCAGCACACTGGGGTGCTTCCAGTGGCTCTGGGCAGTGTTCTGTGGGCAGGGTCACAAACATGAAGGGAGGGTTGGGAGGAGAGACATGCTCTGTTTTATCTGGATTATCTGGGCGCAGGAAGGGGAGGATGTCTCTGCTCCTAGTTGTTGGTGGTAGCTCTTCCAATGCCCAGATGTTGGGCCAGGAGGGTATTATGGTGCTGTGAAGGCTCTGTTTGCTTATCAGGAGGCCTTTTCACTTTCCCCTTTCCAGGTCAGAGGAATCAGTACTTCAGCCAAGCTGGACACACTGATAATTTCAGACATTCTGACTGCACCCACTCCCACTGTGCCCTGGGACTCCCCTGCCCACACTGGCCTACTCCAAGAGAGGGGATAGAATGAAATCTCTTTCCTGGTGTCCCATCTCTGAATTTCTTTCCATATCACACATTTAAGTATGTTTCCTAAAGCTCAGCTGGTCACGGTTGTCACTTTACTAGCTAGCATACCTGTATGGCTGACAGGTAACAGGGAGTTACTCTTTTGTTTTTATTGTATTTTTTTTAAACACTTAATATATAGTAACTCGATATTTGCAAAAAATTAATTTTACAATTACCACACCATGTTTCTTAATTTGCATTTAATTATATTTATTTATACACATTATATTTTGTATTATAATTATATTTTATGTAACCAAGGCATTATGTTAATATTCATATTATAAATAATATTAATTACATTAATGGTATAAAATTTGCTCAAAAGGAGTATGAGCCCATTATAGAGGTTCTATTTTGAAGTTAAGAGAGTGCATTTTTTAAAAAAATGATAGGATTGTCTTCTTAAATGCTTTCTACATATTTTATCTTCAGGAAAACACATGAAAATTCAGCGAGATATATGCAGTTATTTAGTATAGATTTAACTCAATGACAAAATAATGCAGTTCAGGGGCGCCTGGGTGGCTCAGTTGGCTGAGTGTCAGACTCTTGGTTTCAGCTCAGGTCTTGATCTCAGGGTTCTGGGATGGAGCCCCAGCAGGGCTCTGTGCTCAGTGGGGGAGTCCGCTTGGGATTCTTTCTCTCACTCCCTCTCTCTCTCTGCCCCTCCTCCTGCTCACACACTCTCTAAATAAATAAATAAATAAAATCTTTAAAAAATTGCAATTAAGAAAAAATAATGCAGTTTAGTAGCTAACCTTCCAAATACTTATGTCTTTTGTAAGTACTGTACTCCTTCTGAGAACAATAAATATTAGTTACTGATATGAGAGAGCTTATAGGCAGCATGAAGTTTAGTAATCACCATTTCATCTTATTATTTTAAGGTTTGGAGTAGAAAACCAATCCATGAACCATGGACTGTGAAAATTAAACATACATGCTTCAAGCTACTGGTCTAATTAAATACAAGTTACAACAATATTAATCTGACACATTCTTAATGAGTTCCAAAGTTGTTATAGTGCTACATGTTTTTCTTTCTCCTGCATCTGTAAGCCGTACATTAGGAAGGAGATATTCCTCCAACATGTATCAACTGCATTTCTCTCTCAAGTCCTGCTCCACATAACTTTTCGTGTCTATGTGCTTAGCTTCCCCACCACAAGCCCACATTAGCACAAGCACCACTCGAATGACCACATTCTACTGCAATCTTAGTGTCTTCTTTCAGAAGAAAAACTTGATAATATAGAAGTTCTGGCCTGTGGTACTCAGTTTTACGAATCACCTGAAGAATTTGCTAAAAATTCGGATTCCTAATTACCACCTCCAGGGAAGGTTGGAGTGGGACCCAAGAATCTGCACTTCGTAATTACTGTTGGGATATTGAGTAATACAGAATCCTCCCTGGCTTTCCCATTCATCAAAAGCCAAGGGACAGGAGAAGAAAGCCTTCAGAAAAATCAGTGCAGATGAGGAGGGGATACTTATTATGTTTAAAAAATATATTTGTCTCAAAACATCTACACTCTAGTAAAACAGGAAAAGCTATAGGATGGAAGACAGATGGGGATGGAAACAGGAGATAGGTCCACTGGATAGGCAAGCCCCAATCCAGCACAGGCTGCAGATGGCAGAAGTAGGCTACCTTGAGGTAAGGGAGGTTGGCTGAATTTCTGCTGCATTTCACCTGTGCCTGCCCTGTTAAACAAAATGTTTTTCTTAGTAGCAAGAGAAAGAATGGCATAAGTTGGGAGGCAACAGAAAGACATGTATTCCTGACTTCTATAACCTCAAAGACTAGCACAATTCGTGGTGCACAATAGGTGCTCCTTAGATGTTGCACCAGAAGGGAGGGACTAGTGCTCTACCGCTCTAGGTTGCTATGTGCTCATGTGTAAAAAAGTCCCTACTCAGAGTATGCGGATGTTCATTTGTAAATGGGATTTTCATGGTGGTAAAAAGTAAATATGGTAAGAAAGTTATGATGAGCTGCACACTATGCTGAAAGGAAGAAAAATCAGTGGGAACTCGTAACTCTACATTGAAAAATTTTTCTGTTCTACCATTAACAAAGATGGTACTTTATAGTCCAGTCTGTCCACTGCCAACCCCAATGTTTACCCCCAGCACAGCGTGTTAGGTCTCTCTTATTATTCTCCACTGAACGGAAAAAGGATTCCTATGAGGATAACCAGTTCCATTTTTTAAGGCACATAAAAATTAGAATGCCTCTGAAATGTGGTGTTGTTAAAGAGTAAGAAATTTTTCAAGAATAGAGCCCAAATGTCCATTGACTAATGGATGGATAAAGATGTGAGCTACACACACACACACACACACACACACACACACACACACACACACACACAGGAATGTTACCCATAAAAAAAGAATGAAATCTTGCCATTTCCAATGACATGGATGGATCTAGAGGGGATAATGCTAAGTGAAATAAGGGTCAGTCAGAGAAAGACAAATACCATATGAGTTCACTCATATGTGGAATTTAAGAAACAAAACAGATGAACATGGGTGGGGGGAAAAAGAGAGGTAAACCAGGAAACAGACTCAACTACAGAGCACAAACTGAGGGTTGCTGGAGAGAAGGTGGGCAGGGGGGATGGATTAATGGGTGATGGGGATGAAGGAGGGCACTTGTGATGGGCACTGTTGTATGTAAGTGAAGAATACTAAATTCTACACCTGAAACTAATATTACACTCTATGTTAACTAACTAGAATTTAGATAAAAACTTGAAAGAAAAAGGAAAGTTTTCCAGACTATTAGGGGTAATTTTAAAAGAACAAAGGAGCTAGATTAAATGGGATAATACTGGCCAATTTTAACAATTTAATTATCATATAATAATCATAATAATTATCCTAGTTAATAAAATAAATTGTTAATGAAGGGCCATGAGTCCATAATGAAACTCAAAAGAGAAAAATTAAGGTGTATAAAAGGCGGCTCTATTGTAAAAGAAAAAGGGTGAATAGTGAGGATATGTTTAACTGTTATTCTTTTTATTAATAAGGACAAGAGTTTCACACATAAGGGTATTTTTAGTTCAACTACTAAGTAGAAACCTGTTTTTAAACTAGAGGTATGCCTTTATTTGTTTAAGTGGTAGAAAACGAAGTACAGGGAACAAGGAGTAAGCGAAATAATCCTCAGCATCATTTGATCTGGCGGGTTATGTCTACAAACTTCAGGAATAATTTTTGAATGCCTTTCTTCACTTGACTTCCAGGACTCTCCAAGTACTTGTGACCTTCCTTTCATTCATTCTCTGCTTTTCCTATCTTTCCCCCCAGCTCTTTTTTTCCTCTCAAAATCCAAATACTGGAATACTCCTGAGTTCTGCTTTTTGCTTTCTTCTCTTCTCCATTTACACTACCCCCCCCCAGATGATCCTATCCAATGCCATGACTTCAAATACCAGCAATATGTGCAAAATTTCCAAATTTGTATTTCAATAATTGACTTCTCCTCTGAACTCACATGCCCTATGCCAATTGGCAGTACCATTTGGATTTTATCAGGAAGTCCTAAGTTCAGTATAAAAAACTCAGAACTCTTATTCTCTTTGCAATCCTGTTTCTTCTCATTATCCTCATTTCAGTAAATGATATCAACACACACCACACACACCCTGTTTGCTCAAGCCCTAACCCTTGACTCTGCCTTTGCCCTTTCTCTTCATCTGTCTGTAACTCTATCCACCTGAAGTTACTCATGAATGAGATCCAGCCATTTGTCTAGCTTCCTCAGCCACAATCCTAGGGCCATCATTGTTTCTTTCTAACTGGTCTCCCTGGTTTCACTATTGCTCCTCCCAGCAGATTCCTCTCCAGATGATGTCACTCTTTGCCTTCTATATGGCCTCTCAGCTCATTTATCATGGCCTCCTTAGTCCTCACCAGGGCCTAGGATCTGGTCCTGCCTACATCTCCACTCTTATTCCTTCCTATTTGCCAACCCTTCCTGGCCAGCTGCAACAGCAGGCTTCTTGAGGTTTCTGGAACAGGCTCCTACCCCAGAACATTTGAGTTGATATTACCTCCCAGAAACTTGTGTTAAGTTTCTCCCTCATCTCTTTAGTTCTTCCTTCAATTTTCTTACGTTGTGAAGCTTTCTCTAAATACTGTATCCAAATACAGCCTCCCGCTCCCATCATTTGCTTTCTGCTTATGCCACTTTTATCTTCCTTTATTGCACTTATCATTCCCTAAAATAAAATATTTATTTGAAAGTTCTTCTAGGGCAAGGACTTTGTTTGTCTGTAGAGTACCATCTTCCCCAAAACTTAGAACAACACTTATTCTAATCTATTCTAGTCCAATAATGTGATTCAAGATGATGAACTAGTTCTCAAAGTAGAGATAACTTGGGCAAGGAATTTGTTGCTCTGTAGAGTACCATCTTCCCCAAAATGTAGAACAACACTTGTTCTAATCTATTCTAGTCCAATAATGTGATTCAAGATGATGAACTAGTTCTCAAAGTAGAGATAACTTCAGAGATCTGGCACTGAGCTTCTAGGAAATACTGGAACTTCTGGGTGGAATTACAACTATAATGAGATATTTTCTAATAAGAAATATGTTATTAAAGTGCTTTGCCAGAGGCAGGGGTGGTGTGTGTGTGTGTGTGTGTGTAATTGGTAAAGGGAGTAAAAACTAAAATAAAACTAAAAAAAAAAAAAAACCCAAACAAAAAACAAGTGACAAAAAAAGAAAAATACATTATTAAAAATAGTGCTAAAAGAATAGCATCAAGAAAATAGGCTACATAAGATGGGCCAAGGGAGTCTTTACAAATACATAATTTTAAGGGAGAGACATCAGATTGGAAATTGATAAAACCTATGAGAAAGGGATGAGTCTAAAAAGTCCTAGTGATACAAGAAGAGAATTTTAACTATCAAAGAGATGACTAGCAGCTCAAACTTGAAATATCTTAAAAAAGTACCCAAGACCTACCCTATAACCAAAAACCAGTAAGTCACTAACCTAATCTTGAAATCTCTACTGGCCTAAGAAAATGCACTTCTTTTTCATTTGCAAAAATTACTATTATCTTGAAAAGGTATTATAGTATTTCTGCAACCTGAAGGAGATAATATATTGAACCTCTTACAGCCATCATCAAATAGGCAGATAAATAGAGAAATGAATTAAACCTATGATGTTTATATATTAGGGTAAGTTTAAGTAGAAATGAAATAATTTTCTAGGTACTATGCTTGTATATGTTCTGTGTTCTAGTCCTATTTAAGGTGTTTGAGGCATTCAAAAGAATCCAAATTTTAAGTTGTAATAGAAGAATCAATTAAGTTATGTTATTTTATAGTCAATTCTTAGCTATTTAAAAAGTTTGCTTCAAAGCTTTATTAGCTATTAGCTATTAGTTTAATTAATTTAATGCTAAAGTGTAAATAGTAGGGACACCTGGGTGTCTCAGTTGTTAAGCATCTGTCTTTGGCTCAGGTCATGATCCCAGGGTCCTGGGATGGAGTCCCACATCGGGCTCCCTGCTCGGCGGGAAGCCTGCTTCTCCCTCTCTCACTCCCCCTGTTTGTGTTCCCTCACTGTGTCTCTCTCTGTCAAATAAATAAATAAAATCTTAAAAAAAGTGTAAATAGTAGTATGTATTTCTTGCCATACCCACAAGCACCTCATATATGAAATAATCTATTTCAGGAATATTGACACCTGTTTCAAGGAATTATTTCAATAAGGAATGAGATACATGTATTTCGTCTTCTCTAAAGAGCTAAATTAAAGAATAGAAGACTGACAAGAGGCCTCTCTATGGATCATTTCAACATCAGTGTATGTCTATATAATAGATGTGATCCAGACTGTAAATCTATATATACCTGCCCACCCAAGAGGCTGAATAGTGGTTGCTTCTGGAAGCAGGGATGATGACTGACTGGGAAGGCGGGATAAGAGAATTTTGCATGTGATGGAAATGTTTCATGTCCTGATAGGAGTGTGGGTTACACAGGTGCATGCATTTTCAAAACCCATCCAATCGTGCACTTAAGATTATGCATTTGTTCTATGTCAGTGGGAAAAAGTGAAAAACAAATATTAAACTCTATATGGTAAGTTTGCTGTACCGTGGTAGGGTTAGCAATTCTCAAACTACTTGTTTTGTGGATCCATACATATTTTGTGGATTTTAGGAACAGGTTTCTCATTATTGGAGATAAGTGTTGCAAATAGGGAAGGAGAAAAGACTAGAACGTACCCTGTGGCAATCTATTTTAATTGGAGTTGTCCTTTTGAGTTCATATTTGTAGGTTTGGAGCTATATCTATTGAGAGGGTCTAGGAGTAGGACATATTGGCAACAGCAAGGAGCACGCAAGATTGTGTTTTTTAAAATGTAGAAGAAACTAAAATTAGCTAAATGAAGTTGGGGTCTCTTATAGAAAGCTTGATTTGAGGACTAGGGTGGACAAAGCACAAGATGAAACTGGAACATCTTATTTTGCAGAAAGTAAAGAAGTTCTCAAAGAATGGAGATATATCAAGACCAACAAGGGGGCAAGCTTAAAGGGTTTCACCAAATAGGAGGACTTTCTATAAAATAATTTGCTGTATTTAAAAATATCAAAGACAAGAAAGACAGAAAGATAGAAAGCCTATTCCAGATTAAAGAGGATGAAAGAGGTGAAGTAACTAAATACAGTGCATTATCCTGAATTGGTTCTTGGGCGACACACACACAAACAAACCAAAGAGGTTATAAAGGGCATATTTAAGACAATTGACCAAAATGAATACATATTATAGATTAGATAATTGTATTGCCTTAATGTTAAATACCCACGATTTCCTGTGATGATGTAGGAAAACATCCTTGTTCTTAGTAAAAATACAGGGTAAAGGGCACAATGTCTAATCCCACTATCAAGTGATTCAGAAAATAAATATTTTTCCAGATTGGAGAGAATGAAAGAATCAAGGTTTTCATAGCATAAAATGCAAACCCTTGGTGAAACTCAGTGAAGGTATACAAGAGTTCTCTGTACTATTATTTGCAATTCGTGTGCATGTTCGAAATTGTAGCAATATAAAAAGTTTAGAAAATAAATATGCTGAACGTCTCCTGGGCAAGAATTAAACTCTTCTTTCACGGACCTTTCCTGCACAGGAACAGCAGTACAATAAAAATTTTATTGCACGTTTATGTGATTCCCAGTATGCAAAAGTATGGCATCATCTTACTTTTGTCCTGATAGTCACTCTAGGACATAGATCTCCTTATGAACACCCTGTGGGGGAGGATATTAAACAGAGACACCAAGTCACATGAGGTCAATAGCATAAGCAGGTTCAAAAGTCTATCCTCTGGTTTTAAGTCAACCTTGCCTTTAAGCCACAGTAAAGTTGGTCCATACTGTCCAAATCTCTCTTTTAATGTTCAAAAAGAAGACAAATCAGTGACAGAGAAAAAAGAACAGGCAGAGGGAAATTTAATGACATCCATAATGGCTGAGGGATGGGAACGGGAGTGTGGACAGTAGAAAGAGCTGTCTGATTAAACCATTTAGCCACCTGCAGGTTAAAACACCCAAACCAGATATACATTTTTTGGGAAAGAAGAAATAATACCACTGAGTGGCTAAGGAGAGCAAAATGCAAGGTTGGTGAGGATGAGTTTGAATTCATCACAATTCTATTCTATTAGAGCTTACACTTGTGTTTGCTTGTGTTCAGATTGAAACTGTGTGAAAACACATTTTATGTCTTATATGACTGAACACGTGTGTATATTAGGCAGAACTGGTTTTCTATTTCCTTTGGATATTTGTGGCTTAAAAAGATATGATATTGGTAGCACTGACCTACAATAAGTACGTCTGTAAGGTAGATAAATGAAAGATGTCCCTAATAGTACTGCAAGCCTGGCTGACATTTAGAAAGCACATGTTCTGCAAGAACATCAAACGGACTAATTTACTAAATCCAAGGTTAATACGGGAGGTCACTAACTTACTAAGACCTATCTTTGTGCAATAGAAAACAATGAATCTGTAGCTAAAGGTACTTTACTTGTAAATTGGGGTATAGGTTACCCAGCTGTGGTACACCAAGGCATAGAGCATGGATAGGTGAAAGTCATGTTTGTCAGGGGATGGGAAAATTGACTGCGATAGACACTTGTGGTGTGGTTGAAAATAGATTCAAGTGTAATTATCAAGAGGCAGAAAAGTCACCAAGGGGCAGTTTATGTATGAGAGAGGCTGTAGTTTACTCATCCAGATAGAGGGTATGATGCATGGAATCAGAGAGCTTTGGGTGTAGACGGGAAGTACCTTGGGTAGTCCTTGTGGAGCCCAGGTGATTAGTCAAGCTGGGATCTGGCTATGGGTCCTCATTTCAGATTCTTCGGGTTCTGACTTCAGGTATGCCCTCACTCTGGCCCAATGGGATCAACCCTTTAATGATCATTCCCTCTGCCCCTCACCCCCATCTCCCAAACAACTAGCATAACCTTTTGCATCTGACAATTTGTCTCCATCCATCCAAGAACTTTCAATGTCTGTGTTGGTAAGGAGTTAATTTTTTGATCTGATAAACTACAGATATGTCTTCCATTCCTGAGCACACATAGTTCTTTCCTCAGAGATTCTGGATGCTGGCCACAGAGAGGCTCATTCTAATCCTCACAGCCCAGGTCATTCTCTGGAGGCTTCTTAGGACAAGAAACTGCCCTAGGTCAGGGCTTATGAATCTTCTCTGAGGAAGCTACCTTTTTCCCTGGCCTAATTCAGAAGTCTTAGAATGGGATTACCTAGAAAGGTGACTTCTCTCAGGCAAAAGTAGAAAATCAACATGTTCTTGGTCCCAAGAATATTTATTTTCTCCCTGTCCCCTGCCCGCTCTATTTTCCCCTATGGCACTGCTTTGGGTATGTCTGCTTCTAGAGGGAGAAGATAGATCCTAGAATTCAACATATATTATTGTAATGAAAAAAGAGTCAGTTATGGTTTGATATTACTTCTAAGATTTAGGTACGGGTAGCATCAAAAGAGATCTGACTTGAGAAGGACACATTTTTATCCTAAGTCCTTACACATGAACTTCTAGAGCACAGTTTATTTGTAAATTGAGGGCTATTTATTTTTTTAAAAATATTTTATTTATTTATTTGACAGAGAGAGAGAGAGAGGGCACAAGCAGGGGAGCAGCAAAGAGAGAGGGAGAAGCAGGCTCTCCACTGAGCAGGGAGCCCGACGCGGGGCTCGATCCCAGGACCCCAGGATCATGACCTGAGCCAAAGGCAGACACTTGCTTAACCCATTGAGCCACCCAGGTGCCGTTGAGGGCTATTTAAACATGTTCTTTTTTGATACGGACAATTTCTTTCTTTTTTTTTTTTAAAGATTTTATTTATTTGACAGAGAGAGCACAAGCAGAGGGGGAGAGAGGGAGAAGCAGGCTCCCTGCTGAGCAAGGAGCCTGATGTGGGACTTGATCCCATGACCCGGGCCGAAGGCAGCTGCCCAACCGACTGAGCCACCCAGGCGCCCCTTGATACGGACAATTTCTGACATGAAATATTGGCCTGACTGGATGATAACCAGTGCAACTTATACATTAAATATGAATTTTACACTTTTAAAAATGCTTACCTTATGTAGGCAAGAATTTCAATTTTTTTGTGTATGTAGGAAACATAATACTTGATGAAAGTATCTAATGAGGAATGATTTCTCATTTAACTCAATTTTTAGATATGATTTTAGTGGGAAAATGGTTGGTACTCTATAATGTCATACAAAGCAGGAACATTTCCCCGATGGGATTTTGTGAGGCGGCACGAAACAGGATGCACAGTGTCTGCTGTCGTCCTGTCACTTGGGAGGGGACACTGTGACGTCACACTCACCCATACACACAGTGCGCTGCAGACACCAGCCAGTCATTGCTGACAAGAGAAGCACCGCAGAGCAGTTGGTCGTTATAATAAAGAGCAACCACCCAGGGCCAGGCTCCTTCTTTGGCATTATTTCCTCCGACAATCTTCGGGCTGACTTCTTGGGCCACCAGTTTGTTACCACATGCTGTTAAAATAATTGAAGAAAGAGCATCTATTTTATTTTGGTGGATTTCTGATCATGAAAACTGAGTGGATCACTACAGAGTAACTTCAGGTGCTATGCCCACTCTCTTCAGAATTTTAAAGGGAAGATTTGAAGGAAAGAAAACATAACAAAATGTTGACTTACACTTATGGTTACACTGTAACAGAATCAGTAAATCTTGGAAACACTGTTTACTGTAATAGAAGAACAATTATATTTCAGAAATTGTGCACCTGATATCTTAAAACAGAACATAGTATATATTAACATATTTGTTTTAGTAGAATTAACCTTCAAACGTAAGTATCATATATGAAACGTGGGGAGGCTGACAGGCACAGCAGGAAAATCCTCCTGATGTTAAACTTCATTTGAACTGAGTTTGAGCCCTTAACTCTACCACTTACATTTCATGGGATTTTGGATAAGTTGCTCCGTGTCCCTGAGATTCAGTTTTGTCATCCACAAAATGTGGGCAGTAGTACTTACTTTACTGGAATTTTGTGAGAAGTAAAAGAAACGTTTGCACTGGAGTTATTATTGTGCCATACACACAAAGAACATTCAATAAATGACAGTTATTATTAGCTTGCTTGAACCAACCTTGGATGTAATCATTGTATAATACAGAATATGTCTCAGTATGGCTAATCAGACAACTATTCAGTGCCCTGCACTGTCTGTGAGGCTGTGTACTCCACTCAGAAAATTCAACGATTAATCACAGGCCCTGCTTTCAAGGGAAATAAATATATAAACAAGAAAATATAAAGTGTAGGCATACATAATTTAAAAACTCACTACCTGTTTAAATATTTGGATGCCAACTGTTTTTCAAAGCTGAGAATTCTATTTTAAACACAAATTTAAACAAAGGAATAGTTTAAAAATGTGTTATACTTCCTGACCACTAGAGATCAGTATAATACAAGGAATTAAAGTACTTGCCCATACTCTCCTGATGTGGCTACAGTGGATACTGGTCACGTTGAAACACACACACACACACACACACACACACACACACACACACGTAATTGTAATGATTTCTATTTATAAATTTAGCTGCATCTGTTGTGCATATTATTTAGGTGTTTGAAATTTTAGGGAAAAACAAAACAAAAAACACAGCAAGACCCCAAATGCCTATGAAATCAAGTACAATCAAAGCAATTCAGTGTTTCTGGAACATACATGATAAATTTATTTGAAATCATATGCATTCATATTGCCCAATTGACATATCCTTTAGCATAGAAGGTAATTTCAATTGAAATATAAGAAAATATACTTATGTTTTATTAATAAGCAATGTGCATGCATGTGTATCCACCTAGGTATGGGTGTATCAATATATATATATATTCATAATTCCCTAAAGAAGAAGCCTCAATAAACTCCCCTTCTGTTTATACTCACAGTTGGGAGAGAAGTAGTTTCTAGGATGCTTTCCAGTATACTTTCAAGTTCATCCAAACTCTTTCTACATCTATAGTACTCATCAGTGAAAATCCATATTCAAAACGCTCAGCACTCTTAGATGTTAAATAATGCCTAATACTCTGTGGTATGTACAAGACTGAGGAAATTGTTTTTAGCAAGCACAGAAAAGTTTAATAAGCTTTTAAAATAAAAGAAACTATTAAATTAACCATTAATCTGGTTCTATAATACCAGAAAATGGAACTGAACTTTGCCTTTCATTCTCCATGAATTTCAGTTAGTCAAACTTTTCATGCACAAACACACATGCATTGTGTCAGTGTAGAGGAATAAATTGCTTAGTCTCTGGTCAGAATGAGCAGTGAAACCACACTTAGTCCAGGTATATTTAGAGAGGTTGGAGGGAAATAGAATTACGGTCCTGGAATCAGAGTTAACTTAGCCCTCTGGATATGAAGAAAGATAATGCCACGATGATCCTGTGTCTTTCTCTCAGCACCGTGGGGCACTATTGTGATATAAATGGATGGGTTTATATCAATTGTATTGACAAAATGAACTAATTCCTCTCACAATATTTGCCCAACAACATGGCCTTTTTTTGTTGTTGAAAAGGCTATGCTTTTTCTTTCTTTCTCCTTTCCAGAACTGCTGTTTAGAGTGAGCTGTTGCCTTGGGGAATTTAGAAGATTGCATGGTAGAGTGGAAAAGCAGAGGGATGTGGGGTTGCCCAGGCTTTGAAGACTTGTCCAGTCCCTTATCACCACCATGCTTCTGTTCCCTCGGCCTTAGAGTAGAGCAATACTCCCTAAGTCATAGACCTCTTTGGAGTAACATAAGCATACAGACAATAGGGACATCAGAGATACTGGCATTTTGTTGATAAGCATGGAATAACCGACTTCTGCTCCAAAAAATGCTCATAACTGAGATAAATTTTAAAAAATATTCTTCCTTTGTTCTTTTTCTTATTCTTAAATGTCTACAAGATACAAATAAAAGAAACTTTCAGAGTGCAAACTGCTCAAGATCTATAATGCTAATGTAAATTTAGACATGCTTATAGAAGGAAATCTAGAAATCTGCTTTCTCACTTGAAAATGCTTCGCTTCACCCTCTATGAGACTATTAATATCAGTCAAGGCCCAGCAAACATTCATATGAAACATTCAATTGCAAAGTCCTTGGCACTAAAAATATCCCTTTATCAGTTTGTCTTACTGGTTGAGCTCACAGATATGATAACTTTTCATGAATAGTTGAATAATTACATAATTTCATTTTTCACCATTAAGTAAGTTATTCAAAAAACTGTAAGCGAATGCACCAGCAATGACATCTTAAATCTTTGTCAGTAGTTACGGCTTCTTCTTGAAGTCACTGTCTTTCCCCCCACAGCTGCCCTTTAATGGAACTGTAAAATTCAAAAGCCCATTTCAACAAAAAATATCATTAAGACCCAAATAGGAGAAATGACATAATGTAAGCTAAAACAGATCTTTGAATACAGGAAGAATGTTTCTTTTTAAACATTAGTAAACGCTATAAAAATGAACCTAATTTTAAAGAGCAAGAGAGAATATGTAGGCACAACCAGAAGTCTGGTCTCCTTCACTTAATGTTCATGTTCTCTTTGCTAAATACCATGACTTTCCCTCCTCTCTCTTCTCTTTTGTTGATAGCTAATTTGAGTCACCCTCTAGTCAGACCAACAGTGGACTTACTTATCCCAACTCTCACAGTTCTTTTCTTTGGGGGTTTACTTGTTTAGGAATCTGAAGGTAAGGATAGAAAGGACATAGAAGTAAAATTTACTGAATCTCTATCAGTGTGCTGCATAATTATTTATGCAATATTTCATTTGACTGTCTTACCATATACATGAGGGTTAGGCAATGTTATTGGATAGGATCAATTAGGTACTATTGGAGATTACCTGAATAATAAAAAAAATAAATAACTTTCAAGGTTATATGGCTAGAATGTGGTGGCATTAAAATCTGACAAGTTTCAAAACCCATCATCTTTCCAGCCCACATACAATTAGTCCAAGAACAGATTTTCGGACTCACCTTGGTGTTAGTATTAAGCGGCCATTAGGTGCTGTGTTTAATTTTACAAATAGTCCACTTCCAGGAGAAAAGATTGCCATTGATGAGTTTCCACTCCTAGGGAAAGACACATAGAGACAAAACAAAAACACAAAGACCCCAGACCTAAATTTCTAGTTATTTAATGCTGTGGACATTGAAATAAATTATGGGATTCCATACAAAATGACTAATATTTTAATATAAAACTTCAAAAGTTTTGCTATCTAAAAGATGGTACAAATCAGTAGAATTGTCCATAATGACATAAAATATAATTTTAATTTTTGTGTAATACCTCTGGTTGTTTGCATGCTCATATACTAAACAAAGTTACAATCAGTGCATATATTACTTGGGGATCTGATTTTTTCATTTGACTCTTCTATGTTATTTAATAATTTCCATAATGATCAATTTTAATGACAACATCACAGAATTGCTGCACCGTAATTTATTAAATCTTTTTCCTGTAGAGTGTAATCCGTCTTTTAAAAAATGCATGTGGCCTAAGAACAACCTAGAAAAAGAATATATTCAATGTTTGCTTTTCCAAATGTTTCTTTGTTCTTGATATTTCATTCAATTCAAAGTCTAACAAGCCCTAAGGTAGAGCCAGAAGCTATGTGATTACTCTAAAAAGACAGTGTGTAGCCTGGACTTTCAAGTGTCCACTCATGAGCCAGGGTGGGATGGAGAAACAGACACTCACCATGTGACAAAAGACACTAAGTTACTAATCTTTCTTATCCCTGAAAACATGTTACACCCATGCTCTCAACTGTGAACCGTAATTAAAGATTTCTCTCTGTTATCCTGACTCTCTTCCCTAGGCTTAGCTGGAAGCTTTTAGGGTCGCAGTTCCTAATCTTGTTTCCTGCCTTTCATTTATTCCAGATTTTAATCCTCGTATAAAACCATGCTTTTAGGTTGGAAACATCCTGACTACTGCAAACCTCTGGTTAACAGAGAGATGATGCAGTTTTTATCTTTTGGAATAATGCAAAGGATCCACCCATTGCCTCTTCAAAAGAAGGTCCAATGTCTTCCCCAGGCGGTAGCCAACACTGACCCTTTTCTATCTGTGTATAGGGAACTTCCAAGGAACATTTATAGCTGTTATGATCAATAAGAAGAAAAGAAGTAGGTTGAGAGTATTTCCTGTCTCTTTCGGATGGGACATTATCTTAAAAAAACTGAAAGTGTTTGTCTGGTACCTTTCATCCACTGAACAGAGAACTGGAACAATGGAGCCTATATGTAATGTCCCAGAATTCAGCATCTTGCACTTTAACTTTATAAACAGATAAAAGTATCTAGCACACAAATCAATGACCATTCATGTAATAACACCTGAAAAGAATTTGCCAAAGGGAGAAGGAGTGCTGTTACTGTTATTTTTAAAGATTAAGGCATTCCCTCCAAGTAAGCAGAAGCTTAAATAAGATGATCTTATTTAAATATTTATCTAAAATATATTTGTTACAGTTAAGAAAACAAAATAAGCATAAAGACCTCAAAAAGCAGCAGAGGTTATAGAAGCCAGGAATGCTCTGGGTCAGGGCAACACTCTGGGGCCCTCCCCGCCCCCTCCACACCCCCCCCCCCCAGGAGCTTTATATTACTGCTCAGTAGACTTTGCTTTGCTGCCTACCACCACTTTTGGTCTGGTCTACCTCTCCATTCTTGGAAGTGGCGTGACCAAGAACCGGGGGCACTAAAGGCAGAAAATTCCTGCAACAACATTCTCAGTATCATTATTCTGCTGAATTCCTACATGTGTTCAACATTCTTCTAGGTAGTTTTCTATGTTCCCGACTCTCCATGACCAAGGATTTCCAAAGTATGTTCTCCAGGCAAGCAGCAGGAACCTCCGGAGATTGTATTAGAAATGCAACTTGCCTAGCCCCAGTCCAGACCCACGGCAGCCAGCCGAAACTCTGGGGGCGGGGTCCAGCCATCTGTCCGCTAACATACCCTCCGCGTGATTTTGATGCTTACGAGTCAGGGAACCCCTGTCAAAGCCAAATATAATATCTATTTTTCACTCCTTCAGGGGTCTGCTTTTTGGCTTCCAGAATGACTTCTAGTTACTTGATAGGCAATGTTTTAAGGCACTGATAAAGTTAATTCAAATCTTAACAAATATATTTATGTATCTCAGAGATGTGGATTTAACACTTTTCCATTATCTCTAACTGTTTTTTATTCTATCCCTTGACTATCTCTCTCTCTCTCTCTCTTTTTTTGTTAGATTTTATTTATTTGAGAGAGAGAGCACATGGGGGCACAATGGGGGGAGGGGCAGAGGGAGAGGGAGAAGCAGACTCCCCACTGAGCAGGGTGCCTGATCCTGGGCTCAGTTCCAGGACCTGGGGATCATGATGTAAGCTGAAGGCAGAGGTTTAACTGACTGAGCCACCCAGATTCCCCTCTTTTATTTTTTATTTTTATTTATTTTTTAATTAAGTAAGCTCTACACCTAACTCATGACCCAGAGATCAAGAGTTGCAAGCTCTCTTGACTGAGCCAGCCAGGCACTCCAACTAGCTCTTTTAATACAGACCCTGAGAAGATGCAGTACTATCTTTGGAAATTCAAAACAAAATTTGGACAAAATTAAATTAAAAAAATATTGAAATGTTATTTATAAATACGTTTTTTAAATCTAGAATCTATTTAGTACACACTTACCACTGGCATACTATGATGGGATTGGCAGGAAAATTTTTAACTTAAGTCTATTCGAGGAAGAAAAAAGAAGACTAGGGGCAAAGCTTTAAGAATAAAGAATATTTAGTAAATGCTAATACTTCTACCCTTGGATTCTCAAATGGTGTTCCATAGTGATGTTCTCACTACCTGACAGAGGAAAAAAATAAAGATTATACATGCATGTGGAAAAAAGGACATGAAATCTGTATTCGGAGATTGTCTTCCTTACATTTCCTCATGTAAGTCTCAAACTCACATGAGGAAACAGACTGCAGTTAATACTACAGATATATTGTTTTGAATATAGAATATAGACTAGAATAACTGAAAGGTTCTTTTGGAAAAAAAATTATAAAGTATTCACGTAATTAATTTTGTATCGTACACCCTGATGTCAGCAACCCGAGTGGTGTCTAGAGGCCATCAGGTCATACAAACATTTCCAGGGGTCAGTGCTGGATGCTAGAATTTGGAATTTAATCAACTGTTTCTTATTTTAAGAAATGACAGAGACAAAAAAATATATTTAAGATGTTCTTGGCAACATGAAAAGTTAGCAACCTTTTATTATCACCCTTTATTTTTGAAAAACAAAATCTCAGAACAACTGAAAAAATGAATTGTTGAGAGAGAATAAACTAAATTAAGTTCTGCAGTTAAAACGTGTCACTGGGTCGCTCCCTGACTCAGTTTCCTTTTCTTGCAACCAAACTAGTTTTTAATTTTTAGAGAGGCACTCTGTCAAGATTATGGCTGAGAGTTTGCATTTTTTAAATCCTGAAAATTTTAGCTTTGCAGATTTAGGTAACTCCACCACACATTTGCACAGCTGTTTGGAATCTGTAGAAATTCGCTACCACGTAGAAACGTGCCTGTACAACATTACCTTGCTGACATGCTAGTGCCCCCTGACTACCGATTTCTAAACCTTTGTTACCGTTTGTATAGGTTATGCATCCTGAAAGGGCTCCCCGGGCTTCAGGAAAACCTTATTCTGTGTGAGAAAAGAAGCCTATAAATGCAACCCACCATCATTATTTTTAAGGTCATATATGGAGTATGAAAATACACTCAGAGATGGATTCTAGGGAGCAAAAGAAGGATATCCTGAAGGGTCTTGTATGGTATTAAATCTTCTGCGTCTCTTCCCAGGCCTGCTTGGGTTTCCTCTTTTGTCTTGCTCCTCACACTGTATTTGCCGTGATAAGAATTCCTCCCTGAAGCAGGAGCTTAGGTAGGGCCGTTTTAAGCTGTTGGACACACTAAAGCTAAGCAGAATAATAACAAATGTTGCAAATGCTGCAGCTAGGCACTGGTGCTCATTTCACACCCCAAAAGGCTTAGGTCATGAATGGAGCCAGGTGGGATTAGTCTGAAAAGAGTTTTAGAGAAGGATGGACCTTCTTTTTCAGATTGGGGGGGGGAAGGAGGGGATTGATTTGGCAGGGCAAAAGGTGGGGAGAGTGTTCGAATAGGCAGGGGAATGGTGAATGGAAGGGGTTTGAGGCAAAGGATGGTAGTAGCATCCTACCGAGAGTGGGGGCATGCAGGCTGTTCTGGGAACTGGACACCTTTCAGCTACAATTGCTTATTCCTTTACCACATTTATCACAACACATCTAGCAGTCCCCTAACACTACCATAGCTTACTTAGCAAATAGGTAAGCTGAATTATTTTTATTTTTTAAAGATTTATTTTTTTATTTGAGGGAGAGAGATTGAGAGAGATAGAGAGCAGCGCAAGAGGGAAGAGGGTCAGAGGGAGAAGCAGACTCCCTGCCAAGCAGGGAACCCGATGCGGGACTCGATCCCGGGACTCCAGGATCATGACCTGAGCCGAAGGCAGTCGTTTAACCAACTGAGCCACCCAGGCGCCCAGTAAGCTGAATTATTTTTAGATATTCTGACCTCAACTCCTAAGATTTTGTGGTGCACAGAAGGGAAAAAAATGCCAACAGAAAAAACTTATCTTCACTTCATCAGTTTCCTCCTTTGTGCAAGCGACTGTATTAAGAACAAGAGAGAAATTGATGGGTCAGTCTGGTAGCTGTTCTGTATTATCCCACAGATGTAATGATATTAGGAAGGAGACCAGTCCCTGGCATTTCCTACCTCAAATGTGGCTGAGAGAAATAATACTTAGGGGAGATTGTCAGAGACAGGATCCTTATGGTGAACGTCTTAGAGAATGTGGTCTTAATCCCTTGTACTATATCCTCGACTCATTTGCAACTTTATTTTCTTAGCTGCCATTGGAGTTTATTTATTTTTGGGTAAGAGGCATATGACATACACCCCTACGTTTACTATGAGGTTTTCTCAGTGCACATATTTCTTTTTTCCAAGTTTTTATTTAAATTCCAGTTAGTTAACATACGGGGTAATATTAGTTTCAGGTGTAGAGTTTAGTGATTCATCTCTCACATACAACAGCCAGTGCTCATCACAAGTGCCCTCCTTAATCTCTATCCCCATTTAACCCAACTCCCCCACCCATCTCCTTCCCAGCAACCCTCAGTTTGTTCGCTATAGTTAAGAGTCTGTTTCTTGGTTTGCTTCTCTTTACCCCTGCCCGTTTTCATTTGTTTTGTTTTTTAAATTCCACAGATGAGTGAAATCATATGGTATTTGTCTTTCTCTGATTGACTTATTTTGCTTAGCGTAATACTCTCTAGCTCCATCCGTGTCATTGCAAATGGTAAGATTTCATTTTTTATGGCTGGGTAATGTTCCATTGCATATATATGCTACCTCTTCTTTATCCATTCATCAGTTGATGGACATTTGGGCTCTTTCCATAATTTGGCTATTGTCGATAATGCTGCTATAAACATTGGGATGCATCAGTGCACATATTTTTTCAATGCGTTACTACCTTATAAGGACATGCATGGAAAATTTCCTTTAGAATTTAGTGTCACTGGGGCACCTGCATGGCTCAGTTGGTTAACGTCTGCCTTTGGCTCAGGTCATGATCCCAGGGTCCTGGGATGGAGCCCCGCATCAGGCTCCCTGCTCAGCGGGGAGTCTGCTTCTCCCTCTCACTCTGCCCTCCCCCCACTCATGCACTCTCTCCTCTCAAATAAATAAATAAAATCTTAAAAAAAAGAATTTAATGTCAGGAGAAATCTGTCTCCCTATAAAACTGGTAGCATTTATCCTAGCTCATAATTAAAGTGACGTAATTTTTAATGTTTTCCTTTTTGCACAGGTTTCCAGGGATCTCAGATACAAATATTAGTAATTGTGCTGACCCTGTATGTTTTATAGATTTGCCTTTTTATTTCTTCAGACCTTATTTTCAGCTACTATTCTATTAATCTTACTGAACATACCCTTTGTTATAAATCACCTCAGTTTCTTTTGAAAGGTAAGGGTATAAAGAAGAAGATGGAAGGAAATGAGAACAGAAGGAAGGGAATAGGAAAGGGAGGAAGGAAGCAAAAATAAGGAAGAATGAAAACAAGGAAAGAGGAAGAAGGAAAAATTAAAGAAAGGGACAGAAGGTATATTGGTATATTGTTCCATTAGACTTTATCAATTTTACTCAAAATGGCCCTTGGTCTCATAGAATATAAGGCATTATTTACAGGTTGAGGAGTTGGAAATAATTTTTAGAAAGGAAATAAAATGAACAAGAAAACTTTTGTTATTCATCTCAAAGGGCAAAAGGTTTCTACTGTTCTCAACTATTCCTGTTTTAGAAGACAGAAGCTTCCCCACAAATAACAGGATCTAACAAGACTAACCCTTTATCTGATACATCGTTCGCAAATACCTTCTCCCATTCCCTAGGTTGTTTTTTAGTTTTGTTGACTGTTTCCTTTGCCGTGCAAAAGATTTTATCTTGATGGCGTTCCAATACTTCATTTTTGCTTTTGTTTCCCTTGCCTTTGGCGATATGTCTAGCAAGAAGTTGCTGCGACCGAGGTCAAAGAAGTTGCTGCCTATGTTCTCCTCTAGGATTTTGATGGATTCCTGTCTCACATTTAGGTCTTTCAGCCATTTTGAATTTATTTTTGTGTGTGGTGGAAGAAAGTGGTCCAACTTCATTCTTCTGCATGTGGCTGTCTGCACTATATGTTAATTAACTTGAATTTGAATAAAACAAAACAAAACAAAACAAAAAAACCCAAAACAAACCAGGATCTAAGGAAATGATAAAGGATATTGCCTTGTAGGTAATGGATTGAGTAAAAAAAGTCTTTGAGTAAAAAAAAAAATGTCTGTATTAGACTTTTATAGACTAAATAGCTATATGTTGTAGAAAATTTATAGGTAGATGATTCACAGTTGTGCCAAACATAAGAGATATTTTCTTAACCCTTTATATGTATGACTATAGTCTCAGCAATTTCCTTGCCACATAAATCTCTCTGGGGTTACAAAATACCCATTAGAGTAGAAATCAAAATGAGAATTAAAGACAATGAGAATTCTCCCTGAATTGTATCAATATAAATATGACATTTCATATAAAAGAGTCCCTTAATTCCCAATAAATTGTTTTCAAATATTTAGTGGGAGAAATCAGGAATGAGTTTTTCAGAGAAAGCAATAATACCAAGCTGTGGTTGGTGAAAACCAAGCAAAAAATCCCCCCCCCCCTTTTAATGATGTCATTCTTATAGAGGTTTCTTTAAACTCTCTACTTATGTTTTGGTCTACGGGGCAAGAAAGGTTTTTTTTTAGAGAAGTTAAAATAGATTGGTGTCAGAAAGACAAACTAAGGAGTCAGAGATGGTCCTCAAGCTGGTTGCAGTTTCAAAAAAAAAAAAGTTTGATGTTCTGTTTCATTTCACTTTATTTTGTTTTTGATACCAAATGAAATCAAATTGCCAGACTTTAGAGATGTTTTGTACAAATTCTCTGTTTTCTACTGAAACACCTACACAAAATTTCATGGGTTCCTTTGAGATGACAAGATTACCCCACCAAAATCACCTGGGGCTCTGCAAGGACTCAAGATCTCTAGGCCCCACACTAGCCAAGGTCTGGGGTCTGTGAAGCTACTTGTTGTCTGTGATAAGTAAGGTGTTTGTTTGTAATTAGATAAGAAATAATTGCATATTAACTTCTACTAACTTTCAGTTGAAATTTAGTCTTTCTTTCTTATACAAATGTAGGTGACTAACCACAACACTGATAGCAACACTTATAATTTTGTCACAAAACAAACATTGCAATTGGTGCATACATTTAAAAATATCATTTATGCTCATTTTTGTCTTATAGTAATCTTTAGAACCACCAACATATCTTATCCAATACCTAAATAAATACATATTACCATATCATATTTACAATGTTTTTCTAGTTTTTTTTTTATTTTTATAAAGAAAAAATTTTTTAGAGAGAGAGAGAGAGTGCCCACCAGCAGGGAGGCAGAGAGTGAGACAAAGAAAGAGAGAGAGAATCTCGAGCAGGCTCCACACCCAGCACAGAGCCGCTGTGGGGAGTCCCTTGCTGGGCTTGATCTCAGGACCCTCAGCTGAAATCAAGAGTCTGATGCTTAACCAATTGGGCCATCAGGTGCCCCTCGATAGTTATTTTTTAAGGAAGTTAATTTCCTTTGTAATTATGTGTATTTTATTTTTTACATTTAAATATACAAATCTAAGGGGAGGTTGGTAAGTTTCAGCAGACTGCCAAAGGGGTCCATGACATGCAAAAGATGGTTAAGAAAGCCTGCCCTAGATTGCAGTTCTCAAACTTTAGCATCAGAATCACCTGAAGGGCTTGCTTAAACATAGTTTGCCAACCTTACTCTAGACTTGCCCATGAGTAGGCTCAGGTGGAGCTCCAGAATTTGCATTTCTGTACATGCATTCCAGGCTTGCAGATGCTGCTAGTTTGGTCCTAAAATATCAAACGTCAAAAACCATTGACCACACTGAATCCAAATGTCTGGGTAAAAGACCAGATGATTCTAACTATAACCAGGTTTGGGGGCTGCTGATCCAACTCTTGGATTACAAGTCCGTGGTACACTTGCTTTCACTCCCTTGCCCATAGCAGACAGAACTTCCTAACCACTGTGCTTTTCATAATCTGGTAAGTAATAAACTTACTAAATATGAATCTAAGAAAGTTACAAAATTACTATGCTTTGCTATAATTATTTTCTCCTTACTTGTTTTTAGTCAATTCATTTCTAATTTTAAAATAGGAAAAATATCAGAGTTATAGTTTGTATATCAGGTAAATGATGAACTTTTTTGCTTGGTCAATTAAACCAAGTAAAATAAAAATTTTCCACCATCTTGCCCACAAGCTGCCCCTGCCCCATCTCACCCTAGGAAAGTAGCTAAGAATACGATAAAAATTTCCTTTGGTGCTAAACTTTCAAATTAAAAATGAAAAATAACAGAAAATAGTATTTAATTATTTCTTTGTCAAGTTAGCAAATACAAAAATAAATCATTTAAAGTAGAAGTTAGTAATTAAATTTTTTCTGCTGATTCCCGTATCTTATCTTTGTTGTTATTTTGTGTTAAGGCTTTTCCCACATAGTTGAAAATTTGGGGACAATGACAGGAAGTATGGACAAGAACGGGAATACTTTTTTGTCTACCAATTTTTAAAACTACAATGAAACACAAGTTCTATTTTCAGTTTTCCAGGACCCAGTGTTAAATTGTGGATACAAATTTGTGGTGGTGCCTATAGAGGATATTAAATCATCAATACTCTGTTTATTTGGAAGGCTTATAAAAACAACATTTTACCTCCCCCCCCACTCCCCAGCAACTTCAAAACACCTCTAAAATGGAAGAACTTGAAGTAATTCCATTTCTTATTTTGGATTTGAGAATGAGAGGCTCAACCTGAGGCTTCTGACATTTGAACTGAAGGTATCTTGCACAGGACTATTATAGAATTTAAAATTTTTTTTTAGATTTTATTTATTTATTTGACAGAGAGAGACACAGTGAGAGAGGGAACACAAGCAGGGAGAGTGGGAGAGGGAGAAGCAGGCTTCCCGCGGAGCAGGGAGCCCGATGTGGGGCTCAATCCCAGGATCATGACCTGAGCCGAAGGCAGAGGCTTAACGACTGAGCCACCCAGGCGCCCCTAGAATTTAAAAATTAACAGCAGCTCCTCATAAGCAGCCTAATAGGGGTATGTTTAACCAACTCTATTTTTTAAGACATTAGTATTTCCTAAATTCTGTGAAGCTATACAGACCTGACGACTTCTAGTTTTTAATGGTTTAGCAAGGCAAGTCAACCACATAGATCATTTTTTGGGTTAGTAATGAGGTAGTGTGCTTTCCTAGGAAATGTTTTAAAAATCACTACCCTAAGTTTCTTTAACATTTATCCTTGCATTGGTGTAAAATATTTCCTTTCATACTTTGATCAGAGACATGAAAGTGTTATTTAAAGTACTTTTTTACTTATGCATGCTATAAATGGCAGGGAATGAAAATGTTTCATTTAAAAGAGGGAAGGCTGATGAAATCTGCCTCACATGATTTACTAGAATCTTTGGGGAATTGCATTTTGTACCCTATCTGCATAAATAATCTTGAGAGACTACAGTGCCTTTTTAATAAATTGACTCCTAAATTACTTTCCACTGTACCAAACACATCATTTTAAACTCACTAAGTTTTCTTTCAGTTACCATGCGCCAGTCTAGACACATTCTCATTAAAGCTATAACTTTCTTTCAATTACTAGAGCACTATGGAGACTATTTAATAAGCGCAGGCCCAAAGATTAAAGTCTTTGCAGAGATTACCTGACTCATTTCTGAAGAAAGCAAGTGCCTGACCTTCATCAAAAATATTGTATCTAAGGCAGTGGGATGTACTATTTGCTTGATACACACTAAAAAATCTAGTTCTTTGTCCCTGTCTCCTGATGGAAGGACTGTGATTCATAGGAAATGAGGTCAGTGAACTAGAGAGTAAAATCTGGTTGGGGGAAACATGTAAATAGATAGTACACGGTTGTGTGGGATTGCCTGTCATCCACTCAGCTCAACCTGTTTTCTAGAACACCTTCCCTGACATAACCAAAGTGAGTGGTTCTCTTCTAGCACATTGTATTTATCATGTTACATTGTCATTATATTTTTATGTGTCTGTCCCCACCATATTTAAAGCAAAAACCATGTTTTACTCATCCATGGAACAGACACAATATCTTTGCTAATGCTTAAATTTCTGATCCAGGAGTAATCAAAATAATACATTTATATTAGCAACTGTTAAAAAGTAATAGAGATATATGTTTCCTTTGTAATACATACTCTCATGCAATTATAGGAATCCCCAATATATTTCATTCAAAGTTTAAAAACTTCTGTCAGTGAAGATATTGATATTTTGTTCTTTGTAAATGATTCATTTTGACCCCACATATCCTCCAGGAAACTATTTAGTTAAGATTCACAACCAGAATGAAAAACCTCCTGTGTCTATAACCATATAATGATGCTTGGGTAGATGGTGAATTGGAACACAAGTTCCATCATTCAGGGCATTTGGATTCATCACTTGTGGAAACAAGGTCAAGTTACCAATCTCTTTAGCTTACTCTTTACTAAATTCGTGAGCCTATAAAACAATTCCTAAGAATTACCAAGTTCGGTAGTGAAAGCAAATGACTTCCTAGGGCCTCACCTGTATGGACTTACTATTGAACTAAAATCAACATTAAAGTAGGAATCTGGAAACATCGCCACTTACCCAGTGCTTTACTTGAAGTGAGAATAAATAAACAACTGTCAGTTTCAATGTTTTGTTGACCATTCTTCAAAAAACATTATTCCTTCTACAGCTTACCTTCCTCCAAGCCTCTTTATGTCTCAAAGTTTCCCATGTTGAAAGAATTTTTGTTAGAATACAAGGTATAATGTATTATAAAAACAATAATATATATATAAAGTGCAGGAAGTCTCTGGTTAATAATCCTCAGGATTATTTACATAATGGATGATAAAACTCACATCCTCCCTTTGCTCTTTATAGGAATTTGTTTTCCTGATGAGGTTGACATCACTCGAATGAGACTTAAAGCTGGGGAGTTCACATTCTGAATGAACAGCATTTTAGGAAGTAAAGGAAGTTGAAAACTCTCAATTAAAATTGCAAGAAATTATGGGGCATTTCTGACACTCTGAATGGGACCTCAACACATTTTCCAATGGTAAAATACCTATATGTGGTGGTTAGGTACTAGATTGGCATTGATATACAATGTAACTCTCCCAGTCTACTAGAAATTAAATGCCCATTATAGATTACACCAAGATCTAATCACTGCATTAATGTTATTTCTAGTGGAAAATATGTCTTTGGTTAAAAAAATAAGCATTTTGAAATAAATTTTGAAAATCTGGGTATAGCATGAAGACTATATGATTATTAATCAGCTAAAAAGAAGGGCCCCTTATAAAGAAAGTAATCAATTACCTTTGATTTTGATGAACCAGGAACAGTTGAGATAATTGCCAAATGCTGAGGGTATGTGTGGATGTTGACTTTTTCACTTTATACAAAATTTTTAGAATGGATTAGAAAATCACTCCCCATCAGGACAGAAGGAAAATGATAATAATTTATAGTTGAACAACTTTGGGCATTTAGATAGCTAGATATTTCTATTTTATATGCACATATATTTATATGTAATGAATAATTTATTTCTTTAACAAATGTTTATTTAATACCTATATTTTGAGACAATAAGTCTGAATGTTAGCAATGCAGTAATGGATAAAATAGGCATAGTTCCTATATTTATAGACTTTATGGTTTAATATGACAAGACAAACTAGTAAATAATATAGTGCTATACGTGATAAAATAACCATCCATGATCTAATATGGTTAAATCTCCCAAATCATGAATACCAAAGGATCAGAATGCTGAATTAGAGTTGACTATACAACTTAAAAGAAGCAGATTATTACTACTCTTCCCTTCTATTTTAAACTTCATTACTTTTGAGATTGATGGGAAGGTAAAAAATGAATATGGTGAACTTGTATATTTGATATAATATATTATGACAGACTGGAACTATAATAAATTTTAGGTGCATCATTAATATGGAATTATCACTTTCATTATGCTTCTTCAAAAAAATCTTGACATTTTGCATACCCTTTCTCATAGTAATTATACTGCTACAGATTTTCCAAAGGAATTATTGTGGAAATGTTGCAAAGATATAGCAAAAGCATGTTCTCTAAGGACCCTTGTGATCAGTTATATATATATTGTGATATAGCATAACATAGAATATTTCATTTTCTTGAATAATTTATAGAAAATATTTAATGACATGAGAAATGCTCATGTGTAAGTAGGCTATAAAACAGCATAATGTAATATTTTGTATGATTTTATAATACAGTATTTCTACATACTTAGTTTATATCATTTTTATAAGAAGGTTATCAACGGTGGTTGTTTTTGAGAATGGTGTTAATCAAGATTTTTATTTTCTTCCTTTTGCTCACATGTATTTTCTAAATTTATAACTTCCATAAATATTAAATGTCTTAATAAACCCAGTTTGATACCAATAAAATAGTTTGAGAATCTCTTAAAACAGAGCTGAGTAGAATTACTTACCCTAGTCCCAGCAGCTGACAGACGTCATCTGAAATCTGGGTGGTCCAGTTGTGAGCACAAGCTATACGCCATTCGCTCAGGATTCTGAACTGCACCAAACCATTGTTGTTCATTGTGCCGTTGAAAAGACGCACTAAAGAGATTCGATCACACACAGGGTCATTTTGACCTAAGTTGTTAAAAGTAAATAATGGGCTCTAAACTACATGTTTTGGGGTGCCTGGGTGGCTCAGATGGTTAAGCATCTGACTCTTGATTTCAGCTCAGGTCATGATCTCAGGGTCCTGAGATTGAACCCTACCAGGCTCTGTGCTGGGGTGGAGCCTGCTTAAGATTCTTTCTCCCCCCTTTCCTGTGCCCCTCCCCCTTCCTTGTTTTCTCTCTCTCTCTCTCTCTCTCTCTCTCAATCAATCAAAAAAATAGTAAAGTACATGTGTAATGTTCTTAACATTTAGAGTTTAGAGATTGATAGTAATTTTTCTTAAAAGTATTAGAAGGCCTAAGTTGGAGAAATACAAATTTGGTAGACTTAACATTGCTCTTTTGTATATCTATAAAAATGGAAAAGGCAGAGATATGGAAGTTTACTGCATATCAGTACAGCAAATAAACAGAAAATAAAGTTATTTGTGAGGAGCGTGTCTTACAAGCTTAATCTCTAAAAGAAGGAAAATTCAAGTTCAGAAACAACTTTAAGCACTTTTCCCCCCTACTTTCTTCTCTAGAAACTATTTTCTTTGGCCTTGTTCTTTTGCTGTTTGGTATCTTCTTCCCTGCCATTTTACAAGCATGTTGGATATAGTATAAATGCTATGAGTGGCCAGGTAGGGACTGGGCCAAGCTAAGCGAGTTTATCAAACAGATGAAACATCAGCAATGATAGTTTTACCACAAACACCATACTATAATTCTGTAAGTTAATGTTATTGTTTACATTTTTTCCCTATTCTGAGCAAGGTAAGAGCACTGACTTTAGAATTAGACAGACTTAAGTTGAAAAGGCAACTCTAGCCCTTACTAGGTGTGGGATCTTTGGCAGCCACTTAACTTCTCCAAGCCTCAGGTTTCTCATGGCTAAAAAGAGCTAATTCTTATTATGTTAAGATTGTTTTACAGTGCTCAGTGATAGCACATAATAAGTAGCATTAAATATTTGTTTAGAAATAAAAGCAAGACATAGAAAAAGGAGCCATTGTTCATTATGTTATAGAGATCTGGAAGTGGGCTAGGCTGAGGACTCAACAAAGCAGGAGTAGTTATTGAAGAAGCAAGAATGCAAGGGGGCAAGTCTAACATAGTTTAAGTAAACATGAGGGTGTGTCCATATGCAGGCAGTGAGCAGGGCATCATAGTCATTAAGGGCGGTGCTAGAGGGCCTGGTGCAGGCCATTGTCTCTCTGTGGTATTTTATGGTTTCTATGTGAATATGGGTTGTCCTAGACTTAAAGTTACTAAACTTACATTTAAATAGACAAAAAACGAGGCTAGAGTGACAAAAGGGTTTTCCTAAAAATAGAACATACCGCAATGTGCTTCATCTGAGCCATCCTTGCAGTGTAGAAGACCATCACAGAGATTCACCAGTGGGACACACTCTCCATTCTTACACTGAAAATGGTCTTCTTTGCAGTGCTCTATGGAAAGAGACTATTATAGGGTGAAGAGGTGACAAATAGATGATCCTGTAGTATCCATCCCATTTCTGCCTCTTTACACATGAGCCTTTTACCCCAGTGCATGGTTGAGCTAGATTTCATATCAAGTAAGACTATATACACTGAGTTGCTCAGGATACCTCTGCAATGGCAGTGTCAAAGCCAGAGAGGTGGCTTGAGAAAAGTGTGGATAAACCCTTAGGCACCCTCTTTGCAGCAGAGCACAGAGCAGTTCTAAGAGATGGCCAAGAGGTTTGGGATACACCCCTCCCTCACAAACTCCGTTAGTTTCTTCAATAAACTCGTCCACCCCAAATGAACATACAAGCAACAACCACTGGAATGTTACCCAAGCATAAAAAGATCTATTGATTTCACCACACAAATGATACACCCAGACCTATACTATAGAGAAATGTGGAAGTTGTCCTTTGGCGGGACCAAAGTTGGACCAGGCTGGAAACAGTGAGATCATTTAAAGCATGGGTCCCTTGGGGAAAACTAGTCACAAAGAAATGGAAACTCTGCATTAGCAGTAATTTGTTAGGAGCTTAAAGTTGGAGCTCCAAACAAGTAAATCAGGGTTGGAGTCAAGGGGATGTGATTGGCATATGAAGAAACAAAAGGAAAATGAAGAGACTGAACAAGGAAGGAACTGAGTGGTTCTGGAGGTAGTTGCTCGTTTCTAGAATTTGAGTCATGCAAAAATGGGCCTACTGGAAATATTCATTGTTTGAGGAAAGTGGATGCTGCTGTTTCCTGGAACAGTTTGATCTTATAGGGTTTTGTGCAGGGACAGAGGGGTTTGCTCCCTCAACATGTTTTTGTTTTGTTTTGTTTTGTTTTTTTATTTCTAATTGTAGCTTGGGAGGGATAGCTACATGGCAGTATTAGGATCTGGGTTGAGGGCCACACGGGATTTGGCTTCCCTGAGAAGGGAAATTGTAGTTGGGTGTGTAGAGGCTTGATGTTTCTTCCCCTACATGATGCATGAATGATCATAATGGGGAAACAAAAGTCCTTGATAAAAATAAGGAAGAGGGAAACCTATATTTTGAAAGCTATTATGGATATCACTCATAAACTATTATATTGTTTTCAAGGAGGCACAATTCATGTTAAGGTGGTTTCAAAACTGAACTGTACTAATCTCCATATGGACTTTCTCAATTTATGATTATCAAATGTAATGGCACTTGAAAGGAATCATTCCTGTTGTTTTAAATCTAGGTTGTAGCCCCAAATCTGAGAGTACTGATCAATACTGTTACACTCTAAAAAGAGGTACTAAATGTAGCCATACTACACTTACTAAAAAAAATCTAAAAATTGGTCTAGCAACAATCAATACTCATCACCTATTTCCAGATATATATATATCATATTATATATATATATATGATATATATATATATAAAGAGGATAAGAGTTTTTTCTAAAAAAAGACTGTGTAATGACCTTGAGGAAGAGTGTTTTCAAGTGAGAGAGGGGAAGATGGTCCCATCCAGCACACCAAGTAAAGGAAGCTCCAAGACAACAATTCATATTGAGTTGCCTTAAAGGAGGAAGGTCATCAATCACATCCCACCTGAATTTTTTTTTTACACCGAAGAATCTCGAGGGCTGGTGCTTCCATGGGATTAATGCTGGAGCTTTCAGATTTTTTTTCAACTCCTGTGTGTATGTGTGTGTGTGTGTGTGTGTGTGTGTGTATGTGTATGTAACTAAATTTAACATGCTTATTCTGTTTTGTTCTTTTTTTTTTTTTTTAAAGATTTTATTTATTTATTTGACAGAGAGAGACACAGTGAGAGAGGGAACACAAGCAGAAGAAGAAGCAGGCTTCCCGCTGATGCGGGCCTTGATCCCAGGAACCTGGGATCATGACCTGAGCCGAAGGCAGATCCTTAACGACTGAGCCACCCAGGAGCCCCATATTCTGTTCTGTTCTATTCTGAATTTTATTCTATTTTATTTTATTCCATTCCATAATAAGAAATGCTAGTCAAACCAAATAAGTTGATTTCACAATCAGCTTTTTGAAAAATATCAGACTAAACTGAAGTATAGTGAATAACTTCACAGGAAGTGGTGACTTTAGTTTCTTAGTTTGTGGGCAGATAGCTGTACAAATAAAGATTTATGTTCACTTCCTGTGTAATGAATAATGAATTCAAAGTCGGAAGTTAGGCTGGAACTTCCCTTGATGGTAGTTAGGGGCCAGGAGAGAGGGTGGCAGTGGAAACAACTTGCATTTTCTCCATGTGGGAAAAGTGCATGAGTTTCCTTTTGACCAATGGACACTGGATAACTGAGTGACAGCTGACTCCAACACAAAGTGGAGAGATAGAAGCTGGGGTGAGGGGTGGATTAGGAGCTGAGTAGGGCTATAGGAGATTGTCTAGGAAGAGTACCACTCATGCCAACAGTGCAGTAGTCCTGGGGTGGGGGTGGGAGGAGAATGCTCCAAATAACCCACAGTTCTGTTCTACAAAAGAGTTAGCATTTGGCCAGGAGCCACTATTAGCCAAAAGAAAAATAGAGTGGTGACAGAATTTTCCTGTTTGCCTCTCCTCGGACACTAGAGCTATTGGATGATGGAAGGGAAAGAAGGTGGAAAATGAGTCAAAGGCAATATTTCTACTCTCCTCTACCTTAAGTTGTCAGGCTAAGTTTTGTACCCAGGACTGGGAGATAAGAGAAACTTTGCACTAGATGATATTAAAGTTTTGATGAGGTATTTGACAGTACATCTTAATATTTAGAAGTGAGTCTTAATTACCCAGTTAAGAAAATTTAATACCTAACGTAACTGGGAGAGTGAAGAGATCTGCCCGAAATATCCAGGGGCCTAAGGGAGATTTGAAATAAAGTAGGTGGAGAAAAAGAAAGCTTTTTCTGTTTACACTCTTGTTGAGTCCATTCTTTAAACTGAATATACAGTTTACTAACTGAAATATCCATATACCTTGTTTCTTCATCTTTACATGCCTGGCATAAAGTGGGAAATCAGTAGTATCTGTTAAACATTAAGTGAGTTAATTTATGTTAAATGAGCAATATGCCTTAAAGATCAGTATGAACCCTAGTAACAGAGTTGACATAATATAAAACAACCTTTAAAAAGTATGATTTCAAAGAAATAAATTTTTTTAAATTGGACAATTGATTGGCTAATGGTGACTCTACTGATTTACAAAACAGAAATTGATTCTACGAATTATGAAGATAAAATATGCTTGTTTGTATTTGAATGTGGCTAAAACAAGCTCTGGAATCTTACGACCTTAGTTTGAGCTGCAATTTAGTCATTTTCTTTATGTTTATTTTCAACCTTTAGCAAATAAATTACTTTTTCTGAGCCTTAGTTTCTTTGACTGTCCAATGGGAATAAATACTATTATGTTTTAGGTGTAATCTGAGAGCCAGGTTAAAAAAATATATTTGGTACACCAACATGAATATGTTGAATGCTAATGAATAATATCTTTTTTTAAAGAAACACATTTTTTTAAGATTTTATTTATTTGTCAGAGTGAGAGAGGGAGAAAGTGCACAAGCAGGGGAAGTGGCAGGCAGAGGGAGAAACAGGCTCCCCGCCGAGCAAGGAGCCGGACGCGGGACTCAATCCTAGGACTCTGGGATCATGACCCGAGCTGAAGGCAGATGCTTAATTGACTGAGCCACCCAGGCATCCCATGAATGATATTCTTAACAGCAAAAAGAGTAACACTTAGAAAGCATTCCTTTCACTGATATTTTAAGACAACATTCTTACTTCCATGTTCCAGTTGTGCTATGTTCCCCTCAGATAACCATCTAAACAACAAGAAAACATTCTTAATCTTTTCCTCTGGGTCTCTTAAAATAATAACTGGAGCTGTTTGTAATTTATTTTTAACTTTGGAATATTCTATACTTTGCAACCCAAATCTAAGTCACATTAATAAAAAAAAATTTTAAGGAAGACATGGTTGGCCTGATTGTTTCTACAAATCTTTACCCCAATGAGAGAAGTAGGTTACATATATCAACTATAACACCGTTAGGGATGTTCTTATAAATGTAATTATCAATTTGTTTCACAAACACATAGTTTTTAACCAGATTAGTGTGATGATAAATGGGTGAAGACAATTTCATATTCTACAGGCAAGCATTAATATTTTAACTGACTTTATATTTTATCTCTTCACTATTAATTTTCCTTTAAAAAGCAAGAAGGCTTAAAACTAGGTATGCATGTGTTTGTATTTGTATATTCTATTTTAATTCTATACTTTGATATATATTATATTTATTTAAAAAGTTGACAGCCTAATTACATATCCATGATTAAATATCTTTATAGAGAATACTAGTCACCATGAGTTATTTTTAAATTATCTCATTACTTTGTTTTCCTAGCTTGTTAAAACCATTATGTAAAAATGAGTTCTCAGTGCCAAGAATTTAATCATAGATAAGTTAATTGATAATTTTACTCTTTTACTAGTGTTATCAGGCTATATTTATTTAGTAAAACACATACTTGCTGAATGGAAATTTAAATTTCTGAATGAAAGTATGAGTGAATACACATATAAAGATCTGAAGATTGTAATTTATTTTTGTGCTGTGGCCTGAAGCTGTTGAGGTTATACCCTACAAATCTAGAAAAGAAAATAACTTGCTTCTATAAAATGGATGCATTCAATGAAAAAATGCTGAATGGGGCAAAATGATCTTTTGTTCCTTAACTGAGTAGAAATGATAAATTCTGAAGAAAGGGTGAATAAACTCTTCCAAAATTTTCCTTACATGCATGAACTGGATTCTGATTCTTTGCAACATAGAGCAGTTCAGCTTCATTAAGAAGTCTTTAACCCAGAAGTGTAGCTCTCTGTGGCCTCTGAAATCTTACTTCCGATCATTTTATGCTCATAGTGAGAGGGAAGAAGAAATATTGCTAAGAATTGAATTTTCCCATCTTCTTTTTATGAAGTCTCCAGTAGCCCTGCCTCATTTAGTCAACATATGCTTGGCTTTAAATGGAACTGAATTGATCTCTAAGGCACATGCCACACAATCTGGGGAGGGCTCTAAACCCCTAAATGTAATCAGCTGCCACTTCCACAGTTGCCTGATAAGCACAATTGAATTCCAAATTAAGACCCTGAGTATCAGAAAAGAGCAATGAGGGGACGTTTATGGGAGACAGATCTTAATAAATCTATATTTCATATGCTCTAGTTTAATTTACAAGGAATGCTAAAAATAGGATAAGGAAAGGAGATACAAAAATATGCTATACAATTGTTTTATATTTCAGTTGAATGCATTGGAAGGTGCCCTTAAAATATCACAGAAGACAAATGAAGCACATAAATGCTGAAGATTTGTGATATCCCTTTTATACTTCTTTCTAAAATGATCCTCAAAGCAGGGCACCATATAAACAGATAAGTGTGCTCAATCTCTCTTTCCATTACCAGCTTGATTATCTTCCACTGCCAATTCCCTGTCTCTATAATTGCTTTTCAGTCTTTTGGTGTAAAAATCCCACTGGGAGAAGACTGTGCTGATGACGGCTCATTCACTCCATTTTCTACTCCACAGCAATACCTGTCCCGTGTCCAGGAGGGTTGGGAAACCACATTCTCAGAGTATTCACCACATAGTGATGGTCATGGAAGCCTCCATTCCAGGTTCAATCAGGAATTCTCTCTAAATGATTTATTTCTTGAATAATAAAATCATAGTAGTTGCAATCTAGCAAATGGGTAAACACATATGAACAACCTCTACAGCAAAAACTTGGGATCTATTTCGTGTTAGAAGTAATAGATTGTGCTCTTTAGGCTTTTACCTTGAATAGAATTGCTTTTTCAAAATCCTTGGTGTTGTATTTATCTCATAAAAATCTACTAAAAACCAGAAACTGTAATATTTTTGTTGGAAGAGATTTATTGTTGTATTCCTTTTTGTGATCTATTCTTTCCACCTCTTTCCTTTGTTCTCATTTAAGTTTTTTAAAAAGACCTACATTTCTCTAAAATTTTGTGTCAAAATGGTTTCTTTTTTGCAGATGGTAGGATGACCAATAATTATTCCAATTGTTTGGATTTATGAAAAAAATCCATTTGCCTACTGGTTAGAGTTAGTTTTTTATCTCATTAGTTCAGTTAGTTTTATAATTCATCTTCATTTCTTTACGAATATACTTTTTTCTTATTTTTATGTATTTATGTATGTATGTATGTATGTATTTATTTTCTTTCCATTTCTAAGAGTTTGGCTTTTTTAGATTCCACCTATGTGATATTATGTAGTATTTGTCTTCCTCTGACTTATTTCTCTTAGCCTAATAGCCTCAAGGTTTATCCATGTTGTCACAAATGACAGGATTTCCTTCTTTCTCATGGACGAATAGTATTCCATTGACTATAATATACCACATCACCTTTATCCATTTATCTGTAGATTGGCATTGAAGTTGTTTCTATATCTTGGCTATTGTAAATAACACTGCAATGAACATGGAAGTACAGAAATCTCTTCGAGATTCTGATTTCATTTCTTCTGGATTCACACCCAGAAGTGGGATTGCTGGATTATATGGTAGTTCTAATTTTAAATTTTGTGGAACCTTCGTAATGTTTTCCATATTGGCTGTACCAGTTTGCATTCCCATCAATAGTATACGAGGGTTCCCTTTACCCCACATCCTCACCAACACTTGTTATTTATTACTTGTCTTTTCAACAATAGCCATTGTAACAGGCATGAGTTGATATCTCATTGTGTTTTGGATTTGCATTGCCCTGATGATGAGTGATGTCGAACATCTTTTCATGTACTTTTTGGTCATTTCTATATCTTTTTTGGAAAAAAAAAATTATTCAGTTCTTCTCCTTTTTTTAAAAATTCAGATTGTTTTTTAATTTTTTAAATTTAATTCCTGTATAGTTAACATAGATTGTTGTATTAGTTTCAGATGTAAAATATAGTGATTTAAAACAAATAATACTTTTTTCAAAAGCCCTTTTCATGAAATCATTCTTGGAAAAAATTTGGGAAGTCCTCTTTTCCAGCAGGTAGGTATTAGGTATTTTCTTACACTACTTTAAGATACTTTGAAGAATTAATTCTTTTGCATTCAAATAATAGATGACAGATGCCATATAGATGATATTGATGCCCATACATTTAATTCTCCACAAAATCTTAGAAATATCACTATATTGTCTTTAAGTATTCATCATGAAATTAGTAATCTATAAAGCTGATTTGATTTTTTTAAAAGATTTATTTATTTATTTGAGAGAGAGAGGAGGGGGAGGGAGAGAGAGAATCTCCAGCAGATTCCCTGCTGAGTGTGGAGCCCAACACTGGGCTGTGATCAGAAACAAGTCAGATGTTTAACCTATTGAGTGACCCAGGTGCCCCAAAGATGATCTGATTTTTAACACATTTGGAAAATTATTATATTTATTCTGTTTAGGAATTTGTCAAAAATTTTCCTCTTAAAACTTAAAAATTTAAATAAGAAATTTTATAACACTGATTATTGCTTATTAATTTTTTATAGACAGCAGTAAGACATTGTGATTTTTAGGCATTTAATCAGATCCAGAAAATATATATAATTTTTCCCCCTTTATACCTTTCACTGTTAGTTTTGACTGGTTCTTTTCATTTGGGAATGCTTATTATTTTCAAATTGTGGCTTGGTGTTTTTTTTTCCTTCATGCCCATTGCAGATTCTCACATTTTTCCATCTCTTTATCTATTGTTTTTGCATTCTTGATCATGCTTCTGTGCAGCAATTTTTGTAGAAATGTGGATATTTTGGTGCCAGAGTATTTGAATAGGTATGCTATCAACCAAAAAACTGTGCCTTTTATGCCATTAACAAAGACCTCTAATAAAATCAGAAAGAATAATTTGGTTGTGGTAGAGTTTCAGCAGGAGATTCCTCTGCCTGAAAATGACCACGGTTTTCCAAATATCCTAAGGGGCAACTGATTTGTAGTATCATTTTTGGGGGGCAGGTGTTCAACAAGATATCAGAAGCTAAAGTTAAATATTAATTTTTAATAAAAAATTAGAAGTCATAATATTAGGTATAAAAATAATGCTGAAGCCACTTTGTGTCTTCTATTATCAACCAAAATTCTTTATTATGTCATTTACTTTCTATGTAACTGTAAGAACCAATTAGGTTTTATCAACAATATACATCCAAAGTCTTTTTTATCTTAGAAGAGCTAAATATTATATATCAAATTTTTCTCATCCATGTCCATTATTGATCTACATTTTAAAGGTATCATCAGAAAACCAAATGATTAACTTAAGTTAAATCAAATGTTGAATGAAATTAAAATTAAAATAATAGTTACACCACAAAGAGAAAAAACTGGAATAAAATATTGGCAGACAAACATGGATATTATAGTATAATCAGTAGCAACAAAATTTCCAAGAAACAGAATCAGTAGCTTGATTCAAAAATGATAGTCTCTTTCCATAATTTGGCTATCATTGATAATGCTTCTATAAACATCAGGCACAAATGTCCTTTGACTGATGAATGAATAAAGAAGTTGTGGTATTTGTATGTGTGTGTGTGTGTGTGTGTGTGTGTGTGTGTGTGTAACAGAATATTACTCAGCCGTAAAAAAGAATGAAATCTTGCCATTTGCAATGATGTGCATGGAGCTAGAGAGTATTATGTGAAGTGAAATAAGTCAGTCAGACAAAGACAAATACCATATGATTTCACTCATATGAGGAATTTAAGAAACAAAACAGATGAACATATGGGAGGGGGTGAAAAGGGGAGAGAGGGAAGCAAACCATAGAGATTCTTAGGGATAGAGACCAAACCGAGGGGTGATGGAGGGAGATGAGTGGGAGATGGGTTAGATGGGTGATGGGAATTAAGGGGGGCACTTGTGATGAGCACTGGATGTTATACGTAAGGGATGAATCAATGAACTGTACACCTGAAACTAATATTACACTGTATATTAACTCGAATTTAAATGAAAACTTGAAACTGAAAACAAAAGCAAAACAAAATGGTAGTCTTAAAATTGTCTTGATTAATATTTTTCAAAGCAGTGATATGTTCTTTCCTAAGTTAGTTCCTAACTATATATACAGTAAATATATATATTATATATTCATACAAATATATATTTATAAACACATACTTACATAAATATATGACATCTACTGCTACTTTCATGTCACTATATTTTTTAACTCCTTTGAAAAATAATTATAAATATGATTTTAAAAAAGTTTTAATTTATAAAGTAAAAATAATTTTAAATCACGTCATTTTCTACATTTTCTCCTTTGTTATGTACTGTATTTTAAGATAAAATCTAATTTTCAGTAGATCTCAAAGATTTTATTCCTATTTTTTATACCATATATTGATCATAGCTCTTAATATTTTATTTGCTTATTTCACTAATTGAATATTTTGATTGATACATGTCACTGTTGCTTATAAGTCACAAGTAGCTGTTTCTAAAACTAATCATGAAATCCAGAAGGGCAGGTTAGTTGCTTGGGCTACCGCTTACTTCTACCTAAGTAGGTTGCATAATACTTGTGGTTTATTTTCATGGCCAGAGGTTAGACAAGTTACAGATCAACTTTGCAGTAAAGCAGAAGGAAAGCATACAACTTTGAGAGATAGAGTCAGAAGTATAGGCTAGTTGTGAGTGGAGGAACAGATATTTGTACAGCTGGATCTGAGATAACAGGCCAGATGAAGATCAATGCTTTGACCCTACCACCTTCCTAGATATTCTAGCCGAGGACAAACTGACCACACAGTCTTCTAGGGAAAGGAAAGACATATAAAGGAAGTGACATGTATTCTGTCTTCCTGACATATTTGTACCAAGAGAGAATCAAGGGAGGGGCAGTAGTATAAGAAAAATCATTGTCCAAGTGATCACAAATTCTCTGTAGATTGTCAAATGCAAAGAGTTATATCATACCCTCTAACTACATGTATAGAGATACAGATATATCCATGATGAGTGGGCAGGCAATTTTTTTCCTGCTGATTATGTTATAGTATGATAAAAAATATAGGGTGAGAAGGTTGTGCATGCCAGGAGTACCAGCATCAAATTCCTTCACCCTTCATGGCAGCAGTTCTATACTGGCTGTCTTTAAGAATTTAATGATGTTAATTTTTTAATTGGATGTTGTTGGAATCCAAACAACTCACTTTCTTGACTCCCTGCTGTTCTCTGAAAATGCTTTTGGCAAATGGAACTTGACATATCGTCCTCCTTCTTCATAGTGCCAAGTAACCCGCTTTTTAACATTTAAAATGGCCGTCTTAAGTGAACAAAATTCACAACTTTACACCCCATAGAAGAGCAAATAAACCTGCTGAAAATGATGTGGATTCCTGCTTTGAACTGACTTAGGCCAGTGGTTATGCAGATGTAAAGGAGGGAAGAAAATCTCTGATAAGATGACAAAGAATGAGTATATTCGAATGCAGTCACTGAAGTTGCAATAGGCTTTGAAATACTATATGCCTTTATCATTCTGCTCCAAAAGTTACAATGCAACGGGTAATCCCAAGTGCACATACCTGGAATCCCCAGGTAGTAGCCAGTAGTGAAGTTTGCTTTAAATCCCCCTTTTGCCAACAGCTTGTCAGTGATGAAAAGCACAGTCATTCTACTGGTGGTCGAGAACACGTCCTTCACTGGGCCAGGCCCTGTGTACACAGCTGTCCCAAATGAAAACAAGATAATCACTGAAATGGTTCTTTGAATCTAGAAGAAAAATATACCTGTTCTTTCAGTTCCATCCTCCAGAGGGATGCAACACGCAGCATGGCTGCTCTGGAAGTGACCACACGTGCATAACTGTGTACTTCCTTTTAGATTTTGGACACTGCTTCTAGGAAAGACAACTTCTCTATTGATCTTTTCCAGTATTGTTTGAGGTTTCTGTGGCTCTATAATTTAATGATGAATTTCTCATAATGGCTTAGCACCACTACTCTTCAAAGCTCATGTTATTCCCAGGAAAAAAAAGATTATATGACTGCTTTTAGAGACCTTTATAAAACAATGGAGATTATAGCTCCCCTTAGTAAATTTTTGTCCAAATTCATTTGATATTTTTTGTGAGTTGAATCATCAACCTAAGCCGAAGCATTGGATTAATTAGAGATAGATAATATAAACCTAAGTGGTGGTTTTTAAAATGTTTTCCACTAAGTGCTGGGCTTTGGGAGTTTCATAAATAATGAAATATTCTCTACTACACAATAAAGGCTTAGGCTAATTAAAAAATATGTTCTTACACACACACACACACACATTTAGAGAGGGAGCGGGGGAGGGGTAGAGGGAGAGACTCTTAAGCATGATCCACGTCCAGTGCAGAGCCCAGTGCAGGGCTCGATCTAATAACCTTGAGATCATGACCTGAGCTCAAATCAAAAGTTGGATGCTTAACTGACTGAGCCGCCTAGGCACCCATCACATTATTAGATATGTTATATATTAGAATCCCTGAAAGTGACTATGTTTCAAAAGAACTTCTTGCCTACAATTTCAAAACTATGATTCTGAGATCCTCTGGAATTCTTATTTACTTTTCAATGATTAATGTAAATATTAAGAGGTGAAATGATGAAAATGAATTCTTCTTAGATCATGAGAACACTGAAATTTTCATTAGGACAATATGAACTAAAAATGGGAAAACAACTCAAAATGTGTTCATAACTATGTATATAAAAATCAAATTTAAATTTCCTCAGTTCTTATTAACACTAGCCTCCCAGGCCCACCGAGATTTTCATTGTTGATGTCTTCTGTGTGTGCTCTCAAAATCCTCTTCTAGGAAGCCTGAACTTTAGAATTTTGTGGGATTTTGCTGAAGAAACTTGTGTAAGTAGTGATGGATTATATCACTGGGAACTCTCTCCCCCACCCTGCCCCTGTACTGCTATAGAAAGCTCCCTCTGGTCTTCCACCATTGGTTGTCACGTTCATGAGATTGCATCCTGATTGCATAGCTACCTGGCCAGATTTTGTAGGAAATGATTAATATGAGTCCAAAGCACCGTTTGATAAAACACTTTTACTTGTGAAGTGTGTTGTTTCATGCACTCCAGTTGACCCTATAAGCATTTTCATAATTTAATGTATTATTTATCAAGAGACACTGTCTTAACCCTCCTACACTGTTGGTGGGAATGCAAGCTGGTGCAACCCCTCTGGAAAACAGTATGGAGGTTCCTCAAACAGTTAAAATTAGAGCTACCATTCGATCCAGCAATTGCACTACTGGGTATTTACCCCAAAGATACAAATGTAGAGACCCGAAGGGGTACGTGCACCCCAATGTTTATAGCAGCAATGTCCACAATAGCCAAACTGTGGAAAGAGCCAAGATGTCCATCGACAGATGAATGGATAAAGAAGAGGTGGTATATATACACAATGGAATATTATGCAGCCATCAAAAGGAATGAGATCTTGCCATTTGCAACGACGTGGATGGAACTGGAGTGTGTTATGCTGAGTGAAATAAGTCAATCAGAGAAAGAGATGTATCCTATGACCTCACTGATATGAGGAATTCTTAATCTCAGGAACAAACTGAGGGTTGCTGGAGTGGTCGGGGGTGGGAGGGATGGGGTGGCTGGGTGATGGACATTGGGGAAGATATGTGCTACGGTGAGCGCTGTGAATTGTGTAAGACTGTTGAATCACAGATCTGTACTTCTGAAACAAATAACGCAACATATTTTAAGAAAAAAGAAAAAGAAGAAGATAGCAGGAGAGGAAGAATGAAGGGGAGTAAGTCAGAGGGGGAGACGAACCAGGAGAGATGATGGACTCTGAAAAACAAACTGAGGTTTCTGGAGGGGAGGAGGGTGGGGGGATGGGTTAGCCTGGTGATGGGTATTGAGGAGGGCACATTCTGCATGGAGCACTGGGTGTTATGAACAAACAATGAATCATGGAACAGTACACCAAAACAAATTATGTAATATATGGTGATTAACATAACAATAAAAAATTAAAAAAACTCGTAGTAGTTAAATAGGATATTAGCTATTACATTAGATTGATAGATCTTTATTATGTTACCGTGTATTTTATGACTTACATACAAGAATTTCCTCTAGGATAGTACACTTTCCCCCCATGTTTATTTAAAAAAATTATTAATCAGTAGAAGATAGGGAAAAATCAACTTTGGTCAATATTTGAATCATTCTCAGATACTTATATAGAAGCAGCTAGTGCTAGAGACACAGACAATCAGAGTAATAATGAAATGTAAATAAAAAATCATAAAAAAATTTTGCATAAAACACAATTTGTTCCTTTAGTTTGAAGTGAAACAAAACTGGATTTAATAGCTATTTTTGGAAATATGATGTACACATAAGGCATATTAAATTGAGTAATATATGTCTTTTAGCTCTTAGTCTCCAAGGGGTATTGCTTGCTGTAGTAAATTAATATAGCTGGTAGAAACTGTTCACGCAAAAATATTAATTCTGGTTTGCCAAGAATGCTCAAGAAGAATATTACTCTGTTATTATTGCAAATACTCTCATTTTGGAAGCTCCACATAAAATCTGACATGTTATTCTGCTGTTATAATTTCATTTTGCTGGTTGTGAAAGAGTGATTACAGTTATTGGGAAATGCTCTCGCCATCAATTCAATGTCTTGAGCCATACAACTTTCACAGTATTTAAACTGCAGACTTACCTAAGAGCAAAGAGTCATCTCCTCTTCCATCTCTGATTTCCACCACATCTGCAATATTTTCTAAGTCGAATTCTTGAAAATGAAGTTGTATATTCTTTCCCTCTTGTGCATTTAAATTCCAAACACCTTAAAAGTAATACATGACAACAGTTTAGAACACGGTTCCTTTGATTTCCCTCAAAAGCTTCACTCTCTTGAGAATTTCAAATTTCTCTGAATTTTCACATGAACCTCTCATGTCCCTCCACGGCATCCTGGCTTTTCCCTTACTGTTACAATAGCCTGGGCATTTGTAAAGCCTGACAACTTATCTACCTCTTCATCTAGATGGCACTATGTTTGTTTCTTCTTTTCTCATTTCAGTGCCTAAAAAATAAAGTGCCCAATAAATATTTAATAAATCAATAAATTTAATAAATTTCTTTAAATTGTTCTTTTAATATCCCCCTGACTTCCAGAATGTTTAGATCATTACGTTGTACAAATGATAGGTTTAAAAGATGTCTTCAGTGTGAAATAGAGATGGTAATCTCTGGTTCCCCATACAAGTCAAATGAGATTCATGGCTGTTTGTTTTTTTGGATCAGATAAGTCCCTGGAATTGTGGCTCTATTCTCCTATGAAAGTGTTACTTCCTTATCTCTGGGTCATTTGAAGAAAGAAAAGTTGACATTTTCTAACAACACATTTTTCACTGTTGTTAGGGCATTTCTTTCACTGGTAGATTTCCCCATTTAGATTGGTGTTGCTATCTTAGGTGCAGCCATGGGAGGAACAAGTCTGTTTCCCAGACCTACTGAAGAGGAACATTTGTAGGCTGGGCTGGGGAATTCGCATTTTTAATACAATTTCTAGGCTGTACTGTTCCTCCAGTTAAGAATATTGACCAAGAGATAGGCTCTGTGCAGTTTTATCAAACTAGTCCCTCAGACTTAAGATTTTTTAGTAAATCCTCATTATTTCATCTTTTTAAAAAAGATTTATTTATTTGTTTTAGAGAGAGAAAGAGAGAGAGTGTGCAAGTGGGGGGAGGGGCAGAGAGAATATGAGAGAGAATCCTCAAGCAGACTCCCCACTGAGTGCGGAGCCTGACATGAGGCTCAACCTCATGACCCTGTGATCATGACCTGAGCCGAAATCAAGAGTCGGACACTTAACTGACTGAGCCACACAGGTGCCCCTATTTCATCTTTTATACTGAGATTCTAACTACATTACTCTAGCTGCATGATTTATTGACACTAATCTATATTTACAAAAGGTGTGGATGTCACAACTGACCCTTTACTTTTTATACTTTCCTCTGACTTTATGGAATTGCAAACTTGTTTTCTATAGTATAGACATTGTACGTACAATCAAGAAGAGTCATTAAGGGAGCAGTACCTGGAGTAAGGTACTTTCACACTCTGGTTTTGTTCAATTTTTAAATTTAAGAATTATAATAATAACACCTGCTTCAAAGAATTATTGTAAGAATTGAACTGTAATAATATAATAAGCACTACACAGTGTCTAGCACGAAATAAATGCTAAATAAATTAGTAAATATTACTGTTGTTGTTGTTATCATTATATTATGCAATCTCCTAGACAGTAGGTGTACTCAGGTTTGGCAAGTTTATAATCCACTTTGCTGTGTCAAAGGGGGAATCTAGCCTTGACATATACATCTGTTTTTCATGGCTTGGGGAGAAAATGACTCACAGAAAGCCTGGTTAGGGTAGCTGTTTGGAAAGTTCATGGAAGTGAATGTTGTATTTGGCTCCCACAGTTCAAAAGGTCCTCCACAGTCCGCTGAAAAGGAGAAAAGGAAAACAATGAAAAATCATTAGTAACACAAAGCTAATTTCAGAGAGATAATATTATATGTCAGCAAATTCCCAATTATATTTCTTGGAATACTGGTTTTGAGAGAGAGAATTTATAGTTTGTGTAAAAGCAAACCTTGCAACTTAAGTAAGGGAAAACTGTAGGTTAACAGGTCTCTTTACTTCTTTTTTGAGAAGAACTTCTCAAAACCTTAAATACTGTTAAGTTCTTTGAATCTCCAAGAAGGCATAATCGTATGCAGCATTTCCCAAAATTATTTGGGCAGGAATAAATTTGCTGAACATCTTTTATACATAGGCTTTATGAAATAAGGTACCAACTCCCTGCTATAGAAAATAATGAATCTTGATAATGGAAAAAATCTTATATTTGACATTCTCTTATGAGAAGGGTGAGTAAATCACTCATTCTGCTTTCTTATGTTTTTCTCTTTTTGTTTTCCTACTTTTTTCTCCCCCCCCTTTTTTTTCAGTAGAGAGGGAGCGCCATCATCTTGTATACTGAGATGTCTTACTGTTAAGAAAGGGAGACAAACTGAAACTCCTCTTGCTAAATAATTGCTCAAGACTGGTCTGTTATTTAACATTGTCCAGGAGTCAGGTTGGGAAAAATTTTATTAGACAAAATTCTAGTTAAAACTAAGATGATTTAAGTTGGCAGATTAACTTCATGAAATTTTTAACCTATTGTATATTTATCTTCCTGCTTACTCGAAAAAAATTCTAAAGTAATATAAAAACTCATCATCTATTTAAAGGATCCTAATTCTATTCTTATTTGTATTGACATGTTATGTTTAAAATCAAAAGAATAAAAGTAACCTAATTGTAAGAACATAGGGAACTGAGGTAAGTATATATTTTTTTCTATTTAAAGGGAGATAATGCTGAAGTTATTTACTCCAGTAAGATAGAAATCAGATTATAAGAGAGAATTAAATGTCTCTACACCTACAACAATGCCTTCAGTCATACCCTCTTCTTGGGTCTCTCTTTACATGGCTTCTGCCTCACTTATGTAGATCTTTTCAATTCATGTGCTTCTTCCAAATTTGTCCGTAATAAGCATCTTAAATTTGGGCTTCATCATGTATATAAATGGACAGAGAGAAACGTTTGTTGTGGTTCAATGGTAGGGCTGCTACCCCATCCTGTCCTGTAAGGTGGTGGAGCCTGGTGTATCTCTCACGGTCTCTGGGGCAGGCTGGTCCAGACCCAGATGAACTTAGCAAGAATAAAAAAAACCTCTTGTCTCATCTGGGGAGAGGACATGGTATATAAAAGGTAGATGTTTTGGAGCTGGTGGGTTAATATCGTCACCCTGAATTTGCTATTTGTCTTTTTGAGAGTTGGTTTTCTCAGGTATGAAAGAGATATGTATTAGAGATTTTCAGGGTTGTTATAAAAAAATCAGACATAATTATGAAAAGTGCCTACACATTCCCTGGCATATTCAGTATTCAGATTTTCAATACACACTTGTGGATTTGGTAATTACTTTTATTATTTCAATTTTAAATGGACAATATAAGCATCGGAGGCATTCAGTTACTTGCTAATGCCATGCACATCCATTTACTGTCAAAGTCAAGACTTCAGTTGAGTTCGTCTCAAGTTTCTCCCTCAATATGTCTTCCTATTAGGTTAATTAAACTCTGCGTCATTTCCACCGTCTGGTGTAAGCCATAGACAGGGTTTAGGCTGTGTCTCAGTAAGTGCCACTTGGATGGTATGTGACATACACTTGTTAGGTAGAGACAAAGAGAAGGAAGGCAGAAGGGAACAAAAAGCAAAGTACTAACAAGTAAGGTCAATGATGGATAGATTTAGAAGGCAGCAGGCACTATACATAGGGTGCTAAAGAAGGTATTTGAACCAAAGAAACAGTGATAAGGGGGAAGAATGGCAGGTTCTCCACTGGAAAGGGTGAAGGTAAGGCCAGAGAACTGTATGATCTTATCTCTGAGGTCAATATTCTTCTTGATTACATGAGTAATTGCCTGGGAAAGATTTCTGAAGAAGTATCTACTACAATCCCTCAACTCCCACTTACACACAACTCATTTAATTTTAGTAACTCTTAGTGCCATGAAATGCTCCCTTCAAGTCTCTGGGAAATTAACGGGGAAGTATAAAAACTCTGCAGGGGCAAAATTAACATTGCAGATTGCAGATTGGAGAAAATCAGTTCTTCTATTTCACTAGTTTAGATATGGCCAGTGTGGCCAGTGGATTTGTTTTCATTTTGTTGTTGTTGATTTTTAAGCCATCATTCTTATTTTCTCTTCAAGGAATGGGAAAATCTCAAAACTGTCTTCTCCTAATAAATAGCTGACATTTTGGAGAATGTATTGAATTTTCACAGAATTGAACACAACAGTACGTCATATTATATATAGATGAGTAAGTAGGACTTTAATAAATACACACCTAGGACAAAAATGTTGTCAAATGTAATTATTAAGCCTGTCAAGACAGTTCACTTAGCATTTCTCCACTAAATAGAAGTCTTAGAAAATTCATTCTTCTGAAATACTTAAGAATTACTTTGTTGAAACGAATCTCAGATATAATTTCATGTCAAATAACTGACCAGTAAGATATCTCTGATCCTTGGCCTGATAAGATATATCAGTTACGCTCTGTATATAAACAGTGGTAACAAATTGGAAAAAGCACTTTCAGCCATTCTAAATATGAAGACACATTTATTTTAATGGTGGTATTGCTTTAGTAGAGATACAGCATATGCTTCTTAATAGAGGGGCCAAAGACTCATAAAATGTACTTCTGGGTACCACAGTCATACTGTATCATTAGATAAATGCTCTCCACCCAGAGAATGAGAGTTAAATAGTCTGTCTGGTACTGGGAACTCTATTCACTTAGAGTAGTGAAACTTTTTCATTTTTCTTTTTCTTGAAGCTGTTCTCAAAGATTTGTATTCTGGTGAATTCCTTACTATGCCAGCAGGGATTTTCACTACATAACAGTATGTAAATAGCATGCAGTATTTTGCAAAGTGGTTGTCAAGGACAGATATTTTCTCTGAGGCATGTCATTTTTAATCCATGCTTAAGCCTCTGACGTTCATGAGATATGTGTTAATATGAGGTGAAAAAGAGAAGAGCCCAGCTCCCACTTACAAAAAGAGGGTTCAAATAAAAGGTATTTGTGACAAAACAATAGATGTACCTTGAGAAATAGTATCTTACACTGATGCTTGAATATTGTTAAAATCAGCATTATTTTTCATCATCATACTAATAGATAAGTCCTACACTATTACAGATAACATTTTAAAAAATTCAGATTGTAGTATAAAATGGAATATCCCATGAAAATTTTGTGTTCAGTTTATCAAAATTTATGTTCCATTCACAGGTTCTAGTGACCAGCCATGATACTAATATTTACCTTAAATTTATGACAACGATGTTCAAATTTTCATTCCTTATACTCTACATTTTATTTGTAATGAATAGCAATCTAGCCAATGAACAGGCTATTAGTTTTAAAGGTAAAAAGATAAAAAGGAAGAGACAAAAACATACTGACACAGGAGCATATGAGTGCACTTAAAATGGAATTTTCTAGGGATTTAAATATCAAGTCACACTTAATGATACATAAGGCAAGCAGCTCTGCAAGAATATAGCCATCATATAAGACAAGTAGATAGGTACCAATTCATTTCTATACGAAGAACTAAAGTTAGATTATTTAGCTCAAAATATAATGTCCTGTCTGTGAAATTATCCAAATTAACATTGATTTTGTCTTTGGAAATGGAAAATGGCCTAAATAATGGCCAAATAGAGAAAAATTGTGGAAATAAAGAGTGACTTAAAATATCTAGAACTATAGTTTGTATTTTTTTTCTTAAATATTTTTAACAGCCACAGAAATAAGTTAGGGGCCCGAAGTGTGGATTCCTTTTTATATATACCTATTCTATTTAGTAGGTATCTTGCCATCAATCACCCAAATTGTGTTGCAAATTAACATAATATTTGTGTAAATGGAATGTTTACTTTTTAAAAGTGTTCTCGATACAATCTCCACATTTAAATTATTTGTGTTAATGCCATAGGGCAACAACTGTAGAGCTAATGCAGCAGTAAGTGATCGAAGTCACAGAATGGAAGAATCCCTATAGTTATGAAAACTGAAATTAACATTTCCCCAAACTAGGCACAATGTGAATCCCTAGGAACAAGGGAGGAATTTTGTTAGTCAGCTACTGGTCTGGGATTATTTTCTTATTTAAATGCTCTGTAAGAGCCAAAGAAAGGCTATTAGCCAGTCAGCCATGGTTTCCTTTTATTTCTGCTTAAACAAATCAGTGACCTGGAACAAGAAAAGCTCTGCTCAAATAAGAATTTCACTGAACCAGTTGCAAATGGCATTAGAATGAAATTGTTCAGAATGTATTTGATGGTAATTAACATTTTCTGCTGTGCTAAATATTGCCCTGAAGTGAGCCATTTGGAAACTGGAACAAATATGCTTTGGGCAAATTCTAAAGTTTATACTTAAAAGCAGATAGGTTATTCTACCATTATAATTTCCCTATTGTTAAAATATGCAGATATCATGCTTCCTTGACATTGAAGTGTTATTTTTTCCCCCCCTTTTTGACTAGAATAGCTATGAGGACTGTATAGGTTATATAGTTCAAATTTTAATATGGGAAATTATATTAAAGTTTTATTTGTATGTATGATATTATGTACAAAAGTTATTTCACATCTTCTATTTCAGATAATGGTAAGATTGTTATTTTAAAAATATCAAGCCTATGAAACTGTTACTTCTACTAGAAAATCTTGCTTCTTGACCACTTATTAATGAATAGAGGAACACACTGGCAGAAAGGATTATGAAAATTGTTTTACATGATTGAAATGTCAAAATAGCAAGATGTTTCTAGTATTTGGTAGCCATAGGAATTATTTATCAAACCAGTAATGACTTTAATAATTAGACTATTTCTTAATGTTTTTTTGCATGAGAATGTTTTATATGATAGACAGGTACAGTATGTGGCACCCACACAAAATGAAGTGAAGCAATTATTTTTAAACAATGCCAGATGGCCCAAATTATTGCATTCGTGTTGGGTTTTGCTCCATCCCATCCCTTCCTTCATTTCCAAAATTTAGTTCTGGTAACAAAATTTTGTTTGACAAAAATGTTTGTGTCACCAAAAGAAAATTACAGCCAACATAAAAAGAGAGAGACTTAGTTCATATCTACTAATATTTTTTGATTATCTATTTCTGTAATGTTAGGGAGCAGTCAGATACTGGTGAAGCAAAGGTGAATGAGGCCCAGAGTTTGGTGTCATGACACTCACTTCTTGCCTCAATTTTGTGGCCAATATATGTGAGAAGGCATGCTACTTTTCTGCTTTTGTTTCAATTTTATGAGTGTCCTACTGTCCCTTAATGTTTCCTTAAAGCTTTCTCCAGTTCACACTTTCTTCTCAAAAGTCTATCACTTACTTTTCTCATTTATTACTTTTAGGGGCACATAATTATATATTGCCTCAAGTATTTCTTTACATGGATTATATTTATTTTTTCCATGCATTGGTTATTGCTACATATTATATTTCTGGTGCAGTGCTCTGTACATAGTAGCTATTTATAAAATTTGAATGAATGTTTGAAATACTGAGGAATTTATGTATAACCCATACAAACATCTAAACATGTTAATACAAAAGATGTTACGTGTAAACTAGCCTTTTGGTAGAATGTAAGTGCACATTCAATACAGTGGCATGGAACCAGTATGGCAATGTAATTACTATCCTCATCTTAATGGCAGCTCACTTGTTATCCATTCTCAAACACCAGTCATTTATCTTTAGAGCTTTTGAATTGTTAAAAACCCTCATCTGAGAAGTCTACTTTCTTTTTTTTTTTAAATTAAAGATTGACAGGAGAAAAACTTATAGTTTTAGAAGTAAAGTCAAATTTAGGTATGTTCTCCACGTTGATTAGCTGATGTGATTATGGGAAGAGTTTCAAGTGCACTTGGAAGGAAATGAAAAATGGAAAAAGTGCTGAGTTTGGGGGCTCAGATCCATGGCAGAAAAAAAAAACACCCATGAGGTATGACATAAGCAAAGCTGTAGAACCAGATCAGTTTCCAACTGCCATAATCCAAAGATAAAAGGGATTTTTTTACATCAAAACCACAGTGCAGTGAAGACATCCCAGTAGAGGCAAAATATATGTTTGATATAATTTATCATGATATGGTTTTTTTCCTTTCAAATCCCATAGTTAGAAAGTGGTATGAAGTTATTGTCTTCTTTGACATTATAAGATGGGTAGTAATGCCTCTTTTTCCTCTGAAATGTAAGTTTCCAATTTCAATTAAGAGCACAGGTAGATACAGACTAGATTTGTTCTTTTGTGTTAAAAGACTCCAAAGGGCATGGGAAATCCTGGATACTGCTCAGCTGCAACACGTTAGTGGCTCCATGAAGGGAGCACATTGCAGGGCCTTACAAAGGCACCATTCCAGGATAAAAAAAAAAAAAAAAATTGTGTGATCTTGGTCTGTATAGTCAAAGTCCAGGCCCAATAATTATTATTAAATTATTCTGGAAATAGGCTGGGTGCATCTCAAGTTTAACCAAACTCCTCTTTGATCTTAACATCATTCTTTAAGAAAACCATGAGAATCTTAAGGCTTCTTCCAAAAAACTGTCTGCCTGCCACACGGCCAATGCAGCATTATTTTGTATTCTAGTGAAAACAAAATGGAAGTCAGCACCTTCGTTATTTAAAAAAATAAAAATATACTAAAATTATTATAAATATGATGCATAACAAATTAGTGAGTGATTTTCTGTGAGTGTATGTATAACATAATATTTTGCTAGCTTCCATTTTATTTATATTTTGGAGTCTTCAATTTTTAGTGAAAAAATAACATTAGGCTGAGATAATTTAAAAGGCCAAAGGAATATCTACTTGAAAATATTAATGCTTTAATTGGTAAAATACATGTTATAGTTACTTACTAGGAAGTTCTGGTGGAGGAGTTGGGACCAAAGTTGGTTCTGGATAAAGACTCACATTGCAAATCCCATATGTTAGGCTAATGTCGTCCAATGCTATATCACTCAGGATCTGGTTTTTAAAAGCATTAAAAGCAACCTGCAATTCAGAGAGGGATATGAAATCATTCTACTCTAATCTTCTCTGATTTGATTCTTCCTGTGGCCCAGTATTTGCTGGGGAATCAGTATTACCAACTCCAAATATAAGAGGACAAGTTTCTATATAGTGAAATATTGATAGATCCTGCTTTTTATAATCCTTCTGCTGAGTCCACCTCCCTACTTATGTGTTTATACTAATCTAAATTTTCACTAGTGTCTTCCTTCTGAGTTATGCAATATTGCCACAGTTTCTTTATGTCTCTATCTCTGTCTCTCTCATGATTTGTCATACTCTAATGTACTCTGTCACGCATCCACATTTTCTGGCAAGGGACAGCAATCTTCTCACAGACTCCTCCCCTCAACAATTTTAGAAATCCAGGTAGCTGTCTGCCTTCTTATAACATAGGGGCCCTAAAGAAAAGTCACACCTACTAGATAATTTAAATGAGAAAAGAAAGGGACAGGAGAAAATATGAGTATAATATGATAATTCAGGGCCAACTAGTACTGGTCATAGTTCACCCAGGAAGCTGGTGTGGGATACTGTGTGAGGGTAATGGCCAGAGGATACAGACCCAGACTTGGAAGAAAGTTTCAGTGGCAGATGAAACCTATTAGGTTCTTAAAGACAGTGGGTATTTTAGCTGAACTTTCCTGGATCCTCTCTTGTGTAGGAAAGACATAAACAGAATACCCACAATACATTAATTGCTCTGCTAGGCACATTGTATACATTATCTCATTTAACTTTTTCAATGCTTTTGTAGAGTTATCCATTCACTCATTTGTTCATTCTTTTCACCTTCTTCACGCTAGGCACGATTCCAAATAAGGATTATTTTCTCCCTTTCATTTACATGCAAGCTGAATTTCAAAGAGACTGAAGTGACTTAAGATTTCATGACAAAGTGGCAAAGCCAAGGTGGAAATATTTGTAGAACTCCATGCTCTCATTCTGCCTGATAAGCTAACCTTGAAAAAGTGGATCCAGTTATATTGCTTAAAAAAAAAAAAAGTGAGTTGAGCCAGATTAGCCACTGCAATATAGTAGTCCCCCATTATCTGAGGTTTCACCCTCTGTGATTTCAGATCCTTACTGTCAGCTGGGTTCTGAATCAGACAATTCTTCTTCAGGTATTGTCAGAAGGTCAGTAGTAGCCTAAGGCCATGTGACAGTGCCTATAACATTCACCTCACTTCATTTCATCACGTGGGAATTTTGTCATTTCACATTGTCATAAGAAGGGTGAGTACAATACAATGAGCTATTTTGAGAGAGAGACCAGATTCACATAACTTCTGTTACAGTATATTATTATAATTGTTCTATTTTATTATTATTCTTGTCAATCTCTTACTGAACCTAAGTAATAAATTAAACGTTACCATAGGTATGTATGTATGTATAGAAAAAAAACCCATAGTATATATAGGGTTCAGTAGTATCTATGGTATCCATGGGGGTCTTGGAACATATACCCCATGGACAAGGGGGACCACTGTACTTGTTTCTCTGCTCTGCCATTTCTTTATTCTCCTGATATTCCATTTTCCTTTATCCTTCCCTGGATTATCAGAAAACAAAGTTGGAGAAGAAAACTTCACAGAAAAAAAAAAAAAAAAGAAAAAGATAGACTCAGAAGAAAAAAAAAAAGAAAAAGGGAAGGAAGGAAAGAAAGATGGAAAGAATGTAGATGAAGGTGTTTGATTTCTGCCTCCTTCCACAAAGTCATGGGGAAAAACTAAAGCCTTCCCTATGACTATGTCTGTCCACATATATACATTCTGAAAGTTAGACTCTGTTGTCTGAAATGAACTGATTAAAACATTGTTAATTTGGTCGAACTATTAGCCTGTATTATCCTGTATTTTAATTACAAACACCCTTAGGAAGAAAACACATTAAGCTGTTATCTGAAAAATTAATTCACCTTAATGTGAAATAAATGATCAGAGACATCCCAATGATACAGCTCACGGAATTTGTTTCTAAAGGAAATACATAGATTAAGTCAAAGTGGGGCAGGGTGGATGGATACTGATGGGCGTGGATGTTCTAATAGGAAAAGATAGTTCCCTAGAAAAGTGCAGGGCTGATCTAGGTGGTGTTTGTGAAAAGCTGGAAGTCCTAGGCGAGCAGAGGACATAGGAAGACGTGATTGGCATGTGCTAGAAAGTTGCTGAAGAAAGCTGTAATATCCCACAAAGTTTCTATGGATCTTATGGATCATTATAAGTAGTACTTTCATGTAGTAAATTTTTCCTCAATAAGTGGTTTTATTTTTTTTAAGGATTTTATTTATGTATTCGAGAGAAGAAGATAGCAAGAGAGAGCACAAGAGAGGTGGAGGGGTACAGGGAAGGGGAGAAGCAGGCTCCCTGCTGAGCAGGGAGCCTGATGTGGGGCTTGATCGCAGGACCCTGGGATCACATCCCCATCTGAAGGCAGATGCTCAATGACTGAGCCACCCAGGTGCCCCTCAATAAGTGTATTGTTTTTTTTAATTTAATTTTATTATGTTATGTTAGTCACCATACATTACAACATTAGTTTTTGATGTAGTGTTCCATGATTCATTGTTTGCATGTAACACCCAGTGCTCCACGCAGAACGTGCCCTCTTTAATACCCATCACCAGGTTAACCCATCCTCCCAACCCCCTCCCCTCTAGAATCCTCAGTTTATTTCTCAGAGTCCATAGTCTCTCATGGTTCATCTCCCCCTCCGATTCCCCCCCTTCATTTTTCCCTTCCTACTATCTTCTTCTTCTTCTTTTTTTAACATATAATGTATTATTTGTTTCAGAGGTACAGGTCTGTGATTCAACAGTCTTACACAATTCACAGCTTGAGCACCGTGAATTGAATAAGTGGTTTTTAAATAAGTTAGTGAATAAATGAAAATAAGGGCACTCAGAGGTTTTTTTTTTTTTTTTTTTTTTGGTTGTTGTTTGTTTTTTTTTGAGAGAGAGAGACAGTGCAAGAGAGAGAGAGCACACATGCACTGATGGGGGTGGGGGGTGAGAAGGGGCTAGGGGAGAGGGGGAATCTTAAGGAGACTCCACACCCAGTGTGTTGCCCAACATGGGGCTTGATCTCCTGACACTGAGATCACAACCTGAGCCAAAATCAAAAGTTGGATGCTTAAACAACTGAGCCACCCAGGTCCCCCAAACTCAGAGATTTTTTTAAAAAAGAGATTAAGAAAGTAAAGAAAATGACTTGGCTATATTTAGAAAATAATTTTTTTCATCATATTATCTTAAACTATAATTGTATCACCATTTTTAGAACACAAACACAGGATTATAAGTCACAAGGTATTTTGCCAACCTTAAATTCCACTGTTTCATTTAATGTTACTTGTCCATAATTCCAATTTTCTCCATAATTTCCTTCCTTTTGGAAAATTGTCTTCTCCATATTTTGGTCGCTGCTGATATTAATGCTTAATTTATAGACATTTTCACCATACATATAATACCTAGTTTGGAAACAAGCACAAATGATTAGATTTCTACAATATTAGAATAAATGCAATTGAGGGTTCTTCTAAATCCTTTACTTTCTCTGGAATATTTCCTTTTTCCTTGAGTGAGGGAGTTGCTAGTAAAGGGGTGGGGGAGTCTTCCAGCATTTTGTTACTTTATCAATTGGAAAAATAATAGCGAATCCATTAAAACGTGGGATGTCTTAGCGAAATCATGAGCCTGGCAATGCGACAAAGGCAATGGTACTCATTAAATAAGGTAGTACTTAACATGTGTCTATGACATACCAGAAACTGAGGCAGACTGGTTCTAAAGTGGGGTCTAAAGGGAGACTTAAGAGTCCTACTCTTTCTCGTCTCCCTCCTGGTCCAGTTGGGGTGGAAATGTAAAATCCTGTAAAAACAAGAAAAGAAGTTTTTACTTCACTTAACTGTCAGCAATTTCATTATGTGAGATATAGCATGCTATAAGTAGAAAGGGACAACTTTAAGGTGAAAATATAAGGAGGAGAAAGGAAGGTAGATGTGAACCCAGAAGGCACTGTCTCTGCCATAATAAATTATTATTTAGGAAAATCACTTCTCAACTCTGGACCTCCCAATTTATAAAACAAGAGCCTTGAACTAGAGCATTGCTAAGGGTATATCAAACTCTGACTTTTTATGAGTCCACATGATTATTTTATTATATTATTGTAGCCAGATACCACTTTAATTCCCATTTACTAGATGTTTTTATCAATTCACTTCTTTAGAGACAATGATCACACAAGAGTATTTAGATATGCTGGTGGACTAACTCATGATATATGCAAGTATTTAAAAACAAATTTGAAGGTAACGTTAAGAGTTTCAAAGAAGATCAGTTTTTTATTCCATTGACTATACTGCATTTCTCTATATAAGAAGTTACCTGATTTTATAATGGTTTCATCTTCCATATTCCTTTGAATGATAGCTAATCAGATCACAGAAGAACAGGAAGCCTGCTAATCTACATAAAATCTTTCTATAATAGCTCAAGCCACTGCATAAAGTGCTTTCTGGTCCGGAATTCATTATTCCAACCAATGATTTGAGTCATTTGAAGTGTGGGAAGAATTGCTAGAGTGAGATAATCTTGAACATTTTCTTAGAGAAATTTAATTTTTTAATTCTTAGCTTGCTGCTTATATATTATGACAGAAAGCAGGAATCGTGTAACAAAATATGTTATGAAGCAAAGGAAATATTGGTTAAATCTGATTTGTGCTCTCTCTTGCTGTCTCTCTCTCCCATCAAATGGATAAATAAAATCTTCAAAAAAAAACAAACAAACAAAAAACTAAAACTCATTCATTTACAACATGCAGAGTAAGGATAAGATATGAAGAAAAATACTAGTAAAACTGCCAATAGATATATCAGTTTATATTTAGATTGGTAAGGCAAAAAAAAAAAAAAAAAACAACAAAACCTCAGAATGAATATTTTATCAAGGTGAAATCATGGTCAAATATATTAATAAATATACATACACTAGATTTAAGTTATAAAATGTAAAATGGAAATGAATGCATGTTTAACATTTTATATTAACACATTACTTATACTTTAGATAATGCTATGGCATTTCATGAGTACTTATTTTTAGCTCTAGAGTTAGTGCTCAGTTACTCAACCTAACAAAAAATGTAGCATAGATACAGAGAGGATGATCCAGAATCTACCCTTTAAATGCTGAATTCCAGATCCCTTTTGAATTGACATTAATTTTAGTTGATTAGAATGTAGTTGGGGAGGAAATAATTAAAATTCCATTGAATGCCATGAATAAATAATGAAACGGCTACCCTGTTCAGAAATATTTCTAGTTAGCAGCAATTATCAACATAAAAACTATTTATGTTTGCCCATGTTCAGTCAATTAGTTATATTTAGAAATATTTTTAATCTAATGTTTACACATTAAGCAGTAATAGTATATACGGGATTTTATGATGCTATGAGTTTTGTATCATTGTTCAGATAAAATGTAATTATGTGGACCATAGTACTTTATGAATTTTCCATAAATAAATTTTTAAAAGCACAATATATTAAATATCACATAGCATTGCATATTTTGGAATATAAAATAAAATACATTAATAGTAATATAATAAAATAAAAATTAAGAAAATAATAAATAATATGTTAACAATTTCTGTGATATCAGTTAAATTCCTTACTTAACAAATTAGAAGATGAAGGAAATTCTTCATAAAATTATGAATTTTAAAAATAGAGTATTGCTTACATAAAAATTTATTTAGTCTACCTAATTGTCCTTAAATTTCATCTATAGCCTTTGCCTGTGGGGGCCACTTGACCTCTATTTAATGTCTGTCAGATATAGCAGGAATCATTTGTGTTCAAGGCAGCCCATTTCATTTCAACACAATTAGAAACTCTTTTTTTTTAAGAGTAAGTTATTGTGTGCTTATTTTTTTCTAATTTTGCTCCTGGGTTCATTAAGGATAAATGAATTTATGTTAACTCTACAAATATTTAAAGGCTACTATTTTGCCTTTTCTAAGACTTCTCAAGATTATCCATCCTTTTTGCCTTCAATAATTTAATATGGCACAATTTCAATTGCTTCTCCATTTGATAAGCTCTCAATTAGCTGTATAGCCTGTTGGTTCCACTCAGAGTATGGAAACCAGAAGTTCACACAATATTTGTGTTGGAGTATCTTACCAGGTGGATATCCTAAAACTTGGGACTGTGATTCAAGTTATAACATTGACACTATTTATTTCCAAGTGTATGTCATTCATAGTTCTCCAACTCTCTATGAGAATTCTTCATTTCCAACATTCTTGCTCAATAATGCCTCTTTCTGCACAATCTAACTGGTCCCTTATTCAACATCTTTTACCATCTCCTTATTTCCTGGTAAACAAACATAAATTTACTCTGAAGTTTGAGGCTTCTGTACTATGTATGACCTCAATGTCACTTTCTAGCCATCTTATAATTCATCTATTTATATGCAACACTTCTATGATATTAGATTATTTTAATTTGCTCAACACCCAATTTTATGACATTTGAGTCTTTTTTTTCTTCCTGTTTTTATGTCACTCTACTCTTTACAATTGTACATGTCAAAATCCTACTAATTTTTTGAGGTCATTAAATCAAATTGCCATCTCCTTTAGAAAGCTCCTCTTGGTGCTCCCAATTATATGGGACCACTCCTTGTGAATTCTGGGTTGCATGTGTACTTCTCTGATGTTACTTATTTTGTTCTATTATGTATTATATTCATGTTCACATGTGACTTTTAAAACAGACTTTGGGAAAAGAGCGACACTTGGTTCATTTTTGAATTCTCAATATGGATTAGCTGAATGTTGCTTAATTTATTCTTGTTACATCAATTTGACTTGCTTTTTTATTTTAAATTTATTAAAGTAATACACAAAAGGAATGGTTAAATAGATATTTTTTATAACCACATGGGAATTTCTATGGTCAAATGATAATTTCTTTTAAAGTCCTATAAATTTCTTGAAATGTCTTTGAGAACTCTTGGAATTAACCTCAGAGTCAGCCTAAAACTCAGAAGACTGAATATATTTTGCTAATTTAAGCATACAGTGAACCTCTTTCTTGAGCCTTAGGTTTTTCTTACAACTTCTTTCTATCCCTTTTTCTTTTTATTTCTCCATGAAACAAACCTAACCTTTCACATCCAACACTTCAGGTAAGGAGAAAAAGTGTTGGACATGTGCTGATGTGGTACAGAGACAGCAGCAACCAGAGAGGCAGTAAAACTTTGTGGAAAGTTGGAGATCCCTCTCACAAAGAAAATAGGCTGATATAAACCATTTTGTGGGTAGTGAGTGCCTATGTAAAATTAACTGAACCCAGCAGATAAATATTGAAAGTGTTAGATTACAGAATGTTTCAAATTCATGTCCATCTATATAAGAAAGTAATATCATTTCCTAACATTCAATATCACAGGAAAGATAAGGGAATAAAGACAATATTACTTTGAAAACACAAAAATCATATTTTAGAAAAAAATGATTTATGCTAAATGAAATGTAAATACCTAAGACATTTAACACACTTTTGAAAATTGAGCAATGTAACTACTTTTCTCCCAGCCTACCACTTAAAAGAGCACCACAGCCAATTTGTGTCTGTTGAATGCTTTTGCATCGCGAAGAGAAAATTGTTATAATACATAACATTTATATGGCACTTGTCATGTGCCAGGCATTTTCTTTCTTTCTTTCTTTCTTTCTTTCTTTCTTTCTTTCTTTCTTTCTTTCTTTCTTTCTTTCTTTCTTTCTTTCTTTCTTTCTTTCTTTCTTTCTTTCTTTCTTTCTCTTTCTTTCTCTCTTTCTTTCTCTCTTTCTTTCTCTCTTTCTTTCTCTCTTTCTTTCTCTCTTTCTTTCTTTCTTTTTCATTCTTTCTTTTCTTTCTTTCTTTCTTTCGTAAACATAGTAACCAATTTAATGTTCAAAACATGCCTCTAAAGTCAGGTCCTATTTTCATCAACCCACTTCCCGGATGAGGGACCTAAGGTGGAGAAAGAGAAGAGATAACTTGCAGTGCTGATTTAAATCTAGCTGACTTCAGAGTCTCATTTTAATGGTCTTTGTTACTACACTATGCTAACCCCTAAGCGTTAGAAACACTAATGATTTCATTGAGAAAGGCCAACAAAGAAATACTTTCTTTGGGCTGTCTAGCCCTCTTGTGACCCTTACATTTCTGAAGTTTTCACATGTTACTAACCTCATTTTCTCTGAATGTTCTGAACAAACGAGCCAGTTCTGAGCACCCCAAGATGCTGCCCTGTATCATTGCCATCATCTCCACTGACTCCCTTTGCTTCTAGAAGGTACAGAGAAACTCTGAGCCTTGACAGTGCAGATTTAGGAGCCCGTTGTCTACCAGGAGAGAGTTCTTTAGAAGGAGCCAAAAAAGCTAAGGGGCTTAGATGTTCTTCCCTAAAGCAATGTTAATTCAAAGTTTATTCAGTTTCATTTAGACTTTTCTGTCATTTAAAGTGAAGGCAAAGAACAAAAAACCCCTGCATGGATAAGAGGAACAGCAGGAGAGATTTAATTCTCTTCCATTTCAGAGGTAGGATGTTCTGACACATAAAAAAGCAGGTTGGAAGAAAAATGCCCCTGGGTGTGTATGTGTGTGGTGGGAGGATGTCTGGTAGATTATAAAATCACTGGTATGAGAGTTGGAGAGAACCTATTAAATCCTATCATCCGTTCTCATTACACCACTGCCCCTGGTGGGCTCTGAACTGCTCTGACTTGGCTCATTTTAAATAACTCCAGCTACAGGACTTTCTCCTGAGACTCCATTTCCGACCCAACTATTTAAAACCTCCACCTGACATTCAACCTGTTTCACTTTGGTCATTTTCATCCTATTTCTCTAGTTATTTAATCTGCTGGCAAGCTGAAACCATTTTTTCTCCTGTAATGTACTTATATTCTTCAAATATAAGTGGAATTATTTTATCTCTTATTATGATGACATAAGAGTAGAAAAATGATCATTTGAACGTCAAAGATTTCAACTACATAAAAGGTATCTGTCATAGTCAATAGATATAAATGCTTTCTGTACTTTCCTCTAACTACTCTTGCCCAAGTGTGGTAAAGACTTTTTTTTTTATTACAATAAAGACAAAAATGTGGTCAAATTATTTGACTGTTTTAGGCCAGGCTTCTTCAGAGAGCTAGGGTGATTATCACTTTGGGGTTGGTCTTTAGCTGTGCAGATTACTAATTTATCCACAGGGGATCAGGCTCTGGGAAGTCACTTGTTCAAAGAAGATTAACTACGTATGATAGTATGCATGTCATTATTTTCAGTACTGAATATGTTTGGTCTAATGGGATTGGCCATCTACACAGAACACATTTTTGTTCATAGCTCTACACTGCTAACTAATTAAGCAGAATCCTGTTGCCTTTCCTTTCAGATTATTTCCAGAATCTGACCACAGTGCGTCTGCTCCCACTGATCTGAAAGTCCTGTGGCCTCTTCTCTGGGTTGGGTAATAACTCTCCACTGGTCTCCCTGACAACATTCCTGCCTTTCCATAAACTATTCTAGCAGCCAGTGTGAATCCTATCACTGCTACGCTCAGGAACATCCAATAGCTCTTCATTTCACTGAGGAAAAAGCCAAAGCCATAGAAGACCCACTATTATCTGCACTCTACTGGCCTTGTTTATTCCATGTCAGCCATGTTGGCCTCCTGGCTTCAAACGGGTCAGACATGCTCCCTTTAAAGTCTTTGTTCTGCGTGTTCCCTCTGTGTAGAATAATCTGTGTGGCTGATTCCTTCAGTTCTGTAAAGTTTTGATTTGAATGTCACCTTTCAATGGGACCTCACCTGATCACCCTGTTTTAATCTGCAACAGCACCTCAGCACACTTGCCCTCACCATTGCCCTTACCAAGCTCTATATATTTTCTGGGAGCACTGATTCATATTTAGCACACCCACAAATTGTAATTACTTGTCATACACATTGCTTAGTTTCTAGTTTTAAGTTTCTTCCCCCCCCCGAATATATGTTCCATGATTGCAGAAAATCTGGTTTATTTTTGTTCAAAGATAATATTTTGAGTCCCTTGATTAGGGACTGGGGCTCAAAAAAAATACTTCTTGAATAAAGGAGTAGAAGAATTAATCAACTGAGGCTTTTATTGATGACTGTGGAAATAGATTAAAAATAGATCAAAAGTAGTCACTTTTTATTAAGCAATATTTTGATCAAGTTGAAGTAGTGTGATGAACCAAATTTTGTTATTCCAGGTAGACCATTGTCTGAAAGAACAGAATTAGTCAGATACATTTTTGCCCTGAAAAAGTGAATTCTTTAATGTCCTTTTACCAGATGTCATTCACAATTGACATTAAATCAGCTATTTACTTTTCAGGTTATAAAAATGAGAGTATCGATCTCTGTAACAAAAGTGGCCATTGATAATAAATTACAATGCACATGTGCTCAGGTTATTTTTATGTTACAAACAATTTCACGCAGTCAATAACTCACTCAATCAGGAATTACTTATTGAGTCAAAGTTGTAGATACTCATTCATTAAATTTAAGAATAATTTTACATGTTAATTAGATTCAGATACTGAGAATGCACTAGGAATTCAAAGATGAAAAAGAAGCTTCTTGTTTCTGAAAAGAAACAAATAACTAAGGAAATATAAGACCATGTGGCAAGAAAAATAAAAGAAGTGTTTATAATGTTTAATGGAAAGGAAAATTTCAACTCGGAACTTTTAGACAGATTTTATGGAAGTGGTGATATGAGATCTGTGTGCTCAATGCCTAGAGCCATGTCTGGTTAAAGGAAGATTGCAATGCATGTTTTTTGAATTGAACCATATTTTCACCAGTAACCTTTTGACAAGTCATATTGTAGGATGGATTTTGCCTAAGAAAATTATCTAAATGCAGAAATTTCTGTTCTGTCCTTTTTGTCATTTTTCTTGCTTTATAAGATCCACATTACTTCTAGGTTTGGAAACTCCCTGTTCAGTGATTCGTTATTATAAATACAGGCTTCCAGGATTTTCATGGGTGGTCTTCCCACTATGATTTCCTTATCTCCTGATAATTCCCCATGATTTCTGGTCTTTTCCATCAACTATTATTGTTTCCAATGTTATTTTCTTACCTGAAATCTAATTCTAATATTCACACAAAAAGGTATTTACAAATTACAACCCTTCCCTCAGGGCCAGGCCTTAGAATCAGCTCATCCACAGTCCTTTTGGTATGGATGGATGGCTGTGTCTCCACAGTTTATATGTTGAAACTCTAATCCCATATGATGATGTTTGGAGGTAGGGTGTTTGGGAGATAATTAGTGACCTTATGAGAAGATACAGGAGAGAGTGCTGACTCTCTGTCTCTCTCCCTCTGTTGTGTGAGGATACAGTGAGAAGGCATGGGTCCATGATGAGCTCTCACCAGAACCTGACCATGCTGGCACCCTGACCACAGACTTCCAGTCCACAAAACTCTGAGAAATAAATTATTGTTTAAACGAAGCAGTCTGTGGTATTCTGTCATAAACTATAAGTTATAAAACAGACTAAGTCAGCTCCTCGGAAGAAAATCTATCTCTAGATCTTTATTCCAAGATAGCATGATCTTGTATATTGAGAATTCTAAGATAGTCTTTAAAAACTATTAGCGTTAATAAACAAGTTCAGCAAAGTTTCAGGGTTCAAGACCAATATACCAAAATCAACTGTATTTCTCTACACCAACAATAAATAATTGGAAAATGAAATTAAGGCAAAGTAGACCATAGTTCAGAAAAGCTAACTGCCTCCTACAAGTCCAATTAGTAAATAATAAGTGGCAAATCTAGGGCGACAACCCAAGCCTTCTCGTCTGTAATGGCCCTGTGTACTTTTTAATATTTCATGAATATATAGGGTAAAAGAATATGTTTTTTTAATACAAACTTTTACTTGCCTATTTGATTAGCATTTTCATTTAAAAGTACTTATTAGTCATGATTATTTTTAAAAAGAAAATCTAAAAAAACTGTTTTGAATTAAACAACAGACAACACATACCACTTTCCTTTTGATTTTTGAATTAAATATGAATTATACCTGAATCATTGCCAAAAGTATGGTCAAAATTTGGTCCGGTAAAAGGAGGAAAGGTGTTTCCCTGAGTCCTTTCCCATTCATTATCATCATTTAGATCCTGGACCCAGAAACAAAAGCCATCTTCAAAATTACAGTTAATTTTCTCATAATCTGTGAATTAAAAAAAAGAAAACACTTCAAATTTAGTCCACACTGTGACTAATTGTAATCAGTTGCATGAAAATAATCTAGTCTTATACTGTCTTATACACTTATTTTTTACTTTAATTTTATTTAAATTCAATTAATTAACATATAGTGTATTATTAGTTTCAGAGGTAGAATTTAGTGATTCATCAGTTGCATATAACACCCAGTGCTCATTCCATTAAATGCCTTCCTTAATGCCCATCACCCAGTTACCCCATCCCCCCATCCATCTCCCCTCCAGCAACCCTCAGTTTGTTTCCTATGGTTAAAGGTCTCTTATGGTTTGTCTCCCTCTCTGATTTTATCTTGTTTTATTTTTTTCTCCCTTCCCCTATGCTCCTCTATACACTTATAATTGTCAGGCACACAATCTTTTTTTTATTAATCATAATTTTGTTTCATTCCATTTAGTTAAAAAAAAAGACAGCTTTTTGTTGTCAACTGTCTTAAATTAACATGCTTCCTATATCCAGGTAGGGCTTTAGCAGAGAAGCTTCTTATTCTTATTGTTCTTTAAGTTTTACATCTTACCTCTCTTGGTTTACCCGCATAAACTTTGTCTCCTATTTTTCTCTCCTTTTTTTACTAAATTTAATACTTGGGTCAAAATTAGGTTGATATGGAATGTTCTCAGAATTAGTTTTATGCATATACATATATATGAAACTTTGTAATTTTTGTCAAATTGGTTATTTGATTCTTTTGAAGAATATGAACTATTTTCTAATTTCCCAATTTCTCCAAGTAGATACTCATAAGAACTTACATAATGAGACAAATTATGATCTTGTTCTAAAATTTTAGGTTCTGCTACTTTTAAAGTTCCATTACAATATTGAAGCATCTGAAGATTCAAAGGCTAAAGAACAAACAATACTTACTATTAAGCTCTGTGCTGTTAAATGCAGTGTATGTTGCATTAAATCCAATATAATCATTTTCATCAGATTCTATAAGAAAGGTGGCAGTAACTTGGTTGGAAAAGATCCTAATTATGCCAGGTTTGGTTTCCCAGAGAGAAGCTACAAAAAAAAAAAAAATGACTGACTATTATATGTATATATCTATCTGGTTATTCATCTATTGATTGATCCATCCTCTGTCCATCCATCAATTTATTGTTTTATCAATTGATCTATCAACCTATCTTATACCATTCAGTTAACTAAAAGCATTAGTTATGATTGATTTTTTTAATCGAAATGCCTCTTCTCCTCAGCATCAGAAAACCTCAAATTATTATGCATATTTGTGGTTTGAAAAAGCTCTATTTTTATTTTTAATTATTAGCTGCACAACACTATATACACATATAAAAAGAAAAGATGTATTCCTTTATTGAGGCAGTTCCTCTAAGAAGCACACAAGCTAAGCAGTTATAAAACTAAAAATTTGGCTCTATCAGGTATTTCTCATGCCACACTAATAATGGTTAAAACTTGGGTCGCAATAGAAACAAGAGTATTTCTTTGCCTGTCTACCCATATAACTGTAGGACTTCAAAAGAATACTAGGTGAGTGAAAGATTTTTTTCTATGGAGTTTTATATTGATTTTATCATTTTTTCTGTCCTGACTCTAAGCCAAATAAGGGATATCCTCCCAGATTTTTTATTCTCAAGAGTTTACACTCTCATAGATTTTTGTCTATTTGGATATTTAATTTCCTTATTGATTTTTTATGATAGTTATTTGTGCGTTATTCACATCACTATGCCTGGTGATTCTAAGATTTATTTATGAATTACTGAAAATCTAAGCACATGAAAATAAGTGAGAATAACATTTAGGCAAATCATGGTATTCAAGGAGCAAAGGAACATGAAGGTAACTTACACCTATCACTTTTGGCAGTTAGCCTCTGTGAATTTTGCTTTCATCATCTATAGAAGTAAAAATTATAAAACACTTAACATAGTATGGTTTTGGGGAGCTTTTATTGAGCTAACTTAAAGTGCTTAGAATACTATTTTGTACATTGCAAGCCATTAGCGTATGCTAAAATTTATTATTAATATCACATTAGTCCTTGGAGAAATTTATATGACTTATTTGTTTATTAATGTAAATACTTATGTTGATTATAATTTTAAGGAACTGGATTTATCAACCACAGAAATAAGCAGATTATCAAATGGCTGGCCCATTTATTTTAGCCAAATGTGACTTACTTGAGTTCATCTGTTTTATGTATATTCACTATTATATTTGTACTAGGGGCTTTTCTAACACAATGAGTAATTGCATTGTGTTTGAAGTCAGAGAGTCTTTTTTTTTAAGATTTTATTTATTTATTTGAGAGAGGGAGCATGAGAGAGAGAGAGCATGAGCGGGGGGCGGGGAGAGGGAGAGGGAGAAGCAGACTCCCCACTGAGCAAAGAGACCGATGGGGGACTCCATCCCAGGACCCTGGGATCTTGACCTGAGCCAAAGGCAGCCACTCAACCGACTGAGCCTCCCAGGTGCCCCAAAGTCAGAGTGTCTGAAGTCAGATTTCTGCCTCCAACACTAACTAGCTCCATGGACTTGTAGTCATTTAACCTCTTAGGCCTCATTTCCTTCTCTTGTAATGCATACATTGCAGGTTTATTGAAAATATAAAATAAGAATATCTACACACAACACTCAGTATAGTGAATGTTACATTAATAGCACCCAATGCAAAGTATATATCATATGCTTAAATATTTCTCAAACTGTTTAATCAAACACACTTACTAGATAGGATTCACTTTTCATTACCACAAGTACAATTTGAAAGCCAAAATAGTTGAAATAAATGCAGCTATTGAACAGGTGTCACTTGTAACCTCATGTCAGCTCTACTCTTGACTCTCCCTTCAAAGTGTGAGGAAAACTAGTTATTCCCTGGACTCAATTTTTATATCCTCTTCTTCATCCTTATTTTATTTCCTCTTGGAATTTCACTCTTAATTTGTTGGCTATCATGAATAGGTAGGTCTATGCATTTTGAGACCAGACGGAATAAAGTGGAGTGAGCCCATGTATATTAATTCATTCCCTGCTTTCTTTTCAGCTTCTAAGGGTGTCCACGTACATACTGACAGATGGTTACATAAGAGCAATACCCCCTACAGCTACCATTTACTGATCTTACATCCTGGGCTAGTCATTATTTTACCCTCTTTATTCGAAATAGCCCTGCAAGAGACTGAGAAGTCAAGTGCATACTGAAAATAGGAAGATATTCTGTGAGTTGCAATGCTAGAGAGAATGAGAACAATGGTTTTCAGGATTTGTCTGAATTTTGCTTAATGGGGAGTAACAATTAAAGAAAGCATAGTAACCAAAGACATAATTATATTTCTTTGGAAAATTCCACGTGATTTGAAAAACCTAAAGTAGAAAAGGATCTTGTGAAATCATAACCATTTTATTACTAAGAAGATTGATCACATAGGGCACTAAATTGTTAATTTTTATAATGAGAACCAGTTTTGCTTTTTCCTGTCAGTAACTTAAAGTTTAAGTTCACATTCAGCTTAAAATCAAAGTGAAAACACATTACTTCAAAGAGTTTACCACATATTTTCATTTTGATAATGGATTATATATTTGTTTTAACTTACCTCTTAAAATCTTGCTTGTACTCACACCTTCATAAATATTTAATACATCTGTATAAAATGTATTAAAATAATCGAAGCTCAGTTTAATGGAGAGTCCTTGATTTACACTAAATTAAAGCAAAAAATAGATTACTACACTCTTAATAGGTTGTTACAACTCTTTATGCACTCTAAAATTTGAATGTATTTTCTAATTATGATTAAAAAAAGACATGACATAAGATTGACACTCAGTGAATTTTTGAGTATATGATACAGAACTGTTAACTATAAGCACAATGTTACACAGCAGATCTCTAGAACTTTTTCAACTTGCATGACTGAAACATTCTTCCTGTGGAACAGTAACTCTCCATTTCACCCTCTCCTTGTTCCTGGAAACCACCATTCTACTTCTTGTCTCTATGAGTTTGACTACTTTAGATGCTTCATATAAATGCAATCCTGTGGTATTTGTCCTTCTGTGAAAAGCTTATTTCACTTAGCATGATGTCCTCAAAGTTCACCCATGTTGTTGCATATGACAGGATTTCCTTCTTTTAATGGCTGAATAATATTCCATTGTATGTATGTAGCACGTTTTCTTTATCCATTCATTGGTCAATGGACATTTAGGTTGTTTCCACCTCTTGGCTATTGTGAATAATGCTGTGACGGGAGTGAACATGGGAGTGCGAATATCTCTAAGAGATTCTGATTTCAACTCTTTTGGATAAATACCCAGAAACAGGATTGCTGGATTATATAGTAGTACCATTTAAAAATTTTTGAGGAATCCCTATAGTCCATATTCCACTATTCCGTAGTGATCACACCATTTTACATTCCATTAGTGGTGCACAGGGTTCCGTTTTCTCCATTTCTCCACATCTTCACCAGTATTTATCATTTTCTGTTTTTTTATAATGGCCATTGCGATTTTAATTTGCCTGTCCTTGATGATTATTGATGCTGAGCAACTTTTCAAGTGCCTGTTCATCATTTGTATGCCTTGTATGGAGAAATATCTACTTGAGATTTTTGCCCATTTTTTAACTGGGTTCTTTGTTCTTTTGCTATGCAGTTGTAAGAGTTGCTTATATATTTTGGATATTAACCCTTTATCAGATATATGGCTTGCAAATATTTTCTTCCATTTCATAGGTTGCCTTTTCACTCTACTGATTGTTTCCTTTGCAGTATAGAAGGTTTTTTAATGTGATGTAATGCCACTTGTCTATTTTTGCTTTAGTTGCCTATGTTTTTAGTGTCATTGAAGACCAATGTTATGAAGATTTCTCCCTATTTTTTTTTTTTCTTTCTGTAGGTGCGGTATGATGTGGGTGTGGTGGATTTGTGGTGTGTGTTAATTGTATGTGTGTTGTTTATGTGTGGGGTGAATATGGTGTTTGTGCTATGTGAATGTTGTGTGTGTGTGTGTGTGTGTGTGTGTGTGTGTGTGTTTGGGAAGGGACTGTTTCCTTAATTTCGTTTTTTAGGTTGTTCATTGTTAGTGTATGGAAACACAACTGATTTTTTACAAGGATTTTTGTATTCTGTAACTTTGTTGAATTTTTTTATTAGTTGTGTTTTTGTGTGTGTGTATGTGTGTGTATTTTGATGATTGTCTACATATAAGATCTTGTCATCTATGGACATATGGTGGTAGCCATTTATATAAATTCTGCCTCTGTTAGGTCGGTTCAGGGATGGGGGAGTGAGCCTGCAGGTGAGACCTCTAGGGACTCCAGCATCAAAGCTTAAGAAGACAGAGGAAGAAGAAATGAAGCAACCTTCAGGGGTGATTTCTGTTTTTTAAATTGAAGCTTTGGTGTCTTTAGGCAGGAATATAGTGAGTTTTTCTTCATGTGATATTTTTAAGCTATGAAACCAAAGGATACAAGAGAAGCTCCTTAGGAACTTTTGTTTTCAGGATTCTTTTACTTTTTTAAAATATGAAGTCGAAGGTAGAAGAGAGGAACCGGTGCATATTATTTTCTATTTCTTCTGATTCAGAAAAGCCAACTTACCTGCAATAAAAATGTGGTCTTTTATAAATGTAAGACTAATTAGAAAATACAATATCTGTTTTTTATAATATTAGACATGGTATGCTTATGATTTTTTGAAGGGAATGAATGTTTTTCTAATGTAATTTATGCATTTTTGCATTTTTGTATCAATAGTAATCTCTTTTAGAGTTCACTTTTTTGATATATTAATATGGCGCTAAGCCCTTTACATTCACTACTACATTTAATAGTGACTTTAGCCGCTGAATTTAGAGATCTTGAACTCTATGAATGTAGAAATTTTGGGTCAAAGAAATTTAGGGATTTGCCTGAGATCACACATTTTGGGTCTGTAGAGAGCAGATTTGAACTCGTACAGACTGTCTCCAGTGCTCAGATTCTTAATATTTGACACTCTGCTAAATGTAGTTTTAATATAATTCCAAGGATGGGCTGGTCTAGCTCAAAATATAGTTTAATTGCATTTTAGGTATTTCTCTACTATTTAAGCAGTCTTCAAATCTTGTAGGAAACATCATTGTCTTTACCCCCACTTTGATCACCATTAGGAGAAACAAACTATCAAGGACAATGCATCATTTATTGTAGTAATCAGTTTTGAGAAGAAAGCATACTTAGGTTGTTTATATGATTAATTAAATCATAATTTCATTTGAAGTACAATGTTTAGGGTAATATTTTGGATTCTTTGGGTTTTCAAAATCATTGCTGCACTAATGGATTTCTTTTTTTTTCTTTTTTTCTTTTTTTAAGATTTTATTTATTTGAGAGAGAGAGTGTGCATGAGGGAGCAGGAGCATGGGTGGAGGCAGAGGGGGAGGGAGAAGAAGACTCGCCACTGAGCAGGGAGCCCCATGTGGGCTCAATCCCAGAACCCCAGGATCATGACCTGAGCTGAAGGCAGCTGCTTAACCAACTGAGCCACCCAGGTGCCCCTAATGGTGGATTTCTTAAAAATATTTTTAAAATTAAGTATTAGAGAAGAAAGTAAAAAGAACAAAACCATACAAATCCTTAATTAATATAGTGTGATTATTACACAAATGATACTACTATTATGGCAAATTTGTTTTGTTCTGCTTATAAACATTCCTGTAAATTTGACCGAGCCTTATTAAGCAGTGGATTTAACAATTAAATTGTTTTATTTGGTATTAATACAATTCCAAAGATTGCCATGAAGAAATAATTTAGGATTCATGTTCTTTTCATTTTCAGAGGAAGTAATTTTAAGATTTTTCTAAAGCTTTCTGCTGACATTTTAAGTAAGGAATAGAATATTTTTCATTTTGCTTATGAACAATGCTAAGAACCATTTATAAATGCTTCTTTTAAAATTTGATGTGATTATATTGGAAACAATATCCCCCAAATTGGTTAATTCTTCACTTGACAAGTGAGCTGCCATTTTTAATACAAAAATCTTGTCTCAGGCACACAAGTGACCTGTTGTCTAGAGCATGAAAACGACTTACATGTGATTGAGCTCCAAAATAGAAATTATTTAAAGAGAATAGGATGTTCTTCTTTCCCTGAATAATGCCAAGTAAATGTGTTTGGAACAATCTTCCCTTCATATCCCATCTCGTCTTTGGGATATGTCTACACAAGTAAACAACACTGTGCATCTTTATGGGGCCATTTCTATCTTACGGTTGGAAAGAACTTTCTTGGCACTGCCTTGTAACCTTCTTTAATCAGCTATTATGTTGATTCCCCTGGTTTTCTAGTGAGTCATCACAATGATTAAAACTATTATGCAGTAGGTTGGATTGGGAAATCATAATCCCATCCAGCTGTTAAGAGAACTGAACTAACTAGAATGTCATTTATCAAAGTGTAGTCCACAGAACACTTATTCTTCATGCTTTGTGGGGGAAAACGATCAGTGGCTTAAGATGATTTTTTTTTTCTTTTTTTGAGATTTATATTGCTTGTTAACTTATTTGAAACTGTGAGAAGTCCTGGACTTAAAAAAAAAAAAGTTGTGATGAGTTTATCTCAGTGTTACTTTTATTTATTTGGGTACAAATTATTTTCCTTTCAAATATTGGGAAGGAACATCAGGTACTACTCCTGTGTGAAAAATGCTTAGATAAACATTAAAGTGGATCAGCCTTCAGCTTGATTATTTGGATCATCACAATGATTGAATTAGTGGATTGAATTAAGAGCTTGGAAAGCAAATACATAGTAACTGATCCCAGTGTTATTCAAGATCTAGCAAACCAGGATGTGTATAGTGGGTGTCCCCTCTCTTAATCTGCCATGACTGAATCACACCAGAGGAGATTTTCCTACAGATGCTGACATTATGAGAAAGGGACTCTTCTGTGGCCCGGACGCAAGTGATGGGAATATTATATATTGCAATATACCAATATAAATGCTTGCTGTTCACCTTGGCAGCACTTAATCTGTGCCAATCACAGAGGGGAAAAAAAGACCTGCTGCAGAGTTCAATGATGGCCCTATTTATTAGACAGTATTATCCACAGCACAGAACACCTTAGTAAAGGTGAAGAATGAGAGAGAAACTTCTTGGACAAGTTATCAGTTGGGAAGACTTTGCTTCATAGCTAGTGAAAATGATTGTTCAAAAATAGACTACTGAAGGTGGTAGGACGTACTGTATCTGAGAAAGACTTAATGACTTAAAAACAGGGAATAGAAGATGATATATTACCGTATAATCCACTGGCAAACAACACTCGATTTAGAAGGCTTTGGGTAATGAGCAGCCTGAAAGGACCCAGAAGATCCAGTCAACAAAAACCTTCCATCACAAGCTGTGGCTGTGAAAAAAGATGGGAATTCATGTTAGACAAAAACCAATCCTGGAAAGTTTTCTCATATGAAATGGGATTCAAATTGGCTAATGAACACTTCACAGAACATTCATGACTGAATCTGTATGAGGCCATTTTACAAAACTGAAATGATCGAATGGGAGTAGATCAGCTCTCATGTTTAAAATCTAGTGTCTATTTTCAAATACGAGTACATAACCCACCATAGATTCCTTTAGAAAAGCATTCTATTTCTAAATACTCATACCTAAGCTGCATTTTTAGTATTTTTTCATATTTTTAAGGAAATAAATATATTTGAATTATAAACTTCTAACTTAGACAAATAGCTACTAATTTTTTGGTCTTATTTTCCCCATTAAATTGGAGTTAGGGTGAATTTCAAATATGTGCCTTACATGCTATGTCCTTCTGAAGATGATCAGACTATGGCCAGGCAAATGATATGTGTGCTGCTGGTGGCCTGTGGTGAATTCTATCCATCCAATCTATTACACCATCTTGTAAACTTCTTGCTTTCTTTGGATGAATTTGCTAGCTCAGTATTTTCACTCAATATTCCTGAATATGTATTTTACTTTTCATGATTCCTCATTTTCCTCTTTTAATTCTTGTAGCAAATTTACTTCATATACTTCTCTTTGATGTCATGTATAATCAGTTGTCTTTAACTTACATCTGAATAATTTCCAACTAGTTTAGAATCATACTGAGGGCATGAACCAGGAGCCATGCTTCACTATTTTTTGTGTCCCCTTTACAGTTACTATGTATATTATGTGTCAAAAAAAAATAAAACCCATTTTATTTTCACAATCTTCAATTTTTCTTAGATTATTTTCTATATTTAGTTACTTGATTCTGTTGACACCGTATTCTAAAATAACTACTCTTAGCCCATGTCCTTTTCCTCTGAGCAGGTTGTTAATTCCTTATAGGCCAGAAGCACTGATGTAGGGTAGGGAGATTAAAGAAATTTATTAAAATTAAATTGCTGCTCTTGGAATCTGAGAGCTAAAATAAGCTAATCCTAAATAGGGATGGATGGAAAATCCCATGTGACAGTATACAGTATTTCTGTCAAGTTATAAAATACAAGCTATTATATGACATCTAATGTTTTATAGGGACAAAAGAAAAAACTGAAAAAGTGAACAGCATATAGAAATTTTCATAAAACTCTCTTGTTTTTGGTTGGCTTTTTGCTAGTTTTGGTATTTTTAAAAAAGGATAAGAATTCACTTTGTGATTGTAAGACTGTAAGATTGTAAATTGTAAGACTTAAAGTCTCTTTAAAAATAATGGCCTAGAAATTCACTACGTTGGATTATGACTTGATGCCTGATTCCCAGCAGAAGACAAAAAACAAAACAACCAATAAACAACAACAAAAACTGAGAACAGAAAAGATAATCCAAGATAAAAGGACTAAGCACTGAAAAATCCGTCACAGATTTGGGAGAGGAAGTGGAGAGTATCAGGGCTTGAGAGAACCGAATCTCCCTACGTGTAATAGTTCCCCGAGCAGACAAGGACAGTTGAGGAGAATTTGTACGATTTGAAGATAAACAGTAAAATATGTGATTTTTTCAATGCAGAATTAAGTAATATCCTAGTTGTAAAAGGAAATCTTTTTCACCCTCAATTCTGCTCACCACAGACCATGCCCCAAGTAAATGGGACAATCAATCCCTTAGCTTCAATGACTATAAGAGTAAAAATAGTGTCTGCTTATATTTTAGGTGATCTATGGAGCCTTTTAATCTGTTTGTGAAAAAACAAAAACAAAAAACATGGACTTCAAGATCACAGGCAGTGCAAGAAAGTCTCCTGCTCTTGTAAATAGTTTATATTTAATGAAACAGAGCAATCAATCCTGCCAGTTATGTCTTAATATAACTGCTAGTTTTGATGGTGTGTTTACTATGTGCCAGCTACTCTTCTGAAGTTATTATGGACATATTAATGTAATTGTAACAACAATCTTATAAAGTTATAGGTGGGGAAAGTGAGGCACAGAGGGGTTAAGTAACTAGCCAACGTTCTCCTGGCTTATTAGTGACAATTCAAACCAGACAGTCTTACTGCTGAGCATAAAAGGCTATCCTGACTGGTACCTCAATATATAGAGCTATCATGCTGTTATCATCTACTCTTTGAACTGAAAAGTGGGGGAGGGTAGAGGGCATGCGTGTGCAGAATTGTAAATAAAAGAAGGAACAGGCAATTTTAAAGAATTCCACCATTTCCATTGTTCTTAAAATTAGAATAGCTCGTACTTGCAATAACATTCTACAACAAATAGGAGGAAGCAAAACTGATAGAGTAAGAAGGGCGGAAAACAGGACTGGTTTAAGAATTTATGAAACCAGTTTGTAAATCAGGTAACATTTCAGTGATTCCTCCCTTCTTCACACCCATTCACTACATCTTTTGGGGGAAGTTTCAACAGGTCTGCATTGTGCAACAAGATTCATAGTTTTCCAAAAACCTGACTCGTGTCCCTGGTGGCAGGATTGTTGTAGGTTTGCTGTACCCTTCTTCAGACCCTTCAGGGCACGTCATTAGACTGCACTTTTAAAAATGGAGCCATGTGTACTGATCCTGGCCATTAAACCATTGTGGGAGTAATTGTGTTTATTTCCAGTTGTGATTTCTAAAACGACCTTCCATGACATTCTTCCCTTGTCTGTCAGTGGGTTGCAAAGCATCCAGGGGAAGACTGCGGACAGAGGAGACAGAGGGGACAGTGAAGGAGCTGGCATCCTGAATACCTAGACAGAGTGCAGCCCCTTGCCCTCTTCCTTGGACCGTGACATGATCAGCAAACAGTTATTGTCTTAAATTGCTAAGATTGTTTATCATAGTATTTAGCCAATCCTAAAAAATAGGATCAATTTTTCCAGTTGTTTTAGTGGGAGTGGATAATCTGCACGTCAAGTTCTGCTCTAAAGGGATGCGGGGGAATTCTTGCATGTGAGGATAAAAGTATTCTTAAGAAGAATATTCCCGAAGGAACTTAAAATAAAATTACAACAGTATTGAACTACTTATAATAGCAAAGTTCACAATGCCAAAATATTATTATTTCAAGATCTAGGCTTGTTCTAGGGGCTTTCTCATACATTTTTTTCATTTAATTTCAGGATATTTCTGGAGAACTGAGTTTTATGCAAGACAATGAAGCGGGATAGCCTTTCAGAAAGACAGATCTAACCCAGCCATGGATAACCAGGATTACTGGGTGTTCAGGATTATAACTTTTTAGACTGCATAGTGCTTTACAGTGCAACATGAGAAAAAAATCCTGAAGGGGAGATAAACGAGCCTGTCAAATAATAGCAGGTTTTTACCGAGCTCTCTGAAATGTTGCCTGTAACAGGAAGGGATTCCTAAAAGTTACACTTTTAGAACCTACTGAGAGCTCCCTCTGCTGGCTGAATATTTACTAGTTGCGTGCTTGTTTAGGTACTTAAATTCTCCAGGATGTATAAAACAAACATGATCTATGCCCATCCACCAAGGTCTATCGTGCACATATATAGAGGCATGCAAACAATCTATAGAGACAGTTGACAACTTCCAAATAGGTCTGAACATCAGTCTAAAGGCTGTGAGTCAGCAGCTTTCCTTCTCATAGGTCAGCTAAAAAGTGAATTTTCCTGCTGATGCCATTCTAATCAGAAGAGAAAAACAATTTAAAGAAGTCTTGGTTCAGCTATAGTCAGCTATAAGTTGCGTAAAACCTAAATAACTAAAGGCTAAAAAAGGAAGCTATGTGAGGAAGTCAACATTAGTGTGACTCTATTAATAACACACACTAGAATTAGAGCTCACAGCTGGAGAAGAAAGAGAGAGAAAGCGCGCTCATGCACAAGGGTCGATTTCATATAGAAAAAATAATCTTATATTAATTTTTTTGTGAATGTAGATTAATGGACACAAGCTTTCATGTAGAGATGACACTACTAAAAGTTCAAGTTGGTGCTACGGTGAAGTGCACTGGGGTTTGGGCTCACCATCACTAATGATGAATGACGAATAAAACGACTTAACAGCCAGAATCCTAGCTGGATAAAGACAGATTAATTGATTGATTTGTCCACATTTATTCCACAAAAGCTTTACATTTATTTTCCAAGATCAATACAATGCTAATTTTAAAATACAAGTAATGAAGAGAACCAAGAAAAATGAAAAATGAGGATCTAGAGACTTAAGAAAGTTAGTGACATGGATGGTTAGTTCAGACTAAGATTCAGTGAACACAAACCTCCATGATATTGAAAACTAAAAATGCAGTTTGATTGTGTCTTTAAAGAAAATTTAAAGAATTAATTCAGTTCTAATACTGAGGCTCATGCCATCAATCCATACTGACTCAAAGAATTCATGGCCTTATAAATTACGTGAGGATAAACTGTCACACTTAACATGATACTTTTATGGTTATTTTTGGAAATGCACTGCTATTTGCTTTACCATGAACATTATTAACTCCATGACAGTAAAGACATTTTCTGATTATTCAACTCATCTTACATATTCCTCCCCACTCAAGTTTATCGATCATCGCTAAATAGGTGTAAAGCTATGTGTCGAACTCTGGCATCCATTGTTCTTTTTGAAATATTAAGCAACATCACCCTTATTACCTCATGATGGTATGAGGTATGAGGAGACTATGATACAAGTGCCATCTTACATATTCCTCCACACTTGTATCATATTCTCCCTGCAAAGGTTTTGGAAACTGCCTGAAAACCATAGCAAAAAAGAATGTTGCTTTCTTCTTCTTTGAGTAACTTAGTTATATAAAATAGATTAAAGGGCGCCTGGGTGGCTCAGTTGGTTAAGCGACTGCCTTCGGCTCGGGTCATGATCCCGGAGTCCTGGGATCGAGTCCCACATCGGGCTCCCGGCTCAGTGGGGAGCCTGCTTCTCCCTCTGACCTTCTCCCCTCTCATACTGTTTCTCTCTCTCTCTCTCTCTCTCTCAAATAAATAAATAAAATCTTTAAAAAAAATAAAATAGATTAAAAAATATTCTGTAGCCTGCACTTTCTTCCAATACGCTCTGAGTGTACTTCAAAATATGTAGTTAAACTTTGAAGGTTTGAATTTTATCAAAGAACATTTGAATTGAGATTGCTTAGTAGAAGCCTCTTTCGTCAAGTTGCCTTTTTTTGCGTTGGTCCTGGAAAACAGGCCAACTGCCTGTCTTTTAAAGTAAGTACCAAGTGGTTAGGTAGCTTTTCAAGCTTTGGTTGTTAAAGGAGAGTTCATCTTCAATTAATATCAGGCAAGAAGAGCAAAGGGTAGCAAATAATAGAAGAGCAAAGTGTAGCAAATTGTAACTACAACCTTTATACATTTCAGGAATTAATTGTGCTCATAGTCAATTTTGATCATGATCATAAACCACACCAAAAAAATGTTCAATTCATGCTTTCTGCTTAATTCTTTAAGAATAAATTATAAGTTAGAATTATTCAAATAGTTCTTCACCTTGCTTATCAATCTATATTTACAGTTATGTGATAATCTTTCATATATATGTTACCCAACTATAAAATGAAGTAAGTGAAAGAGTAAATATGTTTAAATCACTTAAAGTCATGCTTGGCATAGAGTAAGTACTACTTAAGTGTGAAATAATAATAATAACAATAATTGATAAAAATAATGTTAACACTTAAACAGATGCCAAAATTTACAAATAAAGCATGGATATTTTATTCGTGAGACAAGATCTTATTCATAACTGGTTTGTATTACTCACAGAACTATAACTCCAGCACAAAATTTGTCTATTTGTTGTTTCTATGTCAAAAGGCAAACAAAAGCAACAATCAAAATTAAGGAGTGGCAATTACTGAGTGAGGGGTCATTGGAATGGCAAAAAAGAAAAAAAGATTGATATATTATGGTATAATGGTGAAAAACATGAAAGAGCCTTCAAATTCATAATAGTTTGGAGTAATTTAATAAAGGATGAAAAACAATGACATTCTCTTCCCTCACTTATGACTGACATTAATCACAGCATTCTTTCCATGGTCATCAAATAGAATTCTACTTAATTAATGTTCAATATTGCATAATATAGTTAAGGAAAATATTAATATATAATTATTTATTAGGTTCTGTATTAAATTATAAGGTTCTGTATTAAATTATAATTGTGGGTATGGGGATATCTCATTCTCCAGTAGTTTCTGGTATCTCAGAGGGTGTGTGTGTGTGTGTGTGTGTGTGTGTGTGTGTGTGTGTGTGTGTACAGACAGTGAGGGAGGATGAAAAGGCAGTGGCGAGAGAAAATGTGGGGGGCATTACTTACCACAAGTGTTATTGTCTTCATCAGAACCATCTGGACAGTTTAATTCTCCATCACAAAATAAATCAATTGCTACACACTTCAGAGCATCAGCACAAGAACTTGAACCAGGCGGGCATTCTATTGAGACATTTCCTTTAGAAGAAAAAAAGATTGATTTTATAAGTTTCTTACATAGTAAATTTAATTTCCAACCATATGTACAATGTTTGGATATTTATTATGTATTTTTTGTCATTTAGGTCTTTACTCACAAGCATGTATTTCAATTTCCAATGTAAATGTTTATTTCATTTAATCAGTCATTTATAAAAGTTTAGAATTTTAAATTTTGAAAAGAAAGATATATATTTCTTCATCGATGTTAAATATGAATGTTTACTTTGTTGATTTTAACCTTGATAAATCAATACTACAGTTTGGACATTTAGCTCCTAATGTTTACACCTCCTAGAACTGTTGTATGTGTTCTTTGGGGAAATTTATTGGAATGTTTTTCACATCATCTGCAGTATCTAGTAACCACTTCATTTACTTATAAACTTATTATTTGAAAATATGGGGGCTGAAGTCAAGGTTTGCATTCTGCAGAGCAAAATTTGTCAGCAAAAGCCATTTTATAACAGAATAAAAACTTAAAATTCCCAGTGCCTGGCTACATTGAGCAATGGAGAAACCCAATTGCTATTTCCATTCAATATTTCTTTGCTTCTTAGGTCAGAGATTCTTAGTAGGAAAGATGCAGACATTCCCCTGGAGAATTCTATGCCATACTCTGACCAGAATCTGATCAACTTGCTCTTCTCAGCCTGTCTTGTCCTTCACCTGCTCTTCTTCTACATGCCTACATTATAGAAATGCACCAAGAAACACATTTTACTTCTAGAAATTAACTTGGAAAATTTGAGTGTAAGTCTTAAAAATGGCATATTCTGCACTGCACTGCCATCTGCTGGGTTTTAAAAATATATTTGATTTTGAAATTTCTCCTTATGCTCCATGAAATTAATCGGGAAAATAAAAGTGCTTGTGTCAGTTAATCTACTAAGGTAATAACTAATTAGGAACATTTATGGACAGGGTTGCTGGGCATATAGTTAACTAAATTAGATTTTTATAATTGGCTCTCATTAAAATGAATATAAACCATTGGGAAATTCATGGATCACCTAATGTCTAAAATAGGACACGATAAAGATCCGAGTCATTCTTAAAGGACAGACCACCCCCATTTAAGATAATAAAAAAGGAGTGATAAAACTGGTATTGAATAAACCCAAAAGCATATTACAGCTGTTGATATATATGAGATACTTATCAAGAGTCCTTAATCGTTGAATCCCTAATCCATTAAAGGCATAGTGTTGATAGTATTCCATAAATGCTTGCTAAATAAATAACAAAAAGCATATTCTAGAAAATCTATATCTAATTTTAACAGCAGTTAATAGAATTCTAAGTACTCAGCATTTAAAAGAAGAGATCTGGGGATATAGCTAGGAAGATGTATAATTTTGTCTGTCCTAACGCTTCTTGTGGGAACTGCACTCCATGATGCTTCTTCACCTCTTGTTGCCTACTGAACTCTACCGATTGAACCTCAAAAGCCACACTAGCAAGTGGTACCCATTGGGATCTTTTGATCTCATTAATGATCATTCATTCACTCCACAAGTATTTATTGTCTATTTATTTGTGTCAAACATTTTTCAAGAGGTATAAAAAAGTGCTATGGGAACACCAAGAATTAGGCAATGAGTCTTCTTTTGAGGCAGGAATTGAAAACATCTTCATACAAACTAGGTTTTGAAGGATGCTTAGAAATGTACTAGGAAGAGAGATGTATGCAATGCATACATGGTGATGTGACAAGACCACATCCATATACAGAAAACAGATGAGTATAACTAATCTGGACGGTAGGGATGTTTGTGAAGGCCATGGCAGGAAGGGAGTTTGGTGTCAAGTGTAGGAGACTTTTTTTTTTTATTTTTGTAAAACATGAGAAATATTTTTTCTGTAGGCGATGGCACTGAAAGTTTTTATCTATTTGTGTGGTATGATCAGTCCCTGTTTTGTTAAGGCAACTCTGGGACCAAGTGGAGAATCATGTAGAATAAGGAGACAAGCTAAGAAGCTGTTTTTATGGTCAAGGTGGAAGTGGGTAAGGATTGGAACTCTGACTAGCTCTTATTAGTGGATAAGGGTTGGCACTTCGCACTAGTAGAGGAGGTGGGGGCATGGACTCAATGGCTATTTTACAAGTAGAACAGATGAGTTTTAGTGACTAGATGGGCCCCTGACCAAAGGGGTGGAAAGGGTGAGGCTAAGAATGATACCTACAGTTTTGGAGTGGCCAGTTGTATTAATCGTGGTATTTAATCATGATGGTAATATAAGAGGAACCCCCCGTGGGATTAGAAAATAACTCTAATTTAAAGTATTTTGATTTAAAGGTGGAAATATGAGGTACTCCAGTTTGGGTTGTACTCTATTTTTCCAGACTCTGTTTCCTGAACAGTTTTCAGCTGCCTTAGTCCATGAAGAAAGAGAAGTTCTTCATACTGAAACCAATATGGAAATTATAATTGTTACATTAGCACAGTACATCTGGGGATTTTATCAGATTGCATTTTTACCTTGTCTTCTGTCTTCCTTTCATCTCCTTACATACACATATATGATGATAGTTTCCAACAAAACCATTCATTGAAACATTACCTGTTATGGAAATTAGCCAGACGCAGGTTTTTAAAAGTGACCTTCCACTCTTAAAACTAAACTTCTTCAACTTGTGTATTACTTTCTGTGTCATTTCATTCCTTAATTCTTGCTCTGGTATTTCTCCTTCTCTAAGAAGTCTGTACTGTACTTCTCAATAAGGAATTTCTAGGAAAGGAGTTAAGTAATGGTATTTAAAAAAAATGTGCACAGAAAGCATAATAATTGGTTTTGTTTATCAGCAGCTGAACAAGTTGCCTGAATATTAATTATGTTATCTTGAGTGGGAAAAAAGGTGTGCATGTATTTTTATATCTGTGGTAGTTTATCTTTTTCTTTTTTTTTTAAAGATTTTATTTATTAGTTTGACAGAGAGAGACACAGGGAGAGAGGAAAAACAGCAGGGGGAGTGGGAGAAGTAAGCTTCCTGCGGAGCAGGGAGTCTGATGCGGGGCTCGATTCCAGGACCCTGGGATCATGACCTGAGCCGAAGACAGACCCTTAACAACTGAGCCACCCAGGCGCCCCTGTGCGGTAGTTTATCTTCAGGATATAAATTCTTTGGCATTTTGTGAAAACCTACCAGGAAGTTACTATTATTTGGGATTCTGCAAATGGAAGGTTTTAATTATCTATTTATATTTGTACCATAAAGGACTCAGTATAAACTCAATGTGATTGCTCCAGAATGATCCAAAGTCACAATTTTCGGTGATTTGTGGTGAGGAAGCTCCTATGCTTAATTTGTGCAGGCCCTGTGCTAGGCATTGGAGAGGATAAAAAGACAGAAATCCATTTTTTTTCCCCTTCCAAACAAGTCACAAAGAGCATTACCTACAAGATAATAATTTGCAAATCATGTTTTGGAAATCTTACATTTTTATTTTTCCTCTTACTCAAATGGAAATAAGAATGCTTGGTGGACAAAGCTGTTTGAGACACATTAAGCCCCAAATCCTTATAGCATATTAGCAGTGAAAATGGGGTCTCAATCCACAATGCCTGCCTTTAGAGACTAAGTTTATTTCTCTACTCTGTATTGGAAAAATAAATATTGGCTTACAGAAATTCTTATCAACTTTGATATAGCTAATTTCATCTTTTTTTTTAAGTTGTCTGGTCAATCCAAATGAAATTACAGTGGAAAGATATTTGAACAGTTCTGATGTCATGTACATAAGGATGTTTTAAGGTAGAGGAGTGAGCTTAGCAATACACATGCTTTTCTCTCAAATTCAGAGAAAGAAAAATAAAGTTACAGTATATGTGGTGTTGGATAAAGTCCCTGTGTCTTAGTCCTTGGGCAATTCAACTGAAGAGTATAATTCTACCTTAGCTTCTCTTGACCCAATTTCATGTTCTTTACTAAATCAGCCGATTCTTTTTCTTCAATCCCCAAGCATCTCCATATAGTAGTATTGGAGCAAGATTGCATTTTGTATGAAATTGAGAAAGCCCACAATAGTGAAACTTTTGTTTTTCTGCAATCACTGCCAACATAGGAAGCAACAAAAGACTAGAACAAGCTATATTCTAGAAATCCTTCAAGCATTTGAACAATTGCCCAAAACAGCCCCTCTTGGCACTCTGTAGCAGCCAAGAAATCGATCAGTGTAATTCAACCCCGGTCCCCATCTCCCTCCTCTAGTGTTCCAAACGGGTTAATAAAACTTTACAGTAATTGGCAACAAAGGCAGTTGAACAATAGAACCTAATCCTCATGGACTTTGTACCCGCTATCATAGAAAAATTCTCTTTGGCAGAATTTATAATAGTACTAATGCCAGGTATATGATGCATGCATTTGTTGATTTTTCTCAAACTCTGTCTTCCAGGCATATAAAGATGAGAATAAACTTAACATCCCTGAAAGGCATATTCATAATAAATTACTGCTTGGAAACTGTGGTTTTCACATTTAATTGCCTTGTTCCCCTCTATAAATCTATAGTATCTTGCTGTAGGAAAGGGAAAAATGGGAAGGATGCCTGGGGACTCATGGATCCAGTAAAAGAGGAAATATGAGATGTTTCCACTTCCTTACCTTATTATAATTCTTTGAGGATTGATTAAGGTAACTCAAGGCAGTCTCCAATAAAAAGAAAGCTTCAAAAAATGGAGTGTTTTTGGTCAAACAAATGATCAGATTTAAATGAGCATCACCAAGTACAATTATCTTGTTTTAACCTTAGTTCCATTTTTGAAATATTTCTAAAAAAGGCATCCAACTGCCTTTTTTTTTTCTAAGTCAGAAGGGACAAGGAAGGAATCTAACTTTGTGCCAGTGATGAATTGAGAGAGTACAGTGGTCTCTCCATTATCTCTCTTTTAATTCTCATGATCGCTCTCTAAGATATGTAATTTAATCCAAAGTTAAAAAAGACGAGGTAGCTTGCCAAACACCACATATAGAGTAATTAGCAGAATTAGTTAATGATGGATTTGCCTATGCTTTTTCAATGATAGAGAATTGTATGTTGTTTTTTGGTCTTCGATTGACATATCAAAAGCCAAAAGTGTGAAAGATAGGGCTAACTGTGTACTGATCCCATTCCTGTAGCTTACATGTAGGAAAGGAGATTTTTGTTTCATTTCCCATGAGAGCAAAGTATGGGTGAACTACCACTCTCACGCTCTTTGCCTCCCAACCACTATCTCCTCTGGCCAGAGGAAACTGGCATAAATTTCAGCCACTTCTTACATTTTTGACAAGTTTGTCCTCAGGGTAGTAAGGGAGAAACACTGACTTTTTAAGTCTAAGACTTTCTTGCTTTTACACTGATTTTTTTTCCCCTTCTAAATCATTCCACATATTTTTCTTAGGACATTTTATACACTTGAGATGTCTTCAATACTGTGGTTTGTATGAATCACTCATTGAATCAATAGACACATAGAAAACAGGCACTAATTTGGATATTTGTTGCTGACTTTCAAAGTTTGAGAATGGTATTTCTCAAAATATGTTAAAATTACTTTTTCAGCTTATTTTTAGACTGGAGGAACTAGCCATTATCAATCCGAAAAGAATTTTTTTTGAAAGTGGGTTCAAAGGTGGTTTTAAATGCTGTAAGTAATTTTTCCACATTGGAGAGGAGACTGTGTGATTAAGAAGAGTTTTATTTTTCAGTATGCTGGATTGCTGTATGGGTTAACACCTGAACACAACTCCAGGCAGCCTTTATTGGTTCATAAAGGATTTTGATTAATGATTTACATATCCCTTTGGTTTCAAATATCACGCCAACCATTTTATTCAAGAATTATTAAGTCTTACAGAGAAGGGCATTTATAGTTTTACAAAAGTTCTTTCCTTGTATGGATATTACATTTGATATGGATTCCTTTTTTTTTAAGATTTTATTTGTTTATTTGAGAGAGAGAGAATGAGAGAGAGAGAGCACGAGAGGGAAGAGGGTCAGAGGGAGAAGCAGACTCCCCGCTGAGCAGGGAGCCCGATGTGGGACTAGATCCCAGGACTCCAGGATCATGACCTGAGCCGAAGGCAGTCGCTTAACCAACTGAGCCACCCAGGCGCCCTGATATGGATTCTAATAACATAAAAATAGCAGCATTAATTTAGGAGCTGAAGCTCTATACAACATTACCTTTATGGAGTTTATCTGAAGAGATGAGGGACACACCCAGGCCATTCAACATGAAGATTAAGTTAGGACCAGAAAAGGCAATTTAGTTGACAAGCAGACAAAAGCACGGTAGACAGTAGGAATCCAGAGAAATTGACAGATCAAAATTATGTGGTGGGAGTTAGCACAGAGTAGTCACCTAATGAAAACTTGTTGAATGAATGAATTCAAGGCTATTTTGGTGCTGGTTTGGCTACTCATATCGTGAGAGAGCAAGCGTTTCTACCTTGTATGCCGACCGAATAATCAAAGAAAAAAAAACACCCTTCACATCTGATGAAACCTACGTCCCTTCTGGCAAACATTTTGATCCTATTGGTGGCATTCTTAGCAAAAGATAATAACCACGGTTCTAACAGAGGAATGGAGTGAGGTCAGCTAATCCAGGCATTAGCCTTAAACACATTGCTCACTTTTGGTGAAATCTTAGGCTTAAGCTGCAAACTTTTATGCTCCAATTTTCTTATCCTAAAAATAGGAGTAATATTAACTGCTGTGTTAGCAGAGAATTCTTAAGAGCCTAAAATAAAACATAAGTGAAAACTTTTTAAAAAGGTATAAATAAAATTATTAATACTGACCTGAAGTTGACAGAGGACTGCTGGTTGTTAGCTTGCCTGTAAAAATAAATGGCATTAAGATAATTTCTACCTTTTTAAACTGATGATTAGAACTGTATTGTATATTTTCTCTGTTTAATATTTAACTGAGAGTTTTTAAAGTTACTGTAAATTATGATTATCTATTTGCTTAAGGATATGTCATTTGTATCTGGATCTAAGAATAAATCTTTTATGTTTTCACTGATTTTTAGAATTGTAGAGCAGAGGTTTTTAGATTTTAAGACATCTTTTGTTTTTTAAGTAGAGAAGATGATGTTATTCAATGATCAACAACTAAACATGAGGATTCATTAATTTCTTAATGGTTGTGGACTTAAGTGTTCTAGGTTAATCTGATGTTATTTGAAATAGAAGCTTGGGATATGCTTAGACCATGGGCTTTGGAGTCCAAAGGAATTCCTTTTAATTCCTAAGTTTGACACTTAATAGCCATGTGACTCTGGGCACACTGCTCACTAATTTATTTTTAAGTGGAAAAAATATTACATCCCTATAGGATCATTCTGAAAATTAAATGAAGCAATGCTGGTAAAATGTAGTACCTGGCCCAAGTAGATACGTTAAAAAAATGTAGATCTTTCCAATATTATAAAAATGCTCGTGATAATAGATAGTACCAAAAGTAATATCTTTATACTTTTAGAAATTATTTATATATACATTTGATATTTGGAATGACTTTGAAATATTCAGAAAAATTTTATTATTTGCAATTTATGGGAAGCAGATTTTCAGAGGAGTAAAGAGATGTGCCCAGTGTTTCTGGAGGTTGGCAGAGTCAGGATTGATGTTTAGGGCTCCTGACTTCAATTTAAATTATTTTTCTACAACATAATAATTTTACACTTTGAGATAGGTTAGGTTAATTTTAGAATTTTTGATAACTTCTCAAAGCAAACTCTTGTGATAATGGTGTGATCTTGGTGAGACAAAGTGAAGTTCTAAATTTTATAGCCTGGTGATGGGTATTAAAGAGGGCATGTACTGCATGGAGCACTGGGTGTTATATGCAAACAGTGAATCATGGAACACTACATAAAAAACTAATGATGTAATGTATGGTGATTAACATAACATAATAAAAAAACAAAAAACAAACAAAAAAATAAATTTTATGAGCAGTAATAACCAATTGTAGTTAGAAAGATGGGATAACGAAATGCTGGAATAAAGAAAAGTTCACATTAAGTTTTGGATTCTCCTTTCTCAAGAAGGCAATATGTTCTGCAAGTCATTATTTGATTATCCTTTAAATATATATTTTTTTTATTCCAAGTGACCTTACAAATGTTATGGATTCATCTCGAAGGCTTCAGGATTAGAGCCACATTTTAGGATGTTACACACCCACACATACACTCACACACACCATTCATGTATACGAACGTATATAGAGTTTAAAATATGAAAGGAACTTTGAAATTGGAAATGTATGTCCTTGGCATGTATAACTTAGGCATTATAAAATCTGCAAGATTATGAACTACATTGCTCTTAACCAAATGTAAACTTCTTACATGTTAATATGAAGAATAAATGTCTCAGATAGGGCTATGAAAAAAAAATCCTTTTCTATGTCATGGAGTTTGATGATCACCAAGTTATATTTTTAAAAATGCCGTAAGTACTGACCTGAAGTTGTTGCAGGACTTACTGTAGAGGAACTTTCCAAAGGTGCTGGAATAAAGTAAAGTTGATTTGAAGTTTGGGATTGTAATATAAAAATATTGCAAAATAGTGAGTGCAGTTTTCATATCATTCAAAGGGCGTCTGATCTTTTAGAGTTCCCATTTTATCCTAACTCATGCTGGATGTTTCCATCATTATTTGATTGCAATACATTTGATGAATTTCCAGAATCTCTATGTTCTCTTTATCTAATTTACCTATGCAAAAAGTTTGCTTATTTGCTCATTTAAGAAAGATACTTATTCATCATAGTAATTTATATTTAAGACATCTAATATAACATTGCACACCAGATCATGTTAAACTTAGAACCAATGGTTTTGCACTGAAATATATGGAAGATGTCAAAATAATCTTGCACATAATAATAGCTACTAAGAATCAAGTCCTGTTTAAATATGAATTGCTTTTCCCATAAAAGGTAAAAATTAACTGTTTTCCTCACCCTTTAAAATATTTAATAGTTTTAAAAATATAATGACAACTATGTAGGTATAAAGGAAACCAAAGCATACCTTATGAAAATCCCTCATCTAGTCAATTTGTTTTTATTCAAAATTGTATTTATGGTAAGTATGTGAAGAGTTATAGTGTCTTCTACTAACTAGGTTGTTTGCCTCAGTATTTCTTAATTTCTGCATTGTCTTATTCCTACAAGATCTATAGCAGCTTCATAAATAAAAATTGGTAGATTATTGATTAAAAAGATAATAAAATAAGGTTTATAAGATTTTTTCATAAATATTTTAATATTTTATTTTTTATTATATTTGATTTGGCTGTGAGCTATATAAAAATCCATGGTATTTATGAAAATTTCATCCAATTTTAAATGTAATAAGTTAAAAAATTCACATGAGACAAGTAAATATTAAACTTAAATATCTAAAATAAAGCTTGGTATCATGTTTATGAATATGTCTTAACATAGTTCAAGAAATTAAATGTAACCTCAAAATGTGGAACATATTCCTGAGTTGATGTTGTGATACAGTTTATTGCATCCATGATATTTATTCTAAGTTAACCCAAGGATATGCTTTTATTGAATAAATAAATATTTTTTAAGGCCACCCCCAAATAGCCCAACTGTAGGGAGTCATAAAAATAAATTTCAGCATACCTGTTAATTCATTTGCCATTAAAGACCTCTAGAAACTGATGCATATCCAACTAAAGATAGTAAGAAACCAAGTTTCTTGAAGAAAATGACTATTGAGAAAGTATCGATCAAGGCTGTTCAGAGATAAAACATGGTAAACAAACGAGTGCAATGGATAAGGGCACAGACATTAGGGTTAGACCACATGGGTCAGAATCTTCCATCGAACTCTAAATAACTGTATGATTTCAGGCTATTTATCAACATTATCTGTGCTTTGGTCTTCTCATCTCTAAAATTGGGGGGGGGCAGTAAAGACACCATGTAGTAAGATTAACATAAGGATTAAACGTGTCGATAAGTAAAGCACCTATTCTAACTTAGAGTAGTAGTTTTTAGCTCATCTGAATCAGACAAAGATCCCAAACATTCTTTACTCCAGCAGTTGTGCCAGAGGGAACCAAGCCATCACTGGAGGCGGCTCTTAAGAGCATCCGTTGTCTTCTCACTAAACAGGTGTGACAAGAGACTCAATGAAAGAGGACACTGTGTTTGATGAACCAATACTGTAAAGAAAAGCAACTAGAGGTCTGCAACTTCAGATCTACTATCACTAAATCAAAAACAAAAAGAAAACTTCAGCATGTTTTTATACATTTGATTTAGAGACAAACCTATACTGACTGATCTCATTCTGTAGTAGTAGTAGTAATAATAATCATAATCATAATCATCATAATCATAATAAAATAATTAAAGCCAAAACTGCTTAAACTGGTGTTAGGCTATTTAAAGTTTGCCTTTATTCCACTTGATGTGGATATTTATATATTGATTCGCTTTCTGAAGTCCAACAATTTCTAAATTCCAAGACACACTTGCCTCTGCGGCTTACAGATAAGGAATGATGGGCCTGGCAAATCAGTAGTATTGTCCTCAACCAAAATGAAGACATAATGTAAATGTTTGTCGAATTGAACTGAATGGAGGATAACTAGAATGGGATATTTAGAACAACCCAAGTATCGATAGACTATTATTATTGATGCCTTGTCTCTCTTTCCCTTTGATTGATTCTTATTTTAAAATTGCTTATTTTAAAAATGAAGTTTTATTTTTTATTAACAACTATCTGGGATGAATCAAACTCATTGACGTCTCTATTTTTCCCTCTCCTTCTTTTATGTTCCTAATTAGAGAGTGGGCTTGACATTTGACTTTGTAATTTAATAATGTCTATGACTCTATCAGGAAGTAATGAGTGTCCCTTACTGTTGGAGCGTTCCTGCAAAGTCAGGGTGTGCTTGACACACACCAAGACTATGATGAGACCCACAAACATTTACGTATGCCAATACTTTCAGAACCTTTTTTGATATTTCACAAACTTTTCCTGACTGATATTTTCCTTCAAATATGGTTTCTTCGTATTTCGCATTTCTCATGTAAATGTGCTACCTCAGGCAATGAGACATGCTCCTAAAGTCAAGGACGATCCCACTGCTTCCCTGGTATATAGCTAGAATTTTAATTTCATAGCTTAATGATTCAAAGAAATCAAATAATGTTCACAGATACCTGTGATATCAATGCTGTTCAAATCAATATGGAAAGTGACCAGTTGGCTGGATTTATTTGCTTCAATGCCTTGAATCAGTTCTTCTTTTACATTTTCATCTGACACCCACTGGGCAAAGAAAAGGTCAAATGTAACTAAAATGCTGCCATTTCTGCAATGCAAAAGATGATATAAGAGGAAAAAGTCAGCCTTCATCAAATGATTTGTGCTTAATTCATGTAAGATATCTTGAAATTCTCTATAGTTATCACTTTATTGTACCTATGTAGTAAAACTTGGTAGGTTATGTCAAATATTATCTTTATTTTACAGGTGGAAGAAAAGGAAATTGAAAGACTAAATGTTTCTCTAAGAACACAGACATATCCAGAATTGGAATCTTGAGTTTTCTGCATTAGCACCCTAATCCTCAGACCAGAGTTCCCTGTGTCAAATTAAACACAGTCACACGGTATCATGATGTTTACTTTTAATTTACTGTTTTAAGAAAAGAAAAGTGTGTATCTGTAATTTTTCACAGGTTATTTTTAAGTAGGGAGAAGTCTAAGAGAGTTTCACTGATTCAGAGAAGTTTTCTATATAGTTTATAAAGGTCTGATAGCAAGCTTATAGCAGTGACTCTATATCTACTTTTTCTTCTTTATTCTTAATATAAAATATCAAAATATGCCCTGATTTCAAGGGATAGAAAGAAGACAGAGACACTTGGGATTTGGGGGCTATTCAGTCAATTTCATGGTCAAAAGTTGGGATTATTTTGCTTGCATTATTCCTGACCATAACATTAGAATTCAGTAATATGGCCCAAATCATACTCCTTTTTATTTGTCCCCTGTTTTGAAACATACATTTAAAAAGTTTTCTTCATTGGTGATTTGTTTACAGTTTAAAGAAACATAAAAAATGAACATTTTTTTTGGCCCAAAAGGGATACATGAATGACTTTTGCTCTCCTGCCTACACTTCTGCTTGGCTTATGGTATTCTTTTAGGGTAAAACCACTTGGGAAACAAACTCTAACCCTGATCTTCATTGTGTGCCCTTCAGAAAGCTGGCGGGTACTCAAAGCATACTTGGATCCTGAAGAGGAAGACTAGGAAGAATCAAATTGTGCATTGTATGTTTGCTGGTTTTGAAATTTGGACAGTTACACTCATATCCTTGTGGTATCTATCTCATATCTCTGTTAGTTAATGAGATTCTTCAAGGACTTCATCAACTCTAAAAGCGCTCTTTATTTATTTGTCCATACCCTATCTTGGTAGAGCTTAGAATATTTTTTTTTCCTCCGGGACTATATACAGGATCAGAACATCCCTTGAAGATCATAGTAGATCAGCATCTCCTCTAGGTACGATATTCCTCCTTAAAGTCTGTGCCACTATACAGGTTCATAGTTCAGCAGAAGTGATTCCTTTCTACATAGCTGGTTTTTCATTTTTGAAATGAACTGGCTTATTCTGATAAAACAATTTCACATTTCCCCTCTATTAAATAGATTAGTGTAAAAAGTTAGAATGTTTAACTTCGCTTAAATCATAGTAACCAAATCTTATAAATGAGAAGGTTCCTTAGTAACTGTTTAGTTCAGGGTTCCCCAAACTTACCCATACATAGAACCACTTGCCGTCTTTCATAATGATACATGTTGTCACACATAATTTTTTTTATCTACTCTTCCACCTTCATTAATTTTTCCATGCTGGCTGATCCCTAATTTTATTTGAGAATAATTCTCCATTTTCTCAGGGAAGGTGATGTCTTCTCCAACCATTCCTTGTATCAATGACAGTTTTATTTATGGGCGTATGACTGAGACTTGATGAATGGAATCTGAAGGGACACTGATGAGAAACTTTTTTGGAAAGTTTGTGTATATCTAACTGAGAAAGGCTTATAGTAGACTATTCTTCTTTGTTGAACATTATTATGTTTACATACGATTGCCAGAACTGCCACTTCCGCCTTGGGACCATGAGACGAGCTATGGTTGACAAGCTAAAGATGGCATAGTGAAAGAAGGAAAGCACCTAAATTCCTGATTATGTGATTGTCATTGTTCCATTGAATTAACCTCTGTTGAAACCTCTAGCTTTCTTGTGATGTCAGGTGATAAGCATTTGTTGGTTGTGGTATTTTTAGTCATGTGTTCTGTTAATTGCAGTTTTAAAAATCCTAAGTGGCATACAACTCCCAAGCTTTATTCCATATTTACTTAAAGAGAAGTTCCAGGAAAGGGAGATTATTCTATTTTTTTGCACCTGATATTGGCCAACATTGTTATTTTAGCAATAAGGAGACTGAGGCTCAGACTAATGTAGATAACTTTGCCCAGAGTTATACAGCTTATTACTATTAGAGATAGGAATGAAATCCAGAGCCTCTGTTTTCCAGATGCATTTTTACATAGTTGCCATTCCCATAGCCTCAACCATCACTATCAACACCATAGGAGTTATTTGTCAAGAGGAAAGACCATACAACACATTTACTTAGTTGCAGGTCCAGGTTTTTATCTTGCAGTGGTACCAGATTTTTATTTCTAAAATAGATAGGGAAAATAGCTAGTTGGGTTTTGGGGGAGGAAGGGATAGATATTTTTTCCCTCCATAATTTTGAGAGATAGAATCTTCTCTTTTCTTTTCCTCTCTTTCTCCCTCTGCCTCTCTCCTTTCTCCTCTCTGACACTCTTCCCCCTCTTCTACTCCCCTCTCACCCCATCCCTCCCCTCTTCTCCTCTTCCCTCTTCTTTTAATTATGTCTCCTTTATGGCCCTTTGCCCCCAAATAGTTAAATCCGCAATATTAATTATGGACAAAATTAAATACATTTCTCTGTCTTCATATCTACATTTTAACATTATCCTTGGTTGCACAGTAGATAGTTTTAATTCTGATAAAATATCAGTTCTTTCTTTTTCTTTTTTAAAAGATTTATTTATTTGAGAGAGAGAGTGTGTGTGTGTGCAAGCAGTGGTAGGGGCAGAGGGAGAGGGAGAGGGAGAAAATCCTCAAGAGATTCCCCACTGAGCACAGAGCCCTACAGAGGCTCCATCCCAGACCCTGAGATCATGACCTGAGCTAAAATAGAGTTGGCCACTTAACTGACTGAGTCACCCAGGTGCCCCTCAATTATTTCTTTATGTAATTTTTGACTGAACACTTGCCTTTATTTTATTTGAGTTAGGGGGTGAAGAGGTAAGGCATTTTGGTAGAGAAAGTACAAGTCTGGAATTTTCCTTTGCTGAAGTGAAAGTAACTGGACTAGTGCATTCTCAGGCATAAGACATTTTATATAAAAGATGTAGCTTCTTAGTTGTAAATTTTACATTGCTTTTAATTATTTATACTTTGGAAGGACAAGAATTTCATATTCTATATCCACATACAGTTTTGTTTATTTATTTTTACAAATAACTTCTTGTTTTTTTAAGTTATTTTAATTTTTTAAAATTATTTTAATTTTTTAAGTTAATGTAATTTATTTTAATTTCAGTTAGTTAACATATATCACATACAGTTTTATTTTTTAAAATTTCTTTTCCCATTCACTGTAAGTGTTGAGATAAGAGACATATATGTAGAAATCAGGAAAACCATAATAAACATTTGTGTTTCACCTAATGAGAAAGCTCAAGTTATTTGATTAGTTAGATACTGATCTTGATCACTGCTGTGAGACTGATTTTATTTATTAAGGTATTTTTTAAAATTTCTTTTCCCATTCACTCTAAGTGTTGAGATAAGAGACATATATGTAGAAATCAGGAAAACCATAATAAACATTTGTGTTTCACCTAATGAGAAAGCTCAAGTTATTTGATTAGTTAGATACTGATCTTGATCACTGCTGTGAGACTGATTTTATTATTAAGGTAAGTGGGAATTCTTCCCTTAGGAAAACAACAACCACCTAACAATGGCTATTTTCATTTCAAAGTACTTATTTCAGTGGAATATCTGTTTTTTTTTCTCTTAAAGCAGATAAATTCTATCATTGCACAGAGAGTCTGTGTGTAATAAATCAAAATGTTTCTTATCTCTTATTTTCTTAATGATATTGATAACCTCCAGGGTTGCTGAGTAAACAAAAGTCTTTCCTTTCCTAACTTTGTGACTCATCTGTGCTCAAAGGGCAAAATAAGCTGCATATTGCCACAAAGGATAAACAGCACTTTATTAAAACAATCAACTGCGGGCACCTGGGTGGCTCAGTCACTAAGCATCTGCCTTTGGCTCTGGTCTTGATCCCAGGGTCCTGGGATTGAGGCCCACATTGGGCTCCCTGCTTAGCGGAGAGCCTGCTTCTTCCTCTCCCACTCCCCCTGCTTGTGTTCCTGCTCTCGCTGTCTCTGTCAAATAAATAAATAAAATCTTAAAAAAAAAAAGAATCAACTGCTAAATGCTCTCTGAGTCAAAGCACTTTCCACAAAGCAGCATAACATAGTGTTCCCAGAGGAGAGCACACTTGCAAGTGGCCACACATACACACACACGCACACACATGCATACACACATGCACACAATTTAACACACAATCTGGGGGCTGATATTAAGGAATATTTTTAAAAGGAAGAAAGGATACCTTGTTGACTCAGTTTAGTTTTCTGACTACTCTTGTTTGACCACATACCCATGAATATAGTGTGAGGTGAATTAAAATCAATAACCAAAAGGAAAATAGGTATTTTAAAGGATTTTTAGATGTATTTTTCACAGTTGGTGTGGTAGTTAATTGAGAACTCAGTTATTTCTGTTGTCTGATTTTATCAATTGGTGTTTAAAATAGTCTGTAAAGCTAATTAGGAGTCTGCCACTTTATTCTGAGTATGTCATTTTATAAATGATTATTTAAAGTAAACCTAAATGTTTGCTTGTTGCTTTCTTTCCTGCTTCTGAATTTCTTTTCCTACTTTTCTCAGTCTCTCAGAGAGCTGAGACCTATAATTTATCTTACAGACATTTTCATGAAATTCCTTTGCATTGCATCTTTCAAAAACTCACTTCTGATTTAGAAGTAGTTCAGCTACAACTGGGCATGAGTATCTCTACACTGATAAAGTGTATTATTTGTAAATCATTATAAAATATATATCAAGGTTTAGCTACTACATTGGTCTTTTAGGTAGCTATAAAGGAGGAGAAAGAAATAATTCTTCAGCTCGAATAATTTACAGTTTCCAATATAGTGATTTTTACCATCTAGAGAAATAAAAGAGCACTTATTAAATATCAAAAAAATGCTGGGGTTTTGATAACCCACCAAGACTGTATATAAAAGTCTATATTCAGCAATTTTTCCCAATCTAGTGAAAATAAAGTTATCCAGCATGTTGTAAACATGTGGATATGAAGAGTTCCATTAGCAAAACTATCCTAATAAACTCTGCAATAGACTCTGCTTTGTATGGATTTCACTGGGCAGAACCCGATATAAGGAGAGGCAAGTACCTGGTGACAAGAGTATGGACGTTAAGAAATGTCTAAAACCTTCTTAAGAAATGCTAAAACCTTTGAAAAATCTGAATTAATGCTTTATTTTTTATTTTAAAGATTTATTTATTTATTGGACAGAGAGAGACACAGCAAGAGAGGGAACACAGCAAGAGAGGGAACACAAGCAGGGGAAGCAGGCTTCCCGCTGAGTAGGGAGCTGGATGTGGGGCTCGATCCCAGGGTCCCGAGATCATGACCTGAGCCGAACGAAGGCAGACTCTTAATGACTGAGCCAGCCAGGCACCCTTGAATTAATGCTTTAATGCAGAGCTCCACACTCAATCCTCTACAAAACTGAAAAAGGGAAACTGGATCCACACACTCCAAAATAGACATCTTGCTTAAAGTGGCAAAAAAAAAAAGTCTTGTATGCATGTTTTCATCCTCACAGACTATTGAATAAATATATTAAAAATAGCCTTTTGAGAAAGACAACAACAACAAAAAACAAACAAAAACAAGCAAGTATACAAACAGAAACCTTTCCTAAGAGTCCACATGTCTCCTTCCAGTTCTGATATTGAGCCAATGAAAGAGATTTTCAGAGATAATAAGCCCCGGCAAACAAGAGTAGAAGTCTCTGTACGGTAGACAGGCATGAAGACAGTAGGTGAGTATAGAGCTGTCTGGCCATGGGGACCAAGATGTCATGAATATGCCGTGAGATAAAGAATGATAAATATAAGTAGATACATAGATCAGAAAGAAGAAAAATAAAGGAAAGAAAGAAAGAGAATGAGAGAGAGGGAGATTCATCATCTTTTCATTGTTGTTTTCATCGTGACTTCCGCTGATAGGATTAGTTTTGTGCCAACAAGAAATGTCAAGGCCCTGAGTTTTCTTCTGCTCATGAAATAATCCTCGTTTGATCTCGTCCTTGTTTTTCTAAACATGATCTCTGCCTTTGACTTGACCTTCCTTCCCCAGTTTGTCCACTAAGAACTAAGGATTCTTTCACTAATGTCCGTACTCTTGTCAAGAACAGGTACCCAGTGTCTTTGTTGCCAGGCTGTCTGACTCAGCTGTTTGTGATCTGAGGTAGGAGATCAGCCTTTCTGTGTAGTTAGTCATTGCATTTCTCCAATGATCTAGAGTCCCTTATGGCTTCCATTTGTAAAAGGTTAAATGTCAGACTCCTAGGCTTACGTTCCACATCCTCCTGATGTCTCAACACCTTGGTGGACACTCATTGATAGCTAGAAAAAATCAATCTATTTCTCCTTTACTATACATTGCATCCATCTTTACAATCCGTCCTTACAAGCCATTAAAAACCAGTCCAGGTCACCTCCTGTAAGGATGCTTACCTGACACTCTAGCCCCAGTTAGGTTTGTCCCTGACCCGCTCACCTCAGCATCTTGTGCCTGCATATAAGGTAGCAATTGTCATACTATAATATAATCATCAGTTTTTCTCTCTTGTTAGACTATGAGCTCCCTCGGAGCAAAGAATATGTCTTTGATATCTGTATTTCCAGAAATCTAGTTAATGTCTGTCTCAGTGTATGTGTTCTTTATATAAAGTCCTAGAAAATAAACAATCCTTATTCTTGACAAGTCTTGTTGATATATTGAGGACTATGTTAAGTGCTACATGTTTTCTTTAACTCGTCCTACAGATATAACAATAAGTATACTCTTAGTAGGGCGGTAACTTTCTGTTAGAATAGAATTTTAATGAAAAAAACCTAAACTAGCTCTCTGGAAGCATAGGAGTGTCACCTATTCAAGAGTCCCTCAGGTTGGAAACGCTGGTAGTGGAAGGTTTTGCGAAAGGTGCAAGACACAGTCTGAGAGGCTTGAGACAAGACTACCTAAGGAGAAGAGAAAAGGGATGCCATTTCTGGTTCAGAAAGAAGGATTGATGTAGCATTTAAGATAGAGATGCATTTATTCTGTAAAAAATTAAGAACTACAACCAGGATCAGTCAGGGCCAAAGAAATAGACATGGTTGAAAATAAGAAATAATTTTCCAGCAACTGAAGTTAGAAACAAATAAAACACATCAGTAACAATGATGCTCACAGCAATGTTGAAAATGGTTTCCTAATTTTTATCAGATATCCTTGTATGAAGGAATCTATTTTGAGCTGTATGAATCTCTTTCTTTTGTTGGATGACGATGAATTTCCTAGCGAGGCTGTGGGCATTCCAGCCTCAGGCAGGCAAGCAAGGACTAGATGACATCATTTAAAATATTTCCTCTCCAGCATTCTTATGACACAAACTGTATATACAACTTGCCATGGACATCTAGTAACATTACTACATGATAGATGATGTATGTGTGTTAAATGACAAATCGATAAAAGTAAAATTCATGAATATTCACATTTTATAGGTAGTGACCTAGCATTGTCATCTTCTGCTTTCTGGGGACAACACTGAACACATGTCCTCTTTCCAGTGACTTACAGTGTAAATGGAATGTAATGAGTGAACGTCTTTCACATGTTCAGAGCAAATCACTCTATCTGCATCTGCATACATCCAACCTCAGCCCCCTCCATATGTCTCTGCAAGATTTTACTTAGGAGAGAGAAATATTTAACATAAGATAAATTACCCAGAGTAATTATTTGCTACTAGTATGAGAGTTTATGCTGTGCCACTTTTCTCACAAAATCCTTAAAATATGTTGAAAATTTTAAATGTTCCCTTTTCTCCTAACTGTGGGATTCTATAATAGCAAATATTAGTAAATATTAGCAAAAAATCACTATTTTGTGATTCTCTGTTCTTTCTATCAGTAGAAAAATTTTGAGCTATACTCACTCAAATTGTAAAATTCTTGAGTTTTTATATTCATTTTTCAGGTTACTTGATTGAAAGATCTCATCCATCTAAAAAATAAAAGTTTTAAAAAAATATATTATATTTAAGACAAACTTTTGTTGAACACTTTAAACAAACTGATCTTTCTGTTCTGTTCGAATTGGATTACAGACAATTTCCTTCTCTGTGGTGATGGGTCTCATACATTTAAGCATCCTGGGCATTTTACATTTATTTACCGATTTTCTCAAAGTAAGAAAATGGGATCTACGTATCTTCTGGCAAGTAGTTAGTGAAACTATGTTTTATGATTTTAAATCAGCTGAAAAAAAGACAGCCTCCTACCATTTGCTGAAGGTCAAAAGCAAGAATTTTGAAATCCACTGAGAGTTTGTCTTGCAAATTAGGATTATATGTTGCTCCAGATGTTATTTTCAATGTCCCTCTGGTTTGGTGACTTTCTCCAAACGCTGCATCTAAATGAATTAATAAGAAATAAAACACTAGAAATGTGAGTTATGAATAAGAGAGAATATGCACATTCCAGTTGATACTCAGATGTAATGTTCTTGCTTCATGTGTTGGTGTGGTAGTTCCTGCTTTTTCTTTGCAGACTTCATATTCCGTCATTAGGTACATTTTCTGTGTGTGTGTGGCCATGTTGTTGTTTTACAGGATTAAAAATACTCTTCTTTATCCTACTATTTTTTTTCTTTTCTTTGAAATCTAATCCACAGTCTAAGCTTCCAAGTGTTGTTGTTGTTGTTGTTGTTGTTTTTACTACTGAGATTCCTGTTAGAAGATAAGGGATAAACTTTCACCGATTTTGGGAACTGATTGAGGGATTCATGGCGAGAAATAAACCACTAAAAGTTTTTAAAAGTTCTGTAGCTGCTTTCACATACTTCTTGAAAACCTAGCATCCAGGGACACTGTTGGCTTTCTACACGTGCATTGCTGTGAAGGTTTCAGTGTGTGTGTTACTTTGAAACATAGACTTGAAACTACTTCTTTTATTCTAATAATGATAAAGTTGGCATGTACGACCTTTTGTTATTGGAGAAGTTATTGAGAATGCTGCAGAAAGTATGTTATCTCAATATAAGAAAATGTAAGGGAAAAGGTAACAAATTGAATATAAACTTGGGTAATAAAATGTGCCATCCAATCTTGCATACTCCCTTTCTCAGAATATCTTTTTTGATATATATTTAAATTTAAAATGAGACTCTTCAACTGAGACACAGTGATGAAATCTTTTATAAATGTATTAATAACGATACATAATTCCCATGCTATGGTATGAGAAGATGTTATTTCTCCTTTTCCCAGATGGAGAAATTGGAGCTAAGCTTCATATGAGCTGAGGTGATAAAGTTAATAAGTGACAGATTTGGAATTTGGACATAGGTTTGACACAATTTAGAACCCAGGATCTGTCATAGATGGATGCCAAACTTCCCAGTCCAGAAGGAACATTAGAAATAATATTTTAAGCAATAAACTGGCATTTAGTCTAAACAGTTATCATTGCATAATTGATGAAATATTATCATTTATGCCATTTTATTTGTTTTTAAATACTCAAAATTACATTTAGATTTGCGTATTTAAATGTGAAAGACAAGGAAAGACTGAAGAACTGTCCTGCATTGGAAGAGGCTGATGGAATAGGATAAGTAAATTCTGTGTAGGAATCTGCTTTGGATCCTGAACAGGTAAAGGGCATTAGTAGGAAAACTGGTAAAATGTGAATACAGCGTATGGTTTGGTTAATAATATTGTACCAATGTTAGTTTCTTGTTTGTGACAACTGTACTATGGATATACAAGACACCGACATTAGGGGAAGCTGGGAGAAGGTTATATAGGAACTCTACAATTTTTGCAACATTTTTGTAAGTCTAAAATGATTTTCAATAAAAAATAAAATGGTGTATGAAAGGTAGCATGTCTTATGTCTTCTGGTGTTCTATTAGAGATTTAACTCAACTCTCTTTATATATTTAGTTGTTCACTATCAAATCATATTAACACTTATAAATATTTACTTTAATTTTACTTACAAAATAGCTTTTGTACCTTCACTGAGCATCAAAGATTCCAGTGGACTCTCAAACGATTACATACCCTTCAGGTTATTTACAGAATTTAAGACTAAAGCAGCCACTCTTCTACAAGTCTAAGCAAACCTCTATATAAAATACCCCAAATCTTCTTTCTCTTGAAAATACATCCCTTGGAGATAACGATAGTATTTAAATGAGATTGTATTGGAATTATTTTATAAAACTATAAAGTACTGATACAAATTTAAAAAGTTACTTAAGGGACTCCTGGGTGGCTCAGTCGTTAAGCGTCTGCCTTTGGCTCAGGTCATGATCCCAGGGTCCTGGGATCGAGCCCCGCATCAGGCTCCCTGCTCCGCGGGAGGCCGGCTTCTCCCTCTCCCGCTCCCCCTGCTTGTGTTCCCTCTCTCACTGTGTCTCTCTCTGTCAAATAAATAAATAACATCTTAAAAAAAAGTTACCTAAATTTGTCTCTGATTCCTCACCTCTAGAATGAGGGTAACTATGTGGCACCTGAGTGGCACAGTTGGTTAAGCGACCGACTCTTGGTTTCAGCTCAGGTCATGATCTTGTGGTCATGAGATCCAGCCCTGAGTCGGGGTTCCGGGTCACCCGGGAGCAGAGTCTCCTTAGGATTCTCTCTCTCCCTCTTCCTTTGCCCATGCCGCTGTGCTCTTTTTATCCCCCCCGCTTTCTCTCTCTCTCTTTCTCTCTGAAATAAATAAATAAATCTTTAAAAATAAATAAATAAATAAATAAATAAATAAATAAATAAATAAATACAACGAGGGTAACTGTAACAACTAATTCATAGGTTTGTTGTAACAAGAGAATACATTTGAAGATCTTTGTAAAGCTGCTGGTATAGATAATTTAGCTCTAAATAATAGTTACTTTTCCCCATTTCTATTTATTACAGATTGCTATTCAGGCCGCCTGAGATCTCTCTAAGTCTACAATTACATCCAAGCTCCCTTATATTGTTACAATTAAAATTGTTGGACTAATGAGAAAATGAAAATATTATTCTCCAGAAATAAGCAATATGTTTCCTTTAACCTTGCCTATTTATTGACTTGACCGGTTAACAATGTTTTAATATGTTTATGATTTAAATTGTATCAGAAGGAATCCACAGGCTATGAAAGCTACCTTGTTATACGCTCAAACTAAAAACTTACTTAACACTTTATTTTAAAAACTTAGTCTCATGCTTGAATTCTGAATTAAATTCTAAATTATATACGAGCTAATTTTCCAATATTCTATGAAGTGAACTGCAGAAAGTATCTGAATGCAACATAGATATCTTGTCATGAAAGCATAGCAATGAATAAAATGTATTGGCAGGAGAACTGAGATTAGAGTGGGCATGTTCATCTGGGAAATGCTTCAGTAGCCAAAGCCATGGGACTTACCTCTTTCTGATTCCTTGATTGCCAGCCAGGACACTGCAAATAATCCAGCACAGACAACCACCAATAAGACAAAGAGAGATGCAAGCAGGACCTCATAGGTGCTGAGAGAATGGTGCCTTAAAGCTTTACTTCTTTTTGACACCATTTTTGGCTTTTGAAAGTATGTATGCTAATCTAAGAACTGTAAAAGAATGTAGACCCCTCAACCGACTAGAGATCAAATCCTCTCAAGTTGTCAAGGATTTGTAAAGCAACCACATAAGTCTACCCTAGCGTTACTAGTCAGCGTAAATGAGTTTAGCAACATCATGTCTCTATATGTTAAATAGCTTAAAAAGGGTGGTTAATCTTTAAGAAGATATTAATGAGTAAAGATATGCCCAGAGTTATAAATATGAATCACCTGAACCATTTGTTGAGGTGAATGAAATTAAATGCATGTTGTAAATAAAAATGACACTTTATCATTTCGGGAACTATTAAGAAAAATGTGAAATTCATGGCAAACAAATTAGTCATTAGGCACATGAACTTGATATTTGTAGAGAGTTTCTAACAGATCAACCTTCTACCTTCTGACTCAGGTCATTATTAAGGCATTTGTCCTGTTCTATGTAGGTGTAGACATTCTAAAAATAACTTTTATGTACAGGTATATATAAAGCCCAACATATATATTAATAAGTGTCTCTCTCTCTCTCCCCCACCCTCATTCTCCTTCCCTTCCTCCATCCCTCTTCCTCTGTGTGTGTGTGTGTATATGTTTATGTGTATTTCCTATTGAAATAATCACAGATTTTGTAATCTTCATTATATCACCCATGTGAAGTCATGCAATGTAAGGTCGTATTGATTTAACTTAAAGGAAAGTCTACTATAACAAGGCATCACATGTCTACTTTTTATAGCCTTGTATGGTTACCAATGAATGGAGTAGCTGCTGAGAGAGGAAAAAAAAAAACTTTCTATTTTAAGGAAGTATTCTGGGTGAGGAAGACTTTGCTCAATTGTCCTGAACTTTATCTTTTTAAACATGCTAATTGTAACAAGAGAACAGGTTAGAGAACAGGTCAACTGTAGACCTATACTTTATGGGAAAGTCAAGACTGTTTTCTGATAGTTAAAGAACAGTTCATCATTGGAACGTCCATGTTTTGCATAAGCAATGAATCTAGAATTGAAAATTAATAAATAAAATCAAACCCATTCTGAAGTAAACCAGTTTGCCTCTTGTTATGGTAAGTGAAACTGGCCAGAGATAAGGAAGTCCTTGATCAGAGGGCTTCAATGCACTGAAATTGTGGCATATTATAATTGGCTGCAATAAGCATTAATCACTTCTACTTTTCTTTCTTCTTCTTTACTCTTGAAAGAAGAGAATTGTATGTTCTACTCTGAAATCCTTGTTGTTAAAAAGTAGGATATAAATAATTAAGTGCATGTCATGGAATACATTTATATATATATATATATATTTTTTTTTTTATTTGAGAGAGAGAGAGAATGAGAGATAGCACGAGAGGGAAGAGGGTCAGAGGGAGAAGCAGACTCCCTGCTGAGCAGGGAGTCTGATGTGCGACTCGATCCTGGGACTCCGGGATCATGACCTGAGCCGAAGGCAGTCACTTAACCAACTGAGCCACCCAGGCGCCCTACATTTATATTTTTTATTTAACTGAAATTAATACCAACTATATTGCTATACACCCTTTAAAATCTGCATGGAGTGAGAGATACTACTGAGGGAGTTGGGACAGGTTCATTTTACTTTTATTCTAGGAGATTATTCTAATAATAGGCCAGACCCTTCACTAAAGTTGGAGCCTGAAGAGTGATCCATGAATTTGGGGAGCCAAAAAGTTGGAAGTAAAATTGCTGTTTTCTGCATTACAGCTGATGCAGATGCAATTGCTTTTCAGAAAATCAAGTAGAACTTTGTTATATTTCTTTGGACTTTATTATATAAGGGAGGGAGAAGTGAACACAATGAGTTCACATGCTCTGCTCCAAGCACAGGGTAAAGATATATTAAATATAAGATTGAAAACCAAAAATTATATACTTAGATTCAGAACTGAAATCAGCATTCATATTATACATTCTCCTCAAATTATATGCTTTCAGTAATTATACTTTCAAATAAGTGGGAGAATAGTTTTCTTTAAAAGAGACAATGATATCTGAAGGATAGACTAAAATAAGACAAACAGGTCGATATGAAAAAGAATAAATCAAATGTCTTAAAATTTAAAAAATTACTAAAATAAAATGGAATTTTCCTGATACGGTAAAACGGAATTACCAGATAATAAAACTCATTACAGAGTTATAATAATAAAGAGTGTGTGAAATGGGTCCAGAAGTAGAAAAATATCTCAGTGGAATAGAATAAAGAGCCCACAAACAACTTGACTCAGATATGGAAACTTCATGGATCAAAAAAAGATAGTGTTGCTAATTATACGTGAGGAAAGGATGGTTGTCTAATAAGTGATGCTGGGTTAGCTGGTTATCCCTCTCAGGATAATAAAATTAGATCCTTACCTCATGCCATAAACAAAAATAAATTTCAGGTGAATTGATTATACATAAAAAAGTATAGAAAAAATTTGAAGAAAATGTAAAAAGATGTCTTCCTGATAATAGAGAGCTGAAGGAGTTTAAAAAACAAACAAGCCGGGAAGGAGAATACTAATAAACTGAGCCAAAAACAACACCGACTTTTTAAAAAAGATTTTATTTATTTACTTGAGAGAGAGAGAATGAGCAGGGGGAGGGGCGAGGGACAAGCCAGACTCCCCGCTGAGCGAGGAGCCAGCCCCCCCCCCCCCCTGGGGTGGAGGAGGAAGCTCAGTGCCAGGACCCTGAGACATGACCTGAGTGGAAATCAGACACTTAACTGAGTAAGCCACCCAGGCGCCCCAGCAACACTGACTTTCTTTTCAAAGCAAAGAATATCAAAAACAAAGTAAAAATCATACTAGAAGATGTTTTATTTTCTTCTTCTTCTTCTTCTTTTTTTTTTTTTTTTTTTTACTGTGTATGTTTTATTGTGGCTACAACAGAACAGAATTGAGGCAAAGATTTTATAAGAATTTCTCAAATTTATTTGGGGGACCACCTAAGGAAAGTCCATGAGAGGAGCTGGGAAGTGGAAAGGGGGGGAAATAAAGCCAATAAAGGCTTTTATGTATAATCAAGTCATTTACCACCATGCAGTCGGGAACATAATCCTGCTGGGGATTGTGTGAGACAGTGAGGAATATTCTCTGAGTTATCCCAGCTAAGGGACAGTAACTTCTAAGCAGGAAAAGAGGAGGGTAGTATTGGAATGGGGTACCAACCTAGGGGGCTTCAGCTGTATTTGTATCGTGCTAATTCTCTTAAGATTTTTGAAATAAATTAATAAACCATTAATGACAGAGCTAGATGATTAGGACATATGAGTTAATACTATTCTGGATTTTGCCATTTTATAGAAAAGGGAAGCATGTGATTGAAGTTCCTGTGATATTTTCTTCTTTATTAAATGCTCATTAAATTTTTGAAACTTTATGCATAGAGTTTCCTACTTCAGAAATGTAGAAGTTACAGAAAAGCTCCCCCCCCCTTAATGTAAGTCTTTGAATATCTATGGGAGAGTAAAACATTTATTTTAAACGTACACTTACAATATTTAACCATAAAAGCTAAGATGATCTAGATGAAGCATAGGTGTAATATGTTTGGGATGGCAAATAGGAGACTATACAGCTCTGGCTAAGTAAGCATCACTAATACTCTTTTTTAAAAATTTTTTTTATTGTTATGTTAATCACCATACATTACATCATTAGTTTTTAATGTAGTGTTCCATGATTCATTGTTTGTGCATAATATCCAGTGCTCCACGCAGAACGTGCCCTCTTTAATACCGATCACCAGGCTAACCCATCCCCCCCCCTAGAACCCTCAGTTTGTTTTTCAGAGTCCATAGTCTCTCATGGTTCATCTCCCCCTCTGATTCCACCCCTTCATTCTTCCCCTCCTGCTATCTTCTTCTGTTTTTTTTTTCTTAACATATATTGCATTATTTGTTTCAGAGGTACAGATCTGTGATTCAACAGTCTTGCACAATTCACAGCGCTCACCATAGCACATACACTCCCCAATGTCTATCACCCAGCCACCCCGTCCCTCCCACCCCCCATCACTCCAGCAACCTTCAGTTTGTTTCCTGAGATTAAGAATTCCTTATATCAGTGAGGTCATATGATACATGTCTTTCTCTGATTGACTTATTTCGCTCAGCATAACACCGTCCAGTTCTATCCACGTCGTTGCAAATGGTAAGATCTCATTCCTTTTGATGGCTGCATAATATTCCATTGTATATATATATATATATATACCACATCTTCTTTATCCATTCATCTGTCGATGGACATCTTGGCTCTTTCTACAGTTTGGCTATTGTGGACATTGCTGCTATAAACATTGGGGTGCACATACCCCTTCGGATCCCTACATTTGTATCTTTGTGGTAAATATCCAGTAGTGCAATTGCTGGATCGTATGGTAGCTCTATTTTCAACTTTTTGAGGAACCTCCATACTGTTTTCCAGAGTGGCTGCACCAGCTTGCATTCCCACCAACAGTGTAGGAGGGTTCCCCTTTCTCCGCATCCCCGCCAATATCTGTCATTTCCTGACTTGTTAATTTTAGCCATTCTGACTGGTGTGAGGTGGTATCTCATTGAGGTTTTGATTTGGATTTCCCTGATGCTGAGCAATGTTGAGCACTTTCTCATGTGTCGGCCATTTGGATGTCTTCTTTGGAAAAATGTCTGCTCATGTCTTCTGCCCATTTCTTGATTGGATTATTTGTTCTTTGGTTGTTGAGTTTGGTAAGTTCTTTATAGATTTTGGATACTAGCCCTTTATCTGATATGTCACTTGCAAATATTTTCTCCCATTCTATTGGCTGTCTTTTGTTTTTTTTTTTTTTTAAAGATTTTATTTATTTATTTGAGAGAGAGAGGGAGAATGAGAGAGAGCACGAGAGGGAAGAGGGTCAGAGGGAGAAGCAGACTCCCCGCCGAGCAGGGAGCCCGATGCGGGACTCGATCCCAGGACTCCAGGATCATGACCCGAGCCGAAGGCAGTTGCTTAACCAACTGAGCCACCCAGGCGCCCCTGTCTTTTGGTTTTGTGGACTGTTTCTTTTGCTGTGCAAAAGCTTTTTATCTTGATGAAATCCCAATAGTTCATTTTTGCCCTTGCTTCCCTTGCCTTCTGCAAAGTTTCTAGGAAGAAGTTGCTGCGGCTGAGGTCGAAGAGGTTGCTGCCTGTGTTCTCCTTTAGGATTTTGATGGACTCCTGTCTCACATCTAGGTCTTTCAACTATTTGGAGTCTATTTTTGTGTGTGGTGTAAGGAAATGGTCCAGTTTCATTCTTCTGCATGTGGCTGTCCAATTTTCCCAACACCCTTTGTTGAAGAGACTGTCTTTTTTCCATTGGACATTATTTCCTGCTTTGTGGAAGATTAGTTGACCATAGAGTTGAGGGTCCATTTCTGGGCTCTCTATTCTGTTCCATTGATCTATGTGTCTGTTTTCTTGCCAGTACCATACTGTCTTGATGATGACAGCTTTGTAATAGACCTGGAAGTCCAGAATTGTGATGCCGCCAGGTTTGCTTTATTTTTCAACATTCTTCTGGCTATTCTGGCTCTTTTCTGGTTCCATACAAATTTTAGGAAAACAAAAAACAAATTTTGTTCCATTTCTTTGAAAAAAGTGGGTGGTGTTTTGATGGGGATTGCATTGAATGTGTAGATTGCTCTAGGTAGCATTGACATCTTCACAATGTTTGTTCTTCCAATCCATGAGCATGGAATGTTTTTCCATTTCTTTGTGTCTTCCTCAGTTTCTTTCATGAGTATTTTATAGTTTTCTGAGTACAGATCCTTTGCCTCTTTGGTTAGATTTATTCCTAGGTATCTTATGGTTTTGGGTGCAATTGTAAATGGGATCAACTCCTTAATTTGTCTCTCTTCTGTCTTGTTGGTGTATAGGAATGCCACTGGTTTCTGTGCATTGATTTTATATCCTGCCACTTTACTGAATTCCTGTATGAGTTCTAGCAGATTTGGGGTGGAGTCTTTTGGGTTTTCCACATAAAGTATAATATCATCTGCAAAGAGTGAGAGTTTTACTTCCTCCTTGCTGATTTGGATGCCTTTGATTTCTTTTTGTTGTCTGATTGCTGTGGCTAGGACTTCTAATACTATATTGAATAGCAGTGGTGATAGTGGACATCCCTGCCATGTTCCTGACCTTAAGGGGAAAGCTCTCAGTTTTTCCCCATCGAGAATGATATTCGCTGTAGGTTTTTCATAGATGGCTTTTATGATATTGAGGTAGGTACCCTCTATCCCTATACTCTGAAGAGTTTTGATCAAGAAGGGATGCTGTACTTTGTCAAATGCTTTCTCTGCATCTATTGAGAGGATCATATGATTCTTGTTCTTTCTTTTGTTAATGTATTGTATCACGTTGATTGATTTGCAGATGTTGAACCAACCTTGCAGCCCAGGGATAAATCCCACTTGGTCATGGTGAATAATCCTTTTAATGTACTGTTGGATCCTATTGGCTAGTATTTTGGTGAGAATTTTTGCATCCATGTTCATCAAGGATATTGGTCTGTAATTCTCCTTTTGATGGGGTCTTTGTCTGGTTTGGGGATCAAGGTAATGGTGGCCTCATAAAATGAGTTTGGAAGTTTTCCTTCCATTTCTATTTTTTGGAACAGTTTCAGGAGAATAGGTATTAATTCTTCTTTAAGTGTTTGATAGAATTCCCCTGGGAAGCCATCTAGCCCTGGGCTTTTGTTTGTTGGGAGATTTTTGATGAGTGCTTCAATTTTCTTAGTGGTTATAGGTCTGTTCAGGTTTTTTATTTCTTCCTGGTTCAAATATGGTAGTTGATATATCCCTAGGAATGCACCCATTTCTTCCAGGTTATCTAATTTGCTGGCATAGGGTTGCTCATAATATGTTCTTATAATTGTTTGTATTTCTTTGGTGTTGGTTGTGATCTCTCCTCTTTCATTCATGATTTTGTTGATTTGGGTCATTTCTCTTTTAGATAAGTCTGGCCAGGGGTTTATCAATCTTGTTAATTCTTTCAAGGAAGCAGCTCCTAGTTTCGTTGATCTGTTCTACTGTTCTTTTGGTTTCTATTTCATTGATTTCTGCTCTGATCTTTATTATTTCTCTTCTCCTTCTGGATTTAGGCTTTATTTGCTGTTTTTTTTCTAGCTCCTTTAGGTGTAGGGTTAAGTTGTGTATTTGAGACCTTTCTTGTTTCTTGAGAAAGGCTTGTATTGCTATATACTTTCCTCTTAGGACTGCCTTTGCTGTATCCCAAAGATTTTGAACAGTTGTGTTTTTATTTTCATTGGTTTCCATGAATTTTTTTAATTCTTCTTTAATTTCCTGGATGACCCATTCATTCTTTAGTAGGATGCTCTTTAGTCTCCATGTATTTGAGTTCTTTCTGACTTTCCTCTTGTGACTGAGTTCTAGTTTCAAAGCATTGTTATCTGAAAATATGCAGGGAATAATCCCAATCTTTTGGTACTGGTTGAGACCTGATTTGTGACCTAGGATGTGATCTCTTCTGGAGAATGTTCCATGGGCACTAGAGAAGAATGTGTATTCCGTTGCTTTGGGATGGAATGTTCTGAACATGTCTGTGAAGTCCATTTGGTCCAGGGTGTCATTTAAATTCTTTATTTCCTTGTTGATCTTTTGCTTAGATGATCTGTCCATTTCAGTCAGGGGGGTGTTAAAGTCCCCCACTATTATTGTATTGTTGTCAATGTGTTTCTTTGCTTTTGTTATTAATTGCCTTATATAATTGGCTGCTCCCATGTTAGGGGCATAGGTATTTACAATTGTTAGATCTTCTTGTTGGATAGACCCTTTAAGTAGGATATAGTGTCCTTCGTCATCTCTTATTACAGTCTTTGTTTTAAAATCTAATTTGTCTGCTATAAGGATTGCCACCCCAGCTTTCTTTTGGTGTCCATTAGCATGGTAAATGGTTTTCCACCCCTTCACTTTCAATATGGGGGTCTCTTTGGGTCTAAAATGAGTCTCTTGTAGACAGCATATCGATGGGTCTTGTTTTTTAATCCAATCTGATAGCCTGTGTCTTTTGATTGGGCCATTTAGGCCATTTACATGCAGGGTAACTATTGAAAGGTATGAGTTTAGTGCCATTGTATTGCCTGTAAAGTGATTGTTACTGTATATTGTCTGGATTCCTTTCTGGTTCATGCTGCTTTTAGGCTCTCTGTTTTCTTAGAGGACCCCTTTCAATATTTCTTGTAGGGTTGGTTTCGTGTTTGCAAATTCCTTTGGTTTTTGTTTGTCCTGGAAGTTTTTATCTCTCCTTCTATTTTCAATGACAGCCTAGTTGGATATAGTATTCTTGGCTGCATATTTTTCTCGTGTAGTGCTCTGAATATATCATGCCAGACCTTTCTGGCCTGCCAGGTCTCTTTGGATAGGTCTGTTGCCAATCTCATGTTTCTACCATTATAGGTTACATATCTTTTCTCCTGAGCTGCTTTCAGGATTTTCTCTTTGTCTCTGAGACTCGTTAAGATTTACTATTAGATGTCAGGGTGTTGACCTATTTTTATTGATTTTTGAGAGGGGTTCTCTGTGCCTCCTGGATTTTGATGCCTGTTTCCTTCCCTACATTAGGGAAGTTCTCTGCTATAATTTGCTCCAATATACCTTCTGCCCCTCTCTCTCTTTCTTCTTCTTCTGGGATCCCAATTATTCTAATGTTGTTTCATCTTCTCATATCGCTTATCTCTTGAATTCTGCCGTTGTGATCCAGTAGTTATTTATCTCTCTTTTTCTCAGCTTCTTTTTTTCCATCATTTGGTCTTCTATATCGCTGATTCTCTCTTCTGTCTCATTTATCCTAGCAGTTAGTGCCCCCATTTTTTATTGCACCTCATTAATAGCCTTTTTGATTTCGACTTGGTTAGATTTTAGTTTTTTTTATTTCTCCAGAAAGGGTTTCTCTAATAACTTCCATGCTTTTTTCAAGCCCAGCTCGTATCTTTAAAGTCATGATTCTGAACTCTAGGTCTGACATCGCACTAATGTCCGTATTGAATAGGTCCCTGGCAGACGGTACTACCTCTTGTTCTTTTTGTTGAGGTGAATTTTTTCATCTTGTCATTTTGTCCAGAGGAGGATAGATGAATGAGAGAACAAAATGCTAACAGGTTAACAACATCCCCAGAAAATATACTCTAATCAAATCAGAAAAGAACTGAAACCAGGGGGAAAGAAAGGGAAAGAAAGGAAAAAGAAAGAGAAAAAAAAAGATAAAGATAAAAACAAACAAAAACAGAACAAAACAAAACAAAAAAACAGAATATGATCAAATATGATCAGGCTGCTGCATAGATCAGTTCACACACTAGATTTTGGGTGTATTTTCGTCTGTTAGAAGAAAGTGCCTCCTAAAATTTTAAAGAAGGAAAGACTTATATATGTACAAAATAAGGTTTGATATGATGAAGGGATGGAATATGACTGTAAAGATGGAAATTATAAAAAATTTTTAAAAAGGAATTGATAAGATTTTTGAAAAAAGAAAGAAGAGAATTAAAAAAAAAGGAAAGAAAGAAAGAAAAAAAAGAGAGAATGTGATCAGGCAGGAGACTAGAACAAAGCCATACACTAGAGATTTAGGGTATATTTTGATATGTTAGAAGAAACTGTATCTCAAAATTTTAAAGAGAGAACAACTTCTATATATATCTGCCAAAAATAAGGGTAACTACTATGAAGGGATAGAATATGACTCTAAAAATGAAAAATAACCCCTTTTTTTAAAGGGATTAATAAGATGTTGGTTGAAAAAGGGAAAAAGAAAAACTCAAAAAAAAAAAAAAGACAGTTAAAAAAATTAACTTTGAAAGACTAATGAATCATGGTAAAAAAGCCACGAATTCTATGTGCAGTATTCCCCTAGCGCTGGAGTTCTGCTGTTCTCATTGATCGGTAAACTTGGTCTTGGCTGGCTGTTCGCCAAATGTCTTTGCCAGAGGCGGAATTGCCCTGCCCTTGGCTGGGCCCGGCTAAGCAATCTGCTCGGGTTTGCTCTCCGGAGCTTTTGTTCCCTGCAAGCTCTCGGTACAGCTTTGGAGGATGAGAGTGAAAATGGCGGCCTCCCAATCTCTGCCTGGGAGGAGCCGAGAACTCGGGGCCCCGCTCCTTAGTGTGCCCCCAGAGAAAAGCAGTTAGTCACTCCTGTCTCCCTGGTCTCTGGCCACACTCCGTGCTCACCCGGCCTGTGACCGAGCATTTCTATCTCTGGCACCCGACCCCATGTGGAGTATCCAAACCCAGCAGATCCATGCAGTGTGTTCCCACGCCGCTCCTCCCGGGGGAGGAAGGGGAGTCTCCCTGGATCTGCCGCTTGTTGGGTCCCTGCTGGAGGAGCAGTGGCCCGACTGTTTCGCCGATCACAGTTTATGGCCACCCCGAGCTGAGAGCCCACGCCTCAGCTCAGTCTCTGCAGCCGGCTTCCCCACTCCGATACCTGGGAGCTCTGCCGCACTCAGGCACCCCCGGTCTTTCTGTGACCCCAAGGGTCCTGAGAGCACACTGTCCTGCGAGGGTTCCACCCCCAGCTTAGCCCCTGGAGCGATGTCCCTCAGCGGAGCCGACTTCTAAAAGTTCCGATTTTGTGCTCTGCGGCTCTATCACTTGCCAGAGGCGGTCGAGGGAGGCCCCCTCCCCCGCCGTCTATCTTCCCGAATATCGCCTCGGATTCACTTCTCCGCACGTCCTAACTTCCAGAATATGGTCGCTTTTCTGTTCAGAGAGTTGTTGCTATTCTTTTCTTTGATCTCCTGTTGAGTTCATAGGTATTCAGAATGGTTTGATCTCTATCCGGCTGAACTCCTGAGACCAGATGAAATTCAGGTCTCCCACTCCTCTGCCATCCCGCTCCTCACCCTCTCGCATCACTAATACTCTTGAAGCTTTCAGTGAGGAAATAACAATTGTGGCCATTTTACTGATGGAATGATACTTTCTGGTTTGGTGAAGAATGAAATAGGAAGAGAGTTGAAGATAGTGAGAGATGGAATAGGTAGAGCCAACGCTGAAGTTTTGGGGTCTCCTATGAGAGTGTTATAAATACCTTTGCCTGGAATGAATGAAAGGATAAAAATAGCACAGCTAAGAAAATTAAGCTCTTGTTAATGTTATAGGAGCAAAAGAACCAGAGGGTTAAGTTTCATGGTGCATATCATAATCTATGTATTTGCTCAACAAATATGTGTTTTTTAAAAAAGATTTATTTATTTGAGAGAGCGAGCTGGAGCGGGAGGGGCAGAGGGAGAGGGAGAAAGAAAATCTCAAGCAGACTCCGTGCCGAGGGTGGAGCCCCACTCAGGACTCAATCCCAGGACCCAGAGATCATGACCTGAGTCTCAACCAAGAGTTAAGTGCTTAACCGACTGTGCCACCCAGATGCCCCAACAAATAATGTGATTTTATACTCTGACTGTCCAAGGGAGCAGTAGTAATTGCAGAGGGTTCTAAAGATTAAAGCCATTAGCATTTATAGAAAATTTCTTTCACTGTTCAGCACGATGTGAGAAACTCTAGCAGCTTTCACTCTTAAATAATTTCCTGTGACTGGGTTGTTATCAAACAAATTTCTTGAATAAGGTTAAACCAAAAAAATAATATAAAACAAAAAAATCTATATTGTTCAGCAAGAATACTTTTGGAGTTTCTGCAGAAGGTTTTCTCTCTCTGAAAATATGCCCACGTGCCCAGTGTAATAAGTCAATTAACACTTAGCTCACTTACATGATTCATGGTTCAAAGGTGACAGAGCATTAAGAAATTCACATTTGCTTATCTCCAAGACTGGTATATTTCTTTTCTTTGACTTCCCATATAATTTTAACATATTATTCTAATATCTAGTTGGTAAGCCTCTTCATATTTTAGGCATTGCCAGAGGACAGTGATCTTTTTTTGTATGAAGTCTGAAGACCATTTGGTAAACATCTTGGGTTAAAAAAAAGGATGGGGGCAGTAGGCCTCTAAATATTATTAAATATCTTTTCTCTTTTTTTAAGATTTTATTTATTTATTCGAGAGAGAGAGAATGAGAGACAGAGAGCACGAGAGGGAGGAGGGTCAGAGGGAGAAGCAGACTCCCCGCTGAGCAGGGAGCCCGATGTGGGACTCGATCCTGGGACTCCAGGATCATGACCTGAGCCGAAGGCAGTGGCTTAACCAACTGAGCCACCCAGGCGCCCTTAAATATCTTTTCAATGAGGATCCTTAGGTACTGTAATCCCAGAGATTTGCTTACTGGATATTGTTTTCTATTGTTTTGACACTTGAAGAAAAATTGGTCTCTGTATAAAAATTTGGTGCCATCTTGTGTTTCCCTCAGAAGTTTGTAGCTATTCATCTGCTATCCCCTGGCCTGACGGTTGAACTAGTGCTCTTTTCTGACTGTTCCATTCATCTTTTGCTTGCATGCATATCATCATCAGCCAGCTGTTTGCTTGTTTTTGTTTTCAAATTACTTTTAGAAGGACTGGCTGATGGATTCTATATTCCCTGAGTTCGTTTGTATGTGAGAAACCTTTCTCTTTCATACTTGAAAAAGAAAAGTATCCTTTTCTAGGAATTGTATGTGTGGGCAAATGACAAGTTTATTTTTGTCTTGGATTTCTGAAGGTATTTTTCTAATACTGTTTTTCTGACACAGAACATAATTGTGGAAATGTCTAAAGCTAACCTTGTATCTTACCTCTGTATTTTATACCTGCCTGAATGCTTAGAGAATTATTTTTTCATATTTGACGTTCAGTGGAGAATAAGTTGGCATTGATTATTCTGAATGGCATTTTCTTGGAATGTGGTGTTCCTTTTTCAGTTTCCCCTTCACCTAAAAATTAACATTCCTTTATTAAAGTTTTGATTTTTTTTTTTTTTTGCTTCAATTTACCCGATGTCTTACTGGGGTTGGAGTCAAATTTTCTTTGCATTGAATTCTCTTGTCATTCCTTTAGTTCTATACCTTTGTCCTAATTGTTACAGTATCTGTAACTCCCTTACACATTTTAATTAAATGCCATGTTCTCCTCTGTGTTTTCTCTTCTCTGCTGCTAATTTATTGTTTACTTGTGGAATGCTGTTGATACAGATTGCTATTGATTTTCTTAATTATAAACTTTCTCTTTCAATCTAATTCTGTTTTATTATCGTATTATTGAGTTCTTATTGTCTTGATCTCATTTTCTTATTAACTTATTCTATAACAAATCGTGCAATAGGAAACTTCCCTTTGGTTGAATTTGCTTCCAGGTTTAGTTTTTATTTTACGTACTGTTCTTTCTCTTTCTCCCTTTCTTCTTTCTGAGGTATATTTACATGGCTGCCATGCCACTTCTTTTTATCTGGTTCATGCTTCACTTAGACAGTCCTGCTTAAGCTCTTCCCCATGGTTTCTCCATAGAGTGGGTGAATTCTTCTTGCATTTGCATGTGCTAGAGTTTGAGATATGCATACTATATGCTTTTTCTTGTTTTGCACACTGAGGGCTTACGGGAGGTTGGTGAGGGAGGAGAGAAGCTTTCATTCCTTTCTCTCCCTGAAATTTTTTTGAACACTGCATCAAGGTCCCTTTGTAGTCATGTGGGGTTTATTCTGTGTGTGAATGTGTGTGGGATGCCTCTGTTCTGCACACTATTCCCCACAAGGAGGTGAGTAGCTTTGAGAAATTATAAGCCCTTTGAGAAATTATAAGCCATATAAGCCCTTATGGTTTCCTCTCATCCCCACTGAGATCTGCTAGTAATCACTGGCCACTAGGAGTCACCATTCCTGAGATATTTTCTCTTCCCTTTTCTCAAGCTGTCTACTCATCAGTTTGACTTGCTTTTTTACAAACTGCAGGGTATTAATAAAAATTAGAACCTTTCTGAGTTTTTTTTTTTTTTCCAGTAGTACTCATGGGGAGGAGAGGGTTTGTAGGTGAATGATAGGAAAAAAGAGCCATATTGAGCCTCTTAATATTCTTGTTATTGGACAAAGTTTATGCTATGTACTTGTTTTTTTTTTCTTGTTTTGTTTTGCCTTTTTTTTTTTTTTCCTTTGGCTGCTACTTTGTTTTTGACTCACTCATACCTAGTTTAGAACTCATTTAATTAGATTTTAGAGAAGGACGTTTTAAGCTTCAGCTGTAATTCAGACTTGATGCAAAAGTCCATCTCACATAATTTTTTAAAATTAAAGTAGAGTTGACACACAATGTGATATTAGTTTCAGGTTTACAACATAGTGATTCCACACATTTGATGTAATTTCTGACTTAAAGACCACATCAATTTTATCTCAGCTAACACTATGCCTAAAACATTCATTTAGATGTCATAATCAAAGCTTCCTGGCTCTGAAGGGTCTGAGTAGACAATATAACTTAGTTCATATGTGTACAATATTTTCAGCTGAATACTATTTTATAGAAGGATACATGAAAACTGAACATAAGCAGATTATAAATCTGTTTAGTTAATAGTAAACTTTCTCATCAATTAACAGTCCTATCAAATAGGAGTTGGAGTCCTCTACTACTTTCAGCTTGATAGTAAAGAAAGCTCTTACAGACTTCACACACTGGAATATTCTGTTTAAAATTGCAAAACTGAGGGGTGCCTGGGTGGCTCAGTCAGTTAAGCTTCTGCTTTCAGCTCAGATCATGATCCCTGCATCCTGGGATAGAGCCCCACATTGGGCTCCCTACCCAGCGGGGAGTCTGCTTTCCCTCTCCTGCTCCTGCCCCCTCTGCTTGTGCTTTCTCTCTCTCTGTCAAATAAATAAATAAAATCTTAAAAAAAATTGCAAAACTGCACTCGTTGAATTGGAAAAAAAAATATGTGTTTGCCATTCAAAGGTAGTGGTGTGAAGTTGTGGAAAAAGCTAGACATGTAGACAGTAGACCCACCTTTACATATGGGTATTGGCTCTTATTATGCAACCATGGGCATTTACTAAAACTCTTGTGGAACTTCAGTTTTCCTATGTGGAGCATGAAGTTGCTGATCTTAAAATCACTTTCATTTCTAAAATTTCATGACTTTATGATTTTTATGATCCCTTCCAACGCATATGATTTATGTCTCTTCACATTAAAGAAGCCTTTCTTTCCCAGATTTCTTTCAGAGATTCACCTGAAAATCAGCTATGTGAGACAATGTCCTTTAGAACATTTTCCTAAGATCTTTTCCTTCATATCTCTCACTGACCTTCCATTCTCATTGAAACTTCTTTTTATCCTTCCCTCCTCTGACTATAGTGAGACCATATTTACTTCCCTTTTGCTGATGCAAATTCTGCTTCCCAGCTCTTCACTCTTTGTCCCTGCTCCACGGGCAGCATCTTACCTTGTCATATGAAAGTCACTCTCACCAAGCCTATCTCCCTAATCTACTTTTGTCTGTAAAGTGGATTATGAAACTTTTGAATAAAAAGTATTATACCAGAACATGCTGAACTGCATAGCACTTAACTGTTCCAAAGGAGAGAACTCTATTCATGGCAGAATTCAAAAATAGACCTGTATTTCAGGAAAGAAAAATGAACTAGGCTGGGAGAGATTGGTTTTTCCTAGTAGGGGTTATCACACTTTTTATAGCATCTTAGTTGGTTAGTAGGGAGCTTTGAAAAAATATCAGCATGCTCTTCCCTATCAGCTGCTAGTTTAGGTCATTTTCAAAGAAACCCCCTATACATCCAGATTCCTAACCAATTCACAGCCCCACGATTTTATATTGTTGTGCCAGCCACAGCTGTAGCTGAGGCAAGATTAATCTTCTCGCCATGTTACTTTTTAACTTTAATCATCTTAGTGCCTGGAGGTCAAAAGACTTTTTGATATTGAAAGAGAGTCAGCTTCAAATTTTCTCAGTGCTTTTGAATCTAATTGCCCTGCTATCATCACCAAAGTGTTATATCAGGCTTTACTTTTTTTACAGAATAAGTTTTCCACATCAGCTTGCTCAGTTTTCACTGCCTTGTCATTAAAATAGTTCCAGAAAGCTCATCTTCTTTTCCTTCCTAACTGAAAGGATCAAGATAAGATCCAATTAGGACATCATCGAGTTCAGGAAACTGGTTTCCTGGCCTGATCTGGGCCTCAGAGTTCTCAAGTAAAATTTTGCATTTCATTTTTATGACTCTGCCTTTTTATCTAGCTATCACCCAAATAAATCCCTGGGGTTTTATATATATATATATATATATTTTTACTAAGTAGATGCATAGCTTCTTTATATGAATATTACTTTCTTCTCCTTTATTATTAAGACTGTCAGTTTCTAGGTGAAATTGGCCAGGTATATAGGGAGATTTTGCTAAAGTAATGCACTGTATCTACAGTTATGTGTTTGATGAATTTTTCTTTCTGTTGCTGCCGAGAGTTAGGACTATTAACATTAAAAATAAAATAGCTCAGAGTAACCAGGAATATAGCTTTATTGTTAAGTTATTAGTTAAGGATGATAAAGTCAATGGCAGAGGATGAATTTGGTGAAATTGGTTAGACATAAGGAATTAAACAGGACTAATATATGGTAAGTTAGATTTTTTACATTAGATCCTTGGAGAGATTGTATAAAACTAAGAGGATTTTATACAAACACTGTTTTCATTCTCCCCTTCTCTTTTAGTGATGAGACTCACTGAGTTTTCTCTTGGGCCACCAGCAACTGTCCCCGGTTTTCACTCTTCTTTCAATTCATGTGATTAAGATCAGGAGGATAGGCTATGGGAGAAAGTGGTATGTGTGACTTCTGAATCCTCTCCTTGAGGAATCTTGCTGGAATTTTCTTTTTCCCTCCTGAAGGCTATAAAATGGGGGTACGTAGCAGTCTTGGAAACTCTTTCATGTGAATGGCACAGCCAAACCACAAGTCCTGACTCTGTATCTGGGCTATTATGTCAGAGGAAAACAAACATCTGTTGTATTTAATCAATTTATTACTTTCTTACCTCACTTTTACAGCAAACTCTAACTTTAGGTTTTGATGAGGAATTCAAATAGAATCCATCATGCACTTTAAAAAAATCAGAAATAATTTCTTTAGAAAGTACTTACTAATTTGAGAGTAGACATTCTTTCATCATAGTAGTTGACTGATGTTTTTCTTTTCCATGAATAAGGATTCTAGTGTAGGAATGTGTTAGTTCTGAACTTAATAGATTGTCACTAGAATGTTAAGATATAATATCTATTTGTTTTTTTCTTAGTTTCTTTTAAAATTTTCCTAATTCTTATAATTTTAAGGTATTTATAGTCCTTTTTAACCTTTAATTTTTCAGAATTTTCTAGGTTAGAATTTAGTTATCCTAAATAACCTTTGGACATTTGAAGTGTGCATATTACTGTTAATATAAGGCATTTTTTTTTTTTTTTTTGAGAGGCCAGTGTGCCATCTCCCTGGTTTGCAATAGTATCTTAAGGACACTGGTTCTCTGTGATTTGTCTATATCATTGACAAAATAGAGATGATATTGTTTGGTTCACTAAGTTCTAATATTTAGCCAAAATGTGAAATCCTTTGATAAAGTTCGAAACTACTTATAGCATATTCTAAAGCATTGAAAACTGTCTTTCTATTGCTTTTGGCTTTAAAATATCTGAACAGACACTTGTCCAAAGAAGACACACAAATGGCTCACAGACACATGCAAAAATGTTCAACATCACTAGACATCAGGGAAACACAAGTCAAAACCACAATGAGATACTACCTTACACCAGTTAGAATGGCAAAAACTAACACGACGGGAAACAACAAGTGTTGGCGAGGATGTGGAGAAAAGGGAACCCTCCTACAATGTTGGCGGGAATGCAAGCTGGTACAGCCACTCTGGAAAACAGTATGGAGTTTCCTCAAGACATTAAAAATAGAGCTACCCTATGACCCAGCAATTGCACTACTGGGTATTTACCCCAAAGATACAGATGCAGTGAAAAGAAGGGGCACATGCACCCCAATGTTCATAGCAGCAATGTCTACAATAGCCAAACTGTGGAAGGAGTCAAGATGTCCATCGACAGATGAATGGATAAAGAAAATGTGGTCCATATACACAATGGAATATTACTCAGCCATCAAAAAGGATGAATACCCACCATTTGCATTAACATGGATGGAACTGGAGGGGATTATGCTAAGTGAAATAAGTCAAGCAGAGAAAGACAATTATCATATGGTTTCACTCATACGTGGAACATAAGGAATAGCTCGGAGGACCACAGGGGAAGGAAGGGAAAACTGAATGGGAAGAAATCAGAGAGGGAGACAAACCATAAGAGACTTTGGACTCTGAGAACTAAACTGAGGGTTACAGAATGTAGGGGGACCAGGGGAGGGGGTAACTAGGTGATGGGTATTAAGGAGGGCACGTGTTGTGATGAGCACGGGGTGTCATATGCAAATAATGAGTCATTGAACACTACATTAAAAACTAATGATGTCTTATATGCTGGCTAATTGAACATAAAATTAAATTTTTTTTAAATAAAAAAATTAAATAAATAAATAATAAGCAAAAAAATAAAAGTCCTTTAAGTGCTAAAATTGTTCTTAGTTTACAGATGGAATTTTAAGACATCTTAAAGATAAACAAAAACAAAAAAATATCTAGAGCTTTTGATTTTCTTTATCTCTTGCTATTGAACATGATAAGCTTATTCATTCAAGAATATATACATGTCATATTGTAGGAGTGCTGACAATACTGACTCCATCTTTGGCTCTCCATCTTATTCACGTTGGCTCGATGACCTCTCCTGGGGCTATGTGTTCTGAGCCCTCAGTGATTAATATATATACTTAGAAATGCCCACCAAGGCTGGGATAGGGGGAGGCTTGCTTTGGTCACTCTTGAATCTGTTAGAGATAATACAGTCTTTCCCCTTCCTGATGCACAGTTTGTGCTGTAAGATCTAATTAAAAGTTAGCTGTCAATTAAGTATATGCAAACCCTTCGAGGTGCATGTGAATCCCTGATCTCACTATAATGCCCTCTGCATGTCCCCCCACTCTATAAAATCTGTGGACTGAGGTCGAGTATTTTGGAGAATAACTAGGCAGCTGCTTGGATCATTGCCTGCCCGATCCTCTCCTCTCAGTAAGTTAGCCTGAAAAAAACTCTGTGTAACCTGTATGGAGTCACCTGCTTTGGTCTCAAAGTGCCTTCTCAGTTTGGGGCATACCCTCTACTGTGCCCCACACCACCTCCTAATCTATGTTCTGTGAACACCTTAGATGTACTTACTTATTGTGAACACTTTTTTTGTAATCATTATGTTGTTTTAATGAGGTTTAAAGATATTCGTTCTGAAGACAAAACCTACTCTTACAAGGTTGATTTGAAAGAAACCATGCCAATCAACTCTCTATGAAAATAATGGCAAAATGATCATATCAGTTGACATTTTGATTAATTATAAGATGAATGTTTATGTGTGAGGTAGCAATTTTAACCTAGAGTGAATACAGAACAAACTGTAATCAAAAAGAAGTCACATCGATTGTACTATTTCAGCCAAATTTTACATAAACACCTAAAAAAACAATTTCAAAATTTTGGACATATAAGCCTAACCACCATTTATTTGACACTTTGGTTTTAAATTTTTTACCCTTTTTCACCAAAAATAGATTGTTAAAAATTTAACCCAAGAGTCTTCACTTGAAGGTAGGAAGGCAACAATAAACCATTCCACATTTTGCATAATCCTGCCATTGTCTCCCTTATATAAAAAAGTTCTGCCAGAGGAAAAAAGCAGGTTCAGTGAAAGCCAAACTGAGATCTCTGGAGATAAAGAATAAACAGAGATATTATAGAGAGATCCCAAAACATATAATTTAAATGTGCAATTAAAGTATGCAATTAAGGTAGCTAATGTGTTTCCTTTCAATAGAAGATTACCAAAAAAAGGTATTTTTTGAAACATTTTAAGATTATTACTACATAAGATAGTATCTATGCAGAACAAGGTTTGGTATGTTCACAATTCAATTACATTCAAGCTAATAACCCTGCAATAAAAATAGAGCCTAAACCCTTCAGATGTCTGTATCCTTTATATATTTCTTATCCAGAAAACAAAATGAACTCTTCAGTGAAATGATCCAAATAGACTGTCAGGAACTAATCTTGCTCAATGTGAATCGATCCAAATTCGGGAAATAATTAAGAGAATGCTGTTATCGTAAGCAGCTCTATGTGTCAGAACTTCAGCCTATGTGCATATAAACACATACATGTATGCATACTCTCATATACACACCTGCCTACATATACACATATGCACATACATACGCATATTCAGAATTACATACACATTCACACAAAAACAAATACACATATATTGACACACAGATAACTGGAATATAATTGCCAAAAACGTTATATTCATTTCACACGGAATTTGTTAGAAAAATTTAAGGAACCTACCTGTCCCTAGCAGAGTTATTGCAAGAAGCTGAGCTTGTCTAGTATTTCAGTAAAACAGCCACTTTGCATCCTGGTCTCCGTCTTCAGTGCTGGAAGGTAACTAAATGTGTTACTCATTTGTTCTCCCGGTCATGATCAATTAACACAAGAGAAACGATACCTTCTCTCCATCTCTCCCAAACATAGCCTCCTCTCTGGTTTCATTTTGTCCATTAATTTACACCTGATACTAGCTGGCAGACCATATCCAAGAGAGGACCAAAGGGATCCCCTGCTTCTGTGGATTACGTAAAAGGGAGGTAAGGACCTTATTCTGAAAAGTGTCCTGTGGTCTTTTCTATATCACTTATCATTTTTATCTGCTGTAGCTCTGGGGACCTGAAATGAGAATGTCATTCTAAAGCCAGTGTGATCAAATCCTAATGATTTTATAGTCACATGTGTAGAGGTGACAGTGGTCATATCTTTGTGAGAGTGGATTTATCCACCTGTATCCATCTGCTGGCTGGGCTATAATTTAATTTGAGTCAACCTTCCTGTACTTGGGGGTTCCTACATATGTCTTGTTGACACAGAGAACATGGTGCCTCTCCAATCATCTGTCATCCCTACTCTCTTGCCCATTCATCTTTTTGATGTGATCTATGTATCATTTTGCTCCATAATCTATCAACTACAAAATGGTGTAGCTGCGACTTATAGCTGTTTTCTTAGGTCACAGGAGAGAATATTCTCATTTAAGCACTTCAAAATAACCTTGACCAATCTCTGCTGGAAAACACTGTTGCAATTGGAACCACCAGGGAAGAAGATGGACTGAAAATGGGTTGTTTACTGAGCATATGCTGTAAGTGCTAGATCTATGCAAAAGCACCAAAGTTCCTACCATTTGTACGTGGAAAGACTGTATCATTTAAAAATAGTATTTATACTACCCTGGGAGAAAAGTATCCTTCTGAGCTCTATAGTCATCAGTGTTGTCCCTGACCTTTGATGTGTTCCTCCCCGCAGGTGGAAGATATATTCTGATATGTTATGGGATTTTCTTGATTAATGAAATGTGAGTAAAAGTAACTTATCTTTCTTCCCTTTACAATGGGAACAGTCATCTCCCAGATAGGGCTGTTCTGCCAACCCAGATCACAAAATGAAGAAGGGGTGAAGCAGAATCACAGCTGACCAATAGTGGGTATATCACATGGGTAAGAAATAGATGTTTGTTGTTGTGTGCCACTGAGACCTGAGAGTCATTTTCTAATGTAGCACATAACGTAGCCTATCCTGACTGATATCATAACATTGAAGGTATGTAAATGCAAATGGAGGGCTGTTCTTTCCTAAACCCCAGAAGTCAAAAGTCTAATGTTCTCTTCTTCCTTTTGCTAACTTTACCTTAAATAACTTATTGAATTCTTCAAGTGTTAGCTTCTGCATGTATACAATGAATGGTTTGGACAAGGCAATGTGAGCCAGCTTTACATTGCTGAGTCTATGATTAGAATAGCACTAAACAGCGTTTCTAAAGTCATTATTTGTCTAATTTCAGGCTACTTCAACAGAATACCAGAGAGTGGGTGGTTTATAAACAACAGAAATTTATTTCTCACAGTTCTGGAGTCTGAAGTCTGAGATCTTGCTGTGATCGTATAGTGGTTACTACTCTGCATTGTGAAGTCTGAGATCAGGGTGTCAGCAGGATCAGGTAATGGTTAGGGCTCTCTTTCAGGCTTCAGACCATCATTTTCTCATCGTTTCTTCACATGGATGACAAGTAAAAAGAGTTCTCTGCTGTCTCTCTCTCCTTCTCTCTCTTTTTAAAATTTATTTTAGAGAAAGAGAGAGAGAGCATGTATGAGCAGGAGGGAGAATCTCAAGCAGGCTCTGCTGGGCTCGATCTCATGACCCTGAGATCACCACTTGAGCCAAACTGAGTCAAATGCTTAACCAACTGCACCACCCAGGCGCCCCTCTGTGGTCTCTTTTTTAAGAGCACTAATCCCAATCATGAGGGCTTCACGTAATCAATGATCTAATCATCTCCCAATGGCCCTGCCTCCAAGTACTATCACATTGGGAGTTAAGATTTCAACATATGAATTTTGGAGGGACAGAAACATTCAATCCTTAACACCGTTATCCAGCTTTACTGGGATCTCTTTCTTTTATTTCTTAGGTAGCTGGTAGATACTTTGCGTTTGGATAGAAATTCAATTGAATTTGCTATTTCTATGTAGTTAAAAAAAGATCTTCAATATTTGGAAGGTATAATAAAAAATTACAGGTTTTGGTGGGGGTCAAATTATTCACTAGCAATAAGTACCTTGAACATGCTAAAACCTATATATTACCTAAAACAATTAGCAATTTGATTTAGTGATAATTTTTATTCTTAATGACATCATACTGTATCAAGATGTGTAACATATAGCAAGCACATTTGATTTTGCTAGTGTATGAGATAAGCTTTTGATCTTTGACTTCCTGAGTACAAAGAGCATGGCCAGGCTTGGGCAGTGAAGAGAATACTGCCAGTGGGTTTCATCATGTAGATATCGCTTAGTCACATTAGAGATATCACTGCAGTGAGTCCTAGCAATATATAACCAAAGCATTTTCTGATGCATGTACTTCCTCCCTCTCACTCCCAAGAAATATCTAGAAAGAATTTGAAGAGCTTCTGTAGTCAGCACTCAAAATTTTGTCTCTGAACATCTTCTGGAAGCTTGTTAGAAATGCTGAATCATTCCCAGAATTATTGACCAAGAGTCTTCATCTTAAGAAGATCCAGGTGACTTATATGCACATTAAAGTAATAAAAGCACGGAATTATCAAAGAGTCAGCTTGGGAAGAAACTCAGAAATTCTTTTTTGTAACTGTTATTTTAAATATCTGACTCAGGACCACTACCTGGCTAAAAACTACACCACTAATATGGAGAAGCACTACATATTAATAAATGCTAATATTGACGATATTAACAGTAATATTAATACTAATAAATACTAGTCTTGGGAAACAGCACTAATATAGGATTAATGTGACCTACAATGATATAAACATGCGGTATATTAAACATTTCAAATGGGTACTCAGTCTTTGCATAGAGGAATCTGGAATTTGATGTTTCAAGACCTTGGTCACAGTTTTTAGTGCTCCATCCTGATGGTAAAGGGAAGACAATTTTCATAGAGGTTGAAAGCATTGAGTCTTACTTCTTTAGTTCACACCTTGGCCTCTTGTTACTAACTGTGAAACTGTGGATAGCTGTTATGTCATTCCACTGAACTTCAATTTCCTCAGCAATATCATGGGGAAAGGGGTGCCTGGGTGGCTGTCTCAGTTGGTTAACTGTCTGCCTCTGGCTCAGGTCGTGATTCCACAGTTCCTGGATTGAGCCCCACGTCGGGTTCCCTGCGGCAGGGAGTCTGTTACCCCCCACCCCCCACCCCATGCTCGTGCACTCTCTCACTGTCTCAAATAAATAAAATCTTTAAAAAAATATCATGGGGATAATAATTACCTGTTAGGGGGAAACCTCAAAAAAGTTCTCCCTTAAGACCAGATATTCTTATCCTTGGTCAGATAATAATTTTCTCTTTCTTAGGATTCACTGATACAATTATACCTAGTGTTCTTAATTTAGGCATGCCAGAGGTCAGTAAGTTTTTTGTAAGATAACTACACAATTTCATTAAAGAAAAATAGACAACATATGCAATTTTCATGCCTTTGTTTGGGGACTATACTTTCAGTCTATTGGATGCACTTCTCCTTAATCTATGTATAGAATGGTTTGCTCCTTTGCTTAAGGTCTGAGTAGGATTTTTCTGACATAACATTTTGCCGGGGAATATAATGGATTAACTCCCAGGGAGACCATAAGTAGATTTCATCACCTGCTTTAAGTATAACCTTTATTGCCCTCAGAAAAATTATTGTTGACACATCCCTTCAGTTATGTCCACCGAAAATTACAATGCCAACTTTGGGCAAAAGACTTCCCAGACTATTGGTGTTTCTGCCTTCAGGCAGAGGGCTGAAAGCCATGTATTATCCTTAATAGAGAATAAAGGGAAGATGATACCCTTGACATCTTGATGTTTTGTCATACGTGCTTGTGATTTTTAAAAATTGCAGAATGCTCAACTCAGAGCAGTATGTAATTTCGGAGCAGATCCCAAGACATTGCTTCATAAGATTATTTGAAAAACAGGGTAACATGAGGTAAAACATATAAAGATAATTACTTACATATAAGGGTCACTTCCTATGCTATGTGTAACTCTAGGAACTTTACATGTATTATTTAACTTTCACAATAATCCTCTGGGCTAAGTGCTAATATTGTTTCCATTTTAGAGATATGGAAACTGAGGCACAGAACATTTAAGTAACTAGCCTAAGGTCTCAGAACTAATAAGCACCAGTTTCAGGAAAGAGATTCAATAGTCTGGATCTAAACCCTAAATTCAATTGTTTCGAGACTTTGGTCACAGTTTTCAGTGTTCCATCCTGATGGTAAAGGATGTCATCAGGTAAAGCTAAGTGTCAACTTAGCTAAACTTTATTTTCCAAATGCCTTTTTCTGTATAGTTCTGGGCTAGGCTGGTCACAAGAAAAATGTGTGAGTCTTTTTTTTTTTTTTTTAATTTTTATTTTTTAGAGACAGAGCGAGAGAAAGCTTGCATGCTTGAGGTAAGGGAGGGAGGGGGGAAGGGCAGAGGGAGAAGCAGAGAGAGAATTTTAAGCAAGCTCCATGCTCAGCATGGAGTCCCAGACGGGGCTCAATCTCACAACGCTGAGATCATCACCTGAGCCCAAATCAAGAGTCAGGCGCTTAACTGACTGAGCCACCCATGTGCCCCAAATCTGTGAGATTTAGAAGATAGAGGTGAAATAGTAGCGAGCAAGCTAGGAGGTTGGTGCCAGGCCTCCAGGCCTCACTATAGCTCTCACGATTTGCACACCTGCTAGCTCATCTCACCGGCATGGGGCCACAGTGAGCACAGAGCTCCTTCAGGTCCTTTTTTTTTTTTTTAATTTTTTATTGTATGTTAATCACCATATATTACATCATTTGTTTTGGTGTAGTGTTCCATGATTCATTGTTTGTTCATAACACCCAGTGCTCCATGCAGAATGTGCCCTCTTTAATACCCATCACCAGGCTAACCCATCCCCCTACGCTCCTCCCCTCTAGAACCCTCAGTTTGTTTTTCAGAGTCCATCATCTCTCCTGGTTCGTCTCCCCTTCTGACTTACTCCCCTTCATTCTTCCTCTCCTGCTATCTTCTTCTTTTTCTTTTTTCTTAAAATATGTTGCGTTATTTGTTTCAGAAGTACAGATCTGTGATTCAACAGTCTTGCACAATTCACAGCGCTCACCGTAGCACATACCCTCCCCAATGTCTATCACCCAGCCACCCCATCCCTCCCACCCCCGACCACTCCAGCAACCCTCAGTTTGTTCCTGAGATTAAGAATTCCTCATATCAGTGAGGTCATATGATACATGTCTTTCTCTGATTGACTTATTTCACTAAGCATAACACCCTCCAGTTCCATCCACGTTGTTGCAAATGGCAAGATCTCATTCCTTTTAAGTGGTGGGCCAGGCTCATATGCAGTGCCAAGGGGAAGAGCCCCTGCTCCCTCTGCAGGTCACCCAAGGCAGGTCCGGTAAGGCTACATGAAGGTTGAGAAACAGTAAGAATCAATAAGAAAGTAGTGAATGACAGGTGTGGGTTTCAGTTTATCCTCCTGCATTCAGGTTTGCCCTACATGTTCTTATTTGGTTTTATTTCTCTCATTTTAGGTTCAGATTTTATTCACAATAATTCCTTCCCTGCTGATCTACAGCCTGTCCACTCCCAAATGCAGAGGTAACAGTGTTCTATAGAACTCACCAGCTCTTGTCCAGGATTGCTGGTTAGTGACCTTTCTCTGATTTTCCAACCCTATCTTTCCTGATCGTTCCAGATCTTTTCTTCTGTGGGTTCTCTCATAATTGTGGAGGGCCTAATCCCTAATATATATTCCTTATTCCATAATGCTCAGTGGTTCTTCCGTGATAGAACCCTCACCAATACATATCTTTATGAAACAAAGATACTGATTCTCTATAAAAGAATGTCTTCCTGGATATTGACAGATTAGAGCTCAATATGTTCAGCATTATGCCAGGGACATTATGATCACTTGGCCATGTTGGGGATCATCCTCACCTTCATCGTCATCCTCTTCCCTCTTGAAAAATTCATTGAAGTATCATCATACAGTAAAACAAAAAGGAGAGGTTCAAATATGCTTCAGTTAAAGTAGAAATAGTTTCAGCCTGGCATCAGTAGTTTGCTTAAATATCTTAGTGGAAAGAGAATGCCTTTGCAAGTTCTCAAATGGAAAGCCACTACATTTTCTACCTCTGAAGCACGTATTTTATTTTTTTATTTTTTATTTTTTAAAGATTTTATTTATTTATTTGAGAAAGAGAGAATGAGAGATAGCACGAGAGGGAAGAGGGTCAGAGGGAGAAGCAGACTCCCTGCTGAGCAGAGAGCCCGATGCGGGACTCGATCCCGGGACTCCAGGATCATGACCTGAGCCGAAGGCAGTCGTTTAACCAACTGAGCCACCCAGGCGCCCTGAAGCACGTATTTTAAAAGTTCTTCCCCAAGGCACCTGGCTGGCTCAGTCGGTAGACCATGTGACTCCTGATCTCGGGGTTGTGAGTTCAAACCCCATGTTTGGTGTAGAGGTTACTTAAAAATAAAATTCTTAGAAAATAAAAGTTCTTTCCCAATAGGTTTCTAGTATTATCTGAGGCCTGCATTTATTCTTTTTTAAAAAAGATATTATTTATTTATTTGACAGAGAGAGAGAGCACAAGCAGGGGGAGTGGTAGGCAGAGGGAGAAGCAGGCTCCCTGCTGAACAAGAAGCCTGACGTGGGGCTCGATCCCAAGACCCGGGGATCATGACCTGAGCCGAAGGCAGACACTTAACCAACTGAGCCACCCAGGCACTATGTATTATCTTTATTCTTTAGGTTCCTATTTACCTCAGCAATAATTTCCAAACATCATAACCTCTGCTAAGTTGAGAGAAGAATCTATTTTTCCTGCTCTTTCATATTCCCCTTCACCCCCTTCAAATCCGAGACATCTTGCTTAAACCCTGATGCTCAAAGTTCTCCTGATTGGGTCATAAACTCTAAGCCCAGCCAAATGTTGTTGAGAAATTCCTTTATGCAGCACCCTTGTTTTGACATTTCAGTGAGTCTATTTACATGTAGTAATTTCCCAGTGCCAGTTAAAGTCAGAAAAAGTGATTCACTGTGGCATTCTTGCGAAATATGACAGATGGGCTCGTTAGTCTTTTGATTCATAAAAACCACAATGCTTTTTTGCTTAAAATAAGAAGCAAAAAATAAGCAAGTCCCTGATAAGTTTAATTCAGAGTCAGAGCTAAGTAATGCCAATTCTGCAGAATCGTGTAAAGAGCAGACAAAAGGATCAGGAAGGGAAAAGAGAACCATACAAACAAGTGCATTATGCTTTGTGAAAAGTTATGAGCTATGAGCTGATCCAACAGTTAGATAAAGGAAGTAAAACACGATGGACTACTAAATTACATGCCAATTATGTATTCTTGATAAAAAGGCAGCAGTAGAAACAATGAAGACATTAAACAAAGAGCCCTAATAGAATGTAAAAAAAAAATATAAGATGCCAGAGATTTTAAGGGAAAAGAAATCCCTATCAGTGATGACTGATACTCTACAGAATAGTATTTGTTCACAAAGTAGCCAAAATTAAAAGAAGATGTCTTTGGAATGTCAATACTAAATCTTTTTAAGGAAACTCTAGTAGACTAGCTGCATGCCTGCAGAAAAGTATTCTTATTGAAATTTTCATTCATACTGATTGGCCATCCACGTTTTGTTGCAATCCGCCTGGTAGAAGGACTCCACAGTCAAATCTGAATTTAAAATTATAGATAGCAGGTTTTCAAATCTTATCTGCTGTCTTGCCTTTGGAGTACTTAAAGTATGCAATATTTCTTATACCCCTAAAAATAATTAAAGTTAAAGAATCAAGAGATTAGTAAAAAAAAAGAAGTCCCATAATATAAATTTCATTGAGCAAAACTAAACTAAATTAAAACATTTCTAATGCTGAATAAACAACTGTTCTTCGGTTTCTCATGGGTTGTGTTTCTATCATTGTCTTCCACGATAGGTGAATCATAAGTTATTTCTTAATCTTTAAAATTACTTACATAATTACATAGATAAATAATTTAAAACTTTTAAATATATGTGCAGCTAAGGAGTTCTCAAAGTTTCAAATGTTGTGACAATATTACCTTCAAGGAAAATGTTTTGCCTTATTTCACATTTAGGAAAAAAATGTTTAAAAATGTCTTGGAAATATACTTGTACACATTTCTTTGGGATATTTTGATGATTCAGATGCATCAGTATTGTGAGCTTCAAACAAGCTTGGTATCAAAAGCCCCTAATAACCTGAATGAAACATAACAAGAATACATTATTTGGTGAAAAAAGAGAAAGAGAAAGACATTAACATTTATTTTTGGCTCTTAACAGGCTCTATGTTATGAATACAACAAATGTTAACACAATATCTCTTTTTGTCCATATATTTATCTCCTCTCTAAAAATCTGCATGAAACTTTTTATTCTGCGTACCTTTTTCTGTAACAATGTCTTTGTTCTCCTTTCCTGCCTCAAAAACACACAGTTACTTTATTTTACAAACTCTGAGTTAGCAGCTACACATAGACATGTATATATGTATATATAAAAGCACACACATAGATTTATGACAAGCACTATTAAGTAGTTTATATTTTACGGATGTTACCTCATTTAATTCTCATATGTATTCTGTGACGTAGGAATGAATGTTATGGAGGAGGATACCAAGGAATAGAGAAGTTAACTTGTTCATTGTCACTTAGCAACTGCGTGGCAGGCTTAAAATTCAAGCTCAAGAAGAGGACCTGGCTATAGGGCGGTGCTCTCACACGCAATGTGGTGATGTGTAGAGTAAGAGGCTCTCTGAGGAGCCGAAGGAGTTGAATTCAATGACTTCCATTTTACAATTAGAAAATTTGTATTCTTGGTTTTATTAAAATCTCCTTTCTGATAAATTGGCAATCTCAATAGCACTTGCTTCACTATTAGGTTCTGTTAACTCAGTTTATGTTATTTTCTGGCTTACCGAAGATTTCTGTCATCATAAAATTTGACGATGTCATTGATCACAATTTGAAAAATAAAGAGGTAGACAGATGTGTTGCCAAATGGATTACCAATTAATAGCATAATGATAACGTATTTCAGTTCCTCCTAGCCCACTCACATGTCATAATGATTTCTTTTCCACAGGTATTAAAAGGAAAAAAAATTAAATCGAACGTTATGAAACAAAAAATTAAAAAAAGAAAAGAAAATAAAGGAATTATCTTCACCCCATTCCCACCCTCCACCATCCCTGGCTTAGAGTGCTTAATCCCTTTTGGAGTGTGTTTGTGATAAAGCGTAGTGTTATTGGAGACCCTTTCATTGTAACGTATTTTCACTGGATGGTTAGTTAGTTCTTAGGGAGGAAGTGATTGGCTCGAAGTATCAATTGAACAGGTGAGTTGTGCATGGCAGCAGCCCTGGGAGAACTCTCTGCCCATTGCTCACTCATTTGTATCTGTGTGTGGCTGACAGTGTTAGTTACATAGCCAAAATTCCATCCCCCTTTTTCTTTGCTAACAGAACCCCAATTTTGATCAGGGTGTCAAAGTGCGCAAAGAATCATGGTTAGTCTAACCCTCCAAGCAAGTCATGACATACCTATTTTCCACTTTCCCCACTTCACTTGTTCTTATATTTCAGAGAATAAGTCAATACACTGAAGATGAGGAAAGAAAATCCTTACCTATTTACAGAGCTGTTCTGATGCAGGCAGACCCTCCTTTTGGACTATGCTAAATGAATAAAAAGCTATTGGTTTTAGTTACAGCTGGTAGAGGACTATAGTTGCAGCCAAAATCATTTATTGCTAGTTCACCATCGGAAGCAGATCTGCTCAGGAATTCTCCATTTGTCCAAAGGCTGTCCCGAGGATAGGATGTTTTCACTCATTGGCTCGTTTCCTTCAGACCCTCTGTCATGGATGTGGGGTTCTAACTGCCCTTGATTTAACAGCTTTGTCTTAGATAGGAGCAGATTTTGGCAATATTCAAGACAAAAGCACTTCACAGCACATTTGCTTTTCTTTTACTATGGTTCTTTTGTGACATCCTTTCCTCCCAGATCCTTAAAATTAAAAAAAGTTTCACTAAGGGGTGCCTGGCTGGCTCAGTTGGTAGACCAGGCAGCTCTTGTTCTTAGGGTCAAGAGTTCAAGCCCCACATTAGTCACAGAGCTTACTTTAAAAAAAGTTTCACTGAAATGTGTTAGGGATTTTTATTTTATTATGAAGTTTGTCTAATGTGGTTGCTCAAATTTCTTCATGTCAGGAACATGTTCTTCTATTATGTCTTTAATTATTCCTTTTTCTTCCATGTAATTCTTTTTAGAATTCCCAATTTGCATATAGGGAAATTCCTGGATTCCATGCCCCTTAAATTTCAATGTATTATCATAGGTACAATACTTGATAACTATTAATACATAAGCATGTATAAGTGTATATACATATACATATATACACACAAAAATATAGCATTTTTCTCTGAATTCTCAATGTCTTCAGTTGGTGTACTATGTCCTTGATTTATATTTCTTCAGTATTCAATGAAGTTTGAATTTTCCAATTTGGTACTCATGTTATCTATCTGACAGCAATTTTTAATTGTCTCAAAGTTTTCTCTTTCATTTAATCCAGCTGAAAATAATAATGAACTCTTTCTGTGGAAAGAAAGATTTACCATTTAATCTGTGACATTTTCTCTGGTCAAATGCCTCTTGCGACACCAAAAAGGAACGTTTACAGGATCAAAATAAACTGTGGAAAAAACTTCAGAATATACTCTGAGCCAATTCAGTGTTATCAAAATTCCTACTGAGAAATTTACAAGCAATGAGTAACTGGTAGTTGATGAGGGGCAGCTCTACTAGAGAACAGTACCAGAAAGCCCAAGGAGGCTCTGTAGCTAGCCAGGTACAAAGACTGAAGGGGTTCTAGAGCTGACAACCTCTCTGTGCTGCTATGGTGCCCAGTCAGTCAGCCTTTTCTCCTCTTAGCATACTCATGTCCCAGCTGCAGAGTGAGTTAGAGATGTGTCATTCTGTGCCTGGGAATCACACGACCTCCCCTAGCTGTCACGGTACATGCTGTGTGGCCTGCCCTGTATCCTTTCTTAAAGGTCAGTCAACTTGGTACCAGGTGACGTTTCTTGTGTCTCATGACTCTTGTCAATATGAATACAAGACCACTGTCACTAGTCAAGCAGAGGGGGCATTTCATTTTTTAAATCTATTTAAAATATTTTCTCTTTTATCTCATACAAGAGATTAGTATTTGTGGGAAATTTGTATTGATTCTTCAGCTCTAACAATCTTCTGTTTTCCTTTTGAATAACTGACATCTCCTTCTTTTTTTTTAAGATTTGTTTATTTATTTGGGAGAGAGAGAGTACATGAGAGGGGGTAGGGTCAGAGGGAGAAGCAGGCTCCCCGCTCAGCAAGGACTCGATCCCGGGACTCCGGGACCATGACCCGAGCCGAAGGCAGTCGCCCAACCAACTGAGCCACCCAGGTGCCCTGGCATCTCCTTCTTAAAGTCCTACTTTGATGAACCGCATTTCAAAACTCTAGTTTTGGTAAGTTGAGATTACTTGATGGCACTTATCCCTTCACCTAGCTTTGTTCCTAAAATCAAGTATAACTTACTATCACTAAACACTTTGAGATCTCTCACATTCATTAAGAATTTTAAAGAGAATTTTTTTGTTGAAATCATTTATTGACCTAGATATGGTTTTAGTTCACCAGAGCATGCCTCCAAGTAATTAAAACTATGTCTGTGTGTAGGTATGTATTTCCAGCACATGTATCATCCCATTATGTTTATTATCAGTGATTGATGTGTCTTAGCACCTATCAACTTCATACAGCATTAGTATCAGTCACTGTAAAAGCTACAGTTCTTAATTAATTAAAAAAAAAGAAGCAAAGAAATTTGGGGTCACAAGTAAAGCCACTTGTTAGATGTATATTCATATTAGTGAATAATATCATATGCCTCAATTAGTGACTACTTTTTCTATTTGCTTGACAGGTTATTATTATTCTAATATTGATAGTTGTTGAAATAGTTTCTTTCAGAGAAGGTGTCGGTCTCTGTTCAAAACATTTAGTTCCAGATAAAACAGAAAAGGAAATTCTTTTTTTTTTTCTTTTGGGTAATTCTATGTTCTTTGATCATGGGTCTAGTTAAAACTAGGGTAGCAGGAAATATATTGGCAAAGACCTAGAAGGAAGATTCAGTTCTAAGTGGAGAGACTCATCCTTCATCTCTGCTCTGGTAGTTCAATCACACCTGGGCATTTTTCAGCTTGTCCAACTGGTGTGTCTTTATTAGGAGCCATGTTGAGCAGTATCTTCACCACTTACGCCGTACATAGCAAATGAAAGATGGCCGCCGTTGTCACAATATCCTGCTCTGTGTGCTGGTGAGAATAAATCACTGGACTGTCAAAATCAGCCCCATATGCATTTGCAATCTTACCTAGTTTCAAGGTTTCCTAATAATTTCAAGGACACAGGTAATCAGGAGGCATAGGCAAAGCAGGGAGAGGTCCTGGACCACCAATGTAGCTCCATTTTAGTCTCATAAGTTATGTCTTTTTTTTTTTTTAAGTTTTTTATTTATTTATTCATGAGAGACAGAGAGAGAGAGAGAGAGAGAGAGAGAGAGAGAGGCAGAGGGAGAAGCAGGCTCCCAAAGAGCAGAGAGCCCGATGCGGGACTTGATCCCAGGAGCCTGGGATCATGACCTGATCCGAAGGCAGACGCTTAACCATCTAAGCCACCCAGGCGCCCGTATAAGTTATGTCTTATGTCTTATAAGCTTATGTGACATTTTCTAGGCACCTGTGTTTCATATATCCATACGTAGATGGTTTTGTTTACCATATAGTCCTACAACAGACTGATCCATCTAAAAGTAATCCATAGGGTGGGACTCTTCAGATGCAAGACCACTGGTTGATTTATTATTAACATGTTTATAAGGAAATTGTTCAGGTGGCTTCCTTTCTTTGCTGAGGAGACTCCCAGTAAACAAGAGACAAAGAACTGTAAACCTGCAGCACCAGTTTATAGAGTAGAAATTTGTGCTCCGATGGGTCTGCAAATGCCCCAAGAGTTGACCTAGACTAGGATCTTATTGCTTTATCCTGACATGTTTTATGTTATGATAGCACTCCTGTGAACTGACTTCTCAGAGAAATTTCTTCTCTGCACATGCTGAATTTCAGTCAGCTTGACCTATCCTCCATATAGTCTCATACTGACAATATCATGTAAACATTATTTTTATGCTTCTCTCCCTTGACTATATCTTTTTCAAGTGAAGTTTTCAGAATTTTTCTCCTGTTTCTTTTCTTTTCTTCTTTTCCTTTCCTTTTTTCTTTTCTTTCCTTTTCTCTTCTCTTCTCTTCTTTTCTGTTTTCTTTTTTTGGTCCTTTCAAAGACAATATTCAAGGAAAGCAGTTAAACATATAGACTCAGGCCACCATCCTGAATGGCAACTAAAATTTTGTTTTTAATTATTTCATATGTCTTTTCTTCTTTTCCTTAATAAGAGATTTTTCCAAAATATACCTAGCTGTTTACCTTATGAAGTAACCTAAGCCATTCTTGGATAACTTGAAAATTTATTTAAAAATTAATTCCTCATATATAGAAAATATTTCTTACTGTGCTTTCCACATATTTTTATAAGTTCTTCCTCTTTAGGAAACTTAGAATTTATCTACACAATTAATAATGCATACTGGATGCCTACAAAGTTTTCAGAGTACATTTTCTGAATATTTCATCAAAATATGCCAGTTATCCCCTGGCATATCCTCAAGATTGGACACAAAGCTAATTTACATTTCTACTATTTAAACTGTGTTAGGGCACCTGGGTGTCTCAGTTGGTTAAGCAACTGCCTTCGGCTCAGGTCATGATCCTGGAGTCCCGGGATCTAGTCCCACATCGGGCTTCCTGCTCAGCGGGGAGTCTGCTTCTCCCTCTGACCCTCCTCACTCTCATGTGCTGTCTCTCTCATTCTCTCTCTTTCAAATAAATAAATAAATAAATCTTTAAACTGTGTTAATAACTCTCCTTTGCTTTGAGGAAAATACATTAAAAATGTGGAATATGATTTAAAGAATTTCAATAAAGTGTTCTGATATTTATCTTAAGATTCATCTTCTTCCACTTATCTGAAAATTTTAATTCTGAATAACCTGCAGTTACCTGAATACATTTTGCTTTTTCATGACCTTACTCCTTAGTATAAAATATTCTTAATCTAGAATTATCTTCTCCTTACTCCTCTTTATTTATTCTCTAAGGTATATCCTAAGAGTTTCCTCCTCGGATAAGACTTCTCTGAACTCTTTCATGAGTTAAAAACACTACATCTTCAGCAATCTTCTGATCTAAGTATCTAATATTTAGTGACCTCATAGAAATGATAGAGGCTTAGTTTTGTGTCATATTATGGGTTGAATTGTGTCACCCACAAAACACATGACATCCCTCAGAATATGACCTGGTTTGGAAATAGGGTCCTAGCAGATATAATTAGTGAAGTTAAAATGAGATCATACCAGAATAGGGTGGTCCTCTAATCCAATGTGACTAGTCCTTCTAAGAAAGATGGCCATATGAAGTCACCAAGACACAAGAAAGTGATGTGAAGACAGAGAAAAAGACTAGAGGTATTCTGCCATAGGTCAGGGCACACCTGTGGCTCCCAGAAGCTGGAAGAGGCAAGGAAGGATCCTCCCTAGAGGCTTTTGAGAGAGCACAGCCTGGCTGATACTTTGATTTTGGACTTCTGTCCTCCACAACAGGGTGAGAAGAAATTTCTGTTGTTTTAAGCCATGTGGACTGTGGTACTTTGTTATGGCATGAGATCTTAGGTGTTGTGGGAAATACCCAAATTCTCTTTGATGGTTGTATACTCATCAATCATCAAATAATTGTTTCCTCTCAGAAAAAAAAAATTGGGAGGAATTATTTTTATCAAGTAAGTCACACAAAGATTTTTGTGAATCTTTCTCATAAAGATGAAATTCTTCAGAGTTCATTTTCTGAATTTTTTCAGAAGTTGAACATGGGTCAAACTTAAAATAACCTGGTGAAAAATCTCAGTTCAGAAAAGGTACACATTTACTCTTTTAATGTTAATATTAAATAGCAGCAAGTGTCCTACCTACCAGAGTGCCTTCAGGGGAAAAAGGAGTCATCGCTGGACCTCACCACCAGAGTTATTTGTCAGGCTCAGAGTTATTTGTCCTGTGAAGTGTTAAATCAGTTCAATGCCCCAAAGTGTGGGGCGGATGGGCCTCGGTCACCCTGACCGATGAAACAAGAAGAGGTTTTGGCAACAGTGGAATAAAGCCAGCTGGAAGTGATCCACATGAGGGGCACCCCTGTGTGGAAAATAAAGTAGCAGGAGGAATTCTTTGATTCATGTTCTGGAATTGTTGCCCCATGGCTTGTCTTAAAAAATAACAAAGTTTGGGCCTATCAAAAAAAAAAAAAGGCTAGTCACTTCAGCTTTTGGTAAGGGCCAAATAGATTCAGATGTACTTTTTGGTCATCAGTGTTAACGTTACACATAAAGTTAACTTTATTCATAAAGCCTTACGATTAATGATTTGTTCCAAAGTTTTGCAGAGATTTTATTAACTTTTCTCTCATTTTGAATACTTGCAAAACACCAGCCCATCATCTTACTCTACTTTCCTCAGACAAAATCCAAAAATTACAATTATTAAAGGAAAGTTCCTAATTTCTCTCCAGACTGTCCCTTGTCCCAGCAAATGGTAAAATAAAGGACATATACAAAAGTGGTTAAGGAACAACCATAACTGTTGCTTCACGTTTGTATGGTGCTTTATACCTTCTCAAGGACCTTCCTATCACTGCATAGTATAAATTACATCAACACTATAAACTACACCTGGTTCTGAGTCATGGTAGCGACAGTAACAGAAACAAGGACTATCTAATGGCAAATCACGCTGTGATTATATGCAAAATATGTGCACATGCATATATGCATTTATTTATTTGTTGGGGAAATGTGGGTGGTAAAGTATAGAAAACTGGGAGCCCTGGCCTAGAAAATAAGTCGAAAACAGAAAATGTCTGTGTCAGGCATGGCTGCACATCAACTTGTTTCTTTTTGGAGCCACCATTTAGTGGACGTTGAAATTTCACTAGGAAGAGAACACTCAAGTAGATTTAATTAACAACTTCAAATAATCTTTGCAAAAGAATGCTTTAATGCAGAATGTTGTAGAACATTCATTCGTTCTTTCTTAAAGTCACGAAGCCCCTTAATCCATACGGTTTTCTTTGAAATCTTTTAATTAATCTGTGCTCTGCATTCTTTCTTATAAATCTTCTTTCTTACGGTTAAACAACGTTGAAAACAATCTGCTCTAAAAGTCAATTCTCTCTTTATATCCAATTCCAGATAAAATCTCTCATATGAGCCTCAGGAATTACTGCTGGCCATCGGAGGTTTACACATATTCATCTCTGCATTTGCTTTTACAAATTCACCCATGGCGAATGGCCTTTTTTGTCATAATGCTTTGCATTTAAATAGTTCATTACATTAAGAAATTTCAATTAATTCTGCTCATACCTCCATGTTAAAGAAAGCAATCGTTTCTGTGATCATATTATTGATGGAGAAACTGTAGTTCAGAGAGTTTAAAAGACGTACCCAGTGATAGCCAGCGAGGGAAATTCAGTTGATGATAACAAGCCAGGATAATCTACTGTTCAGCAGTGTTCATTCTGTTCTTGAAGCAGGCTTTTCTCAGTATGTATAATGAAGTTCGGGAAGAATCTCAGATAAAAACTGTGAAGGACTTTTTTATTTTAATATAAAACATTTAAGGATTAGAGTCATCAGAGTATAAAGTATATAGCTGAGGACTTCCACACCTACCACATTTTCCCAATTCAAATCGTACTCATTATCTTTTCTTAGAGAAATAGGGTTTTGAAAGGAGGGGAGTTATTTCTAGACACTGGAACTTATAAAAGCATTATGAGCAAAGTGGCAACAATCAATAATAGGAAGGCAGGTTAAGGAGGGGTATATATTAAACTAAATTTATGCATGGACAAGAACAGACTAGTTAGACTTAAAGGCAGAAAATTCTAGCATGAGGAGAGACGATATCATCTTAAAATCTCCTATTAAATTGTAGAATATTCTGAGTAGACAGCAGTATAACAAACCACTTCAGAGAGGTTTATCCAAAGGTAGAAATCACTTGATAACCGAGAGCAGAGCTCTGAGATACCGACTTAAAGAACATAGAATATTTTCAGGAGGGATGATTGAGAAGGCGGCAAGGACTGTTGTCAAGTCCTGTAGTTAAGGAGCGCCAGGGGTCACTGGATTCCTCGGTAAAGTGCTCAGGGAAAGTTACAGACAAATTTTACCTGTATGGAACTCTACTTAGAGAAAACTGCAGTGATAATCTTTCCACGCGGGTCAAAGCAAAGAGTGTATGTAAACTGAAAAGAGAAAGCTTTGAGACCATGAATGCTGGGACCTCCGTTTCCATGTCAATTTCACAGATCTGGGATATATATATATCTATCCATCTCAGAATCCTGGACATATTTTTTTTTAGATTTGATTTTTTTTAAGTTTGAAATTAAGTATTAAAAGCACCTCAATTTTTTAGACAATTAGACAGTATTCATACATTTTGAATAATTGTGTGTTTTAAATTTCAAATAATGCTTTGTTAAATTACTTGTCATGACCTATTCATATGAATGCTAGTTATGCATTCATTGTAATATCTTACATTCTTTAAAGATCTGATTAGAAAGGAAATCAGTGCAATATAGTGATTGCTAATAATATAGCTTTTTTTCCTGCTTAAAAGATAATTATTTCAATGTTGCAAAAATGATCAATGAGCTGCTGAAAAGCAATAGTAAGGATGAATTGTTTGAACAAGTGAACATTGAAATTCTTGCAAAAAAGTAGAATTATAAAAATTGTCAACTTTAGGGCACATCAATTTTATTCAATCCCCTCTTCTGGCAAGCATAATTCTTCCTTAGATTAATACAATCTCCTACTCGTTTTATCCTCCTTTCCCTGCATTCTTACTCCACTATAATTGTGTTTTCTGTTATTAAAATTCCTGTGCAATGATACAGCTTAAATTTTAATATCAATGAGCTGTTCTTTCTTAGTTATCTTGAGTATTATTTTGATTTCATTTTAAAAAAGCGCATATTCTCGCAGCTTCTCTGCTCTTTCCATCAAATATGGCTCTTTCCTAAGAATGATACTTATCCTACTTTGCTCCTCATTAGCTCTTGGCATGGATGCACTTGATGTATTTGCTAGCAGATTATCTACCATAAGTAATAAAATATTCTGGCACCACAAGACTATTTATGTGAATCAAACAAATGCTTTCTGTGCTTTTTTCTTCTTACATACATTTTTCATTCACTCATGCAAACCTTTACTCCAAATGGGAATTAAGTTATAAAATAGTTATTTATATTCTTAAATAAATTATTCAAAGTAATCAATGCTAGGTTTTCTTTAAGGACATACAACTTCTTTATGTATCCTTGGGAGAGGAAACTCACTTCCATCACACAGGCCAAAGCACCACCACCTTGAAAATCACATTTCTTATTAGGGTGAGTTTGAGACAGCTTACGTAGTTCTCTTAGTTATTCAGCTAGTTGAGCAAGAGTTCAAAATATTGGTATTTATTCTTCTATTCAGGTTGTCAATAGGAATTCCTCCCAGGCTAAAATCAAACTATTTATCGCAATGTTTATCATGACTATTTCATTCTGTGGTTCACATAGTGTTCTGAGTGAATAAAATAGTGCAAATATAGAATACATTTTAGCCATGTTTCTCACTTATAAATTCTTTTTTTTAAAAAGATTTTATTTATTTGAGAGAGCGAGAATGAGAGAGAGAGAGAGCACATGAGAGGGGGGAGGGCTAGAGGGAGAAGCAGGCTCCTCACCGAGCAGGGAGCCCGATGTGGGACTTGACTCGATCCCGGGACTCCAGGATCATGACCTGAGCCGAAGGCAGTTGCTTAACCAACGGAGCCACCCAGGCGCCCCTCTCACTTATAAATTCTATTTAGCCTGAAAAGAATTAACTTGGGAGATGATGGATAATTAGGCACCACAAGGAATTATGAAAAAAAATTATTGAACATGTTGGAGAAGCAGGTGGCTCTATGTACATTGGTAAGAACTAAATTCAAATATGCTGGCCTTGTAGATTCCTCCCGTAATCCCCCAAGGCTATCCATAGACATTTTTTGTGTGTGTATTTTCAAATTACAGGTAAGTTGGCAAGCTAACTCAATTAAATAAGGGTAGAGAAACAAGAAATGAGGAAACAGAACAGGAGAACAGATGAAAAGAAGAAACTGAGCTGGGTGGCAAAATTAATCCAGGACAGGCTACAAGGCAATGGCTGCCATCTTTCTCAAAAGCAGTTCAGAGGCTTCTGCTGGAAATGAGGGAAGATCCTCAACTTCTCCTCTGAGTCCCCTCTGCCTCCTGGGCTAATTTCCCCATAATGTTACTTGCCACTCTCAACCATCAAATCTGCTTTTCAAGAATATATTCCACAACTTAAAGCTAAAAACATTTACATAACAGTTAATAGCCACTAAAGGATAGCAGGTTGACATAAAATTTCAAAAGAGAATTATCTGGTTTGAAGAAATTATTATAGACTGAATGTTTGTGTCCGCCCAAGATTCATGCATTGAAAACTATTCCCCAATATGGTAGTATTTGGAGGTGTGGTCTTTGGGATGAGATTAGGTCATGAGGGGGAAGCCTTCCCCAGTGGGATGGGAAAGGACCACAGAGAGCCTCCCCACCCCTTCTGCAATGTGAGGACACAGGGAGAAGACAGCAATCTGTGAACTAGGAATGAGCTCTCACCAGACACTGAATCTGCAGGTCCTTTGATCTTTGACGTCCCAACCTCCAGAGTTGTGAAATATAAATATTTTTTAAAGATTTTATTTATTTGAGAGAGAGCAAGAGCACACAAACAGGGGGAACAGCAGGCAGAGGGAGAAGCAGACTTCCCACTGAGCAAGGAGCCTGATGCGAGGACCCCGGGATCATGACCTGAGCTGAAGGCAGACGCTTAACTGACTGAGTCACCTGGGGGCCCCAAATTTTTGTTGTTTATAAGCCACCCACACTATGGTGTTTACTCTAGCAGTCCAAACAGTTTAAGACACTTATTTCAAGCTTATAGTCCAATGAAAGCAAGCTTAGAGTTCTGGTCTGCCTAGGGAGGGCAAAGACCATCATTAATCAATACCATCTGGACACAACGAGAATCATCTTTGATGTTCAAGCCCATTGTCCATAGAAACAGTTTGTCCGTGGTTGGCTTTCCAAATTTGAGTTTCCTCATCATCATACAATGTGTAACACACAATTGATGCAATCACTTTTAGGGAAAGCTACAGATAATCCTAGTTATATGGCCTTCTCTAATGATCACTTCAATGCAACATAATAAGCCAAACATAAAAAAGACATAAATATCTAATGTTGTGGGAAAGGAAGCAATTCTTTTGTTGCAGAGGGCTAGAGATGCCACCCAGGGTCGTGTTAAATTTTTATATTGGAGTTTTCAGTCATATATGTAAATGCAACCTTGGGAATTATTAGAGAAATTAAAAAGAAAATGAGGAATACAATTGTTCGAGAAAGTTGGCAGTGAAAATTACAGTATTTTCATCTTTAAAAAATGAGAAAATTTCTATTTCCTTCTCTATATTTAAATTTAAAAACACCAAGTATGGTGTTTTTGATAGAGGTCCACAGGGAATTTTTATTTTGTTTTTCAAAGCAGTTAACTACATACTTAAAAATCCCAAACTCAAATCTTTGTTTCATAAATCCTGGAACTGTGTAAAGGTGATTTCCATTGTGCTGGAACAGGTGAAGCAAAATGAGAAAGGAAAGAAACCAAGAAGTTTGGTTTGATTTAACGTATATGTATGGAGTGTCTACTATGGCAACTGTTTTTGCTTTTAATTATTACTAATTTATGAAAAAATGGTTTGTTGACACACTAATTTATTCTTTTATAATTTATTTCATTTAACATGTTTACTGAGCTTGCCTACTATGTGTGTTAGAGTGCTGAGAGCACAGACATGATCTTCTTTTAAAAGCATATGGTGTTTTTCAAATTTCATGTGTTTGAGAATCAGCTGGGTATTTTGTTAAAATTAGAGTTTTTTTAAACAATGTAGATTTCCAGACCCATCACTAGGGATTCTGGTTTAGTTGGCCCTGGGTGATCAAAGAAGGTGCTTTTTGATACGATGCCCTAACATGGTCCATAGGCATCTGGTTCTCTGAGCATACTTCGAGAATACTGGCCTATGCATCAGAAAAATGGATTATGACACTGTCTAATTGATTTTGGAGATCAATACACTTTACTATAGGAAGGCCAATAAGAATCCTGAGTCTGGAGCCAGATTCCCTTATTGCATAGCCCAGTTTACTTAACACTCACAAGCTCTGGGAACTTGGGCAAGTTAAGTAAGCTTTCTGCTATGTTTCCACCATCTTCAAAGTAGCGTTATTAATAGCACCTTACTCATAGAGCTGTTTGCTGATTAAAGAAGGCAATGGTAGAACACACTAGGAAGATACATGCTGCATTTTGAGGAATCGGTATTTGTTTTTTTCCTTTTTTTTTTTACTGAATTTTGAAAAAAATATCAAAATTCTAAGCATAGAATATGATCAAACTTAAGTTATTAGTATATGACTTATAATGGTAACAGTTATTACATGATACATTTATATAATTTTAAATATCATGTTATACTGTGGTCCCATTCTAGTATTCCGAAGCCCAGAACACATTATATTCTCATTTGTTTCACGTTTATTTATATATGTCAAAAATACTGCTTTGATAGCTGTTTGATACTGTTTCTATGAGGTTAAGTAAGCCCCCCAAAATTAACTACCACATGTTAACATAAATAAAATATTTCTATCAATGATTTGAAAGTTGCCTGATATTTTAAGATCTATTCCAGAGGCAAGGGGGTGGAGGATGGGCAAAGTGGGGCAAGGCGAGTGGGAGGTACAGGCTTCCAGTTATGGAATGAGTAAGTCATAGGGATAAAAGGCACAGCACAGAGCATACAGTCAGTGGTACTGCTACAGAGTTGTATGGTGACAGATGGTAGCTATATTTGCGGTGATCATAGCATAATGTATAGACAAGTTGAATCACTGTGTTGTATACCTGAAACTAATGTAATGTGTTGCCACTGTATTCAAAGAGTAAAAAAAAAAAATACGTTCCAGCATGTCTTACTCTTTTTCTGAAATAAAACTGGCTCTCAAAACATATCTGATAATTATTCTGTTTAAATGGATGAGCTCTATGAACCCAGGTGGTAAATGAGGGACAGATGTTCTACTAATGAAACTCTATAAACTTTTCTGATCTAAGGACCACCCCCAAGAAGAACTCTTTCTCTTTTTCTTCCTTCACTTGGGGAAAGGAAGGAGCAGGGTAACATTTATCAAATGAATTATGACCTTATTACAGGAGCTTTAGAAAACACAGTTTTATAGAAAACATAGAATTTCTATATATAAAGTACAAAATGTAACAGCTCACAAAACAATCTTTTATGCACATTCAGTCTTATTTAAGCATTTAGTGATATCGTGAGATGGGGATTGTTAATCCATTTCAGAGCTGGGGCCACTGATCACAACCCTCCTGGCACCAGTCTTCTGACTTTGGGACCACGACAAGTTCTACCAACATTCTCTTTTTCTCTTGTGTAAATAAGAATTAACATTCTTAAGTTTAATTTCTGACATTACCACTTACTGACTGTGTGACTTTGGTCAAATTATTGAACTTCTATGTACCCTCCTATATAAGCTGGAGGTATTCAGTGAACCTCCTTCCATAGGTGTTTGTGACTGTAATTGAGTTAATTTGTGGAAAATGTTTAGAAGAGTCTTTGGCACATAATTAGCACTTAATACCTACTAGTTCTTATCACTGTTATTTCTTTATTGAAACCAAATTTTCAAAACTGTATCTTAGCAATGAGAAATTTTCATCTCTTCAGCATAATCCATGAGTGATTCTCAGATCATTTCACACAGGCCCTAGAGGCAAATGTCTTCCCTCTGAGGTAACCCAGGAAATTTACCAATCTTCCCCTCAAAAATTAACCCAAATCAACACAGAATGAAAGAATAATCCTTTAATTAGAAAAGACAAGAGAGAGGTGCCTGGGAGGCTAAATCTGTTAGGTGGCCGACTCTTGTTGTCAGCTCAGGTCTTGGTCTCAGGGTCATGGGTCCAAGCCCCATGTTGGGCTCCATGCTGGGCCTGGAACCTACTTAAAAAAAGAAAAAAAGACAGGAGAAAAAAAATGTATCATTTATAAGAGTCAGCCCATTTTTTTTCCCTTAAAACATTTACTCTTCAGGTTTCCATCACTTGCATTTCATGTACCTATTTCATTTTCAACTTGTGGAAGCAATGACTGAATGAAGCTCCAAAGGAATAAACAGTCACAGAATGTAGCTTATTTAATACACATTTATGCGTTCTTTTGTATACAATGCACAAGTTAATAAAAATAATCTTAACTTCCTATTTTTGTTGCTTGTATGAATTATTATTTCAAATTAAATGGAATGCACATTTAACTTAATGGAAGGATTTACTTTCTTCTGATACTTTTTGTCATAATTTGAAAGGATCAATGACTATTCCCTGTGATTCAGTTTCACACAGCTTTTTCCTATGAGCCCTTAAAACTTAGAATCTCAATGCATTTTTCCTCTGCTTAAGAATTTTAAATCTTCTACCTTCATTCTGTGATTATGCCATCCCTTGACAATGGTTTCACTAAAAGATTTTCAAAAGCTGAGTTCTGGGAGTAGAGACAGGTTTCAACTTTGAATGCTATTTTCTGATCAATTGGAGTTCCTTAATCCTCTTCTTTTACTCGACTGTGTTCTGGTAAATAGCTGTCAGCAAGGGAAGAAGTTCAATACCTTTGGGCCATGACCCACTTAAATGCTCCTTCTGCTGGGGGAAAAAAATCCACAGTAGCCTTAAATGTCAGTATTCTCCTGGTATGCCCTGTTGTCAGCCTCCGGCCTTCGACTGCCATGTGTATGTATACTTTCCAGCCTTCTCAAATAAAATACTGGAAGTTATTACATCTGTCAGGTGAAGCAGAAGTAAATATGAGCCTGGAATATAAAAATTCAATCCATGTATATATTATAAACAATAACAAAGCCAGGGAGACATTCTAGTATTTGAACCTGGATAATACATTCTATAGTTATGTGTGATATTCACTACAAATTGGCTGATTATTTTTATCCTGCTCATTTCAAGATAATCCAGGATTAATCATCACTGTCACAACATTACAATGCTATGTTCTATCAAATTTGTGCAAAAAATTGACCTACTTTTTTTTTTAACACCAAATGCTTTTTCACTTTGGATATAATAATCTTGTTAGGAATTTTATAATAAATTTCTTCAGTTTCCTGGGAATTTGGACCTAAATAAAAAGGCATTTCTTAATAAAAGGTCCACCATGAACATGAAGAGTAAAATGAAATAATGTGCCAAATACTACTATCAGTTTACCAGTTGTTAAGGAGTTATTTTGACTGCAAGCAGTTCACAAAAACCTACTGGATTAAATGTCCATTTTTATTTGTCTGCAACATCTTTTTAATAAGATGACAAGTCATGATATTGTGCAAAACTGCAAATGTATACATTTTTAAAATGTAAAGATCCTTAAAATGAAAACCACCATTCTTTTCGGGGTGAGGGTGGGGGTGGGGTAAGTTTTGGCTTCTCCGATATGCAGCACCGAGGTCTTCAAGCTAACTTGGGATGATATTACAGAAGAGTCTGGCATGCTTACCTGAGCCCCGATTTGTCTGTCTTTTCAACAATTTTCTGCAATTACAAAAAGTATTTAGAGCAGAAATATTGTGCTTCTAAATGGGCACTTAACATTTTTTTACTTGTTATTAACTTGACTTTTGCTTTCCTTTCACTGTTTTCTTTACCTCCCTGGTGGAAGAGGTTCAGTTTTTATATGACGGTTCAAGATGAAAACAGAATAGCAGGCTATAAGTGTTGGCTCAGGTAAGTTTAGAGCCAATAATTACTGTGAATCCAATGCCAACGTTCACATCCATGGCATGCACAAGGCAGTCATTGTCTTAGTTGTGATTTTATTCTTTCTTTGCAATTTTTGCTTCCACCTGAAGCAGCTCAGTTAAAAAAGGCTATGTTATAATTTTACTGGAGACCAAAAGCTACTCCTGAATTTTCTGGAAGCCAGTGCAAAAATCAAGTGACTACCTCCTACTTTGTGGCTCTTGGAGAGAGAGCAGCATTGTCTCAGCAGGAGATGAGTTAATATTAATGTGATGGCACCTTCAAGTACGTAGAAGTTGAATGGGTTAGTGAGATTCTTAAGCATTACCACAGGTATCAGGATTCTTTGGATCTACAATTTCTTAGGCATGCTTTCATTAAATTAGCACACATACGTAAAAGAGTAAAAGTAACTTAAGTTATTCTCTACTTACAACCCCAAGTTTAAACACACACACACACACACACACACACACACACAGAGAGAGAGAGAGAGAGAGAGAGAGAGAGAGAAACAGAAAGCACATACAATGCAACATTAAGATTCAGCAGAATATTTTGATTTTGAATGCTGCATTATTGAATAGAAGTATAAAGAAAGGCGAACTTATTGACAAAAATTTCAACACAGAGCTGATACCATACACCAGTAGAAAGTATTTTCATACTTTAGTCCTCTGAAATCTAGAGAACCTAGAGATGTGAGTATTGGAAATTTAATATTGGAATATTTAAAGTGTTTTGTCCTCCAATGGAGACAGTATCTTATAAAGATTTAATTTACAAAGTTCCAAAGAGAATACTCATACTTGTAATATAAATTCTAATTTGAAATTGAGGCATTCTGTAGATCCTTTTCTAGGAAAAACTGGGTAGATGTTGAATGCACCATTTTTTAATTCTTTGTTAATGTGATACTTTTATACTCTGATAGGCTCTTTCCTTTCATCAGAATTCCAAGTAATTAAATTCTTCAAATAAAATACAGTTACAAGAAAATGTTTCTTTTGCCCCCAAAGCCATTTTCATATGAAAATATATAGCTCTTCTTAGGAGCATGTGAAATTAATTTTAATATCTTGCTAATGCTTCAATTGTCAATTGGGTCATTTAATTGTAGTTCTTCATGGAAATTGTTAGATGGGTTCTTGATATTTTCTCATCAATATTGGAGTTACATGAAAAATATATCTTCAGTCAGGAAATACCTGGGCCGGTGAAGTCATGACCTCCACTTGCCAGGAATATCAGAACTTCAGTTTCTAAATCCCTATTAAGCTCTCAAACCTTGGAATTATTCATTTGTCAAAATTCACTTCTGAACATTTGCTCTTTGCAAAGGAAATGTCTGTTCATCCTCTAGTCCTGTGCTCTGAGAGAGGCCTCCTTACATTCCTCAGCTAGAGACTCTGGCTTTATGTCAGATATCAAATGAAAATCAGCAAATTGTGGGGACAAAAAAAGTACAGTTATTTAACTCTATAAAACATTTTAGACGAGAAAGGATAACAAATAATTGTTACTAATTTTAAAATTGAGAGGATGAAATCACATCCAAAAAGGGAATAAAAGTAAAATGTCTTTCCTTGCAGAGTATTGAATAACAATCTAGATAAAATTCGATTTGGTTTCCTCAGAAGAATTAAGTTCTGGCTACTTGTAGATTATTGAAATGAATAAACCAATCCTTTTGCAAATTATTTAAGGTAAAATGAATTCCTTGAGTAAAATTAAATGAATATAATTAACATGGGAAGTAAATCCTTTAATTAGAAAAGTCAAATAATTATTTTTCTTCAAAGAAATGAAATTACTGCAATTATTTTTGAACAGATAATACAGAATTATTTAATAGATAATTTTAAGGAACCCACAAGGAGGGAATTTAACGAGTCAGTAAAATATTTACAGGGCATTCAGGGATTAACTTTCTCCTCCAGGAGTTTTCTTAGAACTCCAGCATTTATTTCCAAATCCTAAAATAAAATGATTTTCCAACATCATAGTTTCATTGAACAACTACTTAGGCAAATTTATTTTTATCTTAGAAATTGTTAGTCAGATAGATTCCTAAATTAACAATTAAAATGATGTTATTTAGGGGCACCTGGGTGGCTCAGTCATTAAAGCGTCTGCCTTCGGCTCAGGTCATGATCCCAGGGTCCTGGGATCGAGCCCCACATCAGGCTCCCTGCTCAGCCAGGAGCCTGCTTCTCCCTCTCCCACTCCCCCTGCTTGTGTTCTCTCTCTCACTGTGTCTCTCTCTGTCAAATAAATAAATAAAATCTTAAAAAAATAAAATGATGTTATTTAGAATTCACTCTAATTACACACATGCATACATAACGTCCACTTATTTTGCCTGTTGCTTTTCTCACCTGAGAGAACATTTAAACTGAACTACTTCCTGTTTTAGGAGGAAGCTGGTAATGGAGCCGAGGGAAGCTATTTTGTTCCCTAAGTTCCCATGTGATACTCAAACCGCTAACTTAACATAATCTTTTTAAATATAGCATGGGGAAACAGTACAAATATTTAGCAAGGTTCTTACTACAGAGCTTTCACTATAGAAATACTAATTATAGCTGGATATTTTTCATGAATTTAAATCATAAATGAGTAACTTAATACTAATAAGTAGTGTTGCTGCTGCTTGTAAGAGTAATCAAAGTTTATACTCGGAATAAACATTATCCTTGTTACATACACTTCAAAATTAGCAGCGACTTTTCCAGCGATTTATTTTTTTCTCTTTATAAAAGAAGTAATTATCTCAAAAGATAGGTAGCATTGTTTAACGTAGGGTAGATACTATTCCACACAATAAGATGTTATCAGCAGACTGAATCAGGCAGTCAGTGTCAACATTTAAATTTTCCCTATTGTGGCCCATCGCACTTAGGCAACATGGTATTGTGGTTAAGAAAGTGGTTTCTGAAATCAGATTTTTACTTGACTTTGTTCTGTGTCTCTTACTGTGTGACCTTCAGTAAAGCACTTGACCCATCTAAGCCTCTGTTCCCTCACTGGGAAATGCAGACAGTGACTATTTCAGACATTTGTTCAAAGAACTGAGAAAATTACACGTAACTTGCTGAGCACAGTTTACCAAGTGCCTCAGTCTGTGTGGATGGTTATAATAATTTTTTGTACAGGGCACACAGGAAGAAAGAAAGTGAGGTTGTAGCTGGTATCAGCCTTAGAATATTTGAGTGTTTTCTGTTTAATGAGGCTAGAAAGAATTATTAGAGACACATATGTTTCTCCCTTACCCCAACTCACTTGGGGAAATAAATAACGTCTGTATGCCCCAGAGCATACACACGTTAAGTAACTTCTTGCTCCTCTACCTAATTTGGAGTGGGTGCTGATATGTGGTTGTCATTAAGAACCCCAGGTGGTATAGTTTTGTAAAGGAGATCGCTTAACTTCCTCCTTGGGATTATCTTGCCCTTGGAGGTTTAGGAAGGCAAAACAAACATTGTTTTGTTTGTGAAAGTAACAATCTTATTTTAGTCATTAATAACGCAAATGAGTGTGAAATCCTGAAGTATACAATTTAGTTTTAGCAGGGAATATAAAACAGTTGGGCTAATAAGAAATAGGCTCTCAATTCTAAAAAGAAGATCTTGATTATATACAAACAATAAGATTAAGCCTTCTATTCTGGGGGTGATAGATCATTAAGGAGCAGGTGACAATTTCTAAAGCTAGTAGGTGAAAACCACTAAAAGGTGACTGAATCTTTATCAAAGAATAGGGTCATAATTGATATATTCTATTTTTTTGTTTAACATTTTTGGCCTGAGCGCTTGGATAAACTTCGAATAACCAGATTAGTTTGGGGGCCCAGAAATTATTAGGCTTGATTAGAGAAGTGACCACCATCCCCTTACATTGTTTAATACCCTTTATTAAGAGGGATTTTGTCCACACTGGGAGAGGATCCTGTGTTGTGACTGAGGCCAGGAGTTTAATGAAAGTATAGTTGGTGCAGCTACCTCTTTTCTCGGTCCATTAATCAGAAAACAAAGAAGCCTATTTCTTAATAGCTTTGTATTAAGGTAGTTCCATTAGAGTGACAGAATAAGGTGAACTGACAGTAAACTGTTTCCCACTCTTGTCATTTAGCTAACTCAGATGCTATCTGGAAATGGCTATTGGAATCTTGTGCATGAGGGGAACAAAAAAGGAATTGGGTGGGCATTCTCTGGCAAATCAGAGAGTGGGCTGGGAAGAAGTGACAAAGTTCTACTTTTGGCATCCATGTCATGGATCCATGACTTAATGATACTGAATGCACACCATGCCAGACGGTGTTAGAAATTTGAAATTTCAAGATACAAATCCCAAGTGGTTCTTAAAAGGACTACGTTGAGTAATGGTTGCTGGATATTTTTTAATAAAAGTCAGAGGATGGCTCAGACGATTTGGGGCTGTTTTTACAGAGTAGTTGGGCAAAATATCCCCTTGCAGGCATTTCTGACATGTGGCAGCAGCTAACATCTTACTCAAAAGCTGTGCATTTCATGGCCAAACGAGGGATTAAGGGTGAGTTGTGAATGGTGTTTCTATAATACCTTTAGAAGAAACCCAATTTTACCAGACCCATGACTTCTTCCCCCAAATAAAATCCATAGTTGAGGAACAAATGCAGGTGCCAAAAATACCGTGAGCAGTATTTCTCTTGACCATGTGAGCTTTCTTAAGTGGCAAACATATCTTATAAAGATTGTACTATTTAAAATTTCATGAAATCAAATCAATAATTTTTCTTTTATTGTTAAATCTTTGTCTTATTTCTTTGTCTAACCCAGATATTGAAAATGTCTTCCTTTGTTTTCTTTTATACCTTTATAGTTTACCATATAGGTCAGTGATGTCTTTGATCATGTTTTCTTTATGTATGTATGGTGTGAGGGATACAGTGTGTATAAGGGCGGGGTCACCTTTTTTTTCTATATGGATATCCACTTATTCCAGTATGACTTGTTGAAATGAATTTTTCTCTAATGAGTTCGGTGCATTTTTAAAAATTGATTGATCTTTATAAATGTGCATCTATTTCTGGATTTTTAATCAGTTCCAGTTATCTATAAGTCTATTCTTAAGCGGATATCTCATCTTTTGATTGCTACAGCTTTAAAGTAAATACAAAGTAAATACTACAAATGTATTGTTCTTTTTTGAATATTTTTGGTCTTTTTAATTTCCATGTAAAATTTACGATAAACTTACCAATTTCTATTAAAAAATCATGCTGGAATTTTGATGAGGATTGTTTTGAATATATCAGTCACAGGAGCATTAACATCTTAAAAATAAAAATAACATCTTAAAAATCCAATCTATAAAGATGGTACAGCTCTCCATTTATTTAAGATGTTATAAATTAGCTCAGATATTTTATAATCTTCAGCATAGAGGTCTTACACATAATTAAATTAATTTCTAAGAATTTTGTTTGATGCTGTTTATATGTGGATTCTTAAAAGTTCTATAATTTACTGAGAGCATATAGGAATACTATTGATTTTTATATTTTGGTATTTTATTCTGTGACTCCTACAAACTTTACTTTATTACTGTTGTAGTTTCCAGATGGATTCCTTTTTTTTAAAATGTAGACAATCATGTTGCCTTGGATAGAGATTATTTTACTACTTTCTGATATTTATGGCTTGTATACTTTTTCTTGCCTTGTGGCATTGGATGGAACCTCCAATACAATGTTGAAAAGAAGTTGTCAGAGAAGATATCCTTGCTTTGTTCTCAATCATAAAGAGAATGAGTTCAACACTCACCATTAAGTATGGTATTAACAGGGGGTTTTTCATATATATCATTTATCAAATTGAATTAGCTAAACATTTTTATCATAAACTGTTGAATTTTGTTTCTTTTTTTCCTTCATCTATTGAGAGGAATATGTGATTTTTCTTTTTTATTCTTTTTAGATGGTAAACTTAACAGTGCTTTGAATAGGCCTCAATAATAGCACTTAAAAGATTTTAATTAAATTAGTCAACTATTTATTTGCACTGTGTATTAATCAGTGTTCTCTAGAAAAATAGAACCAATGGGATATGTGTGTGTGTGTATGTGTGTCTGGTCCAAAATCTGCAGGGTGGTCCACTGGGCTGGAAACCCAAGAGAGGGTGTAGGTGCAGTTCAAGTCTGAAGGCTACCCACTGCAGAATTCTTTCTTACTCAAGAGAGGTCTACTCAGGCCTCCAACCGGTTGAATGAGGACCATCCGTGTTATGGAGAGCAATCTGCTTTACTCAAAATCTACTGACTTAAATTTTAATCATATCCAAAAACATCCTCCAAGCAACATTCAAAATAACGTTTAACCACATATCTGGGCACTGTGACCCACACTTACTGCTATTTTCTTCACTGGATTACGTGCTCATGAAGAATATTAATATACTCTAAGCATCTTGTATTAATTACAATAGCTAGAATTTAAGAAAAAATATCTCCATCTGTTCCCTTTTCTCAGGAAGAAAAAGAAATTTCATCAATGCAGTTTTTGTTCTTAGAAATAATATGTATTTCCTGTTTAAAGCAAAATTTTATGAAATAGGTTATGAAATAACATTTGTCTCATAGCTTTTAGTTTCTTTTTTTGCAAGAATGTTTTATTCAGACATCTCTCCCTCCTTTTAACAAATTACTATGTAATTTTTTGCCATAACTTAATGTGGATTTATTTTCAATGCCCTTTTAAAGTTACCAATTACCTTTGGATACTGGGATTGTCTGGAATTCACTTCATGTCTTATAAAATAAGCATAGCCTTCCTTTCTGGGAAGAGGAGTTTCTTTCTCTTTGTTTATTAAAATTATTTATAAAAATTTCATAAATCTCCTATGCAAAACAGTCTTGATGAGCATATATTAAATTTTTAAAAGTTTTTTTCACTTAATGTGAGTCATTATATCTTGTTCTCTTTTTGTTGATAATTCTGATATGAATTTAATTTTTTCTTTCTGATGCAATTGTGTACATTCAAGTGATGGGGAAAGAGTCTCAGCTAAGATCATTGCACATCACTGATGGCCCATAGAAAATACATTTCCAACCTGCAAAGAGACAAAGTTGGCACTCAAGGTCACAGAATGCTGCAGTTAACTGGCCTTTTGAGAAAGAAAATCTTAAAACAAGATTTAAAAATTAAAGTATTATTTATGATTATGTATAATAGCAATATAAAACATGGTGTGATAAGTTATAATAAATTAAAATAGTTTGTTTCTACAAACCTTTGTTATATGTTAGAGAGTGTGATATTGTCTTATAATTTCTGCTTGGAATTGCTGGGTTTTTTTCATGATATCTCTAATGCGGTTTCTCATCTGAGGGGGCTGTTTTGTACATAGAAGAGAATCCATTTAGTGTTAAACACAATAAATTTGCTATTACATTTGGAAATGGCCCTATATGAGGAAAGAACACCATAGTTTTTGAATATCATCTCACACATTATCAAAACAAAATGAAATAAAATTTTTGAAACACTTAGGCAGCATCTATTAAAAAAATCCCCTAAGATATCGAGAATTTGCACTTGGTCCAAGGAAAATAAAAATGAGAAATGCAAGCAAGAAAAGGTGATGTGTAGAATTGGCTTTCTATTATAAAAAAAGTACTTGCCTAAATATCATGGTTTTTAGAACATTGAGAAAGTCTGAGAGGAAGAAAAACAAGGTCCTACTTACCTATCATGAAGCTATAATGTGAGGAGAAACATGAATCTGTTTAGTAATCAATCATGATGAATCCAATATTGAGATGCAAATACCAAATAGAATAGTTCACCTTTAATTATTTTAATGAAAACTAATGTATCAAGTTTTTTGCAAAGTCTGTTTTACTTGGACAATGTTTTAAAAGAGAGATGAGAGGGGGAAAAACAGCTGAATTCTTGGGCCTGAAAAATACAGTTTTATCATGAAGGAGAGGTTGTGTGTTTATCCATTCATTGTCAGAGGACACATAGGTTGCTTCTATATCTTGACTACTATAAATAATGTTGTAACAAATATGGGAGTGCAGATGTCTCTTTATCATAATGATTTCATTTCCTTTGGATATATATCCAGAGTGCAGTTGCTGGATCTTGAGTAGTTCTATTTTTAATTCTAATTTTAATTATTTTTAATTTTAACTCTATTTTAATTTTTTAAGGAAACTCCATACTGTTTTCTACAAAACAGGTGCATCAATTTACATTCCCACTAACAGGATATAAAGATTTTCTTTCCTTCACACCCTAACCAATACTTACTATCTTTTGTCTTCCTGGTACTAGCCAACCTAAGAGGTGTAAGGTGATATTTTTTGTGGTTTTTCTTTTCATTTCCCTGATAATTAGTGATGTTAAGCACCTCTTCAAATACCTGTTGGCCATTTTGTGGTGTGTATGCACACACACAGGAATATTATTCCACCATAAAGATGGAAATCCTGCCACTTGGGAAAGCATAAATGAAACTGGAGGACATATGTTACTGAAGTAAGCAAGACACAGAAAGACAACTGTTGTGTGATCTCACATGCGTAATGTAAAAGTGTCAAACTTGGGCGCCTGGGTGGCTCTGTTGGTTAAGCGAATGCTTTTGGCTCAGGTCATGATCCTGGAGTCCCAGGATCGAGTCCCACATCGGGCTCCTCTGACCCTCTTCCCTCTCGTGCTCTCTGTCTCTCATTCCCTCTCTCTCAAATAAATAAATAAAATCTTTAAAAAAAAAGTGTCAAACTCATAAAATGAGAGAATAGAATTGTGGTTGCCAGGGGCTGAGGGTGGAGGAAATGTGGAGATGTTGGTCAAAGGCTACAAACTTTCAGTTTTTAAGATAAGTTCTGGGGGTTTAAAGCATAATATGATGATTGTAGTTAATAATACTGTGTTGTGTTCTTGAAATTTGCTAAGAGAGTAGATCTTAAGTATTGTCACCACAAAAAAAGTTAACTTTGTGAAATAATGAATATGTTAATGAACTTGATTGTGGTAATCATTTTATAGTATCTGTGTATTAAATCATATTATACACCTTTGGAAAAAACAAAACCATCATGTTGCACAACCTAAATATCTACCACTTTTATTTGTCAATCATACCTCAGTAAAGCTGGAAAAAAATAAGCAATTGCTCTATTTTCATTATGGGGACATGCCAGCCAATTCAGATTGATATATAATCGATATGTAATTTCTGGTTCATGAAGGAGATATTTCTTCTGTTCTTTCGTTGGCTGCAATGTCTCTTATGGGCTCAGCCTTCCAAAACCTCTCAGGACTCTTTAATTTTTGGTGCATACACAGAAAAGAACGAACCAGGAAAACAGCTAGTCCTTCTAACTAAAAGGTAATCAATGAGAGTTTTGCCTTTTTAAAAATCTACTTCATCAATTATTTCCAAGAGCTTTTCCACTATATACATTTATAAGTCTTAGAGTTGACTTACAGATTGAGAAACGAGGCACTGCTTGAAAAATAAATGACTGCTTCAACAGAGGGTAATTGTTTCCTTTACCCACACTCAATAACAGTAAGTGGGTGACTGTACTTTGTATGTGTACTTAGTTCCTTATCTTTGACTTTACTCTTCAGAAGACCTCCAGGTGGTGCCATATGTAATTCTGCCTTTCACGGGGCAAGCTGTGCCCTGTTAGGTTTCAATAAATGTGTTCTGGTAATAGCTTGCAGTTTGGAAAAGCAAAACAAAATACTGAGTACTCAGGCATGGTATTAAATTATGCCTTCCTCTGAATGAAAGAGAAATCATTCTGGTGCTAATAAAATTTGCATGTATATAAAGTAGGAAATAACATGCTTTAACATAAATGCCCAAGGAAAAAACCATTGCAGCTGGCTGTCAAAAGCTTGGCTCTTGTGTCCACCTGGCTAATAAACACAACTCTTTACTACAACTGCGCTTCCAGCAGTTTTTCTTTATTTTTTGACTACAGTTTGGAGGCAGAGGAGGGCTTGGCTGATTACAGAATTCCTTTGGATGTAAATGAATGTGTGTAGTAAAAGAAGGAGGTCACTTTGTCCCTGAGTGTGTGAATGACTAAATTTAGGCTTCAGATTTTTGAAGGTTATGGTTTATAGTTTATCTAAATTTAATTCTACAATTTGATACCTTAAATTCTGGGATTTCTCTGGAATTCAGTTGGTCCTTTTTGGTCTTGAGGAGCATTTTTATCATAAAAGAAGAGTAATTTTACTACTTGTTAGTAGATAAAAATATTAAATTTTGTATTTAAACTTTAAAAAAAATTGTGAAATTTTGAAGTCTGTGTAGTGAATCACCATATAATTCCACCTGGATCTTCCCACATAAATTCATTATAATATTTTTTTGACAATAGTTCAAACTTTGATTTAGGTTGGGAGGAAATATATAGTACAAGAGCCATAACAGATTTTAGTGGAGATTTAGGGTTATTAAAGATCAAAGTTAATTTCGAGAGTCTCCTATAAACCTCTGTCTGTAACCCCGTGGAAAAGACAACACAAGTATGTAGTAAAATTTCAAGTAATTAGTCTTATTTCTATTAGTCTTTAGAATAACTCAGACTCATCACTGTATACTCTGCAACTGCAATCTAGTCCTGTATCTTTATTAAAGCTAAAGATGACTTTATTTTTCCATATTACAAATAAGTAAAATGATTCTGAATTTTGTCAATCGCCATGAAGGTTAAAATAGAAATAAGATCATTGTTAACGTTTAGTAAATTTGGTAAATTGTCTTAAATACATATATATATATATAATATATATATATTTTAAAGACTTTATTTATTTGAGAGAGAGAGAGTGAGAGAGAGAGCACAAGCAGGGGGATCAGGAGGCAGAGGGAGAAGCAGGCTCCCCGCGGGGCAGGGAGCCGGACATGGGACTTGATGCCAGGACTCTGGGATCATGACCTGAGCCAAAGGCAGACTGACTGAGCCACCCAGGTGCCCTGTCCTAAATATATTTTACTTTCTTATTTGCTTGGATCCACAATAAAGAAAGAGTAACTGGGTGTTTTAGTAAATGTTCTGGTGAACAAATCTTCTAGGGCTATAGTTCTACTTTCTGGAGCAAGTGAGGATTACTTGGGGAATATCTTTTGTCTCATCTCAAAGAAAGTGATACTAAAGCATCCATATCAGGCACTATCCATTTCTCCCATTTCCCTCCAACTTTTCTTTGGGACTCTATGTCATCCTTAGCTACTTTTTCCTTACATACAATTCCAGATACGGGTACTTGGTCTCATATATTCCATACCAATATACAAAATGAAAAATAGGATACTATTTTATGAGTTTCCCTGTTCTTGTAAAATTTTTAAAAATGCCATAGAAAGTGGCTGAGAACTACAAATTTTAATATTTCTCTGTGACGTTCCTGGGCCTAAACTGTACCTATATCTCAACTGAACTATATGTCTCTGTGATGCTCTGGAAGGTGATCAATCTGAATAAAACAAACAGCATAAGAGTAAGTTAATATTTTGAAATTTATTTATAATGCCAATTTATATTGACAAAGTTTGCTTATAAATTCCACACATATCTCACTTGAGCTGCACAGTTTCTTTATTTTCCTGTGGTTTTTTTTTTTTTAATGCAGTTATCAATAGTAATAAAGTTCATTGTATGTTGACATTGCGAAGAGAGAATTCTAAGGAAATATGAAAGAATAGGAGACTTAGAGGGTAATTTTATCTTGAATATTCAACATTGTGGGGCGCCAAGACAAAGAGTTTCAAAATACAGTATCAAAAACTTAAATATATAAATAATGCTTTTCACTAACAGACTTTTTTAGTCCTAAGTACCCACAGGATACTTTTTTAGGAAATCAATCTTTACATCTTTATTTTTATTTATTTTAACTTTTTGATGGAAGTTAGTTGACACCCAATGTTATAGTAGTTTCAGATGTACAACATAGTGATTCAATAAGTCTGTATGTTATGCTGTGTTCACCATAAGTGTAGTTATCATCTGTCACCATATGATGCTATTAGATATTTGTGTATTCAAAAGATGAGTCCAGAAGTAGAGATGTCACAAGGTCTGTAATTAGGATCATTGTTTTCAGGACATTTGAAATCTCTTTTACCCATGGATGATTGATATCTGAAAGAAGGCACCTGAACACCATATTCTACAGCGGAACAAACTGCAGAGTGAACTAGCAGAGTTGGGGGTCAATTTCTCTTGTTACCAAGGGCAGAAACATTGGGTTTCAGTAGTCTAAAGTTCAATAGAACTGCATCAAGGTTTAAGTTGTTTCCTAAAGAAAATTAGGCTGGTTTTGATACAAACTACAACACACCATGTAATGTTCTCTTTGTGTGTTTGTAATCTCATGTGTATGAATTAGTTTTTTTTCCCTATCTATGGTATTTGCTTTTTTTTTTAAGATTTATTTATTTATTTGAGAGAGAGAGAGAGAGAGAGAGAGAGTTTGGGGGGAGAGGCAGAGGGAGAGAGAGAAAATCCAAAGCAGACTCCACTCTGAGATCATGACCTGAGCCAAAACCAAGAGTTGGACACTTAACCAACTGCACCACCCAGGTGTCCCTAATTTGCTTTGTTATTGAATTAAATACTTAGTTACCACTCTCTCGGTTATTTTCGCTGTTGTGCTTTTTTCAACACTTTGTAAAACCAAATGAAAGTAAATGGGCTAAATCTCTAATTACTTTTCTCTGTATTTCCTGCAGTGACTGCAGTTTTCTCAGACATTAGGTTTTGAAGGAAGAACAACATAATATGGTGTTTTTCATGGTTCTTAAGGGCCAAGTAATGTTTGCTCAGCTAGCAAGCATGTAGTATAGAAATAAGCACACATCAATGAATAAGCATATGGGATAGATACAGTGTCTTAAACATGTTCTACAACAGTGCATACATTTGAAAACTTAATGGTGATCTTTATTGAGATATTTGCAAGCAGACCTAATCGCTTCAATGGCAAAATCACTTGGAGTGTGAAAAGTTTGCCTGTCCATGTGCCAGGGATATCAGTGCGAGTTGTCTGCTCCAGTTGTCTGTCTCTCTGTGCAAGACAGCAGCCAAGAATGGTTTTCCAACTTGGCCACATGGGAAAAAGAACAGACAGGATAATTAAGTATACCCAGTAACATGAGGAGGATCAACAAGTCAGCACAATCACTGTGGTTGGCCTGATGGGGTGAGAGCAAAGGGCAAGATAATCTGGGCCTTGTCCTATTGTGCAGTGGGCTAAAGCAAACTGATCAAATGGAAGTGAAATAAAAACTCTAGGAAGAGACAGAATAATCCATCTATTTTAAAGATGAAATTGCTTCAGTCAAAAGTTGCTTTGGAAGTGGACATCACTCAATAGAGAAATGACAAAATTAATATGGAAAGCTTAGATTATCAAAATGTCGATAAATAATTGTTGCATAAGTAATACCCCTTCATGAGTGATTACCCGTAATTTTATTTTAATATTGTTAAAAAGTATCTTTTCTCAATTGAAAGAGAGGCTGGATGTAGAAATAATGAGTGTCATACTTTGTATATCACATCCCAAGAGAAAGTAGTCTGAAATTAAATAGATGAGTAATATTCCAGAGATGAATTTATTCCCTTTAATATGTTGACCAATAATTTGACTCAGGTAGTCAATTATTTGAGTGGTATTTTTTTTTAAAGATTTTATTTATTTACTTGAGAGAGGGAGAGAGAGAGAGAGGAGATGCAGGGAGAGGGCCAGAGGGAGAGAGCGATACAGACTTCCCACTGAGCAGGGAGCCCGACTTGGAGCTTGATCCTAGGATCCCATGATCATGATCTGAGCTGAAGGCAGATGTTTAACCAACTGAGCCACCCACGCACTCCTTGAGTGGTATTTCTAATACAGTCATTGAGTGTAATTTCTACTATGGAACACAGGGTAATAGGAAACATTTAAAGCCAAAGAGTGATACCTAGGTAATCATTTAATTGGCGAGCTTTGCATTAACTTCAGGATTTCAAGTAACATACCTCAAGGTAATTTCACAAAGCACTGCAGTAAATCAAGTGTTGGATGAGTCTAAATGAATGGCACAAACTTGAAGAAAGTGAGAAATGAGACCAATAATAAAGCAGTTCATGACAGCAAGTAGGAATTAGGAAGAGGAAATATGCCCAGAGATGCCGTAGAAATCATCCACCAAATTTCAAGTACAGTAGTGCCACAGGAGAAGAAAAGAAGTCACATAAATATTAAAATCAATAAATAGGAATGTGTGAGGTTGGGGCAGTTAGAAAAAAACTGCAGCATAATTACTTTAGAGTCCGCTGAAAATGTGAATTCTAAGTAGCCATTTCAATAAGGTACAATGAAAGCATTTAAGATGGATAAGACTCCTTTACAAAGCACGTGATAACAGTGGTAAGTACTCTGAAATGGATGCTGTTTGTATCCAAATAATACTCCATTACAATGGCTTTTAAGGATTAGAAAGGGAGTCTGTTCAAGCTGTAGTCCTAACCCAATTTTTGAAGTCCCAAGGGAGAGAGGTAATAAATGAGTTAAATGTAATAATAAAGCACTTTTATCCAAAGCCGAGTTTCTGGCACAGCATAAAAATCAGAAGCTCTTTTTGCAGGGGTGGATTTACCAAAGCCTGTTTCTCTGTGCCTTCGAGTAACTATCTGTATAAAAGATGAGAGATTTATTGACAGGGGAGGGAAGAAAGCATGGTTTGTTTTAAAATTCAGCTCAGGTTGGTTAGTAGGATGCTATTTTATAAAATGTGCATTTTGTGATTATGACCCTTAAATTTGCCCCTGCATTTATTGATAAAATCTGCAGACTGTATCCATAACCATGACCAGTCAGTTCTATTGATGTAGTCAGGAAAAGCGTGCTAGACAGATCAAAACAAGACTTCACAATTGCACAAAGGAGCAAGTAACAGGCTCAGCTCTGCCTTTTCTTATAATAGTTCTGTATTCCTTTCACTGCCTTTCTGTTTATTATATTTGTGATAAATGATTCTGTGTATGTGTGTGTGTGTGTGCGCGTGTATTTTAATCCCCCTCCGGTTATCTGTTCTTTACATAAACATTTTGAATAAATCAATCTTTATCTAGGGAAGATTCTTAGAGCAGCTAAAGGGAACAGGACATGACAACTACTCTCTCTAACAAAGAAAATAAAATTGATCGTACAACTGATCATATTACCCATTCACATCCTAAGAATATCCATTTCTGATCTTTCCCATCTTAGAACCTTCATATTATAACTTATTACTGAGTAAGGCGATTTTTAAATAAAATATGGCAATATCCTTGTTAATACTTTCTTTTTGTTAATGAACAGGAAATTTGATTTTATTTACTTTTTAAAATTTTTATTTTTTTGAGATATAATTGACATTCAACATTATATTAACTTGACGTGTACATGATGATTTAATATTTGTATATATTGCAAAATTATCACCACAATAAATCTAGCTAACATCTGTTACCATACATACTTACATACATACTTGTGATGAGAATTTTAAAAGTTGTTCTCTTCAAATATGCAACTTTCAAATATGTAATACAGTACCATTAACTAGAGTTGCCATGCTATACATTACATCCCATGACTTGTTTATTTTATAACTGGAAGTTTGTACCTTTTGACTCCCTTCATCAATTTTGCCAGGTCCCAACCCCCCATTCCCTGCTTCCGGCAACCACCAATCTGTTCTCTATTTTGGTTTTTTTAGATTCCACATATAAGTGAGATCATATGGTATTTCTCTTTCCCTGTCTGACTATTTCATTTAGCATAAAGTTCTCAAGTTTCATCCATATTGTCACAAATGACAAGATTTCATTCTTTTTTATGGCTGAATAATATTCTATTGCAAATAATGTATCACATCTTTTTTACCTTTTGATCTATCAATGGACACTTGTATCCATATCTTAGTTGTTGTAAATAAGGCTGCAATGAACATTCTGTGCATAAATTTTTTTAAGTTAGTGTTTTTGTTTTGTTCAGATAAATATTCAGAAATGGAATTGCTGGATCATATGGTAATTCTATTTTTTAAAAAGATTTTATTTATTTGACAGAGAGAGAGAGAGAGAGAGAGAACAAGCAGAGGGAACAGCACAGGGAAGGGAGTAGCAAGCTCTCTGCTGAGCAGTGAGCCCGATGCGGGGCTCGATCCCAGGACCCTGAGATCATGACCCAAGCCAAAGATAGATGCTTAACCAACTGAGCCACCCAGGTGCCCCTCTATTTTTATTTTTTTTGAGGAACCTCCATAATGTTTTTCATAGTAGCTGCACCAATTTATATTCCCTTGAACAGTGTACAAGGATTCCCTTTTCTTCACATCCTTGCCAATACTATTTATTTCTTACCTTTTTGATAATATCCATTCTAAAAGGTGTGAGTTGATATCTCATTGTGGTTTTGATTTGCATTTCCCTGATGATGAGTGATGTTGAGCATCTTTTTTGTATCTTTTGGCCATCTGTATGTCTGTCTTGGAAAAGCATCTATTCAGATCCTCTGCCCATTTTTCAATTGTACTATTTTTGTTTGTAAAATTGTACTATTTTGGTTTTTGCTATTAAGTTGTATGACTTCTTTATATATTTGGAGTATTAACCCCTCATCAAATATGTGATTTACCAAATACTTTCTCCCATTCAATAGGTTGTGAAAGTTGATTTTATTGATATAATTTACTATCTACTTTCTTTTGACTATTTCCGCTAGGTTGCTATAAAGATTTGTGCTGTTAGTCAAATCTCTTTGGTATGTGATTGAGTCTATTGATACACATAGATGGGATTAAACAGGTAGACTGTATTAAAGAGAGGTCATAATCCAATGACCATTAAGTTATTCAGCATTGTTAGGGACTTTTTATTTTCAAAGTAGCAGTTCTTAAGTTCACTGTATCGCTTTGTATAATATGAAATGTATAATACAAAATGTCATATATGTCCATAGGTAGAGAGACCATTATAAGTATCCATATATCCGTAGGTCATATGTGTCATCTGTCTATCTATCCATCCATCATCTATTTATCATCTATTATCATTTATCCCTATATCCACATATCTACAGAGATACATGGATAGATAGGTAGACAGATAGAGACATAAAGAAAGAATATAAATTTTTGCTATGTCTATATATGGATATAGCATATGGTATGTGAACTGGTTATCATGATTATTCAAGGAACTTTTACAAAGAAGCTAGGAATAAATAACCAAACTCTGGAAAGGTCAGAAATGAGAGCAATTCCAGAGGTACAAAAACAAGTTTTCATGGACTCTTCAGAGTATCAACAAAAGATGTAATTACGTTTTAGTGCTCTTAGGATCCATGATGCTCCATTCTAATTTTCTACTTCATGGAAGAAGGGATTAGATTAGCCTAATCTTACTCAGGCTATACAAATGTATTTTAATCTTCTGTGGTAGGTGAACAAAGGTTATGGAGCCCAGACTTAGGTTCTCGCTTTCAGAGAACTCGAATCATGATGAATTTAACAGCCTCTCCAGAGACACTTCGCGTGAGTAGGATGAGACCAATCAGTTACCTGGTCGAGGAAGATGTGAGTGAAATAGAGTGTCTTCATATAGTATTCCCTCTCCATCTGACCCTTATAATTGTAACATTATTTCTAAGAGAACAGAAACCTAAATGCATTGTTTTGCTTTGTTTTCCACAAGAGGCTGTAAATTATTATGTACTCCTGTAACAATCCAATAGAAAGATTAGTTGATTTTTTATTTGATTTGAGTCATATATAAATGCCAATTCCAAATTAGTATTTCTCGCTAATAACTTCCAAAATTGAAGTAAAGATTGAGCTAAAAAAATAATCTATCTTTGGACTGTTTGATGTAAGACAGAAAGAACTAAACCCAGGAAGTTAGAATCAATATTTTCTTACACTTAAAGTATACTTTTCCTCCCAATCATTTCAAAATGAGGGGGACAAATGGGATTTCAATACCAAAAAAAACCCACAGTAATTTCTTTTGTTCATTTTGAATAATTAATATTAATAAGTTAAACAATAATAGGCTGAAAACTGCTAAGTTTATCAGTTACTACTAGCAAGTCCTATAATTTTAGAGACAAAGCCCATACTACAAACAAGGGAGCAATTACTTTGACTTAAAGTTTGTAATAGTTTGAACTTTTGGCTTTTTTTTTTACAAGATCATTTTTGGACTTTGTATAGATTTTTATTTTCCCATGTAAAATTATGATCCTTGTCTACATCTATTAAGCATAAGATCTAATTTTATTGACAGAAAGGTAGAAATGCTACATTAATAGCTAAGGGCTTGGTGATCCAGAATATGGTAAGTTAAGTATTAATGAGAATTGTATTTTACCGTGTTCCACGGAAGCCAAAGAAGTGTTTGATATAATATGTATGAGTCTGAGTTATAGGAACATTCATACAGCATTAAGAAATTATATGTGAAAAAAGAAATTATATGCCATAAAGCTATTTTATCTGAACTATATTTCTTAGTATTCTTCTCTATTAAATAGCTGACTTAGGGCCTTGGAACATCTTGAGAAATGATGTCCTTCTAAGTGGGATTTATAAATATTCCTTGACAAGAAAAGATACATTTACTCCATATTTTTAGTATGCATTATTTTATGACTTCAAACTGCAAACCCAGATTTTTCCTCCTTATTAAATTTTTTTTAGATATGTTGTAGAAAAATGTATTTCAAATATTTGTGGGAGAGAAATATTTTTGAAAAGGGGAAATGAACTATAATCTTAAAAAAAACCAAGTGATTTTTTTCAATCTGCATGTTTAACTAATAGGAGAAATTACATGAAAGCCTTTTTAATACTTAAAAGCCCAAACTGTGTGATACTGAATCTAAACTACTGCTATCATTTATCATTTAATCAGCAGATATTTATTGAACATCTATTAAGTTCAAGAAACTGTACTCTGTGCTATGGCTTTACAGGACCTAAAATTGCTGCACTAAAATAATTTACAGCCAGAAGAAGCCTTTTCATATCAGTTACAGTAGCCCATTTGTAACCATTTCAAGCAGAACACGTAGCTAAAAGTAACAGAGTGCCTGACTAATGGTTGGATAATAACAGCATTGATTTGCTTGTCATATCAAAAACTCTGAAAGAAGTCAGTCCTGGGGCTGGTCAGGGCATTGGAATGAGTACCTTGGTAGTTCTCTCGGCTTTTTTTCTTGATTTCCATATGGCTGTGCTAACTTCAAGCACCACATTCTCTCACTGCAGTGTAGAAAAAGAAAGAAAAAGACTAGAAAAATGTGGCTTTATTGCCCTATGTCTCTCTCTGTCAAATAAATAAATCTTAAAAAAATCTTAAAAAAAATAAATCAACATTGGTACATTACTTTATCTAAACTCCAGACTTCCCTTGGGTCTCATCACTTTTTTCACGAATGTCTTCTCTCTGTTTCAGAACCTACTCCTGTGAGAATTTCTCAGTCCTTCCTTGATTTTTCCTTTCAATGCTTCCTTATTTGAAAGTATGGATATCTCTCTATCTCTACATCTATTTACCTACATCTATGTCTAATATCTCTTTCTCTCTCTATATATATATATGTATAATCACCTTCAATTTTATGCTATGATTTGTCTCTGTAAAATGCTTTCATATATCGATGGCCCCTAAATCTGAAGTTTTCATATGATTTATATGTATTCATATACATACATTCATACACAAAAACACATATACTGATTTTTATTGTCAGATGAGAGTCTTTCAAATACTGGAAGACTTTTTGGGCTGAATTGTGTCCCCACACAAAATTTATATATTGAAGTCCTAACCACTATTATCTCAGAATGTGACTGTATTTGAAAATAAGGTTTTTAAAGAGATGATTAAGTTAAAATGAGATTTTTAACTAATCCAGTATGACTGATGTCCTTAAAGAGAAAAATTTAACATAGAGAAGAAAATAGACACATAATGTGCACAATGATGACTATGTGAAGACACAGGGAGTGAACCACCAGCAAGCCAAGGAGAGAGGCCTCAGAAAGAACCAAATCTTGACACCTTGATCTCTGATTTGTAGTCTCCAGACCAGTTTGTGATACTTTGTTATGGCAGCCCTAGAGAACTAATATAATTTCACTGAGTTTTTCCAGAGTTATCTCACATTAACTTTTTCCAATTCTTTCAATTATTTGTCATAATACACTAGTCCCCCTTATCTGAGGGGGAAACATTCCATGACCCCCAGTGGATGCCTGAAACTGTGGGTAGTACTAAATCCTATATACACTATTTTTTTTCCTATACATACATACCTATAGTTTAATTTATGAATTAGATACAATAAGAGATTAACAACAATAACTAATAGTAAAATAGAACAATTATAACAATACATTGTGATAAAAGTTATGTGAATATGGTTTCTCTCTCTCTCTCTCTCAAAATGTCTTATTGTGCTATACTCACCCTTCTTCTGATGGTGATGATATGAGATGATAAAATACCTCCATGATGAGATGAAATGAGGTGAATGACATAGGCCTTGTGATGTAGTATTAGGTTACTATTGACCTTCTGATGATACTTCAGAAGGAAGACCGTTTGCTTCCAGACCACGGTTGACTGTGTTTAACTGCAAGAACTGAAACCCCAGAAAGCAAGACTGCCCATAAGGGGGCTGTTGTAAGACAGTGGCCAACCACCCCAGGCTGTAGGGGACGATGCTGTTTTTAGCACTGGAATTCCCACATCCAGGGAAATCTCTCAGTGCAGTTCATCTGTGGGTGTTTACATATATTGGGATTCCCTTTTGTGGTGCTCTAGGTTGATAATAGCCCTCTTATAATACAGTTCCTAGAGATTTTCATAGACTTCCCATAACCTAACCAGGCCAGGCTATGTGAGATCATGTGAGATTATGTCATATGAACTGTACATGTACAAAAATTTGAAGGCATAGGTAGCATATTCTTAACTTAAACTAGGATTGAATTTTACTAAAACTAAGTATAGTGTATAAGTAAAGATGAAATGACTGGGTGCCATCGATAGGTGGACTTTCAGTAATTTGCCAGTGTGATGATGCAGGTCCATCTATAAATTCTCATTTTGTGACCAGCCATATTTACTTGCTAGGAAAAATGACTAGCTTGGATCTGAGAGGGCAATTGGTAGCTATCTGGTCTAGAAAGTTTATGTGAATCAAATGGGATTTAAATTCATGACTCTGCTTCATTAATATTAACCTCAAAGAGAGTGAACAAGATAAAGGATATTAACTCTTGCCTCATTTTCACGGGCTTTTGTTAAATTACTAAGGGTCAGTGGAGTTTACTTAGCCAGTTATTATTCTTAAAATGATGCTATCAAGAAGATAGCATAATGCAAGAACAAAAGGAAATGTAACTTGTTCTGATTAACATTAGGAGTCACAAATCATCCCATTGATAGAACTCAATCAAGTCTGAATATTATGATCTGGAATCAAACTTGAAACCAGAGATCTATAATAGGAGGAAGCACAAAGTAATGATTGAGATAGTGAATTCTGGGGTCAGATTGCCAGGATTTAAATATTGTCTCCATCATTTGATAATTGGGGTCTTTGGAAAGTTACTTAACCTTTTGTTTCCTTATTTATAAAGTAGTATTGCTAATTAATAGCCCTTCCTCATTTGATCACTGCTCAGCTGACTTAAGTCTGTTTTCTTGACTGTTCTGAGTTTCCTTTAAATACTGGATTTGATGGCATCAATTAATTGTGAGGATAAAATAAAAAAATGTATATAAAGTCTCCAACCAATTCTATTATTATTATTCACTAGGTTATGTAGATATTATGTATAATCTATTTTTTTCTAACAAATCAAAGAGTAACTATATGATTAGTTATGCTACACATAATTTTCACTTGTACAATAATCTATGTTGCTCCCTGATGTTTTCTTTTGCTGACACATGCTTGATGTCAGGGGCAGGGGGTATTGCCTGATAAACTTTGTACAGAAATTATCAAACTGTCAAAAAAAACTAAAGAAGATAGATTAGAAAATAAATACTCCTTATTTTTGAGGTAAAACAAAAAGGCATGTCTTAACATTTTCCAACCCCATATATAGTTATACTGGTAAAGTTCTGCCCTTGCTACCTTTTAATTATTTTTTACTCTTTTCTCCTATTTTAACTTAAAACAGATTTTCCTACTTTTTTTTGTAGAAGTAACGGGCAGTCAAAACAATACAAACATTATTTAATCAAGGGTCTATTTCAAGGCTGTATAACCACAAGGCAGATTTGGATACTGTAGGAATTAATCTTAATTTATCTAATCAAATGTTGTGAGAGAGAGAGAGAAAGAAAACACAAAAGCAACCTCTAAGAAAATAGTTGTTTCATGAATTAGGTTAAACACATTGTTCTCAGATATAATTCAATAGTAATAATTTTTGTCGTATTTATACAATGATTTTTTTGTTTGCTTTGGAAATTATATGTTGATATAATTTTATCTATGACAGTTATGATTTCAATTATATTATATATATATTTATACTTCTAGTTATTCCAATTATTTTTAACTAAAATGACATTATTTCACTTTATTTTCCTCCAAACTTTTTATTTATATTAATGAATTTGAATCATAACATAAGAAAATAGTACATTGAGTTTAACTAACAGCTATCCAGTTTGAACATTGATTTGATGACATCCCTATGAATTACACTGCAGAAAGTATATTTGTAAATCAATATTTTTACACTTCTAAGAATAATATATCTCTTTTGGAGGGTGTATAGGAGAAAGGATATAATTTCAATTCTGAAAGAAATATTTTGTTTGGTTTGCTTTCTCTATAAAGTTTTTTTATTTTAATTCCAGTATGGTTAACATACAGTGTTATATTAGTTTCCGTTGTACAATATAGCGATTCAACAATTCTCTATATCATTACTCAGTGCTCATCATGAGAAGTGTGCTCTTAATCCCCTTCACCTATTTCACTCATCCCCCACCCATCTCTTCTCTGGTAACTATCATATTGTTCTCTATAGTTGAATCTATTTCTTGGTTTTTCTCTCTCCTTTTTTCCCTTTGCTTATTTGTTTTGTTTCTTAAATTTCACATATGAGTGAAATAACATGGTATTAGTCTTTCTCTGACTGACTTATTTTGCTTAGCATTATACTCTCTAGCTACATCTATGTTGTTGCAAATGGCAAGATTTCATTCTTTTTTATGGCTGAGTAATATTCTATTATAGAACACACACACACACACACACACACATATATATATTTCGCCTCTTCTTTATTCATTCTTCAGTAAGTGGACAGTTGGGCTGCTTCCATAATTTGGCAATTATAAGTAATGCTGCTATAGACACTGGGGGGCATGTATCCTTTTGAATTAGTGTTTTTGTACTTTTGGGGTGAATACTCAGTAGCGAGATTACTGATAAAAAGTAGATCTATTTTTAACCTTTTGAGGAAACTCCATAGTGTTTTCCACAGTGGCTGCACCCAGTTTGTATTCCCAATAACAGTGCATGAGGGTTCCTTTTTCTTCACATCCTTACCAACACTTGTAGTTTCTTGTGTTTTTTATTTTAGCCATTCTGACAGGTGTGAGGTGATATCTCATTGTGGTTTTGATTTGCATTTCCCTGATGGCAAGTGATGTTGAGCATCTTTTCATGTGTCTATTGGCCATCTTCATCTCTTCTTTGGAGAAGTGTCTGTTCATGTCTTCTGCCCACTTTTTAATTGGATTATTTGTTTTTTGGGTGTTGACTTATACAGTTCTTTATATATTTTGAATACTAACCTTTTATCAGATGTCTTTTGTAAATTTCTCTCCCATTCAGTAGGTTGTCTTTTAGTTTTGTTCATTGTTTTCTTTGCTGTGCAGAAGCTTTTAATTAAAAAAAAAATTTTAAAGATTTATTTTATCTATTTAGGAGAGAGGGGGATTGGGAAAATGTAGAGGGAGAGGGAAAGAGAAAATCCCAATCAGCCTCCCCGCTAAGCACAGAGCTGGACCTGGGACTCCATCTCAGGACCCATGAGATCATGACCCCGAGCTGAAATCAAGAGCTGGACGCCTAACTGACTGAGTCACCTAGGTGTCCTAGAAGTTTTTAATTTTGACGTAGTCCCAATAGTTTATTTTTGCTTTTGTTTTCCTTGCCTCAGGAGACATGTCTAGAAAAATGTTGCTATGGTCAGAGTCAAAGAAATTACTCCCTGGGCTCTCTTCTGGGATTTTTATGGTTTCAGGTCTCACATTTAGGTCCTTAATTCATTTGAAGTTTATTTTTGTGTATGGTGTAAGAAGTGATCCAGTTTCATTCTTTTGCATGTAGTTGTCCAGTTTTCCCAACACCATTTGTTGAAAAGACTGTCATTTTCCCATTGCATGTTCTTACCTCCTTTGTGAAAGTTTAATTGACCATATAATTGTTCATCTTTTCAAAGAACTAACTGATGGTTTCATTGATCTGTTCTTTTTTTTTTTTTTTTTTTAGTTTCTATATCATTTATTTCTGCTCTAATCTTTACTATTTTCTTTTCTTCTGCTGGTTTTGGGTTTTGTTTGTTCTTGCTTTTTCTAGTCTCTTTAGGTGTAAGCTCATGTTGTTTATTTGAGATTTTTCTGGCTTCTTGAATTAGGCCTGTATTGCTATAAATTTCCCTCTTAGAACCCCTTTTGCTACATCCCAAAGATTTTGAGCCATTGTTTTCATTTGTTTCCATGTGATTTTTGATTTCTTCTTTGATTTCTCGGTTGACCAATTTATTATTTAGTAGCTTGGTATTTAACTTCCTCGTATTTCTGCTCTTTTCAGATTTTTTTTAATGGTTGATTTCTAGTTTCATAACATTGTGGTCTGAAAGATAATGGTATGATTTCATTCCTTTTGAACTGGGTTGTTTTGTGGCCTAATATGTGATCTATTCTGGAGAATGTTCCATGTGCACTTGAAAAGAATGTGTATTCTGCTGTTTCAGGATGCAATGTTCTGAATATATCTATTAGATCCATCTGGTCCAGTGTGTCATTCAAAGCCACTGTTTCCTTGTTGATTTTCTGTTTGGATGATCTGTCCGTTGATGTCAGTGGGGTGTTAAAGTCCCAGTGTTACTGTTGATTAGTTTCTTTTTGTTTGTTATTAACTGTTTTATGCATTTGAGTGCTCCTAAGTTGGGTGCATAAATATTTACAATTGCTATATCTTCTTGTTGGATTGTACCCTTTATTATTACATAGTGTCCTTCTTTGTCTCTTGTTACGGTCTTTGTTTTAAAATCTATTTTTTTTTCCCTTCTATGTATTGTTACCCTGGCTTTCTTTTGACACCCATTTGTATGATAAGTATTTCTCTATCCCCTCACTTTAAATCTGCAGGTGTCTTTGAGTCTGAAATGACTCTCTTGTAGGCAGCATATAGATGGGTTTTCCTTTTTTATCCATTCCATCACCCTGTCTTTTGATTGGAACACCTAGTCCACTTACACTCAAAGTAATTATTGATAGATATGTATTTACTTGTTTTGTGGTTGTTTTTGTTGGTTTTGTCTGATCCTTTCTTCTCTTGCTCTCTTTCATGGTTTGCTGACTTTCTTTAGTGATATACTTGGATTCCTTTCTCTTTGCCATTAAGTTTGTGTATAACACCTTCTGCATATAGCAGTCTTTATGAAGTTGATGGTTACTTAAGTTTGAACTCATTATTTACTCTGAGGAAAATATTCTGAGTGGAAAATTTTTTTTAAAATCTAGAATGAAGATTGCTTAAATCTTCCATGCCTCAATGTATATTTCATTTCTCCACCATCCCCATGAAGTCCAAAATAAGTAAAGTAAGTAAGTAGGTAAGTAAGTAAGTAAGTAAGTAAGGATTTCCATACCCATTTTAATATCAAAAGATTTTGGAATCTTCCCTGCATTTTATAAGTTAGATTCATTTTCTTTCAAGGATGAACACTTACCCTTTATTTCAGTTTGACATTTTAAGATACAATATTTTTCTAGGAAATCATTCTTTCTTAAATTCAACTTAAATGTATTCTTTCTCTTTTCTAATTTATTTTATCTTAATGCACTTTAATCTACTGATAAATACCCATTTCCTTACCAAAAGTCACTCAAATAAGATTTTTTAAAACCCCATTGCCTGCTTTTTCTATACTTTTGAATTATTTTTGGATTATCTCTAAATTTGGATTATCTCTAAATTTGGGTTATCTCTATCTCTTGGGCCGAAAATAACAAAGTTTATTCTTTCCAAACATCTTTGATTAGTACTATTAGCATCTATATTACTTAGATATACTTAAATCAAAGAAATTCTTCATTTTACCTCATTAGAATTATTTAAGATTTCCACCTTCCCTGCTACATTTATTAATATTCTCTTATAACATTTAATTTCTTTTGCAATTCTTTTTTAAAAAACTGTACGTATTTATGTATGTATTTTAGAGAGGGGGAGGGAGAAGGGGGGAAACAGAGGGAGAGAGAGAGAGAGAGATTCTTAAGCAGGCTCCATGCCCAACATGGAGCCCAACCTAGGAATCAATCTCACAACCCTGAGATCATGACCCAAGCTGAAATCAAGAGCTGGACACTTAACTGACTGAACCACACAGGAGCCCCCTCTTCTTTGCAATTTTTAAAAAGAATTATTTTATATATATATATATATATATATATATATATATATACAGAAAAAATATATTTTTTACATCCTTTAATTTTAATCAAAGCACACTAGAGGTCAGAAAAAATGTGATTTTTCAAGCAGGGAAAACGCATAGGTAGTCTTTATTTGTCATTGCTATTTATTACTTTTTCAAACAGTTAGCAGTTCATTTCTCTGTACCTGGGGCTATTTCTCAACTAAAATAGATTGTACTCTGATGTTTAGCAACTGCTTGTGATTCAGCCCTTTGGTTCTAACATTGGAGTTTTTGGTGTTAACATTTGCTACATCATGATATTTTTAAGACCCAGGACAAGTCTTTAAAGGTGTTTTATGCAATTGTTTCCCTTTTGGTTGTATTTTCATACACACCATTTTTTGTTGGCCATTCCATCCAAATTATTAGAAAATTGCAAGTACAAACCTTCTTTAAAGATTTGTGTGTTTGTTTCATATGTGGGTTATTCATATATGTATACATAAGTAAAAGAGTAGAAGAAGACCTGGATATTATATCAGTCTTTTTCCTTAAAGTAATTGTGTGATCTTTGACCACCTACCTCAGTTTTCTAAATCTTGGTTTTTTTAAATCTTTAAAAAAATTCATATAAAAAAGCATAAATGATCATGAATATGTTCACGAATTTTCACAAGGTGACCACACTTATGTAACCAGAATCCAACAGAGAAAATGTTATCACATCCCAGAAGCCCCCTTTGTGTCCACATTTAGTAAATGATCTTCAAGGATAAACGATATTCTGACATCTAACCCCAAAGGTTAATCTTGTTAACTAACCCTTGATTTTGAACTTTATATGATTGAAATCATAATATATACATTTTTAACTTCTCTCATTTTTTCTCTTTTTTCTCAAAGTTATTTTTGTAATATTCATCCAGACTGTTGCATATAGTTATAGTTCGTACTTTCTCATTCTATGTAGTATTTCATTGTATGACTCTATGCAGTGAATTTATCTGTTTTTAGAAGGGATTTGCTACCAGGTCAACTAAATCTTTGCCTATAATAAAGATAAAATTGCCAAATCAGATACAATATAATTTTTAAAACCTTACCCAGCACCAAATTACTAATAATTCAGGGGATATAGGCAGTAGTGAAAGACATGACAAGTCTTTTGGAGGGTCCAAGATTGTCAGATCTACCCCCAAATGACCTTCATCTCTTGCATTTGAACATGTTCTGGTTTGGATTTAATATAAGAGAGTAAACAATGCCTTTATAATACATCTGTTGCATCTGTTCCCTAATTGCAAGGGAATTTGATCAGACTCTTTCTTTCTTAAATGTCTCCACTAAAGAGTGACAATAGGTTACAAACCTGCTTCCAACCTTAACTGTCTCCTTGTCACTCAGAAATATGCTATTTTTTTATTTACTCATTCATTCATTCATCCATATGCTTTATATATTTAGAAATTCAAACCGTATGGTATATTTTTATATATCATATGTTGTATGGATCAAGCCATAATGTTTTCTATTTATATTTTTAATTGAACCAGCACCATTTATTGAAACAAATTACCCCTTCCCATTATACTACAGGCCTTTTAACATAAATAAGGTGATCATATATGTGTTGGTCTATTTCTATATTCTATATTCTGCTTCCATTATTTATTTTGTACTGTAATTATCTAGTGCCACCACCATGTAGTCGTACTGACTGCAGGTTTATGAAATATTTGCAAGTGCACATTTTTATTTTTTTAATTCTTCAATATTGTTTTACCTATGTTCATCCTTTTGCATTAATTATAAATTTTAGATAAGATGTCATTTTGCTCATAAATAAAAGATTTTTAATTGGGGTTGCCTATTTCTCCTTATTTCAATTCTTATGTATTTTTTCTTTCTTTATTATACTGGCTAGAACCTTCACTACAATATATAATAGGAGGGATGATAGTGAGTATTCTTTTCTTTACTCTTTTTTTAAAAAAGATTTATTTATTTATTTTAAGGAGAGAGAAAGAGAGAGTGAGAGCAGGGGTAGGGGCAAAGGGTGAGGGAGAAAATCTCAAGCAGACTCTTACTGAGCCCAAGCCTGAGCCCCACACAAGGCTCAGGGCTTGATCTTATGACCCTGAGATCATGACTAAGCTGAAACCAAGAGTTGGACGCTCAACCGACTGAGCCACCCAGACGTCACTCTTTTTTTATTCTTGATGTCAACGGGAAAAGCTCTTAATATTTGGTATCACGTAATATTAGTTAGCTATAGGTCTTTTGTAGGTTCCATTTATCAGGTTAAAGAAATTTCATATTATTCTTACTTTGCTAAGCAATTTTGTTTGTTTTTAATCATGAATGGGTATAAAATTTTGTTAAATGATTTTCAGTTCCTATTAAAATATACATGTTATTCTATTAATATGGTAAATAATAATGATTTATGAATGTTAACTTGCCTTGTAATTCCTGGAACAAACCATATATTATCATCTTTTGTGTATACTCTTGTGCTATATTGGATATTTTGTTTAGGATTAATGTTTATGAGATAAATCTGTAGTAAATGTAGTAATGTTTATGAGATAAATATGTAGGAGGAATAATATATTTAACATGATAAAAAGGGCCATTCCATAGCATTTTGTATAAATTATTAAAAAATGATTAAAGAAGACATTTTATTAATTTATTTTTTTAAGATTTTATTTATTTATTTATTTTTGAGAGAAAGAGAGGGAATGAGTGGAGAAAGGGGCCGAGGGAGAAGCGGACTCCCCACTGAGCAGGGAGCCTGACTTGGGGCTTGGTCTCAGGACCCTGAGATCTTGACTTGAGCTGAAGGCAGATGCTTAACCGACTGGACAATTTTTTTTAATACAGTTCCTTTTATCCCCCCAAATTTTTATTTAAATTCCTGTTAGCTAACACACATTGTAATATTAGTTTCAGGTGTAGAATTTAGTGATTCATCACTTACATATAACACCCAATGCTCATCACAAGTGACCTCCTTAGTACCTCTCACCCATTTAATCCTCCCCAAAAATGAATAATGAAAACCATTTAGATGATACAAATAAACTTTATTTAGTACTTCATGAAGCAGTCTCCATTCAGAGAACTGCAAAATGGGGCAAAGGACAGGAAGCTTTTATAAGATTAAGAATAAAGAACATGGAAGAGACAAAAAGTATCTGATTGGCTGGGGCCATGTAATCAACCTTATTTGGGGTGAGAAGGAATAAGGATAAGTATGGTGCCTAGAATTGGCTTGGTGTTTGGGGATTGGCTGACTGGATAGACTGCATTTTTGGTCAAGCAGAGCATTTACAGGAACACTAAAGTTATATGAATTTTATTTTGCTGGTTTGGCACCCTGGGCAAGAGCAGCTCCATCTTGGGCCTAGTAACTTACTTCAATAGCACCTAATAGCATAGTTTCAAAATATATGAAGCAAGAATTGAGACCTGAAAAAGAAGTAATAAAAAATCCAGTATCATATGTGGAGATGATTACTCACCTTTCTTTATAACAGGATAAGTAGACAGAAAGTAAGTAGACATAGAAGAATTAAAGATTAATCAAACTGACCTAATTGGTACATATAAGACAGTATACTAAAAAATTGCAGAATACATGCTATTTTCAAATGCATGTGGGGGTATTTACCAAAATTGATGACATCTTATGGCCATAAAACAAATCTAAACAAATCTTATTTAATTATTTATTTTTAAAGTAAGCTCTATGCCCAACATAGGGCTTGAACCCATCACTCTGAGCTCAAGAGTCACATGCTCAATAAAATTAACAACTCAGGAAACAACAGATGTTGGTGAGGACTCGGAGAAAAGGGAACCCTCTTGCACTGTTGGTGGGCATGTAAACTGGTGCAACCACTCTGGAAAACAGTATGAAGTTCCCTCAAAAATTTAAGAATAGAACTATTCTACAATCCAGCAATTGCACTCTGAGGTATTTATTGAAAGGATACAAAAATGCTGATTTGAAGGGGCACATGCACCCTGATGTTTATAGAAGTACTATCACCAATAGCCAAATTATGGAAAGAGCCCAAATATCCATTGACTGATGGATGGATAAAAGAGTTGTGGGTGCATATATATATAATGGAATATTACTCGGCCATCAAAAAGAACGATATCTTTCCATTTGCAACAACATGGATGGAGCTAGAGAATATGATGCTAAGCAAAATAACTCAGTCAAAGAAAGACAAATGCCATATGATTTCACTCATATGTGGAATTAAAGAAACAAAACAGATGAACATAGGGGAAGGGAAGGAAAAATAAAATAAGATAAAAACAAAGAGGGAGACAAACCATAAGAGACTCTTAATTATAGAGAACAAACTGAGGGCTGCTGGTGGGGAAGTGGGTGGAGGGGATGGGGTAATTGGGTGATGGGCATTAAGGAGGACACCTGTGACGAGCACTGGGCATTATATGTAAATGATGCATCACTAAATTCTACTCCTGAAACCAGTACTACACTATGTTAACTAACTTGAATTTAAACAAGTAAACAAACAAACAAAATAAAGTAAATAACTACCTTACAAAAAAATCACATGGTCTACCGACTGAACCAGCCAGGTGCCTCTAAATGAATTTTAAGGAATAAGGATTGCCTAATGGATGCTCTTCCAGTTTTTCTGCTCTGACCTGAATAGAGCTTGCAAATCATTACTCTTATCCTCATAAAAAGAAAAAAAAAAACAAAAGAAGTTGAACATGTCTCCTGACATCCTTCTTCCATGATTCATAGATACATATCTCAGTTTTGAGCCCTGAGTTTTTGTTGCTACAAATTGTCTGCCTTTTGTACAATTATACCCGAATGGTTGGTTTTGTATAGCAAAATACTGAAGAGCACTTTGATTTGGTGTCATCTACATTTGTCTTTTTCAATCCTCTCAGTTCTTATTTTTTTTGAAGATTTTATTTTATTTATTTTGAGAGAGAGTGAACAAGAGGAAGAACAAAAGAAGAAGCAGAGGGAAAGGGAGAAGCATACTCCTTGCTGAGCAGGGAGCCCAACATGGGGCTTGATCCCTGGACTCCAGGATCGTGACCTGAGAAGAAGGCAGATGCTCAACTGACTGAGCCACCCAGGCAGCCCCCTCTCAAAGAGATTGCCACCTGGTGAATTTTCTTTCTATTTTCCCAATGGCAATTTTATTTTATTTATTATTATTGTCATTATTATTTTTAAAGACTTTATTTATGGGGGGTGGACACAGAAGGAGAGTGGGAGGGAGAAGCAGCCTTCTCACTGAGCAGAGAGCCCAATGTGGGGTTTGATCCCAGGACTCTGAGATCATGACCTGAACCAAAGGCAGATGCTTAACCAACTGAGCCACCCAGGCGCCCCTCCCGATAGCAATTTTAATTTCTCACAGTGTCTTTAAGGGTTATCATCCGTGATTTTTTTTTAAGATTTGATGTATTTATTTGTCAGAGAGAGAGCACAATCAGGTGGAGTAGCTGGCAGAGGGAGAAGCAGGCTCCCCTCTGAACAAGGGACCTCGGGATCATGACCTGAGCTGAAGGCAGATGCTTAACTGACTGAGCCACCCAGGCATCCCTCATCTCACTTTTAGCTGATATTCTTGCCCAATGACTTCACTTGGAATAAAATAATATTAGGTTATAAAAACCTATCAGTTTTGTTTATACTAAAATATGAAGATCCCCATCTGTAGCCAAAACTACTCCTATATTAATTCTTCCATTGTTAATGGTAAAATTGTCTTTCCACTTATGTGCCTGAGAGTATATTCCTCTCCCTACTTCCTTAGCAGACTTTTTGCTCCAATTATCCATTCCTTTATTATTTATTCGGCATATATATTTATTCAATGCTTACTGTGTGTTCAGGCTACACTAGATGTTTTGGATACATCCATGAACGAAATAGACAAAAGAATGTGCTATCTGGATACATTATAATGGGAGGGAGAAGACAAAAAACAATAAATAACTAGAGTTAATAAAATAGTAGAAGCTAGAAGGTTAGAAAAACAAAAGAAAGAATAGATCAATGTAAAGGAAATCTGGGATACTCAGGGAAGATGAGCTGGTTACAGTATTAAATAGAGTGCTATAATTGGCTTCAATTTCCCCTTAGTACTGTGGTAGGGTATTTCAGTTTCTTCATTAATGAAATGAGGTATTTGTGTGATATCCAGGTTTTCTTCCGCCTTTAAAATTCTGTGAGTCTCTGTAAGTCATAAGGGATTACCATAATAAAAAAATGTAGAAAAGTATTATTTTTTATTTCTAGGACAATTACTTAAATCTTAGCAACACCATAATGTTTTTCACTCATGGCATTTCTTATTTCACGAATAATTTCTGGTAGCAGGAAAAAACATTTAGCGAGATATTCCTAAGAGGAAAATTAACCTTCTAAGTTTCAGGGGAATCACAATTAAGAGCTTGGAATAATCAGTTTAGTTCTCCAGTGTTGTACACCTGTCCTTCTTGCTCCTTAAATCTCACTCTGAAAGCTTAACCTTATATGCATTTATTATTCCAGAAATCATTATTATACTTTCTGTATAGCAAATGTTAGGTAACAAATCATTCATCTTGTAAAGTAGAAGCACCTTTTACTTTTCTCCTCTTCCCATACCTCAGCCTCTTAACTGCAATGACTCATGAGCTGAGTCTGTTTTCATTTTATTTAATGTATTATTTTTGCCTGCTTGCAGCAGTGCTGATGTGCCATAGAACTGTGACTACAACTTCTACCGTAATTGATGGGAACAAATTCTTCTGGGATGTATTAATACAGCTGCAGGCAGTGAGGAAAGCAGTGAATGGAAAGTAAATGGGTTCGGGAGCTCTAGAGACATCGATGTTGCTGGAGGCGGGGAGGAAGGCAGCCACTAATAACTACAACCGAACAGTGGGAAGAGAGCCTGCACTAGGTTTGTTTCACTAATCATTATATATCATGTGCACTTGGCGGTTATGATCAAATGTTGCTTTCCCAAACCAATTAGCCTTCCCGTGTGGTGCTAAGTAGTGCGTATGTAGCCACTAGCTGTAATGATCACTACACCTTTGATTTTAAGCACCCATGTTATGGATATAGATTTTCCCTGAGGTTTTGAAAACAAAATATATATATATATATATATTTTTTTTTTTTTCTTGAATAGTTTTTCCAAAGACCAAGAGTCCATTTAGTTTGGAATTGTAAGACTAATGCTTTGTATTTTTTTTATTTAGGCACTCTAAACTTGGAATTATTTAAATTAAAATATTTAACTTTGCTGATTAAAAGTTACTCCAGAGAGAATGAGTTACTCATCCAAGGTCCAAAAACTGCTTACTGGCAGCATTTGGAGGAAAACAAATTATAAGGTTCAGCATGGTTAGATTTACCAGCAGTTTGGTAAAATTTATCGAGAGTTTATGGTCTGTTAGGCATTGAGCTAAAGGGTAGGAATACAAAGACACACTTAATTAACACTTAGGGATATACAAACAAATTATTTCAAGGTGTGTATTATTTTCTGATGACTTAAAGGAAGTGGGACAAAAAGGAGGGAATTGTTAATTTTGATTAGTGTTGGAAGACAGAGAAAGTATCTAAAGCCAGTAGCAGGCATTATTGAGAGGGAAAGTGGGAGACCAGCCACAGAGTCTTTGCAGGGTCTGGTGGAATGATGTAGAAGTCACCGAGCCAGATATGCCTGTACTCATAACTTGTGAAATGTGCTGATACCGTGAGTTTCACAAATATTGAAAGCTGCAATGTTCTTACCTGAAATTTGCACTGGCCTCACAATATAGTGAGGAGAAGCAAGATATATGTAGCTTCTATATGAAATCTTTAGATATTAAGCACATTTTCTTTTCATACCTCCAGAAGTAAGTATGTTCTATGCTCTTGTCATTGCAAAGTTCACTTTACTAAGTAATAAAAAAGGAAAGGTATACCGCTTCATTCATGGCTTTTCTATCCTTGACTTTTCAATGAATTAATGACATTCACGGCTGTCCATTTATTCTTGGTTTAGATATCACTGGTCCTACATAGATGGTTGTATAGAAAGGCCCTTGTAATTTCAAATCTTTTGTAATAATTCCTTAAACAGAGCTGTTTCTTTGTAAATAAAGCATCAGGCATGAAGTTGACTCACATGTCCAGCTGGAAAAAAATTAATGACTCCGCCACCATCTGGCATCTTCCTGGAGAGCCACAAGTCACACTAAGCATAAAAAATATCACTGCACAGTGCCTGATGTGTATTGCAGCCTCCTGCAGAAATACTCAGGGAATATTCAATATTTGCGTCAATTTTCAGCAGGCATTTTGATGAATATGAATGCTATAGAAATATCTGAATCTGTGTATGAATCAAATATAAACCAAATATTAACTGCCTCCCAAGAGGAAGTGCTTTGATTTCTTTTTACTTTTTTCTTTCTGCCTGGTCTTTTCTTGAGGCATCAGACATCAAACTAGCTTAGTGCTGGTATCTCATTCTCCTGGGGTGGAAAGGAAAGTTCAGGGAACACATACAAACACAATAAAAATAAAAATATCTTAAAGACGTTACTTATTGAAAGGACTACTATAAGGCTTACTATCTTCAAAAGAAGTCTTAAAACTGAAAAGAAAGGTTTTATTTTCAGGACTTATGATTATTCATAGTCAGGTAGTCATGAAGCAATACTAAACATTCCTCATGTACTGAGGAATGTCTAGTCTTCTCAAAATCATTGTGGTGTAAATGATTGTGTCTGATTAAAATGTTAAAGAATCATCATATCTCAAGTAAACTAAAAATCTCAGAGGTTAGAGAAGAGCATTCTTTAGTCCCTATAAGGGGGAAAAAAAAAGAATATAAATTGGGCGCATTAACATAGAGAAAGAGGAAATAAAAATAAAACACGAAGGCTATATACAGTTGTTAGTTTCTTGTCGTGGACATTGTAGAACCAGAATTTTTATGAACTGCTAATTGGTGCACAATGGGTTCATTAAGTGCTATGATCAAATTTTAAAAGAATCTGTCTTTACAACATGATATTTGAAAACCTGATAGGATTCCTTTAGACTGTAAGTCCTTAGGGAGAAATGATTCCTTTGGAAAGAATAATAACATGAAACTACCTAGAGATACATTTCTCTAGTCATAACTGACCAACTACAGTTTTAAGAGATCTATTCTTGGCTTGTATGTTTATATCTGTTCCCTTAGACAGTGTCATGTTTTATAGAAAGAGAATAATTAGGAGTGTTCTCTTTATAGAAAGAGGAATAATTATGAGTGTCTGATTTTTTTCCCAACTGAGAAAAAAAAAGTAGCACAGTTAATGTGAAAGAGTTAAGGTGCAGTGTGGAATCTGAGTAGGAAAACCCATGCCTACAGTAAAAGGATTTATGAATAGAGATTTGGAGTTCTCATCTGTAAAATAAATGATTATATTAAATGAACTTCTAAATTTAATTCTTGTAATTTTATGTTTCATGGTATTGATTCTTAAAAACCATTCCTATTTTAAAATTTTTTTGATAAAACAATGTCTTGGACTTAGAGGTATAAAAAATATTCTGTGAGTGAGTCAACAGGATGGTCTTTTTAAATAACTATGGTTTCTCATACACTTGTTAAAATGTGCTAAATACATATTCTATTTATTAAAATTATTTTAGTTTGCATTTTTATGTGCTCCAAGTGCTTTATTTTAAGAAAGGCAAGTTATGTATGGACATTGTATTTATCTCTACTTATATAAATTATTATACAATATAAATATATTATATTAAAATATTATAAAATAATTATTATATAATAATTATATGGGATCCTATGCTTTCTAGTAATGATACTTTTCCTTAATTATTTTTCACAAGAGGGACGTTAAACTGAATAGAAGACATCAGGCAAGAAGATAATAAATTCCTTTTGCGATTTGTTCTTCTGTCTGTAGTAGGTTGAGTGGTGCTCCTCCAAAAGATCTTTCTACCTGGAGCCTGTACATGTGAACTTCTTTAGAAAACAGATCTTTGCAGATATAGTTAAGGTGAAGATATTTAATGGGAATATGTTGGATTAGTTAGGGTAGGCCCTCAATCCAATAACAGGCATGCTTAGAAGAAAGGGTAGGGAAGACATAGAGGAGAAGATCACGTGAAAATGGAGCAGAGATTGGGGTGGCCCGGCGAGGAAATTCTGGAGCCAGGAGAAGCTGGAAGAGGCAAGGAAGGATTCTCTCCTAGAGCCCCGCCGAGGGAGTAAGGCTCTGGTGACATCTTGATTTCAGATTTCTGGTTACCAGATCTGCCCTAAGAAACTGATACACTCTCATCGCCATTAATTAACAACAACAACAACAACAAAAACAACCCAGTACTAATACATGGAGGGGTGAATGAGGAACTGTGTGGCCCACTCTAACTGGGTGTTCAAGACAATGTAACAAAGTGATTATTTACAAAGTCGCGATCCGGATGCAGGGAAGCCACAGGTGGTAGATGGATTTGGGTACTTGTGTTAGTTTGTGGGGACTACCATAAGAAAATACTACAGATTGGGTGGCTTAAGCAACAGAAATGTATTTCCTCACAGTTCTGGAGGCTTGAAGTCTAAGATCAAGGTGCCTGCAAGGTTTGTTTCTCCGGAGGCCTCTCTCCTTGGCTTCCAAATGGCCATTTTCTGCCTGTGTTTCCCAAGGCCTTTCTTTTATGCCCCTGCATCCGTGGTGTCCCTCTTATCTGTCCTGATCTCTTCTTTTTATGAGGCCACCACCACCAGTCAGATTGGATTAGGGTCCACCCTGACGGCCTCATTTTAGTTTAATCACCTCTTTAGAGTCCTTCTTTCCAAATACAGTCCCATTCTAAGATACTGGGGGTTAGGGCTTTAACATATAGATTTTGGGGGGGACACAATTCAGTTTGTAACAGTGCTCTTAGCAAGGCTGTCCTGAAGAGATGAGGAAACAAAGCACTTTTTGAACCCAGAGACAGAGACGGCTGTTTGGAGAGGGATACCTGACAGGAGCTATGAGTACTGGTAGAGAGATACATCAAAGCCTCAGAGGAAGGAGGGTTGGGGAGTGAAGTTTTCCTTCCCTTTGTTCATTTCCTGGAAGCCACAGGAAGGCAAGAAAGCCTACTTCCATACATGTCAGGTTGCTAGTGTACAGAGCTAGGTTGGAGAGGGTAGAGAGAGGATCTAAGGAGGCAAGTGGAAGATACCCGGCTCAATGGAAACTTGAAAATTATCTCATGGAAGTTGCTTGTAGCCACTTTTGCAGTTTGAACGCATTAGCAAAATAGGTTCAGAATAATAAAATGTTTCTTAACAACTCTTTTTATATACTTGAGGAATTAATAAAAACAACATAAGTATATAATATAGTCTCAAAATTATAGGCATGCTCAGGAAGCTTTAAAAATCTCACTTCTTATGGAATTATTTATCACATTTTCAATTGAAGTATACGTGTAGATGTGTTTATAAGCACTATGTGTTTTAACACATCATGCAAATTGGCAGGTATTGTAAAATTTAAATGCTGAATTCTTAGCAGGGTTCTACTTCTGGTGTTCAAACTGCATTTGAATACATTTTAAACTTTCTATACTCTGGTTGTCTTATTTGCAAAGTGGAAAGATTATTGATATGCAAGAACCTAATGAAACTATTATGGGATATTATTTTAATAAAGTAAGTGCTGGAGAAATGCTTTTTGTAACATATTTATTAGTATATCTTCATCACCCAGCACTAACAGATATTTGATGAATATTTATTTACCTGAATTAAACTACAAACAAACACCTGCTCATTTTCCTAGGTATATTATTAGCTCCTGGAAGAGAATTATTATTTGAAAAACTTTGTGTATTCTGGGCAACTTAGTATTGGGGGATAAATATTTGGACTTACTGTTAGGCTGGTCCTTTTCCTCATGGGCCTCTTAGTCATTTTATATTTAAAAATTTTCACATTTAAAATAGATGAAAAAAATATTTTTACAAACTGCCTCAGTTTCATATGTATGTTGACAAGAAAAGAAAACTGGTTTGGGTGGAAAGTTGTGAGAAATGTTCTAGACATTGGATTTCTACATTAAAAACAATGACAGCCTTGAAAAATAATAAAATTAATGGTTGCATATGTTTTGATAGATTTTCCGAAGGATAGACTTTCCGAAGAAATATATATATTTCTTGAAAAAAAATATATAATTATACTTTGTGGCAAACTTCACTGGAAAACATTCATGAGAAATTAGAGTTGAAAAAGTAGTCGAATTTATTTAAGGAAATAAAAACGTAGGCCGCTTCCGTAAAGACAGGAGCCACTAGAGGGCACTGCTGCTCTATTTCAAACCAACTTGTAGCCATAATAAATACTGAAGATTTAAAACCTAGGACTTCAACGTGGCAAATTTGGACTGTGATACGGAATGCTCTAAAAGAAGAAAAACAAATTTGTTACAGTTAATCTTATTTATCAGACAATTTAAAAACTATGAACACTTAAATTGACACTTCCATCAAACTAATTTTACTAGTCTTTGAGATGTACATTTAGGAAAAAAAAATAGACTTAAAGAAAAAGATGTTTATGGCACTCCATAGTAGTTCTGCTTAGGTAAATCCTGTTAAAGATTTCTACTCCTCGTAATGTAAGATAATGGCAATAATAACTTAGCTGCATAGACTAGTTTTTCTCTGAAGTATTTATAGATACACTGTATTTATTCATTACACAGAAGGTATTTATGTTTACATCCCAAGGTAGGAAGGTAAAGATCGGTGGTCCAATCACCAATTTAAAAGGAAAGACATTGAGGGGCAGAATGTCATTGCTTGTTTAAGTCACAGAGGAGTTAAGGAGGGAATATGCATGTGCGTATGTACACACATGGGGGTAAAAATGGGGATAAAGAAATACTTTTTCCATAAAATTGAAGGAAAGAAATATGCAAAATTAAATAATGGATTATATACACATATATATCATACAAATTTTAGAGAGAGAAAATGAAAATTAATTATTACACTTCATTAATAAGTATTATAACCTTCAATAAAATCAATAAAAAATACCACGTTTACTACGAACTAAAAAACAAATGACTAATATAGAAATATAAGACACATTCTCTGAAGTAGAATAATCGAAACACAGTCAAAGAGATATGATGGGTATGTTAAAATAGCATGCATTGCATAGTTTTATGTGAGAAATATGCAGAGTGTGTTGTATATACAGAATTTAGAAGATCATTGGGGGTTGCAGGAAACAAAAGTACTCCATGGAGGGGGTGGAATCTGAACGTGGTCTTGAAATCTGAGAAAAATCCGGATAGGTGGTGAGGATGTTACAGCAAGGGAAAACACTCAGAGATCTGGGTGGTCCAGACATGACATGTACAGATGCCAGTTAATATAAAGATCTGTCTGTTTTGGTGAGTAAGGGGTCAGAAGGAGTAATTGGAGGGCCCTAGAGAGATAGATTGGGATATACTGTGTGTGATTTTAAATTCCAGGCTTAGATGCTTTGATTTGATCCAAAGTATTTAAATCAGATTGTGGTATGATCAAAACTGTATTCAGAAAAACCAATCTGTTTGCAAGATAGATTCATATGAGGAGAAACTTTAGCGATAGAAGGCCTTTGAAGAATGTATTTCATAGAACAAACCGGAGATGGTATAAGCATTAATTAGGACAGTGGCAATGGACATAGAAAAGAAAGGACTAAAATAGAAGTCATTTGGAAATAGGAAACAGTATGGATTTTGGTTGATTAAACGTGGCACTCAGAAGGCAGAGAAGATGAGAAACGGTCGTGAGAATTTAAACCCAGAGGACGTGAAACAAAAGGAAGAAGAAGTAGATTTTTACCAAGGAGAAAAGAGAAAAATCTGTTCAGTTTTAGATATGGTAAAATGTCTTTCATTGATTAAATATAATGATTCTCCTCAGAGATGCAGGACAGAGCGGCAGAAAGGAGCTAGATTATCAGTATAGATGTAATAGTTATATTTAAACGCAAACTTAACCAGAAGAAAGAGATACACTTCTGAGGAAAGAGAAAAGAGGAAATAGGGGGTTAAAGGCTGAAACTGTGTTAATCCACACTTAACGGGGAAATAATAGTCACCATTGAAAAATTCGACATTATTATCATAAATGGGCATAGGAAAGATCAATTTATCAGAGCCAGAAAATGAGGAATTCCCTCACATAAAACTCTAAAAATAGGTCAAGAGGGCTGGGGAGAATATCATGGAGTTAACTATTTAGGAACAGGTCATTGCTGTATTGAAAAGTGTCATTTCATCAAACTGATAGAAATAGAAGAACGATGTTGATGAGTTTAGAATGGAGAGGAGGGGAATAGAAGTTGGAGTAAATCACTGTTTGAGAATATAGGAAGTGAAATGAAATCAGATAGGAAATTAGGATCAAAGCATTAACCACTGGGTTTCAATATTGTGTTATAATATTAGGAAACATATATTACTTAGGAAATAATTGTGTTATAATATTTAGGAAAGAATGTTGCCTGCTTACAGCCAAACCGGAGAAAGAGAGAAGGAAGAGAAAAGAAAGATCCAAAATAAAGAGAGCATAATTGAAGGACAGAGTGTCAGGGGAGTGGGGACGAGGGGTCTGGGAAGAGGGCTGAAGCAAGAGCCTTGGAAAGCTGTGATAATACACGTTCTGATGAGCCTGAAGAGATGCTAGACTAGGCGTTTAGATGGGGATATTCTTAGCTATCTCAAATCTATTTTGAAATTATATATGGGACAAATCAATCAGTAAAACCCAGGATTTCTTCAGTCATCTCTGTGTCATGGGAGATGAGATGACACTAAACAAAAGTGGGGGTGGGAGGGCGGGAGGAACCACCCACCTCACAATTTAAGACTGCTGTTGATGTGCCTATTTAGATCAAATAACAAATGGAGAGCAAACTGAGCCTTCTGATAATCCTGAACACAGTTTCAGTACCAGAGCATGTTGACCAATATTCCAAACCTACCTGTTTTCATCATTTTAGCCTTATGGGCTTCTATTTTAAAAAAGACGTTTCCATCTTTAAAAGCCAAACATTAAAAGTCTGAAATATTCGGTAATTCATGAACAGCAAAGCTACAAAACTGCTGGTTGTATTTGATCATGCTCCAGGAAAGAACTGCTGGGGAGATTTTCTGCCTGTCAAATTTTCTCTCCTTGTGCTGATCCGGATGCAGACCCTGTGACCTTGCTCTGCTCTTTGCTTCTTTTGAATTTTCTTGATTCCTGACTACCTGCTCAGCCTTTCACTCATCCAGAATCCTTTCTGGGAACTCCTTACCTGTGTACTTGGATCCCCAAACTGCCTGTCTAGCTGATTGACTACCATGCTCTGACCTCCTGTACCTAAATTGTTGTTGATCAAATATTGCTTCCTTTAGTGCTAAATTGCCTCCATCAACTTGGTGTAAGATCTGTTGATGTGTATAGCCTGCCCACCTGAACTCCTGTACCCTATATTCATCTCCAAGCCCTGCTTGGCCTTTCCTAATCCTGATTCATCATCCTCCTTCAGAAAAACATGTTTCCCCAAGTCCTAGCAGAACAGCAATTAAAGATGGTGGCAAAGTGTTTTAATCCTGGATGATGGGAGCGATTATGATGGCATTAAATGGGTAGGAACAGTGACAGAGGTAATGAGTTTGGTTGTGGATTTGTTTTATTTAAGATTATAATAGACATATTACATTATCTGATTTACATTGGATGCTCACAAGATTTAGGGTATATTTGCTACTATTTCACCATCAGAGAGAAAACTCAGCACCTGATCTCATTGTAATGTATTTTTTTTTAAGATTACTTATTCATTTAGTTGACAGCGAGAGCAGGAACACAAGCAGCGGGAGTGGGAGAGGGAGAAGCAGGCCTCCTGTGGAGCGGAGAGCCCCATGCCGGGCTCGATCCCAGGACCCTGAGGTCATGACCTGAGCCGGAGGCAGACGCTTAACGACTGAGCCACCCAGGCGCCCCTCATTGTAATGTATTAACTATTATCCAGTTCTATATATACTGGAGTTCCATTTTATATTTTTTAAGGTCCCAGTTGTAGACTCTTATAATGGATTTCTTCTAGGAGTTAAAGCTATGTAACTCTCTTAAGACAGAATTGTAATTAAAAAACTTAATTATATCCACTATACACATGTATATCTTAGCAACATGAGTTCAATAGTGGGGAAAGAACTGGCGATGTTTCTTTTTCTGAGAGATTTATTATGGGATGATATTTGGACAATGGAAATTGTTCTTATTATTTGTGTCTGTGTCTGAATTCTCCATGAAGTTTTTTGTAAACCTTTCCAATGCCACACCATTCACAGGGCATGAAAATATATAACACACATCTGAAGAATGTAGCATGCTTCTCAAGGTTTGTGGTGACCTGCTGAGGGGTTCATCTGTCCTAAGTTCCACTAACCGTCCTGAAATCTTAAGATGACGTAATGTCTGCTAAATTTTAACAAATTACCACATTGGACAGGAAGTTCTGTTTGGGAATCATCATCCACTCAGTCAAGCTGAAAACATGGGGATTATCTTTCAATACTCCTCCTCACTGACTTCCGTCCTTCAACAAAACAGCTGGAAACATTCTGAATCTCTTCCTCTCTTTCTACACCTTTATCTCTTGTCCTAGTGCAGGTCACATTGTATTTTCCTAGGACACTTGCCATACTTTCCTAAATTGATCTTCCTGACTTTAGAACTTGTTTCCTTTTGGCATTGGTCACATTAACACTCTGCATTGAATACCCTTTTAACAGCTATTACCAGGACTAAAGATTCCAATTTATGAAACTCATCTCAAGGGTCACCTCGAGATGACTTTCCTGATACTCCAGATCTCCATAGTAACTTAGTGTGGCAAACAGGCTGTGTACTTATTTTCTGTGGCTGTAAAACCCCTTACACATTTCTGCCTCTGCATGTGGGACAAAGTGTTGTAATTGTGCTTCTGGATCTATTTCCTCCATTAAAGTCAGAGATCATTGAGGACAAAGAACATCCATTATTGTTTCTGCAGAACTCACTTTAATGCTTGATATAAAGTGGGCACTCAGTAAATGCTTGTTAAAGAAACAAGTAAGTGTATACATCTGCTTTTATGCTTTAGTTTCCATGGGCAAGGGTTTTTATTTTTATGTTACATTTGACAAATATGTGGCAAAATAAGTAACAAATGTGTGGCAGGTGCATAACAAATATTTGTTCAATAACTACATCAATATACTGTAACTATTTCCTCCTTCATGGTCTTATGTGAGGAGAGCTCATATCATATATATCTCTTCCCAATAATTTGATTGTACCTTGTGACAATATTTTAGATTTTATTGTAAAAAATTGTGGTGGAAAGGTTAGCCAAATTTTATTGTAGAAACTTTGGGGAATCCTAAGCATTTCCAAGATAGAAAAAGGTAATTTAAGATGAAATGGAATTAGAATGAAAATTATATAGGACATCAATTTTCTCCTCAAATACTAAATGATTAATATACTGTAATAGAAGATATATATCATAAAATATGATTACATTGGAAACTGCTCTTTGGGTGAGGAGATATCTATGAAGAGCTTGGCATATGGTGGGAAGGAGATTGATTTTCTTTCGACCTCATACCACCATTTGCTACTCTGGCAATTTAGGACTAAAAATAATTGAGGTGGTGGACAGGCAGGATTATTTCAACTCAATTTATCATTTGACACATATTCTTTGTTTGTTGCTATAATTGCACTTTTGAGTTGTTTTGTAATCCTTCATGTGCCTGCTACCTTGCTAAAACTGTGAAAACCTGCTCTCCAATTTTATTCTGTGTCTTATTCATGTTTATATATCAAGCACATAGCACAGTTTATAAGTCAGAGGAGGAGCTCACCATATACTTTTTTAAATGCTTGAACGAATACATTTTTTGATCAACAATGTATAAGTCACTAGTAAATACTACCAGGCATGCAAGCGTGAGTAAGAAGCGTTTCCTTTATTCAGCAGGATGGAGAGGAAATGAAAAGGGAATGGGTGGGATGGGTATTACACAAAGAAACTCGACAGATGTTATGGGGAAGAATACATAAATAGCACAATGGCCATCGTTACAGCTTGATTTAGATCTCCAGTTCATATTGACAAGCAAAGGCCAAAATTAATGCAGACTAGGCTTCTGTCAGGAGACAATGGTGCTCCGGACCCTAGATTTTTGGATTCATCAAGTTCCAAAAATATTTTGATATGTTAGATCTATAAGGTAAATCTAATACAGTAACATTTAAGAATGATAAATAGAGGAGCACATGGCTGGCTCAGTCAGAAGAGCATGTGACTCTTGATCACGGGGTCGTGAGTTCCAGCCCCATGTTGGGTGTAGAGACTGCATAAATAAATAAATAAATAAATAAATAAATAAATAAATAAATAAGAGTGGTAAATAGAAAGTCCTATGTAACCAAGTGCAAAATGAAAGAATGGGTAAAAAAAAAAAAATCTTAGATGTTTTCAAAACTCGAAGGCCAATACAAATCAACAGTGAATTTATTTCTAAATTTATAAATATCAAACTTCACTGAAGGCATGGTATCTACAAAACAGATCATTCCCTTTCTACTCCCTACATTTTGGAATTTACCACATGCATTGACATTGTGTTGATTCATTGTTTGCTTAATTTATATCTTGCCTAATTTCCAAAATGATTTGAGATAACTACCTACAGAGTCAGTGTAAAAACTAATATACATATATGAAACAGCAGGGGTAGTTTACTTTTAAAAAAGTTGCCTAGGCACATTTTCCTTGGAGTATGGTATAATTGACCAATTCAACTCTCCTAGCATTTCTAGGAGAGTTGATACTAGATACATGGAAAGAATATTCTTTTTTTTCTTTGAGGCTTGTATTTTATTTTAATTTTTAAATTTTTTATTGTTATGTTAATCACCATACATTACATCATTAGTTTTTGATATAGTGTTCCATGATTCATTGTTTGTGCATAACACCCAGTGCTCTACGCAGAACGTGACCTCTTTAATACCCATCACCGGGCTAACACATCCCCCCACACCCCTTCCCTCTAGAACCCTCAGTTTGTTTTTTAGAGTCCATCATCCCTCATGGTTCATCTCCCCTTCCGATTTACCCCCCTTCATTCTTCCCCTCCGGATATCTTCTTCTTCTTCTTTTTTTTTTTTTCTTAACATATATTGCATTATTTGTTTCAGAGGTACAGATCAGTGATTCAACAGTTTTGCACAATTCACAGCGCTCACCATAGCACAAACCCTCCCTAATGTCTATCACCCAGCCACCCCCTCCCTCCCACCCCCCACCACTCCAGCAACCCTCAGTTTGTTTCCTGAGATTAAGAATTCCTCATATCAGTAAGGTCATATGATACATGCCTTTCCCTGATTGACTTATTTCACTCAGCATAACATCCTCCAGTTCTATCCAAGTCATTGCAAATGGCAAGATCTCATTCCTTTTGATGGCTGCATAATATTCCACTGGGTATATATACCACCTCTTCTTTATCCATTCATCTGTCGATGGACATCTTGGCTCTTTCTACAGTTTGGCTATTGTGGACATTGCTGCTATAAACATTGGGGTGCACGTACCCCTTTGGATCCCTACATTTGTATCTTTGGGGTCAATACCCAGTAGTGCAATTGCTGGATCGTATGGTAGCTCTATTTTCAACTTTTTGAGGAACCTCCATACTGTTTTCCAGAGGGGTTGCACCAGCTTGCATTCCCACCAACAGTGTAGGAGGGTTCCCCTTTCTCTGCATCCTCCCCAACATTTGTCGTTTCCTGACTTGTTAATTTTAGCCATTCTGACTGGTGTGAGGTGGAATCTCATTGAGGTTTTGATTTGGATTTCCCTGATGCTGACAACGTTGGCATGTGTCTGTTGGCCATTTGGATGTCTTCTTTGGAAAAATGTCTGCTCATGTCTTCTGCCCATTTCTTGATTGGATTATTTGGTCTTTGGGTGTTGAGTTTGATAGGTTCTTTATAGATTTTGGATACTAGCCCTTTATCTGATATGTCATTTGCAAATATTTTCTCCCATTCTGTTGGTTGTCTTTTGGTTTTGTTGACTGTTTCTTTTGCTGTGCAAAAGCTTTTGATCTTGATGAAATCCCAATAGTTCATTTTTGCCCTTTCTTTCCTTGCCTTTGGCAATGTTTCTAGGAAGAAGTTGCTGCGGCTGAGGTTGAAGAGGTTGCTGCCTGTGTTCTCCTTAGGATTTTGATGGACTCCTGTCTCACATCTAGGTCTTTCAACCATTTGGAGTCTATTTTTGTGTGTGGTGTAAGGAAATGGTCCAGTTTCATTCTTCTGCCTGTGGCTCTCCAATTTTCCCAACACCATTTATTGAAGAGACAGTCTTTTTTCCATTGGACATTCTTTCCTGCTTTGTCAAAGATGAGTTGACCATAGAGTTGAGGGTCCATTTCTGGGCTCTCGATTCTGTTCCATTGATCTATGTGTCTGTTTTTTTTGCCAGTACCATACTGTCTTGATGATGACAGCTTGTAATAGAACTTGAAGTCCGGAATTGTGATGCCACCAGATTTGCTTTTCTTTTTCAACTTTCCTCTGGGTATTTGGGGTCTTCTCTGGTTCCATAGAAATTTTAGGATTATTTGTTCCATTTCTTTGAAAAAAGTGGATGGTATTTTGATGGGGATTGCATTGAATGTGTAGATTGCTCTAGGTAGCATTGACACCTTCACAATGTTTGTTCTTCCAATCCATGAGCATGGAACGTTTTTCCATTTCTTTGTGTCTTCCTCAATTTCTTTCATGAGTATTTTATAGTTTTCTGAGTACAGATCCTTTGCCTCTTTGGTTAGATTTATTCCTAGGTATCTAATGGTTTTGGGTGCAATTGTAAATGGAATTGACTCTTTAATTTCTCTCTTTTCTGTCTTGTTGTTGGTGTATAGGAATGCCACTGATTTCTGTGCATTGATTTTATATCCTGCCACTTTACTGAATTCCTGTATGAGTTCTAGCAGATTTGGGGGGGAGTCTTTTGGGTTTTCCACATAAAGTATCATATCATCTGCAAAGAGTGAGAGTTTTACTTCCTCTTTGCCGATTTGGATGCCTTTGATTTCTTTTTGTTGTCTGATTGCTGTGGCTAGGACTTCTAATACTATGTTGAATAGCAATGATGATAGTGGACATCCTTGCCGCGTTCGTGACCTTAGGGGAAGAGGTCTCAGTTTTTCCCCTTGAAGAATGATATTCGCTGTAGGTTTTTCATAGATGGCTTTTATGATATTGAGGTAGGTACCCTCTATTCCTATACTCTGAACAGTTTTGATCAAGAAAGGATGCTGCACTTTGTCAAATGCTTTTTCTGCATCTATTGAGAGGATCATATGATCCTTGTTCTTTCTTTTGTTAATGTATTGTATCACGCTGATTGATTTGCGGATGTTGAACCAACCTTGCAGCCCAGGGATAAATCCCAGTTGGTCGTGGTGAATAATCCTTTTAATGTACTGTTGGATCCTATTGGCTAGTATTTTGGTGAGAATTTTTGCATCCATGTTCATCAAGGATATTGGTCTGTAATTCTCCTTTTTGATAGGGTCTTTGTCTGGCTTTGGGATCAAGGTAATGGTGGCCTCATAAAATGAGTTTGGAAGTTTTCCTTCCATTTCTACTTTTTGGAACAGTTTCAGGAGAACAGGTATTAATTCTTCTTTAAATGTTTGGTAGAATTCCCCTGGGAAGCCATCTGGCCCTGGGCTTTTGTTTGTTGGGAGATATTTGATGACTGCTTCAATTTTCTTAGTGGTTATAGGTCTGTTCAGGTTTTCTATTTCTTCCTGGTTCAGTTGTGGTACTTGATACATCTCTAGGAATGCATCCATTTCTTCCAGGCTATCTAATTTGCTGGCATATAGTTGCTCATAATATGTTCTTATAATTGCTTGTTTTTCTTTGGTGTTGGTTGTGATCTCTCCTCTTTTATTCATGATTTTGTTGATTTGGGTCATTTCTCTTTTCTTTTTGATAAGTCTGGCCAGGGGTTTATCAATCTTGTTAATTCTTTCAAAGAACAAGCTCCTAGTTTCGTTGATCTGTTCTACTGTTCTTTTTGGTTTCTATTTCATTGATTTCTGCTCTGATCTTTATTATTTCTCTTCTCCTTCTGGGTTTAGGCTTTATTTGCTGTTTTTTCTCTAGCTCCTTTAGGTGCAGGGTTAGGTTGTGTATTTGAGACCTTTCTTGTTTCTTGAGAAAGGCTTGTATTGCTATATACTTTCCTCTTAGGACGGCTTTTGCTGTATCCCAAAGATTTTGAACAGTTGTGGTTTCATTTGGTTCCATGATTTTTTTAAATTCTTCTTTAATTTCCTGGTTGACCCATTCATTCTTTAGTAGGATGCCCTTTCGTCTCCATGTATTTGAGTTCTTTCTGACTTTCCTCTTGTGATTGAGTTCTAGTTTCAAAGCACTATGGCCTGAAAATATGCAGGGAATAATCCCAAACTTTTGGTACTGGTTGAGACCTGACTTGTGACCTAGGGTGTGATCTATTCTGGAGAATGTTCCATGGGCACTAGAGAAGAATGTGTATTCCGTTGCTTTGGGATGGAATGTTCTGAATATGTCTGTGAAGTCCATTTGGTCCAGTGTGTCACTTAAAGTCTTTATTTCCTTGTTGATCTTTTGCTTAGATCTGTCCATTTCAGTCAGGGGGGTGTTAAAGTCCCCTACTATTATTGTATTGCTGTCAATGTGTTTCTTCGCTTTTGTTATTAATTGCCTTATGTAATTGGCTGCTCCCATGTTAGGGGCATAGATATGTACAATTGTTAGATCTTCTTGTTGGATAGACCCTTTAAGTAGGATATAGTGTCCTTCCTCATCTCTTATTACAGTCTTTGTTTTAAAATCTAATTCATCTGATATAAGGATTGCCACCCCAGCTTTCTTTTAGTGTCCATTAGCATAGTAAATGGTTTTCCACCCCCTCACTTTCAATGTGGGGATGTCTTTGGGTCTAAAATGAGTCTCTTGCAGACAGCATATTGATGGTCTTGTTTTTTAATCTAATCTGATAGCTTGTGTCTTTTGATTGGGGCATTTAGCCCATTTACATTCAGGGTAACTATTGAAAGATATGAATTTAGTGCCATTGTATTGCCTGTGAGGTGACTGTTACTGTATATTGTCTCTGTTCCTTTCTGATCTATGCTGCTTTTAGGCTCTCTCTTTGCTTTGAGGACCCCTTTCAATATTTCTTGTAGGGTTGGTTTCGTGTTTGCAAATTCCTTTAGTTTTTGTTTGTCCTGGAAGTTTTTATCTCTCCTTCTATTTTCAATGACAGCCTAGCTGGATATAGTATTCTTGGCTGCATATTTTTCTCGTTTAGTGCTCTGAAGATATCTTGCCAGTCCTTTCTGGCCTGCCAGGTTTCTGTGGATAGGTCTGTTGCCAATCTCATGTTTCTACCATTATAGGTTACATATCTCTTCTCCCGAGCTGCTTTCAGGATTTTCTCTTTGTCTCTGTGACTCGTAAGATTTACTATTAGATGTCAGGTTGTTGACCTATTTTTATTGATTTTGAGAGGGGTTCTCTGTGCCTCCTGGATTTTGATGCCTGTTTCCTTCCCCACATTAGGGAAGTTCTCTGCTATAATTTGCTCCAATATACCTTCTGCCCCTCTCTCTCTTCTTCTTCTGGAATCCCAATTATTCTAATGTTTTGTCTTCTTGTATCGCTTATTTCTCGAATTCTGCCCTCGTGATCCAGTAGTTGTTTATCTCTCTTTTTCTCAACTTCTTTATTTTCCATCATTTGGTCTTCTATATCTCTGATTCTCTCTTCTGCCTCATTTATCCTAGCAGTTAGTGCCCCCATTTTTGATTGCACCTCATTAATAGCCTTTTTGATTTTGACTTGGTTAGATTTTAGTTCTTTTATTTCTCCAGGAAGGGTGTCTCTAATAACTTCCATGCTTTTTTCAAGCCCAGCTAGTATCTTTAAAATCATGATTCTGAACTCTAGGTCTGACATCATACTAACGTCCGTATTGAGTAGGTCCTTGGCAGATGGTACTACCTCTTGTTTTTTTTTTTTTTTGAGGTGATTTTTTCGTCTTGTCATTTTGTCCAGAGGAGAATAGATGAATGAGAGAACAAAATGCTAACAGGTTAACAATGTCCCCAGAAAATAGACTCTAAACAAATCAGAAAAGACCTGAAACCAGGGGAAAAGAAAGGGAAAGAAAGAAAAAAGGAGAGAAAAAAAAAGAAAAAGATAAAAACAAAAACAGAACAAAACAAAAAAAAAACAGAATATGATCAAATATGATCAGGCTGGTGCATAGATCAGTGCCACACAGTAGATTTTGTGTGTATTTTGGTCTGTTAGAAGAAATTGCCTCCTAAAATTTTAAAGAACGAAAGACTTAAATATGTACAAAATAAGGGTTGATACGATGAAGGTATGGAATATGGCTGTAAAGATGAAAATTATAAAAAATTTTAAAAAGGGAATGGATAAGAGGGTGTTTGAAAAAAGAAAGAAGAGGATTAAAAAAAGAAAGAAAGAAAAAGGCGGAGAGAATGTGATCAGGCAGGAGACTAGAGAACAAAGCCATACACTAGAGATTTAGGGTATATTTTGATATGTTAGAAGAAACTGTATCTCAAAATTTTAAAGAGAGAACAACTTATATATATATATGCCAAAAATAAGGGTAACTACTATGAAGGGATAGAATATGACTCTAAAAATGAAAAATAAACTTTTTTTTAAAGGGATTAATAAGATGTTGGTTGAAAAAGGGAAAAAGAAAAATTCAAAAAAAAGATAGTTAAAAAAAATTAACTTTGAAAGACTAATGAATCATGTTAAAAAGCCATGAATTCTATGTGCAGTATTCCCCTAGCGCTGGAGTTCTGCCATTCTCATTGATCGGTAAACTTGGTCTTGGCTGGCTGTTCTTGCTCATCTTCCGGGGGAGGGGCCTGTTGCCGTGGTTCCTAAATGTCTTTGCCAGAGGCGGAATTGCCCTGCCCTTGGCTGGGCGTGGCTAAGCAATCTGCTCGGGTTTGCTCTCGGGAGCTTTTGTTCCCTGCAAGCTTTTGGTACAGCTTTGGAGGATGAGAGTGGAAATGGCGGCCTCCCAATCTCTGCCTGGGAGGAGCCGAGAACTCGGGGCCCCGCACCTTAGTGTGCCCCCAGAGAAAATCAGTTAGTCACTCCCGTCTCCCTGGTCTCTGGCCACACTCCGTGCTCACCCGGCCTGTGACCGAGCATTTCTATCTCTGGCACCCGACCCTATGTGGAGTATACAAACCCAGCAGATCCCTGCGGTGTGTTCCCACGCCGCTCCTCCTGGGGAAGGAAGGGGAGTCTCCCCGGATCTGCCGCTTGTTGGGTCTCTGCTGGAGGAACACTGGCCTGACTGTCACGGATCACAGTTTATGGCAACCCTGGGCTGAAAGCCCACGCCTTGGCTCCGTTTCTGCAGCTGGCTTCCTCGCTCTGATACCCAGGAGCTCTGCTGCACTCAGGCACCCCCGGTCTTTCTGTGACCCCGAAGGTCCTGAGACCACACTGTCCCACGAGGGTTCCACCCCCAGCTTAGCCACTGGAGTGACGTCCCTCAGCAGAGCCGACTTCTAAAAGTTCCGATTTTGTGCTCCGCGGCTCTAGCACTTGCCAGAAGTGGCCGAGGAAGGCCTCCTTCCCCTCCGTCTATCCTCCCGAATATCGCCTTGGATTCACTTCTCCACATGTCCTACCTTCCAGAAAGTGGTCGTTTTTCTGTTCAGAGAGTTGTTGCTATTCTTTTCTTCGATCTCCTGTTGAGTTCGTAGGTGTTCAGAATGGTTTGATCCATATCCAGCTGAATTCCTGAGACCAAACGAAATCCAGGTCTCCTACTCCTCTGCCATCTTGCCCCCTTCTCTCAAGAATATTCTTATGGTAGAACTATCTGCGTGGAAATTTACTTAATGGCACATATCTAGTCAGTAATTAATATGGCAGTTAAAATTTCCCACAGCACCAAGATACACATCTGTGCATGTATTTGACCATACCCTCCTCCTTTTGGCAGGGCAATCAGAAAGATCCTCCAGTGGTCTTCTCCAGAGAGACTTGACTAAGGAACATTTTCTTTTCTTTTCTTTTCTTTTTAAGATTTTATTTATTTATTTGAGAGAGAGACAGAGAGAGTGAGCGAGAGCACGAACAGGGGTGGGAGGAGTTGCTGAGGGAGAGGGAGAAGCAGATTTTCCGCTGAGCAGGGAGCCTGACCCGTGGGGCTTGATCCCAGGACCCTGAGATCATGACCTGAGCCAAAGGCAAACGCTTAACCAACTGAACCACCCATGTGCCCCCTGAGGAACATTTTCTGATTCATTTATACACACATTAGAAATATATTATTTGTTTACTTACTTTCCTCTTGGGAAGTTGGGTCAAAAGGCATGTGGTCAATTTCCTCCAAGATTATATGCTGTTGGATTGGAATGTAACTATACAGAATGAAAGAGTCCAGATAAAAAAGGAAAAGTTGCCCTGGGTTCTGATTAGAAAAGTAATCATCTTTGATGAAGAAATAGAGGAAAGAGTCATATACACACAAAATATGATATCTGTTGATTACTGTCTCTTGAATAATGTATGCCAAATATCTATACAATAGTTCTCATGAAGGTCAAATCCACCCCTGCCCCCTGATTTCTCCAAAATTTCTTTTGTGTGTATCCTTTATTTTATCCACTTAGAAGAAAGAGCAAAGAATTCTTATATGGGTTACCTCAGGGTGATTGTTAATTTTATGTGCCAACTTGACTGTGTCACAGGGTGCGCAGATTAAACATTATTTCTGGGTGTATATGTGAAGGTGTTTTCTGATGAGATTAGTATTTGAATCGGTGGACTCAGTAAAGTAGATTGTCCTCCCCCTTGTAGGTGAGTGTTATGCAGTTCATTGAGGGCCTGAATAGAACAAAAAGAGGAGGCAAGAATTCGCCTCTTTCACTTTTCTGCCTGCCTTTGGGCTGGGATTTATACCAGTGGGCTCCCCTTATTTTCAGGCATTGGAATTTTGACTAAACTACATTACTGGCTTTCCTGGGTCTCCAGCTTGCAGACCACAGACTGTGGGACTTCTTAGTCTTCATAGGCATGGAAGCCAATTCCCCATAATAAATCTCTCCTGATGTTTATCTATATACTATGGCTTCCGTTTCTCTGGAGAATACTGACTGATTCACTAGGAACTTCACTTCAGGCCATGAGCTTAAATTCTTTTAGAAACCATCAGTGATTCTGAAGTTCTCAGTTGGGTACCTTGTCTTTCAAGGAGAACCTGTAATTTCTTCTTTCAGTGTTACACTGGCATTTGGAAAAAAATAAAGTTTGGAAGGGGAAAAAGTAAGGATGGACTCGCTGGAACATTTCTTTTCTCTCTCCACAGATGGCTTTTTTTCTTTACCATTTATAAGATCACTTTTGTTATTTTTTTAAGGGATTCTCATTCCATTCACTTTTCTATCTGTCTTTCAGAGACATTCCTATGTCTGCTTCTATTTCCATCAGCTACAGTCTCTAGTTATGCTGTCATAGGGATTACTCTGTTATTTTGGAAAAAAAACATACTTTTCTTACTATAATTTTACTGTAACAGATTTCAGAACCTGAAACTTTTCCATGCAGGTGTCTAAGCGTGCACACATACACACACACTCGCACAGATACACACATAACACCCCGATTATCTCCCACACACCCTTTCTGATCTTCTATCATATTGATATACTCTGCTGCCTCCTTCAAGGTTTCCTGAGGAAGCGAATTGCTTCTGGAAGCCTAAATGATCTAAATCTCACCATCATTTTCTCCTAATTGAATAGCATAAGCCCTCATGAACTAGATTATGTATTACTCTGTAAGACACAGTAAGTCCAGTTAGACAAGGAATACCAGAAGTGTAAATGAGGGTGTAATTCGAGTGACCCCAATTGCTTCACCTTCTGTAAACTTCGTCAACAGCCTTACTTTTATCAATTCCTTCTTGCACAAAGCTTCCTCTATTAGAGTATCTTTAGTGAGAATACCATTGCCCTTTACTTGATTATTTTCAAGTGTACCTCCCAATGGAATATAACAGTTACGCAAAATAGGAAACCAGAAGCATACTACCATTCACCTAATCGACTCCAATCTCAGCAGAATGTATCTGATTGTCCCTCAGAATCAGGCTTTCTTAGCATAACTTCCTGTGACTCTGTTTTGCAGTAACGGCCCTGGCCTGCGACCCAATGAACCAAGGACACCTGCCATTAGTAGTCTCGTTGCAATGGCCAATTAATGAGTATGACCATAACAAAAATTGTCTTTAACCAATGATCTCAAACAAGTGTTTTTTTTGTTTGTTTTTTTTTTGTCTCCAGGAGCTTCTGCTAAAATTCCTCATTGTCAATCACAGATTAGGAGCAAGGGAACACAGTCCTCCGGAAAGGGCACACACGACGTGAAATCCAATTAGGAGCAAATGCAGCTGACAAAAAGGATGAGTCACAGGCACATGCAGAGAGCATGGCAGGGAGAAGCTGCTACTGGAAAAGTTAGGAAGGAAACACTTAGCTGACATTGCAGTACCAGCAAATGTACATGGACTTTTCCCCCGAACTCTCCGTCCTTTATTGTAGCTATCAAATTAGCAAGCGTGTTAGTGAGAGTGCCATGCTCCCGGGAAGGGGCAATAATTTCTTCTCCTCTCACTCATGTTCCTGGTTGACAGTTCCTTACGGGGACAGCAGAAGTGAATTTAGGCCTGCCCTGATGGAGGTGAGTCAGCTCACTAGCTGCTGCCATCACAGCTCCTTACTGTCAGCTCACAGATGGAGGCAAGGGCTCTTTGAAGGCAATCCTCAGGCAGCTTCTCAAGGAGCAGAATAAGTGGGGAGCCTGTAAAGTGTCGTTTCCCTGGAAACCAAGTGCAACCAATACCCTGCTGTAATCAGGTTAGGATGTGTATAGTTCACACATAAATGCCGGGTTTGTGGAGAAATTTGCACGGTGGATGCCTGTGTTATAGATACACTGAAGCGAGAGGTCTTTAGGACTGTCGGTCAGCTCCTTTATAGAGTCATGGACCCCTTTGAAAGGTAGCATGTCAAAGGTCCGAAATAAATGACTCCAATACAATGTATGTGGGATATAGCATTCCTCGGTGAAATGCAGTATTCCCTTATGCAGTTTAGAAAGAGATATCAATTTTAATTGAATTAGATCTTCTTTTCATTTAGAGGCTTATCTTGTTCATTTAAATCCCCAGGTTCTTATTTGTGGGAACATCGGTAGTGGAGTTTTATCTTATTTCTCAGGTAACAATATTATCCCAATTTTATTCATACTCATGTGATTCAAAATACAACTAAATAAGGAGGTATTAATTTCCACAGTGCAGCACAGTGAAGAAAAAAATTATATGTACCAGGTTTTAAGAGGTGTCTGCTTTAAATTATGTGTGATTTAATCTTTTGGCTGTGTTAACCTGAAACCGTGATGAGTAAAAAAATAAATGTAAAGAGTTAATAGTTTATAATGCTGGATTCCAGCTATCTCATCAGAAAATACATTCAATCAAATTAAAATACGAGAAGAGGAATTCCTCGGAAAAGTTCAAAGGATGATTGTTCAAGTAGAAAACTTCATAAAAAAAATCAAGTGAACTCATGGTCATATAGATTAGAGATGCTTTTTAACAATAGCAATTGAAATGAATCTCTAAGTGCCTCCCCAGTATAAACCCTGAGCTAGAAACTGGCCTTACATGGCAGCTTAGCTCTCAGTTGCTAAACATGTTTTTAACTAATAATTCAGTGTTGCTAAGTTTGCATTTTGATATTTATGGAAAATATCAGAGACACCATAGACAAACAGTCTTTATACTATACAGTTATTATCGTTCTTTTTCATATTTCCTACTTGAACTTTTATTCATTTGGAGTGACATTCATTATTAAAAATGTCCTAAAACTATCAGGTCCAGATAGGTATTATCCTGATGCTAGAGAATTGGAGGTTACCACTGAACATCACTCATTTATCTGTGTTCCCGTGGTGAGTTATTACTAGAGCCAAGTCTTCGGATTTTCCTTCTTACCATTTAATCACCAGTTTATGATAGGCTACAATTCAACTCTACTTAATTAGTCTGTATAATCATAATGGTTGATTAGTTAATACAGACACATGTACTTACTTAGCTGCAATTTGATCTACTTAGGCTTGAAATATGGTTTTGCACTGTCTAGACTGTCAGAAGAAGGAAACTCTCCATTTTTTATCTCTTGCGTATTAAATCTCCCCTTGACTCTGACATTACTGGATCATGGCAGTGTCTGGTCTATGGCTTCTGCATGCAAGTAAACTCAAGTCTCCATTTTTTAGCTGTTAATCATATAGTTCTAAATGTATTACAAATAATGCTGAAGTTCAATGTTTTTTACTCCGCTGTGTGTTACTAATGGGATTTTACCAAAGAGCATGACCTCTAATCGTATTAATATTTAATCAAGCAATAAACATGCCTTGCTCTGAAGCTCGAAGCCAACAGAATTTTCTCTGGTGATGATTTTTCTATTAAACTCACAAGGACTTCTTTTACTTTTATCCCATTATTGTAAAATTTGGGTAAATGTCTGTGTGTTCAATTCCCAGGAAGTGCCCTGAAGGGCTTGTTCTTAACTCTTCTACCTAAATAAGTGAAGTATCTCAAATTAAACTTTAATATATTTTCCCAAAGCTTTGTTTCTTTAGGAATAACCTCAGAAAACATTTACCTATTAGCTAAAGAGTTTTGGAAAAAGAAAGTCACTCATTTTAAAAATTTAAGTGCTTGCATTATAAAATATGGAGAAATTAAAAAAAATGAGTGTGCCAAGGCAAGCAATGATGATTTATATAGCACTGGGAAAATTAACCCAAAGTGACAAGGATGTGCTTTCATTATACTTAGGTATTTATCTTACAGAGAAAAGTGGGACAAGGGCAAGTTTACACAATCACCACCCTGTGTCCTGAGGACACAGAAAGACATTTACCATATCACCCCCACTCCAGTCATGATGGGGTGCTTCTGGCTGAGTTTCGGTCAATAGTTTGTGGGCAGACGTAATGTAAGCCAACTCCAGTCCTTGTTCTTAAAAATTGTCCTGCAGTATCCTCCAGGCTTCTCTTCCCCATCTGCAGTAACCTTGAGAGCTCCCTGCTCCAGACGACGTAGCTGCGAGAGGCAGAAGCCTGGGTCCCAACCGCTTATGAATGTGCTGTCTTCTATTAAAAATACTTACGGGGTGCAGCTCACCTTCTCAAATTTCTTAAAATTAATTTATAGATTGATTCTGGAAGTCATTATGAAATGAACTAAAACACATAATTCTTAACTTACCTTCTCTGAAGATGATCTAAAAGGTATATTGGCCATGGCAGACCTCAGTTTCTCTCATTGGTCAACCTTCTTATTTTTGTCTGTAACCCTGTCCTTCCTACAGTTAAGAAAATGAATTTATGACCAACTAAATATTCTTCAATATCAAGGAAATGTGTATGTGTGTGTGTGTGTGTGTGTGTGTGTGTGTGTGTGTACTTCACCAAAGTGGGGGTATATTTCTCATCTTACTCCAAGCCTCTGTGTGGCATTTGTGGCTTTACTTGTGAAAGTACCAGTCCCGGTCAAGGACTCAGGCAGCAACCGAGGGATATGGGAGGCTCAGCTTGGCTGGTCTTCAGGCTTGGTCAGATCCGGGACGATGCTGGAAAGAGTAGAGCCATACTGGGTTGCCTAATGTTGAACATGGCATTGACATGCAGTGGTGTTGCTAGCAAGATTTCCTTTTCTTAAATATTTAGAAGAAGTTGTTTGTTATTGTTCCGATTCCGCTCTTATAATGACAACAGATTCTCAGTGGCTATTTTGAGAGAGCCATTTTGATCAAAACATTGGGTTCTTTTTGTTTGGTTTGCTTTAATGTTTCTCTCAGCTCACAGGATCTAGGATGGACTCTAAGGAACTGAGAGACCAATAACTATTTGTTCGAAAGAAATTCCCCTCTAATGTGGATGTTGTTTATCCCTTCTATTTATTCTGGGAGGTCTCTCTATTTTATGAGGAATCTAAGCAGGGGGCTTGGGATAAATGGTCTAGAAAAGTATAAATGCTGCAGTAGATTTATTAAGTACTAGTTCCAAACAAATGCCACACAGTACAAGAGTAATTGCCAACATTTGTGCTCTTAACTCAATTTCCTACAGAAAGAAGAGCTGAAAAAAAAAAACTATTAAAAATCCATTACCTTTTGTTTAAGAAGCAAAATAGCATTTTTCAGAAGCTCCTTATCAAGCAATTGGATGCAGCAGGATGATGTACAGTGGGAGTGAGGGTTAGGCTGGCATTGACATTTGCTTCCTAACTTAAATGATTAAACCTTCACTAAATTAGATCAAGGAATTTAATTTCTTCTCAAGCCTTTATGAATTTTCTCTAATACAGAAATGATCCAAGACAGAACACTCAAGAAAATTAAACAGAGACAACAATAAAAAAAAATGTCTGCATTGCACCCTGTGGAGGGCAGTCATGGACCATCAAACACACAGAGTTTCTTGGGCAAATTTCTCAATACAATTTTCAAGGCAAATTCAGATTTGTTTGCTATATATTCACAATGTATTCATGAGGCAAGACTTGAATGGGAGAGCCAAGCCTAAAATGGAAGGAGGCACTCTTTATTAAAGTTTTGTAAGTGCTTTTATAAACTGGGAATCTAGTCATGGTATTAGTTCCTAGGTAAGTTCAGTATATATAACAATTTTTAATCTACATCTGGCATGGGCAGAACTAAATACACAAGGAGGAAAATCAATAGTAGAACTGCTGTGTGTTAATGTAAAGTCATATGGCATATGACAGAGACCCAAGGGGCTTAGGGCAAGGCAGTATCTTTCAGAGCAGCTGAAAACAGGCTGTCTCTGGAGTAGGCAAGGTCAGAAAGATGTCAAGCACTTCCCTCTAAGGCCAGGGCAGAAAGATCATGTCCTGTCCATGAAAGGAGAGTGAGTGGGGCTCACAGATCACCATGATCACTGGCAGCCCAGAGCCTCACCTTTTTATCATCTAAATAGTAGAGATGCCAAGGGTAGCTTCTAGGGAGGTTTTAGATCTCCCCTCAGAAGAAAAATAAGTCTCTACTAGCCTTAAATTCAAACACTCATTTTGCTATCTGAACATTGTTTCAAGCTCTTTAAACAGATGCACAATCTAAATTTGAAAATCCAAGTGCACATTTGCTACAACAATTTGGGGACACTCAACACATTGAGTGCTCTCAACCTGCACCCCATTTCCAAACAAACTGCCCACATTTTAATCCTTTCTTGAAGCAACCTCTACACCTTAGCCATAATGTGATCAACAAAAGAAAGACCTTTCTTTATTCCGAAAAGAAAAGAAACAAAAGACAGAGCTGACCAAGGATCTTGTCCCCTTCGGCCAGGACTCCAAAGACAAAATAAATACATCACTGTAGAATTGAATATAAGCACATACACACATACATGAACATGTACCCATTTAAGGAGCATTTTATCTGTGCGAATTAAGAGGGAGTTGGTCTCAGTGGAGAGAGGGTCATGGAGGAAGCAAAGTAGCATTTGTAAAAACATTTTTAATATTATATGGAAAATCAGTGAAAATGGTATGTTCACTCACCAGATCGATAAAATAAAGAAAAAGAATACGGAGAAGCATCCAATGCCTAGAGTATCAGTACAAAATCTTGAAGACTTCAGGAGTCAATAGGTTCTCTTCAGTTAGCCTTGCTCACAGATGCCACTGTAATTTGCTGAGTGCTGTAACTTAAGAAAATATTTAAAAAGTTGTTTTTGTTATTTCTTTTTCACATTCTCCAGCTTCTAAAAATTAACCAACAATTTGATGTATTTAAAAACTTGTTAAAGGAAAACATATTTAGGGATTCTATCACACCAGCAGAATCTAAAGCTAACTACTGTGACAAATGGAATGGCTTAAAGTGGAATAAATAGCCACTCTTCTGTAGTTATTTGTTATATCTGAGTGATATATTTTAATTTCCCAAACACAGATAGTATATAATCTATATATGTAGAAAGAACATGCAAATCAATGAAATAGTAGTCTAAATTATTTATTTCATAAAAAACATCACAGTAAGGGGAATTGAAAAATGAATGGTAAAGCCTCATCACTCTCAGGAATGACACCAAATAATTTGATAATTAAGACTTTAAGGTCAATGGTAAATAATTGATCAAGTCTTGCTTTCCATAATACTTTTGGCGAGATGATTAAAGTGAAGTGCACTAAATTTCTTGGTTGCCAAAATTGAGTCATTATGGAAAAATCGCCAAATAAGGTTTCATTATGAATTTTTTTTTTAACTCTGTGAAACTATAAATTGGGATAATGTGTTAAGCTGTTGTCTTCTGTTATTCATGTCTCGGTCCAAATGAAAGTAGGAAGGTAATACCCAAAGCCATCTTTATCCTAAAAGATGTGTTGTTGCACCTTTGTCTATGTTATAAAAATACCCAAAACGCTTGTCAGAGTTGTCAGACTCTACTTTTGGGATGCTGCAATTTGAATTGAAGTAGGAAAATGAAATGAAAAATGAATGGCTATATCGTTTTGCTTCTTTACAGTTCCAAACATGAGCTGAATACAGAGAGAAAGAATTCTCCAGAGCATCAGAACCCTGTAAATCATGACATATATCTTGTGCCGGCCACTGATAGGCTGCACCTAGCTCCCCTGATGAAAGCAACAGATATGCCTTCCAAAGCACCAAGACTGATGAAATCAGACAGAAGAGCCACTTCCAATTCCAAACCTTACACTGGAGAGGGAGATGCATCCAGCTCTGTGGTTATTTCCTTGCTTTCCTCCAAGTGAAGCTGTGTGCAAAGCATACATTTTCGATCAATCCCAGAGACTCATCATCATTTTATACTTCCAACAATTGTTTAGAGAAAGGTATTTGTCAGTATCCTGTGTGAATTTGAGTATTTATTTCAGGAACTTTTATTTTGATTTCACTGAGTCCTGTTTGCACTTTAGTTGAGGGATGTTTTTACCTGAAGCTTAATTAAATCCATCATCCTTGGGGACTGATTTGTGTCAGTGCTCCTTCCTAGGAGTTCCCAGATCATATTAGTCTACTTGAAGCATCCTCAATTAATGTTAGCTGCCAAAGGGTTGTTTTCTCACAACAGAAAAATTCAAAATATTCAATATGCCATCTTCGGCATGCCACCAAATTTTCTCCTATGATGTTGTCCTTGCCATTTTTTTGATAATAAAGCCTTCCTATCGATTCTGGCCAGATATTAATTGGAAAATCTTCTGTTTTTAAGTGTGGCTTAGCTATCTTTAAATTTAATTTAGTGATTTTGTCGTTATCTTAGACATTATATAATTAATTTTAACAATATTAGCACAACATTTAAAAGGCTTTTGAATGTTCTCATAATAATGTAAAGTTGAATGGATAGCAGTTCAATGCAAAAATTCGAGATTCTGTGCTTAAAATTAGGGAGAAAAAGGAAGACAAAATATAATACATATTTATTTGCCCCAAGGAAATATAATCTGTTATTAGCCACAAAATTGGCATTACAAGCTTATTTCCACATTTTAGTATAGCTAAAGTTTTATGTGTATTTTACCTAGATTGGTTAAATGCTATATAACTTGTTTCTTTAAAAATACATTTCCAATTATTATATATATATTAAAATATATTAATTTGATCTATGTTTGTTATGATCTATGTTTATTCTCTTTTCTTTCTCTCTCTCTCCCTCCCTCCCTCCCTCCCCCACCCTTCTTCCCTTCTTCCCTCTCACCAGCCCCCTTCCTTTTTTTCAGCAGTATCAGCTTGATCTAAAGGTTGGACTCCATTATGCTGGGAATTTTGCAACAGTTATTCCAGATTTCATGTCTGTGTAGCATATTGTTCCATAGATTTTTCTTCCCCAGAAGCTTCTGCTACTAGTCTTATTCAGACTTACTGGCTGAATTAGATCCCATGCTTGTCAATATCTGTGGCTCTGATGATGACATTCAGCTAGTTATCCTAGACTTCAGCCACATCAGCTGCAAGTCCCACTCCTTGAACCAAGGGGACATCAGTTCATTAAAAATTTATGGGTTCAGTAGAGAAGGTGTGGATACCTAAGTGAAAATTAAGATAGTTCCCAGGTGAAAAAGGAACAAATTTCTGGGGAAAAACTCCAAACCCATTAAAATAGTCTAATGAGTCACACCTCAATCTTTTCTTTCTCTTTTTCTATCTCTGTCTGTCTCTATCTCTCTTTCTCTGTGTGTGCATGCATGAGTTACTAGAAACTCTCTTTTAGTGAAAACCAAAAACAATATAGAAGATGACATGGTAGCCTGCCTTTCCCAATCTCCCAATTGCTTAACCATTTTCATCATCAGTGCTCTTTTTTGTAACAAACTTTTTTTAAAAAAGATTTATTTATTTGAGAGATAGAGATAGATAGATAGATAGATAGATAGATAGATAGATAGATAGATAGATGATAGAGAGCATGCATGCACAGGGGAGGGGGACAGGCAAAGGAAAAAGGAGAAAGAGAATCCCAAGCAGACTCCACAGCTGAGCACAGAGCCAGATGCGGGGCTTGATCTCATGACCCTGAGATCACGACCCTGAGATCAAGACCCTGAGATCAAGACCCTGAGATCATTACCTGAGCCAAAATCAAGAGTCAGACACTTGGGGCGCCTGGGTGACTCAGTCATTAAGCATCTGCCTTCTGCTCAGGTCATGATCCCAGGGTCCTGGGATGGAGCCCTGCATCGGGCTCCCTGTTTGGCAGGAAGCCTGCTTCTCCCTCTCCCGCTCCCCCTGCTTGTGTTCCCTCTCTCGCTATGTCTCTCTGTCAAATAAATGAATAAAATCTTAAAAAAAAAAAAAAAAGAGTCCGACACTTAGCTGACTGAGCTACCCAGGCGCTCATTTTGTAACAAACTTTTTATATGGTAACAGTTTTAGATTAGAGACAAGTTGTGAAGATAGGATAGAGATTCCATATACCTCACACTGAGTTTCACCAATTGTTTCTATGTTAACATCACTATGGTACATTTGTTATAATTAATTAATCATTATGGACACATTGTCATTAATTAAAATCCATATTTTATTCAGATTTCCTTAGTTCTAACCTGACGTCCCTCTTATGCTCTAGAATTGTATTCAATATACCACATTTATATTTAGCCTTCATTTCTCCTTAAGTTCTTCTTGGCTATGACAGTTTCTGAGACTTTCCTTGTTTTGGATGACAGCTCGACCTTGAGAGCTTTGAGGATTCAGGTATTTTTAGAATCTCCCTCAATTGGAATTTGTCTTATTTTTCCCCCTTGATTAGAGTGGGGTTATGAGTTTTGGGGGGAAGATCAGAGAAGGAAAATGTCATTTTCATCACATTATATCAAGGATATGAACTGTCAACACGACATCATATTGACATGATGTTAATGTTGATCGCTTGGCTGAGATAGTGTTTGGCAGGTTTCTTCACTGCAAAGTTATTCCTCTTTCCTCTTTTTCATGCTACATTCTTTGGAAGGAAGTCACTATGTGCAACCCACACTTCACGGTGGGAAATTACGCTTCATCTTCTTGATGGCAGAGTATCTACATAAATTATATAAAATTCTGCAAAGCTTTGCTTATTTTCTCCCAATTATTTACTTATTCATTCATTCATATTGGTATAGACTCATCAATATTTATTTTTTACCTTGAATTATATTCCAATACTACTTTTTTAATTTTGTTGCTCAAATTGTTCTACCTTTGGCCAGTGGGATCTGTTCCAGTTGCCTTCTCTTTCATTTTGAAATATCCCCTCCCCAGCTGTTTCCTTTTTTAATTTCTATCCTACCTGAAGTGCTAATTATTACTCTAGAGTAGTGGTTCTTAAAGGTGGTCCCCTGATCAAGAGCGTCATTGACATCTGAGAACTTGTTAGAAAGATGGGCCCACCCGAGACCTACTGACTCAGAACTCTGGGAGTAGTAGCTAGCAATCAGTCCTTTAATAAGGCCAAGTTGGTGGTTCTGGTGCTTGGGAAGATTTCAGAACCAGTGCCCTAAGACATCATGAGAAGATAGGAGGAAGAAAGTAATTACTCCATTCTACTCCATTCTACTGAAGAAGAAAACAAGTAAATGATTCAGCACATACATTACATTCTATATGAAATATGCTGATTTCTGGTTGGAAGCCATTCTTTTAAAGATCTGGATTCTTCTCTTTAAATGACTATTTCTTTCAGTTTTAATTTAATTATCAAGTAGCTTTTGTAGAAGGAGTATTTCAAACCTATCTGTCAACTCTAAATTCTCTCAACTTCATATCATTTACATATATTTATCATAGGATTTAATTTCACTTTCATATAATGACTTATAAGGACAAAATTAGTAAAATGTCTCTAAAACCTCTATGAAGAAACTAAGTACACAGGTTCTCTAAGAGTGAATATTAAACTAGTATTCTTGCTAACCCCAAATTTCGTATTGGCTCCGTATGTGTGTGTGTGTGTGTGTGTGTGTGTGTGTGTGTGTGTGTATAATTAGTCTCTCACCAAAGCCAATTAATACCGCAAGAAAAATATTGAGTTGTACTTTGAATGAGTGTTGAAAAAAAATGCCAACTTTTAGTAAAAGCTTTCCATTCTGATTCAGATTAAACCTACATTCTTACTATATTCTTATATTACTTTTTCTGATATTTGTCTTTGTCTCAATTGCTTCTAATATTTTATTTGGAATCAATAATTATTTTGAGTTTAAAAGTTTTTGTTATTGGTGTCTTCATAAGCTCCTTTTAGATTTTAAAAAATATGTACACATGACAGAAAAAATTTCAACTGATATTTACTTAAAATTGAAAAATCTTTGTTATTCCCCATCTGAGAAGAGCTTCAAATATATATCACCTGCCCCATCTGCAAAGGCCATTGTTAACTTTCCACAGAACCTGGTTTTATAAGGGCTTTGCATTTCTACAAAGAGAACAATTAGTCACCTGAGGTTAAGTCTTTTCTGTTATCAATATATTATTTAACTAGTTTTTTATCCACACGTTTTTAAACAAGTCCAATGATAATACATACTTCAAGACTGTATCTTTGAGTTGAGCTTCATTCTACAAAACCTGAAAGCCTATGTCTTAATGAAAAGGATGCTAACATTGGTTACGTCTGTTTCTCATTGAATCACAGAGCTCAACTTCACAGTGTTCCATACAAAAAATAGCTGTCCCTGCCAAGGACTTCAATGCTCCCACTTTCAGGCTGGGTGATGTCTGACTGCCAAAGTAATACATCAGTCATTACACAAGCTGACTCACACCATGGGCATCTTGGCAGGAATATACAGTCTGCTAACAATAGCATTTCTCTGGAAAGCTTTAAGCATTAATGCATTCCTATTTTCATTCTAACCAAAAGATCCTAATCATAGGAAAATTACCAATTTTTTCCACAACCATACAATAGATCTGGGTGGTTTTTAACTATAACTAGAGGGTAAATTTATTCTTCAGTAATGTTCTTATGATTTTTGCCTAAACACCTAAAATTATTGCCAAATTATAATTCTTGTTATGGTGTGCTTATAGTGGATCTTTTTATGTGTATGTGTGTGATTCAAAATATGTTGATTCCATTATTAGGTTAATAACTTTAATTAAAACAAAACCCCACAAAAATAAATGAAAAGAAAGCTCCCACATGAATGGTAAACCTGTTGCTCAGAAATGAAAAGATTTAAAAAAATCAAAATTTTTATCTACTAGACATCTTTCTTTTCTGGATAAGAAAATTTTACAATCAAGGTAAGACTAAAAGCAAAGCATGGCATGTAACATTTTTCTATATTTCAAAGAAGGTTATATATTTGATCTGTTCTTTTTGTTTCTTTCTGGTGTGACTCACTTTCAAGTGCACAATGGTAGTTATTTTAAAATTAATTGAGTATCATAAAAATGCATAACCTTATACCGAGTATAATAGATATATTATGTGCCATGTTTCAAACACTATCATTTTAAAGATATTTATAACATTTAAATGATCTCTGTAGTAGTTTTAAGTAATTTTTAGTGTAAAAATGAGACTGAAAGATTTTAGAATATCAATCATTCATCAAAGGACATATAATGGTTCAGTTCAGCTAGCATAAAATTGACACGATAGTCAATCATGAGCTCAAATTATTAAGGAAATGTTAATGCCTGTTAATGTTAATATGACCCAAATAATGGCGTTTTTTTTTTCCTTAGGAATTACTGCCTTATCTGTTGAATAATATTTCAAGAAGTGAAGTATGTTCTGTCCTTTTGAATGCACATACATGCAAACACATATAATTTTGAAATTGATAGAAAAATATGAGCTCAGTGTGTCAAATTGTTTAATTTGTATTGTTACTTAGAATAATCATTGTTAGAAGACACATAACATTTTGAAATCTCAACTCATTAAACTCTGTCGACAAAGAATTCATACAAAGGATATTAAGTTTGTAGAATATCTATATTTCCCACATATCTGTTGCAACACAAACTTACTGATTGCTTTCTCAGGTTTTATTTTGGTTCCAGCGTAGTGGACAGTTCCAGAAATAGCCTTGGGTATGATCAACCTGATTTAATATTATTAGCAGGCTTAAAGGTGGTGTGTAAATCTTGGGGGGAAATAGTTTTGGGGCCTAGAATGTGCTGTTTCCAAAGTTTTGATGGCCTAACAAATTTTAGGTCAACTTCTCATGTGACATTTCTTCTACTATCACTTTACAAAGTATTTTCCTTAATTTTTATTCTATTCAGTATTTAAAGAGTGTTTATGTTCTTCTCTAGGAGAGAAGGTCAACAATAATAGTTGTTAGATCTTGTTTTCATATTTGGAATTATATGTGATTGACATAATAACCTGGCTTTTTGAGTGAATAACCAAGATGAAATATTTATTTAAAATATTCCTAGGTTAAAATTATGTGTAGTGAGACACCCTGCAAAAGAAGTTCAGCAATCATGACAACTTACAAATTTGTGTTTTGAAAAGCTTCAAGAAGTCTTACTCACATCTGCATGATTCTTCATTAGTATCATTCTCCCATTTTTCTTTTTTTCTGGTCCAAGTATGAACTGATTTAACTGTTAAATCAGTGTCCTATTGACACTATAGGATCACTCTGTTTCTATAGCTGTAGATATATTCTGAATGGTAGGTGTGACACAGGCATTTTTGAAGGAATACCAAATCATAGGAGAAAAAGTAGATGGAACGTTATTAGTACATATTCATACCACATATGAAATAAAATATGCAGAAAGCATCCTAGATTGTCACATGCCAATGCTATGAAATCCCCTCTTCCAAAGTTCTCTCTGGATATCTAAGACAGACCAAGGGTCAAGTTACTCTGATAGTAGATGGTGCCTTGAGTGTGATACAGCTTAGCTAGGAAATAGTAATAGAGATTATTAGAACTTAGGTCTGTACTAGTGCAAGTATATTCTTCCTTATGTTTACTGCATCTATTAAATCATTTCTAGTTTAAGAAGCTATAAAAATTCCAATAAGAAATGTTTGGGGAACACATTAATCCATTCTTTTGCTGCCATCAAATGATATTTATATAAGTAAAGATGATGCCTTCAAGTGATCATCATAATTATATTTACATATTTACACCATTTTAATATGTAGCAGCTGCATTCATATATCCATGGGGAAAGATATAAAAATTATGTAGTTGTCCTTCCTGGAAAAAAATTTTTAAAATATATTCTATAGAAATAATGCATTATGACTAAATGCAAAGAATTGGTAGGTAGATCAGGTATTGCATTACTGAAGGAGTAAGCTGGATCTTTTTTAGAAAAGAATCTTTGCTGGGTGTTGGTTAAACAGGGACAGAAATAACCTAATTCAAATGGCACATTCTGCCTCCAAAAATGTATCAAAGCCAATTTACGACTGTCTACATTCTTTGTTATTATTCTAATGTAAGTCTTCATCATCTCTTGCTTGGACTACAATAATCTATCTGGGTCCTTCACTTTTACTTGTCCCTTTATAATTTTTCTTCAGTGACCTTTTAAAAATATAAACAAGACTAAGTTACTGTCTTGCTTAAAGTCTTCCATCTCTGCAGACTAAAACCCAACCATCAGTGCTCTGCATGAATGATCTAGTCCACTTGCTCCAGTCTATCTTTCCTCCAGGAAACTGTGAATGTTTTTGGCACAGGGTCTTTTTTGTGTTTTTATTTATTTGTTTGTTTGCTTTTCATTCTGATTGATTATTATTATTAATTATTATTATTTTGCTCTAGATCTTTGTTAAGCTGGCCCTGTCTATTCATTCAGATTTCAGTTCAAATGCCACCTGGTCATTCTGTACTAGAACCATATTTTAGTTTTTTGATAGCATTTATCACTACATGGTATTTTCTTGTTTATTAGTTTATTTTATTTCACACTAGAAATATTCATCATGAGAGTGGAAACCTTGTCTATATTTTCACTTCTTATCCCCCAATCCCTGGAATGATACATAATATGTCACAGTCTTTCTACCTATTAAATATCTGCAAGAATAAATGGAGGAAGTCCTCAGTTTATCATCAGAAGTGATCAGTTTTATTGAGTAACTTAAAAGATGTCAAAGCATAACTAATTTATACATTTGATCCTTATGTTTTGAAATCCAATGAAATAATCAAGCTCTTGAATGCTTTTTGAACTCTATACTAACTCAAACTGGAGTTTTGGTAGGCAGTGTGGATTCTACTGGCTCATATTTAACCTATTGTTTATTATTTTCTAATTTGCCTGGGGCTCTGTGATTGTTTACTCTTGAAAAGCAGCTAGTACTTCTCAAGCTGGACACAAGCCAATACTGATGTTGCACTTAGGAGGGCATTAACAAATCTCCTTTATACCTGATGTCAAATATATATATATAATATAAAATATTCATATATGTTATATTCATATATAATAGAATAATATTTCCTTTAAAGTTTTTTTTATATTGTTACTTTTCTTTTCAAATACGTTTTCCTTTCCAAATCACTTTTCACCTAGGCCCCTTTTATAGCCATAAGGCAAAGTCCTCAGAATATCTCAGCAACTGGTAGTAATTATTTATTAAAATCATTCCCCTATTTCTCAATTGGTTCTAAATCACAATTGTGTTTTACCAGGTTACCGTTCTAGCTTAGTCCATTCAGGCTGCTATAACACGGTGCCACAAACTTGGTAGTTGGTAAACCACAGAGCTTCATTTCCTACAGTTCTGGAAACTGGAAGTCTGAGACAAGTTGCCAGCATGGTTGGGTGGGGACCTTCTTCTGGGCTGCAGCATCCTCACTGGGTCCTTACATGTTGGAGGGAGCAAGGGATCTCTCTGGAGCTCCTTTTATGAGGGCACTAATCCAACTCATCAGGGCTCCAACATCATGACCTAACCACCTCTCAAAGGCCTAATTTCTATTACCAACCTCTTGGGTATTAGATTTTCAACACATGAATTTGGGGAGGACACATTCAAACCATTGCACCTTCCTATTTCTTGTTTCTCAATCTGTTCTAAATTGCATTCTTTTTTGTACCAGTTTACTGTTCAATAACATTTATGTTTTCCCTTGCTTATAAAACCAATTTTATATACCTCAGAATGGCATTCAAAATCTCTTCACTTAATTGGTCTTCTATACCAAACTAAATATCACTATTCTTTAAATGTGTTTGCTCCTGTTGACCCCTGAACACATCATGTTTATGACCATTATAAAACACTTCTAACAATTGGCCTTCTTTCTTTGAAAGTGTAAAATCCTGATTATTATACATTTAATTGAAAAACTTAAATTATAGGGGCGCTTGGATGGCTTAGTTGGTTAAGTGATTGACTCTTGATTTCAGCTCAGGTCATGATCTCAGGGTCGTGAGATCAAGCCCCACGTTGGGCTCCATGCTGGGCATGGAGCCAGCTGAGATTCTCTCTCTCCCTCTGCCCCTGCCCCCTCTTAAAAAAAAAAAAAAGAACAAAACAAACAAAACTTAAATTGTTTTACAATGCCTTATCTAACTTTTTATATATTTTCTTCCTCAACTAGGTTATAGCTGTTTTGCATGTTTTATGTACCTAGCATGGTGCTTAATAACAACTCTAGCTACTTGACACATTTGCTTAAAAGGGTAAATAAATGTAATTCACTACCATGTAAACTGGCTAACTAATTACCAAACTACTTTTTTCCTTGTAAAGTACACACAGCTCTACTACATTTCCCAACTGTCCTTACAGTGAGATGTGGCCATGTAACTGAACTTGAACCTCTGGAGAGATGGTTTGAAGTACTATATGCTATCTCATGCTAAGGTCCTTCTATGCATGAACTTTCTATGCATGATCTTCCAACTCCTTTTCTTCCTTATAACCTTGATATCAATGATAATGGAGAAATTTTGGCAGTCACACATTGAAGATGAAGAAAAATACAGAAGCAGCTTGGGTCCCTCCCCCCTGCAAACAAAACAAAACAAACAAAAATCTTAGAGAAAACGCACCAGTTAATAAGGAACTAGGATTCTGGAATTATTGTGAGGAAATAAAAAACAAACAAAAAGTTTTATAGTATTTGAGCCTATACATATAATATCTATTTAACATCTGTTTTATACATATAATTTGTACATATTTATTTATATTTAAGATACTTATTTAATTTGTTACAAGAGATAACATTATCTTAATTGATACAGTACATTGCTAATCAGTTTATACCTGATTATAAAATAATCTAAGTGTTATGATTGCATGATTGAAGACGTTTAGCAAAGAGGAGGTACTTCTGAATCTGAATACATCGATTTTTATTTGACTCTTGCATTTCTCCTTTCCAAAGTTTGTGATTAATATTTAGTGTATGTACAACTTTACATCTAAAATTATTTGCATTTGAAAATGATAAAAATAATGGCATCATTTAAATGTGTAAATTCCTTTCTAAGTAGTAAAAAGCATGTATCATTATGCAAACTTTAGAAAATCATGATTTTTGCTTACTTAAAGAAATTTGTTAAGCTACTTACTCTAAAATATAGTGAGTGCCCTCTATAATTTCTCCTATTTAAAATCAATTCTCTTAAAAACCAACTAAAATGTAAACACTCCTGGAAAAGCTTTTTATCTTATATCTAGAAATCTTATTCTGCCCTGTGCTTCCAAAGTTTTTCTGGGCTTCTATAGTAGCCTTTAACTCACACTGCGTTATGTGACACATATTTGTGCACATGCATTTTTATCCAGAGAATAGCAATCATGGAATGTTCACCGTTATCTTCTGTTGCGTACCACAGATATTCTATTAATAATTGTATTGGTTTTTTGAATTGACTCCTTAAACTCCTTAACCAGAGGTTAGGTATTTTTGTTTGTTTGTTTGCTTGTTTTAACTGTACTCTTTGCTAAAGAAAGAGTTATAATTTTCAAGTGAATCTACCCTTAAGATTTCACTTAACCACTTAACCAGAACAAAAACAATATGAGTTTATTTTTTCTTAGAAATGAAATATTTCTCATGTTGATTGTTGAGATCTCAGTCGAATAAGCTTCAGTAAAGTATGTGGTTACATATATATTTAGAAATACAATATTCTTTTTTTTAAAAAATAATTATTTTTAAAATTATTTATTTATTTGAGAGAGAGAGAGATAGCGAGAGAGAGAGAGAGCACGGGCAGGGAGGAGAAGGAGAAGCAGGCTCCTGTGAGCAGGTAAGCCAACATGGGGCTTGATCTTAGGACCCTGAGATCATGACCGGAGCCAAAGGCAGATGCTTAACCAACTGAGCCACCCAGGTGCCCCTAAAAATACAATATGCTTATAATCTAACTAATGATCTCAAAATTCTATGAATTGCGTTAGTCTTGGTAGACTATAAACATCATAGAAAATGCATCCCGTTTCTGCTCAATTTTATAGCAGGAAAGAGAAAACCTAGCTTCGTTATATAGGTCAAAGTATTATGTTGCTTTTGGAAGACATGCATGACTAATGAAGGATGCTTTAAGGTTATTATATGTTTTGTTTGAAAGAAATGGACATTTATTTGATTTTAAAAGCAACCCATTTTTAGGGCAGTAAGAAATCAGAAGCTTCTTCCAGAAAAGCTATAATTGTATTATTAAGACTTTCTACTAAGAATTAAATACATTCAGAAAGACTGAAAAATAAAAAATGTACAGCCTGATAAATTTTTATTATTTTATTTTACTTTTACCTTATTTAGAAAAGTAAGTTTTTTTATTTTAATTCCAGTATAGTTAATATATAGTGTTACATTAATTTCCGGTGTACAATATAGTGATTCAACAAATCTATACATCATTACTCAGTGCTCATCATGGTAAGTGTGCTCTTAATCCCGACTTCACCTATTTCACCTATCCCCCCCATGTACCCTCGGATTTGGTTTATTTTAGCTTGATAAATTTTTTTAAAAAGTGAACTCAGTCTTGTAATCACTATTCAGGCCACAAAATTTCTTACCAACATAACCAAACCTCATTACCATTTGCTCCCCACCCTCCTCCTAAAAAGGTAGCTAGCCACTCCCTTGAATTTTATCACCACAGATTAGTATTGTTTCTTTTAAACTTTATACATACAGAGTAAAAGATACAGATTATTTCTATTTTGTTTAATACTACATTTTCTTTGTGTTATTTGCCTATATCTTGCATACAGCTGTAATTGGTTCATTGTAATCACTAGATAATCTGCTGATGAATATTTAGTTTGTTTTCAGTTTGAGGCCATTATGAATAATGTGTATTGAATATATTTTGCATGCTTTGTAATTATATGCAAGAATTTGTATTGAGTACAATTTTTAGTCCTAGAGTATGTTCAGTTTTGTTAGATATTGCCACAATAGTTTGCAACAAATTTACTAGCGGTGTTTGAAAGTTAATATTTGTTCCGCATTATTGCCAACACACTACATAGCTATATTATCTATCATCTATCATCTATCATCTATCATCTACCTATCTATCATTTATCATCTATCGTCTATTTATCTATCATCAATCATCTATTTATGCTTACATAAAATATTTACAAATATTTATACATATGCTTTATATGTGTATATATATATATAATATTTTATTTCTTCTTTTGTGTATATGATTGTATCCACTTGTGTTTTTAAGTCACATGCCCCAGATCACTAATGTGGCTGTATGTTTCTTCATGTGTTTATGCAAAGACTTTGATGATCATGGACAACCATACTATTCTCACTGGGATACTATTCCTTCTGCCTGAAGAATTGTTTAGTATTTACTTTAGTATAAGCCTGCTGCTGATCACTTATTTCAGTTTTCATTTGTGAGATATAACTATATGATCTTTATTTTTACAAGACATATAACTCCAGGTTGTCAATTATTTTCATTTTAGCACTTTGAAGATCTTTTTCAATAGTTATTGGGCTTTTTCTTTCTTTCTCCCTTTTTTCTCTCTTTTCTTTTTCCCTTTCTTTTCTCTTTTCTTCTTCTTCCTTCCTTCCTTCCTTCCTTCCTTCCTTCCTTCCTTCCTTCCTTCCTTCCTTTCTTCTTTCTTTCTTTCTCTTTCCTCCTTTCTCTTTCCTCCTTCCTTCCTTCCTTCCTTCCTTCCTTCCTTCCTTCCTTCCTTTCTTTCTTTCTTTCTTCTTTCTTTCTTTCTCTTTCCTCCTTTCTCTTTCCTCCTTCCTTCCTTCCTTCCTTCCTTCCTTTTCTCTAAGAACTTAGCTCTCAATCTGACTGCAGCTTACATTTTTAATTTTTAGGTAATATGCATATTTGCTCTGGATGCTTTCAGTAGGTTTACTCTGTCTTTCAATTTTAGCAATAATATATATGTTATGCCCAGTTGAGGTTTTATTCATATTTATTTTCTTTGAAATTTAATTGCTTATTAAAACTGTGGCTTGATGTTTTTATCAGTTTTTTTTAAAAGATTTTATTTATTTATTTGTGAGAGAAAGAGAGAGAGAGTGAGCATAAGTGGAGGGAGGGGTAGAGGGAGAGGGAGAAGCAGACTCCCCACTGAACAGGGAGACTTACATGGAGCTCAATCTCAGGATCAGGAGATCATGAACTGAGCCAAAAGCAGACACTTTAATGACTGAGCCACCCAGGCTCCCCTTTTATCAGTTTTGAGAAATTTTTTGCCTTTTTTTTTCTCCAACATTGCTTCTGCCATCTCTTTCTTCTCTTTTTGGGAGTGCAATTACTAATATGATAGATTGCTTCATTATTTTCCATGTAGCTCACATACTTTTTTTTTTCTATTTTTACCCTTTATCTTGAGGCTTTTATTCCCTCTATTTTCAATTCTTTTAAACTTTGTCAAATCTTTTAAAATCATCCATGAACTTTCAAAACTCACTTATTTTATTTTTCAATGAAGAACTTCCATTAGATTTTTTTTTAAAGATTCCCTTTCTCTGTCAAAATCCACCACATTCAAGTTACTTTCTTGCATATACATGTGACAGTTATTTTAATGTCTATAAAAATACCTTCAGTATATTCATCTTTTAGAGATCTGTTTACATTCCTGGTTTTCTTTTTTCTACTGCTTTTGGACCATTCTTATGCTTACTCCATTCATTTTTAATTGAATAAGAGATATTTTGGATAAAAAACTATAAATCTATTTTAATACCTTGTATGATATGATCTATCCATGAAAATTGTTTTGTTTCAGACTGCCAATTAGATTGAGGTAATATCCCCATACGGATTTTGCTTCTTGTATTTACTAATCTATACTCTGTCCAACTTACTCCTAGGGTTTATGCACAGTTGAAAGTGTGTGTATGACTTGTCAGGGTCCTTCATCTTTTGGTAGATCCTCAGCTGCAGCTTTTATCTGTCCAGGACTATAAGTTTCCCAATATTTCTGCTCAGCTTCTCATCCTATCATCTAGAGCTTTGGGATTGCCAAATGCCCTCATGTGGAAAACTAACAAGAACATGGGTCTGATATCCATGGGATTCTCTTCTCTCTGGGAGCTTGTGTCTCCCCACTCAAGCCCATGTAGCCTTGGTAACTCTCCAGTGATTGCACCCAGATTTAAAAAATTATGTTTTTCTTTTTATTTTTTGTCCAGCTTTTGTAGAAGTAGGGGTTTTTGAAGCAGAAGACCTACACATTCTCTAATTCTTTGTACAATCCTCTATAAATCCTTTATAAATAATTAAAACGTTTTCTTTCTCTGATTAGTTTGTTTGTCTACTTTTCCATAGTAGTTACTAAATGATTATACAATATTTTATTCCATGTGGTTTGACATTTTTAGAAAGTAGTTTCAGAGGTATGTGCCTTTTAACCTCAAGAATATCCAAAGTATGAAGGAAAAATACATATTTTTTAATTTTTAGATTTCTGTCTCCCATTACTTCTTTGCATATTCCCTTGAGAGTATCATTTAAATAATTATACACCTAGCAAATTGTTTTGAGAACAAAATCTGTTTAACACCATATAAAAAATCTCTGGCCGGAAATTACTGATATAGGAAAAAAAAGAAAAATAAAACAACCTCAATAGACATTAGTTAATTATAGCCTTTGTGCCAGGCATTACTAAAATTTTGAAATTACACTGGTGAAAATATATGTTCCTTGTTTTCATGGACCTCACTGTCTAGCAGATGTAAGCACATGTAAACAAATATATAATACAGTATTACAAAATGCCATAAGAGAGGATTTTGGAAAGCATTTCACAATAAAGAGATAATCATATGTCATACAGAGTGCTTACACCAAATAATTTTCATTGAATTTTGATTCTGCTAGTCAAAGAGAACTCCTGGCATTCATAGAAAGAAATGAGGCTGGAGGTGTAAGTCAGCTGAGATCAGATGATTAAAAAGTCTTATATGACAAACAAAGCAATATTTTCCTCTATGTGGCTTTAAATATCATTTATGCATTTATAACAACCAAATATATACCCTACACCTTGATTTCTATTGATTCCTAATAAGTATGTCCAATGAAGGAAGTCAATACTATTTCATGAGACATTTGTTTTGGTGGGATATTAGACATTTTTTTTTTCTTAAATTCCACATATGAGTGAAATTATATGGTATTTGTGTTTCTCTGATTGACTTTTTCACTAAACATTATACTATCTAGTTCCATCCATGTTGTTGCAAATGGAACAATTTCATTCTTTTGATGGCTGAGTAACATTCTATTGTGTGTGTGTGTGTGTGTGTGTGTGTGTGTGTTTTATCTATTTATCTATCCATGGACACTTGGGCTGCTTCCATAATTTGGTTATTGTAATAATGCTGTAATAAATCTAACGGTGCTTATATCTTTTTGAATTAGTGTTTTCATATTCTTTGGGTCAATATCTAATAGTGAATTAGTGGATCATATGGTAATTCTGTTTTTAAATTTTTGAGGAAAGTTTTTACTGCTTTCCACGGTGACTGTAGCAGTTTTCATTCACACCAATGGTGCACAAGGGTTCTTTTTGCTCAACATCCTCACCAACACTGTTGTTTCTTGTTTTTTATTTTAGCCATTCTGATAGGTATGAAGTGATATCTCATTGTGGTTTTGATTTGCATTTCTCTGATGGCAAGTGACATTGAGCATCTTTCCCTGAGTCCATTGGCCTTTTGTATGTCTTCTTTGGGGAAATGTCTGTTCATGTCATCTGCCCATTCTAAAAGTTGATTACCTGTTTCTTTTTTGGTGTTGATTGTACAAATTCTTTATGTATTTTGGATACTAACCCTTTATCAGCTATGCCATTTGCAAATATCTTCTCCCATTCAGTAGGCTGTCTTTTTGTTTTGCTGATTATTTCCTTTGCTGTGCAGAAGATTTTTATTTTGGTGTAGTCCTAATAGTTCATTTTCACTTTTGTTTCCCTTGCCTCAGGAGACATGTCTAGGAAAAATGTTGCTATGGTCGGAGTCAGAGAAATTACTGCCTATGCTCTCTTCTAAAATTTTTATGGTTTCAGATCTCATGTTTAGGTCTTCAATCCATTTTGAGTTTATTTTTGTGTAAGGTGTAAGAACTATAAGAACTACATTCTTTTGCATGTAGTTGTCCAGTTTTCCTAACACCATTTATTGAAGAGACTTTTTCCCATTACATATTCTTGCCTCCTTTGTTGAAGATTAATTAACCATATAATTGTGGATTTATTTCTGGGCTCTCTATTCTGTTCCATTGATCTATGTGTCCATTTTTGTGTCAGTACCACACTGTTTTGATTACTACATCTTTGTGGTATATTTTGAAATCTATGATTGTGATACCACCAATTCTTCTTTTTTAAGGTTGCTTTGGCAGTTTGGGGTCTTTTGTGGTTCCATACAAATTTTGGGATTGTTTGTTTTAGTTCTGTGAAAAATGCTTTGGTATTTTGATAGGGATTGCATGAAATGTGTAGATTGCTTTGGGTAATATAGATACTGTAACAATATTTGTTCTTCTAATCCATGATCATGGAATGTTTTTCCATTTGTTTGTTTTGTCTTCAATTTCTCTCAGCAGTGTTTCATAGTTTTCAGAGTACAGGTCTTTCACCTCCTTGGTTAGATTTATTTCTAAGTATTTTATTATTTTTGTTGCAACTGTAAATGGGATTTTTTTTTATAAATGTTTTTCTTTTTTCTTTTTCTTTCTTCAAGATTTATTTATTAGAGAGAGAGAGAGGGTGCATGCATGAATGGGGGGAACGGGTAGAGGAAGAGGGTGAAAAGGAGAATCCTCAGGCAAACTCCCTGCTGAGCAAAGGAGCCCAAGAGCCCATCACAGGGCTCAATCCAATGTTCCTGGGATCATGACCTGAGCCAAAATCAAGAGCCAGGCATTAAACCAACTGAATTCATTTATCAATGCTAGTAGTTTTTTGGTGGAATCTTTCTGGTTTTCTATATATAGGGCTATGTCATCAGCAAATAGTGAAAGTTTTACTTCTCCTTTACTAATTTAGATGCCTTTCATTTCTTTTTCTTATCTGATTGCTGTGGCTGGGATTTCTAGTACTATGTTGAAGAAAAGCAGGGAGAGTGGACATCCTTGTCTTATTCCTGATATTAGGGGAAAAACTGTCAGTTGAGTATGATTATAGCTGTGGGTTTGTCATATATGGCCATTATTGTGCTGAGGTATAGTCCCTCTAAATCTACTTTGTTGAGAGTTTTTTTTTTTTTAATCACGAATGCATGTTGTACTTTGTCAAATGCTTTTCTTGCATCTATTGAAAGGATCATATGGTTTTTATCCTTTCTCTTGTTGATGTGAGGTATCATGTTGACTGATTTGTGAATATTGAACAACTCTTGCATCCCTGGAATAAATCCCACTTAATTGTGAGTGATTTTTTTAAATGCATTGTATTCAGTTTGCTAGTATTTTGTTGAGAATTTTTACGTCTATGTTCATCAGAGATATTGGCCTGTAGTTCTTTTTTTCTGTAATGTCTTTATGTGGTTTTGGTACAAGGGTAATGCTGACCTCATAAAATGAATTTGGAAGCTTTCCTCCGTCTTCTATTTTTTTGGAATAATTTGAGAAGAATAAGTATTAACTTTTCTTTAAGTGTTTTGTAGAATTCACCTGTGAAGTCATCTGGTCCAGGACTTTTATTTATTGGGAGGTCTTTGATTACTTATTCCATTTCATTCCTGGTAATCAGTCTGTTCAAATTTTCTATTTCTTCCTGATTCAGTTTGAGGAAGTTATATGTTTCTAGGAATTTATCTATTTCTTCTAGGCTGTCCAATTTGTTGGCATATGATTTTTCATAATATTCTCTTATAATCCTTTGTATTTCTATGGTGTTAGTTGTTATTTCTCCTCATTCATTTCTGATTCTGTTTATATGAGTCTTCTCTCTCTCTCTCTCTCTGTCCTTTTTTTCCCCCTTGATGAGTGTGGCTAGACGTTCATCAATTTTGTTGATCTTTTCAAAGAATGATCTCCTGGTTTCATTAAATTTTTTTTTTTTTACTGTCTATATCATTTATTTTTGCTCTAATCTTTACTAATTCCTGTCTCCTTCCTTCTGCTTGTCTTGGGTTTTCTTTGTTCTTCTTTCTAGCCTCTTTAGGTGTAAGATTAGGTTGCTTATCTGAGATTTTTCTTGCTTCTTGAATAGGTCTATATTACTGTAAACTTCCCTCTTAGTAGAGTTTTTGCTGAATCCCAAAGATTTTGGACCATTGTATTTTCATTTTCATTTATCTCCATGTATTTTTTATTTCTTCTTTGATTTCTTCGTTGACTCATTTATTGTTTAGTAGCATGTTATTTATCCTCCATGTATTTGTGTTCTTCTCAGATTTTTTTCTTGTGGTTGATTTCTAGTTTCATAGTGTTGTGGTCAGGAAAGATAGTGGTAAGACCTTAATCTTTTTAAATTTGTTGAGACTTGTTTTGTGGCTTACTATGTGATCTTTTCTGGTGAATGTTCCATGTGCACTTAAGAATGAGTATTCTGCTGTTTTAAAATGGAATGTTCTGAATATATCTATTAGATTCATCTGGTCCAGTGTGTCATTCAAAATCACTGTTTTCTTGTTGATTTTCTCTTTAGATAATCTGCCCATAGATGTAAGTGGGTGTTAAAACCCCTACTATTATTGTGTTATTGTTGACTAGTTTCTTTATGTTTGCTTTTAACTGTTTTATATATTTGGGTGTTCCTATGTTGGGTGCATAAATATTTACAATTATCTTTTCTTTTGGATTTTTCTCTTTATGATTATGTAGTGTCCTTTGTCTCTTGCTACAGTCTTAGTTTTAAAGTCTATTTTGTCTGATGTAAGTATTGCTACTTTAACTTTGTTTTCACTTCTATTTGTATGATAAATGCTTGTACATCCCTTTGCTTTCAATCTGCATGTGTCTTTAAGACTGAAATGAGTCTTGTCAACAGCATATAGATGAGTCTTAATTTTTTATCCTTTCCATCACTCTGTATTTTGATTGGAGTATTTAGTCCATTTACATCAAAGTAATTATTGATAGATATGTACTTATGCCATTTTGTTACTTGTTTTAGGGTTGTTTTTGTAGTTCTTCTCTGTTCCCTTCTTCTCTTGCTTCCTTCTCACATGGTTTGCTAGCTCTCTTTAGTGATATACTTTGGATGACTTTCTCTTTTTTCTTTGTATATCTATTGCTGGTTTTAGATTTGTGGTTACCATTAAGCTTATATATAATATGTTATGTAAATCAGTCTATATTAAGTTGATTGTTGCTTAAGTTTGAATCCTTTCTAAATGCACTAAATTGTTATTCCTTTCTCCACCACGTTTTAGGTATATGGTGTCATTTTTTCATCCTTTTATTTTGTGAATCCCTTGACTGATTTTTATAGATATACTTGATTTACTACTTTTGTGCTTCCTACTTTCCTTACCCCTGCTTATGGTACTTCCTTTCCACTCAGAGTCCCATTTAACATTTCTTGTAAAGTAAAACAAAAAAACAAAACAAAACAAAATAAAAAAAATAAACATTTCTTCTAAGGCTGGAATAATGGTGATGCATTCTTTTAACTTTTGTTTGTCTAAGAAACTCTTTATATCTCTTTATATTCTGAATGACAGCCTTGCTGGATAGACTATTTTTGGCTGCAGGGTTTTGTTTTTTTTTTTTTTTCCCCTTTAACACTTTGGATATATCATCTGTCCCCTTTTGGCCAACAAAGTTTCTACTGAAAAATCAGTTGATAACTTTATGAAGTTTCCTTTTCTCTCCTTTTCTTTTCTCTTACTGTTTTTGGAGTTCTCTTTTTATCACTTCTTTTTTGCCATTTTAATTACTCTGTGTTTTGGTATAGAACTCCTTGTGTTGATTTTCTTGGAGGCTCTCTTTGCCTCCTGGATCTGGATAACTCTTTCTTTCCTTAGATTTGGGAAGTTTTCAGCTGTTATTTCTTCAAGTAAATTTTCTTTCAGTCCAGTCATCTGCAATGGCTCTCTCTATGTGTTTTGGGGAAGGTTTGGCACCTGTGCTGTTAGTGGGTCAGTCTGGGACCACCTTGGGCTTGAGTTGAAGCAAACCAGTCCTTTGCCAGAGATGCTATAGCACCAAACTTCAGGGTGCTCTCCTATGTTGTCCCCTGAGAAGCTTTCATTGGTGGGAGGGGCCCACTGTCAGACCCGATGTTTGCCCCTGACCCACTGTTGGGGTTGTAGTCGGACTGGTGTGTGTGGTTTTGTCCTCTCTCCAGGGCAGGAGTCACTTTGGAGTGGTGCTGACCCCTGTCAGGGCTGCTTGCACACTGCCAGGCTTGTGACATTGCTTTGGATAGGTTCGAGGCAAGAGTTTATTGGGGGAAGGGGGCAAGTCTACAGGTGAATACCAGTATGCAGTGTGGGTGCCAGCAAGATCTACAACCACCAGGAAAACTTCCCAAGCTTGGATGGAGGGACATGTTTACAGAGGAGTATGGGGTCGGGGGAGATAATTTCAGCAAGCTAGTGTTGTGCTATACTGGTTCTCACAGGTGTCTGTGTGTTTAGGCTGGGAAGCAGATGAGGGAAATGGTGATTACCAGCTATTTTGTTCTTGGAGAAGTCTCCCAAAGATCCCTGCCCTTCCAACACATGCCCTGAGATTAGTAATCAAATTTCCTTCCCACATATCCTAGGCATTTTTTTTAGAAATCCTTTTTTTTAAAGATTTTATTTGAGAGATAGAGAGAGAGAGAGCATGAGACAGGGGAGGGTCAGAGGGAGAAGCAGACTCTCCACTGAGCCATGAGCCTGATGTGGGACTTGATCCTGGGACTCCAGGATCATGACCTGAGCCAAACGCAGTCGCTTACCCAACTGAGCCACCCAGGCACCCTCCTAGGCATTTTCAAACTGCTGCTTCTGTGCTGTATCTCAGCATGGCTGTTTGTTGTGCTATCTCTTAAGGCAGAGACTCAGTTTCCTATTGCCCTAACAGCTCTCCTGGAGCCAGGCTTCCTGATTTTTAAAGTTCCAGGTGTTAGCCCCACTGATTGTAAAAACTCATGAAGCCAGTCCCTTCTGGCCCTCAAAGCAAAATGTTAAGATTCATCTTCCCAGTGCAGACCCCCATGCCTGGAATGCCCTGTGTGCTGTCCTCCCCTTTTCCCTCTCCACACCCATGGCCTCCCTCCCTCGCATGAATAGTCCTGTGGGTCCATTTGGCTCCCTACTGTGTTTCTGCCCTTCCTATCCTTTTAGATGTGGCCTCTTCTCTACATTTAGTTGTGGAGGGTGTGTTCTGCCAGTCTTCAGGTCATTTTCTGGTTTATTTACACTGACATGGGTGTTATCTAGTTGTATCTGTGGGGCAAGGTAAGTCCAGGATCCTCCTACTCTGCCACCTTCCCTGGAAGTCCTTCCAGAATTTTTATCCAGCTTCATATCTCTTTAATTATAAATTATCAATAATGTTTTCTCTGGATATTATCATCCAGAATTTAATTGGCAAAGTTACAGTTAGTGCAAGAAAGAAAGTATATTTCTAGGTATAATTTTATCTATTTAGGGAAATTTAAAAGGGTTCGGTAATAGACTAACATTACTCTTCTTGGTCCAGACCTACCAAAGTTACAAAAATATTGAAAGAATTAATATAAACACATATAGATGCATTTTGGTTGAATCAGAGATAATGCTTTTTAACTCTTACCTATTCTGAAACCATATCCTCTACTTAAAGATTCTGTGTGTGCTTGGAAGCCATAGTCTTCAGAATGTTTGAGATCATGTAAACACTTATTTTGTCAATCACCCATTTGAATGGGTCCAGAAACCTCATAGGAAGGAATTTGGACTTTGTTTATAGAAGTTTCAGATATCCACAGATACGTCTGATGGACTGGAGAAGTTCTAATAGAATCAACTCTGCAAAAAGGAAAGCAGGAACACTGAAATGTAAATTGTTTCAGAGGGAAACAGGAGACTGATGCAGTGATCCATAGAGACTAAGGGACTAATAGTTTCAAGAGCAGTGTGAGTCCACACAAGATCATTTTGTTACCTTGCCACTACCCCCATCAAAACCCACAGACTGATAAGGTCTAGGAAAACCTATACTTCCATTTAGAGTAGAAATATTTTTTTTCCATGTGTTTTCTAATGTTTTCAAGCACATAGAGATACCCATTTTTTTTCCTTAGAGAGAATTGGTTACTTCAGTGTGATCAATGCATTGAATTCTGTTGATTAACAAACATGCATCCTCATTACTGGAGACTACACTAATCTACTAAAAAACAATGTGGTTTAAATGATTACCATACTCTTTTGAATGCAGTAAACAAGCTACTTCGTCAAGTAGCAGATTGACTTGCTTGACTTCGTCAAGTCAATAGCAGATAGAATATGCAATGTAAATGAAAAGTATTTTATCCTTGCTTTAGTGTACAAGTTGAACTTAGGGTTCCTAGAATTTTGTTTAGAGGCATTTCTATAGCTCCTAAATCCCCAGTCAATTGGCTGAACCATCCCTCGCCCCCAATCAGATATAGGTTATAGAAAGTCCTGAGCTTTCTTGAATTAAGTGGGCAGCAATTTTTCTTTTTCTTTTTTTTTGTTAATTACTGACTTCCTTCTATTCCAGTATTTTTGCTGGGTTGGCAAATTTATAATTTCTACTGCTCTTCTTTTTGTTTTCAGCACATTTGTTTTTTAAATTCTTTCACCTCCTGGCATTTTGGCTCAAAACCAAAGAAAAATAGTAAAAAAAAAAAAGCTCTTTTATTGTCTACAAATTTGGATAGCCAAATTTTTACTGCCCATATACTGAGAAGAATCTTCCCATTTACCTGTAGCACAATGAAGATTTCTACATTATGCTAAAACATTACATACTGCCAATAGCTCAATTATATATACTTTTATAGTTCATTACCCAAACCATCTCTCTCCCTGAGAAATTTAGAGATTTAGTTATGCTTCATTGATTCACAGTAGATATGCCAGTCTGTGTGGAGTTTTTTAAAAAAAGAAAAAAATATATAGAATTAAAAACAACTGCACTCATTTACATACATACTATACCAGTGTTCTTGTCTGCTACTCTACTGTACCAGGCGTTCTGTTAGCACATTGAATGCTGTTGCATTTGTTTAATGAAAATTCTAAAACCAAGTTCAGGATCTGATTTCCATATCAAGGAATTGGCCATCCTCTAAGCCAGTCTTACTCAAATCTGCAGGTAGTTCAGCAGAGTAGAGCTGCAAACACACAGAAGAGTGTCTTGTGCTGTAGAATCAACATTATTTTGAACTATGTGCCCTTGTTCCTGAGAAGAGCAGGTGGATGTATCAGAATCTAGGGGTTATTACTAGAGGATATTATCACATTACCCCAGTGATTAAGGTTTCTCCAGAGTCTTTGATGTACATGAAGATAAACATTATTTTTAATGTTACTATGTTTATTATGATAAAAATTCTACTCATTTGCAACCTGAAAGAGTGATTTACCATTCTTTATCTTCTTTAATATTTTACACAGCTGTGTCTGTTATGACTCCATCTGAAGGATATAAGTACATTTCAAAAAAATTTAGATCACACATAATCCATGATGTTTGATTTATGATCTATCAATGGACACCTGGGACACACAATATCCACCCATAAATTAGTTGTAGAACCTATTAATTATTTTCTGCATAATGGCAAGTTCCAATTGGTTGGATAAAAAGTTTATTACTGATTATCACCCAAAACTGGTACTGAAGTTGTTTTTGTTACAATTTGAGCAACACATGTGAACACATCTTAATGGTGGTATCAGTCATACAGTAGGAAACATGTGCAAAAGCTATTAACAAAAACAATTTTAAAAAATTGTCAAAATCCCAGTAACTTTTGATATAACTTTCTAATAAGCTCTTTGTTTTTTCTCTATTCAAAATAATATCGAGTGAACACTCCATCTAATATTGAATTTTTTTTTTTTTTTCAAATCAAGTAAGACAGTTAAGTAGAATTCTGGTAACCATGTCTAAGTTATGTTAAAATCTTCAGTTCAATGAATTAGTTGTGGTGTTACAGTTGATTCAATATTTTCTGACAGAATCATAATAAAGATATGGGTTTCTTTCTCCATTTTATTAAAGAAAATTAAACAATTCAGTGAAAAAACTCGTTACAAAGGTTAATGGCATACAAGTTCCTACTCTTTACTTTGTGGCTCTAAATAGTAGATTATGTTCTCCATTTTACCATGCTAAAAAATGGTACTTTTCCAATCCTTAAACTGGTATTTTTCAATAATGGCACTTTAATGTCCAATTCTTAGGCAGATACTGCATATGCCACATGCTATTTTTCTTTCTTCTCATCTGAAACTTTTGAATGTTTACTTATTTAAATTACTGCTAATCATTTCAAAGTTGAGTTTCTTGAAAAATTATAAATAATTTTGGTGGGTACTATTATGCTCTTTAGTTTACAAATCTAATAAAAGTAAACCAATAGAATAAAATATCATGGGGATATAAAATATCATTATGCATAAAAAGGAAACAAAAGCTGAACTAAACTAAAAATAAATTGAACAAACAAAAAACTGGTTTCTTTTGATGGAAGTGAGTACTTTCTGCAATTTGGGGTCTAGATAATCAAGAAAGCTCACTAATGAGTTATCAGGAGATTAGAGGAACAAGCTAAACTAGGAATTCTTTTAGAACTGTCAGCACTAAATTAGCTCTATCAGGATCACAATAAAAGATACAGAGAGTGATGAGTAGTAAGCTAATTGCCTTTCTTAATATGAGATGGCTCAAGTCTCATTGGAAACAATTAGAATTAGGAATGTTCATTTAGAAACCTTTGGTTCTACTCACATATATTTGATGCATATATTTACATGCATAATATCTGAAATTTTAGGAAAACTATCACACTTAGGGAAAAAATATGTGTGCATATATATACACATACATATGTATATATATTATAAGTATATATGTATATATAAGTATATTACACATATGGTTTTTCTTTTATAGGAAATTGAAACAAAGTAGTAAATATTGTAAGGTGTTATTTTAAATTCATAAAACCTTTTATTTTTAGTAAGTGAGTATCTTCAGGGAGAGAATTTATCTGCTTTTCTTCCATCATCTACTTCGCAAAGTTCACCTTAGCAAGGTTTGTTAATCCTAGGAAACATTTTCATTATCTAGGCCTTAAGCTTAAAAGTACAATTGAGAATCATTCACAACAGTCACATAATTTTCCACTGACTTGATTGCTTTCTGCTCTCAAAGAATAATCATTTGTAATCTTATGATATGATGGTGAGTAAGCACCATCTTAAGGCTAATTTTTTCATATTAATGTTTCTTTTACTCTACAATTTGTTTATAACAAAAACAAATCAGTCAACACTTTTGTAATTTTCATTAGTGGTGCAGCTTTTCTCTTTAATTCAAAAACAAAATCTTTGGTTGATGTGTTCATTAAATTCTGACTTTTTTGGGGTCTCCATACAGTATAAAAAGCAGCATGTGTTATTCTTTTTAAAGAGAATTGGAGTCAGAGACAGATTGGAACCAGAATTCCATCATCCCTAATATGCTCTTGAGAACTCATTAGAGTCATCAGCTGAGTCAAATTTTGTGCATGCGTGTGTGTGTGTGTGTGTGTGTGTGTGTGTGTGTGTGTGTGTGGTGTGGTTACTCTGAAAACCAGATGGATATATTGTGAATACTTTACTCCTTAAGAGAAAAGAAAAATGGAATGTGATCTGTCTGCTTGAAGGCAGAGGGTTGGAAATGGTCTCTTTGGCTCTGACTCTTGGAAGAGACATGGAAAGCCACCATGGAAAGCTCCCAGAGAACAAAAGCCCCCCAAAACCAGTTTTCACTGTCACAGGGGGTAGGGCAACTCTGCCCAAACAGCGTTGCCTGAGCAACAGTGTGGCAGGCCCCTCCCCCAGAAGATAGGCTGGGAAAAAAAAGAGGCCAGCCACCCTAAAGTCCCCAGAAAACAGGTGCATCTTGCTTGGGTTGTGGTCAATAATTTGGACTCTATACATTCCCTCAACCATGCCTCAACAAAATGACTAGGAGGAGGAACCCCCAAAATAGGAAAGACTCAGAGACTATGACTTATGCCACAGATTTACAAATGGATTCAGATATAACCAAGATGTCAGAGATAGAATTCAGGCTAGCAATTGTGAAGACAATAGCTAGAATGGAGAAATCAATTAATGGCAATATAGAGTTTCTAAGGACAGAAATGAAAGCTGAATTGGCAGAATTTAAAAATGCTATCAATGAGATCCAATCTAATCTAGATAATCTAACAGCTAGGATAAGCGAGGCAGAAGAAAGAATTAGTGACCTAGAAGACCAATTAATAGATAAAAAAGGAACAGAGGAGGCCAGGGAAAAACAACTAAGAATCCATGAAAATAGAATCAGAGAAATAAGTGACACCATGAAACATTCCAATGTCAGAATTATTGGAATCCTTGAGGGGGTGGGGATAGAGAGGACTAGAATATATATTTGAGCAAATTGTAGCTGAGAACTTCCCTAATCTGGGGAATGATACAAACATTAATGTCCTAGAGGCAGAGAGGACACCTCCCAAGATCAAGGAAAACAGGCCAACACTCCAGCATGTAATAGTAAAACTTGCAAATCTTAGAACCAAGGAAACCATCTTAAGGGCAGTTAGGGGGAAGACATTCCTTATGTACAGAGGGAGGAAAATCAGAATAATGTCAAACCTATCCACAGAGACCTGGCAAGCCAGAAAGGGCTGGCAAAACATATTCAGGGTACTAAACGAGAAGAACATGCAGCCAAGAATACTTTATCTGGCAAGGCTATCATTTAGAATGGATGGAGAAATGCAGAGCTTCCAAGACTGGCAGAAACTGAAAGAATAAAATATTAAGGGAGGTTCTATAAAAGGAGAAAGACCCCAAGAGTGATATAGAAAAGAAATTTACAGGGACAATCTATAAAAAAAAGGTCTTCACAGACAACACGATGACAATTAATTCATATCTTTCAATAATCACTCTCAATGTGAATGGCCTAAATGCTCCCATAAAATGGCACAGGGTTGCAGATTGGATAAAAAGACAGGATCCATCCATATGCTGTCTACAAGAGACACATTTTGAACTTCATCCAGACTGAAAGTGAAGGGATGGAGATCCAACTTCCATGCCAACGGACCTCAAAAGAAAGCTGGGGTAGCAGTTCTTATATCAGACAAATTAGATTTTAAACTAAAGACTGTAGTTAGAGTCACAGAAGGACACTATATCATTCTTAAAGGGTCTATCCAACAAGAAGATCTAACAATTATAAATATCTATGCCCCCAACATGGTAGCAACCAACTACATAAGCCAACTGTTAACCAAAATAAAGAATCATATTGATAACAATACGTTAATTGTAGGAAACCTCAATACTCCACTCTCAGCAATTGACAGATCATCTAAGCAGAAAATCAACAAAGAAACAAGAGCTTAGAATGACATAGTGGACCAGATGGACCTCATAGATACATTACAGAACATTCCACCCTAAAACAACAGAATACTCATTCTTCTTGAGTGCACATGGAACTTTCTCCAGAATAGACCACATACTGGGTCACAAATCAGGTCTCAACTGATACCAAAAGATTGAGATTATTCCCTGCCTATTCTCAGACCATAATGCTTTAAAACTGGAACTCAATCACAAGAAAAAATTTGGCAGAAATTCAAACACTTGGAAGTTAAAGACCACTCTGCTCAAGAATGTTTGGGTTAATCAGGAAATCAAAGAAGAACTTAAACAATTCATGGAAACCAATGAGAATGAAAACACATCGGTCCAAAACCTATGGGATACTGCAAAGGAGATCCTAAGGGGGAAATACATAGCCGTTCAAGCCTCACTCAAAAAAATAGAAAAATCCCGAATTCACCAACTAACTCTACACCCTAAAGAACTAGAGCAAAAGCAACAAACAATGACTAAGCCACACAGTAGAAGAGAAATAATTAAGATTAGAACAGAGATCAATGAATTAGAGACCAGAAACACAGGAGGTCAGATCAACAAAACTAGAAGCTGGTTCTTTGAAAAAATTAATAAGATCAATAAACCACTGGCCAGACTTATCCAAAAGAAAAGAGAAAGGACCCAAATTAATAAAATTATGAATGAAAAGAGGGAGATCCAAGGAAATAGAAACAATTATTAGAAATTATTATCAACAACTATACACCAATAAGCTGAGCAACCTGGATGAAATGGATGCCTTCCTGGAAACGTATGAACTCCCAAGACTGAAACAGGAAGAAATCAACAACCTGAATAGGCCAATAACCAGTAACAAGATTGAAACTGATCAAAAACCTCCCAAAAAACAAGAGTCCAGGGCCTGATAGATTCCCTGGGGAATTCTACCAAACATTCAAAGAAGAAATAATACCTATTCTCCTGAAGCTGTTTCAAAAAATAGAAACAGAAGGAGAGCTTCCAGATTAATTCTATGAGGCCAGCATTACCCTGATCCTCAAACCAGGCAAAGACCCCATCAAAAAGGAGAATTTCAGACCAATATCCCTGATGAATATGGATGCCAAAATCTTCAACAAAATTCTGGCTAATAGGATCCAACAATACATTAAAAGGATCATCCACCACAACCAAGTGGGATTTATCCCCGGGATGCAAGGGTGGTTCAACATTCGCAAATCAATCAGTGTGAGAGAACACATTAAGAAGAGGAGAAAGAAGAACCATATGGTCCTCTCAATTGATGCAGAAAAAGCATTTGACAAAATACAGCATCTTTTCCTGATTAAAACTCTTCAGAGTATAGGAATAGAGGGAACATTTCTCAAATTCATAAAACCCATCTATGAAAAACCCACAGCAAATATCATCCTCAATGAGGAAAAGCTGAGAGCCTTTCCCTTAAGATCAGGAATGTGACAAGGATGCTCACTCTCTCCACTATTGTTCAACATAGTACTAGAAGTCCTAGCAACAGCAATCAGACAACAAAAAGAAATAAAATATATTCAAATTGGCAAAGAAGAAGTCAAACTCTCTCTTTTTGCAGATGACATGATACTTTATGTGGAAAACCCAAAAGACTCCACCCCCAAATTACTAGAACTCATACAGCAATTCAGTAATGTGGCAGGATACAAAATCAATGCACAGAAATCAGTTGTTTTCTTATACACTAGCAATGCAACTGTAGAAAGAGAAATTAGAGAAACAATTCCATTTACAAAGGGACCAAAAATCATAAGATACCTTGGAATAAACCTAACCAAAGAGGTAAAGGATCTATAGGAACTACAGAACACTTATGAAAGAAATTGAAGAAGACACAGAAAGATGGAAAAACATGCCATGCTCATGGATTGGAAGAATAAACATTATTAAAATATCTATGCTACCCAGAGCAAACTATACCTTCAATGCCATCCTGATCAAAATTCCAACGACATTTTTCAAAGTGGTGGAACAAACAGTCCTAAAATTTGTATGGAATCAGAAAAGACTCTGAATCACCAAGGAAATGTTGAAAAAGAAAAGCAAAGCTCGGGGCATCACGTTGCCAGATTTCAAGCTATATTACAAAGCAGTGATTACCAAGACAGCAAGGTACTGGCACAAAAACAGACATATAGACCAATGTAACAGAGTAGAGAGCCCAGATATGGACCCTCAACTGTATGGTCAAATAATCTTCTACAAAGCAGGAAAAAAATATGAAATGGAAAAAAGACAGTTTCTTCAATAAATGGTGCTGGGGAAATTGGACAGCCACATGCAGAAGAATGAAACTTGACCATTCTCTAACACCATACACAAAGATAAACTCAAAATGGATGAAAGACCTCAATGTGAGACAGGAATCCCTCAAAATCCTAAAGGAGAACATAGGCAGTAACCTCTTTGACATTGGCCACAGCAACTTCTTTCAAGATATATCTCCAAAGGCTAGTGAAACAAAAGCAAAAATGAATTTTTGGGGCTTCATCAAGATAAAAAGTTTCTGCACAGCAAGGGAAACTGTCAACAAAACAAAGAGGCAACCCACAGAATGGGAAAAGATATTTGCAAATGACACTACAGACAAAGTGCTGATTTCCAAGATCTATAAAGAACTTCACAAACTTAACACCCAAAATACAAATAATCAAGTCAAAAAATGGGCAGAAGACATGAACAGACACTTCTCAAAAGAAGACACACAAATGGCTAACAGACATATGGAAAAATGTTCATCATCATTAGCCATCAGGGAAATTCAAATCAAAACCACACTGAGATACCACCTTACACCAGTTAGAATGGTAAAAATTGACAAGGCAAGAAACAACAAATGTTGGAGAGGTTGTGGAGAAAGGGGAACCCTCTTACACTGTTGGTGGGAATGCAAGTTGGTACAGCCACCTTGGAAAACAGTGTGGAGGTGCCTCAGAAAATTAAAAATAGAGCTACCCTATGGCCCAGCAATTACACTACTGGGTATTTACCCCAAAGACACAGATGTAGTGAAATGAAGGCCCATATGCACCCCAGTGTTCATAGCAGCAATATCTGCAATAGCCAAACTGTGGAAAGAGCCGAGATGCCCTTCAACAGATGAATGGATAAAGAAGATGTGGTCCATATATACAATGGAATATTACTCAGCCGTCAGAAAGGATGAATACCCAACTTTTACATCAACATGGATGGGACTGGAGGAGATTATGCTAAGTGAAATAAGTCAAGCAGAGAAAGTCAATTATCATATTGTTTCACTTATTTGTGGAACATAAGGAATAGCAGGAGGACATTAGGAGAAGGAAGGGAAGAATGAAGGGGAGAAATCGGAGGAGGAGATGAACCATGAGAGACTATGGACTCTGAGAAACAAACTGAGGGTTTTGGAGGGGAGGGGGGTGGGGGAATGGGTTAGCCTGGTGCTGGGTAGTAAGGAGGGCACGTACTGCATAGAGCACTGGGTGTTACACGAAAACAATGAATCGTGAATCACTACATCAAAAACTAATGATGTATTATATGGTGACTAACATAACATAATAAAATAAAACTAAAAAAAAAGAAAAAAAAGAAATGATATGCAATGTGTCCAGCAACTAATAGATCTTGAACCCATCTTATTTTAGATAATAATTGAGTAAATGTGGACAAATATTGATCACCATTCTAGAAATGGTTGTTTTTTTAATTTTCTTTTTGGCTCCTTATCCTTACCATAAGAAATCTGACATATTAATATTGCTTTACCACAAAGATGTGTAGGTTTATTGCCTGGAAATTATGCATGCAGTTTCAATTCATTTTATAAAACACCTGTGTATGTGTGATATACAAGGAATTTACAGTCAGCCCTAACCCACCCAATGTAAACTACATAAAATTATTATTTTCCCTCACTGCATAACATACCATTAATTTTATTAATGAGCTAAATTTTCCAATAACACAAAGTCTTTGAATAATGACAAATTTCAAGTCCTCTGTGAACAGGGTATTTAAAAATATTTTTCGAAGGTCAAACTAATTTAAAACACAAGGTTATTCCCCTTCAGTCATTTTGATCCACAACTATTTACACCACTGTTTGAGTGCAGAGTACATTCTCTAATAAAAAGTTAGAAAACAAACAATGATTGTCACTGCCATAGGTCAATACTGAAAAGTCTTTAAAAGTTCTGTTAATAAAGTTAACAATACCTGATTTGAGTAAATGCTGACAGTACTTTATCAACCACTCTTGGAACACTTACTACTTTTGTATGACAATTTTCATGGCTGTGATAATTTGAATTGCCACCATCAAATAACATTGCTGAGAGTCCAGTACGATGTAGTGTCATGTCTACTATTGTCTCTCAAATAGGATGACATGATTCCTGCCTTCTAAATATATCAGGACTGGATGAAGAATGTTGAAAATAAACACTACAATATCTTAGTAGCACTTCAAGGTCATTGACAAGTTTTATCATACTAATTAAAAATATTTGGTCAGCTGGAATACATAAAGCAAATTATGCCTGATAATTCACTTTGTCACAGGTTTATCATAAAATTACTTTTAAAAATAAGGTTTGTTATAGTACCCCAAAGGTCAATGGATTTATAGAAGTACAATCAAAACACACCTATTTAGTAAAAGTTTTACTACTTAAAGTTTCAAGCAATATGCATATTCTTACAAAGTCATATCCATATGGAGTTTCACTATTTTGAAGTTCTGGATGGAACTGGTCATGGAAGAATGTAGGAAGGAAAGCAACATTTTCTAAACCATTTCTTTAAAGAGATACTTCATTGAGAGTTTATTTTCTACCCAAACTTTTCCTTTAATCAACTTTTCACTTCCAGTCCTTACTTTTTAGAGCACTTTGATATAATCACATAATTTGATGTAAAAGGGAAAAAAATGTCCTCTTAAAATTGCTCCCACTTGTTTCCAACACCAGCCAACTGGGTTACATTTTCAGTGCTTAAAAAATGTGATGAATAGGAAATTGAGTCATTTAAGCCTATACATCACCTAGGAAATGTATAGAAAAGAATCTTAAAGCTAAGAGATTTTTTGTGTGTGTGATAATAAGCTCAGGATTTCATCAGACTTTTACAACAGCTAATAGGGTGAAGGATGGCATAGCTTCACAATACAAGAGATAATGTTCCATTCCCATAGGTAGTTATATAATACCAATCACAGTAGCACTTAGTCTTTAACAAAAGACCAAAGGAGTTCTTTCTGAGAGTTACTTAAAATATAGACCAGGACAATAAAGAGACTGAGTATTACTGTGTATTGTTCAGAGAAAAGGACAGAGGGCAGTGGCAGGTGGCAAAGCAACAGGTTTATCTGAGACAGTCTGGCTACTAGGCTACATTGACACCACATTTGTACTTAGAGATTTCAGCATGGTCTCAGTTTCTGCTCAGTCAATCCCAATAAGATTTAAAGATTTCTGTGGCCAAAGAGCCTGAAGGATTTATTCTGATAGTTATTTGCCACAATTCACATTTATGGTGAGAGAGAGTAATTCACTGCATTTGCAAAATTAACTAGGGCTCTTCACAAAGAACATCTGAAACTTCTATAGTTCTATAAACTATTGAATTTTGACACATTCATAAGATTTGGTTGAATCCTTTAGCTTACAGGGGATGACCATGGAATCCATATCAATATCTCAGTGTATTGGACTTGATTTGACTTAATGTCTTATGCAGTTCTCGCTAAAAGTAAAGAAGACAAGCCTAAAAACAGTGAGAATAAACTGGAATGATTTTGAGAAAAATGTTTACTGTTAGCTTCCTTTGTATGAGGGTTCTCCAGAGAAATAGAACAAATAGGAGATAGATATAGATGTAGATGTAGAGATACATATATAGATCTAATCAAGAGATTAATTATAAGGAATTTGTTCAGGTGATTATGGAGGCCAACAAGTCCCAAGAGCTGCAGTCAGCAAGCTGAAGACCCAGGAGAGATAATTGTGTATTCCTAGCCCAAAGGCTGGTAGCTCAAGATCCAGGAAGAGCTAATGTTTCAGTCTGAGTCCAAAGGCAGGAGAAAAAAAAAAAATGTCTCTTTTGAAGGCAGTCAGACAAGAGGAAATCCCATTCCTCTCTGGAAGGTAAGTCTTTTTTGTTTTATTCAGGTCTTTGTAAGACTAGCTAATGCCCACTCACATGAGGAGGGTGTTTGCTTTACTCAGTCTACTAACTGAAATGTTAACCTTATCTAAGAACACCTTCACAGACATAACCTACAATAATGTTTGACCAAATGTCTGGGCATCCCATGGCCCAATCAAATTGATATAAAATTAACCATCACAAGCACACATATGCATCTTTCTAAACCATACTCAATCTCCAAAGAAAGACAATAACAAAATCATGATTCTGCCTGACATGATGCAGAGATCCTGCATACAATAAAAAATGAACTAACTTCGGGCGCCTGGGTGGCTCAGATGGTTAAGCGTCTGCCTTTGGCTCAGGTCATGATCCTGGAGTCCTGGGATCGCGTCCCGCATCGGGCTCCCTGCTCCTTGGGAGCCTGCTTCTCCCTCTGCCTTTCTCTCTCTCTGCCTCTCTTTCTCTCTCTGTCTCTCATGAATAAATAAATAAAATCTTTAAAAAAAAAAATGAACTAACTTCTTCCCCAGGAGAAGAGGTAAAGTACTTGGGTGATGTTTACTCTTCTTGATATCCCATAACTTGATGTAAAATTGACAGTACTTAAGTACTATGAGATAAAGTCAATATATCCTACGTTATGTAATAAGAAAATGAGAGAAAGAAAACAAACATTTTCTACACACACACACACACACACACACACGCACACACACACACACACACACACACACAAGCAAACATATCCACAACAAAATAAGGAGGAAATATTCATAACATTTATGGTCTTTATTTATGTAACTGTGGTGGTTTTTTACCTGGTGGGGTAAACCAAACTTTCATTCCTGAATTCTGGATGAGTCAGAACAATTAGTAGTACTGCCTGGGTTGGATTGTTGTAGTTTTCTGTTGATTGTAATCACAAGACAGTGGTATTACTATGAGATATTCTAAGGGATTTCCCATATTCCAGACATACTCTTCTTTACTTACACTGTGGGTTAGTCATCCAATTATTCCTTTGTAGCCAGGCTTAATCGGCCCAGTTGGAAAATGAGGTAAGACCAATGATTTTCATGAACATGGGCTCATTGATACACTTCTGCTGTGAAGTGAGTTGCTTAATTAGAAGCAATGCTGTGTGGAATATCAGGATGGTGGAAAAAGCATTTTGAAAGTCCACAGATGGTAGTTCTGGAAGAAGCATTGCTTTATGGGAAGGCAAATCTGTATCCAGAGTGAGTGTCTATTCCAGTAAGAACAAAACATCACCTCTTCCTAGTTAGAAGTTTTAAAATGTAATCAACCTGCCACCAGGTATCTGGTTGACCACCTGAGCAAATGGTGCATATCAGGGACTCAGTGTTGGTCTCTGCTGTTAGCAGATTGGGCACCCAATGATGACCAAAGCCAGGCTGGCCTTGGTGAGTGGAAGTCCACATTGCTGAGCACATGCATAACCTCCATCCCTCCACCATGATCACTTTGTTCATGGGCCCATTAGATAATGACAAGGAAGGCTGGGGAAAAATGCTGACTGGTATCCACAGAATGGATCATATTATATATTTGATTATAAAATGCTCCCTTTGGTAATCATTCACATGGGACACACATATTTTCAGGTTTTTTTCCCCCATTCAGAGAGGTCTATCCACGTACTTCTTCCCTACATTTCCTTGTCACCAATTTTCCAATTGCGTTATTTCCAAGTCCCTGAGCATGTAGTCCAACCATTGGCCACAGCCCATGAATCAGTATGTAATCGCATGTTGGGCTATTTCTAGTTCCAAGAATAGTGAACAGCTAGGTGCACTGCTCAAAGTTCTGCCCATTGGGAGGATTTTTCTGTTTACTACTGTCCTTCATGAATGTTTCAGACAAAGTTTGTCGCTGCAGCTGTCCACTCTAAGGTGGGGCCTGCATATCATGCAGAACCATCTGCAAAGCAGGCCTGATTTTTCTCATCCTCTGTCAACTAATCTTAGGGAATTCCCATGTGGCCAAAGGTGCAGACTGAGAGAGAGCAGGCAGTGTAACAAGAATGGGCCACTTCTTCATATAATGTACTTGTGTCTTCAGGGCTAACTTGAATCTGATCATGTATATACCAGTTCTATTTGATGGTATAGTACTGCTGTGCATATCTAACTTTATGATGTGGTGGGTCAGATTACACCCAGTTCATGATAAGCAGCTCAGTTATATGGTAACTTGGTGGCCTATGGTTAAATATTTAGTCTCCACTAATGCTTAATAGCAGGACAAGAGCTGTTTCTCAAAAAGATAGCAATTATCCACAGAGGATGGCAGAGCTTTGCTTCACAATTCTAAGACCCTATGGTATGATCCAGCTATGGGGACTTGCCAAAAGCTCCAAACAGAATCCTTATCTGCCACTGAGAATTCATCATTGGATCTGCTGGATCATAGGGCCCAAACAGCAGAGCAGCTTGCAGAGTAGCCTGGACCTGTTGCAGAAGCTTTTCTTGTTTTGAACCTCACTCAGAATTTGCAACTCAGTAAATAGGCCAGAGTGACACACCCAAATGAAGAATATGTTGCCTCCCAAATCAAAAGAGGTCCACTAGGTATTGTGCCTCTTTTTTGGTTATAGGAAGGGCCAGATAAAATAACTTTCTTTTACCTTAGGAGGGATATCTTGACACGTCTCACTCCACTGGACTTCTAGAAACTTCACTAGGGTGGAAGGCCTCTGGACCTTTGTCATGTTTTTCCCCATACACTTACTGGCAAATGTTTTGCCAACAATTCTAGAATATTTGCTACTTTTTCTCACAAAGCCCAATCAGCATAATGTTATCAATATAATGGACCAGGGTGATATCTTGTGAAAGGGAAAAGTGATCAAGGCCCCTGAGAACTAAATTATGACATAGAGCTGGAGGATTAATATACACACTCCCTTGAGGTAGGACAGTGAGGATGTATTACTGGCCTTTCCAGCTAAAAACAAACTGCTTATTATGGTCCTTATTGATAAGTATGGTGAGGAAAAAAAAAAACAAATGAAACATTTGCCATGTCAATAGCTGTATACCAGCAATCAGGGGATATACTAATTTGCTTAAACACTGAAACTGTATCTGGTACAGTAGTTGCAATTGGATCACAGCTTGTTAAATTTATAATAATCCATTGTAATTTTCTAATATCCACCTGTCTTCTGCACAGGTCAAATAAGCAAGCTGAATGAGGATGTGATGGCAATCATCACCCTTGCCTCCTCAATTCCTTCATGATGGCACTTACCTCTGTAATCCTTCCGGGAGAGCTTTTGGTTTACTAGTTTCCTAAACAGACAGTTCTAGTGGTTTCCACTTGGCCTTTCCTACCTTAATAGCCCTCAGTTCCTTTGTTCAGGGAACAAAGCCAGCAACTGAGTATGCCTAATCCAATTATATGTTTCAGAACTGGGAAAATAGTCACAGGATGGGTTAGGAGACCACCTTGGTCCACTGTGAGATAAACCTGAGCCAAAACACCTTTGGTCATTGGACCTTTATAAGCCCTACTCTGATATGCAGACTATAGTGATGTTTTGGGTGTCCTGGTATTAGTGTCAGTTCAGACCAGTATCCTACAAAGTCTGTTTTCTGCAGTGCACAGTTAACCTAGCAAAAGATCATAGGTCCCTTTGGGGAAGGGGGAGAGAAAAATGAAAAATATGTTTTGGGCAGTGTACTAGAGTCCTTTCTCAAGGGGACCCAGCTTTCTCTTCACTTAAGGGTTTCTGGGTCTGTAACCTGGCTCAAAAATCTGCTTGTATGTTTCAGGTTAGACTTTCATTCAATTGCCCTAGAACTAGGGAGAATCAGCATTGTCTTTCATGGCAACTGTCTCAAGGAAGACCATTGCAGTTTCCTCAGGGAATGTAGAGTTAATACTGTCAGATAAGATGGAGAAGTACTTTCACTGGGGGTGTGGAGGCTGCTCCGACCGAGAGTGGGAGGCCTCTTCCATTGGCAAAATTTAGAGAATTCAGAGGCTTGATGTCCTTAGCCTTATCAGAATCTTCCCACAATTCTTCTTTCCAACTTACAGGATCCCATTCTTTACCAAGCATTGCCCTTACTTTAACAGCAGATACTCTGTGAGGTTGAGAATTCAATTTGCATTTTAATCATCCATGGGCAGGATGCGATTCTGGGTTAGGTTTTCAAGAATTTAGTTCTGTTGCTATCGGTGATATATACTACATACAAAAAGGACCTAAAATGGATTATAAACATAAATGTCAAAACTTAATAAAAATTATCCTAAAAGGAAGTAAGCTGTAAGATACAAGGAAAAAGTTTTTTTTTTCACATGGAATGGAATAACAAGAGATAGTTATCTCCTCAACAAGTAAGGCAGGAATTGTGACAAACAATGATTTTTTCCATAGATGGGGCCTATGAATAACCACAGTCAATGAGGGAAGGAAGATGTAGGGGTGAGCAGGAATGCTGATGGGACAAGCAGGTGAAGTCCTAGGCAATGATGGAAATTGCCCTACTCTGTTCTAAAAGGAATGAATGCTTAACCAAACCTGGATAATATTTCTTCTGTTTTTATTTTCACATGAATATGTAGGGTTACTTTTAAAAGTTTTAGAGTTGGTGGTTTGGTCCAATCTTGACATTTATTAAAAATAATCTATCAATTCAGTAATCTGATTTTCATTTTTAATAAGAGTATTTATTAAGAGATAGAGCATAGTAGTAATAATGATGGAACATTTTTGTTGAAGATGTCAAAGTTTTAGATGGTGTGGTGTTCTGATCATCAATTCAATTATTTGAAAAATTCCAGTATTTGATATTTATTCTTTAAGTTTTCAAATTTGCCCAAAGGATATAGATTTGGAATATGTGACATAGTGAAATGTTATAAATAATAAATATGCCCTGCATGAATGAATGAATATTTCAGATCCTTCTCAACTGACAGTATTAGCAGAAGAATGCTGATGAAGCATAGCATTAGCAGATATAGAAGTGCTAAAAAAGTGCTGATAGGGAGGCTGGGAGATTTCATGGTCCCAACTACCAACACTAGGAAAAAAAACTTAGATGCATGCCTTTGGGAGTTGAAATATGAATTATACATTGTTTAGCATCCTTACATTTATTTTCAGGAATAATCTTACCTGCATTATGGTTCTTTAGGAATAGCCACTATGACTATTCAGAACATATTAAAAATCTCAAAATAGGAATGATGGTAACACACATACAACAGAAATCCTAGAGATAGAAGTTATGGGGATCGAGGTTATGGAGATCTCCACTCCTGAAAGCATCCAAGGCTTCTATTTTTCTACCCTGTCATCATCAGTACCCACATCCATTAAATCAAGTAATGCCCCAAGATGGCTACTTAGAATACCAGATCCTCACTTCAATTCAACAGGCTGGGGAAAATGGCCAAAAGGGTACATTTTCAACTGAGTAGCTTTTTTTTTTTTTAAGATTTTATTTATTTATCTGACAGAGAGAGACACAGCGAGAGAGGGAACACAAGCAGGGAGAGTGGGCGAGGGAGAAACAGGCTTCCCGCGGAGCAGGGAGCCCGACGCGGGGCTCGATCCCAGAAGCCTGGGATTATAACCTGAGCTGAAGGTAGACGCTTGATGCCTGAGCCACCCAGGCACCCCCTGAGTAGGCTTTTTTTAAGAGCCTTTTTTTTTTTAATAAAAAAAGCTGAATATAACTCTTCTGCTTACTTTGCTTTAATCAGAATCTATGTTACATGGCCATAACAAAATGCAAGTGCAGCTAGGTGATACTGTCTTTTTCCTTGGCTTCCTTGATAAATTTGGTATGCCTTTTTTTTAAGAGATTTTATTTATTTATTTGAGAGAGAGAGAGTGTGAGAGAGAGATCATGAGCAGGGGGGAGGGGTAGAGGGCGAAGCAGACTCCCCACTGAGCAGGAAGCCTGATTCAGGACTCCATCCCCAGGACCCTGGGATCATGACCTGAGCCTAAGGCAGAAGCTCAACCAACTGAGCCACCCAGGTGCCCTTGGTATGCCTTTTTATGGGGAGGGTGGAGGATGGATGTTGGGTAGGCAACTAGCAAGCTCTTAAGAAGTCTCTGTGACTATTTTACTACACTAAATTCTCATAGTATTTCTCTATATGTACTATACTCTAAATGCCAAATTATCAGTTAAGAATACTTATTCTTAAATTTATAAATGTATACATATGACAAAGTAGGCAATCACAATCACAATGCCAAAGACAGTCTGTTTGTTTTTCCACATGTGTGCCCTGATAGTACTTTTAAAATATTTGCCTTAATGTCACAATCAGATAATATTGTATGTGTTTATATAATTATAACCACCTAGACATTATTCACTGAAGGTCACAAACTATATTTCATGCATCTGTATCAGACAGCTACTGCTATATTACAAAGAGCTATGAAATCTCAGTGGAATAAAGAAATGTTTTTTAAAGTACTTATATATTTATTTACTTATTTATGTATGTATTTATTATTTATTTATTTCATTTGAGAGAGAGAGAGCACGAGCAGTGGGGAAGATCAGAGGGAGAAGAGACTCCCCACTGAGCCAGGAGCCCAATGCAGGGCTCAATCCCAAGACCCCAGGATCATGACCTGAGCTGAAGGCAGATGCTTAACTGACTGAGCCACCCACATGCCCCAACCCAACTACTAAAGAATTTGGCATAAATCAAGATTCATTAAAGCAACCCCATAGGGTTATTGTGAGGAGTAAATGTATTTATACAGGTAAAGCATTAAAAATAAATGCCTAGCTATAACAATCACTTAATCTATATTATCAACAAGTGTTTATTGAGTGTACATTGCTTACAAGACAGCGTTCACAGAAATTATAGCAATAAGCACGGTGTTCATAGAGAATGTTTGTGGAAGTTATAAAACATTAATATTGAATGAAAAAAATCAATATTTTACTTAAACCAAGTTAATAGTGGGACTCTGCTTTCCCACTTACAAGCTAAATCAATATTTTACTTAAACCAAGTTAATAGTGGGACTCTGCTTTCCCACTTACAAGCTATGTGACTTGGGTAAATTACTCAGCTGCTGTCATTATCAGATATATTATTTTTTACATTATACCTATGTGATTTAAAATATGTACACCTGGGGGCAGCTGGGCGGCTCAGTCCCTTAGGATGGGATTCGTGATTTCAGCTCAGGTCAGGATCACAGGGTCCTGGGCTTGAGACCCACAATGGGCTCCAGACTGAGGAGAGTCTGCTTGAGATTCTCTCTCTCTGCCCCTATAAATAAGTAAATAAGTAAATAAGTAAATAAATAAATAATAAATAAAATCTTTAAAAATAAATAAATAAAATGAGATGTGCATCTGCAAGTACTTAGTAATGTATCAGGCATTTATTAGCCACAAAATGAATATTATTCTTTTTCTTCTCTTTTTCCCCTCTCTGTATCAGAGTCCAGTCAGGAGACCAAAATTATACCAGTTACTTTACCAGATAGAATTTTATACAAACAGTTGTTAACCACACACAAATTTGTCAACTAGGTGACAAAAAAGTCCAGACAAGGGCTACGAAGTATTACAGAGGCAGCAAATGCAGGCAGCAGCTACCATCTTAAGCCTAGAGGAACAAAAAGGAAGATGTTGGAATTACTGAGATGAAACAGACTCCTGAGGGGTGGGTCTTCGTGTAGCTGTCCCGCTGGTGCCTGATGAGGCACGATAAGGTGGGGGTTCTGCAAATGTTGGAAAAACTATAAACTGGATTCAGCCGCCGCTACAGGCAGGAGCTGTGGCTGAAAGCGGTAAGACTCATTGTCAGAGTGAAATTCACAAGAACCATCCGGAGAAAAGAAAGTCTACCCCCCGCCCCCACCCGTAACAAACCGGAAGGAGCCTGCCTTTCTTCTTCCGCCAAACTCACAGTTTCCCAGTGCTACAGCCTCCTCGCCGAAGTGGGGCTTGTCAGTTTCCAGGGCTAGCATCGCAAAGCGGAGGCCAGATGGAGAGAGGGGGCTGAGCTGAGGGAGAACAGCTTAATAGATGGCTTACTTGTGGTCTCCTTCCTTTTCCCTTCTTTTTCCTTACTACCTTCTTTCCTCCATTTCGTCCTTCTTTTTTCCTTTTTTTAATCATTTTTCCTTCTTTCTATTCTCCCTCCCTTCCTCCATTCCTGGATGTCGATCTTGTAGACTTGAAAAAACATGCTAAGAAGTAAGTAGGCTATTTTCTTTTATGTAAAATATATATATATATAGAAAATTATATATGAGTTCAGGGAATCTATATGATTATTTAAAAAGAAAGTATCGTTCCAGTCACATTATGTTATTTTATTCATTTTATCAAAGTCTACAATGACAGGACTCAAAAAATGGCAGAACTGTGATTTCAGCCCAGGTTTTTCAGACTCCAATTTTCATGTTTATCTTTTCCTCTATCTCACAGATCCCAGTTTATTTGGGTAATTAGAAATGAATAATTCAGTCACTGCCATTTGGATGAGGCAGTCCTCAAAGGAATGTGAAATTTTGATAGATTGAGAATGGGTAGAATATTATAAACACTACACATTTTCTAAGCAAATTTGGGATAAGGCAAGAAGTGCTCCCATAAACACTATGCAATAAAGTTAATAAACTAAAAAAATATAAAATGATTCCAATATTAATGAAAATAATTCCTTGGGGGAAATGAATGTTTCCTTCAATTTTCTTGTAATATAAACACTAAGAATTTTTAAGAGGAAACATGAAAAGATATCATCTGTTATATCCCAGAATATAGTTTGGAAGTTAATTAACTGTACTTGGCAATAAAAAAAAAAAAAATCAAGATAGCTTTCTTAGAAAGTTGAGTTGTTCATTAATTGGTGTGTTGATGCCAATTTCAAAAGCTTTCTTATTATTTAGTATGGAAGGATTAGTAACAACTAATGTATTCCCTGGTAAGACAGAATATGCATTTATAATTACAAAGATTACAAAAATACAACTGTATATTGCAATTACCAGAGATGAAAAAAAATTACTCTACTTTTTTATAATTACAATTGAAAGCTTCAGAAAAACATATATATTAGGACAAATACCACTAAATCACCTAAATACATGAGCAGAAATAGCAAAAATGATTAAAATGGTGCTTTCTGATGATAAAAAACTTACAGCTATATTTAAAACTATACAAACATCCTCAAATGAGAGTTAAAATATCAAAAAATTCATGTTATTTCTATATTTGTTTGTTGTCATGGAACCATAAACTTCAGCTGGACTACTTTTTGTTATTAGGGATTAGAAGGAGTCCAGAAAATTATAGGTCCAAAGTAGAAGACACAAGTAAACATGACAAAGTGGAGAGAGAGGGAGAAAGAGATCAAGATGGAGACATGTGGGAGAGAGAGAGAGAGAGAGAGAGAGGAACATCACCTTGATTATGGCAGATATTGGTGGAATGGGGTAGCATGGAAAGTGATAATCATGAAAATTTAACCCCTTAGTCTAATTTGTACATGTTAAATACAAATGCCAATTCTGCCTTTTCTTGTTAAGAGTTTCTAATAGATAACCAATTTGAACAATTAGAATTTCATTTTCTTTATCTGCCTCAATATCTAATAGAGATTTTGGTCAATTTATTAATAAAGAGAAATAGTCTTCCATTGCCTCAGATTGTATTAGGTTTGTAGGTAATTACCATTGCAAAGTAAGGCTCTAATGGGCTACCAAGGGATCAATTCTGATGTTCTCTTTCTTTCTAGATAGGGAACATATCTGTATGTATATAAGAATTTAAAATATTTTAAATTTTTACAAATATTAAATTGTTATTCAGTGATCATAGAACACTGCATTGAGCAATTGAAACTGATTTTAGCCAGTGTGTGAGACAAGAAAGGTGGGTGGTAATGAAGAGTCAATTGGAATCCATTGAAAACTGTTTTACCTCCTGGCATCAAATCATTGACCCCAGAATCAAATGCTGAAGAAAAATTTCCCCCTAATCGTTGACTCTGGGAGTAAACAAAAACAGTTTTCACTAAATTTTCAACATGAGAATCTGTGCCTCACAAGGAAACCTGTAACCAGTTATAGCATGTTGGGGCTCACTGACAGAGTGGGGAGTCTGGGTCACCAGTGCTGAACCATAGAACTACAGAAATCTCCTCCCTATTTTCATATGGCTTCATAGTGCTTCTTCTCTCTGCCGTTGGTCCACAGAGTTCCAGTCACTGGATGTCCCACCTTGGTTTACAATTCTCCTCAATATGTCTAATTACCATATTATGATAAATACTATAGTCATCATTTCTAATAATATCAAATATTTAATCTGCTAGAAGAAGAAACATAAGCTATGTACACCAAAGTATACTCTTACTATTCCAGCTATTAATCTATGGCAGCCAATGCCTGCCTTTATTCTCTTGGCCACACTGGAGGATATCTTCAGCTTTGGGGACAGTTACCATACATGCTAACAGCGTCCAACTTCATGAAAATGTCTTTCTACCCGAGGGCTTTCTCTGGTTGTAGGAGCATGATCAGCTTGTGTCCCAGACAGAGTGGAAATGACAAAAAGCTGATGCCCCAAAGTAGGGATTTAGTAGATTACACACTAGCCTTTGGTCCTTCAGAGTGACAGTTCTGAGATGGGTTCTACACAATCTCTCAGAAGATCTTTATTGAAGTTGAGCCCCAACAGTAATGCTTCATTTACTGGCTTTCCTTCTATGGCTATGTAATATCCCCATTCCTTTGATGGACTTCCTGTGTTCCCCTCCCAGGTAAACTATCTCAAAGACTTAAAGGAGGCAAGATACTTGTCCTCATCAGATCCCCATTTAATTCACCGGTATTATGTTTTTGGTGGGAGAGAGTTTGTAAGAAAGATCTATTTGAAGAAATATTACAACACATAAAAACTACATAAAGTCTTAGTTTCTACTCATATAGTGGATCTATTTTGGGGGAAACTATGTTAGGAGATTCTGGTATCAAATTGTCCCTAGAAAGTAAGTTGTGAGGATAAGTTTCTGAAAATGTCTACAACCCATTTATTCATTGACCACAACTCATTTATCCATTGTCTTGGAAAGATGCCCATTTTTGAATGGGGCAGGGAGTAGGAGAGGGAACTCCAGATGATACAGAAAAATTACCTTGCCTTTCTTTCCATATATCTGATACCTGCTATAGCTATAAATTCTCTGTGGAATGTCTGGGAAACAGCAACAGGAAAGTTTGCTCTAAGGTTCTTGAGGGAAGTCATGACTTGTGCAGCAGAGAATTATGTACTTTTCAAAAGTAGTTTCTGACATACTGCTGGGCTCTGGAAGAGATTAATGCCTGAGAAGGTCCAGAGGGCATAATTAAGTCACATAAACAAGTTATCCAAACACATATGACATCTAAATCTCTTGTATCATGATCTCTACTTTAGCCTCCCTATGTATAGCTGCTACAGCAGGAAAACCTCAGGGCTCATTTATTTCTTAGATCATCTCAATGGATAGTTGTGAGCTGAAGATTTACTCCTGGTTAGGGCTATCTCTGAGATAAGAAGTGAAGAGAAATCCTCCAAGTAGTTAGAGATTTGAACAGTTCCCTTATTATGAGAATAAAATATACATGGGCTTATGGGTAGTTGTCAATACTTGGCTGGAAGTTTAGGTGGCTGGAAGGAGAATGAAGGAGGTCTGGAGAAGAGACATATAAATGCTCTTTGAGATTGGTCACAAAGTGTGTAGATACTTGTGATTCATGTCAATGTCTAGTGGTGGAAAAACTGAAAACCAGGTAGACATAATGGCTTACCCCAGTGTTTTCACCCTGGGGCATTAATGGATTAGTTATGATGGCAGGGATGGAGGTTATTACCAAGGCTGATTTATCTACTTCTGGTACTGAGTACCTGACCTCTCAGCAGCTGAGGACATCTCTGATACTTCAATATGTTACCATCCCTTAAGGAGAATACATAGTTATGTTATGTATAGATGATTACATCACAACTATTCTGCCATGAAAGGGTTAGTAATTCATCCTTACTGAAATCAATAATGGTGTATATTGCCTTTCCTCACCCCACATTCTGCCCACCTTCTGCAGAATCACAGACTTTCTAGTTTTCCCACACAAGGCTCTTTAATACACAGGCTTAGATTAAGGGACTCACTTGAAGGCAAAGGATGCAACAATCACCTCATGACCAGAGAGTTCACTTGTCATACTACATTATCACACAGAAGCTGCCAGACTAATAGAAAGTTGGAATGACCATTTACAGGCAAAACTTGAAGACGACACTGTGGAGTTTATGTGCTATCCTTCATAATGCAGTATGTGCATTTAATCAATAGTCATTACATTGTTCTATATTTCAATACCTAAAATACAAGTTTCTGGGAACCAAACAATAAAAGAAGGAGCAGTCCATCTCAGCATCACTCCCAATGAATCACTTTAGTGTGTTCCATTCCACAACTGAAGGCATATTTTGATTTGAGGCCCTGGGCCCTGGGAGAATATAATGCATCTATCAGAAAACACAGTAAAATTTCCATTTAACATATAACAGTACCTGGCTGCTCCCAGGTCATTGTATTCTTCTCATGTTGATCAACTGGAGTTTTAGGTAAGAGGTTTAGATAACAGCTACTATCATGCCTGTAATTATTGGCATTGATTATTATGGGGAGTTAGCAGTGATATTACATAATGGGGATACAAAAGAGTATGTCTGTAACACAAAGCATTTCCTTGGGTATCTGATAATGTCTCCCTGCCCAGAGATAACAGTGAAGAGGAAATTATAGCAACCAGGACCTGACAAGGGCATGGTACCTGAGAACCCAGTCCTTCCTATTGTATCCTATATCAAAGATCTATCACACCCCAGTAGGCAAGCAATCTAGACCAACAGAAGGGCTGGGAAAATATGAAAAGACTCCAAAAGGGGTGGTAGAAGTAAAAGATGAATATCAATTATGCTTTTAATGTTAACTGTATCAGTTTAAACTGTGGTTTGACTAACCCTTCTGTGGCAGATTTTATTTTCTTAGGGATTATGACCAATCAGTGAAGAATTAATGGAGGGCAGAGTGGATAAAATGTTGGTCATGAGGTGTAAATATTGCGGTGTGTAGACTGTAGGTGATGTGTTCAGTGTTTCACTCAATTTCCTTTAGTCCACCCCAGAGGATAACTGCTGCTTTGGTGGAGTCTCCCTGTATGTCAATGGCTTTCTACATATTGCATCTGTATCTCTCTGTTTGATGGCTTTCTCTGGCTACAGGAGCAAGATCAATCTGCCTGAAGGGCAGTTTGGAAGTGCCAAGGGCCTAATGATTGCAGTAGCAACCATCAACCAATGAAAGGAAATGTTAGTTAATAACTGACTCGCCTTAGTCATCCCACAAGGGCACAATTCTGAGATGTTTGCAACAGTTTCTCATTGGCACTGAATCCTAGTTACCTGCAATGGTTATGTATCCTTTATTGGTTATCCTCCCTTATGCATCCCACTTTCCTATTCTCTCACCATGCTTCTTGAGTACCTTCCAAATAAACTCTTAACATAAAATCACTTTTCTAGGAACTACTTACTAAGGAACCAAAAATTAAGACACCATCATCATACAACTAACCATGGGACTATTTTGCTAACTTATAGAAATATATTTGATTGAATATGCATTACCTTTACATTTTCTACAATTAAAGTAATATACCCATAATTTACAGACACCTGTGCTTAATGAAGAAAGAAAAACAATCATGTATTTCTGTGGAGTGATTATCAGAACCACATTCATGAAAGAGGTCAAGTCATTAAAGTCATGATTAGACAAGAACAAGAATGTTGATAAAGAAAATGAACATTTTAAATGAACTAGAAATGGCAACTTACAAGAAAATTGCTACCTTTAAGGGCATTGATGGGACTTTGAGGTCGCATAGCCAACTCTACATCAAGAGGATGAGTTCTTTGAGTCATATTTTCAATAGATTTGTTACATTTACATTGTGTATCAAGATAGCTCTCAGGAGAGAAGGTGATAGTATGCTACAGATAGAAAACAAAATTGTTCCCCAGGGAGATCCATGCCACAAATGAAATTCTTTGGCTTTAGCTCCTTCTATGTCAGCTTTTATTATATGACCCTTGCCCACAGGCTCACCTCTGCCCACAGCTCAGGATCAAACATGCTTCTAGTCTGGACAAATTTAGAAAACTTTAACTCAGTTGCACAGAGTGGTCAGTACAAAGGCACACTTGCTGCAAGCATTTTGTCCCAGAATAGCTCCATTCTGCCTCACTGCTGTGATCCACCCCTGGCCAGTGCACTAAGGTTGCTCCCCCTAATCATGAATGACTCCTAAGATAAAACCCGGTGCTCTCCTCTCAGCTCTTATTTTCACATATGACCGCAATATCTCTTTCTCTTATTTTTAAAGATTTTATTTATTTATTTGAGAGAGAGAGAGAGAGCAGGAGCATGACGGGGGAGGGGGAGAGGGAGAGGGAGCAGTAGACTCCCCATGGAGCAGGGGACCTGATGCAGGGCTTGATCCCAGGACCCCGAGATCATGACTGAGCTGAAGGCAGAGGCTTAACTGACTGAGCCGCCCAGGCACCCCTTCTTTTCTTAAAAAATATTTATTTATTTATTTATTTTAGAGAGAGAGAAGGGGGTGGAGGGGCAGAGGGGGAGAAGAGAGCCTTTTTTTAAATTATTATGTTCAGTTAGCTAACATATAGAAGAGAGTTTTAAGCGGATTGCTTGCTGAGCATGGAGCCCCACACAGGGCTTGATCTCATGACTCTGAGATCATGACCTGAGCTAAAATCAAGAGTTGGATACTTAGCCACCTGTGCCACCCAGGTGCCCCAACCATGGTATCTTCTTTTTTCAAGCTTGTTTCTTCCTATCTTGATCCAAATCTAGTCCTTTTATTTTTCATTCAATGATTATTCTTCTTTCAAAAGTTTTGTTTCATTTATTATCATCTTATTTCAGAAATATAGGAAATCATGAACAGTAATAAATCCATACACATATTAGTAACCTTCTAAATATGGACAAAAGAAAAAAGAAGCACATATAAAGAAGCAAGCATTACTGGGGTGATGAAACCGAAGCATAGAGAATCTAGAAATATTCACCACAACCTCATAAGCCAGGCAGTTTCACATCTAGGAATCAAACCCAGAATATATGATTTGGGAAGCCATGAATTTCTGCCCCATGTCAGAAATGGCCTGGACCAATAAAAAAGCAGGAGAGGAGTCTCAGATTGCAGTTTGAAATGAGGCTGTGGACTGTACTTTATAAGGACTAGTATGACTATGACTAATGGATTTAACTGTGGACTTTGGGTGGGTTGCAGGCAAATTTAGGAAAGGACAAAAGGAATATTTAACTGGCCTAGCACTGTTAAAAAAAATCAGTAAGGTTTATCAGTGCATCTAGTTCGGGAGAGTAGGGTACAATTTAGGAGCCAAGAAGCACATCAAAAAAAAAAAAAAAAAAGAAGAAGAAGAAGAAGAAGAAGCCCATCAAACCCACTGATGGTCCTGCCAAGGCAAAGCCTTGGGCTACCTCTTCTGCCTGCCCAGACCTCTGACACCGGGGACTGAGCCATTTCCTGGCTTTATTCCCACCTGCACAGCCTGGGGCAGGAGAAGCAGCTGGTCCCAACATAGGGAAGAGTGGCTTCTCATCACATGAGGGTTGGCTGAAGCCTGATTCTTTTAGGTCCTGCTCTTTGCACTGACCCCTTGACGGTCCTTGCTCTGGAATCAATGAGAAGGCCATTTAAAAGCTTTTCTTAAGAGCTGTCAAATGAATAATAGTCATCCAGTTGTCAAGATTTGCTCGTTAATTGATCATGATGACTGAGAACACCCAAGGAGAGGCTGACTTAGTGAGCCATACTCTTGTAGGGCAAATCTTTGCCCAGCAGGACCTGAGACATCCTCAATGCATCAGGGACTTGTATGCTGCCCTCAGCTGAATTTTCAGGCTTTGTTGGATGACTCCCACATCCTTCTGCCCACCCCACAACACATACTGATGTATCTCCTTCCTCAGATTGGGTCTTGGCTGGTAGTATTTACACATCCTAGTCCCTTAGAATCCGAGGTTTTTCATGTGGGAGGCTTGGACCCTGAAGGGAACACTGGAGACTTTGTCTCAGATGAGCAATGGTCTCTTTTGACCAGGACAGTCATACCAGGAGGCTACATCTGGTGAGTAAACAGTCTGCATCCCAGACTGTCAGCTTAAGCCAGCCCTCTGTACCTCATTCCCTCTTGGAAGGACACTTGGGGCTTTATTTCTAACTGAACAGATTTCTAACATTCTCTTTTGAGGAGATCTTTTTCTCCTTTTGCCTCTATGTTCCCGGGTATCAGAGCAGTAGAGATTATCTCACCTGTTCATACTGAATCCTTCAAATCTATACTTTGCAACCACCTTATTACATGTAAATGTCCTTGGCAATCTATACTGTGATAAACTCATCATTTATTTTCATGGAAGATCCCTAATACAAACATAGAAGTCAAATAAAGTCCTAGAGGTTAAGTAGGATGCAAGTCCTGTGGGGTCTCTCCATGATGCAGCCTGTGGCCGTGGAAGCTTCATGTTCCCCCACAGCAGAGGAGTCTGGGGCTGGGTGTGCAAATGGCTGAGTTTCTCTAGCTCAGGCCATAATTAAAATATCAATCCAGTTCAGAACAAATTTTTAATTCACAGATACACATCTGTATACTAACCCAAGGGAAACAAGATATTATTTTTCATATTGCTGCAAAAATGTGTTTATAAAAAGTTTCTTCTTTTCTTCCTAGTTCAAGACAAGTAAAAACTCAAAAAAAAGAGAGATTTAATTTTTGACTATTGTTCTCAACTATATAGAAGGGAAACTAACCCTGATATAAGGTAAAATTCTCAAAAGAAAGTTTCATCAAAGTTTAACTTTGAATGGAATGAAAAACTCAGTCACAAAAAGAGTGAGAAGAAGGCAGCCTATGACAAGAAGAGCAGCTTTGAAAGAGGAGATGGCTCATGAGAAGCCACAGAGAAGAGGAAGAATGGTACATTTGGAAAATGATGAAGAAACCACCTCAAAAAATATGGGGAATCTCTTTAAATGGGGCCAACTCAGCTGAAGGATAGGTGGGCCATTTTAATCTCCCCACCTACAAATAGCCAAGAAACTATTTTGGACATTGACTTCAGGTTGCATTTCAGCTGAGAAGATAGTGCCAAGTTATCTGGATACCAGAAAACACAGAGTAATGGTTTAAGGAATCAGGAAACTGTGGAAAGTCTGTAAAGGGTAAAGAAGTTCAGAATAGAAATGAGGACTGAGGAAAAATTTAAACTGTGAGCAGAAACCCAACAGAACAAGTAGGGGATACATGTTGAGATTTAGTGATTTTTAAATGATTAGCTCTAGGAGTCAAGCTCTTAGCAGAGTTGGACTCAGCCTGCACTTACTGTATTACTAATAAAGTCCTGGTTCAGTTCTGGTCCCAGTGGACCCAATAGTTCCCAGAAGTCTGATTAGAGCTGGAAACAGTTGCAGCCTCAGGTGAAAATGTGACCTCTTGAAATTGGACCTGGGACATGGGTTCTGATGTTATTATTCTAATGGCACCAATGTTTTCTAGCACCTGGACCATAAAACTTATTCAAATATACTTTTGCTTTTTGTACATATAATACAAATACCAAGGTATGTTTAACTCTGCAGTGTCTCTTGGCCTCCTTCTATTACTCTTTATTCTGAATACCACCATTCCCATTAAAGGGAATTTATGTAATTATCACTTATGGTCTATTGACTTCAAAATACTGTAAGGAAAAAGTACAATAAAACTGCTATTCCAATAAAATCATAAAAAAGATGAATAGATCTGAACTTCAGTTATTTCTATGATATAAGCCCTATTTCCATTTACAGATTTTCCCCCTAAAACAAACTTTCATACATAAACTATTTTTTCTCTTCTTGATTTTTCCTGTTCATTTTCACTTTTGTGCCTTTGTCCATGCATATACTTAATCAGAGCATTCTATTTGTGATAGGCACATATTGTACTCATGCCTATTATTCAACAGGCATTTTAAGCATCATATATATAGCTCAAGTAAAAAAAATGGCTCCACGAAGACTTTTTTAGTACTTCCATCCATATATAATCTTTCTTTCCTTTGATTTTCCACAACAATTTCTATGTCTGTTAACATGCTAAAGACATGAGGAATTAATGATACATTTTATTCATTTGTGTTAGGTGCTATGATGCACCACTTAGAGCCCCCTGCACGGATAAGTAACATTCTTTCAGCTGCTGGGAGGGGACAGCAGACAGCCCTCAAATGTCATCCAACTTTGAGGATTGTTTTATTAGAAGAGCCAAACCTCACCCAACAGCACACCCCATTCCCTGCAACCTGCATCAATGATTGATCTAAATGTTGAAATGAACACCGAACCCCATTTCTCCAAAAGAAGACAACTCTGAAGTGTCGTATGAATTTAAGAGTTCCTTGTAGATCTGCTAAACATTTCTTTGAGATAACAAAGTCTTCAGTGGAAGACTCCTTCCCCTGCCTAGTCCTGCTTCCTTCCCTTTTCTTCCATAGGTATTAATTTTTAAAATTTCCCCAATAAGTCCTCTGTGTGTTATCTTTATTTCTAATTTGCTCCTTGGGGGAATCCAAACTGGGTTATCATTCATTTAGTGAAACATATATCTCATTATATCGATGAGGCAAATATTCATTGCTTTATGTGCAAGGCATAGTTCTAAGTGTGGTTGGAAACAATTAAGAAATAGAGATTGTCTCTGCTCTCAAAATTCTAGGATGAGATGAGTGAAACGTGTGTAAAAGGCACCAGGGTGTTTAAGACATATACAGATAAATAACATGAAGATTCTAGCACAAAAATCACAGTTTCATATTTTTAATCTTCCCTAAGGGATTTTCAGCTCCTTTATGCCAGAAGTGTATTTTCCTAGACTTTTTGCTATCCTGCTATATCCAGTGACTTGAACAAAACTGATACTTAGTATGCAATTGTTAAATTGATCTCATGTTGGATTGTTCTGAAAAAAAAATAAAAAAACTACAAAAAGTATTGAACAGAGGCTCCCTTACACAATGACATAGAGTAATTATGAATTAATTTGATTGCTGGGGAGTCATTTTATTCATGGGTTTACTTATTACTGAAAGCAAGAATTATAGCTAAATAAGTCTGAGTCAGAAATGTCAGTGCTAAAACCTAAAAAAACATGCTGAGGTTCACATTGACGAGAACAACATTCATAATTTCAAAGACTCTCAGATTGATTGGTTCAGCTTCCTAGACAGAGAGGTACTGCCCTCCATTTACAATCTTACAAAGCTATTATTTCTGTATTTTTCCAATTCTAATTTGGTTTATCTCTAACATAACCTCTCTGCAAGGCTAATGCACAAGACCATTATTTATCTATTTTTTTATAGCAAGTTGTTTAAGAAATTTTGAGATGGTTATATGGGTCACTAAGTGCTTAGTCAAAAGGAAAGAGAGTTATGTGTCAATGTCCTGCAGAATTTTCTTATTTAACCTAAAAAATCTTGTTTAGAAGAAGCAAATAAAAGTGTTTCAATAATCTATATAGGAAAATTAAGAATAAAACCTAATTGTTAAATGTATTACTACATAGTTACTATTTTTTAGTTCCGTTAGATAAATATGATAGCCAAAGTAATTCTACTAACATTAATTTATAAAGACCTCTATTTCACTAAACATTGATATTTACTAACTATATTATTTTTACATTTAATACTATTAATCAATGTGACAAAGAATATGGAGATGTTTATTTCAGGAAAGTTAGTGTATATATTTAAGCCAAACCAGACAAAAAAGAAAGTTAATAGTAATTATTCTGGATTTTCAGGAACTCTATTCAGTGGTGAAATCATAAGGAAGAAAATATGCAATTAAATTAAGTTTTGAATCCCCTAATATGAAAGCATGATGATCATAAGTTCACATCCAGATCTACAATTTCATGAACATTTTAATTTATTCCCACACTTACCACCCACAAATGACTGAGGATGGGTCTATGTGAGGTTTCATTTCTATTTCCTGCTGTCTGTTCAATTACTTTTTCAATTCCTTAATTAAAAAAGAACAGTTGATTAATGACTCACGAGCAATTTATTTTTCAGAACTGTCAAAACACATCATTACAAAAAGATGTTTTTATAAGTTTAGATAGTAATGCCTACATTTCTCCTTCGTTCTGATAGACTTGGCATCTACTCTGTAAAAAAACAGGCTTTTTTGTCTTATAAAATTCACCAAGACCATCTGAAATGAAGAGACCATTCCAAAAGCTTAGTGTTTCAAAAATATAGATGATAATTACATGCACATTGTATTATGTATCTACTTAACTTTTTTTTTTTTTGTACCTACTTAACTTTTTGCTAAAAGGGAATCTTGGCTCTGCTGAGAACACTACTTCCCTTTGAGCTCTCTCAAATGGTGGTGTGTTTCTCCCATGTTCTTAATACCACTGGTCTTGAGGAGGAAGAAAAATTTCTTCTTGCTTCTTATTGCACATCCAAGTCTTTCTCCCTTCCTCCTGCTTTGATCCTCAGGTCATCTGACTATAGGAGCCAATATTCCTCCTTGTTCTGGTTATCTTCCCCTTTCCTAGTCACTCCCCTTCCCCTCTACCCAAAACACACCTATGCCTTTCTTGAAGACTTTTGTACCCGAGTCATGCCATATCCTCAACTTTACTACCTTTACGATTCCTATATTACCTGTCATGACAGTGATCCTTCAAATCACTTGGACTCTCAGTGTCTTGACTTGTTTCCCTCCAATGATCTCGATCTCTAATCTACATCAGTTTATCCCCAGTTCCTACACTGGCCTAAGCATTGCTTTCAGCAACAACTACAGTTCTTTCCAAACCCCAGGATCAGTTTATGCATTCCCTCTCTGAACACCAACTCCGATGTTTCTGTTTTTTTGTAACACCCGAGCTTTCAGACCTCATTAGTACCTGTGACTCAATGATCCTGTTACATTTTCATTGAGATGCCTTCTTTTCACACAGGTTAAACCACACAGTTCTTCTCTATACACTGTAGCTGAATCATTTAACTTTCCTTCTATTCCTTCTTCTATTTTAGATTGGACAAAAATCCAAAACTTCAGTTACTTTTATATAGATGAACAAGACCTCCTGGTCTTGCTTTACTTTTGTGACTATTTATATCAAGTGGACCATAGAGGCTCCTGTCTGTGGTACTGCATTTCCCTGGTCCAGTCATTCTCCTGGTCTCCTAGACAACTACTTTATTGCCTTGCACATTCTCAAACTTCGAACCCTCCCCAAATTTTCACATCTGATGTTTTTGCTTCCTTTTATATTAAGAAAAGTAAAATACATAGAAGATTGCTTCCAAAAGCTCCCACCATCACATTACCCCATGAATTGTATTTGTGCAATATACTGTTCCCACTCTGTTTCTCCAGATGAAACATCTTGGTTCCTATATAAGATCAACACTTACCTCCATTTGGGACCGATTCTATTCTTTGTCATTTTCTCAAGGATGGAATCTTGGAAATATTTTGTTTCTCTCTCTTCCCCTAATGGTTTTTATTCTCAGGAAAGTATACCCCATTACTCTGTTTACATTACTGACATTACTGGCTGCCTGACATTAACTCCACTTCCCAAGAAGAAAGTAACAAACTGATGCACATTATTTTCCTTGGTCCAATCAGTTCTCCTACCATGTTAGTCCATAGGATAATCTTAAACTTGGATTTGTGAACGATATTTTGCTCTTTCCTTTCCAGGTGTTTTGGACATGTTTAAATTGATCAGATAGTGCATAGTATGAGGCACAAAAGCCAAATTAGATGAGGTTTGAATATCAACCAAAAAGCCTGGAGTAGAGGCCAAGATATTAACAGTAGAAATATCAAAAGGGTACAAATGTTCCTTGTCTCTTCCACAGAAGCCAGATTTTGTGTGTGCAGCCAGACTGTATCTGTACTTTCTCCCACCCAGAATCCTTTTTTTAGGTACAGAATGTATTTTAGGTACAAAATGAATGTTTTGATGACTACTCCTCCCACTCCCCAAGTCCTTTACAGTCAGTTCATGTGTTTTAGGTTGTGTTGAGCACAAAGGCGATCATAAGAAGGCATATAATTGAGACCAGGCCAAGCAAACTTAGTTTCATAATTTTAGCTGGTGACATCAGAAAAGAGGGTCACTTTTCCATTAGATATATCAAGCTAGTGGAATGCAATATAGAGCTTCTGGTGGCTACTTTTGCTACTATATGGGAAGAGATACCTGCTAATTGAATTGATAAATCTAAAAGGTAGTGACAGACATATTGCTGAGGATATTATTTGACCATCTGGGTGTCACTCTTTCAAAGCCATTCTTCCATGAGTTTCCATTTGTTTGTGCCAAATAGATTTCATGTTTGAGTTAGGTTTCCATCACTTACATAAGAAAGAGTCCTGATGTCCTGTTTAGTATAGGTATAAAAATAAAATAAACAGGATAGGGCGCTATCTAAACAGGTTAAAGTGATATAAGAGTGACTCCTTGGCATTATTTCGGTATGTTAGAGCTGGTCAAGAGTTGGTGAGATTCTATATGGTCTGTGGTAGTACACTAGATAGCTAGATTTTGATATATGACAATATTTGGGTATTAATTCTTGGAAGAAGAAAGTGTGTATGTGGACACCAAATAGTATACTTCACCATATATCCATCTGAGTTCTTAATCTCTTTTCCTAACATTTTTAGAGAATCTCCCCCATCCCTAATATTCAGAGAATTCATACAAGTTATTGGTTATTGGTTTAGGGAAGTGAAACTAAATAAGTTTGAGCTGACCACTATCCCTTCTGGAAAGTATCCCTGTAGTCAGTGTTGATAGTTCAGTGATTGGTCCCCAGAATTAGTTGAATGAAGATCCTTTCCTGGGAATTTAAAACTTGGAATTAATGAGAGGAAATTATTATTACTTCCTTGATAACTGCACTGAAATATGTACATCTTATGTGCTTTGTACTGCCCTGTTCCAGCATATAGATAAGGGGACAGGTTAGAAGAATGGAGGAAATATGTAGAAAGAAGCCAAATAGAGGGAAGTGACCTCCTGTTTCCCTACAAGACCTAGGTCTCCAATTTTATTCTTGGACTCCTGAATAGGAGCTCATAAAACATTCCACCATCTTTTAAATAAATTTATTTATTTATTTTGCTTAAATTTTAGTTAGATTTTCATTATTTCAACCAAAAACAGGGCTATCTGTGGGACAATTTACTGTGTGTCAGTGAAGAGGATGGTGTACTTAGTGGATAGTTACAGAGAGTGGCTAAAACTTTATATCAAATTTCAAAAAAACATTTGATAAATTTTTTTCATAATGCCTTTATGTTCAAGAGGAAAACTATGGAGAAATTTAAGTCAGAGAAGTGTGTTTATAATATATCTGTGATGAGGAGAAAACAATGCCTATTAATGATGATTTTGAACACTTTTAAGTCTTAATATCACAGAATTCCTCCCTCACCTTTCTTCCTGTCAGCATTTTTAAAATTAATAATAGAATGAGGAGATTAATGGCATGGCTATTAAAATTGAACATAACGCTAATATGGGAGGGATAAAAAGTATAGGTTGGTAGGATTAGGGTTTTTGAAAAATAATAGTGTACTAAAAATTACATTAAAATTCAACAGTTATGTCCCCCCAAAACAATCCCAAGAAACAAGTAAAAGGTTGGAATAGACACATCTGAAAGGCAGAATATGTATATTGACAAAGTATTAGTAATTTGGAATGTAACTAAGTTCACCAATATGATAAATCCATTTGAAATGTTAAGGCAGTAAGTAAGAAATGTCAAGTCTGTGACATAAGACTTAGAACTGTTCAAAATCATCATTAATAGGCATTGTTTTCTCATCATCACAGATATATTATAAACTAAGGCAGTAAGCAGTATTAATAAAAGTATTGTGCCTAGAACTATGGCATAATTAGAATATAAATGGAAAACTTTAAACAGAAGGTTAACAAAGTACAGCCCATCCAGAGAAAAATAATCTGATTCATGAATTTATAGGAAATATCGCATGTTTATGACCAACACTTGAAATAGTGACTGGTTATTCTGAAGAATTAAGGTGGGAAGGGAGTGGAAAATATGCACTGCATGGTTATATTCCAATACAGAAGCATAACTGTGTGGACAAAATGGTATTTATTATTGTATTTATTAAATTATAATTGTGTTTAAATACAAATAAAACCTTTGGGTAACACTTAGAGATTAAAATTCAACTCATATGACAAAGATATATCTGGGAGTTGGATGTATCTGAAAGTGAAATATGAGGTGGAAAAAGTTGTGAATTCTCTATTTTTCTGTTGAAGCAGAGATAGTAAGAATACCCCCCCCAAAAAAAAAACTAAAAGGGGAAGGGGGGTTCTTGAATTGTGTGTAAAATTCATTAGGTGATTTCTAAGTTTTCTTTCAATTCCAAATACTATGACAACTATCAATTTCACTGTACTGATTATACATAGCTTTTAATATGTAGCTTTGTGTCATCTGTAAGAAATGTCACTTGACATTAATTCAATTTTTGAGAAGTTAAATTGGAAGATAGAGGATGATAGTCAGAGCCTAAGTTTGAGTCAAACTACAAATATGATCACAATGAATCTTTGTCAATGGAGACCATTTCATTCTAAAAACATACAATTATATATCTGGTCTTTTTGTCTACTTACCCCCTTGAGCCCTACTATGATGGATTGTAAAAACAATTTTAAAAACACAAAGAGAAGGGGAAGAACAAGTCAGTAAAATAATATAATACAGATTTGAAAGATGGGAACATTTTACAGAGAGAGTATAAAAAAATCTAAGGATCTGAGGAGGGGATACACATGGGACTCACCCCAATTTACCTCCAAATCTCTGAAAGTCTTTGGCTCGAAACACTATGGCAGCTAGTTTATTAGTTAGAGTTCAACAGAGAAATGGAATCAAAAGGATGTGTGTATAGTGTATATATACAGAAAGAATTTATTATAAAGAATTGGCTCACATGATTACAGGGGCTGGCTAGTCCAAAATCTGCCGTGAGTGCCAGCAGGAGGAGACCCAGAAGAGCATTTGGTGTGAATAAAGTTCAAAGGCAGTCTGCTGGAGAATTCTCTGTTGCTGGGGGTGGCTCTTTTTTTTGTTTTTGTTTTTGTTTTTGTTTTTGTTTTTGTTTTTGTTCTGTTCAGGCCTTTCATTGATTGGGTGAGGCCCACCAACATCATGGAAAGTAATCTGCTTTACTCAAAGTTCACTGACTTAAAGTTGCTCTCACCCTAAATGGCCCCCTGTCAAGTTGTCACATAACATTAACTCTCATCATCAGTAACGTAAGATGGTACCACGATGGAAGAGAGGGAAAAGAAATGACTAAAAATTTATACAAAACCCAGTTGCATACCCATACCTACCCATCTCTTCCTCATAGCTGGATGATAATTTTTTTCACCTGACCTGAAGAATTTTGCTGTTGTTAATTACATAACTAATTAATTAGTTAAATCAATTCATTTAAAAAATGAGTCTGCCAGCCTCTGTAAAGGAGATGAAGGAATGCAAAGATGAGTCTTGCTGCTGTGGAATGGACACTAGGGAATAAATTTCTAGTGTATATACTGAACTATTGAAGTTTTTTCTACCTTCCTGGCAAAGGAAGATGATATGTACCATTTAGGTCACCGACACTTGAGAAAAGGCCTTGAGATGAGAAACCAGCACAAGCATGGAGGGAAAATAATGATACAACAGACAAAAACAGGAAACATAATTATGGCACAGTACACTACTTGCTTATAAACAACATTCACATAGACATAATGCTATCTAATGCTATCTATATTAATTTCACTATTGATTATGTTATAGTTATAAAAGGACAATAGAGGATGGGATACAAAAATGGATTGAAGGTAATTTAAGTTTTAGCTTTTTTCACATCTTTCCCTTAACACATACAAATACTTTCTTTTCCCCATATTCCCAATGTAAACATACTATAGAGTTTGGTTGGTGCTTATTGTTTACATTATTATAACTATCTAAATATTTTTATTCCTAAGTCACTCAAGTACTTTCATTCTTATATGTTGCTTTTATTTTCCCAGAGTTAATAATTATGTGTGTTTGGTTAAATTTTTATTTTCTTATCACTAAAACTTCAAACTTTCTAATGGGACACTAGAACTATTAACTATTTTCTTCTATTTGCTCAGTGTCCTTAAATGTTTAGTGGGACTTTTCTTAAGTTAATTGAAATGAACTCATGTTCTTTTTGCCATATTTAATTGGGGATCTAAGCATAGCATGTAGAAATAGATTGCACAAAAGAATCAGTTAAAATATTTCCAAGTAGTTTTTTCTACAGATGGGAGCTGGGGTTATGTGGAGCATAATATTGTTGTTCATTGTATAGAAGCCCTTTAGTAGAATTTGATATATTTTTTCAAATTATATAAATATGTGTGTTTGATAGAAGCATAAAATGGTTGAGAAAAAATAAAACTAATATTTCATTTAAATTTTTTTTAATTTGTGTGTTATCTTTTTCTTGTAATTTTCAGAAACATGGTTGGAAAATAAAATGCTATTTCTTTTTAACAATATCCTGAATGTATAAACGTCACTCTCTAACATTGATTTTTGAGTAATCAACCACAAAGTATATCAGTATGAGTAGTAAGCTGGTTCTAACAAAGGAAAGGTTTAAGCTTGTCAATTTCACCTCCCCATTATAATATGTAAAATTTAGCATTGAAGATTTTAAGGGAATGAAGTGGTTTTGCAAATTATTGGGAAGTGTATATCCTGAAAGAAAAATAGAAGATGGGACCTCAGAGTAAGTGTCCCTTAGAGCACCTGAATAGGTATTTATATATCTCTACATATGTTACATTCTTGAGGTCTAATCTGAATGTTCCAGTGAATATTGTAACTAACTAGACTTTGTTTCTGCATTTGAAAATTGACTACTCAGTAAAGATTCAGTATATTTCAACAGATTAACTCCTCCCACAGTTCTATTGAGATATAATGGACATAGTGTTCCGTAGAAGTTAAGGTGTATGATGACTTGACTTTCATATATTGTGAAATGATTACCACAATAAACTTAGTTAACATCCATCATCCTGATGAGGTCTGTCTTGGTGTCCATGGTGCAGGAGGGTGCTTCAGCCTCTCCCCCATGTCCTTGGATTTTCTAGTAATGTCCTGTCCATGAATAGTTATTAAGTATTCTTCTTGTGAGGGGGAGTGAAGTGAGGAATGACTTATGTTGTCATCTTAGTGATTTCACTCTGCTCAAGATTTGCTTTTGCATTTTTCCCAAATATTAAAATATGACTTGTAAAAAATTAAATGATTAATTTTACTTTTAAAAGCTGGGTTGGTATGAAATGCCCCAGAGATCACTAAGCAGACACAATCCCATCTGAACACTTTCAAATATACTGGAGGGCATGAGAAGCCTCATCCTCTCATAAGATGGTATGTTTCCAACAGCTTTTTTAATTAGCAAACTAATCAGTCAGGCAACTAACCATCCAACCAAGAAGGAACCAACCAGATAATCAGCAAATATGTACAGGCATACCTTGTTTTACTGCGCTGAATTTTATTGTACTCTGCCAATACTGCTCTTTTTTTTTTTTTTTTTTTACAAATTGGAGGTTTGTGGTAACTGTGCATGGAACAAGTCTGTAAGAATCATTTTTCCAACAGTAGTTGCTCACTTCATGTCTCTGTGTCATATTTTAGTAAATCTCACAGTATTTCAGACTTTTTTATTATTATATTTGTTAGGGTGATTGGTAATCAGTGATTACAACTCACTAAAATCTCAGATAATGGTTAGCATCTTTTAAGAATAAAGTATTTTTAATTAAGGCATGTACATCGTTTTTTAGACATGATGCTGTTGCACACTTAATAGACTACAATATAGTGTAAACATAACTTTGTTTTTTAGAGGTGGGGGAGGGGCAGAGAGAGAGGGAGAGAGAATCCTAAGAGAATCCTCCATGTCCAGTGCAGAGCCCATCTTGGGGCTCGATCTCACAATCTTGAGATCATCCTGAGCTGAAGTCAAGAGTCAGTCGCTTAACTAACTGATACACCCAGGCACCCCGTCAACCTAACTTCTATATGCACTCGGAAACCAAAAAATTTATTTGACTTGCTTTATTATGATATTCACTTTATTGCAGTGCTCTGAAATCTAATTTGCAATATCTCCAAGGTTTGCTTGTATGAGTTCTTTCACTATGTTTTTTGGAAATAATTTCAATCTAGGGAAAAATTTTATTCTTTGAAAATTTCTATCCTAGGGAAATGAGCTCTCAGTTTGGTCCAGATACTGTCTTTTGGGGCAATTGTAATGTGACTTGGTCAATATCAGCCAGGTTGGCATCCCCTTTACTCTTCCTATCATTCTTCTCTTCCTCTTTATTCCCTGGTTCTTTCAGAACATTCCAACACTTTCCATCTCTAATGTTTAGTAGGCATAGCAGAAACAGTAGGATTTAGATTTTCTTCTCAATAAGGAGGGAAAAGCAATTCCTAACTGAAACCCAGGTCAGACAGGAAGCCCAAACAATCTGGTCAAGTCTTCAGCAGTTTGAAGAGACCCCAACAGGTACTCACCTTTCTCTTTGTTGTCAGGATGGTGCAGTTTGGAGAAAGAATGTACATTCATTTGCCCAGTGAGAATATAGCATATATTTAAGGTGGCAATTTCTTTAACATCCATAGCAACCTGACAGCATGACTTCCAATAAATGAATTGCATCTAATTTTACATCAGTGAAATATAGGTCGGACTATTTCCACTGAATGATAAATGAATTTATTTTTATATTTGAAAGAGTGTGGAGGAGGGATTTTCTGGAAATTTTTTGGTTAATTTTTAAAAAGGTTAATTTATGGTGATTTTCAAAATTATGAACAGGTTTTAGAAAAATGTAGTTTCAGACTAAAAAGAACTATTCTTGTTAAAATCTTAAGCAACAGGGGTCTTGACTGGCTTAGTCTGTAGAGCATGTGACTCTTGAGCTCAGGGTTGTTCGTTCAAACCCCATGTTCAGCATAGAAATTATTTTAAAAAATGAAAAAATAAAAAATAATATTTAAAAAAATTTGAGAAGCATATCACACCAACTTGAAATTTAGAATGAATATTTAAGATATTTGTATAGCCTCACAGACCCTATCCTTATGCCTACTTGCTGTAGATCCTCATGACTTGAGTAGAAAAAAACCCTGTATTTTTAGTTCAACTTAGTTTATTTCAATTTTAGGTTTTAAAAACCTGTGGGTCTTCAGGTTGCAAGCAATTTTATATGTAATACTTGCAATCATTAAACAGAACATTACATTTTAGGATTTGCCTTATTAAAAAAAAAATCTACACTAGGGATGCCTGGGTGGCTCAGCCGATTGAGTGGCTAACTCTTGGTTTCAGCTCAGGTTGTGATCTTATGGGTCACAGGATCGCGTTCCACATAGGTCTCCCTCCTGCTGGGCAGGGAGTCTGCCTGAGGTTCTCTCCCTCTGCACTTCCCCAACTCACGTGCTTTCTCTCTCTCTGCCTCTCTCTCAATCTCTAAAGAAAAAAGGAAAAAAAAATCTACATCATACATGGATAGATTGATTTTTCTTTTAAAGATTTTATTTATTTATTTGAGAGAGAGAGGAAGAACACAACTGGGAGGAGGGACAGATGGAGAGAGAGAAGTGGGCCCCCCACTGAGCAGGGATCCCAATGCTGGGCTCGATCCCAGGACTCTGAGATCATAACCTGAGCCAAAGGCAGATGCTTAACCCACTGGGCCACCCAGGTGCCCTAGATTGAGTTTTGTATTGGTGTTATCCCAACAGAAGAATATAATTATATATGCTTTCTCCCATGTCTAAGGTTGGTTTAGTTGTTTTATGTGAAAATTCATTTCTTAAGATTTATTCTATGTTCATAGATATATTTAAAACTATTTTGCTTGAAAATAGAGAGTTTCAAGACATAAATACATTTTTGATCATCATGTTTGGCTTCCATTTTGAAGAGGGTAATTACTAATGAAACACTCCAAATGGTCAGGTTTTAGAAGGGACAACTTTGGTCATTCAGCTAAAGTAAATGTTCTCAGAAAAGGCAATGAAAGATAAAAATATTTTTTAAATGACTTAAAAAACTTTAAAACAGTTTTATGATTTTTTAAAGTATTTATTTATTTATTTATTTATTTATTTATTTATTTATTATTTAAATTCAATTAGCCCAGGTATAGTACATTGTTAGTTTTTGATATAATGTTCATGATTCATTAGTTTTTAAATATTTAGTTTTAAAAGTTCTAGTTATCTAAAAATATATAAGAATTGAAAATCCAGTTATTTTTTAAGTGATTATTTTAACTACTCAGAGTTATTAGAGAATTCTACTAAATAATTTCAAAACTTGGAATATTATTTTTTAGCATGATTGAGTCTTTTTTTTGTTTATTGATTTGGTAGCTATCATTTTAAGGTTTGGACAGTGAAATAGATGGTAACAGTGGTTTACTGCTCATGCTATCTCAAGTTTTAGGTTCCAATTATACCTATAAAAAGGGATAATTAGTACTTTCTATGTTTTTGCCATTAAGGGAAAGAAAGCTCTTCCAGTTAACTACCAAGTAGATACTATTCTAGATTAAAATCCTGGTATCAGTAACTTATTCTTCCTTTCAAATTCCAAGTTGAGAGTTCTAAAAAAGTGAGAAATGTCACCTTCTTAAATATGATGGTCTATTAATTATGTCACTGAAGTGAAGTTTATTGGTGCAATTAGTTGACAGATAGGAATATCATTCTTTATAAAATTGTGTGTAGTGGAGACAAGGTTAATGCTAATTTAATATGCATTAATGATATGACTGAATGCATTCAGAGATGAGAGAGCTGTGATCTTAGTAAAATGGCACATTCTGATTTGTTTAAAAGTTTGAAAATGAGAACATGTCCAAACCAGGTATTTCTTCACAAATCCAGTACCGTTGGCAAGTTGAAAACATGCAATTATAATTATTTTTCATTTAGATGTGCATTCTTTTGACAGCAACTTCTCAGTCATATCAAATACAATGATTTGATAGGAGAAAATAAATTCATTTCTCTATGTCTACACATGTGGCTACAATATAAAAATAATAAGCATTTATTTTTAATCAAAACCAGAAATAAGCATTCCAGCTTACAAAATAGTTTTCAAGTATGTGAAGAAAATGAAGAGAATATTAGCTTAATTTATAATTTATCTTTGATGTCTTATTAGCAATGTGGTTAATTCACAGTGGATTTGGATGTTTCTGCATAACCTTTCCCATTTTAGAGATGTGAAGATGGAGAATCCTAAGCAAGATATATAAATTGAAATGATTGACATGTCACAGAGACTAACAATGACATTAGCATTTGTTTGTAGATTAATTATATTAATAGTTATAATTAGGATAATTTGAGCTTTTGAATTAATATAATGGGAGTTTTCTTGTAATGTTTTAGTCCATGCTTTAATTCTGCCAACTGTGAAATGGAGGAAAATGTCAATACTAAGAACAAAGCAGAATTTGCATAGGAATGGAAACAGCTACATCATGACAAACAGATCTTGATTTAGCTCATGAGCTGAATAATGTCATGAGTTTTGTACTTAGAAATTTATTTTTTAAATCCATATATACCATGAAAGATTGATGAAGACAGCTGCATTTTTAATTCAAATAGGATCAGCTGTTTGGCAGAGGAGGCGGAGCAAAGAAAAATTGCTACAAAGATTTAAGTGAAGTGAGAAAATCAAAGACAAAGTGAAGCATAATGAAATCATCAAGCAAAATACACATTAAATGTAACTTCATTCATTTCAGAAAGAAAGTTTGTCTAATTTGCTTTTCATTGTGCCTAGTATAGTTTATACCAAAAAAAACCACAGCAAGTTTCCTTAAATAAACATCCCTCAATGAGAACAGAAGAAAATTAAAGGTTAAAGAAAAAATTCCATGACTCCTTAAGGTTAAAGAAAAAATTTCAATGACTATTTAAGAAAATTTTAATTGTGTTGGTCAGCATTATTATCATCACAATATATTTTAGACTCTGAGCTTTTATTTCACCTTTTATGACAAAATCTCCACCAGTATACTTATTCCTAACAGGTTTCCCTAAGTCTCATTCCCTGTTGGGAGTATTTTACCTGACCCAGACAGAACTGAACATCTCAAAAGATCAGGTACCAACACTAATGATTTTCAGATACCCTCTGTTTGGAGATTTGCTGATTTTTTGCCTACTGTCTTCTGATAAATGCCTCCCATTCCACATTTCCTCACCCACCAACATTCCAATTGGATCCTTTATTGAATCTGCTCATTGCTACCTCTTTTGTCTGAAAGTTCAAGTACTGCTGAGAGCTGCCTGCCAAATTGTCTTCTTTAGCCACTTCTTTTTGGTTTATGGATTGCCTTTCCTGTCCTCCTGGAGGGTTCTCACTCTAGTCTCAGAAGCTTGCCCCCCTTAGTTATTTAAAGAAACTCAATTCTATCAGTAGTATTCATCCAACACTTACTGGTCTTCTTTTTAGACAGTTATTGATGTTAGTTATAGAGTGATAAACAAAATTAATAAACATAGTATTCGCCTGGACCTTATTGTTTAGTGAGTTGTATGAATTATATACACAGAAATAAATACATATGTAATTGAGATTTTAATGTGATTAAAAGAAACAATCAGGATTTGGTGTTAGAGACTACCAGGAGCTGATTAAATAAGACAGTCCCTGAAATTTAGCAAGTTACTGGTATTAGCTATACTTATATTATTGCTATTATTATAATAATTACTAGTGGAATAACAAAGGGCATTTTCTTGAGATAAAACTCTAATAATTGATCTCTATTAAGTGCTTAAAATATACTATATACTGTTGAAAGTGCTTTATATGTATTAACTTATTTATTCCTTAAGATATATTTTGAGGTAGGTGATATTATTTGTCCCACTTTATAGGTGAAGAAAATGGAATATAGAGATAAAGTAAACTGCCCAACGTCATGCTGATAATGAAGGGTTGAGTTTGATATTATTATTATTATTTTATTTAGAATTTTATTTATTTATTTATTTATTTATTTATTTATTTATTTATTCATTTATTTGAGAGAGAGAGCATGAGTGGGAGGGGCAGAGGGAGAGGGAGAAAAAATCTCAAGTAGGCTCCACCTTAGCCCAGAGCCAGACGTGGAATTCAGTCTCATGACCCTGAGATCATGACCTGAGCCAAAACTGAGCTGGACACTTCTTTCCTGCTTATTTTGCTTTGCTTTTCTTTGTTTAATCATGCTTAATATTATACAGAAAATGAGTTAGAATGCAGCAGCAAGAAAGGAAGTGAGAATACCAATTTAGGGATTGTTTTTATAGTTCAAGAGAAAGGTGGAGATGAACTGCACTAAGACTTTAGCAGCAGAAATACAGAAAGTTGAACAGAGAAGAGATGCATTTTAAAGGGATAATATATATGCGGGATATGTTGGAAACTAAGGAAGGAAGACTAACGCCAAATTTTCTGGCATGCCAATAGGAAGAGAAATAGTAAAATTGAGTTTCAATCATTTAAGAACATTAAGTATTCTAAATTTTAAGCAAATAGGCTAATACTTTTGTTAACTAGGTAAATGTGATAGCTGGTTAATGCAATCATTAATATATGAAACTTCTGAATCTTTTTCTTAAAATGAAGAATCAATAAAAGCATAGAAAGGTAGAGTTATAAATAGAAAGATTAAGGAAAACAATACTATAAAATATATTTTTATAAGTTTTCTCTCTTATTGGTAAGATATGCTTATATTAAAATAAATGTTTTAAATATTAAGGTAATAAAGGCATAATTAATAGCATGAGGTTTATAATCAATTATTCCAGATTTATTTGACAGATGGTAATACAATCACAAAATTAGTGGAGGAAAGAAATGGAGCACTGTCACATATTGGACTTTGGGAAAGTATCTTATACTGTCTCTAAAACTTTTTCTTGCGCAATTAATTTTTTTAAAAATGATAAAAATGTAGTCTGAACAACTGTAGATAAAGACAAATGACCAAGCATCTATCTGAGAAATGTTATTTTTCGTTGTCTAAGATCTGATATTATTTGACATCTAAACTGACCTAATAGTAAAAGAAAAAAAAAAAAGGAATAAACCAATCCAAGCTGGAATATTCTAGGCACTGAATATGAAGACTCGAAGAGTGCAAATCCCATATTTAAGGGGTTAAATATTATACTTACGAGTAGGATTGGTCTCTCTGAGGGAAGATGAAGGTTGAAATTAATTTAAGGAAACTACTTTTCCAAAAACAACGATAAACACTTGCAAAGGAGATATTAATGAGTAACACAATCCCACTGAGTATGAAAATGGATTGAAATATTTCAAACAGTAAAAAAAATAGAAGCAGTCAGATTTCTGTGAACAATATACATACACATGTCTGGTTACCATGGTATTAGACTGATATTAGCAAAGAGTGCATTCTAAAGAAAAACAGTTCGCTCCTTTGAAATATGCTATTTTGAGGAATCTCATGACGGTTCAGTTCAAGATACAGTACAGTTCAAGATAACCCCCCTTTTTTAACATCAATGCTTGACATTCTCAAGGAAAATTTATGTTATCTTTTGCATTGGAAGTTAAAGGCGGATCTCTATGTTTTGATAATCAATGTAGGAGAAGGTAGGACTGAGAGCTCTTAATGAAATCTAAAATCTCTAACCAGGATGGAGTTAAATATAGTGCAAATAAAATGCCACAGCACAGACATGGGTCTAAAAAAGATCCCCAGGGTGGGATAAAATTTTTTTATTGCTCCAACACAGAGAAATATGGTAGAAAATTCCAAAAATATTATGTTATTCCTTAGAGCATAACTTCACATATATTAGCCAAACTGGAATTAAGGCAGATGTAATCACTTACAAACTACAGTGATTTCCTTTGGAGACCTTTCCCATCTTGTTAAGAATAAAACTTTGTTACCTGAATTGTGATGTGTACATACTAGTATTTATTTTCCCTATGGAGAGTGAGAGTAAAGGGTAGTGAGCCTCGCTTCTCCAGAAGCATAATTTAAATATCTATATCTATATATATCTGATTTAAGATTCTTATAGAATCTGTCAACACGCTGCTCATTCCTTCCTTGTTTTTTTTTTAAGATTTTTTATTTATTTATTTTTGAGAGAGAGAATGAGAGAGAGAGAAAGCACATGGGGAGGAGGGTCAGAGGGAGAAGCAGACTCCCTGCCAAGCAGGGAGCCCGATGCGGGACTCGATCCAGGGACTCCAGGATCATGATCTGAGCCGAAGGCAGTCGCTTAACCAACTGAGCCACCCAGGCGCCCTCCTTCCTTATTTCTTATTTTTTTATTCAAATATAACGGAAACATATATTATGTAAGTTTAAGATGTAAGATCTATTGATTCGACATATTTGCAATATGATTACTTTCACATAGTCATTAATCTTCCATTTAAAAAACAAAGCCTTTACATAAACTCTTTAACTATTGCCTTAGGGCAGATGCTCTCTACTCCACCTCCCCAAATCTTGTGTTTCCAGAGTCTTATATTATTTATAACTCTTCTACAAGATTGTGATTTTTTTATGTGATATTTTAAATAATATTTAAAATGAAAGTTAATTTTTTAGGAAATCATTCTTAAGCTAGGTTGAAAATTATTTTATGTACTTCATGTAAGTGGCACTGAAAGATCAATTTCCTGAAAGGAAGGAGATAAGAACTTCTGTAGAACTTAAGTGACATTCAACATTTCCCAATTTGTCACTCAATCACAAAAGGGCCAACCATCTTCTTGGCTGGATTGTGACAGACTCATCCTCTACTTCCTCAGGTTTTTAGAATGTATAAGTTACAGTACTTGTTTCTTCCAAAGGAGGCAAACATATATACTTAAAGATTTGTCTTGTTTATTTTAGACATTGTTTAAAGATATCTACAATCAGTATTAAAGTAATTTCTGTAACTTTCAGTACTGAAACTTTCTCACTCTACCACTTCACTTATGTATATAACACATGAAAATATGGTTTAAAATGTCATTGTAGAATCTAGGTATAAAACTATACACATAATTGAATATCTTTGTAAACTCAGTGGGTACTTTTTCAGCTGGAAGAGACACCGTGAAATAAACTTTGCTTTACTAAAAAGGGATAGCAAAAATACCACCTACTGATACTAATTAATAGTCTTTAGTTTACTGAAGTATGCAATGCATCAAATACAATGTCAATATACTTAGCCTTTGGTGACAGTGGTTGGTTCAAAATCTCTGGGGACAATTGTTCCTTCAGATGTGTTAATGGTCATGATGCTACCGCTAGTATGTTTCAGCCATACATTTGAGAAATATTAAAGGCTGGCAGAATGGCCAGGGAACAGACTTCCAATGAATAAAGAGCTGGAGAAAGTTAACTGAAAATATGCTGACAGAATGAGTATAAATTAGTGTAGAGAAGTAAAACGTGAAAGGAGACTAACTATATTGCATGACCCCTGACAATAGATTCTGAGTAAATAGGTTTACATTTCACTGGGGAAGGTTATTGTAAATAAAAAGGACTAATCAGAAATGTGGTTATATAAGAAGCAGCAGGAAAATAATTTAATCTAATGGGTGATTTCATAATGAGAATTTCTGACTCATAAAATAATCACCTAGTGTAAGTGGTGAAATACGGTAAGAGATATTTGAAATAAAATTAGAAAATTAGCAGTAAGCATACAAGAATAAAATTGAACATTGTGTTATGTGTCTTTTTTCATTAACATTTCAGTAGTAACTGGTTCAGTTTAGCTTTTTAGTGCATTTGGAAAAAAAAATTGCTCCCTAAGGTTTACCAACATGTACATAAAGTCCTTCTGTTCATTAATATAAACAAATATATATGCATAATTTGACAAATTAAATTTTATTCCTGCTTTTTGGTGAGCATTATAAAATGAGGAGTTGCTACTAATTGATGAGCAATTTCTTTTCTTATAAGGCCGTCAGCAAACATAAGCCTGATATTGCAATTGACAGTCTCACCAAATCCCATATTTCCTCTGCCCTTAGAAGAACAATTCCAGAGCAGGTGCTACATTATGATCATCAGAAAGCCATTTTGTTTAACATGAATAATGTCATTCAGAGGGTTAGCCATCTGTTTGCTGAGTGTTTTTCAGACCTACACCCACAGCAGCATAAAAACGATGCATGTGGGCCATAATCATGGATCTTCCAAAAAGCTTTTGTCTCATGTAAAAATGAAATGAAATTATTTTAAGAACTGGTTATGTTAGAAATACTGCCACAGAAATACTATGTTTTTTGTTGCTTTATGGATCCCAGATATGTAAATCAAATATTGAGTTTGGGTTTCTGCATGTAATTTATGAGCTTAAAAAGGAGATACTGAGCAAATTATAGATCAGATTATAGTTCAAATTATAGTTCACTGAAATAGTTTGCTGTGTGTGTATTTCTTAGACTCTAGATCCTATCTTAAATTTTTTCAGAACATTTATATTGATTTTATTTTGTAGTGTTTATCAGGAATCAGTTAAGGATTTCCTTTCCAAAAATTGTAAGCAAAAATTAATCATTCAATATTTTTCAAAAAATAATCTGTAGGGAATTTTAACAAGGACCTGAGTAAAATGAACATTTCATTAATGTTTCTTACCATATGATTATAACCATAGAATTATCTCTAGTTATTGTAAGATTCCACAATTTTATCAATAGAACATTGTGATGGTCCCTCCAGGATTAATGCTCTTAACTTCTGAGAAATAATAAGCACAAAATAATATTTGGGAAAAGAAATATTTGTGAAATTTAGTAAGCACATCATTAAAAATTTTAAATATATATTAAAAAACAGAGCATAACTTTTTAGATTATTTACTTTAGCCACAACCATTATAGAGTTTTGAAAACAATGTGCTTCCTCCTAGCACAAGATTGCCATTGTGTTTAGGAAATGAGTGGTAACAATGCTCAATCTATATTGTAGGAATTCAAACTTATCAAGTAAAAAATTATTTGGTAATGTAATTTTGAATATTTTTGAAAATGTAAAAAATGTCTTGAGCGATTTGATTCCATGAGATGCATGGATTTTTTTAAAAAGTATGAGAAAATATATGACAGTTTCAAAGAAATTTACTTGTATTTATTATGTCTAAATCATCAATATTTATTGATATAAAGCATCTGTTCAACTTAAGTAACTGTTGGACTGATAAGAATAAAAGCATACAGCTTTCATGACACTAAGATCTACTGGACATAATTTCAATACATAAAAACCAAAATTATTTAAAATCACTTTATATTTATGGATCTGGATTTAGTAAGAGAATAACTTCAGGCTGTTCAAGTACTTCCCGAGGACATTTGGAATGCTGTTATGATGGTCATTACTGAATAGGAGCTAGTGTTTATGGGCATTAGCTCTACCCAAGGTATGGGGAATACAGAAATGCATCAAGGAAAATGAACATAGAAAAGACAAGGTTTTGCTTTTGAGACTTTTAAACAACCACAGTCAAGGGAAAGAAATTCTTTCACAGGCACTTCAAAATATGCTCATGTGTAGTGTGACTGTGAGTTTGCCCATGAGTCAATCCACCTATCCCTTGCCTGGGGAATCTAATTCCACTTTGGTTGGTAGGAACGAAGGCTTAAAGATAAAGGTAGAAAGTCATGCCTCCCACATGATATGCATATAAGGTTAAGCCTTGTTGATGGCTTTCATTCTATACCAAGCACTGAGTGAGAAGATGGAATCAGGAGGGAGAGCAAAAGTAGGTCTGTACTAGAAATTTGAAGGCCAGAGGCAACATGATGAGAACTTGTATATATTTACTGGCATGGAAAAAAAACAAACAAAATTTGTTCTGATTTTTTTGGAAAGTGATTAATGAGATGGTGAGAGCTCAGGAGCTTATGCGAGTCTGAGATGAAGATCTTGCCAAATACAGTGACTACATCACTTAGGAGTTTAATGCTGATGAAAAGAATCACTGATTTTACTTTCTTTAAATAAGCTATTTTTTAGAGTGGCTTGCCACTGATTTTTACTTATTTTATTTTGTTTTAAAAATATTTATTTATTTGAGAAAGAGAGAAAGAGAGTCAGCAGGAGCAGGAGGAAGGGCAGAAGGAGAGGGAGAAGCAGACTCCCCGGGACTGGGGACCCCAACCTGGGTCTTGGTCCAGGACCCTGAGATCATGACCTGAGCCAAGGCAGACACTTAACCAACTGATCCATCCAAGTGTCCCACCACTGATTTCTAAAATTATAGAATATATGAAAAAAATCAATGATTAGAAAATGGAAATTAGACAAATATTAGCTCAAGTGCCTCTTTTTGAGTAATGGCTTCCCTGGTTTCCCTATATAAAGTCATTCCTTCAATGTGCTTGTACAGATCTTTATCGCAGCCTTCACCACACTGATTAACATTCATTTAGTTTTTTAAAGATTTGACTTCTTGGTGCATCTGGGTGGCTCAGTTGGTTAAGCATCCGACTCTTGGTTTTGGCTCAGGTTGTGATCTCAGGGTACTGGGATGGAGCCCCATGCTGGGCTTCATGCTAAGTGGGGAGTCTGCTTATCCCTCTGCCTCTCCCTCTGCTGGTGCTCTCTCTCTCTCTCAAATAAATAAATAAATAAAAATCTTAAAAAAAATAAAGATTTGACTTCTCTTGCTTACTGGGTCTTCCACTCTCTGAAGTCAGAGACACATTTAATTCTTCTGCATATTTCCAGTACCTAAGCATAAAATTTGGTGCATAATATGCAAATAATATTTATTGAATGTATGGGTAAGAAATAAGGCTATTCTAAAATACACGTATTGATATTATGAATTATAAACAGGAGGTTAGCCACACAGTATTATAAGTTAGCTTTTAGCTGTAAGAGTCTAAGGTTTTTGACAGTGGGAAGAAAGAAATTCCGTACTTATACAAAGCTGGACATGCTATAGTTGATGGTAAAAGTGTCTGATCTGGAATTTTTATGCAAATAGAATAATTAACTGGTAATAATAACTAACTGTGAGAAAATTTATATACAAAGAACAAGCAAATACTTTTTGATTATTAAGCTCATAATTAAAAATTGGCAAATCAGTACTCCATTTTTAGAAAATCATGTATTATTTAGACATATGTCATAAAATATTTTTATATGAATTTCAACTTTAATTTTTAAATATAAGTCATTATTTTGCCCTTTTTATGTATTTTAAATAGGTATATATACTTGTTTGTATATGTAATACAAATACTTATTTGTATATATACTTATTTGTATATATATACAATTATATATACAATACTTATTTGTATATGCACTTATAAATATGTATAAATATGATATTAAGCAATTCATATCCCTCTACTTTAATTGAATGAAAATGACTAGTGCTTATTTCTCCACTTAAAAAGAATCCAGTTGAAAAGGTAAAGCAATTTTACTGCATAAAATATATAGGTTATTACAATTTACTTGTTTCTGAAATGAATAAAATTCCTCATAGTAAAATATATATGCATATATATGTGTGTGTGTATACATACACATATAAATATATTTAATAATATAAAAATAATTTATTATAAAACTCTTATTTTAACATTTATCAGTGTTACAGCAACCTCACTGTAGTGTGAGGAACTACTCTCCAAGTCAGGTTAAGATGTCAAAACTCATAACTGTAGTTCAGACATCTTTTGGTATAATCAAAGGATTTTTTGCACAGACAGGAAAGTTGTGAGGCAAAGGCTACTAGAGGGCTCTCCTGGAAGAGGTGTAGAACTGAGATAGTTGATGTCAAGTGTACAGGTGTTTTATAAAAGGTAAGTCTCCCAGGCTCAAGAGTTGAAAAAGAGTACTGTTCACCCACAGTACAAGATTTAGAAGAGGAGCAAGAAGCACATGTGTTAGTGGTGTAGATGAGGGTAAGATTTATCATGACAGACAGGAAATGAGACTTAGAGGTTGCTGGCACTAAATCAAAGGGCAACTGAAGCCCAAGTGTCTTCCTTATGGTGTCACAATCAGTACTAACAAGTTTTGCTTAGTTCTGTTTTTGTTTCATAATTGCATTTATAGTTGGGAGTGGTTGGACTATTTGAAGTTATTCCTTTAATTGTATCACTCAGTACAGGGTTTAAATTTATTATTAAAATAAATTGTAAAATGACAATTAAGCTTTTTTTTTGACAATTAAGCTTTTAATGAATGAAATGGGTAGAGCCAAATGGAAAGTGGAATAATGTGATTCCCAAGTTAAAAATATATCAAGTAGCCAAGAGAGTTTAGTATTGTATCATGCAAATACCAGAGTTTATTTGCTATTAAGAGTTATTTGGTATAGTTTCATAAAAGCTCAGAGATATCTATAATTAGTGTCTAATCTAAAATTTGTGCTGGAAAATTATTTTAAAATATAAAGGTTTGTGTACATCAGACATTCTCCTTTCTATTCATAGTGCTAGCCAAAGCAAGAATCCTGCATCAGAATATTTTTGTATGGAAAGAAAAGAGAAGTTTTAACTGGACTACAGAATCAAGACAAAGCTTTATAAAAATATGTAGTGTACATCATCTTTCTCTTATTTAAATCTTACTAAAATAACATTTAAAATAGGGTACATACACAATAATAAAGAGAATGAGATCATTTAAATTTTAAGACTTTCTGGAAGGTGCAAAATGGATGAACAAGTCTGAACTCAATGGATCAGAGAAACTGGTAGTACTGGAGATAGATTTCTTTTTCTTTCTTTCTTTTTTTTTTCTTTTAGCATTTATTTACTTATTTGAGAGAGGGTGGTAGGGGCAGAGGGAAAGGGAGAAAAAGAATCTCAAGCAGACTGTGTGCTGGGCGCAGAGCCCGATGCAGGACTTGATCCTACAACCTTGAGATCATGACCCTGAGCCAGGAGTCAGCCACTTAACCGACTGAACCTCCCAGGTGCCACTGGAAACAGATTTCTGATATAACAACAGCAATAATAACAACAGCAACAATGAAAGTGTGCCATTGGTTTGGGGGTTAGATAGAGCATAGTGAGGAGCTAATCAGATATGCAAGTACATAATCCAATGTAAATCATTTGATAAAAAAAAATTGTGATGACTTAGAAGGTAGTAGCATACTGGCCAAACTTCAGACCAAGAAATTATAAAACAGAATGATAGGAGAGTGCTTTGTTTTCATTGGCTAGATCTGGCAAGAAGATGCATAAAAGAGATGAGCTCCAGAAATAAATTGGCCAGCTTACAAGCAGAAATAACAGAAAAATATTAAGAATTTTCAGGGCTCTGAGATTATATACTACTTCAAGCAAACTAGGTATTTCATGGGTGGATATTGGTAGAAGACATGAGACTTCTGGGTCAGAGACAAAGTTGCAGAAATAGTAGTAGCTAGACTGTCAGCATTTTGTGGCAATGTCTTGAGCACTAATTCTCATGGGATGATGGGAAGAGAGCCAGATGATCCTTGCACATGCAATGTGTTGCATTATAGGAGAGGAACTCTTAGCTTGGAAAACACAAATATTTTATGATAGTAAACATACATGTCCTTGCTCTTGAGGATACTTTACCTTCACTATCCTTAATAGTTAGCATGTCTAAACTTTATTCTGGAGGGAGGGCATTATATCTTCTAGGGCAGTTAGCCATATAAGCATCCTTGAGAAAATAAGGGGGGATAAAAAGAAATCAGTGCTTTACTCATGAGACATGCAAAAAAGAATAGACCCATGGAAAAGGATCCAGAAATTCAGAGGCTTATATGGCAATTTCTTATCAATTGTAAATGTTGAAATATAAAATTGAGAAAATATTTGAGTTGCAAAGGCCAGATACAACTCAGGCTTTTATCAAAGACCAAACTAATGATCTGGGTGGCAGGCTTTTTCATGCAGTGACTGAAAAAATCTTTCAGTTGTATGAAATGACTCACTGAAAAGAAAATAAACACAAGTCTCTTGAAGAGTAAACGAGTATGCTCAACGTACCCACAAAAAAGTCTAAAAATCCAAAGCCAACTGTGGATGTGTCTCCTGGCACATGGGACTGAGCAGTATCAAATGTATAAGAAGCTAAGTTTTTAGAAAGTTGTACTGTAGCAGTGGGACTAAAAGACTGTGATTGTTCAACCCATGATATGGTCCTTGGATACCTGACTTTCTGTAGGTTCAAGGAAGGCTATGAAATTTGCTCAGTCACCAAGAAGGAAACACTCTCCAATGTCCTCTCCAAGTGTAGCCAGGTAGGATAATGGAGAGAAACAGTCTTTCTTAGGGTGAAACCACACCCACCAACGAACTGTGAACTAGGGACCTTCTCCCAGGGAGGGGGATAGAGTCTATCCATGGAAATTTTCATCCTTTCCATCATGGTTTCAGAACTGCCATGGTGCAGTGAATGGGCTATTCCTTCTATTTTTGTGTGTGTTTATCTTTATTATTCTCATCTCATTGTCTTTATTTTCTCCCTCTTCCATCATAATATCTAGGGTGTGAGGGGAGCAAATAATTTGTATGGCTTTTTTATGTTGTTGTTTTCTAGGTCTCTAGAGCAAGAAAACCCACTGACCTGGATTTGCATCTGATGCCATAACTAAATTCCACTTTGTGCTGTATTCCCTGGAGAATGTATGGAATAATTGCATACAGCTAAGAGTGCATGGGATATTTTTGACAAAAAGTGTTGACTGTAGAAGACTCTATTATTGTTTGCAAATACCTGCTCCCCCTTCATGGAAGAGGATTAAACTTCTTTGGTCCCACTGACATCAGACTTGGCCCGGTGATTTATATTTACCAATGAATGGTGAGCAGGAGCAAAGCATGTCATCTCTGTACAAAAGCTTTATGAGCAAGAGCATTGTTTGAGATTATTTTTTTTCTTCTCTCATGATGAGGGTCCAGTTCCAAGTAGAGGCTGCTCTGTCTGACTGGGTCCAGGAGGAAACAAGATGTTTGATAGAGCTACTCTGGAGTCACAACGAACATATAACTTTCACAAGAAAGAAACCTTTGTTGATTTAAGTCTGAGATTTGGGAGATTACGAGTAAAACATAACAGCAGAATAACCTATCCTATTGTAATAGCTTTGTATTGTGTCAATTTAGCCATGTTAGAACTATATTAGTGCACTCTTCTCTGCATGCTTCTGGATTAGAACGCACCACAAGAGAAATGTGCATGAGATTCAGAAATGAGAAATAAAACAGCAGCCTGCATGCACTGATGGTCAGACTAGGGCACTGAGCACCTTTGCAGTTTGCCCACATTGCTGCTGATCTGCTGGCTCACCTTGTTGGAGTCCCTTAGCAGCTGGGCCAGGTTTCCTCTGGCTCCCCCACCAGACCTTTAGTCTTCTCAAAGTCATAGGCCATGTGTGTGTAGCTTTATGGCAAAGCGTATCATTTTCTGCAAGTTCCCTACATCAAAAGCTCTCAGGTGGTGATAGATGAGTTAAAAATCAACTTTGTCCTTGTGAATTCCAACTTGAGCTCATGGGTTCCAGTTTTCTTTATCTTTCCTCTACTATACACCTTGTGTTCCCAGCCTTAGGTTCATCACTAGAATTTCATAGACTTCATCAATTCCTGCAGTTGTTAAATTCTAATCCCTGCAATGAATCCATTATTCTATACCACTCATAGTGGATCTGATTTGGAGTGAACCCTAACTGATAAACTTAGCCCTCTCCAATAATAACTACCATATGGTTTTGCAAAAGGCTTTACATTTATTATTTCTAATCTTTCTGATAATTCTTCAGAGGATGCACTACTATTTGTAATTCTGAAAAGGAAATAACTACTGAACCATAGGGCTTGCATTTTAAACCCATGTTTTTGGCCATGTTTTTTTAAACTGGACTAGGCTTTCTCATTGCAAAAAACTTTAGCCATTAATATTGGCAATACTTTGCTGATTTACAGCATTTCCCTCTAGAAATCATTTTGCCCACCTTTACTGCCAATTCACAATTTTTTTTTTTTTTTGAAGTGTAGAACACAGAAGTGAACTTGTATGGCAAAACTGTGCAACCATTTTAGAGGCCAAATAATGACAGAGGAAAATATGACCTACAGAATATTACTTTGCATGCTGCAATGCATTTACACACAGTAATGAAGGCTCTAATATCAGCAGAAGAGAGGAAAGTGACAACGAACATTAACGCTGAACTCCTGCATTGTCTCTCAATGGAGCATGAAATAAGGCATGTCATCATGTCAGCATATGCTGGGAAGATTTGCTTAGGTTCTCATTCTTTCCGTATGGTGAATCTGCTTCACGGTGAGTCAGAATCTTCCACATTATGACTTACACCTCCTCTTTTCTTTCCCTATTCAATCCCTTGCCTTTACAGATCTAGTGTGATACTAAATTGCTACCTTGTCAGGAATATGTACAAACCTTTTAAGTTTCTCATTGTGACCATGAAGTTTTGTGAAAGGCAGATATTTGTAGTGCCACAAAAATATTTTGTAAGAGGGAAAAGACATTAAGCCATGGTAAAAATGCATCTTCATCAGCACCGCCCTTCTTCTCTACCCACACCATATAAATAATGGTATTATTATGTTAATATGTATCCTAAATTTAACCTCAGAGTATAGCAACACTATTAACTGCTAATAATGGCAATTTCAAAAATACCTAGGTTCAGATACTTAACCTTTTTAAGCCTTATGTATATAACTCATTTTTAAAATAAGGGAATGAGTTTGGATAATCCCAGAGCTACATTCCAGGACTACGTCTTATGACAATTTATTTTTCTAGCCTTTGTCTCATTTTTCCATAATTATTTAGCCTCTAAAAGCTCCAGTTCTATATTTAATAATGGAGAAAATATCATATTTTGATTCTGTTTTAAGATTTCGCAAATACTATCTTAAACAAGTTAGCATAAATTCTAAGAAAACTCACTGTGGAAAACAAGTTCTATTAAAAAAAAAACAATTATTATCATAGGGCCACAAGGTTTGAAGTCAACACAATTAAGAATTCCAATTTATTCTTTCTACATTAACCTGACTAAATTGTTATTTTTATTCTATAGCTCTGTAAAGAACATTTTTACTAGATAGTTTACAATTCACAGTATATTGAAATTCCAGCCAAGTTGGAAAATAGTTCAAATATGTGTAGATCAAGAAAAGATGAAGAAGAGTCTAAACAGGGTCTTCGAGTCTGGAATACATGTTCGGGAGACAGTGAAGAGAGGTTTCCTCACATACAGTAGTCTTCAGTAACTAAAATTGTGCATCATTAAACATCGAAACCATATGATATTCCTAAAGTATCCTGATGGGGAGAAAAGTGTTCTATGCTCATGTAAAACTTTAAGAAATTTCCTTTTTGAATGTCTATCTCATGGTTTACAATGTTCTTTAATAGAAGTTTTAAGAGTGTCTGTTCTAAAAAAAAAAGTGTTCTAAAGAAATTTACATGATTTCTTTAACTATTGTGGTTTGCATTTGAAACCAGATTATACTGTTGACTCAATGAAATTCCACTTCTTGCCAAAAAAGAAAGTGCTTGGTGTCAGTAGATTCATTTTTAGGTGAAAAACTATCCATATAATAAGCCAAATAAGTAAAACAATGAGTCATTTGAATTGTATTTCTGTGATATTCATATGTTAAGAAGTGTATTTTGATTTCTTTGAAAATCTGCATTTTCTTTTTATTCTTTTCTTTTACTGAGTACTGTTGACATACAATGTTACTTAGTTTCAGATACAACATAGTGATTCAACAACTCTACAGGTTATGCTATGCTCACCACAAAAGATATAGCTCCTGTCTATCACCATGCAATGCTATTACAATACCATTGACTATATTCTATATATTGTACCTTTTATTCTTATAACTTATTCATTCCTAACTGAAGGCAGCCTATTTCTCCCACTCCCCTTCACCAATTTAGTCCATCCGCCCCCCCCATTCCCTATGGCAACCATCAGTTTGTTCTCTGTATTTATGGGTCTGATCCTGCTTTTTGTTTTTCTGCTTATTCATATGTTTTGTTTTTTAGATTCCACATATAAGTGAAATAATATGGTATTTGTTTTTCTCTTTCTGACTTATTTCAGAGAATAATACCCTCTAGGTCCATCCATGCTGTTGAAAATGGCAAGATCTCATCCTTCTCTATGGCTGTGTATTTTTATCTTGAGCCAGAAATAAAGTCAAGTGCCTTAAATGGTTCTCCAATTTAAGAAAGGCTATTTGAGAGATAGTCTCAAAAAACAAAATACATATTACATTTAAGGCGTATCGTTCCACAGGTAATGGAAGTATCAAATCTTCACTAACATTGAAAACCAATGACATTTTTTTTAAACTTCTCGAAGTACCTTCTCCCCCCGCAAAAAAAAACCCTAATAATATTTAATTTCAGGCCCAATTTCCATATATAAAATGACAGCAGATGAGATGGACATTGAATTAGGATATGCTTTAAAGATGACATTTGGTATTTTAAAGACTTAACCAAGTGTGATAAACCCATTCTTTCCTTTTATTTTATTTCTGAAAAGTACATTGCTAGATTTTGATGACCCATTTTCTTACCTTTCAATCATATTGTAAAACAAAGTATAAAAGAATCAGAAGAGGCTGTTTTTCTTGATTCTGCTTTTTAAATTTTATTATACTTTGAGAATTCTTTGAGTACCCTTAAGTAAATATAACACACTGGAAGTTTAATAAGTCTTTCTTTGTTGGGATTATATTGATATTAGCCTCAAACCTTCTGAAATAGAGCTATTTAGCCAATTATGAATCCATGATTACTTGGTCCAAAAATTACTGAAGCATGATATATATTTCCTGGAGGAAATATGACCTTTTATAATACTTTTTCCACATTGAATATCCAATGCTTAGGAAATACATATTTCTAGAAAATTATCTAAATGTGTATATATTCTTGATCATTCTTCTGCCTAGTTGGTTAGGGTTCAAAATGCACGATTCTAGATTTGCTTTAGGTTTATTGTTCTTTGTGACTAAAATAGAAAATAGTTTCCATTTGTGTTATGTTTGGTATTCAGAATTGGTCAAAATCTTTGACACATTTAAAAAAGTTTGACACATTGAGTAAAAAAGAGGGAGACTAAATTGTGTATCTCGAAGCATCCAAATCTCAGATATTTCCTTACTAAATTTTGTTTTCACCATAAAAGTTATCATTCAATAGCTATTGTGAATTTCCTAACCAGATTGTGGCTATACAATATGAAATGATAAGGGCCAGATGCTGTTCCAACAGCAGGTCTTGAATGAGAGAAATCAGCTCCACTTCTGCAGTCTTTGTTTTTCAATCATGGCATATTCACATCACAGCTGGGAATCAAAGGCAGCTACTCATTTCAGGTAACCTTCTTGCCCTTTATGCTTTCAAGAGAAAGACATATTGACCAGAAACCAAGGTGCTCACAGGCATTTGACCTTTAAAAGAGAATGAATCCTTATAAGAACCAGATAAAAAATATCATATGATCTATTTTCTTTCTTTCAATTAAGCAGCTGGGTTCAGAGAAATGCATTTTATATGTCAAGCAGTATTTGGGACCCACTTGGACTTCAGAAGTAGATTATAATATTTTGATATATTGAAGGATTTTGGACAATTAAATAAAATGTAACATAAATTAGAGCCCCCTTTTTTTTAAAGAAAAAATCTTACTAGAGTTGGGTTAGCTGTAAATTTGTAAGGCAATCTTTTTCTCTGATTATCAACTTAAGGGCAGGAAGACATGATTTCAGTTGCAAAGTTAGGAAAATGTGCTTATGTGTGATACCTCCAAATACATGAAAACTCAATGAATGACAGTAACTTGGTCCATGTTTCTTTTTTCTAATTTTTAAAACTTGATAAAACATTACTTAAAGATTTGAATATATTTTTTTCAAGATTCCAAGTTGTATTCATGATATCTTCTTTAATTGAAAAATTGTTCACTTTTTATATAAAAATGTAATTACCTAATTATCACTGAATATGGCATATAAAATGTACTTCTTAGCTAAATATCAATGTCTATTATTACAGTGCCATCTGTGGAGCATATAACCATGTCAATCTACTGTTACACACATGGAAACACAATGTTTCAGAACATCAATCAAAGTGTGGCTGAATAAATCAGAGTAATGCAAGTCAAAACTACATACTCCTATATGTGTATGTTTTGCACATACACAATACTCCTGTATGTGCAAAAAAAAAAAAACACTGTAATATATTAAATTTGAAGTCCCTGTGTGTCTCAGTCCGTTAAGCAACCAACTCTTGATTTAGGCTCAGGTCCTGGGATCAAGCCCTGCATGTGGCTCCTTGCTCAGGGGGTAGTCTGAGGATTCTTTCTCCCTCTCTCTCTGCTCCTCTCCCTCCTGGTGCTCTCTCTCTCTCAAATAAATAATTAAATCTTAAAAAAAAAGAATTAAATTTAGGGGCTCCTAGGTGGCTCAGTTGGTTAAACATCTGCCTTCAGCTGGGGCCCTGATCTCAGTGTCCTGGGACTGAGCCCCATGTTGGGCTCTCTGCTCATAGGGGAGTCTGCTTCTCCTTCTCCCTCTGTGATCTCTCTCACTTTTGCTCTCTCTCAGATAAATAAAGAAAAATCTTAAAAAAAGAATTAAATTTAATTACTAAAAGTTGCAAATATTTATATACATAAAATTTGGTAGGGCTTTACCAGATAAGAGGATTTTCTTTTGACTTTTTATTACAGAATAATGAGTTCAACAGTAGTGCTCAATATTCTAATTCATTGAAGAAATGTTTTTTTGCAATGAATTTTAAAGATTCTGTAGTATCACAATAGATCTTTTTTTAAAAATGAAAATCACAAATATAATCAGTGGGGCTGCTGTATATGATTAGGTATATTTGTTTTATAGACTCAAATTTATTCTGAAATATTTAAATATATTCTTTCCATCTCAGTACATAAAGCTGTTTCATTCTTTTTAATAGCTACATATATTATGCAAAGAGATTATTGTAAATCTTCCATTCGCTTGTAGTGAATGTGTAGATATTTCTGTGTCCTTTTTTTTCAGATTATTACTATCTCCAAATACCAGTAAATTTCACTGAACTAACAGTTTTCCCTTAATCATTTTTGGTTTTTCCAAGAATGTTTTCTTGGAAAGAACAGTATCACTACAATGGGACACTAGTCCTCTCCCCGCCCCTGCCAACTTGTACAAAATTGACTACCAAAGATATGGGAGTAAGAAAAATATGATTATCTAACAACAGGCTTTACCACCTTTTTTTTTTTTCAGTTTTCCCAAATAAACTTATAACACCATCCCTTCATGCTACTCATGACATTCCACAACCCAGTCCTCCTGCAATGTTTTCCATCTTGTTATGAGAATTTACATGTCCACTCAAATACTTATGGAAGGAATTGGGGAGACATTCTTGAATCTACATCTCTCTCACGAACCATACTCAATAAATGATGGAGTCCTGTATATTCTCACCCCAAGACAGATTTTGTTTTCTCTCTTTTTACTACACTCACCCTAGCATACCATCATGTCTTACTTAAAATACAATTATAATTTGTTTTACTTCTTCCAGGCTAGTTTCTATGCCTCCATTGAGTTCAGCTTAGCATAACAAAATCAACAGTTCCAAAGAAGGAACTTGGATCTTTTTTATCTGTCTTCTCCATTTTAGTAAACAACAGCACCTTCATTAATTGTGGAAATGTGGAAATCATATCTTCAATCCTAATTATCATTCACAACTAAATATAATCCATCTAGAAATTCCTGTGATTTGACCACAAAACTATATTTTAATCCTATACCAAGTATTTAGCTATTATTTTATTGGAAACTTCTCTTGCCCTTTATCTGATATGTCATTTGCTATAAATGGACTCTCATGCTCTATCTAAGTCTTTCCTCCACAATAGCTAGCAAAATATTTTTATCAATGTGATCTTAATCCTGTCACATTTTGCTAATACTTTTTGTACTTTTCCATTGATTTTTGAATACATCCAAATCCCTAAGTGGATCTACCACATTCTGAATAACAGGATCCTATATATCATTCCCATTTACTCCCAGTACCACAGCCATTTCAAACTGTCTTTTTTTATCCCTCTAAAATGCTTCATAGTCCCATTTACCTTTTTTTAAATTTTATTTTATTATGTTGTGTTAATCACCATACATTACATCATTAGTTTTTGATGTAGTGTTCCATGATTCATTGTTTGCGTATAACACCTAGTGCTCCATTCAATACGTGCCCACTTTAATACCCATCACCAAGGTAACCCTTCCCCTTCCCCCCTCCCGTCTAGAACCCTCAGTTTGTTTCTCAGTCCATAGTCTCTCATGGTTCGTCTCCCCCTCCGATTTCACCCCCTTCATTTTTCCCTTCCTATTATCTTTTTTTTTAAACCTATAATGTATTATTTGTTTCAGGGGTATGGGTCTGTGATTCAACAGTCTTACGCAATTCACAGCGCTCACCAAAGCACATAGCCTCCCCACTGTCTATCACCCAACCACCCCATCCCTCCCACCCCACCACCACTCCAGCAACCCTCAGGTTGTTTCATGAGTTTGAGAATTCCTCATATCAGTGAGATCATATGATACATGTCTTTCTTTGATTGACTTATTTAGCTTAGCATAGTACCCTCTAGTTCCACTGATGTCGTTGCAAATGGCAAGATATCGTTTTTTTTGATGGCTGCATAATATTCCATTGTGTGTGTGTGTGTATATGTATATGTATATATATATATATATATATATATATATATATATATATATATATATCACATCTTCTTTATCCATTCCTCTGTCGATGGACATTTGGCTCTTTCCAAAGTTTGGCTATTGTGGACATTGCTGCTGTAAACTTCAGGGTGCATGTACCCCTTCGGATCCCTACATTTATACCTTTGGGGTCAATACCCAGTAGTGCAATTGCTAGATCATATGGTAGCTCTATTTTCAATTTTCTGAGGAACCTCTGTAGTGTTTTCCAGAGTGGCTGTACCAGCTTGCATTCCCACCAACAGTGTAGGAGGGTTCTCTTCTCTCCACATCCCCGCCAACATCTGTCATTTCCTGGCTTATTAATTTTAGCCATTCTGACTGATGTGAGGTTGTATCTCATTGAGGTTTTGACTTGGATTTCCCTGATGCCGAGCAATGGTGAGCACTTTTTCTTGTGTCTGTTGGCCATTTGGATGTCTTCTTTGGAAAAATGTCTGTTCATGTCTTCTGCCTATTTCTTGATTGGATCATTTGTTCTTTGGGTGTTGAGTTTGATAAGTTCTTTATAGATTTTAGATACTAGCCCTTTATCTGATATGTCATTTGCAAATATCTTCTCCCATTCTGTTGGTTGTCTTTTGGTTTTGTGGACTGTTTCTTTTGCTGTGCAAAAGCTTTTTATCTTGATGAAGTCCCAGTAGTTTATTTTTGCCCTTGCTTCCCTTGCCTTTGGTGATGTTTCTAGGAAGAAGTTGCTGCAGCTGAGGTCGAAGAGGTTGCTGCCTGCATTCTCCTCTAGGGTTTTGATGGAGTCCTGTCTCCCATAGGTTTTTCAACCATTTTGAGTCTATTTTTGTGTGTGGTGTGAGGAAATGGTCCAGTTTCATTGTTCTGCATGTGGCTGTCCAATTTTCCCAACACCATTTGTTGAAGAGACTGTCTTTTTTCCATTGGACATTCTTTCCTGCTTTGTCGAAGATTAGTTGACCTGGCAGGCCAGAAAGGACTGGCATGATATATTCAGAGCACCAAATGAGAAAAATATGCAGCCAAGTATACTGTATCCAGCTAGGCTGTCACTGAAAATAGAAGGAGAGATAAAAAGCTTCCGGGACAAACAGAAACTAAAGGAACTTGCAAACACAAAACCAGCCCTACAGGAAATATTGAAAGGGGTCCTCTAAGCAAAGAGAGTGACTAAAAGTAACATAGACCAGAAAGGAACAGAGATAATATGCAATAACAGTCCCCTCCAGGCAAACAATGGCACTAAATTCATATCTTTCAATAGTTACCCTCAATGTAAATGGGCTAAATGCCCCAATCAAAAGACACAGGTATCACATTGGATAAAAAAACAAGACCCATCGATATGTTGTCTGCAAGAGACTCACTTTAGACCCAAAGACACCTCCAGATTGAAAGTGAGGGGATGGAAAACCATTTACCATGCTAATGAACACCAAAAGAAAGCTGGGGTGGCAATCCTTATATCGGACAAATTAGATTTTAAACCAAAGACTATAATAAGAGAGGATGAAGGACACTATATCATACTTAAAGGGTCTACCTTTTGGTTTTTTAACATCATCTTTTAAAATTTATTTATTTATTTATTTAGCCTGAAATTATCTTAAAACATTTTGTTTGGCCAAAATATAGAAAGTCTTTGGTACAATGATTTTTACCTTTTGGTTACTACCTCTGATATTTGTGGAATGCTGATGTTCCAGTGTCATGATATTCCGTTTCAGTAGTGTTCAGTAAAACATGATAAATTGAGCATGAGAGGAAACAAAATTCTACAGATACTTAGAATTGAGTTTCATCTCTCTGATGAAACTATGGACTCACCATTAGAAAGACTGTAGTTTCCCAGTATACCAGCTTCTCTAACAACATTCATTTAAAAGAATGAAAATTTTTAGAAGCTAACTTTTGAAAAACATTAGAAAGCCAATGATTATTAAAGCATCTCTGACAAAAGAATAGTCAATTGAGAGAATAGAAGAAAATTAAAAAAAGAAAACCCAAACCCCCCAAAACTGTGCTTACTGAGATTATAAAATATTGAATTTTGGGAAAGGAGAAGTTAAAGTCACTGGACTATAATCCATTTCTTTCCTAACTGCTGGAGCTTGGAGATCACTCTGAGAAGGCAGGTGACCCAGTCCAATATCTGTGCAATTATTTAATTGAGAGGTAATCTTAGGAAACACTACCAGAGAGAGGCAACTGAGAAAGGGAAGGAAAGGCTGACAATACCTGGTGCATTATCAAGCAAGTTACCACTGTAGGCAACTGAGATTAATTCCACTGAGGAAAGTTGGGGGGTAGTATACAACATAGAAATCAGGATTTTCTCACCTAAAAGACAAATAATCTTGATATTTATTCATTAACACTCACTAGTCTTATCTGAGAACTGCTCCAAGGAAGTGTTAATTGCCTAATATTGTCAGCTTGTCCTACGCACAGGTATGGATGGCAGGTCTTTTGACCAGAGGCATACTTCATGCAACGAGTTTATATAAGGAGGGCTGGGATGCTCTGAAATTTTCAGTGTGGAAGGGTATGGGTATGGTACAGAAGCATCTTCCATATAAACTCTTCTTAGGAGTCTAGAATTTAAAGCATGTATAATGATGTAGTGTAGGATTTATATGGGTTATGCTTGTTTTCTTTTGACCAAACTAACACATGAGAGCAGAGAATGCATTTATATTTTTGAGTGAAAAATTGATAAAAAAAAGAAGAAGAAGAATGTTGCAGACCAAAAACATTCTGTGTATGAGATAGTCTAGGAGCTAGCTAAGTTGATTTGTTGATAGAAATTTTAAATCCCTTGATTATATTTAACTGTATTACACTATGCTAGCTTAGGTCATCATATTTCCACTTTCCTGAATTCATTTCATCTGCTATAAAAACTCCTTCAGTGGCCTTAAACAGGAGGAATTACTCAGACTGTAATCAGCCCTAATTTCCAAATGTAATGCTTGGCTACTTGTTGGCCAAGAATGAATTTGTCCAAAATAAATATTGCTGTAAACATCATAAGCCCAGTTTTTAGTAGTATTGCCAAACAGTTTACAACTGTGACAGTACCAGTACATACTACTCCCAACACTCTATGCAAATTTCTAACTCTACTTCATCATCAAAGTACGACATCTTAATTCTTATGTTTTAGATATTCTGTAGATAAGTTACAGCTTCTTACTTTGGATTTAATTAATATTTCTCTGGTTATTGAGTAATTTCGACATCCTTTTATATATCTGGGGTGTTTGTATTTACCTTTTTGTAAAGTGCCTATCTAAGTTTTTTGTACATTTTTTTAATTGAGTTGTCTGCCAAATTTCTTATTGATTGACAATACTTTATATAGATTTGCTTAAATGTGTTGCAGAGGGCCATTTCCATTGACTAGATTGCATTTTCAATCACTTCAGTATGTCATTTTATGATTAGAAGTTATTTCTTTAATACACTTTAGTTGATTTTAGTGTTTATTTTATGGACAGTACATTAGTATCCTCTTTAATTAATCTTTCCCCATGACAATGGCATGAAGTTTTTGTCTTATAAACCTGCATAGAAACTTTGATGTTTTATCTTCATATTAGATCTATTATTTGTCTGGAGCTGAGTTTTTTTTTTTTTAAGATTTTATTTATTTATTTGACAGAGAGAGACACAGCGAGAGAGGAAACACAAGCAGGGGGAGTGGGAGAGGGAGAAGCAGGCTCCCCACTGAGCAGGGAGCCCGATGTAGGGCTCGATCCCAGGATCCTGAGATCATGACCCGAGCCGAAGGCAGACGCTTAATGACTGAGCCACCCAGGCGCCCCTGGAGCTGAGTTTTTAAATGGTGTGAGGTAAGGAGGAGTCTCCAGGACTCTTTTCTCCCTAACTCTGCTGTATCACAGTCATCCTATGGCCCCTTGATGGCTTGTACCATTTCTTTCACTAATCTCAGGTTCTCTTCTTTCTAGGTTTGAACTTAAGTAGGTAGTCTCAAACATCATCCCAAGAAATAATTCATGGGAAATAGATTGAATGAACTATTGCCTGGGTAAGACAGGTGGCTTTATAAAATGCATATATTTGTTATTCAAGATCAAACAACTTTTCTTCCCAAACATTAAAGATATTGTATGTCTTCTAGAAACTAACCTAAATTTTGAAAGTACAGCACCATTGTAAATTTTGTCCCTGTCTGTTGGACAATTTTTTGTTTCTCTTCCTGGAAGTATACAGAATTTTTTTCATTACTAATATCCTGAAATTTTACTATTATCAGCTTTTATTTTTTTCTGAAATTTTATAACATTTATTATTAATGATCAACATGCCAATTTGATATAAGATTATTTCATATATAATCACATTGATAAAAATGAGATTGACAAAAGTAGCAAGGATATTTAAAACTTAATAATAAATGAATCAAAGGAACATAAAGATCTTATATAATATTTTTAATCATTTTGAGAAATGGATAGAAACTCATATGTGCTAAGTTTTGATTAATATATGCTAATATATTTATAATATATAGCAAAGATTTCACAATAAGTTTTATATAGACAATTTCTATTACTCATCATTTTAGCAACAGATTAAGACAGATTTTTAGATTCAGGAGCAAATACTTTAGATTTCTTAATAACATTTTATTCCTGAACTGTTGTGAGATTAATATTCATTAATACACAAATCCAGAAGTATTCATGGAGGACCTGTTGTGGTAGATACTGGATTAAGTTAGAGTATCCACTCAAAGCTCTTTTACAAAGCCTGAGATATGGTGGTATTTAAATATAAGATGTCCTCATCTCCTTTCTTTGAAATATTTTGAAACAGTTCATCAACATTCTCATTCATGTCATCACACTCTCTGAAATGAAGACAAATATTGCATCATCTCTCCTCCTTTGTAGCCCTAATTGATAAATTACATAATTTAAATGATCTATGTAACATCAGGTTATTAGAAAGGGTTCATATCACCAAACACTTAAGCCTGTCCTTCTTCTTGCCAGAAGCATATAATTTATCACTGTCACTTTGGGATAACTTGAGAGACATTGAAATGTCATCTCATCTGCATATATCTTTTTTTAATCATCCATTTCATTGGGTTAAATGATTTATCAAATATTTTGTTCATTCAAGAGCACCATATACTAAGCACTGTGCTAGAAATTTGAGACACAAGTGAAACAAAACAAAACAATTGTAATAATCGTACATTGTACCAACATATAACAGGTGAGATTACACTAAGTGACATAAAGAGGAGTGCCATAAGATACAAAACAGATGGAGCTGATTATTGTACAGGGGTCTTGAACATACAACCCTGGCACCACAAGTTGCTGATATAACCTGGGATATATTAGGGAAAATTTGTAAACAGAGAAGTAATAGGGTGCATATAGTCCCCTGAACTCTCATTATTCTATTGCCTAGACCAAGCATAAATGCTCTATGCATTCTGGTCAAGGGTTTAGTAGAGAGAAACCATCCTGGGTGCACAGTTGAGATCACTGTAAGTATGAGAGCAAACCTCATCCCCACAACATTGTTACTTAGGATAGCCCAGGACACAAGACACAGGTCAGAAGAACCCTACGCCAAGAAATAGCATCCCAAGGCCCAATATCTGCATCTCAACAACAGGTACTACATACCAGGACACATCGTTGATGTAAGGCACATTGACATCAACCAATGGCATTATTTTTTCCCTATAGACTTCTTAGGTCAACTGAGCCAGCTCTTGGCAAAGTTACCAAAAAGAGGGAGATAAATGAGTCTTCAGGACCATCTAATATTATCTCCACTGATCTATTCAGGAAGTTCTTCTCTTAAGAATTGAACTGAATCTGGATAGAAAGAATTACATAAGCAATAGGTTGGAGGTGATAAAGTAGGTGCTGGGAAGATGAGTGTTTAGGCAAAGAGAAATGCATATGCAAAGAGTAAGGTGGAAGACAGCATGACACCTAAAGGATCTGCAAGAGGGGGGAAGGGTTAGAGTGCACACAGATAGGAAGAGTGAAATGCATTAAGAATAGTGTGGTACATGAAGATAGAGAGTTGGTAAGCATGAAATTATGCAGGGTTTGGAAACTGTACTAATAATCAGTTGGTCATAATGAACAGTAATGGCAGAGAGTATACTATGTGAGTAGAATGCAGGGTTGGAGGAGTACAACATCATTAGATTTCAAAAAGAGCCCACAGTGGATATCCAGGGACTAGTAACATTTCCTGTAGTCCAGAGGAAATTATGGTGGCTCAGACTGGTGGTAGTAGTGCATGGATTTGAGAAATATTTAGAAAGAACATTTTAAAAATACAAGTTACCTATCTTGTCACTTTCTTGTTCAAGTTATCAGTAGGTAATAGTTGTTCTTATAAAAATAATTAAAAGAGCGATGCCTGGGTGGCTCAGTCGCTTAAGCATCTGCCTTCAGCTCAGGTCATGATCCCAGGGTCTTGGGATTGAGCCCCGCATCAGGCTCCCTGCTCAGTGGGGAGCCTGCTTCTCCCTCTGCCTGCCATTCCCCCTGCTTGTACACCTGAGCTCTCTCTCTCTGACAAATAAATAAAATCCTTAAAAAATAAAAAAAAAATTAAAAGAGTTAAAGCTACCGAATTGGATTCAAATCCTACTTAGAGAAAAGGCATTGTTCTTCAGTTTTACTCATGTAACTCGTTTGGAATCTGTGCATATACTACTGAATAGAAATGGATGAATACGTAGCTTACCATGAACCAGTACTGTAGGGTTCTTGCTGGTAAATAGGATTCATAATGGTTTCATCTTTCCAGATGTGAAGAGTTAATCTTTGGCACATAATTAAATCTTCATACTTGTAGGTAAAGACAAGCCTATCGTATCAGTAGGTGGATATAATATTTATTATGTCCAAACCAGGACATTTTTGAGAATGAAGGTGGAAGCATGATTAATGATTACTTAAAAATATCAGTTATATATCAGCACTGACCCAAGATATAGGGACATATGGCCATCTTAAGTAGCAAATGTTGCTGTTATTCCTAATAGCTAAACAATTGTGCATGACAAATACTGAAATGTTATATTTAAACATAAAAAGGTCTGTGCCCAGTTAATCAATGCTCCTCTATCTTAAATGTACTAGAAATGTTATTATAATAATTTCCTTTCTCATTCAGAATAGTAAATGAATAGGCTAATTTTCTACTCACATGGGTCTAAAATTTAAGCAATAATCAGCTCTGTGGAAATACTTAATTAGAAGACTCTAAAATGACTTAATAGCAGACTTTCAGATTTATTGTATAAATAGCAATTTGAAAACAGAAATTATTAGAAATGATTAAAACTCCTAAAAGATTGTAGTTTTAGAGTTAGAGCTCTGATGATATGACATATTATATATAGATGAGGATAATGTAATAAAATAATTAAATTAAATTACTATAGAAATTAGAAAAAACATATGAGTCAATTTATTGCAATGCCTCATTAATTTGCAAGTGTCCTAAATCAACTGGAGATTATTAACCTAAAACAAAGCTATTTTCCTTAGCAGTCATTTTTAGATTTACCTTGTTTCAGTAAGTGTTTTTAAAAATGACATTATATTTCTCTATGAATGAGATTCTAAAAGAAATATAGGTTATAAAATGAGATAAGACATAAGAATCCAAAAAACCAAAACAAAACCTGTTCCTTAAACTTGAGACCTCATTCAAAGTCAATAAGTTTGGAAAAAATAGAAGAATCCTACTTATCTACCCCTATGTTATATAGTCTTGTTAATTCTCAGCTTCAAATCTAGATTACAAAAGAAAATAGAGTAACTGTCCACCACAAACCAATATATAGATCAAATAGTATCTCATGAGATGATAACAAGTAGGCATATTCTAAATTGATTGGCAGACATATTGCATTACGTGCATTATGTGCAGTTTATCCCAACAATAAACTGCACATAATTAGGTCTATTGAATGATTTTTATAAAATAATAGACATTTTCTTAGGCTTATAAAATGTCCCTTCATAGATTAAACAAAGGGACAGTGAAGAACAGTGTCACTTCAGTAATATTTTAGATATGGAATAGACCAAGTAATATTTTTTTCAAATGGGAAAAACCACATTGTGCAGTGGTTTGAATAGTGTGCCCCAAAATTCATGTCCACCTGGAATCTCAGAATGTGACCCTCTTTGGAAATAAGATCTTTTGAAGATGTAATTAGTTAAGATGAGTTCATACTGGAGTACAATGGACCTTAAATCCAACAACTGGTTGGATTTTTATAAGACCCTGTGAAGCCACACACAGAGAGAACAAATTGGGAAGATGGAAATAGAGATTGGAATGATGCATCTATAAACCAAGTAATGCAAAAGATTGCCTACAACCACCAAAGCTGGGTGAGAGGTTTTAAACTAATTAAACAAGGAGACCATTAGAGGTAGCTCTTATGCTTTAGTAGCCTAGATAAGAAAACCAAAACTGAAGCCTATAAATGCCTCAAGGTTAAAAAATCAAAACCTAAGGGCAACCAGTCACAAACAGCTAACTATGCTTTCCCAAATGAGGCAAGCACTTAAGCTACAGACAATCAAATAATTTCCTTAGTTTACTTCTGCATCTTCTTCATAAAAGTCTTGCCCCTGGTTTCTATTGTAGGAGCACTCTGAATCACTTCCAGTTTGGCACTGCCCAACTCAAATTGATTTTTGCTCAAATAAACTCTTAAAAATTTAATACACTTAGGTTTCTGTTTTAACAGAGGCGTGGGGCAATTTCTGTCTCAGAGGCTTAAGAAGGAACCAACACTTGAATGAAATGCAAATATCGTTTCAGACTTCCGTCTTCCGGAACTGTGAGAGAATAAATTTCTGTTGTCTTAAGCCACCAAGTCTGTGGTAATTTGTTATGGCGGCCTGAGGAAACTAACACATATTGTTTATGCACAGTCAGGAAGCAGTTATTTATTCCAGCCTCTATACTTAGGGCATAGGATTTGAGTGAATTCCAATTGATCTGGACAAGATTTAATGAACCCCAAGCAAAGAAAAAAGGAGTAAGACACGGTTCTTGTCCTTAAGATAATTATAAGCCATTTAGAAGATAATAAGCCATTTAGAAGATAAATAAATAAATAAATAAATTCTTAGTACTCCAGATATCATTCTTACAAAGACTTATTTTCTTACTATAAAAGTATAAAAAAAAAATACTCCAGGGAAGGGAATAAATATATTCTAGGTCTTCTTTATAAATCCCTTCAATTCTCTCCAGAAAACTTATACTAGTACTACCAATAACATTACACACTTCCTATCAATGCTTTTGTAATTTTTTCAACTTTGCCAATATTAACACTAATTTCATTTGTTTAGAAAAAAATCGCATTTTAATTTGGCTTATTTAGTTCTGAGTTATTTAGCGGCTAATTAGGCTTTTGTGGTTCTTCTATAATTAGTGTCATAACCTATTTATGTTATTTTCTATTGTATTTTTGGTGTTTTTCTTATTTATTAGTAGGAACATATTTTAAGTAAGGCTATGTGATGCAATTTATGTTAATGACTGTGGTAATATTTTATCACATTTTAATTTAGTCTGTGCCTCTTGACACACCCACTCAACATTTCCTTTTGGAAAACGATTTGACTTTGCAAATTTAACACATTTAACAATAGCTAAACTATTGTTTCCCTTCAAAACTAAACTGCCTGAAGTTTTCCCATTTTTAATTAATAAAAATTGTATCTTTTTTAGGTGTGTAGGTAAAAAAAATCTTGGGTGGTAAAATAAAAAATTGTGGCACGGAGGTCCTAAAATCTTTGGAATTTCCTGAAATATAGGAGTGCCTTTTGTTTTTCATAAGGAATGCCTTTCAATCAGGGCTGGTTAACAGTAAAAATAACTAGGTGATTAGAGGGTTAGAATTTTAGCTCTACCCACAATCTCCCAGGAAGAGAAAGGGGCTGAAGATTGAATTCAATCACCAAGGCCAATGATTTAACCAATCATATCTACTTAATTAAATCTCCATAGAAAAACAAAGCTTTGAGAGCTTCCAGGTTGGTGAACACAATAAAGTTCTGGGATGGTGGCAGGGAAGATTAATACAACCTTTCCCCCTGCCTTGCTCTATCACCTCTTTCAGTTGGTTGTGCCTGAGTTGTATCCTTTAAAATGCATTAATATCATTAGTAAGGGTTTTCCTGGGTTTTGTGCACATTTGACTAAGTTATCCAGCTTGGCAAAGGGGTTGTGGGAACCCCTGATTTATAGTCAGTTGGTCAGATATAAGGATTGGTTCTGAGACTTATGACTGGCATCTATAGTGTGGTCAGTCTTGTTGAACTGGGCCCTTAACTTGTGGGATTTGCACTAATTGCTGGATATACAGTTGATAACAGAGAATTGGTGTTAGAAAAAACGGCACATATTTGGTGTCAGAAAGAACTTGAGATCTTGGTATCATCCTCAACTTCTATTGTCTTAGTGTGTCTTAGTTGTAACAAAAATACTATAGATTGGGTTCCTCAAGCAATGAACATTTACTTATCACAGTTTTGGAGATTGGGAAGTCTAAGAGCAAGGAGCCTGCAATTTGGTGTTTGGAGAGAACCCACTTCCTGGTTCATAGATGGTGAACTTCTTCTCACTACATCTTCAAATGGCAGACAGGGCAAGGGAGCTGTCCAGAGACTCTTTTATAAGGGCACTAATAAGTGAACTCCAACCTTATAACCTAATCACCTCCCAGAAGTCCATATCTTAATATCATTACACTGAAGGTTAGGATGTCATCATATGAATTTTAGGGTGTGCAAATATAATGTCTATAGTACCTGTACTTCTCTTAAAATCTACATCCAATTTGACAGGAAATTCTTTGGCCTCCACACCTAAAAATTACCCCAAATCTAATCACTTATAGACGTCTTGCTCTCTATTTTCTTCAATGTATTAACCACCACAATCTTAAATTTATCTTGTCTAATAGCTCCTACATGTAAATCATCTGTGGGTCTGTTTCTAAGGTACACTTTGTCTCTTTGTCTTTTTTCCCCATGTCTGGAGATAACCATTTTATGGCTAACACTGTGCATGGCAATTATGGAAGACATGGATGATGTCATCTCCTGCAAGAGAGAGTTCATCTTACTCTGAGTAGATTGATACAATGTGGCATATCCCTTTGTTTTGAGCTGAGCCAGAGCTGATTCAAGCCTGGGTTATTGTTTTGGTAATGCTCTTTCCACATAATTTGTACCAGATTTTAGGACATGGTCCTCCAACTTTCCTAACTGAGATCCTAGAAGATATGAATTCAAATATTTCTTCCTCAAGACCATGAGACTCCTTATATATTCATTCCCCCCCTTTATCAGATTCCTGCCTTGCTTTCCTTTGCAGTTCAAAAATTTGACCAGTGCATTGAAGGAAAGGTCAGCACAGTGTGAGGCTCCAATTTTTATGTGTTCCTTCTCATTGAAATTTGTATTAATTGCTAGACTTTCTATAACAAAATACCACAGACTGGATGGCTTAAACAACAGAAATGTATTCCCTCACAGTTTTGGAGGCTAGATTGAGCTGTCCGTACAATTGGTTTGTTCTGAAGCCTCATTTCTTGGCCTGTAGTTGGCTGTCTTCTTCCAGTGTCTTCACACGGTCTTCCCTGTGTCTGTATCCTCATCTCCTTTTCTTATAAAGACACCGGTCATATTGGCTTAGAGCCCACCTATAAAACTTATTTTACCTTAAAAACCTCTTTAACGGTCTTATCTCCTAACTGAAGGTGAGGAGTTCAATATCTTAATTTGGGGGTGGGCACAATTCAGCTCATGAGTATCTTAATCCTCTCCCTCTAACTCCTGGCTGCCTCCACAGCTCTGAATTCTAATTTTTTTTCCAAAGTCTAATGAAACTGCTAATTTCTGATGAATTCTCTGCCACTTAGCAGTATCTCTGTGTTTAGTCCCACTGGATTTTCAGCTTCTATCCTGTCTCTGGGAAGAATGGGCAAATCTTGTGAGAAAAAAAGTATGAGCAGAAAATATGATTATTTTACCATAGTTCCTTTTTTTTTATAGGAACTTGGCCCTTCAAATCCTGTTTGGCTCATTATTTCCCCCAATGTGCACTCATTGCATTCACACACACACACACACACACACACACACAATAACACACACTATACCCCCTAATATATAAAATCTGATTTTTCTCTCTCTTTTTCTTTTTTTGCTAGGAATGTTGATATGCATCGAGTTGCTTCATATATTCGGAAACAATAAAAGTTATACATACATAATTAAGGATCCATATTAAGCACATTCGAATGAATAATTATGAGAAGAAGGAGAGAGAATGTTAGATATAGGTATATGATTCACTTGGTGGTTGTACCAAGGACACGATGTAAAGCAATAAGAGTATACCACTAAAAAATGTTGACACAATAACTGTTAAAAAATGATTACATACATAATATAAAGATCTAAAAGAATACAGGGATGCATGAGGAAAAAAGTGACCATCACATAAAATCTTACATCTGTTAATATTTGGGGGTATAAATAAATAAGATTTCCCCTACATTTTGTTTCATATTAAACATGCTATTTTTAAACGCCATTTTCCACTTTAAATCTTGAACACTTTTGAATGTCAATATTCATAGAGCCTTCTTATCTTTATTGAAGCTCTTTGGTGAATACACAGCACTTTTTAGAAACCAATCTCCTCTTCAAGAATACAGTAGTCAGAGTGGCTGGTTTTAGCATTTACACTAACGGAAAGATGCATGTGCATACACAAAGCTGGCTTTTGTTCTTTATCCTCATCATGAATATAAACCTAGGCCTTTGCCTTGATATATGGGATTCTATAACAAAGGAACCAACCAAATGGCCATCATCAGAGAGAGGAAATGTTTTATTTAACAAAGACAAAATGTTCCAGTGGAAAGAATTTGCCATTTATTTTTCTTTTCCGTCAGTTTGTGATCAGGCAATGCCAGCAAGATAAATGATCTGAGTCTCTAGGCCATGGAGGCAAATCCAAACTGCGTGAACTGAGTCAAAATAAATAAATGAGAAGACATTAAAAAAAGAAAGAAACATGAAAATAGAGAATCTTTTGTTTGGGGGAAAAAGCATTAAATATGTTCTTTCTCTACTCTGTCTGTTCTGAGCTCAGATGTCTCCCTTTCTATGTAAGTTCTGGGAATTTTTAGGTTTATGACTCTTCTTTGGTTATTTTCCCAGCTTTGTGGAGTTTCCCTGCATCTGCAGACCGATAATTAACTATAGGCAGAATGCTGGAATAATACTGAGGTCTCCTTACTGCTTTCCCTTCTCCCAGGAATCCCACTCCTGTGCTGCTTGTGCCCAATAACAGAGACCAGTCATTTTATATTATTTGCAGTTTTCTTATTTATAATGAGAGGTTATGTTCAATCCTTGTTACACAATCATAGCCATTAATGAAAATCCATAATGACATTTTTATACATTTAGAATTTATTTTGGTGGAAGATGAAGATGAACTTATAGATGAATTTTGGATTATTGACAACTATCATCTATCTAACTTGTGCCTCCTTTGTTTATTTAAAGTTTATTTTTGGGGTGCTTGGGTGGCTCAGTTGGTTTAGTGTCATGACTCAGGTCATGATCCTAGGGTCTTGGGATTGAGCCCATGTAAGCTCCCTGCTCAGCAGGAGGCCTGCTTCTCCCTCTCCCACTCCCCCTGCTTGTGTTTCCTCTCTTACTGTGTCTCTCTCTGTCAAATTAATTAATTAATTAATTTAAAAAAAGACATTGTTGGGGCACCTGGATGGCTCAGATTACAACTTATTGTGGTTGCAGAGGATGTCTAGGAATAATTGTCACAAAAGGTATGAAACCAATATAGTTTTCTTTTTTTCCTTTTCTTTTCTTTGCTTGCTTCTCTGTTTTTTTCTTTTTCTTTTTTATTTTCTATCAGACAATCACATAAAAAAATATTCCCAAACTACCTCAAGAATGTAGAGCGAAGGTCATGCTGGAAAACTTGCCAGGTCATTTTATGAGGTTATTAAAATCTGAACTCTGAATCTTGATGAAATAGCTCAGAGTACAGAAAAATATTATTTAAGAACCCAAGTGGTTAAATACTATATAATATTTAAGAAAGCTTGTATCTTAAGTGTAGTAGATAATGTTATCCCTAACACAAATGATTTATTCCAGAAGCAAAAATATGGTTCAATATTCAAAAACTACCTTTGTAGCTTTTTTCCCCCCTAATTCATATATTTGGAATTATATCTTCCCCAATTCTTTCTTTCTAGTCTATTTATCCTATTTTATTATACCTCTATTTTTTGTTAAACTTTATATTTATTAATTTAAATCTTTTTTATTTTTAACATATTTTAATGTTTGAAATTGTGCCTGAGAACAGCTTTATTTTTCTTTTTCTGAGTACATGCACTTGAATCTTGTTTTAGACAATCTTCGATTTAAAAAAAAAATGATACCCATTCATGCTGACAACTAAGATTAAGAAATTCATGCATTTCCCCCCCAAAATGTTATGTTTCCTTCCTCCCAGCAATAAAATTTAGTGAAGTTTCTTCCTATATAATACCAATTCCTTAAGTATGGGTGATTTTAATTCCTTGTTTCTATAGAATTCTACAACAGGCTTACAAAAAAATAATCCTCCAGATATTATTTTCCTTTAGCTAATGGGTAATATTAAGGCTTTTTATACATTGGTGGGTTATAGAAAACTTTCCCATGCTAGTGGATAGTATAAAGGTTATCCACATACCAGTACAGTGGCACGGTTACATAAGAATCAAATTGAAGTGTTGCAATTTTTGCATAATATGTAATTTTATTTTTTATTTTTTAAAAAATAAAATAAAATTTTAATGTAGAAATATAAGGAGCACTGTGAATTGTGCAAAACTGTTGAATCACAGATCTGTACTTCTGAAACAAATAACGCAACATATTTTAAGAAAAAAGAAAAAGAAGAAGATAACAGGAGAGGAAGAATGAAGGGGAGTAAGTCAGAGGGGGAGAAGAACCATGAGAGATGATGGACTCTGAAAAACAAACTGAGGGTTCTAGAGGGGAGGAGGGTAGGGGGATGGGTTAGCCTGGTGATGGGTATTAAAGAGGGCACATTCTGCATGGAGCACTGGGTGTTATGAACAAACAATGAATCATGGAACACTACATCAAAAACTAATGATGTAATATATGGTGATTAACATAACAATTAAAAAATAATTGACATAAAAAAGAAATAATCAAGCAAATAAAAAACTACTGTAGAAATACATATCAATTTGTTCACCAGAAATTTTCACAATGCATTAAATTCCTATGAAGTCATTATCTGAACATAGAAAAGCAAAAGAGAATCAGCTGCCATAATTACTGCAGAGTGCCAAGAAGTTATTAAAACTACCGAAGGAGACTAACACTGATTCAGGAAAGAAATACTGGAAGGCCTCCTCAGACTTGATGCAATATTGCACAAAGCCAAGCCAATAACTTACACAACACACTTTTTCAATTCAGCAGTCTGTAACACAAACAAAAAACAAAAACAGAAAAAAAAGGGAAAAAAAAGAACACAAAAACTGGAAGTCTTAATTGAAGTGTGTTGTGGGTAAAATCAATGTTATTATCTACATTTGTCATTATGCTACAGGAGTAAGAGGGGAGTTATCAAATGAGACTGCATCAAACTAAAAAGCTCTACACAGCAAAGGAAATCATGAAAAGGCAACCAACTGAATGGGGGGAAATATTTGCAAACCATATATCTGATGAGGGGCTAATACCCCAAATATATTAAAAACTCATACAACTCAATTGCAACAAAACAAGACAAAACAAAACAAAAAACTATTAAAAATGGGCAGAGGAAAGGGTGCCTGGGTGGCTCAGTTGGCTGAGTGTCTGACTCTTGGTTTCAGCTCAGGTTATGATGTTAGGGTCTTGAGTTCAAGCCCTGGGTAGGGTTCCAGACTCAGTGCAGAGTCTGCTTGTCCTTCTCCTGCCCCATCTGCTCTCCTCCCCCCACTCCAGTGCTCCTTCTCTCTCTCTCAAATAAATAAATAAATAAATAAATAAATAAATAAATAAATAAACAAAATCTTTAAAAAAAAATGGGAGGAAGTGAATAGATATTTTTCCAAAGAAGACATACACATGGCCAACAGGTACATGAAAAGGTGCTTAACATCACTGAACATCAGAGAAATTAAAATCAAAACCACAATGAGATATCACTCACCTGTTAGAATGGTTATCAAGAAGAAAAGAAATAACAAGTGTTGGCTAAGATGTGGAGAAAGGAGAACCCTCTTACAGTGTTGGTGGAAATGTAAATTGGTGCAACCACTATAAAAAACAGTATGGAAGTTCCTCAAAGAATGAAAAATGGAACTACCATAAGATCCAGAAATTTCCCTTCTGCACATATATCAAAAGGAAATAAAAACAGGATGTAAAAGAGATATCTGTATTCCCGTGTTTATTATAGCATTATTCACTACAGCCAAGATATGGAAACAATCTAAGCATCAGTCAATGGATGAATGAATAAAGACGGACCTTGAGGGCATTATGCTAAGCGAAATAAGCCAGACATAGAAAGAAAAATGGTATCACTTACATATGCAATCTGAAAAAAAAATTTTAAAAACTGTCAAACTCATAGAAATAGTAGAAAAGTGGTTGCTAGGGAATGGGGAGTGGGAAAAGTAGGGAAGGGTTGGTAAAAGGGTATAAACTTTCAGCTGTAAGAATAAGGTCTGAGGATCTAATATAAGACATGGTGACTATAGTTGATAACACCATATTGTGTAATTGAAATTTGCTGAGAGTAGAATTTAAATGTTCTCTCCAAAGTAAGTGGATGGATAGATAGATAGATAGATAGATAGATAGATAGATAGATAGATAGATGATAGATGGGTAGATAAAAAGTGAGGTGATGGATGAGTTAATCAGCTAGGTGGTGAGGATCCTTTCACAATGTATATGTATATTAAATCACTGTGATATACATTTTATGTACCTTACAATTTTATATGTCAATTATACTTCAATAAAGCTGAAATTAAAAAAGAAACTAAATATATAACAAATTTTAAAAATAAAAATAAAGTTATTCCCTTTTTGAGGATTTTATTTATTTATTAGAGAGAGAGTGTGAGCACACAGACCAGTAAGTCAGGGGAGAGACAGAGTAAGAGGGAGAGAATCTCAAGCAGACACCCTGCTGAGCAGGGAGCCTGAAGTGGGGCTCAATCTTACATCCCTAAAATCATGACCTGAGCTAATATCGAGTCAGATGCTTAGCTGACTGAGTCACCCAGGTGTCCCAAGTTATTCTTTATAATTGTCATTATGCTTCAGCGGTAAGAGAAGAGTCATCATCTATTCCAAGTATAAATAATGAAAACCTTTTTGTTGATTAACTGCAAATTGGTGTTGGTGAGATCTAACAAAATATCAAACCCTTTCATTTGTGACCCAATAAGTTAAGGGAAAGTTTTGCAATTCTTAGGTAGTGATTTAATTGTCTTTAAGGAATTATTTATAATTCATTTAGCATGTAAAAATCTTTTTAAGTATATTTTATTTTTTAGAGCTCTTTGGATTTACAAAAGAATTGAGATAATAAATACAGAGAGTTCCCATAGTCTACCAGTTTCCCTTATTATTAATATTTTATATTACCTCTATTACAATTAATGAGCCAATATGAATACATTATTATTTACTAAATTCCATTGTTTATTGAGGTTTCTTTCATTGTTACATGATGTCTTTCTCTATTCCAGAATCCAATCCAGTCCACATTTATTTGTCATCCCTCCTTAGGCTCCTCTAGACTGATATTTTCTCAGAATTTTCTTGTTTTTGATGACTGATAGTTTTGAGAAGTATTGGCTAATTTTTTATAGGATGTCCCTCTATTTGAATTTTTGTTCAATATTTTTCTCATGGTTAGAATGGGCTTATAGATTTTTGGGAGGAAGACCACAGGACTAAAGTGCTATTTTTATCACATCAAAGGAAGGGTACTTTCTATCAACATGACTTGTCCTTGTTGATGTTGACCTTGATTACCCAACCTAGATAGCATTTGACAGATTTCTCCACTCTAAAATTACTTTCTCCCATGTACTTTTTGTACTGTATGCAGCCCACACTTAAAGAGTGTTATGTTCCTCCCTCTTGAAGGTGGAGTATCTACATAATTTATTTAGAATTCTTCTGCAGAGGAGATGTTTCTTCTTCTTCACTTATTTGTTTATGAAATCACTGATTTATATCAGCATGGAATCATTGATATTTATTTTATGCTTTGGGTTATAACCCAATACTACTTTATTAATTTTGTTGTTCAAAGGAGTTGGTCATTGGGAGCTTTTTCAGTTGAAAGAAGTGATTCAGTGTCCCTGTAATATACTGCTCCCTCATCAATGAAAGTATTTCCATTTTTTTTTGAGCCCTTCTTACTTTCTGACACTATAAGATGTTCCAAGCTTATCTTGTACCAATTCTTGAATCTACCATTTCTCCCAGGAGCCATGATGTATTGGTCAGTGGTATTAGAGACCAAGATCTGGTTGTGAGGTGGGATCACTGGTACTCGATTTTCGTTGCTTCTAGGACTTCTGAGTTGACAGAATGAGGAAATATATGTGCATATACTAACCAGTATATATACATATATATACATATCTATGTTATTTCTATATGTAACCATCTATATTTAAATTAAAATAAATATGATTTTGTACTGATGCCTCCAACTGTAGTCCATTACCATGTGGATCATTCTAGTCTCTTCCTTTTCCTTGTTTGTAAATTCCTACTCCACTAGTAAGAAATCTGGCTTCCACCACATGCCATTCCATTCATTTATTTAATTGTTCAATTCCATAGTATACTATGTACAGACACACACACACACACACACACAGGTTTCCCATGGGAAAAAATTATCAATTAGAGGAAAGTTTTTACATACACGTTCTTTAGTTTACAGACTCTTACTACTTAGGTCAACCACTAGTCCTCCCAACCCCTTAATTGAGGTTGTTCCATATATTTGTAATACAGATAGTTTTCACAATTAGCATTCCTTCTTGAATGCTTCTTGAAACCCCCAATATGTTTTAAGATTTTATTTATTTATTTGAAAGAGAGTGAGAGAGCGTAAGCATGAGTTAACTAGAGGGGTAGAGGGAGAGAATCTTCAAGCAGACTCCCCACTGAGCATGGAGACAGACACAGGGCTCAATCTCACAACCCATGAGATCATGACCTGTGCTGAAACCAAGAGTCAGACATTCAACTGACTGAGCCACTCAGGTGCCCCCAAAATATTTTTCTAAGTTGCATACATTAAGGTTAACTCTGTGTGCTATAAAGTTCTATGGGTTTTGGAAAATGCAAAATGTCATGCATTCATGATTACAGATTCATACGGAATAATTTACAACCCTAAAAATTAAAACCCTGTGCTTCACCTATCTTGACTTTCCCCACTGCCAAACCCAGGCAATCACTGTACTACTACCTTTACTGTTTTGCATTTTCCAGGATATCATATAACTGGAATCATATAGTATGTAGTCTTTTCAGACTGGTTTCTTTTACTTAGAAATATGCATTTAAGGTTTATTCATATTTTTTTGCAACTTGATAGCTTTTTTTAGTTTTATTGCTGAATATTTCACTGTATGGATGTACCATAGTTTGTATATCCATCCACTTATTAAAGAGCATCTTGGTTACTTCTAGGTTTTGGTGATTATGAATAAAGCTGCTATAAACATTTGTGTGCAAATTTTTATGTGGATGGAAGTTTTGAAATCAGTTGGGTAGATACTTGGAGCACAACTATTGGTCATATAGTAAGTCTTCATTTAATTTAGTAAGAAACTGTCAAACAACCTTCCAAAGTGTCTCTGCCATTTTGCATTCCCCAACAGCAATAAATGAGAGTTCCTGTTGCTCAGTATTCTGGTCAGTAGTTCTTGGATATTATATTCTTTTTCTTTTTTCTATGTATTTCAGTTTGGGAAGGTTCTATTGGCATCATCTTCAAGATCACCAACTTTTTTCAGCTATTTTCATTTTATTAATGTGCCTGTTGGAGCATTATTTATTTTTACTACAGTGGTTTTGATTTCAAGTGTTTCAAATATTTTGATAACTATCTTAGAATTTCCATCTTTTTGCTTATGTCACTCATCTGGTCTTTCATGTTATTTACCTTTCCCATTAGAGTTCCTAGTAAATTAATCATAGTTACTTTAAACCCCCATGATAATTCTTATATTTGTTAGTTACCTGATTCTGCTTCTTGCTTTGTCTCTTCAGACTGTTTACCTGACTTTTACCATAATTATGATGTTTTGTTGAAACCCAGGCATGATATATCAATTAATTAGAATTAGGTAAGTAGGCTTTTAGTGTGAAGTTGTATGTCAATCTTGATAGATATCAGGCTGTGTTTAGTATTTGTTACAGCCATATCCATGGGTGCCAAAGATTTCAAATTCCTCTGCTATTCTTGTTTTCTTTTCTCTTGCTGTCTTTGTGGTTCCCTAAGAATTTCTTCTTTAATAAAAATTGAGCCATGCAGCTCTTTCATCTGTAATCCACTATTATTTTACTGGTGCTTTATTGCTGTGGTAGTAAACGGTGGGGGAAAGGAAATATTCTAAAACAAAAAAATACTCTATGACAAAAATCTCAGTCTTTTAAGTGATTTTGTCTTCCTGCTCATGTCCCTAACAAGTACTTACTACCTTTTCATTTTTCTTATCCCCTATCCCTATTTAGGTGAGCAGGAAAGCTAGAGGGGACTAGAATTACATAATTGTTCTTCTGCCTATGTGAGATAAATCTCAGTAAATTATTTTTTGGTGGAGAGTAGGCTTTTGTTATGCAGAATACATCAGTATATTTCAAAATAATCACTTTTCTCCTTGCCCCAACCCTCGACAGAAGCATGAATTGAGTTTTCTTGACTCTTCACCATGAGAACTTGGTGATATTCCTGGTGGTTTTAAACCCTCAGAAGTGTGGGGGTCCTTCTAAGACTGCAGCCCCCCCTGGTTTATTGCTCTCAAGCTAGTCCACACTCAGCCTCCAGGAATTCATCAATAACTGATTGAGTGGCTCTACCAGTTTATAGCTCCATCAGTGTCTGCTCCAGGTAAACTAATCTCAGGCTCATTTCTCTCTGTTCACCTGTCTTTCCAGAATCAGAGCATTATAATTCTCAGATGAGTACAAGAAAAGTCATTGCTTTTCAATTTCTTCAGCATTTTTTTTTTTTTTTTTTTTTTTTTTTTTTTAGAGACGGCTACAACAGCTCCCAAACTTTTTTCATGTTGAAGCTCAAACCAGTCCTGATCATTTCTTACATGTACAGAACCTTGGTCTTGGAGCAAAAAGCCATCAGAACTTCACGACAGTTTATATGGAGTATAACATAGGAACTTCCTAACTACATATTTACAACCTCCTAAATGCAGAGGTCATGAAACCTAATTTTCTTCAGTTTCTATATGAAGAACTACATTTTTCCTCTAAGGCAGTAATATATTTTCTCATAAATTTTGCAAATTTACTCCATACACACACACAGGTAAAAGAAGCATAAAGACTAAATGGCCTTGGATAGAGAACAGCTTTTATACAAATGTCTACCAGCTGTATGAAGCATTCCAGACATTCAATATGCACAAGAATTGCATTTCTGCCTAGGGGTCTTCAGGTTTATTTTGCGGCAAGTAACCTTAAATATGTAGCCCAATGATAGATTTCTTTTTCATTATCTGACATTCTCAATTTAAATGGCAACATCAATAGTTCACCTGTACTCTACCTGTTTTCCACCTCATTATTGATTTGTAGTAAAAAATTTTTCATGGTTTACCACATTTGCATTTTGATATTGACTGATACTACACCAGCCTTTTATCTTGAGATGAAATAGGACATTTTTTTTTTCCTTTTTCACTATGGACAACCACTTTCAATTACTAACAGGAGGGTAACCGGGAGGGCTTCTCCCTCAAAGGATGCTGATTTTTCTTTTTACTACTGTATCACTTGTGCCAGTTAGTGATCATGTTTAATTTCTTATTCAATGAATTATACTATAAACTTAGATAACTCTGCTTTAATGCATTGAGCAAAAATTAAAACAAACAAACAAACAGGCTATTTCATACTGAAATACTGATTAAGGATTATTTTGAAACTTGGAAATCCAACCACCTTATATCTGCATTTCCACATGGCAAAAATTGGCTTGACTGGACTAATGTTACTATCATAAATTACCAAGTTTATCATTTCTTCGTGTGTGTGTGTGTGTGTGTGTGTGTGTGTCTGCATATACTCAACTTACTGAAAATTAAGGAAGTGGGCTACTTCATTAAATACAATGCATTTGCTTGCATGCTATTCTTCCTTTCAAATTTGCAAGTAAAGTTGAGAAAGTATAAATAAATCAAAATAAATAATTTTGGTATACACTAAGGCAAGTTTTAGTCTTAATTACAAAAATAAATGATGATTGTGATTTGGCAAGTAAAGTATTATTTAGAGAAGATTTCTGGACTATATCATACGAACTAGATTTACAAATTCTTTTATCCTTGGCTCAGACATTTTTCTTTTAAAGAAACATATTATGTTGACATATAGTTATCTAGTTTAAAAATTAGGTTATTTTACTTCCATATCTCTCAAATTGGCAGTCATTCCATGAATGAAGCTAACCAAGAAAAATGTGCTCTTTCTCAAGTATAATTCTATCCTGACTCATACTTGATTCTTAAATGTCTGATATTATCTCCATATTGCTATTTTATGAGGATTTAAACATATGAACTCTTCATTGAGGGTTGGTATCATGAACTCATAACAAATAATCACTGGCAAAGAATAACTATCACACTGAAATGCTGTTGAACTTGTATTGACTTACCTGAAAATAGTTGAAGTTGAGTCACAGATTCTCACGAATGATTTTCAAATATAATTAATTGATTTTTTTTGTTTCTTTTAGTTACTGTTGTGAATATCAGAATACTTGAGCACTTAGTGGCTTAACAATAACATTTACTTCAAAATCTATTCCAAGTTCAAAAATTCAGAGACAGTACAGTGAAGATGCTTGTCTCTGCTCCATAAGGGGTAGAGGCATAATTGAGAAGCCTTCCAGCCTGGGTGAGATCCACTGCTTGGAGCTGGAATGATCCAAAGGAATATCCACTCACATGTCTAATGATTACTGCTGGCTTTTATCCTAGGTGTCAGCTGGACTGTCAGTGTAAACACTGGCATATGGGCTCTCCATATGACCTGGGCTTCCTCAGCATGGTGGCCTTAGGGCCACTAGACTTCCTACATGACAAGCCAGGGCTTCAGTGATAGTGTTCCAGTGAACAATACAGAAGCTGCATTACTTTTATGACCCGGGCCCAGAAGTCACTGAGGACCCACTTCCTGCCACTCATTCTCTGTGTTACAAGCAGGTCACAAACATGGACAATTTGAGGAGCGGAAAGAACAATATCTATTAATGGGGTTATAGCCATATACTAAGTCATCTGTTGAATGGGAAATATTGTTATGATCTTTAGACAATATGATCTCCTGGCTATTCATTGCTTAAAGAAAAACTAAATTATAAATGATATCATTTCCATGTATATGTACATTTATATGTATATATATATGAAATCCCTATAATCCTTTACCTGCTTTGTTACGTAGATGAGATTTTAATGTGTGAAAAATTTTTATAGTTTGGTTATTTCATATATTTTATATGCTTGTCTATATAATCCTGTTGCTGTTAGTTATTCTAAAATCTGATGGCACTTACTTCCCTGAGGATATTGGACTGCAGGATTTCTGGGTGACAGGAATTGATCTGCTAATATAGTACAACAGTCAAACACAAGAGGACTTGTAGGAAAGTGTTGAGATTTAGAAACATTATGTTTGAGGTGACAATTGATATTGGTTATCAGAAATGATATACATATTTACCTTATTCCCCTGAGCATACACTTTACAGTGTAAACCTTTAAAACACCTACTTAAAAGTTATGCCAATGAATTCAAAGACTTTATGAATAAGGGGATACTTTATGTTATTAATCACTATGAAATCTATTTCACAACTGCTTGTATCTGTTATCAAATCTGTGTTTACTGTTATATCAAATCCATATTGATCTTGAGTTCCAACAAGCAATTCTGATTATAAATATTATAAATCTATTCAGATGGGAAAATGTAAGCTTTCAAAACTAAGTAATAAGCAAGAGTGCATTGGTTGATTAAAATTTGTCTTCCATATTTAACATAACCATTTACATAATCCTTGAAGATACTGGAATACAAATAAGGCATTGCATATGCTATACACTCAATATTATGCTAGGGGATGGCATAGAGTGGTAAAACAAGTAAACATATTTTCCTGCTTTTTGCTTTGTGAAGTTGGGTCTTATTTAACCTTTGTAGGTTTTCAGCTACTATTGAGTTGATTATTGCATCCTAAGCTGTTATGCTTTCTGCCTCAGAAACATCTGTCCCTCTTAGACTAATTAAGCATTGGTCTTTTTGACTTCATAACTACACTTTTCTCTCATGGTTTTCATATTTTTATTCTTCTTTGTATTTTTTAAAGATTTTTTTATTTATTCATTTGAAAGAGAGAGAGAGCACAAACAGGGGGAGAGGCAGAGGGAAAAGAAGACTCCCCACTGAGCTGGGAGCCCGATATGGGGCTCCATGTAGGGCTCCATCCCAGGACCTAGAAATCATAACCTGAGCGGAAGGCAGATGCTTAACCATTGGAGACACCCAGGTGCCCCTCTTCTTTATGTTTTGAAAATGAATCTTATAATGGGCTTTAGCACAACCATGTTGACTTTATTTAATAATCATGTATTCAGAACACTGTAAACATAAGTGCTATGCAAAAATTTAGTAAAGTGAAAATAGCCAAGTTAGTCCCAAGTAGGTCAGAAATACAATATTATTAGCATTCCTGAATTTTATTCTTCTTCCTTTTCAATCATCACACCCACCCCTATCATACACATAACCACTAACATCAAAGAGTAGTTTCACTTTTTGCAATTAATGTAACTGGGCTGATATGGTATGTATTCTTTCTCATCTGCCTTCTTTGATCCATGTTTTATGATGTAAGATTCATTCATGTTGTTAGTGTTCATTTTCATTGTTTTGGTTCACTAATATACCAAATGCATGAAAACTGACTCACATACAAATACACATAACCCACTCTATTCTTGATGGAGATGGTTAGGTAGGGACAGATAGGGAGAGAGATAGAGAGAGAGAGGAGAGAATTTTGTTGGGTCATGTGGAATGCAAAGGTTCAATTTTAATATGTAAGAGACATTCCAAAACTTTCTAAAGTGGTTCTAAAATATGTATGCCCAATAACAGTATATACAGTTTCTTGCTGTTTTGCCTTCTTGCCAAAATTTAGTATTGTCAATTATTTTATTTCAGCAATTTTGGTGAGCATATAGGGATATTCCACTCTGGTTTTTTAGCTTATTTTTCCATGATTATTAAAAATATTGATAAAAATTTTATGTCTGTTTATTGTCCATTTGGATACTAGGTTATATACAATTTCTTTTCAAGGCTTTTGTTTATTTTTCTATTGGGTTGTATTTTGTTATGATTTTAAAGGAAGGTGTAGGTATTCTGCATATAGTCATTTTTGATTATCTGTGCTACAAAGGTATTCTCTTGCATTTTTAGTTTTGTCTTCACTAACTTATGGATATAATTGTTTACAATTGGTCTCTATTTTATTTTATTTTATGTATTTTTTTAAAGATTTTATTTATTTATTTGACACAGAGAGAGACAGCGAGAGAGGGAACACAAGCAGAGGGAGTGGGAAAGGGAGAAGCAGCCTCCCCGCCGAGCAGGGAGCCCAACACGGGGCTCAATCCCAGGACGTTGAGATTATGACCTTAGCCGAAGGCAATTGCTTAACCAACTGAGCCACCCAGGTGCCCCAATTGGTCTCTATTTTTTTTTTAATTGGTCTCTATTTTAACGCAGTCAAGTGTACCACTACTTTTTTATTAATAAACCTCTCTTCCCTAACGGAAGTCTATAAAAATATGTTCCTATATTATGTTCTAAACATTTTACTGGCTTTAAGTTCTATAAAATATCTGAAATAAAATTTGCCTTTCATATGAGCAAGGGGTCAAGATAAAACTTTTCCCATCTGAATAACTGATGGATCCAATATAATGCACTGAAAACCTTTTCTCTTCTTTGCACTTTCATTTTTGTCATAAGTCAAATGGCCTTTCACAAGTCTGTTTTGGGAGACCTTCTTCTGATCTGTTGTTCCATTTTTCATTATCGCAGAAATACCATACAATTGTAACTAATTTAGCCCTATTATAACCCTTGATGTTCAATAGTGTAATTCCTCCAACTTTGTTAATCTTCTTCAGGATTCCTTTGATTATTCTTGGCAGTTTTCATTTCCATATAAATTTAGAACTAGCCTGTCAATTACAACAACCAAAGACTGCTGGGATTTTGATTGGAATTGAATTGAATTATAGATTTATTTTAGAATAACTGACATTACAGGATAGAATCTTCCAGTACATTAACATAATCTACCATCTCAACTACTATTTTACAGTTTTTGTGTGTGTGTGCGTGTCTGTAGCATTAACACAAATTTTGTTAAATTCATTTCCAAGAATTTAAAGACTTTAAATGGTACATTTCTAAAATTTTATTTTCTATTTTTTATAAATACAGACTTGCATTTGGTATTTGTATATTAACCTGATAACAAGTGACATTGCTAGATAATCATAAATCCTCATAGTTTATTATTCTCAACGGTCTGCATATGCAATAATGCCATCTACAAATATTGACAGTTTTGTTTTGTTTGTGATGTTGTTGTCTTATTTCCTTCTGTTATATCTAATACTATATTGAATAAAAAATGGTGAGAAGAGAAATACTTTCCTAAGAATTCAACAATTACCTTTACATAGTTTGTTGAAATTTATTTGATGACACACTTAACTGGCATAAGGAAATTTCTATTCCTAGTTTTTAAGTAAATTAATATCTTGGGCTCTCATTTTTGTAATGTAGTCAGTATATAATCATTTTATTTTTATCTCCTCATACATTTTGTCCATATAGATATCTTCTTCTGTGAAATGTCTACTAAATTTTTTTCATTTTTAAAATTAAATGAACTACGTGTTTCTTACTGGTTTGTTGCACTACATTATATAATCTGGATAAGTCTGTTGATGGATATATGAATTATACATCCCTTCTCCATTTTTGACATTCCTTTTTATCCTTATAGTTATATATGCTGATGAATAGCAATTCTTTCCTTTTTTTTTTTTTTTTGAGAGAGAGAGTGCGTGCGCATGCAGAAGGGGAGGGGAAGAAAGAGAGGGAGAGAGAAAATATCAAGCAGATTCCGTGCTCAGCAGATTCCATGCAGCCTTGATCCCACAACCTTGAGGTCAAGACCTGAGCCAAAATCAAGAGTCAGAAGCTTAAGGGACTGAGCCCACCAGACACCCCTAATAAGCAATTCTAAATTGAATGTATCTGAGTTCATCAAAGTTTCCTCTGTAGTCAGTGGTGTTTTGTTTTTTCTTGCTTACTAAATCTTTCCTATCCCAAGTCTGAAAATAAACTCCTATTTTGTAGTCTAGTAGTCTAAAGTCTTTATTTCTTGTCTTTTTGAGTTGGACAAAATTATCATTCTGGAAATAATTTTTAAATACATTGTGACATAGAGTGCAAGATGCCTTTTTCTTCATATGTATATGTTATTGAACTGACCATTACTTTAAAAAAAACATTTATTCACAACACTGCTGGGTCACATATGTAAGGTATATGTTTATTTCTAGGTTTATCTATCCTTGTGAATATACAAATTTGTATTATATAGTATACATTCATCATAAGTCTTGATTATTGACAGTGTAAGTCCTCCCGTTTTTAATAGTTCATTGAACTTAGTTAAAGAACTATTCATATTTTTTATTACTTTTCTTGTCCATTAAAAATACTGGCATAAATTTGTCTGTGGTATCTTATGTTTTTTAATATCTACACACTCTGAAATTATTTCTGGTATTGGTAATTTGTGCTAGTTTTTTCTTGATGAGTGTTGCAAATTGTTCACCAATTTTTTGAGTTTTATTTGAACGTTTGTGGTTCATCTCATATCCTATTGACCTTATCTCTATTTCTAGATGAAACTATAATAAATCTTCAGTTTTCAACTCACTTTATGTTGTGCCTACCTTGAGCACACACATCACACTTTTCTTTTTTTTAAGATTTTATTTATTTATTCATGAGAGAGAGAGAGGCAGAGGGAGAAGCAGGCTCCCAAGGAGCAGGGAGCCCGATGCGGGACTCAATCCCAGGACCCCGGGATCATGACCTGAGCTGAAGGCAGACGCTTAACCATCTGAGCCACCCAGGCGCCTGACATCACACTTTTCTTATTCTTGCAGTAGAGTCTAAGATGCTGACATAGAAAATTGAAGTAGGGGACTATTGACAGATTCAAATACTGGGGATGTACTGCCCTTAAGGAACTCTGGAATATAATGGAATGGTAGTCTGTAAATACTTATTTTCAGTCTTCTTGTTAACAATTTAAAGAATAGTTGATAAGTATAAACATAATTGAGTCTTATTTGAACACAGTGGTAATCAACTTGATAATATACCATTGATAATTGTTTTTCTTACTTTCCTCTTTCAATGTGTCTGGAATGTCCCTCATTCCTGCTCCCAAATAAACTACTTCACACAAGTTATTTTTCTAAGAAGTATTTGTAGCGAAATCATCAACTTTTAGACTTTAAAACTTATTCTACTATATTTTTAAAATCTTAGTTTCTGCTCTTTTCTATACTAGAAACTTCCTTTTATTTCCTTTCTATTAAATTGGCAGTTTTAATTTTATTTTTGCGATTTATGCTTTGATCACTAATCATCAGCTTTTCTTCTTTCTAATGTATAGATTTAAAACCACAAATTTCCTAGCAAACACCAAAGTGCATCCTACAAGTTGTATTTTTTATTATTTTTTATCATATAAGTAAAAAATAACATAGTTTTCATTAAGATACTTTTCTTGATCAAGGGAAATTTAGAAGTGTGTTATTGAACTTCCAAACAATTGGGGACTTCCTAGTTATTATTTGGTTATTTATTTTAGCTTAAATCTACCATCACCAGATATTATATGTTGTATTATTTGAGTCATATGAAATATATTTTTACTCTACTATCCTTTCCTCCCCAATTTTTTGTGTAATATTTGAAATTAGGTAAGTCTGCATTCTATTGCTATTGCTTGCATAGTTAAATGCACATTTATTAGTAAAATTCTGTTAGGCATGGTGTTTGAAGTCTACTTTCTTACTGAATTTGTCTGTTTTTTTCTTTCTTCTTTTTAAGATTTATTTATTTACTTTAGAGAGAGAGAAAGAGGGAGAGAGAGAGAGAGTGTGAATGAGGGAGGGGCAGAGGGAGAGGGAAAAAATCTCTCGCAGACTCCCCACTGAGCATGGAACCTGATGCAGGGCTCAGTCCCAGCACCCTGAGATGATGACCTGAACCAAAACCAAGAGTCGAAGGTTTCACTGACTAAGCCACCCAGGCGCCCTGATTTTTCTTTCAATTACAGAAAGAATCTTTTCATAATGCATGATAGACTATAGATTTGTATATTTCTCCTAATTCTGTCAAATTTGATTATCTATTTTGATAATTATATAATTATAATATATATATAATATATATAATATAAATATTGAGGTATAGTTTATACATGATTAACTGCATATATTTAAAGTGTAAATTTGAGTTACTATTGACAAATGTATATGCCCATGAATCCATTACCACAATCGAGATAATGAACATATTCATCATTCTCTAAAGATTCCTAGTGCCTGTCTATAATCCATTTCTCTCCTGCCATTTTGTCAGTACCCATGTTATTCCCAAACACTGATCTGCTCTGTCAAAATAGATTTGTTTGAATTTCCTGTAATTTTGTGTAAATGGAATCATAAAATGAATACTCTTTTTTCTGACTTCTTTGCCTCAGCATGATTATTTTGAACTTCATCCATATTGACATATGTATCAATAGATAATTCCTTTGTATTATTGAGTAGTATTCCACTGTATGAATATTCTACAATTATGTGAGCTGTTTGAAGTTTCAGATTATTAAAAACAAATCTTTTATAAATATTTCTGTAGAAGTCTTTGTCTTGATACATGCTTTCATTTCTTTTTGAGTAATTCCAAAGAGTTAAATGGCTAGATCATATTATAGACGTATGTTTGACTTTTTAAGAAATTGTCAACAGTTTTACAAACTGGCTCTCCCATTTTATGCTCCCACCAGTAGTTTGTGAGAGTTCGAGTACCTACATATCCTCATCTCATAGTGAATATACAGTAAATATTAGGTTATGCTTGCTAAGAAAAAAAAAGTTGTTATTCTTCAAATTTATTCATTCTATTTCTAATCTGGCTTATGGAATTCTCTTTGTCTTAAATATCTGCCCTTGCTTTGTCTGTCCAGTAATTCCTACTTTCATGATTAGTCCCTGACTTATCCCAAAATATATTTCACCTTTTTCTTTGTACAATGACTCTTCATTCTACATGTTCTCAAGTCCCTATGCCATAGTCATTCTTAGTGCTCATATTTCAGTCTCTCTTATTAGATTAGGTGTTTATTGAAGGAAAAATCATGTATTATTTATCCCTTTCACCTGCTTTAGAGCTTGACACATATTAAGAGCTCAATATATCTTGGATTGTTAAATAAAATAGTAAACAGAATTTTATAATTCTATGTCTTGCTGATTATCTGTAAAAGCTTGTAAATGAACATTTCTTACTAAATGTAGACACATGGAATTGCATTGATTACTTCTAAGACTTGAACCATTCAGAGTGCAATTAACAAATAAAATGAGATATCAAGATACTTCTGAGAACATGATTTGATTTGAAATTTAATCATCACTCACTCATGACTGCCACTGGAATTTAACTTATTAGATACCATCTGCTGCCTAAACATCTAGGGAATATTTTTAAGGAATATCTTTCTAGAGGAAATGATAATCTTGTGCCAACTTGTTTATCACTTATCTGTTTGCTGGCATTTAAACCTTGTAACAACAAAAATTGTAGTTGAGTGCATAAGGCAATAAATGAAAGACAAATATGATGAGAACCCAAAGAAAATATAAATGACTTTTTCCCCCCAGATTCATTACTTCTTGTATTATAATAAGCTATGCAATATGAAACTAGGTTACATGGCAATAGAATAGTGATTCAGAAGGCAAGCTTCATTCAGACAAGTGCCAGTTTGAGTGTGGGCTATACCTTTAAATACCATTGCAGCCTTAGACTATCAGGAGACCATTATAACCTTAGCTTTTTCATAACTAGTAAATAATAATAACAATCTTATAAATTATGGTAGTAAGTGTATATATTTATATACTTGGTAATTTTATTTGTGGTCCACAGAATTTTGGTAAGATGGCTGTTTGGGCTGAAGGGGTCCAGGATATGCCACCTCAAAATACTCGGGTGTAAGGATTCTTTTTTTTTTTTTGATTTTATTTATTTATTTGAGAGAGAGAGAATGAGAGAGAAGAGGGTCAGAGGGAGAAGCAGACTCCCTGCTGAGCAGGGAGCCCAATGCGGTACTCAATCCCGGGACTCCAGGATCATGACCTGAGCCGAAGGCAGTCACTTAACCAACTGAGCCACCCAGGCGCCCGCGGGTGCAAGGATTCTTATGAGCTGAAAGCAGTAGCAAATCAATAGATGCGGGGACAGTTCTCTGTCCTTCTCTTTTCTGCCTAAATGTAGGATATAAACTTCTCTTTGTGGAGATGTCCTTCTTTACATTAACAAAGAGTCAGCAGTGACTCATTATCAGAAACAGAGTTGGAAGCAAGATGAGCCTGTGTAAATAAAGCTTACTAAAATAACCTTTATCTTCCATTAGCTTCCCCTATATATGCTGTAATCACTTTACCATAGTTTATGGTCCCTTGAAGCCCAAACTCCTTTTCCTTTTTTGAATTTCACATTTCTATGAACTCTAGTACATGTGACTATTAACAAAAATTGTATATCTTTTCTCCTTTTTATCTGCCTTTTGTTTAATTCACACACCCCCAGACACTGAGCCTAAGAAGGTAGAGTAAAAGTTTTTCCTTCCCAACAAGACCTCTAGATGCTAGACATTTTTGCTTTAAAAATGGATATCTCAACTAAGAATAAGATGCTTTTTAAAAATTGTCCAGAAAATAAAAGTTAAAGGCAAAAAAATGTTTAAAAAATGAATTCTTTAAGAGTTACCTAGGTCTCAAATGTTTCTCATTACTAGGAGCTATTCATCTTTGCATTCTTTATGAATCCTCAGAGTTTTGATATATAGCAGGCACACTGTGGTCAATAAATGTATTATATTTGCAATGCCCCTGTGCTCTTTTTTAACTATTAATTTGTTATTTTTTGAAGCAGTCATATTGGTTTCCTAAGGCTGCCATAACAAATCATCACACACTTGATAGTTTAAAATAACAGAAACTTAATCTCTCATAATTCTGCACTGCCACTAGAGGGTATAAGGAGGATTTCTTTCCTTGCCTCTTCTAGCTTCAAGTTCTTTGGCTTGTGGCTGCAAAACTCTAATAATCTCTACTTCCTTTTTCACATGGCTGCCTCCTGTTTGTGAGTCTTTCTCTAAATGTCTCTTTTAAAGACATCCCAGTAATGGTTTACTTAACTTGATATCAAGTACTTTTCCTAAAGTTGATGCTGTGGACATCTTAATTTTTCAAACATATTTTTGTCTTGTGTCCTATATTCCATCTTGATCATCTCTGACAATAGGCATTAAATCTGTGTATGTATTCTAACAAATATATACAATGTGTCAGGCAGTCAGCTAAATATTTCACAAACAATTTCATTAACTTTTTATAAGAAATCAGAGAGATAGCTGTTTCAAGATGTCAGGACTTATAATGATGAGATATTTAGAGAGATTTTGTGACAAATTCAAGGTCTCATAGTAAGAGACAGAACTGAAATATGGAACCCATCTTTGTTTACAATCTTTTCTTAGCCACTTGCTATATTCCTGTATTCCTGCTTTAAGCTTCATTTTGCATGATATTGAAAGAAGGGCTGGTCAGGGTTTTTCCACATTTATGTTGCATCCGTATACCATGTACTAGTTTTTCTCTTGTACTAGATCAGAAGCTGCTGTTTCTTTACTGTATCTTCTGTATACTGTTCTGTGCTTTATTTGTATCTGCATCTTGCTATGAGACAAATTTCTTATCTACTTAGGGAAATTTGGGCTTTCCTTTTTACATGTTGGGTCTGCCATTCTGCCAGGGACATTTTCTAAGGTGAGGCCTGTTTCCTAGGCATTATTTATCACCAACCTATGACTGAATTCTCTGCTTCTTTCTTCTACTCCTTGAAGATTTTTAGAATTTGCAGACTTCTTGCATTCTAGGGAAAGCTTCACATCTTACTTCCAAAGCTGTGATATCTGAACACTTTTACTAATTTGTCAAATCTGAAAAACAACTATTAGCTAATGTTTCTGTATGTGACTGGGTGTACATGGGGATGTATTGCTTTGCTATATTATAAACCATTATAACATTAAAAACATTATAAACCATGCACAAACATAGAAATTATAAAGTTAAAATCAACAAAAAATAAATATGTAGAGATTTTCCACTATTTTTTTTCCATTTGCTGTGGTGGATGGACTAAAGACAAACACATTTAAAATTTTTGCTTTGAAGTCCGGTATGCAAATAAGCACAGTCCTTTACTACATGGGCACAGGTGGCTTTGGTCTCTCTGACCACCTAGTCTCATGGCAGTACTGGCCTCAGCCTAACTGTACTATCTCCTGTCACTTGAACATCAGTCTCTTTTGTCTCTATTCTTCCATAGAAGGGGTTTTACTTCTGTGTCTGCCCTGTAATACTGGGAGCATTAAACAATTTTCAGAGCTCTGCTACTAAAATATTTTTCACTTCCCACATTCACAAGAAACAAAGTCTTCCTTTGAGTTCCTTTGGTTAATGAATAATTTTTTTTTCAAAAGTTATGGAACAAGAATTAAAACTAATGTTTAACATGAATGCTCAGAAGTTCATATATACGCAAACAATGAATCATGGAACACTACATCAAAAACTAATGATGTAATGTATGGTGATTAACATAACATAATAATAATTAAAAAAAGAAGTTCATTATCACAGAGATACTGGCAGAAAGAAGTTTTTTAAATCATATTAAAATTATGTAAATTTTCTAGTTTCCTTGACATGTAACCCCATAGCTGGTGCCTCACCATGGGGAACTCATGGGGACTTGTGCTGAATATAAGCTTCTGTTTTAAACTATCCCTATGAGAAGTCTCACTTGAATCTCTACTTCAGATGAAAGCATTTTCAACTTGTTCTTTGACATTGATTTTATGGAAATTATGACCCTCTGTAAATTGTTTGGAGCCAATCTTAATACTGAATCAAGTAAGCACAGACAATTAAAGGTAGAGAAAAGGGAGTTTTCAGTAGTTATTGATTTAACCAAGTCCTGTCACCCATATTAAATGTAGAGATCTTTAGATCTTTCTGTGTTAACATTTGTAATGACTGCAGTGGACCTGGAGTGATTATCTTAAGAATTTTGATGGTAGTATTTTTGGAACCTATGAAAATAATTTGTCAGGAGGTAGAACGGTGCCATTTTGTGAGCTATTCCTGTATCATCCACTTACTCATCTTTCAATATGGTCATTTAAAAATTGTATGGAAAAAAATCTTTAAAACAAATTTATTGTTAATTTTTATGTGATAAAACTTTATGCATTTTAAAATATGTTACCTTAAAAATCTCTGTACTTACTTACTGTTGCTTCACAGTAGCCATGGGCCCAACTGTAGAAATAATTTCTTCTTGAAACTCCTCCATCCCTTGGTTTCTTTAAACCTCTTAACAATATGATGTGGATATTTTGGTGACTTCTATTGAGAACACATAACACATTTGCAATTATAAACAGAATATTTTTAAAAAGGAGTATTAATCAGCCATCAGAAAGGATGAATACCCAACTTTTACATCAACATGGATGGGACTGAAGGAGATTATGCTAAGTGAAATAAGTTAAGCAGAGAAAGTCAATTATCATATGGTCTCACTTATTTGTGGAACATAAGGAAGAGCATGGAGGACATTAGGAGAAGGAAGTAAAAGTGGGGGGGGGTAATTGGAGGGAGAGATGAACCCTGAGAGATGACGGACTCTGAGAAACAAACAGGGTTTTAGAGGGGAGGGGGGTGGAAGATGGGGTAGCCTGGTGATGGGTATTAAGGAGGGCATGTAGTGCATGGAGCACTGGGTGTTATATGAAAACAATAGATCATGGATCACTACATCAAAAACTAATGATGTATTGAATGGTGACTAATATGACATAATAAAATAAAATTAAAAAAAGAAAAAAGAAGAAAAAAGAAGTTGACATAGTTTGAAGTCATAGTTTGAGATCTGGGTTTTAGTCCTAGTTCTGACATTTACTAGCTGCCAAAGAAAAAAGCTATTGCTTTTCTTCTCAGTGTCTCTATTTCCTCTTTAGCAAAATAATTTTTTTGACTGTTTAGTGGCCATCAGGCTCCTTTACTTCTGTTCATCAATGTTGAGGTAAGACAGTCCTAGGTGTTGCACACTTCTTTAGAGATATATACATCTATTATTACAGATTATTTAAAAAGTGAGCAACTGCACATATCTAGCAAGAAGAATGTTTTATAAAATAGATAAAACCCATCAAACTGTCTTTCTATATTTTATGCTACATGAATTGATCTGTCCATACAATTATTCATAGAAATATGATTTATTTATAGAGAATCAGCTACAGACTTGAACATATTTTTTTTCCTACTTCTTGAATTTAAGATCACTGTATCAGATACTCTGGTTTGTATGTCTTGGCATCACTGAATAAACATCATTTATGCTTATGTCTTGAGTAGTTTATATCAACATTTTTATATGCCAAGTTTCTTGACATTATTTCTAACATTTCATAATTCAGTGGCAGTATAGTCAGTGGCAGAGCTCAGATTTACATTAAACACAACATGATATTTTCCATGACTGCTTTGTTTTTTCTTTATTTATAACAGATTTAAGTATTTTTATAAAGTTATGTTTTTCCAGACATAAATAAGATTCAAGAACTATAGAATATGCATTAACATCACTGGTTACAAAGTTAACTTTACCAAATACATATATCTGGCTTCACAAGTCTGGTGTCCTTGCAAAGACTCTATCATCTATTCATCTATCTATTGATCTATCTATCTATCCATCTTCTATTACCTTCTAATGAAAGAACTTGAGGCAACTCCTTTTATATAGAGAGCTTTAATTAATCAGAATATCTTAAAAGAGGTTTTATAACATTTAATTACTTTAGTCTCTACTATTATTTAAGTTTTAATGGGAAACAAATATTTAATAATACATCCTTTAAAAGTTATGGTTTTATTGCATTTAATACTGAAAATTAAAGTTTTCATCTTCTCATTGTCTCTAGATAGACTAAATGTATTTCCACTTTTTCTTGTTTGAAATGGATCTACTAAATCTAGGATTGTTTTATGTACAATGAGCAGTAATATGTTTCAAGATACAATGAAACAAACTGTTTTTCTGGAGTGCAGTTAAGCCAAAGATATTTTATGTTTTATGACAACTAAATATTTCATTAAGAGTTAAACTCATAAATTCCTTCTCACTGAGGAATGTGGAATAGTGTTGATATTTAAAGTCAGGAAGCCTATTTTTAAACATACATAATAATTTTTGTCAAAGGACACTTATGGATATACAGTATAAGACAAGTATCAGGACATTAAATTATACCATAATACCAATACACATGAAAAAATTAGAACAGGTAAAAAAACTAAAATATCAGTATTGATTTTTATGTTTAATAGCATTTCAAAGAAAGGCTCAGACAATGTTGGAACATTTAGAAAAATATCTCTCATGTAGAGGAAACAGTTGTGATTTTAAGGCTGATTTTAAGAAATGGGGAATGGATGTTACATCAGGTTATAGCTGGAAACTCTTGAAAAGACAAGGAGGGGATGACTCGCATGCAATGAGACATGAATGGAGGGTTGAACTCTGGTGAGACAATATTTCAGATGACATACCTAAAAACAGCTGTCTTTCCCCTGTGGTTGTGGTCCTTCTGCTTCTGCCCCTGTGAAAATCTGTCTTCTTTAATCTCACAAAGAATAGCTCAATTCTATTGGAGACAATTATAGCATCATGGATATATTTTTCATTACATATATGAAGATTATAACTTTCCCTGTTCCTTTAACATTGCTGGATCATCCTCATGTTTTTGGAAATTTCCCTACGCTATTAACCTCAGCAACTATTTTACAACTTCTGTGTAATTAAAACTCATATTTTCAATTTTGTCTCCTTACATTTACCAGATTATTCTGCTTTCCTTTTTATAGGAAAGGAACTCTATCCGGAGGAAATTCCTTCAAATTTCTCCCATCTCTTGCCCATTTATCTGTACCAGCACTTCGGCATGCCTCTTTCTTGCCAGTCTCAATCTCTTCTAAAATGCAATCCACTTACCTGGCATGGGATCATGTTTTCTGCCCTCTCTTTGGGGATTTAACTCAATATCATGTACCTTCAATCTACCTATTGGCATTTCCCCTCAACATGCAAATACGCACATTAAAATATATCCCATAATCATTGGCATTCCATAAAGCTTTGACTTAGATCTTTCCTTATTCTGCTTATTCTGAGAAATTTTACTTTGTGTCTTAGACTGTCACTTATTGGAGATGTTTTGCCAAATCTCTCTCATAATCCCCCGACCTTGTTTGGGCTTCTAACACCTTAAAGTATATTAGCTTAAAATATAATCTAACAGTTGCAAAGTTCTTCCAATTTGTAATCCTTTCTCTATTCTCTATCTCAGAGAATAAAACCAACATCTCTCCTGTTTCAAAAAATAAACCGCCTTAATTTGCTTCCAAATGTCTGCTTTTAAGGTTCCACATTAATATTTCAAAATGTTTTACTGCTAGTATGCCCCATAACTATCTGTTCTTCACATTCTGATTTCCATTTTCTTGCATTAGATCCTCATATTTTCTCAACTGAATTGTTTCACTTCTTTCTTATAGATTTCCCTGCTATCAAGCACACTTGGGCTCAACTTCATGTGTTCTATTCCTGTCACACTCATATTTCAAACCTTACAATATGATTACAGCATTAATATGGTATCCACCTGCTTATTCCCATAATTTCCCTTAGCATGAAGAATAAAAATCTAAAATCCTATATATGATTTGCAGTTCCATTATGAACTATGTGCTGGTGATTCTCCTTTCCTCCTGTCCTTTCTTCATGGTTTATGTTTCACTATTTCTCAACCCTGATGATGCCATGATTTCTTATAGCTCTGTGTAGGATGTCTGCATTTGCTGGTTTGCCTAAAAGACTCTTATTCATCTCCTGCTTTGTCTTCAAGCCTGTATTCTCTGTGGAGCCCACTCTGAAGTCTCCAGTTATATCTCAGTGCACCTACATCAATGTTGAATTCTATGTTTATTGAAGATATGCATTGCATATAGCTTTTATGTTAATTTCTAATTTGTTTTACACATGTCTACTTCTCATTAGATAAGAGCTCTTGAAAGTAAGATATAAAGTGTATTCTTCCCTGTGTTCTGACAAAAAGATTTTAGTATCATAATTCAGCTTTTAATTTGGTAAAAACAATATAGATGATGAAGCTGAATCTAGAGATCTACAGAGGTTGCCAATAGACAACAAAAACTGTGGTCTTAATAGTCGACCATATTCTTTGAGTCCGAGATTAATTAATATTTTAAGTGCAGAGGACACCCAAGTTTGTTACTGACTAAACCTTTATAAACAACAAAACTATTTGTTTCTCTACTTGAATTTCTAAAGCCTACCATAAGAGTTCAAGATGCAAGGAATATGGAGTTTGGGCAACATGTGTGAAAGAGACATAAGGATTTCATTGGATAATATAATAGTCATTACATAGGTTGTGCTCTTAATCTGTGATAACAGAAGAAGCATGACATTTGTATTATTGGAGGTGATTATTTACTTCTAATTGCTGTAGGTTAGATTCCACATAAAGGATTGCTTTCAGTAATGGTATAAAATGTTTAAAGACATCTAGACTAATTGGGTTATGTTTGGAGAAAGAGTAAGCTTGATGAGAAGGAAATTAGTGCCAAATTTGCAGTAAATATGAACAACCCTGGAATATTTAGCCAGAGTGGAGAAAGAGCTGCTTTCCAAATATTTCAACAACTCTCATGTGGAAGAAGATATGAATTTGATTTGTTTTTTATGGTTTTATAGTTTAGAAGTAGGCCCAGTGGTTGAGGAAAGGAATGGTGTCCTGAGATGAAATGATCCCCTAAAGATTCACTGACTTCACCATAGCTGGAAGTGATCAGGCATATCCTAAACGGACATGTAATGGGCCAATACAGAGTTTTGTTATTACAGACATGGTTGGATTAGGTGAAATTTAAGAACCACCCCAATCTTATTTTTCTTTAATTTTTAAATTATATAGCTATTGATTTACAGAATTTTTAAATTTCTTAAACTTAATACCTATGCTGTATTAATAAATGATTTATGTACTTTAAAACAAGATTTGCATTTACTGTTTTTAAAAAAGTGAAGTGTGGCTTTCCTTCAATGTAGAGACTTTAATAAGGACAATGAATTGCCATGACATGAAACATCACATCCAAATTTTAATGTCAAAACTTGATCTATTGCAAAACCAAGTGACTTGTTGTTCAGAGAAATGGAAAATATATTTAAAAATGTCCTCATGGATTTATCCCTGGGTTGCAAGTTTGGTTCAACATCACAAATCAATCAATGTGATACAATACATTAATAAAAGAAAGAACAAGAAACATATGATCCTCTCAATAGATGTAGAAAAAGCATTTGACAAAGTACAGCATCTTTTCTTGATCAAAACTCTTCAGAGTATAGGGATAGAGGGTACCTACCTCAATATCATAAAAGCCATCTATGAAAAACCTACAGCGAATATCATTCTTAATAGGGAAAAATTGAGAGCTTTCCCCCTAAGGTCAGGAAGAAGGCAGGGATGTCCACTATCACCATTGCCATTCAACATAGTATTAGAAGTCTTAGCCACAGCAATCAGACAACAAAAAGAAATAAAGGCATCCAAATTAGTAAAGAAATCAAACTCTCACTCTTTGCAGATGATATGATACTTTATATGGAAAACCCAAAAGACTCCACCCTAAAACTGCTAGAACTCATACAGGAATTCAGTAAAGTGGCAGGATATAAAATCAATGCACAGAAATCAGTGGCATTTCTATACACCAACAACAAGACAGAAGAGAGACAAATCAAGGAGTCGATCCCATTTACAATCGCACCCAAAACCATAAGATACCTAGGAATAAATCTAACTAAAGAGGCAAAGAATCTGTACTCAGAAAACTACAAAATACTCATGAAAGAAATTGAGGAAGACACAAAGAAATGGAAAAATGTTCCATGCTCATGGATTGGAAGAACAAATATTGTGAAGATGTCAACAAATGGTGTTGGGGAAATTGGACAGCCACATGCAGAAGAACGAAACTGGACCATTTCCTCACACCACACACAAAATTAGACTTAAAATGGTTGAAAGCCTTAAATGTGAGACAGGAGTCCATCAAAATCCTAAAGGAGAACACAGGCAGCAACCTCTTTGATCTCAGCCACAGCAACTTCTTCCTAGAAACATCGCCAAAGGCAAGGGAAGCAAGGGCAAAAATGAACTATTGGGACTTCACCAAGATAAAAGCTTTTGCATAGAAAAGAAACAGTCAACAAAACCAAAAGACAACCAACAGAATGGGAGAAGATATTTGCAAATGACATATCAGATAAAGGGCTGGTATCCAAAATCTATAAAGAACTTATCAAACTCAACACCCAAAGAACAAATGATCCAATCAAGAAATGGGCAGAAGACATGAACGGACATTTTTCCAAAGAAGACATCCAAATGGCCAACAGACACATGAAAAAGTGCTCACCATTGCTCGGCATCAGAGAAATCCAAATCGAAACCTCAATGAGATACCACCACACTCCAGTCAGAATGGCTAAAATTAACAAGTCAGGAGATGACAAATGTTGGCAGGGATGTGGAAAAAGGGGAACCCTCCTACACTGTTGGTGGGAATGCAAGCTGGTGCAGCCTCTCTGGAAAACAGTATGGAGGTTCCTCAAAAAGTTGAAAATAGAACTGCCCTATGACCCAGCAATTGCACTACTGGGTATTTACTCCAAAGATACAAATGTAGTGATCCGAAAGGGTACGTGCACCCTGATGTTTATAGCAACAATGTCCACAATAGCCAAACTATGGAAAGAGGGAAGATATCCATCAACAGATGAGTGGATAAAGAAGATGTGGTACATATATACAATGGGATATTATGCAGCCATCAAAAGGAATGAAATCTTGCCATTTGCAAAGATGTAGATAGAACTGGAGGGTATTATGCTGAGTGAAATAAGTCAATCAGAGAAAGACATGTATCATATGATCTCACTGATATGAGGAATTCTTAATCTCAGGAAACTGAGTGTTGCTGGAGTGGTGGGGGGTGGGAGGGATGGGGCAGCTGGATAATAGACATTGGGGAGGGTATGTGCTATGGTGAGTGCTGTGAATTCTGTAAGACTGTTGAATCACAGACCTGTATCTCTGAAACAAATAATACATTATATGTTAAAAAAAAAAAGAAGATAGTAGGAAGGGAGAAATGAAGGGGGGAAATCGGTGGGGGAGATGAACCATGAGAGACTATGGACTCAGAAACAAACTGAGGGTTTTAGAGGGGAGGGGGGCAGGATGGGTTAGCCTGGTGATGGGTATTAAAGAGGGCACGTTCTGCATGGAGCACTGGGTGTTATGCACAAACAATGAATCATGGAACACTACATCAAAAACTAATGATGTAATGTATGGTGATTAACATAACATAATAAAATAAAAAAAATAAAAACAGAAACAAAAACAAAACAAAAAACGTCCCCATGAATCTGTTTCCCAGATTGCAGTTTACATCAGCCTTTAAACATTTAAAATAATGGAAAGTAAACATCATAAAATGGTCTAAAATTATACTGAAGCTATAAGAAGTATCCTTCATGGTGTAATATGTAATAGACACCCTTTCATAGTACTATCATTTTTGTGCTAAGGTTAAACACTAAAAATACTTTTTGGTGATATTTTACTCTTAAATAATTTTCTCGGGAAAGGATATTTAAAACTGAAAAGAAAAGGACAAAATAATTTTCAAATCAGAAGATAGATTGAAAAAAACGTAAGGGAGCTATAAGATTAAATGAAAGTAGCCATATAAAATGAAAGAAAGCTGCCTCCAAACTGTTTGTTTTTAAAGTTTTACCCAGATAAAGATTTTAATTAGAACTAATTTCACTAAAAGTTGAAACTATTAAAATTATTTTGAACACTTGCATAGCACCATTATTAGTAAAGTACAGAATTCTATATGTCGTCTGATTCAGCCTGATAAAATTTCAAATTAAAAAAAAGCTTAAAGTATAAATAAAAAGAGAGGATTTTGTGCTTCATAATAGTAATATGTGGGAAGTAGAAAACATTTTTATATTAATCAAGAAAAATATTTAATTGATACTTAGGAGAGTAAAGTTTGAAAATATTAATACATATTAGACTATTATTCAAATCAACTCAGTGGCAATTTCAAAGTAAATGTCACTTTGTCCTGAGAACCTAATTTTATTTTTATTTTATTTTTTTTAAGATTTTATTTATTTATTTATTTATTTATTTATTTATTTATTTGAGAGAGAGTGAGAGAGAGAAAGAGAGAGAGAGAGCACGACCAGGGCTAAGAACAGCTTGAATGTTGGTAGCTCTTCAACAGGGGATATTAATACCACATGGACAGCCACTTTCCCCACCAGCAGGAAAGCCATTGTGGCTGCAAGATTCTTAAGACTCTGTACTGGTAATCTTTATTATTTCATTGGAGTTAATCCAAAAGATGAAATCCATTACCTATCAAAGCTCTAAGAGTTGAGAGTTCAATGCAAGCTAAAAAAATAGATAACAAAATTGGTAACTAAATAAGCAAAGAGTTTTTAAGAGATAGCACTGTAGTTAAACTTTTATATTTTCATATTAATTATCATATTTCTCAACTTGAATAGGTATACATTAAGACACAAATATTAGAAAAGTTGAAAAGTTTTTACCTTTTAGTGGTAGTGATTTGCCACTTATAAAAGCTTAGTGATGACCACAAGGAAGAGTTCACTTAGAGCTCAGTAGGTGGACTAAGAAGGAATTATGTAGAGTTCCCATAAAATTCCAGCATTACTTCATAATAGATTTATAAGAAAAGTATAGACAGGGAAGAAAACATATACAAGGCAGTAAAAGTTCTTCAAAGTATTTGATGTAAATAAAATGCTCAATTAGAAAAACAATTTTTTATATTCTGAGGTTAGGTCCACTTGAGAAAATAGTTGTAAAATAAACAATATGTTTTTTTCTCTCAAAAATTCTGTTGAGTCCAATAGAACTTATTAAAAACTGGAAGTAAACTTTTTACATATATGTGTGAAAGTATAGTTGTAGTAAAATTGAAAGAAGGTTCTACTTATGTATATTTTCTAAACTTCAAAAGGACTCAAGATATGCTTTTGTATCTTTTTTCTTTCCTTCCTAAGAGCACTGAACACTTAAATATATGTGGTCATTATTTTACATCATTTCTGTAAATTTGTAACTGAGAGCCTGGCATTATTAGTGATAATATTTGTCAACACAACTTGGTAAAATTTAAACCCTGAAAATATAATAATTCAGAAAAATTTCCTTGTTCTTAGAATAAAGTTATTGAGCTATCCATTATTTTACATTATACACATGTACTTAAAATTGGTTATATAAATAAATTATGCAAGTGTGTGTTTTTTAATCTGAAATTAAGTCTATTCAAATTTTGCTCTTATTAGGATGTTAGAAAAAACATATTTTCTAAAATGATATAGTTTGTTCTCTCCAAAATTCAAAAATCAGAATATTTATTTTATGTCCAGTATATAGAAATGGCCAATTCCAAATGTCTCTTTGACATAATAAATTTAATTCATTAGATAGAAATGCTAAACTAAAAAATTCTATGGGGTCCCATAGACCCTATAAAGGTGCCCTTCACTCACCACTAAAATATAACTGCCTTTGAAATAAAACAGCTGTAATAAATATACTTTGCTGCTATCACCATTCACTAGAGATTTTAGCCAAGGAAATGAGAGTCATTTTTAAGTATTTCTACCTGCAGTCTACTGACAATTTTAAAATTCTGTATAACATCATAAAGCAGTCAGTGGATATTCAAGACATCACACACACAAAGCTTATGTGCCTATAGCAAAAATGTGTTTTTCCTACAGGATACCAAATACTTTTACAGTCAGTATTTCATTCAAGATCATATGGAAGCATCCTGCTTACTGAGACATCTAGGTATCATCCATTACCAGCTTTTTTTATTGGCTTGATGAAATGCAGTTGACATACAGATAAATTGCACATGACTAAAATGTAAATTTGAATATATTCTACATATTTTTACTCCTGTGAAACCACCTGCAATCTCAAGAAAATGAATATATAATGCCCACCACCTGTGGAAGTTTCCTTGTGCCACTAAGTAATCCCTCATTCCTATTTCCATTCCACCCAACCCTTGACCTCAGGCAATCACTGATTGGCTTTCTGTCACTATGGATTAGTTTTAGTTTTCTGTAATTTTATATAAATGTAATAAAACAGTATGTATTCTTCTTTTTGTCTGGCTTCTTTCACTCAGCATAATTATTTGAGATACATTCATGCTGTAGTGTGTTATAATAATTCATTTTTTTGCATGAATATATCACAATATATCCATTTACCTGTTGATAGAAACTTTAGTTATATCTGTTCTTGGGCTATTATAAATAATAGTGCTATGAACATCCATATACAAGGCTTTGTACAGCATATGCTTCTATTTCTGTTGGGTAAATGCTGAGGAGTGGAATGACTGCATTAAATGGAAGATATATCTTTAACTTTTAAAGAACCTGCCAAAATGCTTTCTAAAATGGTTGTGCCATTTTACATTTCCATGATCAGTGTGAGAAAGTTACAGTTCTTCCACATCTTCATCGACACTTGGTAGGATCAGCTATTTTAATTTTAACCATTCTAACAGGTGCATATTCATATCTCCTTGGGGTAAAATTAGCATTTCCCTTAAAAAATGTTGTTTCATGTATTTTGTCTATTTTTTGTTTGTCATTTCAGGCAGGAAGGAAGGTAAAGTTGGTCCAATTTCCTCTATCTTGGCCAGAAGTGGAAGTCCCCACTAGCAGAGAATTTTACAGGTTAAAAACAGAAGAAAGAAAGGAAGAAAAAAGAAAGTGCAAGCCAAACAATCAATATGAGATGATAATATTAAACATTAGGTGATGCTACTCTTGAACTAAAAAAAAAAAAAAAATTACAAAATGAAAAACATAAACTCTATAAATAATCAGCTCTATAAATTAATTGACTTTGTTTTCCATGACAGATATTATTCTATGTATTGATTGATTTAGAATCAAACTTTGGAATATGGGGATTGTATGATATACATGCACTTTGTTCAACTTTGATTATATTTGCTTCTCTATTATATCAATGATATTCTTCTTTGGTCCACTCCAGTTACAATGTGATCAGATTTTGTGCTGGGAGGCACTGAAAATTAAACCTGAGTTTCAAGACAGCAGACAGTGTTCTGGTCACTGATATCTCTCTATTACTTAACATGCTTCCTGATACAGAATACATCAGGGTTCTCCAGAGAAATAGAACCAATATACAGATCTATAAAAAGAGATTTATTATGATGTATTGGCCCACATGATTATGGAGGCTGAGAAGTCCCACAATAAATCTGCAAGTGTAGCTCAGGAAAGTCAGTAGTGCAATCCAGTCCAAACCGGAAGGCCTGGGACAGGGGAGCCAATGGTGGAAGTCTCAGTCTGAGCCCAAAAGCCTGAGAACCAGGAACACCAATATCTAAGGACAAAAGGAGATGGATGACCCAGATCAAGCAGAGAGATTAAATTTGCCTTTCCTCCACCTTTCTGTTCTTGAGGCGTCAAAGGACTGGATGAGGCTACCCATATTGTGGAGGACAATCCACTTTACTCAGTCTACCAACTTGAATGTTAGTATCTTACAGAAACGTTTTCACAGACATGTCGAGAAATAATGTTTGACCAACTATCTGGGATCCCATAACCCAATCAAGTTGACACATGAAGTTGACTATCAGACACCACAAATAGTACATGAAGGATTAAGATGGTGAAATAATATGTTAAGTAGATATTCTAACAGTAGTTACAAAATAACTTAATTCAGTGTCACTGATGTTTATTATAATTAGCAATATTTAAAAAAATTCCAAGACATGTAATTTTCTTGGGCAGGTCTACTAGTCTATATCCAGTTAGATATGTCTACATTATTGAAGATATCATTTACCATAGGAAAATATTAGATTGTATATAATATTATAGTTATATATACACTATAATCACTATGTATAATCACTATGGCTTTGGTTTTCTTTCTAAATACCTGAAGAGTCCATTGTAACAACAGGCATTAAGAGCACAAAGCATACTTTGATTGAGTCATTGTTTAAGAGTCGTTTTCTTTTCTTTTTTTTAAGACTTTATTTATTTGACAGAGAGAGACACAGTGAGAGAGGGAACACAAGCAGGGGGAGTGGGAGAGGGAGAAGCAGGCTTCCCGCAGAGCAGAGAGCCCGATGTGGGGCTTGATCCCAGGACCCTGGGATCATGATCTGAGCTGAAGGCAGACGCTTAACGACTGAGCCACCCAGGCGCCCCAAAAGTCGTTTCCTTTACTCTTTCCATAAATAAAATCATTAATAAAATTTCTTTTGAAATTAAACAGCCAATGTTCCATTTTAAATATCCCCATAAATTTTTAACAGGGAGTATTTTGTACCAGCATTTTTTTTTTTAAAGTTTCCTTTATTTATTTGTCAGAGAGAGAGCACAGGCAGGGGGAGCAGCAGGCAGAGGGAGAAGCGGGCAGAGGGAGAAGCGGGCAGAGGGAGAAGCAGGCTTCCTACCAAGCAGGGAGCCCAATGCGGGGCTCGATCCCAGGACCCTGGGATCATGACCTGAGACGAAGGCAGTCGCTTAACAACTGAGCCACCCAGGCACCCCCTGTACCAGCATTTTAATACAGGACGAAACAAACATAAGACAAAGCATAACCCATTAAAAGTAGTAGCCACATAAAATTAATCATGTCTAATCATACTCTGAAAGAGAAAAGGGAATATATTCTAATTTGCAATTATTTTCAAATATTAAAGTTGGTGATTTTTAGCAGCAAGGATTAGGGTAGTTTCTTTCTGGGGTAGTTTTTTTTTTTTTTTAAATAGATTTCTTAACCATTTGGTGTAAAGTATGTTGTAAATGAAGCATGATATTTTTTGGAAGTCCATCAAGGTATTCAATCTTTTTTATTTAAGCATGTTTTATTTTTGTAAAAAAGTATATTAAGCATGGTGTTTTAACAAAAAAGGCAATAATCTCATTGTTGAGTGTGATCATCATAGTAAATTCTGGAAAATATTCTAACAAGTAAAATATTAAAGATTACTGAGGTCAATATTATCTGACAATGGAATCTCTATTTCACACACATGCTGAAATTGTTTTCTGTTTTCCATAGAGAGAGGGTAAAAATCTTTTTCCTAAATTCTTTATTATGAGTATTCAACAATGCCAATTAGTGTACAGAATGGAATGGAGACCAAAAAAGGAAATAATGGAAAGAATTCACTAAATTTCCTGAATTCATGAAGTGAACAAAACACAGGTGCAAGTCACTAGGGAAGTATTTCTATTTGTGTGCATGTGTGAGGAGTGGGGAAGCCAAAACCTTGAGGGAAAAAAAACAAAACAAAACTATTTCTGTTTCCTACAGTTGAAAACTTAAAACAACATAGAGTACACATTCAAGTCCTATTAGGGATCTGTTTTCAATTAGTTTCATTAGTGCATTAGGGATATTTGAGGAGAACACATAGGGTTTGCAGTCAAAAAACCAATGGTAATTTTGGATACTGAGAGAGACACGTCTGTGAGCCTTTATAAATATGAATAGAAGCCATCCCTGAAGTTATATGTAAAAGCATGGTTTGCATATAAAATAAATAGCATCACTTAACTGACATCTTCCAAGAGTTGTCAAGTCTGCAAGACCTGATGATCTCTATCAGTAAAGATTGTCTTTGAAGAGAGTTTTGTTTGATTAATAAATTAATACTGAAATAAGAAGACAAAATAGAAAACAACATCTTGGAACAGACAGAAATGAGGCAAAGTCAGTGTAGGACTCAATAGTTCATAAAATTATGAACCAGACTCATGTAATTAGATCGGATCCATCCACAATCCAGGATAATCTCCCCCATCTCAAGGTCTATACCCTGAATCACACCTGTAAATTCCCTTAGCCATATTTTGCAAAAGTCTCTCACTGCTCTGCAGGAAAAAATGGGGGAAATTATTAGCTTGCTTTGAGTGCGTAATGATTGTATTTTTTTTTCTGCTCTAGAAAGAATAATGATTTTCCTTTCAAGATGTAAGGGTCCTAATCTCTGAAACCTGTTACTATGTTACCTCATAAGGCCTAAGGGGATTTACAGGTGTGATTTAGGGTATAGACCTTGAGATGGGGAGATTATCTTGTATTATCCGGATGGGTCCGATCTAATTACATGAGTCCTTAAAAAGGGAGGACCTTTCCCAACTATGGTAAGAAGGAGACGTGACTATGAAGTAATGGTCAGAGAAATACCATGTTGCTGGCTTTGAAGATGGAGAAAGGAGCCCATGACTGAGGGCATGCAGGCAGCCTCTAGAGGCTGGAAAAGGTAAGGAAATGGCTTCCCTACCAGAACCTTCAGAAAGAAACACAGGTCTGCTAACAACTTGATTTTAGCTCAGTGAGACCCAGGTTGTATTTCTGACCTAAGCAAATGTAAGATAATAAATTCATTGTTGTAAGCCACCAAATTTGTAATAATCTATTATGGCAGTAACAGTATACTAATACGGTTTTTTACAGAGTTATGTAAAGTAATGGTATAATAAACTACCTTGAATCATTATTATGTATGGATTCAGACTTTCTCAATTAAAACTGACATTGTCTTTTTAAATATAGGAGTGTAATAAGTATTAGAGAATAATCAGAGCTACATATTTGTGCTATTTAGGTCCTAATGGACCACTAACTCTCAAGGGTAAAAGTTTGTATGTCACACAATCTGTTTTCTATGGCAGCTAAACAAATTACCGCAAATGCATGGAGTAAAACAAAATCCATTTATTATCTATAATTTTTATGGGCAAAAGTCCAGGAATAGAATGGCTTCACTGGGTCTATGCTTAGAGTCTTAAACAAGGGGGAAATCCAGTTTTTCTGGGGTTCCTGGGGCCAGTTTCTTGCTGGCTGTCCATCTGAGCTTCTAGAAACCACCCACACTGTGTGGCACTTGCAACCTTCTCCCATCTTCAGAGTCGGTACTGATGATCAGGTCCCTCTCGTGTTTGAATAACTCTTGTTTCTTCCATTGTCTCATGTCTGCCTTTCTGTCTCCCTTTTGCACTTTTAAAGGCCCATATGGTTACACTGGGCAAACCCAGATAATCTAGGGTACTGTCAACAACGTCTGTGACGTTCTTTCCATCTGCAGAGTTCCTTTGCCATATAACATGACATATTCTCAGGTTCCAGGGATTAGGGCGTGGGCATATTTGCAGGGATGGGAGGGGAGAATATTCTGCTCATCACACACAGTTTATGAAATGGATTTAAATCATCTTACTTTTGTTTAGGCATCCATAATCACAGAAGCAGAAGTAAGCAGCCAATTCCGTTATACTAACAGCTTGCTGTACTGATGAACAAAGAAGAAAATAATCTTGCATTAACAATCAGATCACCCAGAAACTGAGGCAATAGTGCATGTGTATCAGCACAGCTATGCTATTTATGGTGTCTTTTCAGCCCGTTAGTATTCGGAGAATCAGAGATCCAAACTTTGCTTTGTTGACTCTTTTATCAGTACCATCTAAAAGCTTCATATACTACTCGATGACACTATAGGGCTATATACAAGGTTATAGGATATAATCTTACTTGTTGCTCCTCTGTTCTGTCGAATGTTAGAAGTAGAAACAGAAAAATAGATAGTCAGGGCGTCTGGTGGCTCAGTCGTTAAGCATCTGCCTTCAGCTCAGGTCATGGTCCCAGGGTCCTGGGATCGAGTCCCATATCGGGCTCCCTGCTCGGCAGGAAGCCTGCTTCTTTCTCCCTCTCCCACTCCCTCTGCTTGTATTTTCTCTCTCACTGTGTCTCTCTCTGTCAAATAAATAAATAAAATCTTTAAAAAAAGAAAAATAGATAATCAATAACACTTGGTGGATATTTGAGGGATAGTGACATGCAGTTTTTTTTTTTTTTTTAATGTCAAGGATTACCTAACATTTGAAAAGGAAAATCTATGATAACAATAGATTTGGAAAAGTAGTTGTCACTGTTCATTAAAGGAGTTCTTTATTTTTTTAAAGATTTTATTTATTTATTTGAGAGAGAGAAGCAGAGCAAGGGAGAGAGCATGAGCAGGGCGGAGGGGCAGAGGGAGAGGAAGAAACAGACTCCCCGCTGAGCAGGGAGCCCTACGCAGGGCTAGATCACAGGACCCTGGAATCATGACCTAAGTCAAAGGCAGATGCTTAACCGACTGAGCCATCCAGGTGCCCCTAAATAAATTCTTTATTAAATGCACAGATTTAAAGTAAAGTCTGTTTAAAGTAAAGTTTGAAATAGCTTAACATTGAAGCTGTCTTGTTTATAATAATAAGGACCGAAAAATACAGTGATGCCTGTTTAGAAAAGCAACCCAATTAAAAAATATTTTTACCTAATACTCTGGCTGTTTTCTGTCTTTGGCTTCTATAATTATAGAAAGTTTCATTTTGAATATTGGTGATTTTTTTAAATTATTCTGATAACACAACAATGAACAGTTTGTCTTTTCCAAGAAGTCAAATTTCTAAAATGCAGGGGGCACAAGTTGGTACGTATGTGTGATGTTTATTTGTTCATTTTGTACAAAATGGGGTTCTGGCTCATATTAAATTCCAAGTCATCTTCCTCTTGCCTACATCTCAGAATGACCTTGCCGTGCTCCCAAAGCAGTCTGCACCCATTGCAATCACTCAAAGTGAGCGTTTGCGTCTCTACTCCCATTTAATTTTAGTGTTCAGTGGTGGTCTGACATCCTTACACCAGTACAGTTTTGAATAGGCAAAATGTTGTGTTGGTTGGTGACATATCTAAGGTTACTATGCATTGCAAAATAATTGGCATAGATTCTGAATTGCTATTTTTTGGCTCAAAGATGCAGAGAAATTTGCATGTAGAGAATATATATTTGAGCAAGACTGAAACTGTAATAAGTCATTAAGATCGTTTTCACCATGTTTAACCCAGTATAGTTGTGGCAGATGGTAAGGCACTTCTATAAAAATGCATCATTTTGTTTGTGCTTCCAGAGGAAAATGGTGAGATTGAGACTGGATTCCCAGAAACTGTTTCTTTTTTTTTTTCAGGGTGACAGATACATTTTTTAAACTTCTATAATGGAATATATGTGGACATTGAAATTAGGGCATCAACTTGGGTCTATGATTTTGAGAGATCAGATGTTTCAGAAATTAAGTGAAATAAGAAAAAAGTCAAAGGCTATACTTCTCACTGATCAACCTGTAACAATACATAAAAGTAGTCTCTCTATTCACTGAAAGTGTTATCAGGCTCTTTTCCAGGATGAATCAGTTAGATCTTGTTCTGAATGCTCTCCTTGTAAAGACGGTGCTCCATAATATATGGGCAGTTTGGGGCTATGCAGACATTATTTCTTAAATGAAAATTGAATGAGCCAGCTCTTGTGTGTAGTAACTTCCAACAATACAGATTGAACAAGGTGGCCAAGGAAGTTGTAAAAGGACACTGATAATTGTAATGAGGGGATTGTATCTATGGAAAACATGGTTCCTTCAGAATAAGGGAAGAGTTTGCTTATTCATAAGGCTGATATTTGGATATGTGGTCTCAGAGGTTTCCAATGTTCACTTGAATTTTCAAGAAAACTATTTAGCATGAAAAAATAAAGCTAGAGGAGACTGTTCACAGTTTGGGCTCATCCCCTATTTAGCCACAAAATCATTTAGTTAATAATTATCAGGCAATGACTTACTGATATGTCAAAGAACTCTCAAATCACATTATCAATATCTTTTCTCTATCATTTAAGATTTGCCAACCTCTCCAAGGGAATTATTTCATTTTATAATGTTCTAAAAAGGGATTTCAATCTTTGATCTGTGGGTCAAGCCTTATCTCTGTGGGAATAGAAGTTAGGTAATCTGAGGTGCTACTTGAAATATTTTGATATATAGGGTGCTTGGGTGGCTCAGTCAGTTAAGTGTCTGCCTTCGGCTCAGGTCATGATCTTGGGGTCCTGGGATTGAGGCCCACATCAGGCTCCCTGCTCATTGCGGAGTCTACTTCTCCCTCTCACTCTCCCTCTGTGCTCTCTCCCTCTCTCAAGTAAATAAAATCTTAAAAAAAAATATTTGGTAACATTTTCCCTTAGTTGTTACCTGGAACAACTATGCTAGAAAGGTTGAAGTTTTCCCATAGGGCAAATGTGACAGTTTGACCCCACAGAGGTAAGATTTAGATCTATTATGCTCTGATCTTATTTGTCAACTGTGGCATCCTTCACATTTGATTGTTTTCTCTAGTCATGGGATAGAATTTCCCATTCATAGATCAATCAATATTGTAAACTATTGCAAGCCTTTCCATTCAGTAAACTAGAAGTAAGTATGGTTGACATGACTGGACATAGCAGAAATGAAATCTTGGAATCTATTTTAAATGACAGGAGTCTATGATTAGTTGCCAAGCTTTGACTAAGATCCTAGAAGTGGCACCAGGAATGGACATTGCTTTTGATAACATATATTTCCCTCTATAGTAACGGAAATTACTTAGAGTAATGCAGGAAAAGTGTTCCAGAAAATTGAAAGCATTGTAGATAACTAAGGATCATAGGCATGAGCAGAGAATTTATCACAGAACATTTTTTTTTTCTTAAATCTACAGAAAGTTATGCTTACTGCTCAGTTCAACTTTTGCTAGAGCAGCTTCTTGCACTTTTGTTTAAGGTCATCTTAAAAGCATAAAGCATGCTCTAATACCTTCATAACTTTTGTTTCTAAACATATATAACCATGCTTTTTTGGAAAAATGACTTACCTTACTAAAGGGCATTTCTTTGCCATTTTATTAAAAACAATGCAAAGTTCTTTCAACAGCAACTGCTAGTTTTATTCAGTGTTTTTACTCCCAGGTGTGTTGTATTCCAAATGGGTTTTTCCTCTTGTTGATAAATGTCTTGGCTTTTAGTTTGACTGTGGAAATAGTGGAGAAGGTAGTCAATCAAAATGCACTTCTGTGCATTCAAATGAACCTTTTGGAAAAATGAGTAAGATCAAAATCTTTAAAAGGCCCTAGTATGTTCACTGACTGCCAAAGTGATTAATCTTTTTACCCTTATGTTGGCAGCGACCATAAAGTGCATGCAATTAAAGTCTATAATGACATATTTCTACGGCATGTACTGTGAAGCTGTCCAAGAGATGATAGGATAGAAAAAAAATCGGATATGTGCACAATGATCTGCAAATAAGATTCCCTAATAAATGTGTTCAGCACCATACAATTTGGACACATTCAATGGTTTTGTCAAATATTTACTTGTAATAACTTTTTTTCTGCCCCAGGACTGTGTTAACTTCTAGAATAATGAAAGGCAATACTTCTTTTTCATCGTCTTACTGATTTTTAGTTTAAGTGAATAAACATCTGAAGTAGAATTTTAAATGTGGAGATGGGTGACGATTAAGATACTATCAGTAAGTGACAATATTTTTGCTGTTTTGTACAAAAGGGAAAGGTTATTCCATAACATTTTAAGTGATAAATTATTGGAAAATTATGCACGAAAATATTCTTACTTGGATCATTTACAGATCTTTTGATCTTTCTATCTATTCTATTTTGTACATTTTGCAAGAACTGCTAACTGTTCCCCAGTATCTATTCTACCTTTAGAGAGTAATAGAACACCCTTGTACCTGGCTGCCCTGAAGAGACAGCACTTCCTGGTCTCCTTGGTGTTTGACTGTGACCCGGCAATTAATTTCTGGCCAATGGGACATAAACAAATGTGCAAGCCATTTCTATGAAGGGGTAACCTTCTTTTTTCCTATCTTCCTTCTTGAAAGCTGGAATGATAGCATAATGACTAGCATTAGAGAAGTCACTCTGGACCCCAAGATGGGAGCTAAAGATTGAAGACAGCTGAGCAACAACACACACGGGGTCAATGATGCTTGTGGAGCTGCACGATGAGCTCTAGACCACCACGTTTCTGAGAAAGTGAAGCAATGTTCTAACATGTGGAAGACATCATTTTCTGGAGCTCACAGTTGAACTTAAAGCTAATTCAGTAAGGAACACCTTGAGAAACTGTCTCATGATAAAGAGGCAGTTGGCATTACTTTCAAAGTGCCATCCCGTACTTAGCAAGTAGCTTTTTTGACAGAGAACATACATATTGAAAATATTAAATTAATGGTATGGAGTGAATTTACCACACTAACTCTTGAAAACTATGTTTCAACTCACTTTATTTTAACTAACATAATTATCTAGAATTTAGAGGAGGATAAAATATAGGGATATAGAAAAGTTGCTTCTTTTGCACTGAGGATAAACTTTTCATAAGTCAGACAAAAAATGTGATCATTGTCAGCCTTGGAAGTATGGCTTTATAATTCCAGACTGCACTTTAACACAAAAGATAGGGCGTAGGAGAGTATATACAGCACTAATAATGGAATAGAAAGGTAGGCATCTTAGAGAACGAGCAAGGGGTGGAAGTGTCCCAAGGCATTAGTGATATTGTCAGTAGAAATGGTTCTTCCAGGAACAGGACACAAGAATAATTCAATGCCCTGGGATATTTTCTCCTTTTGTAGCTTCATTTTATATTGGAATATTTTGCTTTGTATTTATTTTGGAATTTTGAATTTCCATTTTGAAATAACTTTTGATGCACAGAAAAGAATACATACAGAGTAGAAATGGTACAAAGAATTCCCAGATACACTTCATGCTGCTTCTCCAAATGGTAGCAATGTTCATAACCACAGTGTAATGATTGAAACTGGGATATGAGCACTGATGTAACAATATTCTCCACCCTATTGACCTTATTCAAAGGCAACATTTGTCCTAATAAAGACCTTCCAGATCGCACATTGCATTCTGTCGTCATTTATTCTTAGTTTCTTTCAGTCTAGAACAGTTCCTTGTCTTTTGTTTTTATGATACTGAAACATTTGAAGAATATTGGCCCAATATTTAATAGAATATCCTCCATGTCTGGTATTTGTTCATAATTAAAATCAAGTTATATATTTTTGACAAGAGTACTACAGAAGTGATTCTGTGTCTTTCTTGGTATTTTATATCAGGAGGCACATGATATTTATACATTCTATTACTGATAATATTAATTTTGATCATTTGGTTAAGGTCACATATACTGGAAACTTATGTTGTAATTTTCATTCCAAGATGTGTTTAAGTGGGTTCATCTCTATATTTTTCCCCCATAAATCATTTAAAATAAGATGGCTGACCCCTGCAAGTCAAGGTAAATTAACAGAGATAGGATTTTCCTGTCAAACTTAACAAACAATGGGACCAAATATATGAAATATTATTTTTTATAAGTGGGCAATAGACAGTGCAACACTATAGTTACTAAGAGAATGGAAACAATTGAGGGGAGCCTTATGATTGCACCAGCTCAATTCCTGGAAAAAATTTCAGGTTACTTCAAAAACAATGGAAAAAACAATTGGCCAGTGATTCTTAAACAGTGTAATCAAGAAATAAATATTTACCATTAGACACTGAAATATGGGGACTTGTTTTTTAAGCTGCAAAGGTGACTAGCACATCAGGATATGTTTGCAGATAGGGATATCTTTTTAGCAATATATAAATAGATTTTCATTTCTCATTTTAAAACCCCAAAGCACCGTTTTGTCTGGCAAAATGGACACTGAGAAGGATAATAACAGAACACAAAGAATCATGAAAAGTGTGTAACAAGCAATGTATGCTAAGGGATGGCATGGTTGTCATTCCTCCTAGAAGATTATTCCTGAATGATTTAATAGCTAAGTTACAATGTGATCTCTTGAGATCAACAGGTTCTATGGTTCAGAAAATAATTCTGTCCAAACTTTTCCACACACTTTTCCTGCTGTTTCCTTCACCACTTTCAATTTGGGCCATAATATCTCCCACGATAACCATACTGTAGATTTAAAACATGGCAGAGGTGTGGTAAAGTCTAACAAAACAACACACACACACTCACACACACATACTGCTTTATCAGCAATTGTCACTAATTAGCAGTGGGATTTGGTATATTTTTCAACTCTATAATCTGTCAGTTTCTTTTAAAATACAGGTACATTCAACAAGTGAATTTTAATACCCCACTTTACTTTTACATAAAATTTATTTTTCTTTTTATGAACTGGCTTTGATGGATAAATTGCAGTATTAAAGAGAGGAGTTGACACATTAAAAGGAAATATTGCACAATTCATTACAGAAGTAAATTTCTAGTCTTCTTTGTGTCAACTCAAATATAACTGTCAAAAGTCATCTTTTCAGCCTACATTGTCTTTAAGGAAGTTAGGAAAACTCAGATCACAATAAGTAACCCTTTACTTACCACTGAAAAACGATTTCTAAATAGTGCAATCAATGCCCAGTTGTAAAGACACACAAAATCATAGCCAAAAGGGTTAAAAAATGAGCTGTAAGCAATTCAAAATAAAGCATTTTAATTACTGGACACAGCATAAAGCGTCTTAGGGAAAATTCTATGATTTTGTTTATTTCATTACATTTTAGATATAATAAAACCACTGATACATTACAATTTCTTGTCTGCCCATTCTTTTAAAGACATAGGGCAGGTAATTTCAAGAGATAGTAATAAAGAGTATACCCCTAGAGACCTTAAAACTAAAAATATCTAAACTAAACTTCCTTCCTCCTAATATTTAGGAAGAATGTAGGCTTTTATCCGTTCTTATTTAAGGTTATAGAATGAAAACTTCTATGCAATTAAATAAAACCCCAAAAACATTTCTGGGGATATGTATTGAAAGGTATTGGAGTGACAGTGGTTCAAGGGAACTTGTCAGACACACTTTAAGCAGATAAATTCAACATGAAGGGAGAGGCAGGGGATTCGATGGGAATTTCTACGTGTACATCCTCTCCAGCCAAGTTGAATTTAATCTCCTCTACTGATTTTTTAATTAGCTTCTGTTGGCATTTTCTAGATATTTGTTATTCTACTCTATTAAACCACTTGCAGTAGCATCTCATGGTAGTATATGAATCTTCTGTGCTATCTTTTTTTTTTTTTAAGATTTTTTTTATTTATTTGACAGAGAGAGACAGCGAGAGCAGGAACACAAGCAGGGGGAGTGGGAGAGGGAGAAGCAGGCTTCCCGCCGAGCAGGGAGCCCTATGCGGGACTCGATCCCAGGACCCTGGGATCATGACCTGAGCGGAAGGCAGACGCTTAACGACTGAGCCACCCAGGCGCCCTGTGCTATCTTTTCAACTTAATTTATTGCTCTTTTTTTTTTCTTTCTCTAGTCCACATTTAAATATCTTTCAAAATTTAGCTAAAGTATCACAGTTTTCAGGAATTCCTTCCAGAACAATTAATTTAATTTAAAATTGCTCTTTCATACTCTGATAGTAACCTGTACTTACATAGGTGTTGATCAATATACTGTTTGTGGATCTTCTTTATCAAGGTTTAACTTATTCATGGGGCGCCCGGGTGGCTCAGTCGTTAAGCGTTTGCCTTCGGCTCAGGTCATAATCCCAGAGTCCTGGGATTGGCCTTGCATCGGCCTCCCTGCTCACCGGGAGGTCTGATTCTCCCTCTCCCACTCCCCCAGTTCGTGTTCCCTCTCTCACTGTCTCTCTCTCTCTGTCAAATAAATAAATAAAATCTTAAAAAAAAGGTTTAATTTATTCAGAATAAGAATTCCTAGACCCCCCAATTGTTATTTTCAGGAAAAAAAGTAAAGTTTTATGTTCTAAAATATTTACATAATTGAATATTATGGTAATAAAGCAAATCTTAACTAAGAGAATGACATTATGTTTCTAGGTAAGATGGAGTTACAGAAGTGGATTTATACTCCTGCCCTGAATCAATTATAAAATATATGATAAAGCAGTTTTCAAGACGTCAGATATCAGTAAACTTAGCATAGTGATCTCAAGAGACAGGAAACTAATCTGTGGAACCTGATGATTATGGTGTTCCTGCCTTGATGGATTTTCCAGAATATTGTGAAGAAAGATAAGAGAACTTAGAAGATATCCTGAACTGTTTTGGACACAGAGCTGGGGCACAAGGGAGACCATCTTGGGATTTTGGGTAGTGTTCATAGACCTGAGTGCTGGAGAGAATTCAGCAGAGAGAGAGGAAGAGAGAGAGAAAGAGAAAGAGAGAAAGATAGAAAGAGAAGGGAGTGGAAGAGAGAAAAAGAGAGCGAGAAAACACTGGAGTGTCACCTGTACACCTATATTATTCAGGAGAGTAATGATCATGATGTGCATGTGAGCAAGCTCCTCAAGGCTGGGAAGAAGGAGGGAGGGAAACACCTGAACAGATTACAGAGAATAGGACCCAGGGCTCCTGCAGAATAGGGAAGAGTATCTGTCTCTATCACGCACACGCAAAACTGCATATGGACATTGATAAATTATTCAGTTCATTAGTGAAAAAAACTGGTGACAATGGAATAAAGTCTGAGGTTTAGTTAACATTATTACATCAATATTACTTTCTTCATTTTGATAAATGTACCATGGTTATATAAGATGTTAATATTAGGGAAAGTTGAGGGAAAGGTATAAGGAAACTCTTTGTTCTTTAGTTGTTTTGAAATTGTTTCGGGGGGCCTGGGTGGCTCAGTCTTTAAGTGTCTGCCTTCAGCTCAGGTCATGATCCCAGGGTCCTGGGATCGAGTCCCGCCTCGGGCTCCCTGCTTGGCGGGAAGCCGGCTTCTCCCTCTCCCACTCCCCCTGCTTGTGTTCCCTCTCTCGCTGTGTCTCTGTCAAATAAATAAATAAAATAAAATAAAATAAATTGTTTTGTAAATTTAAAATTATTTCCAAATAAATATAAGGAAACAAACAGGCAAGTCCAAATGAAAATGAGCTTTTAAGGAAGACTTAACAGTTCCTCAAAAAATATGATATCCAAATGGCTAATAAACATGTAAATATACTCAATTTTATTAGTAATTACCGAAATGCAATTTTAATACCAGTACATCTCCACTGGAATAGCTAAAATAAAAATTAATAATAAAAATAGTAATGCAAATAAAGAAAAGTAGACAATATCAAGTAGGAGCCAGGATGTGGAAACTGGAACTCTTATTCACAGTTTTGGGGAATGTAAATTGGCACAACTGCTATGGAAAATTGCCTGTAATTATCTACCAAATTTGAACATAAGCTCTCACTATACAGTATTATGTAAAGTGCTAGGTGTACACAAAACATAAATAAATATGTGGCATATATGTTCTTTACAACAATATTCATACGTGTATTCAAGAAAGTACCTGCATATGAGAATGTTGTTTGCATTCATACCCAAATAATACACAGTGCTGTATTCAACTTTGATGAAGTTCAAACAGGCAAAACAATTCCATGATGTTAAGTCAGGAGAGTGGTTACTATGAACAGGAGGGTAAGAAGTAAAGTGGAAGGGGTTAGGAAGGGGGCTTGTAGGGGTTTGTAATGCTCTGATTTTTGAATTACTGTGACAGTTACATAGATGTGTCAGCTTCATGATCTGTTAACAAGCCATATATTTTTTATATCTCTCCTTCTCTCTATGTATGCCATAATGAAAAAGCTTAAATATGCTTAATAAAAAACAAGTTTCTAAATTATTTAATCTCATCTTCAGTTCTTTCTTTTTTGGTTTGTTTCTCAACTCCTAAGAGTACCAATGTACTGCTTCAAAAAGAATGAATATCTTTGAATAATTATAGGAAAACATTTCTACAACTTACTGAGCTGAAAGATTGTATTTGGTTTTATATAGATATCTCCTCTCATTCCCTCCTATAGCTTAAAAATATACAAACATCTATCTGCTTTAAATACATTGACTATCAGACATTATCCACAAAAACGAATTGTAAATGAGAACCAGATAAAAGTGGAAACAGAATGCCTCCTTCCCAGACTCATTAAAATGGTACTTTCATACACAAGCCTAATTCTTAATTTCCATGAGACCATATTTCTGACTTGTTATTGACAAAGAGGTCAGAACTAACCTTTTTATGTCTGCAGAAAAAATAACATGTTGTGTAGGCAAATGATACCTCTATTTCATTTTTCTTCAAATTCTTCAGGAAAGTATCGTGTCATCAATTTGTCAGATTTATCAAAGACTATCTCCTGGGAGATTAAAAAAAAGCTGTCATTAGAAATTTTTACTCTGTTCTGCTGGTAACTGTGATTAGAATTTCATTTTTACACAGCCAGTGTTGTATCCAGGTTTTGTGAGGACTGAAGCTTACATAATTTTCCAGGGACCTTGTCAAAAAAGAAAAAAAAATATCTCATTTTTGCAGATTTTAAGAAACAAGTTGATGTGAACACATTGCTAGAGCCCCTTTTGGGGAACTGGTATAATTTAAAGGAAACTTCTGTTTCATAGTAAATATACTTTTTTAGTCAGCCTAGAGCCTTGAGGTTATCAGGTGTCAAAGGGAGGAGAAACAAGTTACAGTTACGGGGGAGAAACAAGCCCTGTAAATTAATTAAATGATTTATGTGTAGAAAAATGATAATGCAAGTGTGATTACAATTGGCAGGTTTCAGCCTCATTGTCACTGAAGTGATAATAAGGATTGATGTGATTTGACACTCTGCCTAGGACAATGGAGAATGGCCAACATTCAAATTCGCGGAAATTCTCATGCAGTTCATCTTCCCGTATTGAACAAATCAAAAGAAATGTAGATTTTTTTTGTTATTAAAGTTTCCATTTTTAAAAAAAATATTAGCAACAAATTCAAATTAATTTTCCAAGAGAAGTATTTCCTTTTGAATGTAGAACATTGGACTTTAATCATGTCTAACACACATGGAACTAACTAGAACTCGCCAAACATGACCCTATGACTAGTCCCAGCCAAGGGTTGAGGCTAAAGTGGTGAGTTGGCCCTGAAGATTTTACTTTTTGTAATAATTTAAGTGAGAAGATAGCCAAAAATTAAAAAAAAATGTAGGGGACTTCTTGAGATCTGGAATAACTTAAATTTAGGAAATTGTGATGAGATGAAGAAATTCAGTGCATTGCCATGAAAATTAAAGTATGTACTGTTGTTTGGTCTAAGCTCTCTTCCCCTTTGTTATTTATTTATTTATTTTTAATGAATCCAAAGATACTGGGTTTTGAATCCTACTGTCTCAGTACTAACCAAGTTTGCATGGAGAGACCAAAAATCCTAGTGCCATGTTCTGAGTAAGATGCGTCAAACTCAATCAGCACGCTGACTTTAACTGGATAGGTACAACATTAAGAAAATGGAGCGGCAACAGTATTTACAACATACTTCACAGGTGATGTTTACTCAGGGGTAAAAATTAGGGTAAGTGTAGGCAGATGGATTCCAAAGAAATCAAAAGCTTGTTTAAATGCAAATGTTTCCAAGGAGAAAAAGGATTCAGACAAGAAATGATATATAAATAAATTTCCTCTCAGCAGAATGTTTTACTCCTTAGGTTTACAAGAGGCAACCTCAGGTGTCTAATGGAGATACACTGAAGAATTAAAAGTGGATTCCTTTGCAAAAGGAGTTTTAGTGCTTCTAAAAGCCTGCCGTCTGAGACACTTTATCTACTGAATTGAACCTGCAACCAAATTACAATCTTATGTCTCTGCATTTTGTGTACCAATCTTGACTTCAAGATGAGTTGGCACTTCAAGGCATAAAAGTGTAATTTAGTCTCTTTTAATCCCCACTTAACTTCTGTGATAACAAGCAACTGCTTAGTGAGGTAATTAATGGGAAATTATGCTTTTCTATTGGCAACTTGGGATGTACTTTCTAGGACCAAAGCACTAAGTGCTGAATCATAATTTGATATCAATTATTTTCTATCTCAGCTATTTGGTCAGGCACCAATATTAATCAGTAACCTGAAAGGCAGGAAAGGGAATACCTCTTGCCTATGAAGAGTTTTTTTTTTTTTTTTTTTTTTCGTGGGGGTGGGGAGGGGATAAGTGAAATGTATCCTTCTTATGAAGATATATGTTCAATGTAAATTTCTTATTTTTTGCATATGGTCTTATTGCATGCAATAAGCATTTGTTAGATCATCTAATCTCATGGATTCTCATGCAGGGAAAAATTGCTTAAGGAAAAAATGATGAAATCTTCATACCTCATTCACACTTTTCTGCAGTGGATAAAATGAATATTTAGCAAAGCGAGCTAGCAGTTTGCAAATGTGCAATTAAAATCCTGGCTCTTCTCTAATTATGTAACACTTAAGTTAAATGGTCTTAATAGACATATAATGATAGTTTTATAAACCTACAGTTACTTATAATCAAATGTAATTTCTATTTCAGTTTTAAAGCACCCATTAAATGTCTATTATGATTTTTAAGTAATTTGGCAGACATCTAATGAATACTTTACAAACCTAAATAGTAATTATTTCAAGAGACAACTGTTAACATATAGGAGTAATAGAGCTATTCATTCGAATACACAGTTTAAAACTAATTAGTGAAGTATATATGCAATACCCAATGGATTTACTAAAGAAGAAAATCACAATTTTAATGCAATTTTTCTCTTAAAATAGAAACCATGTTTCCTAATTTTGTTCTGTGTCCTGTGACATAACCTGTCACATTATGAAAATGTAACACTGGACAGCCACATCTTCTCATAATTCTGTGTATACTCTAGAAAAAATGATTTCTATGCCAGGCAGAGTAAAAATGTATTTTATACATTAATTCACTGTTAAAATTTAGGGATGTTGCTAGGAAACTAAAAACTAATATAGACAGTTTTTCACTGCAAGTTGTAAGTTAGGAGGCAAATTCCAATTAACAGGAAGTGAATATTCCTGTTAATTTTAACAGAAGACCACTATTTCTCACTATGTTTAACAACTTTAAGTTGGCCACATCTTTTCACAACTAAGATGCCTTAGATTCTTTGAAATGACAGAATAAAACTGTGTTATAGTAGTTATTGAAATCTCCTCATAAAAGAAATCGGTATTTTTGGCCAGTGACTCTTCATTCATAAGCTTTATAGGAAGATTTTAAGGCCTATTTCATGGAAGATGCCCTTTAATTTATACAAATTGAAATTGCTTTCTTATTATTTCTATGATTTATTGACATTTCAATAGTCCAAATTTCAAACTCTGAATGATATAATTACACAAATACAGATAATTATTTGAAGGTGAGATGCAAGTTTTAGTGTTAATTCTCCTTAATAAGTAATACATTTTATTTATTTTTTATTTTTTTAACTTTTTTTATTGTTAATCACCATACATTACATCATCAGTTTTTGATGTAGTGTTCCATGATTCATTGTTTGCATATAACACCCAGTGGTCCTGGGGTGCCTGGGTGGCTCAGTTGGTTAAGCGACTGCCTTCGGCTCAGGTCATGATCCTGGAGTCCTGGGATCGAGTCCCGCATCGGGCTCCCTGCTCAGCGGGGAGTCTGCTTCTCCCTCTGACTCTCTTCCCTCTCGTGCTCTCTGTCTCTCATTCTCTCTCTCTCAAATAAATAAATAAAATCTTTAAAAAAAAAAAAGAACGACAACAAAAAAACCACCCAGTGCTCCATGCAGAACGTGCCCTCTTCAATACCCATCACCAGGCTAACCCACCCCCCACCCCCTCCCCTCTAGAACCCTCAGTTTGTTTCTCAGAGTCCATCATCTCTCATGGTTTGCCTCCCCCTCCGATTCCCCCCCTTCATGTTATTATCATCATAGTACTACAAGTTAATTTCATAATCCAATTATTTTTATATACATGCTGTCTCAGCATTGAGGTCATTTGTGACATTTCCCGCCCTAATCCTCCTTACCTTATATGACAAGAAAAAATATACTGCAAGCATTTCTCCCTCTGTACTGCCGCTCATGCCATAAAATGAAACATTTAATTATTAGAAACTGCTACAATATGAAATAACAAACACATACATATATATATATATGCATACACTTATACATGAATACATATAATATGTAAGTGTATTTATATTTATATATGAATATATCATACATATAAGTACATATCCATCACACAAGGGAATATATAAGTATATATATTAGCATACTTGTATTACAAATTCAGGAAAATCTATAAAATTTATCCTGAGTTATATGTAAAATAATGGTTAAACAGTGTATAATTTGTGTTAATCCTTATATGAAGAATATTATATGAAGTAGTACAGAGTGGCATTTAGACAGAGCTAAACATTAAACTACTATTTTATACTTTTTTATTTATTACAATGTTACAGATTAATGGACATCACATTTGTGATAAGCCCAGTAGTTAGGTGGATTCTCTCAGCAGAGAGGTCTGCACCTGGATATATATCAATCTGCCAAACATTTGGCATATAGATCGTGATTAAACCCATATAATTATGTGAGATGAAATAGAAGTTGTATAGCTAGAGAAAAGAAGAATATCAAAGACTGAGCTCTGTGGTATCCAACACTAAAAGTTCAGGAGGTAAGGATAAACCAGCATAGAAGGCTAAAGAGGTGCCAGAGGAGTAGAAAGGACATCAGACAGAAATAGGAAACTGGAAGCCAAATGAAGCCACTCTTCCAAGACACAGGGGTTATATTATATGCTATTGATATATAAATAGTAATAATGTGTTGATATGTCTTATATGCTATTATGTTATAAAAGCACAATAAATGTGCTTATGTGCTATTGATAGTTCAAGTTAAGGACTGCATATTAATCATTAGCTTCAACAGTGGGAAATTAATCTGTAGCTTGACAAAAGGAGTACAGAGGGGTGAACATAAATGATTGATGAAGGAGGCTCAGGAGATAAAGGAAGATTAAGAAACTTTGACATAAACAGCTCTTCCAAAGTATGTTCTTATAAAAGAAAGTTAAAAAAAATGGGGCAGTAGCTGAATGTAGAATTGGAATTGAAAGAATTTTCTTAAGAATAGAGATACAATGATATATTTACATGATGACGGTAAAAAGCCACTAGAGTGGGAAAATTTAAAAGTATATCAGAGAAAGAAGTAAAATATTGGAGTTAAAATTTTGCATAGGTAAAGGAGAAGGGATACTGTGCATAGATGGAAGTGAAAATTTTAGCTTGGAGTTTCATAGTTTATCCATATGAACCAGAGAGCAAGAAGAGAATTTAGACATAATTGTTGAGAGTTGGATTGATGTAGGGGAAATCCTGTAGAAGTTCTCTTGTCATCAAATCAATTTTCTCAGTGAAATTGGAAGCAAGATCATTAGCTGAGAATGAAGATGATTGAGATGGCTCTGGATATTTTTGGGAAAATGAGGAAGTATGGAATAGCTTTCTAGTAAAATGGGATGAAAAATGAACTGAGAAGTGTAGATTGATTTCTGAGTAAACAATAATGCCCAACTGCTCTGAAGTTAGCAGTCACATATTTAAGTTGAGAGCAATCAGCACAATGTGTGTTTTTTTTCCAGTAACATTCAGCTGCACAGGCACATGCAAGAAAGTAGACAGGGAATTCAACAGTAAGATGGGTTCCTTACCAAATTTATAAGATAATGCAAAAAAAAACTTGTGTGTGTATGTGTATATATGTTTGGGTTGTTCTTCATGCTCTATAATACTTTATGTTGTCAAATGTTTAATGTATTTTATAATAAGATGTTCTGGAGGAAAAAATTATGGTAGTTAAACTTGGAATTTTCTAATTTCTCCAATACAACATATAGAAGAACATATTTGTTTACTAGGACTGTCATTACAAACTACCACAATTTGGGTGGCTTAAACAACAGAAATTTGTCTCATAGTTCTGGAGGCTAGAAGTTGAGTAGCAAAGTATCAGCACATTAGTTGGTTCCTTCTGAGGACTGTGAGGAAGGATCTGTTCCAGGCCTCTCTCCTGGGCTATCTTTATCCTGTGTCTCTTCATGTGACATTATTCTTGTGTGTGTCTGCCTTCAAATATTCCCTATTTCTAAGGACACCAGTCTTACTTGATTAAGTCCCACCCAATGAACTCAGTTTTAACTTGATTACCTTTGTAAAGAACCCATATCCAAATAAAGTCACATTACCACTTACTATGGGTTAGGACTTCGATACAGGAAAGTAACAGAGGGAAAATGGTAGAGTGTTCCTCGGTTGTTTGCATTTCTTAGAAAGTCATTGCTTTATTTTTGCCTTCAAGGAAAGTTCTGGTTCGAATGGAAAGCATGGCCTCTCAGAATGATCACCCCTTGCTCACTCATTCATAGATCTAATGTGTGTAGCTTGTACTTGCTTGAATCTTGGTGAACTGTCATGCATTATGGATCTACTGGGATTCTGCGCTCATGGGACATTGCAAACACTGTATGTGAATGGAACAGTAAGGAACGGGAGACGGGCAATCATACGCATCTCCTCCTCTCACTGTCATGCTCCAGTGACCCAAGAGAACTTCACTTACAAATCACAGATACAAAGATCAAATTATTAAGAATTTCAAAGCAGTGACAGAAGAGCGTTAGACCAAAAATAGGGCCCTTCTGAGCGTGGAATCCTGTGTGACTGGGTCACAAGAATTATTTCCCCTTAAGTTCTGGAACAAAGCAGAGACATCTATTCCTACAGCTGCAATTCAATACTGTGTGGAACTTCTAGCCAGTACAATATGAAAAGAAAATAAGTTTATTCAGGTTACAACCCATTCCATTAATAATACCCTCAAAAACATGAACACTTAAGAATAAATTGATCATAATATATGCTAAACCTGTTCACTGAAATCTTCACCACTTGGCTGAGAGAAAGGGCTAAATGAATTAAGACACATAGCATGCTCCGACTGGGAGACTCATGTTATTATGATATTAACTCTTCCCAAATTGATCTATAGATTCAGTGCAAACTCAATCAAAATCCTAGCAGGTTTCTTTATAGAAATTATTAAGCTAACTATGAATTTTATATAGAAATTCAAAAAACCTATTATATCCAAAATGATTAGAAAGAAGAGCAAAGGGGCGCCTGGGTGGCTCAGTTGTTAAGCGTCTGCCTTAGTCTCAGGTCATGATCCCAGGGTCCAGGGATCAAGCCCCACATCGGGCTCCCTGCTCCGCGGGAAGCCTGCTTCTCCCTCTCCTGCTCCCGCTGCTTGTGTTCCCTCTCTCACTGTGTCTCTCTCTGTCAAATAAATAAATAAAATTTAAAAAAAGAGAGAGAGAAAGAAGAGCAAAGCCAGAGGAGTAACATCTTTTTATTTCAAGGTCCATATATAGTCTTTTTAGGCACCAGTCATTAAAGCAGTATGGCATAGATGGACATACACATTTGTGGATAAGTGGACATACAGACAATTGAAAAGAAAAGGAAATCCAGAAATAGGTCCTGACTTACATGCTTAATTTGTGGGTTTTTTTTTTTTTTCAGTGATATCATGGTCATTCAATAAGGAAATAATGTTTTCAACAATTTGTCCTGCAAGAAATGTGAACATATTTGGGGATGGAAGAAAAAGGGTGCTTACCTTACAGCATACATACACATGAACCCCAGAGACACGCAAGAATAAATGGAAGACGAGGTTGCTGAAATGATCAGCTATGGCCTACAGAACAGCTATAGCATTGGGGGTTATATTTCTTGCCACCGATTCTTCCCTTGTAGGTATTTTCTGCCTGGAAATTGTAACTAGCTGCAATTTGAAGAATAGAGAAACTTTATGGTGAGTCCCCCTTAAATGGGAAACTTAGCACATTGTTTGTGCTCCACTTACATTCTGTGGGATCCCGCTCCCATATGTTTGCGTGAGGCCTCCATATAGGTTGCCACTCCCAGGAGTCAGCAGCTGCAACTATATCAGGTAATTATGCACAGGTGGCCAGAACTAGGTATGTCTGCATAAGCAGAGAACAATAATTGGTTCAGAGGTTTTATCCTGTGAATAGCTCTTACACAATGACAATGTGCACAGAGGCACAAATACTCCAAGCTCTAATCAGCCTTCTCATCAGGAAAAATGCTGAAGTTTTGCCCACACTTTCTACAGATCATCTTTGAAGGACTGAGCTAAAGCCATTCTTTGCGGGCTTTTTCAAAAATCTGCTCTTTTTGGACACTTCTCATTTCCTGTCTCATTTCCCCATCTATCTGTGAATTTTTCCTGAAACCAGGTAATAATAAATCACACTTGTCTGTGAATAAAACCCCACCAATCCTGATTCATGTAGGACAGTCAGATTTTATGCTGATGATCCTGGTATAACTACTATACCATTATATTTTCCCGTTTCACTCTTAAAACTTTTGTTTGTATGGTAACTTAGATATGGTCACCATTTTATAACGGAAAGTTGTCACAGCCACAACCACATTCCATTCAGAAGAATCAGTAAGATACTCTAGGACAGAAAGTGTGAAGCAAGGCAGGTTGACCCTGATGTTTAAAAGCAAAATTTTCGAACAAACAAGGAAACCTAGTAAATATTCCTTGCAAGAGCCTTCTTGAGAACATTAAGAAAGGATGAACTCCAGATAGAAAGGGTAGTTGTCAATCAAACAGATAAATAAAAGGAAGAATAGAGTTGATAGATTGGACCATGAATTGTATATGCTCTAACAATGTAGAACTCCCCCATCTAACACAAAATGGGAACAGTTGGATTTGGTACATAGCTAGAAAGTAAAATTAGTCTGCAGATGGTCTCATTACAATTCCTAGGTGTCAAAGAGTATTATTTAAGGGTAGCAAATCAGTGAAAGATGAAACATATATGCAAAAACAAAGAGAAATTAAAGGATTAATATTGATTAAATGTGGGTGATTGTGTAATTATAGGGGAGGGGAAAGAAAAGGATACAACTTCATTTTAGTTACGTTTAAAATAGGGAGTCGAGAAAGAAAGAGCATATTTCATTAATATAGCGTCATTAAAATAACTTCTAGAGCAAAACTACAAACTTCCCTAAACATTAGAAACACAGTAAAAGAAGACAGGAGACGGATCCATATTGAATGCTTTATATATTGTGACCCTTAATTTTATGCATCAACTTGACTAGCTATGTTACTGCATAATGAGATTAATTCTGATAATCAGCAAACTTTAAGTAAAACAGGTTACCCTCCATTAATGTGGGTGGGCCTTTCCATTCAATCTGTTGAAGGCCTTAAGAGCAAAGATTGGAGTTTCCTGAAGAAGGAATTCTTCCTCAAGACTGAAAGAAACCCTGAGTTCCACCTTGCTAACTTGTCCCACAGATTTCAGAACTACCAGCCCCAACAATCACATGAGCCAGTTCCTTGAAATAAATAATTCTCTTTCATTCTGTCTCATATTCTCTCTGTCTGCCTCTCTGAATTTACATCTCCCACAAATCCGTATGTTGAAATGCCAACCCTCAATTTGATGATATGTGAAGGTGGAGCCTTGAGGAGGTAATTAGGTTTAAATGAGGTCATTAAGGTAGGGTTGTCATGATGTGATGAGTGTTATAAGAAGAGGAAGAGAGAACAAAGTAGTTCTCTCTCTCTCTCTCTCTCTCTCCCCCCCTTCCTCCCTCCCCCCCCCCCCCCCCGTCTCCGTCTCTCTGCCACGTAAGGATGCAGCTAGAAGCTTGCTGTCTGCAAGGCAGGGAGAGGGCTCTTACCAGCACCCAAATCTGCTGGCATCTGGATCTTGGACTTCCCAGCCTCCATAACCATGATAAACAAATTGTTGTTTAAGCCACTCAGTCGTTTTTGTTTTTGTTTTTGTTTTGTTTTTATAGTGGTCCAAGAAAAGACATGTGTTTTCATTTTTACTGCTGATACTATATTGTGGTTTGCAGATTTTCTTATTATACAGTCAAGAATCTAGGCACTTTAATGTTCCCAAGGAAAGAGAACTATGGGGACAAGTATGCTCTACTCTACCATCACTTTTTGGTGGGACACTTCAAAACAGAGCATATAGAAATAAGTACCGGGGAAATTAAAGCAACCTGAAACCTTGAGATCTAGAAAAGAGAAACAAAGAGCCCATGAGGATCCATCCAGGAACTGGGAAACAGTTTAAAAAGCAGTCAGTCTAGATTTCCAAACAAGAAGAACAGATAAAAACACCCATGTGTTGAGGAAACCAGAAAGTTTTCCACTGAGATACCAAGTGATTGAATACAGTATTTACAACAACATTTTCTTCTAGAGTTTATGTGTATACATGCCAATATTTTTATTCAGCTTCCCTGTTTCTCAAAAGAATTGTCTTAGTTGTCCCAACAAGTGTTTATCTTTAATTGACCTTGTTCTGTGTTCCTCTGAAGCTGACCAGGCCCACTGATAAGAAACTCCATGAAAGTTCATGCTTCTCTTCACCTATAGTTCATCACTCGCAACTAGTAAAGAAAATATAAGACTTTTATTCTCCACTTTTCTTAGCTGATCTGGATTAATAACTAGAAAATGAGCATTCTGCTCCCCTTCACACATGATATGCATTTAATGGGAAAATTAGATCAACGTCCCTCATATTCTCCTCTGTCAATTTGACTGCATTTGGTAGAAGTAAATGTGCCATTATTAAACCATATTTTAGTAGATAAATGCAGTGTTTTATTTACACACTAGTTACGGAGCTATGAAACATATCCACTGTCAAAGGAAATGCTAATGAACATGGGTTATTCCTGACTCCTTGTTCACTCAGATGCATGCCATCGTTAACTGCCAATTTAAATATTTTCTTTATAATGATTGTTGACTGTAGTCTTTCTATAAAAGTTATGTTTTATTGGGTTTCTTTTGTACTTTACCTTCCACATGTATTGTTAATATTATTCACTTTGAAAATATTTATGTATTAAGATATATGTATATAAAAATAATAAATCTTTCATTGTGTATCTACTCCATTTAAATAAATAAAGCATAAGCAATATGGTTGAAGCTCCTTGACCATTTATTCCCAAATTAAGAATTTCCAATTTTCATTTCAGGCATTTCATTATACTTTTAATATATTTGTTGCTTACTGATATAATATGATTTGATATTTTATATGTTGCGTTAATGTCATCATACTGTGTGAATTCCTTGGCAACTTTATTTCCCTCAAAACTGTGATTATAATATTCATAGGTAGAGCCCTAGTTCATTTTTTTTTATACACCTGGTTTATATTGTATCTGTTTCATAGCGTACATGTGACAATGCCGTAATTTATGTGGACATTTTTCAGTTCATGGAATTTTAAGTTATTTCCAGTGTTTGGCTATCACAAACAACGCTGGTTTAGACATTATAATATATGTATGCTAGTGTTCTAAAATTGGCATTTCTTTAAGATTACCTGGCATTGCTGAGTCTTTGGGGCTGGAATATCTTTTACTTCGTCAGATTTTGTGACATTGTTCTTCAGAGTATTCGGACCAATTTTCACTCTATCACCAGTTATACAAAGAATTCTATTATACGAAATACTTGACATTTCATTAGTTTTTGTAATAATTTAATTTTGTTTTAAAATAGTTTTTATTGATGATAGTATGTTTAGAGTTAAATGCAGAAAACTTGATAGTTCAAATGTATATGTATACATATGTATTTGGGTATGATTGCATCTATGTGTGTTTAAATACCACCCAGACTGGGCACCTGGGTGGCTCAGTCGTTAAGCGTCTGCCTTTGGCTCAGGTCATGATCCCGGGGTGCTGGGATCGAGCCCCGCATCAGGCTCCCTGCTCCGCCGGGAAGCCTGCTTCTCCCTCTCCCACTCCCCCTGCTTGTGTTCCCTCTCTCGCTGTCTCTCTCTCTCTGTGTCAATTAAATAAATAAATAAAATCTTAAAAAAAAACAAAACATAAATAGCACCCAGATTGAGATATTGCACACTTCCAACATTACAGAAAAATTTGCTCATTCTCCCAACCCTAAGCCTTTAATAACAATTCCAAACTGAAGCAACCATTATTCAGACTTGTACCATTGATATAATGCTGCCAATTTTTAATTTCTTAGAAATGAAATAATATAGCTGGGATAATAATCTATGTTATTGGATGTAGAAGTAGTTTATTTCTAATGCTGTGTAGTTGTGTTATATCCCCATCACATGAAAATTCTAAACATATTTAATTCAGTATATTGCTAAGGGATATTTACATTATTTTCACTTATGGATATTATAAATAATGCTGCTATGAACATTTTTGCACATGTTTTGGTACAAATGGAAATATTTACTCATTTCTCTTCAGTTTATCTAGAAACACTAGTTTGTGGGTTAGATTTATTCTTATGCTTTAGCTTTAGGGTTTTAGCAGATATCCTATTGTAGATTTGAGGGTAGCTTGTTCTATATTCCTATTTTTAAAAGACTTTATTTTTTAGAGCAGTTTTAGGTTTATAACAAAATTGAGAGGAAAGTATAGAGGTTTTTCATATGATCTCTGCCTCACACATGCATAGCTTCCCCCATTATTAACATCACTAACCAGAATAGTGCATTCTATACCAAGGATGAACATATAGTGACATATTATAATCACCAAAAGTCTCCACAGTTTATCTTAGTGTTCACTCCTAGTGTTTGCATCCTACTGCAGTGCATTAAAGTATAGTAACACACACACACACACACACACACGTATATATGTGTATATATAATTTATATATGTGTGTGTGTGTATATATATATATATATATATATATAACATTATCATATAGGGCATTTTACTGGCCTAAAATCCTCTATGTTCTGCTCATTCATGTCTCGCCACCAATCACCTGGTGACCACTGGTGTTTTTACTGTCTTTACAGTTTTGCCTACTCCAGAAAGTCATATAGTTGGAATCACACTGTATGAAGCCTTTGCAGATTGGCTGCTTTCACTCACATGCATGTAAGTTTCCTTAATGTCCTTTCAGGACTTGAGAGCTTATTTCTTTTTAGCACTGAATAATGGTCTATTGTCTGGATATACCTTAATTCATTTATCCATCCATATACTGAAGGACATCCTGGTTGCTTCCAAGTTTTAGCAATTAAGAATAAAGCTGCTATAAACATCTGTGTGAAGGTTTTTATGCAAACATGTTTTCAACCCCTGTGGGTAAATACCAAGGAAGATTACAAGATTGTACCGTGAGAGTATGTTCAATATTGTAAGGAACCACCAAACTGTCTTCTAAAGTGGCTGTCCATTCTGCTTTCCTGGCAGCAATGAATGAGTTTTTATTGCTCTACATCCTTGCTTACATTTGCTGTTGTCGGAGTTCCAGATTTTGACTATTAATATTTTAGTGTAAAATTTTCTTTTGTATTTTACTTCTTTTAAATTTTTAATCTTTTTTCAAGTAAGCTCCCTGCCCAGCATGGGGTTTGAACTCAGGACCCTAAGATCAAGAGTCACATGCTCTGGGGCGCCTGGGTGGCTCAGATGGTTGAGCATCTGCCTTCGGCTCAGGTCATGATCCCAGGATCCTGGGATTGAGCCCCACATCGGGCTTCTGGCTCAGCGGGGAGCCTGCTTCTCCCTTTCCCTCTGCCTCTCCCCCTGCTCATGCTCTCTCTCTCTCTCTGTATCTCGGTGTCTCAAATGAATAAATAAAATCTTAAAAAAAAAAAGAGTCACATGCTCCACTGACTAAGCCAGCCAACTGCCCCTTCAGTGTAAAATTTTCATATTATTTCATGTTATTTCTTTATGTATACATAATAATTTTAACATGAAAAGAAATTTACTGTACAAACTATTTTAAAACATTTTTTAGAATTAATATTCACTAATACCTTCTCATTCTATTAATGATTTGATAATACCAGTTTTCCTTTAAAAATTTTTTAAGATGTTATTTCCATACAATATGTTTCATCAATTAAAAAATAGCCAACACTTTCACAGATTTGGTGGAAAAAACAACTTATAAATCCAAGGAGCTCAGCTGAACCAGGAAGCAGTAACACAAGAAAACTAAAATAAGTCATGTCATAGTCAAAATTCTGAAAACCACTAAAAAAGAAAAAAAACCCAAAAAACCAGAAAGCCAAAAACAAAACATAAAGCAACCAGAGAAAATGTTTATATTTGGGGCAAAATGTGATGAATGAAATTCAATGAAAACAAAACAAAACAAAAAATGTGATGAATAATATTTTTTCATAAACAATAAAGCCAGAAGACAATGGCAAAATATCATTAACGAAGTAAAAGAAAAGATATATAATTCTAAATCTATCAAAATGTCCTTCAAAAATAAAGGTTAATTAAAGTCATTTTCAGCTGAATGAAGTCAAGAGAATCTGTCACCAACAGCATTGAACTATATGATTTATTCAGTCTCGAGAGAAATGACATGAAATGAAAGCTGCAATAAGGAGTGGAGAGCATCAGAAATCATAAAAATAGGTTTGGGTATGTGTGCATGTATACCCCTGTGTGTGTGTGTGTTTCTTCTCAATTTCTTTAAAGTATGACTGTAAAGCATTAATAATAACAACTGGAGATACCAACTTTAGTAACATCATTTATGAAAAAAAAAACTAACAGGTAGAGAACTATAAACAGAATTTTATTGCTTTAAGGTTTGGGTTTTGTTTGCTTTTTTGGTTTTCTTATTTTTAAAGATTTTATTTATTTATTTAACAGAGAGAGACACAGCGAGAGAGGGAACACAAGCAGGGGGAGTGGGAGAGGGAGAAGCAGGCTTCCCGCAGAGCAGGGAGCCCGATGCAGGGCTCCGTCCCAGGACCCTGGGATCAGGACCTGAGCCGAAGGCAGATGCTTAACGATGGAGCCACCCAGGCGCCCCTGCTTTTTATTTTTTAAGTGAAGTGCTACAATATTATATTTAAGTAGACCTTGATAAGTTAAAGATACATAAGATATGTGGTGATCCAAGTGGAACTTTTATTATTTATTTATTTATTAAAGATTTTATTTATTTATTTGACAGAGAGCACGAGCAGAGGGAGCGAGCAGTAGAAGGAAAGGGAGAGGGAGAAGCAGGCTCCCCGCCGAGAGGAGGTATGACTTTCCAGCTATTTTTATGAGACATTTTATCTCTGGTCCCCAAACCATATAAAAACATTTGAAAAAAGAAAACAAAACAACAACAAAAATCAATGGAATCCAACAGTATATAGAAATAATAATACATATGATTTGGTATGGATACTTGTAGGAGTAAAAAGTTGATATTACGAGAATAAAGGAAGATAATAAACAATCACACTGATACACACAATAAAAACATTTGACAAACTTGAATAGTTATGATAAAAACTGGGAAAACTAGGAAACTAAGAGCATCTATGAAAAACTTACATATAATATTATAGTTAATGAAACATCAAATGATATTCCCCAAGATTGGGAACAAGAAAAAGATGTTTTTCATAAATGCAAGATCCAGAGAAACAAAGTAAACATTATTTTTTAAAAATCATCGACATTTCTAGGGATGTCTGGGTGGTTCAGTTGGTTAAGCACCTGACTCTTGGTTTTGGTTTAAGTCATGATCTCATGGGTCCTGGGATCCAGCCCTGTATGGGCTCCTTGCTCAATGGGGAGTTTGCTTGAAGATTCTCTCCCTCTGCCCCTCTCCCTACACGCACACATGCATGCTCTCTCTCTCAAATACATAAATAAATCTAAAAAAAGTCATGTATATTTAAATTGGAATAAAAAAAGTGAAATTAATAAAGCATCAAAAATGGGATACCTAAAATAATTTTAATAAAAAGATTTGACAAATTTCTGTGCTGGAAATTATAATTATTATAAAGTATTCTGGGAGAAATAAAAGAAATATATGCACATAATAATAATATTTTTTATATATTCTATCATCTCTCTATCTGTCTAGGAGAGAGGGATGATAGATATATAAATGGAAAATAAAAGCCCGTAAGAGGGTCTGGAAATAGATCCTAACTTACATGGTCAAATTATTCTAACAAATTCAGTGCAATTAGGAGTGGAAAGTCTTTAACAGATGTTACTTAAACAATTGAATATATATGTAATAATTCCATAAATAGATATACATGTATCTATATCTACCTAACATGTATCTAGTAATGATTTAGACCACTACCTTACATAATAAACAAAAGAAATCCTAGAATTAAATGAAAAATTTAAATCTACAAGTCTTCTTAATAAATTTAGCAAGACATCTTCAATATCTTGATGTTATAAAGTTTTCCTAGAGAGTATACAGAAAGCAATAATCATAAAAGGACAATTGCCAAACTATGTTTTCCCCTACCTCAAATTTCTATTCATTAAGAAAATGAATTGGCAAGCCACAGACTAGGAAAAAACATTCACAAAATAAATACCTGAAAAAACAGACTTATATATAGAATCCATAAAGAATTTTAAAACTCAATAATAAAATTATAAAGAATCCAATAAAGTGTGGGTAAAATCATTGAACACTTTCCAAAGAAGATGATTAAATGGCAAACAATAACAACAAAACCAAAACAGATGAAAGAATTCATAGCATCATTAGTTATCACAGAAATGCAAATTAAAAGGAGATACCACTACACATTTATTAGAAGGGCTAAAATTTAAGTCTAACAGTATCCACTGTTGGCAATCATATGAAACAATCAAACTCACACATTGTTTGTGGAAATATTAAATAGTACAGCCCTTTTGAAAAAATGTTTTGCAATTTCTTTAAAAGTGAGACATAGACCTACCTTATGACCCAGGAATTTCCCTCCAAAGAATTAAATCATGTATCCACAAATGATGGTATAAGTATGTTAATGATGCTTTTATTCATTATAGGCAAAACTGGAAACAATTCAAATGTCTATCAGCAGGAGAATTGTTAAACAAATTATGTTATATTTATATAATTGAAAACAGATTAAAAAAAGAAATTATTGCAACATATAGCAGTATGGATTAATGGCATATTGTGTTGAATGAAAGAAACCAGAAAAAAAAAAAGAGTGCATTCTGATTGTATGATCACATTTGGATAAGATTCTAAAACCAGGGTTGGGTATAGACTAGAGGGAGCCATGAGGGAAACTTCTGGGATGATGAAATTTATACCTTAATCTAGGTAATGTTTACATTAATGGATACTTTTGCCAAGGGTCATCATACTTTACAATTAAGATCTGCATTTTTCTGTATGTAAATTTTAATTCAATAAAAACTAAACTAAGCAAACAAAAATTTGTTAGAAAGGAAATGAGATATTGAGGATATAGAGTTATGAATCTGTGGAGTTGGGTTCCAGAGCCGGGACCTCTATTCTATAAATTCAGACATTTCCTCCTAATTTACAAAACTGAGAACTAGGCCAATAATGCCCTTATTCTAGAACCTTAGGAAGAGTCAAGAATTCGTAAAAGGAGGGGAAATAAGGAATTGATCTTGAAAAAATGTACTTGGAATTAATGTAAACTTTGCATGCTGGGGAACATTACCCACTGGTATAAGTGGAAGTGAAGCTCATTATTTTTGCATATTAAAATGATGCCTTTGCTTCAATTCTATCTCACTTTTGTCTATACCCATCCTCTTTTTATTTCTTTCTTATTTTTAAAAAAGATTTCATTTATTTATTTATCAGAGAGAGAGTGAGAGCGCACACAAGCAGGGGGACCGGCAGTCAGAGGGAGAGGGAGAGGGAGAGGGAGAAGCAGCCTTCCCAAGGAGCCGGGAGTCCGATGCCGGGCCCCATGAGGGGCTCCATGCGGGGCCCCATGCCGGGATCATGACCTGAGCCGAAGGCAGATGCTTAACCGACTGAGCCACCCAGGCGCCCCTATATCCATCCTATTTTTAAATAACTTTGGTAGTAATTGGAGGAAAGATATAAACTTTACCAATTTTCTTTAATTTGAGACTTCATATGACAAGAAAGACTCTACTTGAATTCTTTACAATTAATATAGTAATAGAGGAAAAGTACCTTCCTAGGTATCTTATTTTCTTTTTATATCTCAGTATCCTAAATGTTTATCTGAGATGTATTTATCGGGGTGCCTGGGTGGCTCAGTCGTTAAGTGTCTGCCTTCAGCTTTGGTCATAATCCCAGAGTCCTGGGATGGAGCCCCGCATCGGGTTCCCTGCTCAGCAGGAAGCCTGCTTCTCCCTCTCCCACTCCCCCTGCTTGTGCTCCTGCTTTCGCTATGTCTCTCTCTGTCAAATAAATAAATAAAATCTTGAAATGTATTTATCATTCCAAGTTTAAAAACTATATTATGAACTCCTTGTGGAACAAATTTTAAAATAGTATCTAAGGAATGAATATATAATTCATGACATTTTATTCCAAAATTAAAATTCAGTTATAATTTAACAACAAAGTTTCATTTTTTAACTTTATGGTGTGTGAAAGGTAAAAACACAGAGAAAGAAATGTGTTCAGGACTCTGGAAACGATTTTGCATCAGGAGGAAACTGTTGTTTATCTTCTTCCAGACATTTATGTGTAGTCAATAAATCATTTAATCTACTTTAAATTATTTTGCACAATAATGCCTAACTAATGTGGGGATAAGGTTAAGCCTTCTATTGATAAGTAGTAAGTCTGCTCATTAAACTTAATCCATTGTACTGTAAATGTCACCCCCCTAAGCTCTTCTCCTAATCAATAGCCTCTACTATCTTTCCCTGTCAGATGAGGTAAAGTCCACCTATGTAAGTATTGATTCAATTCCTACTATAAGGTGATAACATGCAGTTTGAGCATTTTGTAGTCTCTTTTAACCCAGACAGATGACTACATCTTATAACTATTTTTTAATTAAAGATTTACAAGTTTTAAAAATATGATGGATTCTTTTTGGCCATTTTAACATATTAACACATTTTTAGAAGGGTACTGTGTGTGTGTGTGTGTGAGAGAGAGAGAGAGAGATTCCTTTCAAAACATTTTCATTTTATTCAAAAGATATTTATATTATCAATATACTGCCAATTAGGATAGCATAGTATAGCTTTCATATATTTAAGAATATAAGTATTGTGAATTTGACTTTTGGCACATGGAAGGGATCAGACTTAATATAAACATTTCAATATTAGCTGTAATATTCAATATATAAAAGGACCTTTAGGCCCCCCGTTTTTCACATTAAGAAGTAGTCTGAGAAATTTGTTGGTCTACCAAGAAGGGTATAATTTCCAAAGCCCTCTTTAGAAAGGGCCAGACAATGAGAGAAATGGAAATATATACCAGGGATGGAACGAAGAGCACAGGGGATCAATAGACAGGGGATCACTCTCAGAAAAGAGAACATAGGCTTAGTAAAGAATCATCCTCACCCTTAGAATGGGGCAGAGAGTTTTTTACTCTTAACACTATTGATATTCTGGGATTGATAACTTTTTGTTGAGGGCGACAGTTCTATTCACTGTAGGATTTTTATCAGCATCCCTGTCCTCTACACACCATATATCAGTAGCACACACCCCTGATTTTTGACAACTAAGAATATCTCTAGTCACTGTCATAAGTCCTCTGAGAGCAAATCATTCCCCAGCTAAGAACCACTCGAATAAGGGAGATGAATGAGGGATATTTTCCCAGAAAGCTTTTAATAATACTATGGACCAGTGATTGCTATGCTTTCCATTCTTCCTCTTTTTAAATAGGATTACTTATTGCACTTCTGGTTTTTTTGCTTCATTGTATGTTGGGAATAAAAGGACCACATAACTTGTGGTCTACATGATCTAAAAACCTACCCCAGAGAAAGAAGTCAGCCCATGCTGTTGATTCCAATTTAGATTAAGTTCAAAAGCAAAATTATTTTATGGTGCTACAAATCTGAACAGTGGTTGCCTATGGATGGTGGAATTGACTGAAAGAGAATGCAAGGGAAGTCAGTGGATGATTGGAATGTTCTATTATCTTTTTTTTCTTTATTTTTTATTGTTATGTTAATCACCATACATTACATCATTAGTTTTTGATGTAGTGTCCCATTGGAATGTTCTATTATCTTAATCCTAGTTTTGATAACATGTTATATCTGTTTATTAAACTCATTAGATTACAATCTTTTTTAAAAAAAGATGTTATTTACTTATTTGTGAGAGACAGAGAGCACAAGCAAGAGGAATGGCAGGGGAGATGGAGAATCAGGCTCCCTGCTGAGTAGGGAGTCTGATGCCAGGCTCTATCCCAGGACCATGGGATCATGACCTGAGCTGAAGGCAGATGCTTAACCAACTGAGCCACACAGCCCCCTAGATTACAATCTTAAGATCTATTTGTTTCACTGAATTTTATCTTAACTAATTTTCTTAATTGTAATAATAAAACATTATATATGAGATTTCTAACTCATAGAACTTTGGGAAAAAGAAAACAAATTGATTAGTAAAACATAAAGACAGTAGGAGACAAAATAATAATGAAAAATAATAGTAAATTAAAAGAAAGCAAAATGACATGATAGAAATAATTCCAGATATACCTGTAGTTCTGATAGATGTAAATATGTTAAATGTAAAGATTAAAGCAAGAGAGACTCTTTGTATAAAGATACAATCCAACTCGTCTTTCTTTTACTTTTATTTTCCTGATCAATTCAGTGCTATAGCATTTAGGTGTGGCAGAGTACGGGAGGTGTCTTTAAGGAAAGGCGTCCATCCTACATGGAATGTTGGAGAAGCATAGGCAGGAGGGATTCCATAGGAAGAACTTGTCTGATAGGGGCTTTCAGAGACTGAGTGGTATGGAAAGGGCATCAAATGATGACTGACATCTGTCATGGGATGTCACAGACAAAACAAGATGAAAAGGGAAAGTGAGGGAAAGCTCTTTGTGGGCTATCAAAATCCTGCAGGGTGAAGAAGACATTAAATTCAGATGGTAGCCTAGTATTCAAATTGAGAGCCTAAGCAGGGTGAGGATGGGAGACACTGGAGAGCCTGAACAGGGTATCTGAGCCCAAGCAGAGAATACAGAGATATACATGGCTGGAAGGCCCCAAGCAGGTTTTCCAAATCTGAGCAGAATGAGGGATGCAGCCTAGCATGGATATTAGAGTCTAACAAGGAAGCAGCCTAACGGACATCACCTTCCTCAAGTATCACATTGAATATTATTGGCAATGGGGCAAAACAACAACAACAGTATGTAATACAATAGAAAACAAAGAGAAAAATACAGCATCACTATATTTCTGCTCATGATACATAACCTGAATCTAGCTATGTGAAAACATGAGACAACTTGGGGCGCCTGGGCGGCTCAGTTGGTTAAGCGACTGCCTTCGGCTCAGGTCATGATCCTGGAGTCCCGGGATTGAGTCCCGCATCAGGCTCCCTGCTCAGCGAGGGACCTGCTTCTCCCTCTGGCCCTCCCCCCTCTCATGTGCGCTCTCTCTCTCTCTCATTCTCACTCTCTCAAAATAAATAAATAAATCTTAAAAAAAAAAGAAAACATGAGACAACTCAAATTAAAGCATATTCTTCAACATATCTAGCTGTAAACTTCAAAGGATCAAGGCTATGAATGTTAAATTAAGACTGAATATTGTTCCACACTGTTCAAGGCATGATTTACAACTGGATCCTTTTGCTTATAAAAGACATTATTGGGACAATTGTCAAAACTTGAATGGGTTTCCAGAACCAGATAGTGGTAATGTATCTGTATCAATTTCCTAGTTTTGATGGTTGTATTATATTTCTGTAGGAGAATATAGCACTGTAGTATTCACAAATAATGGAACATCAGACTAGAATAGAATTAAATAAGCAAAAGGTCAAAGAGAGTTAAGACCTCAGGAAAAGTTTTCAGTATAAATGAGAAAAAAAGAAATTTAATCTATTGTAATAGGAGTATTTGCATTCTGTTTAGAAAAGACCTTTCCTTAAAAAATTGTGGTGTATAATTAACTAAATATGTAGCAAAAAATAAATAAATCTGAGCCACTAAGTTGCATCATAATCACAAATAAATTCCCTATGTGTTACAATTCCAGTACTACCCAGGCATCATCAATTCAGGCCTCAAAACATGGGCAACTCACGGAGGTGCTTTCTCATTCTTACAGGCATCTTTTTTCCTGATTTCACCACTTTGGAGGATTTATAACAAATATGCTTGCTGTTTTCCTAAACTTATCTGAAGAGGCTTTTCTTACTCCCTAGTGACTCCTTGCTATTTGGGATAGCTTTGTTCTATCAGTCCAAGTACTAGAGAATAAGCTCTTCCCTACAGACTTAAATCTACATACTCTGGGTTTTAATCATAAACTTGTACATATGTCTGTGCCTCCCTTATATGTCCTTAGACTTCAGTCCTTCTTGATTTTTATCATTTTGAATTAATTCTTTGTTTCTTGCATTGAGGTGCTCCTGTTGTTATTTACAAATTTAACTTTGTATTAAAAACTATGCGTGTGTGTGTGTGTGTGTGTGTGTGTGTGTGTATGTGTGTGTTTATGTGCCTGAAGCAGGTGGGAGATTTTGTAACAGCTCAATCCATATTAGTAAGAAATCAGTTATGTATTAAATTAAATACAGTTTCCTGTATTGTTTCTGTAATTTCTATTTATTTGAAAAAGGAAAGAGTGTTTGCAGTGTGTTCTAAGTCTATCAATTTCAAAGCATCCTATTAATTTTTGGTCGTATATTTGGATTATGTAGAGGTGGCAATTGCCAACTGTGCAAGAAAAAAATGACTTAAAAAGCTGAAAATGGAGAACATTTTATTGACTGATTATTTCTGAGAATTGGGGAAATATTACCTTGAAGTTATTTTAGTGAAGTGGCAACTCACCTTGGCTCACGAGATACCTGTATTTTCTGGAAGCAGTGGTTGAGAATTGCAACACAACAATTTATGCTTTATAGACTATATATATATTTTATAAAATAATAACTATATATATAGTTATTTCTTTTGCTCTTTACAATGATCTGTTGATGTAAGTATTATTTCTGCAAATTCCCACTGTAAGAGAATGTGGCAGAAAAGAAAATGGTTTATCTCAAATTGTTCTCCTAATGAACAGTAAAGAAATCATTCAGAGCTGAGAGAAAGAGGCTATGACCTTTCTACCCAACTGCATGACTTCCAAGCGTAAACCATACTCAGACTTCCTTCCTTCCTCCTTTTCTTTGTCATTCCTTTTTTTTTTTTTCCTTAATTTGGGTAACTCTCCTTTTAAGGAAGTTAAATGACTTTCTAATACAATCAGAAGAGTCATTTAGTAGTTTACTAAGCTGACTGTAGATTAAAAAGCAAGTCATACTGCCCTGAGACTTAACTGGTTATTAATGAGTACAATGTAGGTCCATTCAATAGAGTATTGAAAAGCAACCACATTTTCATTCTTCTTTAATCAATATATAACACAAAAATATTATCTGCCAGTAAGAATGGCCTTAGTCTATTTATTTTCTGTTTAATAACCATCCTTTAAGCATTGTATGAGGCAAAAGCTACATCTTTCTTCTTAATTTCTATTCTTTATGATAGACATGTTTTAATTTTTAAGAGAGAGAAAATGTCTATACAGATGAAAACTAATCACTACACATCATTTTCAAGGGAGAAAAGAATAGTAAATGCTCAAAAGACTAAACAGTGTTCTTGTTCCTTTCTGAATAAATATCTCTGATTATTCTTTCTGTGGTTGGCTAACTATATAAAACGTGATTACGCCTAATGCTCTATTGATGTATTGCAGGCTTAGGCAGAGTTAATGGTATACTTAGCTTGGGCCTGCTTTTCTTTCTTTTCTCATTTTCCAAACTGCATTGTGGCATAGCCCTTAGTCAATACAGCAGCTCCCTCCTGAGCAAGCATTAAATTGAACAGATGAATGGCAGCATTTTAAAGTAGATCTGATAAGCTAAACAGGCTTGTGGGTTTTAAAGAGGCCAGATCAGATAAAAAGAACTACTAGACACTTGAGAGCTGACATATTCCTTCTAAAAAAGAAAGGATCTTGAGAAATCAATTGGGCCATGGAGAATATTCTCCAAAAGATCAAATAGGGCAAACGAATGTTTCTGTCTCTAAAGAAATATATAATATTTAGTGGAAATATGCTTTCAAATAGTCAAACAGATTCATCATATTGTAATTTTATATAAAAGGAGTTGAGCCTAATACTTCTAAAAATGACTTTAAAATCTCTTATATTTTGTCAGCAATCTTAGACGTTAATTCTAAAAAAAAAGCATCCTGAAATATTTTCCATCATAGTAGGTGCCCAAAGAAAAAATTCACTCCTCAAAAAGTGAGTTCATAAATCATTTACTTTCTCAGTATTAGGAGAATGGAGTAGAATTTCCTGAAGGCTATAGGAGAGGTATGTGTGTGTGTGTATGTTTTAGAGTGTGTGTGTGTGTGTGTGCAAGAGAACAGAGAATTTCAACAGAGTATTGTATATTTGAAATTCAACATAATATTAACAGTCATTAGTTTTCAAAAGGAAGTTAAAAAAAAACCTTCTCTTTAATGATATTGATCTTTTAAATCTAACATTTTGTGTGAAAACTATTCCAAATTAGAACCATATTTGTCATTATCTAAATAAACTGTCAACCAATGGACTGCATCTGTTTATTAAACCATTTCTGTGATTCTTTTTATGATTACAAATCTATGTTAATTTTATGAACTAATTAAATGGAATAAGACTTTAAAAAAAATTGAAAGGAACGAACGAACGAAGGAAGGAAGGAAGGAAAGACCTTCAAGTGTTTAGTTCATTATGAAGCTGAAGAAAACCCCACAGTTTCCAGGAAATAAACCTAAATAGAGTAGATGTTAACTTAGAACCAGTATGTTGGGTGAGAACAATCACGTACCAAATTGGAAGTATATAAAAATCGTCACATTAGTGTCATGAGACATGGCCTAATTTGGTACAACTCTGTATTTTTTAAATGGCTACAAGCAAACAAATGCTGTATGACTTTAAACCAATTAAATAGGAAAGTGGAAATGAGTAATTACTCAAGGGAAATGAGTAATTAACAACTGAGCACATATGCTGATTGTTTTGGGTGCAAATTAATAAAAGTATATGCTCCTAGAGGGCAAGAACTATTTTAAAATTATTTTTATCCCCCAGAACATTAAGATCAGTGGAGTGTGGGAAGTTAATAATAGATGGCCAATAAACATGATTTAAATGAATGAATGGATATTTTTTTTTAAAGAATGACATGAAAACTACAGTAATGATAGAGAAAATGTTCTTTCACTTTTTAAAGTATTCATGTCTAGGGCGCCTGGGTGGCTTAGTTGGTTGAGCGACTGCCTTCAGCTCAGGTCATGATCCCGGAGTCCCGGGATCGAATCCCGCATCAGGCTCCCCGCTCACCGGAGAGTCTCCTTCTCCCTCTGATCCTCCTCCCTCTCATGCTCTGTCTCTCATTCTCTCTCTCTCAAATAAATAAATAAAAAATCTTAAAAAAAATAAAGGATTCATGTCTATTCTTTCTTCTCCCATGCACTTACTAATAATATATGATGAAATTGTTAGTTCTACTACAGTTTCTCTTTCCAGCCAGTCCTCTTAATACTTTCTACCTCTTTTCTTTCCTTGCTTTCTTCATTCTCCTCTCTCTGACATCTCTATCCCAGTTCCTGACGCAGAGCTCCCCAAACTCTTGGAATTTCCCAAGTGATAAGAAAGATAAAGGTGTCTTTTGTTAATTCTTAATGAATTAAGTTGAGTTTCTGTTAATGAGGTGACTGTTGTAAAGTCTCTAAGGATGAGGGGGCTTTTTGCCAGAGGAACCACCCCTGTGATTACAAGGTTAGAACTTTCAGCCTCATCCATACCCTCTGACCTCCAGACAGGGGAAATTAATTGCAGATTGACTTAATCAGTAGTGGCCAGTAAATTAATCAAACATGCCTATATAATGAAGCCTCCATAAAAATCCCTGGGTGTTCAGAGACCTTTCAGGTTGGCCAATCCTTGGAGGTCCTGGGATAGTGGTTCGCCTGGAGAGGGCTTGGAAGCTCTGAGCCTTTCCCCATATGCCTTACTTTCTGTATCTCTTCCATCCAGCTCTTCCTGAGTTGTATCTTTTTATAATAACTGGTCATCCAGTGTATAAACTGTTTTCCTGAGTACTGTGAGAAACTCTAGCAAATTAATTGACCCAATGAAGAGGTCCTGGGAACCTCTAATTTACATCTGATTATCAGAGGCACAGGTAGGCAATTGCAATTGCAATCACAAGATTGACATCTGAAGTGTGTCTGTGTCTGTGTGTGTTGGGGGGGTAGTCTTGTGGGGCTTTATACTTAATCCATGGAATCTAATGGTAACTCCACATAGTTAGTATCAGAACTGAATTGAATTGTAGGATACCCAGCTAGAGTCAAAGAATCGCTTGGTGTGAGAAAAAAGACAAAAAACAGACATCACACAAAGTATCAGAAGTAAGATATTCTGTGAGTAGAATGAGAATAGAGAAGAAAAACAGGAGTTTTCCTTCTCACATCTTTTAGTAAAAGCCTATCTATTCTACTCAAATTTCTTTAACCATCCAGTACGATATACCATACCACCTCCGTTCCCCAAAATAAAATCTCAGGAATTTAATATAAAGAGAATTTAATTTAAAGAGAACTCTATTTAATATAAAGAGAATTCCAATTACTAGCTTTGAGGTAGCTTATTTGGTCAATTAATTAGGATGCTGGTTGGTAGAGAATTTTGTCAGTCAACTATGTACACACAGTAAATACTGTTTCTTAGGCAAAGGTAACTTTTTTATATAGTTGTAAAATTCCATCATATTCCATTGCCAAAGAAACATTAAGAACTTTGTATAGCTGTATAAAAAGCAACTAATTTTTTAAAGAATAAACATTTTAAAGTCAGCAAAAAAAATAGCTTATAGAATGTTGCCATCTTATCTTTTGCTTTTTCTATGATGGGCAAATTATTTGGAATTGATTTTTCATCTAGATAGACCACTCATATTTGCCATTGTAGATTCTGGACTGAATTACTGTCTCTTTAATATGTTGCATGTTGCTTTAAATTTCTGGAGTCTACTTTCTTAATTTAAAAGGCCTAGATTTACATCACAGCCATGAGTAAGAGGTGTTAATTCTTGCTTCCTTTTCAGGCAGTTAGGGTACTCCATCTTCCCCCAACCATGTAGGGACCTGATAACTTCTTATTTTACTCGTTAAAAATTAATTAGTATCATGATTTTGTTCAATAGTGAAAGATCATAATTTGTCTTCCATAAAAAGATAAGCACAGCATATAGGAAATACTGATTGAAGTGTTCCCTAGTAAGTAGGTAAGAAGCAAGGGTCACAATATATTGTTATGTTCAAATATTTTGTTTGTGATTTCTTATACTTAAAAGACAACAGATTGAATGGCTAGAAACGAAAGGCTGTGGATAATGTTAGTAGAATAAATATGATGCTAGTTAACGATGTTATTACTTTTTCATTTCTTTTTTATGAAGATTATTCCAAAATATAGCATAAGAACCAAAATATACGATTGCTATTTATTTTAATGATTATCATAATAAGGAAACTAATAGATAAGGGAAGGACCAAAGAAAAATATTGAAAATATTGGGTACATCAAAATATTACTCTGGTTGTATTGCTCTCATTCATTCTAGGCTTGACAGAGAACATTCAATAATCAGAATTATCCATCTATCATTTTGACATTGCCCTTTGGAGAGTAATTAACAGTACTAATTTGTGTAATTTATTTAGCTCATCAGAAGGTTTCAGAACTCACATATGCTGTTGAATATCTGTGTATTTAAACTTTACATCTATGGATGCATTTTATTTACATTTTAGGCAACGTGATATGACTGGCATAATATTTTAAGAAGTTATTTTTTCAAAATGGAAATGAGTTTTTTCCCCAATTGTATTTTTTTTGAAAAAGCTTAAGAAAGGATTTTCAGCTTTTAAGTGAAATGAGTATTTTTTTTCTTTCTGTTATAGTGTGTGTAAGGCTATCTTTGCAAGGAATGGAACCAGAGAATTTAATAAGAAATGATGCACTGAAAAAAAATCTTTAGAAAGTCCAGAATAGTGTTATCCAATAGAAATATGATGTGAGCTACATATATAATTTTTTTAAGTTTGCAATCTAGGTTGTCAGAACCATTTGAAATTTCAAGAATTTGTTTTTATTTGAATTCCTATTTCATTTATTATTCTGCTTCTCAGAAATAATTTTGCTACTTTTTTGAATAAGATTGCTTTCCTTAGAAAATTAAGTTAATTTAGTAAATCGGGTCTTAACCATTATATGTTTCTTACCCTTTTGAAATCTTGCTTATACTCTTTTATCCTACCATTCCCTTTAATGTTCCCACCTCTGAAATTGTGCCCTTTCTTTTATGGGACTTTATAACCTCATATGACAAAATTTCAAATAGCCAAAATAGGTATTTTTGTATTCTTTGGGTAGATAACTAGTAGTGCAATTGCTAGATTGTAAGGTAGTTCTATTTTTAATTTTTGAGGGACATCCATATTTTCTTCCACAGTGTCTGCACCAGTTTGCATTCCCACCAACAGTGTGAGAGGGTTCTCATTTCTCCACATCCTCACCAACACCTGTTGTTTCTTATATTTTTGATTTTAGCCATTCTGACAGATGTTAGGTGATATTTCATTGTGGTTTTGATTTGCATGTTCCTCATGATAAGTGATGTTGACCATCTTTTCATGTGTCTATTGGCCATTGACGTGTCTTCTTTGAAGAAATATCTGTTCTTGTCTTCTCATTTTTAATCGGCTTATTTGTTTTTTTGTGTGTGTGTTGAATTGTATAAGTTCTTTATATATTTTGGATACTAATCCTCTACTGGATACGTCACTTGCAAATATGTTCTCTCATTCAGTAGGTTATCTTTTAGTTTTGTTGGTTGTTTCCTTCGCTGTGCAGATTTTTATTTTGAAGTAGCCCTGATAGTTTATTTTTGCTTTTGTTCCTTGCCACAGGAGACATACCTGGAAAGAAGTTGCAATGGCTGATGTCAAAGAAGTTACTGCCTGTGTTCTCTTCTAGGATTTTTATGGTTTCAGGTCTCACATTTAGATCTGTAATTCATTTTGAATTTATTTTTGTGTATGGTATAAGAAAGTGGCCCAGTTTTATTCTTTTGCATGTTGCTGGGTTGGACTTTAGACTAATCAGTCATTTCCCTGTCATTTTTACCTTAGGGAATTATTTAATTTGCCTGGGCTTCCGAGAATAATAGAATAATAACCTCACTTACATGATTGCTTTGAATTAAATACACACATGCACATGCACACACACATTATGTAAAGTACATTTAATAATACATGACACCTGCTTATGGTATAGTACATATCAGCTGCATGTTTTTTATCTCATTAATTACAAAGACAGTTTGTAAGTTCTATTATTAAAACCGAATCTTTCTTTGGTAAAAAGGATTTGAAGAATAGATATAAAAGAAAATTTGTCTGCTGATAAATACACCCACAATTCTGATGGTTCAGATGAAGTAATTATCAACTTGACTCGATCAAATTTATTCTCATATAATATGAATATCTTTTTCTTCTTTAAATAGTTATTAAGACATACTTTGCTTTCTATTTGGGATGTTTTCTCTTTCTTCAAGTACCCAAATTTGAGAAAAAAAAGTCAATAATTAGATAAATTGATCTTTACTAGAAATAATTTAAAAGACTAGTTGCATTTATTTCAGCATCAGTATGGTATAGAAATAAATTTAAACTGTTTTAATAATGCATATGAAAAATATAGTAATATATATATTTTATATCATATTTCAATCTAGTTCTCTATTTTAGCCTGATGATATGCTAGCTGGCATGAAAATGGACATTTTCATAACTTTTTATTTAGAAGAAGAGTAAAGGTCAAATTATATTGGTAATGGACTAATATTCACATATATTTAAAAGTGTGAAGAAAGAGAGCTAGCATGTATGCTCTACATTAAATTACACCTCTTTTTAATTCAAAAAGTTTTTTTGGTTTCAATGAATATGTACATTTACCCTTGTAAACACATTTTAAATCTCCTATTTTTAACTAGTTACTGCTTATAAATATATTTAAAGAGTTGAAGTCTTCATAATTACAGAACTAAAATCTTTATGCCAGTGGTTCTTTTTAAATTAGAGTAAGGTGTAGTCATGTAGGTGGAAAGGGTACATTAAGCCAAGGTGTCTGAAGGTGGCCCAAACATGTTCAACTCTTTCATTTAATATATAAATGAGAAAAGTAACCTTGAACTAATTAAGAGCATAGAGTCTCTCTGAATCCGTCCTTGGTAAGATACCCTGAATCAAATAACTTGCTCAACCAACTGAAAGGGCTACAGTGTCCCTTGCTCTTTGTAGTAAAGTCTCTTTTTTATTATTTATTTTGTTTTGTTTTGTTTTTTAGAGATTGAGAGATTTGGAGGTAGCGGGAGAGGGAGAGAGAGTATCTTAAGCCAGTTCTATGTCTGGTGTGGAACCCAGTGCAGGGCTTGATTCCATGACCTTGAGATCATGACCTGAGCTGAAATCAAGAGTCAGCTACTTAACTGAGTGAACCACCCAGGCAATCCATAACGCCTCTTTTTAATTATGGTAAAGGAATGTATATATTTCAATTGTGTCTGTGGCCACTAGACCATTAAGCATATCGCTATTCTGTTTGGACAACAGATTTTTAAATTTGGTGTTAAAGACACATTTTCTTTTAATTCTGGATTTAGAATATCAAGGTTTTCTCAGTGCCTCTATTTTTTTTAAGGGAATTATAATAGTACTTACTTCGTAGGGCTGGTGCAAATAGTAAATGAGCAAATAGAGGCCCAGTAAGTGGAATTGTGATGAGCACATTTTAAGGGCTCCAGTTGCTTTTATTATTATCAGTATTGCTGTGATTATTATCCCATTTACAAAAATGACCCAGCTAATAATTATTAGAAAGGAAACACTAAGTAAAGGTAAATTCAAACTGCATAAAATGACTTTATAATACTAAGAGTTTCAAACCTATATTGTTTGAATAGATTAAGACTATGAAATTATAAATATCTATTTTCTATTTTTCTTTCTCAATTAATAATGATTTATTTCTATGGAAAATTATAATAAAAAATCAACAAGATTTGTGATTGTTGATATGCAAATGTCTTTATTTAAAACAATAGCTCACTTTAATGTGCTAAATTACAGCCCCATATTCTTACTTGGAAAACATATTTCTGAGTCCTTCAAATACATACAAGATAGAAATATGTTATTTTCACTTATTGCCAATAAATAATCTTGTTTTCTATCCTAAAATTAAGAAAAAAATACAATAGAGTGTTTCTCATCCAGTAACTCCTATTAGGATAAAAAGCTTTATCAAAATCACTTGAAATCCATTAAAAAGCACTCTGTTTTCTGTAACTCATGTTCAAAGTCAAATGATAGACAGAGGTGCCAACCAAATGGAGACAAAAATTTTGGCTTTTTTTCTGGATAAACATTTTGCTTACAAACATGTCACCTCTTAACTAGATACATATCTAGACAGTCCCTGGCAGAATTGGATAATCACAGGCTTACTGCATAACCTTATAGATTTAATGGTGTCAGGAAGAAAGTCCATGCTTGCTCTAGGAAGTTCAACAAAAAATGTAGAGAGAAGGGCTGATCTGCCTAGGTTCAGTTCCTTCCCTCCATCAGGGTAGTCACATCTTGTCCCCTGGGTAAGAATGACAGAGAACAGCAAAAGGGCAGAAATATGGCTCTTCAAAGGGTTCTGGGCAGAAAATATGAAGCAGAGGAAAACCATACAATCCAATAAAAAAAATATATCCAATGAGGGCACCTGGGTGTCTCAGCCAGTTAAGCATCCAACTCGATCTCAGCTCAGGTCTTGATCTCAGGATCATGAATTCAAGCCCTGTGTTGGGCTCCATGCTAAGTGTGAATCTTACTTAAAAACAAATACATGTATACATAATGAATACAATCAAATAATTTTATTAAAATAGGTACTATCAGGCGCCTGGGTGGCTCAGTTGGTTAAGCGACTGCCTTCGGCTCAGGTCATGATCCTGGAGTCCCGGGATCGAGTCCCACATCGGGCTCCCTGCTCAGCAGGGAGTCTGCTTCTCCCTCTCACCCTCCTCCCTCTCATGCTCTCTGTCTCTCATTCTCTCTCTCAAATAAATAAATAAAATCTTTAAAAAAATAAAATAAAATAAAATAGGTACTATCTTTATTTAGGTTTTTTGATTTATGTTTTGTGAAATTTCTAGTAATTTATGGTTTCCTTAAAAAGGTATTTTAAGTCACAGTGTTAAAAAATTAGCACTGATAATCACTAATTTTCACTCTGAAACACAATCTTGCCTTAAATTTTCAGAACATTATTTTTTATAAAGTGTATCACTTCATATCTAGCCACAACTCTCAAACATGTAGACTCAGGAAAGCAAGATTTAAAAATCAATAATTCCTTTGAACCTTTATAAGATTTTTTTTTTTTTTTTGCAATGCCAGGAAATAAGACAAGACATACTGGCTTTCACTTTCAGTAATCAGAAAATAATAGCATAAATTAGTAAGTAACCCCTGATTTAACAGAGTTATGTCATGCTTCTCATTGCAAGGTCCTTGTTTAGTAAGGCAAAACTCTATTTTCCATATTAATGGTTCTCAAATGGTGTGATTCCTGCCCGCCCCCCCCCCCCCAGAAGATATCTGGCAATGTCTGGAGACAGTTTTGGTTGTCATAAGGGTTTGGGGGTTTTGCTACCGGCATCTATAAAGTAAAAGCCATGTATATAGCCATAAATCCCCCAATCACACAGTAGCCCCCTTCCTAAATAATCATCTGCCAAAAATGTCAATAGTGCTGAGTTTGAGAAACCCTGTTCTAGATGAATGTCACTTGACTTATCAAGGTTTGTGTTAGAAGGGATTTGCAGCTTTTTTAAAAAAAATGTTTATTTTATTTTATTTTTAAGTTTTTCTTGAGGAGTCCTCTTTATTTTTTTCCCCTCTCTTTTTAAATGTAATCTCTACAGCAAATATAGGGCTTCAATTCATGACCCTGAGATCAAAGTTGTATGCTCTATGACTGAGCCAGCCAGGCACCCCATAGTGTTTATTTTTAATCCTAGTTGATCATTTACTGATGTGTACTTTCAACTTTTTCTTTATCAGGTGAAAAAATATTCAAAGATTATTACCAGCCAGTGAATCAATGCACTACACGCAGTGAATTTGTGTTCAACAGAGGCATGATAGCACAGAAAGTTTAGATAATATATATCTAGGATGGCCAAACTAGTAACTAGCAGGTTCATGTTTAAGACTTAAATTTATCTGACTACAAAATCCATATACTTTTCATGATGCTGCACTTTTCAAAAGTTCCTAGGTGCTCAAATTTAGTGTTTTTCATTAGTGTGTTCATTATATACCGTCAATATTTTACATCCCATCAAATAAAACTCCAGAGAAAATAATAGATAGACTAAGCTTTCAAATAGAAAAATGAATAAAAACAAACAGACCTTAGCACTCATTTAAGATAAGTTTGTCCTTGAGATGTTTTCATCGAGTTAGGAAATACCTGGGGCTATTTTAAAATGGAAAATATTTTTCTCAAGTTTTTTTTATAGTTGTTTTCATTAGGTGACAGTAAAACAATTTTCTGATCTATGGCATCATTTAGACCAAGATACACTATGATTCTTTTTCTAGCAAGAGCAACATTTTTCCCCCTTATAAAATATGTTCTTAACTTAAAAATAATTTATTAAAATGAAACCTATAAGTAATACCCTGCAAAATTTTTTTGTGTTAATGAAAGAACAAGATTTTTAAAAATTCCTTGCCAGTTTTATTTTCAAATTCTATAAATCATTTTGTTTCTGAAATAAATCATGAATTAATTAGGTATGAAAAAAATTATAAAATACATTCCCTGCTTTTAGGCAATATATGCCAACTGGAGATACTAAATGTTATCACTAAGATAAACTTGGAAATATAGGATTTCATAAGAAGTTCACTGGATTTACATTCAGAGATGGATTGAAAACCAGGTTCTAACATTTATTAACTGAATGATCATGGACACATATTTCAAATTTCTCGAAACTTTGTTCTGTTATCTGGAAAATAAGCATAGTAACGTTTGCCAAATAGTTTGGCTTTTGAAGAAATAAGGTAAAATATAACTGAAATTTCTTTGAAAAGTGGCATACTCTCTAAAGCATATCAATTATGTTTGGATCCTAAAAATAAATTGGAAAAAATACATCAACTTTTATATTTATGATTACAATCTTGAGGTCGTGAAGGCCAGGGGGGTTGATATCAATGGATAAATAAAAAATAATAAAAACCTAATGAATAATTACAATCATCTCTAAAAATTCAACATTGCATTAACTAAAATACATGGATTTAGATATACATATTCATTCCCCTTGAAATGTATATATTTTATATTCCACCTAAAATATTAAGGTGATTATAATTTTTAATTATTTGTATTAATAAGAAAATCCAGAAAGTAGCTTAATATAAGATAAAGTACAGGGATGTCTGGGTGGCTCATTTGGTTAAGCGGCTGACTTTTTGATTTCAGCTCGCTGGTCATGATCTCAAGGTCCTGGGAAAGAGCCACACCTCAGTCTCCGCACTCAACAGGGAGTCTGCTTGAGATTCTCTCTCTCTCTTGCCCTCTGCCCCTCCCCTCCACTCTCTCACTCTCTCAAATAAATAAATATGTAAATAATATAAAGTATAAGCATTAATATTTTTCTTTATATTATCAAGGATTTAGAAATTAAAAGGAAGAAATACACATTTTACAAAAGGATAAAACTAAGCCCATTTAAGAATAAATGTTTGAAAAAGTACACATTCTTAATATGAAAGCTGAAAACTTTTTCTAAAGAGCATGATAGAAGTTCAGAACAACAGAAACATGTACTGTGATATTGGGCAGGCAGAGGTAATGTTTTGAAGTGACTATTCTGAATATTAGTAGGAAGTGCCATCAGCAAAATGGCAGGATAGGAGTTTCCAGCTCTCATCTCTTCACAGAGACCCTGATTTTGACAATTACCCACAGATGAAAGTACCTTTCTGAGAACCCATGAGTTCAAGGGAGAGTCCCAAAAGCATGTTGAAGGAAGAAACCAAACAAACAAGGACACTTTGAAGAGGATAAGATGATCAGTTTTACTTTATTCTTGTCACTTCTCCCCTAACACTGCACAGCTCAGTTCTGGGACAGACTCCGTTGGCCTGTGACTTTTCCCACAGGGTAAAGTAAGAGTGCTCAGATGAATGGATACAGATTTGGTACATATACATGAAATATTATTCAGCTTTAAGAAATAAGGAAATCCTGGGCACCTGGGTGGCTCAGTTGGTTTAAGTGACTGCCTTCAGCTCAGGTCATGATCCTGGAGTCCCGGGATCGAGTCCTGCATCGGGCTCCCTGCTCAGCAAGGAGCCTGCTTCTCCCTCTGGCCCTCCCCCCTCCCATGTGCTCTCTCTCTCTCTCTCTCATTCTCACTCTCTCAAAATAAATAAATATATCTTTAAAAAAAAGAAATAAGGAAATCCTGCTCTTTGGGACAACATGGATGAAACTAATGGTCATTATGGTAAATGAAGTAAACCAGACACAGATAAATACTGCATGATCTCACTTATATGTGGAACCTAAAAAAGTTGAACTCATAAAATCAGAATAGAGTGATGGTTGCCAGGGGTTAGGGATTGGGAGAAATGTGGAGATATTGGTCAAAGGGTACAAAGATTCAGTTACACGGGATGAATAATGTGAATCGGTTCAAACTTTTGGAAAGCATTTAGAAAAATTATTAAAATTAGAAAAGCACATATAAACATTTACCTATCTATTATATTGTATGACTTGATCCTTTGAAAATAAGTTCACTTTTATTTGAGACTCTATGTGTGAGGATTTCCCATAATAACTAAAAAGAAAAAAAATACAAATACAATGTATATCCAAATATAAAATATCAAGGAAAGGCCTAATACATTGTTTCATCTACATCATGGAGTAATATGCAAATGTCCAAATGATCACCAGTGCATTTTGTTTTCTTCTTTTTACCTTAAAATTTTTGTTTTTTTCCCCCTGCTTTTTTATCTTAAAAAATATAAACCAACTTTAATTTTCCCAGCTCCACTTCTTAACATCCTTTGCCAGAATCCTGCTTCATTATTGTTATCATTTGTTGCTTTTTTTCTCAAAAATGCTTTCCCACTGTTGCTGATCATAAGCCTTCCCAAACTTATGTTTCCTTCATCCAAAAAAAAGTCAAAACAACAAAATAAAGCAATAAAACTTCCCTCTAACATTTTGTTACGTCAAACTGAGCTTCTCCCTCTCTCCATTACCTTTCAGCCATGCTGGCTCTCTTCAACTTATTACCCATTTATTCATAAATTTCCAGAGATCAGTCCCAACTTTGCTAAAAGTCATCTCTCATATATCCATAGAGTTCTCCATGATACCAAATCCAGTGACTCTGCCAATCCTCATGATCTTTAACCACTATGCATATGACATGACTGATCATATAAACCTTCTGGAAATGAGGGCATATGGACCAGGGCCTGGGTAGTAGGGATAGAAAAGAGGAAACACAGTGTAGAAATATTAAAGTGCTAAGCCATGATTGATTGATTGCTTGGATGAAGGAACTTGATGCCTGCCTGAATATCAAATATTAAGGAGAAGAGTTATGTATATCTGCTCTTATGGCAGCAACAGAATTACACCTTATAAGAGAAGAATAATATTTATAGGGAAATGATGAGGCACTTGCAAAGCCAGCTTTGGGATAATTATAGCATGTTGTATCTGTAGGATATGAGTCTAAAGATCATTGCAAAATATGATAACATCTATGAAATGTCTAATAGAGTGAGGTGAAAATCGCCAGGGATGGTCTCTGGGAATACCAAAGTTTTAGAAATACATAGATGAAGAGAAACCCATGGGAAGAGGGGAGATGAATGGAGAAATTGAACTATTTTTTACTTGCTTCTCCCTAGCCACTTCTCATCCAAATCTGCACCACCTTATACCCAGAATCAAAATCTGAGGACCAATTTCTATCCTTGCTCTTTGGCCTCCCTTTGGCTTTGGCCAAAGGAAATTAGATAGAGGGAGAAGAATGAAGTCCAGAAGTTTGTTTCTGTGGCATCCTTCTTGACTTGTCACAGTATGTTGTTGGTTGTTATTAACCTCACTCTCCCCAGCTGATAGTAGTCAATGTTGGGAGCGTGGGGACAAGTGAGGTTCCTTACCATTTCCTGCTGTTTTGCTTTTCCTTTTTAATGGAAACTTTATTAAATTATTCTCAGTTGTACCATTGGAATGTGCCATGTGTTTTTGCCAAGACCCAGATTGGTACAGGGGTATGGGAAGAACAAAGTCCATGGTATCATGAGAGGCAAGAAAGGATGTTCAAAAAGGTTCTTGTGATGTGTATGACTCCACCGTGTGTAGGGGGTGGTGGAGGGAATGACCCAGAGTGATCCATCAAGATTTGGAAAATATGGTAAAAATCATAAGAATGCAGGATGAAATTTTATGCTGGTTAGGGATAAAAATAAACATATATTGGCAAAAAAGGAAAAAAAGTGTCCATTTTCTATTTAATTTAGGTCAGCAACCATTAATAAACTCTTATTTTTATTCCAGGAAACAAAGGACATCATCTGAAGTATACTTGGGGGAGAAATTATAGAAAGAAGAGACTAGGGTATCACAATATGTTAGTACCATACTTCACTTGAGCTTGGCTGCATCTGTACTTAATCATGTTTGAGAAAAATAGAAGCATTGGACAGAGAATTTTTATTGATATATATTCTGAACAAACATGCTTTTGTTTAGCTTATGAAGCCTTAACTTTCATTAAAGCCATACAAATACTTTAGCATCGATAGACTATCCACAGACATAGTAGGTAAGAAACTGGCGACTTTTAAATCCTGCCCTTGGTGTGCTCACTTGACTCATAAACTGAGGTTGCAAATATCCAAAGTGAAATGGACTTTGCATGGTTATTAGAAACAATACTAATAACTCCTGGAAAGCTAAGACAGGAAAATATACCTAAGAACATGGCAAACTTCCAATGGATGATGAGTGTAGAGAAAAGTTAAATAAGCAGAGAATAATAAGCCTGACATTCTCAGGAGTGTAGAAGCTAGAGTAATTAGCCAGTCAGAAAGAGTCAGTTGCTGCCATCTCCCCACAAGTGCCCACCATTTTTCAAGGGTTTGGTACATCTGGGGATTCTGATAGCTGAGCCCTGTATCCAATTTAGAAAGAGCATCCCTAATGTTAGCTGAAGGCAGTGGAGTAGAAATTTATCACTAAAGAATGGAATATGTGCCTTTTGGCTGAAAGCTGCTTAGAGGAATGCAATTTGTGCAGTATAAAAGTGCATGGAAATCCTAGTTGTATTTTTCTTTAAAATTGTGAAAAACTTTCAATGCCTTTAGGGACAGAAACCCTAAGCCATTCTTAGAAAAATAGGAACCATTGTAAAGAAGAACACACATTTCACAGGAACATTCACAAAATTGCTCACTGTTCTGTTTTTTATTTTATAGGCCATGCCACCTGGAATTTTGTAACTCCACAAAACTTCAGGCTCCCTGTATTTCCACCCAAGTTTCCATGGGCAGCATGTTCTTTCTTACTAAAGTTCAAATCCAGGAGTATCTGCTGGGCAGAAGCTATTCTGCTTGGGAAACAAGCAGAATCAAGGACTATAAGTAGATATTGTGTTAATCAAAATACATTTAACATGATTTTGAAGAGACCTCTGCACCACTCAGTCTTTTGGGTTTGAATTAGAATTCATGGCCCACGGGGCGCCTGGGTGGCTCAGTCCTTAGGCAGCTGCCTTAGGCTCAGGTCATGATCCCAGGGTCCTGGGATTGAGCCCCACATCAGGCTCCCTGCTTGGTGGGAAGCTTGCTTCTCCCTCTCCCACTCCCCCTGCTTGTGTTCCCTCTCTCGCTTTGTCTCTCTCTGTCAAATAAATAAATAAATCTTAAAAAAAAATAGAATGCATGGCCCATGAATGAAGGGAACAAGAATGGAGAGAGAACAATGTCTGGCATTTAAAGTCCGTGCAAGTAGCAGAGTGTTTTCTTTCTAAATAAAATGAGTTAAACTTCAAATTAGCAAAATAGTTTGAAACATACAATTGCACTGTACCAAAACGAAAATTTTATCCCTTGATTAACAAATATCGTTGGTGGCTACTCTTCTATATTCTTGAGAGAAGAAAGAAGTATATAGGAAATGGTTAAATAGGTAAAGGGGTAATGGTGAAACTTCTGGTAAAATGCTCTATGTTTTAGAGGAGCAGGGAGCCTTCTAGATGCCCCTAAAGTTACAGATGTGCACAGCAAACTTTTCTTCTTTTTCTTGGAGGGGTTGAACATGCCATTGTGGTCCACTCCTCTGAAGGGAAAGATATGGGAAGAACATTTCTGTCTTCTGTTCACAAGTCACTCACTTTCCACTCATTCCTTCTTAGAGAACTTTTCCTTTTATCTGGGAGACAGGACTGAACATGCACTGCATGCCCATTGCAAATTGTCCTTTGCAGAGAGCTTGTCTCGGGGCTCAACCACTAATGCAACGTAGGGGTCTTTCAGGGGACTTTCCTGTTACTCAGAAAATGAGTAAAATTTGGGATCCCAGCAGGTCATTTTGAAGTCTAATAGTCCTCAAGACGTGTTTTACATTATTTCATTAGTAATGGATCTGATATTTAATCTCTACCCATCTGATTCCCAAATTTTATCTGTCAATTTGTTTAGAAGTTGTCACAGGTTTTAGGGTCTGAACAATTATCACTCCTAAAATTCAAACACTTCCCACTTAATGTCAATCACGTTTTTTTTTTTTCCTATAATTTCTAAAAAGGATTCATGCCACTTGCCTGGGGGACACCTTGGTGGCTCAGTTGGTTAAGCATCTGCCTTCAGGTGAGGTCATGATCTCAGGGTCCTGGGATTGAACCCCCCGTGGGGCTCCCTGCTCAGTGGGGAGTCTGCTTATCCCTCTGCCCCTCCTCAGTTGCTCCCGCTCTCCTCTCTCTTTCTCTCAAATACATAAAACTTTAAAAAAAATTCATGCCACTTGCCTAATTTAATCAATAACTATTAAGAATAGAATGCCGATTTCATAAAATTCCATCACTACAAATCAGGATATTTCATAGAGTTGATCACTTCATTTATTTCATTTTCCTCATGTTGGATAGGCCTTTCTTGATTATGGAGAGTGTTCCACCACAAATAAAAGCTCAATAAGTTTTGCTGATTTATTTTAACAAGTGCAGTGTATTTTTCCTTGGCCAGCAAAGCTATTTATTTAGATAAAATATTAACACAAGGAGGAAGTCAACACTTAATGATTCAAGCATTTCCATTGTTAATGTGCATAAGGAAATACAAAATGCAAATGACTAAACTATAAAATGATTTTGTCTTTACCTGATCAGGAAAAACTACTGCATATAAACAAATGTGTAAACTGAGTAAGCATATAGCCTATTGCCATATTTCTGCTTTTTTATATTAAGTCAAAATCTGATTCACATAGGAATTGTATAATACTGTGTTAGGAAAACAATAATGTATCAACAGTTACAAAAGAAAATCTGATAGTGCCCAAATAATGACCTTCTGTGTGTATAATTTTTTAAGTTGAAAGGCTCTTTGAAAAATGACATTTGTGGGGCACGTGGGTGGCTCAGTCAGTTGAGTGTCTGCTTTCCGCTCAGGTCATGATCGCAGGGTCCTGGGGTTGAGTCCCACATTGGGCTCATTGCTCAGTGGGGAGCCTGCTTCTCCCTCTCCTCCTTGCTTATTCTCTGTCACTATCTCTGTCTCTCTCTCTCAAATAAACAAATAAAATCTTAAAAAAAAAGAAAAATGACTTTTGCTATTCATTGTAGATTCCATGAGAGAGTCTAGGTTTGCCAAAATCATTTCAATGAAAAACAGTAGCAATTATGTTGCCATAACCTCATTTATTTAACACACACACACATATACACGTTAGTAAAGATTAGGTCTTTTTTTCTAATCCCAAACCAATAATATATTTGTCTTCTTCCTTTTTTTTTAAGATTTATTTATTTATTTGGGAGAGAGAGAGAGGGAGGGAGGGAGGGAATCTCAAGCAGACTCCCCACTGAGTGCGGAGCTGGAGGCGGGGCTCTATCTCATAACCCTCAGATCATGACCTGAACCAAAATCAAGAGTCAGATGTTTGACCAACTGAGCCATCCAGGCACCCCGTATTCTCTTTCAAACAATACATCTTGCCACACACTTAAAATCTGCAAATAATCTTGCCATAACCTGGTCCCTGCACAATGTACAAATACTCTGTTTTTTTACAAGAAGACACATTTCACTTTGTGACACCAAAGGGCACAGTACTTTTTTTTTTTTTTTTTTAAGTATCATGACTGCAACTAGATATCCAATCACAGGAATAATGGGAGATCCAGGGGCTTTTGCCCACCGAAAGCGTTCATGAGTCAATTGGAGGAGAATTTCATTAACACACATAATTGAGTAGCAGAATCATTTTTTTTTTTTTTTTACATTTCAATGTCTCACTTATCCTTTCCTTATTCTTTAAGGGAATTAAAACCTTGCATCCAAAATTTTTAGGAGGCCTAACACAAAATGGCCCTCACATGCTTGTAAACTATGGTTTCATACAACAATTGGGAAACAGAGTCTCTACCTCTGTATCGCTCCTCTGTCTTTCTCTAAGCTTGTCTAGCCATCCACTCTTCCTTCCTGAACGTGATTTCTCATGTTGAGATCTTAACTCATCTCTTGCCATTTTTCTACTTCACTCTTTCTTCACAATTCATGTTACAGTAACAAAGACCACATTACAGTCACAGAAACTCTTAATTTGAGTCCATCTACACAGACGTGTTTGCCTTTTTTACCCGTCTTTCTTCAATTCCTAATTACACTTTCAATTTCACTTTAAATGATAATGTCTTTGAGGAGCCATCTCTTAGAGTCTCCCATCCTGTAGGTAGAAAGTTGACAGTTAAAATACACGATGCAGAGTTAAATTTTAATTTTAGATAAAGAAGGAATAATTTTTTAATGTAAATATATTCCACATGCTGCTCAGGTATATCCTTTGTGGATAAACATCTAGGGGGAGGGGGAGGGAAGAGAAGAAGAACCCCACGATGAATGTGAGCTTGTGAGCAGAATAGGGGCTAAGGAGCATTATTTAATTGGTTTAATGTGAAGTAATTTTTAAAATACAGTACAATGGCATCTCTAACTAAAACTTTGGACTACAAAGTGGCTTTGTTTTCCTTGACCTTAAAAAACCAGGCGCTTAGGCACTTATTTTTAGAAAAATCCATCCATTCCCCTGCCTTCTGTGAAATCTGTTTTGAATTATATTTGTAAATAATCTAACCCAGTTATACTGTATTCTGGTACAAAAGACTGGGTTCATACAGGTTGACTAGTAACTGAAGAATGGAGGATTTTAAAAGCCATTACTATTAAGCAGCTAGAGCGAAATTTCACTCCTGCTATGTATACAGAATGAGGACAGAATCATTTAATCAGAGTAAGGAGATACACACTCAGAGGTTGATAAAATGTTAACATTATTGGAGGGAAAATGATATTTCATTCAAATGGGCTCGTGTAACTGCAAATCACAGGACATAAAAAACATTTTCTTTTTTTTTAATTTAACCATGGTGTTTGCCATTCACCAATGTAAGAGCACATGATTCCCTATTAGTTTTATTAAGTCCAGACCAAGTAAAACCTAATATTAGCTACAGCTTATTTTCCTTAAAAAATATTTTAAATATTTTCTTAAAAACACTAAGTATAGTGATGAATCAGATCACAAAAGTGTTCATTCTTCATGATATTTTTAGTTTTAGTTTTAGTTTTTTTTTATTTGAGAGAGAGAGAGACAGCAGGAGCAGGTAGAAGGGGAGGGGCAGAAGGAGAGGGAGAAGCAGGCTTCCTGCTGAGCAGAGAGCCCAACGCAGGGCTTGATCCCAGGATCCTGAGATCATGACCTGAGTGGAAGACAGATGCTTAACTGACTGAGCCACCCATGTGTCCCTTCATGATATTTTTATAAGGCATATATATATTTTACATATACATATATATCACACACACGAGAGAAAAATGTTAAAATAATGATATTAAATAATCAGACACATATACAACACAATATCATCAGCTGTTTTGGTGGTTATCTCTGGTTGGAAACACAGAACATAGATAACTTAATTTTCTTCCTTGCTGAATAGGATATACTAAATATTCTTTAATAAACGTATCTTCATCAGGTAAAAAGAAAAACACTTTTTAAAATAGTTATACTTTTAAAGATTTTTTACCTTTTATTACTTCATAGTTTTCCATAGGCTCAAGTAAATACAGGCTCTATTGAGCTGCATATTGCTTAGAAAAATCTAAAATGCAAGACCAGCTGGATGATGAAACAGCATTCAAGGCACTGATTTGTTTCTTAATAAGCTACATACCAGTCACCTCTTGAGTGAAGAATTGGTCAAATGTACCTTGCTTGCTATTGTTATTTATATCTTCAAGGGAATATGTTTAACATTTTCCCCAGGGTCCTTCCCTATAGTTACTGATGATTTCAGCCATTCATTGGCATATGCACACACGCTGAACTAAAATATACCTGGGGAGAAATCTCTCACTTTTAAAAAGGAGTAGATTTGTTGAAGAAAACACTGCCCTACAGCCTGTGTGCTGAGAAATTAATCTTTATGAACACACAGAAATCCCCGCTGTGTAAACGAGTACTCAGGGCATAAAATATGGAAAATAACCTGAACTTCATCATCACCACTCAAATATTTCCCCATGTTTATCTATTGAAAATTACATAGCATGTCTAATCGAGCACTTTCTAAATCTATAAAATATTATGCAGTTTTAAGTGAAGTCACTTTTGCTGAGATGAACTACCATGTGGCAAAACAAGAACATAAAAATCCATCCAAAAAGGCTTTATGAAATAAATCTATTAGAAAATGTATTACCAAAAGGTGTATTACTAAGGGGTAAGCCAGGCATACATAAAATTTAAATATAACCAAGGGGCGCCTGGGTGGCTCAGTCGTTAAGCATCTGTCTTTGGCTTGGGTCATGATCTCAGGGTCCTGGGATCGAGCCCCGCATTGGGCTCCCTGCTCCGTGGGAAGCCTGCTTCTCCCTCTCCCACTCCCCCTGCTTGTGTTCCCTCTCTCGCTGTCTCTCTCTCTCTGTCAAATAAATAAATAAAATCTTTAAAAATATATATATAAAACCAAAATTATTATTGTGTGGTCCTATCACATTGTAAAATACTCAACAAACACAATATTCATATACACAAGTATTTTTAATAACTCTCACATGTACTCACATTTTAATACTCACACACTCTAGTGTGATAATGAACAGAACTTCCTCAAGTACATTTGTTTCTTCCACACCAATTGTTTAAGTTAAAATGAGATGCAAAATAAATGATTTGTATAAAAACCTTGAAGTCCATGGGCGCCTGCGTGGCTGAGTCGGTTAAGTGGCTGACTTGATTTCAGCTCCGCTCACGATCCCAGGGTCATGGGCTTGAGCCTGAGTTGGGCTCCATGCTCAGCATGGAGCTCTCTCTGCTTGAGATTCTGTCTCTCTTTCTCCCTCTGCCTCTGCTTGTGCTCACTCTCTCGCTCTCAAAATAAATAAATAAAGTCTTAAAAATAATTAAAACCAAACCAAACAAACAAAAAAGCATTGAAGTCCACTTTTATTAACCATTACAAATTGTCCTTGTTCTCAGCAAAGCTTCACAAATATTGAGGCCTGGAAAAACTTTGTTAGAATTCTGCCCCCGGATAAGAATCCTCTAATTTCACTTATATACAATCCAAGGTAGGACAAAATTCCCTTTTCTTTTGAAGACACTCATTTTGAATGAAAGTACTATATACCTTGTCACCATTTGCTTATCTGCCACTTACTTTTGGCTCATTTCAATCACTCAGGTTCCATCACTCCATCGAGACCCCTCCTTCCAAGATGGTGGATTAATTCCACATTTGAAAAGTTTATGGAACTATCAGTACCACGCTTGATTGCTGGAAACATCCAAAACTGCCTCCCCTTTGATATATTCTAACCTTTTTAAATTACCATGAAAACAGTTTGGCCTTTTTTGTTCCTCCTCTCAGGCAGCTTTTGCCTCTCCTTCAGCGCTAGTCTCCAGGCTCGGTGTCATCCGCTTTTCTTTCCACTCCACACACTCTTCCTGGGTGATCATATCCATTTTGATGGCTTCACTATTCATGGTTGATGAGGTCCATACTTATTTGTCTACTTTGAATCATTCTCCTCTCCATTTCTGGATATTTATATTCTGGATATTTCTATGAAGAGGTTCCATTAGGCACCTCATACTCCACATTAAAAATGGGCTGTCATCTCTCTTCATTTTCAATCTGACTCAGCCTGTGACTCATCAACCAAGATGCACAAACCAGCATTCTGGGTGTAATCTCTGACATTTCTCATACTAGAGATAGTCAATTTACCAAGTCCTCTCAAGTTAATTTTCTGAGTTTGCACACTTCTGCAGCCTACTGCTAACATCTTAATCCAGGCCAACATAATTTCTTACCTGGAATATGGATAACGAATTCCCCTTCAATTTACCCTACAAAGAGCAGTGAAATGCATGGCTAATCAGGGTATTCCATTCCTCAAACTTTTAGAGAAGCTTCTCATTGCCCTTTAAAAAGGTCTACTTAGTATTATTTATAAGCTCTCTATGACTTGGTCCATGCTGATTTCCAAATGTGTCCTCACATAACATAACTTGCAACAAATCAATATAATTTTTTTAAATCTAGGGTAGCAAATTTATTCCAGTTCTTTGATATAATTTAAGTACCACTCATCTTAGGGAAGTTGCCAGAAACATATAGATCTAGTTATATTATTATTATTATTATTATTATTATTATTATTATTATTACAACTGTGATCCGTTGTAAACCATGTAAAATTCTTTGGGCCCCAAAACTTTGAGTTTTAATTGGCTATTTCTGCTCACCATTTTAAAAATCTTTGCTATTCCTCTTTCTTAGTATGTCCTCTTTTTACAAAGTGTTTTTAAGATTTTCTTTCTCAGTATAAGCAGGAAACTTATGGGGACTATTTCCCATTTAACTACATCCATGAAAGATAAAATTTCGCTGACACAGCCAGTAGGATGTTTCATTTCCACATTTGAAGAAAAGATTGATCGATTAATCTTGTTTTCTTAATAAATCAGTTCTTAATCATTATTTCTATTATTGATCTTCAGTGCAAATATATACAATATAACTATGTTTTTGTTACTTTTACATTTTGCTTGAAACACCTTTCTGAATTGTTTGGAATCTTAAAAGTGTAACACTTATGTACCTAGTTTTACTTTGCCCCACTGTGTTAATTACAATCCTTTTCACACATACACAACATGGAGAATAAATAGGGAACTTGAGGAAAAAAATTACTATACATCACTTCCTAGTTTTAGATATAAAATATTAATGATACCTTTGAAACCTCTCCATGATCACATCCCAAGCTTAACCCCCAGATCTAACCATAGTTCCAAATATTCTATTTAATATTACCTTTTCCACTGTAGTTTTGCAAACAGACTTATTTGTTTGTTTTTACATATTATATAAATAGGATTATCCTTTGTGAATCCTTCTACAACTTGCTTTTTATTGTTCAGTACTATGTTGTAAAAGTCACCTATGTTTATGTATGTGGCCATAGTTCAATCACTGTACAGTTTCCAGCTGTATGAATAATAAAATTTATCTATTCTACTCTCAATTGAAAATTCGGTTATTTAACAGATTTTTACATTTACAATTCTACTTTGCTAAATCTTACTATGACCCATAATGAACATTGAATTTACATACCTAGGGAAGAAATTACTGTATGAGGAAATATGCACATTTTCCATGTTACATAAAATGCTGAATTGTTTGCCAAATTACTTGCACAAGGAAATCTTCCATAAGGAGAATATGGTCTCTAGGGACTCCAGATCATCATCCACCCTTGTTATTATTCAACTCTTACATTGTTGTTGTTTTTTAAAGATTTTATTTATTTATTTGACTGAGAGAGAGAGAGAGCACAAGCAGGGGGAGAAGCAGGTAGAGTGGAGAAGGAGAAGCAGGCTCCCTACTGAGCAGGGAACCAGATGTGGGGCTCAATCCCAGGACCTTGAGTTGAAGGCAGACGTTTAACCAACTGAGCCACCCAGGCACCCCACAACTCCTACGTTATCAATCTGCTAAAGGCTGAATTGTGAATAATTATGATTTTAATTTTTATTTTCCTGATAACTAATGAATTTGAGCATCTTCACACAAATCTTCATGATTTATATGAAGATATTACTTGTAAAATGTTTGTCAGTATCTTTTACTTACTTTTCTATTTGTCTAATTTCTATTTATGGTTAAAAAGTATGTTTTGGCTACTACAGATTTGTGAGTTACCAATGTTCAAACTATCCTTCCCAGTTTGTAGCATTTTACTTTCTTTATAATATCTTTTCATGAACAGAAGTTTTAATTTGCATGTAACCCAAAACTTCTATTTTTAATAAACTTTCTATAAATAAGTTTATATTCACAGTTGCAAAGATATACATACCACTCAAGACTTTTCCCTTTTGCTAAAATCATAACTTATGCTACATTTGTCACAACTAAGAAATAAATGTTTGTACATTATATTAAGCAAACAAACTCCATATTTTATTGGAACTTCACTAGTTTTTCCACTACTGTCCTTTTTTTTGTTCCAGAATCAAATCTGGGATACAACACTTTATTTTGCTATCATGCCTACTTAAAATTCTTTGGTCTGTGACGTTTTCCTTTTCTTTTTTTTTTTTAAGATTTTATTTATTTATTTGACAGAAAGAGACACAGCGAGAGAGGGAACACAAGCAGGGGGAGTGGTAGAGGGAGAAGCAGGCTTCCCGTGGAGCAGGGAACCCGATGTGGGGCTTGATCCCAGGACCCTGGGACCATGACCTGAGCCAAAGGCAGACACTTAATGACTGAGCCACCCAGGCTCCCCGTCTTTTTTGTTTTTGATGATATTAACAGTTCTGAGGATGTTTTTCAATTTGGATTTTCTAATGTTTTTCTCATTATTAGTCTGGAGTTATAGGTTTTGGAGAAGAATAACACAGAGATGAAGTGCCTTCTCATTTCATGGTATCAGTGAGAATATATCAACATTAGTTACCACTGATGATGTTAACCTTGGTCACCTGGTGAAAATATTTTTGGTCAGGTGTCTCATCTGTAAAGTGAATTTTCACCTCCTTCCACACTTACTTATTTAAAAGCAATCACAAAGTCCAGGCTATACTCAAGGAAAGATGAGCTAAACCCCACATTCTGGAGTGGGGAGTACTTACATAAAATATTTGAAATTATTCTGTAAGGAAGATTTGTCTCTTACCCCCTCAGCTATTCATTCATTTGTTAATCCATCCATCCATTCATCCATCCCTCCATTTATATCAGAATTCATTTATTACTTATATCAGACTTGATTATGTGTATTTTATACTTTGGGTTGTAATGCAGTGCCATGCTATTTATTTAGCTGCTCAGCCTCTTCCAGCTTTGACCATTAGAAGCTCTTTAGGTGTCGTTTCTATGTCCACTGAGCATGTGTCCATCATTTGTCATAATTCATTGACTAATGCGTTCAACCTCAGTGTGCACGTGTAACAGTTTCAGGATTCTTACTCAGATTCCCAAGTAAAACAAATTAATCAACTTAGAACAGTTATTCACAGTTCCTTGTGGTTTTAGATAAAGTTTCTACTCAAAATCTAATTTCCCAGTTACTGAGGTCAGTCCTTTTTTTTTTTTCTAGACCCCCTTCATTGAGGATATCTCATATATTTGCAACATATATTTTTATTACCTTATTTTTCTATTTAAATTCTTTAGATTCTTTTGTCATAGTCTGCATTCCTTTCTGTGGTCTCCATCTTTTTTAAATGTGTATTCACCTAATGCTTTTAATGTCTTATTTAATCTCCATGTAATTTGAAGTTACAAAAATTCCTCTTTATTCTTTTCTGAGAGTTTACAATTTTTTTTTTTATAGATTTTTTATTTTTAATCTCCACGCCCAATGTGGGGCTTGAATCCACTAGCCCTAGTCAAGAGTCGCATGGTACACCGACTGAGGTACCCCTACAGTATTTATTTTATTTTATATTATTTTATTTTGTTTCTGTATTTATTTATTCACTTTGATTTCCCTATCCTGACTAAGACCTGAAGTACATATTAAGTCAAAGTGGTGATAGGCATTCTGCCTGAATTTTTTTTATAATCTTACTGGTAATGCTACCAACATAACATCAGTAACTATTTAATTGATAGCAATGTTCTGAAGACATCCTTTGCTCTCAGATTATGGCACTTGAAATTGTTGCCTACTCAAAATTAATTAGCTTCTGGAACACACAGGAAGTGTGAATTTAACTGAGTTCTATATGGACCTAGGGGGTTGTCATAAATTCTAGTTTTCTTCTTCTTTCCATCCATTAACAATAGTCCAAATAGACAAGTTTCTTTCCATCTCCTTTTGTATGGAGGCTTTATTTTACCCTGAAGTTGTAGCACTCTGGAGTCTTAGCTTGATGCAAAGGCCTGAGGCTTTGTCTCCTGTATACCCGCTTCTCTCCCCTAGGCCACTGAAACAAAGCCATTTATCACTGGGTAATGCCCACACCCTCAGGGCAGCCTTCAGCTCCAGTGCCTGGCTACATCTCTGAAGTCCTTCCCTTCTCTCATTCTGACCTGATAATTTTCCTTTCATTTTATCAGGTCAGCATGCATTTAACACTTCTTTTTAAAAATATTTTATCCAGTATTTTAAAATTTTCTGTGTTGTAATTATTTTACAGGGTCAGTAATTTGCTATGTTCTGTTTTCAAATATAATTTCCCTCATTTTTTTATACCTTCCATGATCCTTCTCTCTTAAAAGACAATTTAACCAATCATCTTGTTTTTTTTTTTGAATTTTAAAATTTATTATTTATCATATTGTGTCAGATATCTTCTCTTTTTTTCTTTTGATTTACATATAATGTAGTATTTGTTTCAGGGGTACAGGTCTGTGATTCATTGGTTTTACACAATACCCAGTGCTCACCATAACATATACCCTCCCCAGTGTCCATCACCCAGCCACCCCATCCCTCTCACCCCCCTCCACTCCAGCAACCCTCAGTTTGTTTCCTGAGATTAAGAGTCTCTTATGGTTTGTCTCCTCTCTGGTTTCATCTTGTTTCATTTTTTCCTCTCTTCCTCTATGATCCTCTGCCTTGTTTCTTAAATTCTGAATATCAGTGAGATCATATAATTGTCTTTCTCTGATTGACTTACTCTGCTTAGCATAATACCCTCTAGTTCCATCCATGTCATTGCAAATGGCAAGATTTCATTTTTGATGGCTGTGTAGTATTCCATCACACACACACACACACACACACACACACACACACACACACACACACACAACATCTTCTTTATCCATTCATCTATTGATGGACATCTGGGCTCTTTCCATAGTTTGGCTATCATGGACATTGTTGTTACAAACATTGAGGTGCAGGTGCCCCTTCGGATCACTACATTTGTATCTTTGGAGTAAATCCCCAGTAGCACAATTGCTGGGTCATAGGGTAGCTCTATTTTCAACTTTTTGACGAACCTCCATACTATTTTCCAGAGTGGCTGCACCAGCTTGCATTCCCACCAACAGTGTAGGAGGGTTCCCCTTTCTCCGCATCCCCGTCAACATCTGTCATTTCCTGACTTGTTATTTTAGCCGTTCTGATGGTGTGAGGTGGTATCTCACTGAGGTTTTGATTTGGATTTCCCTGATGCCGAGTGATGTTGAACAAGTTTTCATGTGTCTGTTGGCCATTTGGATGTCTTCTTTGCAGAAATGTCTGTTCATGTCTTCTGCCCATTTCCTGATTGGATTATTTGTTCTTTGGGTGTTGAGTTGGATAAGTTCTTTATAGATTTTGGATACTAGCCTTTTATCTGATATGTCATTTGCAAATATCTTCTCCCATTCTGTCCGTTGTCTTTTGCTTTTGTTGACTGTTTCCTTTGCTGTGCAAAAGTTTTTATCTTGATGAAGTCCCAATACTTTATGTTTGCTTTTGTTTCCCTTGCCTTTGGAGACATATCTAGCAAGAAGTTGCTGCAGCCAAGGTTGAAGAGGTTGCCGTCTGTGTCTGTGTTCTCTTTAAGGATTTTGATGGATTCCTGCCTCACATTTAGGTTTTTCATCCATTTTGAGTCTATTTTTGTGTTTGGTGTAAGGAAATGGTCCAGTTTCATTCTTCTGCATGTGGCTCTCCAATTTTCCCAACACCATTTGTTGAAGAGACTGTCTTTTATCCATTGGACATTCTTTCCTGCTTTGTCAAAGATTAGTTGACCATAGAGTTGGGGGTCCATTTCTGGGTTCTCTATTCAATTCCATTGATCTATGTGTCTGTTTTTGTGCCAGTACCATACTGTCTTGATGATTACAATTTGTAATAGAGCCCAATCATCTTGTTTTGTTTTGTTTTTTAAAGTGGGGGGAGGGGCAGAGGGCGAGGGAGAGAATCTCAAGCAGGCTCCACCGCCAGCACGGAGCCCAACACAGGGCTCCATCTCAGGACCATGAGATCATGACCTGTGCCAAAATCAAGAGTTGGAGTTAACCAACTGAGCCATTCAGGCGACCTTAACCAGTCATTTCCAATATATATATTAATACATAATTTGTTTATATTTGAGGTTTTCCATTAATTATTTTAAATAAGGTGAAGAAGGGGAAACTGAAGAAGAACAGAGAAAATGAAATATTAGCTGTGATAGAAATGGAAGAATAGGAAAGGATTTGAAAATAAAGGTGAAGGGGCACCTGGGTGGCTCAGTTGGTTAAGCAACTGCCTTCAGCTCAGGTCATGAACCTGGAGTCCCAGGATCAAGTCCTGCATCAGGCTCCCTGCTCAGCAGGGAGTCTGCTTCTCCCTCTGATCCTCCTCCCTCTCATGCTCTCTGTCTCTCATTCTTTCTCTCTCAAATAAATAAATAAAATCTTTAAAAAAAAAGAAAATGAAGGTGAATATGCAAAATATTACAGTGAAAGACATGGTATTCTTAGTATTAGCAATCTTACTTCCTAGTTTGAATATAGTTTATAATTTTCAGACTGACAAAATATCATCACATTTTTCATGCTGCTAAAGAGATGGAACATCTGGTATAATTATAAAATATATAAGTCTAGTTCTTTGGGTTTTATTTATTTATTTAAAATTTTTTTAACCACAAAATGTGTAGGATTATGGGTCTTAGGAAAGTAAGCCAAGACAAGTTATTAAAATAATTAAATATGATATGCAAACTTAAATGAAATCATATGCAGATAATTTTTTTTATTCTGAGACTGCTAAATTTCAGCTTTCTGAAATTTTATAACTCCCAGAAAATCATATCTTATTATGAACATCATTATGTTGGAACTGATACAAATTTAGCAGCTAAATGGGCAGATTTTTTAAAAAAATGCTAATCAGCCTTACTAACTCACTAATTACCCATTTCTTCATGTAGAAGAAATAAGAAACTGCTGAAGGTTTTGCATATCAAATTTGAAGTCTGTTATAATAGCAGGAGGGAAATAATGAACAAATACATTCATATGTAGTTTCAGATAAAAATTCCTCAAGTATCATGTTTTAAAAATGTCAGAACATTGAAGGTAAGGTTCTTTTGTTAAGATAACAAAATTGGCTTGGTTATATTAAATATGAGATGACAATCTACAAAGAACAAATGATAATAAGTACACTTTGCTCATTCAAGTTCCTGAAACGTGTGCGTATGTGGAGTGTGGGTGTGTGTGTCTTTGTGTGTGTGTGTTTCCCCTCACATTTTGAAATATTTTAATTTTCTTTACTTCCAATGCAAAAATTCACTATTGTTTCCATCAAACCATTCTGCTTTAAAAAATAATAATAATAATTCCTGCCCCTGCTTCCCCTACCTCTTCCCACTGCTTTGGTCCCTTGAAGTAAAATCTTTCTGTGACACTTGGTAAAAGAGGTAAGGATTGGCAAGGCCACATCTATCCACAGTTCCGTGGCAACTGGGCATGAGGGTGTGGACCAATGACCTAGACTGCTGACTCTGATGGCTCAGACTTTGCTACTAGACTGAATGAGTCCAAATCAAATGGATTGTTAGTGCTGTTAAATTAATTAAACAAGGAGGCTATTAAACAGAAATGACTCTAAATCCTTGGTAGACTACATAAGCAAGGCAAAACCCAAGCCAGAGTCAATTCCTGTAAATGTACTTCTGTCTGAGAAAATGAAATGTAAGAACAACCAATCAAAAACAGCCCAGCAGGCTTTCCCAAATAAGGCAGCTACTCAAGTGATAGCCAATTTAATAGTTTTTTTTGCTTTGCTTCCTAATCTGCCCTATAAAAGCCTTCCCTCTAGCTCCTGTGGGCAGAATACTCCCAACCACTTTTGGTTTAGGCTGTCCATTCAAATCTATACTTGCACAAATAAACTTGAACATTTTAATGTACCTTGCTGTATCTTTTAACAGAACTTGTCAGCTACATAAATTCCAAGGCAGCCATGTAGTTGGGGGTGGGGCATGAGAACAAGGGGTAGTGTCACTAAGAGCACATTCACATTGTTTCCTGTGTAGCCTCCAACCTCCCCATGATTACTGACCATTTTCTCTCCAGTGTCCCTTCAGTTCTTTTGCTCTTTTTAGCCTATGACAACCAATATGATTTTTCTAGTTTTTACAGTCAGAAACCCTGGCTAACATACCATTATTCTTCTTAGATTCTTCCATTGGTTGTCTTCCCTTCTGGGCCCTAATTAACACTGTAAATTCTTTTTATATCAGTATTCAGCCCTTTATCCTTTACACTCATTGAACCAGGTAGTTACTAGATATGTCTATCAAATGCTCAAAAACAAACCCCCAACATAAACTCCCTCTTAAAACCTATGACTCTTGTGGTTTTACTTATAATTGATAATGATGTCATTCATTCATTTATCACAGACAGAAATATTTGAGTTTTTCCTATTTCTTATTTCAAACCATTTGCTCTAAACCAATTACAAAATTCAGCCTAATTAAGTTCCTAAACATTTCTAGATTCATCTTTCTCATCTTATCAGCACTGTCTTAATTTTTATCCCCCAATATTTTATCTAGTATTTTAAATTTTCTTCTGCCTAATGTCCTTGCTTTCAGTTTTAACTCCTCTCTCAAAATAAATTTATTCCATAATATATTTTTCTAAATACATTCTGGCCATAGGACTTCATTGCCTAAAACCTTTGAAATAATCTCTGTGGCTTACAGTACCTCAAGCCAGAGTCTCTGATTGTGATTTATAATGCTTTCCATGGTTCTCCTCAATCCGGCTTTAACCATGATCACTTCCTGTCACAAACCTAATGATCTGGAAGCCTTCTGTATACACCACCCCTTTGTTCATGCTGTTGTTTTTATTAACCACATATTTACTTTCATAGATAAGTTCCATTTCTTTTTAATGAGTTAAAGGTGCTATTTCTTCTTCTATGAATTACCTTTGTACTCTGCATACCTTTTAACATATATATATTTAATATATATATTTGTCATTCTCTATTTTAATATTTATATATATTTAATATATATGTATATATTTAATAATATTTTAATATATGTATATATATTTAATAATATTTTAATATATATATATTTGTAATTCTCTATTTTAATTGTCATTTACATCCTATCAACCCAGAGCAGACTGTGAGGTTCTGGAGAGTTGGTATGCCTGAATGAGTTAATGAATACTGGCAGATAGAAAAGGTATCAATTGGGGTTGATGTCAGGGGGAGATAAAAATAGGAAAGGATCATAGTGGTCAGTAGTAAAATCAAGTAGGATGATAAAAGGATGGTATAGATAAATGAACTTAGAATCAAAGATGAGCTATTGTAGGGGCCTGGCAATGGGATCGGGAAAACCAGATCAGATCTTTTCATTTTTTAAATGTGAGTCAATAATAATATCTGCTTCACACTACCATGCTTATGATCCATTAAGAAGATTAAGAACTATTTCTACATTCTAAAAGTGAAAAAAAAATTAAATGAATCTGTTCCATGCGATAGACACAGTGTTAACTGGTCTTGTGTGTTTACAAATGCCAAGTATGGAGCCTGATAGATAACATTTTTTAAAAGAGAATCGAAAGAGCAGTTAGTTTAAAAGTGCACCATTTGCTCATTTATTTCACATATTGTTATGAGGTGACTATATTGCAATTATTTACTTGGCTCAGACCTCATGGTTGAGATAGAGAGTTAAATAAACAATTACAAAACAACCTGATGGGTGATAAGATAGAGAAGGTAGAGTCCTGTATAAGCAAAGGGGAGTGACATTTAACCAGAACTTAGTTTCACATCTTGCTTGGGTTGGGCACTATTGTAAAATCTTTACATAAAAGATGACATTGATTAAAACTGGAAGAATAAGTAAGAGATGTGACATTGATGAAAGAATGCAATTTATATAGCTTACTATGCCAGGCATTGTTGTAAGTGGTCTGCTATATTAACTCAATCAATCCTTACAATGACCTAAGACTACTGTTATCTCCATTTTAAATATCAAAAAACTCAGGCACAGAGATTTTCAAAATATGCCTAGAGGCACACACTTATTAAGTGGCAGAGCCAGCACTTGAACCAAGACAGCGTGACTCCAAAGCCCATGGACCTATGACTACATCATGTTGCTTCTCTTGTCAAGATTAAGGAACGGATTAATAGCACAACAAGGAAATGAATATACTACCCATGAAATTAAAAAAAAAAATCTATACACAAATGACCAATAATCATGAGAATCTCCAACTCACCAATGAAACAAATGTAAGCATATTAAGACAAGAAATTAATTTTATTCTATCAGACACAACTTTAAAAAGATTATACTGTCAATGGTATTGAGGGTATGGAGAAGTGGATGACCCATATGCTGAGACTGTTTTTAAGGGTATATCATTTTTTTTAAAAAATCTTTTAATATGTAACAAATTTTGAACACAATCTACTAAAATTCCCAGCATGTTATCTTAGGAAATATAAGCAAATTCTATACTATTTCCATACCTGCCTTACAGATACCCCTCACCAAATACTTCCCAAACATTTTCCTTCCTATTTAAATCTGCTCCTCCCTCACCATACCCTTTATTATTTTGTGATACCAGTGTCATCTCATTTCCTCCTCTCTAAAACTATGAGGTACACATTGTCAGTAACAAAGTTTGATTGCTTCACCTTCAAAACATGTTTCAAACACATCTATTTCTAACTTCATAGCCCCAGTGCTCCTATATGCCTCTAGAATTTCTTTAATGCACAGTCAAGAATCTTAATAAGGCTTCCTTCTTCCTCTCTTGCCTACCACACGCAGAGAAATCATTTGCAGCTGCAATCATATCATGACACTACTCAATTTAACCTCTTAATTTGGCTTCCCATTGTCCTGTAGAGATGAGGTATGCGTTGTAGACTTTATACCTGGAATTATTTATTTGCCTCTGCAGACTTCTTCAAACTCATACTGTGACCTTCTTCCCCTCCATGGGTACAGTGTGCTCCCCTCCTGACCACTGCTATTCTTTATTCCCACCATTTTCTCTTTCTTCTGAGGGCTCTTGCAGTTGTTGCTTCCTGGGTTTTCAACTCAAGTGTCATTTCTCCATGGAAGACTTCCCAAATGACCCTTTGTCTGCTTATAGTACCTCTTTTGGCACTTATGATAACTTTAATTAAATATTTTTGTATTGGACTTTTAAAAATTTCTTCTCAGTCTTTCCCAATAGGTTATAATCCCCAAATGAAAAATCAGAGCCACTGAACCTCAGCAGTCCTCAGGGCAAGAACTGTATTCAACTAACCACTCAAAGTCAAAGCTAGATAAATATTAGGCCATGAGGTCCCATTATTTCCTACAGGGACCAAATCACATAAGCTTCCATTTCCTATGCCCTAATACATCGTATCACTTGTGGAAAGGAAAAAGGAAAGTGTAAGACATAGTAAATATGGAGCATTTATCAGAAAGAACTTAAGTCATCTGTATTAGTCTGCTAGGCCTGTCACAACAGAATACCACAGACTGGGTGGCTCAAACAACAGAAATTTATTTCCCGTAGTTCTGGAAGCTGGAAGTCCAATATCCGGGTACTAGCAGGGTTGGTTTTTGGTGAGGTCTATCTTTGGTTTGCAAATGGCCACTTGCTTCTGTGCTGTTATGTCCTCGCATGGCTTTTCTTCTGTGAGCACATAATCCTGGTAAAGCTTTCCCCGTTTATAAAAATACCAGTCATATTAGATTAAGGCCCTACCCTATGCCACATTTGAACTTAATTACCTCCTTAAAGTCCTCATCTCCAAATGCAGTCACATTAGAAGTTAGAGTTTCAACCTATGAATTTTGGGGAAATACAACTTAGTATAGAATCGTCATAAAAAGGAGATGATTTGAACCAGAAGAGCCTATGATATCATTACTTAGTCATAGTCATAAGAAATATTAGATCAGTTATAGAAAACAAAACCATCTCATTTTGAAATATCTGAATAAAAAGAGATTCTAAAATTTCAACATTGCAATAGTTACTTCATTTGTAAATGGATCTACAAGTGCATAAATATACATGTATGTAGATTTTTATTAACAGCATCATGTGTAAAAAATTAAAGATTCAAAACAGTCTAAGTACTCATTTATAGGACTTTGTTTAAATGAATATTGCACATTCATGAATTACTCAAATTTTTGATATGCAATCAGTGAAATTATGGGCAGTGACTATGGGTATTGAAATGGAGATATATCACTGCCTCTAATATTTTATTAAGGATGTATTTCATCTAGATGAAAAAAGAGATGCCTATTTGTCTATATTAATACGTCAATTTATAACAATATATAAATTACAAAATATGGAATGATGTAGAACAGATTTAACAAAGGGTTACAATTGTTGTCTCTCGGGACATTATTGTAATAAACTTAAAGTCACAACCTTGGGAAGCAGCAGAGGGTTGCGGTCAGGGATAAAGACTGGGGAGTTCAATAGCCTGGCTCATCAGTCACAATTGAGGACTCTCTTGCAGATTATTTAATCTTAGGTTTTATAAGTTTCCATTTTCTTATCTATAAGTGGGTCTAATAATCATACCTATGTCAGAGAATCATTGTAGAATTAAATGTTAATATATATACAACACTTAGCAATGTGCAGGACACTGTGTGCTCTTAATAAATGTTATGTACTGTAACCTTTTATTATTATTTGATACTTTTCCAATAATTTTATTTCAATTTTATAAGGAGCATGTAGTGCTTTTTACACTCAAATCAATACATAGACACTCGTTTTGAAAAAGAAATGCATAAAAGCTTTAGACAATCTCAATTTTTCTCTCTCCTTGACTTTCCTAACATCGAGAAAGGATGCTGGTGAAGGGGTTATCTCCTCCACAAATAGCCACGTGTTCAGACAATTATTTTATCCCTTTGTTCTTCATCTTTAATCTTGTCCACTAACTGCTATATATGTAACAGATTCAAACAAAAATTCTTTGTATATGCAAACTGCCTCCATCAGCTCCTAGAAACCAAGGAGGAGACAGGGAAATGATTGCTTCTATGACCTAAGGAGACAAACAGTATGTTGAGCCTTTTTTGCTCCTGAGAGATTAATATCCTGCTGTCCTAAAGGGGAATTGTAATATGCAAGGAAATGCCCATAAATTGATGATCAGTTTAGTATAACAACAGATTTGTGAATTCTTATCTAAGATAACTGATTTAAGAGACCTATTTCATAATAATTCTCAATGAACAGAAGTTAATGGAAAAGAATGCCAAAAATCCACAAGGTGTTCTGTGTACAAAACCCACTCATTCTGATTTCTTTGTTATGCATTCCTTCACTTAGATTTGAGTTTGAGGACTTCCAAGTGTTATCAACTTTGCCATTTTAATACCATTATATATGAACCTGGAAAATATGCTTTAAATACTACATAGTAGTTTGCGAGTTTGTAAAAACAGAACAAATAGAATGGACTCGACATTCGTGATCTAGAGTTTTATTAATTTCAAATTCTATAAATTCATGGGAAATTTGTAAGTGCAATTGGATCACTGACCCTTCGAACCCATCTCAGTGACCAGCGCCATAATGTGAGTTTCCCTACCTACTTCAGCAGAAGCTGCTCAGAGACAAATTACCTTGGTGCCAGACTGAATCCACCTCAATAGCTGCACAGGGATGGCATTTCATTCGGTTGCAGAAGCCTTGCAAGTTTCACTCTTTGACCTTCTGGATGACACCTTCTGCCAGATAGTCATTATTTTCTACCTCCAGCTCACTAGGTTTCCTTAGCAGAGCAATTATTAGATCTCCACCGGCAGCGTAAATGACCAGATATAGATGTTTCCGTTTTCAGAAATTGGAAAGGAGGAGATGGAAAAAAAAAAAAAAAGGCTCCAAACTTGCTTTTATTCATGACTGCACTTTTCCCTTGCTGACTCTGAAGCCCACTGCTGTTGATTTCCCTGCAATCCTGTATTTCTCTGTGTTATTTCAAACTACACCTGTCTCTAGAATGCAGGTATAAATCAGCCTTATCGTGGGATTATCCCAGGGGCTACTGCATGACGTTTCTGTCCCACAATTCTGAAAACAGCCTTTAAACAAAGGTTAAAATTCAGTTAAATAATGCATGTAAGGAATAAGGCAGAACCAATCCTGGTTACAACTCCTCTGAGCAGATTAACAATGTTTCCAGAGGGAGAGATCAGGGTGGAGCAGGTATTGATACAATGGCGAGTAACCCATTTCTCTTAATCCCTTGATGCTATTCTCTGCTGTTTTCTTACTCCTTTTCTGCTCTCCCCACACTTCTCACCTCCTCCATTAATATCTTCTTCTCTGTCTCCTTCCCTGCCTCATTTTCTCATTCTCTATTTCTGTTTCTCTTTCCCTGCAAAACTCTTTCACAAATCAGGAATGGGTTCCAAGAATGCTGAAAGCTTCCTAGTCTTTGCCACCATGGAAATTGTTTCATTCTTTCAATAGCAACATGCTAGAAAAGGTAAATTATTCCATAAATGTATTTTTTCCCTAGTTTCATTACTTTCACAATCACATTTAACTGAGAACAATTGTCTCTTATTTGCAAGAGAATTTACTATGTGCTAGAGAAATAAAGAAATACAGGACTTGGTCTCTGCCCTAGTGGTGTTGAGAGTTTTGCTCAGGGTATGGAATAAAATCTAAAAATTATCATTGAGAATATGGCGGCATAAAGTAAGTGCATAATAAATGGTACAAAATAATTGATCAAGGTTACATTTTCATTGTAATATCAATTTTTTTTTTTTTTTTTTTTTTTTTGGTAATACCACTCTGCCCTCACACCTCCCCATCCCTCCCTCTCCTCTCCAATCCTCTTCTCTGGCAACATTAGTCTTCTTTCTGTCACTGCATTAGTTTGCATTTTCTAGAATTATGCATAAATAGAATTATATAGTTCATACTTTTTAAATGTAATTTATTTCAATCAACACAACTGTTCTATGTTTTCTTCCTTTTTCTTTCTGAGTAGTATTCCATTTTATAGATCCACCACCTTTGTTGTTCATTCGTCTCTTGTACACTTTAGTTGTTTCTGTTTTTTAACTCTTATAAATGAAATTTTAGTGAGCATTCATTTACAAGTGCTTGTATGGATACATGCTTTCTTTCTTTTATTTTTTTTGGTAAATATCTAAGTGTGGAATGACTGAGTCATATGGTAGTTTTATGTTTAATTTCTTAAAAATAATGACAACAGCAGGGCATCTGGGTGGCTCAGTAACTTGAACATCTAACTCTTGCTTTCAGCCCAGGTCATGATCTTAGGGTTCTGGGATCCAGCCCCACATCAGGCTCCACACTTGAAGATTCTTTCTTTCCCTCTCTCTCTGCCCCTACCCTGCCACCACTCTCTCTCTCTCTCTAAAAATAAATAATTAAGTAAACAAATCTTAAAAAAATGACAACAACCAAAAACTCAACAACTTTCCTACTTTCCAAATACCATTTTACATTCCTGCCAGCACTTTTTTCAAAAATTAATAGACAATATATATTAATTGGTTCTATTTCTGGACACTATTCTGGTCATTAGGTCTATTTGACATCTTTAGGCCAATATCATTTTTTTTTCTGGTTACTATAGCTTTATAATATACTTTGACATCATGTAGTGTAAGTTTTTTAACTTTGCATTTCCATATGATTTTGGAATTGCCTTGATGATATCTATAAGAAGTCTGCTAATTTTTCCATTAGGATTTTGTTGAATTTATGGATTTTTAAAATTTTTCATTTCAGAAAATGTGCTAATTTAAAATTCACTCTTGATTAATATTTTCAGTGGATATAAAATTGTAGACTTAAACTCATTCTACTTTGTAACATAAATCAATGATAATTTTCTTCTAACATCTTACTTTCAGATAAAGATGATGATGCCAATCAGATTACTGTGTATTTATAACCTGTATAATTATTATTTCCATTATCATTTATTAGTATATCTTTATTCTTGTTTCAAATTTTCACAGGAACATATCTAGGTGTTACATCATTTTTCCCATGCTGATACTCTGTGGGAAATTTTAATCTGAAAATTAATATCTTCTTCAGATATCAGGAACATTTTAGTCACTTATATCTTTATCTTTATTAATTATTTTCCATTCTTTTTCTCAGTTTTCTTAAAGAGAAATTCATGTTGGATTTCCTGGATTAATCTTCATTTCTCTTAAAATTTCACTCACTTATCCCCTCTTTCATTATTTAATCTACATTCTGGAAGATTTCCTTGAGTCCTTCTGTTGCCTTAATTGAGCTTCTGTCCCCAGCCTGCATATTTTTATTTCTAATTAAGTTCTCTCCTATCTCTAAACTTACTGCTTCTCTGATTTCTTTGTTTCTTTATTCAGGTCCTACTTTATATGCTGTTCTTTTTCTTAGATATCGATGGTCTTTGTGTATTCAATCATATTTATAGATGGAGTTATAGATTTTTAGAATAGGCAGTTACTGCAGGTTTTCTAGCCTTTCCCATTAGTTTTTGTTTTCCTCCATGGATTGGAGGAAAGAGTCCTCCTTTGACTGAGGAGGGCTGAGTGAGAACTAGGTGTATTCAGACATACCATATCACTCCATTTTAGTGAGTAAGTGTCAGGGGCAGCTCAGGGTGGTGCCTCTCTCCACCTGGACAAATGTCAGAATTAGGGGGACTTCACTCTGGTGTTCCAGGTTCTATGACACAGCTTCAGTTGCACCCAATTTCCATGTCTACATTTTCTTTAGTGAACTGTTCTTTCCTTTCATTCTGGGATAAAGGAAAAAGTGCTAGTGTTTGTCAAGATACCTCAACTGATCGGCTCTGCTGGTCTGCATTTGCTCTCCCCAGTACTTGCCTTATTTACTATGTCTCTTCACCTGCTAAGACCAAATGTAAAATTCTGCTAGTGCTTCACTAGAAAGAAAACCTATTTCCTCTATTATGTTAGATATTAACCCTGATTGGTTTCACCACCTTTGACAGAAGCAGTTTTACCAAAGATGAAAGATGTGACACCTTGGGACTGACATTGCCCCCCTTGCATAGAGTATGGGAAGTCTCAGCAATATCACTAAAGGACTTGAGACAGCTACATTCATTTTTCCAGTGGGCAGGGAGGCTTTTGGTAGGCAACGATGGCATAAGTACTGCTTTGGATATTGCCATAAAAGATGAGATCATTAAAGGGAATTTAAGCAGCAAAAAAAAAAAAAAAAAGATATTGGTGGATTTTATTTGAATGCTGACTAAAAATACTAGCTCATAGGATGCACATGATTTTTTTAAGATTTCTATTTATTTATTTGACAGAAAGAGACACAGCTAGAGAGGGAACACAAGCAGGGGGAGTGGGAGAGGGAGAAGCAGGCTTCCCGCTGAGCAAGGAGCCCGATGTAGGGCTCCATTCCAGGACTCTGTTATCATGACCCAAGCCAAAGGCAGACACTAAACAACTGAGCCACCCAGACGCTCCGATGCACATGATTTAGATGTTGGTATTTCAGAGAAATATTAGGATTATATTTTAAGATGATAGAAACTTCTAAAATACAGGTAATAATGAAGTCAGAAGAATACTGGTCTATGATTACTAGTTCCAACATAGTTTTGTCCCAGTTCTGTGAAACATCAGAAAAATATAATAGAGAAATTGTGATGGCTTTGACACCCATTGTTTCCTCTTCTCTACAATAACTTCTAATTTGAATAAATGGGTCCCCAGTGCTCTCCCTCTGGGGAAACCTCCCTAATACATGGAGAAATGAGTCCCTTAATCCATAATCCGAGCCAAGCTAATGAGTATACCACATCATGACTGATTATTCCAAAGGCAAGCAACTGGCCAAATTTCCCCAGTCAGTTTTTACTTAAAAATTTTCAAACTATTACTCTGGAAGAAAGACAATTTCTTCATGTTGGTGAAAGTTGTCAGTAAAAAAAAAGCAGTGGAGTGTTTATTGGTTACATTTCCTACTGTTTAGAGAAACCCATTTTAAAGTAAAAAAAAAAAAGAAAAAAAATTAAGCCAGCAACCATATTGAAAGAAAAAGAAATCAATATAGAGTCCTGGTTGCATTATAGACCCCAGTCCAGTGGTTTTTAAGCCTAATTTCATCTTTGCCTTTTCTATTTTGTTTTTTACATTTTTTATTAGGTTCTCTAGAAAATACTATTTATTTTTTTCCTATGCTAATTTAAGTTGGGTTTCTGTCAGTTGGCGTCCAAGAATCTTAAGCAATTTGTGAAAGTTGAATGTTCATTTATACTCATAATGACTCTACATTATTTCATTTCTCAGATTAAAGTTGATAAGTATTGCCATAGAAGCTCAAGTTCACTTTGAATTAAAGACAAATGTATGTAGCTGTGCCAGGAACATAATTTAAATCTGATATTTTCTCAATTATTAAATACTATGTAATTCTGAGATTTGAATTTGGCTTACTTCTTGGTAATTTTTATAATATCATAAAGACTTTTTATATATACATATAGATAAATATATATATACATATTTGTTTCTAAAGAGAAAATTTACCGTATTCTTAATTTGATAGACCTTGTTTTTCACATAGAATATGATGTGCTTTGTTTGTTTTGTTTTGTGTTTTACACTAGCATTCATTTAGGAAGTTGATGAGAAGACTAAAACTATACAGATTAAATAAATATTTTACCACTATTTAGTGTCTTAATGTATATATATGATTTTAATGACTTCAACATTTTATCTATAAAATACAGGTAGGAAAAATAGAATTTCAGAGAAATATTATATGAATGTGTATGTATCTCTATAAACATATTAAATCATTGTGTTTTAATAGTTTAATTACTCTAAATTGTGATCATAATCTGTAATAATGTTACATGATCAACTAAATCACATTACATAGAAATTAGAAGCATGCATATTGAATTCCTTACTATATTAGATTTTAATTATTATTCTAAAGATACAATATTTAAGATGAGAATTTTATTGGGCAATGATGTGAATACTACTGGTATTCTATGATGTGAATATTAAAGCAGTTTATTTTAATTTATTGATCTTTCAGATTTTTAACCACCTACTTCCTCCCACTTCTTTTCACTTTAAGCATCAATCAAAGTGATGAGATTGATGAGAATACAGAGAAAATATCTATATTCTTTTTCCAAAACATTGGAGTTATGTACCATGCATTAGGCAAAGCAACTTTTTCCTTTTTTTTTTTTATGTCCTGACCCAATGGGATAAAAAGTTTATTTTCAGCCAAGGTATGGAATCCAAGCCAAATATTAACAGATATTTACAGAGTATGTACATTTCAGCACAAGATTCTTTTTATTATTATTATTTATTATCAAAGCAGAACATTTCAGGATGTGGGACATATTTCATATGGGAAACCACCTAATACTTGCTTTGAAACTCTGGGAATACACCAGTGTTTGTATTAACAGCACCTCGCCCTTCCAAAAATAAATGCAGTCAGGCCTCCATATACCTCTAAACATATTGCACTTTTACTTTCCACCTGAACACAAGACATTTCCCATGTGTTTGTGATCTTTCTGTATTAAAAATAGGCATAAAGTTTAAATCCATCAATCTTCCACATCTCTGATTTCATATCTTGTTAGTCTGAAGTGAATTCATTTTAATTTTCCCTTTCTTTCCATCTAACACGATTAGTAATTTCACATGGGAATCAACTCTAATATGCTCACATCACATCAAGAAAGATAATGGCCCTGCCAAGAAGATACACATTTTTTTTATATGTAATTCTTCAGTGCTTGTAAAAGCAAAGAGAGGCTGGAATAAAATTTCTGATTTTCATAGGTTTAAGTAACCCTCTCATATTCTTAGGAAAAATGGTTCTGTCAATCAGGGCAACATCAGGTTTAAATTGCTTATTTGGGCATTATTATATTATTTGGTATTATTATATTAAATTCTGTATCAATTTTTTCTGTATCAGTGGTTTTCTTCAAAGTGATGGGATCATTTGATTCATTTTTGAGAAAATGTTCTTCCAAATAGTCAAATTTGAATTATCATTGTTAGTCATTCTTTGTACTAAAAGGTGTTTTATTAAAAAAAAAAAAAGTGGTGTGTTGGAGGTCCCCAAGATTACCCCAAGGTAGTCATGACATATAAGACTCAGTGATTCATAAGACCCAGCATATAGTCATATGTATGGCTGAGATTTATTACAGCAAAAGAATACAAAGCAAAATCAGTCAAAAGGAAAGCCTCAAGGGGTGAAATCTGGAGGAAACCATGTACAAGTTTCCAAGAGTTTCTCCAGTGGAGACACACAGTATGCACTTAAATCCTCTAGCAAGGGGTTGTGACATGTGTGAAATGTTGTCTACCAGGACAGTTCATTAAAAACTCAAGGCTCAAGGTTTTTATTGAGAGCTGGTCATCTAGGCACCGTCTGCCTAAGAAGTACCAAAATTCCAGACTCCCAGAATGAAAGCTGGTGTTCAGCCTAAACCACATTATTTGTACAGAGTGTTAATAAATGGTGGGAACCCTGCCTAAATCCAAGTTTCCAAATGTCACCATTAAATTACAAGGGCCAATATTGTAAGTAGGACTTTCTATGGATAAAAAGTCTTGGGTCTACTATGTTATCTCTTTTCTGCATGTTGTGACTTTGTTAAATTGTTGAGGTGTTAGATGGTAAGCTAAGGTTCAACAAAAGACCACAAGGGGAAGTGAAATAGAGGTTTATTACTCACAGATTCTGGAAGAGTCACATGGCATGCCCTGTAGAGGTCCACATGGAGAAGCCAAGGCAGGGTACAAGCAGAGAGCTGGGACAACTTTATTAGGGTCTGAGGGTGAGTGCTTTGTTTCCAAGGCTAAGACCAGACTGGTCATTTCAAATTTTGAAATTTTTGGAAATTTTTCCAGGGGTCTTATCTAAGGGGCACATGGGGGGAAGGCGATGAGAGGCAGGGAAGTGCTTATCACAGGAGACATTGGAGGAGTCATATCAGGAACTTACATTTACTTGGACTTGAGGACTGTTACCTAGAGAATGTGTTCCTGGTGGGACCAGTGTCAAAGGTCAAAGCCTCTGCAGGCCACTAGATTATACAAAATAGATGTGTGTGCAGTAATATTCCAGAGTAGTTTAGCTAAACCCTCAACCTTGCACAAGCAGCTAGCTTAGTTCACAACTAAAAGTAACATACAAGTGCTTTTTCTCAAGACAAATATATGTTGGTTATGTACCACATGTGCTTTATGCATACATTCATTTCATGACATGTAATATCAAAAGGCATGACCCAAAGGTTGAGATTAAATAAAATTAATGAAGTGTTTCTGTTTCTTCAAGTAACTTCTTAAGTGAAAGTGTGGGGTTTTCTTTTCTTTTCTTTTCTTTCTTTCTTCCTAGGCATTTGTAGAGGTGAAGAATATAGTGACTACTCATAATTTGGAGCCACTGCCTTGATTCATGATGAGACATCAGCAGTTTTAATTGTCATTGCTTTTGTACCCTCACTGCAAATTTCAACACAATGAGAAAGGCAAATAACATTTGGGAATTGTTTTGACCTTGTAGATGTCCTAAAGGGTCTTAGAGATATGTATGGGTCCACGGTCCACAATTTTGGAACTATTGTTCTACACTATAACTGCAGTTATCTTTGTTATAAACTAATCTGATGTTTTTCAATCCATTGCTTACAAGAATTATGACTCTATGCTCTCTAGCTTAATAACTGGCTTTTCCAGGCTAGAATTTTTCTGTGAAAACACACCTACTAACCATGCCCTGAATGTGGTAGTATCTCCTTTTAGAATGGCATCCACTCTTTATAGAGTCATATTTCTTATCTGTTTATTTATCAGTCTCTATCTAGGTTCAACACAAAGGGAATCTCTTTGAAATAAAAAAAACAGTTGAAAAAAGACTATTCTATTCATAGAATTTTGTTTGTATTTCTATGTTTCTCTATTACCAGCAGACATCTTGGTACTCCTTAAATTTCTCAAGGTTTCTTCAAATTCAACATGCCTCCAATCACAACCATTGTTTATATTTTCCAGGTCTAACCTCTCCTGGTGTTCCCAAACTCACTAATACCAATTAGGTCATGCTTCTTCCTACCATAAAGCCTGAACACACGTTGTGTAGAAACCATTGCTAACTATATTCCCAATATCTCTTTTCACCTTGCTAAAAATATTCTTCGTCTTGCTCTCTAGTTAAATATGATTAACTCAAAAATTTTGATTGCAAGCTTTCAGAGAACAATGCAATTTCTCTTCTCCCCTGCTCTTATCACTTTTAAGAGCACTTCTCAAACATAGAATATTTTTTAGTTTACTTGTATGATTGGTTGATTATTATCTACCTTCCCTACCGAATCTTTTTATCCATGAGTTCAACAGCCATGTCTAGTTTCTCTTATAGTTTTGTCACCAGGTCCTCTGATAGTGTCTGATTCATATAAGTGCTCAAAAGTATTTACTTAAAAACTTACCAAAAAAATTGTCCCCCAAATGGTTCAAAATTGTAATACTTCTTTCTAATTTCCTTGAGGTAAAAGTTTTTTTCATCTCAGTATCCTCAGTTGCCAGGAAAGAATCAATGAATGAGCATTGAATAATCATGTAGAGAAAAGGATAAAATTAATATTGTAAGAACCAGCTGCAAAGAATAGTTGAGTATAACTATGGTACTTAATATATTACCTATACTATTTTAAAAAATTGGTAGCCCAATCATATATCATTTTATAAAGTGCATTTAGTCTATAAAAACAGCCCATTCTACAAGACACTACAGAGTACCTCAGTCAAATATTTTGTATAACACTCATAATCTATCTGATCTCTTTAAGATTCATATTACAAATCAGCAAATTAAAAGTTCTTAAAAGTTGTAGTAAATTAACCTTTGAACGACCTTTAAGGAAATCTTACTTCATTAGGCCACATAATTTTCCCTCAAATAACACTTTTTAGTATCCTTTAGAATGCTTATCACTCAAAACAAATTTGAGAAAAGCTGGAACTAACAATATAGTCCAGAATGGCAAATTTCTAATAATCATTGGTTGTTAAGAATGCAAAATAAATTGAGCAATATTTAGAAGTATGTTCAAAAGGAGGAAGTCACTGGATCAAAAACAAAACAAAACAATACAACAATATCAATAATAAATAACAGCTAAAGAAGTTGGAGATCTGAGTAAAATATTCAACAAAGACTGTCAGAAAAGTGTCAACAAACAGAAAAAAAATTACAGCTACATGAAAAATTGAAAGAATGCTTAAAGCAGTAAAGGAGTTAAATGTGGAATTTTTAATAAAAAATGTAAATTTTTCACATAAATAAGATTTAGATAAATTAGTTGACATTTTATTTTAAAACTATGTAGCACAAAAAATTAAATTAAAAGAATAAAATACAATTAGCAATATTTCTTATAAATATGAATAATTTATATCACTTATCAAAGCTGGTGAAAATCATAATAGGCAAAATAATTCATTTGAAAAAAAAATTAAGTATTTTTTCTCTATTTGAGAAAAACTCCTGTCTAAAGTTATACTCCTTCAGTCATTTTCTTTTTCTTCTTCTTCTTTTTTTTTAAGATTTTTATTTATTTATTTGAGAGAGAGAGAGTGAGAAACAGCATGAGAGGGAAGAGGGTCAGAGGGAGAAGCAGACTCCCTGCTGAGCAGGGAGCCCGATGTGGGACTCGATCCCAGGACTCCAGGATCATGACCTGAGCTCAAGGCAGTCGCTTAACCAACTGAGCTACCCAGGAGCCCTTCCTTCAGTCATTTTCTTTATCAAATATTGATTTTTGATTATTTAGTTCTCAAGGAATTAAAGAATCAATGGTGACATCAAAATAAAAATGATATCGTAGTTCATCATTTTAAGTCATCATTGAGATGTTTGTGAATGGTAAATGGTGTAGCTGTATACGGAATTCAGTTCCATTGATCTAATAATTTGACTACAGAGATTACTTTGTACTCAAGAAACATTAATAAAGTGTCTTCTTTTTGGTGCAGAGAATCTAAGAAAATCCTGTACATCAAAATAAATTTAAATCATACTTCAACACATATATATTAGGAGTGGTATACAAAATTAAATTTCTTAAAATGTATTAAATATTACATAACATGAAATTATACCATATTTCATATATATCACAAATGAACTGATTTCTTGTCCCACTGGGTGATGAATCATGTATATATAATTATATATATCATATATGTAATATGTATATAACATATATATAATTTACGATTTATTTGTATGTATGTATATATACAAATATACATATACATATGCATATATATATATATAAACTTTCCTAAGAGTCCTCTATTATATGTTTCTTCCACTAAGCCCATTGCTGTTCTCTATGGTGAGTGTGATTCATTCATTATGGAAAGTTCTTCAAAGTGAAGAACACCTGTTTCTGTGGTTTCCCTGAACATTAGAATTGTTCATAGGGGAGGGCATTTGGATGGTTCTGTCCCTGATCTAACTTTCATTATTGAGTTTTGAATCAGGGAGTTCCCCTCTGGAGGATTATGTGTCATTTAACAGATCATTGCTGCTACAATCACAGACTCACCAAGCAGAGTCATTATACATCCTCCTGGAGTAATACACTTTCTCCATTAAGGTATAGCTTCTGCCCTGGAGACTGGAAAACTAGTAACTCTGCCTCAAGATCTGGTGATTAACCTCAAATTGCTTTTCAGGACTAGGTTAAGTTACTCCTCCTTAAGAACCTTTTCCTTATTTGTTCAGAAGCTGATAAGGCATGATAGTTGTCCCCTAATATATTTTCATAAAGCACAAGATAGGTGATCAAGTCATTAACTCAGGGCCACATGCTGGTCAATGCCCTTCATCCCCTGCTAATTCAAGGTGAAACCAAATTCTATATACCTGCTTTCATTCCCTCAGCATGTCTGAATTAGAAGGTCAGAACTTAGGTTATTGATTTTGCTAAATAGGGCCACCAAAGAATGATAATTAAAAATATATATAGACACACACACACACATGCTAGAAGGTATTTCATTTGTAAAGGAAGACATTTGGGTCAATGATTTTTTTTAACACAATTGACATCTACTGCTTGAATATATGTGTTAAATTTGTTAGTATATTGACCCTATTAATAGGGTGATGCCATTTTTTTTTTAATTCAAATGTTGTTGCTGACTTGGGGAAGGTTGACAATTTCCTATATAGGAAATGGTCACTACTGATAATTTTTAAATTGGAAACAGTGGATGTGACTAATTCACAGAAGATCTTTTCTATTTTGCTCTAGTAGTGATATGTATACACACAATCTAATTCTAATGATTTAGTCAAAAGTCTAATTAATGAGGAAGAAAGATATTGAATAACAGTTTTATAGATAGCATGATTCTTAGCTTCATCATTGTGGGTTTCTCTTATGCACCTATAATCATATATTTAAAAGCTTTATATGTATATTTTTAAAGATTTTATTTATTTATTTTAGAGATGGAGAGATAGAGAGAGCATGTGTGCAAGTTGGGGGAGGAGCAGAGGGACAGGGAAAAGCAGACTCTGTGCTGAGCATAGAACCTGACATGGGGCTCAATCTCACAAACCTGAGATCATAACCTGAGACAAAATTGATTTGGACACAACCGACTGAGCCACCCAAGCATCCCTAAAAGCTTTATATTTTTAAAAAAATTTAGAAAATGATAGATGATTGAATGCAGAGTGAAAAGTAATTATTTTTTTTAGCAATACCTGAGTATTGTTCATCAAACATATACTTTATGTCTCTCTTTTTCCCATCCAATTCCACTATTATTTCAGTTTGGTCATTAATATTATCACTATTATTATGTGGCTTCTTTAATGTGTTCTCATCTCTTTCTTGTCATCCCATTTACTCTAGATATGTACCAAATTAATTTCCTTAATATTGTAACCTTTATCAAATATTTTCACCATGCAGTACATACATACATACATACACACACACACACACACACACACACACACATATACATTCATATAGTGGCTTTTCATTCTTTATCAAGTTCAACTTCCTCATACTGTTCCTGAAAGTCTGATATTCACCTTTCCTTATGATACTAAACATCCTATGTGATAAAAACACACCTTATATGATAAATAAGCAGATTTTAAATCACTCCTCTATCTTTCCTGTTCTGTTAGATAAGCCCTTATTTTAATTTATTAACTTGGCCTGGAATGCCTTTTCCTGATTCAGTATAATTTCTTACCTTTTGAAAAACCCCCAAGGATGATTCTTCCTTCCTAAGACATCCATGGAATCTTTACTATTTCTGTAATATCACTTGTCATATTCCACTTTGTATTATAATTAATATTTTATATATTTAAAAAAATCTATTTGATCACCATTGTAGAAAGATTTTTATTATTTTTTAATCCAAGACACAACCTTTCATAATAAATAAGAATTACTTATTAAATGTTCCCTAAATGAATGAAGAAACTTTATTTTATTTTTTAAGTTTTAGGGTGCCTGGGTGGCTCAGTCATTAAGTGTCTGACTTTGGCTCAGGTCATGATCTCAGGGTCCTGGAATCGAGCCCCGCGTCGGGCTCCCTTCTCAGCGGGGAGTCTCCTTGTCCCTCTACCTCTGCCTCTGCCCCTCCCTCCACTCATGCTCTCTCTCTGTCTCTCATTCAAATAAATAAATATTTTTACTTATTTATTTATTTGAGAGAGAGAAAGCATGAGCAAGAGAGCACAGCAGGGGGAGCATCAGAGGGAAAGGGAGAAGCAGACTCTCCACTGAGCAGGGAGCCTGACGCGGGGCTCGATCCCAGGACCCTGAGATCATGACCTGAGCCAAAGTCAGACACTTAATGACTGAGCCACCCAGGAGCCCCTAAAGTAAATTTGTTTTAATTAAACATACACTATATTATTTTATTTTGTGACAAAGTGGGACTTTTTTTTAGGATTTTATTTTTTTTAAGTGATCTCTACACCCAGTGTAGGGCTGGAACTCACAACCCTGAGAACAAAAGTCTCATTCTCCACCAACTGAACCAGCCAGGTGCCCCTGAAAGTGTGGTCTTTTTACAAAGAGACTGTCTGAATAGTTCTTTTACTTTTGATTTTAGTGAGATAATATTTTATCTAAAATGGCATATCCAGAGTCCATTTTTTCCAACAGTGACCCTAAAAGCATCTTCTAACACTGATAATGGTTCTGGTTCAGAATTAGTCCCACTCTGACGGACAAGGCTCTTGAAAACCAAAACTTATGCATCTGAATGAGGAGCTGGAGAAAGAGACAGAGTCTTCAAGGAATGTTTCTTTGTCCAGTGAAATTTAAATCAAATTTATTTATTTTTTTGTGATTTAGGAAGCAGAGTTGTCTCCTATGAAAAGAATACATAAACCATTTTTAATGTTTTTATTCAACTGTTGGAGTAAAACATGCATATCTTATGAACAGCAAGAAGGTAGTAAGAGTTTTTTTAAAGATTTTATTCATTTATTTGAGAGAGAGAAAGTGAGAGAGAGAAAGAGAGAGCACAAGAGGGGGGAGGGTCAGAGGGAGAAGCAGACTCCCCGCTGAGCAGGGAGCCAGAAGAGGGGCTTGATCCCAGGACTCCAAGATCCTGACCTGAGCCGAAGGCAGCCGCTTAACCAACTGAGCCACCCAGGTGCCCCGGTAATAAGATTTTACAGCTGGTAGCTCTCATACTCTATAGAGACCTCAAAAATGGCAAAATTTTCTATTAAAGACATTTGATATTTATTACACAAGTCTATGTAAAACTATGATGTCACAGATTTCAAAAAACTTGTGGGAAGTTATAAACAAAATAATATTGTGATTTTGTTTATCATGCCAATAATTTACAAAGCATGCTAAGTGAAATTGTCACTTAGATTCAAGGTGGAATTTCTCAAATCTATTTAAGAATGCAATGATTCCTCAAACTATATTTTTCTTCAAGAACAGTGAAGCAGACCTCTGGGTCTATTTTGTCAGATAAAAATTCAGTATCACCCTTCTTAGAGGCTGAATTGCCACATGCTGCCAAATTAATTAAGAAACTGACTTCAAGAGTGCTGGGTATGTTGCAAACACAAATATGCCTGTAGGCAGGTTTTCTTCAGTGGCTGTCTCCCTTCTTCACTATGTTTCTATCTTTTGCATCACACTGAAATTTCCATTCCTCTCAGAAGTGGATTAAAACTTATCTCTTCGAATAATGGAATGAGATCACTTAAGAAGTCTGCATCATTTTTACTGAGAAGTGAGGGAGAAGCCTTTGTCGGCACTGATCTGAGAGCAGTTTCTAGTCATTTATTAACACTTTCTTTCTGTGAAAGCACTACTGAAAACTGAGTGATAAATGATTTCTGAAGCCTGGAAATTCAGACAGAAGACCTGGAAAACATGTTGACGGCTATTCCCAAAATATAAGTTGAAAAAAAAATCAAATTGCTAAAGACCCGTCAGACCAATATCACATTCCCCAACATGCTGCTTCCCTCTATTTTCTAAACATCTTCCCACTATGGGACATAAATATAACTGGAATAAATCTGTAAACATTCTAACTCTGCTGCATCAAGTCTGCAGGAATTCACCTCAATTTAGATGGAGTACATACAATTCATGGGGTTCCCGTTACAAAAAAACAAAATAAGAGAGATATTCAAGTCTCCCTAGGGTTATCAATTGTTACTAGATTTTGATTCTGTACAAATATAAGCATAGCAGAACCACTTTGTTGCCAGCTTGAAAATGACTTTCTGTGGTGCGAACTTCACTTACATTTGGATAGTTGTGTAACATCTAGCAATTATTGACTTTTCCAATTTGTGGAGGTGTATTTCTTTGAACACAAGCTACCTTTCCTCTCCACTTTTAATGTGAATGATGTATTCAGCTTCAAGATGTCTGATTATACTTAAACTACATTTATTAAATATACTGAACTACAATTTCACCAATAAACTGGAAACAAACAAAAACAAATCAAAGCTGTTACTGATAGTTCAGGAGTCATGAAGTTCCCTACTATCTTTATAGCCATGAATATATAATTTCTACTGATTACAATTTTCTTTGACAAGATAATATCCCAATGCAACAAAGGTGCTAAGTATACAAAGTAGGGGAAGAACACTGAAGCTTGATTGGTTGGGTTTGAATCCTGGCAGCGGTTATGTGCTCTTGGGAATGTTTCTGCAATTTCACCATGCCTTCGGTGCCTCTTGTCAAGTGGGGACAATAATAGTACTAATCTAGTAGGGAATATGAAGGATTAAATATGTTAATAAATATAAGGAGTTTAGAATAATGAGTTACACACAATATGTGTTAGCAATTTTATTTTATTTTTTTAAAGATTTATTTATTTTAGAGAGAGAGAGAACATGAATGGGAGGGACAGAGAGAGAAGGAGAGAGAATCTCAAGCAGACTCCACGCTGAGCACGTGGAGCCCAATTGCGGGGCTTGATCTCCCGACACCACGATCATGACCTGAGCTGAAACCAGGAGCAGAATGCCTAAATGACTGCACCCCTGTGTTAGCAATTTTAATTTTTATTACTGTGAATGCAATCTTAGAATATTTGGCTCTATATTTATTGATAGTACATTAGTCTAGAAGCAGGGATGAATCATGATAATGACTTCAGTGATAGACTTCTGTGAGTCCTAGAACACATTGCACCCATTGACTGTAATGTTTGAAGACTTCTGTGTCCCAATTCTCCTAGACACTCAAATTGTATACTTCACTGAGTGAAGTCTTATATGGGACTATTTCTTAAACTAAGTGAGGGCAAGGGGGTGGGGGAGGATATGCTTACATTTCTTGTTAAGTGAGCCAGAAACTTGAAATCATCCTTCACTTTACTTTTCTCTCATTCCTACATCTTAATTGTCACTAGATTCCATTGATTTTGCCTTTGAAGTTTATTTTAAAATATGTGTAATTATTCCATCTTTTTTGAAAAGCACATTATTTCTTGTTGGAGACACATTTTCTCCATTTCTCTTTAAATTTTTCTCCATCTTTTTTTTTTTTTTTGTCTCCCAGAATACCAATCCATTAACCATATTTCAGACAGAGTGGTCTCTTTGGCATAATAATTCAATCATTTTACTTTCTTACATAAACTTATCCAGGGGTTCCACATTCCTTTCAAAATAAATTTTAAAGCCTGTGAAGTTTCATACAAAAACCTTCATGTTTTGGACCTTTCTATTTTATCATGCTTATCATCTGCCATTTTCAAAAAATGTTCCCCCTCCTTCCGTTCTGCCCCATTTCTGGACATATTTTCTTCTATCTTTTTGCCTTTGTATCATATATACCCTAAGTGGTAATGATTTCCATAATCCTCACCTGTGGACACAATACACTTGTACTTCAAGGCTCATATCTTTGTTTCCACCCTCCAGCCCAGAATGAGTTAGAACTTTGATTTGAATTTCAAATCAGTATATTAGCTCTCATTCTATTAGCTGTTATTTTGTGAATGAGAGAAATTATTTTTCAGGTAATCCATGATAATTTTGAGGGCAAAGGCTGAATTTCATACTCGTGTATCTGAAATCTAACATGAATCATTGCATTAGGAGGTAATCACTACATGATAGTTGATTAAGGGCCATATTCAATTTTACATTAAAAATATTTGAGATCAATCCTGAATATATGAGTTATAGACAGCTGGCTCATTCTTGGATCAGGTACTCAGCATCCAGTAAGATTAATTTCTCTATAGTCTTAACTTGCTACATTTGTATACCTTACAACCTTTTTCCTTTGATCGATCTTCTAACTTAATGTTTTAGAACTTAAATTCTCTCATTGGATCTGCTGCTGAGTTCTTCACTAATCTTTACCAACTTTGTTTTCCCTTCTGGGTTATATTTATCCTTCAGCTTTTAGGTTATAACTTAGGTTATAACTATGACCTATATGTACTTTACAGGTCTAGCTACGTGGCATTTATAAGAACCCTATATCCCAAGTTTCTGAGCATGAAAGTCATTGTTAAAACTCATTTTTTTGGATGTATTGAAAATATTGTGAAGCAGGGATGAAAATATGGGGAAAATCTACATAATCACTAGAAATACATAGTTTTTCCATAGGAAATGAGAAGGAATCTTTCTTAGTTATGATGCATTTCTTAGAATGAGAATGACTTGAAATTTTCTTAATTTCTCTAAAATTATTTCCTAATTATAATTACTTCCTTTGTTCAGTTTGTATTCTGACAATTGAATATTTTTGTTGATATTAAATCACAAAATAATTTTCTTCAGGAAGATATGATAACATATTTAACATGTGTTATAGTCTATTATTCCTTGATGATTAAGAGAATAAAGCTTAGAAATGCAAATTGGAAACTAAAATGTCTATCCCCCCCCCATTGTCACTTGTCTTAAAGTATTGGCAACTGCTGGACCTCAGTTAAATCACAGATGACTTAGTGTGAAAGTTAATTTTTTTAAAGCTCTGAACTAAGTATTTTGAGTTTTATAATCATCACAATTAACTCAATTCATCAAATAAATGTATCTTTAAATAGAATGTGTTAAATGCTCATGGAACCTTAGCAGAAACAGTTCTTTACTCTTGAACCAGGAATTGATTTTTCCCTAGCAACAAATGGAATTTGAAACTTGAAATATTTGAGTTCAATTTCAAACTCCAAAACTATATTTGAAAAGGTGTTAAATTTGCCAAATTGTGTTCAACCTGGAGTTCAGTTAATAACAACAAAATGAACACCAAGGGACAGAACATCCAAATTAAGATATATAACCTTATTTATAACTTGCAAGCCCCTCTATCCTGATATGAGTCATTTTTTCTAATAATATATCTTCACTTTCCACCAAGATTAAACATCATTTTTATTTTCCATTTAATCCTTCTGTTTTTATTTTCAGAATTTTTCACTTATGTATCTTTCATAAAGTACACATTATTAGTTATTGCCTGGCTTTAAACTTTATATAAATTGAATCAAATGTATATATTCTCCGGTGATTTATACCTTCCTACTTGTTGCTTTGTATAATCATATTTCATTAATTTTCAATTCTGAAAATTATTCTGTATTCATATACCACAATTACTTTTTTATTCAAGTTTTGATGAATTTGGGATGTTTCTAGTTTCTTACTCATACTACATTCTATTGCATGTCCAATAATGTGCACATGCATAAATTTATCTAAACTAAATACTCATTAGTGGAATTGCTCCACTTCACTAGAAGTTACCAAACTATTATGCAAAGAATATTTCCTAATTTACTCCTTAATCTGCTGTGTATGAATGCTATCCTTGTTGCATATACTTGCAAACATTTGATATTATAGACCTCTTAAATGTGTTAATTGCATGGTTATGAAATTAAATGTCAAATTTTAATTTTGATTTCCCTGCTTTCTAATGATATTTATTTGATCAGCCATTCATTTTTTTGACTATTCTGAAGTTCTTGCTCTAAAGTTTTAATACTTCTTTTTTTTTTAAAGTTGTAACAATGGACAAAGAAGAGCACTACATAATGAATAAGGAACCAATACATCAAGAAGATATATCAATTTTATGGGGCGCCTGGGTGGCTCAGTTGGTTAAGCGACTGCCTTTGGCTCAGGTCATCATCCTGGAGTCCCAGGATCGAGTCCCACATCCGGCACCCTGCTCAGCAGGGAGTCTGCTTCTCCTCCTGACCCTCCTCCCTCTCATGCTATCATTCTCTCTCTCTCTCTCTCAATAAATAAATTTAAAACTATTTAAAAAAAGAAGATATATCAATTTTAACATATAAAGAGAGCCAAAGAAAGGCTGGGAGGAAACTCCCACTATTTATTTTAGAATGTCTTCCAGGCAGTGGCTAACTTCTCTCGACTTCTGTATACTTCCTAAGTGACAGTAGGCTTGGATAAACACTGGCCAACTTTCAAAGTAGCTTTTTGAAGATGGACAATCTGTTTAGAACAGTCCATTCACCTGCTCATTTTCAGGATCCAAGCCAATATCATAAACACAGGTCCTGGTGGGAATCCAGTCATTGCTTTCATCATTCCACCAGAAGGTACAAAGAACAAACCCAGACACTGGCATGGATGTATCAAATGGGCAAGATGAAGCCAGTATGCATGCTTTTTTGCTCTGGATTATCAGAAAAAGACAAGTATTATTTTTTGAAATAAATTGTAGGATTTGATTTGCTGATGTTTTTTACAGGGCTGTGGCATCAGTGCTGATGATAATGTGTGGACTATATTTTAAAAATAATTCTATGAGCGCTGTGAATTGTGTAAGACTGTTGAATCACAGATCTGTACTTCTGAAACAAATAACGCAACATATTTTAAGAAAAATGAAAAAGAAGAAGATAGCAGGAGAGGAAGAATGAAGGGGAGTAAGTCAGAGGGGGAGACGAACCAGGAGAGATGATGGACTCTGAAAAACAAACTGAGGTTTCTGGAGGGGAGGAGAGTGGGGGGATGGGTTAGCCTGGTGATGGGTATTGAGGAGGGCACATTCTGCATGGAGCACTGGGTGTTATGAACAAACAATGAATCATGGAACACTACACCAAAACAAATGATGTAATATATGGTGATTAACATAACAATAAAAAATTAAAAAAATAATTCTATATGCTTGAGGTAAATAGTTGGAAAGAGAAATTTAAAATTACCATTTATAACAGTATTAAAAACATGAGATACTTAGGATTTTTTTTCAAAATATGTGCAAGACATTGTCACTAAAAACTGCAAAGTACTACTGAGAGAAATTAAAGAAGATATAAGTAAATTGAGAGATTGACTCTGTCTCTTTGTTGGGAAATTAAATATGGTTAAGAAGTCAATTCCTCTTCTTTTTCTTTTTAAGATTTTATTTATTTATCTTGACAGAGAGAGAGACAGTGAGAGAGGGAACACAAGCAGGGGGAGTGGGAGAGGGAGAAGCGGGCTTCCTGCTGAGCAGGGAGCCCGATGCAGGGCTCGATCTCAGGACTCTGGGATCATGACCTGAGTCAAAGGCAGATGCTTAACAACTGAGCCACTCCGGCGCCCCAAGAAGTCAATTCTTATTAATATGCTCTCTAAATTCAACAAGAGTCAATCAAAGTCCCAGGAAAATATTTAAAGAAATGTAAACAAATCCTCCATTTCAGAAAGAAATGTAAAACATTTAGATTAATCTCAATTATTTTGGAAAAAGAAAACACATTTGGGGGCGCCTGGGTGGCTCAGTTGGTTAAGCATCTGACTCTTGATTTCAGCTCAGGTCAGGATCTCATGGTTGTGAGATGAAGCCCTTGCCACGTGGGGCTCTGCACTGGGCATGGAGCCTTCTTAAGTTAAGATTCTCTTTCTCCCTCCTCCTTTCCCCCTCCCTTGCCCACACAAGCTCTCTCTCTCTCAAACACACACACACACACACACACACACACACACACACACACATTTTGAAGACATGTATTACACAATTCCAAGATTTATTCTGAAGATATATTCTTCAAGAAGTATACTACTGGGGGTGCCTATGTGGCTCAGTCAGTTGAGTCTGCCTTCAGCTCAAGTCATGATCCCAGAGTCCTGGGATCAAGCCCCAAGTCTGGCTCCCTGCTCAGCAGGGAGTCTGCTTCTCCCTCTCCCTCTGCCCCTCCCCCTGCTCCTTCTCTCTCTCTCACTCACTATCTCTCAAATAAATATCTTTAAAAAATAAAAATTAATAAAAAATGAAAAAAAAAGAATTGTGCTATTGGCAGAAGGATAGACACATTAATGAGAATTAGTGGAAAAAAGTCCACACTAGGACAGATATATATATAATTTTCCTTTAAATGTATCAGATGAATTTATCAGGAAAAGAGAAATCCTTTTAACAAACTGTGGTATAACTACTTGTTCATGTTTGTTTGTTTTTTATTAAATCAAACCTTACCTTACTTTCTATATAAAATTAACTTATAAACTATTATTAGCCTATATATAAAAGCTAAAACTATAAAAGTGGTAGGAAAAAAGTCTTAGGATAATATCTTTGTGATCTGAGATAGTCAATGACTTTGAAAATAGGAGGAAAAAATAAGATTCATAAAATTTAAAAGTAAAGATGAATCGGGCTTTAATTAAATTAAAGCTTTTCTTACAATGACTGCATTAGGAACACACAAAACAGTAGGTACATATTAGTGGAAGATATTTACAACAGAAATATCTGACAAAAAATTTGTATCCATAATATATAGTGAACCCACCAACCCCAATAATAAGAAAACAAAGATAAAAACATGCAAAATATTTGAATAAAAACTGTATAAAAGAAGATATACAAATAATAAGAACTGGAAAATTTTTCTCATCATCTTAATTATTAGGGAAATGTAAATGAAAAGCCAAAACAAAATATAAATACTGACAACACCAAGTATTTGCAAGAAGGTGAAGCAATTGAAGTTTCATACATTGCTGGTGGAACTGTAAATGATATAATTACTTTGGAAAATAGTGTGGTGATTTCTTTTAATATTAAACATATGACTACCATAAAATCCAGCAATTCCATTTCTTGGTATTTACCCAAGAGAAATGAAAACATTTGACTTCACAAAGACACAACATAAATGTTTCTGGCAGTTTTACTCATAATATCCAAAAGCCTGGACAAAATTTCCAATGTATTTCCATGAGACACATTGATGTTTATCCATATAATGAAACACTACTAGGCAATAAAGAGGGATACATAATTGACATCAATAACATGGATGAAAGTAAAAAACATGCTGAATGAAAGCATCCAGACCAAAAGGGACATATTTTATAATACCATTGATATGAAATTCTAGGAAAGTGAATCTTCCCAATAGTGGCAAAGGAAGACCAGTGGTTGTCTAGGGCCATATTTGAGGGCGGTGTGTGAGTGCAAAGTGGCACATGTAACTTTCTGAAGTTTTGAACCTTTTGAAGGAAATATTCTATATCATTTGTGATGATGTTAACGTGATTGAATACATCTGCCAAAACTAACTGAACAGAGCAATTAAAATGGGAGTATTTTATTTTATGTAAATTTTACTTGAAGTAAAGTTATTTTTAAAAATAAAACAATTATATAATATTCTGTCTGATGAGTGATTGTTGCTCATGGTATCTTGTTTCCGTCTGTGTGTGTATGTGTGTGTGTGCATGTGTGCTCTTTGCTTTAAGTTGCTCATTTTCCTGGGAGCCTTTTCTATGAGAATACTTTGGGTATAAAGATAACTATGAGCTATTTAGAAAAGATTATTTCTGCTCCTTCAGGCATTATTTATTGGAGATAACCTTAGACTAAATTTTCAGCTTGAGACTTTCAGTCTGCCTAGAGAGTGAGATTTTAGATTGTAAATCTGTAAGAATTTTATTAGTCATTTTTGAAATAATAATATATTTGAAATGTCTTATAAACTCAGTGGCTTATGAACAATAATAATTTATCTCTACCTTATGATCTTAAAATTCTTGAGTGCTCAGCAACAGGTGATAGGTCAGGTTCAGATGTCTGAACATGTCTTTTTTATCTTGTGCCTAGCCTGAAGGGGCATTGACACTGGACCATGTGATTATGGTGAAGATAAGGAGCTTCACAGTTGCTATACCTCTTCTCATTTTCCATTGGTCAAATAGAGTCACGTGACAATGCCAAAGTCAATGGTAATCCCAAAGTCCTCTGTACATAGAATGGGATAGGAGAATGAATGTTTAATGAACAGTAGTGTAATATATTACAGAGGTAATGTGTATCATAAGCAATTTTCAGGAATGTGATTTTCCATCTGTTCAGCATCAAGGTACAAGATAAGCAATTTTTCTAGGACTACGCTGGACATGGGGTGAGGGAACAAGGTTTATGTCTGCTACTCATCTTTTAAGTGAAGCTATAGTTTTTTTGGGAAGCTTGTTTTATGATGGGTCTCTCATTAAAAGCTTCACCTTGCCATGGATCAGTAAATAACCTTAAAATGAATGTAAGCTGCAGCTTATCTTCCTTCTCTAGATCATTGCCTTCACTTACTTTTTTGACCTATTCGCTATTACTTTGTTTTTTTCTCTTTGTTTTTTGCTTGTTTGTTGTTCTGGCTCATCATTGCATGTAATAGAATTTTAAAACACTTTGAGCAGCATTTTAAGCTCTTTAAAGTTTAGAATTGGTTAGGATACTAAGTCTGTCCATTGGCTGAAATAGATACATAAATTATTTACTAAAAAATTTTATTTGTTATAAACCACATAAAATTTGAACATATACCTTATATTACTTTACTTATTTTTCCTCGTTCTATCTCAGTTTGCTTTTTCTCTCATACCTTCATTTCTTCTTCAGTTATAACACGCATTTTTTCTTGGGGCTATATCAAATGAAAGAGAGTTTTTTGAGGTTAGTTCCAAAGGTATCTATAGGTGATAGCAAATTATACTGCCTCAATATCCCTGCCACAATGGTATCACTATAATAGTAAAGTTCTGAGAGAATTTTTCTCCGTGAGGAATGGTAGGGGAACATTTCTTACAGCTTTATAACAACTAAAATACATAATCATTTACACTAGAAGTAGATGCGGGTAAATTGTAACTTTGAGTTTAACTAAAATGCAGAAATCTATGAGTTTGACTTTTCTTCCCCCACATATAAGCGATACCATGAAGTATTTATCTTTCTTTGTTTCATTTATTTCACTTATCATAATGCCCTGCAGGTTCATCTGTGTTGTTAGTGACAGGATTTTCTTCTTTCTCATGGAGGTATAATATTCTTGATCCATTTATTCACTGATGGACACAAGTTATTTCCATACCTTGGATATTATGCATGATGCTATACTGAATGAGGAAGTACAGATACCTCCTTAAGACAATGATTTGTTTCCTTTGAATACATACCCAGAGGTAGAATTGCTAGACATCGTAGTTCTATTTTTAATTTATGAGAAACTTCCATACTGTTTTTCATAGTGTTTGAACCAGTTTACATCTCCAAGAATAGGGTACAGGGTTCCCTTTTCTCCATATCCTCACCAGCATTTGTTATTTCTTGTCTCTTTGATAATAGCCTTCTTAATAAGTGTGAGGTGATATCTCCTCTTGGTTTTGATTTACATTTTCCTGATGATTAGTGATGTGGGAGAAATAGGAAATATTGGTAAAAGGGTATAAACTTCCAGTTATATGAAAAATAAGGTTTGAGTAATGTGTCACATGGTGACTATAGTTGATAACACTGTATTGTATAATTAAAATTTCCTAAGAATAGAACTTAAATGTTCTCACCAAAAAAAAGAGGGGAATAAATATATGAGGTGATGGTCTGTTAATTATGTAAATGGGAAAAATCCTTTCATAATTTATACACATATCAAATTACCATGTTGTACACTTTAAATATATTACAATTTTGTATGTCAATTATACCTCAGTGAAGCTGAAAAAAATATAAAAATCTGCTTTGTGTGAGTAATTGCTGTTACACTCAAGCACTACTAATCATTCTGCCCACTTTCAAGTTATATCATCATATCAGATGCTCCAATATGTCTTTTCTGTGTCAGTTAGTATATCAAAAGGGAATGATATTCAAAGGGGAAACATTTGAAGAACAAGAAGATAGTTAATTGTCTGAAGCCCTTTTGTGTGATAGATATATTCACAAATCAATTAGGAACATTCTCAGAAGCAATCATTTCTCAAATCTAACCCAATGAAATAAATGGAAAGGTTCCCACTGCCTGAGGTAATCTACTTCTCTAAAGAAATGCACTCTGAACTCCAATAGTTTCTTTGTTATAGTCCCTTCCCTCAAAGATTTCTTGCAGTTTCTTAAATAGAATTATACTTCTTGGTTCAATTACAGAATAGTCCAATATACTCTTTTGGATCAACTCCAGTTTCTCATGATATTTTTAAGCCACTTTCCTGAAGTATTATTGACATAAAAAAAAAACCTGCACATACTTATGGTATACAATCTGATGATTTTGGAGATAAGTAAACAGCAGATCCTTGAACAACATGGGTTTGAACTGTGCAGGCACACTTATAAGTGGATTTTTTGGATACAATACAGTACTGTAAATGTATTTTTTCTTCCTTATGATTTTCTTAATAATATTTTCCTTCCTCTAGGTTACTTTATTATAAGAATACAGATAGCATAGAAAATATGTGTTAACTATTTATGTTATCAATAAGGCTTCCTTCCTATTAACTATAGGCTATTAGTCCTTTAGTATTTGGGGAGTCAAAAGTTATGTGTACATTTTTGACTATAGGAGTGGTCGGCACACAAACCCCAGCATTAATCAAGGGTCAACAGCACATCATGAAACCATCAACACAATCTGTGCCATAACATATCCATCATCTACAAATTTTCCTCCTAACCTTTTTAATTATTACTATTGTTACTATTATAAGATCTTCACTCACAGCAATTTTTAAGAATAACAATACAGTATTATTAATTATAGTCACTATTTTGAACAGTAGATCTCTAGGACTCATTCATCTTGCATAACTGAAACTTTGTACCCTTTGACTGATACTTCCCCATTTCCACCTCCCCATAGCTCCTGGTAACACCACTCTAATTTCTACTCCTATGAGTTCAACTAGTATAGGTTCCTTATATAGTGGATCCATGTAGTATTTGTTTTTCTGTATCTGGCTTGTTTCACTAAGCACGGTGTCCTCCAGGTTCATCCATGTTGTCACAAATGGTAGGATTTCTTTTTTATGACTGAACAATATTTTATTTTATATATATATGTATATATCTACCATATTTTCCTTATCTCTTCATTCACTGATGCACATTTATTATTACTATTATTATTATTATTATTGCTTCCAAATCTTGACAATTGTGAATAGTGCTGCAATGAACATGGGAGTGCAGGTATCTCTTCAAGATCCTGATTTCAGTCCTTTTTAAAAATTATTTTAATTCCAGTATAATTACCATACAATGTTATATTAGTTTCAGGTGTACAATGTAGTTCTTTTGCATATATAAAAAGAAGTGGGTTTCCTGGATCATATGGTAGTCACTTAAAAAATTTTTTTTGAGAAGACTTTATACTGTTTTCCATAGTGAATGCACCAATTTATATTCCCAAAACAGTACAAAGGATTCCCTTTTCTCCACATGTCAACGAAACTTGTTATCTTTTAATTTTTTTTATTATTGATGTTAGTGGACATACAATGCTATATTAGTTTCAGGTGCACAGCATAGTGATTTGACAATTCTATACATTATGCTATGCTCACTATAATAAGTGTAGTTACCATCTGTCACCATACCAGGTTATTACGATATTGTTGATTATATTCCCTATGCTGTACTTTTCATCTACATGACTTACTTATTTTATAAGTGGAAGTTTGTACCTCTTAGTCACCTTCATCTATTTTGCCCATCCCCTAGACCCCTCTCTTTGGCAACTACCAATTTTCTCTCTTTATATGAGTCTTCTCTGTTTGTTTGTTCATTTCTTTTGTCTTTAGATTTCACATGTAAGTGAAATCATATGGTTGTCTTGCTCTGCCTGACTTATTTCACTTAGCATGATACTCTCTAGGTCCATCCACGTTGTGGCAAGTGGCAAGATCTCATTCTTTTTTATGCTTACTAATATCACACACACACACACACATAGGGTATTCTTTTATCCATTCTTTATCCATTCATTTATCAGACACTTAGCTTGCTTCCATATCCTGGCTATTGTAAATGATGCTGCAAGGAACAGAGGTGTGCATGTATCTTTTCAAATTAGTGTTTTCTTTTTTTTTCTTTAGGTAAATATCCTGTAGTGGGACTACTTGATCCAAAATATATAAAGAACTTCATATGACTCTAGAACAACAAAAGATAAACAATTTTATTAAAAAATGGACAGAGAACTGAGCGTTGCTGGAGTGGTGGGGGGGTGGGAGGGATGGGGTGGCTGGGTGATAGACATTGGGGAGGGTATGTGCTATGGTGAGCGCTGTGAATTGTGCAAGACTGTTGAATCACAGATCTGTACCTCTGAAACAAATAATGCAATATATGTTAAAAAAAAAAAGAAGAAGATAGCAGGAGGGGAAGAATGAAGGGGAGTAAGTCAGAGCGGGAGATGAACCATGAGAGGCGATGGACTCTGAAAAACAAACTGAGTGTTCTAGAGGGGAGGGGGGGATCGGTTAGCCTGGTGATGGGTATTAAAGAGGGCACGTTCTGTGTGGAGCACTGGGTGTTATGCACAAACAATGAATCATGGAACACTACATCAAAAACTAATGATGTAATTAATGTAGGGCGATTAACATAACAATAAAAAATTTAAAGAAGAAAAAATAAGCAAATAAATAAATACTTGGGAAAAAAAAATGGACAGAGGACTTGAATAGACAATTTTCCAAAGAAATACAGATGGCCAGTAGACACATGACACATGAAAAGATACTTAACATCACTAATCATCAGGGAAATGCAAATCAAAACCATAATGAGATAGCACCTCTCACCAGTCAGAAAGACTAGTATCAAAAAGACAAGAAATAATGTGTTGGAATGAATATGGAGAAAAGGGAACCCTTGTGCACTCTTGGTAGGAATGAAAATTGGTGCAACTATTGTGGAAAACAGTTTTAAGGATCCTTCTTTTCTAAATTATTGATTGATTAATTACCATCTTAAATTATTAATTAATTAATTAATTAATTAATTAATTTGCTTATTAATAGCCATCTTAATGGGTGTAAGGAATTTCTTTCCATTTATTTGTGTTTGCCAATTACTTTTAACTGTGTTATAGTTTTTAATGTACAAATCTTTTACCTCCTTTGTTAAGTTTGTTCCTAACTAGTTTATTTGTTTGGATGCTATGGTAAATATGGTTATTTTCTTAATTTAATAGTTCTTCGTTGGTGTATAGAAACTCAACTGATTTTTATGTGTTGATTTGAATCCCGCAACTTTAACTGAATTTATTAATTATAACAGGGTTTTTTTGGTAGTCCTTAGGGTTTTCTACATTTACTCTCACATCAGCCACAAAGATAGTTCTACTTCCTTTCCAATATGGATGTTTTTTTATTTCATTTTCTTGCCTAATTGCTCTGGATAAGATATCCAGTATTATTTAATGAAAAGTTGGAATGTGGGTATCTTTGCCTTGTTTCAGATCTTAAAGGAAATGATTTCAACTTTTCATCATTGAGTGCAATCTTAACTGTGGACTTGTCATATACAGACTTTATTATGTTGAGGTAAGTTCCTTTACATTTAATTTGTTGACAATTTTTATCCTGAATGGGTGTTAAGTTTTGTGAAATGCTTTTTTTGTATCTATTGAGTTGATCGATCATGTGACCTTTATCCTTTATTTTGTTAATGTGATGTATCACATTAATTGCTTTACAGTTGTTGAACTATCCCAGTTGGTTATGGTGTATGATCTTTTTAACGTGTTGTGGGATTTGGTTTGTTAATATTTTGTTGAAGATTGTTACACCCATGTTCATGTGGATATTGGTCTATAGTTTTCTTTTATCATGACATTGTATGTTTTTGGTATCAGGGTGATGCTGGCCTCACAAAATGAGTTTGGAAGTGTGCCCTCCTCATCTGTTTTTAGGAATAGTTTAAGAAGGATTGATATTAATTCTTCTTTCAATGTTTGATAAAATTCATCTATGAAGTCATCATGGTCCTGAAGTTTTCTTTGTTAAGAGGTTTTAGATTACATATTTAACCACCCTACCTGTCATTTTTCTGTTCAGGTTTTATATTTCTTCTTAGTCTTGGTAGTTTGTATGTTCTTAGTAATTTATCCATTTCTTTTAGGTTGTCCAACTTGTTAGCATATAATTTTTCATATTAATCTCTTAAGTCTTTTTTATTTGTCTGCTATCAGTTGTAATGTCTCCTCTTGCATTTCTGATTTCATTTAACTGAGTTTTCTCTCTGTTTTTTTGGGAAATCTAGCTAAAAGTTTTCCAATTTTGTTTATCTTTTCAAAAAACCAATTCTTAGTGCATTGATTTTTTTTTTCTATTGTTCTATTCTCAATGTCATTTATTTCTGCTCTGATCTTTACTACTTTCTTCCTTCTGCTAACTTTGGGTTAGGGTTGTTCTAAAATAGTTCTTTGAGTTATAAAGTGAGGTTATTTGAGATCTTTTTTCTTTTTTTAACATTAAGTATTTATTGCTATAAACTTCTCTCTTAGTCCTGATTTTGCTGTATCCTATTAGCTTTGGTATACGTTGTGTATTGTTTTTGTTTGTTTCAAAATATTTTCTAACATTTCTTTTGATTTCTTCTTTGACCCAATGATTGTTCAAGAGTGTTATTTAATTTCCTTGTATTTGTGAGTTTTCCTGTTTTTCTTTTGTTATTGATTTCTAGATTTATTCCATTTTGTTTGGAAAAGTATTTGGAATGATTTTAATCTTCTTAAATTTATTATGTATTATTTTGTGACATAGAATGTGATTCATCCTGTAGACTGCTCTGTGTGTACTTGAGAAAAATTTTGCTGCTATTTTGCTGCTATTAGGTGGAATGTTTGTATATGTCTGTTAGGTCCTTTTGGTCCATAGCATCACTCAAGTCTGCTTTTTCTTTATTGATTTTCTGTCTGGATCATCTATCCATTTTTGAAAGTTGGATATTGAAATCTATTATTGTATTGCTATTTCTCTCTTCTGATTTGTCAATGTTTGCTTTATATATTTAGGTGCTTTGGTGCTGAGTATGTATATATTCATAATTGTTATATCTTCCTGTTGAATTAACCATTTTATTATGTAAACACCTTAACTGTTTGTTGTGACAGTTTTTGACTTAACATCTGTTTTGTCTGATATAAATACAACTACTCTTGTTCTCTTTTGGTTACCATTTGCATGGAAATTTTTTACATTAGGCCAGGGGCCACAGGTGGGCCTGGTGCAGTGGTTCCCAGGATAGCAAGCCTGGTGACTTGGTTAATGGGTGGGCCTTCTCTCTCTTTTCTTCAGAGGAAAATTCATGATACATGGGACTCTCCCTCAGCACTGCTGTGCCTGGTTGGAAGATGGATGATGCAGATAAAATGAGACTTTTATTTCTACTTTTTATAATGCATTTTTTCTTATTTCTGTGTTCCACTAGGTTATAACCTCTCCCTGAATTCAGAACTGACATAAAGGCATTTTTGTCTTTTATTAAAATGAAGTTAGTGTTTCTGTTGGAGGAAGAATATAGGGACATACTATTCTGCCATATTCTGATGTCACTCTCTCCTCTTGATATTTTTTTTAGATTTATTTATTTATTTGTCAGAGAGAGGGAGAGAACACAAGTGGGGGGGCAGGGAGAGAGAGAAACAGGCTCCCTGCTGAGCAAGGAGCCCAATGTGGGGTTCAATTCCAGGACCCTGGGATCATGACCTGAGCCAAAGGCAGATGCTTGACCAACTGAGTCGCCTAAGTGTCCTGCCTCTTGATATTTTTAAATGCATGTTTGGTTCTTTTTTTTTTTTCCAAATTATTGAGTTAGATTTTTATCAATATTTACAAGTTACTGAAGAACAAACAGGTCATGATCTGCTACACCCTGGTCCTCAGACCCAAATTTACAATTATGTGTTAATCATCTTCATAACCTTCCCTCTACACATCCTCAACTGTGTCCAGCTGTTTTCCTACGAAGCTTGTTTTTTTCTTTTTTTTTAAATACAATTCACTCTGTTGGCTAATATCTCCATTTTCTTCAGTCATCTAGTCTTGAAATCTCAGAGAAATTGTGAACCCTTTTCTCATACACTTCAGAAATCTAACACCAAACTCTTTTTATTTTATGTTGAAAGAGACTCTCATAACTCATCACTTATTTTCACTTCCTTCCACTACCTTTGTTTATAAATGTTACATTTTTGTCAAATAATGTATTATTATTTTATTCTTATTCAGTTTTTCACCAACTTAAAAATCCCCAATGTAACCAGTTTCTTTCTATTATTACCACCTTAAACTAAATACATTTTATCTTGCTTGATTTACTTTAATACTCCAGCAGTTATTTCTACTTCTAGTCCCACTACCCCTTCTTGTCCCTCTAAATTATCCACCTAAAAAATGAAGCGATATCTTGAAAATAAATATAATCATTCTAGTTCCTTGCTTATAACTCTCAAAAGCTTCCTATCCCAGACAGAATGAACCCAGTGGTTCTTCCATAGCTACAAAGCCCTACGTGAACTCTGGCTCCCTCACCAAACTCATTGCCTTCTGCACATCTCTGAAGGCAGATTTCTGTGCCCACACTGAGCTCATTGGTCTTCTTGGCACTCACAGTCTCACTCTGTTCTCAGAGTAATGGCTTTGCTGTGCCAGTGCCAAAAAGAATCTCATTCCAGAGTCATGACTGGTCCCTTATTTCATTTATGCATCTGCTCAAATGTCTTCCTTCAGAGGACTCTTCTCTACCCAATGAACCATCATGCATCCCCATTTACTTTCTGATCTTTCAACCTACTTTCATTTGTTTTTCTTCATAGAACGTATATACCTGTTACTCCCTTTTCTTATATCAAATACTACATTATGTCATTTTACTTTTTAAATTGTAATGTATTATATTATGCTATTTATATAATTTGTTTTGCTCTTTCCATTGAAATATAATTTCCAAGTTGTTAGGACTTTTGCACTATTGTTTGGATTTTATATAAACAATACTGAATAAATAATTGAAAGAATACCTATATTCTCTAAACTCTTCTGAACCCTTTTAGAACAATCTCCTAAAACATAATGAGGTCAAATAACTTTGCTGCTTAAGAACCTTTGGCCATTACTTATTTCCAAAAGTTGATAGTCAGAATGGCATTGGTTTTTTACCACCTATTACCAGCCAATCCTTTCAAACACAGTCTTACAATATGACACCAAAATATAAATTTTAGCCACTCAATACCTAGCATTCTTCACATCTCTTGCTAACTAATGCTATTTCTGCTGTATACAACAACCGTCCCTTAAACTATGGTTGTTGAATTCTTACACATTACTAAGTGCTATTCAAGGGCTATTTCTCACATGAGACTTCTTTATCCCATAATCATAATTGAGTTACACTCTTTAGCATCGCTACTACACTTTGTTTTTATTTTACTATATTGTGTATATAGTATCTTCTTTATATTCTAGTCACTTGTGAAAATGGAAACCTAGTAAGATTCTTGGGGAAAGGATCTACATTTTATTCATTTTATATATCTCATGGTACCCCCAACATGACATAAAGAGCACAGGATAACATTGAATAAATGCTTACAAACTAAAATAGAATTGAACAGAAAGGAATGGAAAGGGACAAAATAGAACAGAATTCTCTGGCAAATCAAGCCTGCAAAGACCTTCTCTTTCCCTGAATTGCTATTGTGCTCTTTATCTGATTTTGATGAGCTGCCACAACTGTCTTTTTCTCTAGACAAATCGTAAACTCCAAATAAACAGCTTTACCTTTTCATCTATATGTTTAACATAGTATGTAACACTGAATAGATATCTAATAGTTAGTAATTTTATTTTATTTTTTTAAAGATTTATTTATTTATTTTAGAGAGAGAGAGAAAGAGAGAGTGGAGGGGAGGGGCAGAACGAAAATCTTCAAGTAGACTCCCTGCTGAGCGCATAGTCCACTGTGGGGCTTGATCCCAGGTTCCATCCCATGACCCGTGAGATCTGACCTAAGCTGAAACCAAGAGTCCAACACTTAACTAACTGAGCCACCCAGGCACCCCAGTGGTTAATAATTTTAAAAGGAATATAATCTTATATTGCAGAATCTTAGATATGAAAATTAAAGAAAAATTTTTGTTCAAACTTTGAATTTGACAGATAAGTGGCTGAGTACAAACAAAAGATGTTTCTTTCCCCATATCATGCAGTATTGGATGACAGTAATCATGACAGCTAGACTTCATTTGACGCTATTGCTTTAAAAAGGGTAAAGATATAATTCAGTATAAATTAAACATTTCAATTTTCTTTGGATTTCTTTATATGCTAATAAACATTATTTAATGGGAAATATTTTTACAATCTTTATTACTCACTAAATTTCCAAATTACAAAAAAGGAAGTAAAATGAAAATTGTAGACAAAATTAAGAAATTTTAAATGTCCAAAGTAGTATATACTTTCAATTTATCTTAATTATTTGACTCCAAAAAATGTAATGTTTCAGGATTGAGAGAAGAATTGGGGTTCAGTTTTTCTAGTGTTCAGATTGTCTAATATACAATGTAATATTCACAAGGGCATGAGCAATTACATGCAAGAAGTCATTTTGAAAATGAAGTTATAAGAACTAATGGAGAAATAAAACAGGAAAACCAATTATAAGCTTGATATCAATAAAGTTCTCCCTCAGAAGAAAATATTTAAAGAGAAACTTAAATGATGTGTGTATGGACAGGGGATAGGATAAGTTATAGGCACAGAAAGCTGAAGTCAAGTGGAATTGGCTTGAAGTGCAATTGAGGTGAAGGCTACGGAGGAGAATAAAAGGTAGCAGAGGGCAGATCACAAAAGGACTTGTGTATTGCCAAATAAAATAAAAACATTGAAAGTGCATATACATATATACATATATACATATATACATATATATACACATATATACCTTCTTTGTGTATTTAAATTTTTTTTTTATTTTTTAACAGTATGTTCTGTGATTAGACCTTAAAATTTGTGGTCATTTATTTGTTGATAATAGATTACTAGATACATTGGTCTCATTCTGTGATTGATTTGGTGGGCTGACTCCGTCAGGGAGCAATGTTTTCGGTGAGCCCCTTGGGCAGCTAAAATGAAATACCTGCTCTGTAGGTATGGCTCCTAGTAGATAAATATATAATCTGAATACAGATGTGTTAGATGGTTAAGCATAATTTCCAATGTTGTAGCTGGTGGTATGAACAGGATAAATAAATAGGAGATACAATATTATAAGACCAAGATTTTTAGAAGGAGGAAGCACTTTTCTAGAATGACAGGGTCAGGAATAACTTTTGCGATTATATGACTGTCATTGAAGATTTTAAGAAGCATGTAGGGAGAGTCCCAAAAGTTAGATTTTCAGGAAGGACATAATATAAGCATTTAAAAACAGATAAATAGGCAATTCAAACCAAATGTCCCTTTAAATCCCCCAAACTCAATCATTCTGCTTTACTTGTCGATATATCAAAGGTTTTAACTTTGAAATACCAACTCTACCTATTTCAATGTCTCTATGTTCAGAGCACAACTTGGGTAAATTTATTTTATCCAATTTCAATGTGCTTAAAATTAAATATTTAAGCAACTGAGCAAAGAAAGAATAAAAGAGAACAGCTTGAATAATGATAGTTGAGCATTTTTGATATAAGGTATTAGGTGGCGTCTGGAAGAGAAAATAAATTGTTGAAGTTTATAACATGTATTTCTGGCTTGTGGGAATATAATATATATTAATATTTAATTTGCCTCTGTTTCTACAATACATTTTTTGTGTCAAAATGTTGCTTTTAAAATTATAACAATTATTTTTCTAAAGTGCAAAATTGCCCACCAAGTAAGATACATTCATTTACAAAGCCAGCTTCTAATGGGAAATTGGTAAATAAAAGTTTCTTTCAGCAACCTGGTGTATTAAGTAGAAATAATGTTTGTAGTTAGAGACTCTCATGTGCTCTTTAATGGAACAAATGCAGACAAATTATCATGATAGTGTTTCACTTCCTTCAGGGCTCAGTAATTTGAGAAGAGATAAATGGGCTTAGTAATTTTGAAGGGGCTGAGAGAACAATGGGGAAAAGAGGATTAAAAGGTCAAAAAGCAACTATTTAAAAAGGAAGGATTATTGCAATTAAATACAGGAGAGAGTAAATAGACACATTATATCTTCAACAAAAACGTAACTTAGTTAAATGGCAAATATGTGAACATTTAGATTTTCAAGGCTTGTATGTATCTGAGTGATGCACATTAATAGAAAAAGCAAAAGTCCTGTGTCCATTGAGATCATATACTTCGGAAAGAGAAGAGAGGATAAGGAAGGGCAGAATCACAAAGTAGAGAAGAGACGTAACCAGTGAAGGTGAAATTTAGCACAGTCATGACTAAACTGTTTACAGATTGCTTTGGAACTTCTGACCTGATGTAGAGATCTTTCAAGAAATGAATTTCTTGGTTTCATGTTCTATTTTATGTGCTTTCAGCTTAACGCATGTTCAAAGAAATAACTGACAAGCAAGAATTTGAGGAAAAAATAGTTACTTTGGATGAAGCTGGTAATAATTATCTTGAATACCAATAAATTAAGACGGACTGATAATTGACATTGCAGATTAGAGAAAAACCAAACCTTTATATATGGGCAACCCACAAATGCCAGTTGGGTTGCCCCCACAAAATTTCAGCCATATCATCATAAACTTCCATAATACTTGGAATAAATAGAAGATACAGAGTCTCAAGGAGAGGAAATCATGGTTATATGTAAGTTTTGAAACAAGATTGGCATGACATCACACTCCTCAACAGCAGCTGAGTGGTAAATAGTGTCTTGCCTTCTAACATTCGGAGGGAACATAATTTTCAACCTGGATTTCATACACAGCCAAAATATAACACAACTGAGGAAGGGAGGATAAGACATTTTCAAGCATTACATGTCAGATAATTTATCTACAATGCAGCCAAACTCAGAGAGACATTGGAGGGTGTGTTTTACCAAAAGAGAACCTAAATTTAAAAAGAAGATATCATAAGATATAGGACTTTTCACCCAGGTGAGGAGCAGTAGGAGTGTGCAGAACACCAGGATGGCCCCTCCCAGGAAAGCAATGACTCCTGGAACTTGGGGACTGAGCATTCGGGACAGTGGGTCGGAGAGAACTGATCTCTAGAAAATTTTATGGAGCAACTCTGGGAATGTGAAGGCTTGTTCATGAGGACAAAGACATCAAGAGCAAGCCGATGAAAAAAATGAGTCTATTGGCTCAGTCGGTTAAGTGTCTGCCTTCAGCTCAGATCATGATCCCAGGGTCCTGGATTCGAGGCCCGCACCGGGCTCCGCACTTAGCGGGGAGTCTGCTTCCCCCTCTCCCTCTGTTCCTCCCCCTGCTTGTGCTCTCTCTCTCTCTCTCTCTCTCTCAAATAAATAAATAAATAATCTTAAAAAAAAAGAAAAAGAAAAAGTGAGTCTAATATTAACACCAGGGACAAAAATTGTATAAAGAAATAAAATAATGACTCCACCAAAGCAACGACCAATTTATCATAGTTATAAAAATGATTTCTTGTATGGCAGAAGCAAATCTCGATATATAACCATTTCATTCCATTTTATTTATTTATTCTATTTTTATTTATCTATAACAATTTCTATAATTGTGCATGGTGGGAGAGGTCTTTTCCTTGCCTTCAGAGCTAAAAATTGGGCAATCCCATGATGACTATTCTGGTAATGATAAAAAAAAAAAAAAGAATTCCTATACTTCTAAAATTTTCTTTCCATCTCAACCCACTTGATTTCTTAACTCCCACCTGTAGATTTTAGACTACTCTAACAAGTTCTGGCACTACAACTTTTGTATTCCTTCATTATTTTCTGTCGGCTAAATGCAGAGTTTTGATTGATATTATGCCAGTTTCTCAATAAATATTTCCAATTTCCTGCTATTTATATCCTGCTAAAATATAAACACTGATTATTAATTAAGTAAGAATTATGGTTGGGATATTGCTATTGTAAAGAGAAGTTCTACTCCATACTTGTCTTTCTTTTTCATACAAAATATTAGACAACCATAATGTGTCTATGTCAATTCTACTTTTGCCATCCTCTATGAATATCGTACTTTAGCCCCCAAATTATCTCATTTTTCTACCGTGCAGAATTGTTTCCCCTCCTTTTTCTACTTCACTTCTTTTTAAAAAAATGTTTTAAAAGATTTTTTTTTAAGATTTTATTTATTTATTTGACAGAGATATAGAGAGAAAGCACAAGTAGACAGAGTGGCAGGCAGAGGGAGAGGGAGAAGAAGTCTCCCCGCTGAGCAGGAGCCGGATGCAGGGCTCGATCCCAGGACCCTGGGATCATGGCCTGAGCCGAAGGCAGCTGTTTAACCAACTGAGCCACCCAGGCGCCTCTATTTTATTTCTTTTTGGATACATACACATGCTAATACCCTCTAAAGTAAAACAAAAACAAAAGATAATATTCCTCAAACTCACATACTCTTCCAGATGTTTCATTTCTCAACTTCTCTTCATTGCAAAACTTTTTAAGAATCTGTGGTCTCCTACCCTTTTCTTATTCTCTCACTCTAAACCCACTAGAATGAGGCCTTTGCCCTCACCATTCACCAGAAGAGCTATCTTTCATAGTGTCTAGCTAATTCTTTGCATCTCACTTGATCTATCAGTAACATTTGACATAGTTGATGGCTCTCTTTTCCTTTTCTTGGTTTTGTAATATTACTATTACTTAGTCTTCTAATACAACAGCCATCCTTTTCATTCACTTTGTTGGATTATCATCATTTAACATAACTCAATTTTTTTAAATTTTTTCTTTAAATTTTTAAAAATTTTTTTATTGTTATATTAATCACCATACATCACATCATTAGTTTTTGATGTACTTTTCCATGATTCATTGTTTGTGCATAACACCCAGTGCTCCACGCAGAATGTGCCCTCTTTAATACCCATCACCAGGCTAACCCATCCCACCAACCCCCTCCCCTCTAGAACCCTCAGTTTGTTTCTCAGAGTCCATCGTCTCTCATGGTTCATCTCCCACTCCGATTTCCCCCCTTCATTCTTCCCCTCCTGCTATCTTCTTCTTTTTTTTTTTTCTTAACATATATTGCATTATTTGTTTCAGAGGTACAGGTCTGTGATTCAACAGTCTTGCACAATTCACAGCACTCACCATAGCACATACCCTCCCCAATGTCTATCACCCAGCCACCCCATGCCTCCCACTCCCCACCACTCCAGCAACGCTCAGTTTGTTTCCTGAGATTAAGAATTCCTCATATCAGTTTAACATAACTCAATTTTTTAAAAGAGTCCCAGAGATTAATTCTGAGCCCTTGTTCTTGTTACCTCATTCCCTAGGGGGTCACATTGAGACCCTTAACTTTAGGAATTTATCCATTTCTTCCAGGTTGTCCAATTTGTTGACATATGTTTTTCATAATATTCTCTTAAAATTGTTTGTATTTCTGTGGTGTTTGTATTTCTTCTCTCTCTTTGTGATTTTATTTGGGTCCTTTCTCTTTTCTTTTTGATAAGTTTGGTTAGGGGTTTATCAATGATAAATAATAAATGGTTCTCCATCTTCTCACTTTCAATCTGCCAATGTCTTTAGGTCTAAAGTGAGTCTCTTGCAGGCAATTACAGATGTATCTTGTCTTTTTGAACACCTTGTGTCTTTTGATTGGAGCATTTAGTCCATTTACATTCAGAGTAATTACTGATAGGTATGTATTTAGTGCCATTTTATTACCTGTTTAGTCTTTTCTGGAGATTTTCTCTGTTCCTTTCTTGTCTTTTTCACTTTTGGTCTTTCCTTTCCACTCAGTCCCCTTTAATATTTCTCACAGGGCTGGTTTAGCAGTCACAAACTCCTTTAGTTTTTGTTTGTCTGGGAAACTCTTTATCTTTCCTTCTATTCTGAATGACTGCCTTGCCGGATAGCATATTCTTGGCTACATATTTTTCTCACTCAGCACATTGAATATATGACACTCCCTTCTGGCTTGCCAAGTATCTGTTAAAAGATTTGCAGCTAGCCTTACAGGTCTTCCCTTATAAGTTAGGGACTTCTTCTGTCTTGCTGCTTGTGGGGTTTTCTCTTAATCACTGTATTTTATAAATTTAATTACAATATGTCCCAGGTCCTGTTTTTGTTGATTTTGTTGGGAGTTCTCTGTGTCTCTGGATCTGGATGTCTGTTTCCTTCCCCAGATTAGGGAAGCTTTCAGCTATGATTTCCTAAAATAAATTTTCTGCCCCCTTTTCTCCCTCCTCCTCCTCTTCCCCTTCCTCCTCCTCCTCCTCCTTCTCCTCCTCCTTCTTCTTCTTCTTCTCCTCTGACTCCTATAAAATGAATGTTAGTACGTTTGATAGAGTCACTGTGTTCCTTAAGTCTATTCTTGTGTTCCATAATTCTTCTTTCTCTCTTGTTCAGCTTATTTTCTGCTATTTTGTCTTCTATATCATTTATTTGTTCTTCCACTTCTTCTATCCAGTGCTCAGGGTTCAGCGAGTATCCTTATGATTGTTGCTTTAAATTCTCCATCAGGCATATTACTTCTATCTGTTATTCTTGGCTGTGATCATATCTTGTTTCATTTCAGATGGATCCCTCCATCTTGGCATATTGTCTAAGTCTCTGCCTTCATCTCTGTGTTAGAAAAACCCATTATGGGTCTTCTGCTCCTGAGAATGATGGCTTTATGAAGAAGACCTCATATAGTGTCCAGGGTCTGGTGCTTCGGTAAGTGTCTCTGGTATGTGCCATGTGCACTCTGCTGTTATGTTTTTTTTTCCTGTTATATTTTGACTCTTCTATCCTTCAGGCAATCATCTGCAGAGGTTCTCCTTGCCTGCAGTGGGTAGTGTTTGGTCCTTGGTCAGAATGTGGTGAGTTTTAACTAGGGGTGCTCTGGTCTGCTTGTTAAATGAAACCTGATACTACTTCCACTACACACACACACACACACACACACATATTATTGTGTTTGATATTTTTTTATTTTTAAGATGGGAGAAATAATAGCTTATTTTTGTGCTTATGGGAATAATCCAGTAGAGAGTAAAACTTACTGATGTAGGACAGAAAGAGAAGAGCTGCTAGAGAAGAGTCTTTAAACAAGTAAGAAGTGATAAATTAGTAAATAAATGGAGAGATTCAATTTATGTAGGAACAAGGAAATTTCATATTCTATAGCAGCAAGTGAGAAAAGGAATATGTGATACAAGGGTTGATTGATCTCAATTTTCTAATAAGGTAGGAAGCAAGGTCATCTGGTGTAAGAATGGTGGAGAAGATGTCGGGGTGGTTGGGACAGGGAATATACCAGCATGTTTTCCTGGCAGTACTGAGAGCCCTACCAAGTCTTATGTGATCTGATCCCTAATATTATGATCTGGTTGCTAATATTATGTTCTACAACTTGCCCTTTTATAGTACTGGCATGGCTCTCTTAGTCTCTTAATCAATTCTATAAAATACCAAGCACATTCCTGTCTTAAAGGTTTCAATTTTCACTCCTTTTCCTGGAACCCTTTCTCTTGAGATCCACATAGATCTTTCCTCATCTTATCGGACCTCTAAATGTAAGTTTATGAAAGAGGTATTTCCTAACCAACCACCTCATTCCTCTCTAATTCCTTATTTCACTTTATTTTTCTTGTTAGCACATATCATTACTTGACATATTGATTTGCTTATTTATGCCTTCATTTTCCTAATAGAATTGTATTCCATGATACTATACCCAGGTCCCAGAAAAGTGAGTGGCAGTTGATGTTAATAACTAACTCTTTCAAATGACTGCCTGAATGAATGATTACTGGGGGAAGAGGAGAGAGAATTTAGCAGAGCTAAATTTCCATATACCATAATAAGAAGTGCATAATGGATAATGTCTGTATTGCTTATTCAAGAGACATGGGTATGAACATAGTATTTAAATAATTGGAGCTAAATTATAGTAGAATAGATAAAATTATCAAAAGTGCTTGCTTTTAGGATAGCGTTCACATGAGAGAGAGGATGCAAAGTACTTATTTTTGTTATACTCATTTAACATGGTTGATTTTTTTCACTTAATAACTTAATAACACTGATAAACACCAAAAGCAAATTATTGTAAAAGGCCAGTTTGAGTAAAATGATGTATTTTACTGTCATTTCTGTTATCTAAAACTGTGATTGGGTTTCTCTGCTGTCACCACAAATGAAATAATTTGAAAAAGCTGAAAGCCTCCCAAATCAATACATCCAATGGCAATCACTTTTTGTAGCAACCTGCAATTAGGCATCGAAAATATCCATTTTAATCCACCTAAAAAATCTGACTTTAATACATTCAATGCACTTTCAAATATGGCTAAGTTCAAGTCCATTCATCTCTAGCCAGGAGATGTGATAGTAGAGTATCTGGACACAAAGAGGCTGTATTGAAATGTATGTTTTCCATCTGTGTGGTGTCATGCAAGTTAACTCATATCTCCATGCCCTAGTTTCTTCATTGTTAAAATGAGTATGCCTATACTTTAAAACTATGTTAGTGAAGAAATTAGTATATACAATGTATATAATAGTACCAATACATTGTTATGATAAATGGTAACATCATCATAATTATTAATATTACTATGCATATTGGGGCGCCTGGGTGGCTCAGTTGGTTAAGCGACTGCCTTCGGCTCAGGTCATGATCCTGGAGTCCCGGGATCGAGTCCCACATCGGGCTCCCTACTCAGCGGGGAGTCTGCTTCTCCCTCTGACCCTCTTCCCTCTCGTGCTCTCTATCTCTCATTCTCTCTCTCTCAAATAAATAAATAAAATCTTTAAAAAAAATATTACTATGCATATTATTTTAAGTGATCTCCAAATGGCTACATGGGCTTGCCTCTTTTTATATATAAATAGTAAGACAATGGTGGAAATAGATGCTGCAACACTACAGAGCCAGCACAAAGATTAAAGTTTAATCAAGAGCTCATCTTAAGTGCCAGGCAATCTTAATTTACATTTGGTGAAATTTTGGGAGTTCCCCACTATACAACACGAAAGGGTAATCTGTGGATTTTAGTGAAAATCAAAAGTTCATGTTACAATTCTCTGTAAGGTGAGTTTAAAATGCTGTTTGAGATGGAGAGTTGGAAGTGTTAAGCAATAGTTCACTTTCATGGTTTAAGGTGGCTTGTGTATTACTCCCTGTACAGCAATTCACGTTTTGCCTCTAGTGCCCAACAGTGTGCTATGTAGTCCTAACTTTTTAGAATTCTTTGTTTCATCCCTATGAATTATTTCTGTGTGCATTTGTGAGTGTGAATGTGTCTCTGAATGTGTGTATATGTGTGTGTGTGTGTGTGTGTGTGAGCACATGTGTTTGGGACCAGATGTGTATAAGAATTCTTTCAAGTCATTTGAAACTCCATGCCTTTTGAGGGACTCTTAACCATACATCAGAAACTTTTCCTATCAGTAAAATATTATGCTGTAAAAGTACTTCTCTTCAGGTGGCTCACAACCTAGATGAGGGCCACAGGATGTCAAAGGTAGAAGAGGTCTGGAGAACTTTCTAGTCTTCCTAGAATAGTTTCCATGGTACACAGAGGAGAATGCAGGCTGAAGATGGGACGGAACCAGAGCCAAATCTCTGGACTCCTGTTGAACTATTTCAACTACATCATATGGCTTCAAACCATCCAAAGGACAAATATAACTCATGTTCACTGATGGGTTGGATATTATTTCCATGATTTTATTATGAATTTTTCTTCCCTATCTGGACTGCAGTGTTCTTAAATATACATATATTTTGAGAAAGACGCTATTTTTTACCCACTCCTTCATAAAGAAGTGGAGAAAATGACACTATTTATAGGAAGATAAAGAAAGTGGACATTTTATGAAGGCATATGTTTTAAATTAGATGAGGACATAAATCTGCTGCTGAAATTACCTGCAACTATACAGACAATACTATAGCTCAAGACAATACAACACAAATCATGGAGAAAATTATTTGCCTATAAATCTTAATCTCCCACAATTTTATTTTCTTTCATCTATTGCTATGTGGCACTCCTGAATTTTAGGTGCTGGGTCTATTACTTGGAAATAGGCTTGCCCTAATAAAACTGACATTTCTAAAGGGCTGTTTTCATAGAATCATGCTCTTGCTTCTAAGATCCCTAATTCAACACCATTGACATAGCCTCAATTCTTCGCAGAGAACAATACTGGGAACAAAGGGAGAAATAAAAATAAAAGGAGAGAGCAGATGAGAGCAGGGAAAAACTCTTAAAGCTGTTTTATTCCTCATAATTCAAAAAGTTATAGCATTCACTTACACTGAAACTCAACTTCTCCATTTTCACACTACCTTTGTACTACCAGAGACAAGTAAAACCAGGCAGACTTTTAAATAATTTTTGGATAAGTTCTCCTCTTTAACAAAAACTTAGTAACTTTTTTTTAACTCTAGATTTTATCTCAAATAATGTACTGATTATATGTTATATACACTCAGTTTTCACGGAAATAGTGAAAACCCAGCAGGTTTTTAAGTGAACATTTCCAGTCTAAGAGCAGAACGTGAAAGAATAATGATTAATCTGAAAGCAGAATGAGGTATCTTATTCAACTGTCATGAAATTCGCACTAGCCAAAGTCTTCTATTCTGTTCAATTATGTCATTTCAGTTTTTTCCTGTGGAAGGCAGAGTTTCAGCCAAGCTGAAATGAGTGGAAGAGAAAGAGTTCACCTTTGCAAAAGGCTGTTTGCATGTCATGGTATCTCAAGCTTTTAGGTACCCTATGCATTATACTTCAAGTATCCCAGCCAAATCTGTCCTTAAAATAATTCCGTATATTAGTTTTTGACACTAGCTCTCCAGCTCTATCTCTTTGTCTAAGGAAAGATAAATTTGCTTGTTCTAATTAATTACAGACGCCACAGACGAAATTTTACTCTCATTGTTATATGAGAAATACGAATTCACTATTTAGAGAAAAAGTAAATCACAAGCAAAATAGGGCAAATCAGACTTTGTAAATAAAACATTTCAAAAATTAGTTTACATAATGTGGGTAAGTGACAAAACCAAGGTTTTATTTCAGATAAAGTTGTATGTCATGGGTTAAGCATAAATGGTTTCTTCGGTACAGTATTTATCATTGCCTTTAAACCTTTAAAACACAAACATACTCAGTGATTTATTACACGTACATTCTAAACATGTTTGACCATAGAAGTCATACTTCTTAGAGTGTCTTGCCAGAAAAGGGTTTCAAGGGACAACATCCTAAAAGACTGTGTGAATAAAACCAGTAATAGCACACTTTATAAATTTTAATACCTGCAGATGTTATCTTTCCCTTTCTGTTCTGTCAAATACAAGCAAATCTTTTAGGGACTATAGGTAATTTAAAATATACTAACTTTATCTGAGCACAAATAAATGATACTGCAAGGTAGCAATTAGAGCCTTCTTTGTTTGCTATTTTGTTTGTGTATTTTATCAGTGATATATTGAACTGATAGTAAAATTCACCTGCTAATTATCCATTTGCTTATAAATCTAAGATAGCTTAAAAATACTCGTCAAAATACTTCTAGTTACTGTTTTGATTAAAATTTTATTGTTGCAGCTTACTTCTCTTTTACCTTTTTATTTGATGAAATGTTGCATTTATCTTTGGTTATTACTGGAGATACTGGATCAGTTTGAAAAATTCAAATTTATCATCTCCATTATATTGTTAACTTTTTTAAAAAAGGAAGGCTATTTAATAATTTTTATTTCACAAAGATTTCTCTATAAATATTTCCATGCCACAAGAAAACAATTATATCCAAAAGATTAAACTAATGGAGAATTTTTACAAAGTATGTATTAAAATATGAGAAAATGTTTGAAGTTGTATATATTATTTATTCTCTTCCTTATTATTTTCCAAGCCATAATGAAATGACAGTAGATAGATTCCTTGCAAAAAACAAAACAAATAAACCCCACAAAAACAAAAAAACCCACAAATAATAATGAGTTCAGCAAATCAGTCTACACACATATACTAAAACACACAGAAAAATTTTTTTAAAGATTTTATTTATTTATTTGAGAGAGAGAATGAGAGATAGAGAGCACGAGAGGGAAGAGGGTCAGAGGGAGAAGCAGACTCCCCGCTGAGCAGGGAGCCCGATGTGGGACTCGATCCCGGGACTCCAGGATCATGACCTGAGCCGAAGGCAGTCGCTTAACCAACTGAGCCACCCAGGCGCCCAAAACACACAGAAAATTTAAGAAAAAAAATAGCTAAGTTAAAGTTTAAACAACTTATGTGAAATCAATTCTATTTATACATTTATATCCAGTATAGTGTAGGTCTACTTTACCATCATTTGTTGTTGATTTCAACATTGACATTGAATACAAAAGTTTCTTTTAAAAAAATCTCTATCTTGAAATATCCCTATCACAAGAATCTTTAGACCACCTAATTTCACAAAGGAAGTCAAATGTTTTGTTGAGGAGAGATTGTATTGTCAATGTATGTAAGTTCCATCTTTAATTTTTAAGTATTTTAGTATACAGTAAAACACAGTATTTCATTAGGCTTGGGAAAACAATTTTTATGGGTAATTTATAATAACTTTACTATTTTTGATTTGCAGCTTACATGAATATTCAGGTAACCAACGGATTCATCCAAATTGGGGATTTTAAAATGTCATTGGCTTATTTAGTTGTCTGTTCATTCGTTTGTGTTCTTTTAGAGGGGCAGAAAGGATGTTTTTAAAACTACCAGTATTTTTCTAAATATTTTTCAAATAATTAAAGAAAAAAATGTGAAAGTCACCTCAGCCCTAGTACTGATATTATTTTAAAATTATGTGAGCACTCACTGAGTTCTGATCTCCAGAGCTTAAAAATATCCCCATTGTGTCAAATATTATTGAGGTTACAAGCAGATGCATTATTTTTATGTTATTAAATCAATAAAAACTGAAGTTAGAGAAATTGGAAGACTTTTGAGATTAAAGGAAACAAGATATTGCTGTGTGCACCTGCTTCGTGTGAATTTCTCTTCCATCATATTGGACCTCCTTAAGTTCCAGAATAAGAGAGCTAAATCATTTTAATCTACATTTTCTTTTGTTTTTATTCTTGTTTTGTTTCATTTTACTTTGTTTTTATTACAATGTAAAAAGTTTACCCTATTCTGCAGTCTTTGGACTGGCTCAAATATTTCCCTCTGTCGTGTGGTGATATATCATACAAGCCTTAACCACAAAAGCAGAAACCAGGATAAGCACTTAATATGGAGGAATTTCAATGCAGGAAGCTGATTAAATACGTGATGTAAGAGCTAAGAAAATAAGAAAGGTTGGCAAGGCAAATCAGAGATTAACAGGAAAGGAATCTACTCTCACTTTAGAGTTGCGTGACAAAGAAATGAGGTTTTATAACTTGTGCTGGAGACCCCAGCTTTCCTTGCAGTATCTGGATATACAGGGTGTGGGTTCCTAGGAAGCGGGTGGAGATCTAAATTCTCCCAAAGGCAGAGAGGTAGTGGGAGAAAGAACCTGGCTTCCTTTTTCTTCTTCCCATTAGTGAAAGCTGGCTTAAGCTAGCTGACAAGGGAGCTGGGGAAGTTCAGTGTCTGGAGTTGGCGCCTCTGGAATATAGTAGCGCAGGGATACGGAATGTCTCTGAGCCAAAAGGCACAAGGACAGCACACTCTATCTGATTTGCTACTCAGCACCTGTAATAGTTAATTTTATGTGTCAACTTGAGCGAATCATGGGATGTCCAGCTATTTGGTTAGACATAGTTTTTGGATATGTCTGTGAGGGTGTTTCCAGAAGAGATTAGCGTTTGAACTGGAAGACTGAGTGAAGCAGACTGTCATCCTCAATGTGGATGGGCATCATCTAGTTCACTGAGAGTCTGAATAGAAAAAGACAGAGGAAGGTTGAATTTGTTCTGTGCCCTACTGCAGGGCATCAATCTCCTCCTGCTCTCAGTGCTCCTGGTTCTTAGGCTTCGGACTCACTGGAATCCACACCATTGGCTTTCTGGCTCTGAGGCTTTCAGTGTGCACCACCAGCTTTTCTGCATATGGCAGATCGACACTCCTTAGCTTCTATAGTCACATGAGCTAATTCTTTATAATGATAATGGTAACAGTAATATAGATGTTCTATATTATATATATTATATATAATAGGTATGTGTCTCTCTATCATCTATCAATCTATTATCTATCTATCTATCTATCTATCTATCTATCTTTCTATCATCTATCATCTATCTTATTGGTTCTGTTTCTCTGGAGAACCCTGACTAATCCAGCACCCATCATCACTTTGGTTTCTTTATTTAGCTCTCATATAAAAATTGCATTATAGTCCTCCACCCCCCAACATAAGGCTATTAGAAATCATACACAAAGATACTCACATCTTTTCTTCAATAACCGGAGACACAAAATCCATCCATTTTCATATCCAGATCTAATGTGCAGGCTTATGTGTTGGGTTACAGATGTGGCTCCTTGTGGTTTGGTGACATTTACACTAACTTCTTATGTAATGCACATCCTCAATCAAAATAGTTATGGAAAAGGAAAAGGAAAATAAATAAATATGTGATAAATAGCCATTAGTAAATGAATACATAAATAAATCATATATAAGAAGCCTCTCAGAATATCTGAAGGACTTCGGAAAGCTACACATAGCTTTCCCTCCCTGCTTTATGTGTTATATTTGTGTCAAATTAGGATGGAGAGAATCTCCCAGAGAACTCCTCACAGATGAAAATCCAAGGTCCTGCCACATATCTCCTACCTGAACATGCAAGTATGTGTGTGTGTGTGCGTGCACACACACACAAACACACAAATTGAGATTTGGGAGGGCCTAGAAATTGATGAAGATGATTCATGAATTTTAAAGTGGGAAACGTTTTTTACCAAAAGCCCTAGTTGTGAGTTAAATATATTCCTTTGTCTACCAAGAACACTAGAAACCATCTTGTTCCAATTTTGTTCTGTGAAGACCATCTGCTTGACGTTCCCTGACTGCTTTCAATCCTTATGTTACAAATTATCTTACCTGGAAATACACTTGAATTGAGTATTCATAGGCAGGTAATTTCTTGTGGGAGCTCCTGGGAATTACTCCTTTAGAGTGAAGGCAAAGGAAGCAGGATGGAACAAAGGAGAAGGTGGTTTGTGTTGCAGACTCAGAAGAGTTCAGCCAGTGTCCCAAATGCACTGAAGCTCAGATGTCTACTGGAGGTAGTCCCACATTGTAGTGAGGGAGTGGCGCCTTCAACTAGTCATTAGATGTTGACTGCCTTTGGAAATGCAATCTGGCCTTTGGCCAGACAAAGCTTTTCAGAGTAGGGCAATTTCCAGAGATGACTGACAGTTGAAAGGTGTCAGCTGCCGACATCCCCAGCAGCTGAATAGTCTTTTGATCCTGAGACAGATCGGGGCAGTTCATGAGAGCAACAGCTAAATCTTATTCATATTCAAATTCTGTATTTTCTTCAAATCTTTTTCATTCTCCAATGACTCTAGTTCTCCACAGCCACTTCCTTTTCTGTGCATAATTTATGGTCTATATGCACCCATCTGATATCCATCAGTGACTTCCTCATTTTGTGATTTAAACATGCATATAGATATATGTGTGGAGAATTAAGTATTCAGCAATATACTAATGTCAGTTCTCCACACATAAAACACTTGCACCTTTAGAAGAAAGGACAGCAATATGTAGTTATTTGAATATGCACGCAGTTTAAATTAAATTAATGTTCAGTAGAGATTATTTCACTTATTTTTATATATATGAAGAAAAGTAATATTCAGTAGCCAGATGTATTTTTAGTTTGGTAAATGTTAAATATTGCTTTAAAATGCATACATGATGAAACAAAACATCAGAATATTGGTAATCGCTGAAACTTTGTCATGATATGTGGGCAATATTTCTACTATATTTATATATATTTACTACATATTTTAATAAAAATATTTTATATTTTTACATTTTTTTACTTTGTGTATGTTTCAAAAATAATCTTTAACATTTTTAAATTTATATCAGAAATAAAATATATGCAAAATGACATTGGTGTATTAGGGTTGTCCAGAAAGAAATGAACCAGTAGGATACACACACACACACACACACACACACACACACACACACACACACACACATACTTATCAGGAATTAGCTCATGTAATTATTGAGAGTAAATCCCACGTCTGCCATCAGCAAGTTGGAAACCCAGGGAAGCTGGTGGTGTAATCTGGTCTCTCCTCTCCTTCTTCTGTCTTTTGTTCTAGTCATGCCTTCAATGGATTGGATGATCACCACCCATATTGGAGGGGGCAATTTACTGAGTCCACTGATTCAAACCTTAGTTAATTTCATTCCAAAACACCCCCACAGACACACACACATATTTATCTGGTCATTCCATGGCCAGTCAAGTTAACACATAAGATTAATCATCACAGGTCATTATTTTTCTTTGGTATACTAAAATAGAATGATGATAGCAGATGATAATTCAATTCACTCTGAAATATGTTTTCAATGTGTGAGTGAGGAAAGAACACAATAAAATTCTAAGAAAAGTAAGACACTGAAGTGTTTACATTCACTCATTAATAAACAATTAAAAAATCCTAAAGTGGATTTGTGAACAAGGAAACATGTTATGCATCATGAAGATTTTAAAAGTTCTTATTTAATAGCTATAAAAGAAGATTCTGTCAAATCAAATTACAAGTATCCCATCTAATCCACTAAGAGATCAGTATTTGAAAATATACACATGCATTTATATTCACATAACCAAATTTAAATTAGTTCACTCTCAGGGTGCCTGGGTGGCTCAGATGGTTAAGCGTCTGCCTTCGGCTCAGGTCATGATCCCAGGGTCCTGGGATCGAGTCCCGCATCGGGCTCCCCGCTCCTTGGGGGTCTGCTTCTCCCTCCGCTTATCTCTCTCTCTCTGTCCCTCTGTCTCTCATGAATAAATAAATAAAATCTCAAAAAAAAAATAAAGCAACTAGTGGATTGTATTAAAAAAAAAATTAGTTCACTCCTTCTAGCCCCACATTTTAACTTATTCATCCATGGTTATTATACATTAACAGTATTTTAACTTTGTAAGTAAAATTCCTCAATCTTTTCTATTTTACTTTCCACTTACAAGGTGGTACTCACAGAAACACAATACACTAGGGTGACTGTTAGAAGGATTCTGAATATGAAATAGTTGCTATGAATACAGACATTGCAACATAAAATTTTATGTTTGTTAAATGTCACCTGATTTTAATCTGTCCTTTCTATTCTTATATAACTCACCTATCTGGATATAGTTTTACTGGTTCTTTTTAAATTGATTACTACTTTTCATGTTTGTAAAGGGTCATTACAGGTTGCCTAACCCACAAAGCTGGACTAGAAGGTTAATGACAGATTTACTTTGCAAAATGTCACACCAGTTGATGCCATGAGACTGGCCATGGTCCAGTGGTAATTCATTTATAAATGTAATAGTGCTCTAATCAATTCTAATCTAAAAATATCTGAAAATGACATTTGTCCTTAAAACGTGTGAACACTGTTGCTGAGTAGAAAAGCCAGCATGGAATGAAAAGAGAATTTGGTAAGCCAACACTCTAATCACTAGAGTTAGAACAAAGCAAAAAAAAAAAAAAAAAAAAGAATATATATACATATATTTATATATATCCCTGTATAGTGCTTTTCACTTGTCTTAAACCAGTCTCATGCACAGAACAAAAAATAACAAATTTTTATGAATTTCTAACCCTTGAAGATAGGGTTAGTTCTTTTCATAGAGTCTTATTCTTAGCGAGATCTTTGCATTTCATATGAAGAAATAATAGATTATATAAGAATGTCATGAGCTAAGGTGAGCAGCAGGGGAAACTAAGGAGAGCCCGCCTATAAGAATGACTGTAATTTCACTGATAGGAATTTATGTGTAGTAGACTTCTCTGCCTCTGTAAGGAATTATGATAACCCCCTTCAATTGCCTTAGACACGAAGGGCAGATAGCTGAATTCATGGTAACTTGCCAATCAGAATGATGGCATCATTCATGGCTCACAGTCCAATCTCTTTGCTATTCAGTATTTCCTTAGTCTAGACACGTTTTTTTTTTTTTTTTTAGCTGGAATGGGTAAAATGCTAGTGCTGATGCCACCCAGAGAGAGCTAATATCTTTTTACATAAAATGTTGAAGGTTTTGTTCACCAGAAATTCTTACGTGAGAATGAAGAACAATACGTCCTGAAGAAAGTCATGTGCCAAGTCATCTGAAGCCCCTGCCCTACCTAAAACTGTTCTAGAATACCCCGGGTAGGTGGCAGATGGCCCATGGAGAGGCAACTGAAGTGTGACGGAATTTTGAGGTTCTCATGGTGGCCTCAGTGTGAACTTAGGGGAGAAGAAACAATGTCTAGGGAGAATTTCTGTGAAAAATTTTCTGTGATATGCAAAGTGAAATTCCTGCTCCTACACTCTTAAGGATGACTTACAGTAAAGATCAGCATTATTCTTTTTGCTTATTCATGATTCTGTGTTGATGCAATAGTCTATAACTGCCCTACCGAGAATTAATAAGATTGCATTTCAAAAGATGACTGACTCTAGCGAGCAAAAGATACTACTCTGTTCTAAACCTGTAACAACATAAAAATGTCATGAAAGAGTTTTCTAAGGACAAAATGATTTTACAATATTGTTTATGCATTATGAACACATGTATTCATGTATTCCTGAGTCTTATCCCTAGGAATCATTAATGGGATATGTAGTGTTTGACTTCTTAATTAGATGCAACCGGAATCACTTCTGTGTCACTCAGAAAGGAAAAGATATATTAAAATAACACTGAGTAAATCACCTGCAGCCAGGCAGACCAGAGAACAAGACGTGGAAAACATCCAGTTGGGAACGATAAGCAAAAGAGCATTCAGAACTGATAGATGCAAGATAACCTGCTGCTAACACTCAATGTTGGACAGTCCTGCTCATGTCCCCGACAGAGCTTGTGCTGGTTCTGCAGGAAATCCAGCTTGCTACAGGGACCGCTTGTGCAATGAGAAATCTTTATTTTTCCAGTTTCTTTCAATCACTGAGTGCTGTTTTAAAATCTAGACAGGTGTATCTGATTAGTGAAGCCTAGGTCCAAGGAAGCCTGGTAAAGCAAATATTTGCTATTTTTAATGTCTATAATGGTAAGTTGACTGAGTCTCCACCCCCAAAGTCTCACTAGTTAGATATTAACCAAAGATGAGGTAATCAAATACTTCAATGACAAAAAAAATGATAAATGTGCTAGTCTCCACTTAATTGACTATGAAATACAACGTAAATCTTTTCTACATGTACACATATGCAACTCTGTTTAACAAGAACTGTTCTTAGAGGTAGAATAAATGCAACTCTGTTTAACAAGAACTATTCTTAGAGGTAGAATAAAATTCTCATCAGTTGCTGCATCTATTTCTTCAGGGATTATCCCATGTTCCAGAATATTGCATGACCTCAATTGTCATTTTGATATTCCCTGGCTAATGGGGTGAATAAAAAAGTTAATCTCAACCAAGATACCTATATAAAATAGTGGACGAAAAGCATGGGAAAAAGAGGAAATTGAATTGTATAAATGTATTCACAATACAACATATAAAAATACACGAAGAAGGTGAAGATCTTGTTTCTGAACCTAGTTACAAGGCAGGCTATAATACTAATTTTTACTTCTATCCTTTACTGAGAGGATGACTATATATGCTGGTTTTCTCAACACAATCATCCTTTACACTTGTCACCCTGACATCCTTATGACACAATATTTATTCCAGGTTTTAAAAATAGTACTGTTATTAAATGTTGTGCTACCAAGCTGATATAGTTTATTGAGGTCCCATTGTATTTCTGATCTCTGTTATGGTTTTGTCTAGTGCTGTGCAAGACACTTTGCTAACAGAGTGTTAAATCTGAAAGACTTCCAGTAATAACTTCCTAGATGCAAAGTAACTAACACCTCTGCTTCAAGGAGAGCAGGAAGGGCATAATTGATAAATTATACTCAGAGAAAACAGGGAAGGATAACTTTTTGGAACTTAAGTGGTTGTGGAAGATTTGATATTGCTGCCCTTGTCAAATCACTCGGTGCCTCAGCCTGCTACCATGGCTTGGTCACAAACCACCAACCTGCCAAATAGCAGGGTCAACAGAAAATATGGGGAATCTTTCAAATTCATGTGAAATATCAACAGAGAAGAGTGGGTAGGCATTTTTTGCCATACAACTTGTAGAAAGTAGTATGAATGATATTGCTACAGTGGTTTTATCATTTCTTATAGTGTGTAAATCTACAACTACTTATTTTATTGTCATAAATACATTTTTATTTTGCAACAACATATCGGTATCAATAAATTGAAAGATGCATATTTAATAAAGCACTAAGAACTAATATTCTATTTCCCAAGGCCACCAGGGATAAACATATCTTGAATATAATATTCACTAATGGGCTGCCATCATTAAGCACATGAAAATAAGAAGACACAGAATTTGCAGAAAAAGTAGTATCTACTTGAAAAATTGTAGTGAATGATAAAAAAAAAATCTGTGAACTCACCAGCACCTAATATAGTGTTTGTCATGCAGTATACATTTAACAATTCTTTTAAAAACATAAATTTTTAGTACAAGTAGCTAGAAAAATGACCAAATAAAGACTAAATTTAAAAAGTGAAATTTTCACAATTAAGTATAGAAATTATCAAATTAAATAATAAACTCCAAGATTTTTCTGTAGAAGATCATATAACAAAGAAGTATTTCAGACATCATGTAATTTGAATTATTTTAGGCACCTCTTTACACTCTTCAAAAGTGTTTTCATTTGGATATTCAATTGCCTTACTTTCCTTTCCATACCCCAGTTCATGTTCCCATCATCTTCATGGAGCTCCTCCTTTGGAGGGTGGTTTTATCCCAGTGGTGGAGCAAGCAGTCATTCCTGGGAACAGAAATGAAAGAGAATTTTGATGAGTATTCACATAGGTCACATATAATCTTACATGCTAGCTTACCTTTGAAAAGTAAGTCCCTCAAACTCCACTTGTGAAGTCACTAAAGATTGTTAAAGTGAAGGAGGGATGGGCCACTTCCACTGGCAGGGGAGGCTCACTGCAGATGGTCTGGTAAAAGTTCTCTGAATCTTTCGGCTATTTCTGGACACACACATTCCATTTCTCCCTCTGCTCTGATTTAGTGGCTTCGATTTTACATGAAACTCAAAGCTATGGATTCAACTGCTGTTGAAATCTGACATTAGAGAACAGTGTTTTGTTTTCAGGCCATCTAAGCCTTATACCTGCAGAATGAACATCATATGAGCCCACTCAGAATGTTCGTTTTCATCCCAGAAGTTCAGCACAAACTCAAGATTCACGTGTAATATTAGAATCAAGTACCACCCCAGGGTACTTGAGATTCTCATTCTCTTTTTCCTTACCTGGGTTCCCCAAAAAACAGATCCTGAAGCAAATATTTTGTGCTTAAGTTTTATTGAGAGGCGCAATCCTAGGATGAGAGTGAGGCAGAAAAGTAAGGAGAGAAAATATGGCTAGGAGTGTTACTTGCCCATTGACGATTTATAGAAAGCATAACTACTTGCTCTGAGTGGGACGAGGCTTGGTAGAGGCATCTGAACTTCTGCATTTCAGAACAATCCATCTGAGGGAAATAAAGAGGAATTTATCATCTGGTTACTTCCAGCCTCTCATGGAGTGGTATTGCCCCACCCCGAGTCTGTGTCACATTCTCTGGCCTCTCCAGAATCCCTGAGATTCCATAACAGCGGGCACATAGGCACCTAGGCTCTTTGCCAGTCAGTGCCATCTGCAGGGATCTGGTAAGCGTAGCCATGGTGACAGTAGAAATAATAACCCAGCTCAACCATCATAGATATGATGCAAACCTTTGATAAGGTTGCTTTGTTCAGAGAGCAAGGCAAAGAAGCAGATGTGTGATGAAAAGTGAGTCTGATATACTTTTCATAGGTTTTGATGGTAGTGGCAACTTAGTTTCTCAAAGGCGTGTTCTCACTGGGCACTGTATTTCAGGGAACTATAGGTGATAATTGGATAAAGTGTATTACCATTGCACTCTCTCACTTGCCAAAGTCCTGATTCTAAAAATTAGATGGGATTTTTTTTTTTTTTTAATCAAGCGAACCGGATCACCATCCCAGTCTTCCTTCAAATTCCTCAAGTCATAGCTGCTGACAATCACTCTGGTAAGAAAATAAGTTGAGAAATTTTATAGAGTGCTCAGAGATAAACTCACTCATACCGGGAAAACTGATCTTCAGAGAATGTGCCAATTTTACACATGGGGGAAATGATAAATATTTTCAACAAATGGTGCTGGCAAAATTGTATATCCACATTCAAAGGAATAAAATCAAACTCTTTGGTTTATACCATACACAAAAATCAACTCAAAATGAATTCATGACCTACACATAAGATTTGAAACAATAAAATTCCATGAAGGAACCATAAGAAAAAAAATCCTAGACATCAGTCTTGCCATGATTTATTTGATGTTATATCAAAAGCATAGACAACAAAACCAAAAATAAACAAGTGGGACTACATCAAACTAAAAAGTTTCTGCACAACAAAGGAAAAATCAAGACTGAAGGCAATCTACGGAATGTGAGAAAATATTTGCAAATTCTCTATATGATAAAGGGTTAATATCCAAAATACATAAGGAACTCTCACAGCTCAATAGCAAAAAAACCCCAAAAAAACAGAAAACAAAAAACCCCAAATAACCCAATTAAAAATGGGCAAAGGACTTAAATAAGCACTTCTGCAGGCAAGACATACAAATGGCCAAAGTGTAGGAAAAAGAGTTCAACATCACTAATCACCAGGACAATGCAAATCAAAACCACAATAAAATATTATCTCACACTTGTTAGGAATTTTTGTTTGTTTGTTTTGTTTTGTTTTGTTTTTATCAGAAGGACAAAAGATATGTGTTGGCAAGAATGTGGAGGAAGGCAAAAATAGTTTAGCCACTATGGAAAAAAGGATAAAGATGATTCAAAAATTAAAAATGGAACTATCATATGAACCCACAATCCTACTTCTATGTATATATCCAAAAGAACTGAAATCAGGTTCTCAAGATTATCTGTACTTCATGTTCACTGCAGCATTATTCACATTAGCCAAGACATGGAAACAACTTAAATGTCTACTGAGAAAGAAATGGATAAAAAAAAAAATATGGCATACATATAATGGAATATTATTCAGCCTTAAACAAAGAAGGAAATCCTGCCATTCATGCAACATGACTGAACCTAGAATATATTATGCTAAATAAATAAGCCAGTCACAGAAAGACAAATACTGCTTGATTCCACTTACATGAAATATTACAATATTGGAAACTCATAGAAGCAGAGAGTAGAATGGTAGTTGCTAGGGCAGGAGGAAGTGGTAAATTATAGCTCAGTGGGTTTAAAGTTTCCGTTATGCAAGATAAGTAAGTTCTGGATATCTGCTCTGTAACATAGTCTCTACAGTTAATAATTGTGCACTTTAAAGTATGCTGAGGATGGATCTCATATTTTTACCACAAAAAAACCCTCAAAGAACACAAAAGAACATTTGAAAATTTTTGGAGGTGATGGATATGTTTAGTACCTTGATTATGGCAATAATATCATGGGTGTATGCATATGTCCAAACTCATCACTATGTATTTGTCATATATGTTTGATTTTTCTGTATCAGTTACATTGCAATAAAGTTAAAAAAGAATATTTAATGATAAAATATTTTAGGTAAAATTCCCATTTAGAAAATGTCTAATTGTAAAGAATCAGATAATCTTGAGAGAATGTTTTTTTTTATTTTTTTATTTTTATTTTTTTTTAAGATTTTTTTATTTTATTTATTTGACAGAGAGATAGAGAGCACAAGTGAGCAGAGAGGCAGGCAGAGAGGGAGAAGCAGGCTCTCTGCTGAGCAGGGAGCCTGACGCGGGGCTTGATCCCAGGACCCCAGGATCATGACCTGAGCCGAAGGCAGCCGCTTAACCGACTGAGCCACCCAGGCGCTCCGAGAATGTTATCTTAATTTGTCATAAGTAGCTATCACTAATAATAATTTTAGAAAACTTACAACATAGATATTTCAAATTCAGATTTTGTTACAAGAGTTTATTATAATTTCTATTTATCTATTTTTATTAAGTGCACACCAGAATACAAAGTAAACATATGGTCATATGAAAGGATAGTATTAAGGTAATGTATTATGTTCTCTAATTCAAATACTATGAAGCTAGTACTTTTGAGCTCTGTTCAAAATGAGCCATTAGATTTGAAAGTAAATGACAATCCTTCCTTATTAATCTTCCTTTTCATTGCAGTTTTTGTACTTTGTATTTACTGCCTATTCATTTTCTTTGATGAGAAATGCAAACTACAGCAATGTGTTTAATGTGTTGACTAAAAATAACCCTCAACTATATTTTAGACAGCTCTAAAGGCTAGACTGTATTATCTTTTGAAAGATCAGAACAAAGACCCTTTCAGTTCATGAAGAATAGATGAAAAATTGCTCTAATTAGTTTATTTTAATCTGTAGAAAGAAATATAAGTTGTCTACACATTATAAACGGCTAATTTTTAGTGATTAGTTTTTATTTCTAGGCATTGTACCCAACCACCTGGCTTGCTACTGGTCAAATTTACTCTTTTGATCTTTTTCTTCAATTAGCTCATGAGAAAAAATAATGATTGTGATTTAAATGTAAATGACTGAGATCATAACATGTCATAAAATCTGCTTCTCTTGCTTATCTTTATGAGAACTATCCCTCCAGTCACTCTTTACAAAATCTTAAATTCTTTCCAATTACTCACTCCCCACATCGGAATGTTCACTATTTTCATTTTATTTAATTTGCTAAGTAGCTCTTACCTTTGGCATCTCTGCATTTGAAGCTCTGCCCTTTTAATTCAGTCCCCCGTTGCCTTTTCTGTAGGTTGGAGCAATGCATTTTAACTGGTCTCAAGACTACTTTCTGGCTCCTGTCTTGCACTATTGCTACTAAAATAATTTTTCAAAAATGTAAATCTTAACATCCTCCTCTTAGCAAAAGCCAGACAATGACTCACAAGATAGAGTACACATCCTGGGGCGCCTGGATGGCTCAGTTGGTGACTGCTGGACTCCTGATTTCAGCTCAGATCTTGATCTCAGGGTCATGAGTTCAAGCCCCATGTTGGACTCCATGCCGGGCATGGAGCCTACTTAAAAAGATAGAGTACACATCCTTATATTAACACTCTTTATGGGGTACCTACATTTTCCTTAACCTTATTTCCAGCCTTAACTCATGTACAACATCCTCTTTAATCATACCACACTGATGATCCATAGGTAAGTACCCACCTCTCCTTGAAGATGGAGTCCATACACATGTTGGTCAATTAGCTATCCTGAGAGTTTATAGTCGGTATTTGGTCTGGTATTTAAAATTAAAAGATTCTGAAACAAATTTTTTAGATTTCCCTCCTTGAACAATAGACTTGATCATTTTAACTTAATTTGTTCAAGGGTTGATGATTACTTGTGAAACTTGATGAGTTAATAGTTTCATCATACAGGCTCCTGGGTGGCTCAGTCAGTTAAGCCTTCAGCTCAGGTCACAATCCCAGTAGGATCGAATCCCACATCACGCTCCCTGCTCACTGGGGATTCTGCTTCTCTCTCTCCCCTTGGTCCTCTCCTGGGGCTGTGTACTCTCTTGCTCTCTCTCTCTCTCTCTCTCTCAAATAAACAAATAAAATCATTAAAAAATAGTTTCATAATAAACTATCAAAAGGCACTCAAATATGTAACTTGGGTTTCTTAACATAATACTCATCTTTTAATATACAAGATAAGCTTACTTATCGCCTACAAAAATGTTACTGTTTATTCAAATTGTAATTTGTGTCCCTTGTTCTTATTTAATTATAGGTCTAAACAATTAAATGATGTTTTCATGGAACCCTTTGACTCTACAAAATAGTTAGGGAAATCAATAAAAACTGCCCACATGACCCTCGTGACGGAAATAGCTCCTATCTTCCTTCTCCTTAATGGTCTAGAAGTTGGCTTGTGAAGAAGGTCAGGAAGAATTATATTAGTATGCATCATGTCACAAACTAATACATTTTACATTCTCAACTTCCTGTCTCCCTTTTCACTCCTGGTATTTTCTCAATTGTGTTGGTGTTAAAATGGACTTATAACAAACCAAGAAGACATGAGACTAAACCAACTTCTACTGATGAGAAAAATTTCAACTAAAGACATTCCTTTATCTCATTATAGAAGAGGTACAAAATACATATGAAGAAGAATATTTTATTTGAACATTGCATCTCATCATTATTTGTTCTATATTTTAATCCACTAAAAAGAAGCTTCTGAATTATCCTGGTTAAAGTATTTCTGATACCAATATTCCAGTATCATTTGACACAAATATAACACTTGTCCTTGGTATTGATAAATGGCAAGGGTGTATTTTCTTGTTGTTTTTTTAATAGTATTTCATGGGTAACTAATTTTCCACAGAAAAATAGAGTTTTGTATAATCAAAAAGTTTCCATATTTAGACTTTTTGAGAATGCATATTGATGTTATTATTATATACCATTACATAACTAGATAACCATGTGGTAATTAAGCACTCTTTTCAGAAGTCTCAAGGAGTCATTGAATAATGAGAGACTTGGCACAGTTATATCTTAATATTTTGATGTCCAGATTTCAAACCTGCTAAGTTTGTAATAGATTTTGTATATCCTTGAATAGTGTTTTGATCCATTTCTGCTTTGATGCAAAAAGCTCAAATACCCTAGATTTGACAGGTCCCACAAACTAGTCTTATATTATGACTATTTATTTTTTTAAAAATGTATTCAGAGAAACTTAACCCTGAGCTATGTGTATTTTATTAAACAATTGTTATTTACTTAACCAATGTTTGGTGTAAATCTACATAATTAGGCTTAAACGACATACTTTTTAGGGTATAGCATGATGAAAATAGCACTAATGATAAAGAAGTTCACATATTGATTAAGCTACAAAGCTGGTACGAAGCTGCACAGAAGCATTTACTTCCTCTTTTACACTATTGTTATTACAATCCCTAATGTATTTAATCTTTGCTGTTTTCTTAGGAGGCTTTTGTTTTTTGTTTGTTTTTTTTGTTTTTTTTAGTTTGTGGGTTATTCTTTTTAGCTTCAATGTACAGAATATCCAGTCACTATTCTTATACTTACTAATTCAAATTTAAATTTTTTTAAATAAAATTACATTGGATAAATTGAAGTACTGTTGAAATAAATAAAATGATGGTGGAACATTTCTAATAGGAAATAAATAATTTATGGTCAGTAGCCAGTACTTCTACTTTTGTTATAAATCATTATATCTATTATGCATGCATTTATTTTCTGATTTCATTTAAAGCACTGACATCTAGGTGATCATCAATAGTACCTGAGTAAAATCACAGTTCTACAAAAAGATTGGTATGAAATTGCATGTAATACATACTGAAGACTTATAGTCTCTAAATATAATGAGACTAACTTTTAAATAATAAAATTTTGAAAGTTGTGGTAGAAATGTACACTGTGAATGTTGGTCAGAAAAGTCTAAGATCAATTCTATGAGTGTGCTGTTGTCATAAAAAAATGTTAAATGATAATAATAATTACAAAATCTCAGTGGAATGCAAGTATTTACATAGTTCATTAGTCTGCAGAATGTTCAGGGGTGGATTGACCTAAATTGTGCTTTCCTGAATGTGGGTCTGTTCCAGGTGTCTCCCATCTTTTCCTTGGGACAGCAGGTTAACCCAGGCCTATTCTTTTTAGTATGATGACAAAGGAGCAAAAGTACACATGTAAAACCCAAAAATGTTTCAAAAAATTACGTCTGTAAAAACTGCATTGGCCAAAATAAATCAAATACCTAAGCCCAGCTTGAAAGGGCAAGAATATCCCACCCAAACTGGGGGCAAAGCAAGTTACTTGGCCAAGCCTCCAAATGAAAGAGATATGGCACACCCTCCTTCATGGAAGTAAAGAAGAATGGTGGGTATTTCTGAAACAAGAATCTCATTTACCACAATCATTATTTTAGTAAACTGCATGTTATACTCTATAATTGGCTGTAGCATAATGGAGGTAGTTTTATAATTTGTACACGTGCTTACTGAAATTATTTTCTGAAAAATTATCTGTGATCTAAGGTTTCACAAAGTTTTTATTTAAATAAAAAGAATGGTAAAATTCATCCCCAAATACATGTTCAGGACTATTTGGGTAGAAAGGCTTTAATATTTTTTCCTTAGCAAGAAGGAAATTTTTTCCTTAGTGCATGCATCTATGGCATGCACTATAGACACTACAGAAACATATGCACTATATTATAAAAATGTGTGCATGATTCATAACATCAATGACAAAGATAAAGACTGACTCTTGATTCCCTATATTCATAAGGTAAAATACTTAATAACACCCTATCTGTAATTATTTTGTATGTAAATGATAGATGCAGGCTACTCAAAAGGAGAGTTTTTACAAAGTTTTGCATCAGGAACTAACCCAAAGATGATTATCTTCTATTCTATCTTCCTAAAAGTGAAGTAGGGGGAGACAATGAGAAAAATTCCTTCTCTTTTGTATTTTACCCAAGTAAGTTGTTTATCTAGAAGGAATTTCTTTGCTCTGTGGACATAAGACATAATAGTTTATGTGAGGAACCAATGACTACAATATCTAGTGACAGCAAAAGAAGCCATTCCCCACCTTTGATTCATAGACATAGGGTGTAGATACTCATCCTTCTAACTTCAATTGGCATAGTTAACTTGGAAGATCATTTCAGTTTCAGAGGTTCCTGCAAATTCAACTGAGTCCTCCTTTGTGAATGTATCACAGCTCAAATTTTTTCTGCTCAATCTCATTTCTGTCTCTTCCCTAACTGATGTTGATCCCGAGAGCAATTCCTAATGAACCTCTTACATATTGACCTCCACTTTAGAATCTGCTTCCCAGAATATCCCAAGGACTGATGGGAGTTGAGTCTAATAAACATTAATGAACCAGTTCACCGAAGGGATTGTAGGCTTCTCAAAGAACGGTATCATAAATGAGGGTCATAGAAATATTTTAAGCAGGAAAGAGAAATGATCAGATTTCACTGTAAGAAACTGTTCTAGTAATATCTTGTAAAATGGATCTGAAATGGCATGGTATCAACAGGTAAGAATATGATGTTATTTTAGTCATCCAGACAAGAAATTATAGTAATAATAGCTGATAGCTAACACATATATGAAACTATTCTAAGTAATTTACAGATAAATGTTATTAATAGTCATAAAAATGCTATGAGGTAAGTAATATATCTATCTCTATTACTGCATATTATTAATGAGAAAATTGAATCAGAATGGTTAAATAAATTGTCTAAGGTCATGTGACTAGTAAGTGGTGGAGCCAGAATTTGAACCAATGGTACAGTTTAAGAGTGTTTCCTTTTCCCCACCATGGCCTTGATGTACAGCTAATGATAACTTGACAGTAGAGCCAGCAAAAAAGCTATATGAAGAGGATAATATAATAATAAATCAATACAAATTTGTAATGTGGTTGTCATATTGGGACATCTGAGTTTGATGTACTTATGAGTCCAAGTGGAATTCTTTTGTAGCTGGCTGAAAGCAGTCAATAAGAAATCTGAGAAGGCACCAAAGAGCCAGAAAGCCATCAGTCTATTAGAGATAGCCAAAGCCATGACTGGTGACATTATGGTCTATGTAGACTGTGTAGAAGGAAAGAGAAGTGATAAGGTCAAGAATAGAACCCAACAGAATGTCCACACTTAAAGATTCTTTCCACCAAAAAAAAAAAAAAATACAGATACAAACAAATAAAAATATCTATAGAGTGTAGTAGCAATAGAAAGAGCTAAGATATGTATGAGTCTTTTATATACATAGACGATAATCAGACTTAAGTTATTCAAATTCTCCAGCTTTTATGTTGGAGCATCAAATGAGTTTATCAAGTAATAGAAAGAAATCTGTGAATACTTATTTCAATTAATGGCTGCTAAAAGCCTCCAAAGTTTCAGGGAAACTTCCTAGACAGTTAATGAACTTCCAAATGTCTTCAATTTCATGGCTTGGTAACTTTTAAAGATACCAATAAATTTGGATAAGTGAAAATATTAGAATGATTAATTATGTGATTTAAATGTCAGATGAAATATCTGCCCTTTCTCTCACTAACTCAAATTAGTTTCATAAGAATTATAAATTTAAAATAATTTTGAAGTAAAAGCACTGAAGAATTGTTTTGTTATAGTAAATAAAAAATAAATTATGTTAACTAATAACAAGGAATTTTATTTAAAACAAAATGAATTTATATTCTTATTAAGACTAATATACAATTATATAAATGAAATGTTTTTTCCCATGAATTTTGTCTTAAAAAATGACCTTCATTTAGCTATTAATTTTTTTTCCAAATGTTTATAAGTCTATATGTGACTCTGTACCTAAGTGTTTCAAAAAAAAAGGCTCCATCTTCTTTCTTCCATTTTATACCTGAAAAAAAAAATACTTCATAAAAGTAATTAAGAACTAAAATTAATATTTTCTCTAAGTTCCATTTACTTTTGATGTACAGTTAAAATAATGATGACTTTTTCCCCCTTGCCACTTCGACAGCCATTATTATTAATATAAATGATAATTACAGAAACATAATTGAATTTTCCCAGTTTATCACTTCTGTTTGTCATAAAAATTACTTTTTATGTAATATGTATTTGAACTTATAAGATGCTAGGTCCTTTTTTTTTTAATTCTCTATTTTATTTATCTGAGAAAAAAATACACAATGACCTAAGTTGACAAAAAATTATAACTACTCCCTGATATGTTATCACTTTTATTTCTGTGGAGAAATAAGTTTTTTATTTTATTTATTTTATTGTTTGAGAGACAGAGAGAGAGAGAAAGAGTGAGGGGAGTAGAGAGAGAGAGAGAGAGAGAGAAGGAGAGAATGTGAAGAAGGCTTCATGCCCAGCAGGGAGCCCAACATGGGGCTCGATCTCAGGATCCTGAGATCATGACCTGAGCTGAAATCAAGAGTCAGATGCTTAACCGACCGAGTCACCCAGGCACCTTATCTGTGAAGAAATAAGTTTAAAAGGACATGGATTTTACATATTAGATACATGATTTAGAATCATTGATACTTTGTACAGAGGTAATGATATGTCTTAAAATCAAATAAAGTTGTGTGAAATGCACTGTTAAATAAACCCATAATTGTCCTTTCATCATTTCAAAGGTATCTTAAGAAGTACATAAATGAAAAAGTCCTTATTATAAAAAATTTGGAATTTCCCTGTAAAAATAGAAAGTTTTCATCTAGTTTCATATCCTGAGGGAAACTGAAATGCTTGAATGCTGAAAAATATGACTGATAATCAAATAAGTTTCTTTATAAAAAAAATCATAAATATACTAACATATTGCAAATAGGAACTTGAAAATTTTAAAATATTCAGGTTTGTTTCCATTTAAAATATATGGAAGTAACCACCTATATCTAGCCACTCAAAATCATTGATACCTGGCTTATGCATGTGGAATATTTGAATATAGATTGTCATCTTACACCATCATCTTTTTCTTTCTTTTAGAGACTTTTTCAATCTAGAAATGTACTTCATCTTAGGTTCTTTTCTATTTCTTCCACAGTTTTATCTAAGTGACAATTATTTTATGTAATTATATTATACTTTATAATTTATTATATATGTGTATTACATTTGATAACAATTGAAGATAGTGCCATTTTAGTAGTATGTTATATTAAACCATTCACACTTTCCAAAAGATATTTTGATATGACATTATAGAAGTCAAATCTGCCTCACTGTCTTTATCATAATTATCATCAAACATTAAAAATGATTGCATTCATACCAAAGATATGTTTTATTATATCATGAAACTTAAAAGAATTATACACTGAGGTTGTGCTTCAATGAAGATGGAATAGAAATATTTTTCCCTGTACCTCCCACTAAAACCAACTAAAAATCCTGGATGTTATATGTAAAATGAATATAAAAGACTGAAAGATAGACCAATAAGAACAGCTAGAAACATCAGACCCCTGGGAATGACACAGAAGTGAGATTTCTAGATTTTCCTTTTGGCAAGTATATCCCGTAGTTGGTGCTAGAGAAACTGGTAACCCAGCAGGGTCAAGGAGAGCAGCCAAAAAAAAAAAGAAAAAGCCAACCAAAAATTGTCTTGTCAAAGGACCAAGAAAGGGTCAGCCTAGAGATCAAAACACTTTTATACAATGATCACTCTACTCTTGCAACAAGAGTAATGCATGTGTAATGTGGGGGGAAGGGCAGGAAGAGCCCCCATTTCCAATGCACTAGCAAACGCCTAGCTGGGAACCTGACCTTCCACCCTCAGGCTGAAATAAAGCACCCTCAACTACCCTGTTGGGCTGGTGACAGAGAAGGTCACTTAGGAAGCCAAGACTTTTATCCTCTTCAGGTGGTAATGAGCCATCTAACTTGGGCAGTGTCAATAAAGACCAGGCTGGAAGCCTGGCCTCTCACACCCACCTGCAGTAAGAGGGGAGGTATAACCTTCCCCCTGCAGACTGGTATCAGAAGAATCCAGCTGAAATAGAATGTTTAAATGAGAGCCAGAATCTCATAATAAAATACTCAAAATGTCCAGGTTTCATTAAAAAATTCATTTATCATACCAAGAACCAGGAGTTTCTCAACTCAAATGAGAAAAGGCAACACAGTTTTGATAGAGATGTTAGAATCACCTGAAAATGGCTTAAAGCAGTAATCAAAAAGGTGATTCAAATAAAGAACAGTTATGAACATGATTGAAACAAACATACATGAAAACATACGGCCTCAACAAAGAAACAGAAGAAACAGTAAAAGAGCCAAAATATGTGAGGCAAAAAGCTTACACAACTGAAAGGGAAAAAAAAGACACTTCCACAATTATAGCTGGTGAAGTTAATACCCTTTTCTCAACAACTGAGAGGATGAGACAAAAAAATCAGGAAGGATATAGAAGAACTTAATAGTAGCATCAATAAATAGGATAAAATCAACATTTATCAAATATGTTAACCTCAAAAAAGCAGAGTAGATATTATTTAAATACCTATGGACATATACCAGGATAGACCACATCCTGAGCAATAAATCCATTCTCAACCAATCTAAGAGAATTGAGTTTAAAATTGAACATTTAAATATGTTTTCTGATAACAATGGAGTCAAACTAGAAATCAATAACAAAAAGATAATAGGAAAATCTTCAAACACTTGGGAACTGAACAATACCTTGTCAACTAATCCACTAGTCAGAAAGGGAAGAGAAATAAAAAAATACACTGAACTGAGTAGAAATGAAAATACAGCATAAGAAATGTGTGGGACCCAGCTAAAGTAGTACTCAGGTGGAAATTGATAGCATGTTTATTTAATTAATTAATTTATTTATGTATTCATATTTAAATTTTACTTAGTTAACATACAGTGCAATATTGGTTTCTGAAGTGGAATTCAGTGATTCATTGCTTACATACAACACCTGGTGCTCATCACGATCAGTGCCCTCCTTGATGCATTTCAGCCATCTATCCCATCCTCCCACACACCTCCTTCCATCAATTGCAATCCCACCCACCTCCCCCCATGATTACAAATGGCAAGATTTCATTCTTTTTGATGGCCGAGTAATACTCCATCATATATATTTATATTTATATTTATTCATATATACCACTTCTTCCTTATCCATTCATCTGTTGATGGACATTTACACGCTCTCCATTTGGCTATTGTTGATAATGCTGCTTTAACATCAGGGTGCATGTATCCCTTCAAATCTGTAAATGTTTAGATTAGAAATTTTAGCTATTGAGGTACAAGGGTGGCTCCGTCAGTTAAGCATCCAACTCTTGATGTCAGCTCAGGTCATGATATCTGAGTCATGAGATTGTACCCTAAGTTGGGCTCCATGCTGTGTGTGGAGCCTGCTTAAGTTTTTGTCTCTGTCTCTCCCTCCCCTCTCTCCCCCTAACCAAAAAAAAAAAAAAAATTCAGCTGTTTTCATCAAGATGCTGTGCAGAATGTCTACTCAGTATCCTGAAACCAGTTTTAACCATTAATTTTTCCACAACTTGACTTTGGCGTTATACTTTTCCTTTCCCACAATATTGCTTTTGTTTCCTATATTTCCATTATTATTAACTTGCAAATTTCTTATTTGGTTAATTGAAACTTTTAAGAACTCACCTTCTGCCTACTCAAATACAAATCATTAATTGTGGATGGATGTTCAATATAGTACAAAGGCAACCTTGTGGTGAACAGGAATCTCTATGGACTAACCTAATGCAGGATGGCTAGATCATGTATATCTTGTCCTAACTGTGCTGATAGCCTCCATTGATCCATGACATTGTTTGTGTTCCAGGTGGTTACACACTAAAGATACACCCAGCTGGGAGGCCTACCCTGATTAATGTCCTTCACACTTAAAGTGCAGATGGTATGACACTTACTGCCTTTATTAATTTATTAGAGCTGCCATATGGGAGAAATGGCTTTCCTTTTAACTGGAATCACTTGGGGATGGAAAGGACAACCCATTGCCATGGGGACCACATCAAGTTACCCAAACTAGCTGAAGATGAAAGAAATCAATGAATTGCTTGGACAGAAGCAGTGTGCACTGGCATTTTTCCACAACTCCTACTCTGAAAAAGATGGAATAGAGTATGTCAGCGGAAGTAACATTGTAAGTGTGCTCTCTATCAGGGAATAGTTTATTAGAGTTTGCATCCAGGAAAAGTATTCTAGACTGAGTTTACAAGACTATTCAGTTGACCATTAAGATGGCATTAAAATTATGTATAATAAAAATGTGGTGAAATGATAATGGGATGAACTGTTAATGATTGTGTACAGTTTTAAATCCATATATTTAACAGTATTTTGTAGTGTTACATGTGTGCTAATGGGACACATATATAATCTGTACAATTGCTTAGAAAGCAAATTAGGAATTCCATATTTCATTCATAGGAATAGTTAACTTTATAGTTGGGTCTTCCCTAAAACCTGTGTTTTTCGAGATGCAGTTTAATACATTATACAAGGAAGATGCTCAGTAAACATGTGTTGAATTAAATGATCTTCTAATAAATTTCAATTTAGATGACAAATTTTAATTCCCATCATTTAGTGAATTCCCATAATTCACTAAAAATTCTAGGGATCCTTTTTAATGGACTCTACAAGGTATCATCTGACTACTGCTCAAATGAGTTAAAAGCTTAACTTGAATGTTATTATTCATAGCAAAAACTTCTTTTCACTGTTTTTATTTTACAATGAGTTTGAACATCAGAAAATCTAGGCCATTTTTTGAATAAGGTATTAGGTTATGAAGATATATTTTCTTATTTGCTAGTGAGCACTTTAGTTGCAAAAATACATACTAAAAATTTTCATATTTAAAATTGCATTATCTAGCCTTCTACACCATTATTAAAAATAAAAATATGTTGTTTTGGAATTTTTTTTTAAAGAAGATAAATATAAAAAAAAATAAAGAAAGATGATGAATCTATCAGGGCATCTGCAAATCAAACAAACCATATTTCACTGAATACCTGAACATATGGAGACTAGACACCTCATGCATTAAATTTTAAATGAACTGACCTTATTAGATCCTTGACAGCAGGGAAAAGGAAAGTATCAACAAGAATGAAAATATATCAGTGTACCAGATTTATTGCATTAATATCAAATTTAAAAATGTAGTATCTGTAAGATGGACAAAGGAAAATACATACATTGATATAAAAGGTGGTTCGTATTCTTCTTGTTATCTACCATTGACCTCTGCCCTCTCTCCTCTTATTACACATTCTAAAGCTATCGTCATGAAGTTATTCAGGAGATGTCTGTTGAACAGTCACTCTGTGTCAGGTATTATGCTAGGTGCTGGGGATAGAATGATGAAGAAAAAAGACAAAGATGCTATCCTAACGGCACTTGCTCGCAAGTGGGACTGCCAACAAATACAAAATTGAAATTGGGGGTAATTAGCACAGTGATAGACAACACGCAGGATATTATGGGAATAAAAGAAAGACACCTCACCTCTACCACACTGGGAAAATTATATTTAAGCTAAGACTTGAAAGATGCATAATCTCATGAAGAAAAAAAATGAGTACTCAAAGTAGAAGAAAAAATGACTAAAAGCCTGGAGGTGAGACAGAGCTGTGGATACTTCTAGAACTGGAAGTAGATCAGTGTGGCAAGAAAACTTCCAGGGTGAGGTTAATGAATTAAGGAAGAAATAAACAGCTGACAGACGATGATAAAAGTCTATAGGGTTTTGTTGACAACTCATTAAGTAAAAATTGTAAACTGGCCCCTAAGGCCAAGCATGTACAACAGGGAACACAAATGTTCCCACTTTTCAGTAAATACAGAGTCCCAGATATTGTATGTGTTCTATCAGAACTCATCAGATGCACTCAGCGTGCCGTCTGACAAATACTAGAGACAAAATAATTTTATGAGTAAATGTGAAAAATAATGTATTCACAAGTTAGAGAACCAGAAATTTTACCATCGGCTTAGTCTGAAACTACTAGTTAGTTCTAGGACTGCTTAATTTAGAACTGACCTTGGCAAAGATCTGAGTTTTCTTCAACTGACCCTATCTCTAACATTGAGAAACAGCTAATTTAAGGCATAAAGCCATCATGTCAGAAAGTCTGGTGGATGTCTTCTGCTTTTTCAAGGGACACTAGATGAGACTCTGTATTATTCTTTAATAATTTCTCTCATGAATTAGCATGAAGGCAAAGGTTGGTTGATCTGAAGCTCATTTCATTGTATCAGCTTTTGTCTGCATCATAAGTTTTTCTTACAAATGTATTGTGAAGATGGAATTAGAAGGCAATAATGTACTTTTTTAAATTTCCTATAATAAACTAGTCTCTATTAGATGGTGAAGTCAGTCAGGAAGTTATTCAGCAGTCCTGACAAGAGGTGATGCAAGAAGATAGCGACTATGAGGATTGAGATGGACATATTTAATGGCCAAAACTGATGGGATATGGTGTCCAAATAGATATGAGGATAAGAAAGAAGAGAGTTCATGTTGAGATAAATGGTGAGACCATTCCCTGAGTTAGGGAACGTGAAGAAAAGATGAATGGATTTTGCAGGAAGGTTATTTTATTTGTTCAATTTAGTACAGTTCGTTCTTAGGTATCCATAGGGCAAACAGATGGACGTGTCCAGCAGACAACAGGGGCAGCTGACTATATAGGATTGAGACAGAGGGGAGAAATTTGGAAACCCAATTGTACATTTTTTTTCTAAAATTTTAAGCCATATTTAGGCAAAAAGTGATAAAGCCATGGATGCAAAATGCATGTTCAAGGGAGGATTATATTTATAATTATATAAGAGCCATAAATATGTTTAAACATAGATGGGGAGAAAACAGTGTAAAGGGAGCAATTAAATATTCCTGAAAAGAAATTGAATAGCACAAGGTCCTTGAGAAGGCTTTCAAGAAGCAGACAGAATTTCTCTCATTGTTACAAGAATAAGGAGGAATTATCAGGTGGGCACTTAGTAGATCTAGTCTTGGATCCAGCATAAAGGAGATGAAGGCATTTTTCATCTAATAGCACTTTTTTTTTTTTTTTTTCCTGTGACTGGGAAAGTATTTTGGTGGGATGGATAGCTTGGAAATATTGCTGAAGAGAAAGAATACCACACAAATTAAGAGACAAGTTTGTTAGGTAAATCTGAGAGCCCAGATTTGAGTTTCCATTAAGATATATTTTAGATTTTCTACAGCAAAAGGTCATAGCCTGTAAGTTTTTATAATAAAGAGAATGTGTAGAATTCACAGTTTTGATTTAATCTCTGAATCTTTTAGGCTTTCTCCCCTGTGATGTAATATAGTGAACTCTATCTTAAAGTAATAGGTAACAATCCTCTATGAAGCTGACCCTAACATAATTCTGGTAAAATCTAATTTTTAAGATAATTTCCAAATCACATATGTGATGGTTAATTTTATGTGTCAACTTGGTTGAGCTATGGTGCCTAGATATGTGGTCAAACATTATTCTAGATGTTTCTGTGAGGAATTTTTAATGATTGACATTTAAATTGGTGAACTTTGAGTAAAACAGATTGCTTTCCATGAGGTGGGGGTGGGGGGGTTCTATCAAATCAGTTGAAGGCCTGAAGAGAACAAAAAACAGACCTGCTCCAGCATGAAGGAATTCTGCCAGAATACAGCCTTCTGACTTGAGCTGCAAAAATGGCTCTTCCCTGGGTCTCCAGTCTGTCAGTCTAACCTCGGCAGTTTCCACAATATGTGAGACAATTCTTTAAAGTAAATCTCTCTCTCTTACACATTCTCACACATTATATTAGTTCAGATTCCCTGAAAAACCCTGCCTAATACAATGTATTTAAAATTTGCTTAACAGTTGTCCATTTCTTCATTACTTAGCTTATTTCATTTCAATAGTAATTGGGAAACTTGTTTAATTTTGCTAAATTTTCTGTGTAAGAATGTAAATTTTAATTTGGTAATATTTTATTAAATTATTAAAATAAATACTAATTTTTTTCTGCTCTCATTAAGGAAATGTTGTGCATCAACCACATTAGACTTTTTTTAAAAAGTTATTTTTATCCCCGAAGAAAAATCTTTCCAGTTTTCTCTTTTCTTTTACTCTAAATTATTTTAAAGTGCTCAGTTTCATAATTTTTTTCAAATTATATTTAATAAACTATTGCTCCTACTTTAAAAGACCAAACAGATCAACAGTTTTTATTTTGTAGCATTTTTGAAAGAATTACTATGATACTTACTATGATACATTACTATGTAAAGAGGTCATATACAAAAAAAGTTCAAAGATAGAAACCAGTATCCTACAACTTGACCATTCAATAGATGTGTATAAAAAGAAGCCTATTTTTCCATATGTTATGTTTCAATTATTTCCTGAAATTAATTAATCTTTTCCTAGTGACAACCAACAATTAATAATGACACACAGACCAATGTGCTGTTGATAAGCAAAATAATTTATAAGAATGCATTTTCTACTTTGTCTACTTAGCATTGTTTTGAAAATTGCCAATCTTATAGAAATAGGAAAAAGTTTTAGAAAGATAATTTCTTCCATTGACACAAAATTCATCATAATTAATTTTTAAAATATATATAACTAGTAGGATGTCTGCTTTTCATGCTTCTGCATTTAACTTTCATAGCATTGCATTTTTAGTATATACTGTGATTTCACTATAGGATATACCACTTTTTTAAAATAAGCTGCATAATTATGACATATTAAAATATATAGTACTTCATATATTAGCTGTCTTCTAGTTCAAATTGTTTGTATGTCACTTTTCTGAAATTCAACTCTCTTTCCATCAGATATCTTCCCAAAAGTTATAGCTATTTTTCTATGGCCTTTCACATCCCATCATTTATTATTTAATAAGTTTCTAATTTTATTTAGAATCTACTCATTACTTTATGATTCATAACAGTGAAGACAGAAATATTACTCCACTTGCCTTTTTGCCTGCTTTAAAACAATTAGAAAACTGCCTTTATTCAAAGTTGTCACAGCCTCATGTTAATTTAGTGGTAAAGGTCATTGTTTAAAATAAAAACATTTTGCCCCGGCATCAGGCTCCCTGCTCAGCGGGAAGCCTGCTTCTCCCTCTCCCACTCCTCCTGCTTGTGTTCCTGCTCTTGCTACCTCTCTGTCAAATAAATAAATAAAATCTTTAAAAAATAAATAAATAAATAAATAATAAAATAAAAACATTTTTACAAGGCATGCCAGGAATATTTCTCTAGTTTTCGTCAAGAAGCAGATAATAATTTGTTTGCAACAGCTTTGCCACAAATTGGATATTTACTTAATTTCCATCCAAACCTGCAGCGTTACATAAGATACATACTTTTTAAAAAAGATTTATTTATTTGAGAGAGAGTGCATGAGTGCAAGTGGGGGAGGGGCAGAGGGAGAGAATATTCAAGCAAACTCCCTGTTGAGCGCAGAGCCCACTCTGGGGCTGGATCTCACGACCCATGAAATCGTGAACTGAAATGAAAACCAAGAGTCTCACGCTTCCGGGACTGAACCACCCAGGCTCCAACATACATTCTTTCCAAACATTGTGATAATACTACCCTACTCTGGCTCAGTTTGTTTCTTCTCCTCTTCTGCCTTCTTCACTAGGACAATTTTAGCTTTCCTGTTCCCTGAGCTTTAAAAGAAAGATGAAATTTTAAATTAAGAATTAGAGAAATTGGGGCACCTGGGTGTCTTTGGCATGTAACTCAATCACTTGCATCTAAAAGAAGCCACACAACTATTTTTTGGATAAATTAAATTATGGTTTCACAGAGAAAATGTTCATAAACAACTAAGCTTTCCTTCACAGAGGGAATCAATTACATTCCATATATGTTAAAGAAATTGGTTATTATATCAGAGAGTAAAAATATGAAGCACTAAAATCCATTTCAAATAAATATTGAACGCTTTTATGTATGAAAGAAAGTGTTATTTTCTTTGAAGGAAATTAAAATGATTTTTAAGACATTTTCTTCGCTTTGAGTTACTTAAAAATTAGAATATTCTTATCCAAACCACAATTTAAACAGCGTCTAAAAATAATTATAAACACAGTTAAAGGGATTGGGGAAGTTTATTAGTGTACTCTTCATTCCAATCAAAAATATGTTTCCATAATTTATTTTACCTATTCCCTCATTTTTTAAATGGGCTTAAATATGTCAATAGAGGAAATTAAAGTTTATATCACATTAATAGCACTTTTGCAGAGTCTTTGTATAAGCGGGTCAGAAGAGGCCCTTGGATAAGGAAAATGGGTTTGCTTATAAAAGAACAAACATTAAATAAATAAAAAGGAGACAATACCTGTGAAGGACATAGTTGGAACAATTTGAAGTACATTATTTGTTTGGGAGAAAAGAATGGTCTTCGATTTCTTTTTTTAAATCTACCCGAAGAGACTTGGACAAGAAAAAAGAAAAAAAAAACCCTTAATACCTGCAAAATGGTTGAAAATTTCAGTAGTACTATTTTTGGCATTCCAGAAATTCTTCCTACTTTCTACTCTACAGTAATTCATTTCACTCTCTAATTAATCTTTCCTGATAGCGTATGGAATGCTAATTCTTATTTTCCATCTTAAAATTTTTTTTTTCACCCTGTGTTCATCACTATGTATCTTTTATTTGCTGTCCTTTGCAGCAAAACTTTTGTGGTCCATGCGCATTGTCTCCAGTTTCCTACTCTCTTTGAACCCCTGCAACTTGGCCGTCACCTCCAAGAATCCACAGGGATCTCTTCACCTCCGCTTTACTAAATTACGTCATCACTACTCAGGCCTGCGAGAACGTACACTAATCAGCACTCTCTGCATCCCTCTTGAATGCATTTCCTTCACTTGGCCTGCAGGACTTCATACCCTCTGTCAGCTTTCCTGCTGCTTACTGGTACTCCTAATAAGTGTTTTTACTTGTTCCTTCCCTTCTTCTATGAAGATAAAAAAATATACTCACGACACTTGTTAAGGATGGCAAAGCACACTTTATTCGGGTGGACTGTCATCATAGGCATAGGCAGCACTGCAATGGGATCTTGTCAGGGCAAAGAGATTGCACTCAATTCCAAATACAACGTGGAGAAGTGGCAATTTATAGCCACAGACCAGTGTGGGGGTCACTGAATGGGAAATTACTAAGAGGAATCATCAGGGTTCAGAGGGGATTCTGGCTAAACCAATCTAATGGGATTTTTGCTGAAGGCAGGCCAGGGTGATCAAACACCCACGGGCTGGAGGAGAATGAGAAAGCCATTTAGATACTGACAGCGATAGATATCAAGGGATTCTAACTAAACTGATTTGGCAGGATTCTTGCTAAAGTTGGACAATCTGAAGAGGAACTTAAAAGCTTAAAGTCAGGGATTAGTGAAAAAGTTCAGGGGAGACTGAGTAGAGTTTGGTGAAAGAATCTTTGCATGTCTAACTTGTAAACATTCGAATAAAGACTACAGCTGGAGTTAAGGGTGAGGCTAGGGTTAGGACCTAGCCTTTGCTTTTTCTTCTATGAAACCCCATGCACTTGAGGCCCTGCCCATGCCACAACTGTGCAATCTCTGCCAACAATTCTCAAGTTTATATATCCAGTCTCTCTACATCCCACCCTATTGAAGTAGGAAAGATGTGTGGCTGGGGTCTGGAGCCTATGGCCAAGAAAGAACTCTTGAGATGTCTTTGGTGCAAAAAGGTGATTTTGTTAAGGCACCGGGACAGGACCTGTGGGCAGAAAGAGCTGCGGCACTGGGCACCGGGGTGGTGACGAGTAGCTGATTATATACGTGATTGGTGGGGGAGGTAAGGACAAAGGGAGGGGTCCAAAAGGACTTTCATATGCTAAAGAAGATTCAGGAAACTGGAGGCCTGGCTATTGTCAAGCTAAGGTTGTTTTTCCGCTCTAGTAAGGCATTACCATTAAGATAGTTGGGAGTTTCCTGGAAGAATGTTATACTCTGCCTTTCTGAAGTATTTGTCAATGGGCTGGCTGCAGGTTATAAGGAAATTTAATTAAATTTACATTTCCTTCTACCTGTCCATATCACTATGGAGGGCAGGATGATGTTAGGGTTCCAGGAAAGAGTCTACGAGTCTCTGTAAGTTAAGTTGTTGTTAAGAATGCTTGTTCTTTTTATTTCACTAAGACATTGGTAAACTGATGGAGATTCAGGTCCTGCAGGACTGTGATTTCTATTAGTTAACCATTTGTTTTTCCTTCCCTTAGCTCTAGGGCAGCCAGGAGTGCCTGAGGAATGTGACAGGTACCCCACCTGGGAGTGGGGGTGGAGGTTGCGGGATGTCAGCTTGTGCTTTGTCCTCAGCTAGCCTTCTGATCCCTCATCACTACTACCCTTCCTTTGATGTCTAGTAGGCATCTCAAAGTTAGCAAGAGCAAAACTAAACCCATGATCTTTTCCCTTGCCCCAAACCTGCTTTAACATCAGCAATTTCTTGGCTCAGGGCAAATCCTCACCTTAGGCCCTTATTTTTCTCTTCTCACAATCTCCAAGAACTACTTTGGTTCTTCTTCAGAACATATCCAAAACCTGACTAATTTTCACTCCATTCAGGCAGTTATCTCCTACCTGAATGACTGCAGTAGCCGCAAAGAAGTCTTCCTGCCTTTTTCCTTCACCTCTTCCAGTCTATTCTTAACAATGAAGCAAAGCAAGCTTTTAAAAAAGGAGATAAACAAGATAAAGTTATTTATGACCATAGTGTCAAGAGGAAAATCCCACAAAACAGAATAGTTAGCTCACCCAGAACCCATGATTTTGAGAAGTATAGCTATAAGCCCAACACACTATATGCCATAAATATTTCTTGAACTCAAAGATGAATTAAATAGAACTTTTTAGTAAGATACTGAGAACATTAGCATCATCCTACATTTTTGAAAAAATTAGAAACATCATAGGATCTAGAACATTATTGGTAACACCAATGGAGATAAACAATTAAAATTAAACTACCTCTTTTCAAAATGTCTATTACTGTTATTATTTTAATTGATCACTGTAAAATATTGACCTGATGGGGCTAAAGATATGTATTTGGGCAGTCAGTCATTAGGTTTGTAGCTGCATGGTATCTTGCCTTTCCTGGACAAAGTTACAGTTTATAAAACTAACAGTTTTTCTCTCTGACCCACCCATGGAAAAAATAAATCAGTTATTATGCTAAATATCAGCACATAAACTTCAACAGATGATCCACATATCAGATCCTATGACAGCAATATTTTGTGCTAAAAAGAAGCCCAGATATAAAAATGTATTTATATCTTTATTACAGATGAGATTCTGATTTTACCTTAACAGTCAAAAATAGAAATAGATTAAAAAGCGAGATGATTCAGTGTCTTGCGGCCACATTTTTTCAATCTCTCCCAACACATCCTTCAGTCACATATACATTGATGAGAGAAATGATGTGTTTTAGAGCAAGAGTGCCCCACATTTGTAGCCAGAAGACCTGGGACTGTGTGCCAGGTTTTAGCTCTAGGAGGAAGAAAATAAGATCACTGTGACATCACTTTTGTCATCTGTACATGGAAAACAAACAAATAAAAAAATTGTTCTATATAACTAATAGGATTGTAAGGAATAATTTAACATTTATGGGGGAAACTGCAATTATAATAGTTCAGTATATAAGTGAATATTGGGTCTTAGTTCAACTGTATATATACCTACATATATATTATATACATGTATGATACATATATTCCAGTTTTCTTTAAAAAACAACTCATTTGTCTAAAATGCAGCTTCCTTTGATTCTTTGCAATAAAAAAGAAAAGAAAAGAAGATGGAAAATAGAAGAAAAAAGGTATTTTTTATTTTTATTTTTTTTAAGATTTTATTTATTTATTTGACAGAGAGAAACACAGCAAGAGAGGGAACACAAGCAGGGGGAGTCGGAGAGGGAGAAGCAGGCTTCCCGCTGAGCAGGGAGCCTGTTGCGGGGCTCGATACCAGGACCCTGGGATCGTGACCTGAGCCGAAGGCAGACGCTTAACGACTGAGCCACCCAGGTGCCCCCCCAAAAATAGTATTTAAAAAATAAAATATTTCTAAGTGTTTCTTGATATACTCCATTATGTATTCAGTAATTTTGTCACAGAAAAAGAACATCAGAAAATTAGCTGCAATGAAAAGGACAGTAAAATAATGCTAATTGTAATTTCAAGACATCTTCTGTTTTTTTTTATTTCTGATGCATCTGCATTTAATCCTCCAATATATGCATGGAAATAAAATTAGTCAAATGGACAAACTAATTTTAATAAGCATGCATTGGCATGGTCAAACATAACATTTAGTCATCTCCCATTATAGTGAATATTCTAAAAGGAAACTTGGGACTTAAATGTTAAAATAGTCATGCAAGTTATTTTTAATTTTTAGTAAAGAGGCAGATCTTACACACTGGAAAATAACCATCCTTAACCTAGGGAACAATAGTATAGTCCCTCACAAAGAATTATGAAATCTCACATAAACATTATTTTTGGAAAATAAGAAAAGATTATACTTTACATGTAATAATTTTCAGCTTTTTTCCTCATTTCAAATGTAGCACTTAATATTTAAAGATGTGTAAACAGCTTCCAGCAAAGTCTTTATAACAAATATGAAGAAAAATATCATACACAGTAATTTAAAAACTATTGGGGGGGAGTGCCTGGGTGGCTAAGTTGTTAAGCATCTGCCTTCGGCTCAGGTCATGATCCCAGAGTCCTGGGATCGAGCCCCGCATCGGGCTCTCTGCTCGGCCGGAAGCCTGCTTCTCCCTCTCCCACTTCCCCCTGCTTGTGCTCCCCCTCTCGCTGTCAAATAAATAAAATCTTAAAAAATAAATAAATAAATAAATAAAACTATTGGGGGGCACCTCGGTGGCTCAGTTGGTTGAGTGTCCAACTCTTGATTTTGGCTCAGGTCATGATCTAGGGTCCTGAGATCGAGCCCCTCATCAGGCTCCGTGCTTAGCAGGAAGTCTGCTTGAGGATTCTCTCCCTCTCCCTCTGCTTCTCCCCACAGCTCGTGCTCTCTCTCTTTCACTCTCACTCTAAAATAAATAAAGTAAATCCTTAAAAAAAGTTAAAACTGTTGGAATCTATGGAGAACTGTAAAAATGTAACATTCATTTAATAATAATGATTTCCAAATGGCAAGTACTTTTTAAAATTTGGGGAAGTGATGCCTGAACAGTGCTATCTAGTGTTATGCCAAAAAACTGGAATTAGCCAAGAAGACAAAACAATTGGAAAAAGTAACAAAAAACAGTAAAGAAAACCAAAGGCATGGAAATGCTTATGTGTCAGAAGGCTTAATAAAGAGCCCAAATTTGCCTAAAAGAATTAATATATGGCAGTCCTAACAGACAGATTTAGGGGTACAGCCTGGAGATAACTTGAAGAGGGCCTAGAACAAAAATCTTTAAATCAGGAAAGTAAATACAATGTTATCAAATTATTCTTGAAGAAAAAAAGATGTATTTTTCTAGGTCTGAGCCTGAGGCTTTTACTTTCTTACCACAAATTGAAACTGTGGTCCACTGAACAGACCCAGGCTTGCCATTTACAAAGGAAAGTGAGGGATATAACCTAAATGGTACTTTTTCTGACAATGTCAAATTAACATATTACCTGTCCTGGGACTTTTAAGGACCAGGTAAACTGTTGCTTTCCAGCATGCAACCAAGCTCTAAGCTAAAGATTAGTATTTTCTCAGTAGGTCTAACGCAGAAGCTCCTAAATACGAGTTCTTCCACAACCCCCACTGGCTTTTAATGCTGCATCTTGATGGCAAATTAGTTCCAGTAGCATAATTCTTTTAGCTCTTGTCCCTCTCACTAACACCAAACCTCTTACTGAAAGTCTTGAAATGATAGGATTTTATGTAGTTATTCATATTTACTGGGTTAATATTGGTGTAATTTGGAAACCATAACCCATTAACCTAATACTGGAAGCCACAGTGTTGTCATAGTATATGCACACCTATTGGGGTTACCACAATTAGGACAACTTTTATAAATATTTAAAAAAAATTCCTTGTGGCTTTATGGTCTAAATTTTCTAGTTATGCTTACTATGTAAATATCGGGATTTGTTGCTTTAAAACTGTGGTTCTCCAATGTTCATGTATATCAGCATTATCTAGTGGACTTGTTAAATGCAGATGGCTGGGCCTTATCCACAGTTTTTGATTTAGTAGGTTTGGGGTAGAATCCAAAAATTTGCATCACTAGGAAGTTCTCAGGCAAAACTCATGCTGATGGTCTGGAAAATACACTTGAAGAAACACCACTTTAAAATCATTTGACTTTATGTTAGCAGTATGATGTGAAGACAGACATTTGGTATCTCGGACACTCAGTTTCCACTTCTTTAGGCAGTTAAAGTATAATTATCTCAAGACAGTGTTGTGAGAATTCTGATACAATATGTAAATGATTCAGCAAAGATTCTGACACATAACTGATAATTAGTAAACATTAACTGCCACTTTTCCCTTTTCTAAAGTTCACCATTACATAATGGCCAGCTAAAACTTATAATAGCAGCAGAAAAATATTTTTAAAATCATCATTTAGGTATTCTCTTCGGAGGAATGGGAAGAGAGAAGTCTTAAGCCAGTGTTGAGGCAGAGACTGGCCCCTCTGCTGGAAGGTTGAATGTCTTCTTTTCCTCCAGCCACAGTGCTAATTGTAAGTTGTAGATGTTGCCCACTTATGAGAATCAGCTCTACTAATGCTTTCTTCATGAGCTGTGAATACATTAAGTTTCCAAGCAATCTGTTAATTTATTCATTCAGTAATATGTGTGTGTGTCTCTGTGTGGGCTGGCATCAACTACGTAGAAACTGTTTCAGGAAATATAATGATAAATAAGACTAGAGGGCATCTCTTTTTGTTAAGTACACAGTGCAGTGCAGGTGGAAAACTCATAAGTAGCTAAACAAAGTGAAGTGAAGTGATGGACTGTGGTTAGGTAAAGGGACCTTTTTCAAATAGAGTGGTCAAGAACAATCCCTCTGGAAAGATGCCTTGGAATGCATAACTGAGATGAGAGAATGAGCATTGTTGAATCCAGAACAAGAACGTTCTGAATAAAGATGGAGCATGTTCAGGGGTCCTGAGGTTAAAACAAACTTGATGTGTTTGGCAAAACTGATATGACATGTATGACAAAGAGGCAAGTGTAGAACTCAGTGAGCAATATGGAAAATGGGGCTTCTTATAATTACTGTTTCAAATATCTCCATGAGGATCTCTGTTATTATATCATTTAGGAAAGTTCAGGATGGCAATGGTTAAAAAACAAACAAAACAGCGGCGCCTGGGTGGCTCAGTTGGTTGAGCCTCAGACTTTTGATTTATGCCCAGGTCATGATCTCAGGATCGTGAGACCGAGCCCTGCATGGAGCTCCATGCTGGGTGTGGAGCCTGCTAAGGACTCTCTCTCTCCCTTACCCTCCGCACCCCCACACGGTGCCCCTCACTGTCCCACACTCCATGCATGCAGGCACACACTCTCTCTATAGGAAAACAAACAAAACAAAACAGAACAAAAAAGTTCAGTATCTCCAATCGATACAGTTTATTTCTTGTTCATGTTACATATCCATTGTAGGTAAGCATGGAGGACTACTCATTGCTATTACTTTGGAACCCAGGCTGACAAGGCTTTATCTCAACACTAGTTTTCACAATCACAGAGACTGAGAAAAAAAGAAAATGAGAATCCATACACTGACCAATAAAACTGGATCATTTGTGTTGAGCAAGTGTCATTTATGATCTTTTGTAAAGGCCAAGCACTTCTGCCCATTGCATCCTGGTGTCAGAGTCCAAGGAAAACGCAACATAGTCAAACACTGGATGGAACAATGATTTACCCACATAGAGAAGATAAAGAGCAAGACCAGCCTTCAGTAGGGGATGTGGGGACCCCTATGGTCATTGGGTCCCTCTCAGCAGTTGATGCAAGGGAATGGGTCTGCACATAGTCCTTTTATACTGCAGCAGAAAGACCCCATGCCTTCCCCACAAGGGAGGGATATAGTAGTGGGGCTGGCCAGGAACCACAGGACTCACACATTTAAGCAGAACAACAGAGTATACATTGTGTCTGAAATTGGAAGTGATATTCCCAGATGAGACGGAAAGTCCAGTAGGCTGTTCAGAGTCTTTATTCCTTGGTAGGCAATGTGCTCCAGGCCCAGAGTCCATTTTAATATGACCAAGTGGGGGTCCAAAGACTGCATGCATGAAATTTCCTTTCCCAACAATTCCAGATCACAATTCATTGCGTGTCCCACAGAGCAGATATGTCCAGTCCTCCTTCATTGAGAGGACACTGCAAGAACAGACACAATGCAGATAGATAGTGATAGACTTAAAGTTATGTGTTTAGAAGTTGAAAAGTCATTACAGCTTGTCATATATTTATGTTAACTTATCAGGGTATTAATGTAATTTACAGATGGGAAAGATGTAAGGAAACTCAAAGCCAAGATGTAAAATACATTGTGAATTTCAACCACCGGGAAAGGAAATATGATCATGCGAATGGTAATTTACATCAATAGATCAATATAAGAAAGTTTTCAACAATGTCACATATTTCATCTTTGTCAGCAACTTATTTGTTTATATAAAATTAGGTATAATCAATAAAGAATCATTCAATTTCCTCATAAATGCAGCTTTCTGGCCAAGTCCTATTTACATCAACAACTCTGGGATTGCTTTATGTTTAAGATGTATAAATATTTTTTGGCAAATATTGGTTTTGCCTACCGAAAGCTCAGGGATATTATTTTGAAAGATAATATGTTCTTCCTTTCTAGTTTATCATAAAATTTCATTAAGCTACTTTTATTGTTGTTTCTTTTGCTTCCCTATAATCCCCTCCAGTTTTGATAAGCGTTATCTATAAATGTGCTTGAGAGAGCAGATGGTGCTTCATGAGAGACAGGCTAGATTCGTTAATCATGAGGAAAGAGATGGATTTAGATATTTCATTTTCTTTTTTGATGCATTCTATTTTAATAGAAAGAAATGATTTCATAAAGCTGCATTTGGGTTGTATTTGTGCAAACACACCTGTCACAATTAGCCACATGCATCATTTCCCTGTTTTGCAATATTCGGAAAGGTTCTACATGCTATTAATTCCATTTAAAATTTAAAGAAAAAGGAAGAAAACACTGTTCTCGTATTGCTTAGAAATGAATCGAAGGTAGATACATAAAGCATATGACTGGCTCTGTTCAAAAAGGAAAAAAAACAAAACACAGTTTCAGTACATAAAACTGGTTATCAAATCTTGTTACTTCTTTAATATGTTTCCTTCATTTGCATCAGACTTATCAGTATAAATAAAATATAGGCTGCATAGTTAAATGTGACTGGGAATTGTGATAACAGAGGTTAACATAATGCCTTATATTCAAAGGGGTGCAGCTATGCACAGGTATGTCCCAGCGCAAGTAAACATGCTACTCTTCCTGTGTTTGTGTGTGTGTGTACACACTCACTATACGGTCACAGAAATTAGGATGTGTATAAACACATATCTGCATACAAATATATACATATATATCAGTATATAAATAAATATTTCCTTAAAGTGAGAGAAAAAGTACCTACCATTTTGTTCTAGAATACTTGATAACCTATACATGAAAATTTCATTATTTTAGAGAACTGAAATTTGTTGCTGAAAGTACTAAGAAATGATGAATGTCAAAAAAAAGGTAATGAAATAACAAAGAAAACATGAAAAGGTTTTGCTTTGATTTTCCAGAGAAGGCAGTGAGGGAGCTGAGGACATCCAGATGCCCACACCCTTAAATGATACAAGTAAAAATGTTTATTCTTATCAAATGCAAAAAAAATAAAGGCATATAAACATTATTTAATTTATACTTATGGTTAATATTAACATTAACTATGTTATATATATTTAATATCATATAGCTTGAAAGAGTTCTATGAGCCTATGTAAATCGAATAATCATCGAAGGAGTTGAGCACAATAATATATAAGTTAAATGTAATTAGATTGTCTTGTTTGGTTTATAATGGTTTTTCTTAATGAATTAGAAGAAAGTAACTTAAGCATTATTTTTGATATTTGTAGCAAATAAACAAAGATCCACTTTTGTATCCACTGTATCAATCTTTATAAAAAATGGTAAGGTAATAATCAGAGCAAAGTATACATTTCAACATAATTTATTTCAGTTTGATTCAGCTCAACCAATGTTTATTTTACCTCGTGCTAATTATTATGATGATAACAAATAAGAATAAGAAGCAATCCTACTTTCATAGAATATACAAATTAATAGGAATAAAACACACCAGCAAATGAAAAGACCAAAGCAAACAAACAAACAAAGAAAAAATCTTGAACTATAATTTGGGGAAAAAATTGAAAATTTTATGTGTTACTATTTTGCTATCATCATATCACTACTTGATTCAGGCTAAAATTTTTTTAAAGATTTTATTTATATATTTATTTGTCAGAGAGAGAGAGAGTGAGAGAGCACAAGCAGGGGCAGTGGCAAGCAGAGGGAGAAGCAGGCTCTCTACTGAGCAAGGAGCCCAATGTGGGACTCCATTCCAGGACTCTGGGATCATGACCTGAGCCGAAGGCAGATGCTTAACTGACTGAGCCACCCAGGCATTCCTGATTCAGCTTGAAATTGTTCATAATCTTCAGCCTCTAAATATTGTGATAGCCAGTTTTAACATTCAACAAAAGTGTTAGGTCAGCCTTCCTGTTTCAGCTACAGCAAATAAGGAACTTAGAAGTCATCAGTCCTGTCCTGACAACAAGAAGAAAGGTGAACAAACTAAAACTCAAGGCTCTTTGTTAGAGCTATCAGAAAATTGAGGTCACAGGGCATGATGTCACCTTGAAATATGGAGACAGGCAAACACCGAACTCATAGTCAAGATGAGCTTACTGGGAACAGATACCACTGGAGACAGTAACCGATAGAAACACATTCATGATAACTTTGACAAATTGCTGAAGGCTGTGTGTGGACCTGGTTGACTGAGAAATTCCTGGGTGTGCAGTCTTGGGGATGGTACTGCACTTTTGTGGGTATTACCTCCAGGAGCTTTACCAGGTTCTCAGGGCATGATGAGGGGAAAAAAGCTGATATTTTGAATACTGCCCCTGGAAAAAGTACATTTTTGAAATAGTACCAGAACAATCACCATCACAAAGAACTGTATTCTAGACTTTAATAAATGCCCCAAAATCTATGGTTAGGCATATCATACTCAAATCCCAGAAAACCAAAGACAAAGGAAAATGTGGAAATGAGCCAAGAAGCTGGGGGATAAGGCAAGATAAAACCTTATCTATAGAGGAAAAATAAAAATGTACCAGATTTCTTATCAGAATCCATACAAACAAAAATAAAATAGTGAAGTGAAATATTTAAAGTGTTGAAAGTAAAAACCTACCAATCTAGACTTCTGTATATAGCAAAATTGCTCTTCAAAAGTGAAGAAGAAAAAGGAATTTTCTCAGACAAACAAAAATTGAGAGAACTTGTTCTCTGTAGGTCTGCCTTACAATAAATATCTCTCTGGAGTTCTTACAAAAGAAGAAAAATAATATAGATCAGAAACTCAGGATTTACATAAAGGAAGAAAGAGTATCAGAAAAGGAATAAATGAAGGTAAAATAAAATCTTATTTTCCTCATTCTCAAGTTATATGATAGATAACTGTTAGTTCAAAATAATATAGAAATAATGTGTGTTCCTATGGTTAAGGGAAATAAACCACAGCAATACTATAAGGGACTGGAGGGAGGTATTGGGAATAATCTGTTGTAAATTATCTGCATTAGCCACGGAGTGGCCGTGTTATTTGAAAATGGACTTAGATTAGCTTAAAAGTATATGGCAAACTCTAGGCCAATCACCAAACTTAAATGAAAAGAAAGCAAACTTAATATGTTAAGAGATGAGAGAAAATGGAATCTAGCAAATGCTCATCAAAACTAAAGAAGGCAGAAAAAGGAAACAAAGAAGTGTGATAAATAGAAAATAGTTAAAAGTGGGGCACCTGGTTGGCTCAGTCATTAAGCGTCTGCCTTCGGCTCAGGCCAAGATCCCAGGGTCCTGGGATCGAGCCCCACATCGGGCTCCCTGCTCAGTGGGAGGAAACTGAGATTATCAGGTGGATCTAAAAAAAAAAAAAGACCTAATATACATTGGCTATAAGAAACCCACTGCCAATATAAAAACACAAAGAGATTAAAAATGAACAAATGGAGAAAAATGTACCATGGTAACACTTTTCAAAAGAAACCTGGAGTAATTACATTAATTTTAGACAAAGCTGACTTGAGAATGAGGAAAATTATCAGGAAGAAAACAAGACATAACAGAATGATAAAAGGGTTGATTCTCCATGAAGACATTTTAATCCATAAATGGTATGCATTTAACAACAGAACATCAAAATATGTGAGGCAAAAATGTGATATCACTTCAAGAAGCAATAAACAAACCCACCATTATAGTTGAACATTTCAAACATCTCTATCAGTAATTGATAGATCAAGTAGCAGAAAATTAAGGATACAGTTAAACTGAATAGCAACACCAATCAAAGGAATCTAATTGACATTTATAAAATACTTCATCTAATAACTGCAAGATACACATTTTTCTCAAGTTCACATGAAACATTTGCAAAGACAGAATGGAGCCATAAAATATAGCTTAATAAATTTAATGAAATAGAAATCATATAAAGTATGTTCTCAGACTATAACAGAATTAAAATAGAAAAATAGCTGGAAAATTCCCAGATATTTGGAGATTAAATACACACTTCAAAATAACACCTAAGTCAATGGAGAAGTCCCAAAAGAAATTTTAAAAATTATTTGAACTAAATGAAAATGAAAATACAGTTTGTTCAAATTTATGAAATGTTGTGAAAGCCTTGCTTAGAAGGAAACCTAGAGCATTGAATGTATGTATTAGAAAAGAAGAAAGATCTGCAAACAATAATCTAAGCTTCCTTCTCAGAAAATGAGAGGAAAAGAGCAATGCAAGCCCAAAGCAAACAGAAGAAAAGAATTATTAATAATTAGAGCAGAAATCAATAAAATTATAATGTGAAATCAATAGAGGTAATCAATAAACCCAAAAGCTTGCCCTTCGTGTGATGTTGGCAATTTATATTGCTTTTCTGAATCTCAGTTTCTCTGTCTGTGAATTGGGACTAATACTGTCTACATTTAGATGGTATGGAACAGAAGATCAAATGCAAAAGCATGTGGCACATACTAGTAGCAAATTAGATGTTTGGTATAATGATTTTTAAGATGGTTCTACACTAGAAACTGATATCAATAGTAGATATGAATGAAGATAAATTCCTACAGAACTCAATTCAATGATACATTAAAAAGAGAGAGGTTCAAAGATATCTATTGTATTTCTATTAAGTACTTATATATTACTGTAAAACATCATATGATTTTAGGTTTGATGTCTGAACATTGAAAAAGCTTAACTCCAATAATAGATTTATAATCTGTCTCTTTTTTGAAACCCTAACAATGGAATTGTTAAAACATTCATTAGGTAGGTTTATCTTCTATAGCCACTTTCTGAAATAATCTCACAGAGAAAGCACTCTGATTTTGTACATAAAAATAGGAAAGTTCCAAGGTGACAGCTGTGCATGTTGATGTCTTTATATTAAGCTTACCAGAAAAAGGACTTTTGATGATACAATTTTTTTAACAGAAATAGATGAAGTTTCCGTGTTTTTTAAGTTTTTCTTTAGAGTAAGCTGTCTCCAGAGAGTCAGTGTTTTAGAAAAGTAAAAAGCCTGCTGATAATGTGACTGATACAGAACACTCAGATGTAGAGGATAAGCAGAAGTGTTTAATGCCCCGGCTTTGCACTCAGAGGACAGAGAACCAGACAGATCCAATTATGGAATTTATAATTCAATAACTAGCTTCCCCTCCCTAACCCAATAGTCTCAATGGCTCTGACTCTACTTAAACACACACAAATATTTTTCCTTTTACCATATGTTGTTATAAATGAAACAAATGGCAGCGTTTAACATAAGATACTGGATTATAAAGTATACTTAGACGAAATTAAAATTAAATATTTAAGGTCAATGAATTTCCCTTTAAGTGAGGGTGATATTCACCATTACAATGACTTTATTCGCAATAATTTCAAAGAACTTTATAGGGAGTAGTGCATTACTACTAGAACAGCTAACAGGAAGAGTCCTACTATTCAGACAGATGAACCAGCCTCTGTGGGCTTTGAGTTCAGGAATACTGGGGAAAGCATCTTGACTCTCAAATCCTTTCTCCCAAGTGCCATGAGATCAACGCAACTTTTCAGCAGGAGTGAAAGCTTGTCATAAAAAATACCCTTGGAAGATGAGAAATGTTGAAATACTTTTCAAATCAAAGTATAATTAATATTCAACATTCTTCCCATAAAGAAGGAAATACTAAGAACAATGAGAAAGGTTGGGCGACTGCCTTCGGTTCGCGTCATGATCCTGGAGTCTCGGGATCGAGTCCCGCATCGGGCTCCCTGCTCCGCGGGGAGTCTGCTTCTCCCTCTGATCCTCTTCCCTCTCGTGCTCTCATTCTCTCTCTCAAATAAATAAATAAAATCTTTAAAAAAAAAAAGAAAGAAAGGAGAGAAGTACATATCACTAAGGACAGATACAAAGAAACAAAAGAGTACAGAAAGCCAAGTTGGGAAGTTTGGCAAACAAACTTCTCTTTTTATATGTTATGTTGCTCTTATGTTATGTTGTTATGCTATGTTTTCATCATAATCAACCTTGAGTGTTGCTAACTTTTTTTCCTATTTAGAGACACGGTTTATTCATTTTTTTTTCTGGAAAATTACCAGTGAAATTGTGACCAATAGGACATTTTTCAATGTGATTCTTTTTAAAGATAAGAGGAAGAAATAGAGTCACAGTAAAAAAGTTACGAAGGCCATACAAACTAAAGAATGTAGCTGAGAAATATACTTGTTGGATCAAGGACATAAGAGATTTAATAAAGGCATTGGGAAGTTGTTTTTGCAAAGCTAACCAAGCAGGTAAACTTCTGGAACCTATATGAGCAAACTTTTTGTTTACATAGTTAAGCAGCCTTGGGGTGATGTGTAGAGCAGTAGTACATTTTCACCTATTTAAAAATATAACACAGTATACTCTTAATGTAACACTAGGTTGGGGGCTGATTCTCTTATATTTTAGTTGTCTCCGCTTAGGACTCTGTGCCTATTTCCCCTAGGGCAATAATGCCTACCTCTTCAAACGTAATAGGGATTTTATAAAAACAAATGTATAAACATGTTTACCTCTTTGAAAAGTGGCTTATTAAATTCAAGATATTTTTTTCTGTATTTTTAGTCATAGTTCCTTTTGTTTAATTCCATTTTGTTTGACTCTTTCCAGGTGAGGCTGATTAAGCATTCTTCTTCCTTAAATAATGAGATCTTAAAACTCTGAAATTACTCAAAATTTCCAGAATGACTTAAAAAATAGTTAAATTTCCTTCAACTTGGAAATATCACTTGTTTGGTAAAGGGTTTTTGTTTCTGGTGTTATTGTTTAGACTTGAACATTGTCTGGAACTAGCAGACATATTTTCTAAGAAATCTAAAGTCGGTAACTGATTTACTGGTATTAGAGTCATAGAAAGGATAATATAGCCGCTTTGCCCAAGGTATGCCTGCGTTATTTTGTTATTTATGAGTCGCTGGCACTCTTAGAAAACAAACAGCTGCATCAGTATTTTCCTGGATATTAAAGTCACTTTTATTGATGCTTCTGTACTTGATGTATCATCTCAAAGGGACACTGCAAACAAAGCCTTTGTAAATATACAATTTATTACCAAGGAATCTATTTAATGAAAATGTCTGCTGCATGTAAGGAAAGCTACAATTGCCTGTTTGGAAAACATTCAAATTCTATTTCCAATTATGTGTTAGTGTGGGCTTTCCTTGGATTTTGCTCTTTATCTTTCTCTTTTAAAACCTCAGTCAGATGATTATTGATCCCTCTTCTACAAAGAGACAGCTGTAAATGTGAACAAAAAGTATTTATATGGAATATTATAAATGTGCTATAGAAATGTACCCCCAACACATGCACACTCTGTAAAATAAGGCTTATTTATCTTGTAGGTTAAGTGAAATAACTAAAATACCATATTTAGGTTACTGATTCATAATTAGGAGTTGTTTTGATCCTTAGTCTACCAGGAAAAGTTTAGCAGGCAAAGTGAAAGAGAAGAAACTTATGCCATTATCACTCAAAAACTCTTTCTCCTACAATGTGGACAGTTTAAACTATTATTGGTTCTTACCTCAGATTGGAAGAAAACACTCAAGAGAGTTTAGTTCATCATAAATATTCTCCTGTTTTGTTATAATAGAGTCAATGTGTATCTCTTAAAAATAAAATGCCTAATTAAATCCAATGTTCTATTTCAAACTAGGGAATAAAACTTTCTTCAAAAAATAGGTAGTTTTTTTTTCTTTTTTTTTTTGAGATGGTCCAGATTGTAAATGACTAAAATGCTATAAATTTTTTTCAAAAGGAAATTAACATAGTACACTAGTTTCCTTAAAGAGGGAAAAAAAGCAATGCACTTATATTAATGTAAGATAGTATTGCATTCCTGTGTAAACATGACCCTGTGAGTCAGTATTGTCCCCTTTCTTTCCTGGAGAACAACCAAAAACAACAACAGAAATATAAGAAAACAAACAAATCACTTGCTTCTTCCTCTGCTCCAGTTGCATGGACGGCAATATAAAGAATCCTCCATATGGTCCCTGAGACAGCAGAAAAAAGGAAGTTCAGGTAGACACTTTCCCAGTCCACTCCCAGGGAACTTCTTTAACCCAGGAAATTCCAACTTGTTGTGATTAGTAATACAAAAGAACTAGAAACCTTTGACACAAAGCTATTTTAATACAGCAGATGAAAAGGGGATCAAAATTACTAAGGTGATGAAGACTAACAGAAAACAGAAATATTGACACATAGAAAATAAAATCATGATGAAATATTTTGCACTGGCTTAAATAAAATCAACAGAATCATTATATTATCTTAATGTAAAAGTCAAGGGAGAGAGAGAGAGAATAAAGGAATGAAATATTTAAGCTACCAGTTATTAATTAGGAAAGAAGACAAAATCAAACAGCACACGTAATTTACAGAGAAATATAAATACTTAGATTTCAATTTATATAGAGTGAATGTTACTTTACTGGAAGTAAAATGTAGACCTTTACAATGATTTAAGTCCATTTATCACCTACCCCATTCTTTATGCTTTATACTTCAGAAGGATTACATCTATATAGGTTAAAACATCCCATAAAACATTAATATAGGTCTTGTTTTAAATATGACCTACAGTTTAAAATGTACTTAGAGGAATATATTTACCTGAACGTTTGCAATTTTGATGTTCTTCATTATTCCCTGAAGATCAGTGTCTCATATAGCACTCTACTATATTCCTCCGAAGAATTTTCTGTTTGTTTCTTTGTTTTAGCAGGCACTTAGCTTGACTGGACTTAGATGCAAACTAAATTTCTTCTGCAGAAACTCAAATCACAATATAGTTCTTTAATTTTTTAGCTGGTTTGAGCTGAGTGTGCCCCACACATGGCCCAGTGGTCAGATGTATATCTGGACAGAGTTTATATGGAGATTTGGAAGCTTCTCAACTCAAAATATCTCCTTTCTGTGAATACTGTTGTCATTTTCCAGCTGTTGTGCTTGTTTCAAACTCTGTCATCTAGGTCTGAAGTCTGGAAAAAGTTCAGGTTTTCTATCAGGATTTTAGCCTCTATGCACAGAACTAACTATGGCTTCATTTCAGGTGAACTGTTGTAAAAACAAGAAACTTTTCCCTATTGTTAGTTCCTTTTCCCAAGTATTGACTGCTCTCCAAATTCTGCTGACATTTGTTCATGATATCCAGCATCTTCAGATGGTTTTTAGAAATTATCTAGATTTTCTAGCTATTATCTGAAGGAAGGTCAATTCTCAGTAAGAAATCACTCAAACCTATGGTAAATAAAAACATCAAGATAAACAGGTATAAATATGGAGAAACTTAGGAAACTGTATTGCCATGGTTATTTTTAAAGAAAATACTAGAGGACAACATATGCCTGAAAAAACTATCATAAAATGATTCTTTTAGAATATTGAGAATATTTAGCTGCAAAGTATATCTATCCATACATAAAGTTGAACGTCAATGTTATATGCGTTGACTTTGTAGAAGTGATGCATTTAAAAAAAGTTGGGTAAGGTAGGAGGAGAAAGGGAGGAGAAGGTAGATGTGTTTGCTGAATGTCCAATCCCTAAGAGCATAACTTCTAAAACTAGCAAGTAGAGTAGTAGAAATATGAGCATATTAACAGTACAAAGGTAAACACTCAAAACCCAATATTAGCCACTAAAACTGTCAGTGAAAGAGAGGAGAGATGCAGAAGAGGAAACATGTTCCTTTTATCACTGTTTATAATGATTGATGCATATAATAAAAATAAACAGTAAATGGAGAAGATACACTAATGACACATGTATAAATAATACAACTAATTAGGTATCTATCTATCCATCTGTTTATCATCTATCATGTATCTATCTATCATCTATCTATTTATCGTCTATAGCTATATGGTACATTCTTCTATATTAGGCCATAAAGATATTATGAATAATTTACAAAAAAGGAGAAGCCACACATAAAATATTTTGTCTCCACAGCGCATGGCATTAGAAACTTTTAACAAAATACAAATTCAAAATAACTCTTACTTAGGAAATTTCAAAATGCTTTCTAAGCAATTCTTGGGTCAGAGAGGAATAAGAATTGAGATTTTAGATTTTTGGAATAGATTCAAAAATAAACACATTATCTCCAGCATGGAGCTTAAGCTGTACTCAGAGAAAATGTATACAATGTAATACTCCCTCTAATAATTAAAAATGAAACATAAAATCAGCCCCCTGAAAAAGTTAGAAAAAATACCACCAAAATAATCTAAAAAAATAAGCATAAGATGAAACAATGAAATACACAAACCAAGGTTCTGGGGGCGAGGGGGGACAGCAAAAAAATTTAGGGTTAAAAGTAAGAAAAACTGGGAAAGTTTTGCAACTTCTACCACAAAGAGCTAATCTCATTATATGTGGAAAATGGTTAGAAAAATACCAAGTTTCTAATAAATATGAGTAAAAGTAAAAATGACAGGTCACAAAAAGGAAATAAATGTCTTTTAAATCTATGAACAAATAACAAATTCTCTCATAATAAAATAAATTTAAAATTCTCAAAGATAGTATTTTCATCCATTGTACTAGCTTTACTTACAAAAAGAGACTTTTGAAAGTTTGGGTATTTTTAGTAGGTGAAATGATTTAAGGGACAACAGATTTTAGTTAATAGGGGCACTGATGTTAGATTTCCTGAAATGAGATTTATAGTCACATAAAGGAAAAAAAAAAGCTAGTGTTCCACACGTTTCAAAATTTTTCAGACATTCACATATTAAAAAAGAGTTGCTTATAATTTTCTGAGTTTAATAATCTCTATCAGGTTTTGTATTTGCACTAAATACTTAAAGGAGGGGATTTATATTACACTGAACATCTTAGTAATATAACTACATTACGAATCAATAGAAATGTCTAATTCATTTTTGCAACTTTATCAAGAGTGGTCCACAATTTTGCAATATCATTATCAGTCATGCCACCTTCATGGAAGGTGTCTGAGTTACAACATATTTCTGCCAAATTACTAATTCTACTTAGTACCCCCATCTGAGTACTTAATTACGACTTCCTTGGTAGGCCCTTCTGTATATTCACATATGGAAACACGTTTTCTTAAAAAATTATTTAATTTTCCCCTTATATTAGAGTTAGAGCAGTCCATTTATTTAATTTTGAAAGTATGTAGATAGAGAGGTACAGAGTGATTTCACTCCAGCATAGTACAGGAGAGCATTACAATTTCTTTTATAATAAAAAAGAAGCATTGGGCCTGATAGGACTGAGAATGACAGATATATCCAATTGACCAAAAAAAAAAATGTTTCATAATACGTTTACTTTGCAAGGCTCTGGGGAGAGAGGCACTTTAATATATTGCTGGTGGGTGTGCAGATTGGTAAAATTCTTAGGATTGAAAATATAGAGTGATATTTGGAAAAGCTGTAACATTTGCTAATGGAAATACCATTTCTTATCTGAGGACTCACTTGAAAGATGTAATAGCATGCATGAGATGACATTTGTACAAGATTAACCACTGTAGCATCATTTGTTTTAACAAAAGATTAGAAACAATTATGTAATCAATTTCGGGTTATATAAATTAATTCACGTTCATATAATAAAAATGCTGTGCACCTGTCAAGTACAATGGGGAAGATGTTTCTGTTCTGATATGGAGAGGTCTCCAAAATAAGCAGAATAGTACGTAGAGTGTATGTTCTGCTGTGTAAAGAAGGAGAGAAAATTATAATATATGCTTGTGTTTTATTGCATACGCCTTAAAAGAAATCTCTGGAAGAAAACATAAATCCTAAAAACAAAACAAAAACAAAAACAAAACAGTGCTTGCTTGTGTGTGTTATAGTCATAATACTGTCGAATTTAGGAAAATAAGCTCTTGAACATAGGAACTAGAGGTTGACTTTCTACTGTGTTTTCATTTTAATGATTTAACCAGTTGGATACATAAATAGTAAAATTCAATTAAAAATAAGCTAAAATATAATGAAGATCTCTGCCTAAACATTATTTTTTGAAACTTTTGACTATAAAGTGTGTTTCCTGGACCTTCTCACAGGAAAACTCACATACAGCTATTAATAAGAAGAAAATACATTAGTACAGGAGTAAAAGATTGTGGGTTAAAAAGCTGAACATTTACTGATTTCCGTTGCTAAATTCATGCTGTGGGGTGTTGTGTACTTAATCCCTGCCATGTTGTTAAAATGCCAAAAATAGCCACACAAAAATAGTGTAATAATATGGCAAGACATTTACTGGCCAGAAAGAGAAATCATGTAAAGGTTGTCTATTTGTGTTCTTTAAAGAAAAATCATGAACACAGAAAAGAAACAAATCTAAACTTTCTCAGTAGGATGAGATTTGAGGAAGCTGCCCGAGGTAGTCTTTTCCTTTCCTGCTACTATCTGGACAGTAACCAAAAATAGCCATTCTCTACCTCAATAAAGTTTTGTGTTTTGTTTGTTTGTTTGCCTGTTTTCAGCAAACTCAGAGAAAATTTTAATAGAGAGTTTTTATCCTAGTTTTAGCTAACTGCTTATGATGATTTTCCTGTATGTTGTATCCCACCTTGAATAATCAATATTTTGGCAGAAATATTACTTAGGAAAAATGGGGACACGCAACTTACTTTTGACCATTATTTTTCATGTAGAATCAGCACTAAAACTTCCAGATAAAAAGGACTTGAAGAATCAATTGGTTCTGAAAAAAAAATGGGTATGTACGAGATGATTTTGAAGTAGTGGTTACTTTGGAAAAACTCTGCTTGTACTTAGAATATGTATTTGGGATGGCTAAAAAGCAGATAAAATTCATGGTGTTCACACAGCAGGCTAGTTGCTTAATGAAGGTCTTTGGATGCATTAAATACAATACCATTGAAAATGAAGGTAATATATGAAATCTGGCAATTACCAAACATCCATTTAAAGTAGTAAATTTGGGGGCACCTGGGTGGATCAGTCGGTTAAGCATTTGCCTTTGGCTCAAGTCGTGATTCCAGAGCCCTGCATCGCATCTCCCTCTGCCCCTCACCCTGCTCTTGCTCTCTCACTTTCTCTATCTCTCTCAAAGAAAGTAAAATCTTAAAAAAAATTTAAAAAATATATAGTAAATTTTATGTATATATCTGTATAATTTTAATTTCCTACTCTCCATAGATTTAGAAGTAATAACCAGGGTGAAAAATAACTTTTGTTTTTCAATTTAAAAAAATATTTTAAATTTTTTTGTTGAATAAGAGGATACATGAATCCCATCAACAAAAACGCAATGAATAATAGAAAATGAAGATAATGAAATAAATTAGATTTGACTTGTCATCTGTTTTGACAGATTCAAATTTCCTCTGTTCCCTTCTTTAAAAGAAATTTTCATTAGATTAACGTGATTAATTTGTTTAGAAAAATATGACATAGCCTTAAACTAGAAGATTATCACTTTTTCACTAATTTTTTTTAGTAAGTGAACTCTAAAGACACATACTACCAATGTTTCAGATAAATAAAAAGGGATTGATAATTTGTTTTGATATTAATGTATTGTTTAAAATTATAGTCATGGTGTTGTTGTCATGGTATTGTTTAAAATCATTGGCACGCATATATATTATTTGCTTAATCTTGAAAGATAAATAAAAATTTTCACATTAAGCAAATAAGGGAAGTTGCAAACTGATTGTATGATTTGCCCTTGTACTCTGAATCCAAAGTCACTGTCATTCTCTTACACTGAGTAACTATGGAACATAGTGACCTATTATGTATGTGACATCACCCAGTTTCTCGTATTATTTTATCATATTATGTCATTTTCTTTTAAGAGGTTTTAGCACAACTGGAAGGGCCTCTCAAATATGTTTATCAATGATTGCTTTTAAAATAACAACTTTAATAGAGCTGTCATACTTTTAATGGTTTGTCAAATCAATCAGTTACAATCTGTCTAGAAGTATTCTGCTTGTCTTATCTCAATTATTAACTATATGCCCATTGAATAGGTGAAATGAATAATTTCATAGACTTAACGAATAGGACCGGACACAGCATTCTATTTTAGTCTCAAATATGCTCATTTAAATCACTCTTATGCAAGTTTCCCAACTATTCAATTTAGAATATGCAATTATATTTATTTCACTGGCATCAAGAAGATAGCAAATGACTCTTCTGAAATAGAATATCTGAAGAACTTATTGGTAAAGTGAAGCAGAGAGTCAATCTATTGCCAAACTCCAAACAATCAAAAGGTAACCAACTCATTCTCTTGCTATTAGTTTTCCAGTGTTTCTCTAAAGCATTAGAATTATATTTATTTTGGGTTCAATCTAATAGAAAAAATAATTAAGAAGAAGGTTATAATTGTCTAACTTAAGGGTAAATCATTAAGTTATTTTTGTAACATAATTAAACATTCAAACGAATAAAGCACTATCTAACAACTTTAATCACATCATCATTTATCTTCTAGATAGCTCTACATAAGGTTTTAGGTTTTGTAAAATGTCTATATATGTAAAATAAATTAAACATATAATTAATGTAACTAAAAATGGTAATGATAATAATGAAGTGTGCACACAAATATCCACTAGCTTAAGAAGTAGTATATTCCTTGTACTTCAGAAACTCTTACAGAACACTTTCCAAGCATATCTACTTCCCTCATTCCAAGAATTAGACTCTGTTCAAATTGTGAATTTTTTTGTATATATTTCTGACTAATTCTTGACATTTAAATACAATCCCATTGTGTACATTCTTTTTGTGAGTTGGTCTTTTTGCTCAACATCGGTTTTATGATATTCCTCTAATTTCATGTCTGTAGCTATGGTTTATTCATTTTCTTCTTGCCTTTCATATTCCAGCTACTCTTGACACACACATAAAGAACTTTTGGTTGTTTATTTTTGCTCTTTTTCTTTTTTTAGTTCTTTGGGCTATAAGTAAATCTCCTTTGGATTATATATGCAGGAGTTTTTCTAGGAGCAGAGTTACTGGGTTGCAAATATTTAAATTTATTAGGTAAATTGCACCAAAATATATGCCTCCTCAGATCTACTGGTGCTAGAATCAGACAACCCCAGTCATCACCTCATCTCCAAAAATCTCTATTGTGCCCAACATGGTCTCAGTTGCATTAGCTCCAAGTTTTAGGTCTAACCCGACCAGACCACAAAAGCTCTGAAAGGCCTCATAACACTCTGAAATGCCTCAGATTTAGTACACAGTTGATGAATTTTGACCAAGGAATGACAGGAGACTGAAATAAAATAACCTATTTCTCACCTTTTGTCCCTTCCAACAAACTGTCTGTTCTTCAGCCCAGTGGTTTCACAAAAAACCTCTCCAGAGAAAATTCACAGGACCAAGCAAGCCGCTGTGTTTCCTGGGAGTTTGTGGCACTACTTGACATTTGAACTAGGATGGTGGGTGTGCCAGACTCCCTCCAAAGTAAGTGTCCCGGGACGCCTGGGTGGCTCAGTCGTTAAGTGTCTGCCTTCGGCTCAGGTCATGATACCAGGGTCCTGGAATCGAGCCCCACATCAGGCTCTTGCTCAGCGGAGAGCCTGCTTCTCCCTCTCCCACTCCCCCTGCTTGTGTTCCCTCTCTCGCTGTGTCTCTGTCCGTCAAATAAATAAAATCTTTAAAAAATAATAATAATAATAAAATAAGTGTCCCACATTCACACTAACCAGCAGTGTGACAGACTTAGGTTTACATTAGCTCATTAACACTTTCCACGATCTGATTTCTAGTTCTGCCAATGTCAAGAGTGTAAAATGACATTTAATTTTAATGTTAGGTTGTATTTTTCTGAATATTCATGGTGTCCAAGGTTTATAAATCACCCCTGTCTCTGGTGTGGGGTACCAGTTCATAATGCCTGCCTCTTTTCTTCTGTGGTGGTTTGTCTGTTTCTTATTTGCTTTAATTGTACAAGTACTTTATATTTATATAATGTAGATAGTAATGCATCAATTTTGTGATTAACATAGCATAGGCTGGCTTATGATTTGCATTTTACTCTCTTTTTAGTCAGTATTTAAACAAATTTGTAGTTTTTAACACTAATAGATTTTTCAATATATTTCTTTATATTCTGTATACTTGTCTTTTTTTACTATTTTTTTATTTTTTATTTTTTCACATTCAGTATTTTTATTTGTTTAGCAGACAATGGACATATCTCCCACCCTTTCCTTTAAGTTAGTGTGACAATTTTCCATAAAAAAACTACTTAAAGAGAAGCTTTGGTCAAGAATGGAATGAAATAGCAAAAACAAAAAACAGAAAAACCCAAATCACGGCTGCTTTTAAAAAACCAACACTGTCACCAGTTATATTCAAACAAAAACACACAAAGGATATTTGCGCGAAACTTGTCTTCAGTGTCTCCTTGCGGCCGGCTCTCCTCACCACCATGCACACGGCGGGGCTGCGTCAGCACATTTGTCAGTCTGTCCGTCTGTCCATTTGTCATGCTGGATCTGGGAGGCTCACTCAGCTTCACATTATCCGGAGGCCCTGGATGGAAGGCTTTAAGGTCTTGAAATCCCAGATTGTCATGGCTCCATCGATGCCAGGAGTGCAAAATTTGCGACCATCTTGCTTGTCCACCTCATAAATAGACACCTGAGTGATGCTCTTCTGGTGCAGCGTCTCCAAGGCTGTGTTGCGGCCCTCAGTCGTGGCCGTCTCGTCCATGTTGCGGAAGCGCTCCATGGTAGACACGTTGCGCTGGATGCTCTGTTTGGGAATGTCTAATTTGGAGACGAAGGTCAAGCAGCCATGGTCTCAACTCTGAAAACAGAGTTCCTGTACGTCCTGAGTGTGTCGTTTGTCTCAGAGAATAGCATTGTAGCCGCGGGCCATGACTGCTGCCCAATGCTCTTCAACTACTTGTCTTTTTTTAAAGAAATCTTTTGCTATTCTAAAATTATGAAGATATTATCCTCCATTTTTCCCTAAAATTTTATAGTTTTCTCTTCATAAGTTCACTCTTCACAAGTGTTGAAATCCACCTGGAGTTGGTTTTTGCCTGTGGTTGGATGGAGGAATACAAGATGAGCATCTTTTAAAGTCTGTATCCTATTCATTGACCCTCAGTATCTGCTTTGATATAAGTCAAGTTTAGATTGTTTCTTTTTTTTATTTTTTAAAGATTTTATTATTATTTATTTATTTATTTGACAAAGAGAGACACAGCAAGAGAGGAAACACAAGCAAGGAGAGTGGGAGAGGGAGAAGCAGGCTTCCCATGGAGCAGGGAGCCTCATGGGGGACTTGATCCCAGGGTTCTGGGATCATGACCCAAGCCTAAGGTAGACACTTAAGGACTGAGCCACCCAGGCACCCCTAGATTTTGTTTCTTGATTCTATATTCCACGCCAACAGTCTAATGTTCTATTCTTGTACCCAGTTCCATTGTCTCATTTAAAAATGCCATATAATGAGGAGTGATATTTAGCAAGGCAAGTCCCATCGCTTTGTTTCCTTCTTCCATTTTACTCCCTAGAGATTCAGAAGCCATCTTGAAACCATAAACAGTCAAAGAGAGTCCGACCCTAACTTGACTGAATGCTAACAGAATACCAGCGTCTGCCTATCTCTACATGTCTTAGTGCATGAGAAAAATAATTCTTTTTTCAAGTCAGTGTTATTTGACATTCTGTTCTGTGCCACCAAATATATTCCTAATGCTCAAACCATTCTGTGAGAATATTGGGTATTCTAAGAGTTGCTTATACCCAGTGGTCGTGAAAACTTTTCAGAGCCTATGCCTTGTGGTTTGTTGAATTTTTTCATTGCCACTCATCTTTTCACTCTTCCAATTTTCTACAGGATCATCAAAGATCCTCTTATTCAAAGCTCTCTCTAAGTGCCCTGGCCACAACAAGCCACTCCTAAGAGAATTCCAGGGTGGGGGGGGGGGAATCTATGGAGGGCAGTTTTGCCAGTTAATTTTGAGAAATGCCTCTAAAGATATAATGATTGTTTGAGTGAAAAATCACAGATTTAAGATTTGACAGATATATAAACAGGCTATATGCCTTTTAAGTGTGAGCAAAAAAAAAGCAAAGACAAAACACCTCACACTTGTAAAAGATGGATATTGATACTTAGTACATACCAAAATGTGTCAGGCACAAGGATGACTAGTTATAATATCTTGTTTAAATAATCTGTATAATCCACTGGGAGGCAGGGATGTAATTTTTATAAATGAGAAATTATCTCTGGCCAAATATATTTCTGTCTCAGTTGTTCTTATTCTTTTAGTGGTCTGGTTAATACTGCTCCAGTCTATGAAAATGAATTTCACAGATTGTTTGGTTCATCACAAATGCTGAATGGCCATTTTCTTGTACTCAGGAAAGTATCACTTTATAGAAACCTTCTGGCTACTATTATTGCACTCTAACTCCAGAAAATGGCAACCACTGAAATACCTAACTCACTGGTTCTGAACCGCAGCTGCCTATTAGAAAAAGCACTAGGGAAACTTTATTTTAGTTTTTTAATATTTTATTTACATATTTTTGCGAGAGAGAGAGGGCTTGCACAAGCAGGAACGGGGTTGGGGGTGCAGAGGGAGATGCGGGGCTCCATCCCTGGAGTCTGAGATCATGACCTGAGCCGAAGGCAGATGCTTAACAGACCGAGCCACCCAGGCTCCCCGACTTGGGAAACTTTAAAACGTACTAATGATTGGACACCATTCCTGGAAATTCCCATTTAATTTGTCTCAGAGTAGGTTCATGGATTACCTTTTTTTGTTTGTGTATGTATTTCTTCTGTTATGTTTTGTTTTCAAGTTTCCTGTGGAGCCCAAAGTGCCATCGGTGCTGAGAAATTCCAGTCTGATTTTCTATGGCTGGGACCATGTGGCTGACCTCTATCGAGTCAGTCTTAACTTGTGGACTATCAGAGCAGCCATCTCTTTCTTAATGTTGCCAAGCCTTCCATTTGGCAATTTCGGTCTGACACACTTTTTATACCTACTCATTAAAATAGTACATGCCCCTATATAGGCACTAATCTGAAATGTTGAGCTCAAAAGTATGTTATTAAAAACATAGAGTTACCAGCTATCCCTTCTTTAGAATACAAAAAAGGCACGGGCCAGCTCGACCAGTGCCTTGATTTTTAAGTACTGTATTGCCATTAGAAGAAAGTAAACACTTGTATTCTTCCAGTTAATCCTCTAATAATTACCATCAGGAAACACCTGGAATGTTCACAGGCACGTTCTCCTGTGCATGGTTTACATTGATGTTTTCTCATCTAACCTCCATCATCATTCCGTATTTCCTAAGAAATTCTTTAAAATGGCTGACTTGCTAATGACTCCTTTTCCAGAATTTAACAGTGTGGTATATCTATTCCTTTTCAAATCCTTGCTATCATTTCAAAGGCAAGATTGTGGGAAAACATTGACATTTCAGAAAAAAGAAACAGTAACGCATGGAAGCCAATCTAATGTGAGGATTAAAACTCTGGGATAGTAAATAATGACTTTAAGTTGTCTGGTTTTGTAAAATAAGAAAATAAAATTACTACAGATGTAAACAAAACAGTGGGAAATAGCATGTATTTAGAAAGGAAAAGAATAAATTCAGAGAATACATTTCTTATTGAAATAGAGGAATTCATGTATTTATTTGAAGGGTTCTCTCTCTTTCTTTATTTTTCTTTCTCGTTCTCTCACTCTCTCTTTCTCTCTCTCTCTCTCTCTCATCTCATATAGTAGATAAGAATGAAAGAAATAGGGTGCCTGGGTGGCTCAGTCGGTTAAGCACCTGCCTTTGGCTCAGGTCAGGATTCTGGGGTCCTGCTCAGCAGGGAGTCTGCGTCTACCTCTCCCCTCTCCCCCCTTCTCATTCTCTTTCTCAAATAAATGAATAAAAATCTTTAAAAAAAGAATGAAAGAAATAATAAAATGTTACTTATACATTGAGGAAAATATTATGAGAGTTAATGAGCTATTTAATGACAGATTATCCCAATCTTTTCTCAATAAACTAGAAAATGACTTCAGCTGAATGAGGGTGAAGATTTCGGCACAAGAAGAAATGAAAATTTAAGAGGGACAATGAGACACTAATCAAAATATTGATGACCCACAACAAAAATCAAGTTTAAATTAGGGATCATGAATATGTAACAAATCAAGTCTTTATGTCTGTTTTTATTTTTCTAACATGTTTTATTCTTCTGGAAAGAGAAAGTATAGGAGAGGAGAGATAATGTGGATAATGCGACATGAGTTAGTTCATTAATTCAGTCAACATTTTCTTTCATTTAAAAGTTATTTAGTACTTCCAGTGTGCTAGGCACTGTGTAACCCAAGGTAAATAAGAAGTATTCTCTGCCATTGATGAATTTATAGGCTATCAGGCAACTGGCGTTTGAAGTAAAGAGGGTGATGGTATATTTTGTCAAATATTTTAAAATAATTTTCTTATCCAGGATCATATTGTTGTTTGATTTGCAAAGATGATCTATTTTTTTTTCCAAAATGTGAACCAGACTGCAATGAAATCTTTTGGAATTTTCAATAGTTAATGGTAATGTTACATCATTGCCGTTTTCACAAGTAAGGAGGAAAAAATTTGTGCTCAAGAAACCTGCATTGATTAGCATGTCCATAATTTCTATCCAATCAGCATATGCCAAAGTCTATGCATATCTCTAACAATTACACTTTTTATAAAAACATATTCTAATGGAAATATATATAACACAATGGATAAAAAGAGTCTCCAAAATATCAATCCCTAGATTATAGCAAGTTGAAATGTATATGAATTACTGTAGTTCAATGTTTTCATTACTTTCATCTGATAGACAATTATTTTTCAGAAGGAAATATTTTTAATGAGAAGTAAATGTAATTAAAATGAATATGTAGATTTTAAAGCTCTTGTCTGATATGCTTTCATAAGATCTTTTTCTCTCCCTCACGCTCTCCTTTGTCTGTGTGTGTGTGTGTGTGTGTGTGTGTGTGTGTGTGTGTGTGTATAATAATGCCAGTTTCTTCTTTGAGTTTGAAAGCACAGATGTTTTTATAGTTTGGGTTTTCCTTAGTTACTGCTTATCAACTCAATCTCCTAACAACAGTGAAAATGTAGGTAAAAGAATACTTTAAAACATAAAACAACTTGATAAAACACCAGTAAAACATACTGACTTACTATAATTTGCAACTATACTCCTAATAAACTGTGGTTTGGGAAAATGCTCTCACCACAAAATTCATTCAACATAACATATTAATGAAATTAGTGAGAAAATATGAGGACCTGTGTTAAGACACTGAAGAGCCCTGTATCAAAATGCATATTTTATCTGTGCACATGTGTGGGGTGGGGGATGGGTTTCATTCAACATTGTTGTAACACAACTTTTTTTCAATGTCTCAGAGCAAAGAGCAGATATTTGAGTAATTTGAAGTCAGAACAGGTGGCTTTTGAAGGGAATGAGATATTCTGAAATCCTTAAGCATGGAAGCTACCTGAGAGACTAAGAATCCAATTGTGAAACTGAAATTAACATGAAACATTTTGACCCTAGAAAATAGGTAATAGTAAGAAGGAGACAATACTAAACACTGCCTAGTCTATTTCATGATTTGCTTAGAACTTACGCTCAATAAAACAAATGAAAGGTATTTCCCTAAGTATGATTTGCACATTAAAACATTCTAAAAGAATAAATGTTAGCATTTGCAAGCTATTTGCAAGAGGGAATTAGAATTTCAAATTATATCTTTCTTATACTTCAAATATGCATAATAAAAGTTGCACACAGTTCTCATTTAGAGCTCTATTCTTCCTCTTCTCTCATTTTTTTTATCAACTGTATCTCTCTATTTTCCCCATGACCTGAGAACAATCTTTAAGTTTATTTTCTTCATCACACATTCCCTACTTACGTGTTATGAAATTTAATTATGTTGTCTTTATGGTTTCCTGACAATCTGTCCTAATCACATCTACCTCTATTTTTGTATCTGTCTGCAGAATTATCTTGTTTTTTTTTTTTCTCAGGGTGTCTATGTTTTCTTTACTTAAACCAAGAGAAAAAAAATAGAGACGTTCTGAAATCTTCTTTTTAATATTCATACTATATTCCTCTCTTATGTTCCATTTTTTTTACATATTATATTTGTTTGCTGATTTGTTTTGTTCTATTGGATGAAAGATGATTAAGGTCTATCAGCTTGTAGATTGGGTTTGTAGACTGTCTTTTGCTCCTCAGCCTCACTTATGGGCTTCGTGGTTGTCAGTATGTTTTCCTATACAGCTCTATAATCAGCTCACTTACTCCGTCCAATTGCTGCCCATAATAGCTGAACTAAAAACCAGTCTTTTCTCACATCTGTATGATTCCCTATTGTGGATAAAATGTTACTTCTTTAATCTTTCAAAGGCATGGGTCTACTCAATTTACATATAATAAAGGAAATACTTAGAATTTTAGTCTGCAACATCTGTATTTAGAAATACCATGACACCGTAGTTTGTTATTCCCCCCCCGCAATAATGTGGTTATTTTATATCTCCCTTAGAAAAGATTCCATTTTGAAAATATTTCCAAACTGTCCAAATTATCTTGTGAAGATAAATTGTACAAACTTGGAAATTCCAAACGAATAACAACTTTTAAAGGATTGTTCTGCCTACAAAACTAAAAAGGCATATTCCAGCCTCTACCAGTATGCCCACTGTATCCATATGTTTGTCTGTTCCCCCGCCCCCTTGGTTTTAGTGGAGCCACTTTGCTTCAGGGATCCATCTTTTAAGAAAGTTTTACCCAATTGTGCTACTTTAATATGAGAAAGGAGCTTAATATCATTGTCTTGCCTTCCAAATAGTGAAGAGATAAAGAAAAAAAAAATGTCTTTAGTAAGTGTATGACTTTCAAACTTGGAACACATCAGTTGGGTCCTAAATAGTACTCAGTTTTTTTTTTTAATAGTACTCAGTTTTATATGATTATTCAAAGAAAGTTTTGTCATAAAATTGTAACTATCCATTATACTAAAAAAGAAATCTTTATTTCCAGTTTCTCAGATGTGTATTTAAAAAAATAAGTAAGGGGCACCTGGGTGGCTCAGACGGTTAAGTGTCTGACTTCAGCTCAGGTCATGATCCCAGGAGCCTGGGATCAAGCCCCACGTCGGGCTCCTGGCTCAGCGGGAAGCCTGCTTCTCCGTCTCTCTCTCTCTGCCTCTCTCCCTGCTCATGCTCTCTCTCTCTCTGTATTTCTGTGTCTCAAATGAATAAGTAAAATCTTAAAACAATAAAAAAATAAGTAAAAAAGGTATTTATGTCATGGCAAGTTAATTAAATGTTATTTTGCAAAGGAAAAAAAACACCAACATATTATTAAATCTGGAATATGGCAAAATATTTAGTAGGTTCTGTTAGTTTGCTGGGACTGCCATAATAAAGTAACACAGAAAAGATGACTTATACAACAGAAATTGTCATTTATTTTCTTGCAGTGCTGGAGAACTATTTCTGGAGGCTAGAAGTCAGGGATCAAGGAAGGTGTCAACAGGTCTTCTAACACCTCTTCCCTTGGCTTGTAGATGGTCATTTTCACATTCATGGTGTTCTCCCCCTATGCATATATGTCTATGTTCTAACTTCCTTTTCTTATAAGAACACCAGTCATGTAGTGTTAGGGCCCACCCTCATGACCTCATTTTAACTTTATTTTCTCTTTAAAAACCCTCTGTCTAAATCCAATCACATCCTGAGGTACTGGGTGTTAGGAATTCAATGTATGAATTCAACCCACAGCAGATGTTACCAAAAAAACGTCATACATTACGAGAAAGAGTACACATTCAGCCTCCTCTGGTATCATTATTCCTTTCACATCTTTATTCTTACTGGTTACCCGACAAATTTGCTCTCTCTTTTAGACTTTCAACCCTGCCCACTTGATACTTGAATTTTCATTCACACCTCCTTAACACAGCATTTCAGTGTATCTTGATACCAAACTCCCTAAATGAAACATTTCTGTATCAAAGTCTTTATTAGATATAGATTTAAATTTACTTTATAACAGTGTTTGACCCTTGAACAATATGAGCGTTGGGGACACTGACCCCTATGCAGTCAAAAACCCCCAAGTAACTTTTGACTTTCCAGAAACTTAACTACTAATAGCTTACTATTGACCAACAGCCTTACCAATAACATAACAGTCAATTAACACATATTTTGTATGTCGTATGTATTCTATATTGTATTTGTATAATAAAGTAAGCTAGAGAAACACAATTTTATTAAGGAATCGTAAGGAAGAGAAAATGCATTTACAGTACTGTACTGTATTTATAAAAAAAAAAAGAATCTGCCTATAGGTGGGCCTGTGCGGTTCAAAGGGTCAACTGTAGTCCTCTCTTATCTTTGATTTCACTTTCAATGGTTTAATTTACCCATGTTCAACTGCAATGTAGAAGCAGATTATCTTATTTCTGACATAAGATCAGGTCAATAGTAGCCTAATGCTACGTCACAATGCCTATGTCATTCATCTCATTTCATCTCATCATGTAGACATTTTATCACCTCATACTGTCATAAGAAGAAGGGTGAGTATAGTATAATGAGATATTTTGAAAGAGAGAAAGATCACATTCACATAAGTTTCACTACAATATATTGTTACAGTTGTTCTATTTTATTATTATTGTTGTTAATCTCTTACTGTACTTAATTTATAAGTTAAACTTTATTATATGTATATGTGTATAGGAAAAAACAGTATATATGAGGCTTAGTATTATATATGGTTCCACCCATCCACTGGGGGTCTTGGAACATATATCCCTAGTGAATAAAGGGGGACTACTGTAGTTTCTCATTGCTGCTGTAATATAGTAACACCAATTTAGTAGCTTTAAACAGCACATTTATTATCTTAAATTTTGCCAGAAGTCCAAAATGGGTCTTAGTGGGTTAAAATCAAGGTGTTGGCAGGGCTTTGTTCTTCTATGAAGACTCCAGGGGATAATCCATTTTCTTGTTGTTTTTGTTGTTGTTGTTGTTGTTGTTGTTTAGCTGTGAGGGGCTGCCTACCTACATTCTTTGGCTTGAGACTTCTTCCACCTCCAAAGCCAGCCATGGCCATTCAAGTCTTCCCCATACAGCACTACTCTGACACGAAGTCTTCCACCACCCTCTTTCACATTTAAGGACCCTGTGATTACATTGAGCCCAACTGGTCAATTGAGGATCATTTCTTTAGTTTATTGTCGGCTGATGAGCAAACTTAATTCCATCTGCTACCTAATTCCCATTTCTGGTATTAGGACATGAACATCTTTGAGGGAACAAGAATCATTATTCTAACTACCATACTCACTAACTGAAATATTGAAAATGAGTTTTCTGTGTTGAGACTTAGAGCCACCCACTACCCCAATTTTTCAAAACAATGTTACTGCTTTGGAGATTTAAGTTGAAACATTCATGACACAAGCTTCATGAAAATCCAGTCTCAAAATTAGATCATACTAAAAAGTTTCTTTCATCAAAATGATGAATGGAATTTTAAAAATAATTCCAAATAGACCTTCTCTTTGTGTTTGGATTCCACAAAGCAGACACTGAAGCGAGACTTGAGTTTAGGCAATTTATTTGGTAGATGATCCTAGAAAGTGCAAGTGAGGCAGTTGGGATTGTGATATGTGAAAGAGGGGAAAATTAATAAAAGAATCCGTTGACTGATAGCAATGCTAACAGCAACTTGGGCTCAATCTCACTGTGAATTTTTTTTAAAAAACTGTGTCCCACTCATGAGAACTTTTCCTTAAGATGCTGGAGAGGCTGGGTATTTTCTACCGACTACTGTCTCTTATTGTTTAATGGTTAGCCCCTGGATAATGAACAGAAGCTCAATCCTAGATTGACTGGAATATGTCAGCTTGTGGTGCTGTGGACCTGGAGGAAGCCCTCAAGTGGAAGAATGAATTGATATATAGGTGCTAAAGCTAGGAAGCTGTTAGCATGTAGGAAAATGCAGAAGTTACAGGTAAATTCTGAAGTTGTATGGACAGATATGGGTGAGAGAGGGTGTGCATGGACTGATTGTTTATGTCTCCCCAAATTAAATATTCAAGCCCTAATCCCCAATGTGATGATATTCGGACATGGGATCTTTGTAAGGTAATTAAGTTAGGAGGGTGAGGCCCTCACGGATGAGATTATTGTGGTTATAAGAAAAGAGATCTCTCCCTCTCTGTGTTATGTGAGGATATAGTAAGATGTCCCTGTCTGCAAACTCGGAAGAAACTAGGAAGATGGTGATTTCATCAAGAACCCAACCATACTGATCTGGTTTTGCCTTCTCCACCTATAAGGAATTTGCCAGGGCTTTCTGTGTGACTGAAATTCTAAAAAAAAAAAAAAAAAACTTTACCTTGCCCCAAAGGACCCATTTATGGCTAAGGATTTTGGCAATGGATAAATGAGCAAGGAATCTATTGGTTATATTCTATCTATCATCAAGAAGTTACTAACTTGATAGAATGTGGAATGACTTTTCAGCTAGATGGTCAGCCTGAAGAATCAAGGGGGTGGGGACAAAGCAGATTAAGGAGCATAATGGGAAGTGACTACTAATGAATGCAAGGTTTATTTGGGGGGATGATGAAAATATTCAAACATTAGATTATGGTGAGGGCTACACAATTCCACAAATATATTAAGCATGAGAACGCTATAGACAAATGCTGGATGATCTCCTTTGAATGACTAATTCCTTCTTTTTCATACACACTCCATGGACCATGACCTTAGCCATAAATGGGACCTTTGGTCCAAGGTAAAGTTATTTTAAAATCTCATTCACTCAGAAAGCCCTGGCAGAGGCCTTATGGGCAGAGGAAGCAAAACCAGATCCAATCTATATATGAATCTCAAAAAGATGAATTACTTCCTCTTATTAGGATGGGAGGGAATTAATGCTTTCTCCATTACTATTACTGTATACAAAGTTTATGATTCTATGTACTCAACTAGACATGAAGTGGACAAACTCTTCAAGGAATGGTACCATGTTGAATGCTCAGTGACAGCCTCTGGTACTAACAAGCATTCAGCAATATTAATAATTACACTGGCCTTGATGAGAGGAAACATATGCTAATATGTTCTTTCATAGTTTCCAACCCATTCACAACCAGCTCATTGTAGGAGCATGGTATGACTGTAGACAAATAGCTGGTTGATCTCCTTTGAATGAATAATTCTTTCCATTTAGTTTTTCAGTGTCTCCATTGCAGAAGACATCCTGTGGTAGGCAATGAGATGTTATACCAAGATCCACGTGCTTTGGATCCACTCCCCTAGCTATTCTCATTCCACTTTCCCAGATATTATTGTTTCTAATCTTCCAAACACACTGCTTTTAGGTGCCTGGCTATACATCCAAACCATTGCCAGTGTTGTCATTACCTCTGAAAAGCAACTAGAAAAACGTTGGGCCTCGGTTGTAAAGATACTTATGTGTTTTCGGTTCCTTAATCATTTATGAGTAATGAGTAATTTTCTTTTTTAATGCAGATAAGAAGTTAGAAACATTTCCTTTTTCCCTGTTAACTCTCAGAGAAATATCTATTGGGGTGGTTTAACCCCAAAGCTTCACACTGGAAACCTACTAATACAAAGTATAATTAATTTATATGATATACATTATACAAAAAATATAAACCATAATTTTTTTTAAATGTAGCAAAATAATCATATATGCCAAATATAAGAAACTCCCAAGGTGGCAAAAATATCAAATATAATCAATCTAAGGCAAAAGTAATATTCCCATAAAGTTAAGACAGTTGTTTAAACATATTGTGTAATTTCATTTAGATGAAATGTCTAGTAGAGGCAAAACTGCAGAGGCACAAAGTAGATTAAGAGTTTCCTGGGACAAGGGGGTGGGTGGGAACAAAGGGGATTGAGGAAAATAATGGGAAGCACCAGTAATGAATGCAAGGTTTATTTTAGGGGATGATGAAAACATTCAAACATTAGATTATGGTGATGCTACAGAACTCCACAAATATATTAAGAACCATTGAAGTTTGCACTTTAAATTGATGAACTTTTTGTATGTAAAGTATATCACAATAAGTTTATTGAAAAATGAAAAGTAAAGTAACCAAGAATGTGTAACCATGATATGAGATGCTCAAATATAAGATGACTTTCTCTTTATTGGGAGATAGTAAGGACATGACTTACATTAGGATATATATGGTTTTATTTGTTCCTGCTTCTAATGCTGATAGAGCATTTGACCCAGGATGATATTTGACTAAGAGATTTAAGCATATTCTATCAGGATGGTGAGGTAGGTTGATTATTTTAGAAGATCAAACATCTTACTTCTTGCTTTTGTTAGAAATAATGAGTCACAAGTTTTACAAATATGATTTGTACATATTTTCATAATTAATTCCATATAAGCATCAGTTTCCTTGTTCCTTTAACTGAAAAACAAAAATTCAAATCAAACTATCTTGGACAGGAAAACCAAACCAATCACAAAATTAAGGAAAAGGAAAATAATGAATTTTCTGCCTAATTTTCAAGTTTGAAATCTTAAAAAATAGTGTATTCATTTCTCGGAGGTCCAACAATACCGTCTGTGCCAAATGGGCAGATCATCAGCTATATACAGCCCATACTGATTCTCTAAAACCTACACATTGCCTGTACTTAATTAATGGCATCCAGTGTGAGGTAATATTAAATTCCTTCCAGAGATGTTCTCATGTCTCTGTTCTTTATCGAAATAAAAGTAAGTTTACTGTCTTTATCTCTTACATCATGGTATCTGATTCTATCCAAAACATATCTTATTTCATCATCTACTGGTAAATCCTTTTTCAAAAAACATCTTACTCTATTCTTCTAATCTCCTAGTTTTTTGTTTGTTTTACTTTGTTCTGCATGTGTTTCTTTTTTTTAAATTTTATTATGTTATGTTAATCGCCATACATTACATCATTAGTTTTTGATGTAGTGTTCCATGATTCATTGTTTGCGTATAACACCCAGTGCTTCATTCAATACATGCCTTCTTTAATACCCATCACCAGACTAACCCATGGGGGAGACGAACCATTGCATGTGTTTTTCTGCCTAGCTAATAGTAGGTTCTCCCTTTCTGGAGCTTTTCTAGTTCAGGCTTATTGTCATGATTGACAGCTTCCAGCTTAATCCCCTATTTAGTCAGGCTTCAGTTCTTACCTCCCTACTGAGATCATTCTTAGAAAAGTCACAGAATGCCTCAATATTGCCAAATCCATTGGTCACTATAAATTTATTTTTCACAGAAATTATCTCATGGAAAATAAGGGTCAAAATATCAACTCTCATAAATGACACTTTCTGATAGTCCATCTGTTGTCAATTACTATCACCTGGCAATGGCTGCAGCACCAATTTCAGCCAGAACAGCAAATTCTTAGAGATTTTTGTCTAAATAATAGATTTTCTGAGTCAAGATGGATCTTTGATCAATATTTCTTGGTCCATAATTTTTTTATTGGTTGATATTTTCTAGTTTACACCAAGAAACTTAATATATAGGAGATGCATTTACTATTGATTCAGTGTTAGAAATAATTTCAAGAAAGAAGGCCAAACTTCTAGTTAAGAAGACATGCATGTGTAAATGTATCATATAAAGGACAAAAAAAAAAATACCACTTGGATGCTGAGGAAGATGTATTACCTTCTGATAAATTTTGGAGAAATATGGGAACACTTCATAAAAGATGTAGAATTTTCTGGTTTCTTCACCTGAAGAAACATTCCAGGTGGAAGAGTTTCCATGAACAAAAATACAAAGGTAAAAACACTCAGAGAGTGATGAATACAATTTACAACGAAAGTGTAAGTTTCCTCTGTAGTGGTGTTAGGATTTGAGATAGAAAATATATTTGTGTTCTGTTTGTAGGGTATTTTAAACCCCCTATTGAAAACAAGTCTTGAAGACTTTGTCTACTTTTCATCTTTGTCACTCTTTGTCAAATGGTCTAACTCCATGAGTAAAAACATATCTATACTTGTAAAAAAAAAAATTGAGAGTATGTATAGAGTTTGCAGCCAATATAAAACCAATAGGGCTACATATTAAATTGGTAGCATAAAACTGTTAAACATTTTACTGGCTTCCACACATTTTAATGTCTAAGTTTGAAATCTCATGTACAGCGTAGTGTTTATGGATACTCCTGGTCCTGCGAGGAAGCCAGCGTGTGGTCAGCTCAAAGCCATCAGGTGCTTCAACCTTGGTTCAGTCTGCCCGCAGCCCAGTAAGGATCCAGAACATTTCTGCCTGATGCATAACTCCCCAAACAGGTAATCCTCCCTTAAGAACCCTTCTTCAATCTGGCTGTCTTTTTCAGGGCTGTGCCACCATCTGAAGCTTTCTACCCAATCCTCCTACCTTTCTTCTTTCTCTCACAGGAGGTGGCTGGCTTACCCTACCTAAGTGTGTGAACTCTCCTTCACACGTACTTGCTCTCATAAATCTCATACCTGTCTAATTCCATCCTGGTGACACCTCACAGAAGAACCAAACTGGCATCCCACACCACATGTCTTCCTTTCCAACAAAACCCTCAGCCACTGTCGTTTTTCCAGTCATCCCATGCAACTTAATGCCTCTGTGCCTTGTTAGATGTTTTTTTGTTTTTCTGTTGGTTTGTTTGTTTGTGTTCTGTCTGGGATTTCATTTCACAAGTTTTTGGTTTTAACCGATGACAGAATATTTATCTTGATTATGACTTTCGTGATATAATCCCACAAAATATTCCCATCATCTTTTAATCAAAATATGTGAACCTCAAAAAGGTAAGCATAAAAATCTGTTTTCTTTAATGGTACACACTCAGAGATGCAAAAATATTTAAAGGCACATCACTTCAGGCTTGAACCTTTTTATCTGAATTACTGTACTTGACATTTTTGAAGGGTTGTTGCTAGAAATGACTAGCATGATAAACGGCAGGGACTGAAAACATGTATGTGAGTGTGTGTTTCTTTTCCTTTAATTTTTTTTTCCCCAAGCGGGGGTGTGGAGGTGGGAGACAGTTGAGAGCAGCTAGGTCAGAAAGATGAAGGCATAATGCCAAAGTGAAAGGCTGACCTGAGGGGGCTCTTGTTAGAAAGGTCTGTGAGGAAACAAGGTGCGGCAAGAGGATTCATCAGTGAAATATCAATGAGGGAATGAGGACAGAAGGAAGAAATAATTATAAGAGAAATCCATTTTAGTTTCATTATTTTCTAGAGATCTAACATTAATTTAAGAAACTTGATTTGGTCAAGGTTGTCCATTCAACAAAGGGTATTGTCTCTACCAAACCCTCATGTTCTTCCAAATGTCCTGAGATATTCCTGCAGGGATTCTAGAAAGAGTTTTCTGAGAAAAGAGAAAAGAAGGACAGTGTTGCAACCTTAATACCTGGATTTTTTAAAACTCCAGTATACGAGACTGTGTGTGTATAAATTCTACTCCATCAGGAACTCACTACACAGGGCACATGGAAACTGGGTCAGGTTGTTTTAGTAATTTTGAAGGGAAGACTGGAATATTAGAAATCAATGATACAGAAAAGCCTTATTAAAATTGCCATGAATATACAACACGCTGCTGTATTATTTTGCAGAAAAAGATATTTGGCTTTATATTATTTTTAAAATAAACTCATATATTATCATTAAAATATTTGCCCACCTATACACACACTTTTAAGAAATATACCTGCAGACGTATATTTCTCATATATTTTGGATCGTTTCAAGTTGGCAATTGCCATGGGATTCTTGGAAAATCAAAGTTTAATACTCAATGCCATTGATATGACCTTGTGTTCCTGATAAATGGAAGCATTAAGACTCTACCCAACAGGGTTGCATTTCCCACCTGCATTTTGACCAGTTTCCTTAATGACCTTGCCAGCTGATATAAATTGCTTTTTGGAGGGAGCCCAGAGGAGTGCTAGAAAGCTTAAAGATTTTGCTTCATGTTACAGTAGATGGCTTTTAATAGTGAAGAAAAAAAGTGGCAACTTCTGACATATAAAAATGCCTCTTCTGATTTTGACAGTAGATAATAAGCACTCCTCTTTTATAGTAACAGGGTGGAGGCTTATTTAAACAGACATACTAAATAAAATAGGCAAATTCAAATTATATGCTGTTCTTTCTTGTACTCACATTGTGACCTCTGTTTGGCTGTTGTCATTGTGATTTCTCAGACTCATCCAATATATAGTCTGTTATTTTCAACATAACCTCACTTCTGTATTTCATTCTAAGTCAAGAAGTATCTCAGCCTCATAGTTAAGCATGTACAATATCATTTCTTTAAATCATATGAATAAGGTCCATGGAAAACCATAAAGATCCCTGCTGTCTCTTAGATCTGTAAAGACAAACGGTTTTGCACTATTCCAGAGAGATTCTGTAATTTTGTCGAATAATCTCTCATCTTGAATTGAAAATACACGATCAATTAAGCAATAAACAAAAAAATGTAAGCATCCTTAACATGAACAAAAAGCCGGTTTGGCATTAATAACTATATTTTATACTAATACTGCATTATTTTATATTTATCATATCTAATACAGCTAAAGTCCTCCAGGTCTGTTCAACGTATGAATAACTGAGTGAATAAATAAATAAGCACACTGTAAGTACTAAATAATTTTTAAGATGATTTGGTTTAAATGTCTATACACAGATGTTATAATGTATTTATCCTACATGGCTTTGGAAATTATTCAGGTTTTTCAAATGCTATTTGCTCAACAGATTTACATTGTCTCTTCTGCATTACCCATATATCAGCACCTTCTGTCATGTTATTTATTTTTAAATATTTTTTTGTATTTTAAAATATTTTTGTATTTTTCTGCAGTCTGGGAAAATAACCACTGTCTTCACATGTAAATATATTTACAATTCCTTCCCCATCTCACCAATACATTATCCCTAAAACAAAATAACATGCGAAAATCAGAGTGTATTACATTTCTATGAGTACCTGAAATTTTTATTTAAAATAAACCTGACAGCGAACAAAAAGGTGCAGAAACTATGCTAATGTTTCAAAATGCAGCAATCAAATGTGTGAAGATTCATTTGGGAAACATGAAGTGTAATTTAAATGAAGTTTAGCAAAATGGTTGAGACAACAAATTGCTTTCTGTCATAGTTCGGGGAAATTTACCTTTTCCTAGCCTGGCATAATGTCACCTAGCAAAATACATCCCTTGGTATTTCCCAGAACACTTCTTTTCCTTGTAGATTCTACCAGGATATTCTACATTCAAACAAGCATAGAAAATAGAATTATGTCAAAGGAAAAAAATCAAACCTTTTTGACGATCACTACGGAGCATCAGTTGAGGCATCGATATAATGCTATGGTCACTCAAACCCCAACTGATCAATACATTCATTTCACTTGCTAGACCTAAACAGATTGAGACTTTCACAGTAACAATCCAATTTTACCTGTCAATCATTGTGTCATAGGCTGTGACCAAAATTATGGCTCCAGTAGACACTTTCAATGTAGCTCAAACATTTGTTTGTTGGTTCATGAGTAGGTAGGCAATATCATAAAACTGTCTGTTTCGTGTGGTTAATAGTTTTGTTTCCTATAAACATTAATTCACACTTCTTTAGAAAGTTTTGCTAACAGAAAAATAACTAATGAAAATACTGACTGTGTCATAACTTTTTCCATCATCTTTTGTTAGAACATACACATGGGTCGACAGTTCTTTCCTTTCCACATAAACCTGCAAAGGGTATCAAAAAACCTGCAGAAGAGATGTTTAAAATGACAGTGAGGATGGATTAACTAGCTGGAGCATCATCCTAATAGGAAATTCACACCCTATCACTTGGAACTCATGTACAACCTTTGTTATAAAATGATGTAATAAGTCAAAGTGCCTTGGATGCCTGAAAAGTGGCAGAATCCTCCTCTACAACTCCGACCTTTTCCCAAATTATATTTCCATCATGTGTGATGATTATAACAAGTATTGCTTTGTTTCTGGCTTCTTGGTATTCAGGATTGGCAGCTGAACATTTACAGAGACATTGTTGTAAGTCAGAAACAACTAAAATTTTAAGTCAGTTACAGATCTATAAAAAATTATGCTTCAGTGACTGTTGGACATCATTTATCTTATTTTTACAAATACTAAGATTCAGAGAAATGGCAGCTCAGGAATGGGGACCCCTAAAAGATGGGATAAAATAATATCTCAAATTCAGAATTGGCGACCAGGCGTTAGCATTAAATGCTCCCACTTTTCTCTCCTTCACATCAGGATTCAATACTCTTTTCTAAGGCAAACTTGTTTTCAGCCAACCCCACCTCAAAAGGGGTTGCAAATTGAGAAAGGAGCTAGATTTTAAAACACATGTGCTTTTTTTAATCATGAAAAATGGAGAAGAGAATTGCTAATAAACAGAAAATTTAATGGGGAAATAATGCACTCTTAAATAAAAGGTGTATAGAACAAAATAGGTACTATCTTTTATATTTTTATTTATATATTTTATCTATATTATATTTTATATTTGTATTTTATACTATTTTTCATTTTTATATAAGAAAAAATTTCAATATTTCCTTTCAATTTTACGAAAATAATTTATTCACCTATATAAGGCATGCACAGCTAATTCTAACTCAAATATGTATATATTTCTATACATATACCCTTAAAATGCATTCCTAAGAAATAATTTATTACATTTCTAATATTTCCAGGCAATGTGTCAGGTGTGATGACATGAGGTGTATAAAACCAGTCCTGGACCTAGCTTAAGTAGTGGACACACATATTCATCTAACACTTATAAGGTGTAACATCAAGCTGTAAGTATTATAACAGGAAGCAACGCAGTACCAAGAGTATATGGTACTCACGAGCAAAAGAGTATATAATAGAGTTGTTTTCCTGAAGAAAGCTATTTGAAATGGGATCTAGAGGATGAGTAGTAATTAGACAACTGAAAATTTATGACAAAGTTAAAAAATTGACAAGAATATTATAAGCAAGAGTAGCACAGTGTGGGAATCTTGAAGTAGGAGGGAGTAAGGCACTAGAGAATGTGAGCAAGGTTCAGTGTGCCCAGAGTAGAAAGGGAGAGTGGAGATTGTAGAAGAGCCTGCCAGCATGTCACCAAAACATGCTTATTCTTCTTCCTGAACACAGCATGACTATATTTTCCATCCTGCATTACAGTAGAGTGTGACCTTATGACTGAGCTTTAGCAAATGGAAAGGGAATGGAAGTTAAGTGTGCCAACCCCAAGTCTGGTCTAAAAAAATCTCTCTCTGATGTTTCTCCAGGCTGGTTGCTTTCCCACCAACTGATTGGACCACTGTGCTGACCTTGGGAGTCATATGTTAAGATGGGCAAAGCCTCCATCAGTTTCACTTCCTAAATGTCTGCATGGAGTGGTGGTTCTCAAGTCATTAGTGTACATCAGAATCACTCAAAGAGCTTGCTCAATCACAGATCACTAACATTTCTTGTGCATTAGGCCTGCGTGGCATCTGAAAATGTGCATTTATAACCAAGTTCCCAGGTGACAATGATGCTGCTGGTCTGGGAACCACAGTTTGAGTCCATTGGCATATGGCAGGGTACCACTTCTCATAAAAAAATGAGGATAATTATGTGTGAAGAAGATCATTTCTATTGTTTTTTTTTTCTATTGTATACTTTTGGCTTATTTGTTAAAATAGATAAGGTGGCCTGAATCAATATAGAGATTCATGTAATACATGTAAGGTAAATATTACTCCTCTTTGGAAAGATGCCTATTTTCTAAGCTCTACCATTTGTTTAGGTAGGCAGCATATAACTCAGTGCTGGTTTATAAAAGGGAAGAGGGAGTTTTTTGTAGAAGGATTAGAGCTTTATTGTTTTAACTCCACATCCGTGTAGCAGGTGTTGTGCAGATGGTCAGTTTCTACCTTGCTTGAAGGTAATGCCCAGAACTGCTGTGGCTACCATGTAATGATGGGAAGAGACAGAACAAGGGCAAAGCCACTCCAGTAAGTGTGACAAACTTGTTCCCAAGAATGGGAGTCTCCCCAAGAATAAAGGAGTGGAGACAAGACATTAAAAGTCAACCCAGTTGAAGGATAGTGGGTTATGCTGGATGACATTACTTCTATGGCTCTTATCCTAGGGCAGTGAGCTAAAAATTTTGTGCATTAGTATGTACATGGTATGTTAGAGTTTTTTGTATTAATAGAATTGAATAAAACAAAGGAGTGATATTCTGAAATAATATACCAAATAGCTAGCATATTTAAGTGAGTATGCAAGTTTTTCTTCCATGAGTAGTTAACTATATTTTTTTCAGAGCTTTGAGAACCAGACAGTTAATTTTTCCAACTCCATCTACCTAGGAATAATTCATATTGCTGACATTTTATCAATTAATTTATTTAGCAATATTTATCTGAAGGTGTGAAACTTTGATACTGCTGCCATTTAACACATGAAATGCCATTACTGCTAGCTCACATCATTCATTAGATAGAAAGTTTCGGGCAAAAAAATAAGTCATTCTTAATAAGTTAGATGATTGTAAGATTTGCATTATTAATAATGAATTTAAATGAAAAATCTTGACTAGAGTTTTAAGAGATTATTCATCAGTAAACTCAGTTTTCCCGGGGAGAGATAAGATAATTTATACATGCATAGTTGATCCAAAGTACCAAAGTATATGGATAAAGCTTGAAGGCATTACTGAGATTTAAAAAAATAAATAAAAATAATAAAAGAGTAAAAAAAAAAGATAAGCTCAGGCTAATTATATTTGACAAATGGTAACAAATTTAAAATTATAGATTGCTCAATATATTGAGTAATTATTAATCTCATGGCATCCCAATTCCCTTTTTTCTTACACTAGATGAAGTTTCCTTCCTCTTACCAAAACCCAACTTGTCCATTTGTTCTCTGGATCCCAATCCTTCCATCTTTGTACAGAACTTGTGCAATTTTTCTCTTTCTACTGTTTTCAGTCTCACTCTTCCACCTGATTTTATCCCATAATTCTTTCAACAAGGTCTAGTGTTTTCCATCTAAAAAGAAAAAAATAAAGCATCAACAACAAATGCCTCATCCAGTCATTTTCTTTCTCATGCTCCTTCCTCTCTCTTCTTGGTTTACTGATGAGAAATTCAGTAAATGTGTTCCCACCATTTAATTTATTATACACAATACAGCCAGAGTGGTTTTGTTAAAAACTCTAATTGTTAATGTGGATTTGCTGCTTAACATAGTTCAATGCTTTCCCTTTGCTCTTAAGAGAAATATACCAAACCCTAAATGTCATTTCCTTATATTATCTGACTCTTGTATTTCTCTTCAGACTCAGTTTGTGCTTCTTTCTCATGTGTCTTTTAAGATCCATCTAATGCTGGGTTTCTTTCCTTTTCTCAAATGAATTTTCTATTTCCTGCTTCAATCACTTTATCTTGCCACATTTTATTCTTGAAATGTTCTTCCCATTTCTGGTTAGCACCTGCTAATATTTTTGCCAGTAATGTCTCCTTCCCTTCCATCCCATTTTTAAGACTAAAGTCATGGCTTCTATATCCCAGTAGCAATTTGCACTTCCTCTTGATAACGCTTGCCTTCATTCATTTGATATCTATGTTCCTTATTAGACTGTAACCTCCATGTGCTTATTTTTTCTTTAGCATCTTATGTGTTTCCCACATAGTTAGTGTTAAATACATATATGTAAGATGAATAAATTAATGTCTCCAAGTTAGAGTAGAAGTGAAATTAGTTCTCTTTTATTTTTATTTTCTTCTTTTTTTGTATTTTAAGTACATAAAATAAACAATTACTAATTACCATTTGTAACTATGTACATGATTCTAACCTAGTTAATGGATTAAGTCTCCAATTGAAAATATTGTTGTTCATGAACCATGCCCAGTTTTTTGTTAGTTTGATTTATATATGTAATATATACATAATGCTTTTTAAAATATCCTGACACAATTTTATTTAAGTATATGTATCTTCCAACTGGAACACTTATTCTATAAAGTTTTTCAGAAGTAAATTATTTTCACAAGAGAGACATAAATACATATAGATAGATGTGGGGGGAAAGAGAAGGAGGGAGAGAGAGAAAGAGACAAGATAGAATGTGAAGTAGTTTTTAGAAAGGAAGCTGAATTCTAGCATTATCTCTAGGTAAACATCATTGCTAATTCATTTGACTTCACTGTGCTTTGATTTCTGCTTGCATAAAATGGGATAGTCACAGCATGATTAATGAACTGGTAAAACAATGTTTGTGGAATTTCTTTTTAAATTTAAAAATATTATTCAAAAGTATCCTATTATTTATTTGGTGAAACTTGCAAAATTGTTTTACATCTTTTCCTTACAATAAACTCAAGTGTGGTATATAAACATACAGATTATTTTTTGTAATTTAAGACCATTAGTACAGTGTTCTAATCTTTTGAGTGAGACATATTTGATTTTGAGCATTTTTTTTATTTTTGTAGTTTTAGACTCTTATCTTCACCCACTAAATCCTTACACAGCTTCATATATTTTTTCTTTAGACCAAGCATCTAATTGCCATTTTTATTCTCTGTTTTATAATAGCTGTCATTGGATAATGGAAGAATCAATCAAACTTTTTTTTCTTCATGTCCCTGCAGCAACAGAACTTTATTATTTTTACTCCAGTGACACTGAGAAGCTTGAATCAATACTGACAAAACATCAGGTCTTTTTGAAAAACCCTGCTATGATACCACTCAGAGTTTAACCATTTCACTTCTTTTAAAGCCAGAAAACCCAAAATTTATTTTCCTCACAAACTCATACATCTTAATCCCTTGGAAAATCATTCTGTTGCATTTGAAATGCAGTCACCATAATTGACTTCCAAGGCACAGAACTTGGATTCATCTCCATATCTGAGAATAGAATCAAGCCCTAAACAAAGAGAACTTTATAATCAGGTTTAGAAGATTAATGTTTCTTTATAAGGGGAAGCAGATCTTGAGAGCAATCTGATTTTGTTCCTGTTATTGATGGAAAAGTTGAGTTTCTAGCTGAACTAGTAGAAAAGCTTACTTGCAGATAAATGGATACTTTAAACCTGGAAATAATTTACACTTAAACCTTGTTCATCATTGATATTGATCACTAGAAAACTTTCCAAACCACAAGCATACCAAAACCTCTTCCTGTTGAAATACTTCTAATATTATTCTTGATGCTTTAATTTTTTTAAGTAGTAAGATAGATATTATAATAGCCTTTGTCTTTCATAGGTCACACAGTTTCTCATACAGTCTCATAAGAGTCTTCTAATAAGTTGTCTCCAAATCTTTCATGTGATCCTTGAAGTTGCCTTTTTTTTTTTGACTTTTTTTTTTTTTTTGGCCCTCACTTGCCCTTTATCCTTGAGAAAATTTATTGAATCTCCAGCTTTGCTATTAAGCAGTAATTCTCAGACATGATGCATTGTTGAATGGTTGATCTCATTCTTAGTTATGAGCTTAAAACTTGATGAAAATTGATTGAGAAAAAAATTATATTGCAGTAAAATAGGAAAACAGACTATGGAGAGTGGCCACATAAAGCTATTTGTTTTATAAAATCCCATTTTCATGATTCTTTTTTGGTCCTCAAAGCAACATAAACTTGTGCTAAATACAGAACCTGTAATATTTGCATCTTCCTCTTTTCACAATTATGGATATTAAGTCAAATTTATTTATTTAGTTTTGTGTAAACAGATGATGGATGTGCAACTATATCTCAGCTTTCCCAACCATTGTCTTGAAGTTCTCTTTGGTAAGGTGTATGCCTCTTCTTTCCCTCAATACAAACATGGAGGTTCTGATCCTCCATTTTTTTTGAGTTTTAATTTTCTTTCTGTGCCAATTCATTTTGTTGAACCTCTCTCTCTACTTGTTTACTCTTCCTTGAAATCAGTGGCTTTGGGGTATCTGGTGGCTCAGTTGGTTAAGCGTCTGACTTTTGATTTCAGCTCAGGTCATGGGATGGAGCCCCTTTTTCGGGCTCCACACTGAGCATTGAGCCTGCTTAAGATTCTCTCTCCTTCTCCTTCTGTCCCTCCCCTGCCCCCTCGCACAAGCACACTCTCTCTCGCTCAAAGAAGGAAGGAAAGAAGGAAGGAAGGAAGGAAGAAAGAAGGAAATCAGTGGCTTTAATATCTGAGGTAGCTGGCTTATGTGCAACTCTTAGCATTTTGAAATTTTAATAATATTTAGTGATTTCCAACCAAACAAAGGGAAAGAGAGAAAGAGGGAGGCAAACCAAGAACCAGACTCTTTAACTATAGAGAACAAACTGATGGTTACCAGAGGGGAGATGGGTGGGGAGATGGGCAAAATAGGTGATGGGGATTAAGGAGGACACTTGTGATTGAACACGGGGTGTTGTATGGAAGTGTTGAATCACTATATTGTAAACCTGAAACTAATATTATGCTGTATGTTAACTAACTGGGATTTGAATAAAAACTTAAAAAATACCCTCAAACTTTAAATATTTAAGTTGACAATACCATCAAGATCAAAAATAAGTTTGCAAAAGATGGTGGTAAACAGTGATAGAGAATTCCTGTCTATTCCTTTTAAATGTGCAGGAGTATACATATATTGGAACCAAGTACTCAGTAAAACCAGTTTCAGTATCTTTTGAATTTAGGGTTCAATTGTTTCTTGATTTTATATATAATTATAAAGGTAGACTGATTAATTACAGAGACAACTTGAAAAAATAGAAATAGCTGTTCTTATAGGAAATACATATATATATATATATATATATATATACAGATATGTGTGCATGCATGCATTTCCTATCTGTATTTTTCTATTCATGCACCATACTATTTCTATATGTGTAAATATATGTATATATGCACGAGCATAAATATATTGACAGAGGTATATGATTATTATATCTATACTTATTTATCCGTATAGAAGTAAATTGCACACCCTTCTTTCAAATTGAACTCACAGTAGTATGTTTACATTTATATTATTATTTAAATTTTCTTTTTAAATAACTGCACTGAAAACAAACACATGTATGTTTTTCTCATATGGCATACGTAAACTCCTAACCTTCTGATTGTTTTGGTCTAAGTATGGAGTATTTACACAGAAGGGAGTTTGTGCAAATAAAATGGAAAAGAAGTTAAATTTCTTACTCCAAAAGAAAAGAGTCAAACATGATACAAAATACTAAATTTATGTAGCCTCCATGCTCCATCTAGCAGAACTGAACTTTCCAAATGGGACAAATACAGATTGATGTTTTATAAATTACTACAGGGCATAAACTATGCTTTCACTGTACAACAAGCCTAACCTATTAGTACAAAATGTCTATGAAAAATTGGCATTTTTAAGCAAATTTACATTGCTGCATCACTGTTTTGCATCTTGTCACAGACAGAGTTGATGATTTAAAATCATGATTGATTTGTAAATACTGTAGAAATGAGGCAGAAAGTACTGGATTTTGTAGTCAAGGAGTCCATTTAAGACAGCCAATAATCACATTGAGAATTAGATTGGATGAAATTGAAGTGTAAAAGAATCCATGGCATCAGTAATTATGTTGAAAATGAAATGAATATCTTAAAGGATTTGCTTTCATTTATAATTCCTCCTCGGGATATTGTATTTTCTTCATGTTCATCATCAGAACTGGCTAATATTATTGTATTGGCCTCTGTTTTCAAGTGAAGAAAATAAATTAAAAAAAAAACTTGAATTGTTTTCAAACTTTGTGCAAGTGATTTCTTTTTAGTATCTATACAATTCTATATAACACAATTTTGGTCACTTTTCTATCTTTCTTTGCAATAGTTGGTCAGATGAGTGTAGGCAAATTCATTCATTTTATCAGGCTAGAGACTTAAAAAGTCCTTGCTAAATAGGTTATTTTGTTCCATTGGTTAAACACACACACACACACAGACACACACACACACAAATGCATACACACATGTAAGTGTTTCTATTAATTCTACATTCTGGATGGTTTATTTAAAAAAAAAACTATTTGAAACTTGTGCCCAGTAGCACCTATAGAACCAAATAATTTATTCATTAGAGACATGATTAATTTATTAGAGAGTGTTTATATTGAAATTTGCTTTCAAACCTTACTACATATTATTCAAATTAGAATATTTTATTTCAGTTTATTATAATTCTGAGAAAATACAATTTAAGTGTAATTTTTACATTATAAATTTCATAATTTATAATGTAAAAACATTAATAATTTAAAATATATTTAAAAGGTCGGTTATATATTATTTTCCAATTCAAATACTTACATAGCTATATCTAAATTTTCATCCAATGTTTTCCAAAACATTTATTTAGTGATGGAAACTAAATATATTTGAATCATTCTTAAATTGTTTTACCTATGACCAGTGGATTAATCTTTCTAAAGTAGTGTTTTCAAAATGCCATTTCCCATTTCAACAATCTGCAATTGCTCTTAGTTTCCTATAAGATAAAGTCCAAAATAAAATTATTTTAAAACGAATTTACCCTTGTGGACGTGTTTTGAACATTTATCCCTGAATTGCTTTTTTTTTAAGATAGAAGGGAATCACCTGGAAGGTATTAATAAATTATTTCACCAGTATATTGAAAAGTCCAATATTGAAGAAATATGAGCAGAGGCATCATAAAAAGGGAATAATAATATTCCAAAACTATGGGTATAAAAGCAGTATTCTTTGATATATTTGAATATATATTTTCATGTCCAGTAAATTTGCAGATCCAAACTTTTAAATAAATAGCATCCATCCCTTCAAGAGACTACCAACAATAAAAGAATCCTGTAACTTGGGTCTCAAAGATGGCTTTGTTTTTCAAACTACAGTGAAACTATTTTAAGAGATAGGTATTTCTCAGACAGAAAAGAGAGATCCAATTTCGTTGAGTGACTTTTCCATCTCAGAAGCATAGACTGGAAAACTTGGCAGAGGAAAAAGAGAATCAGGGTGTCATATAAAAAGAATTCCATCTGGACAGAAAGGCAGTTGGACAATCTACTTCTTACTCTCCAATAGATAGAAGAAAGAAGAGAGAAAGCAAAATATTTGAAAGAGGGAAAAGAGGGCAGTGTCCTTCTTTTTTTTCTTTTTTTTCCCCTCTCTGTTTTCTACTTCTCCTTCATAGCAGTGTGGAAGAAATACCTAGATATATTTTAAGGAAGCTAAAGACATCAGAGTTGATAGCTTTCTTTCCTGAGAGTAATCTGGAGGTCTGTAAGCTTCATAATGAAGTTTTATATCCTTACATTCAGCTGAGGCAATACCTAATACATGGTGATAGTGAAACATTGCCCAAGGAAGGTGTCTAGTTGAATGAGTCTGTGCAAGAATTCATAGCTCCTGAGACACTGAATGATGTACAAGTGACTCAGAGTGCATGAATCCTCAAGTTTGGGGAAGGATAATATATGAGCTGAGAGGGTCCATGAACAGCAAACTCAAGTGCCAACATACTTCACATTTACCATCAGAGTTGAAAAGATTTCCAGCATTATGACTGAAGGTCTAGTTAAGACTAGTTCCCCCTTCATAGGTACCAGTTCAGTGAAAAAATTAGACAAACCGTGATCCAGTCGTAGATCTGTGGACCCTCTGGCCAACTGCACAGATATATCCAGTTACCATCCTGGAGATAATTAGGGCTCAAAGAGAGGGGTAATGTGAAATTGGGAGCAATAAGCAAAGACAAGTCACATGGAAGAAACCGAGATATAACTAACGGAAAAGTTCAGTTTTCCATTTTTATCTTAGTAAGTAGGATGGTCTTCCAGGAGAAAAGCTAAGTACATTCCAGAAAATAAAGAAATTGCATTTTCTTTGCTTATTTAAGTTGTGTTAACATTGTTATTTGTTATATAGCATATTAGTTTCCTAAGGTTGATATAGCTAATTACTGCTAAATTTTAGTGGTATAAAACGATACAAATTTATATCTGATATTTATGTATGCCAGAGGTTTCACTGGGGTAAAATCAAGGGCATAGGAGGGATTCATTCTTTCTGGAACTTCTACAGGTGAATCTGTTTCCTTACCTTTTCCAGCTTCAGAGTCTGCCTGCATCCCTTTGGCTCATGACTCCTTACCCCATCCTCAAAGCCAGCAACATAATGTCTTCAAATCTTTTTCTCTCTGACACTCCTGCATCCTTCTTGTAAGGACTTTTTGGACCACATTGATCTCGCTGTAATAATCTTCCCACCTCAAGATCTTTGATTTAATTATCTCTGCAAAATCCTTTTGCCACATAAATGATCATATTCACAGGTTTGGGTGATTAAGATGTGGACATCTTGGGGGTGGCATTATTCTGCCTACCATACATATGACATATAGTTCAAAAGAAAAATCTAAACATTTGTCTTAGCCAACAGGGATGATTACTCTAACACCAAGAAAACTGTTGAGATCTGTTGGAGAAACTTAAAGAAAAAAAAACATATCACACATGCCTGGTGTTAGATAATTTAAACGTATTCAATTCAAGACTACCTAAAAATATTAAATTGCTAAGTTCTGCACTTGAGTATATGATTGTGGCTATTTTCTGTTAATTCCCCCAAAATATAAATTTAGGGCTCATCTTCCTCTTTGATATGTGTCTCAGATAAATAGTATAGAGACCTGGTCAGAGACAGTTAGTTTTCTGTTCATAGTCACACTCTCCATCTTTCATGAGTGACAAAACAGATTTTGGTAGGTGTGGCTACATTATTAAGTTCTGAATGTAATAGACGTAAAGTAGTCCATAGACTGCCCATGGAGTACTCCATAAACAAAGAAATCACTTCCCTCTTGCTAAACTGCTAAAATTGTGTGCTATGATAGAGGATTTCAGAGGCACTATCTTAAATCACGAAGCGTTACTGAAGAACACAGAGCAATGAGAAAAAGTACCCCAAGCGACTTTACCTCCAAAATGCCTACCTCCTTATTACCATGTTACGGAAAAGAAGTCAATGTTAGCTTTTCAACCATTGTTAGTTTGAATATATATGTTGTATCCAATTGAATCTAAATCTAGCTGATACAGGCTTCATTATAAATCAAACATCCAGTACCAATCAGTGAGAAACTTAGTCCACCAAAGTAATGTTTCTGCTTCAGGTGAACAGTCAGACTTTAAGACTGTAACTTCGTAGGTAGTTGCTAAGATTATGGAAAAGTAGGTACAGTTGAGAGGACAAAAATCAAGAAATGGGTTTCTCTATATAATATTCTGATAAAAGCATTTGTGTTGCAATAGCTGTGTATTTTTCTTACACCCCATAACCTATTAGCTTGTCTGTAAGAACTGTAATCTTAACATCATTGTTTTTCTTTTCTGATTTTACATACCTAATTTTATTGAATTTTTTTTTCATATGTCCTTGAATGTAATGGGAGTGAGAGAAATGATTTTGAGTGCCAGTAAACAGAGAAAAAAGAATCAGGTATTAGGAAAAAAAAAAAACAAAAATAACAACAATGATGAATAAGTTCTGTGTTTATTGAGGCCTAAACACAGCTTCCATTGTAGTATCTAACAACAATCAAAGACCTCAAGAGAATAAGAGCATGGCGCACCTAATCCACTGGGGATCCCAGCTCTACCAGAGATGTCCACCCCCTCAGTATAGAAGGAGGAGAGCTGCTGTAACAGAAGGAGTTATGTGGTCCAGGATGAAGAAACATCTCACTGGTAACTGGAGTTGTTTGATGAATGCTCAGAGTAGAGCTCAATTGTCTGCACTATTGAATCCACAGATTAATATGCATTTCTTATATTGATAGTATCATCCTATACATATATTTCTACTGTGAGAGTCTGACTGTTAAATTTTTGTGGTTCCTTAAAATTAAAGGAAATTAAATATTCTTTCTGAGTTTTGAGCATTATAGTTTTGATTATCTACTCAGGCACAGCAATGGGCAATTTTTTATAAGAATTTATTCAGATTAGTCACATGTGGGGCTTACATTACCCATTCATAATTCTCTTTTTAAATAATCTGAAAGATTTTTCTACTGGACCAATCTCTTCATGATCTTCAATGTGCCATAGCTCTACTAATGCACCATTGTTCTTGCAGTTGATCTTCCAGAATGCCCTGCCCATTCCTCTTTGTATGGTCTAACTTATGTTCACAATTCAAGGAGTCTGGCAGATACTGTGTGGCTAAGTTTGGTTGAGAATATTCTAAAGTCTCTGAGACTCTATTAAAATAATCTCACAGAGTTTATCAAGAAACTTTCTATTTTTATTTTACACACATACACATATACATACACACATGCACACATACTGCTCTAAAGTCGGAATAGAAGCAGAAACTTCTACAATTCTATGGCATTTTTTAAATGAAAAAGCACGGCATAACCTTCTAGGCACATTGCATATGACATGATTTACAAATATGCCTTCCCTTTCTAGGGATTGTGTTTTCACTTTCTTAATGGTTTTCTTTGTAGCACAAAGTTTTAAATTCTATTATAGTTCTATTCATTTTTTTGTCATTTGTGGCTTCTAGTGTTGTATCTAAGGAAATACTCTTTGATTCTCTTTTATCATTTTTCATTCTTATATTTAGGTCTATGGTCGATTTTGAGTTAATTTTTCCTTGTTTTTATCTTAGGAAAGATACTTAGGTTTCGTCTCCTTGTCAGCTACTTACTGTCACATACTATTTCTAGGTTGTGCTTTCTCTCTTCTAGCTAGTAAGATTTGAACCCTTTATTGTTGGCTATGTACATGGCTTGGATGTTGCTATCATTATGTAGAGAGGTGACTTTTTTGCTTTATACACCTAAGGCTCAGATGTTCCTTCTCTGGTCACTCCTGAGAGGTGCAGCCTAGGGCAGGCACAGTCCTCCAGGCTCCCATGGATATGGGTGGTTTTATTTTTAAGCTCCTGGAGTCATCTCTAGCTCTGAGTGGCTTATTGTTCAGTCAGGGTTTGGACAGAAGCCATGTGTAAGCCTCCTATGCCAGTGAGCCTTCTGCCTTAGGTTGATGGGTCAGTGTGCAGCTTATGAGGAATGCTTTAAATTCTGCCTCGTTTCCCACTCTAATTACCCCTGAGTGGGTACAACTTAAAACATGTGTACAGCCGACCCAGTCCCCAGGGTTGACTTGGATCCCAGGACAGCTCTTCTCAGCACTTTTTTTTTTTTTTAAACAGTTCTTTGTTAAGCTTATGGTGGCCCTGTTGCTTTGCTCCCATCAGCTTCCTTTTAATTGTTTTCCACCAAGATCTTCACTATTTTGGACAATGCCCTCAGGCATAAAGTTCTCCACTTTCTGTTTCAAATAGTCCCCTCAAGCACAGCTGAGGAGCGTGGGATCCTTAAGTCCTGTCTCTTGCTCTGGTCAAAACTTCTGTGCCACTACACAGGAGCTGCGAGTGGGGACCCACCTTTCCCAAGTGAGGCTGCTATTACTGGGCAGTGTGTGTGTGGAAAGGATGAGGGAATCCCCTGGTCTTTTCGGTTTTCCTCCCTTGACAAGGAGTCAGTACACTTTGAATAAGATGGGGTGAGGCGACCAGAGCCCCACTATACTTCACGTGCCACACCTGGGGTAGAGCTTCAGCTCCAAGAATGGGGGCTAAATGGGGAAAGAGAATACTGGTTCTATCTACCACACCTCCCCAGAATACAGGTTTCCCCTACCATCCCAAAGTAGAGGGTTCCTATGAAAACTTTCATAAACCGAAATGTTTTTTTAACTTATTTGGAAAATTTTTGAGTATTCCCAGATCCCCAAAATAATCTCTCTTAGGTTTTTCTGATACCATTTATTAATGGATGCATAAAATAAATTGAGATAAAGCACAGATGCTCACAGACTAGTTCAAAGCTATGGCAGCTTGATGCTGAGATGCTGAGTGTAATTCTTGGGTAAGGGACTATAACGGTTCTCTATAAAACAAACACTGAGTGCTATTTTCACTATATGGCTTTTTTCTTTTTTTAAGATTTATTTATTTATTTGAGAGAAAGAAAGAGAGAACATGAACGGGAGGGGCAGAGGGAGAGGGAGAGAGAATCTGAAGCAGACTCCACACTGAGCATGGAGCCCAAAGTGGGGCTCCATCTCACAACCCTGAGATCACCACCCTGAGATCACCACCTGAGCCAAAACCAAGAGTAGATGTTTAACCGACTGTGCCACCCAGGCGCTCTGCCCCCCTTTTTTTAAGTCAAAATTCTCAGATTTCTTCCCGTTAGCAAAAACAGTTACTAATGAGGGTCTTTCATAAAAGCCATGGCATAATGTAGACTTTCGATAAGCAGGGATACATAACTCAAATGTCAGATTACCTGCTGTTCTTCCTGAGCCTTAGTAGGTTTTCCTGACTGAATGTTTCTCTATTTGCTATATGCTCTTTGGGTATTTCCAAAGACTTTAAATGATTATGGTTTTTTTTAATTTATTTATAATTTTCATCAGTTAAATAGTTATTTTACTGGGAAAAGCATCATTGTGTCCCTTACTTCACCATTCTGGAAGTCCTGCCCATACTATAGTTTTAATATCTTTAAAAGTCCTGATTGTTACAAAATATAATAAAATTTTGCCTTAGATTTGTGTCTTTTGAGATCAATTTGTGAAATGTGAGCCTAAAAATATGAATAAAATAATAGATCTTAGTATTAAAGGCTCTTGTATTTTCTTAAATTAAATTAAAGTTATGTGCTGCATTAGTTTATAATTACATGTTAAGTAGTTCATTTGCATGGCTTAGTTTCACTCACTAATGCACTTACTTTGTGGTGATTACCTAGGACTCCAGAAACAAATTTCCATGTGTATGTAGGATGACAATTTGATCCCAAGTCCAGAAATTGCTTTATAAGTCAAAGATTGCAGATGTTGATTTAAAAGCAATGCTACTTAATTAATTTCCTTGATAATAGAACTTACTCTATTATGATCATAGCAATATTCGGTAAGGCAAAATCATCTCCTCTGTTATCTATTTAAAGATATTATCTTTTATAGAATTTCCTTTCCTTAAATTTTTGTACATATCTTATGCTTAGACAACTTTATTGGATAAACATCATTTCTATGTATATGGGTTTTAGTAACAGTAAAGCGGCCTAGGCAAAACAAAAACAAAAACCTCCAACTATACTATCATCTTCCTTTTTACTGAATATGGTCATTTCTTAAACCTAAGAAATTTAATTTTGTTTCAAAATTTGTAAAGAATGGACACCAATCTCTCTCTAAAATAAAATCATTATCTGAGGAGGTCAGGAGACGTGAATATAAGTGAGATTTATTTAGGCAAGTCTAGAAGTAGATATAAAAAGCAGGACTTGTAGAAAGAGTTCGAGGACACATTTCCTAGATTTTTTTAGGCAATTTTTACCTTCCATCTTCATATCAGAAGGAGAGATACTAACAAATTTGTTATCACATGGAATTTTGCTGATACAGATACAGAGATATAATTATGTACACACACATATATATGCACACAAACTACACACTGAAAAGGTTTCTCTGAGTAATGTAAATTGACACATAATTAATATTTATCTTTATTGAAAATCACCAAGTCAAACTTGCTTCTCACATTTTTTATGCATCTTTCATCTATATTCACTTAGAAAATAGTGTTGCAAAAACAAATCAAAACTATGTCTGGAAATTCAAACCAAGGAAGCACAAATTTGTTTATATATGTAGTTGACCCTTGGACAACTTAATTGGGGCTGGGGATGCTGACCCCCCACACAGTTGAAAATCCATATATAGCTTTGACTCCTCAAAAACAACTAGGAATAGCCTACTGTTGACTGGAAGCCTGACTGATAACATAAATTGTGGATTAAAGTGCATTTTGTATGCCATATGTATTATATACTGTACTATTACAATAAAGTAAGCTAGAGAAAAGAGAAATGCTATGAAGAAAATCATAAGGAAAATAAAATACATTTTCAATGCTGTACTGTATCTATTGAAAAAATCTGCATCTAAATGGTCTCACGCAGTTCAAAGTTCATGGTGTTCAAAAGTCAACTGTTCTCTTGTAGTATACATAGCTTGTAGGAAAGTTCTTGTGAGGACCCACTACAAAGTTTTATCTTAGTAGTTTTCAGTGTTGGGTGCATGCATGTGTATGTGTATGCATCTTTATCTATATCTGAAAACTTTTCCTATAGTGCCTTCAGCTTATACAAAATGTCATGGAGGATTTACATAATGTATCATTCTGACAGCTTGAATGCGATTCACCTCAGACCATTATTTATTTTCAGGTTTTCTTTTTATTTTAAAGATTTTATTTATCTATTTGACAGAGAGAGAGAAAGATAGCGAGAGCAGGAACACAAGTAGGGGGAGTGGGGGAGGGAGAAGCAGGCTTCCTGTTGAGCAGGGAGCCTGATGTGGGACTCGATCCCAGGACCCTGGGATCATGACCTGAGCTGAAGGCAGATGCTTAATGACTGAGCCACCCAGGCACCCCTTATTTTCAGGTTTTCTGTCAGTGAAATTTGCCAAATAACATCTCCCAAGCTTAATGGTTCCTAACAACAACCTTCATTTAGCTCATGATTCTGCAGTCTGGTAATTTGAGTTGGGTTCAGTTAAGTGGTCCTTTTGGTACCTGTGCCTGTGGTAAGCTATTGGACTGTTGGCTGGAACGAGTTGGTTTATGAAAGTCTTGCTGGGGATGCTGCTGACTGGAGCCCATCTTCACATAGTTGCTTATTGCCTGACAGGCTACCATGCATTTATTCACCTGCCTACAGGATTATAAGTATATTAAGAGAACAGGCACTAAGATGCAAGGCACTTATTTAATGGCAGTTACCTAGGACTCCAGAAACTCCTCAAGTCTCTACTTGTACTACATTTCCTACTTTTCCATTGTTTGAGGTAAGGCCAATGGTGATACCAAAAGTCACTGAGAAGTCACCTCTTGATATCAGAAGCTGGGAGTCACCATGTAAGGGAAATGAGAAGGAAGGGAACTTTGTGGCCATGTTGGCAACCTACCACCTTCCTTACTTGTTGAATATATTTCATCTGAATAATGTAGCAACTGAGTTCTTAGTGTATTGTTCAAAATAACAGGTACCACATCCTAATTGTATTGTTCTAAGTCATAGTTTAAAACTAAATTCATCTCTGTAAAGGCTAATTTTTACATATGGCCTTGGTTGTTGGTTTCTCCATTCTTTTGAAATTAAGACATTGAAAATTGACAAGTTGAACCTTGTTGTGAATTACTAGCAAATAATTTGTACTGATAATGTATATGTAATAATTGGTACATATGTGTGTATGACTTACAGCAAAGTCAATATTAACCCAATAATAATGTTACTTTCACTTATTTGTTGTTGGCAATGCTTTCTGGCATAGGCTAGAATGAGGCAGGACCTGATCACAGGGAAACCCATCTTTTGAGATGATGACAAAAACAAAATAGAGAAAAACTGCTTTGATTTTTATGTTATGTGAACTTAGTCTTAGGGAAACGTAACATGGAATAATGTATCATGATGCTACTCACAATGAAAAATGACACAGCAGCTGAGTTTGTCAACAAATTTCTCACCATATATTGCCCCACTGATATTGGGAGACCTGGATTTGTTGTTGTAAGGAGCAGGTGTCTAGAATTATAGCATTATTCAAAACATCAGTGGAAGGATAAGGAGAGAGCACTGGGTGATATTTAAAAAAAGAAGTCTCATAAGCAGCCAACAGATGATGCTTGCTTTCTTTTCATTTTCCAAATTTTCACTGTGACTGGAATAGTTTAGTAGTGGTTGAGAAAGGCCATTCAACAATGGTGTCATCAAAGACAACATGAGATCCTTTCAAAAATTTTCATCTGTGACAGTGCTTTTCCTCCAGAAATACTTCCACCAGTTCTTATCCCAGCACTTCTGGGATCACATTGTTTCACTCCTAAAAGTGCTATAAAGAAGAGGACTGGAAATTACAAAATTTCTATTTTTATTTATCTGCAGATCTATGCATTCTAAACACTTAATTCTTATTTAAGTTCAATATTCCTGTTTTCAAAATATATATTAGAAAAAGCCATAATACACACTTTCAGAGAATACTGTATTTAATGATCACCATTTTTTTTCAAAAAAAATTTTAACTCAGAGAACAATCTCAACCAGAATTTTTTGTTACTGTTCTTGCTACTGTTACTGAAGCATTTTGTTCTCTTATTCCTCTTTTCTTTATCAATGGATACAAACACTCTTCTATTTTAATTTCTGACAAACATAAAATAAAGCCCCCCCAAAATAATGTTTTATAACTAACATTTGTGTCTGCATAAAATAAATATCAGACATACACTGTATTCTTAAATAATTAGATTTGGGAACAAACCCTTCACCAATAAAGGAACTGCAAGGGGCAGTATGCATGGTGGGTAAGAGTATTTTTTTCAGGAGATAGATTAAGTACGTTTGATTTGTATTTGTAAAATGTTAATTTAGAAATGTTCTTAACCTGTTTTGAGATGTCAAATGAACAAATGAACAAATAATATAAAAAGATAGTTTTGAGAATTAAGAGTTAAGTGAAAAGAACTTATAAAAGCATCTTTATCCATAGTTAACTATTCAATAAAATTCAGTATATATACGTGTGTGTGTATGTGTGTCTGTATGCATGTGTGTGTGTATACGCACATGTAAGTCCACTGGCATACTATAAAATTTGGTAATGTGAAATATCAGTAATACAGTTTATGTTAGTATACACTATAGAAAACCCATATCTATTTCTTGTAGAAAGAGTCTTTTTAAAGGTTCATATATATTAACATAAACTCAACATTTTGGCTCCAAATTGCTTCAATACATATTTTCCATTTATGATATTCTAACTAAAAATCCCATAAATCTAAATCAGTTTTTGCTCTCAATAAATTGTGGGATGCACACTCAAATAGAATTAAGATGTATAAGTTATATTCATTTCAGAAAAGCAGACACTGCTCTAGTTATTTCAAGGAGAATGAATTTATTAGAGGAACTTGATTACATACAACCAGCGGAAAAGCTGTCCAAGTGGTAAAGACACCTCTGCTGGCTCTCCGGAAACCAGGAGGAAAACCGCTCTGATGACCCCCGAGGACCAGCTGCATGTGGACAGAATGAGTGATTCTCAGGACAATAGATAAGCTGCTGGCAAATCGCGGACTTCTGGTGGTGAGGTCCTGGCTCCTTCTCAAAGCTTGGGCAAGTGAACTTTACACCTGTCTCTCATTAGCTTCAGAACAAGTTTCTCTATATTTCTACCACTACATTAAGAAATTCGGGCAAGATTCCTCTAAATTCCTGCCTCATAACTCTAAAAATCAGTGACTTGCAAAATTTTCAAAGACAGATGCCAAGACAGATCCAAATTTACAGAAATAGCATGAGTTACAAAGAGTGTCTCAGCGTGCCTTTTATATTGTGGCAGGGGCATTTTCTGAAAATCTTCTATTTAAACTCAAGAGAACAGCCACTGTTTTTCCCTAACATCTGTCAGCAACTGCTCCTAGTTCACTGAGGTAACTGTGTTTGTATTCTGACACGTGGTATCTATTCACATTTTGTAAGACCTGTTATTGTCAGAGCCAAAAATCCAACAGAAAATGTGACCTCCCTGGTGCCACCATGCCAAAAAGCCACAAGAAATTGTGATCAACGGAGATAGTTCCAATTATTGAAAAACATATCCAAGTTTTACTGCTTCATTAGGATTTTTGTGACTTTTTTTTTTTTTTACTGAATTTAGTCTTTTACTATTTAGCCAACAAAATTGTTTTGTGATTTTAACGGTGAAAAAAAGATACAAGATTACTTGCTCGAATACAAAAAGGACTGATAGTTTTGAAATCTTTTACTGAAAAAGCTACACTAAATGGAAGATACTTGGTTTAGCTACTTCCGCGGGAACACCAGACAGCAAATGAAATGGAAGCTATAAAAATGCATAAGAAGCTAAGTAATTTACAAATGATTAATGATAATGGTGATCTAGATAAGACCTTTGGTGATAAATACACAACTGGGTTTAGAAAATACAACGAAGAGTGATTAGATTAAACTGAGTTATAAACAATGAACATGTAAAAAAGATACCAAAAATAACAGACTTTGATATTATGCTTGTATTGCTGAAAGCGTAAATTGTTGCATAAATGGAGGAACTTGTATGATTTAAGTACTTTTGAAGCAGAAAACTCATTTAGTTATTTTATGAGATAAAGACACTCATTGTAAATCATTCCTACATTTGTATGAAGGCAAAATAAATTGCCTTGATAAAATCAAAATGATTTAAAGTACACTTCTTTAATAGCACTGGATGAATTTAAAGTGTTCTATATTGTGGATCAAGGCTAAACCAAATTTCTCTCTCACAAACACACAGGTACACATACATATACTCACAAATTTCAGTGTGAGCTCAAAATATCTCTAATTCTTTGTAAAAGACTTTATAGATGATAATGTACATAATCTATTATATATAATATAATATGTTTCTGTGTTATAATGAGCAAGTAATAATTTTATAAAACATTTACTTATTATGTATGGAATGATTTGAGGGCATGATTTTTAAAACACCGCTGTCAAAATATGAGGATGATTCTTCCTTAAAGACAAACTTGTACCCTCAGTTCCATAAATAATGGTTTTGTTGTTGTTGTTGTTTTTACTTCCGGCAATTATAACTTGATTCCAATTTTTAGTTTTACATTATAACAACATGTTTTTTACAATAACAAGAAAAAGAATAGGTCTGTTGAAATTTTAATAAAGATCCAAATTTTATATTTTGATGAAAATTAAAATATTAAAAATTGTTTTATAATTTAACAGACTTTGTAGTTTCTAAAGAGAGGACTGTTTCTTGTTTGAACTCTCAACACTTCTGCAAGATACACTGAGCAATAACTATTATAGTACAGAAATAAGGCTCAGAGAAGCAACTAATTTGCCAAAAGCCACAGAGGTAGCAAGTGCTATAACCAACAAACAAATCTGAAGGCTCGAGTCTAGGAAAAATAGTCTTTCTCCTATTTTCAGGATCCTTGAAAAGTTCAAGTTAAAATGAGATTAAATAGACTTAGTATTCTGTTTGTATACCAAGAAGGATAAGTGATATTTTTAAAATAGCACATTTTTTTTCTATTATCCAAATATTTCAATGACTATACACCATCCCAAGAGTGGAATTTATTTATGTTATTATAATGTGCATTTTTTAGTCATTCTTCTGTAATCCTATTCCTTATTTAAGGTTAGGACTTTGAGTTGCTGGTCAAAATTTCAGGTATTTTTTACTTTTACAATGCTTCATTGATGTACATAGCATATTTCTCAAAACTCAAATGAGTAGATTTCTCTGTAATTGCTCTTCCTCTGAGGGCCTACTTGTCCTCCTGTCCATCCTCTGCCCTTCCCCTGCTCTGCTAGGTATCTCAAGAGCCTCACCCTTGGAAGTTTCCTTTCCTGGTGTTCCATGTCACATTGCTGTTCACTGTCATCTGCCAATGGCAAGCACTGGCCAGGGATTGGCAAGTAGGAGAACCAGAAGGGTCAGGCTATTTCTTGCCTTCCCACTCTGTCCCAGGAAGCATTTATTTCTTTCTTTCTTCCTTCCTCCCTCCCTCCCTCCCTCCCTCCCTCCCTCCTTTCTTTCTTCCTTCCTTCCTTTCTTTCTTTCTTCTTTCTTTCTTTCTTTCCTTTTCTTTTTCTTTCTTTCTTTCTTTCTTTCTTTCTTTCTTTCTTTCTTTCTTTCTTTCTTTCTTTCTTTCTTTCTTTCTTTCTTTCTTTCTTTCTTTCCTTTCCTTTTTCCTTTCCTTTTTCCTTTCCTTTCCTTTCCTTTCCTTTCCTTTCCTTTCCTTTCCTTTCCTTTCCTTTCCTTTCCTTTCCTTTCCTTTTTCCTTTCCTTTCCTTTCCTTCTTTTCCTTTCCTCTGCTTCCTCCTTTTTCCTTCTTAAAGATTTTATTTATTTACTTGTCAGGGAGAGAGAATGAGCACAGGCAGGGGGAGACATGGCAGAGAGAGAAGCAGGTTCCCCGCTGAGCAAGGAGTCCGATGAGGGACTCAAACCCAGGACCCCGGGACCATGACGCAAGCTGAAGGCAGATGCCCAACCAACTGAGCCACCCAGGCGCCACTTAGGAGGCATTTCCGTAGAGGCTACGAGCCAGAGGAATTCACCTAATTCTAGTTCTGTTGGATAATCTGGCCCCTGGCCCCTAGTCTCCCCATACCCTCTCTGCCCTTGCAGCTCATAGGGGTAGAAGCTTCCCGCAGTTGCTAATTTTCTGGGTTGTATTACCTCCCCTTGTGTGACATCTCAGCATTTTCTTTATGGTTCAACCAAGGCCTTGCATCATATTTCTCACACTTTTCATTAGGATGTTCTGGGGGTTTTTTGTTTTTGTTTTTTCCTGTTCTGACTACCTGAAATGTTTTCTGATATATTTGTCATTAACTAAATGAATATTAACTGAGTAGTCAAGTTAATGGAATAGAGTGCTTGTTTGAATATGTGGTATTCAACAGAATAATGTGAAAAAATTAGGGGCATACGTTTATGATACAATGAAACAATTCACTGACAAAACTATGTAATTCTTATTTCGATGGACATAATTTCAAGTATAGAAATAAAGGATAAATTGTACTTCAACATAGCACTATTTCAGGGTGTCCCGGTGGCTCAGTTGGTTGAGCTTCAGACTCTTGATTTTGGCTCAGATCATGATCTCCGGGTGGTGGGATAGGCCTGCCTTAGGCTCCCCACTCAGCGTGGAGGCTGCTTGTCCCTCTCCCTCCCCCTCTGCCTCTCTGTCTCTCAGATACATAAATGAATAAAATCTTTAAAAAATAAATAAGTAATATAGCACTCTAGCCATTTCACTTTTGACAAATGCACGTTTTACTATGGTCTTCAAATCTACATATTCACATATACTTGCTTGTTGCAGTTCTGTAAAGGAAATAGATTTCATGATCTAAATCATTAGGGATCAAAAAACTCTTATTCAATGGTAGTTCTATGTAATAATTTAATTAATGAAAGTGTTCAACGGTGTTTTATATAGTTCTGTTTTGGCAGAGTCTGGTAAGCTAGGAAATGCACACATTTGTGAGCATAGAAAAAGGTCTGCATGCTCTCAGGCTGAATATGTATTACAGAACATGGTTCACTAGGGAAACACTGCATTCTAGTTCTGCTATGTTTGGAAGGATGCATCTCTTCATTTATATCCAATAGGGAAATAAAAGCTCACTCTTCTACACAATGAGGTAATGAACAGTATAAATAGTTCATATAACTTCTAGTTATGCATCATCTACCCAATAACCATCCACATAATATATGAAAAAGTGATATTACAGTTTTTGAAATAAATGTTTATATGGAGGCAATTATTTTCTGCTTTTATGTATTACATGAGGTTTTAATGCCTTCATATCTCAAATTTGCTTATTTTAATATTCAGTAATAATGCCCTACTTTGATTTCAACTTACACAAATTTTCTTTCTGAATCTCTATTATGTAGAGATAATACATATTATGTATTATGAACACTTTCTATTTATCAGGCACCCAGATTTGGATTAAGATATGGATGAGCTGGGCATTTTCATAGGGAAAGAATCTACACTGTAGATGTTTTCTACAATATCACTGGATGCTAAATTTATCAGTGAACCTGTAACTTGTTGGAGAAAACTTTATTTTCTTAGAACCTTTCTCAGGAAGTATGCAGTGCATAGGTAGAAGAAATAATTTTATGAGCTCTCAGATCAGAGATGGAAGGTGAGATCCCAAGCATTATAATCAAGTAACAACAGATGCACATTAAACTATATTAATAGGAGAGAAAGTATGGTAACCTCAAATCTTTTTCTGAGGTAGGTAGGTATGAAAGCTTGAACTGAGCACTGAATTAGCTTTTGCCACTTGTATAAGCTCAAAGATGCCAGCAGTGATCTTTCTTTTACCGTCTCTCTTCTCTACAACCTTCTCCTTACGTTCTAAATATTGAGCAAATATTTAAAGAACATTAATTCTCAGGGGCATAAATTATTAGCAAAGCAGACCCATGGATATTAGTATGCCCTTATAGTTATTATAGTAAATGCTTTAAGATACATTATTCTATGTAATATATATAAAAACCTTAAGAATTCATTATTAGTATTCCAGTTTGCACATGAATGTACATGAGCTTTAAAAACTGAAAGCATATTTCCAGGATCGGTAAGTTCAGAGCTATAAGACAAACCAAGCTTTGTCCCATCTTAGATTTTACGTTTACTGAATAAATATTTAACACTTACTGACTATTATTTATCAATTAAGTGCAACACATATGTGAAACATAATATAAAATATTGCTCATCTCTTTACAAGTGCAATTTTTTTTTTAAGTAGCAAACTATTATTTCTGGATTTGGCTATGGTTCCTCCTTTACCACTCTTGACTTCTTCCTATCTACATGATCCCATATAATAAACAGTTGGATAATTTTCATTATCTATGCATTAAAGTACATTTTGCTTTAAACATCAGTAGAATAATATGTTTCTCCCTGATAAAATCATAGATCACTCATCTATTTTTGGTTTTTTTTTTTTTTGTTTGTTTGTTTGTTTGTTTGGTAATGGGAGATGAACAAAAAATTGCTTAGAACTACCAAATCATGGTAATGTATATATACCGTGATAACTCAAGTAAGTGCTGGAATTTTGCCTTTTAAAAAAGATCCCTGGGGTGCCTGGGTGCTTCAGTCTGTTAAGCATCTGTGATTGGCTCAGTTCATGATCTCAGGGTCCTGGGATCAAGTCCCGCATCAGTCTCCCTGCTCAGCAGGGAAACTGCTTCTCCCTCTACCCCTCCCCTCTGCTTGTGATCTCTCGCTCTCTAAGATAAATTCTCTCTCTCTAAGATAAATAAATAAAATCTTAAAAAAAAAATCCCTGGAAAGGTTGTAAACTCAGCAAATCTCACTCACATTTCAGAGATAAAAGAAATAATTGGCAACCTATGTCAAGTACCCAAGTTTCTCCTTTAAAAGAAATTACCTGTTCACGGAGCCACTTCTAATCAGGAGGGGGCCATTCTGGCTTACAGGACAGATGCAGTAAAGGAATAAATGCCCTGTTGGTGGAATAAGGAAGTTATTGCATTTCTTCATTACTAGACCAGAGCTACCAAAGCAAAGGCAGTAAGAGAATGAAACTGATTATGGACCATGTTTCCCATGTGGAATTAGGGATTAGATAACTGTGTGTTTTATTTTGTCACAATAATTAAAACCACTCTACTCATATTTTCATTTTTTAATTGTTTTATTGTTATGTTAATCACCATATATTACATCATTAGTTTTTGATGTAGTGTTCCATGATTCCTTGTTTGTGCATAACACCCAGTGCTCCATGCAGAATGTGCCCTCTTTAATACTCATCACCAGGCTAACCCATCCCCCTACCCTCCTCCCCTCTAGAACCCTCAGTTTGTTTTTCAGAGTCCATCGTCTCTCATGGTTCGTCTCCCCCTCTGACTTACTCCCCTTCATTCTTCCCCTTCTGCTATCTTCTTCTTTTTCTTTTTTCTTGACATATGTTGCATTATTTGTTTCAGAAGTACAGATCTGTGATTCAACAGTCTTGCACAATTCACAGCGCTCACCATAGCACATACCCTCCCCAATGTCTATCACCCAGCCACCCCATCCCTCCCACCCCCGACCACTCCAGCAACACTCAGTTTGTTTCCTGAGATTGAGAATTCCTCATATCAGTGAGGTCATATGATACATGTCTTTCTCTGATTGACTTATTTCACTCAGCATAACACCCTCCAGTTCCATCCACGTCGTTGCAAATGGCAAGATCTCATTCCTTTTGATGGCTGCATAATATTCCATTGTGTATATATACCACATCTTCTTTATCCATTCTTCTGTCGATGGACATCTTGGCTCTTTCCACAGTTTGGCTATTGTGGACATTGTTGCTATAAACATTGGGGTGCACATACCCCCTTCGGGTCCCTACATTTGTATCTTTGTGGTAAATACCCAGTAGTGCAATTGCTGGATCGTATGGTAGCTCTATTTTCAACTGTTTGAGGAACCTCCATACTGTTTTCCAGAGTGGCTGCACCAGCTTGCATTCCCACCAACAGTGTAGGAGGGTTCCCCTTTCTCCACATCCCCGCCAACATCTGTTGTTTCCTGAGTTGTTAATTTTCCCCATTCTGACTGGTGTGAGGTGGTATCTCCTTGAGGTTTTGATTTGGATTTCCCTGATGCCGAGCGATGTTGAGCACTTTTTCATATGTCTGTTGGCCATTTGGATGTCTTCTTTGGAAAAATGTCTGTTCATGTCTTCTGCCCATTTCTTGATTGGATTATTTGTTCTTTGGGTGTTGAGTTGGGTAAGTTCTTTATAAATTTTGGATAGTAGCCCTTTATCTGATATGTCATTTGCAAATATTTTCTCCCATTTGGTCAGTTGTCTTTTGGTTTTGTGGACTGTTTCTTCGGCTGTGCAAAAGCTTTTTATCTTGATGAAGTCCCAATAGTTCATTTTTGCCGTTGCTTCCCTTGCCTTTGGTGATATTTCTAGGAAGAAGTTACTGCGGCTGAGGTCAAAGAGGTTGCTACCTGTGTTCTCCTTTAGGATTTTGAGGGACTCCTGTCTCACATCTAGGTCTTTCAACCATTTGGAGTCTATTTTTGTGTGTGGAGTAAGGAAATGTTCCAGTTTCATTCTTCTGCATGTGGCTGTCCAATTTTCCCAACACCATTTGTTGAAGAGACTGTCTTTTTTCCATTGGACATTCTTTCCTGCTTTGTCAAAGATTAGTTGACCATAGAGTTGAGGGTCCATTTCTGGGCTCTCGATTCTGTTCCATTGATCTATGTGTTTGTTTTTGTGCCAGTACCATACTGTCTTGATGATGACAGCTATGTAATAGAGCTGGAAGTCCGGAATTGTGATGCCACCAGCTTTGCTTTTCTTTTTCAACATTCCTCTGGCTATTCGGGGTCTCTTCTGGTTCCATACAAATTTTAGGAGAATTTGTTCCATTTCTTTGAAAAAAGTGGATGGTATTTTGATGGGGATTGCACTGAATGTGTAGATTGCTCTAGATAGCATTGACATCTTCACAATGTTGGTTCTCCCAATCCATGAGCATGGAACGTTTTTCCATTTCTTTGTGTCTTCTTCAATTTCTTTCATGAGTATTTTATAGTTTTCTGAGTACAGATCCTTTGCCTCTTTGGTTAAATTTATTCCTAGGTATCTTATGGTTTTGGGTGCAATTGTAAATGGGATCAAATCCTTGATTTGTCTCTCTTCTGTCTTGTTGTTGGTGTATAGGAATGCCACTGATTTCTGTGCATTGATTTTATATCCTGCTACTTTACTGAATTCCTGTATGAGTTCTAGCAGTTTTGGAGTAGAGTCCTTTGTATTTTCCACATACAGTATCATATCATCTGCAAAGAGTGAGAGTTTGACTTCCTCTTTGCCGATTTTGATACCTTTGATTTCTTTCTGTTGTCTGATTGCTGTGGCTAGGACTTCTAATACTATGTTGAATAGCAGTGGTGATAGTGGACATTCCTGCTGTGTTCCTGACCTTAGGGGAAAAGCTCTCAGCTTTTCCCCATTGAGAATGATATTGGCTGTAGGTTTTTCATAGATGGCTTTTAGGATATTGAGATATGTACCCTCTATCCCTATACTCTGAAGAGTTTTAATCAAAAAAGGATGCTTCACTTTGTCAAATGCTTTCTCTGCAACTATTGAGAGGATCACATGATTCTTGTTCTTTCTTTTGTTAATGTATTGTATCATGTTGATTGATTTGCCGATGTTGAACCATCCTTGCAGCCCAGGGATAAATCCCACTTGGTCGTGGTGAATAATCCTTTTTATGTACTGTTGGATCCTATTGGCTAGTATTTTGGTGAGAATTTTTTCATCCATGTTCATCAAGGATATTGGTCTGTAAGTCTCCTTTTTGTTGGGGTCTTTGTCTGGTTTTGGAATCAAGGTAATGGTGGCCTCATAAAATGAGTTTGGAAGTTTTCCTTCCATTTCTACTTTTTGGAACAGTTTCAGGAGAACAGGTATTAATTCTTCTTTGAATGTTTGGTAGAATTCCCCTGGGAAGCCATCTGGCCCTAGGATTTTGTTTCTTGGGAGATTTTTGATGACTGCTTCAATTTCCTTAGTGGTTATAGGTCTGTTCAGGTTTTCTATTTCTTCCTGGTTCAATTTTGGTAGTTGATACATCTCTAGGAATGCATCCATTTCTTCCAGGTTATGTAATTTGCTGGCATAGAGTTGCTCATAATATGTTCTTATAATTGTTTGTATTTCTTTGTTTTTGGTTGTGATCTCTCCTCTTTCATTCATGATTTTTTTGATTTGGGTCCTTTCTCTTTTCTTTTTGATGAGTCTGACCAGGGGTTTATAAATATTGTTAATTCTTTCAAAGAACCAGCTCCTAGTTTCGTTGATCTGTTCTACTGTTCTTCTGGTTTCTAGTTCATTAATTTCTGCTCTGATCTTTATTTTTTATCTTCTCCTGCTGGGTTTAGGCTTTATTTGCTGTTCTTTCTCCAGCTCCTTTAGGTGTAGGGTTAGGTTGTGTATTTGAGACCTTTCCTGTTTCTTGAAAAAGGCTTGTATTGCTATATACTTTCCTCTCAGGACTGCCTTTGCTGTATCCCAAAGATTTTGAACAGTTGTGTTTTCATTTTCATTGGTTTCCATGAATTTTTTTAATTCTTCTTTAATTTCCTGGTTGACCCATTCATTCTTTAGTAGGATGCTCTTTAGCCTCCATGTATTGGAGTTCTTTCCGACTTTCCTCTTGTGATTGAGTTCGAGTTTCAAAGCATTGTTGTCTGAAAATATGCCGGGAATAATCCCAATCTTTTGGTACCAGTTGAGACCTGATTTGTGACCTAGGATGTGATCAATTCTGGAGAATGTTCCATGGGCACTAGAGAAGAATGTGTATTCCATTACTTTGGGATGGAATGTTCTGAATATGTCTGTGAAGTCCGTTTGGTCCAGTGTGTCATTTAAAGTCTTTATTTCCTTGTTGATCTTTTGCTTAGATGATCTGTCCATTTAAGTGAGGGGGGATGTTAAAGTCCCCCACTATTATTGTATTGTTGTCAATGTGTTTCTTCGCTTTTTTTATTAATTGCCTTATATAATTGGCTGCTCCCATGTTAGGGGCATAGATATTTACAATTGCTAGATCTTCTTGTTGGATAGACCCTTTAAGTAGGATATAGTGTCCTTCTTCATCTCTTATTACTGCCTTTGTTTTAAAATCTAATTTGTCTGATATAAGGATTGCCACCTCAGCTTTCTTTTGGTGTCCATTAGCATGGTAAATGGTTTTCCACCCCCTCACTTTCAATCTGGGGGTGTCTTTGGGTCTAAAATGAGTCTCTTGCCAACAGCATATTGATGGGTCTTGTTTTTTAATCCAATATGATAGCCTGTGTCTTTTGATTGGGGCATTTAGCCCATTTACATGCAGGGTAACTATTGAAAGGTATGAATTTAGTGCCATTGTATTGCCTGTAAGGTGACTGTTACTGTATATTGTCATTGTTCCTTTCTGATCTATGCTGCTTTTAGGCTCTCTCTTTGCTTAGAGGACCCCTTTCAATATCTCTTGTAGGGCTGGTTTTGTGTTTGAAAATTCCTTTAGTTTTTGTTTGTCCTGGAAGATTTTTATCTCCTCTTCAATTTTCAATGACAGCCTAGCTGGATATAGTATTCTTGGCTGTATATTTTTCTCGTTTAGTGCTCTGAAGATATCTTGCCAGTCCTTTCTGGCCTGCCAGGTCTCTGTGGATAGGTCTGTTGCCAATCTAATATTTCTACCATTGTAGGTTACATATCTCTTCTCCCGAGCTGCTTTCAGGATTTTCTCTTTGTCTCTGAGTCTCGTAACTTGTACTATTAGATGTCGGGGTGTTGACCTATTATTATTAATTTTGAGAGGGGTTCTCTGTGCCTCCTGGATTTTGATGCCTGTTTCCTTGCTCACATTAGGGAAGTTCTCTGCTATTATTTGCTTCAATATACCTTCTGCCCCTCTCTCTCTTTCTTCTTCTTCTGGGATCCCAATTATTCTAATGTTGTTTCGTCTTATCGTATCGCTTATCTCTCGAATTCTGCCCTCGTGATCCTGTAGTTTTTTATCTCTCTTTTTCTCAGCCTCTTTATTTTCCATCATTTGGTCTTCTATATTGCTGATTCTTTCTTCTGCCTCATTTATCCTAGCAGTTTGTGCCCCCATTTTTGATTGCACCTCATCAATAGCCTTTTTGATTTTGACTTGGTTAGATTTTAGTTCTTTTATTTCTCCAGAAAGGGTTTCTCTAATAACTTCCACGCTTTTTTCAAGCCCAGCTAGTATCTTTAAAGTCATGATTCTGAACTCTAGGTCCGACGTCATACTAATGTCCGTATTGAGTAGGTCCCTGTCTGACGGTACTACCTCTTGTTCTTTTTGCTGAGGTGATTTTTTCGTCTTGTCATTTTGTCCAGAGGAGAATAGATGAATGAGAGAACAAAATGCTAACAGGTTAACAATGTCCCCAGCAAATACACTGTATACAAATCAGAAAAGACCTGAAACCAGGGGAAAAGAAAGGGAGGGAAAGAAAAGGAAAGAGAAAAAAAAGATAAAAACAAAAACAGAACAATACAAAAAAAGCAGAATATTATCAAATATGATCAGGCTAGTGCATAGATCAGTGCCACACACTAGGTTTTGGGCGTATTTTGGTCTGTTAGGAAAAAGGGCCTCCTAAAATTTTAAAGGAAGAAAGACATATATGTACAAAATAAGGGTTGATACAATGAAGGGATGGAAGATGACTGTAAAGATGAAAATTATAAAAGATTTTATAAAAGGAATTGATAAGATAAGTTGTTTTAAAAAAGAAAGAAGATTTAAAAAAAAAAAGGGAGAGAATGTGATCAGGCAAGAGACTAGAACAAAGCCATACACTAGTGATTTAGGGTATATTTTGATCTGTTAGAAGAAACTGTATCTCAAAATTTTAAAGAGAGAACAACTTATATATATATGCCAAAAATAAGTGTAAGTACTATGAAGGGATAAAATATGACTCTAAAAATGAAAAATAAAAATTTTTTTTTTTAAAAAAGGGATTGATAAGATGTTGGTTGAAAAAGGGAAAAAGAAAAATTAAAAAAAAACAGTTAAAAAAATTAACTTTGATTAACTAATGAATCATGGTAAAAAAAAGCCATGAATTCTATGTGCAGTATTTCCCTAGCGCTGGAGTTCTCCCGTTCTCCTTGATCGGTAAACTTGGTCTTGGCTTGCTGGCGGTTCTTGCTGATCTTCTGGGGGAGGGGCCTGTTGCCATGGTTCCCAAATGTCTTTGCTGGAGGCTGAATTGCCCCACCCTTGTCGGTCTGGGCTAAGCAAGCTGCTCGGGTTTGCTCTCAGGACCTTTTGTTCCCTGCAAGCTTTCGGTACAGCTTTGGAGGACCAGGGTGAAAATGGTGGCCTCCCAATCTCCACCCGGAGGAGCTGAGAACTTGGGGCCCCGCTCCTCAGTGCGCCCCCAGAGAAAAGCAGTCACTCCCGTCTCCCTGGTCTCCGGCCGCACTCCGTGCTCACCCGGCCTGTGACCGAGCGTTTGTATCTCTGGCACCCAACCCCGTGTGGAGTCTCCAAACCCAGCAGATCCCTGCGGTGCGCTCCTGTGCCGCTCCCCCCCGGGGGGGAAGGGGAGTCTCCCTGGATCTGCCGCTTGTTGGTTCCCTGCTGGAGGAGCAGTGGCCCAACTGGGCCGCGGATCATAGTTTATGGCAACCCCAAGCTGAGAGCCCGCGCCTCGGCTCCGTCTCTGCAGCCAGCTTCCCCTCTCCAATACCTGGGAGCTCTGCTGCACTCAGGCACCCCCGGTCTTTCTGTGACCCCGAGGGTCTTGAGACCACACTATCCCGGGAGGATTCCACCCCCCACTTAGCCACTGCAGCGACGTCCCTCAGCGGAGCCGACTTCTAAATGTTCCGATTTTGTGCTCCGCGGCTCTAGCACTTGCCAGATGCGGCCGATGGAGGCCCCCTCCCCCGCCGTCTCTCCTCCCGAATATCGCCTCGGATTCACTTCTCTGCACATCCTACCTTCCAGTAAGTGGTTGCTTCTCTGTTCAGAGAGTTGTTGCTACTCTCCTCTTTGATCTCCTGTTGAGTTCGTAGGTGTTCAGAATGGTTTGATCCCTATTCAGCTGAATTCCTGAGACCAGAGGAAATCTAGGTCTCCTACTCCTCCTCCATCTTGCTCCCTCATATTTTTATTTTGTTTCAGACTTAAGTTTTGTCTTTTCTTTTTCCCTTTCAAAATGTAGGCCTTCCTAGGTATATTTTAGAAAAAAAATTCTACCTTGAAACTAAATTGTTAACATCCTAAGATTTAGACATCAGTGGGAAAATGGTGATATAGAGACTAATACATGTGAGTAGAGGAGGCTTCTGGGATTGTTGTTAAAAAGAAAGTAGAGTTAGACAAGTTTATCCTGGTTCAGAAAAATGCCTGGCTTTCAGAAATCAAACATCTGTGGATTTTTCCTGATGTCTATTCTTAAGGAGTGAGTACTTTGAGTAAAACATTACAGATTTAAGACATTAGCAGTTTTAGTAGTAGATAATGATTAATTCTAAGTTTGACAGATTTTTATAATGGGGAAACACATAAGTTATATTTCTTTCTTAAATTCAGCTTTTATATGGATATCACATAACATGATAAAATATATACCATTAATCTTAAACTATAGTTGTAGTGAAATCTACCAATTGCCTCTAAAATAATGAATAATCATGCAAAAGGGAGGGAATTTAGTTCCTCCAACAGGAAGATACATTCTCTAATGAATACCATTTTAATGCTTTGATACAGAAATTCTATTTGAACCAGATTTTCAGCGACAGAAGAAGCCCAAATGATAACTTTTCCAGCTACATTGTTCATTCTCTAGTCCACACGTACTCCTACTTCTTGTCTACGGAGGTCCGATTCTTTCTGGAACATCGTGATTCTCACCTAGACAAGCATGTTCCTGGGGAGGGCCAACTGAAATTATTTCATGTTACATCAGTGGTTCCAAGGTCTGCCTGTCTATCTATCATCTATCTATCTATCTATCTATCTATCTATCTATCTATCTATCATCTATCTATCTATCTATCATCTATTTATCAATCTTCTATCATCTCCGTCTATCTATCACACACTCAGTAAAAAACAAAGCAAAATAAATTTGGATAAGAGTTTTTCAAGAAATTTAGCTTATCTGGTTTTGCTCCCTCTTGCAATACAATCTTAATTCTCATCCAAACATTTATCTACCAATCTATTGATCTATCCATCTATTGACCTCTATCTAACATCTTATTGAAGAACTAACGATAATTTTAAAAATTTTTTGCCATCATCAACATTGAGCACAATTTGGATTTGTCTGTTACTGCTCTATCACTGCTCTTCTGAGTCTCTTTTTTGGGGGGCAGTGTGGGGGAGTGGGGCCAGAATGGTACAAGGGCTCATGAAGAAGATCACCATTAATGTATCTTGTATTTGCATACTGTACTCTCTCAAAAAATTTCTTTTAAATAGTGAATTATGATCTCTAGGTTTCTATAGAAACTTCCTCCTTCCAATTGCTTAGAAAATGTTTGTTTCCTTTAGTTAACATTGGTATGCTTCCTTTTTTTTTTTTTTCTTTTTACCTGAATGCCCTTTGTCATATATCACTTAAGGATCAGTGTAGTACTTGGCCCTCTTTGTATTATGACAATGAAATCAGGGAGGAAAATGACATAACTAATATTCAGCCACTTTGGTTACTGAGTCACCTAACCAAAAGACATAAAATCTGTTGTTCAGACTTATTATATATATGTAATATATTTACAGGAAATGCCATATTAATCATTATGCATTTTCTTTCTTTCTTTCTTTCTTTCTTCTTTCTTTCTTTCTCTCTTTCAATTTTTTTTTTTTTGGAAACAAGAAATGGGATTTTATGTCATGATTATCCACATTAATTCCACACCTGGGCATTAATGAGTTTAAGCTATTTCCATGAGTCACGTTCCCTCATTAAAGAGAAAGATGTATAAAATCAAAAGACATCTTTTTAGTGACTTATGTAGTATCACACTGCAGGGGTAGAGGAAATTATATTGAATTTCTATTATGTACCACAAATTGTAAAGAATCTTATGAATTTTTATTATATTTAATTGTATCACTACCTGTAAGACAGGCAATATCTTTTTAAAAAGATCTTTTATTTATTTATTTTAGAGAGAGATAGCATGTGAGTGTGGGGAGGAGCAGAGGAAGAGAAAAATCCTGAAGCAGACTCCCCCCTGAGCACAGAGCCCAACCCAGGGCTAGATCCCAGGACCTTGAGATCATGACCTGAGTGAAAATCAAGAGTTGGCCTCTTAATGGACTGAGCTACCCAAGTGCCCACTAAGACCGGCAATATCTTAGTAAGTAAGGTAAACTCAGTAACTAAACTCAGAAACTAAGTAACTAAACTCAGAGTCACAAAGAAAAAAAAAAAGTGGATAGTGTTGAGTTAGCAGCTCAGGTATACTTGAACATAAAAATCATATTTCTTCAACTGAATCAATTTTAGAATTCTAAAATTGTTGTAAGGAGTTTTAAAAAGTTTGGGGGCATTATTGAAATAAATGCATTGTTTGAAAGACAGTAGAGTGACTTATAAAAAATGATGAAATATATATATGTTAAAAGTCATATTATTTTCTATTGCTCATTTTTCTTGCTAAACTTGACAAACCTCAAAGTAGAAAAAATGGATGCTAATCTCTATGGAAAAAATTAAAAGAGTAAATAAAGATCTATTTTTTTAAAAGTTACTTTTGATAGATGGATTCAGAACTCAAGAAAACATAAATGAAAAAAACATAAATAAATTGTTAAAAAATAGAACCCTGTGGTCTTTCAAATGGACAATACACAAACATCAGGAATGTTTATCCCAATAGGATAGATGTGCTTCAAAAAGAAAAAATATTTTAACATAATTGATAACATCATCAAATTATGGAAAAAAAGTCTTATGATATTAACAATAGAGTGAAGTCATTTAATAAAATATAGCAATATAGCAGTCCTCCTAGTAAAACACTAAGTAAGATAGAAATAAAGCCACTTAAATATAATGAATGTAATTTTCCCAAATCTGCAGTTCATATTATCTTAAACTTTAGAAATATTTAAGGAAGGAGAGATGGATGCCTGGAATTAATATTTATTATGCAATATTAATGTGAGTTTTTTATAAATAGAATAAGAAAAATGAAATAATGGACATACTTAGCATTGAATGGTGAAATAAACCATGTTTTAGTTGCTATGGCACAACTGTAAATCTAGAAAATTTAAGAAACTATAAAATTATAGCTATATCAAGATAATATAATAAAAACCAGTATAAAGTGAGTTATAGTACAAAAATCAATAGCTCTGTTATAATTTAATAATAGGAACATAAAAAGTGGTAAAAATTCTCTTGACAATTGAACAAAAATCTATAATTTGTACAAATTAATTTAAAAATCACTTTTTTTTTTTTTTTACTAAGAGACTCCTACAGTCTTAGTGAAAGAAACAGTAACTGAACAAATAGAACTGAATAGGGTTCACTTTAATTTTATTTGAAAGAGTAAATACTGTTTGCTACTTTGAAAAATGGATTCAGATTATAATAAGCTTGTGAGTTTGATAGGGGAAATTGAAGGAATACCATTTATAAATAAGGTTTACATCTTTGACCATGAGTGAGATTGGCCAGAACTCTTCCTTTCCTAAAGTGTCCTATAATATTCTCTATAATCTTGATTCAGTGTAGGTTACTACAGTTAGGTTATATCAACTTTTTACTGTCATATATTTGAACATAATATTTTTTTACTTACTTTATAAATTTTGTTGTCCTGTGATTATGTCTGTTTTCAGTCCTAATATTACTGCTAAATTTTTTCTCTTTTCTTATCAGTTCTATAATCATTTCCTTCAGGTCTTTGTGTTGTTCTTTATTTTCTATTTATCTATTTTCTATAATCTATGTGATTAATGATCACAAATTAAAAACGGTGTGCATGGAGGGAGAGTGTGGTAGGCAAACCAGTATTTGGTACTGTTTCAAATCTTCTGTTTCCATTTCAATTATTTCTATTCTTAGCTATATTATTTGATTCCTTTTGTTGTCCTTCAGCATATTTTGATGTCCTAATTTTAAAGTTATGTGTTTTGCTTATTAGCATTAGACTTTATTTAATTTAAATCTAAATACTTATGAAAAAATATTTCATAAATTTTGATGTGCAGCATTATGGATATATTTATGTTTAGCAACTAGCAAATATGTTTAGCAACATATTCAGAAACATATTAGGAGTTAAATGGATATCTGTATGAACAAGACCCAGGAAATATAATAAAAATGGATTCAGATAAGCTTGTGAGTTTGATAGGGGAAATTGAAGGACTACCATTTATGAATAAGGTAATATAAGCATGGATTCCACTGCATTATTCTAAAACTGTTGACATTAAATCAATATATAAAAGCTAATGCTGACTGACAGTTATATAGAAAAAAAGTCTTAATTATTCTGCTATACAACCAAACATCTAGATGAATATCCTAAAAGGACTCAAAATAAACATTTTCAGTTGTCAAAAAGTAATCAAAACATATTCAAATAAATTAATTCCTTAGTTTCAGAATGAAAATTAACATGAAAACCACCCTGTAGATCGGATAAAATCAGTTTTTCTGACAACATATCCAAGCACATTTTCAATGTGCTACTTACCAGCTAAGGCTAAAAATATCAGAAATTAATGAAAATTAATCCAAAAACATGTCGCTCAAATAGCAAGTTTCTCATCAGGATTGGATCGTCAAGCATTTGTTTCTTTAAGAAGCAAAATGCAGTATCGTGTAATTCAGATCTGAGTTCCTTCTTGAATGACTCTATAACTGAAACACTTTGTCATTCCACAATCCATTATTTTTCAATATTAAATATTTGGTTTTAATCAAACAATAAGTTTTGATGGATATGTTGCTTATATTTTAAAAATATTTATTTAAAAATTCTGTGTTATCTGGCAGATTATTAAGTCTTTTCCGACATTGTTTGCTAACACTGCTCAGGTGAAAAAATTTAATTTGAGCAATTGGGTTCTTTTAAAAATTTGGTCTTCATGTACAATTTGTTGATAGTACTCTAATTAGTATTAGGAAACATATTTCAAAGTTTAAAGGTATCCGCATGGTGTTTACCTGATGCCTTATTTGATGTACGAAACAAATGTTTCTTAGAATATTATAAAGGGGGCTAGAATATTTTTCAGATTACATCTTGAAGGATTAATGATCACAAATTAAAAACGGTAGAGCAAAAGTTGTGTGTGTGTGTGTGTGTGTGTGTGTGTGTGTGTTAGAGTGTACATTAAGATAGAGAATAAAAATGAGAGGTTACTTTTAAGGGCAGATTATGAGGAGTTGTTCAATAGGTAATGGCTAGATTATAGGTACTAGGGAAGAAGTTGAGGTTAACAAATAAATTTCAGAACTGTCAATTCAAAGGGATGGGATAGAATAATGTATATTATTGATGAACTTACATATAGAAAACTAGAGAGCGTATCTATCGCTTACCTATTGCTATATAACAAATTACCAGAAACCAGCAGCTTATAACAATATGCATTTATTATCTCACAGTTTTTGTGTGAAAGGAGTACAATATGATTTATGTGAATATTCACCTTCAGGATTTCTTAAAAGTTTGCAATCAAGGTGTTGGTTGGGCCTGTGGTTTTACCTCAAATCTCTACTGAGGAGGGATCCACTTCCAAGCTGATGCACTTGCTGGAATTTGGTGTTTTGTTGGTTGTTGAACTGAGGACCTCTGTTTTTACTGGTTGTTGGCTGGAGGCTGCCCTTAGTTCCTTAACACCTTGAACTTCATTTGGCAATTCACAATCCAGCATTGCATTTCATTAAAGCCACTGAGGGACAGAGCCAATAGTGAGTGTTCAGGAAACACATAAGTTAAAATACTTCATAACACAAACATGAAAGTGATGCCCCCCAACCCTTTGCTGTAGTTTATAGGTTAGAAGTAAGTCACAAGCCCCATGAATAGTTTAGGGGAGAAGATTACACTAAAGTGGGACTATTTGGATATAGAAATCACTGGGGGCCATTTGAAAGCCAATGTATTTCACCCTTGCTGATTCAAACAGAACTGATTTAAGTCAATTAGATGTTATGATACACAGAATTATTATAATCCCAGAAGGGACAGGCTCCAAATTAAGCTTTCAGAATTCCCAAAACAAACACACAAACAAAAACCCATCTAGTCCACCATGGGATCTCCTGCATCTGCCATGACCAGGAAGCTGCAACCACAAGGGTGGGCACGCAGATCCTTGTTAGGATTCACAGCAGCAAAAAGAATACCTGCACCCTAACACTCAACACCTTTTAAAATAAGATCTGGTCAATGTAACCTGCTTTAAAGGTGTGCACTAACAAACACAAATATCGCCAGCACCTTCATTCCAGTGGAAAAAGCAAATGAAACACAGCCTCCATTACTAATCTATGCTCATTTTCACTTTCCAAATCTGAAGCACAAATATGTGCTTGGCAGGAGTAATGTTACATGCAGTTTTGAGAGATTCTGGAAAATATTATATGTAGCCTTCTAAATAAATTTAATTAGAACATACTATAGGAGTTTTGGAGAGAGTTGAATAAGGTAATCTTCATTGCCATATTCCTCCCCCGCCATTGGCCACCCAGAGCCCCAACCATACAATTTCTTTTCTAGTTAAATTTCCAACCTATAATAAAACGATAGCTATATTCTTCTACCTCACTGTATTTCCTATAACAAATGTAATTATACTTCCTACACTAAAGGAGTGCTTTTCTCCTTCTCTAAATGGGAGAATTAGTCATTGAAACCATTTTGAGTAATGTTTATCTCCCCTCTATCTCAGTTTAACTAATACCCTGGAACTAAAGAATGGAATATTAAGTCATATATTATACTACCAAGATGTCTCATGTAAAATTGCAGAGGAAAATTTTTATTATATGTGTTCTAAAGTTAGCCAACTAGATAGGTAACACAACATGGGATGAAAAGAATATAGGTAAATTCTACCCGTAGCAATTTGATAGCTCTAATTTATTCAACGTGTCATGAAATGTGATGTATTTGGTAGTTGTAATACTTTTATTTTTTTATTTCATGATTTCCTGTCCTCTGTCAACTCCTTAGCCTGTTAGTATCCTTTTACTGATGATAAACCCAAAATATATTTGAAAAATTAGAATATTTTCAGGTCCTACTTGCATGAGATTCATGTAATCATCTATTACATTTTCCTTGACCATGCTGGCATTATGAAGCTCCTCAGAAAATCGGGGTTTCAGAAATGTCTCCATGACAATATAGCACAATATCAATTCTATTTTTCATTGACAACCAGAGGAATCTACAACATGTCTCCTTTAGTAAATTGCATTTTCCACAACCCAGAGATTGCTATGGAATATAGGAATAGTCATAACAGCTGAGCAACAATCCATATGTATAAAATGTATGCCTGCTGTCATAATTCTCACTACCCACAATGCTAAGAACTGATCTGTCACAGCTTTCACAAGTAAACCAAATCTCAGAAAGAAGTGGAATCATAGAAAGAAGCAAAATCATAGTCTCTACTCACACATATATGTATACTTGGTGTAATTTTAAGGAAACCAAGGAATAAAAGAGACTGCAAAATGTAATCCTTAGCCTTTCATCCACTAAGCATGGTGTAGACACACTATAGAGAGTTGGAATAAAGTTGAACAAGTCTTGAGGGTTAAGAGAAGAAACAAAGTCTTATTTTTGTGAGTATAAAAAACAAAATTCCTGAAGTAGTTCAAATGATAAGATTCTAACTAGAAAATATGGAAAACATAATGTAGCAGAAACTTTTAATTTTCTGTCAGTATCTGTTGACCCTTCTTTATCTTATAACTGTGAGTTTTAGATGGTTCCATGGCCACCATTATAGACACTATATTTTCCAGCTTTCGTTCAAGACAAACGTGGCAATGTTACTACCTTTTGGTCAATGGTAGAGAAATAGATCATGTTATTGCAAGGAGGCCTTCCTCCATTCTCTTCACCTTCCCACAGGATGGAACATGAATATGTGGGTGGTCATCCAGATTTGGCAATTTGGATGAAAACTCCAGCTAGAGAGAGGGGCAATAAACAAGAAAAAATCTAGGTTTATGGACAACCTAATTGAGCAGAGCTATTTGTTCATCCTGGAACATCTGACTGCCTCTGGATTTGCATGAGGGAGAGAAATAAAAAGCCACTATTTTCTTTGTTATTGTTATTGTTTTGGGTTTGTTTGTTTGGTCCGTTGGTTGGCTGGTTTGGTTTTACATTACAGAAGCTTAACCTATATACCAAATGAAGTAAGAGGTATCCTGTAAATCATTTGGAAGAAGAGTTTCCAGAAAGAAAGGTAATCTCTAGTGTCAGATTCTACAAAATGTCTATTAAGACAATTATCATAATATGTCCATTAAGTTTAGTTCTCAGCAAATGATAACTGTTATAAAATAAACTTGAACATGAGTGTTGTGGGAAAAATTTAGACTCATAGCAAGTTGAACAGTGAATAAGAAGCGTGAATTCCAGACTGCAGGTTGACCACACTATTCTTGCAGGTCATTTTCAAAGATAAAAGAACTAGATTTTGACAGGTATATTTTTTCCTTTGTTTCCAAATGACTCAAATTGGTTTTAGTTTTAATTGTATTGTCTGTTATAGCATCATATTTTTTAAAGATTTATTTATTTATTTGAGAGAATGGGTGTGCACAATTGAGCACAAGTTGGAGGGAGGGGCAGAGGGAAAGAATCTCAAGCAGACCCCCTGCCTAGTGTGGAGCCCATGGTGGGGGAGGGGGGCTCAATCTTACAGCCCCAGGATCATAAACTGAGCTGAAATCAGGAGTCGGTGGCTCAACTGGGTGAGCCACCTAGGCATCCCAATATAGCAACATATTTCTTATGCATATACAACCTGTTATTTCTGCATTTACATAAGTTCCTTTTTAAAATATGAGAATAAGAAGGTATCTAAACTTTCACCATTTTAACTTGATTCATTCAAGCAAATAATCATGCTCTCATAAACACCAGGTTTGGATTCCAACAGTTGGAGATCTGTATCCTGTCACTTAATAGCACTATGAAGCTTTGGTGAAGATACTGCTGTTCCTACAAGTATAAAGTGCCAATAGCAATAGTGAAATCATATAGTTGTATTAAATAATTACATATATATAGCAATTAGCATTCTCTTTCTCTCTCTATATAAGATATATATAATATATAACATGTATATTAACAAAAGTGGTTGGTCTTTGATAATCTCTTAAATTGTTATAATAACAATTATGATTGTAGTTACAACCTTCATAATCATCATAATAGTTAATAATGCACATGCCTAAAAACGTTCTAAATTAGAATTTAGATGAAACTGTGAATAGATTACTAGGCTTCTTATTACTAAATATTTCACTATTTGTGCAGTAATAGATACAAAAAACAGGAGATTTCTCCCATTATTATTCAAACTTAGATAACAACACACAAGACAGATACATATATATTCATGATATAATTTTGTCTAAACCCAGTTCTTATTTTTTGTTCATCATTAATATAGTTCTAAGAACTATTCATCTGCATCAATGTGAATTTACAGTTCTATAATTAAAGATATGTTTCTAGACTTATGGAATTCTAAATTGTTCACAGTCCATGGCATATAAATGAACTGCAAAATTCTTTTTCTCAGGTGTAGGGACACGATTTTATTTGTTGTGTTTATTGTAGTTTCCGTTTATTAGCTGTCATTTGGCTGTTTTAGGTTCTGTCTATGGATTATTTTATTTCATTTTCATGACAACCCTATTAAAATACACATTTTTTTGGATTAGAAAGCTTAAAATACTGAGGTTATCCTAGGATTTTAGTAAGAGTTCAGACAGTTGGAATCTTGAACTTGTCTTCATTTCTGTTATGTTTCATTGCCTCCCTGCATAAGGTGTTGTGATTAATGCAGTAATGAAAAAGCATGCACTCTAGAACAATTTACATTAAACCCATGACTCCTAGAGTGAGCAGAATGAGAGAAGAATAAACATTTCAACACTCATCACTTCTTTTAAAGAGAATTGTCAAGTGTACTCATTTAAGCCCCCATGGTTGACCATTACATTTTGTTATTTATTTTCTTCCTTCTCCCCAAAATTAATCTTCTGTATAAGTACCTTCTTCTATTTATGCTATTTCTATTGCTGAAAAGTATTAAATGACTTTCTGTCGTTCTTGTCAAAGAAACTGCTAAAAGTCTGTGCAGAAGGGGTTGGGGCATGAGGGTGGGAGGGTAAAAATATTCCTGGCAGTAAAAGAAATATGTTTGCTTTGCAATAAGTTATTTTTTATTCTATTTTGATATCACTTTGTTCTATAACCCACTCTTATCTTTTTCCTGCCAAGAACATATCGATGCCAAATTATTATTATAAGCTGAACCACATCCTCATTTAACTTCTTTGAAAAAAAATCATGCTAATATATGCAAAATGAAAGGCTTAAATATATTAGCATCACAAATTTTTTATAATTCTAACATTCATGAATAAGGAATATTAATGTCACTGGACAAAATAATTAGGGTATAAATTTATTATAGCCAGTATTACAGTGCATAATCCCAAAAGGATATTGGCTTTGCCATATGATGTAGTGATTAATTTAAGTAGAGTTAGCAAGTGCTATACACTGGCCAAAACTAAATGTTTACAAAGAAAACCTGCATTTCTCTCTTGTTCCTAATTTGTAAATTTACAGTAGTTCTCTGGATTAGCTAAAATCATACTTGCATATGCAAAAGTTTCTTTGGTTCTAATTATTGTAATAAATTGTATTATACATTTCTGGATAATATAGTAACAATCATTCATAGATACAATTTACATGGACAAAGAACAATAATTAAGGCAACAAATAAATATCACTTGTTAGAAGGAACATATATATTTGAATCTATAGGGTTATATAGTGTAAAATTTGAACAGTGAAAGTTATATATGTGGGTGTGTTTGGTTATGTGTATTTTATTAAATATAATGTTAAAATTATTGTTAAAAAGCCCTCTCAAACTGGTTAGCATTTGAAAGATAGGAGATAGAGCAATGGAAATATTACTGAAATACTGTACATGAAAGCAAATGACATCTCCAGAGTAAAAACATGTAATGCCTCTGCTGGCTTGCCTCACTGCAACCTCTGTCTTTCTGCATGCAGATGAAGCCCCAACTGGTCTGGAACCATAGTCTCTATCTCTGCTCTGCAGAGATCTGTGGGTCCTCAGGAGCTTTAGAAGGGGCCACTTGGGAAAGGGACATTTCAAGGAAGTGAGATTCCAAGTTTTCTATTTTTGTATTTAAGCTATTCTGGAACTGGAGTCAACTCAAAGGATTAGCAGACTATGCTTTTTAAAAGTGATCTTGCTCCTTAGGGAAAAATTGTTCAGAAAGCTAAAGTTGAGGTTTTAATGTCATAGTAAATTAATTGGTATATATTAATTATTATGTACCTACAGGTGTCAGATGATAAATACAACTACACTATTTTATAAATATGAAATAATTTCATAAAATTAATAAAATCCAGGATTTGACCTGAGAGTTAAATTCAGTTTCTTTAATATTATTATATGTCATTATGAATACAAATGGCTTTTTATTAAAAAATTATAATTTCTTGGGATGTCTGGGTGGCTCAGTCAGTTAAGTGTCTGCCTTCGGCTCAGGTCACGATCCCGGGGTCATGGAATCCAGCCCCACATCCGGCTCCCTGCTCTGTAGGGAGTCTGCTTCTCTCTCTCCCTCTCCTGCTCTCAATCTATCTCTGTCTTCTATTTATGCTATTTCTATTGCTGAAAAAATATATTAAACTTGTGCTCTCTCTCTCTCTGTCTCACTTTTAGAATCTGACTCTTCTGGATTCCAACTCAGAGTTTTCCCTCTCTGTCAAATATGTGCTCTCTCTCTCTCTGTCAAATAAATAAATAAAATCTTTAAAAAATTTCAATTTATTTTCCATAGGAATGAGCAAAACACTAGAGCTGTGCAGAGCAAAAGAACTTTCTTTTCATTCTCTTGAGATTTTCTTCTTTTTATATATGTTATCTTAACTAATCTTTATTTAGGTCAAAAAGTACTATATATCCAAATCATTTCTCCTTTTCCTAGGTACATAATTACATTATATTTTTCAGACCCCCCTTGCAGGTAAGTGTGGCTCTGATCTTATTACTAAGTTCTAGTTAAGTAGATGCAAGTAAAAGGCATGCATACTCTTTATAGTCTTTTGTAGTAAAAAATTTTTCATATAATTCTTTTTTTGCCTCTGTAATTCTGTTTTCTATAGTTGACCTACAATCTGATTCTTATTACTCTATCTGATTTTAGGTTAATGAATTTAAAAATGATGAATTTGCAGGTTGGATGGTAAAGGTGGTAAAGACACAGATGGTCCTTGGATCACCATTTGGAGAACTGCCCACCAATCAGGAACATCCATTTTTGAATTCAATGTCTAAATGGACATATAACCACTGAGATTTGGGGCTCTATTTCATAGGTAGTTAGTGTATTTTAACCCTCAAATTAGTAGTAAGTTCATTGCATCTAAATGACAAGAAAATAAGAAACACATCCAACTGGTGATTGAGTGCAAACTGATAGTAGATGCTGAACAGATGGAGACCCATGTTATACAGCAGCAAAAGTCACATTCTTATTGAGCCTGTGGTTTGGGGGCAAGTGGGTGAAGAGAATTAACATGCATATTGGCATTTATTTGTTGCAGTAGGGAAGATATGAAAAGAAAAAAGAGACATCTGGGATGTCACTGACTAGTTTGAAAAGGAAAGTGAAAAGAATAGAGAATTCAGAAATGTCCAACTCTTGGTTTTGGCTCAGGTTGAGATCTCAGGGTCATGAGATGGAGTCTTGTGTAGGGCCCCGCGCTCAACACAGAGTCTACTTGAGATTCTCTCTCCCTCTCCCTCTGCTCCTCCTGCTCATGCTCACTCTCCCTCTCTCTTAAATAAATAAATAAATCTTAAAAACAAAGAAGCAAATAAACAGCGATTCTTAGGAACAAAAAAAAGGTTTCCTTAAAATTTCTCAGGAAAAAAATTTGCTAGCCATGCTCCAAGTGTAAAATTTAGAAGATACCCTTCCCACCTTGATCTTATGGTTTCGGATGACCACAAGAAATCCTCACTTAAGTTCACAGAGAATGTGTAGACGAAGAATAATAATATATTTCATGTGTGAGGATATCAATACCAAAATACAGATTCACTCATATTTTATTATTTCAGAATCAGAATGCATCTAATAATCATTACAAGTTATATGGCAATGGTGATTGATGTCTGCACATGCACATACAAAGTTGAAGGATGGATTCTGTGGCTTGAATCTCGAGGAGAACTCTTAAGACATACTATGTCACCAACACTTTTGATGGAACGAAGTCTAATACTGTATGAAAAAACAGAGATGGAAAACTCTGAGTTGGAATCAGAAGAGTCAGATTCTAAAAGTGAGTATTAGGAATAATTTATCCTATTTATTTCATGCATATATTCCCTTTCATTATGCTCTTTCAAGAAATATTCTAAAAGTTATAAGTGATAAAGTATTGTCAAGCATTTTTCTCTTAATGGTACATAAAATAATGGTGTCTTAAAAACAGATGGCATTTTAGATTCTGCAGAATGTGATAAATATTAGAAAGAACTTTGGGTACATTTATTGGCACATGGAATGAAATAGAAAAAAAAACAGAACAGAAATACACTAAATTTTTAAGGAATAATATTCCCATCAAAACAATGAACCCTAGACAATGAATATTTTACTCTTTGAGACTTAAAACATCTCTTGTTCTTTCCAAATTTGCCAAAGCATAAAATAGGATGTAAAAGGTACATTAGCCTAATATAACGCATCTCTGCAACACTAAACTCAGATGTAAACAAGATTACTGGCCAAAGAAGAATTGCCCAGGGAGATCAGAAAATAAGGGACCAGAAATCATTTTCCAAAGAGAACTAATCAGAGTGAATCACAGGACTTTTTCCCATTTGCAGGGTTGAGAAATCTTTTTACATTGACTTATCAGAGTTTCACTCCTTTTAAAGTTAGAGATTACTATATGCCTCCCTCTCTTTCATTTCTTGAACCTAGTTATCATGTTCTTGAATTAACTGTGTATATTTGTTGAGAGAAGAGAAAATTTGACTTTTGAATTCATAGAACAATAGCCCATTAATATAACATCTTACTAGAGAGAACTGTCCAACACCTAGAGTAAGAGACTTTCAATTTGATAGAATTTGGGGTTATCTGTGATGGAGAAATGTTGAATTGTTCTTTGCATGGAAGGAAGTTTGACATAGATGATTGTAAAGTGGGAGATGTAACAGAGGTTTCTTTGTGTTCATGAAATACCTGCTTCAGCATACAGCTACCCTTGCCTTTCAGCTCTTTTACAGTTGTTTGTGGCCATGTGACTGAGTTTTCAACAGTAGGATATGTGCAGACAGGTATATGCCAACTCTAGGTCTTGATCATAAGAATTTCCATGAAACATTCCCCATGTTCCTTCTTCTACATGATGAATGCAGAAAAGCATGACAAATTTGGAAGCTATAGAGATTGGTAGAAACATAAGACCACTGGAGTCAAGTTCCTTAAATCATAGCTGAGTGGAAAGTTACACATCAATCAGAAACTCTCATTTTCTGTAAATGAGAAATAAATCTTAATATGTGAAGCCAATAATATTTGAGATTTATCTCTTAAAGCAATATTTAACCTTAGGTAATACAACCTTCCTTATAATACTCCAGAATATCTATACCTTTGAAGCAGAGACAATATTCCTGATGGTGAACAAACTAACATCCCTTTTGTCTATGATCAGACAACAACAATCTAATTAGGAAATGTACAAAGAATTTGAACAGATACTTCATCAAAAAAGACATATGAATGGCAAGTAAACATGAAAAGTTGCTCAATATTATTATTAGGAAATTCAAACTAAAACCATGATGTAATATTATCACATGCATGTTAGAATGACAAAAATTTAAAAATATATATATATTGTAGCATGAAACGCTGGTAAGGGTGTAGAAAAACTAGGTATCTCCTACATTGCTGGTCAAAATGTAAAATAGTACAACCATTCAAAAAATCAGTCTCATACCTTCTTAAAATAATTAACTTACACTTCCCCAGCAATTGCAGTCCTGAGCATTAATCTTAGAGAAATGAAAACTTTCGTTCACACAAAACTTCTACACAAATGCTCATAACATCTTTATTTTTTACTTTTTAATTTTAATTCCAGTGTAACTAAAATACAGTGTTATATTAATTTCAGCTGTATAATAAAGTGATTCAACAATTCCATATATTATTATATGATCAGTGCTCATCATGGTTAAGTGTACTCTTCATCTCCTTCACCTATTTCACCCATCCCACCACCTACATTTTCTCTGGTAGCCATCAGTTTGTTCTCTATAATGAAGTGTCTGTTTTTCAGTTTGTCTCTCTTTTCTTTCCTTTGTTCATTTTTTTTCTTAAATTCCACATATGAGTGAAATCATATGGTATTTGTCTTTTTCTGACTGACATTTCACTTAACATTATACTTTAGATCCATTCAGATCTTCCAAATAAGAATATTTCATTCCTTTTTATGGGTGAATAATAGACCATTCCATGTATATAGATGACATCTTCTTTATCCATTCATCTACTGATGGAAACTTGGGCTACTTCCATAATTTGGCTATTGTAAAAAATGCTACAATAGACATAAGGGTGCATGTATCCCTTTGAATTAGTATTTTTGTATTTGATGGGTCTGTTGGCCATTAGTATGTCTTCTTTGAAGAAATGTCTATACTTGTCATCTGACCATTTCTTAATTGGATTATTTATCTTTTTGGTGTTGAGCTGCATAAGTTCCTTATATATTTTGGATACTGATAATTTATCATATATATCCTTTGCAAATATCTTCTCCTATTTGGTAGATTATCTTTTAGTTTTGTTGGTTGTTTCCTTTGCTGTGCAGAAACTTTTTAATTTGATATAGTCCCAATAGTTTATTTTTCCTTTTTTTCCCTTGCCTTAGGAGACATAGGTAGAAAAATCTTGTTATAGCCAATATTAGAGAAATTACCGCCTTTGTGTTTAGAGGGAACATACCTTTCCATAATAAAGACCTTATATGAAAAACCTTCAGCTAGCATCATAGTCAATGGTGAAAATTGAGACCGTTTCCTCTAAGGTCAGGAACAAGACAAGGATGTTCACTCTCACCATTCTTATTAAATAGTACTGGAAGTCCTAGCCACAACAATCAGACAAGAGAAAGGAATAAAAAGCATCTAAATTTGTAGGGAAGAAGTAAAACTTTCAAAACTTACAAAATCAATGTACAGAAGTTCATTACATTTGTATACATTAATAATGAAGCAGCAAAAAGAGAAATTAAGAAAACAATCTTATTTGTAATTTCACCAAAATAATAAAATACCTAGGAATAAACTTAACCAAAGAGGTGAAAGACCTATACTCTGAAAACTATAAAACATTGATGAAAGAAATTGAAGATGATACAAAGAAATGGAAAAACATTCCCTGCTCATGGATTGGAGGAACAAATATTAAAATGTATATACTACCCAAAGCAATCTACACATTTAATGCAATCCCTATCAAAATACCCACCAACATTTTTCACAGAGTTAGAACAAACAAACCTAAAACTTGTATGGAACTACAAAAGACCTCGAATAGCCAAAGCAAACTTGAAAATGAAAAGCCAAGCCAAAGCAATCACAATTCCAGAATTTGAGTTATATTACAAAGCTGTAATAATCAAAACAATGTGGTACTGGCACAAAAACAGACACACAGACCAATAGAACAGAATAGAAAGTACAGAAATAAACCCACAATTACATGGTCAATTAATCTTCAACAAAGGAGGCAATAATACAGAGTGGGAAAATGTCTCTTCAACAAATCATGTTGGAAAAACTAGACCCCTTTCTTACACCATACACAAAAATAAACTCAATGTAACATCTTTATTTTTAAGAGCCCAAACTGAAAAAAACTAAATGTTCCACAGCAAATGAATTAAACATTTTCTGGTACATCATACCATTGAATATTACTTACCAATAAAAAGGAACATTTATGTACACAACTTGAGTAGACTTAAAGGGCATTATTCTTAGAAAAAAATACATTATCAAATAATTATGTACTGTATGATTCCATTATAACAATCTCAAAAGCACACAATTACAGAGATGGAGAACAGATCAGTAGTTAGTAGTTGTCAGAGTTTAAGAGAGTGAAGAGGGTGTAGTTAGTAAGAGATAGCATGGAAGAACTTCACTGTGGTAAATTCTTTGTCTTGTATTGAGATAATTATAAAATCTATACATGTGATCATGTGATAAAAAGTCACAAAATTATACGTAAAATACGCCATGCACACACACAAAAGTGAGTGCATGCAAAACCTAGTGAAATTTGACTAGGTCCTGTAGCCTAGTAAATTTTATTGTGCCAATTGCAATTTTCTGATTTTGATATGGACTATAGTTTTGCAAAATATCACCATTGGGAGAAGCCAGATGAGGGATAGAATCCTTCCATAAGAAAGGATAAGACCTTTTGATTTTATCTTTATAACTTATTATGTATCTTTAGTTCAAAATCGAAGTTAAAAATTTTATCAGCCTCTATATGTTACATGATTCCTTTTTAATTATAGATTATATTCTGTTGCTTACATTTTGAGGTCCTTAAGCTCATTTCCTTTAAAATCAACTTGACATTTTTCTGTTCTTTGCATTTGTTGTCCTGAATTGCCTTACTATTGTTTGAATTTTTGCCTTTTTTGGTTTTCTTTCTAAATGCTGCTGTTTTAATATAGTAGATTTTTTTTAAAGATTTTACTTATTTATTTGACAGAGAGAGACACAGCGAGAGAGGGAACACAAGCAGGGAGAGTGGGAGAGGGTGAAGCAGGCTTCCTGCAGAGCAGAGAGCCTGATGCGGGGCTCGATCCCAGGACCCTAGGATCATGACCTGAGCCGAAGGCAGATGCTTAACGACTGAGCCACCCAGGCGCCCCAAATGTAGTAGATTTTTTCAAATCACTTATGCATTTTCTCTCTCTCTCTCTGCTTATCTAACTCTACCATTCTGTTTTGTTCTTACTTTCACTCACACTTGAGTGTCCCAGAGGAGAACCAATTTATTTGCAACCTAACTCTCCTTCTCAGTTTGTAATACTGCAGCAAGGTCAAAGTGCTCTTTAGGACATTTTCTGCTTCTTTTTCACTGAAGTAGATACGTAAGATATAAAAATCACAATCCTGGACAGGGATCGGAGAAATCTATGGCTTCTTACAAGAAGAGAATACAATCTCAAATCCAGTTTTATTGAAGTGTGCCTGGACCTGTGCCTTGTTAATTTCAGGTTATTTGTAGACCCCAGTGTTCTCTAGGATATCCACTTGTGGAGCAGGCTCATGGCTTCAGCCTCTGTTTACCATTGTGATTATATTCCATTTTGAGGCCCAAAAGATCTTTATCTTTTCCCTGAAGGCAACTATGACTTTTTTTATAGTTATCTTTTCAGAGGAGAAATATTTAAAATGCAAATTTACATTACCATCTTGACTGCAATGGGTTTTGCTTTTCTGTCTGTATGCTTGAATAATTCTTTCTGTATCTTTGAAATTCTACATATTAAACAGTCAGTAATGATCCATCTCAGTCTTGCTATTTCATTTTTCATGGACTGTGGTTTGCTTTCATTTTGCAGATTTTCTACTTTCATTCCAAGGAAATGGTCTGTGTCATATCTTCAGATGGTTTTCTTTTTCATTTGTTGTGTTTTGTACTTGACAAACACTGGTCATCTTCTGTTAGTTAGTCTATGTATCCACCATCTATAATAGTCATCTTTGTGACTGTTTATTTAATAGCTTTATAAGGCTTTTTTCCCCTGTATTTACTGATAATCTCAACCAATTTCTCTGTTTTAGCAGAGCAGTTCTAATTGAATATAAACCCTGAAATCTGAGGTGCTAACACACCATTTTTTATTCATGTGAAGCTGGTTTGGGCTCTACTTGACCTGATGATGTCAGAACCTAGGATATGTGCTTCTATTATTTAACACCACCCTGTCTGCATATGGCTTCCAGAATCATCACTGCATGGGCATCCATATCACTTCCAGTCACAATAGACTGGTAAAAACTAATCACATGGTCTCTACCCACCTTCCAGGGTGGCTGAGAAATGAAAGAGTAGAATACAGAATAGTTGGGGAATATGTCATTCATTTGGAACAGAGAAGACTAAGATGAGTCTAAGCCACTTTGTTTTTCATGAAATGGCAAGTGTTCTCCCAAAAATGTGTGCTATGCTAACTTAAAGGGACTTGCATTAGGTAAGTTGTGGCAATTTAAAGGATTAAAATAAATTAGGTTTTAGTGAGTCAATGTTAAACAATGGAGTCTGACAGAAAAGCCTGGTGACCATTATGACAGCAAAAATAAAAAGGTAATAAAATCTGCTGGAAACATAGTTCTTATGCATGCATAAATATCTACTATCTACGAAGATGCTATATATTTATAGAAATTATTAATGGGATACCAATCTTGTAATTTTCTCAATATCTATGTTAAAAAAACAAATGTTTTGTGAAAATAGGGAAAGAGCAAGACTAACAAAGTTTCACCTGTCTATCTAGGAATTAACAACATAAAATGCTACTGATCATAAGAGGATAGGTAAAAGCATAAAAGTGTGTTTTTATTGGTAAATAAAGAAATTTAAGAAAATATATGAGAAAGTCAGGAAAGTGTCCATTAGTAATGACAATTAATTAGTTTGGGGGAGGGGAATGTAACTAGCCTAGTTATGTTTTAAATCTGTTACATCTATACAATAGAAGATGAGAAAATAAAAATATATTTAGGAAACACAGTCAGTGCAAGAAGGAAGAGATTGAATAGGGCTGAGCATGATAATTAGTTGAATAAAAAAATCTTAAGTTTATAATGTTGAACTTCACAGAAAGATAACAAGGATACTACTCTGATTTCAAAATAAAGTGATGCCACTACACACCTATTAGAATGGCCCAAATCCAGAACACTGAAAACAGCAAATGCAGGTGAGGATGTAGAGCAACAGGGCTCTCATTCATTGCTGGTGGGAATGCAGAGTGGTACAGTCCCTTTGGAAGACAGATTGGAAGTTTCTTATAATACTAATCATACCCATGTAATATAATCCAGTAATAATGTTTTTTGGTATTTTACAAAGAAGTTGAAAACTTATGTTCACATAAAAACTTGCACATGAATGTTTATAGCAGCTCTATTCATAATTGCCAAAAGTTGGAAGCAACCATGATGTCCTTCAGTAGGCAAGTAGATAAAAAAACAAAAATAAACAAACAAACAAAAAAACACAAACTGTGGCACATCTGGACAATGGAATGTTATTCACCCTAAAGAAGAGCTATCAAACCATGAAAAGAGATGGAGGAAGCTTAAATGCATATTCCTAAGCAAAAGAAGCCAATCTGAAAAGGCTATATCCTATTATTTTTCCAACTATATGACATCCTGGAAAAGGCAAAACTATGGAGAAAGTAAAAAGATCAGTGGTGTCCACTATCACCACTGCTATTCAACATGGTACTAGAAATCCTAGCCTCAGAAATCAAACAACAAAAAGAAATAAAAGGCATCCGAATCAGCAAAGAAGTCAAACTCTCACTCTTTGCAGATGACATGATACTCTATGTGGAAAACGCAAAAAACTCCACCCCAAAACTGCTAGAACTCATGCAGGAATTCAGCAACATGGCAAGATATAAAATCAATGCGCAGATATCAGTTGCATTTCTATACACTAACAACAAGACAGGAGAAAAAGAAATTATGGAGTCGATCCCATTTACAATTGCACCCAAAATCACAAGATAGCTAGGAATAAATCTAACCAAAGAGGCAAAGAAACTGTATGCAGAAAACTATGGAATACTCATGAAAGAAATTAAGGAAGACACAAAGAAATGGAAAGATGTTTCCTGCTCATGGATTGAAAGAACGAATATTGTTAAAATGTTTATGCTACCTAGAGCAATCTACACATTCAATGCAATTCCTATCAAAATACCATCAACTTTTTTCAAAGAAATGGAACAAATAATCCTAAAATTTGTATGGAAACAAAGAAGACCCCGAATAGCCAGAGGAATGTTGAAAAAGAAAAGCAAAGCTGGTGGCATCACAATTCCGGACTTCCAGCTCTATTACAAAGCTGTCATCATCAAGACAGTATGGTACTGGCACAAAAACAGACACATAGATCAATGGAACAGAATAGAGAACCCAGAAATGGACCCTCAACTCTATGGTTAACTAATCTTTGACAAAGCAGGAAAGAATGTCCAATGGAAAAAAGACAGTATTTTCAACAAATGGTGTTGGGAAAACTGGACAGCAACATGCAGAAGGATGAAACTGGACCACTTACACCATACACAAAAATAGACTCAAGATGGATGAAAGACCATCCATTGGTGAGACAGGAATCCATCAAAATCCTTGAGGACACCACAGGCAGCAACCTCTTCGACCTCAGCCGCAGCAACTTCTTCCTAGAAACATCTCCAAAGGCAAGGGAAGCAAGGGCAAAAATGAACTATTGGGGGCACCTGGGTGGCTGAGATGGTTAAGCAACTACCTTCGGCTCAGGTCATGATCCCAGGGTCCTGGGATCGAGTCCCACATCAGGCTCCCTGCTCCTTAGGAGCCTGCTTCTCCCTCTGCCTCTCTCTCTCTCTCTCTCTCTCTCTCTGTCTTTCATGAATAAATAAATGAAATCTTTAAAAAAAATGAACTATTGGGACTTCATCAAGATAAAAAGCTTTTGCACAGCAAAAGAAACAGTCAACAAAACCAAAAGACAATTGACAGAATGGGAGAAGATATTTGCAAATGACATATCAGCTTAAGGGCTAGTATCCAAAATCTATAAAGAACATCAAACTCAATACCCAAAGAACAAATGATCCAATCTAGAAATGGGTAGAAGACATGAACAGACATTTTTGCAAGGAAGACATGCAAATGGCCAACAGACACATGAAAAAGTGCTCAACATCGCTCGGCATCAGGGAAATCCAAATCAAAACCTCAAGGAGATACCACCTCACACCAGTCAGAATGGCTAAAATTAACAAGTCAGGAAACGACAGATGTTGGCAAAGATGTAGAGAAAAGGGAACCCTCCTATACTTTTGGTGAGAATACAAGCTGGTGCAGCCACTCTGGAAAACAGTATGGAGGTTCCTTAAAAAGTTGAAAATAGAGCTACCCTATGACCCAGCAATTGCATTACTGGCTATTTACCCCAAAGATACAAATGTAGTAATCTGAAGGGGTACCTGTTTGTTTATGAATGTTTATAGCAGCAATGTCCACAATAACCAAAATATGGAAAGAGCCAAGATGTCCATCAACAGATGAACGGATAAAGAAGAAGTGGTGTATATATATATATATGTGTATATATATATACACATATATATATATACACAATGGACACAATGGAATATTATGCAGCCATCAAAAGGAATAAAATCTTGCCATTTGCAACGATGTGGATAGAACTAAAGGGTATTATGCTAAGCAAAATAAGTCAATCAGAGAAAGACAATTATCATATGATCTCACTGATACGAGGAATTTGAGAAACAAGGCAGAGTATCATAGGGGAAGAGAGGAAAAAAAGAAACAAGATGAAACCAAAGAGGGAGTCAAACCATAAGGGACTCTTAATCTCAGGAAACAAGCTGAGGGTTGCTGGAGTGGAGCGGGTGGAAGGGAAGGGGTGGCTGGGTAATTGACATTGGGGAGGGTATGCACTATGGTGAGCACTGTGAATTGTGTAAGACTGATGAATCACAGACCTGTTCCCCTGAAATGAGTAATACATTATATGTTAATAATAAAAACAAATAAATAAAAATTTTAAAAAAAGATCAGTGGTTGTCAGGGAGATGAGGGGTGGGGAAGAGATGAATAGGGAGAGCACTGGGGATTTTTAGAGCAGTGTAAATATTCTTTGTGATACTATAATAGTGGATTCATGTGATTATAAACTTGTCAAAACCCAAAGAATGTAGAACACCAAGAGTGAGCCCTAATGTAAACTATGTACTCTGGGTGATGATGTGTTAATGTAGCTTCATCGATTATACTAAAAGTACCACTTTGGTAGGGGATGTTGATAATGGGAAAGGTTATGCTTATGTGGGACCAGCAGGTATATGAGAAATCTCTGTACCTTCTATTCAGTTTTGCTGGGAACCTAACTAAAACTGCTATATAAAAAAAAAATCTATGAAAGAAAGAAAGAGAGAGAGAAAGAAAGAGGAAAGAAAGAAAGAAAAGAGGAAGGAAGGAAGGAAGGAAGGAAGGAAGGAAGGAAGGAAGGAAGGAAGGAAGAGATGGAGGCAGGAAGGAAGAGATGGAGGGAGGAAGGAAAAAAAGAAGGGAGGAAGGGACGAACGGAGGAAGGAAAACTATGTGACATAATTGAGATCACGTGGAATGAAAATACTGCCTCAAAGTGTCGAGAGTCAGCCACCATATCTGCTTCAGAGGAGCCAATATGGGAATCTTAGAAAACACAGTCGTTTAGACTTGGATGCCCCAGCATCTCTCTGTACTAACTCCCAGGCTCCAAGCTGTTCTTTTTGCAGCACCCACATCCACTAGGTCAATTTGCATTTAGACTGACTTTCTATATTTATTTTTTTCTTTGGCTAGGTTCCAGATATGTGAACCTTCAGTCTCATTATATCTCTCCGGTTTCTCTTCTGCTATTAACTAAAATAAAAATAATTTTGTTCTTCACAATAATTGTGTCCATCTATTGGCTCTCAGCTATTGCTACTTTGGGTGTCAGTCTCCTCTTTGGCCTGAAGTTGACCTTTGCAGGAGTTGACCTATTGGGGGTAAAATAAAGAATTACCTCCCCAAAAAATAAAACTACTATTTGGAAAATGCATCTTGAACTAATTTTAATTAAAAATTAAATTAAATCTCATTAAATTTAAGTTGTATTTAATAAAATAATAAAATTTATGGAAATTAAATTATTTTTGAAAATATTAATTTTTGTTTATTGATTTTTTAGTTATATACATGCTATTCTTGTGACTAGACCCATATGGAGTCTACCATCTGGAACTATAGTCCATGATCTTAACCATTTTGCTCTGCTTCTTCTTTAAACATGCTGTACCTCACATATGCTATATATATTATTCTATGTATTCATTATGACCAAATATGAAGAAAGAATGCTTAGGCTGACAAAAAACTAAGACTAATTATTTTTTTTCATTTTTATTTATTTATTTTTTATTTGAGAGAGATAGAGAACAAGCAGGGGGACAAGCAGACTCCCCGCCGAGCAGGAAGCCCGATGCAGGGCTCGCTCCCAGGACCCTGAGATCATGACCTGAGCTGAAGGGAGATGCTTAACTGACTGAGCCACCCAGGCTCCCTTAAGACTAATTATTTTGAATTGCACCGATAAAAATATAGTACCAGGAAGAAAAACTGTAATCTAAGAGCATGCTGGTTAAATTCTTTCTGGAATTTTGTCTTTATTTCTAGCCCTCATATATTGATAAGGAATGTGTTAAAAGGTGGGTAACCAGGATTGAGAGGCTTTATTTGTCTTTACTGATTCCTCTGCCTCAGATATTTTTTACTCACAGGTAACCCCATGCTTGCTTCTTCCCACCCTTCACTTCTCATCTTAGATGTTCTATCCTGAGCTAAAACGCTTCCTAATCTCAAGCAGCCCTCTCCCTGCTCTGGCTCCGTTATTCTCTATACAGATTACTGGTTGTATGTCCCAAAGAACATAGGGACATTTTCAGTCACAATATTTATCTATATTTTGTACCGAAATAGCTTAAAAGGTAACTTGATTAATTAGAAAGAAGAATGCATTTAGCCACAGAGGTTCTGAGACTTAGGACACATAGAACCATGGGCAAGGTACCTCATTTCTGAATCCAAAGAAAGAGCTACCACTTGAGAGGTTTGGGACCTTCAGCAAGTCATTTGACATCTGAACCTCAGTTTCACATCTATAAAATGGTAATGACACCATTCACATCTCACAAGTTTGTGATTGCTAAAGAGATAGCATTTTAGAAATGCATTAATATATGAATATAATTATCACAATATTATTACATTTTCAGTCCTAGAAAGTGTTTACACAAGCAATTAGTGGAATAATAAAGAAGACTGGAGAGCTAACCTAGATCTCTATTGAGATCCGGTCCTCACAGATGTAGAATTCTTTAATTTATGCCCAAGTTATAAACTAATATGCTATGTCTCCAGGTAGATAGATGTTATTTTATCAGGTTATACAAAATGATTAAAAATAACCAGTGCAGCCCATTGTATCTGGACTGCTTTGCCTATTCTAAATTCAGGATGCTTTGGTGGCAGTTCACTGTCCATCTAGGTTTGTGCTGTAAAGGAAGAAAGACGCCAGTCCACGCCTCTAACTCCAGAAATATATTCTGTGAGGCCTGAGCTAAAGAAACTCCCACACTAATCCACCATAAGTATTTTGAATCTCCTTATGTGCTTCTTCTGGGAATAATAATTTTAATTACTATGCTTTCCTAAACAAAAAGCACTGTTCTTACTTTCCAAAATATCTGTAAAGAAAAATATATAGAAAGATTGTTTTACATTTCTTACTTAAAAATTAAGGGATAACACCATATTAAGTTCTAATAATTTCTTAGAATTGTGGTGGCTGTATTAGTTTGTACCTTTTCATGGAAAAATCGTTCTTGAACATTATCTATTTTTACACAGAGAAATGTCATCTAACCTCATTTTGGTTCTAACTACATATGCCTATAAACATCACAATGTATCATTTCTGCTTTCCAGAAGCTTTCAATATTTTAGAGTGGCAAGAATTATTTCTTTATAACCTAAATACAAAAGCTTAAATGTGGATGAAATTTTCACCCATAAGCTAGAACACAGTCGTTGTGTATAGAGGTGTACTAATATGGAAAATAAGGGTGAATGTAGTGCAACGTTTTTTCTTTGGTGTATTATCAAACTGTTAAATAAACATGAAGTTCCAGGGTTCCCAGAATAGAATACATGTTTGACTTTTCTGATGGTTGGATGTATCATAAGTTCTCAGTGAAACATTTGGTAAAGACTTGAAATGGATTTTAAACCTATTAAAGAAGCTAAATACAAGCTAAGTATTATAAAAAGCCTTTTTGCAATTTCCTGCAAGTTTACATATTTTTAAAAAGTTGAGTTCCATATTTTTAAGTGTATCACACTTCTACATACAAAAATATATAAGCTAATTAAATATATATAATAAATAGACACACATACACACACATATACATCCATATGTGTGCGTATATGTAAAACAACATAATGGAGTAAAAGAAGAAAAGTATAGTGCGCTCCTAGCTAATCAATATATAGAGACTGTGCCTTTAATAAGAAGATTTATGTATAAATCCTTGCCCTTTGAAGATCTCAGAACACACATAAAACATAAATTATCACAAATAGGTAATATGTGAAAAATGCTTTTCCCCAAAGAACCCACACTCTGAGAAATGTATGTTCTCAATTTTTTCATCTCCTGTTTTACATAGATGAAGACTAAGCCCCAGAATCATTCTGAAACATCATTTCATGTTTTTTATATAATCACTATTTTGGAGAATTCAACTTTGGATAGTAAAATTTTCACTTGTAATGTTTATTGACTGTCAAATGTTCTTAAAAAATATTCCAAATGCAAACTCATTTCCTTAGAAAACTATTACTTAAGTAGTCTTAACCTTTCAAAATTAAGTCCTTAGTGGTTTTTTTTTAAACTTTTTATTTATTTATTCATGAGAGACACACAGAGAGAGAGAGAGAGAGAGAGGCAGAGGGAGAAGCAGGCTCCCAAGGAGCAGGGAGCCTGATGCGGGACTCAATCCCAGGACCCTGGGATCATGACCTGAGCTGAAGGCAGACGCTTAACCATCTGAGCCACCCAGGCGCCCAAGTCCTTAGTGTAATATATATATATAAAATATATAATATGTGTATATAAATAATGTGTATTTATTTATATAATACATATAATAATATAATATATCTATATTACATTACCTAATAATATAATGTATATATATTACATTAATATACTGTCTGTATATACATAAAATGTGTAATATATATTAGATATTACATATATATAAATGTAACTAAAATTTTATCTCTGAACTCCTAATTATAGTTCATTCTTCTACTACCTATTCCTTTAAAAGAGGACTTGGTTTCAACAGTTTCCCAAATGCTTTTTTCCTAATAGTAACCTTAATCAATGTGTTCAATATTTTTCAATCACAACCAAAATATTAATGTTATAGCTACCACTACTAATAGGACTTGTAATCTTGCAAGATCCTCACTTGATTTACAGAAGATACTTTAACTTCCATTAAATCTTCCTTTTAATGATCTTGAATCCTACCTTCTTTGTGAGAATATCAGGATTCCTAAATAAAGCTAGGTAGAGATGCCTAAAGAGGCCAAGCCATTATTTCATCAGTTATAGGAAGAGAATTTTTTTTTTGTTTGTTTGAATGCACTCCCTTTTGCAGCAATGATTAATTTGCTATTTTGGATTCTTTGGCTAGAATGTCAATGTCTGGTATAGTTTTTTCATGGTAAAGTCTTCAGTTTTTATTTATATTTAAAACAGATAAGAAAGTATGCAAATTTTTAAAATTTACCTTTCATGAAAGATTCCTAAATCTTCCATTTTTCTCCTTCTTCTTCTTCTTCTTCTTCTTCTTCTTCTTCTTCTTCTTCTTCTTCTTCTTCTTCTTCTTTTTTTTAATTTCCCCATCAGCTATTTTATCCATCAGGATCCATAAGCCAGAATACCATTGCTATATTTATTGGAAAGGATATATTTAATTATGTGCCAGATAGAGGGTTCTAGATCAATTAAAACATAAAACAAGACTTTCACATTTGGTGATATATCCTCTACAGGACTAATGATCATGAACAAATTTTTCATGGAAAATATATTTGTTTCACTGAAAAATTCTTTCGTTCAAAGTTACTTAAGATAGAACATGCCTATCAAAATAACGAGCTTATATTACAACTCCCCATTTTAGTAAGTTATAACATAGGTAACAGTCAGCAAATAAGTATTTCATTTTTCCAGTGCGTGTGTGTTAGAAAGGGGTTTTGAGACCCTGTCTCATCCTATCCACCTACTTGCTCCCCGAACTTGACAGATTCTCTTGAGTTCCACCACAGACCACAATTAAAAAAAAATAATTATTAGTAAAGGTAAATATATTTTCCCATAGAAAACTAAGTGCCATTTTAATATTATTTTTTAAAGATTTTATTTATTTATTTGACAGAGAGAGAGCAAGCATGGGGGGAGGGGTAAAGGGAGAGGGAGAAGCCAACTCCCCGCTGAGCAGAGAGCCCCATGCAGGGCTCATTCCAGGAGCCCAAGATCATGACCTGACCTCAAGGCAGATACTTAACCTACTGAGCCACCCAGGCACTCCTAACTATATTTTTAAAACAAAACTTAAAAAGCAACTGCCCAGCTGCTGGTAGTATGTCTGAACTCTTTTACTCTGCTCCAATTTTTCCAAAACACATATTTTCTAAAATACTATAGGATTTATTTATTTATAAGGGTTGTATTTATTGTTTGTTTACCTCTCTATAATGTAAGATTCATGAAGAAATTTTGTGAGTGAATGAATGAATGAATGAGCTGGTTTCTCACTTAGTCCGTGGATCACCTTGTAATTTCAAGTATGATTTCCTTTACAATTTCACTTCATTTTAAATAAGTAAATCAAAGTAACCTGGTAACATGTAAATGCACTTTTTGGTGGAAATTTAGAATGAGCAGAAAAATTCTAAATTTAAGTTAACCTAGGGAAAATTTATAAGGAAAGAACTATATTGGGATGAATTATTCAAAAAATTTTAAGTAATGACAGAATATTTATTAAGGAATTAAAAGACACATAATAATTTTTATTATAAATTAAAATACAGATATTAACTTAGTGTTTTAAGAATCTTTTGGAATTAATTTTCGCAAATTCCTAGAATTCTATGCAATACTCTTATAGATCATTTGGCAACGTACAGCCAGTGCCTACTCTGTACTTTTAACCTTCTACATACAGTAATTTTCCAAAAGTGTCATAGTAGTATTAATATTAGAAAATGATCATTCACTAAACATGAAATATTCGAAACAGAAAGTTTTTATACATTTGTTTCAGAAAAGCCAAATTTCATAATTTTGAAATGTTATGGAAGACAACAATTTTTCTAGCTGGGTTTCTATAATCTCTGATTAAACTCCTATCCCAACACATAACTTCATAGATATATTTTTCCTATTTAATTCTGTTTTTTACCCTGACTGGGTCAAAAGTTAGAATTAAAGCCTAGTATCAAAGCCCATTGTGGAACCAAATATTCTGCTCTACTCTGAGGCTTTATCTCCCCACTTTAGGGAAGATGAGTGGTATATATTAGAAATAGGGATGTTCCTCTCTTCCCTGTTAGGTCTTACTAACTGACAATGTGTCTGTGTTTGTGTACCATATTAGAGTTATAAAGCAGATTATCTAGTCCAATTTCCCCTCACTTTATGTTTGAGGAAAACATTATGTAAATGATTAAGTGATTTACTGAGAACTATAGCTAATTAGTAAAACAACATCAGAAACAGTTCTTGTTGACTCATGGCTCAGTGAGGCTTCATTATAAAATCTTAGATTCTCAGGCACCTGGGTGGCTCAGTCAGTGAAGCATCTGCCTTTGGCTCCGGTCATGATCCTAGAGTCCCGGGACCAAGCCCTATGTTGGACTCCTTGCTCAGCAGGGAGTTTGCTTCTCCTTCTCCCTCTGCCCGTCTACCTGCTTGTGTTCTGTCTCTCTCTTTCTCTCTCAAATAAATAAATAAAATCTTTTTTTAAAAATCTTAGATTCTAAAGATTCTCATAGAATTTCATAAAATTAAGCTCTTCTCTGTTGCTATATGCATTTAGTTTACAGTGCTATTTTTTTTTCTTTTCCTTACCTAAGATAATTTTATGTGTTTCATCATCAGAATCTCTTATGACATTTGGAATTTATTATGAACTTAATAAAACCTAGTGAATAGTATTGAATATTCAGAAGAGTATTTTCCCCACAAATTAAATAGTGCTTCTAATACTACATTAATCAATAAAATTATTGATAAATAAAATAACCTCACTCTCATGAGGATATGTGAAATAGTCACACATACATTAAAGAATATTATATTAAATTTCTCAAATGATGTGATTTTGTCATATAAGTCCTTAATTAACAACTTGAAATGGTAAAGATGAATATGTTGATTGTCAACAGAAAAATGTTCATGAATGATGTTCACCTCAGCTTTATTATCTTAGGTGATACTAGAAATGATGATAATTCAAAATACTTAATGATCTTTAGGGCAAAGGCACTAACCAGGGTGAACAGACACTTGGCACCATACTGCTAATAGGCTGAAGAGTTGAAGTTGTAGAATTTTCAATCCTAAAACAGCATGTGAAGTGGACTAAGGTAGCGAGGTCCAAAGTGCAAAGGTGACTTGAATATGGTACAGTGGACTTCAAGAGGTTGTCTCTGGGCGAAAGGAGAGAATAAGGAATAGATAGGATTTTGGGAAGGCATTACATTGGTAGAATGGTTTCATTCTCTAGCATAATGGGTATGGAGAAGAGGGAGTTGAAAAGATGTTCTTTGGTGGGAGGTGGGCTCTCATGCTTGGAGGAAGCAAGCAGGGTCAAAAGAGAGACTGAAAAGGGGGAAAGAATATGAGATTGTTTTGTGATTATGACAATCCAGTGTCAGATCTAAGACATATGGGGATTCATAAAACCAGAAATGTGCCTCTGATTTACCACATGTATTTCAGATTCAAAATGATTATTATCAAAACAAACAAACATAATCCCTCAAAAGTCACAAGGTAGTAATAGCATCCATAGATTAATACAATGCAATATAATATTGCTTGTGAATTAAACTAATTAAAATAATATATGGCAAAGTAAGTTATTTAGTTTTAAATTAAAGTATTAATGTTTAATTTATAAAAGCAGAATTCCAAGATCTTGATGTTTTAAAAAATGTAATCTGAGAAACCCTTCTATAAACATACAAATCAAACTTCTGAAACATTTGTGTGGGAACATGGATATTACATTTATCAATTCCATTCAGTTCCTTGAGTCTTTAGAACAACCATCAGAGTGACATCCATTTGTGAAGATAAAGTGCAGATTGTTAAGGTAAAAAAATTTCTTTGCAGATCTAAATTCAAACACATGTTAAAATATAATTAGTTAAAAATATTGCTAGATACATTAGATAATACTTTATATGTTATACCTGCATACAGTTTTATAAAACAAATGGTTCATAAGTATTCATCTATAACTATTTGAAATCTTTCTATGAACATATTTTGTATTTGACATTTCCACTCAGATGATATTACAGAGAACTACTGTAATCATATTAAAGATATAGTTAAAAATATTTAAGATCAGTTAATATTATTGCCACAACTTTCTGGAAACTAAAAGTATAATCACACATTTAGCAAAATTTGATATAGTAAACACAGTCTACATATTCACATAAAGTACTTCTATATTTAACATTCAAGTTTACTGCTAGAACAAATATTCACATCATTTTTTTTCTCTCCAGTAGCCTTATTTAAATTGTTCATTGGCTCTTTTTTTTATTTTTCCCTTTCTTCCCTGTCTCATGAATGATGTTATTTTGAAATAAAGACACTGTGTTTAAAATAGAAGTTAATTAAAAGTGAAAACAAGAAATACACATTTAATAAAACCTCTCTTATATCACACTTCTGAATGTATGTAGGTGTTAATAATTTCCACTTCTTTTCCAGTTTGACTTCTCTTCAACTAGGAATAACTAGGTGATTAGGAAGCAATTTCAGGTAGAGAAAACAATTAATTGCCTTCTACAGAAGGCAATTTTATACTTTGTTTATACTTGTTTTTATACTTTAAAAACAAGAACCACTAATTATCTTGCTAAAGGGAAAAATTGATTATGCCTTTCCTTATAGAATATTGAGTCTCTCATCATTTACAAAATAATTAAGTTGCACATAGGCTCTGCTAAAAGTTTTTTCTTTGTATATATAATTATTGTAAGCACCCATGTTTTTCTTAAGCTTTTAATAAAACAATTCTTCCTCAAAACTGTTCAAATAACTTTATTTTTTAATCGCAAGTAAGACTTGTTTACATGTCCTCTTCATTCTTAAGGTTTCGTTTGTTTTGTAATGGCAGAGGATTTTTTTTAAATAATGAAAATGAATGAAAAAAAGTAAAAATCTGTAAATGATAATCCAGGTATGGTGGCATGTTGACAGATGAATACATTTTTAAATTCTGTTTAATGGAAGAGAACAGTAGTACCCATGATTTATTAGAACTTGTAAAGAGAAGTCACTTGTATTTGCCTTTAGATTGTAGTATGATTTCTATCCACTTCTACCTTTCCACTTGTTTCCCTATATTAAATGGGAGAAGGGTTTCAATTTCCTGATCGTATACAACCTGGTTGCTGTGTGGGCGAGGCGAGAGGGGTGGTGTTGGGGGGCAGAGTGAATTCAGCCTGGGTTTCATAATAATCAAAATGAATGGCTAATGTAACGTAGAAATAAATAAATAGAAATGGTTTCATTTGAACTAAAACCAAATATGAAAATCTTGATTTACCAGAAAGGCATTTGGAAAGTAATATTTTCTTTTTCTTATTACATATGGTTTTATCATTGTAGTTTTATAATATCTCTCCCCTCCCATTATGTCAAAATGAATTTATATTAAAAAAACAAATGTAGATATTTTAAACACCCAAAATGTGCTCTCCTCTACTAACAGAATTGTTTTATTTATTTTATTTTTTTTATAATTCGGGGCTTGAACTCACAACCCTGAGATTAAGACGTGAGGTGAGATCAAGAATTGGACACATAATCAACTGAGCCACCCTATTTTATTTTTCATATATAAATGTTATTAGTCAAACTTTGTAAGCATATTGGTATAATAAAACCAAAAACATCCACAATAATGTTGGATGAAGGGTTTTAATAAAATAAAGCTTGTTTAATTTATGCTTATTACATTTTAAAAATCACTGTAATGAAATGAAACAACAACAAAACCAATTTTGTCATTTACAGAGGAACACTGAAACTTTTGGTGTAATTATTTTCAGGGATGTGTGTGTGTGTGTTCATGGTATTTTATTTCCTTTTATTTGCTCTTAATCAGTGTGGTGGACAGAATTGTAAGATTTCCCCAAAGATTACCACTCTGTCGTGTACACTGACTATATAATCCCTAGAATTTGTGAATATTATGGGCTAATAACATAACTTAAGTGATTAAGTTATGTCATATGGCACAGTGACTTTAAGAAAGAGAAAATATCCTGGGTGAACATGACCTATCATGTGACCCTTCAAAAGGAACTCTTCCTGAAGAAAAGACTTAAAGCACCAGAGAGATTCTAAATTTAGGAGATACTGTGCTGTTAGCTTTGAAGAGGGAGGGGCCGCAGGACAAGGAATGTAGGCAGTCTCTAGGAGCAGGTAACAGCTTCCAGCTTTCACTCTTATAACTGCAAGAAACTGAACTTGGCCAACAAGGTGAATGAGCTTGCAAGAGAATGAATATCCAAAAAGAAATGAAGCCCAACCTCGCTTGATTTAAGCCTTGTAAGACCTCAGCAGGGTCTTATAACCCAAATGTGCTCTGCCCCAGACTTCAGACTTACAGAGCTGTAAGCTAATAAATCCATGCTGGTTAAGCCCTAAGTTTGTTGGAATTTGTTACACAGCGATAGAAAACTAATATAATTAGGAATTTTATGCCCACCTTAGATTTTATTATTTTATTACATGGAAAAAGGAAGAAAATCATAAAGACAAAAACATAAATTAATGAAATATAAAACATACACACAAGAGAGAGAACAATCAAAGACAACCGATTTGTAAAATTTTTAAATTCACAAATTGATGGGAACGACGACTGCATAGTGTTGCATCTTAAAATCTGGGGCTTTCCAAATTGCTGACCAATTTGCTTTTGCCAGCTCCCTAACAAATATTTCTTATAGCTCAGTCCTCAACATATCTTTGCCCATGTGTGGCTTCATTATTATTTGTTGTTTTAATTTTCAATTTTCAATTACTAAGGAGTTAAGACTTATCCCAAATTTATAAATTGCCTTTGTTAAAATGCATATTCATAATGTTGGATAATTTTATACAGAGAGACATTCTTGTTTTTGCTAGAGATATTTAAATAGTAGGATGGTCAGCCTTTTGTCTGACATATCTAGTTAATCTGACACTTCAATTTTCTTCTTAGGATTATATATGACTTTTGTAACTTACAGATTTTTTTTACTTACAATATTTATTTAAGATTTATTCAATTTAATAGTTACAGAAAAAATATTAGAAAAAGTTTTTCAAAAAAGTGAAATTTTCAAAAATTTAAAAATGTGCATCTGAGATGTGTTAGGCAATAAACTTGAGATTTCTAAATGCAATATTACCTAATGATCAGTCTCATAAGGTATTTAGCAATTTTAATAATATTTTCGGAGAAAGTCCTCTTGGCTTTAATTATCTTTCTTATGTTTGTTTCTATTTTATTGATTTCTCTTTTTGTCTCTATTTTTTCTTTCCATTTTTTGGAGATTATTTTGCTGATACTTTCCAATTTTCTAAAAAGATGCTTCATTACTATATTATCTAAAAAAATACTTGACTCCTAAGTACTTCATTTCCAATATATGTAAGTATAGCTCTTAATTTACTTACAATTTCTGATTTAGCTGGTTCTTATATATTAAATTATAATATTGGTGTTACATTCAATTAAAATATTTTCTAATTCTATTGCAATTTACTTGTTCACTTGTGGGGTAGCTAGTTTCTTCACTCCCAGTATACAGAAAATTTCTAATTATCTTTTTGTGCTTTTTTTTAAAGATTTATTTATTTGAGGGGGGATGGGCAGAGGGAAAGGGCGAGAGAGAATCTCCAGTAGACTTCCCACTGAGCAAGGAGCCCGATGCAGGGTTCAATCCCATGACCCTGAGATGATGGCGTGAGCTGAAATCAAGAGTCAGACACGTAACTGACTGAGCTACCCAGATGCCCTTACCTTTATGTGCTTAATATCAACTTAATAGCATCCTGATAAGAATTTATTCTGTATAATTTTATTTTTGAGATTTAGACTGCTTCTACAGTTTAGTACATTGTCCATTTGTATAAATGTGTCATTCACACTTTAAAAAGATTCATGTTTTTCAGTTTCTAGTGATAAGAGTTCTAAAAAGTTGTTGCCTTTTTGCATATGCTAAATATCAGGTAGCTCTAGGGCTCCAGGTCAGCATGTCCAAAAGGCTGTTGGATACAAGTATCTGTAGCTTAAGGAGTTATCCTCTAGATAGGAACTTATTCAAGAGAATAATATGTTTGGGAATAAAATTGGATGTTCTATATAAGAACTGCCTGTCACCATATTGAAGAAATAGGCATTCAAAATAGAGTCCATAGATGGGCTAATTAGATATTAGGGAGGGCACTTGTGATGAGTACTGGGTGTTATATGTAGTAATGAATCACTGAATTCTACTCCTAGAACCAATATTACACTATATGTTAACAACTAGAATTTAAATAAAAACATGAAAAAAAATTCAACCCCTCCAAAAAAAGCCTGTGTGTGTGTGTGTGTGTGTGTGTGTGTGTGTGTGTGTGTGTGTAACCTCCAGCTTTGGTTTTCTTTCTCAGGATTGCTTTGGCTACTCGGGAGTCTTTTATGTTTCCATATACATTTTAGGATCGTTTGTTCTAGCTCTGTGAAATGCTGGTGGTAGTTTGATAAGGATTGCCTTAAATGTGTAGATTGCTCTGGGTAAGATAGACATTTTAACAATGTTCTTCCAACCCATGAGCATGGAATGTTTTTCCAATTTTTTGTGTCCTTTTTAATATCTTTCATAAATGTTTTATGGTTTTCAGAGTATAGATCATTTACCTTTTTAGTTAGGTTTATTCTTAGGTAGCTTATGGTTTTTGGTACAATTGTAAATGGGATTGATTCCTTGATTTCTTTTTCTCTTGCTTCATTATTGATATATAGAATCATTTTATTTTCAAACATTATTTTTGATACAATTTATTATCTATATTACTGAACTTTCCTATTAGTTATATTTTGTGTTGAATTCCAATAAGTATTTTTTTTTCTCTAACTATATAGCACCACATTTGAAAAATACTATTTCATGGTCTAAACTTTTTATATCACCATATCATAAGATCTATAACAAATATTTTGATTGTATGGCTGGATGTAGAATGAAGACTCCAGCATTTTTATTTTTTCCTAAGTATAAGCCTGCTGTTTGGAGCTGGATCTTCTTTATCTGGAATTAATTTTAAGTTTTTTCATATGCTTATCTAGCATTTTAAAAAGATAATCATGTAGCTAAAATTCCTGGTAGAGGGCACCTGGATGGCTCAGTTGGTTAAGCGTCTGCCTTCGGCTCTGGTCATGATCCAGGGTCCCGCTTCTCCCTCTCCCTCTGCCTCTTTCTCTCTCTGTCTCTCATGAATAAATAAATAAAATCTTAAAAAAAAAAAGCCTGATAGATGTCACTAATCTGTTTTCTAGGACTAACTTTTTCAATTATTGAAATTAGATTAGTGAGATTCTTATATAAAATTTTAAACACTCCCATTCAGCTGAGTTATTCAGAAGTAAAGAACTGTTATTTTTATCTTGTGCCTATAGCGTAATGCCTTACATCAGAATGGACATCTTATATTTTAAAGCTTCATAGAGAATTCATGTCACCATTTTTAGGTGACTTAAATATGATTGTGGCTTTTCAAAAGAAAGGATACATAAAGTAAGAATAGCAACTATGAAAACTCTTCCATATCTACTTACAAGCTACAATAAAGAAATCTTTTGCAATGGATACTTTGCTGTTAGGTTAAAATTATAGGATTATGGACACCTTTAGAATTTTTCTTTATAAAAATATATTTACTTGTATTTTAATCAAGTATTACTTAAATGATTAGAGCAGAACATATTTGCTGAATAAATGCACAATTTTATAAGCATTAACCATTTTATATTGGAGCAATTTTAGTTGACACTCTAAGTGCCTTTGTGAAAATAAAAGGAAGAGATTTGTATAGTTAGTCATTTTAAACTATTATTATATTTTAGTGTTGGGCTGTCATGAAGCTTTTAAAATGGCTCTAATTAATGTTTTCTCTTATTCTTTTAAAATTTCTATTGTAACTTAAACAGTTATGTGGTACAAGTTCCTCTGAGCTTCTTTATAGAAAAATAGCTTGGTAGGCACTTGTTCAAGTAAGCAATCATTTTAAATAGTGGCTTTTCAACAGTTTTTTTGGAAATTACTTTTTAAAACTTTGGGAAAATAGAATACCAATAGTGTGGATAAGGTTACAAGACCCAGTATATTGGAAAAGCTGTCAGATTCTTTGCAAAGTTCCAAACTACAAAAATAATTTATTGGCTGACATGCCTTTACAAGCAGAATGTCTTTTTTTTATATTTTTTTATTGTGAAAAACAAAGATAACACAAAATTTACTTAACAGAAACTATAATTTTCTCAGCATATATAAAAGCCTATAAGTTTTGTTGCTTGTGAATATCTACAAATGAATTCTCTTCCTTAAAATCATGTATGTAATTGGAAAAGAAGAAGAAAATAAACATTTAGTCAAATCCTAATTATATTTTTCTCTTTATAATTAAAATATTTAGGTTGCTCCAGCTGATGTTTTAATTAAGTGATAAATATCATTTATAAATAATTTTTATATCCATCTATATTTACTGAATCATCTGGTATCTTATTTTCTGGCCATACCAAAATTCAGTAATACTGTTGGAATTCAACTCCAGAAAATATTGTACCATTTTATAACTACCTTTAAAATGAAGTGTCATAAATAGATCCCATGCCAAACAATTCACTTAATCCCACAGCATATTATTTTCTAAAAAAAAAAAAAAGAAAGAAGAAAGAAAGAAAAGAAAGAAAGAAAGAAAGAAAGAAAGAAAGAAAGAAAGAAAGAAAGAAAGAAAGAAAGAAAGAAAGAAAAAGAAAAAAACCCTGCCCTGGCATGCCTTGCGGCTCAGTCAGTTAAGAATCTGACTCTTGATCTTAGCACAGGTCTTGATCCTCAGGGTCATGAGTTCAAGCCCCACATTGGGCTCCACGATGGGCATGGAGCCTACTTGAAAAAAACAAAAACAAAAAAAACACCACCCTAATAATACATATTTACTTTATAGTATGAGTGGTAAATTAAGTAATGTTTGTAAAGTATAGTAATTTACAAATTTTAGGATGTCAATAGATAAAACTGAATTCCCTCCACCACAGGAGGAGTGGCTTTCTGTGAAATACTGAAGAAAAGTATATTCTCTGCATGAGTGGGTAAAATGACAGAAATCATGATGACTTCAATTAATGCTCGTATAGCTTATTAGCTTATTTGGTGAAAAAGAAGGATGAATTTGTATTTATAAAATATATATATATAAATGAACATTTAAAAGGTAATTGAAATCTTCACTTCCAGTTTCTTGTCATGTAAGGATCTTGGAAGTCATTGTTCCCTCCTAACAACAAACAAAAAGCTGATCAAACTGAAAAATCAACAGCTGTTCTTGGATCCATCAAAGAAATGAAGTCACAGGGCAAACTGCTGCCTTTAAAATTGTAGAGACAGAGAGATAGACACATAGAAACAGACTCTTTTTTTTTTTTAAAGATTTTATTTATTTGTTTGAGAGAGAGAGAGAGAGATTGAGAGATAGAAAGCACGAGAGGGAAGAGGGTCAGAGGGAGAAGCAGACTCCCTGCTAAGCAGGAAGCCCGATGTGGGACTCGATCCCGGGACTCCAGGATCATGACCTGAGCCGAAGGCAGTCGCTTAACCAACTGAGCCACCCAGGCGCCCTAGAAACAGACTCTTAACTATAGAGTACAAACTGCTAGTTACCAGAGGGGAGGTGGTTGGGAGGGGGGATGGGGAAAATAGGTGATGGGGATTAAGGAGAGCACTTGTGATGAGCACCGGGTGATATAAAGGAAGTGTGGAATCGCTAATTCTACTCCTGAAACTAAATATTACACGGGTGTTATCTAACTGGAATTTAAATGAAAACTTAAACCCCTTAATTCTGCAGAGACCCAAGAACAGAAATCTCCCTGGGAACCAGTGCTGTGGTAGGAAAATCTGAAATGTAATTGATAAATTGCTGGAGGCTCAGCATGGACCAGTCTGAGAGTTAAAAACAAACAAATAAACAAAAACCAAAAACCAAAACCAAAACAAAAAGACTCTGGGAGAAAGAAACCATTATGGAGGGCCGTAACACTTTTATTTTTTACCTCTAAAAGCTTGACCAAAATATCACAGCAATATCAGAGAAAAATCTGGTAGGGGAGGGGAAAAGTAACTATTTTGAAATACTCTAGAGCATTCTCTTCTTCTTAACAAAAGCTATTCCTGAGAGAAACTATGTTCCTAGAGCTTAAACTAGTAGGTAATTTTTTAGAGCCTAAATGACAGATGTTTTTCATCATTAAGTATGATATTAGCTGTATGCTTTTTTGTGGTTGTGGTGGGTTTTGTTTTTGTTTTTGTTTTTTGTGGATATTGTCTATTTTGTTAAGAAAGTTCCTTTCTATTCTAAATTTGCTGAGGGTTTTTTTTTTTTTTTTACCATAATGGGTGGTGGATTTTGTCAAATACTTTTTCTACTTTATTGATATGGTGATGTGATTTTTGCTTTTACCCTGTTGATGGAATTGGTTACCTGAACTCATTCTTGAATGTTGGACTGACCTGGAATAAATCCCACCTGGTCTTGGTGTGTAATTCACGGAGACTGGACCTCTAAACTCTGAACTTCACTACTGTTTCACAGGTCTTTCTCACCCTGTCCCTCATATAATGTACTGTATGCTGGGCCTCCTGTTCACCTCTGTTACTATTGGATGTGGCAGTCTTCTTCCATATGTTAGTTACCACTGAGGAACTTGAGACTTCAGAGTGGTAAATCTACATGATAGAGATAATCCCAGGCAGTACATGCTAGGGATTGGTGAGAAGGTTTGGAGTAGTGTTTAGATTTGTCTAAAGTATCAGATTGAAATACTGTAAAAGTATCAGAAGTCTTCAAGAGTCAGTAAAAAGTCTTTGTGATTTAAATTTTTAAACTATAAATAGACTATATGTAGTCTCGGATATTTTTATTTTCCATGGGTTTCTTTTTTTTTTTTTTTAAAGATTTTATTTGTTTATTTGACAGAGAGAGACACAGCGAGAGATGGAACACAAACAGGTGGAGCGGGAGAGGGAGAAGCAGGCTCCCCGCTCAGCGGGGAGCCCGATACAGGGCTCGATCCCAGAACCCTGGGATCATGACTTGAGCCGAAGGCCAAGGCTTAACGACTGAGCCACCTGGGCGCCCCCAGGTGTTCTTGTTATTCAATTGAGAATATAATAATGTGAAAGTTTTCTTAAGATTACGTGTTAAGTTTATAACATTTTGACAATCTCCAAAGGGATATATTTTCTCCCCCGCCCCTTCTCCCCTTTCCTTCTCTACTCCCTGGGAAAGAACAGTAGCAAAGTGTACTTGGGTCACGAATTAGTGGAATCCTAAGTGTCACAAAAAGTGCTTACATTGTTTCTCACACATCACTTGAGTAAAGACTTTGTATATTGAATTTATATTAAATTGTTCCCCAGGAATAAATACAGACAAAATTTTTATTTTAAAAAGTATTCTCAGAATTACTATGGGAAATATAGGGAAAGGAGAAAGGTTTAGTTCAGTTTAGGAAATCACGAGGACAAGATTATATTTTCCATGCAGCATCTGTTAAGTAGGCAATTCAGGACTCGTGAATGTGCTGATTGGCTGGTGGTCAAACACTATGCATTATGCAATATATTGGATCTACTGTGACATCATACATTTTCAGTTAAATTTATTAAATGTATGATATCTGTTGCTCACACTGATTCTCTTTGTTAAAAAAAAACAGTGAAGTAGAGTCAAAAATAGATTTTTGGAAGACCTGAAGCACGAGCATAAAAGTTTGGGGATTTGCAGAGAATGTTGGGAGTATTTTACTTTCCTAGGTCAAGGAACTGGGACACTTAATTATTTTATGGAGAGGAAGTCCTGATATTCGGGGGGTCATGTGAATTCATTGAACTGTAAAATCAGTGTTCTATTTAGTTTCTTTCTCAATCTCTTACACTTTAGAAATGTGAAAATTAGTCTTGTAAAATGGGTTATTTCTAAAACTAAAAAACTGAACATCAGAGCATTAACCAAAAAAAAAAAAAAAAAAGAAAGAAAGAAAGAAAGAAAAAGAAAAAGAAAAGAACATATAGGCATTATGAGTTCTCCAGAGAAAATGAACCAAAAAAAGCTATCCCTGATTATGGAGGCCAAGAAATCCCATTATCTTCTGATCTCAAGCTGGAGACCCAGGAAAGGCAGTGCTGTAATTCAGTCTGAGTCCAAAGTACTGAGAACCATGGGGCGGGCACCTGGGTGGCTCAGGCGGTTAAGCATCTGCCTTCGGCTCAGGTCATGATCCCAGGGTCCTGGGATGGAGCCCTGCATCGGACTTCTTGCTCAGCAAGGAACCTGCTTCTCTCTCTCCCTCTGCCTGCCGCTCTGCCTACTTGTGCTCTCTGTCTCTCTCTCTCTGTCAAATAAATAAATAAAATCTTAAAACAAGAAAAACCCAAAAATTAAAAAAACAAAGTACTGAGAACCAGAGAAGGCAATGTCCAAAGATCTAGCAACCAGTAGTGCCAATATCTGAGGGCTCAAGATAGATGTCCCAGCTCAGGCAGAGAGCAAATTCATTCTTCCTCCACTTTTGGTTCTATTCAGGTCCTCAGTGAACTGGATGATGCCCAGCTGTATAGCTGAAGGCAATCTTCTTTACTGTGTCTACTGATTCAAATGCTGATCTCTTCCAGAAACATTTTCACAAACACATCTTGAAATAAAGTTTACAGCTATCTGGGCACACCTTAGCCTAACTTGATACATAAAAGTAACCATCACAGGCACCTTTAAGAAAAGGTTGCTTTAGGAAATCCGCTATAAATAGCCTTTCGGTTTACCCCTGTACATCACTGTGAGATTTAGAAAATAACACAGAGTACTCAGTTAAATTTGAATTTCAGGTAAAATACAAAGAATTTTTTGCATAAATATGTCATATGCATTATTTGAGACATACTCTTACCAAAAATTTCTTGCTGTTTGGCTGAAATTCAAACTTAACTGGATGTCCTGTATTTTATCTGGCAATCCTACCTTCTCTGATATGCATTATTGCTAGCACATTTCATCTATTCTCCCCCACATCTGTCTATTGAACAAAGTGTTCTTTCTGTTTTTCAATAACAATTCAAGATCTGGAAAGGAAATAGAGTTGGAGAGAAATAACTGACAAAAACATTATTTAGTAGGGCTTTTAAATGAAACAGCTATTAAAGAGTGAAAAATGTTTCTCTCCTGTACTTAAGAATTTACTTAAAAACACCCCAATTCTTCTGATTTTCCAAGATTCAAGTCATATTGCTGTAAAACAACTTTAGTTTTTGGTTTTTAGTGTAAATAAATGAGAAATTAAAAAAAAAAAACAAATGTGTCTGCAAAATGTAATCATTGAGTGTTATTTAATTTTTATTTTTTAAAGATTTTATTTATTTATTTGAGAGAGAGAATGAGATAGAGAGAGCATGAGAGGGGGGAGGGTCAGAGGGAGACACAGACTCCCCGTTGAGCAGGGAACCCGATGTGGGACTCGATCCCAGGACTCCAGGATCATGACCTGAGCCGAAGGCAGTTGCTTAACCAATTGAACCACCCAGGTGCCCCAAGTGTTATTTTTTTTAACGTTAATATCATTTGGAAAAAAAAAAAGTGAAAAACCTTCATTATTCTTCTGTTAGCAAAGTTGTCTCTAAAAGTATATATTATCCACCAGAAAATATTGAGTTGCTTGATTTAAGGATTAAATTTGACTTTGGAGCCATCACAAAGATTATATAATCATATTAAAGTCATTTAAATTGTTAGTTGGTTTTCATTAGTGTTATAATGGTGCTAGTTATTCATCTCTTCCTTAGGTTCTAACCAGTTAAGAATGTCTCTGCTGGAGACACGAGTATTAAGTTTATAAATTACCCATGTGCATTTATCCCCAGTGAAATGTCTCTGCTAAACGGAATCAGAGGATGTTGTACAGGCCTAAGGTCAAATGAAGTTTTCATTTTCCTCTCTGTTGAACTGAAGACAGCTGCACCCACAGTTGACTTAGCACCCTGCAGCAGCTGAGAAGTTAGCCTCTCCATGGACTCTGGAGGGCAGTTCTGAATAATCCGAGAAAGGCGAGCAGTTTTAAATTGCCTATAAAGGTGAGGGTGCCAGCAGAATTCCATTTTAGATGAATAATCAGAGGCCATGTTGACACATATAGATGCTTTGTCTTTTCAGGATCTCAACAAATATAATTTCTCTGCAAGGTGTGACACCCATTCTAATCTTCTGAATCTTGGGCTGTGTGATGCCTAAACCAATGGCCTGAGGACATAGCTGTTGAAATGAGGTTGCAAAGAAACAGCTAAATCCTTTTCATAATGTGTTGAAATTACTGGAAGAATTCTAATTACACTGGTGCGTGGAGTCAATGGAAGCTTAAGGGGCTGGAATAGTTTAGGACAAGGACTTCTTGCCCAGTTCTTTTTTTTTTCCCTGTAACTGACCACTCTGATGGGATCAAGCTGTGGAAAAATAGTTTTATTTTATATTTTCTGTGCTTGATTCACTAATTGTTATAATACGGCTGAGGTCAGAGGTTTAATTAAACCATCAGCTGAAATCTAATGCTAGGTAATCATTCGTAGATATAAATTTGAGGGAACATTTTGGTTATGTCTTTTTCACTTCCTTCCTTTCTTTTTTTTTTCCACTTCCTTTTTCAATGCTATTGCAACTTTCCTATCTTCTGGTTGTGGGATGATAAATTCTATTTGTCTTAGTTTCCTCATATTTTGATTAATTATCAGACTCATCAGTTGTAAGTCAGATGTATTTTCACATGTTACCACATTTGAAAGTACATTGGGTCTTACAGTCAAGAGTATTGATTGTATTGATTTTAATAGCAAGTGTTATTTTTTTTCTTGTTGGTCATAAATTAATGTAGCATAATGCCACTGATAGCCTCCTAGACCTAAAGAAAAATGGTAGTTTATATGAGGCAGCCTTCATTAGCCATTAATATGTTTTTTGCTGGTCTTATGGGCATCCTCATTCTTACAAAGTCTTCTCTGATTTTGCAAATCCCTCAATTCTAATCATAACTTCTGATGCATTTTGTGTGTTTATATAGATTTCTCTATTTTTACATGCATATTAATGTGTATTTGGAGATAAAAGTCTTGAGTAGTTTTAACTGTTCTTCTAATTTTACCCAGTTAAATAAAGTGATGTTTGGTCCATGTCCTTCCCCATTTATTAGCATATCTTGGAAAAAAAAATCAGAGGATTCTACTGAGCATCTCTATTTCTGAGGAGTCAGAGAAAGAGCCTGGAAATGTGTTTAGGTGGAATGTTTTTTTGAATGAAAGCATGTTAAATAGTTGTTTGTACATTTCTTGCCACCTTTAATTATTTCTCACACTCTGAAAGTAAGTGAATTAGTTGTTCTAAACTTTTAAAGATTGTCTAAGTGTTGGTATACGTGATAGGAAACTACTGAGATAAATTCAGATATTTTGTCAAAACTTCACTCTGCCTTTGGAAATCTTCCTAGAACATAGTAACCAAATAAAAAGAAGTTCTAACAAAAATGTTATTATCGATGTGTAAATAAAACTAACACTTTTAAACAAATTTCACAAATCTATAGGAACCAAAATAATTTAAGATCCAAAGGAAGATTCCAGATTCTTTTCAATAAAGGCTTGCTTTTAGGGTATTTATAGAATGCATGTTTACACACTAGGCGTATAGTTGAGGAGTTTGTTGTTGTTATTTTTCATTAATTGGCTCTACAACACTTGACTTTTCTTGATTGTGTATAAATTATTACTATCAAAAATAAAAGTAAATTAAATTTGAAAATCAATTATGACATGGCTAACCAAAAAGTACATTTTGTGCTGCTTATTTGATCTGAAGGTAAACTAATTAAGTATAGGAAGAGAGTGAGTGAAAGCCGAGACTTTATGGAAACTATCTCACTTTTCTTTCCTAAAGATGAAATTTTGGAACTCATCAGATGTATCGAGTGCAATTGTGAGAATATCATAGAAATTGGATGACAGAAATAATGGATGAAATAAACTGTTCTTTCAAATTCATGAACTGAGGCATTAAGCCTCCTTTTTATTTACTAAAACTTGAAAATAAATATGAATTTTGCTGTTTTGTACAAGATGTTATCTCCAAGTTCACATCCTACAGTTTATGTATGAATAGACAAAAATGTATCTATATAATCATAGGCAAAATGGCATTAATATAACATCAATGACTATGGCCTTGGAAGATGATGCATTATCTAAGTCCTTATCATTGGTAACTGATGCAAAATCTAAGAAAAGATATATATATATATCAATAGATGTGAAACATTTTTTTATTAGAATATATCTTAACTGTTTTTCCCCAAGGTGAATACTGTCTTCAGAGGAAAAAAAAAGTGTTTTTAGCAGAATTGGAATAATTTAAATTACATCTAAAAAATAGCCGTGAAGGGGGGCCAGGGGAAAGCCCTGCATGCTGGCTATTAGAATCTCAGTATGTCGCCCATTATGCTAACATGTATGCCATTCAGCAACCTAAATAAAGGAGAAAATTGCTTTCTATAAATTGGACACCATAGACACACACTGAGCGTGTAATTAATACAAAGATGGAAGAATATATTCATTAGGCATTTTTGTATTATAATAATACGGGTTATTCTTGATCATAGAGATATGGATGGAAAACTAAGTTTACTGTAACTTTTTATTCAAAAATGAAATACTAGCATTTAGAATTAGTGAGGACACCACAGTTTTGAAATTGTTATGTATAACTATAAAATATAAATATAATATAAAATATAAAAATATAAACAACTTTTAAAGGATTCCTTTACCCTATCAAATTACTACTGAACTCAAGACAATTACAACAATATAGTCTTTTTCATAAATGTAAGTCATCCTTCTTCACAAACATTTATATTTCATTCTTGAAGTTTTTTTTGTGGCCATGTTAACTTGACATAGCTACTTTGCCCTCATCTAGCTGCTAACTTCAAAGGGTGTCAACATATTTGCTTCAATAACAGAATAGAAAAATCACATATCATTGTGTCCACCTATCTGTGGATGGACATGGTATGAATATATACTCATCTCTCTCCCAGTTATCCAAATTAAAACCTGGTATTGTTTGTGGCAGACATTACTACTCTTTATCTATTTTTCTTGGCAGACAAAGGGTATATTTCTGCTCACATTCCATTGGTCAAAGTAAATTACCTGGCCAGGCCTCACTTTAAAGCAGTTGCTCTTGGGGCACCTGGGTGGCTCAGTCAGTTATGCATCTGCTTTCAGCTTAGGTCATGAATCCAGGATCCTGGGATCGAGCCCCATATCCAGGTCCCTGCTCAGCAGAGAATCAGCTACTCCCTCTCCCTTCACCACTCATTTTCTCTTTCTCTCTCTCTCTCTTTCTCTCTCGCTCACTCTTCCTCTCAAATAAATAAATAAAATCTTTTAAAAATTAAAAAAAAAGCAGGTGCTTTTGGTCATTGACATATCATTCCTTCCATCCATGCCTTAAAAAGTCAGTGTTTGATTTCCCATGTCCCCTATTTTTAGCTCATTGCATTTACATAAAATTTTAAAACAGATGTGTTATTACTCCTCCCCCTTCCCCCATACAGTGGCATTTGATTGACATTGCACTGAATCAAGACTAGTTTGGAGAAAACTGACAATTGTACACAACCTGTACCTCCAATCTCGGTACCTGCCATATTCTTCCATTTCTTTAGGTATTTTACAATATAGCTCAGTAATGATTTATACACTTCTGTATAGAATTCTTGTACATATTTTAGTTAACTTATTTCTATGTATGTATTTTTGTAGCTATTGAACTCTTTTTAGAATAGCATTTTCTACATTTCTGTTGCTAATATATAGAATGAGGTTGATTATTGTTGACTGAGCTTGTATTGAACAATCTTGTTAATGTACTTGTTAATTCTAACTGTATGACTGCAGACTAGATTTCCTTGACATATAATCATGAGTTCTTCAAATAATTTCTTTTAAATCTCTTTACGTAATTATTCCTTGCTTTCTCTTGGCTTGAAAAGAACAGGAAATGGTACTTCTATAATACAGGACTACATCTTAAACAAGAGATAGTACAAGTGCTGAGAAGAGCTTTGGTCTGGAACTTATGATTCAGCTATAGCTCAGGGCAGCTGGATAATATTGGGAAAGTCATTTTAGCTTTATAATTCTTACTTTCTCGATCTCCAAAATGGTGTTAGTTAAGGAGATTTCTTAGTCTTTCTCAATTATAACCTTCTATTATTTTAATCTATGACTTATTCTCATAGGATTTTAAATTTTACTTCTATAAAAAGTCTCAATAATAAAATAAATCTAACTTGGAAAGGGCTGTACATTCTGAAGTCATTAGGGGAAAAAAAAACTAAAAAGAGCACATTAACCTAAATCATCCTGAAAAATTTATTTTCAGGCTTGTCAAACCTACCCACATAGGTCATGCAAAATATTTTCATATTGAAATGTTTCAATGGATAATATTTTTTTCTGCTATTGGTAACACTAATCTCCCTTATGAACATTTTTTACACATGTATATATAATAATGTTTTGAATCCATGGAGACAGGCTTTGGAGTCAAGTGCCATTTCCTTGAAATATTGAAACCTAAATGGACAGCACTTACTGAAAATAAGACTGACATCACCACCCTCTTCCACACACCATATGTCACTGAATAGCCTCCACTCTCTGCCAAGATGTAATTCAAATCAGTGACCTAGAAATAAAAGACTACATATTCCATTACCAATCAATCCCCTGAGCCATTCAGTCTCCACTCAGTAATATTTTAATAAATCATTTCCGTTTATATTGATGAGCTGTTAATGCAAATTGTAAGTAAAAGGACAGTTGACTTTTATTAGAAAAGACATGAATGTATAATATGTCACACCAAAAATGCCATGCTTTCTGCTTGGTATGATACAATATAACTCATTCACCAGAGGAAAAGACGAAATACTAGTCATTTTACAGAACTTCATGAATTCATGTTTTTACTTCTCATTTAACACTTTATATTGTTCCTAAACAACTGGTTATGGCAGATAAAATGTATAGATTTTGGGTTTTATTTTACTTTATGTTATTTCATTTATAATTGATTACCAAGAGGTAGTTCTAATGATAGAAAGAGTTTAACAACTTCTCATTACTATCTTAAATGCCAGTTTATTGAACTTTGGTTGAAGTTCACACCTCTGGTTGTTTAGTTCTATACACATGCATTGACTCTATCTGCTCCTGTCCCTTTACTGCTTTCCTTATACTAATGGTATCATTTATATTATTAGAACAATAGTAACACTAATCAACAACCAGTGTTTTAGAGGTTTTGAGATTATAAATTGTTGTCACATCATTATCTCTTTAAGTCTCCTCTAAACCCTATAATTCATATATATATAGTGACTCAGTCACTCACTACTTTATTCAGTGCAATAAATACTGGGAATACAAAATCAAAGACAAAAAGCCCAATGCCCAGTGAGTAAGTTAGCAATGATTATTCCTTTCTGAAAGTTATATTATTGTTCTCATTTCATTAATTCTATCGAGTCAAAAACTAATCATCCTCTTTACATGTGAAGAAAAGAAAATACAAGTTCCAGAAATCTGCTTTACCTGAGTTAAACTTCTTGATAATTAAGGGGAAGATGAAGAGACTATGGTAAATACAGCCCAGCAATTGCACTACTGGGTATTTACCCCAAAGATAAAAATGTAGCAACCTGAAGGGGTATGTGCACCCCAATGTTTATAGCAGCAATGTCCACAATAGCCAAACTATGGAAAGAGCCAAGATGTCCATCAACAGATGAATAGGTAAAGAAGATGTGGTATACACACACACACACACACACACACACACACACACACACACACACACACAGGAATATTATGCAGCCATCAAAAGGAATGAAATCTTGCCATTTGCAACGACGTGGATGGAACTGGAGGGTATTTTGCTGAGTGAAATAAGTCAATCAGAGAAAGACATGTGTCATATGATCTTACTGATATGAGGAATTCTTAATCTCAGAAAACAAACTGAGGGTTGCTGGAATGGTGGGGTGTGGGAGGGATGGGGTGGCTGGGTGATAGGCATTGGGGAGGGTATGTGCTATGGCGAGCACTGTGAATTGTGTAAGACTGTTGAATCACAGACCTGTAACTCTGAAACAAATAATATGTTATATGTTAAAAAGAAAAAGAAGGAGATAGTAGGAAGGGAAAAATGAAGGGGTGAAATCGGAGGGGGAGTGAACTATGAGAGACTATGGACCCTGAGAAACAAACTGAGGGTTCTAGAGGGGAGGGGAATGGGGGGATGTGTTAACCTGGTGATGGGTATTAAAGAGGGCATGTATTGAATGGAGCACTGGGTGTTATACGCAAGCAATGAATCATGGAACACTACATCAAAAACTAATGATGTAATGTATAGTGATTAACATAACATAAAAAAAGAAACAAATTTATAAATGAGAAGAAAAAAACTAATGGTGTAATGTATGGTGATTAAAACAACATAATAAAAGAAAAGAAAAAAAGAGACTATGGTAAGTTTTCTTGAATTGTATCCCATGTAATTTAGAGTTTAGTGCAATATTATGGGGTTCTAATCAAAACGTTTTCTTGATGAAAAAAGTTTTATAAATGTTCCACATTACATTTTCCTATAAGACTTTCACAATATGCCTTAAAACTTCTCAAAAAAATGGCAATAAATAATTTGATTGTATTGTTATTTCTAAACTTTTTCAAAAACAGTATCATCTTCTTTATGGAAAACTGACAGTGATGTAATGTGAATACTGATCTTTTATAGAGTAATAGAAGCATTGAGCTAGACATAATGGAAATAATTTCCAGAACTCTTCTCACCAATGAGATTTAGAGATATTATATTTCAATGACTACATTAAAAATAGAACATTAGCACCCATAAACTATTTTATTTCATTGCACTTGTTGAAAATGCAACTAATCAAGCCATAGTTCAGACTTAGCGGTTAAAATTTTGCATGTTAGCAAGCTCTTCATGTGATATAAATCAGTGGTTCTCAAATATGATCCCTAGACTCATCACATCAACATTACCCAGAAACTTGTTAGACATGCAGATTTGTAGGCCTTATCACAGACATACTGAGTTATAAATCTAGAGTTGAGACCTAGTGATCTGTGCTTTAAAAAGCCCTTCTAGATGATTCTGATGCAAGCTAAAGCTTGAGAATTACTGTTCAACAACAGCTTTACATTAAGTCATCTGGAGGTTTCTTTGTCTTTGTGTTTTTGTTTTAATGTCCAGATCCTATGCTTAAGCCAAGTAAATAAGCATGTGGCTAAGAGAATGGAAAAGGTGCTGGTCACAAGTATGCTTTACAACCTTCCAAGGTGGTAGTCATTTGTTGCCAAGATTGACAATCACTGATCTTCATGATAACTTTATCTGCTGTGAAGATGGAAATGCTTGTAGAAATAAGACTCATCTTAAGGACCAGAGCAATGAGGTCATAGCAGACATATCCATCATGTTAGCAGAGTAACTCACACTCCACTGAATAAATAAATGGAATTAGCTATATGCTTTTGCCATAGCAAATGGGCCTCTGGGGTTAAGTCCCACTAGTATATTAGGAGGGCCAGGAGGAGGGCTCTCACACCACTGTGCTCAGAGTACCTTCCAATCAAGCAGCACATTCTTCCTCTCCCCACCCCCCCACCCTCTTTGCTTTCCTAAGCCTCACAGCTAGCACCAGCCTACTTTTAAAATTATGAAACCTAAATATCAAAAACTGTTTCCTAAGGTTTCTGAAACTCATCCTTTCCGTGGCCTCCTCTGTCTCCAAGTCCTCTGTGAAAATATTGGTGATATCACTCTGTATATTCATACACAAAACTCAAGAATATTTTAGTTCCTAAAAAGACAAACATATATAAAATAGAGGAAATATCTTCATAAAACTTTCTTGAAAATAAGAAAGTTACCAGTTTTGTTTATGTGAAGGGGGCAGCTAACAGTGAAATTATATAGTGTGACAACACAAAAAGCTTAGAAATACATTTGAGAAATGTTTTGTTTTCCAATATTGATTTGTGGCCACCAGCACACCATGATTTTGACTTGGCCTCACCTCTTTACAGACAAGCCCAACAGGGCTGGTTCCTCTCCTCTCTTTTCTTTCCTTTATCTTCCCTTTACCCTGACTGTCTTGAGACAGCTAACTGTCTCCATACTTGCATTGAGAATAAAGCAGTCTTCCTGAAAGGGAGTAACCAAATACACCATGGTGATCAGAAGATAGAAGTGACCACTCTAGCATGAACTACTCTCCTTAGAAAGTAATTATATTGGGACATCTGGGTGGCTCAGTTGGTTAGGTGTCCAACTCTTGATTTCGGCTCAGCTCATGATCTTAGCTCAGGTCATGGTCTCAGGTCGTGAGATCAAGTCCCGCATCAAACTGCTCCCTGAGCCCCAAGTCAGTTTCTGAGCTGGGCATGAAGCCTACTTAAAATTCTCTCTCTCCCTCTCCCTACACCCTTTCCCCCCCCACTTTTTCTTTCTCCCCCCCCAAAAAAAAGTCATTATATTTACATAAGGTGATGTAGATTGGTACTAAACAGTTCCATCATACACTTGTGCAGCCGTTCTGCCCTGTTGGATGTTTTCTGTTTTTTTTTTTTAACTTCTAAAAAATTATTAATAATTTCAGGAAAACAGGCCAGTTTTAGTTTTGTGGGACCTTACTTAGTACTTCCATCTTCTGCCTTGTTAACATCTAGTTGTATGTGAGACACTTGTGCAAGTGAATGGACTTCACACTTTAGCTTTTGGTTAAATCTCACAGTCACTCCTTTTTTTTTTTTTTGAAGATTTTTTAATTTATTTGAGAGAGAGACAGAGCGGTAGGCAGAGGGAGAAGCAGGCTCCTCGCTGAGCAAGGAGCCCGATGCGGGACTCTATCCCAGGACCCTGGGATTACGACCTGAGCCGAAGGCAGATGCTTAACCAACTGACCCACCCAGGTGTCCCCGACAGTCACTCCTTTGATAACACTTTTGCCACACTAAGTAACTAAACCTCCATTTCAAGGACAGCATGCAGATGTCTACTGATAAAAAAAAAAAATTGCACTCAGAATCTGACTCTCAGAGACTGCCAACTACATACTGTTTCCAGTGATGGTAGGAAAATTATTCTGTGCTGCTGCCTCTGGCCAGTCCATGTGGTGGCCAGAAAAATACAGAGAAGCAGAGAGCCATCCGACCATTAGTCTGGGGGTCAGTGGAAAAAAAATGGAAAATTAGAGATGGAGTGTATTTCAAAAAATACAATCAGAAAACAGGCTGAGCAGACCAGCCATAGTGTGTGGATTTTCTGAATGCTGTTGCTGTGGTAGGGTGGTCATTGGTATAAATCTATATTGAATCTATTTCATTGTTCATTAGTAGTTTTTTGTTGTTATTGTTAAAATTGTTTTTTGACTTTCGGTACATAAGATCAACATGAAGACAGAAACAGAAGAATATTTCTTTTTTTAATATATATTTTATTTATTTATTTGACAGAGACAGAGCAAGAAAGGGAAAACAAGCAGGGGGAGTGGGAGAGGGAGAAGCAGGCTTCCCGCTGAACAGGGTGCCCGATGCGGGGCTGGATCCCAGGACCCTGGGATCATGACCCGAGCTGAAGGCAGATGTTTAACGACTGAGACACCCAGGTGTCCCAGAAGAATATTTCAATTACAGAAATGAAAGCAAACATTTTCAAGATTGACTTTTTTCAAGTATATGGGAAATGGAAGTACTCTAGAGAGAAGTTGGTTGCTTCCAGTCTTGTGGCACTGAGTAAAGCTGCTAGAAATACTTCTGTGTAGACTTTTGTGTACATGTGGATATAAGCAATTCAAATTAACTGGGCAAACACTTAAGACCATAGTATGATAAGACTATGTTTAGCCTTGTAAAAACTGCCAAACTGTCTTCTAAATTGTACCATTGTGACAAAAGATGGTTACGGTACTACAAATATATGACACAGTCTCATAGAAGAGTGCGAGGGACAATCTACTGACTGGGACAACTTTGGGAGTGAGTGGAGTCTGTAAAACTAAAGGCAAATGAGCTGCACATAAGCACTAAACTCCAGTGGGTAATGTTGTTTTCCACAGGGACATAGGTTAACAATTAGGAAAAAATATCCTTCTTAACTCAATATATTCGAGAAGAAAAAAATGAATTTGGATTTGGTATGATACACACATAATTCATCATTGCATCCAAAGAAATTGTGATTGATATTCTACCAATTGAAATACTGTGTTTGACAAAAGTTTAAAAGGTTATATGTGTGTGTTATATATGTGTGTGTGTTTTTTAAAATATATATATAAACACAGTAAATTTTACCTTTCTTCTTATTTTTCTGAAGATTTTATTTGTTTGAGAGAGAGCGAGAGAGAGAGAGTACAAGTGCGGGAAGGGACAGAGGGAGGAGCAAACTCCCTGCTGAGCAGGGCGTCCAATCTGGGGCTCAGGACCCTGGGATCATGACCTGAACTGAAGGCAGACGCTTAATGACTGAGCCACCCAGGTGCTCCTCTTTCTTCTAATTAAACTGGCAATAAATGGAAAAATAAGTCCTCCATTGTGATACTCCTGTCTGGGATGATAAACAATAAGATAACCCATTTCACTTATTTATTTTTAAAGATTTTATTTATTTATCAGAGAGAGAGAGAGAGAGCTCACAAGCAGGGGGGAGGGGTAGAGGGAGAAGCAAACTCCCTGCTGAGCAGGGAGCCCGATGCAGGGCTCAATCCCAGGACCCTAGGATCATGACCTGAGCTGAAGGCAGACGCTTAACAGACTGAGCCACCCAGGCACACAGGATAACCCATTTTAGATAGCAAAGTGTTATTATGAATATTGGTTTTATTATATTTTATTTATATATATATATATATTTTTTAGTATTGATTGCTAGGATTGGAGCTTGTTTGTATTCAACTTTTTTCTCCCAGTGGATTAAAATTCAAATATTTAAGCATGCCAGATGTCAGGCTTAGACAATAAACTGAACATTTGTTTGGTCTTAATTCCTGCCATTTTGTTTGGTCTTAATTCCTGCCATTTTGACTAAAAAAAATTAATTGCTATCCATAAACTTGATCTTTGACTGACGGACCATGCCACACTCTTCAATTATGAAGCACAGCTCCCATCAACTCCTGCATCCCCAACGCCATCTTTACCTCAAGTTACTTTGGCAGAGTCTACCTCCACGTTAGGGAAGTAGTCTATTTGAGAGTAAGCATCACATAGACATGGTAACATGACTAAAGATGACAGATAAGATGGGGTATGTGTTAACAGTGATGTGCAAATAGCAGGTTATCAATAATGCTCACAGAATGAATGAAGGGCTGAATCAGTAGTAGGAACTGGATATTGAGAAAATATTATCCTAAATAATGGGAATGTCAAATTGTTTCAGAACATACAATATCTTTCAATAGCAAATGTCTTCCATGTAGACACAGTTTGATTTTGATCTACATAAAATCACTCTACGGCACTTTATGTGGGTTTCTAATATAACATTTTTTATCTTTTCTTATGGTTATTTACTTGGCTTAATTTCTTACCACTTTCTGGGTTAACAAAAGCATAGAATATAGCATTTCTGGTGATCTTCAAATGCTCACTTCTTTTTTACGCTTCATATTTAACGAGGCTCTTAACATACACTATAAAATGCTCATATTTCAAGTATTTCTAATGGAATTATCATAAGTAGACTAGTTTCCCTCTTGAGGATTATAACACTATTTGATTTAATTAAACTGATCAAATTAAAGGAAATGGTGGTGTAACCCCTTGAGTAATGTATATTCCAGTTATGGAACCTGCCATTGCTGTGTGATACTGCTTGCATATTATATTTGGAATATTTTCAGATCTCACTTTGTAATAGAATATTCAATTATGCCAAATAAAATAAATGATGACAGTTTGAGACGTTTTAGTTAACTTAAAAATGTATTTCCTTAATACTAAACAATTTATAATCATTGTTTTACTGCCCTGAGTTATGATTGCATTATATAGATAAATACTTAAATGAATAGATGCATTCAAAAAGTTGAGAAAAAATTGTAAAATGTGGAAGGCGATGTATTGACTTCAATTCCGAATACACTATGAAAGCACATCTCTGCTTAAGAGCTGAAAATTCATTAAATGTAATAGGACAGAATGCGTAGATCATGCTCTATGATGTATTAAGTAATGATAAAATAACTGATATACTTCAAAAATATTAAACATGTCAGGACTTTGCAGCTCCCACTTTATTCTCTCTCCCCAATTCTTAGAAATCTAAATACAATCCTATGCAGATCTTGTTATCCTGCTTAATATTTATTCTCATTCTTTCCTTGAATAGACTTGGATATTTGAAAAAACTCACATGACCTGTCCAGCTGGAAAATAATTCTATCCTCTGTAATAAGTATCTAAATGAGAAGCAGTATCAAATTTTTCCATAAGTGTAAGCCATTTAGAGTACACTGGATCTCCATATTAGGTAGTATTCTGTTGATATTATAAATACTATTGGGTATATAAATTATAAGCAGTATAAATATAATTTCTAATATTTTCATAACTTATGGAGAGATTGTATTAGACTGCAGATATAAAGACTGGATTCTGGGTGCCTGGGTGGCTCAGTCGTTAAGTGTCTGCTTTTGGCTCAGGTCATGATCCCAGGGTCCCACATCGGGCTCCCTGCTCAGTGGGAAGCTTGCTTCTCCCTCTCCCACTCCCCCTGCTTATGTTCCTGCTTTCACTATCTCTCTGTCAAATAAATAAATAAAATCTTTAAAAAAAAATAAAGACTGGATTCTGTAGCTTAGCATCAACCACTAGCTGACTGTATGATGTAGGAAAAGTCATTAAACTTTCCACTCCCAGTTGTTTTCATTATTGAAGGATAGGGGAGAAAGACAGGGAGAATGCATGGAGAAACTGTGAGGATTGTGACCACCAAGCATCCTAGAAAATGTCGGGGGAGGAAATAACTAATATTAAACTAAGTGTCTACATTTTGACATGGTAATATAATGAATATCTATATTGATGAAGCAATAGTTATAAAGTGTTTAGATTATTTACAAAATGTTTAAATTCATTTTCTACTATGTTCTCATGATATAACCGAAGTAGAAATTTATTGTCTTCATTTCAGAAAGAAGGCTATGTCAGTTTAGGAAATTTTAAGTGTCACGCTAGAGATGGGAAACCAGATTTCCATACTACAAAGATGGCTTGCACTGCTCTTTCCCATCATCTCATTAATTCACTGTAATTGAGGATCTGTCTGGTTTATCCATTAAGTCAGAGAGCAGTCTTACTTTGCATGGCTGAAACACTTAACCCTGCCTATTATGCAGGTCCCAGGTGATTCTTTTTACACTCTAGGTGACAAATATGTAAGACACCCTACCTAAAAGCAGAGGTAAGAGAAGTTTTCTGAGGCAGTCAGTACCTGTCACTGTAGCACCTTCCAAATTGGATCAATGTTTGAAGTGATGGGCCACATGTTAGACTAGATAAAAAAGAAATTGATATAAGGAGTAGTAAATAGATCAAAAGTTAAGGGAGAGATAGAAGGCTTGGAAATCCCAGTAAGATTATGAAGCAGCTATAGTGAATATAGCAAAAAGAGAAAACTGGAAGGATGTGAATGCTGGCAAAAAAAATGGGATATTGATCTTTAACTTTCAGAAATAATCACTATATGATTCTGGGCACACCCATTCTACAGAGCATAGTGATCATTTTGCCCCATGCTATGAGAAAAATTACAGTTGATATCTTCTTTCTTTTCTTTTGGTTTTGTTTTCATGTGTGTGTGTGCATGTGTGTGTTGACTGCAGGTGGTGAATTCTAAGTTATTTGTAAAACTATACAAAAGAAGCATTTACATAGAATTGGTAAATGCAGTTTTGGGGTGATTAGATTTATGAGAAACTAAAATTGGTAACTGGCAAAACCATCCATTATGCAGTTAGTTAGTCAAGATTGAAATCCCTACCTTCATTTAATCAATTCCCAAGTCTTCTGAGTTCTAATTTGTACACATTTTTAAATCTGTTTACTTCCTGATAAGTCATTTGCAAATATCTTCTCCCATTCTGTCGGTTGTCTTTTGGTTTTGTGGACTGTTTCTTTGGCTGTGCAAAAGCTTTTTATCTTGATGAAGTCCCAATAGTTCATTTTTGCCCTTGCTTCCCTTGTCTTTGGCAATGTTTCCAGGAAGAAGTTGCTGCTGCTGAGGTCAAAGAGGTTGCTGCCTGTGTTCTCCTTTAGGATTTTGATGGACTCCTGTCTCACATTTAAGTCTTTCAACCATTTTGAGTTTATTTTTGTGTGTGGTATAAGGAAATGGTCCAGTTTCATTCTTCTGCATGTGGCTGTCCAATTTTCCCAACACCATTTGTTGAAGAGACTGTCATTTTCCATTGGACATTCTTTCCTGCTTTGTCAAAGATTAGTTGACCATAGAGTTGAGGGTCCATTTCTGGGCTCTCGATTCTGTTCCATTGATCTATGTGTCTGTTTTTGTGCCAGTACCATACTGTCTTGATGATGACAGCTATGTAATAGAGCTGGAAGTCCGGAATTGTGATGCCACCAGCTTTGCTTTTCTTTTTCAACATTCCTCTGGCTATTCGGGGTCTCTTCTGGTTCCATACAAATTTTAGGAGAATTTGTTCCATTTCTTTGAAAAAAGTGGATGGTATTTTGATGGGGATTGCACTGAATGTGTAGATTGCTCTAGATAGCATAGGAATTTTCACAGTATTTGTCCTTCTAATCCATGAGTATGGAACTTTTTTCCATTTCTTTGTGTCTTCCTCAATTTCTTTCATGAGAATTTTCTAGTTTTCTGAGTACGGATTCTTTGCCTCTTTAGTTAGACTTATTCCTAGGTATCTTATGGTTTTGGGTGCAATTGTAAATGGGATCGACTCCTTAATTTCTCTTTCTTCTATCTTGTTGTTGGTGTATAGGAATGCCACTGATTTCTGTGCATTGATTTTATATCTTGCCACTTTACTGAATTCCTGTATGAGCTCTAGCAGTTTTGGGGTGGAGTCTTTGGGTTTTCCACATAAAGTGTCATATCATCTGCAAAGAGTGAGAGTTTGACTTCTTCTTTGCCGATTTGGATGCCTTTGATTTCTTTTTGTTGTCTGATTGCTGTGGCTAGGACTTCTAATACTATGTTGAATAGCAGTGGTGATAGTGGACATCCCTGCTGTTTCCTGACCTTAGAGGGAAAGCTCTCAGTTTTTCCCCATTGAGAATTGTATTTGCTGTGGGTTTTTCATAGATGGTTTTTATGATATTGAGGTATGTACCTTTTATCCCTATACACTGAAGAGTTTTGATCAAGAAAGGATGCTGTACTTTGTCAAATGCTTTTTCTGCATCTGCATGGAGCACTGGGTGTTATACGCAAACAATGAATCATGAAACACTACATCAAAAACTAATGATGTAATGTATGGTGATTAACATAATAATAAAAAATAAAAAATAAATAAAAAAATCTGTTTACTTCCCTCCATTCCAGAGCAAATGACCATCATCTCCCACTTAGACAAATCCCTATAATCTGATCTCTCTTTTTCCAATCTTCTCTTCCTCCATTCACTCATTCCATATGCAGCAAGTGCTTTTGTCACAAAGAGAGAGAGAGAGAGAGAAGACAAATTTGACATGACACCTTACTATTTTAAAGCCATTCTTATTTATCGGTAATAATACAATAATAGTAGGGGACTTTAACACCCCACTTACATCAGTGGACAGATCATATAAGCAGAAAATCAATAAGGAAACCATGGCTTTGAATAACCAGATGGACTTAACAGATATATTCAGAACATTCTATCCTAAAATAAGCAGAATACACATTCTTTTCAATTACACATGGACTGTTTTCCAGAATAGATCGTATTTTAGACCAAAATGCAATCCTCAACACATTTAAAAAAATCAAAATCATACCATGCATTTTTTCTGACCAGAACATTATGAAATTAGATTCAGCGACAAGAAAAAGTCTGGAGAGACTACAAATACATAGAGGTTAAATAACATGATACTAAAGAGTGAATGGGTCAACCAGGAAATAAAAATAAAGAAATAAAAAATATATGAAAAAAATGAAAGCATAATTGTTCAAAACCTTTGGGATGCAGCAAAAGCTATTCTAAAAAGGAAGTTTATAGCAATACAAACCTGACTCAAGAAGCAAGAAAAATCTCAAATGAACAATCTAACCTTACACCTAAAGGAGTTAGAAAAAGAACAACAAACAAAACTCAAAACCAGAGGAAGGAAGGAAATAATAAAGATTAGAGCAGAAATAAATGATACAGAAACTTAAAAAAAAAACAATAGAATAAATCAATGAAACCAGGAGCTGGTTGTTTGAAAAAATCAATAAAATCAATAAACCTCTAGCCAAACTTATCAGGAAAAAAAGACAAAAGACTCAAATAAATAAAATCACAAATGAGAGAGTAAAAATAACAACCAACACCACAGTAATACAAACAATTATAACAGAATATCATGAAAAACTATATGCCAACAAATTGCACAACCTGGAAGAGATGGATAAATTCATAGAAAAATATAAACTTCCAAAACTGAAATAGAAAGAAATAGAAAACTTGAACAGATTGATAACCAGCAAATAAATTGAATTAGTAATCAAAAAACTCCCAACAAACAAAAGTCCAGGGCCAGATGGCTCAGAGGCGAATTCTACTAAAGATTCAAATAAGGGATAATACTTATTTTTTTCAAACTATTCCAAAAAATAGAAAAGTAAGGAAAACTTGCAAATTCATTCTATGAGACCAGCATTACCCTGATACCAAGACCTTATAGATAAAGACTCCATTAAAAAAGAGAACTATAAGCCGATATCCCTGATGAACATAGATGCAGAAATTCTCAACAAAATACTAGCAAACTGAATCCAACAACACATTAAAAAATCATTCACCACAATCAAGTGGGATTTATTCCTGGGTTACAACAGTAGTTCAATATTCATGAATCAATCAACATGATGTATCATATCAATGAGAGAAAGGGTAAAAACCATATGATCATTTTAATAGATGCAGAAAAAGCACTGGACAAAGTACCACATCCATTTATAAAAACCCTCAGCAAAGTAGGTTGAGAGAGAACAGACCTCAACATAATAAAGGCTGTTTATGAAAAATCAACAGCTAACATCATCCTTAAAGTGGAAAACTAAGAATTTTCCCTCTAAGATCAGGAACAAGATGAGGATGTCCACTCTCATCACTTTTATTCAACATAGTACTAAAAGTCCTAGCCACAACAATCAGACAACAAAGAGAAATAAAAGGCAACCGAATTGGTAGGGAAGTAAAACTTTCACTATTTGCAGATAACATGATACTCTATATAGAAAACCCAAAAGACTCCACCAAAAAATTGCTAGAACTGATACACAGATTCAGGAAACTCACAGGATACAAAATCAGCATACAGAAATCTGTTGCATTTCTATACACTAATAATGAAACAGCAGAAGGAGAAACTACAGAATCAATTCCATTTACACCTGTACCAAAAATAATAAGACACCTAGCAATAAATCTAACTAAGGAAGTGAGGGATATGTTCTCTGAAAACTATAAAATATTGCTGAAAGAAATTGAAGATGATACAAAGAAATGGAAAGACATTCCATGCTCATGGATGAGAAGAACAAATATTGTTAAAATATAAATACTACCGAAAACAACCTACATATTTAATTCACTTCCTATCAAAATACTAACAGCATTTTTCACAGAACTAGAACAAACAATCCTAAAACTTGTATGGAACCACAAAAGACTCTGAATAGCTAAAGCAACCTTGAAAAAGAAAAGCAAAGCTGGAAACATCACAGTTCCAGACTTTGAGTTATATCACAAAGTATAAAAATAGATACATAAATCAATAGAACAAAATAAGAAACCCAGAAATAAACCCATAATTACATGGGCAATTAATCTCCAGCAAAGCAGGAAAGAATATCCAAAGGGAAAAAGACCGTCTCTTCAACAAATGGTGCTGGGAAAACAGGAGAACTACATGCAAAAAAACTGGACCAATTTCTTATACCATACACAAAAATAAATTCCAAGTGAATGAAAGACTTAAATGTGAAACCATAAAGCCATAGAACAGAGCACAGGCAATAACTTCTCTGGCATTGGCCATAGGAACCTTTTTCTAGGTAGGTCCCCTGAGGCAAGGGAAACAAAAGCAAAAATAAACCATTGGGACTACATCAAAAGAAAAAGCTTCTGCACAACAAAGGAAGCAACCAACAAAACTAAAAGGCAATCTACAGAATTGGAGAAGATATTTGCAAATGACATCAAATAAATGTTAGTATCCAAAACCTATAGAGAGCATATGAAACACAACACCCAAAAAACAAAAAATACAGTTAAAAAATGGGCAGACGACCTGAACAGATGTTTTTCCAAAGACGTCCAGATGGTGAACAGGCGTGTGAAAAGATGCTTAACATCACTCATCATCAGAGAAATACAAATTAAAACTTCAATGAGATATCACCTCACACCAGTCCGAATGGCTAAAATCAACACAAAAAATAGATTTTGGCAAGGATGTGAAGAAAGGGGAAACCTCTCGCACTGTTGGTGGGAATGCAAACTGGTGTAGCCACTTTGGAAAATAGTATGGAGGTTCCTCAAAAAGTTAAAAATAGAGCTACCCTATGATCAAACAATCACAATATTGGGTATTCACCCAAAGAATACAAAAACTAATTAAAAGGGATACCTGCACCCCAATGTTTATAGCAGCATTATTTACAATAGCCAAGATATGGGAGCAGCCTGTGTCCATCAATTGATTAATGGATAAAGACGATGTGGTGTACAGTGGTACATACATACATACATACATACACACACAATCGGATATTATTCAGCCATTTAAAAAGAATGAAATCTCATCATTTGCAATGACGTGGATGGAGCTAGAGTATAATCCTCAGTGAACTAAGTCAGAGAAAGACAAATACCATATGATTTCACTCATATGTGGAATTCAAGAAACAAAACAAATGAGCAAAGGGAAAAAAAAGAGAGAGAGAGAGAGAAACTAAGAAACAGGATCTTAACTACAGAGAACAAACTGATGGTTACCAGAGGAGAGGAAGGTAGAGAAATGGGTGACATAGGTGATGGGGATTAAAGAGCGCACTTGTTGTAAGGAGCACCGGGTGTTCTATAGAAGTGTTGAATCACTATATAACACTGTGTGTTAACTAACAGAACTAAAATAAAAACTTAAACATAGTTATCATTATTTATCCATTGCCCTTAGCATAAAAATACACATTCATCCTCATAGATATCTAAGTCTCTCTATACCCAACTTGCTTTACCATCTCCTTCCTAACTACTGTCCTCTCACATTCTCCACTCCACTAAATCTTTTAGTTTCTTGAATATACAATACTTTCATTTACCCCCTGATTTGTTTGCATGCTGTTTCCTATGCATGGATTTTTTTAATGTTACACTCCCTGTCAACCTTATAATACCTAACCATCCTCAGAGAAATTGTCCCTAGATGCTGGACTAACTTGATTAAATTGGTATATTCTCCTTCTGGGCACTGTATATTCCTTTCATAGCTCCCATCAGACATTTTAGTGATGAAGTAGTAGTATTTAATATCAGACTTCTGCCTAAACTACTCCAAGGTCTGGGAGGGTTGCCTATATACTGTGCTTAAACAGTGCTAATATCTTTTTTTTCTAACTGCAGATATTTCAGAGTGTGTTGATGATATCATCCATATGGATATTAGATTATATCAGAAATGCAACTGTAAGACTCTAAGTCACAATAATAATGTCATAAGAATTGAAATGTCAGGCAATCATTATAGCAAAACTGTGAAATAGATACAAATAAATACTCACATATCTGGGATGAGGAAACTGAAGCAAAAAGAACCTAAAGAAATTGCGTATGATTACATAACTAGTCTTTAGCAGAATGAGGGTTCAAACCCAAGCCTGTGATGTACTATGCTGTGTATAAATGTCCTTGAGTAATGCTGAGAATGAAAAATAAATGTAAGTAGTTGCTAGAAAGAGTGGCAGATCTGGAATAGTAAGATAGTATAAGACTCTAAAGGGAAGAAGGTTTGTACTTGGTTGGAAAAGCCTCAACCTGGGAGCTGGGAGATGCTACCCAAGTCAGAGATAACGTAACTGTAGGAAATGTTATGTGGAAAAGTCTTAGAGGATAAGCATGCTTTATTAAAGCAAGAATAAGGAGGCAATATTGTCAGAAGTGTTAAGAATTTTAAAGAAAAGCTTCTAGGTTATATTAAAGACATGTTTGTTCTAGGATCCAAAGTAGTAAAAAAAAGTCCATGGGATATCCAGTCAAGGGTCAGCTCGAAGAGAGTTAATGAACCTCCAAAAGAATACATCATAAGAGATCAATAAAAACAAATTCATTAAATGAGAAGGTCTTAATACCAAAGCGATGGCTTTATTTAAATATAGTTTGTATATATTTAAAACAACTATGGTTATTCCCTAGGCAAATCCCAATAGAAAAATTCTTGAAAAATCAACTGCTATGTACACTTACTTTTGATGCCTCAGGATTCTTACATATTTTAGATTCTTACATATTTTACCTATTTTACAATATTATGTATTCTTACTGCTTCTAGTTAAGTTACTCCATGGATATATCTGCAATTTTCTTATACTAGTTTTTTCTTCATAGCTTTATAATACATTTGAAACATGTTATGGGTTATTTCTCCTCTGCCTACTATTACTTTTTAATAAATGTTCTTATTTTTGTGTATTAAATTTTTTAGAAGGGTGGAATAATTTTTTACATTCTAATAAAAGTATATTAAATTATGATCAGAATTATATGAAGTCTAAATGAATATAGATAAATGTACTATCTTGGGAAAATCAGAACATTATATATTGTTCACATTTCAACTCATGTTCCTTCATTTACTCATTTTCTTTTATATTACGATGTAACCATATTATAGCTATGGGTTTGGTCATTTCTTATTAAGGGGAATAAAGGTTAATAAAACAAAAGAATAAGAACTATTTTTTAAATTTTTTATTGTTATGTTAATCACCCTACATTACATCATTAGTGTTTGATGTAGTGTTCCATGACTCATTGTTTTTGCATAACACCCAGTGCTCCACGCAGAATGTGCCCTCTTTAATACCCATCACCAGGCTAACCCATCCCCCCACCCTCCTCCCCTCTAGGACCCTCAGTTTGTTTTTCAGAGTCCATCGTCTCTCATGGTTCATCTCCCCCTCCGACTTACTCCCCTTCATTCTTCCCCTCTTGCTATCTTCTTCTTTTTCTTTTTTCTTAACATATGTTGCATTATTTGTTTCAGAAGTACAGATCTGTGATTCAACAGTCTTGCACAATTCACAGCGCTCACCATAGCACATACCCTACCCAATGTCTATCACCCAGCCACCCCATCCCTCCCAACCCCCACCACTCCAGCAACCCTCAGTTTGTTTCCTGAGATTAAGAATTCCTCATATCAGTGAGGTCATATGATACAAGTCTTTCTCTGATTGACTTATTTCACTTAGCATAACACCCTCCAGTTCCATCCACGTCATTACAAATGGCAAGATCTCATTCCTTTTTATGGTTGCATAATATTCCATTGTGTATATATACCACTTCTTCTTTATCCATTCATCTGTTGATGGACATCTTGGCTCTTTCCACAGTTTGGCTATTGTGGACATTGTTGCTATAAACATTGGGGTGCACGTACCCCTTCGGATCCCTACCTTTGTATCTTTGTGGTAAATACCCAGTAGTACAATTGCTGGATCGTATGGTAGCTCTATTTTCAACTGTTTGAGGAACCTCCATACTGTTTTCCAAAGTGGCTGCACCGGCTTGCATTCCCACCAACAGTGTAGGAGGGTTCCCCTTTCTCCACATCCCCGCCAACACCTGTCGTTTCCTGACTTGTTAGTTTTAGCCATTCTGACTGGTGTGAGGTGGTATCTCCTTGAGGTTTTGATTTGGATTTCCCTGATGCCGAGCGATGTTGAGCACTTTTTCATCTGTCTGTTGGCCATTTGTATGTCTTCTTTGGAAAAATGTCCATGTCTTCTGCCCCTTTCTTGATGGGATTATTTGTTCTTTGGGTGTTGAGTTGGATAAGTTCTTTATAGATTTTGGATACTAGCCCTTTATCTGATATGTCATTTGCAAATATTTTCTCCCATTCGGTTGGTTGTCTTTTGGTTTTGTGGACTGTTTCTTCGGCTGTGCAAAAGCTTTTTATCTTGATGAAGTCCCAATAGTTCATTTTTGCCCCTGCTTCCCTTGCCTTTGGCGATGTTTCTAGGAAGAAGTTGCTGCAGCTGAGGTCGAAGAGGTTGCTATCTGTGTTCTCCATTAGGATTTTGATGGACTCCTGTCTCACGTTTAGGTCTTTCAACCATTTTGAGTTTATTTTTGTGTGTGGTATAAGGAAATGGTCCAGTTTCATTCTTCTGCATGTGGCTGTCCAATTTTCCCAGCACCATTTGTTGAAGAGACTGTCTTTTTTCTATTGGACATTCTTTCCTGCTTTGTCAAAGATTAGTTGACCATAGAGTTGAGGGTCCATTTCTGGGCTCTCAATTCTGTTCCATTGATCTATGTGTCTGTTTTTGTGCCAGTACCATACTGTCTTGATGATGACAGCTTTGTAATAGAGCTGGAAGTCCGGAATTGTGATGCCACCAGCTTTGCTTTTCTTTTTCAACATTCCTCTGGCTATTCGGGGTCTCTTCTGGTTCCATACAAATTTTAGGAGTATTTGTTCCATTTCTTTGAAAAAATTGGATGGTATTTTGATGAGGATTGCATTGAATGTGTAGATTGCTCTAGGTAGCATTGACATCTTCACAATGTTTGTTCTTCCAAACCATGAGCATGAAATATTTTTCCATTTCTTTGTGTCTTTTTCAATTTCTTTCATGAGTATTTTATACTTTTCTGAGTACAGATCCTTTGCCTCTTTGGTTAAATTTATTCCTAGGTATCTTACGGTTTTGGGTGCAATTGTAAATGGGATCGACTCCTTGGTTTGTCTCTCTTCTGTCTTGTTGTTGGTGTATAGGAATGCCACTGATTTCTGTGCACTGATTTTATATCCTGCTACTTTACTGAATTCCTGTATGAGTTCTAGCAGTTTTGGGGTGGAGTCTTTTGGGTTTTCCACACACAGTATCATATCATCTGCAAAGAGTGAGAGTTTGACTTCCTCTTTGCCAATTTGGATGCCTTTGATTTCTTTTTGTTGTCTGATTGCTGTGGCTAGGACTTCTAATACTCTGTTGAATAGCAGTGGTGATAGTGGACATTCCTGCTGTGTTCCTGACCTTAGGGGAAAAGCTCTCAGCTTTTCCCCATTGAGAATGATATTCGCTGTAGGTTTTTCATAGATGACTTTTATGATATTGAGGTAAGTACCCTCTATCCCTATACTCTGAAGAGTTTAATCAAGAAAGGATGCTGTACTTTGTCAAATGCTTTTTCTGCATCTATTGAGAGGATCATATGATTCTTGTTCTTTCTTTTGTTAATGTATTGTATCACGTTGATTGATTTGTGGATGTTGAACCAGCTTTGCAGCCCAGGGATAAATCCCACTTGGTCATGGTGAACAATCCTTTTAATGTACTGTTGGATCCTATTGGCTAGTATTTTTGTGAGAATTTTTGCATCCATGTTCATCAAGGATATTGGTCTGTAATTCTCCTTTTTGATGGGGTCTTTTTCTGGTTTTGGGATCAAGGTAATGGTGGCTCATAAAATGAGTTTGGAAGTTTTCCTTCCATTTCTATTTTTTGGAACAGTTTCAGGAGAATAGGTATTAATTCTTCTTTAAGTGTTTGATAGAATTCCCCTGGAAAGCCATCTGGCCCTGGGCTTTTGTTTGTTGGGAGATTTTTGATGACTGCTTCAATTTCCTTAGGGGTTATAGGTCTATTCAGGTTTTCTATTTCTTCCTGGTTCAATTTTGGTAGTTGATACATCTCTAGGAATGCACCCATTTCTTCCAGGTTATCTAATTTGCTGGCATAGAGTTGCTCATGATATGTTCTTATAATTGTTTGTATTTCTTTGGTGTTGGTTGTGATCTCTCCTCTTTCATTCATGATTTTGTTGATTTGGGTCATTTCTCTTTTCTTTTTGATCAGTCTGGCCAGGGGTTTATCAATCTTGTTAATTCTTTCAAAGAACGAGCTCCTAGTTTTGTTGATCTGTTCTACTGTTCTTTTGGTTTCTAGTTCATTAATTTCTGCTCTGATCTTTATTATTTCTCTTCTCCTGCTGGGTTTAGGCTTTATTTGCTGTTCTTTCTCCAGCTCCTTTAGGTGTAGGGTAGGTTGTGTATTTAAGACCTTTCTTGTTTCTTGAGAAAGGCTTGTATTGCTATATACTTTCCTCTCAGAACTGCCTTTGCTGTATCCCAAAGATTTTGAACAGTTGTGTTTTCATTTTCATTGGTTTCCATGAATTTTTTTAATTCTTTAATTTCCTGGATGACCCATTCATTCTTTAGTAGGATGCTCTTTAGCCTCCATGTATTGGAGTTCTTTCCGACTTTCCTCTTGTGATTGAGTTTGAGTTTCAAAGCATTGTGGTCTGAAAATATGCAGGGAATAATCTCAATCTTTTGGTACCAGTTGAGACCTGATTTGTGACCTAGGATGTGATCAATTCTGGAGAATGTTCCATGGTCACTAGAGAAGAATGTGTATTCTGTTGCTTTGGGATGGAATGTTCTGAATATGTCTGTGAAGTCCATTTGGTCCAGTGTGTCATTTAAAATCTTTATTTCCTTGTTGATCTTTTGCTTAGATGATCTGTCCATTTCAGTGAGGGGGCGGTATTAAAGTCCCCCACTATTATTGTATTGTTGTCAATGTGTTTCTTTGCTTTTGTTATTAATTGCCTTATATAACTGGCTGCTCCCATGTTAGGGGCATAGATATTTACAATTTTGCTAGATCTTCTTGTTGGATAGACCCTTTAAGTAGGATATAGTGTCCTTCTTCATCCCTTATTACCATCTTTGTTTTAAAATCTAATTTGTCTGATATAAGGATTGCCACCCCAGCTTTCTTTTGGTGTCCATTAGCATGGTAAATGGTTTTCCACCCCCTCACTTTCAATCTGGGGGTGTCTTTGGGTCTAACATGAGTCTCTTGCCGACAGCATATTGATGGGTCTTGTTTTTTTATCCAATCTGATAGCCTGTGTCTTTTGATTGGGACATTTAGCCCATTTACATGCAGGGTAACTATTGAAAGGTATGAATTTAGTGCCATTGTATTGCCTGTAAGGTGACTGTTACTGTATATTGTCTGTGTTCCTTTCTATTCTATGCTGCTTTTAGGCTCTCTCTTTGCTTAGAGGACCCCTTTCAATATTTCTTGTAGGGTTTGTTTCGTGTTTGCAAATTCCTTTAGTTTTTGTTTGTCCTGGAAGCTTTTTATCTCCTCTTCAATTTTCAATGAGAGCCTAGCTGGATATAGTATTCTTGGCTGCATATTTTTCTCATTTAGTGCTCTGAAGATGTCATGCCAGTCCTTTCTGGCCTGCCAGGTCTCTGTGGATAGGTCTGTTGCCAATCTAATATTTCTACCATTGTAGGTTACATATCTCTTCTCCCGAGCTGCTTTCAGGATTTTCTCTTTGTCTCTGAGTCTCATAACTTTTACTATTAGATGTCGGGGTGTTGACCTATTTTTATTTATTTTGAGAGGGGTTCTCTGTGCCTCCTGGATTTTGAATTTCCTTCCCCAAATTAGGGAAGTTCTCTGCTATTATTTGCTCCAATATACCTTCTGCCCCTCTCTCTCTTTCTTCTTCTTCTGGGATCCCAATTATTCTAATGTTGTTTCGTCTTATTGTATCCCTTATTTCTCGAATTCTGCCCTCGTGATCCTGTAGTTGTTTCTCTCTCTTTTTCTCAGCCTCTATATTTTCAATCATTTGGTCTTCTATATCACTGATTCTCTCTTCTGCCTCATTTATCCTAGCAGTTAGTGCCCCCATCTTTGACATCATTAATAGCCTTTTTGATTTTGACTTGGTTAGATTTTATTTCTTTTATTTCTCCAGAAAGGGTTTCTTTAATAACTTCCATGCTTTTTTCAAGCCCAGCTAGTATCTTTAAAGTCATAATTCTGAACTCTAGGTCCAACATCGTACTAATGTCCATATTGAGTAGGTCCCTGGCTGACAGTACTACCTCTTGTTCTTTTTGCTGAGGTGATTTTTTCATCTTGTCATTTTGTCCAGAGGAGACTTCCAGTAAGTGATCGCTTCTCTGTTCAGAGAGTTGTTGCTACTCTCTTCTTCGGTCTCCTGTTGAGTTCGTAAGTGTTCAGAATGGTTTGATCCGTATTCAGCTGAATTCCTGATACCAGATGAAATCCAGGTCTCCTACTCCTCTGCCATCTTGCTCCATCCCCAAGAATAAGAACTATTAAAGCAATTCATAAACTTGCTTTTATGGATATATGTTTATCTTGGTTATTAAATATATATAGCAAACCTTTTTATATACATTTCTATACAGCCACTCTATGAAACTCATTAATTCTAATAGGTCCCAATTTTCTTGTTAGGAAATATATACAAATAAATACAATTATGATTATAGTCATACTTCCTTTTATGTGTTTTGCTTTATTGTACTTCACCAATATTGTGTTTTTTCACGAATTGAAGGTTTGTGGCCACCTTGTGCTGAGCAAGTCTACTGTTTCCATTTTTCCAACAAGAGTAGTTTACTTCATGTTTTTGTGTCCCATTTTTGGTAATTCTCATATTTTAAACTTTTTCGTTAATATTGTATTTGTTATGTGATCTGTCATTGGTCATGATGATTTGCTGGAATCTCAGGTGATGTCAGCATTTTTTAGCAATACAGTATTTTTTAATTAAGATATGTACTTTTATTCAGGCAAAATGCTATCGTGCACTTAATGGGCTATAGTATAGAATAAATATAACTTTTGTATGCCCTGAAAAACAAAACAAAACAAAAAATTGACTCACTTTATTGCAACATTTGTTTTATTGAAGTGGTATGGAACCAAAACTACATCTCCAAAATACACTTGCATTTCTTTTTCAGTTGAATAAGTTTTTTAAAATTATTTAAATAAAATATTGATAGCATTCATCTTTGACTTAATTCTGATTTTCATTGGCATGTCTCGTGTGTTTCACCATTAAAGAGAATGTTTTCATTCTTCTAAAATAGGTATTTGGTCTCTTAAATAATACATTTATCTTATGCCATTTTGTCATCTATTGAAGTAATCATGTATGGTTATTTTTTATTATATATTGAGGTAAAAAAGTATATTAATACACACATACAAAGATAAGTTCAAAGTGTATTAAAAACTTGAATATAAGACCTATAACCATCAAGCTCCCAGCAGAAAATATAGGCAGGAAGTTCTTGACATTGGTCTTAGCAATATTTTTTTGGGACCACTTTTCTCACGCAAGAGCAAAAAGTTAAAATAAACTAATGGGATTACACAAAACTAAAAAGCTTTTGTTCAGTGAAAGAAAAGCCATCAACAAAATGAAAAGGCAACATACTGCACAAGAGAGGATATTTGCAAATCATATATCCAATAAGTGGATAATATCCAAAATATATAACGAACTTACACAACTTAGTATCAGAAAAATAAACAATGTGATTGAAACCTGGGGAGGGGACTTGAATATACAGTTTTCCAAAGAAGACATACAGATGGCCAACAGGCACATGAAAAGATGCTCAATATCACTAATCATCAGGGACATGCAAGTCAAAACCATAGTGAGATATCACCTTACACCTGGCTATTATCAAAAAGGCAAAAAAATAGCAAGTGTTGGCAAGGATGTAGAAAGGAACCCTTGAACACTGTTGGTAGAAATGTAAATTGGTGCAGTCCCTATGAAAAACAGTACGGAATTCCCTCCAACAATTAAAAATAGAATTACCAGATTATCAGCAAATCCACTTTTGAGTATTTATCTGAAATAAATGAAAATACCAATTTGAAGAGATATATGCATCTCTATGTTTATTGCAGCATTATTTACAATAGCCAATATGTGGAAGCAACCTAAGTGTCCACCAACAAATGAATGGATAAAGATGTTGTGTATATACAATAGAAGGTTATTCACCAATAAAAAAATGAAATCTTGCTAATGGTAACAACCTGGAGGGACCTAGAGGGTATCATGCTAAGTGAAATCAGTCAGACAGAGAAAGACAAATACTGTATGACTTCACTTACATGTGGAATCTAAAAAAAAAAAAACCAAAACAAACAAAAACAAAACAAAACAGACACAGACTTATAAATACAGGAGACAAACTATTGGTTAGCAGAGTAGGGAGGTGTTGAGGGCTGAGCAAAATAGGTGAAGGGGATTTATAGGTACAAACTTACTTCTAAAATAAATAAGTTATGTAGATATAATATACAGCAAGGGGGATACAGTCAATAATACTGTAATAACTTTATACGGTGACAGATGGTAACTAGACTTATTGTGGAGATCGTCCCATAACGTATAAAAAAGTTGAATTGCAGTAATGTACACCTGAAACTAAAAGGATGTTTTCTGTCAATTATACTTCAATAGAAAGGATATTAATAGATTTCTTGATATCTTTTGCATCATCTTGATGTATTATTCTTTTAATGTACAGCTTTTTTCAAACACATTGTTAATTTCTTGCATATTTAAATAATAAATTTTTTGTCTTTTTTTTATCTTTGACACGTCTTATATCAGAATTTCATTTCTGTCATAAATATATTGTTTTAAGCTCCAGAAGGTTAAAACTCTAATGGATATTTTTTCACTAAACTACTGAAACAACTGCAATATAAAATTCTCTGGGCTCAAGGAAACTAATACTTATTAATAATTTAATATATGTAAGAACAACAATAGGTCTTTAACATGTTTATTTCATCTGCTTTCACCTTTGATATAAGAAGAAACTGAGCTTCAGAGAGGCTGTATAATCTCCCCAGGATCCATACACTAGTAAACCATGCAGCTGAGATCCATGCTGATGTTTATGTGTCTTCATGAGCAATGTTCTTTAAATCATAGCATGTCATTTTTCCAACCCAGAGCACTAGGAAAAAAGAGAAAAAATAAATAGGAGCCCCTTATAAACATAGAAATCCTGAAGGGAAATAAAGTCTTGGTCTTGTGAACATTCATGTTTACTGCTAAAGTTCTTGAGGTGAATATTATTTTATAACCAGTGACAAAACATGTTATTTGTCTTCTCATCTAGATTTTGCTCTTTTTATGCCCATTTTTTCAAATGTTTCAAGATGTTTAAATGAAAGAGAAAGTTCTCCAAAATGTCTAAAGGACAATGTAATTAATGAAGTCTTTAATGAGTTAAGTTTTTAGAACAATGCATTCTGTGACACCATATTGAAACACCCAATTAAAAGATAATTAGGATAAATTATGGTGAGAAAGGAGATAACCTCACATCTCCAAGTACAGACCATCATGCTTCACATAAAACTTTCAAGGTGACTCTTTCAGCATCTTTAGAATAAAGATAAGAATCGTTTTCATATTAGCAAATTCAATTTTAATTATACCATTTTAAAATTTATGTATCAGAAATATATTTTGCAAGGTTATTTACTAATAAGTTTATCCCAAAATAGAAGAGATCTGTCACTTGTTTTCACTGTCTTTTTGAAATTCTCATAGCTTATTCATTAATGCATTCATCCATTTTTACTTTCAGTTATTCATTCACAGAATATTGAGTGTCAGATGTGCACTATGACAGGATCAAGACCTCTGTGGACAATATATACTTGAGTTTTATCCGTAATTAAAAAATATGTATGAAAGTTTTCCTCACATTTTCAAGACTTCAATGATAAGTCTACTGTAGAAACAAATTACCTAAATATAACTGCCTTGAGAGACATAAATTATTTGAAATAGTGTGAGATATAACTTTAAAAATTCTTAATTGCCTGAACTTCTAAATAAAACTTCAATGTGCATTTCACTTGCCAAAGTTATTACAAGAAAATTTCCAAATCACTAAAAACAAGGACAGAAATTAATCTTTAGATGGCAGATGATATTAGTATCTACAAATTTGTGACACATCTTATATTTATTTATAAATAAATCATCAGACAAATCAAAGGAAAAATAATATGCATGAGTAAATCTATATACACATATGTAGGTGTATGTGTCTATATGCATGTATGTGCACATAAGTATGTTTTTGTGAGTGTATGTGTTTGTATTCAATATGTAATAATGGAACCAGACAACTGAGATTCCAATATTGGCTCTTCCTCTTATTATCCTTGTGATTTTATACATGTGCTCCTACTCTTTGGACTCATTTTTCTTATTTTAAAATAAGAAATAATACTGATTCTTACCTGAAAGATTTGTTGTAAGGATTAAATGAATAAATATATAAAAATAATTAGCAAAAATGTCTAGTATGCAATGAGCACTTAATAAACTTTGGTTATTAAATTGTGTGTATTTCACTGTGGTCAGACACATGACCATGCCCAAGGTGGCAGGGACATAAGAAGGAATACTTTTCTTATATCTGAAATTCTGAAAATTATATTTAAGATATTAAAGATCCCAAGAGAAAATCACACAGGGATGGCCTTAGTAGGCTTATTTCCCCACTTGCATTTTATGTCAGGATGGATTTGTGGGGCTTTATCTAGGTTGATAGTTGGGTGATTCAACATCAAGTCAACCTTGATTTTAGTATGGACTATTGCCTGATCCTTGAAAGCAGATTTCTATCTTCCTTTTCTTTTCCAGAAACACAATCCACTTCCTTAAAACCTGCTTACCAACCTCGTCTTTAAAAGAATGGACTCGCCCTTGTGCTCCTTAAGCCAAGCAATGAGACTTCAATCAGCTCATGAGCAGGCACTTAATGACCTTATTATACACAATTCCTGCCCATCTGAGGTTTCTGAATAAATCCTCCTATGACTTGCTCCTCCTCCCTCACTTTCAAGTTCTTTTCTATTGGTTGAAAAACCTTTCTTGTTTCTGAATTTTTAAAACCACCTGTAGGTTGCAATAATTATCAATCAATTCTTCAATGAAATTCTAAGGGTGGAAACTTCTCTTTGTCTTCTAATATCTAAATTTATCTTTTTTTCATTGCTTTGGAAATTTTTAGGTATCTATATATATATGACCATCCATAATAAACATTATTTTCCCAACTTTCATTGTATACAGGAATAACCACATAATGAAGCTTAGGCCAATGATATGTAAGCGGTCATTTGGCATCTAGAAGTATCTGAGAGATATTCTAACAAGCAAGATGAGATATATTCTTCACATTCCTTTTCATCTCTTCCTCATTCTTGCTTGGAGAAGAACAAATAAAAGAGCTGTCAACAAGGACTCTGAGGTTGAGAAGCAGAAACTAATTAACTCTGTGATGTGTTTTACTATATGAAATGAAAAAAAATTGCCTTGTCTGGTAAATCACTGTTCTTAGTCAAAGAAGTTATTACAGCGAAGAAAGTAAAAATAAGTATCAGCTTTCTGATATTTGCCCTGCTGTCCTCTCTTCTGGAATGATGTGGGTATCTATAATTTCTTTTTCTTCCAGATATCTTCATGGCTAACAACTTCCCCTATTTAAAATTATTCCCTGAAACCCTATTCGTTAGTGCTCCCAATTCCATTAATTCTCCCTACTTTCCCTCATTGTACATTTTACCCTCTAACACATTAAATCATCATATATCATGATTAGTGTACCTAATGCACTAAGATGTAAGTTGCACAAAGTAAAAGATCTTTATTTCTTTTGTCTCTGATGTGTCCCACTTCAGTAGCACAGGGCATGAGACATAAACTTCAATTAATATTTTTGAAGAAAGGAAGGAAAAGTGGTCAATTCACTTTTAGTATCATTAGAAACTAGTAGAAGGAGGTTATAGTTTGGAATATTGGCAAGAGAATAACTGAAATGATAAGCCATGAGATGTACTCCTTAAGGAGGAAACAAAGACAAAAGATATATATCCTTCATTTATCTCAACAAATATATTGGCAATGTAGAGTTCAACAATAAAAGAGTTGACCTCACAGAGTTAAACTTTAGGTATGAAGGAAACAGTATATAAACAGGTCAGAAGTATAGGTTATTATCAGAGAATGGAATGTCCAGATTAATTACTTTTGTAACTTCCAATTTCAAATGATAGAAATATCTAGGATTTGACTCTGGAATGGGAACTGCAGCTGAAACAAAGTTGAAGCATTGGAATGAGGAAAATACCAGTGGAATAAAAAGTCAAGAAAGTAGGTGATGACTGTGTAGGCTGAATATTTGGGCATTTAAGCAATAAGCACTGTTTTTAAAGGAAATAGGTAACACAAACAATAAGACCCATTAGATTAAATAAATAGAAAAAAAAAAGGTAGGCCTTTGCAAAGTCTGTGAGATTAATATGAAAAAATATGCAAAACATGTTTGAAAAGAGCAGTTTAAAAAAAACCAGAAAATAGAAATGAAAGCCTATACAAGTTCCACATTCTGAAAGAAATTACAAATCACTGAGGTTTATGAAATAAGACATCAATAATAAGCTATTAAAACAATATTGTGAGAAATAAAGAGAGCTTGTAGAGACCACAGAAACACATTTAGAAAAAATATGCCATACTAAACAAGAACAAGCAAAATTATCAGGAGGGAAAGGTAATCAGAGACATGAAGAAGATAAATAACTTTTACAATACCTTTATGACATAGCCATTACCTACACTGAACAGAGGAAGAAACGATGGCCCAAACAAGAAAAGCAATATGCCCTAGATTGAACAACAAATAGCCACAGAGCCCTGCTTCTTACCAGGCTAAGTATCCTTTTTTAAATCTACGTGAGTGGCCATAAGCTTTACTGTTAAACATGGTTTGATGTTCAGACTCCAGCATTCATTGGTGACTTTCATGAGAATTACAGTGGATGATTTAAAATATGTAAAGTAAGGGTGCCTGGGTGGCTCAGTCAGTTAAGCATCTGACTACTGACTTTGGCTCAGGTTGTGATCTCAGGGTCATGGGATCAAGCCCCACGTGGGGCTCCACGCTCAGCACAGTCTGCTTAAGATTCTCTTTCTTCCTCTCCCTCTGCCCCTCCCCCCACTCCCACACACTCTCTCTCTGTCTCTCTCTCTTTCTAAAATAAGTAAATAAATTGTAATAAATAAACAAATAAATAAATAAAATATGTAAAGTAATCAAAGAGTACCTCACCTAGTAGTGATAAATCATAGCTGATACTATGATAATTACCATTGCCATTATCTTTACCACTTTTATTATTAATGAGTTTCTGTGCAAATTATTTCACTTCTTTGAAACCCAGTTTCATCATCAGTAAAATGAGAAATCATATTCATACTTGCAAATGAGGGAATAAGGTCCACCTCAAAAAATCGTTGTAAAGATTAGACGGGAATATTTTCAAAAAGTACTTGACTTGGGGTGTTACAATTGTTCAGTAAAATCTTTTGAATCCTGTGCAGCTGAATGTATGTTTTCTTCCAGAAGAATATTTCTGGATTCTTCACCAGCATGGTTTCTACATTTCTGTTATCCTTGTAAAATACAACTCCAAGACTTGAATACAATATTTCAAAGTCTGCCTGACATTGCTATTGCTCACACTTAACTGTATGTTTTTCCCAGTGTAATTTCACGCCACATTTAGCAGCTACATTGCATCACGGTTTCATACTGAATTAGTGCTCAATTAGAACTACCAAGTCTTTTTCTTTCTTTCTCATGATCTTCTTAAATCTCTACTTTACCTGACATTTGCTTAAGCTATTACAAAGAAAATCTTACAGAAGATTGTACTGTGATAAAGTGGACAAATTATCTTTACCACAGGAAGTTAATTGATTATACATGAAGTCGGTACTTGTGTTTGACCAGAATTAACACCTAATTATGATGTAGACTATCTTTGGCCATTCTCATCCTTAGTGGTCATTATTAATCACTCCATTCACAAAGCTAATTCATCTCTTACTGTTAGATGTTAAGGTCATGTGGCTACCTATCTGATCCTTTCTTCTGGATACACCTTACCACTCACTATAAGTAATACCTTAGACTAAACTGTGAACTTGAAGATAACTTTTAAAAATGTACATCTAAAAGCACCTTATGAATAAAAAGAATGAAGTTTCTTAAAACAGTTTGAAATAAACATTTAGGTTATGATTAAATTAATACTTATAAAATGGAAATATATACTATGGAAACATTATGGTTGGTGCTGTTTTATCTGTATTTAGACTTCTAGGTGTTAATATAAGTTCCAAAATTCACTAGTTTCCCTGTACTTCAATTTACTAATTTGTGATATTAGGATAATAGTAGTACCTCCTTCTTAGAATTCTTATCATGAGTAAATAATACAAAGCATCCAAAGTTTTTATAAGAGTGCTTAGTATGGGGTGCCTGGGTGGCTCAGTTGGTTAAGCGACTGCCTTTGGCTCAGGTCATGATCCTGGAGTCCCAAGATCGAGTCCCGCATCGGGTTCCCTGCTAGGCGAGGAGCCTGCTTCTCCCTCTAACCCTCCCCCCTCTCATGTACTCTCTCTCTCTCTCTCATTCTCACTCTCTCAAAATAAATAAATCTTTAAAAAAAAAGAGTGCTTAGTATGCACTAAATGTTAGTTACCATTACTAAAACATGTATAATTATTTATTATTTCATATTTAAAATATTATACATCCATTATGCTTTGTATGGTTTTCAAATATTCAGTTGCGTTCTTTTCTTCTTAATATATCACTATAACTTAAGATTGAAGAAGTTTCAGTAATATTTCCACTGGCAATTTTTAAAAATTAGTTCTTTTGAATGCTCTATAAAGTTACTGAAACTAGCATTGCATACTCTAAGGAATATTTGTAATTTCTAGGTCAGAAAAAAAATTAAGAAAAGGCTTAGTGCCCATAGTTATTCTTATATAACCTTTCCATCTTTCAACAACTTTGATCTGTCATGCATCAATTTGCTTTGAAGGAAGAGGAAAAGGTTCTGCATTTTACAAGGAGAACATATCAACACTTATATTTAATTTACAAAGTGAAGCTTTAAATATTTTTAAATGGAACCAAGATGCAATCTGACTGAAAACGTATCTTCTGACATTTCACTTTCTTCACATGCACGTTCATCATGATGATGGGTGGCTTGCTTAAAATGATAATTAATTTGGATTTCAATTGGAGAAAATATATGCTAACTTCACTAAAAGTACCAGTTATATGTTCTCTAGTCCTCTTCCCCGATTCCTTTATACTTTACCAAGTACATGAAATTTTCTGACCAGAAAATTAGCACTGCATAGACAAAAAGCTCTCATCAACTATGAACTAAGGTGGTAGTGGTTTAGAGTTCCCCTCCACAGTCTTCCTGTCCATGTTACCTAAATATACACAGGACAGATAATAAAATGAATTTAGATTTCCATCATTTTGTGAGAAATTTTAAAAGCTGCCTTGTTATTCTCAACTTGGAAATCTTTTCTCATATCTAAAGTAATAAGAGAATGGGGATTTTCCCCAAGGATAGCAGCCCAAATTTGAATGATCATTGCTGTCCCCAGTATAGGTTCAATAAACATGATTAGAAAGAAAGATATTTGAACAGACGAGATCATCTATATGAATACACTTGAATTTGTAGTCATGCTAATAGAATCTTGTTTCTTTGGTGACAATCTTGCAGGTCTTTGCCCTTTCTTTTTTTCTTCGTTTCTTTCTTCCTTCCTTTCTTTTTTTCTTGCCTCTCTTTCATTCTTTTTAAATAGGCAGGGTCTGCTGCCTTTTTCCTACTAGTGCTTTGTTTTTGCTAGAAAGTTACAAGGGAAATAAGTGTAATTCTATAATCTCTAGCATGTATATCATTGGTAATATGTATATAGCTGACATCTGGGGTCTACTTACACACAGTTACTCTAGCCCCCTGAATATAAGATATTCACAATATTGTCACAATTTGCCCATGGCTTTATGCTAAAACCCAGAGATGTAGCACATATACTACATGGCAAGTGTAATGGTTGCTATTGGTCCTCTGTCCCACTCTCCTTCTCCTTGCTGCAGTGAGAATTGGCTTATACCAAATCACAGCTTCTCCCTTTTAAGGAAAATTGCCCTTGGCCAAATGGAAGCTGCTTGCCCAGAAAACTACAGTCCTCTCCACTCCATCCACAACTTTTCTGTAGACTTGCTTTGTACAGAGATACAAGAGACTGGTTCCTGTCTCAGGTAGGATTATATCTGAGGTACTGTTGGGCTCCTGAGATGACATTGTTGCTCTTGTATTTTACTTGTCTAAACCTGGTGTCACTCATAGCCCTTCTGCCGAGAGCACTCCATTGGTAATACACATGAACAAAAGTCCTTTTCTCAGGTTCTGCTCTAGTAAATCCAACTTGAAATAAGAAGGGTCAAGACTGTTCCTCCATTCTGATTATTGAAATATATCCAGCTTAGGCTCACTATCATTTTGCTCTTTTTATATCTTATTTTTATTTACAGATGTCCAATCACTTATTCACATTGAAGGTTTTGAAATTACCTAATATTCTAAAAGGGTAATTTTAAAACTTCTTTTACATACACATTTCATTTCCTTTGTCTCTGACCACAATTAACACACTCTAAAATGAACAAATCATTTAATAATAGGTGAAATTCACTTTTGAAGGACAAATACAAATAACTTACATGTAAATAGAAAGGAATTTTTTCTAAAAACTTAGGATTTTTTTTTCCTTAAGGATAAAACATGGAGACTAAAATAATCAAGAAAGCAGGGACTTATCATGATAGATATTGTCTACAATGAAGGCAGTAGGTTTACAACAAATTCCCACTAGTGGCATTTTCCTACTCCAAGTTCCACACAAGAACTCTTGGATCCTGGAATTAAACCTGCTTATTGGAAACTCACTATTGGCATGATTCCCAGAATGGGCCTGGAGTAGATCTGAAGTATGGCTGATGGGGAGAAAAACAATCTTAAGCATGAAGAAGGGACCCAGTAATTTTAGTCTGGCTTTATGGTTCTTTAGTTACATATAGGTCATGGCTCCATATTATACAATTTCAGGATGTATCATTTATAAAGAAGCAACATGGAGTTTAGTGGAGTTATTATAGAAACACAGAAATCCTAGCCAGGACTTTTCAGGTCACAGTGGTTTGCAAGAGACAGAGACCAGGAGGTTTGGGCCATAACTTGTGTGCACTGTAAATTAAAATAATTTATACAGTTCTAGTAAACAAATAATTTTTTTAAATTGAAAGAACATGTTTTTACCAAAAATAGCAATTTAACACTATTTGCTTTTTTACAATCATGTGGATACAAAAATAAGTAAAGGAAATTTGTCAGCTAAAGAACAAACAAAAAAAAACATAGGATAAATGAAATGCGAACCTGATTTCAGCCTAAATTTGTAAGATCTTGAGCAGGTCAAGTTTTATTCCTAATAGTTAATTTTATCATTATAAAATGAAAGACTTATAGTTAAATATATAGGCAGAACACATGCACTTATCTACAATGCCTCCCTAATCTCCATTAAAATATCACTAAAAAAATGAACCCCATCATATTCTCCAACAAAAATAAGATTCCACAAGGACAAAGAGAATAGGAAAAGATAGTAGTCTACAAGGAATGTCATTAAAACTTTGGTAGCTGGAACACATGAATAAGCAGCAACTAAGCAGATCACAAAAAGTTGTAAATAAAGCCTTAGAGGTAAGGGTATTAGAGTCAAAAAGAAAGCAAGTTGGAAAAGCTCAGGAAATGAGGGTACTAGACATCCTGTTGACTACAAATACAGTTATATGTCCTGATTTCTTCCTCAGCTCAGCCCATTCCTATCCTAAGCCTATAGCCTATAGAGATTGAAACTGGCTTTCTCTAGCTTTGAGGCATAAATAAATAAATAAATAAATAAATAAATAAATAATAAATAAATAAAATCCCTGGGGGCAGAGAATCGGTACTATAACTAAAATCTAAGAGAATACATACAAGTACATGTAGTAAATGTTAAGGCCTTTATAATCTCCCGCAATTGTTGTAGAGTACTTGGGAGTCCATATTTATACCACCTGGGCAGGAGATTGAATGATTCCTGTGTAGAAATTGACTAACCCAAGAGAAAAGATTTAGAGATACTTATATTGCCTTCCTACCCCATCTACTGCAGTGGGACCACCAGGTTTTCAACTGATCCAGTTAAATGGAGTTCAGCAGTAGATAAACATGAACATGAAGACAAAGTTTTTAATTAGATTTTCAGTGCTTTGCTCTTGAAAACATCTTAAAATAATGATATCAAAAAAAGGGCAGTCATCAAATCTGTGAAAAAAGAGAGCCTGCATCCTTGAAGAAACCAGTAGACAAAAAAGAAAGAATATTTGTGGGGGAGAAAGAGACTACAATTATTTGGAAATAGGAGAAAAATGTGATGGCAATTTAATATTCAAGAGAATTTGTATTCCAGGAAATTAATCTAGTAAGTATAAATACTCAAGTAAGAGGAAAAATAAGGGAAATGACTATATTATCCATCTTGAAATTTCAACATCCAAATAATAGGAGTTAAAAGAAAAATAAAAGAGAGGGCTTGAAATGAAGGAACATACTAGAAATTAATAACAAAATTGGACACAAATAGCCACCAAATTGAGGCACTGAGCTGAATAAAAGGAAGACATAGAATTAGGAAAGAAAGCTGAATTGAATGGGAATTCTCAAGAATATTAGGAAATTCCCAGGATGATCAGGTGCAGCTGGCTTAGAGAACAACCAGCCCAGATTGAAGCAGGATGACAAAGGACTTCTGGACACGTAATTCCAAACAGAAATACAAATGAAGCTGATGGAATATGTGATGTGTTTGACTTTCCTCAATTTTCTAGTAGAATATGAAGATAAATGAATTACGAAGAATATGATGACAGGTATGAAGGAAATTAAGCATTAAGTACATGAAACAAACTATTCTTAATTCCAGGGAAATCAACAGCAAAAAAAAAAAAAGTAAATTTAATCATAGCGCAGTACATAGTTCAGCTATACTTAGTTTGAGTTTATAACAATATAAACACAATGTTAATTTAACAAACAAACAAACAAATATATTGGGATGATGACATGCAAACGTATTACACCTAACCATGCATAGAGGTGGGCAGGGAGATGAGGGAGAAATGTAAGAGGACAGAATGTTCTTTTTCTTAAGAGATAAGTCAATACATAATGTCTAAAACTGAAATATTAAGATATATGAATGTTACTTAAAAATGTGTAGATAAATCACAGAAGAAAGACTTACAATATTGAAAGTTGTGGTCTCTTAAGAGGAATATTGGAAGAAGAGGCTTGGTCTAGGGACTGGAGATGTCATCCCAACTTAATTGTGCAACTTGAATTTTTAAAGTACAGATATTTCTTTGATAAAATATTAATGTCCTTTACAATGTCAAAAACTTAACTTTTAAAATATAACTTATACTATAAAGAAGACTAGGAAAAATATAGTGGTCTCTGCCTAGATCTTTGCCACTCACTATGAGTTGTCCTAATTTGCATTCTCACCCTCAGGAAGGAGTAATTTAACTGCATTTGTATATGTGCCATCAAATGAAATTCAAATTTCTTGTCTTATAACCAAAGATAGGAGTTCAAATGCGGGGTTGTTAAGTCTAGGGTTAGAAAATAAGCAGAATACAAGTATAGAAACCTTCAATAATACTGCTTAAAAAATAGACACAGTTCTTAGGTGGCAGTGACTAGAAAATATATATGGGGCATTCCTAAAAAAAGTCTTCCTTCTGAGGAGAGCAAAAATAATATTTCTAAAGAAAAGGAATGAATTTTAGAATATCGGTCAGGACTAAGATTCTGTTTCAGTGAGTACATAAGTAGAAAATCTAGTCAGTTTGCTGAAGGGTAAAATACATAGATGAAGTTAAGGTTCATGAAGGATTTCTTGGGTTAGGTCAGGCTCCTGGACTGAGTTAGGAATTTGCATTATCTGTGACAGAGCAGATGTCTTTCACAATGAGATAATGTCAGTGAGCAATGGTCAAACATTACAAAAGTAAAATGACAGTTGCAAGATTGAGGATTCTTATCTGTAGGCTCAGAGATCTTTAGGGAGATGACATCCAGTATCTTAGATTGCTCTCAAGAAAAGCTACCCTAATAGTGTGTGAAGTGAGATTTAAAATTTGTTATCTTTAGGGCACAGGATTCTTCTACTGGTCTTCCTGTCTCAGCAGAAATCTCAAGAGGTTTAGTGTAACTTGAAACAAGGTAATGAGCCTACTCCCCCTTCCAAGAGTTGGGTTACTATTTGGCAAGTAGATCATGACACGCATTTTGCTTGGGGTCTGCTTTGGCAGTCTACATCCTCCTAAGAGCTGGAAGGCTGACCAAAGGGAATCTGATATAAATAAAGATCGTATTTCAGAATATTATAATTATAAACTAGAAACAAAGAGGAAATTCCAGTTGAAGACTACAGAAAACGCTACAGTCAACTGATAACCATTTACAAATCCTACATTTAAACAAAATTAAAAAAGGTCGATCTTTGGATGTAAGATTTCAGAGGATTGAAATAACAATTGTTTAAGTGCATTATTTAATTTGTCTTTAAAATATATTATTAATACATTTTAGACAAAAGCAAAAATATATGAGACTAGGGTTTTTTCTCTTCCATCTATGTATGACATGAAACGAATGCATTGATTTTGTGTAAATACATGGAGATGCACTAAAGATTTATATAATTTTCTATAAGTACATTATACCTCAATAAAATGTTTTTATTTAAAGGTAAAAAAAATATTGTTAGAGATGAGTTTTTAATAAGACAAATTTGCATGTCACACCTATTTTTTTGGCTAGAGAAGGGCAAGTCACCTAGTTAATGATATTCTACCAGCCAGCTTCCAGTGGGGACGAGGTAATTTGCCCAGGAGGAAATTACAGTGCTGTCAAAAAGAACATCGTTATGTGGCATCAATGACAAACAAACAAACAAGAACAAATAATCACTATATGGAAAAAAGCCACTTATATTCAGTGTTTACCACTGAAAATGCCACTCATGTTCTTCCTGAAAATGTATTACAATTAAAGAAAGAGTTAATTGAAACTAATAACTCTAAAGAGTATATAAGTCATTCTGAAACCATTCAGAGTAGTTAAGTATTTGTTAGGTATGTATGACTAATAATATCTGAGAAAAAAATCATTTTAGATGGTCATTAGAGATAGAATGCAGATAAAGGAAATGGAAGACAGTACCAAAGCCCAAACAGTCCATAGGGAAGGGGAATAGACATCATGGAATTCCTGATTTAACAAGCAGAACAATAAAGGTGAAAAAATGTTTGTTAAAATACTAATATATTCAAACAAAAGGTTTTTTAAAGATTCCTTGAAATTTTCCAGAATAAAAGCAAAATGTTGAGACATGGCTAATAGAGGGGAGAGAGAGAAAAGAGAATTATTCTAGCTCTCCAAATCAAATAGGAATTCCAGAAAGAAGAAGAAAAAAAGAGAGGAAAATAAACAATTTTTTTTTTCAAATTTGAGAACAAAAAGAAGTCATAAGTTTTCAACCACAATGCCTCAATGTGTCCCAAATAGTACCTGGGTTTGCTGTTCAGAACATCAGCCTTTTGAGATGCTTTTCTTAAAATTTCAGTCTACTTCTAGTGCCTGGAAATTGCTGGGCCCTGAGCAGGATGAGCAGGATGATTCAGCCAGGACTACGACCCAGATCCATCTGCCTTGGACCCCAAGGAGGATAGTCTCTGACCCCTTTCCCAAGCCCACTTACACATAGGTGATAGACTCAAGCAGCTCTGAAGACTTAATGTTAGTGTGACCAGTGTGGTCAGTAAGGTACTTCTGTGGGCTCGCATGACATTGGATCACTGGGATGGCATTATCCTGGTGATTTGGAGTGACTCTCATGCAAGTCAGAAACAAAAGGATATTCAGGATTCTGGACTACTGGTGGTCCACTACTGACACTTGGACTTGAGCCACATGTGTGAGCTGTGATTCAGCTCTGTTCCATTTGTATTCCAGCCACATTACTGCCTCTAGTCTATAGCACCAGAAGGTTGCAGGGACAGTTGCAGGCATCCTTTATCCTGTGCCTTCCCTAACCTGCCATTGGAACCCAGGGAAGTCACCCCAACCCCTGCAGCAGGTGCCTTATCAGACTTCCCTCCAGTGACGGTTGGCTTTATCTATTCTGAAGTCTTTGAGACCCTGTAACACTCAGCAATGATGGACGTCCTCTCTTTTCCTTTTGTACATGGGGTAGTGTGGTGACAGCGTGATCTACTGGGTAAATATTAAGCCATGCTGGACAAGGGATGGACAGTCATTGTGAAAATGGGACTGCTTTACTGGATCTGTCAATGGGCCCCTAGCTTTTCCTTTCCAGAGGTGGCTCAGCATTAATGGATTGTACTCTAGGAATGTAATGATCACAAGCTGAGTTCAAGATGACATGGCTAGAAAATGTGCTGTTAAGATTTATGTTGTAAAAATCTATACTGTAAATTTAACATAACAATCTTTCTCTCTTTCCTTTCTTCCCACTCTCCCTCTTTTCATCCCTCTCCATCTTTAATTACATTTTACAACAATAAATAAAGTCTTCCGGGCATGAGATAACTGTGTAAAATTAATTAACTTTATTAATAAAACTAAACTTATATTAAAAAAATGAAAGCTTTAAGTGGTGAGAACTTAATGTAGAAAATTGGAAAAGATGAAGTTGGAGAGGTGCATAACAATTTGAATACAGATGGGTCAGCTAGGGATAGGATATTTTTTGGTAGATTAGATTCCTCCCCTCGCCAACTCTAAGATGCAGAAATCGCCTATTAAATGGAATTTTATATACACACACATATATAAGATGGAAAAGATTACTTGCTCAAAGGCAAAGGGGAAATATTGCATAGTTTCTGGGAGATTTCTCAGGTATTTAAATGTATTAAAGATGACAAAAAAGCTTGCTATGAGAAAGGAAAATGTTTAACTATGTTCATATTAATATATTTATGCTTATTTAAACAAATAATATTTCTCCTTTTTACCAAAGACTGAACAACAGTTTTGGAAATATTATGTAAATAATGGGAACAAGTAAAATAAACCATTTGCTACATGTAAGACATTTACTGTAGGTAGATTACCCAGGGTAGTCTAGATAAGAGGCCAGCATGATGGGTAACAGGTGATTATTGCAATAATCTAGGGCAGAGAGAATGAGTTTTCAATCTCTGACATTGGTCATAGGAATGGAAAAAGGAAGAATGGGTTCGAGTAAAGTGTAATTCAGTGGTGCACTGGACGTGAGGTATGAAGAAGAGTGGGATTTTGGATAGGTCTAAAGTTTCTAGACTGGCTGATTATTCTTGTCACCGAGATAAGGAACAAGAATACTCCTGATTCTCTTTTGCCCACTACACAGCTACTCGTACCAACTCTCAAACTTAGGGGAAATTTGAAATGAGTTGTAGATTCCGTCCAGCCAGAACTGGTGGCATTCCGGCTAACAGAAGAAACTAATACGAGTTTGTTCTTTGGGAGTAGGGTTAAGGATGGAGCAGGTGGAATGAGAAAGAGCACTTTTTTAAAGTCATATTATTTAGTCTCTTTCATATGCAAGTATTACTATGAAAAATTTAATATAAAATAAAAAGAAAATAAAATGAGGATACGATTTTCTATTTTATTCCACTTTTAATTCATTTACCATTATTCTAACCAAAATGCATATTATATGTGTAAGCAGTAAATAAAGAATGCATTAACTAGAAGTTTTTTTTATGCTTGGGAATTATTCTAAACATGGCCAGATTTACATAAAAAACTATAGCCAAATAAATTTTGTAGAACATACCCTAGGATAGGTTTGAAGATGTGTGACCGCATAGGGAAAAAAATACTAGATGAGAACAAGTGAACTTGCTATTTTTTGTGTGGGATGTTGTGTTGGATCCATAGAGAAATATTTATGGAGGAAAAAAAATACTTTCAAATTTGTTGACGAATTTTTCAGCTTCCAAGAGTCTGTGCCATTGATGTTCCACATTTCAAAGATTAAATACCAAATGTTTAATGTATGAAAAATTTAACAGCTATAAATTATTTTACATTAACATCTATTCAAAAAGGCAGTACTAGATTATCCTAGGTGTAGGGAGGTCCCTTCTGTCTGTTTCTGGTAATAAGACTTTAATAACAGAGTTTTGGGGATTTTTTTATATTGTTGTTCAGAGATCTGAAAATTCTGACATATCAGTTTAATTATTTGTAAAAGTGCATCTTTCCAGAAATGTGCCTTGTCACAGACACTGTATACACCCATGTACAAGTCTACACATAGACACACACTGATTAGTTACAATAAGCAGAAACTACTCCCTTGAAGGCAAAGATTTTCATGTCATCTCTTAAAACAGCAGTTTTCAGATCAACTTTGGGGTTAGATGACAATCCAGAGTTTTTATTTTTCATACAACTGACTAACAAAAGGGTTTCAGGTTGATTTAATCTGTAACTGATAGTAGTTCAGAGATTCCTGGGATAAAACAAACAGAATTGAATGCAAAAGGAAAACAGTGTAGATTATTAGTTTAAAAGTTAAAAAAAAAAATCAGGATACATTCCTCTGCACTAAAAAAAAAAAAAAAAAAAGGAAAGGAAAATCAGTTACTTCAATGTCTAATCATGAGGAAAAGATATTGCTAGTTTCCTTAGCAACCATGTCCTGAGTATTCTTCATTCATTTCTTTTCTACCAGAATCTGCCTCATTATGGTGAAAAGAAATTCAGTGTCACATCAATGAAAACTCTAATATTTATAGATCCAAATACATTTTTCTGTCTAGGGTGACTAAGTAAAGATGCTGAAATCCAGCAGAGGCTTGAACAAGAAAACTTAATTTAAATGTGAGAAGAACTGAAGTTTCTCTTGAATTTTACTTATGTATGCAGCATCCATTATTTGAGCATCCGAGAGAGATGTTTTTTTCATCTGCTTTGACAGGCTCAGCTCTTTGGAGAGTTTATTTTATCTCCTCTAGTCAGAAGTTGATTTCAGTGGCACTTCTGGCACAAAGTTAAAAGTCAAAATACAAAGGAACTAGCGTATTTATTCTTGTCTGGCAAAGATAAGATTTATTCTGTATGGTGTGAAAACACTGACAAACGATCTGGTTGATACTGAACCTTCAAAATACTTGCGCAGTATATTTTCTAGTGGGAAAAAAACGTGTTAACATAATTGACTATAAGTTGTGTTTCCTGTGATTACTTATAAAAATATAAATTTCAGTTACAGCTCTTTTATATAATTTGACAACACTGCCATTTTGGTTGCTCCATTGATAGATTTCTTGATTACAAGTTGTGAAGAAGTTATTTTATTTTGAAGTCCAGTTTTAACTTCCCCAGCTTTGTCATGTACCGAATCGTATAGTTCAAGTGTGTCATCTTAATGCATTTAGTTGTGCCTTTCTCACACATGTGAGAATGTGTCTCATATTCTGCATTTATTCCATGTCACTATGGATCCTCTATATTTTCATAGGACCTTCTGCATTTTTCTCCATAATTAACAATTTCTTTTTCTGTATTAATTGATCTAATGTCTTTCATCCTCAGAAGACTCTAGGTTTCATGCAGGGCACCCAACTCTTTCATTTTATGCTATATCCCAGTACCCCACATAAGGTCTAACACACAGGAGGGCTCAGTCAATATATAATGAACGGAGGAATGAAAAATAAGCCAAAAAAATTTTACTTTTTATGATTGTTCCTTTTTTAACCAAATTCCACTGATTATACTGATACCATTGTCTTTGTATTCAGACTATATAAGCATTACAACTTGTATAAAGGCATGAGGAAATGTGTATATATAGCTAGAGGATATTTCCATCGAGTTCATGGCTTGTTATTGTGTAAAGATACAACACAATATGGAACATATCACAGAGTTTGCTGATCAGAAGAAAAAAAAATAAACTTATCCTGGAATTGACAACATTTTCAGGAAAGGAGAAATAGAAGAAACAAAAGTAAGAGAGGAAAAAAGATCAAAAGAATCCAGTATCTTTTCTTCCTATTTCTCCCATGAAGGCTAGGAATTTTTTTTTTTAAGATTTTTATTTATTTATTTAACAGAGATAGAGCACAGGTAGGCAGAGCGACAGGCAGAGGGAGAGGGAGAAGCAGGCTTCCCGCTAAGCAGGGAGCTCAATGTGGGGTTCAATCCCAGGACCCTGGGATCATGACCTGAGCCAAAGGCAAACGCTCAACGACCGAGCCACCCACGCAACCCAAAGGCTAGGAATTTTAAGTAGATCTAATAATAAAGTTTGGAGTCAAGCAATTAAATAAATAAGTATATGGTTCACCTGGTATGTGGAGACTTTACTCATTCATTATAAAGCACCAAATGTGTGACTGGCATTTTCCTAGTTATTTGTTTATAGCAGCAAACAAACAAAAAAAACCTCTTTATTCTCAAGATTATATTCTAGTACAATCACAGACTACATATTTTTTTAAATATATAAAGAAAATACAGAAGAATGAGACCAATAGAGACTGGCTGAGATTAGAGATTATTTTATAAAAAGTCATCAAAAAACATCACTGGTAAAATGTCATTTCAGCAGAGAACTCAAGAGGCAAAGTACTGAACAGGCAGATATCTAAGGAAAGGTTTCCAGACATAGGGAATAACAAAGTAAAATTCTAACTCATTTTCCTTTTTTGGGGGATCACAGGCCTATACTACCCGCTATCCAATGTCTGAAAACTTAAAAACTATTCTTTTATATATTTGTTCTGGTGCTTTTGTTTGTTTTTCAATAGATTGAGTTTAAGTTTAGACCCTGTTACTCCATTGTGCCTAAAACAAGAAATTTACCATTTACTTTTAATTTTTCCCAGAATACTTTCTTTCGTGCTCTTCACACTGATGTACTAACTGAAGACAGACCAACTTCTCCGAAGATTTTCTGCATATCAAGTGAATAAGTATTTTCTGAACAGAGTTTGGGAAAGGGCTAAGTAGGATCATAGAATCCTTCAAACAGGAATTAAAAATAGAGAGTTCTAATTTAGTCTGAAGAATGCCTATGAGCCTAAGAAATTCAACCAACAAATACTGATTATATGATTTGTGCCAAAAGTACTAAACTAAAGAGTATGAACAAATTATAGGTGAAATACCTTCTGGTTTCATGAAATATATATATATATGTACATGTACATACATATATAATACAGATTTATAGATACATATATAAAAATTTTTTTATATATTTCAAAATATTTCTAATATTGTAAAAGTTTCAACCACCGTTTTGAAGATGAATTTGTCTTGTATTGAGAAGCAAGAACTAAGAGAAGAATAGAAAAATGTGGGGGTTGGGGGGAAGGAATTATAAGTGGAAAAGGATGTATTACCAGATCCTTGCATCAACAGTTCTTTTCTCTGCCTCAGTAGATGCAATCTGAATGGGAAAACAGTTTTCGTTTCCTAGTTATTTTCACCACCTAGCTGCTGGTATAAATTATTTAATTTATTTTAATAGTTGTGTACATGCTGAGCATGACCTATAAGCTGATATGCTTGAATCATATTTGTGAACAGTATTCCATGCACTTTGATTTGTTTCAAATGATATTTCAAAAGCCCAATACACATATTAAAAATAAACTCATACTCATTGGGAAAGTGTGTGTCTATTTGGTGACATCATTAAAAAATCACTGTAAGAATAAAACATATATTTTATTGTATGTATCATTTTTAATTATAAATAATTATGGTAATCAAAATAGAAAGGTTATCATTGAAAATTTGAAATATTTTCTTTAGAATTCATAGTCTTTATTTAAAAAATAATTGAGACAGGGGCACCTGAGTGGCTCAGTCGTTAAGCGTCTGCCTTCGGCTCAGGTCGTGATCCCAGGGTCCTGGGATCGGGTCCCACATCTGGCTCCCTGCTCAGCGGGAAGCCTCTTTCTCCCTCCTCCACTCCCCCTGCTTGTGTTCCCCCTCTCGCTGTGTCTCTCTCTGTCAAATAAATAAATTAATTCTTTAAAAAAAATTGAGACAATGTGAAATATTAAAAGCATTCATTTTACCATTATTTATTGGGAACCCACACTTCTATAGACTTCTCCATGCCAGGATACAAATATGAACAAGAGAATGGTTCTCTGCTCAATGAACACAGTTTGAACTGCCTGAGATGTGTATAAATACTATCAAAAAGAATGAAATGAGCAGGATCAGGATAAAGTACAGAGACAGGGCAAATAAACACAGCTACAGTTAGTGGAGTAAATATCAACTAAATATAAATAGGCACATACAAATTTTTCAGGCAGAGATGGGAGGAGGATGGATACAAGGAAATGTAGTCCATAGGAAACCCTCCAAGCAAGGCACAGCATGTCAAGGGGTTACTAAAATTGGTTATTTATGGTTGAAACAAAGAAGGAGTTTATAAGATAGTACTAGATAAAAAGGCAGGAAAGACCACATCATAAAGAGCCTTGCCAATTTCTCAAATGTAGAAAAGGTGTTCAAAGCTTTTTGGTAGTCACAAAACATGGCCAAGAGCTTTGTACTAAGGTCTTCAAATTCTAACCAAAGACTTTTAATGGATTGACAATAAGGGATTTTAAGTAATGGAGGATACTGATTACATAAATTTTTAAAATATTGTCACTAGCTCCGGTGTGAGAGCTAAGTCTAGGATGAAGAGAGTGGGGAACTGGGAACTGATAGCCCAGGCTAGAGAGAACAATTAGAAAGAAGGTTGATGTAGTAATCCCAGCAGGAAATCATGAAGTCTTAATTAAAGCAATGGTATTGGGAAGGGAAAAGTGGCAGGATTTCAGAAATATTGAAAGGTAAAATGCAAATTGGGGTGCTACAATAAAATAAATGAGAGGCAATGAGCCAGGGCAGACAAAAGCCATGTGATCTGGCATGTTATAAAATTGATTACCAAATTTCAAGGTTTGCCTAAGATCAGGTCCAATTTGAATGTATTTTTTTCCTAAAACATTTTTCTCATTTCTTCATCTAGCAAAATCTGATTCGTGACATAGGTTTTAGTTCAAATATTATATCTAATTTGAGCTTTTCTTGAATACAATAGCCTATATTAGGTATCCTTGTATGCATGTCTCTGTTATTTTTTTCTGAAAATTAAGCATAATAATTATTCCTTTCCAATTTTTTTTCTCCTCCTCCCTGGAATATAAGATCCATAAGTGATAGAGCTTCATCTATATCATTTCACCTAGATGCCCTTGCTGCTAACAGCAATTTGAGCATTAATGCTGTGTTAAATATTTGTAAAAGAAACAATTTTTTAAGAAAGAAATGAACAAACATGGATATTATAAATGTGTAAATATTATGTACTATGCTTTTTAAATTTAAGAAACAAAATCTACATTTTCTGTGACTTAAATCTCAAGAATAAATTCCTACAATATATACTTCTGGACAACACTAAAAGGACATTTTGGACTTCTATGCTCATGATATATGTGATTTCTTTAATCGTGTTTCCCCTGTGAGTTATATTACTTGCTCTATAGAGTGTGGGGGCAGCCATTTTGCTTCTCAGAGCAGTGCAAGTGTTAGTTTTGATATGTGGCTTAGTCCTTAGCTATCTTTAAGATCATTTTTCTTCACATATGCAGTTATAACCTTTGAGAATTTCTAAAGCGTTTCTAATCTAATATATCCTGATTTAGAGAGCTGAGAGCTGAATGAAAAGTATTCAAGGAGAAAGATGCTTACCATAATATGATTCTTAGCTCAAAAATTCATTCATCCATAGCTTTAAAAGGACCCAAGACAACCGACCTTCAGGTCAGGGGAGCAAGTCACATATTATAGAGAAGGACGATCTGAGCCTATAAATAATTTCCTGCAGTTTATCATTTCTCTTTAAAGAAATAATAGCTTTAAAATGTAGTAACTGTGGACCCAAAGGAAACATTTTTTTTGGATCGTTTTACTATAATAGTTTTTAAAAGGCCCAGAGAGTAATGGAAAGTAGATAGCACTCCCCCTCTTGCTTTGGCCCTTATCTGTCTATTGAATTGATAGTTAAGCAAACCTAGCCAGTTTTTTTTTTTTGTAACAAATTATTAGAAATCTGAGGAGCTTTCATTGGCATAAGATGTGGTGGGTTTCTTTCTCTGTCACTCTAACCCCACAAAAGAATTTATTTTTTTATCAATTTTAACTATGTTGATAAGACAAAATAAGCAGAATCACACAGTTGTTTTTCTTTGGAGTATTGACTAAAATACCCAGATATTCAGCTATTTAAAAGAGTTTGGATTAAAAAACAAAACCATGTGTGCATAATGTTTACATTTGAAAAACATGGGCTCTAATCCTGGTTTTATTCCTACCTGGCTGTGAAACTTGAAAAAATAAAATCAGTCTCTGAACATTACATTTTTCCAGGTACAACTGATAGGGAAAAATCTGTGTTCTAAGATGGCCGACAGAGCCAGCAAGGGAGTCCCAGTCCCTGCCCTGGGGCTCTTCTCCCATGTACCCCCCGGGGTTCATCTCCCTGCTCCATTTCCCTCCCATACCAAGTATGCAGAAGTAGAAGTGTATAAATGACCCCCTCTCTCTGTGCTCGGGGCTCAGACCTTTGGAGATCATTCTCCTCTGAGCCCGCTGGTGTTAAATAAACCTCCTGTCTTCCAAGATCTCTGAGTGCTGCTTGGTTCTTCAGTCCAGGTTCAGTAACACAATGAGAATGGTTTATTTGATGACTCCAAATCAGTTTACTCTCTCTAGTACTTAGTTACAAGAAACAAGATCTGATCTAGTTTAGCATAAGAAGAAACATTGAAAGATATTATGTAGTATAACTTATCTCCAGGAAGAAATGAGATTTGACCTCAACCCTGCCCATCCAGGAATACTCCATTGCAAACCCAAACCATTTTTGCTGCAGCTACTGAGAGCAGCCCTCAGGAGTGGGATCAAATGGCACTGGTTCTGCCTCTGCCACTGCTGTCTTGAAAGACAGGTCTCGGGCCCCACCCTTGTTGGAAGGAACCCCCACTTCTGATTCAAAATCCCACCCACCAGCTTGATACAAGGAGCCAGGCAACATGCTTATAATCTAGCAACAAGACAAGCCTAGGAAGTATTTTCTGGCATCTGTTTCAGAAAGCATGGATGCAGGTCACTCCACAAATGTAGAATGGGTACTTGAAAGTTTTTGGTGATTACAGAACACAAAGTGAAGCTTCCCTGGACCCCTTCAGTCCTTAAATGAGAGATATCCAAAGGGGAAAAGAAACTTTTATATGTAATTAATTAAATATTTTACTTTACATAGAGCTGAATTTCCATCTTGGAAATGCAGTTTTGACTAACACATTATCGATAAGAAAAGGGTATTGAGATTTCTTTTTACACAAGGCCCTTGGTTAGGAATCAGAGTTTACAGAGAGGTCCTCATGCTTCTCCACACATTTTGCTAACTGAAGACTTGACAGTAACAACACAATAAATTGAAAAGAAAAACAACTAGTCAACAAGGTATTTTATCACATGGTTCACCCAGACAATTTGAGCAATAAAAAAAGACAGCTAGTTATCTACTGAATGATAAATATAGAAATTTTAATTATTTTTAAGGCTAGGAGTCAAAACATTTGTTAAATATCTACTGAAGGTCAAAATGTGAAATTTCTCTAGACTTTGAAAAAAATGTGTCTAATTTGATTTTACTTTTAACCATTTTTGTATTTGTTAGGTAATCTATAAATATTTAAATGTTGTATCTATGACACATCCCTCCTGTTAGTACAGTAAGTAAATGAGTAAATGTATAATTATGAAATTATTCTGAAAGTCTAGTAAGGAAAATTAGATGTTTTTTTTTCCTTTCCATGGAGTACTATTTGCAATCATTCTGAAACTATAAAGTGAATTTTAATAAGGATTCCTTTTGCATATCACCTGAGTTGTGTTGCTAGGTTGATTATCAATTTCAGTCCTTGCGGGTGACCAGCTGTTCTCTTGTACATCCTGCAGGGTGGATCTGAGCCTGCAACTTCTTTGAGGCTAACATGAATTTCATGCTAGGACTAGTTCAAAGGTATATGCATTCCTTTTGCTTCTCTCTGCACCACTCTACTCTTTTTTTTTTTTTAAAGATTTTATTTATTTATTTGAGAGAGAGAGAATGAGAGATAGAGAGCACAAGAGGGAAGAGGGTCAGAGGGAGAAGCAGACTCCCTGCTCAGCAGGGAGCCCGATGCGGGACTTGATCCCGGGACTCCAGGATCATGACCTGAGCCGAAGGCAGTCGCTTAACCAACTGAGCCACCCAGGCGCCCTGCACCACTCTACTCTTATGCCTATTCGTTATTGATTTTAGAAATATTCCTGGCACAAAAATGAAACTCATAATGAGTGGAAATGCCCCTTTGTTAATATTTATCAGTTAATATTACAGATTGGTTGAAACTGTTTGCAAATTTATTTTTAAATCATTCGTATATTTATATTGTGGATAGTATTGGCAAGTATTACAGGAATTCTCCTTTAGTGCCTGTGGTTCTTGGTCACACCACTTCAAAGACAAAGAGTGGTGGGCAACAAAGCAAAGTTTATTGAGCAATAGTACAAAGCTCCTGAAGAGGGAGGGGATCCAAGAGGGTTGTCACCAGAGTTTCTAAGTCTAGGGGTTTTTATGGGCTTGTTGGAGAGCTGTTTTAATCTGATTAACCCTCTATGAGCTTCCATGAGCCTGTCACCCAATCAGGTGGTCATCTACCTATCATGTGGGAAAGGGTGGAGGGCTCCTTCCAGGGTGGTGTAAAATCCTTTTAAAGGGTGGTTTCCTCTTAGGGCGAGGACCCCTTGTCCCTGCCTGCTTTTCTTCCAACTATCCTTCATTACAAGGAAGAAAACAATGAGAAGATATTTGAAGAAAAAGTTTGAGGATGATGGGATAGATCTTTAACAAAAAACAAACAAACAACAACAGATCTATCATCTATCTATCATCTATCTATCTATCTATCATCTATCTATCTATATCATCTATCTATCTATAGATAGATAGATATAACTTTTCTGAATGTTGAAATTTAGAAGCTAATATCTACTATTTTATGCCAGTCAATATTATGAGTGTTTCATATATATTATCTTAATCACTTCATTATTATTTCTTAAGAATATTGTTATTATTCCCATATTATAGTATAGAAACAGGTAGGGGAGTGAGTTAACTTGTCCCAAATGAAAAAGATTCTAAGTCAAGTCGACTTCCCAGGGGAATCAGACATTTTGCTTTGTTTGCTTTTTCCCATAGAGACTCCTTAGACAACTACTAGGATGAATTTCCCCCCTCACTTAACTCAAAAGTATTGTTTCTATATCTGTAATAAGAGTTAACACCATCTTGAGGACATTAGAAAGGATTTAATAAATGTTTGCTGTTTATGAATGTTTTAGTTCCTCTGATTAGGAGACCACATAAATATATGGAAGTTATTAACAGCAAAATATTGATATAAACATTATAATATCATCAGAGTCACTCACAAGGAACAAAATAATAATGAGACTTCTTGAGTATTTATCCGGAGGTCTAGTGATTCCTTATGTTTATTTATTATGTTTACATTTGTTTTCTTACTATATGATTTAAAATGCAACAATAGTGCTGCTGCAATGTCCCTGTCCAGCCATGCTGCTAGAAACTTTCCCTGCACATCCCATCTCTTTTACTTGCTAAGCAGTAAGCAGTTCATGTAATGTGTGGAGGCACCTGGCCTGCAAAATGATTATCATTTACTTCCTGGATGACCAATTCAAGTACAGTAATTAGAAAAGTAACAAGGTCAAAAGGAAATCCATTTATTGTGGACTTATTTGCACTTTGTAAAATGATTCAAACAATATATATCCTTTGGAATGCATACATAAACTCAGTCATGCTAAATTGCTTATTTTGTAAGTTATATTTGCAAATGAACATGTATTAAGAAAATAATGAGTGTCCTTAAATCTATGAAATAAGAGGCTATATAAGAGAATAACTTCCTATTACCAAATGTTTTCCTAGTTTACTAGCTCAATTTTAAATTAAAACTTCCATAATTTTATAGAGCCAGAAAGTATTATGCTATTTTATCCATAGGCTATATAGAGAGTATAGAGTATGTTTGTAGAGTAAGTAATTATAGAACCACTCATCAATCCTCCAGTGTTTGTCATTGTAAGCCTCTCATGAGTCTGTTTTGTAAACAGAATAATTGAAATACCTTAGGACTAGCTAGAATCCTAAAACAAAGGAAAGATTATTTTAGGAAAACAGAAAATGGGACCATAAACAACATAAAAGTTAAGGACAAAATGCATTTTATAAGATTCTTAGGCTTAATTTAGTTTAAGTTTAAACTAAATTAAGTTTAAAATGTAATGCAAAGTTGTGGTGTAGGTGACAAAAAAATGTGGTGTTACAAATAACTTTAATTTTAGACATGATAGTGAATATATTCTGTGTCATTAGCTTTAATTTTCTAACATTTTAAAAATTTGCCTCAATATGAGTGGTATACAAAAATGTGTTTTTTCTCAAAAAATTATTTGAACATGAAATAATTTACAATAAATCTTTAATGTTTATATTGAAAAACAACAAAAGTTGCATATCATGTGTAATGGCTAATTTTGTGTGTCAACCTGGCTAGACTGTAGTAATCAGTCATTTATTTAAACAACCACTAATCTAGGTGCTGCTGTGAAATTTTTTTATAGGTGTGGTGTGAGATAAAGGGAAGTATATATATTGGTCTCTGCCCCCCAGTTCCTGGCACAGGGCTCTTGAACCTCTTATAATTTTCTAAGTGATAAGAGAAATAGGAACATCTTTTATTCTAATATTTGGTCTTTGACCCGGGTTTTGACCCAGGTCTCCTAAAATCCTTGTCATTCCCTAGGTGATAGGAGTGTCTTTGTTCTAATGAGGGACATAGTTGGGCTCCAGGATGGCTCCTGAAATAGGGCTGGTCCCTGGAAAGGCCAAGCCATGATTAGAAGCGTGGAATTTTTAGCCCCACACCTATTGTCTTGAGAAAGGAGAAGGGCTAGAAATGGAGGTAATGATCAATTACACCGTCATGATAAAGCCTCCATAAAAACCCAAAAAAGTGTTTTCCAGGTTGGTAAACAAATCCACATACCAGAAGGGTGATATACCACAACTCTACAGGGACAGAAGCTCCTGAGCTTGGAACAGTCCCATACATTGCCCTGTGTATTCCTTCATGGGGCTGTTCAGCTGTATCCTTTATCATAAACTGGTAACTTTTAATAAACTGATAAATATAAGTGTATCCCTAAATTCTGTGAGCTGCTCTACAAATAACTTGAAACTGAGGGGTGGCTCTTGAGAACCTCAGATATATATCCAGCTGGTCAGAAGCACAGGAGATGAACTGGACTTGAGATTGCCATCTAAAATGGGGTGGGAGCAGCCTTGTGGGTCTAATTCCTTAATTTGTGGCTGACACTATCACCAGGTAGAGACTGTCAAAATAGAGTTAAATTGTAGGACACCCTGCTGGTGTTGCAGAGAATAGCTTGGTGAAGGAAACCCCACACACATCTGGTGTCAAGTGTTGTGAGTGTGGCTGTAGTATAAGAATATAGGAGAAACACAGGAGGAAGACTATGTTTTTCCCAAAACATATGGTTAGCATCTACAATCACTTGATTTTAAGTAAGAGAGGTTATCCTCCATAATATGGGTAGGCTTCCTCAAATCATTTGAAGGCTTTAAGAACAAGAAGTGTGGTTTCCCATTAATTCCTGCCTGAGTTTCCAGGCTGCTGGTCTGCCCAACAGATTTCAGACTTGCCAGTCCACACAATTTTTGAGCCAATTCCTTATTGGGGTAGGCTAAATGCACTTTTCATGTGGGACAGATGTGAATTTGGGGTAGAAGGAAAATTATTCTGGGTTAACTAATGTCTCCATATATCTAATAAGCTTTCCCAAAATTCACAACCACCCAGAACCCCAGAATGTCACCTTTTTTGAAAATAGAGTCCTTGCAGTTTTAATTACTTAAGATAAGGTTTTTTTGTTGTTTTGTTGTTGTTGTTGTTTTGAGAGAGGCAGGGGAGGGGCAGGGGAAGGGGAAGGAGAGAATCCCAAACAGACTCCCCGCTGAGCCCAGAACTGGACACCACGGGGCTCGATCTTATGACTGTGAGATCATAACCTAAGCCAAAATCAAGAGCCCAATGCTCAACTGACTGAGTCACCCATGTGCCCCAAGATAAGTTTATATTGATTTAGAGTAGGCCCTAAATCCAACTGACCAGTGACCTTATATGGAGGAGGAGCTTTGGAAACACACAGAAACACACACACACACACACACACACACACACACACAGGGAAGAAGGCCATGTGAAAATGAAGGCAGAGACTGGAGTGATCTATGAGCTACAGAATGCCAAGGATTGCTGGAAACTCCCAGAAGCTTGAAGAGAGTCATGGACCAGAGTCACCCTCTGAGGCCCAGAGAACCATCACTACAGATACTTTGATTCAGACTTCTGGTCTCCTGACCTGTGAGAGAGGAAATTTCTGTTGTTTTAAGTCACTTAGTTTGAGGTATTTTGTTATGGCAGCACTAGGAAACTAATAGATCATGTAATAAAATTTAGTTTAATTTGAGGCCATGAACAATAAATTTATTATCTGATGCTTTCTCAGGTAAAAGAAAGTAAAAATAAATTTCTTATACTTTCTAAGTCATGTACCTCAGGAAGAATAGAATGCATGAAAAAAATAATACTCTTAGTATTTGTACATGCAGTGAAGAAATATAATATATTTAAATAATAAAATACCCATAAGTGGCCATACCAATTTATTGCAATTTGATGAAAGATCTGTTTACTTTGAATAGAAATAATTCAACATGATGTCTTTAAATATTATTTGCCTCTAAACTGCTTTTTACCTATAATCAATCTTTTAATATGTGTTTCTTTTATTAAGTCTATAAAATCTGTTTGTATAAATAAAGCTTAAAGCTTAGCAGCCTGCCAGAGGCACAGATGTCAAATGGTATACTTTTTAAATGAATTATTATGAAGAATTTTAGCTACTTTTTTTGAAAAATAAAATTTAATTTTTCTAATTGTGAATTAAAGCAGCTATTACACAAGTAATAGAAATAATTACTGATATCAGAATGTAATATATTCATTAGGACATAAGGTAATAGTAATCGGGGAACTAAAGAAGCATTGAGGCTATATTTTCTATTCAAATAAATCAAACTTATTAAAAATATGATTCATAATATATTGCATTTGTCTCTGGGTAAGAAAAAGGGCACATTTCATTATCAAACTTTATTTTTATCTTTTCCGATTACCCTGCAGCATTAAGAAAACACATTTTCCCACTTTTAATTAAAGTCACACATGATCAGCTTTAACTGGTAAGCACAAATAAACCTTTATAACTTTTACGTTGTTTAGTGCATCCACACATATCCAAAGCCTCTAAAATATTTTGTTGCTGATAACAGACTATTAAAATAAATTTGAACAATATATAGGGTGATTTTTTTTCCTAAATATAGATGTAAGTACTGAATTCAAGTTGCCATAATTTTACCCAATATAGTAAATTAATATTTTTAATTTTTGATGTATTATTTTCTAAGTAGAAGGGTCTTACTTTGACTTTAAACTTTAATTTTATGTTGTATAACTTTTTTTCCCTAGAATGCAGAGTTTAACTTCATATTCACTGTTGAAAAAATGCTAACTTATTAATCACACACTATATATCGGACATTCTGTTAATCCAGATAAATTAATACAAATCACCCTTCAATAAATGAATGTAAAAAATAAGTTATGTCTATGTTCCATTATAAATGAGATAAATAAAAGCATGACAGAAGTCTCAGAAGTTGAGAAGAGTTAAAATGTACCAGGTGGGTTAGAGATGTTTACATAGGAGGAGACATTTCAATTAATATATTTGAGGTCAAAAGCATGGAGCTCAGGTGGTGAATACTGCCATAATCTAAACAGGATATGACAGTGGCCTGGACCAGATGAAAACTGGTTTGATTATGAGGGCTAAACAAACAGGAAGCACTGATGGAACACATATGAAATTGAGTGAAAGAGAATCAAGGATGGCTCTTTTTTTCTTTTTGTCTGTAAAGTATATTGTCTTTTACTGAAACTAGGAAGGCTTTGGTGGGATGTGTTTGGAGGGAATCAAATTCGTTTTGTACATATTAGGCTTGGAATACTTATTAGGCATCTAAGTTGAGACAGAGAATGGACAGATTTATGAGTCAGAGTACAAAGGAGATTTAAATTTTGGAGGCATTGACTTTTAAATAGTATTTAAAACCATGAGATTCGATTGAGTGAGATCCCAAGAGAGTGAATCTAGATCAGGATTTCTCAACTTTAGCAATATTGATATGGCTAGCTGGATAATTCTTTGTTTTGCAAGGTTGTCCTGTTTATCGAATAGGATTTTAGCAGCATCCCTGGCCTCTACCCACAAGATTTTAGTAGCAACCCCTAATTGTGGGGCAATCCAAAATGTTATCAGATACTGCCAATGTCCTATCGAAGGACAATTGTCTCCCACTGAGAATCACTGCTCTAGTCAAAAACAAAACAAAACAAAAACAATACTCCAGGACTAACTTTTAGGATCCTACAATCTTGATGAGTTAGGGACACCTGGAGAAACCAGCAAAGTATCTGTAGAGAAGCCGGAGAGGAAAAGGAACGGTCCTCTGAAAGGCAAGTGAAGAATTTGCCACAAGAAGAAAAGAGAAGGAAACTGTCAAAAGCTGTAGTTTGGTTAAACAATGGCTAAGACTTGCCAATTGTTTTAGTGACATCCAGATGACTTGAAATCTTATCAAGAACACTTTTGGTGGAGTAGTGTGGGGATCTGCATATTTACACTATACCAGATTACATCCCACAGATTACATGAAGATCATAGAATCAAAAGTTCAAATTGCAACAGAGATATCAGACTTAACCACTCCAACCCATCAGTTAATCTTGGCATCACTGAAAGTGGAGCTAAAGGATAGCAAGTTCCCATGAGTTGCTGTTATCAGTAATGTAGTATATAATATTCCAGCTACAAAGTTGAACCCAAATTTAATCAAGGCTCTAGAGATAACTGACAGTTTACAGAAATAATGGAACTAAAAGAATAAGTTAAATAACAGCATAATAAAACAATAAGGGAAATTTAAAAAATGGGGCATTCTACAAAACATTTGATATCAGCCATAATTCTATGACATGCATATAAAGGGTAAAAGGAGACTCAAGAATAAAATAGGCTTAAGAGTCATAAACATGCAATTTATAGACCTTGTTTGGATCCTGATTTCTTAACAAATCAAGCGTGAAAAAAAATATGAAACAATTGGAAAGATTTGAGTACAGAGTGAATGTGGGGTGATAGAAAGAGCTATTTTTTTAAAGCTATATCTGTTGTTAGGCTTAACCATGGACTGATTGTGGTACAAAATGTGAAGTATTTAGTCTGAAATAAAAAGCCTGTGTCCATTTTGGGATGTTTGACTACTGACAACTTCTACGCCTCCCTGCTCCCTCTTCACTTTGGGTCTCACTTCTGGGGATGCTGATGAGAAAGCCCAAGTATTCCCTCTTTGGTGCTAGTGGGAGAGTCAAAACATGCAAACCCTGAGTACCAGTGGAAACCCTACCCCAGGTCCATACCCCTGATCACAATAAAAATCCTAACCTAGTTTCTTGTCCTCCTTCCCTCAAGCCAGCTTTTCAGAGAGCTCAGAACATGTGTGTTCTCTCCAAAATCCCTTATGATGTGATTAATAAATTTTCATACACTTTTTGTAAAGATTTAATTTATTTATTTGAGAGAGACATAGCACAAGTGGGGGAAGGGACAAGCAGACTCTGCACTGAGCGTGGAGCCCAACACAGGTCTCTATCCCAAGACCCTGAGATCATGACCTGAGCCAAAACCAAGAGTCGGATGCCTAACCAACTGAACTATCCAGGTGCCCAAACTTTTCATACGTTTTTGATGTGTGTGTGGGTGTGTGTGTGTGTGCGTGCGCACGCTGTCATCAGTCTTGATATCTGAACCAAATTTTGAGTTGGGGGAGGCGGGTCCATCCTGCCTCCCAGAGTGTCCACAACAGGATGCAGTGCTATGGCTTCTAGAATGTATTGTATGTAATATACTATGAAGAATAAAAGGAAAGAAGGAAGGAAGGGAGGAAAATAGTAAGAAAAAAAAGTAGGTAATAAAAAGAGATGGACAAACTGTGTTGCTAATATGCTCAGATTTCATGATCTGAGTAATATCAGAGTGATGGTGAAGGGGGTACCATCTACTCTTCTTGAGTTCAACAGACTTCACAGCTATGGTATTTACCTTTTCTTTGGGTACTAATATCCGTTCTCACTACATCTACTGGGCATGTCCAAGCATATACAGTCCTGGTACTGTTATTTTCTGTGCTGAAGTTAGAATGCTCTAAGCTCTAATAAACCACAAATTTATTCCAATGCCCTTGTCCTTTACGCACAATCTTATCTTAACCTCTTTCCTAAGGAACGGCTGTGATTCCTACAGGCCATAAGCAGGTTCTACTCTCTCTACCTATGAAGCCACACAAGGTTGCCCTCTCTAAATCAGGTTTTCCAGGTTACAGTGAAAAAAACTCTGCAAGATATTCCCTTCCCAGAATTCCAGTCAAGGGAGTTGGAATAACCCCACCTGACACCAGAATATTCATATCTACCCCATGGTGTCTGTGTCATCACCAAAGCAATGGAGGGTTAATAGTCACTCACCACTCTCTCAGTTCCTTATTTCCTTTCTCAGTAGGCTTCTTCCCAATTCTGGAAAGGGTTGTAGAGGCTTTTCCCAGCCTGCTAGATAGTTGCCTCTTTTTCTACGCTTTATGGTAGAACTTTGTGTTCTGAGTTTACCAAACTTTAATTCTTGTCTCCACCAACCCCAGGGAAGTTTTGTAAATAAGAACTTTGGCTTTCACAAGTATTCCTGTCAAAGACTATTTTAAAAGACTTAACTAGACATCAACTACTTTATTTTCTGCCAAAGGCACCCTCCTTTTTCCAAGACTACAAAGATGCCTCCATCTATATGGTTCCAGATTGTAAGACAGCAAGAATTGCCACAAATTAAAAATGCATTGGATCTTATTTCAAAATCTATTTTTTCACATATACTTCCAGGCAATCACTTTTTTTTAACTATTTTAACTATTTTTAACTATATTAAAAATTCTAAATATTCAACAATCTTGACATTATTAATGTCAATAAGCCTGTAAATTAACTACAAATGTGTCTAGCAAAAAGATCCTTCAATTCTTTGCTCATCCACATAGTAATTCATTTACTTTATGTAAGAAAAAAATATGTAGAACCCACTATTTAGATATCATTTAAAAAATTTTAAAGCTACAAAATTAAATAAAACACATCTTTTTCCTTCAAGGCACTCACAGTTGAGAGGACAAATAGTTTAATGCATAGATAATTATGAAAAATGTAGAAATAGGTATGTCCTACACATAGGATTTTGTGGGAACATTGACTATCTGTAAGTAATCTAACCAAGAAGAGTTAAGTGGATCTTGACATCCAATTTAAAGGAAGTTGGCCAGCTGGAAGGAGAATAGGCAGTCTGGGTAAAGAGTTACTATAATTAGTAGTGGGTAAAACCATAGAAGGATAAAAGTAAGAAACCATGCACAGAATGATGAGGCATAAACTGAGACTCGAGGAACACCAGCAATTAGAAGATTAGAATAGTAATCTTGCAGGAGATTAAGAGTGTCAGAGAATTTGAATGCAGAATGTGTGGGCTCAGTATATATTTAAAAAAATTAAAAATAGCATTTCAAGCCATGTTCTCTTATTCTTCAGGTCACCAATTAAACACAAATTTCTCTAGGTGTATCACTGACTCCCACAGTAAATTACATCCTTCTCTAATACTATATTTAAAAATTACCACAATTACAGTTTTTCTTCCTAGGAAATGAATTTTCCTTTTTAAAAAAGATTGATTTATTTATTTGAGAGAGAGAGAGAGTGCATGCATGTGAGTGGGGGAAAGGGTAGAGGGGGAGGGAGAGGGAGAGGGAGAGAATCTCAAGCAGACACCCCTTCCCCTCACTAAGCACAGAGCCCCATGTGTGGCTCGATCTCAAAACCCTGAGATCATGATCTGAGCTGAAATCAAAGTCAGACACTAAACTGATTGAGCCACCCAGGCACCCAGAAAATAAATTTTCTGAGGGCAGCAACTAAGGTTTTTATCTTTACTGGCAGGCACAGTAATTTTCACTACGATATTGCCTTCAAATATATTTGTTCAGCTAAAGAGAGACAGAGAATGAAATGAACAGAATCAAGAACATAAAAAAGCCTCAGATCATAGTTGAAAATGTAATGTAGCTTTACAGTGGGCGGCCTTTAACAATGTTTTTAGTAAAGTGATGGGGGTTGGTTCTAGAATGGAGGATTTAGAGCATTAAGGGGAAGTGAAGACTTGAGATCAAGAAATGTAGATATAGATTGTGAACAGCTGCATGAGAATAGTAAGAGGCAGAACAGTAGTGGGAGGAAGTTTGCGGTAAAGGGAAGATTTAATTTTGTTTTGTTTTGTTTTGCCTTCTCCTTAAGGTCGACTTAAACATACTTCAATGTAGACAAAAAGGAGTGAGGCCAAATGGGTGTATTGAAGATAAAAATTACCCTTAAACACGAAGTAAACTTTATCTCCTGAGGCTAAAGGAGAGGAAATATGTATTCAAGTGGTAGTAAAGGTTTTTTCTTGTGATAGATTATCACCTAAGAGCTTCTATTTTCTCTATAAGGCATGAGGCAAGGTAATGATTAAAGTATTTTGGAGAATGGTAAATATTTGGAATATAGTCTTGATAGGAATAAGAGGTTGAGGCATTTAAAAGATAAATCAAAAGAAGTCTTGGTGGTTCTAAAATTCTGGCTGTAGTTGGACCACATATTTGTTTTTTCACAAGTCTGTATAACTGTATATTTTCATCTAATAGTGATTAATCTCCCAGGGCTAGTAGCAGAGAAAATTAGTGCTAGTGTTGCTTCTGAGAACTCTAGATAAGCCCAGTAGATTGTGGGAGAGGGGAAAGGGCAGAAAGTGCTGTAATAATATGAGCAACTTGCATAGCAGTGCAAGTATTCCATGAGTTTTGAGAATAGGTTTGTGATAGACCTAAACTGGTTGTTAAACTGTCCTTAAATTATCATAGCCATTCAGAAAGATGACAGAAAAATGTTTCTGATTACCTGAGGGATGTCCTGGGACGAAGTCTATTTGATCAGACAAAGGGGCTTACAGCCAGATTGCCTGAAACTTACAAGAGCATGTGCACAGGACGGAGATCCAGAAGAAGAAATGATGATGGAGGGAACATCAAAATCCACTCCTTGCTGTGTGGATCATTTCTGATGGCAGTAATTCCACAGTGGAGGACCACAGGAGAATGAGCTCTCAGGGGAGAACAAAGTTTCCACCAAAGCAAACAACTGGCAGAGCATTGTGGGAAAGGTGGAGAGTGACTCCGCAAGTTTATTTACGATGGTGCAAGGGTTCCTAAGAGTAGAGGGAAAGGGTTGGAGGCAAATCACTACTGGGATCCTCCAAGGTATTCAGTGCCACAAGAAGATGAGAAAATAAGAGAGCATAAAAATTAGTTGAGGATAGACGGGATATCTCCTCAAGGACTAAAAGAATGCGGGCGTGTTTAAATGTGACCGGATTCAAATATAATTCTGGCAGAAGTTATTGTGGGGACAGAGTTGATTTCAAATAATATTTGGCCTGCTGAATGGTACAAATGGGTGACAATAACCATATTCTTAACCAGGGATGTTCTATTCTAATGGGAGAAACTTAATAAAGGAGTAGACAGACCCCTTTTTAGTGCAAGGGATACTTCAAGTTATTCAAAAGAGTAAAGAGAGTATTGCTTTAAGTGAATGATCCTGTTTAAACTTGAGAGAAGAGGTGGAACTCTGTCCTAAGATTGGGGTTAGGGACTGTTTTAATTAAGAGCCAAACCTAGGAATGCTGCTTATCTGAGGAAGTGAATATCATTTACCATATATCATAAATAAGGAAAGATTAAGTTGTGAAAGATAATATTGTTTTTAAATAATAACACTTCCACATTATATAATGCCATTCCTATCCATTTTAGTGTATAATTTTGCAGTGTGTACTAGCCAAGGTTCTCCAGAAAAACAGGGCAAATAAGAGATAGAGAGATAGATGATGATAGATAGATGATAGATAGATGATAGATAGATGATAGATGATAGATAATCTGAAGAGATTTATTTTAACGAAGTGGTTCACACAATCATAGAGGCAGGAAAGTCCAAAATCTGCAGGGTGGGCCAGCAGGCTAGAGATCAGGGAGAAGTCCATGCTGTTGTTCAAATCTGAGGGTTTTCTGCTGCAGAATTCCTGATTGCTTAGGGGAGATCATTCTCGCGTTCTATTCAGGTCTTCAACTGACTTGCTTGAGGCACACCACATTATGGAAGGCCATTTGCTTTACTCAAATTCCAACAATTTAAATGTTAATCTAATCTCTAAACCCTCTCACAGAAACATACATAGTAATGTTTGACCACATATCTGGGCACTGGGGCCCAACCAATTTGACACATAAAATTAACCATTCACATAGCAGAATTAGTCTACAATCATTGATCATCCCTGAATTTTGTAATTTATGTATACATCAGAAACATGTCATCTTTTAAACATTTATATGGCACTAATTATATAGATAGTTATTTTTTTTCTTTCAAAATTATACTCTGAAGAGAAAGAAGACTAAAGATTTATAGGACCAATTAAGGAACAGGTAGTAGAAGTATTACCCATGCAAGGTTTAGAGATAATGAGACCCATCTGGTTTAAAAAAAAAAAAAAGTGAAAGATAAAATACCCAGTGAATTAGCAGAACTGAGACTTGAAGGTCAGCCTTCGCTTATAAGTCTAAGAAATTTACCACATCACCACAGTTGTGCCACAGAGAGAATTTTAAGCAAAGCTGCGATCAACTTGAAGAGTCAGAATATAGAGTCCCTTTAAACAGGCAAAACATAGGTCTTCAGTGGAGAGCCAGCATGTGGTAGGAACCAATTAACTTATAGCTGTTTTAAAGGTACCCCCAGGTATTCATGTCAGCAATGTGCTATTTACCAGCCACCAATCTAGAGGTGATCTTAATATGGAAATCCTTAATTTGAAAATAAGGATGATTTCATATTACATTCCGAAGAACATAATTGTCTTTAAATTGCCCTTCTTTTCTCAGAAGATTTGATCTCTGAAGCCTGAAATGAAACTTTAACATTTTCAATTAAATTCAAGCCTTCAAGGTTTGGCTGAAACTAAGAAAATGATTTGTGAAACTCTTTTTAAACTCCCTCTGAAATAAGCTTCAAGCTAGTAAAGTTCTAATTCTTAACATTTAGACCAGTTATAAAAGAGATTTTCTTTAATGGTGAACTTCTTTCATAATGTTCAAGCTGTGCAAAAAAAAAATAATTTTTTTTCAAATTAATCTTTAAGATTTTATTTCAATATCTGAGTTTCTAAAAAAAGTAAATGGCTTGTTGGTTGCATGCATTGTTTAAGAGGTGGAGACAGTAAAAACCAATAAAGAGGATCTTGTTGCCTTCCTTTTATTATTTGACATCTACGATTAAATATACCACAGTTATGAAATGCACTTTGTACTTTTAGTATTCTCCAAGTTTTGTTGAGCATTTTGAGATATTTCCACTTCAAACATGTGAAAAAGCATTACTCCATTGCATTTTCAGTTTACTCATTTTCCAAGTGATAACATAGTCCTCTCCCCTTTCAGATATGAAGTGCTATTATGGGATAGGTTTTTCAAGTTGCTTAAAATATGAGAATATCATGTAATCATATTAATTACTTCTGTTATTTCCCTGTGGTAACAAGAAAGTGGACACTAATGTTGATCATGGAATCCCACATTATGTTGCCACCAGTCTATTTGCTATAATACATAAATCCTCCTTTTTTTTTTCCCTCTCCAACCCTTTATATCCTGTACTAGAGGGATGCCTCGCTGGCTCAGTTGGTGGAGCATGAACTCTTGATCTCGGGGTTGTGAGTTCGAGCCTCATGCTGAGTATACATATTACTTAAAAATAAAAGAAAAATCCTAAAAAAAAAAGAAAATCCTACCATTTTATTTTTACAAAATGTTTATAGAATTGCTGAATGCTACTGAAAAATAACATTCCTGAAGATATTTTTTTTTATTCCTAGTTTACTGGCTTCTTTAATTATCATAGAACTAATAGACATTTAATCAAGAAGATTACAGATTAGAGCATAATTACCTAGGTATAAATTTATGAATTAAATGTAACAGATATCAAAGGAGAATGCACAGAAAGATTATTTCGTCACCATACTTGGATTTCTTGCTAGCATTTGCACCTATCCTTCCTAGTGAAGTACTGGATTTTATTTTAATTTTTATTGTTATGTTAATCACCATACATTACATCATTTGTTTTTGATGTAGTGTTCCATGATTCATTGTTTGTGTGTAACACCCAGTGCTCGATGCAGAAGGTGACCTCTTTAATACCCATCACCAGGCTAACCCATGCTCCCACCCCCCTCTCCTCCAACCCTCAGTTTGTTTTTCAGAGTCCATCGTCTCTCATGCTTGGTCTCCCCCTCCAATTCCCCCCCCTTCATTCCTCCCCTCCTGCTGTCTTCTTTTTTTTTTTTTTTCTTAACATATATTGCATTATTTGTTTCAGAGGTACAGATCTGTGATTCAACAGTCTTGCAAAATTCACAGCGCTCAACATAGCACATACCCTCCCCAATATCTATCACCCAGCCACTCCATCCCTCCAACCCCCCTCCCTTAACAACCCTCAGTTTGTTTCCTGAGATTAAGAATTCCTCATATCCGTGAGGTCATATGATACATGTCTTTCTCTGATTGACTTATTTCGCTTAGCATAACACCCTCCAGTTCAATCAACGTCGTTGCAAATGGCAAGATCTCATTCCTTTTGATGGCTGCATAATATTCCATTGTGTATATATACCACCTCTTCTTTATCCATTCATCTGTCGATGGACATCTTGGCTCATTCCACAGTTTGGCTATTGTGGACATTGCTGCTATAAACATCGGAGTGCATGTACCCCTTCGGATCCCTACATTTGTATCTTTGGGGTTAATACCCTGTAGTGCAATTGCTGGATCATATGGTAGCTCTATTTTCAACTTTTTTGGAGAACCTCCATACTGTTTTCCAGATTGGCTGCACCAGCTTGCATTCCCACCAACAGTGTAGGAGGGTTCTCCTCTCTCCACATCCCTGCCAACATCTGTCATTTCCTGACTTGTTAATTCCAGCCATTCTGACTGGTGTGAGGTGGTATCTCATTGAGGTTTTGATTTGGATGTACCTGATGCCGAGTGATGTTGAGCACTTTTTCATGTGTCTGTTGGACATTTGCATGTCTTCTTTGCAAAAATGTCTGTTTGTGTCTTCTGCCCATTTCTAGATTGGATTGTTTGTTCTTTGGGTGTTGAGTTGGGTAAGTTCTTTATAGATTTTGGATACTAGCCCTTTATCTGATATGTCATTTGCAAATATTTTCTCCCATTCTGTCGGTTGTCGTTTGGTTTTGTGGACTGTTTCTTTTGCTGTGCAAAAGCTTTTTATCTTGATGAAGTCCCAATAGTTCATTTTTGCCCTTGCTTCCCTTGCCTTTGGAGATGTTTCTAGGAAGAAGTTGCTGCGGCTGAGGTCAAAGAGCTTGCTGCCTGTGTTCTCCTTTAGGATTTTGATGGACTCCTGTCTCACATTTAGGTCTTTCAACCATTTGGAGTCTATTTTTGTGTGTGGTGTAAGGAAATGGTCCAGTTTCATTCTTCTGCATGTGGCTGTCCAATTTTCCCAACACCATTTGTTGAAGAGACTGTCTTTTCTCCACTGGACATTCTTTCCTGCTTTGTCAAAGATGAGTTGACCATAGAGTTGAGGGTCCATTTCTGGGTTCTCTATTCTGTTCCATTGATCTGTGTGTCTGTTTTTGTGCCAGTACCATACTGTCTTGATGATGACAGCTTTGCAATAGAGCTTGAAGTCTACAATTGTGATGCCATTCGCTTTGCTTTTCTTTTTCAACATTCCTCTGGCTATTCGGGGTCTTTTCTCTTTTCATACAAATTTTAGGATTATTTGTTCCATTTTTGTGAAAAAAGTTGATGCTATTTTGATAGGGATTGCATTGAATGTGTAGATTGCTCTAGGTAGCAAAAACATTTTAACAATATTTGTTCCTTCAATCCATGAGCAGGGAACATCTTTCCATTTCTTTGTGTCTTCCTCAATTTCTTTCATTAGTATTCCATAGTTTTCTGAGTACAGATCCTTTGCCTCTTTGGTTAGATTTATTCTTAAGTATCTTATGGTTTTGGGTGCAATTGTAAATGGAATCAACTCCTTAATTTCTCTTTCTTCTCTCTTGTTGGTGGTGTATAGGAATGCCACTGATTTCTGTGCATTGATTTTATATCCTGTCACTTTCCTGATTTCCTGTATGAGTTCTAGCAGTTTTGGGGTGGAGTCTTTTGGGTTTTCCACATACAGTATCATATCATCTGCAAAGAGAGAGTTTCACTTCTTCTTTGCTGATTTGGATGCCTTTGATTTCTTTTTGTTGTCTGATTGCTGTGGCTAGGACTTCTAATACTATGTTGAATAGCAGTGGTGATAGTGGACATCCCTGCCTTGTTCCTGACCTTAGGGGGAAAGCTCTCAGTTTTTCCCCATTGAGAATGATATTCACTGTAGGTTTTTCAGAGATGGCTTTTATGATATTGAGGTATGTACCCTCTATCCCTATACTCTGAAGAGTTTTGATCAAGAAAGGATGCTGTACTTTGTCAAATGCTTTTTCTGCATCTATTGAGAGGATCAGATGGTTCTTGTTCTTTCTTTTGTTAATGTATTGTATCACGTTGATTGATTTGCGGATGTTGAACCAAACTTGCAGCCCAGGGATAAATCCAACTTGGTCTTGGTGAATAATCCTTTTAATGTACTGTTGGATCCTATTTTGGTGAGAATTTTTGTATCCATGTTCATCAGGGATATTGGTCTGTAATTCTCTTTTTTGATGGGGTCCTTGTCTGCTTTTTGGATCAAGGTAAATGTGGGCTCATAAAACGAGTTTGGAGGTTTTCCTTCCATTTCTATGTTTTTTAACAGTGTCAGTAGAATAGGTATTAATTCTTCTTTAAATGTTTGGTAGAAGTCCACTGAAAGCCATCTGGCCCTGGGCTTTTGTTTGTTATGAGATTTTTGATGACTGCTTCAATTTCCCTAATGGTTATAGGTCTGTTCAGGTTTTCTATTTCTTCCTGGTTCAGTTGTGGTAGTTGACACATCACTAGGAATGCAACCATTTCCTCCAGGTTATCTAATTTGCTGGCATAGAGTTGCTCATATAAGAACATATAAGAACATAAGAATATGTTCTTATAATTGTTTGTATTTCTTTGGTGTTGGTTGTGATCTCTCCTCTTTCGTTCATGATTTTGTTGATTTGGGTCATTTCTCTTTTCTTTTTGGTAAGTCTGGCCAGGGGTTTATCAATCTTGTTAATTCTTTCAAAGAACCATCTCCTAGTTTCGTTGATCTGTTCTACTGTTCTTTTGGTTTCTAGTTCGTTAATTTCTGCTCTGAGCTTTATTATTTCTTTTCTCCTGCTGGGTTTAGGCTTTATTTGCTGTTCTTTCTCTTACTCCTTTAGGTGTAGGGCTAGGTTGTGTATTTGAGACCTTTCTTGTTTCTTGAGAAAGGCTTGTATTGCTATATACTTTCCTCCTAGGACTGCCTTTGCTGCATCCCAAAGATTTTGAACAGTTGTGTTTTCATTTGGTTCCATGATTTTTTTAAAATTCTTCTTTAATTTCCTGGTTGACCCATTTGTTCTTTAGTAGGATGCTCTTTCGCCTCCATGTATTTGAGTTCTTTCCAACTTTTCTCTTGTGATTGAGTTCCAGTTTTAAAGCACTGTTATCTGAAAATATTCAGGGAATGATCCAAATCTTTTGGTACCAGTTGAGACCTGATTTGTGACCTATCGTGTGATCTATTCTGGAGAATGTTCCATTGGCACTAGAGAAAAATGTCTATTCCGTTGCTTTGGGACGGAATGTTCTGAATATGTCTGTGAAGTCCATTTGGTCCAGTGTGTCATTTAAAGTCTTGTTGATCTTTCGCTTACCTGATCTGTCCATTTCAGTGAGGGTGGTGTTAAAGTCCCCCACTATTATTGTATTGTTTTCAGTGTGTTTCTTTGCTTTTGTTATTAATTGCCTTATATAATTGGCTGCTCCCATGTTAGGGGCATAGATATTTACAATTGTTAGATCTTCTTGTTGGATAGACCCTTTAAGTAAGATATAGTGTCCTTCCTCATCTCTTATTACAGTCTTTGTTTTAAAATCTAATTTGTCTGATATAAGGATTGCCACCCCAGCTTTCTTTTGGTGTCCATTAGCATGGTAAATTGTTGTCCACCCCCTCACTTTCAATCTGATGATGTCTTCTGGTCTAAAATGAGTCTCTTTCAGACAGCCTATCAAAGGGTCTTGTTTTTTAATCCAATCTGATGGCCTGTGTCTTTTGATTGGGGCATTTAGCCCATTTACATGCAGGGTAACTATTGAAAGATATGAATTTAGTGCCATTGTATTGCCTGTAAGGTGACTGTTACTGTATATTGTCTGTTCCTTTGTGGTCTATGTTGCTTTTAGGCTCTCTCTTTGCTTAGAGGACCCCTTTCAATATTTCTTGTAGGGCTGGTTTCGTGTTTGCAAATTCCTTTAGTTTTTGTTTGTCCTGGAAGCTTTTATCTCTCCTTCTATTTTCAGTGACAGCCTAGCTGGATATAGTATTCTTGGCTGCATATTTTTCTCATTTAGTGCTCTGAATATATCATGCCAGTCCTTTCTGGCCTGCCAGGTCTCTGTGGATAGGTCTGTTGCCAATCTCATGTTTCTACCATTGTAGGTTACAGATCTCTTCTCCCGAGCTGCTTTCAGGATTTTCTCTTTGTCTCTGAGACTCGTAAGTTTTAGTATTAGATATCGGGGTGTTGACCTATTTTTAGTGATTTTGAGAGGGGTTCTCTGTGCCTCCTGGATTTCGATGCCTGTTTCCTTCCCCAAATTAGGGAAGTTCTCTGCTATAATGTTCCAATATACCTTCCCCCCCTCTCTCTCTTTCTTCTCTTCTGGGATTCCAATTATCTAATGTTGTTTCATCTTATGGTATCACTTATCTCTCGAATTCTGCCCTCATGATCCAGTAGTTGTTTATCTCTTTTTCTCGACTTATTTCTCATCATTTGGTCTTCTATATCACTGATTCTCTCTTCTGCCTCATTTATCCTAGCAGTTGGTGGCCCATTTTTTATCGCCCCTCATTAATAGCCTTTTTGATTTTGATTTGGTTAGATTTTAGGTATTTGATTCCTCCAGAAAGGGTTTCTCTAATAACTTCCATGCTTTTTTCAAGCCCAGCTAGTATCTTTAAAATCATGATTCTGAACTCTAGGTCCGACATCATACTAATGTCTGTATTGAATGGGTCCCTGGTAGTTGGTACTACCTATTGTTCTTTTTTTTTTGAGGTGATTTCTTCCATCCTGTCATTTTGTCCAGAGCAGAATAGATGAATGAGAGTACAAAATGTTAACAGGTTAACAACGTCCCCAGAAAATATACTCTAAACAAATCAAAAAAGACCTGAAACTGGGGGAAAACAAAGGGAAAGAAAGAGAAAAGAAAAAAATAAGAAAAAGACAAAAACAAACAAAAACAGAACAAAATGAAACAAAAAAAACAGAATATGATCAAATATGATCAGGCTGGTGCATAGATCAGTGCCACACACTAGATTTTGGGTGTATTTTGGTCTTTTAGAAGAAAGTGCCTCCCAAAATTTTAAAGAAAGAAAAACTCACATTGTACAAAAATAAGGGTTGATATGATGAAAGGGTGGTATGTGACTGTAAAGATGAAAATTATAAAAATTTTATAAAAGGAATTGATAAGAAATTGTTTGAAAAAAGAAAGAAGAGGTTTAAAAAAAAAAAGAAATAAAAGGGAGAGAATGTGATCAGGCAGGAGACTAGAACAAAGCCATACACTAGAGATTTAGGGTATATTTTGATCTGTTAGAAGAAACTGTATCTCAAAATTTTAAAGAGAGAACAACTTATACATATATGCCAAAAATAAGGGTACTATGAAGGGATAGAATATGACTCTAAAAATGAAAAAAATGTTTTTTAAAAAAGGGATTGATAAGATGTTGGTTGAAAAAGGGAAAAAGAAAAATTCAAAGAAAAAAGACAGTTAAAAAAAAAGAAAAATTTAGCTTTGAAAGACTAAAGAATCATGGTAAAAAAAAAGCCATGGATTCTATATGTAGTATTCCCCAAGCTCTGGAGTCCTCCCGTTCTCATTGATCAGTAAACTTGGTCTTGGCTGGTGGTTCTTGCTGATCTTCTGGGGGAGGGGCCTGTTGCCGTGGTTCCCAAATATCTTTGCTGGAGGCAGAATTGCCCCACCCTTGTTGGTCTGGGCTAAGTAATCTGCTCGGGTTTGCTCTCGGGAGCTTTTTTTCCCTGGATGTCTTCCATGCAGCTTTGGAGGACGAGAGTGAAAATGTCGGCCTCCCAATCTCCACCCCAGAGGAGCTGAGAACTCAAAGCCCCAGTCCTCAGTGAGCCCCGAGAGAAAAGCAGTCAGTCACTCCCGTCTCGCTGGTCTCCGGCTGCACTCTGTGCTCATCCGGCCTGTGATGGAGCGTTTCTATATCTGGCACAAGACCCCATGTGGAGTCTCCAAACCCAGTAGATCCCTGGGGTGCACTCCTGCGCTGCTCCTCCTGGGGGAGGAAGGGAAGTCTCCCCAGATCTGCCACTTGGGTCCCTGCTGGAGGAGCAGTGGCCTGACTGTGCCGCGGAGCACAGTTTATGGCAACCCAGAGCTTAGAGTCCATGCCTCAGCTCTGTCTCTGCAGCTGGCTTCCCTGCTCTGATACCTGGGAGCTCTGCTGCACTCAGGCACCCCCAGTCTTTCTGTGACCCCGAGGGTTCTGAGACCACACTGTCCCGCGAGGGTTCCACGCCCCTCTTAGCCACTGGAGCAATATCCCTCAGCGGAACCGACTTCTAAAAGTTCTGATTTTGTGCTCCACTGCTCTATCACTTGCCAGAAGTGGCTGACAGAGGCCCCCTTCCCAGCTGTCTATCCTCCTGAATATCACCTCAGGTTCACTTCTCCACATGTCCTACCTTCCAGAAAGTGGTCGCTTTTCTGTTCAGAGAGTTGTTGCTATTCTTTTCTGTGATCTCCTGTTGAGTTCATTGGTGTTCAGAATGGTTTGACCCCTATCCAGCTGAATTCCTGAGACCATACGAAATCCAGGTCTCCTACTCCTCTGCCATCTTGCTCCCAAGTACTGAAGTATTGGATTTTTATAGGCTTTCTATAATCTTGAATCTACACAACATTTTGAATGAAGATGAATATAAAAATATCATGAGACCCAATGGATTCATCTTACAATTAAGTCTAAAAGTGATTTATTCTCTTATATAACTCTATAAAAACAAAGTGATGTGGTAACAATTTAAGTAAAGATGAAATAGAAGCTTTATTTTTTTTTGGTGCATGGCAGAAAAAATAGTGAATGAAAATTTATGTAAATAGAAATAGTCAATTATTTGTATGTCAACTGAAATAGCTGTAAGAATATTAAGTATGAATTTAGATTTATCTTAATGTGTAGACTAGGGTATTATATATTATGAATAATTATCATGCTGAGACAGTTCCTTCTTTTATTATTCTAAAAACTTCTTATATTTATCTCCAATAGAAATTTCATAAAGAATTATATTGAATCTTTTGAAAATAAATGAGTAAATGTGATTGCCTAGATTCTAAGCTCCAGAAACCATCTGCCTATTTGAAAATAAAAATCCTTATGATTATTTACTATAAAATAAAAAGAATAGCTGTGCAAGAAAAGTGTCAACATATTCTAAAGTAACTAATATCACTAGAATTTTGTTAAATGATTCTTTCTGATACCACTTCTTTTTGTGACTTCATATTTCATTCCTTTATTTTTTGACTATTGTTTCCTGATGCCAGTTTGTATCATGCTAGCAGAACTTAACTCAGAAAGTCAAAGCCTTCACATTACTGCTCTTATTTAAATTATCAAAGAGAGGTGACCTTGTAATTCTTCTGATTAGCTTATAGAAAATCAACCTGATAATGGAGGTATGCTGTTTCTAAATAAGGTGTTTAATATTCAGATATTTCCAGTGACTGGAATAAATCACCTATTTCATATCTTAATCTAGTACTAAATGGATGGCCATCCATATTGTGCTTAAATATAGATCTATTAGAGAACCAATGATTTAACATGTTAGTTAAATATTCTGGTCCTGTTAACACTGATTTAAAGAAAGCTTCTACCTCATATTTTTGCACATTCTGTATATCATGACTGAATTGGTGAGGTTCTTTTTAGTACTCTGAGATTAGCTCAAATTTAAAAACTTGTGAGATTTAAAGTTATAGTAACTCCAGAACATTTTCAAAGTGAGAAAAATCTAGTGATGTGAACTTCTAAGTTTTAACATGTATACTATCTCATATAATTAATATTATGTATAAATTAACGTACATGTGAATATCTTAATTATGCGTAATTTATGATCTCTTCAAAATCGACTGACACAGCTTACCACAATCACACATACACTAGTACCACATTGTTAAGAATAAAGAAGAACATTAAAATTTATTTCTCAACAGAAGAATTAATTGTGACAAGACTGGAAAATGAAAATACACACTCGAAATTGAGTACTTTACCTACCTGTAAGCATTCCGACAAGTTAGAAAAGAAGAAAAGAAAAAAGAAAAAGAAGAGAGTAAAAATGGAAGATAATTAAAAAAGAAAGAATGGAGTAAGAAAAGAAAGAAAAAATACAATGGACTTTATTATATTCATTTTTAGTTTAAAAACCTACAAAAACTTCAAAGGGAAATCTTTGGAACTAGTATTTTAGGAGTCATTGATCCATGTCTTTGTATATATAATCACATTTTCTTACTTTCATTCTATTCTTAGATGTATCCTATTTTCCAAGGAGAGTTGTTTATCTCTATTGTTTCAGTTTAATTAAAAATAGCTCCCCTCAAAATAGTGAAAGAACAATAAATTATATGGTCATCCTAAACAAACAGGAGACCAAATAGTTATGGGTAATGTCTCCAACATATTTCTTTGAGAAATATATAGATATTCTTTAACTGATGACTATAGAAAAAGCAGTGAAAATTTTAAGAACAAAAAGGTCACCATGTGAAAGTATTTTTATGTTAATTTAAAATATTTTGGTTTATTTTTACCCTGATTTAGATCTTTTTGATGTCTTATCTGGATTAACAGAATTTATTTAATACTACCCCCAATTCATCTATTACATCCAGTAATACAGATATGATTGCATAAATTTTCTTCTTATTAAAAAGGAAAGAGGAAAGATAGAGGGAAAGAGGAAAAGAGAGAGATACTGAAGCAAACCATTTAAATTGATACATAACTTCCAAATTTTAAAAGTGGGAAGTGTAACTCTTTCACAAATTCCCTCACCCATCTCATACTCTAGCATACTGTCTACCCTGACCACTGTGTACTACTCTTGATTCTCTAAACGTGTTGTGCAATATCTCAACTCCATGTTTTTGGTCAGATGGATACTACCAACTAACTAGAGTGTACTTCTCCTATGCCACTCTCAACACCAACTCTTTTATCTATCTTGTATATTTTTCCCTCTTCAAGTAATATCTCAAATGTTAGCTCTCCCAAATACAAATGGATATTTATCTTGCCAAACAGTCTGCACGGCTTCATATGAGCTGTACTGGAAGCAGCCCATGTCCTCCCTGGAGTGGGCGATAGAAAAACGGGAGAGAATAGGATCTGAAATCCTGTTTATTGAATTAGAAAAACCCTTAATGGATAAAGGGTACTGAAGTAGGGATCTTAATGCTTTGAGATATTTTAGGGGAAATGACCATACAAAAATAATTTTAAAGTGAAAAAAAACAACAACATGTAATTAATTAGTCATTGTCTCCCTTATACATTAACTTTCAAAGAAACACTCATCAATTGTGATTCATTACAAAACTCAAAATTGCTTAAGGAAATTTAGTAATAGAAAGTATGTAATAAGTCAATAAAATGATATGATGAAAATATATTTCATAAATAAATGATATGATGAAAATATATTTCATAAATAAAAAAATTTAACTTTTTAAAAAATTTTTTAAGATTTTATTTATTTATTTGACAAAAAGAGTTCTAGAGAGCGAGACAGCAAGCACAAACAGGGGCAATAGCAAGCAGGGGAGAAACAGGCTTCTGGCTGCGGGGGGCCCTGGGATCATGATCAGAGCCAAAGTCACCCCAAGAATATAATAGTTTTAAAAAGTAAAACTATTAAAATTATTAAAATAGTTTTAAAAAGTAAAATGAGGGGTGTCTGGCTGGCTCAGTCAGTAGAGCACCTGACTCGATCTCAAGGTCATGAGTTCAAGCCCCATGTTAGGCATGAAGCCTACTTTTAAAAAAAATAGCTAAAATGTAAAATGAATATAAGATTTTGGTGGTGTTTTTCTTAAAAAAATTAATAAATGAAATTCAAAGTAGAAGCTAAGTATGATCACATTAGAAACATTTAAGTATATTTAAGAAGAAAAATAGAAAATTAAAAATACTCAGCTGACAAAAAACAAAAATTTAAATGTTATTTGTGTCAATCAAGATAGCACCAGCCCTACTTAAAAAAAAAGTGTGACTGACAAGGTAATGTACACCTCTCAGGATCTGCCATTATCTTCTTCCCTGTCCACTAGACTAAAAATTGGAGTTAATTTACAACATAACAGTTAAAAGTTTAGTGCGTTAAGAAAATAGAAATTGATGTCCTACTCATGAAAAGTCCAAAATAGCTCCTCTTGACCTGAGAAGAGCTCTATTACAAGAAGTATTTTAAAAAACCCAAACCGTGTCTATCTTGTACTTCATTATCTTCAATGCAGGAAGAAAGAACATGGGAAAATAATGTGTGTGACTTTTTATTATAAGTCATTTCTGGAAGTAGCATACATCAGTTAGGGACATTTTCCAGAACTCACTCACATGGCCAATCCACCTATAGGTGAATCTGGAAAATCTAGTTTAACTGAAATGTCAGAAGAAAAAAAAAAGGTTGAAGAATAACTAACCCATCTTTTCTACATTATACAGTTTAATATGTAAAAAATTGAATTATAACTTAAAAATAAAAGATAATTTAAAAAGAATTTTAAAAATATTTATTTATATGTTTTTAGACAAATAAATTCATCTGTAAGAAGTCCTGTAGATTTAGGCTTTAAAACAAAGGTTTTATGCTGCAAAGCTTTAAACAATCTCTTTTATTTTTCAGAGTAATTCAGTGAGAGGGCTTGGGCTACAGATTACCAGTGAAGAAAGGATAACTCTCCTGCAAATAGAAAACGTTATGTTTCAACAACTACAGCAGCAATCTGTGATCAAACTGATAGTCTAGGTGACAGTGTGGCACTACAGGAATTGAACAGTTTGGTGGCATGATGTAGTGGATATTGTGATGTACTGGATACACATATCCTTTCAAGACTAAAGAATTTATTTCTCTGATGGCGTATATCTGGCTGATAATCCTCAGCTAGCAGCCCTCTGTGAAAATGGCCTTGGCCCAAAAGAGCTACCTTGGCTCTATCCTTGCTCCTTCATCAAGGGTAGCCTGTGTTCAAAGATCGGTTGAAGCAAGATATTAAGGTTCAAACTCATTGCCTCATCTGGGAATATCTTTGAAGGGCCATTCAGTTTGGCTGACACCTTTCTGATGTATCACATTCCAAATTATCCCTTGGCCTAATATTACTTCTTTTTCTTATTCCACGGGTAAGCACTCCTGGTGCTAATCTTCTTAGGGTCTGCTTTCTGGTAAACCCTTGTGCCACTTGGTACAAGAAGTAGGAGAAAAAAGTAGCATATAAATTGGAATTTTCCAGCTGGTTAGTTATTGGCCAGATAACAATAGGAAGCCCGCCACTTATAGTAGTTCATTTATTTAAATTTTCACAGGTGAATGTCTTGTATGGTATACATGCATTAAATGATCATGCATTTGTTATATATATGTAAGGAGTAATAATTATAAGGATAATGGCATTGAGTAGCTGTTGCAGGGCAATTGATGTTTTGGGAAAAGATAGTGAAAGCCTGAGAGTGACTAATTATCATCTGAAGACTAGGTGCGAAAACTAGAAGGCTTTTTTTGGCAGTATATAAAGAGACTCCTGCTTCATACAGAGGGCAAATAAAGCTGAGGAAGAGATTCAGGACTTAATAATAACAGTAGACCTAGAGAGAAAGTTGATCTTTTACTATACGGTATCTGCTATTCCAAGATTAGTGCCCTAGTTATATATTTGAAAATCTTAACATTCCAGATTCTCCTGTACCTGCCGAAATAGCAGAATTCTCTCTGTTAGAGGCTAGAACTCTTCCCTACTTAAAAAAAAAAAAAAAAGTGTGACTGACAAGGTAATGTGCACCTCTCGGGATCTACCATTATCTTCTTCCCTGTCCACTAGACTAAAAACTGGAGTTAATTTACAACATAACTTGTACAGGTAAGCTGCACTTTCTAAGGAAGACAAGGTACCATGAAGGAGCTGCAGAACCTAGTTAAGGTATTCTGGTAGGAAATAGTCATGTATATACGTGATGAGATATTAATATCTAGATCAAGAGGGGTTAGAATATGAAGTTAAGTAGGAGAGATTCGTATATATGGGAGCATTCTCCTAGGATTCAGGGGTTAACCCTCTGGTATGTAGCCAGGATATAGTATCTACAAGTGGCTAGCCTGGCTTTTAGAACTTTGGAAAGAGTAAGGACCCAGCATAAGAATTGGCAAAATTTCCACAGCAAATGATGGTAGAAGTCAAAAGGTTTAGAGAAATGGGCAAGTAAATATACAATGTAGCCAGAAAACCCAGCAAATGATTGTGCTCTCTTAGAGAGTCTAAATTTACCAAAACAATAAGGAATATGCTTAAAGCAGCAACATAAACATCCCTGAGAAACTCAGCGTTGGCTTGCCTCTGTAGACCAGGGCTGACTTTAGAAAATGCTGTTTTAAATCTAAACTCACAGATTGTAACTGGGACAATGATAGGATTCCAAAATTGTAGAGGCCAGCTGGCAGTACCTCACTGTTTAAAGCAAGGCAGTAACAATGATTATAATGTGAGTCAAGGTCAGAGTGACAGCCAGAGAGCCTAACTCACAGACAGCTTTGGGAATCTTAGAAGAGCAAAGCATCCTTAAGGGCAAGATGGATGGGCAGCCACCAAAGATACTGTTTACTCTCTACAAACAAAAGAAATTCAGGGTGGATAATCAAGAATATGAGAAGAGCCAGTCTAATATTCATAATTATTTTATCAATTTTCAGATCTGAGCCATTCCAATATAGAGCCCACTGAGAGAGGAGAGGTTAGGTCTCCAGAAGGAAGGAGCAAGCAACACAATGGCAAGTATACAAAGTAATAACTCCCCAGTCCTTCCCTCAGGGAATCTATAGCCATTTATTTAGCCAATTTCATAGTGAGAAAAAAAAAATGCCTTCAAGTCTGGGGACTGTTGACCATAGGATCCAAGCTAACATTTACAACATGCATGAAAAGCATTAAATGGATCCTTTATTAGAATGGTTGCATATGAGAGCCAAGTAATATATGGAGTCCTTGTCTAGGTCCGCGTTACCATGGATATACTTGTTTGAAGGATTCACCTTCAAACATTTTTGTTGTTGTTGTTGCTAAATATATCACTGTAATGGGTATACTTAGGGATTTGTATAATCCACCCCCCCAGTGCCTTAGTCAGTGACATAAGACTCTTATACTAGAGAATGTCAAATGGAAATCTCTGAAACTCTTCCACTCACTGTCTCAGAGAGTAAATCATACATAGCACAGAATCCTAAGGGTATGACAGATCAGAGCTACCCTTAAAGAATATGAGAGTGGTGGTCAATTTCTTAACCTTATTTATTTATTTATTCATTTATTTAATGAAATATTTATTTAATGAAATTGTTCAATTTCTTATCCTTATTTATAAGCCAACTTCATTGGCTCATTGGAATGTATCATTGAGGATAACTGTAGACTTTCACAAACTCAACCAAGTAAAAAACTCCATTGCAGTTGCGTGCCTGCTATGGTATCCTTGCATGGTCTCAGATACATGGTAAATGGCCACTTGTCCAACAAATGCATTCTTTATACTCATATCAGAAAGGCAACCAGAATTCACTGTTCCTGAGGGTGAATGCATACACTATTCCAGGGACTGAGGGATAAACCCTATGAAACCTCAGGGACTGCAATATCAATGAAGTTTTCAAGAGGCTAATGAGCTAGACCATGTTAACACATGCCCTGTGAAGCTACATTTCTTGACTGGGAGAAAGGGAAATTTTTGTTCCTCAGAAGACATTTGGCAATATCTGGAAACATTTTTAGTTGTTACAAGTGGAGAAGTATAATACTAGCATCTAGTAGGTAAAATCCAGGGATGTTTCTAAGAATCTACCTATGTATGGGGCAGAGCTCTAAAACAAAAACTTATCTTGCCCAAAGTCAATAATGTCCAAGTTGAAGAGGCTCTGCTCTAAATAAGAGACAATTTTTATTCCATCTCACACTTCCCACCACTAAGAAATTTGACTTTTGGAAGACCTCATGTTTTCCTAACTCAGAATAATTCTAAAAGGCTACCTTTACTTCAGAACTTCCTGTGTGATTGGCTACACCTTTGTTGACCCTATGTGGCAGCCAAGCCTCTCTGTCCACCCACCCTACCTGCCTTCTCCTCTTCAATAGGACTTTAAAAAACAACAACAACAAAAACAGGACTTGATTGCAAGATTAAACCCTAATAAAATTTCTGCTAATTAATCTCCATCTCAGAGCCTCCTTCCAATGATATCTAACGAGCAAGAATACGTAGACTGAAGTTCAGTTTGTTGCTTGTCTACTTAGTAGCTGAGTGATTCTATATCATTTAGCTTCTCTGAGCCTTGGGTTTTTCATGAATAAAATGAAAATAATAATGGTTTTATCACAATATTGTGAATGAGATAATACATTATGCAACAGTAAGCTACTAAATATTGTGTTAGATTTGTATTACCTTTTAACTGAAGTCTTTTGATTGAGAAACATGAGAAAAAACCTTGAATACTTCAAAGTTATAAAGATTTGATAAGTTTACAGTAATAATACATATAGTAAATTTAGATTTAAAAAACACTGTAATTCTTATGAAAATTCACAATTTTGTTTCCTTTAAATTAATAAACCAATCAATCAAATTCTTTATAAAGCTCTTTGAATTTCTTTAGCAATTCCTTGTTTTCAACTTTCTGTTTCTATGGTGTCAAGTGCCCATTTAGTTATTCAATCACAGAACAATGCTTTATTGTGTTTTTCAACTACAAAATAAGTCCTTTTTAAAATAGATATTTACAAGCAGTAATTCAAGTAATAAATTCTCAGCTCTAATATGTCAACCCGAGAAGTTACTAGACAGTTTCTAAAGGTTTTGAAATATACCCAAAACATAAAATTATATTGATATCAAAGCTTATCTAAATCAAATGATCAGACATTTAGGAACTTAATATTTTGCCATTTGTAAGAAAAGTAGATTTCCCAAACATTGCTGTTTACCTTATTTAACATACGAATGAAAAAATATACAATTAAATTTAAGTAAAATAAATGAATGAGGGCACCTGGGTGGCTCAGTCGTTAAGTGTCTGCCTTCGGCTCAGGTCATGATCCCAGGGTCTTGGGATTGAGCCCCGCATCGGGCTCCTTGCTCAGCAGGAAATCTGCTTCTCCCTCTCCCACTCCCCCTGCTTGTGTTCCCTCTCTCGCTGTGTCTCTCTCTGTCAAATAAATAAATAAAATCTTAAAAAAAATTAATAAGTGAATGATACTCAGAAACAATTATATGAAATTATTTTAAAAATATATGAAAAATATAAATAAATCTTATTAAGAATAATTAGTAAATTCAAAAATTGAAAATAATGTAATAATAAAGATCACCATAACTTTTATTTCATGCAGTATTATAAGTACATAACATTTCAGATAAAGATATTAATTGTATGTATTATTGATAATATCATAGCCCTTGTATAAATAAATAAAATGAAAACAAAACTTTAATTTGTCCAAAGTTTTTCATCAAAATGATTCATTTTAGTAGAATAATAAATTTGATAGATTTTTAAAGGTGTAGTGAAAGCATGAATTGCTAACAGTCAGTAGTTGAAAAGTCTAGTCACGAAAAACAACAATTTAAGAGTTGCGTTTTAAATTTTGTTAATTATTAATCCTTCAAGGTTTTTATTTTATTTTGTTTTGCTTTAGTTTTAAACACACTAATTATATTGGCATATATACCTCTTCACCAAAACAACTGGATGATACAATTCTCTAGGCAGGGAGGAGATAAGGGCAGAAATGTCAGTAATGTTGACCTAGGAGAAAACAGAACTGTGGTCCGATAATGTTGTGCTCTTTTAGACTTTTTCCTATAAAGAGGAAAAGAACCTAATTATTGAATAATGACATCGGTTGAGAATTGCATTAAAAGTAAGGAGAAAATGAGGTAAGCACTTACTGAGTGGCAAGTATTACTTATCAGACACTTATTCTTTTCTCATTTCATACTAACAGGCACCAGTAATAATCACATAGGTGTTATTTCCATTTTGGACGCGATGAAATTGAGGTTGAGTGAGCTAAGTCAATGTTACCAGATCAAATTTTTTAGAATTGGTATTCAACAGTCTTAATTAATTCAATAGCCCATGCTTTCTCCATTAGACCAAGACTTTTCCATGTTCTTTCGATTTTTTTTTATAAAAATAATAACTTATTTTCAAAAGCCAGCTACAGCTGAGTACACTCATAAGGGAAAAAGGTGGAATAGTACAATACAGTATAACACTGCTCCACCACCTGGGGCAAAACAGGAGCCACTTAGAAGGTAACTACATTAGTGTTACTGTTCTGTCATGACTTTGACCATTAGCTGGAGCTTGTGCCTTAAATAATTCATAACAGAAGAGGGCCCAGGACACTGTGCTTTGGTTAGAGGTAGCTAAATTTTGCTGTTGTACACTTGACGAGCTACTAAAACCTAGTGTTTTCTTCAGCACACCCTCAGGGTGAGACATATTTGCTGACTGACTGGCATTCCTTCCTTCTCTGAGTTTTCAAGACACTTAGACCTTAAATATCTCACCTCCCCTTGCTTTGCCTCTTTTTACAGCAATCTGTTTCTATGCCATCTTTCACACTGGTATTAAAGCTTTCTGAAGATAGGCAGAAATTGAGGTTTTTTCTCTTTCGTATCTCTCACAAAATTTAGCAGTGCCTTGAACCAAATGGGAACCTAACACATTGTTGAGAGCCAGATTAATTGAAATTACATATTTTGTTTGCTCTTAACCACAAATCGTCACAATAACATATAACACCATTTATTCTGTGCAGATGATATGTTAGAAAATAACAATGCATAATAATGCAAGGCCTGTTATTCAAGGCTTTGTTGATATAATCTTGATGATGCTAATAAAAATGTTGCATTATTATGAAGACATCTTCTCTTTTCAGGATAAATAATGCTTTGTCACTTAGTTTATTAAATGTAATTTGAGCTGTTCTCCACATGCGCTCACAATCAGTATCAGCTTTTAACATTAAGCTGCATAACGGAAAAATCATAAAAATAAAGCTCAGACATTTTATTCAAAATATTTTTATCAGATTATGACTCCTGGAGAAGATTTTATTTCCTGAAGAATATCTTATTTTTTTTCCCAAATGCATGTATTATTTTTTGGAAATATGGAGAGAAATAAATGTGTCAAGTTTTTATTCAAGTTTTGCCTAAATTTTCAAGCAATAGTGACCCTTTTCTTTGCCTTCATATTATTTAAATTTAAATGAAAAAAATGTAAAACAGCAGAATGGAATGAATATCAGCCTTTAAGTTAGAAGATGTGTTTTAGTTTATTTTCTTCTACTCTGACAATGTATTTCGTTAAATATATATATATATATGGCAACTTATACCACTTGCCGTACAGTCCATACAGCCACACAGTTCATACAGACTGTGAGAGTAAAAAAAAAAAAAAAAAAATGTAATGTGAACAAGAAAGTGATTTACATTCTGCAAAAAAGTTTTCATACCAAGTATTTGGTTATTGATACCAGATTTTTGGTTATTATGCCTTGGGAAACTAAGCAGAATTTTGTAGTCATCACTGAACATTATATTAATGCTTTACAAAGTGTGCTTATATTTCTAAGTATATGTTAGTTTTGGGGTATTTGAAAAATCAAGAATTTGATTTGGAAAAAAATAGATGAATGGTATTTGTTTAGTTTAAGGTTATTATCCTTTCATTTATGTTTTTCACTACTGCTTTGCAAAGAAAAAAGCATTTGTCCCTTACCTCTTTGTAGGAACATGGCCTAGTTAACTATGAAGATCAGAAAACTGGGAGCAACCTGTTCCTTTTAAAATTTGACATTTTATAATAGAGTTTGAGACTTATGAGTAATTTTGCTTTGAATTTTCCCTTGGAATTGGAAATATTATCCCTGAGTAATTTCATATTTGTAAAATTATTCATTCTGTGAAATTAAATCATCACTGATATGTGTACTTGTACATTTTTTTTACTAAGAAGTTTGGAAAGATATTAGCAATGCAAAGCAGTACCTAGTTCTTTCTTTGAGAACAAAAGATATTCATCTTTCTAAGCAACAAATGAAATAAATAAGAGTATTGATTAGCCAGAGACTGAGAATTCTTTAGAAGTTGGTCCTGCAGAGTACCACTAGGTCAAGACCCCAAAACTCAATAAAATGGTTATTTTTTTTTAATCTGGCTATGACAAGCATCTTCTAAAATTGCTACTTACTTTTGAGATAATTTCAACATTAAATCATTTTCAAGACATCCAGCTTCAACATAACTTAGTTTCTTCTTACAGAAATAGATGAAGGAAGAAGACACAGTACTAATTTAAAGATTAGCATCTGAACAGAATAAGATATTCTACTTCAAAGGGTATCTGGCTATTTGTCAATAGAGAACCAAAAAGGAGAACACAGAGATAATGCTTTAGAAAACCCATTTGTAGAGCTCAGAAGGGAAAAAAAAAAATGTTTGGTTTATGTATAACTCAAAAACATTTTGAACAAAAGCATCTTACTATTTTCAGTGCCAGACTCAAGTAGACAGTAATGTCCTTTTGCTGTATTGTAGAACTTCCAGAATGGCAGAGAAAAGGCATCCAAAAGTCACTCTTCCATAAAAGCAATGAGAACACTGGCAAAACTTAAAACTCACCCTTTTCAGAGCACTTGAAATAAACCAAAAACTTTCCTGCTTACGCAAGAAAGATGTCTAAATCTCTGTAAGAATAGTGACTTTGGGACATTTTAACTTGCTCTATTTAAATATTTTTCTCCTTGGGGAGCCTGGGTTGCTCAGTCGGTTGAGCACTGACTCTTGGTTTCAGCTTAGGTCATGATCTTATGGGTCTTGGGATGGAGCTCCACATCGGGCTCTGTGCTTGGTGTGGAATCTGCTTAAAGATTCTCTCCCTCTGCCCCTCTCTGCTTGCATGCTCTCTTTCTCTTTCTCAAATAAATAAATAAAATCTTAAATATTTTTCTCCTCAATGTCTTTGTGCCTTGAAAACCTATCTACACAACACTATATGAAAACCAGCAAAATAGTAGCCACTGGAGGGGACAAAATGAGCATGGAACTCCCCCAAAAGTCCCTATCTCACTACATGACCTATCTGGCATACAGTGCCATAACCCTGAAATGTTCCATTCTCAAAGCTTGTCTTTATTTGACCTAACTTTAAGCTTGTTCAGTACAAACAAACTTAACCTTGTGGCATTTGTCAAAAGAAAAAAAAAAATCTGTTGCAATTGTTTAACATCATAGCTGCCTGAGGCAGTGATATCATTTGGGGCAATACAAAATCTAACCAAAAATACTCAGAGAGAAATCAGAGCAGTGAGATGAAAATAAGGGGCTTATAAGTCAGGATATATTCCTGGTGACCTAGAAAGTCATGTACATGGATAGTACTTTGAGTATGCCCAGAAAAGTTCTAATAAGACCTTAATTTCTCACCTCACCTCATTTTTTACCTATTGTTCCGGCCAATATTAGGGCTCTGAACAAGCAGAAATTTCAGTCTAAGACTTTGTTGTGAACCTCCAGAGGACTAAACACATGTCCCAGAGCTCCTTAGTAAAGTGTGGGAGACTTATTGATTCAGAACTGTTAAGGAAATCTTTAGCTAAGCTAAGAAAATAGAGACTTTAATGTTTGCACATGACAAAAAATACTGACTTTACAGAATTTTCTAGAAAAGTCACCAAAGAAACTACCAGCAAGAGCAACAACAACAAACAGTAGAAATAAATACTGGCTGGGGGAGGGAGATGGCAGATTTGCATATAAGAGTCACCACATTATATTATTTAAGTCTAATTTTCAACAAAGAATTATGACACCAAAGTACCAGGAAGGTATGGGTTCATCAATTAAAAAGTTAAAAAAAAAAAAAGAGGTCAATAAATACTATCCCTAAGGAAGCCCAGAGATTGGACTTATTAGACTCCAACTTTAAATCTGTTATTAGAAATATGTTCAAAACCTAAAGAATATCTTGTCAAAATTGTAACAAAAATATCACCAAATACAGAATATCAATAAAGAGATAAAAATCATCTTTTCAAAAAAGAACTAGAGCCAGATAAAAAGTCTGGAGTTGAGAAAGTGCAATAACTGAAATGAAAAATTTTAAAAAGATACTCAGCAGCAGATTTGTGTTGTCAGAAAAAGAGTTAGGAAAGTTGAATATAAGTCAATTGAAATATACAGTCTGAGGAACAAAAAAGAAAATGAACATGAACCTCACAGACTTGTGGAACAATATCAAGGATACCAACATATGCATAATACTCCCAGAAGAAGACAGACAGAAAGGAGCAGAAAGAATATTTGAAGAAATAGTGAAAAAATACACTCCAAATTTGATGAAAAATTAATCCATTCATCTCACAATTCAAAAAACTGAAAGTTAGATAAACACAAAGAGATCCATAACTAGACACATCATAGTTAAACTATCAAAAGCCAAGATAGATAAATTTTAAAACAACAAGAGATAAATACTCATCACAAAAAAGGGATCATCAAGAAGATTAACAATGGACTTCTAATCAGAAACTATGAAAACTAAAGGCCAGGGGAATGACATAGTCAATGCTAAAAGAAAAAGAGTGTCAAGAATTCTATATCCAGCAAAACAAATTTTTGAAAAATGAAGAAGAAATGAAGATATTCCCCAGACTATCAAAAACTAAGATAATATGTCACTAGAAGACTTGCATTATAAGAAATACTGAAGAAAATCCTTCAGGTTAAAAGAAATAACTCTACATAGTAATTCAAATACACATACACACACAAAGATCATCAGAAAGGGACATTACATACATAAATACAAAATCTTTTTGTAACTCTTTTCTTCCCTTACCTGGTTGAAAAAAAAAAAAAAACCCGCATGAAGCAATAATTGTAGAACTGTGTTGATGGACTTAGAAGATACAAAGATATAATTTTTACGATTTTATTTTTTTTAAAGGAAGCTTTATTTTTTATTTTTTTAAAGATTTTATTTATTTATTTGACAGAGAGAGACACAGTGAGAGAGGGAACACAAGCAGGGGGAGTGGGAGAGGGAGAAGCAGGCTTCCCGCCGAGCAGGGAGCCAGATGCAGGGCTCGATCCCAGGCCCCTGGGATCATGACCTGAACGAAAGGCAGAAGGCAGACGCTTATTTGACTGAGCCACCCAGGTGTCCCTAATTTTTACGGTTTTAATAGAACCAAAGGATAGGGGAATAAAATTGTATTGGAGCAAAATTTTTGTGTAATGTTAAAATTAAGATGGTATAAATCCAAACCAGATCGTTTAAATCAAGATGTCAATTGCAAAAAAAAAGGAGGAAAAGAAAGGATAAAGCCATTGTTATTCTGATACCCAAACAAGACAAAGAAATCACATGAAGAGAGAGTTACAGAAAATATCCTTTATGAAGTCAAATGCAAATATTTTCCATAAAATATTAACAAGACAAAATTGGCATCATATAAAAGATTATACATCATGACCAAATGGGATTTATCTCAGGAATGCAAGATAAATTTAACATCTGAAAGTCAATCAATGTACTACTAATGACAAACATATGATGATTTCAATAGATCCATAAAAAATTTTTGAAAAAAATCCCAACAAAATAGGAAGAGAATGGAACTCCTTAAACCTAATAAGGGTATCTATTAAAAAATTCACAACTAATAACATTCTTATACCGAAAGACTAAATGTTTTCCCCAAGTTGAGGACCAAGACAAGCACACCTGCTCTCATTGCTCCTATTCAACATCGTCCTAGAGGTGCTATCCTGGACAATTAGATAAGAAAAAGAAATAAAAAGCATCCAAAGTAGAAAAGAAGAGATAAAACTGTCTCTATTGTCAGATGACGTGATGATGTATATACAAAATTGTAAAAAATCCACGAAAACTACTAGGATAAGTAATGAAGGATTTCAGCAAGGTTTCAGGATAAAAATGTCCACATACACAAATCAATTGCATTTTTGCAAACAATAAAAATGCCAAATAAAATTAAAGAAACAATTTTATTATAATAGCATTATAAAGAATATATATTTAGAGAAAATTTATCAAAAGAAGTATAAGAGTCTACATTGAAAAATTTACAACATTGTTGACACAGAACACCTAGATAAAAGGAAAGCCATCCTATATTAATGATTTGGAATACTTACTATTCTTAGGATGGCAATACTACTGAAAATGATCCATAGATTCAATCTTTGCCAAAATTCTTGCTGCCTTCAGGGGGACATTGACAAGCTGATTCTAGATTTTGTGTGGAAATTCAGAGACCCAGAATAGACAAAATACTCTTGAGAAAAAAGTTGGAAGACCACATATTCTCTATTTCAAATATTACTATAAAGTCACACTTATCAAGATATTGCCATAGTTACATAATCTTAGATATATACATCAAGATCAATGGAACATAATCGAGAATCTGTGAATAAACCCTTACACTATGGTCAATTGATTTTGACAAGAATGCCAAGACAGTTCAACAGGCTAGTATTTTCCACCATTGGTGTTTAGACATCTTGATACCTATATTCAGAACAACGAAGTTGGGATCTTATATCACATCATACAGAATAATTAACTCAAAATAGAAATAAACTTAAGTATAATATTATAATTATAAGTAACTTAGAAACAAGCATAGGAGTAAATTTTGTGATCATGAGTTAGCAAATAGTTTTTATAGATATGACACCAAAGCACAAACGAAAAAAGAAACAAAAAGTCGAATTGGAATTCATAAAAATTTAAACCCTTTATGCTTCAAAACACATCATTAAGAAAGTGAAAACACAAACCGCAGAATGAGAGAAAATATTCGCAAATCATGTATTTGTTAAGGAACTTATTTCTGAATACACTGAAGACATTTAAGACTCAAACTAGTTTAAAAAAAAAAGGCATTTTCTTTCCACACTAAGCATAACAATCACTTCTCCCAAACAAATAGTGGTTGCCCTAGAGTTTACAATTTACATTTTTAACTAACCTTAAGTTCATCCCCAAATAACACTATGCCGCTTCATATATAGTGTAGGCAGCTAATAATAAAGTATTACCAATTCTTCCTTCCTGCCCCTTGTGTTAGTGTTGTAATTAATTCACCTATCCAAATACATTGCTACTATTAGAACATTAAAACATGTGATCTTTTAGATCAATTAAGACTAAAAGAATATAAGGGGAGCCTGGGTGGCTCAGTTGGTTAAGCATCCGCCTTTGGCTCAGGTCAAGATCTCCAGGTCCTGGGATCCAGCCCTGCATCCAGCCCCACATTGGGCTCTCTGCTCATTGGTGAGTCTTCTTCTCCCTCTCCCTCTGTGATCTCTCTGCTTTACTCTCTCTCAAATAAATAAGTAAAATCTTAAAAAAAAGAATTAAAAAATATAAGATTTTTATTTTACATTTATTTATTCCTCCCCCAGTGCTCTTTCTTTATGTAGATCCAATTATCTCACTATAAAATTTTCTTTCCATTCAAGGAACTTATTTCAACATCTCTCACACAGCAGATCTGCTGCCCAGAGAATTTCTTCAGTTTTCATTTGTGACATTATTTCTCCTTCACTTTCGAAGGATAATTTTATTTGATATAGAATTTTACATTTCATTCCACTTGCTTCTTGCTTGCATGGCTTCTGTTGAGAAGTCTGGTCTAATTTTTACCCTTGTTATGCTATAGATAAGACTTTCTCACTCTGGCTTTTCTCGAGATTTCTTCTGTGTTTCATTTATTGCAGTTTAAATATGATATACCAACATACAATTTTCTTGATATTTATATTCATTGTTGTTATCTGAGCTTCCTAGGTCCATGGTTCAGTGTCTGTCATTAAATAAAAAAAAATTGGAAAGTTCTTGACCGTTATTATTTCAAATGTTTCTACTTCCATCTTTTTTCCCCTTCTGGTATCTCAAATAAGTATAGATTACACCTTTAAAAAATCTCCATCAGTTTTTGGATAGTATTTTCTTTTTTTTAATTTTCACTGTGGGAACTTTCTACTGACATATCTTCAAGCTCACTGATTCTTCCCTTGACCATATCCTGTCTACTGATGAGACTATTAAGGGTATTTTTTATTTCTGCCACAGTTTATTTTGATTTCTATTGTTTGCTTTTAATTCTTCCTTAAAGTTTTCACATCTCTGATTGCATTACCCATCTGTTCTTCCATGTTGTCTTCTTTTCCTTTTGTGCTTTTTACATATTAGTAATAGTTATTTTAAATTCCCTGATTTTAGTTTTTCAGATTTCATATTTCTCTAGTGATCTCATTTTTGCCTCCCCTTTCGATTTGGGGCTCCCCTAAATACTGTTCTTAGGGAGTGTGTGCCTCACGGCTATTTAAGCTGTAACCTACTGGAAACCTGCTGATGTAGGGATAAATCATGGTGCAGAGGAAGCACTATATAATATTATGATTGCATCTCATTCTTTTAATGGGTCTACTTCCCTGTGCTGTGACTTTCACAAGTGTTTCTTAGCATTTCTTCTTCCTTTAGATGAAACAGAGAGTCTAGAAGGTTTTAGAGTGGGTTTAATGCCCTTGTCCATGATGGGTTAAACTCTTGTTCAGTGTTTTCCCTGGAAAGTAGGCCTTTGATATGGAGAAGGCTCTGGGTGTATGTATTTCAGAACTATTTGTCTTTCCTTCCCCCTGCCAGAACCACTAGGAGATCTTTCTCATATGTTTACTGGGTGCCTAGAAAGAAAGCCCATAAAAGTATGCATCCCCCCAAGACTGCAACAGCCCCCCCTCATGGTTTATTATTCTCAAAGAAGTCCACAGTCAGCTTCCAGCAATTTGTTAACATTACTATTTAAGTATTCCTACCATTTTATGGTTCCTGCTTCTCCTGGTAAACAGACATCAGCTCTGATCTCTGTATGTGCTTGTGTCTCTAGGTTTTGAGGTAGCAGTTTGCTTTGTAATGTTGGTTCTCTGACAGGTGCAAGAAACATCATTGATTTTCAGTTTGTACAACCATTTCTTATTATAGGAGTGATGACTTCTAAGCTCTTTAGATATTGGAACTGAAAATGTAAGTCCATTAATACTCATTGATAAAGCATTAGCTTTATTCTTAAAATTTGTGCCTCTGTGCACTTAATTTTTGTCTCTTATGTGGCATTTCCTCTTTCTGTTATTAACTTTTTGGTGATTTGACAAAAGCTCTTCAAATATAATTTGTGTCTGTATCCATTTGTTGGTATTTGCAACATCTTTTCATTAAATTCTCATGTTACTGCTCCCCTCTTGCCAGGTGAGAACCTGCTCAGCTTATACTTGTTAGGAGGCTTCCTGTTACTTCCACATCCAACCATCTATGTTTCTTTTCCTCACCCATTGTACAAGTGCTCTTCGGCTATTTCCTTCACCCAACATTTACCAGTCCCAATTAGTGGGGTTCAATAGGGTCTCAGATGATGCTCTCATATCTGGCATATAGTACAAGGTAATGTTTAACAGTAATAAAATGAAAAAAATCAGTAGCCATTCATCAGAGTTTATTAAAATAATATAACTTTGTTAAAACAGGAGTATTTTCAAAAATTTTGGAAAATCAAGATGACTGGAAAGTACATTTATGCTTAAAAATATGTCATTAAAAGCCTATTTTTTTTTCTGATGCCACAATGTTACATGTTCACATTGTGACTTTGAACTACAAAACTGAATAAAGTATAAGAAACATCTTACTCAATTCTCTCAATGTTTAGTTCACTCATTTTAGAGATAGGAAAGTGAGCCCCAAAGAAGTAAAGTGAGTAGCACAGATTGTACAATCTACCAATTTACAGATCAGTGCTCTTTCATTATATCACCCTGTCTCTGACACCTTGAAATAATTTGCTAGTTGTAGACAGATAAATGGAGGCTATGGATTGTTACAATTTTCAGTCAAGGCAGACTCAACCAATAATGTTGTGAACAATATCCCCCACAGACATATTTATTACAACCATTCCCTGTTTTGTTCTACATCAGCAGGTCCATCTGGCAGTAAAGGATTGACCAGGTGTTCTGGGGAAAAGTTGGCACACAACTGCCTTGAATATTGTGATACTAGCAGAAGGGAGAGATTTAGAAAATGAAAGGAAATTAAATTATTCTTGGTATATATGAGCTTACAAGACATTTTTAGGTGGTAACAATTATGGAACATCTTTTGCTTTATTTGTAGATGTTTTTTGGCTTGGTTTAAAAAATCAGAATGAAGTATAAATATTCAAGAGGAATAGAGTGTTGTATCCATTAGTGCAGTGAGTAAACAAAAGCTTAGGTAAGCAACTTTGAAAATCTGTAGTTAAATGTAAAAAGAAAATAATGTATGGCATATCTCATTAAAATTATTGTTCTAAAAAGTAATAATAATAAAACCTGTTTCTTGATTAGTCTTGATTAGGTGGTACCTGACTCAGGTTTTTTTCAATCAGATGATCAGACTATGGTTTACAAAGGACCTTTGTCTTACTAAATTGAATTTTGTGGCTGGAATCAGTTAATCCTTTCCCCAAAGTGAACAATTTCCTGTGTATTTTAGCTTATCAAAGACAATGACTGTATTAAGAGAGCAGATCTTACTCTAATATTGCAGAACTGATTGAATAACAAATGTAGTGCATGTCCACTGAGGCTTCAAACAGCCCCTAAGAAGCTTTTACCAGACAAAAGATGTTTTTTGTGTGGAGCACTGGTACACATTAATGAGAAATTTCTATCGCTGATACCAGCACTATGCAATGCCTTTGACTTTCATTATGTAAAGATTAATACCATGGCAAAAGTGCTTTTATCAGTCTAGAATGTTCATGTGCTATATCATAAAATATACAACCATACAACATTTCTATGATCTTTTAAGTCAGGAAAAAATGATTAATGTTCTATGATTTAACTATTATTTAAGATTTTATTTATTTTTTTTTGAAAGATTTTATTTATTTGACAGAGAGAGCGAGGGAGCACAAGCAGGGGGAACAGTGGAGGGAGGGGAAGAAGCAGGCTCCCTGTCAAGCAGGGAGCCCGATGCGGGGCTCGATCCCAGGACGCTGGGATCATGACCTGAGCGGAAGGCAGACGCTCAACCATCTGAGCCACCCAGGCACCCATATTTACATGTTATTTAATCTTTTTACCATAACCTTTACATTTTATTTAAACTGTTTCAATTGGGGGCGCCTGGGTGGCTCAGTTGGTTAAGCGACTGCCTTCCGCTCAGGTCATGATCTCAGGGTCCTGGGATCGAGCCCCGCATCGGGTCCCTGCTCTGAGGGAAGCCTGCTTCTCCCTCTGACCCTCCCCCTGCTTGTGTTCCCTCTCTCGCTGCCTCTCTCTCTCTCTGTCAATTAAATAAATAAATAAATAAGATCTTTAAAAATAAAAAATAAAAAAAATAAACTGTTTCAATTGAAAGTGTTATTTAGTGATTTTAGAAAAACAGAAAAAGCAGAATTTAAAATCAAAATTGATGGCTACACTATTTAGAAATAACATTTAATATATAGCTTCTTTATATATTAATATATGCATGTGTTCTTTCACATTTTTATAAATATGCATTTTTTCACAGTATTGTTTTCTGACTTTTCTCCGACAAATTTTTTTACCATATATTCCCTTTCAACTTTATTGTGTAAATATTTTATATAGTCATTATTTTAAAAATATATAGATGAAATTAAAATGGCACCCAAATTACATATCTACATAGATATGTAATAATATGTAATATATAGAGATATGAATAGATATGTAATATATAGAGATATGTAATGGATATGTAATATATGTAGATATGTATATCTATAAATAGATATATGTGTGTACATATGTAACTATAGATATGTATAGATATAAAACAAAATATGTATAGATATGTAATTTTATCTATATATAAATTCAAATGTAAAAGAATTTAATGACTCTGGAAGAAGATCAGGAGCTTACCATTACTGTATTTTTTTTAAGTAGGCTTCATGATTGGCATGGAGCCCAACATGGGAGTTGAACTCAAAACCCTGTGATCAAGACCTGAGCTGAAATCAATAATTGAACACTTAACCGACTGAGCCACCCAGGCACCCCATTTTACTATATTTCTTTAACATTTTCTCTACTGACCTACTAATTCTGTTGCCTACATTATTTTTGTCAGTTATTCAGTGACATTTTCTCCAGGGTTTCTTCTTGGTTCTATAACTAAACGTATTTAAAGGTCATGACCAATAAATTACTGAGATCATCCTTGTTATCATGTTATGTTATCTTTTACGTTGTTTAATTTAATTACCAATGATATGTCTCTAGAAGTACTCATTTTCTATTTCCTGGGTTTTTATACTATAGAATCAGCCAGTTTGCTTTAACTCTTTTATGACTATTGAGATAAGTCTCATTCTTGGATCATACTTAATTTTCTTTCAGGACTTGGCAATGGCTGCTTTACTTGTCCTCTGGTGAAGAGTGTTTCTGTGGGAAATCTAAGGTAAGTCTGATTTTACTCTTACATGTAACTTTTTCTTACTACTCATGGAATGAGAAATTACCTTTGAAATTCAGTGGTATTGGTGTATTCACCATGAATCCCAATTTTTTTTTTTTGGTGTCATATTTTCTTGGTATATAGTATATCTTGATAGGTTTTTTCTTTCTTTGTATTATTCTATCTAATTATTCTGTGAATTTATTTCCTATATAATTTCAGATTTTTTTTCCTAATGTATCTCTTGTGCATATTATTTGTATTGTTTACTTCAGGGACACTAATTATCCCATGTTGCATCATCTGTGTCTTTACATAAATAATTTTCTTTGCATTGATTTAATATCTTTGACTTTTCTTCTATGTTCACTATGATTTTTGAAGCCTTGTTCCCATAACAGCGATTTAGTTTTCAACTCTATTTTTTCTGCTTCCTTCATTTTGTGATTTATTTAATAGATCCAATATTGTTCTGCATTTCAGTTTATTTACTTACTTCTGTCACTTACCTCTACATAATATCCTATCTTTTAGGTATCTGTTTTGTGCTTTCATTTTATTAATATAATTGAATTGAACTTTTCAATAACTCAATGCTCCTAAGGAAGTTTTTTATCTCTTTGTTTGCTGTTTGTTTTCTGTTACTGCTCTTTTATGTGATACCTTTACTTATATTTTGTGACACTCTTATTTTCTTATTTTCTCATAATCATGGTTAGCTTAGATGGCCTTCTATAGGTTCTTTTTTTTTTTTTTTTCTTAACCACAGGGCAAGTGGATTCTCTTTGACACACTTTCTAACCTAATTGATATTTCCAATAGCTCAAGGACCTGTGGTTAAGAAAGGATAAAAGCTTGGCAAGCATTGCTGGAGACTCTTCTGGCATCTCTGGGATCCCATGAGGCGTCCTGGTTTTAGGGCCCCTCCACTTTGCCAGGTGTCTGTCTTACTCTACCCACAGGAGGTTTCACTCATTCTCCCTTCTCAGCCCACTGACAGATTATGGATTTAAATGACCAATGTACAAATTTAGAACTCTGAAAAAATGGGTAAAGATCTTTTGGAAATTGAACTTACGGTATAACATATGATAATTGCAAAAAAAAGGGACTGAAAAATTAAAGTGTATTAAAAATAAAAGACGTGTTTATCAAAGTCACTTTAATAAGTGAAAATTAGCAGAAGTGTCATAATAACTGAGAAGATTAATATAAATTTTATAAAGACTTTATAGAATTTAATGAGAAAAAGGTTAACAATATTAATAGGTTATTCATTAGTAAACCTGAGTATATTCTTCACAGAATAGTCAACACATATAAAGAGATATCAAAACTCAGTGATCCCAAGGGAACTGAAAATCAAGACGACAATAAGATTTTTTTATACCCATTCAACTGAGAAATAAGATGCCTGAAAATTCCAAATGTTGCAGCTGATACAGATCAGTGGATTCTCTCACACACCAGAGTACAAAATAGAACAATCACTTTGGATAAAAAATAGGACGTTATTCTGTAGAGCTGGTGATTCATATACTTTATAAGACAGAGATACAGTGCAATGTCCATATTTTGACAATTGTAGGTGCTCAGTCAGGGAACACGTATCCCAGCTTTCACTGTAATTAGGTACAGCCATGTACATCATTGGAATAAGAACAAAAGTGAGTGTATTGATTTGCTAGAGCTGCCATACCAAATATCACAGACTGGGTGGCTTAAGCAACAGAAATTTATAACTCACAGTTTTGGAGGTAGAAGTTTTAGATCAAAGGGCTGACATAGTTAGTTTTTCTTGACTCTCCTGGCTTATAGATGGTCACTTTCTTGCTTTGTCCTTGCATGATCTTTTTTCTCTGCATGTGCATCCCTTCTGTCTCTCTCTCTTCCAATAAGAACACCAATCATATTAGATTAGGGACCTACCCTGATGACCCCATTTTAATTTAATCACCCCTGTAAAGACCTTATCTCCAAATACAGTTACATTCTGAGATCCTGGGTTTGAGGACTTCAACATATGAATTTTGGGAGTACACAATTCATCCCATAACTATTAAGTACACCATTTCTGGGCCAAGATTTCTAAGACAGAAGCATGCAGCCTCCACATTCTTGTTATGCTTCTGATAACCATATGCTTACAACCATGTGGTACAAGATAAAAGAAACTGGATGGAGATTAGCTACCTGCCTTGGACTACTAAATAAGCAAGAAATACAGGTTTAATGTATTTGAATCATTCATGTATTTTGGCCCATTTGTTGAGTGAGATTAATACACTATCATTAATAAAATCCAAGTCCCACTGATATCACTCCTACACAAAAGCAAATTTTGCACTTAGTAACAGCAGATATAAAGAACGTTTATAGAGATATTACACATAAGAGGAAAAATCTGTTAACAGTCTAAATACTCACTAACTTGAGAATGGATAAATAAATTGTAATTATTAAAACAATGGACAACAATAATTGGACAACACTAAAAATGAATATACCAAGGCAACATACTTCAATAATGGTAACTTTCAGAAATATAAAGTTGGGTGAAAAATTCACAGAAGACTGTATGCAGTTTCTACTCTTTTTGTATGCATAAAACAAGCAAAACAAGACATATTTTAAGTATGTACAAATATATATGATATAACTATAAAGAATTACAAGGGGATGATAAAATATCAGTATCATAATCTCCTCTTTAGAGGAAGGAACAGGGACTGTTCAGGAAATTATGCAGGAGGCTTTTGTAACATTCTGTTTTATTCGATTTTGTGATGGATTCTATTGGTTTTATAATGTTTCTTATGTTACATGTGAGATATATATATCCAATATTGTATCTAATTTTACATATTAAGAATTTTCACCTGAATAACTTTAAACATGACATAATTTTAAACATGCAAAAATAATTAATTTTGTAGTAATAAATTATGGCTTACACAGTTATATTTGTTAAACGAATAAAAATTCAAAAAATCAGGTTGTCATTAGGGCCACTCAGTAATATATCATATCATGCTGATTGTCATTTTGACCAAAACAAAGACACTTACCAAAAATAGCATTTGACATCACCTTTATACATGACAAGAGACTTAAAAGCTAGGATGAGATTCAAAAGTATTAAGCTCCTTAAATTGTTTTGGATCATAAGAATAGCATTTGATGATTTCAAATACCTTACGATTTCATAGACTGAGTGTCTTTGTAAAGGACATCAGATATCAGCAGATATCTGCTTTATCTTTAAGCAGATAAACTTAAAATTCTTATACTTATGATTTAATGATTTTATGGGTAATGTTTATTGACTAATAGCTTACATATGCTAAATATTTGTCACGCTTAGAATTCTAATAATTAAATAATCAGTTGTGTGTGTTGATTTAAATGAAAAAAAAACAATAGTGACTAAATGGTTTATCCAATTGACACGGGCATATCTCTACTGGAGTCAGGTAAAAGTACTAAAGTATCCAATAATATTTCATGTGCTTCAAATAAATACATATCCATAAGATTAATTCAAATCCTGTGTTGAAAGGATCCTGTGATAATTGGGATTTAATTACGAAGAGCATGATAATAGTTTTTATCTTGAAAGACTTTTCTCCACAGTAGTGATACGCACTTTGCTAGTTCTGTTATATGAAATCTTAAACACATGAGTTTTTTAGTTAAAGTTAGTCAACATGTGGGAACTGGATATAATTCATGACTTCTCAATTCTGTGTGAGGAAGCATGGAAAATAGTTCAGAAAATAAATATTTATAGAAAAGATTTGGCTTAGGAATGCTAGATATTAGAACACAATTTCTATTATACTTTTAAGAAATGTGGCCATAGGGGTGCCTGGGTGGCTCAGGTCATGATCCCAGGGTGCTAGGATCAAGCCCCACCTCAGGCTCCCTGCTAGGCGGGAAGCCTGCTTCTCCCTTTCCCACTCCCCTTGCTTGTGTTTCATTTCCCTCTGTCAAATAAATAAATAAAATCTTAAAAAAGAGAAGAAAAGAAAAGAAATGTGGCTATATTTCAAGTTTATAGTTATATCCAAATTTAGAATATTTGAGGGCATATTACTAAGGAATTGAGGAAGCGGTTAATTATTTCTTAAAAATTATGTATGCATATATGTTACATATTACGTACACTTGCATATGTCTGTAGCCTCTAAAAAGTACTCTCCAATACTGATATTTCTTGAAATTTCTGTTCAATAATTTTTATCAATTTTTATTTTCTCTGCTCTTCTTTAGACTTATTTTTACCTTATGCTCTTCATTCTCTCTTTCTCTAAAATGTTAAAAGGAAAAAATAAGAGAGGAACAGCACTGTAGAGGCCATATCTGTTATTTTGTTTTTTACAGAAGGCATTGTATCTTAATAAAAAGAGTGAAGATTTAGGATAAAACGGGTATTCACTTATGGAACTGGCTATGTTTTATATATATTTGGACTTCAACTTCTTCATCTGTAAAATAGGGTCAATGATGTTGAATTAGAGTTATTATAAGAATAGAAAGAATATATGTAAATCCCCAGTACATATTAAGCATTCAATCACTGGTAGCTATTACCAATGATAATACTTGGGCTGATATCACTGAGGGCAGAAATAGAAATTTGATGTAGCAGTACACTTCAGAAATCTACATGGATGATATTCAGCTTTTAGAGGCTTTTGTATTCTTTAGAATTTATCAGAAGCAGGAATTTGAAGATTAGAATTACTTCAAAACGTAAGAAGAACACCAAAGTCTCCTTCTAGTGAAGTCTTTCACTGAAATGACTTGACCGTGAAACAAGAAGATAGTCTGAAGGGCACCTAGGTGGCTCTGTCAGTTAAGTGTCTGACTCTTGGTTTCAGCTCAAGTCGCAATCTCAGGGTCATGAGATCAAGCCCCACTTCGGGCTCCACAGTCAGCAAGGAGTCTGCTTAAGATTCTCTCTCCATCTCCCTCTGTCCCTCCCTGCCCCACAAGCTGTCCCTCTAAATAAATAAATAAATAAATAAATAAATAAATAAATAGCATTAAAAAAAAAAAAAAAGACTGATCTTGTCCACATGATCAAGTGCAAATCTCAGGTGCTTCTTGGGCACCTAAGGCCTAACCTTGGTTTGCCATGTCGGGCAGTAGTAAAGTTGGTTGAAGCAACCACAATCAATCACTCTGTTTTCAGAAATCTTTTAAGAACTGAGTCAGCTTTCAGAAGCCCATTTATTCAAGTTCAGTAAGAAGAGAGGACAAAGTTTAAAAAGAGGACAGGTCTGACATAATAACACCAAGTCATAACTAAGTCTTTCTTTCAATGAAGATTTCTTAATACAAATTTCTGAATCTGTACCTACCTGAAACTTGAATTCATTTTTATACTGTCAAAAACAATGTGTACTAAATTTAGTATTATTCCAGACAAGGACAAGTCATTCTAAAAGCATAATCTATTTATAGTGTCATGTTCTAACATTATATCTCCTGATACAGAAGGAGATAGGAGGAGTTAGACATGTTGCACACAGATATATAATCGCTGTTCACGATGCTTTTATGTGTATCTGTTGGAGAGTGAGGCTTGTCTCCAAAGAAGAGAAATTAATATATTATTTCCATAATTCTTTTAAAAAATAAAGCTAAACTATAGAATTTTAGAGGATACAAATTGCGAAAGCATTTTCAAATTATAGAAATATAAAATATGTATTCAACTCATAAAATTTGAGTCTCAAAATTTAGGTTTACCATGTAAACAAAAAAAATCACTAATAGAAACAACACACAAAATAAATAAAAATCTAGAAAATAATGTATAGTAATAAGTGAATAAACTTGGAAAATAGAACAGTGACTTATTTAAACTATTCTGAGTGACAGGTTTTTTTTTTTTCTTATTTTAACACTAATGCATGAACATTGAATAAAGAGAAACACAAAATTCGAAAGATGAAAAGAAATAGAGAACCATACACTCAACAAATGGAATTATATATTACATGCTGGCTTTTTCTTTTCTGTTGTTAGTTTTACTTATGTGTTTATTATTTTTTAAAATAGTTGCAAAATATTCAGAATGCAAGCAAGTTTCAAGAAAAATATTGCCATGCCCCACATGGTTGAAGCTGAAGAAATGAAACAACGCATGAATGATTTAAGCCCCTTTTGTTCCTCTCCAGAATAATTTTCATTCTTTCTCCCACATAGTTAAACACTAGATAGAATTTGGTACTCATTGTTTCCATGTATTGCTTTGTACTTTTACTGCAGAGTATTATGTGATTATGCTGTAAATATTCTTTTGTCATTTATTTATTTTTTCATATTTAACATTATGTTTGAGATTGATCCACGTTGATACGTGTCATTCTGGGTCATTCATTTCTACTGTTATATCACATTCTATTAGGTGAATATGCTACAATTTTTCCATGCTCCTGTTAATTTTTAATCCTTTTAAAATTATTTATTTAAAATCTTATTAGATATTCTTTAGAAAGAGAATAATAATGATTAACATTTAATAATATGGATATACCATAATATGCCTAATAATTGTCTGATTCTTAGATATTCAGGGTAGGGTACTCTCTCCAGTTCTCCCCAGAATTTAGAATATTGTTAGTACATAACAGGTGCTGCATCTTTAACAACAATCTTTTAATAGAATGACTTTCCATTTACTTGTTCATTGTTATAATTAATGATTCAAATAGATGAATGAATTTTCATCTGACTTCCTGATAATTTTTTATGCTGTATCACAGAAATTATTGTAGAAAAAAGGAATTATACAATTAGATCATTTTCTTTCCTATTCTTATATATTAGAGGTAAGATTTGGGGTACAGATGCAGCCCTGCTACAGCATAAAACTTTGGAAAGGAGAAGTTAGCTGCTGACCACTGGGTTTCCTTGTCCTTCTGGAAGATGAGGGGTAAGCAACCTTTGGTTCAAATGTGTTGCCCTACTGCTTTGGAAATATGGCATGAGATCACATTTCAGGATGAAAAAGTTGAAAGCTCTTTGTTACTTTTTCAATGTGCTCAAATCTCTATGTTGTAGCAGGAAAAAATACCAAATTACGTTGACTTTCTAAAAATAAATTGAATAATGTTGGAAATCTAATTTATAAGAACACTTTTTCCCTCATGGGGCTTAAAAACAGTTATTTTCACTTAGGGTTGGGGGATGGGTTGTTGCAAATAATTTTATTTGTCCCAAATTGATTCTATAGGGGAAAAAAATGTCACTTTTAAAAGAAACGCTAAAAGTCATTATTGTCCAGTTCAGCCCAACATCTTAGGAAAAGAGGTTCACGGAAAAATTCCAAGTAGAGATTACCAATGTGAATTTGTTTGGAGCAACCTCCATCTTCTCCTGTTTCCCATTTTGTTTTCTATAATAAATGAGAGGTGGTGGGTGTAACAGCTATCTTGTCAAGGTTAGAGAACTCCAATGAACACCATTCTTGCTGTTGTTTATTGTCAGTGTTCTATCAACCATTTTTACTTACTTTTATCCCAGCGCTTACTACATTGTATCTTAGAACCCCATGACCTCATGGATTTCTTCTCCATTTTTTCTTATGTAAACAATGATGAGTTGGATGTCTTTTGGACTTGGTCATCACAATTCCATCTTTGGCATGTGGACTTGAAGTGGACATCAATGATTCTCCCTTCCTTGTGTTTGCACCCTATAAAATCTTCTCTCATTGAATGTGACTTGGTTCTAGTAAATAGGATATGGCAAAGATTTTTTTTTTTTGCAGATATAATTAAGGTCTCAAATAAGTTGAATTTGAATTAATCAAAAGATTATCTAGGTGGGCCTGGTTTAATGAGGGGAAAGATCTTAAAAGAGAAAATGGACTATCTCTGAGGTGAGAGTCTCTTTGTGTTGCTGCTTTTGAAGAAGTAAGCTTCTGTTGTGAGAGGTCATGTGGAGAGATTCATGTGACAGGGAACTGTGGGTGATCTCTGTGAGCTGAGAAAGGCCCTGGCCAACAGCCAGCAAGAAAAGAGGGACCTCATGCCAGCCACAAGGAGATGAGTGCTGCTAACAATGTGAGGGTCCTTGCAAGTAGATTCTTCTCTAGTTCAGCCTCTGATGAGACCACAGAGAACATGTGTTTCAACCAGGAGAGAGGCTGAAACAGAAAACCTAGTGATTCTGTGCCTAAACCTCTACCTTTCAAAAGCTGTAGGAAAAGAAAAGGTATGCTAGGTTAAGCTGCTGAATTGGTGGTAATTTGCTATGCAGTAGAGAAAACTAATACACTATGACTTCTCTTTCTGCAATATTTATCTCCATGAGTCAAGTCACATTTTGAATTAACAGATACTTTGTGAACTTTTATTTTGTACCAGGTCCTATTAAGAATTTATCTCACAATCACATGTCAGTAAATAACAGAGCCCAGATGGGAGTTCAGGCCTTTTTATTCCTGACTCAGTGATCATTCCCCTACAATAAGGAGCTATGGATATACCAATTAAAAAGCCAAGTGTGTAATTGTTTTGAATTTTTAAGTTATAGTGGATTAGAATTATCATCCCTTCGTATGTGCGTGTATATGTGCCAAATTTGTTATGCTGATTCTTATGAAGTGCTAACCTGGCTATAGGAGATTAAGTAAACCATTCTTTTCATGAATTGTCATCAATGTTTATAGAATATATACATTCAATTTTTTATTTGCTTGAAGGTCAAAAGAGAAGTGAGAATCATATGGTAAATATAACTTCTTTTGTAAAAAGACAGATAATGATTCCATTTACAAAAAATACTAATATCTATGAGCTCTGATTCGTAACACTTCTGGATATCATCATTTAAATTTCCCTATAAATTTTCTATTTTATTTTTGTGAGTTTGTGAGATTTGATTATTTCAAGTTTTGATAGAAACTTCAATAAGTTGACTTTTTAGTCAAAATTATCTGAACATTTATAGCCAGAAAATAATTTGAACTATATTAATGGCACTGCAATAAAAATAATTGAAAATTTTATGGACAATAAAAGCATACACAAAAAGTCAAAGTTAGATTTTGTTTTAATATAATAGCTTCTTTAGAAATCTATAATGTTATAATAAAATACTGTAAAATGAATGATTTGGATTCAATTTACTATTTGATAGAATTTAATGATCATGTGGTGTTGAATTTAAAAGTACATTATAGATTTCTTTTACTTTTAATCTCATTGAGAACTACATTTTAGACTGCAATAAACTAAAGGTCAGATTCAGAGAACAATTACATCTTACTGGTGGTAGCAGCAAAAATATTAACCTGAATTCATCGCAGCTTTAAAAGCTTTTATTAATATCAGTGATGGTCCTGGAGAAACAATGATACCGATCACATTACTTATTTCACCAGTTTAGGGGAGGAAAAATTTCCTCTCTTTCCTTCTAGTTTATTTGGTTGATCTAATAATTTAATTGACACAAGACAAATTAACAGGAGGAAAAAAAACACACATTTTAATTTTATATGTATGGGAGCTCATTGAAATATGAGACTCAAATAAGTGACCAAAGAAGGCAGCTCTTATACATTTTAGACAAAGAAACAATAGATTTGTGAAGAATTAAGAAAACAAAGAAGTTTGGGCTTGGTAGCAAGTTAGTAAGAAAATAATAGGGCTTGTTTACATAGTCTTCTTGGCCCTCAATTCCCTGTCTCTGGTGATAAGAATGTCTCTTTTTATCTCCTGGTACGGAGAGGGTAGCTTTCACATGGGAGATTTATTTCCTGCTTTCAGGGGTACAAAGGAAGGTCAGACTCCTTCTTGCACTGGGTGTTTCTTAAATAACTTGAATTCAAAATAATCCATATGCCAAAGTGGCATATTTTAAGGGGAGCCTGCCCTGAACCACATCACCATATATCATGTTTTGGAATAAATGAGATTATTCCCAGAATAAAAATATATTTATTTGGCTTATTTGGCCACAGATAATAAAATCTGTTTCACTAATTAATAAATTGGGATACAGGGGTGACTGGGTGGCTCAGTCGGTTAAGCATCTGCCTTCAGCTCAGGACATGATCCCAGGGTCCTGGGATCGAGTCCAGCATCAGGCTCCCTGCTTAGCAGGGAGCCTGCTTCTACCTCTCCTACTTCCCCTGCTTGTTCTCTCTCTCTCTCTTTCAAATAAATAAATAAAATCTATAAATAAATAAATTGGAATACAGATTCTGTTATTGGTGATATTGGAAGCTGAAATATTTTATCAATGGGTAAATCTTTTATAATGACTTACTTCTGCAACACACAACAATGCAACTCTTACATTCTGATTTCTCCATCATGCAGTTTGTACTGTAATTTAATTTCAGCATTGCTAGCTATTCAATCCCTTATGATTGACTCAATCATAAGAACAGAATCAACTGGGAAAATAATGGTATTTTGACCAGGATGTCAAGGTTGTCCTAACAGAGAGAGGGCAAGCAAAAGTTGAAGTCAAGTTGTCAATCACTAAATTTCTTTAGAATGCCTTGTTGTTCCATCAACTTATAAAAGAGAGTAAACTTGGTTGAAACAACTTTTGTTTCTCTTGGCAGCATGTAATTTTTCTCAGTTGATACTTTCAGGATAAAAAGTTCATATTCTTTTAGAAAAATACCATTAATCTTAAATACTGAAAAATTGTTTTGAAGTAGAGATAAAAATTTGGTGACACTCTACCAGTAATAAAAGTGGGCAAAACCAGTGAGTTTATATAAGAAAGATAATTTGCCCACATAATAGACAATTTTAGTGTTTCCAGTTACTTGCTATTTTTGCCCCGTACTGTAAGTTTTTGGAAGTCTAACTATAGTTATTCTCCTTTGTCTTTTCAGCTATTTAGACAATATTGGAGCTAAATATTTTTATATTATATATACATGTATATATATGATTAGAATTGAATCAGGTCTTTTTTTTTAAGATTTATTTATTTATTTATTTATTTGAGAGAGAGAGAGCGTGCATGAGTGGAGGGAGGGGCAGAGGGAGAGGGAGAAGCAGACTCCTCGCTGAGCAAGAAGCCCAATGTGATGCTGGGCTCTATCCCAGGATCATGACCTGAGATGCAAGTAGAGGCTTAACCGACTGAGCCACCCAGGCACGCTTGAATCAGGTTCTTAATCAATTCCTGAAATAAGCCAAGTTTCCATCAGGATTATGAAGTAAATCTGTGTAGTCTTTGCAAGATTAAAAATAGCAGGTCTTAGGTTGCGGGCTTAGATCATCTGCTTCATAGTACTTAACTGCTCTTTATGCTCATGTCCTCCAGCTATTTGGAAGAAGGGTATTTTTTGTTTGTTCTTGTTTTTTTTGTTTGTTTGTTTCTTTCTTTAAAGAGTTTATTTGAGAGAGAGAGCAAACATGGCAGGGTAGGGTGGGGGTGTAGAGGCAGAGAGGGAGCGAGAGGGAGAAAGAATATCCAGCAGACTCTGGGCTGTGCCTGGAGCCCCACATAGGCTTGATCTCATGACCCTGAGATCATGACCAGAACCCAAACCAAGGGTTGGATGCCCAACTGATAGAGCCACCCAGGTGCCCTAGAAAGGTGTTTTCTTAAATGTAATAAGTCTTCTATGGAACATCACAACCTTCATTCAGTCTAAAGTTTTATTTTTCTGAATCCTAAAATCTTCCAGCTCCTAAACAATTAATTAACTATTGAATATTTCCCCAGCTAGTGAGATCTGCACTGCCAACTCAGTACTAGCATGTTTCCTAGGTTCTGGTGAATTTCCGTTGGAAATGGCTGAGGCATATAAATGCTGGGTTTGAATCAGATGATTTGGTTTGGTAGATTCATATCCATTAACTCTTCAATTAACTGCCACTATAATGGGCAAAACTATGATCTATGCCAGTCTCCACCATTTCCAAAACGGTATGATAAAACCCTACTTATCCTACAAGTGTTGTATAAAAACTAAAATGAGACACAGATCATAGCATTACAAGAAATTTAAAATGTAACAATATGTAATTTATTAATATTGTGTTATCATGTTGATTAAGACACATAAAAGCAGTTAAGAATCAGTTATAAAGCTAACAATTAGGTGATTATAAAGTTACCCTAAATCAATTAAGAACTCCATTTAAAATATATTTGCAGATTATTACATATTTTACTTAACCTTGAAAGTCATGGTTAGAGATGATTCCCCAAAATTATAAAAGAAAATGATCTACAGGCATTATGATGCTCTCTAATATTTGCTGGAAAAATGCTGCTGAGCCTTGATGGCTCAGTTATGTTATCCTTGCCCTGGATTGCAAGGATATATTTAATAATATATATAAAATGTTTGATTCTGTTTTATATACACAGGTATTGATTGGAACACAAAAGCAGGTATGTGAAAATTATGTTAATATTTCTTAATATTGAGGATATTGATTACAATGCCTTATTGCTGTATGATTTTACTCCATTGAACATTACTGGATTGTGAGATAAAAAGACTAAGTTGTCAAAGTGAATTGAGTATAGATCAGGATAATTGTTATGATAAGACAAAATCTTACTTTTAAAATAATTCAAAAGATGAATCTTTTGGTGGCAAACACTAATAGAAATATATTTAATGTTTACATTGTTTAAAGGGGTGATGTTTAAAACCCTTGTTGAGAGAGCAAGTCCTCCAAGTTCCCTGAGCATCGCTGAGTGTGTCACAGGGCCAGGTTTATCTCCTTTCTGATACTGAGCAGTTTCTATAGTCAGTCAGAAAGGCAACAAAGTAGTTCAAAGTGACCACAGGATGAATAGTAATTGCTCCTTTCTGGGCTTTGTTTGTTGTTTGCTACAGTATTTGCTGCTTGATCAAAAGGTGCTGAGCCCTTGGCGTGCATTCCTCAGTCTGCATGCACTGTGTACATAGCACCCATCCGGGCCTGTGCATCTCCCTGGGAATCGGGGGCTGGAGAGTAAGTCCAACTATGCTGAGCCTCCTGATATTGGCTGAGCTTTGAGTAATCAACCACCGGACTATGATCCATTAAGTCTCATTGTCCACTTTTTTTGAATAACCAGGCCATAGAGCCAACCTTGTGTGCCTAATTATTTGTTTGGTAGTCTTGTGCTTGACCATCATCTGTGGGGTTGGGGTTCTTCCTAAACAACACTTATGAATTTTTCTCTCTTCTGTGTAAACGTTCTTTTTTTTCTTATAAGATTTTATTTATTTATTTGACAGAGAGAGAGAGAGACAGTGAGAGAGGGAACACAAGCAGGGGGAGTGGGAGAGGGAGAAGCAGGCTTCCCGCCGGGCAGGGAGCCTGATGGCGGGGCTCAATCCCAGGACCCTGGGACGATGACCTGAGCCGAAGGCAGATGCTTAACCACTGAGCCACCCAGATGCCCCTTCTGTGTAAACGTTCTATTTTATCTTTTAGTTAGTCTGATTTTAATAACTCTTTAATTGTTCTTATCTTGTATCACATATATTTCACTTCAAAATTACTTTTATAAAAATATTTACAGCAAACTGTGGAAAGGTTTACATGTGAGCCCTATTAACATTGATTTTAACACTCAGAATAATATTGACAGAGAAGCCACAATTACCTTGAAGTAAATATATATGTATATATATATATATATAAAATGGCTCTATAAATCAAAGAGTGAAATGTGGAAATCTGGTTTAGCCACTAACTAGTTTTCTGATTCTGTAACACTTTGCAATCCAAATTGTGTTTGTTTTGTTTTGTTTTGTTTTGTTTTCAGTTTCCTCAAGAGGTTGCATACAGCTAACTGGAACATAGACGAGGGTTACTGAGTTTGGGTCAGCTACTGGATTGTGCTCTGCCCTGTAGGCGGCTGAATGAGTAGGTTTCAATGCACTTAAGTTTTATAGTCCCAGACATCTCTAAGAAATGTCAATTCAGTAATTTTAGAACTCTATAAATATCATAATTGTTCTATAAACTACTGCATGTGATGTGTTTACGTTTTGTATTGACATTAATCAAACCCTCGTCATGGGCCAAGCACTGTGCGAGGTGCTTGGGATGCAACATCATCGATACCAATATGTGCTGCTTCATCTCATGAAGCTTCCAATTCTAATGGAAAGAGACAATTATTAGCCATATTGTAATGGAGAGAGACAATTATTAGCCATATTGTAACCAAACTAATGTGAATTTACTCCTTGGTGAGTCACGGATAGAAACTATACCCGATGGAGTTGTCCCACAAAAGAACTTTATTTGCAGCAAATAAGGATATTACAGGGAATAACATCCAAAGTCATGATTCCCAGAGCAAGGGTGAATTTTTTTTTTTTTTTTTTTTTTTAGGATTAGGATAAATATTTAGATTAGGGGAGATTGTCATTGTATATAAAGGCGGCATAAGGTGACACATGCACCTTAAGGAAACATGCCTATTCATATATCATATATTATATAAATGAGGCTTGTGCTCATCCTTGCATGGAGATTTAATGTTATAATGAAGTAAATGTAACTGTTGGTCACTCATGGGTCACTCCCTGGTCCATCTGCACAAGTGTGAGTTAGGGGTTAAATTCAAACTGGTCTGGGTGGTCTGGGCCAGTTGGAACTCTTTGTCCCAGCAGTTTTTATTATGTGAAGGGTAGTCTTGGTTTCCATCACGGGATGCTATGCCTCTTGGGTCTTTTGCTTGAGGTAGGAGATAAGCTGGAAAGAAGAGCTTAAGGAAAAATGTGGGACAAAGGTTGGTGGATACGAGCAGGTGAAGAGTAAAGGCCAGGTTGTGGGGTCTAGCTGATGACACCATCACAAAGGTAAGTGCTGCAGGAAGTAAGAGAGGTACAGGCTATTATAACAACATATAATGGAGACATCATATATTTCAATTTTTAATTTATTAAATGTGTTCCTATGTACAAATAGAATATGTTTCTCTTGGGCTCACCTCCTGATGTTTTCACTAGAGTTTTACAATATAATGTTTTGTTACAAGCGTGATATTTAGTGGTGTTTTTTTCTTTTAAAGATTACTCTTGCGATTTTGCTTTTCTCTAATAGTATCGTCAGAGCATTTTTTTTTTTTGTAAAGATTATTTATTTATTTGACAGAGACAGACACAGTGAGAGAGGGAACACAAGCAGGGGGAGCAGAAGAGGGAGAAGCAGGCTTCCCGCAGAGCAGGGAACCCTACATGGGGCTCGATTCCAGGACCCTGGGATCATGACCTGAGCCGAAGGCAGACGCTTAATGACTGAGCCACCCAGGCGCCCCCCATCAGAGCATTTTTTAAAAATGGTGATGTTATCACTGGGAGGCAATTGTCCATGGGTCTCTTGTGTTTGTGAGTGTCTTATAAGCAGAGACACAACTGCTTTTGTTCTTATTTATCTTTTCAAGGAAGTCTGTACAGCAAACAGCCCTGGATGATAAAGACAGTATGCCTCCCCTTCAACCCTAGAAGGAGGAGGAGATTTGTTTGGAGCCTTCGAGGATAAAGTACATCTTCTCTGAAGCAAGAGACAGGACTGTCTACTGCTCAATATTAGAAATTCCTTAAGCTCTTCATGCTGCTCTGTCAAGCCCTTGGGGTTTCTTATACATGTTCAAGAACCTGTTGGGAACTGGACTTAGTAGAGACGGCTAGAGAGCTCCTATCCAAACTCTAGCCAGAGTAACTTTGAATTTCTTTAAATACCACATTTTGAGAAACACCAGAAAGAACACTTCAAATAAAAGAAGTTAGCAAATCACTACCTTAATGACTCAAAAACTTTCTTTTTTTTAAATTTTTTTTTTAAATTTTATTATGTTTTGTTAATCACCATACATCATTAGTTTTTGTTGTAGTGTTCCATGATTCATTGCTTGGCATATAAGACCCAGTGAAGTAAAACTACCTACTGCTAGTCTGAGGACATTGGTAACCACCTCTCTATGTATTCATTTCTTAAATGTGGAAACTATTCACATAAACTTTTTACTAAGCAGATAACAGGTTTATTTCTCTTTAAAAGACTGCTAATTCTCAATTACAGCAGTCCTCTTTAGAGGCATCTACATTGTGGAAGAGAAGAAATTATATCCGTATATGTCAGTTCTATACCTTTATTAGTATTCAAGATGTGACAATAAAAAGCAACTGAATGACAAACATTTTGGCAGAGAGCCAGTTTTTAAAAAATATCATTCTGTTGAGATTAATCTAAGAGCAGAAGAAAAATGAAATGCATCATCGTCTCATCCATGCTGTTAAGGTTGATCTGTTTTTGAGAGCTTATCAGCATTTACTTAGTCTTGTCAAAGGCAGTCATGATTAAAATCCAATAATGTATGATTTATAATGTTCATAGCAGTTGCTTTTGTTTGCCTTACAGTTTTCCTTAGTCCAGATTCATTACAAATACATTTTTCTCATATTCTGTAATTTTATTTAGAAGGTAAAAATCCTATACCAGCATTAACTTCTAAAGCTTGATATTTTATTAGGTTTATAATGCTCATTTTGGAATGCTTAGCAGCTGTTTCTTTTCCCATCATAATTACTCAACTCTGATTTTCACCTACATGCCAAAAATAGAGGATTACTCTGAGACCTTAATCAACCATAAATGAAAGAAGAGTTCATTTTTCATTACTCACTAGAACCATGGATTTTACTGTATATTAATCATTTTTTTCAATCATCAAGTTCTTTTAAAGTTTAATAAATTCAAAATAATATTAAAAACTTTTGCAAAGCATGAAATTTGTCCCAAACCATTAATAATTTTACTAACTTTGATCATTATAAGCAATATATATATATAAATATATATATATATTAAACTGAAACATGTTAGTGATTTAATGGTTAAAAGGTCAGCATGTGGGACACCTGGTTGTCTCAGTCAGTTAAGCGTCTGCCTTTGGCTCAGGTCATAATCCCAGTGGGGATCATCGGTGGGGAGCCTGCTTCACCCTCTCCCTCTCCCCCTGCTTGTGCTCTCTCTCTCTCTGTCAAATAAATAAATAAAACCTTTAAAAAATAAATAAATAAAAGGTCAGCATGTGAAACATGGTCACATAAGAGATAAAGTAACTGATAGATGAAATCACAGTTATGCTGATAGCCACTAATAACTATACATAATCACCTACTATTCGCAAGAAGTTTCTGAGATGCTTTTTTTTTAAGCAGTATTCTGTGTAAAACTAAATAGATTTAAAATATTTATTGTAACTTTTTAAACCCTGGATTCTTCTTGAACACCTTAAACACTTCTGTTGCTCCTAATAACAATTATACCCACCTCTTCTTTTTAAAATTATGGAAACCTACAGTGATTTGCCTCACTCCATCTAATTACTTAAGAATGGAGTCAGGAATAGAATCCAAACTTTTACATTTTTTCCAATATTTGGGAGCACTTCTCCACCTATATAGTAGTCACATTAACATTGCAAGTTATTGTCACCCAACTAGCACTGTAACTAAGTTTTTGATAGGCCATCTCCATCTGTGTTAATTCAGCTGCTTCTAGAAATGGGAGTAAATGGAAGACCAATGAATGTCATGATAGTGAGCCAATTCTCTTGCTTCTTCAGGTGTAATTGATTTCCTTATTCAGAAACAGGTTTGTGCGAATACCATGATGTTGAGTGAAGTATTCAGTAAGTCCAGTTGAGGGTGGTGCTGAATGATTTTGGGGCAGGCAAAAACATCTGTAACTGAAGCACCATTTTAATGAGGGAGAGTTATTGTCTCTACCCTTCTCCCTTAGGTATTGGAAGGGATTGAATATAATTCAACTACCATCAGGTATCAGGCTCGTGCTCTTAGGACATGATATCCTATTAGGAATTTGGCATTGGTCTTTGCATTTGGAAACTGGTCACTCAGCTAGATAGGCCCTTCTTTAGGGAAATCCTTCTTATCGGCTTCATGCATAACATTCATCCCTTCTGAATTTGCACGGGAATTACCTCTCACCATTTGGCACATACCACTTACAAATACTTCTAGAGATTATTTGTTATATCTTGAACAGCATATCCAAATTCTACAATATTATCAGGATGGTAAGGTGGTACTATGTTCGGAGGGATGGTGAAACAATCAAGGTTCCTGTGTAATGACATAGGAGAGCTGACATACCCCTAAAAGTGAAGATGTGTTGCCTTTCATGCCATGTGAAAGCAAATTCTCTGGAGGGCCTTCCTAACTGATACATAAATGAAAGCATTTGCCATAGTAATAGCTTTATACCAGCAACCAACCTTCATGATATTTGTGCCAATATATAGATCACACCTAAAATAACAGCTGCTTTTGGAGGTAATTCCTAATTATGTTTCCAATAACTCACTTTCATTCTCTAGCACTGACGTTTCTTCACAAAGTGGCATTTTAAATGAAGATAAGGTAGAAATCTTGTGTTTTTTAAGCCTTTGATAGTGGCCTAATTCTTTGGGATTGCATCACAGGTGATTCCCCCCCCCCCTTTCTGGATATAATGGGGTCAGAGACCTCCACTTTTCCTTTGTAACATAGCAGGCTTTACCCCATGGGCCAGGTAACCAATGTGGGGATTCTGTCAGCTATGGAGTACAGATATTTCAACTATGCATTTGGAATTTGGAGAGAGAACTACAGAGTATTTTTGAAGATTTACCAAACCCAATAAGAGATGGATTCAGGCCAATGTTTTATTGCTCAACTGACCTTCATAAGCACTCCAAATAGAGGAGTGCAGTGGCCTTTTGGATGATCAAAAATTCATGTCAGTTCAGAGCTGTGCATTGAGTAATACTTAAAAGGTCTGGATATTTCTCTTTGTCCAAAGCAAGTTACCCTGAAAATATTCACAAGTCCCTTTTGGGAAAACTGGAAAGACTAATTCCATTGCATATTTGCATTTTTGTTACTAGGATCCATCTTGAAGGGAACCTAGTTTCTTCCTTATTTCAGGAGCTCTAGAGTCTGTATATTAGAAATATACAATCTGGGAATTAGATTAGAGGTCCTTGATTCTCCAGCTTGATGGTTAACCTCAGGTATCTTCACCCCATTTAGATTTGTATGTATTTATTTATTTTTCTCTGTCCTATATATTAAGGAAAAAATCACTAGATTTCCCTTTGTTTTAGTGAGGGTTCAATCAGAGGAGCAGCATATGCAAGTATGGGAGTTCACTAAATATGCTTTTCAAGGGCATTTCTGCTTCTAATTCTAGAGGCTGAAGTCTACAGGCAGGGAGAGAACATAACAAGAAAGCTAGAACCACAGGAGAACAGAATGAAAATCATGCCTTTTCTTGTTGCTTCTGACCTTGGTGATGAGGGTATTCTACAGAAACCAGGGCCCTTTGGCATGGTGTTGAATATACATAATATGCATATAGCTCAAGAGTCAGAGAAAATGAAGGAGAACCCAGGGAAAAGAGAAAGCAATTAAAGGGCCCCTCTTGGGAATACGATTGATTTGGATGAGTGAATAACCCATGAAGAATTCCCTGTAGATAGCTTTTCTCTCTAAGCACTATCATTTCCCCCTGCATGTTGTACCAATTAAGTTCCAATATCTCAACTTCATTTAATATAAGCAAACACTGAATCCAGATTTCAGTTATCCACCAAGTAACTTGTTAGAGACACTTATTGTTGCTCAAGCTGCCAGCCATATAAATAATTTGACCTCATCTAATGTTACGATTTTTTCTTCCTAAAATAACATATAAATAATTCTTTTAATTCTTTTTTAGTGAACTCTAAGGTTTTCTTTGGCATAAATAGAAAAAAAACACACAAATGATTTGCCAGATTTCTTTTGGGGTACATATATATATATATTTTTTTATTTTATTATGTTATGTTAATCACCATATATTACATCATTAGGTTTTGATATAGTGTTCCATGATTCATTGTTTGCATATAACACCCAGTGCTCCATTCAATATGTGCCCTTTTTAATACCCATCACCAGGCTACCCCATCCTCCCACACCCCTCCCCTCTAGAACACTCAGTTTGTTTCTCAGAGTCCATAGTCTCTCATGGTTCGTCTCCCCCTCCAATTTTGCGCCTTCATTTTCCCTTCCTATTATCTTCTTTTTTTTATTTTAACATATAATGTATTATTTGTTTCAGAGGTACAGGTCTGTGATTCAACAGTTTTACACAATTCACAGTGCTCACCATAGCACATACCCTCCCCAGTGTCTATCACCCAGCCACCCCATCCCTCCCACAACTGACCACTCTAGCAACCCTCAGTTTGTTTCCTGGGATTAAGAATTCCTCATATCAGTGAGATCATATGATTCCTGTCTTTCTCTGATTGACTTATTTCACTTAGCATAATACCCTATAGTTCCATCCATGCTGTTGCAAATGGCAAGATTTTGTGGGTTTTTTTTTTTTTTGATGGCTGCATAATATTCCATTGCATGTAAAGACCACATCTTCTTTCTCCATTACTGTCGCTGGACATCTTGGCTCTTTCCATAGTTTGGCTATTGTGGTTATTGCTGCTATAAACATCGGGGTGCACGTACCCCTTTGGATCCCTACATTTGTATCTTTGGGGTAAATACCCAGTAGTGCAATTGCTGGATCATATGGTAGCTCTATTTTCAACTTTTTGAGGAACCTCCATACTGTTTTCCAGAGTGGCTGCACCAGCTTGCATTCCCACCAACAATGTAGGAGGGTTCCCCTTTCTCTGCATCCCTGCCAGCATTTGTCATTTCCTGACTTGTTAATGTTAGCCATTCTGACTGGAGAGACGTCGTGCCTCATTGAGGTTTTGATTTGGATGTACCTGATGCCGAGTGATGTTGACCACTTTTTCATGTGTTTGTTGGCCATTTGGATGTCTTCTTTGCAAAAATGTCTGTTCATGTCTTCTGCCCATTTCTAGATTGGATTATTTGTTCTTTGGGTGTTGAGTATGATAAATTCTTTATAGATTTTGGATACTAGCCCTTTATCTGATATGTCACTTGCAAATAACTTCTCCCATTCTGTCGGTTGTCTTTTGGTTTTATTGACTGTTTCTTTTGCTGTGCAAAAGCTTTTTATCTTGGGCGCCTGGGTGGCTCAGTTGGTTAAGTGACTGCCTTCAGCTCAGGTCATGATCCTGGAGTCCCGGGATCGAGTCCCACATCGGGCTCACTGCTCAGCAGGGAGTCTGCTTCTCCCTCTGACCCTCTTCCCTCTCGTGCTCTCTATCTCTCATTCTCTCTCTCTCAAATAAATAAATAAAATCTTAAAAAAAAAAGCTTTTTATCTTGATGAAGTCCCAAGAGTTCATTTTTGCCCTTGCTTCCCTTCACTTTGGTGATGTGTCTAGGAAGAAATTGCTGCAGCTAGGTCGAAGAAGGTGTTGCCTGTGTTCTCCTTTAGGATTTTGATGGACTCCTGTCTCACATTTAGGTCTTTCAACCATTTTGAGTCTATTTGGGTGTGCGGTGTAAGGAAATGGTCCAGTTTCATTCTTCTGCATGTGGCTGTCCAATTTTCCCAACACCATTTGTTGAAGAGACTGTCTTTTTTCTATTGGACATTCTTTCCTGCTTTGTCAAAGATGAGTTGACCATAGAGTTGAGGGTCAATTTCTGGGTTCTCTATTCTGTTCCATTGATCTATGTGTCTGTTTTTGTGCCAGTACCATACTGTCTTGATGATGACAGCTTTGTAATAGAGCTTGAAGTCCAGAATTGTGATGCTGCCAGCTTTGCTTTTCTTTTTCAACATTCCTCTGGCTATTCGGGGTCTTTTCTGGTTCCATACAAATTTTAGGATTATTTGTTTCATTTCCTTGAAAAAAGTGGATGGTATTTTGATGGGGATTGCCTTGAATGTGTAGATTGCTCTAGGTAACTGACATCTTGACAATATTTGTTCTTCCAATCCATGAGCATGGAACGTTTTTCCATTTCTTTATGTCTTCCTCAATTACTTTCATGAGTATTTTCTAGTTTTCTGAGTACAGATTTTTGCCTCTTCGGTTAGATTTATTCTTAGGTATCTTATGGTTTTGGGTGCAATTGTAAATGGGATTGACTCCTTAATTTCTTTTTTCTGTCTTGTTGGTGGTGTATAGGACTGCCATTGATTTTTGTACATTGATTTTATATCTTGTCACTTTACTGAATTCCTGTATGAGTTCTAGCAGTTTTGGGGTGGAGTCTTCTGGGTTTTCCACATAAAGTATCAAATCATCTGCAAAGAGTGAGGGTTACACTTCTTCTTTGCCAATTCGGATTCCTTTTATTTCTTTTTGTTGTCTGATTGGTGTGGCTAGGACTTCTAGTACTATGTTGAATAGCAGTGGTGATAGTGGACATCCCTGCCGCGTTCCTGACCTCAGGGGGAAAGCTCTTAGTTTTTCCCCATTAAGAATGATATTCGCTGTAGGTTTTTCCTAGATGGCTTTTAAGATATTGAGGTATATACCCTCTATCCCCATACTCTGAAGAGTTTTGAGCAAGAAAGGATGCTGCACTTTGTCAAAGGCTTTCTCTGCATCTATTGAGAGGATCATATGATTCTTGTTTTTTCTTTTATTATTGTATTGTGTCACATTGAATGACTTGCAAATGTTAAACCAACCTTGCAACTCAGGAATAAATCCCAATTGGTCGTGGTGAATAATCCTTTTAATGTACTGTTGGATCCTATTGGCTAGTATTTTGGTGAGAATTTTTGCATCCATATTCATCAGGGATATTGGTCTGTAATTCTCTTTTTTGATGGGGTCCTTGTCTGGTTTTGGGATCAAGGTAAATGTGGCCTCATAAAACGAGTTTGGAAGTTTTCCTTCCATTTCTATCTTTTGGAACAGTTTCAGAAGAATAGGTATTAATTCTTCTTTAAATGTTTGGTAGAATTCCCCTGGGAAGCCATCTGGCCCTGGGCTTTTGTTTGTTGGGAGATCTTTGATGACTGCTTCAATTTCCTTAGTGGTTATAGGTCTGTTCAGGTTTTCTATTTCTTCCTGGTTCAGTTGTGGTAGTTGATACATCTCTAGGAATGAATCCATTTTTTCCAGATTATCTAATTTGCTGGCATATAGTTGCTCATATGTTCTTTAATTATTTGCGTTTCTTTGGTGTTGGTTGTGATCTCTCCTCTTTCATTCATGATTTTATTTATTTGGGTCTGTTCTCTTTTCTTTTTGATAAGTCTGGTCAGGGGTTTATCAATCATATTAATTGTTTCAAAGAACGAGCTCATGGTTTCATTGATCTGTTCTACTGCTCTTTTGGTTTCTATTTCATTGATTTCTGCTCTGATCTTTATTATTTCTCTTCTCCTGCTGGGTTTAGGCCTTATTTGCTGTTCTTTCTCCAGCTCCTTTAGGTGTAGGGTTAGGTTGTGTATTTGAGAACTTTCTTGTTTCTTGAGAAAGGTTTATATTGCTATATACTTTCCTCTTAGGACTGCCTTTGCTGCAACCCAAAGATTATGAACAGTTGTGTTTTCATTTTCATTGGTTTCCATGAATTTTTTTTTAATTCTTCTTTAATTTCCTGGTTGACCCATTCATTCTTTAGTAGGATGCTCTTTAACCTCAATGTATTTGAGTTCTTTCTGACTTTCCTCTTGTGATTGAGTTCTAGTTTCAAAACATTGTGGTCTGAAAATATGCCGGGAATGATCCCAATCTTTTGGTACTGGTTGAGATCTGAATTGTGACCTAAGATGTGATCAATTCTGGAGAATGTTCCATGGGCACTAGAGAAGAATGTGTATTCTGTTGCTTTGGGATGGAATGTTCTGAATATATCTGTGAAGTCCATTTGGTCCATTGTGTCATTTAAAGTCTTTATTTCCTTGTTGATCTTTTGCTTAGATGGTCTGTCCATTTTGGTGAGGAGGTTGTTAAAGTCCCCCACTATTACTGTATTGTTGTCAATGTGTTTCTTTGCTTTTGTTATTAATTGCCTCATATAATTGGCTGCTCCCATGTTCGGGGCATAGATATTTACAATTGTTAGATCTTCTTGTTGGATAGACCCTTTAAATATGATATAGTGCCCTTCCTTATCTCTTATTATAGTCCTTGGTTTAAAATCTAATTTGTCTGATATAAGGATTGCCACCCCAGCTTACTTTTGGTGTCCATTAGCATGGTAAATTGTTTTTGACTCCCTCACTTTCAATTTGGAGGTGTCTCTGGGTTTAAAATGAGTCTCTTGCAGACAGCATATTGATGTGTCTTTTTTTTTTTTTATCCAATCTGATGGCCTGTGTCTTTTGATTGGGGCATTTAGCCCATTTACATGCAGGGTAACTATTGAAAGATATGAATTTAGTGCCATTGTATTGCCTGTAAGGTGACTGTTACTGTATATTGTCTGTGTTCCTTTCTGGTCTATGTTCCTTTTAGGCTCTCTCTTTGCTTAGAGGACCCCTTTCAATATTTCTCGTAGGGCTGGTTTGATGTTCGCAAATTCTTTTAGTTTTTGTTTGTCCTGGAAGCTTTTTCTCTCTCCTGTTTTCAATGACAGCCTAGCTGGATATAGTATTCTTGGCTGCATATTTTTCTCATTTAGTGCTCTGAATATATCATGCCAGTCCTTTCTGGTCTGCCAGGTCTCTGTGGATAGGTCTGTTTCCAATCTAATGTTTCTACCATTGTAGGTTATAGACCTCTTGTCCTGAGCTGCTTTCAGGATTTTCTCTTTGTCTCTGAGACTCATAAGTTTTACTATTAGATGACAATATGTTGTCCTGTATTTATTGATTTTGAGGGGTGTTCTCTGTGCCTCCTGGATTTGATGCCTGTTTCCTTCCCCAAATTAGGCAAGTTCTCTGCTATAATTTGCTCCAATATACCTTCCTCCCCTCTCTCTCTTTCTTCTCTTCTGGGATATCAATTATTCTAATATTGTTTCATGTTATGGTATCACTTATCTCTCGAGTTCTGCCCTCATGATCCAGTAGTTGTTTATCTTTTTATCAGCTTCTTTATTTTGCATCATTTGGTCTTCTTTATCACTAATTCTCTCTTCTGCCTCATTTAACCTAGCATTTAGAGCCTCCATTTTTTATTGCACCTCATTAATAGCCTTTTTGATTTCAACTTTGTTAGATTTTAGTTCTTTTATTTCTTCAGAAAGCATCTCTCTAATATTTTCCATGCTTTTTTCAAGCACAGGTAGTATCTTTATAATCGTCATTCTGAACTCTAGTTCTGACATCTTACTAATGTCTGTATTGATTAGGTTCCTGGCAATTGGTACTGTCTCTTGTTCTTTTTTGTGAGGTGATTTTTTTCTATCTTGTTATTTTGTCCAGAGGAGAATGGATGAATGAGAGAACAAAATGCAAACAAGGTAACAATGACCCCAGAAAAATATATGTTAAACAAATCAGAAGAAATTTGAAACCAGGGGAAGAGAAAGGGAAAGAACGAAAAAAGAAAAAAAAGAAGGAAAGAAAAAGATAAAAGAAAAAATATGAAAAGAAAAAGATAAAAAAAAGAATATGATCAAATATGATCAGCCTGGTGAATAGATCAGTGCCACACACTGGATTTTGCGCATATTTTGGTCTGTTAGAAGAAACTGCCTCCTAAAATTTTAAAGAAAGAAAAGCTTATATATGTACAAAAATAAGGGTAAATACGATGAAGGGATGGAATATGACTCTAAAGATGAAAACTATAAAAAATTTTATAAAAAGAAGTGATAAGATAAAAAGTTGGTTGAAAGAAGAAAGAAGAGAAAAAAGAAAAAAGAAAAAAAAACTAACTTTGAAAGACTAAAGAATCAGGGGGAATGAAGCTACAAATTCTATGTGCAGTATTCCCCTAGCACTGAAGTTCTGCCATTCTCATTGATCCGTAAACTTGGTCTTGGCTGGTTGTTCGTGCTGATCTTCTGGGGGAGGGGACTGTTGCCATGGTTCCCAAATGTCTTTGCTGGAGGCGGAATTGCCCTGCCCTTGTCGGTCCGGGCTAAGTAATCTGCTCGGGTTTGCTCTCATGAGCTTTTGTTCCCTGCAAGCTTTCCGTACGGTTTTGGAGGACGAGAGTGAAACTGGCAGCCTCCCAATCTCCACCCAGGAGAAGCCGAGAACTTGGCGCCCCACTCCTCAGTGAGCCCCCAGAGAGAAGCAGTCAATCACTCCCATCTCCCCGGTCTCTGGCCGCAGTCTGTGCTCACCCAGCCTGTGACCAGCATTTCTATCTGTGGCACACGACCCCATGTGGAGTCTTGAAACCCAGCAGATCCCTGCAGTGTGCTCCCGTGCCACTCCTCCTCGGAGAGGAAGGGGAGTCTCCCTGGCTCTTCTGCTTATTGGGTCACAGCTCGAAGAGCAGTGGCCTGACTGTGCCATGGATCATGGTTTGTGGCAACCCCGAGCTGAGAGCCCACTCCTTGGCTCCGTCTCTGCAGCTGGCTTCCCTGCTCTAGATACCTGGGAGCTCTGCTGCACTCAAGCACTCTTGGTCTTTCTGTGACCTCGAGGGTCCTGAGACCACACTGTCCCATGAGGGTTCCACCCCCTGCTTAGCCACTGGAGCGACATCCCTCAGCAGAGCCAATTTCCAAAAGTTCTGATTTTGTGCTCCGCTGCTCTAACACTTGCCGATAGCAGCTGACGGAGGCTCCCTCCCCCGCCATCTATCTTCCCGAATATCGCCTCAGATTCGCTTCTCTGCTCATCCTACTTTCCAGAAAGTGTTTGCTTTTCTGTTCAGAGAGTTGCTGCTATTCTTTTCTTTGATCTCCTGTTGAGTTCGTAGGTGGTCAGAATGGTTTGATCCCTATTCAGCTGAATTCCTGGGACCAGATGAAATTTAGGTCTCCTACTCCTCCGCCATCTTGCTCCTCCCCCTGAATTGCCAGATTTTTGTCAATCTCCTCTCAGGTCATAATTCATCTTAATTATTCTGAGGGTATGCTGGTCATTTAATTCTAAGTCAGGAAGACATGAGAGATGGTAACTTGAGGATCTTAAATATAATCGGCATCCCTTTGAAAGGTATTTGCCTCAAGGGAGGTTATTAAAGGGCTTGAAGCCTAGGAACACTACCAGTCTCAGTTGGAACAAGTTTTTGTTTGTTTGTTTGTTTTTGTTTTTTCTTAAAAGAGGTAGTTTGGAGGTAGTTTACCAAAATTAAAGAGGATTGGAAGTGTTGGTATAAGTAATAAATCTATCATAACTCATATAAATTCTGCCATTCCAATTTTTAGGATTCTACATTTTCCTAATCATCATTCTCACTGTCAAAGTTCTGGATTTCATTTGCACTGTAATCTTTTACTTACAAAATCAAAATTTTTTCTGCTTTTTCTTTATATCAGCCCCAAGGCTGCAGGAGATTAAAAAATATTCTTTTAGGCCCCTTGTAGGAGCTCATAGAATCATTCCTTTCATTTATGTGAAAAATACATTCTCTTATCTTTATTCTCCCATGCATGCCTTTGTGCTCTCATGCTCTTTCTTCCACATCAGTTTTCAAAATGATTCTTATGGATTTCAAGGTGTGGTATGCATTTAATTCATTGTTGGAGAAAATGTGAAAGAAAAGTTATCAGAGAGGTGATAATATTAGAAAATACAAAAGGTAGGGATAGGGATGCCATATTTTAATATTTTTCAACTATGTTCAATAATTTATATATTAAGTATATTGATTATCTGGTTTTTTTTTGGCATAATTGTAATTCCAAGTTGGCTCCCAAGATTTCCATTCTTTGGTTTGCAGGTACCTGTGTAATTGCCTCATCTTCATTAAGAAACTGTGAGTTTGATGGAATATCACTCTCACAGTTTGCTGTGTTAGATGACAAAGGAGATTTTACAGATGTAAATATAATTAAGGTTACTAATCAGTTGACCTTGATGAATCAAAAGGGAGATTATATGGGTAGACCTGACTTACATGAGCTTTTCAAATCTGAGTCTAGAAGTCAGAGTGATAGCAAGACATTTCAAAGCTTTAAAGGGGGGCGCCTGGGTGGCTCAGTCGGTTAAGCCACTGCCTTTGGCTCAGGTCATGATCCTGGAGTCCCAGGATCGAGTCCCGCATCAGGCTCCCTGCTCGGCAGGGAGTCTGCCTCTCCCTCTGACCCTCCCCTCTCTCATATGCTCTCTCTCTCTCTTTCATTCTCTCTCAAATAAATAAATAAAAGCTTTAAAAAAAAAAAAAGCTTTAAAGGAGCAACCATGGGACGCCTGGGTGGCTCAGTCAGTTAAGCGGCTGCCTTCGGCTCAGGTCATGATCCTAGGGTCCTGCGATCGAGTCCCACATCGGGCTTCTTGCTCGGCGGGGAGCCTGCTTCTCCCTCAGCCTGCCTCTCCCCCTGCTTGTGTTCTGTCTCTCTCTCTGACAAATAAATAAATAAGTAAATCTTAAAAAAAAATAAATAGAGGAGCAACCACCATATTGTAGCGAGGGCAGGAAATAGAAGGCAGCCTCTCAATGCTGAGAATGACCCCTGACCAATAGCCAACAAGAAAATTAGAACCTCAGTCCTATGATCCAAAGAAACTGAGTTTTAATTACTTGTAAGAATGAGCTTGGAAGAGGACTTTGGGCTCCAGATGAGATAACAGTCCCACCCAACACCTTGATTTCAGAACAGGAGCAAAGAACTCAGCCAGAAAATGCCAGGCTCCTGACCAAAGAAACCATGAGATAATAAATTTGGGTTGTTTAAAACCACTTAGTTGTAGTTATTTGGTACATAGCAATAGAGAAATGAATGTGATTAGTTAAGGTATAACCTAGAATATGGCAAAGAAAATTACCTGCAGATACTGCCCATGCACTTGTTTAATAGAGTTATTGTTTTAGTTTATCCTACAATTGAATAATTGCACTACTATGATTTCAGAAAATTCACATGGTCAACATGTTTTGGTCAAATAATATTGTTTAAAACACATGGAAGGGTCACTAACACCAGGGCAACTATTACTTAGGATACTAAGTAGTTTTATCACTAAAATGACTTTAGACAAAGTTAAAAGATGTGAAAAGTTCTCTTATGTCTATCAACAATTTGAAAATGGAAGAGTCCCTTTCTGCCAGTTTCCCTCTAATTATTTTTTAACTGATTTGAACCTCTGTTCTCCTCTCTTTTTTATTGCCCCATCTCCAAAATTTATACTGTATTCTCTGAAAACATAATTTCATACCAACAAACTATTCAGTATCTCATTTAACACAGAGACATAGCACCTTCACGATTAGGTTTTGTTAGTTTACAATAACTAAATCCTAGATCTTTCCTTAATTCCTTTCTCTCTATCTCCCATAAATCCCTATTCAGGATATCTTTCTGTCTAAAATCTTTCTCTGCACTTTACCCATCCAAAATCCTTCTCCCTGTTTTTTTTTTTTTTTTTTTTTTAGGCCATTCTCTCCTGGCTCTTGTAGAAAACAGCTTCATTGATCACTCCTTTTCTTTTGTGTGTGTGGTGTTTTGTTTTGTTTGTTTTCTCCTATTCTAACTGGCTCCCTTCCCTCGGTGTCTGCATACCTGAATCTTTTCCATTCATTCATCCCAGCTAACCTGGACCCTATCTTCATAGTTCCCTGGATATACTCTCCCATTTCTCTCCTGCCATTCCAAAGTTCATAGAGCAGAAAATCACATATATTATGTTCACCATATCACACCTATTAAACTCCTAGATGCACTGAAGTTTGACTTCCCTCACTAGTTCACGGAACTATCCTGCTAAGATCAAGATGAATTTTCTAATGAATACTGACACTTCTTTAATGCGCCAAGATTTGCTGTAGTATTAAAAATTGTGTCAAAACAATAATATTCACTCAACTATAAATAATAGACAATACCCCAGGCTTTTGAGGTTTTATCTCAACAAATACTTCTGTAAGTAGCACACCAAAGTTGGAGGGTAAAGTGAGTTGGAAAAAAACTGGCTTTCACTTGGAAGTAACACATGTCTCTATTAATTTTCTTCCTTTTTTTAAATTAAAATTCAATTAATTAACGTATAAGGTATTATTAGTTTCAGAGGTAGAGGTCAGTGATTCATCAGTCTTATATGATACCCAGTGCTCATTACATCATGTGCCCTCCTTAATGTCCATCACCCAGTTACCCTAACCCTCCACTCTCCTCCCCTCCAGCCACCCTCAGTTTGTTTCCTATGGTTAAGAGTATCTTATGGTTTGTCTCCCTTTATGATTTCATCTTGTTTTATTTTTCCCTCTCTTCCCCTATGACCACCTGTTTTGTTCTTTAAATTCCACATATGAGTGAGATCATATGATAATTCTTTCTCTAATTGACTTACTTTGCTTAACATAATACCCTCTAGTTCCATCTGCATTGTAGCAAATGACAAGATTTCATTTTTGATGGCTGAGTAGTATTCCAATGTGTGTGTATATATATATATATATACATATCACATCTTCTTTATCCATTCATCTGTCAATGGACATCTGGGCTCTTTCCATAGTTTGGCTATTGTGGATATTGTTGCTATAAACGTTGGGGTGCAGAGCCCCCTCGGATCACTACATTTGTATCTTTGGGGTAAATACCCAGTAGTGCAATTGCTTTGTCATAGTATAGCTCTATTTTCAACTTTTTGAAGAACCTCCATACTGTTTTCCAGAGTGACTGCACCAGCTTGGCTGCACCAACAGTGTAGGAGGGTTCCCCTTTCTCCGCATCCCCGCCAACATCTGTCATTTCCTGACTTGTTAATTTTAGCCATTCTGACTGGTGTGAGGTGGTATCTCATTGTGGTTTTGATTTGTATTTCCCTGATGCTGAGTGATGTTAAGCATTTCTTCATGTCTGTTGGCCATTTGAATGTCTTCTTTGGAAAAGTGTCTGTTCATGTCTTCTGACCATTTCTTGATTGGAATATTTGTTCTTTGGGTGTTGAGTTTGGTAAGTTCTTTATAGATTTTGGATACTAGCCCTTTATCTGATATGTCATTTGCAAATAACTTCTCCCATTCTCTTGGTTGTCTTTTGGTTTTGTTGACTGTTTCCTTTGCTGTGCAAAAGTTTTTTATCTTGATGAAGTCCCAACAGTTCATTTTTGCCTTTGTTTCCCTTCCCTATGGTGTTGTGTCTAGGAAGTAGTTGCTGCAGCCAAGGTCAAAGAGGTTGCTGCCTATATTATTCTCTAGGATTTGAATGATTTCCTGCCTCACATTTAGGTCTTTCATCCATTTTGAGCCTATTTTTGTGTGTGGTGTAAGGAAATGGTCCAGTTTCATTCTTCTGCATGTGGCTGTCCAATTTTCCCAACACCATTTGTTGAAGAGACTTTTTTCACTGGACATTCTTTCTTTCTTTGTTGATTAGTTGACCATAGAGTTGAAGGTTCATTACTGGGCTCTCTCTTCCATTCCTTTGATCTATGTGTCTGTTTTTGTGCCAGTACCATACTGTCTTGATGATGACAGCTTTGTAATAGAGCTGGAAGTCCGGCATTGTGATGTCACCAGCTTTGGTTTTCTTTTTCAAAATTCCTTTGGCTATTCGGGGTCTTTTCTGGTACTATACAAATTTTAGGATATTTGTTCCAGCTCTGTGAAAAAAGTTGATGGTATTTTGATGGGGATTGCATTGAATGTGTAGATTTCTCTAGGTAGTGTAGACATTTTAACAATATTTGTTCTTCCTATCCATGAGCATGGAACATTTTTCCATTTCTTTGTGTCTTCCAACTTCTTTCATGAGTCTTGTATAGTTTTCTGAGTACAGATCCTTTGCCTCTTTGGTTAGGTTTATTCCTAGGTATCTTATGATTTTTGGTACAACTGTAAATGGGATTGATTCCTTAATTTTTCTTTCTTTAATCTCATTGTTAGTGTGTAGAAATGCAACTGATTTCTGTGCATTGATTTTATATTCTGCCACTTTGCTGAATTCCTGTATGAGTTCTAGTAATTTTGGCCTTGAGTTTTTCAGGTTTTCCACATAGAGTATCATGTCATCTGCAAAGAGTGAGAGTTTGACTGCTTTGTTGCCAATTCGGATGTCTTTTATTTCTTTTTGTTGTCTTTTGCTGAAGCTAGGATTTCTAGTACTATGTAAACAGCAGTGGTGATAGTGGACATTCCTGCCATGTTCCTGACCTTAGGGGAAAAGCTCTCAGTTTTTCCCCATTGAGAATGATATTCTCTGTGGGCTTTTCATCTATGGCTTTTATGATATTGAGGTATGTTTTCTCTATCTCTACACTGTGTAGAGTTTTAATCAAGAAACAAAGCTGTACTTTGTCAAATGCTTTTTCTGCATCTATTGAGAGGATCATTATGGTTTTTGTACTTTCTTTTATTAATATAGTGTATCACATTGATTGATTTGTGGTTGTTGAACCAACCTTGCAGCCCAGGAATAAATCCCACTTGGTCATAGAGAATAATCTTTTAATGTACTGTTGGATCCTATTGGTTAGTATCTTGGTGAGAATTTTTGCAACCATGTTCATCTGGGATATTGATCTGTAATTCTCTTTTTGGTGGGGTCTTTGGTTTTGGGATCACATGTTTCTATTATTCACATTTCCCTGATCAAACCAAGTTTGTTGACTATGCTTGGCTCATTGGGAACAAGGAGTACAATCCTCTGTGTGCTCAGCAGAAGAGGGAATTGGGTATTAATAATATCATAAACAAGTTCCAACATTATTAGATATCTCTATATATTCTTAAAAACTATTTTCTTCATGATAATAATTTTCTTTATCCACCTTTTAGGCTTGCTTGCCACCATTATTCTTAGCATGGACCTCTACCACTTCATTCTGTATACTGTCCCTCAGAAATTTTCTCCATTCTCATGGGTCCACATAAGTGTATGTATGATTGTATGATTCAAAGCCTCTATTTCCAACCCAGCTATCTCTTTCCAGCCTTACATGTGATTACCCACCTCTCAACTGGGAATCAACTGGGAATGTTCACCACATGCCCAAATTAACCAGCACATAAAATCAAGTTACCTGAAACTTGACTTCATTCTTATTTAAATGACATCATTTCAATATTATGATTTCTTTCTTAAGCAAATGCAATAACCTCCCAAATCTTTGTTGTTTCCAGTCTTATCCCCCTTGGGTCCATTTACACCATATCTGAGAGAATGAACTATCTTGAAAAAAAAAAAAGTGACCATGTTGCTGTCATGAAAAGAAATTCTGTATATATTTCATAGTTCCTTACTATGTGTAGGTTGGTTCATTCTCAAACTTCCTAAGAAATTTATTCCCGACTTGGCACCTCCTACTTCATCCAGATTCTTTCTTTTTCAATGGATGAGCTAATTCTTCATTACTGGAGAGGTTGGAAGTAAACTAATACCAGAGAGCAGAAAGAACTTTTCCTTATATCTCAGTAGAGTGTTGACAATCTGTTTTTAACTCCCAGATCCCCAAAGAAGGAGTCCCATTTGCCTCTGAGACCTTGGGGATTTTGGATGTGGAAGATATTCAATCATTAAAATCTAAGTTTCAACTCCTTGGCAGAGTAAAATTGCAACTTATCTGATAGGCCTCAGGAGGCAAAGAGAAAGATAAGATGGAAACTTTGAAACACATGGCGAGAGAAAAAGAACTGCTGGAAGAGACAGATGGACACCTGATTTGTTTTAAGCATTTAGGAAGACACATTGTGAAATTGGATTAAATGAGAAGAAATTGAAACTGAAATTAGTGCTGTTACAGGTTCAGGAAAATTAGCAGGGAAAGAATAGGCATCTCAAAGGGAGGAAAAGGGACAGATGGAGGATCAGGAATAACAAAACAATTGCTTGAAGAAAATTCTCTGAGCTGAATGAAGAACTGTGTCTTCATATTAGAGAGCTCACTGAGTTCCAGTCTATACTGATGAGAAACAACACCTACCTTGATAAAATGCATGATCTTTAATGATAAAGACATAACTTTACAATTCTCCATATGTAAAGATAAGTTACCAGCAGAGGAAAATAAACCTGACTGACATCTTTGCGTTATCAGCATTAAACACAGAATACCACTTATAAATTACAGAAAGGAAAGGATTTCAGCCCAGAAATTCTAAATTTACTCAAGGTGCTATTTGCATCTCACATGCAGAAAGGTGTTTGAATACAGGCAAGAATTCAAGTGTATTCCTCAAGTATCATACCTAAGAAAAATATTTGAAAATAAAAAGACTGCCATCAAACAGAAAAAGTAACCAAAATTGAGCCCTCAAAATGGACAAATAAAGAGAAGATAGAATAATAGAATAGTACTGTGTATGAACCTTGATATAAATAAATGATAGATGGAGGCACATATATCATGTGTCTGCATAAATAAATATATATAATAGATATCATATATTTTGTTTACATTTACTTATATTTTACTTTTAAATTATATATATTATAATTATATGTAAATAAATATAAATTTATCGCTTAATGGATAAATGTATACTTTCTGGTATTGAGTAACAACTTAGACTCATGAAACGATAGTTCTAATAAGAACTACATTATCTCACCAAAATCTAAGATAAGCATGAATCATGAGAGAAGAGAAGTTCAAGTTTTTCCATAGGTCTCATTGTGTGAAAGGGCAAAAGAGAAGAGCTTCAAAGTACAGACTTGGCTTATGATGGTTTGACTTGTGATTTTTTTCAATTTTTCAATGGTGTGAAAATGATATACATTCAGTAGAAGCCATACTTTGAATTTTGATTTTAGATCTTTTCCTAGGTTCCTGACAAGTGGTATGATCCTCTTCTATGACACTGTGCAGCCACAGTACCCTGCAGCCCCCAGTCAGCCATGTGATCACATGGGTCATCAACCAATACACTGGCAACCATTCTGTACTCAAACAACCATTCTGTTTTTCACGTTCAGTATAGTATTCAATAAATTTCACAAGGAACTCTTTAGTGTGTACTTTATTATAAAATAAATACATTATTATAAAATAGGTTTTGTGTTGGATGATTTTGCCCAACTGTATGCTAATATAAATGTTCTGAGTGTTTTTAAGGTAGACTGGGCTGAGCATATTTAAGGTAGACTGGGCTAGACTGGGTAGGTTAGATATATTAAATGCATTTTTGATTTATGATATTTTCAAATCACAGTGGGTTTATTGAGATATAACCCCATCATAAATTGGGTTAGACCTGCACTGTAAATGTGTAAGGGAGTAAGAGAGAATTGGAGGATAAGGTGGTACATTGCCTCTCAGTGAAAGAAACAACTGTTACCTTTTAACAAATAAAGGTAAAATGAACAGATAAAGAAAGAGGAATGGTAAATATTAAGTGGGAAAGAAATACAGTAAAAAAAATGAAATTAACATAATTTTCAATTCCATTGAAAATGGAATGTTTAGGAACTGAGAAAGGACAGATAAAGGAAGCTCCAAACAAAAATAAGAAATAACCTGAAGAAAATCAAGTACATCAATACCTAAACTAAAAGTGAAAGAACTGATTTAGCAGGTTGATAATCTTTATTTATGATGGTTTCAGCATCCTCCTTAATAAATAAATACATTTAAGTTAAAAGAAAAATAATTCCATATTAAAGCAGGTAGGACATATAATGATTCCAGTAAGGTATTTCAGGTATTGAGTGAAAAGAAAGAGATACATGCCATAAAATATGTGTATCTACAAGAAGCAGATAAGCAAATAAGTAAGAGTTATGGACATGCTGTAGCTCATTTGAATAAATTACAACAATACAGTGATAATATCACCTGACTTTAGGATGACAAAATCAGAGACCAGTACGTCTGTATGGTAATGGGGTGTGTAAACACTGATCTTAAAATTTGTCTTCAAAAGAAAACAAAAATAATCCAGCAATCATGGGAATGGTAGAGTTACTAAAAACATACGTTGGGTCACTTCACACAGTTCATCAACAGGACATTGTTTACAGTGATCTGAAACCCGTCAACTTTCAGATAATTGATGGAATGCTAAAGTGAACTGATTGTTTTTTTTGTATTGCAAAACATATGCAACCAATCAGATACAAGTATCATTTAAGATTCTAAAGTTGGCACAGTTAATTACAGGCTACCAGAAGCAATAGAAAATATATCTTCCTCAAGAAAAAATGGAATCAAAATAAAAAATAAGCCCCCTAAAATAATGTTAGGCTTTTAGGATGCATTCTCTCTTAATAACTTATGGGAAAATGCATATAAATATAATACAATTTATAACATAAGTACAAATAACATTTGTAATATAAATATTTATGATATAAATGTATTAGCATACAATCAAATTTCTAACCCATATGCCACAATTTGTTCTTATCATAGTCAAATTTCTTGATATGTTAGACAATTTTCTTTAAGAGATGTTGAAGTGTGATTTAATAAGGGACTCCCGTTTCTAAGTTTACCCATTTCTAAGCTCCTGGTGTAGTGTCTGTTCAATTTCAAATTCACCAGGCTAATGAGATAGATAAGGGAACAACTAAAGAAATATAATATATTCCAGACCAACTTGTTGGTCCCAATTCTCCTAACTCAATTTTGAAAGCTTAGAAATTTATGTTAGTATAGTAGTGGTAAAAGTCATGATTTGCCTTCATCATCCAAACCTTTTGAAAAAAATATCTATGAACATGGTGTGTACTCATTCATAGTCACTCATAGTCTATCAAATAACACCTATGAAATTATTGGACTGTTATACTCTTGATTGTCTTCAAAGATCTACTCTTGAAGTCACTGTGAAATATTGTTTTAATAGGTAATCCCTATTAAAAAAACTCTAAAAACAGCAAACAATATATTTAACATATACTAAATTCTAGAATTGTTTTTCACTACTCTATACTTTGCTGTGAATCTAATGCATTTAATGTGATTTCACATTGGAATAAACATTGGAAAATTGAAAATTGGGGAAAATTAGGTAAATTAGGTTTTACAGCATAAAATGAAACTAAAATTTCAAAGAAAAATATGAAAAAGAGGGAAAAAAGAGGGGAGGAAGGAAAGAAGGAAGCAATAGACCCACCAGAAGATAAAGACTGTCATACTGGATTAAGACTCAACACCTAGATATGTTATATTAAGAAAAAACACCCTCAAAACAGAGTGATTTTTTTAAAAGTTGGAAGGAAAGGAATCAGCAAAGAAGTAAGAAGCATATTTAGGGGCTCCTGGGTGACTCAGTCAGTTAAGCATCCAACTCTTGGTTTTGGCTCCAGTCATGATGTCAGGGTTGTGGGATCAAGCCCCGCATCAAGCGGGGAGGAGTCTGCTTGAGATTTTCTCTCTCCAGCTCCCTCTGCTCCTCCCCCGGCTCACACACACACATACATTCTCTCTCTAAAATAAATAAAACCTTAAAACAAAAACAAAAATCTAGGAACGTAAAAAAGAAGTCATGTGGGGTAGAAATACTGACAAGATAACATTTAAGATTATAAACCAATATTAATGATAGAGACATTATATATTAATAAAATGCAGTAGGCATAGATTTTGCATTTATAAATCTATTTTTATTAATCACAATAGCATGCAGATGCATTGAAAACAGCTAGTAGAATTAAAGAAAGAGTTCAAAATAACTTTTAATAATTAGATCATACAAGAAAAAATGACAAATATCTATTGAATAATACAATCAATAAACTTGATCTACCTGGGTGGCTCAGTTGTTAGGCATCTGCCTTCAGTCCGGTCATGATCCCAGGGTCCTGGGATGGAGTCCCGCGTTGGGCTTCCTGTTGGGTGGGAAGCTTGCTTCTCTCTCTCCCACTCCCCCTGCTTGTGTTTCTCTCTCACTGTGTCTCTCTCTGTCAAATAAATAAATAAAATCTTTAAAAAATAAAAAACTTAATCTGATAGTTCTATAAAGAACCTTAAGTTTTTCAATTGCAAGGATATAGATATTGTTTCTTTTGTCCAAATAATATTTATACCCTATCATTCTTTCAAACAAAGCAGGATTTCTAAAACAGATTTTTAAAAAAGTGTTCATAAGAGTTTATATTAGGGGAAAAAAGTTTTTATGCTTAAATTAGTTTCAAGAAAGTTCATACATATTTTATATCCCCTCTTGGAAATGTTATATATGTATGCATACACATATTTATATATGTACTTTATATGATTTAATAGATTCAATTTATGTGTATAAGAAAGTATGTTCTTTCTTCTTATCCTTTGATTATGATGGTGAAGGGATCCAATTTCTTATCTCAGTCTACTTAGTCTCTTTCCTTATGTCTATCCCCTTTCTCATAATCTTCAATTTCAATCTTCTACTACAAGTCACTGGCCTTAAGATCTAAGAGCTAATAACTGAATGTGAATCAGTAGAAATCTGTCATCCATTCCAGAAAACCAATTATGGTTCAGCAGTGTGAATTTGTTGTACTGTAGATAGAAGATTTATATAAGTTTGCTATTTAAATGTAGCATGTCCTAGATTTCAGGTTATTTTTAAGAAAATAGATCATTTTAAACAATGGATGAATCCAACATTATATTCAACATTCTCCTTTTTCACTTAACTATATTAAATGATAAGAATTTGCAAATATGTTGAGAAATACCCCTTATTTAATGCTTACTGGTATTTTTCTTCACTGTTTTCATTAGTGCTATATAACAGTTGTGATTTTCCTGACAGGTGTATGGGGAAGGTGGTAAGTATTATCAAAGAACCAGTGAATTTATGTTCAAATTGTGTTTTGCTTAATAATGCTACTGAAAGGCAGTCCAAAGGACAGGTGTAGAAATCATAACACAAAAAAATAAGTGCTAAATTCTAAAAATAAAAGCAAAAAATATTGATGGAGTATATAAATAAGAAAAATTCTTTTTATTTTTAACCTACTTCAGTCCATAATAAAACAATAGATAATAACAAGTGCTTAATATTCGCCAAGGTTAACAAGAGTTTTACATACATTATTGCCTTTGAGATTGTCAACAATCCTTCAGGATAGTTATTATCACCATTCACAGGTAAAGGAACTGAGTTTAGGGCAAGAGATAACATTGATGACATCTTGTGGGCAGATGGGTCTGAGATCAGGGATTTATTTTTCCTGAATGAATGCTCAGGCTGTCTTTAACTGCCATTCCCTCTCTGTGGGCCTCTGAGACTGGACCAGCTGAAGAGATTCCTCTAGAATTTCAGCTCCAGAAATAATTTTGTTGCTTTCAGCAGTTGATTTTTTTTTTTTTTTTTTTTTTTTTTTACTTAATGGACACTCTGAACCACATAATTCATGGTATTTTCCAGTTTATATCAGGGGCCAGAGGATGTAGAGAAAAACTGGTGGCCAATTTATAGCAAGAGTATTGAAATTCTCATCATGCTACTTCCTTTTTTTATTATTTGTTTAGTGTTTCTGAAGCTCCTATGTCTTTGTTTACATATAACCTACTTGCAAAGTCTATATCCATTTGAAATTTTCCTACTTTCTGGAATTAGCTGGTATACAATTAAAAAACATACAAATGAACCACTGCTCTATGGGACCCTTCTCCCCATTAATCATTATTAATGACTTCTATCATATCCTGCCAGGTGCTTCATCTTTCTTACAAAAGGATTCTAAAAAAATTGTTAATTTTTATTTTTTTTTATTGGGCCTTTCTTTATTACAATTACTCCCATGGTAGTGAATGCTGAAGGTGTCCTTCTTTCCTGTAGTTCTTGCATTATTTAGAAATTGATAAATAGCATTTAAATCATTTACCTGCTTCAATGTCAGAAACATAAAGAAGGCTGCATTACAGTTTTCTACACCCTCCAAGGCATGATTGATACTTAGCCTTGCAAGTTTCCTTTGAAAAGATTTTAGCATCATGACCCTCTTTAGATGATGATACTGACCAGCTCAATGGTGAGTACCATGACCAATGTGAAGAGCTATGATTTGAACGTTGAGCTAGAGGGCTTTTTCCCACGATAGTCCCCCTCTAATAGGAAGCTATTCATATTCTGAACACTACCATTTGATGACACAAGAAATGGCCTGATAAAAATCACCCAGCGATTCAGAGAATTTTGAAAACAAACCTAAAGAATTCATCAAAACTTTGAAATTCACAAAACAGTAATTTGTGATTATTTTTGCCATTGCTTCTACATTACATAGAAACTGCAGAAGTTGTAGAGAGCTAGCCATAATGCAATCTTCTGAAATGTGTTCAATTTTTTTAAACAAGATTTCAGAATAATGAATAATGTTATATTTTCAGTATTTACTGAAACCTCACTCAAATTTATAGGAGTGACATCTGAGTCAAACGCTCACATAGGCTATTTTTTTTACTCACTAGGAAAAAAGTCTTAAAAATACATCAGTGAAATCCAGTATCACTATTATCATCATTTTTAAGAAAAGGCATGACATCTAATTGTAGCAAATATGCTAAAAATATATTTAGCATCTTCTCTTTGTGGACTGAGAAAAAAAATACAATTTAGCATTTATTGAACTCAGTTTCTCAAATGGTTATATATAAAACCCCATTTTTCTATAATATCTTGATTGTTCTAAGTAATAAAAATTTCAACATAACTTTTACTGCCAAGAGGCTCTTCCCTAGAAATTAATGTTCTACAGATTTTGGTAAGAGGGGAAATATCAATATCTCTATATAGTATTCATTATATTTATGTCAATAAACACCATTTGATATGCTTTACTGCTTCTTTGCAAGTTTGGCTTCCAACTCTTTCACCTTGACCCTAGGCAGTCATTATATAATTAAGGTAAAGCTGACATTCCTCCAGGTCTATATTCTATTCTCACTTTTAAAAAAATGGCTTATAAGCCAAAATTAATTTATTCTTTCAATAAATGTTTACCTAGTGTCTGCTAAATTCTTTGTAAAACAAATGAATAAATGAATGAATAAGTGGATGTGAAAATGAATAAATAATAAATAGTTAAATACAAGGAACTTCCCTTGCCAGTGAGTAATATAAACAAGTTTATAGACAATTATCTTAGTGTTTTTTGGCTGCTATATGATGGTTATCTTCTTTCTGTGCCCTCATATGGTGAAAGGGACAAGGGAGCTCTCTGAGTCCTTTTATAAGGGCACTAATCCCAGTCATGAGGGCTTGACCTAATCAATTCCTGAAGGCCTCACTTCCTTTATGCCATCACACTGAGGTTTAGGTTTCAATATATGGATTTTAGGGACACAAATTTTTAATGTAGAGCAATAGTACCTTTTTATTACTTAAAAATATTTTCAAGAACTTATTAAACATGTCTTTTGACATCCAAAATGAATATTTTTTTAACATTTTTCCTCACAAAAAAACAATAGGGAGATTTCTTAGGATAGCCATCATTAGTCATACCTCTTAATCAGAGGTCCCAGGATGGGTTCTGCATGTATGTACATGTGTGTTCACAGAGGCATGGCATGAGTCACAGAACTGTGCATCATCCACACGAATATGCATGTGTCCATTTTTTCTGGGGAGAGAGTTCCAGTTTAAATGGAACAGGGTTCTTGGGCACCTATTGTCTTGGCAAATTATTATTAACATTCCCTTTCACTTCCTTAAGAGTCCTGATTTGGAAGGTAAATTATATTATCAGCCTACAAAGGAGAAACAAAGCATAAGACCATTTATAAAGTGAACCAGAATTCTTAGCAATCTCTGACGTGACCAGTTGAAATATCATTATATTACTGCTAAGAATGACAAAATACCATCAATTAAATTCAAAGACCTCATCAATTTTAATATGAAACCCAATTTTTAGAGATATTCAATAATGGAAAAAATAATTGATTCTTAGAATCAATTACATATAATTTAATTTAGAATGAATATATTTTTGAGATGGTTGAAAATTTCTTTTAAGAGAAGCATATATCAAAAGTCCTCCTTAATAACTGTTAATGGCCTTGCTCCACAGCTGAGGTTCTAGATTGCAATATCAAAAAATATTTCCAAATATACAGTTTGTAAGCTTGTAAATAAACCCCCCCTTTATTTTCAATGAAATCTTAATACCTTGAGTCATTACACATTTTCTTTTTTTCTCTAAATCCCTGTTTTTGTTTTGTTTTGTTTTGTTTTGTTTTGTTTTGTTTCAGATTCAACAAATCTAAAGACTTTCACAGTGGGATTTCTTTGAATAATTAAAGAGAAATTGGGCCATTCCTGGACAGAGTGCTGTGCCCTCTGAATGCAGCATTTCATTCTGTCCCTCCTTCACTTGTCAGGAGGTCAAAGGTTGGCTCTTCAGTGCACTAAGTGCAGTCAAATGGCCTTACAAGTAAACATCCTTTACAAGTGGAACCTCAAGGTAAACCATAACTTTTCTACCTCGTTGAACTTCCTTGACAGGACAAGAAATACTGCGCCCAAGAGCTGGAGCCAGCAACGCTTAACATTCACTGCCAGACTTCCACTCCGCTTCCCAGAAGTAATCAGATGCCTTCAGTACCTTCCCTTTCTCAGGTCTCATTTGTTCTGAACTGTAAGAACACAGTAAAATGGATATTTTATAAACAGGCATGTTTATCATTGTACAATGATAAGAAAGAGATAGCTAGTAACATTAGGAAGTAGTTGCACTGTGAATAATAGTAACCAAAATGACACTTCAGCTGATCTAAAAGACAACCTAAGCAGAAATAAAAGAAATTAGAAACAGTGAGACTGTTTTTTTTCCCTTTACACAGTATTTTAAATTTTAAAGGCATGAAATAATCTTAAAATTTATTAATTCTAATAATGGGTTTTTAAATAAAAATACTGATTTTAGGGGTGCTTGGGTGGCTCAGTTGGTTAAGCATCTGCCTTCAGCTCAGGTCATGATCCCCAGGGTCCTGGTATTAAGCCCTGCTCACTGCTCAGCAAGGAGTCTGCTTCTCCCTCTGCCTCTGCTGCTCCCCCTGCTTATGCTTTCTTTCTCTCTCTCACTCTCAAATAAATAACATCTTTAAAAAATACTAATTTTAATTATTAAATTTTAATCATTTAAAATTATTATTTTATGCAGTCACTCTTCTTTTAAACTTTATTTTGTCAAAGTATAATTTTCAAAGTTTAAAAACATGATCCTCAAATAAATATAGAATGAGGGGTGCCTGGGTGGCTCAGTCATTAAGTGTCAGCCTTCAGCTCAGGTCATGATCCCAGGGTCCTGGGATCGAGTTCCACATCAGGCTCCCTGCTCGGCAGGAAGCCCGCTTCTCCCTCTCCCACTCCCCTGCTTGTGTTCCCTCTCTAGCTGTGTCTCTCTCTGTCAAATAAATAAATAAAATCTTACAAATATATATATAGAGGGGTGCCTAGGTGGCTCAGTTGGTTAAGCAACTGCCTTCGGCTCAGGTCATGATCCTGGAGTCCCAGGATTGAGCCCCACGTCAGGCTCCCTGCTCAGCAGGGAGTCTGCTTCTCCCTCTGACCCTCCCCCTTCTCATGCTCTCTCTCTCATTCTCTCTCTCAAATAAATAAATAAACAAAATCTTAAAAAAAACTAAAACCTTTAATATATATATATATATAGAATAAATATGTGTCAAATGTCAATATGTGATTATATTTAACTCATTAACTAATGAGAGGTCAGTAATATGGAAAGGCTGATTTCAAGAACGTTTGAGGAATAAGTGTTTGCATTGTGTATTAGAAAAGGCATTTAAGTAGAATATTAGAATAAGATTACTAGGTTAGCTATCATACTGGTTCATATCCTAAAGGACATTAAAACCATAATCTTTGGTGATATCATTTCTGTTGGACAGATCTTTATAAGAAAACCTGTAACTTTCTAGGGTCTAGGCACAGTTAATCAGCATGTAAAGACAGAACAAAGATGCATTTTTGTAGAAAATCAAATAATCTTTGGGTGGGCCTGGTAACAGGACAGTGAGACACCAAGAGGACGTAGATAACTTTTTGCTTCATTTTCTAGCTTTAGGACATTTTTTTTTTTGGCACAAGCCAGCGAGAGAGGGAACACAAGCAGGGGGAGTGGGAAAGGGAGAAGCAGGCTTCCAGCTGATCAGGGAGCCTGATGCGGGGCTCGATCCCAGGACCCTGAGATCATGATCTGAAGTGAAGGCAGTCGCTTAACCAACTGACCCACCCAGGCGCCCCTAGGACATATTTTTCTTAATAGGTCCTTCTATTGGCAGGTGGATCATCTGAATGCCACTAAAAAAATCTACTTTGTCTTAATGATGAAAGTTGTCAAGACATTTGAAAATGATATGTAAAAGGAAAGGAGTTTACTTAATAAAGGCCAGTAAGTTACTGTATCTGCAAAGATACAAAAAAAAAAAAAGGCTATAGATGACATCTGCCAATTATTTTGAAATTTCTAAAACACTGTTTTATATATTTCAGGTGATACAATTCAAATCCCAAGAGAAAAAAAGAAAATACACTTAAGTCATTATAAGAATATCTTGCACAAATCTTGCATATGTCCCAGTGCAGTGGAAGAAGGGAAAAATACTTCATGGATTCAGACTGATTGTTGAGGTTAATGGGTTATGAAATGTGTAAGAACTTGTAAGATCAAGAAAATGTATTTTGATAACCTGAAAAGTTGTTTATCATATATTATATTCCCCTGGTAGTGGTTCTATCCTTATTAACAAATTAGTTTTCCTTATGATATGTGTTTTACACTTATAAAATTTCACAGAAATATATGCAGGCAATAAAAACATTGTAATTGGTTTCCTTCTGTACCTCCAGAAGTTAATATTCTAATTAACATGCTTTTTTGGCAAATTACAATAACAATGACTTTGTAATAAGGCTATCATGCTTATTTACGTAGTTGAGAGGTGTTTTCTAAGTTTAAAGTGATACATAAGCATAACTTATTATTAATTGATTAAAATTATTTCCCCACATAAAATATATTTATAGTAAAATATGTTTTCAAGCTTCATTTTTAAACATTATCATAAGCCCTGGTAACTTCCAGAATATTATTTTCTTTGAAAATCTGACCATAGTGACTTTATTCAAGTGTGTGTATGCATCTAGCCATTGATCACTCTAGAACAAGAAACAGAAAATAAGACTGAAAAAATGTGGCATTAATGAATAAGGTGATTGTCTGTAACTCATTTTCCACTATTTCATTTTCTTTTTACTTTTGCTTCCATATACTTTCAAATGGAGGACAAAAGAAACAAGCAATTGACTTAAGGCAGTTCACAAAAAGGGATGTATTAGTGTGAACCCCTGAGTTTATTTTCCTCAAGCTGAGTTAGAAGAATCAAAAAAATGTTACATTTAAGTCATCAACATACACTGACCTGTATTTTCTCTATATTTTAGCTATGCTTACGAATTAATTGAATTTGCTAGGTCACTTGAACTAACCGAAGTTGCTAGGATATGATTTAAAAACATTAGTAATAATTTGCTTAATTGGTCAAAATTCATTTCAGGTTAGAAAATCAAAGTCACTTTGATTTTAATGAATTATTGTTGCTTAAGAGTCAAGATTTTTGAAGTATGTAACTACTGCTAGAGAGAAATCTGTCTCTTCTTCCCAGTTCTATCCTTGATTTCTTTAAACATACAGAAGTTATCAAACATTTTGTATAATTGCTTCTTTTTTGTGTGAGGATTACATGTAATAATAATATTTCATGTTGAAATATTATTTGAGCTACTTTCTCAATAATATAAACAATAAAATAAAAAGTAATTTTCTTTGTGGGTACAGATTATTTGTTTTAATTTGTGTTTATGATTAGGTTTAAAAAAAAAACAGAGGCTTTATAGTTAGACAAAGCTAGGTTTTGTTTTTGCATGAATCATTTACCAGCTGGGCACTTTGTAAATTACTTAATCTCCCTAAAGTTCGATTCCTTCATCTGAATATTTGGATGCTAATATTATTTTGAGAGATTATTGTGAGGTATAGAACAATTTATACAATACATCCAGCTTAATCTCAGGCATAGAATATGTGTTTTTATTGCTGTTATTTTTTAAAAGATTTTATTTTTAAATAATTCCTATACCCAACATGAGATTCCCTCTCCACTCATCACTTTTTCACTTATTTTGAGGACATTCTTGATAAAAGCTGTACTGTAAACGGAGTGAAGACATACAACTTTCAAACACCAGAGCTCATTTTCTTTATGTTAAGAAATAAAGTATAAGCTGGCTTGCCATTTGGTTCTTCAGTTGAATGTGTCAGAGGTGATACTTATATAAGACTTCAAGAGGTCTTTTGTACTCTGTTTTCATTTGCTTCTTTGTGATCTACTGAAACCAAGAGCAAATGACAGCCAGCCAACCTCAAACATGTGAGAGAGCCCAGCACAATGAGTAGAGCCACATTCCTAGCCCACAAGTAATCACAGATATAATCCTGAGCCAGCCAAGACCCTTGTTGAAGTCTATCCAACTGATCTATAGACTCGTGAACAATAAAAATAATATTATTTCTCTGATTTGGGTCTCCAGGGAGTAAAACCTGTGCTATGGATTCCTGATCAAGTGATTATTAGGAAAATGTTATTAGGTAAAGAGGATTAGAGGAGGGCATATAGGGTTAGGGAATAAAGGAAAATAGGAATATCAGGTGGAAACCATCTTCACTCTGATCCAAAGGGGAAGCCTAAAGCACAAATAGCACCACAGGGTTAATCCACATAGAATAAAGGGGTGGTCATTTCTTGCCCCAGTGTAAGTCAATCATATAAGACTTCAGAAGTGAGAATTGATTTTCAGGGGAAGATTGTGAGGATACTGGGGCACTTGGGTGTCTCAGTTAAGCATCTGCCTTTGACTGGGTTCATGATCCCAGGATCCTGGAATCGAGTCCCACATGAGGCTCCCTGCTCAGTGGGGAGTCTGCTTCTCCCTGTACCTCTGCCAGCCTCTCTCTCTCTCTCTCTCTCTCTCTGTGTGTCAAATAAATAAATTAAAAAAAAATCTTCATAGGGCGCCTGGGTGGCTCAGTTGGTTAAGCAACTGCCTTCGGCTCAGGTCATGATCCTGGAGTCCCGGGATCGAGTCCCACATCGGGCTCCCTGCTCAGCAGAGAGTCTGCTTCTCCTTCTCACCCTCCTCCCTCTCATGCTCTCTGTCTCTCATTCTCTCTCTCAAATAAATAAATAAAATCTTAAAAAAAAACTTTATTAAAAAAGATTACAAGGATACATTTGGAATTTCTGAATTGAGCTGTTTGTAGGTAATATGCCCAGGTATCAATATCTGGATAACAATATATTACAGGCATTTGAAACATGATTATAGAGCTTGGACAAGATTATGTTGGTGAATATTTAGAATTAATTATTAAAGTTTTAAAAATGAATCTTTTCAATTTAAATTTAGGATGATCATTTTGAAAAGATAGGTGCCAAGGGTGGAGTTCTAAAAATTCTGAGATGTAAGGATCATGCAGCAACTGGAAAACAAAAATATAACACATTTCATTATGATAAGTCTTTGATATGTGCTAAATTCTATGTGAATATTTCAAGTTGATGATCTTTTTAATCCTCACAAAAGCTTGTTGGGTAAGGTCTAATATTTCCACTTTACATAGGAAAAAAACAATTGGAGGGGTTGATTATTTGTCCAGGTTCACAGAGTTATTAATTAGATGAATCAGGATTTGAACACAAGCCATTTGAACACAAGCCATTTGGCCCCAGAGTCTGTGCTACTGATATAGGAAAAAAATCATAAATATATGTTTTATATATAAATGACAGCTATACATCTATAATGTTATCACTTATGTCTGTCATTCTCTCATTACAAGATTATATGAGAGTTTATTTAATCAATGTTTTGGACTTTAACCTTTTCCCATTTTTAGAAAATATAAACACGGTTTGATTAGCATTTTGTTGGCCATTCTTTGGTAAATATATCTTTTTAATTTTCTCGCTTATCTATTTCTTAAAATATATTCTAGAAGATAGAGCTGCAGGTACAAAAGCTTACAAACTTTTAAAAAGCCTTTACTATGTAATATTAAGTTATACTAAAGAAAGACTATACATTTTTTAAGTATTTTATACAGAATCAGTAATTTCATGGAAATAATTTCATTAGCATAATGGTACAGAACTTGAAACAGTTTTAGGTACAAATGTCAGTTTGAGTGAAAATGCTGAGGCTGGCTTCATATATTAAAGATGTTGGTAATCAGAATAAGAATAACAAATATTACTATAATGTCAGGCATAATTCAAGGTGCTTTTTTATTGTTTTTTTTTTTTTCACTTAATCTTCAAACCCTGTAATGGAGATACTGTTATTTTCATCATTTTACAGATGAGGTTACTGAAAAACAGAGAAGCTAAGTAATCAGTCCACAATCACACATGTAGAAAATGTCAGAGCCAGGGTTCAGACCCAAAAATTCTTTTCCACTTGGCTCACACACTTAACCTCTATCATTAAAAACTTGGGAGAGAAAGATGACAGGGGAAATTCAGAAAGCTGTTGGGGACTCAGATAGTCAAGAAAATGTGTTGGCTAAGATGGGCAGAAAAAAGAGTAGAGATTGAACATGTAGACAATAAAAGAACAAAGTTCTGGAGATGGTCCCTGAATGCACAAAGAACTAGGAGATCAAAGGGATAATGAGATAATTAGCTTTAGAGAAAATACCTGAGGAGGGAGGATGATAGTTTTAGAAATAGAATGAGGAGGGTTGAGGGATTTATATGAATTCATAAATAACTATTATCAGTGATATTTCACCTTTTTATAACCTGGCAAATAGGCAATTGAATGTTTTCTCCATAAACTATCTTTGTAATAAATCATTCATTAACCAGGGTGCTTTCACTTTCAATACTGGTCAGGATCACTAAGATAGTTGAACTAATGCAAAATTAATGAAATATGTACAATTTAAGCAGTGCATTAGATAGATATTGATTATCAAGGCATTAATTTATGGGTTTAAATTAAATAGCTCCACAGACAGTACAACCTGTGTAAGTAATCATACACTTAACCTTAAGACTAATAAAATAACTCAGAAGTTATCAAGTTAAAGTATTTTATTTCTCTCGGCATAAATGGACTAAAAAAATTGCATAAAGGTTGTTTTTTAACTACTAAAAGAGAATAAGACTCACTGGTAAAAGATATGTGAAAGTGTATATTTAGTATACACTAAAATGTGAAAGTCTAATCCTCTTCTATAAATTAATTTCTAGATACAGGCTATTCTGTTTCAAATTATTTTCTTCTTTCCAAACTACTGTCTCCGTAACACTTAGAATTTAAAAGATTAAGACGCTTAGAATTTAAAGTTTAAAAAACAAACCCAAAAATATGATTATCAGGCTCATTCTATTTAACGAATATATTTGTTCATTTCTACTTTTTTAAATAGCACATTCTTTCTTTTTTGTTATAATTACAAAAGACAGCATATATCTTTGCTTTCTAAAAATTGTATTAAATATTGATATAAGGTTTCATGCTTGCTGTAAATGTGACTTGACTTGTGTGCATTAACTTGTACCATTAAAGGGTATCAAAGGCAAATTAGTTGTGGACCATTGTGTCTATCTTTTCTTTTCTTTTTTATTTTTATTGTTATGTTAATCACCATACATTACATCATTAGTTTTTGATATAGTGTTCCATGATTCATTGTTTGTGCATAACACCCAGTGCTCCATGAAGAACATGCTCTCTTTAATACCCCTCACCAGGCTAACCCATCCTCCCACCTCCCCCTCTAGAACCCTCAGTTTGTTTTTCAGAGTCCATCATCTCTCATGGTTCATCTCCTCCTCTGATTTCTCCCCCTTCATTCTTCACCTCCTGCTATCTTCTTCTTTTTTTTCTCTTAACATATATTGCATTATTTGTTTCAGTGGTACAGATCTGTGATTCAACAGTCTTGCACAATTCACAGCACTTACCATAGCACATACCCTCCCCAATGTCTATCACCCAGCCACCCCATCCCTCCCACCCGCCCCCAATCCAGCAACCCTGAGTTTGTTTCCTGAGATTAAGAATTCCTCATATCAGTGAGTTCATATGATACATGTCTTACTCTGATTGACCTACTTTGCTCAGCATAACACCGTCCAGTTCCATCCACATTGTTGCAAATGGCAAGTTCTCATTCCTTTTGATGACTGCATAATATTCCATTGTGTATATATACCACGTCTTCTTTATCCATTCATCTGTCGATGGACATCTTGGCTCTTTCCACAGTTTGGCTATTGTGGATATTGCTGCTATAAACATCGGGGTTCATGTACTTCTTCAGATCCCTACATTTGTATCTTTGTGGTAAATACCCAGTAGTGCAATTGCTGGATCATATGGTGGCTCTATTTTCAACTGTTTGAGGAACTTCCATACTGTTTTCCAAAGTGGTTGCACCAGCTTGCATTCCCACCAACAGTGTAGGAGGGTTCCCCTTTCTCCACATACCCGCCAACATCTGTTGTTTCCTGACTTATTAATTTTAGCCTTTCTGACTGATGTGAGGTGGTATCTCATTGAGGTTTTGATTTGGATTTTCCTGATGCCAAGCGATGTTGAACACTTTTTCATGTGTCTGTTGGCCATTTGCATGTCTTCTTTGCAAAAATGTCTGTTCATGTCTTCTGCCCATTTCTAGATTGGATCATTTGTTCTTTGGGTGTTGAGTTGGGTAAGTTCTTTATAGATTTTGGATGCTAGCCCTTTATCTGATAAGTCATTTGAAAATACCTTCTCCCATTCTGTCGGTTGTCTTTTGGTTTTGTTGACTGTTTCCTTTGCTGTGCAAAAGCTTTTTATCTTGATGAAGTCCCAATAGTTCATTTTTGCCCTTGCTTCCCTTGCCTTTGGAGATGTTTCTAGGAAGAAGTTGCTGTGGCTGAGGTCAAAGAGCTTGCTGCCTGTGTTCTCCTTTAGGATTTTGATGGAGTCCTGTCTCGCATTTAGGTCTTTCAACCATTTGGAGTCTATTTTTGTGTGGTGTAAGGAAATGGTCCAGTTTCATTCTTCTGCATGTGGCTGTCCAATTTTCCCAACACTATTTGTTGAAGAGACTGTCTTTTTTCCATTGGACATTCTTTTCTGCTTTGTCAAAGTTTAGTTGACCATAGAGTTGAGGGTCCATTTCTGGGCTCTCTATTCTGTTCCACTGATCTATGTGTCTGTTTTTGTGCCAGTACCATACTGTCTTGAAAACTACAGCTTTGTAATAGAGCTTGAATTCCAGAATTGTGATTCCACCAGCTTTGCTTTTCTTTTTCAACATTCGTTTGGTGATTCAGGGTCTTTTCTGGTTCTATACAAATTTTAGGATTTTTTGTTCCATTTCTTTGAAAAAAGTGGATGGATTTTGATGGGGATTGCATTGAATTTATAGATTGCTCTAGGCAGCATTGACATCTTCACAATATTTATTCTTCCAATCCATGAGCATGGAACGTTTTTTCATTTCTTTGTGTCTTCCTCAATTACTTTCATGAGTATTTTACAGTTTTCTGAGTACAGATACTTTGCCTCTTTGGTTAGATTTATTCTTAGGTATCTTATGGTTTTGGGTGCAATTGTAAATGGGATCAACTCCTTAATTTCTCTCTCTTCTGTCTTGTTATTGGTGTATAGGAATGCCACTGATTTCTGTGCATTGATTTTATATCCTGCCACTTTACTGAATTCCTGTATGAGTTCTAGCAGTTTTGGGGTGGAGTCTTTTGGGTTTTCCACATAAAATATCATATCATCTGCAAACAGTGAGAGTTTCACTTCTTTTTTGCCAATTTGGATGCCTTTGATTTCTTTTTGTTTTCATGTCTATCTTTTCAATTACAAATATTCCTGGGTATAGCCTTTTCACATTACCATTTTTTAAGAAAATTTGAGTTACCTTAGTTATGCCATGTGTAGTTACAAGTTTTTTTAATTGCAATTTACCTCCTAAAAGAATAATAATATGATATTGTAAGCTATAGAATATAATGTATGTGGGATGTGTGTGTAATGATTTTTAAGTGGCATATTTGACTGTGGAATTTACTTGGGCCAGCCAAGAAATATTCAAGTTCTGCATTTTAGTTGAAAGTTTTGCCTATATGAACTTAAAAACAAACAAACAAACAAACAAAGAGAAATTGCCACAACCATATTGGAGACAAACATTTTCTACTTGAAGTAAGATCTCAGGGAACTTCTTGACATGAAATAATAATATCTAAGTAAGCCTCCTGTTACTGAGAGACAGGGATGATGCTTTATTGACTTCTACCAGTTTAAACTGATCTTCTCATTCATCTTAAGTGAAATGAAAGTAAATCATTTTCACTTTAAAGTAATGACAGATTTCATTTTTTTTTATATACCATGGGTAGATTCATCTCCATCTTTTTTTTTTAAGATTTTTATTTATTTATTTGACAAAGAGAGACATAGGGAGAGAGGGAACATAAGCAGGGGGAGTGGGAGAGGGAGAAACAGGCTTCCCACGGAGCAGGGAGCCTGATGCAGGGCTCAATCCCAGGGTCCTGGGGAGTCCGATGTGGGGAGTCCGATGCAGGGCTCGATCTCAGGGTCCTGGGGAGTCCAATGCGGGACTCGGTCCCAGGTCTACAGGATCATGACCTGAACTGAAGGCAGACGCTCAACCAACTGAGCCACACAGGCATCCTTAATATGATTGTTGGCATGTTTGAGTTTCAATTGATCACTTTGACATTTGTCTTCTCTTTGTCCCAACTGTTCTTTGTTTCTTTTCCCTTTTTTCTGTCTCCTTCTGGATTAATTGAATATTTTATGATTCCATTTTATGTGCTTCATTGGCTTTTTAAGTATAACATCTTGCTTTGGTGCTTACGGTAAACATCTTTAATCTATCACATACTACTTTCAAATGATATATACATATATCATTTGACATGTTTAAGTTTAAATTGATCACATATATATATATTATCTATATATATTGTAATTATATATATATTATATATAGGCCAGGTTATAGGTTATAGATCACTTCATCTATACCATAAAAACCTGACAACAGTATACTTCTATTTCTCTCTTCCTAGCACTGATACTATTGCTGGTTTGCAATTTCTTTCTTTCCAACCATTTTATAAAACTCATAGTTTGTTTCTATTGTTTTTGCTTTAAATTTGCAATCATCTTTCAGGACAATTTAAGTAGTGAAAAAGCTATTTTATATTTACTCACATACTCATGATATTTGCATGCTCTTTCTTCCTTTCTGTAGCTTCAGATTTCTAACTGGAATCATTTTCTTTCTGCCTTTAACATCTTTTCACATATTGTGGTCATACATTTGCTGTTTTATTGTATGTCTCAAAAAGATATTATTTTGCTTTCAATATTGAAAATGTTTTCATTGGGTATGCAATCCAGAGATGACTATTCTTTTATCTAATTACTTAAAAGATATTACCCAACAACTTTCTGGCCTCTATTATTCTAGTGAGAAACCTATTATTTTGACCTCTATTCCTCACAAGTAATGTATCTCTTCCTTCTCTGTTTGTTTCTCTATTTATCATGGTTCTTAGCAATTGGTTTACAATGTAACTCAGTGTGGTTTATCTCATGTTTCTTGAGCTTCAGATTCATTGAACTTTTTATATATGTGAATGTATAATTTCCATTGAATTTAGAAATTTGGACATAATTATTGATTTTTTTTTCTCCCTCCTCTTCTATCTTTCAGGGATTCCAATTATTTGTGGATTATGTCACTTAAAGCTCTCTATCCTTCGGGGTGCCTTGGTGGCTCAGTTGTTAAACGTCTGCCTTTGGCTCAGGTCATGATCCCAGGGTCCTGGGATCAAGCCCCACATTGGGCTCCCTGCTCTGTGGGAAGTCGGCTTCTCCCTCTCCCACTCCCCCTGTTTGTAGTCCCCCTCTTGCTGTCTCTCTCTGTCAAATAAATAAATAAAATCTTTAAAAAAAATAAAGTTCCCTAAAGTTCACCATTGCTATATACATTTTCTGAGGATTTTTTCTTTTTTACTTTTGATAATTCGTGTTAATATTTTTTCACATTCTTTATTCTTTTATTATGCAATGTCTAATCTGTTGTTAATCTCATCTAATCAAAGGTTTTCACCTCAGATATTGTAATTTTTTATCTCTGAAGTTTTAATTTATCTTTTATGTCCCTATATATCTACTTAATATGCACAATCTTTCATGTTCTTGAACATGTAGCATACAGTTATAATAACTCTTATAAGATTCTTGCCAATATTTTTAACATAACATTTTTTTTTTAAGCAGGAGGAAGGGCAGAGGGAGAGAGAGAGAATCTTAAGCAGCCTCCATGTCCAGAACTGAGCCTGATTTCACAACCCTAAGATCATGACCTGAGCTGAAATCAAAAGTCAGATGCTTAACCGACTGAGCCACTCAGGCACCCTTAACATCAGTAATATTTCTGAGTTTGTTTCCACTAACTGATTTTCTCCTTATTGTGGCTCATGTTTCCTTGTCTCTTGCATGGCTTGCAACTTTCGATTGATGCCAAATACCGATTTTTATTTTGTGGAGTGATGGATATTTTTTATTTTGAATCTAGTCAATTCAATGATTTTTTTTTAAGTATCAGAAAATAAATTAGTATAGTGTGCTTTAGAAGCTAAAACACATGGCTTTAATTATGTTTTGAAACAAAGCACTTCTGTTTTAAAATTGTCCAGTTCTTTATTAAATGACTCAGGCTTTAATACTGTTATAATACTAAGTAATATTATTAATGTTGTTATGATCTTCCTGTGTATTGAAATCTCTAATTTTTGCTAGATGATGGGACTTTGGGCTTCCTAGGAAGTAATCCTAGTTTAATATTCTGAATTGCCACATATTAAACCCCAGCTAATGTAGCCTCATTGTTTCTTGTTCTTAACAGGCATATGGATGAATTTCCCATTTTCAGGAAACCTTCCTCACTCCACACACTGGTTGAGAGGTTATAACTTAAGCCTGTTAAAATAACAGGCTTTCAGAAGATGTCATCAGCAGTTTTCCATCTCTGTAAGAACTTGGTTAATCCAGGAGATAGCTCCTCAAAATGGAAGTATGTTGTGATATCTCTGCTTTGTACAGTGTGTCTGTGCAGATAAGTTTCTGTATATTTTTTCTATCAAAACTAATATTTTTAAATATGTATATACTTTATGTAGATTATCATCTTTTTTGACACACTTTTCACAATTAATAATGTCACATTTGTAAAATTTGTAGAGAAATTAAAAGATATAATTTTTAGTACTAATAGTTTAAATGTAAAAGTTAAAAGGAACAGTCTTCTTCCAGAATTTGTGAAATTTCACAATTATAGAAATTTTGAGAGATAATTTCATAGAGAAGAAATCTACAAGAGTGCCTCAGAAGAGCAAGTAATTTACACACCTCAAATTTGGAGGAATTTGAGATAAGTATGGTGCAAATAAGTCTTGATGGAAGAAAAGCAATAAGGGGGTAGCCCACAGTTAATCTTACTTTAAGTAGAGCAGATGCTAGCAGAAATATACCAATAACCACTATTTTGATGAGCTACAACCTGCACATGAGGTTACATGGTTGAGCAGGGGAAAAAAGGTCATAGCTTAACAACTTCCATCAATGCTGAGGAAGAAAATACAGAAGCAATGATGATAAGAAATCTAATGATAATGCTAAGAAGAGCTAACACTTACATGGACTAATGATATCCCAGAAACTGTTCAAAATCTTTTATGCATATAATCCCATTTGATCCTCAAATAACTCTATGGAACAGATTTTATTTTTACTGTTATTAGAGTCAGACTCAATTAACAGTTTGATTACAGTGAATCTTATCAGAAAATGGACCCCTCTTCGTGGGAATCTACATGAGTTAGCCAGATAGTTCAGTCACCAACTGTAATCTGTTTCCACAGTTGATGACCCCAAAGAGGAGTGACTTTTAATCTAGTATTCTGTAGTTTTCCATGTGACAAGCCAAATATCTAGGACATTGGCAAAAGAATAAGAGTCAGAGTTCCATCTTTGAAACAGAACAAACTCACCCTATTTTGATTCTGCAGAGCCGAAACTGAGGTTAAACAGCTCTAGCATCTTCATAGACATCTGGTTTCTGCTTGGTTGAACCATCAGTCAACCAGACCCAGGCAATTAGGGGAAGCTCTGCCAAGCATGGATTGTAGTGAGTGAGTAGTTTTGCTTTAAGAGGTACAGTGAGACATAAAGTCCCTATAAAACTAAAAGATAGCTGCCAGTTTTTTCATGTAAAACCAAGATTCAGCTGGGGCCAGGCAGCTGTATTTTTGAATATGCCATATCTGTCTTAGGGGCCTTTCATACCCTATCCAGTTAATTATTGAGTCCCTATAGACCCATGTTAGGGTTAGGTCTCCTTTTTGGTGGCAGGAGTCTGATGAGACAGCAATTTTTCCTTGACTGCTACATGAGTAATCATGAATTTACCCATATAGTCCCCCAAAACCTTGGTACTTATCAAGTGTTCAGTTTTATCAGCTACCCCTGATGACAGAGGTGTGATAACATTAATAAAATCTAAAAAAAAAAAAAAAAGTTGAGACAATGGGAAATGGCCTTAACCACCCACACTTATTCTTGCCCACAACTTGAGAGCATTGGAGACCTGGGGATTGATCTTATATCTTTTATTCTGGCCACATAGCACCCTTTTACTTTCCTCTTAGAAAACCATGTCTCTGTCAGCATCATATCATCCAATCATCTCCAAAACTGTCAAGAAGGGTCTGAGATTTACCCTACTTGTAAACTAACAAGTTAGGCTATCACAATTTTATAGATACTGGCAGAAGACATGGGACTCCTCAGTCAGCAACGAAGAACATTATAAATCATAGGATAGCAGCTGTATTAGCTTCAGGTTTGCTTTAGCTCCTCTTGCCCCACAAATCCCATGGGGAAGGTGCAGAGGTGGGCACAGGTAGATGCAGGACTCAATGGGTTTGTGTCATAGCTAAAGGATCCTGAGCTTAGGAAATCCCCAGTTTTATAAAGGCGACTTCAAACAAACCTACCAAACTTTGACCCTGTGGCAGACATTGTCTTTATCATCTTAGTTAGGAAATAATTCTGCCCTCTACCCCCACTATCTTAAAAGGTGTTTACTTTACAAACAAGTCTTTCTCTTCCAAGGCTTTTGCTTTACAAATATCCTTGAAAAGATAATCTTGAACAATTCTGTCCTATACAGAAACACTATGGAGAATTGCACCCTCCCCACCCACCCACCCCTGGAAAGAATATTCTCCATCTTTTTTTTTTTTTCCAATAAGTACCTCCAGGAAAGAAAAAAACAAAAACAGAGAGACCTCTGGCAGCATTTTACAGTCTTCCTTCTCCACTTCAAATGGAGAAGCCATACTTTTTTCTATGCTGAAGATTTAAGAGATAATTATTGGTTTGCAACAAATGTTTTGATAGCAATAATAACACTATAAAATTATTGCTTTAAGAAAATAAGGAAATAATTTTTGGTATACGAATACAATGTAGTCTTTGCAAAGATCTGTATTTAATTTTATGCATTTGCTTAGGTAATTGTGTTTCTCTTGTTCCAATGCAGCCTCTGCATTAGCGCGCACTAAAACATAGAAATGAATGACACCAGAGGACTTAATGAGTATCTGATTATGACAAATTATAAGTAAATTTTAATGGAGATATAAAACATCAGTGTGAAAGTAAAAGAAATATCTGATTTTTTCATGACCATCACAATATTATGGGAATAAGAAAAAGAAAAGGGAAATGAAAAAGGAATATTGACGACTTACTGACAGGGTATTGAGTGGTAAAATACAACATTTTAAATGTGAATTGGCTTCTCCTTCACTGTGAAAACTGGATTCACTGGGGCCATAGCTGTCAGGGCTGCAAGCACTGAGGAAAACCCCACTCCTTTTGATGCCCGAGATGTAACAAAGGTCTTTCAACTTTTGGCAACTCCAGTGCTTGCTTTACTAAAAAATTTCAAAGGAAATAGGACATAGGAAACAAAAGTATACTTCAACTTTGTAGTTGACAAACACCTGAATGGGAAAATATGTCTGTACTTTGCTTACGATTGCCTGATAGACTTCACAGCAAACTCACCCCTTCCCCCATTAGTCCTCAGCACCAAGCAGCACCATCAGCACAGTTCATCTGGGTGCCAAAAACATGTTTTCAAATGGAGGATGTATCTTCTCCCCTTCCTTTTCCCACTAAATAACAAGCCTGACTTTGTTTTTGTACTCTCTCAAACTTTATTTGAATATAATTTAAGTGAATTCTAAATGTGACTTAAACCTGAAAATGCCTAGGAAAAATAAAAATATAGTCATTTATACAGTTATTCTAGGAAACTAATAGAGATACCTGGTATAAAGAATAAAATATCAGTCATTAAACAGTTATACACATTTTTTTGTTGTTTTAAGTTTTTATTTGAATCCCATTTAGTTAACATATAGTGTAACATTTTGTGATAGACTCTATTATACATGTTGGCAATAAACAGATGTACAAAGGCAAATTTTTCATTAAGAAGCTCACATTTTGATAAGTTAAGATAACTTATGTGATAATATGTGTCACATGAAGTATACTAAACCAATGCTTCATCATTTTCTTGATATATGGCAAAGAATGAAAATTTAGTAATTAAATATTACATTAAATTAAAGCAAATAAAGTCTTAGTGTTTATTTCACATAATTAATCTCAGCTTTAAATGATTTAAATAAGTTTTAGGGCAAACTGACTTATTTATAGTTTAAGAATAATTAGAAGCTTAGAAGTAGCAATTACATCTTTGATAGTATTGTACATTGTAAAATTCATTTCAATTAGTAGTAGCATCAAATCAATGTATAAAGAAACAACAAACCACACAGTAGCAATTATTACTCACATTAATAGAAACATAAATATGTAGTAATACAATTGGAAATTTCAACTGTGAGTCATTTGTTCTTGAAATATTTTTATTGATATATAATTTCATGTATCATAAAATTGACTCATTCATGGTGTACCATTCAATGATTATTAATCTATTCACAGAATGACACAACTATCACTCTAATCTAATTTTAGAACATTTTTGTCACTCCAAAAAGAAACCCATACTCATTAGCAGTGACTACCATCCCTTCCATGGCCATCCTACTATCATATAGGCAGCCACTAATTTACTTTCTGTCTCAATGGATTTGTTTATTCTGGACATTTCATATGAATGGAATCAAACCCTATGTTATCTCTTGTGTCTGCTTTATTTCACTTTTAAGTAATCTTTAGGATATCTAGGAGGCTCTAAGGTAACAAAAGTGACACCATCAGGTAAATTTGAAAAAAAAAATCCAATAACTTTTCAAAAATCAATCTATAGGTTAAGAGTAAAGATGTGAGAACATGTCTTTTGCGGTATTGAAATTCAGAAATTATCTAAATTTCTATAGACACTAGCACTATGTCAAAAACCAATGCCAAGATGAATTTGAGGAAGACACTGGTTGCTGCAATCTATATGCATGTCAGCAAAATTTTTATAAACAAAGTTGCTTGAAGGAGGAACAGCAAGATGGCAGAGTAGGAGATCTAAATTTCTTCTGGTTCCAGGAATTCAGCTAGATAGGTATCAAACCATTCAGAACACCTACAAACTCAACAGGAGATTGAAGAAAAGAATAGCAGCAAATTCTATGAACAGAAAAGTGACAACTTTCTGGAAGGCAGGACCTGCAGAGAAGTGAATCCAAGGTGATATTTGGGAAGATAGACCACGGGGGGAGGGAGCCTCTGTCAGCCACCACTGGCAAGTGATAGAGCCATGGAGCACAAAATCAGAACTTTTAAAAGTCTGCTCCTTTGAGAGATGTTGCTCCAGTGGCTAAGCAGGGGTGGAACCCTCATGGGACAGTGTGGTCTCAGGACCCTCAGGGTCACAGAAAGACCGAGGATGCCTGAGTGCAGCAGAGGTCCCAGGTATCGGAGCGGGGAAGCCAGGTGCAAAGACAGAACCATGGAATGGGCTCCCAGCTCAGGGTTACCATAAACTGTGATCTGCGGCAGATCCTGGGAGACTCCCCTTCCTCCCCCAGGAGAAGCAACATGGGAGACCGCCGCAGGAATCTGCTGGGTTTGGAGACTCCAAACAGGGTCGTGTGCCAGAGATAGAAATGCTCAGTCACAGGCCAGTTGAGCATGGAGTGTGGCTAGAGACCAGGGACACAGGAGTAATTGACTGCTTTTCTCTGAGGTTCATTGAGGATTGGCAGCCCAAGCTCTCTGCTCCTCTGGGATCAGAGATTGGAGGCCACCATTTTCACTCTTGTCCTCCAAAGCTATACAGAAAGCTTTCAGGGAACAAAAGCTTCAGAGAGCAAACCCAAGCAGATTATTTAGCCTGGCCCCTGACAAGGGTGGTGTAATTCTGCCTCAGGCAAAGACATTTGAGAATCACTGCAACAGGCCCCTCCCCCAGAAGATCTGCAAGAACATCCAGCAAAGATCAAGTTTACAGATCAATGAGAAGGGCAAAACCCCAGCGTTAGAGGAATACAGCACATAGAATTCATGGCTTTTTTCCCAGGATTCTTTTGTCTTTTGAAGTTAATTTTTAAAATATTCTTTATTTTTTTCTTTTTCTATTTTTTTAGTTGCATTTTTCTTCTTTGCTTTTTCAACCCACATCTTATCTTACCAATTCCTTTATGAAAATCTTTTTTAATTTTCATCTTTACAGTCATATTCCATCCCTTCATTGTATTTATCCTTATTTTGTATATGTGTGTGTGTATGTATATATATATATATGTTTTTCTTTCTTTGAAATTTGGGAGGCAATTTCTTCTAGCAGACCAAAATACACCCAAAATCCAGTGTGTGGCTCTGTTCTATTCACCAGCCTGATTACATTATTTTTTTTCCCCTTTCTTTTCCCCCTGGTTTCAGGTCTCTTCTGATTTGTTTAGTGTATCTTTTCCAGGGGTCGTGGTTACCCTTTTTAGAATTTTGTTCTCTCATTCATCTATTCTCTCCTGGACAAAATGACAAGATGGAAAAACTCACCTCAAAAAAAAAAGAATAAGAGGCAGTACCGACTGCCAGAGACCTAATCAATACAGACATTAGTAAGATGTTGGAACCAGAATTCAGAATCACAATTATTACGATACTAGCTGGGCTTGAAAAAAAAGATTGGAAGATACTAGGGAATCCCTTTCTGGAGAAATAAAAGAACTAAAATCTAACCAAGTCAAAACAAAAAGGCTACTAATGAGGTGTAATCAAAAATGGAGGTGCTGGGCGCCTGGGTGGCTCAGTTGGTTAAGCGACTGCCTTCAGCTCAGGTCATGATCCTGGAGTCCCGGGATCGAGTCCCGCATCAGGCTCCCTGCTCAGCGGGGAGTCTGCTTCTCCCTCTGACTCTCTTCCCTCTTGTGCTCTCTGTCTCTCATTGTCTCTCTCTCAAAAAAATAAATAAAATCTTTAAAAAAAAAATGGAGGTGCAAACTACTAGGATAAATGAGGCAGAAGAGAAAATTAGTGATATAGAAGACAAACGATGGAGAATAAAGAAGCTGAGAAAAAGAGATAAACAACTCCTGGATCACAAGGGGAGAATTCCAGAGATAAGTGATACCATAAAGTGAAACAACATTGGAATAATTGGGATCCCAGAAGAAGAAGAAAGAGAGAGAGAGGGGCAGAAGGTATACTGGAGCAAATTATAGCAGAGAACTTCCCCAATTTGGGGAAGGAAACAGGCATTAAAATCCAGGAGGCACAGAGAAACCCTCTCAAAAGTAATAAAAATAGGTCAACACGCCAAAACCTAATAGTAAAACTCACAAGTCTCAGAGACAAAGAGAAAATCCTGAAAGCAGCTCAGAACAAGAGGTCTATAACCTACAATGGCAGCAGACCTATCCACAGAGACCTGGCAGCCCAGAAAGGACTGGAATGATATATTCAGAGCACTAAATGAGAAAAATATGCAGCCAAGAATACTGTATCCAGCTAGGCTGTCATTGAAAATAGAAGGAGAGATAAAAAGCTTCCAGGGCAAACAAAAACTAAAAGAATTTGCAAACACCAAACCAGCCCTATGAGAAATATTGAAAGGGGTCCTCTAAGCAAAGACAGAGCCTAAAAGGAACATAGACCAGAAAGGAACACACAATATACAGTAACAGTCACCTTACAGGCAATACAATGGCACTAAATTCATATCTTTCAAAAGTTACCCTGCATGTAAATGGGCTAACTGCCCCAATCAAAAGACACAGGCCATCAGATTGGATAAAAAAAAAAAAAAGACACATCAATATGCTGTCTGCAAGAGACTCATTTTAAAACCAGAGAAACCTCCAGATTGAAAGTGAGTGGGTCAAAAAAATTTACCATGCTAATGAACACCAAAAGAAAGCTGGGGTGGCAATCCTTATATCAGACAAATTAGATTTTAAACCAAAGACTATAATAAGAGATGAGGAAGGACACTACATCATACTTAAAGGGTCTATCCAACAAGATCTAACAATTGTAAATATCTATGCCCCTAACATAGGAGCAGCCAATTACATAAGACAATTAAATTAATAACAAAATCAAAGAAAAACATTGACAATAATACAATAATAGTAGGGGACTTTAACACACCCCTCACTGAAATGGACAGATCATCTAAGCAAAAGATCAACAAGGAAATAACGATTTTAAATGACACACTTGGCCAGATGGACTTCATAGATATATTCAGAACATTCCATCCAAAAGCAAAGGAATACACATTTTTCTCTAATGCCCATGAAACATTTTCCAGAATAGATGACATCCTGGGTCACAAATCAGGTCTCAATTGGTACCAAAAGATAGAGATCATTCCCTGCATATTTTCAGACCACAGTGGTTTGAAGCTAGAACCCAATCATGAGAGGAAAGTTGGAAAGAACTCAAATACATTGAGGATAAAAAGCATCCTACTAAAAAATGAATGGGTCAAACAGGAAATTAAAGAAGAATTAAAACAATTCATGGAAACCAATGTAAATGAAAACACAACTGCTCAAAATCCTTGGGATGCAGCAAAGGCAGTCCTAAGAGGAAAGTACAAGCCTTTCTCAAGAAACAAGAAAGGTCTCAAATACACAACCTAACCCCACACCTAAAGGAGCTGGAGAAAGAACAGCAAATAAAGCCTAAACCCAGAAGGAGAAGAGAAATAATAAAGATCAGAGCAGAAATCAATGAAATAGAAACCAAAAGAACAGTAGAACAGATCAATGAAACTAGGAGCTGGTTCTTTGAAAGAATTAATAAGATTGATAAACCCCTGACTAGACTTATCAAAAAGGAAACAGAAAGGACCCAAATCAACAAAATCATGAATGAAAGAGGAGAGATCAAAACCAACACCAAAGAAATACAAACAATTACAAGAACATATTATGAGCAACTATATGCCAGCAAATTAGATAATCTGGAAGAAATGGATGCATTCTTAGAGACGTATAAACTACCAAAACTGAACCAGGAAGAAATAGAAAACCTGAACAGACAATAACCACTAAGGAAATTGAAGCAGTCATGAAATATCTCCCAACAAAAAAGAGCTCAGGGTCAGATGGCTTCCCAGGGGAATTCTACCAAACATTTAAAGAAGATTTAATACCTATTCTTCTGAAACTGTTCCAAAAGATAGAAATGGAAGGAAAACTTCCAAACTCATTTTATGAGGGCAGCATTACCTTGACCCTAAAACCAAAGACCCCATTAAAAAGGAGAACTACAGACCAATATCCCTGATGAACATGGATGGAAAAATTCTCACCAAAATACTAGCCAATAGGATCCAACAGTACATTAGAAAGATTATTCACCATAACCAAATGGGATTTATTCCTGGACTACAAGTTTGGTTCAACATCTGCAAATCAGTCAATGGGATACAATATATTAATGAAAGAAAGAACAAGAATCATATGATCCTCTCAATAGATGCAGAAAAAGCATTTGACCAAGTACAGCATCTTTTCTTGATCAAAACTCTTCACAGTGTAGGGATAGAGGGTAAATACCTCAATATCATAAAAGCCATCTATGAAAAACCCACAGTGACTATCATAGTCAATGGGGAAACCTGAGATCTTTCCCTCTGAGGTCAGGAACACGGCAGGGATGTCCACTATCACCACTGCTATTCAACATAGTAATAGAAGTCCTAGCCACAGCAATCAGACAACAAAAAGAAATAACACGCATCCAAATTGGTGAAGAAGAAGTGAAACTCTCACTTTTTGCAGATGATATGATACTTTATGTGGAAAACCCAAAAGACTCCACCCCAAAACTCCTAGAACTCATATAGGAATTCAGTAAAGTGGCAGGATATAAAATCAATGCACAGAAATCAGTTGCATTTCTATACACCAACAAGACAGAAGAAAGAGAAATTAAGGAATTGATCCCATTTACAATTGCACCAAAAACAATAAGATACCTAAGAAAAATCTAACCAAAGAGGCAAAGAATATGTACTCAGAAAACTGTGGAACACTCATGAAAGAAATTGCGGAAGACACAAAGAAATGGCAAAACGTTCCATGTTCATGGATTGGAAGAACAAATATTGTTAAAATGTCTACGCTACCTAGAGCAATCTACACATTCAATGCAATCCCTATCAAAATACCATCAACCTTTTTCACAGAGCTGGAACAATTCATCTTAAAATTTGTATGGAGCCAGAAAAGACCCTGAATTACCAAAGGAATGTTGAAAAAGAAAAGCAAAGCTGGTGGCATCACAATTCTGGAATTCAAGCTCTAATACAAAGCTGTAGTTTTCAAGACAGTATGGTACTGGCACAAAAACAGACACATAGATCAATGGAACAGAATAGAGAGCCCAGAAATGGACCCTCAACTCTATGGTCAACTAGTCTTCGACAGAGCAGGAAAGAATGTCCAATGGAAAAAAGACAGTCTCTTCAACAAAGGGTGTTGGGAAAATTGGACAGCCACATGCAGAAAAATGAAACTGGACCATTTCCTTACACCACACACAAAAATAGACTCAAAATGGATGAAAGACCTAAATGAGAGGCAGGAATCCATTAAAATCCTTGAGGAGAACACAGACAGCAACATCTTCCTAGACACATCACCAAAGGCAAGGGAAGCAAGGGCAAAAATGAACTATTGGAACTTCATCAAGATAAAAAGCTTTTGCACAGCAAAGGAAACAGTCAACAAAACCAAAAGACAACCAACAGAATGGGAGAAGATATTTGCAAATGACATATCAGATAAAGGGCTAGTATCTAAAATCTATGAAGAACTTATCAAACTCAACACCCAAAGGACGAATAATCCAATCAAGAAATGGTCAGAAGACATGAACAGATATTTCTGCAAGAAGACATCCAAATGGCCAACAGACACATGAAAAAGTGCTCAACATCACTAAGCATCAGGGAAATTCAAATCAAAACCTCAATGAGATACCACCTCACACCAGTCAGAATGGTTAAAATTAACAAGTCAGGAAACAACAGATGTTGGTGAGGATAGGCAGAAAGGGGAACCCTTCTACACTGTTGATGGGAATGCAAGCTGGTGCAGCCACTCTGAAAAACAGTATGGAGGTTCCTCAGAAAGTTGAAAATAGAGCTTCCCTATTACCCAACAATTGCACTACTGGGTATTTACCCCAAAGATACAAATGTAGGGATCCGAAGTGGTAAATGCACCCCAATGTTTATAGCAGCAATGTCCACAATAGCCAAACTATGGAAAGATCCCAGATGTGCATCAACAGATAAATGGATAAAGAAGTAGTGGTATACATATTCAGTGGAATATTATGCAGCCCTCAACAAAATGAAATCTTGCCATTTGCAACAACGTGGATGGAACCAGAGGGTATTATCCTAAATGAAAGACATCAGTCAGAGAAAGATAAGTTTATATGATATCATTGATATGAAGAATTAGAGAAACAAGACAGAGGATCATAATCATAGGGGAAGGGAGGGAGAAATGAAACAAGATGAAACCAGACTGGGAGACAAACCATAAGAGACTCTTAATCTCAGGAAACAAAGTGAGGTTTGGTGGAGTGGTGGGGGGGTAGGAGGGATGGGGTGGCTGGGTGATGGACATTGGGGAGGGTATGTACTATGGTGAGCACTGTGATTTGTGTGGGACTGATGAATCACAGACCTGTACCCCTGAAACAAATAATACATTATATGTTAATTAAAAAAAAAAACAAAAACAAAAACAAAGTTGCTTGAAGCCTTTCACTTCCCTTTTATTATAACTTCTGTTTCTCTCAACCTCATTTTTTCCAAAAGGCCCAGATGAATGCAGCATTAAGCACAGTTAAGGAAACAAAATATAAATGAAGTACAAATACTTTAATTTATCTAAATTGCCTATAGTGTTACTTCATTCATTTTTCCTGTGAAAACTCCAGCAATACTCTGGAGTATTGAAGTAGCATACTCTGATTAATTTAATTTTTAGTTTATAAATTGAGTGTAGACTAAACCTTGCCAAACTTCTTTACAATCAGTAGGAATTTTTTTCTCAAAGGGTGAATTGGTACATAGATGGAGAAGACACTATTCAACAAATAGTTATTATATATTATGTGCCAAGTATTTGCTCAACACAGGTTGTATTGGTGGACAAGATGATTGTTATTATCCTCTTAGAAATTTTGTAATAAAGAAAAATGGAAAACTGAACAGGGCCTATAAATAGTTTGAGATAATATCATAGTAGAATAAATAAGGGGTGTTTTGTGTGTAAATAAGTTAGTCTGATAGGAATGTGAAAAGTTTCCAAAATATTTCTCTAAAACTGTATAATGTGAAGGAGTTTACCTTTTAAGAAAATTTTCTGAAAACAAGTTTATTTCCCTATCTGGGAGATAGTAACAATCACAGAGCATTTCTTTTCTTTCTTTTTTAGTTTAAATTCCAGTTAGTTAACATACAGTGTAATATTAGTTTCAGGTGTAGAATTTAGTGATTCAACACTTCTATACAACACCTGGTGCTCATCACAACAAGTATACTCCTTAATCCCCATCACCTATTTAACCCATCCCCCCACCACCTCCCCGCTGGGGACCATCAGTTCATTCTCTATAATTAAGAGCCTGTTTCTTGGTTTTCCTCTTTTTTTACCCCCATGTTCATTTGTTTTTTTCTTAAATTCCACATATGAGTGAAATCCTATGGTATTTGCCTTTCTCTGACTGACTTAGTTCGCTTTGCATAATAATCTGGATCTCTATCCACGTCATTGCAAATGGCAAAATTTCATCCTTTTTGATGGTTCAGTAATATTCCATTGCACACATATATATATATATATATCACCTCTTCTTTATCCATTCATCAGTTGATGGACATTTGGGCTCTTTCCATAATTTGGCTATTGCAGATAAGGCAGCTCTAACCATCAGGATGCATGTATCCCTTTGAATTAGTATTTTTGTATTCTTTGGATAAATACCTACTAGTACAATTGCTGGATCATAGGGTAGCTCTATTTTCAACTTTTTAAAGAACCTCCATACTGTTTTCCAGAGTGGCTGCACCAGCTTGCATTCCCACCAACAATGTAGGAGGGTTCCCCTTTCTCTGCATCCTTGCTAACACATGTTTTTTCTTATGTTGCTAATTGTAGCTATTCTGACATGTGTGAGGTGATATCTCATTTTGGTTTTGATTTGTAGTTCCCTGATGGCAAGTGATGTTGAGCATCTTTTCATGTGTCTGTTGCCATCTGTATAAATGACAGAGCATTTTATTTTTATTTAAAGATTTTTATTTCTTTATCTGACAGAGAGGGAGAGAGAGAGAGCACAAGTGGGGGGGGCGGCAGACTCCCCGCTGAGGAAGGAGCCCAATGTGGGGCTCGATCCCATGACCCTGGGATCATGATCTGAGCCGAAGCCAGACGTTTAATCAGCTGAGACACCCAGGTGCCTCATGACAACATTTTTAAACTTTCTACTGCTTAGAGATTTTTTTCTGTTATGTAAGTAAACAGGTATATAAAAGCTACAGATTTTCTTATTTTATTTGACAACCACCATAATTGATTTTAGAAGTGTTTGTTAATAAGCACAGGAAAGTTTGAGTAAGTCTGGAAGCTTGAACCAATGTGTTCTTTTAAGAAAATAAATTTTGAGAGGGCGGAGCAAGATGGCGGAGGAGTAGGAGACCTAGATTTCGTCTGGTCTCAGGAATTCAGCTGAATAGGGATCAAACCATTCTGAACACCTACGAACTCAACAGGAGATCAAAGAGGAGAGTAGCAACAACTCTCTGAACAGAGAAGTGACCACTTACTGGAAGGTAGGATGTGCGGAGAAGTGAATCCGAGGCGATATTTGGGAGGATAGACGGTGGGGGAGGGTCCTCCGCCGGCCGCTTCTGGCAAGTGCTAGAGCCACGGAGCACAAAACCGGAACATTTAGAAGTCGGCTCCGCTGAGGGACGTCGCTGCAGTGGCTAAGCAGGGGGTGGAATCCTCCCGGGACAGTGTGGTCTCAGGACCCTCGGGGTCACAGAAAGACCGGGGGTGCCTGAGTGCGCCAGAGCTCCCAGGTATCGGACCGGGGAAGCCGGCTGCAGAGACGGAGCTGAGGCGCAGGCTCTCAGCTTGGGGTGGCCATAAACTATGATCCGCGGCCCAGTCGGGCCACTGCTCCTCCAGGAGGGACCCAACAGGCGGCAGATCTGGGGAGACTCCCCTTTCTTCCCGGGGAGGGGCGGCGTGGGAGCGCACTGCAGGGATCAGCTGGGTTTGGAGACTCCACATGGGGTTGGGTGCCAGAGATAGCAACGCTCGGTCACAGGCCGGGTGAGCACAGAGTGCGGCCGGAGACCAGGGAGACGGGAGTGACTGCTTTTCTCTGGGGGCGCACTGAGGAGCGGGGCCCCAAGTTCTCAGCTCCTCCGGGTGGAGATTGGGAGGCCACCATTTTTGCCCTGGTCCTCCAAGGCTGTACGGAGAGCTTGCAGGGAACAAAAGCGCCTGAGATCAAACCCAAGCAACTTGCTTAGCCCGGACCGACAAGGGCGGGGCAATTCAGCCTCCAGCAAAGACATTTGGAAACCACAGTAACAGGTCCCTCCCCCAGAAGATCAGCACGAACAACCAGCAAGCCAAGACCAAGTTTACCGATCAAGGAGAACGGGAGAACTCCAGCGCTAGGGGAATACTGCACGTAGAATTCATGTTTTTTTTTTTTACCATGATTCATTAGTTCATCAAAGTTAATTTTTGTTAACTGTTTTTTTTTCTTTTTCCCTTTTTCAACCAACATCTTATCAATCTCTTTAAAAAAAAAACAAACATTTTTTATATTTCATTTTTAGAGTCATATTTTATCCCTTCATAGTAGTTACCCTTATTTTTGGCATATATATATAAGTTGTTCTCTCTTTAAAATTTTGAGATACAGTTTCTTCTAACAGATCAAAATATACCCTAAATCACTAGTGTATGGCTCTGTTCTAGTCTCCTGCCTGATCACATTCTCTCCCTTTTTTCTTTTTTCTTTTTTTAAATCTTCTTTCTTTTTTCAAACAACTTCTTATCTTACCAAGTCCTTTTATAAAATCTTTTATAATTTTCATCTTTACAGTCATCTTCTATCCCTTCATTTTATCAACCCTTATTTTGTACATATATGTCTTTCTTCCTTTAAAATTTTAGGAGGCACTTTTTTCTAACAGACTAAAATACGCCCAAAATCTAGTGTGTGGCACTGATCTATGCACTAGCCTGATCTTATTTGATCACATTCTGCTTTTTTTGTATTGTTCTGTTTTTGTTTTTATCTTTTTTTCTTTTTTTTTTCTCTTTCTTTTTTCTTTCTTTCCCTTTCTTTTCCCCTGGTTTCAGGTCTTTTCGGATTTGTATACAGTATATTTGCTGGGGACGTTGTAAACCTGTTAGCATTTTGTTCTCTCATTCATCTATTCTCCTCTGGACAAAATGACAAGACGAAAAAATCACCTCAGCAAAAAGAACAAGAGGTAGTACCGTCAGCCAGGGACCTACTCAATATGGACATTAGTATGATGTCGGACCTAGAGTTCAGAATCATGACTTTAAAGATACTAGCTGGGCTTTGAAAAAGCGTGGAAGTTATTAGAGAAACCCTTTCTGGAGAAATAAAAGAACTAAAATCTAACCAAGTCGAAATCAAAAAGGCTATTGATGAGGTGCAATCAAAAATGGGGGCACTAACTGCTAGGATAAATGAGGCAGAAGAGAGAATCAGTCATATAGAAGACCAAATGATGGAAAATAAAGAGGCTGAGAAAAAGAGAGATAAACAACTACAGGATCACGAGGGCAGAATTTGAGAGATAAGTGATACGATAAGACGAAACAACATTAGAATAATTGGGATCCCAGAAGAAGAAGAAAGAGAGAGAGGGGCAGAAGGTATATTGGAGCAAATAATAGCAGAGAACTTCCCTAATGTGAGCAAGGAAACAGGCATCAAAATCCAGGAGGCACAGAGAAGCCCTCTCAATATCAATAATAATAGGTCAACACCCCGACGTCTAATAGTAAAACTTACGAGTCTCAGAGACAAAGAGAAAATCCTGAAAGCAGCTCGGGAGAAGAGATATGTAACCTACAATGGTAGAAACATTAGATTGGCAACAGACCTATCCACAGAGACCTGGCAGGCCAGAAAGGACTGGCATGATATCTTCAGAGCACTAAACGAGAAAAATATGCAGCCAAGAATACTATATCCAGCTAGGCTGTCAATGAAAATAGAAGGAGAAATAAAAAGCTTCCATAAGAAACAAAAACTAAAGGAATTTGCAAACACGAAACCAGCCCTCCAAGAAATATTGAAAGGGGTCCTCTAAGCAAAGAGAGAACCTAAAAGCAGCAAAGATCAGAAAGGAACACAGACAACATACAGTAACAGTCACCTTACAGGCAATACAATGGCACTAAATTCATACCTTTCAATAGTTACCCTGAATGTAAATGGGCTAAATTCCCCAATCAAAAGACACAGGCTATCAGATTGGATAAAAAAAACAAGACCCATCAATATGCTGTCCGCAAGAGACTCATTTTAGAACCAAAGACATCCCCAGATTGAAAGTGAGGGGGTGGAAAACCATTGACCATGCTAATGGACACCAAAAGAAAGCTGGGGTGGCAATCCTTATATCAGACAAACTAGATCTTAAAACAAAGACTCTAATAAGAGATGAGGAAGGACACTTTATCCTACTTAAAGGGTCTATCCAACAAGAAGATCTAACAATTGTAAATATCTATGCCCCGAACATGGGAGCAGCCAATTATATAAGGCAATTAATAACAAAAGCGAAGAAACACATTGACAACAATACAATAATAGTGGGGGACTTTAACACCCCCCTGACTGAAATGGACAGATCATCTAAGCAAAAGATCAACAAGGAAATAAAGACTTTAAATGACACCTTGGACCAAATGGACTTCACAGACATATTCAGAACATTCCATCCCAAAGCAACGGAATACACATTCTTCTCTAGTGCCCATGGAACATTCTCCAGAATTGATCACATCCTAGGTCACAAATCAGGTCTCAACCGGTACCAAAAGATTGGGATTATTCCCTGCCTATTTTCAGACCACAATGCTTTGAAACTAGAACTCAATCACAAGAGGAAAGTCGGAAAGAACTCAAATACATGGAAGCTAAAGATCATCCTACTAAAGAAGGAATGGGTCAACCAGGAAATTAAAGAAGAATTTAAAAAATTCATGGAAACCAATGAAAATGAAAACACAATTGTCCAAAATCTTTGGGATACAGCAAAGGCAGTCCTGAGAGGAAAGTATATAGCAATACAAGCCTTTCTCAAGAAACAAGAAAGGTCTCAAATACACAACCTAACCCTACACCTAAAGGAGCTGGAGAAAGAACAGCAAATAAAGCCTAAACCCAGTAGGAGAAGAGAAATAATAAAGATCAGAGCAGAAATCAATGAAATAGAAACCAAAAGAACAGTAAAACAGATCAACGAAACTAGGAGCTGGTTCTTTGAAAGAATTAACAAGATTGATAAACCCCTGGCCAGACTGATCGAAAAGAAAAGAGAAATGACCCAAATCAACAAAATCATGAATGAAAGAGGAGAGATCACAACCAACACCAAAGAAATACAAACAATTATAAGAACATTATGAGCAGCTCTATGCCAGCAAATTAGATAACCTGGAAGAAATGGGTGCATTCCTAGAGATGTATCAACTTCCAAAACTGAACCAGGAAGAAATAGAAAACCTGAACAGACCTATAACCACTAAGGAAATTGAAGCAGTCATCAAAAGTCTCCCAAGAAACAAAAGCCCAGGGCCAGATGGCTTCCCAGGGGAATTCTATCAGACATTTAAAGAAGAATTAATACCTATTCTCCTGAAACTGTTCCAAAAAATAGAAATGGAAGGGAAACTTCCAAATTCATTTTATGAGGCCACCATTACCTTGATCCCAAAACCAGACAAAGACCCCATCAAAAAGGAGAATTACAGACCAATATCCTTGATGAACATGGATGCAAAAATTCTCACCAAAATACTAGCCAATAGGATGCAACAGTACATTAAAAGGATTATTCACCACGACCAAGTGGGATTTATCCCTGGGCTGCAAGGCTGGTTCAACATCCGCAAATCAATCAACGTGATACAATACATTAACAAAAGAAAGAACAAGAATCATATGATCCTCTCAATAGATGCAGAAAAAGCATTTGACAAAGTACAGCATCCTTTCTTGATGAAAACTCTTCAGAGTATAGGGATAGAGGGTACATACCTCAATATCATAAAAGCCATCTATGAAAAACCTACAGCGAGTATCATTCTCAATGGGGAAAAGCTGAGAGCTTTTCCCCTAAGGTCAGGAACACAGCAGGGATGTCCACTCTCACCACTGCTATTGAACATAGTATTAGAAGTCCTATCCACAGCAATCAGACAACAAAAAGAAATCAAAGGCATCCAAATCGGCAAAGAGGAAGTCAAACTCTCAGTCTTTGCAGATGATATGATACTTTATGTGGAAAACCCAAAAGACTCCACCCCAAAACTGCTAGAACTCATACAGGAATTCAGTCAAGTAGCAGGCTATAAAATCAATGCACAGAAATCAGTGGCATTCCTATACACCAACAACAAGACAGAAGAGAGACAAATCAAGGAGTTGATCCCATTCACAATTGCACCCAAAACCATAAGATACCTAGGAATAAATTTAACCAAAGAGGCAAAGGATCTGTACTCAGAAAACTATAAAATACTCATGAAAGAAATTGAAGAAGACACAAAGAAATGGAAAAACGTTCCATGCTCATGGATTGGGAGAACCAACATTGTGAAGGTGTCAATGCTACCTAGAGCAATCTACACATTCAGTGCAATCCCCATCAAAATACCATCCACTTTTTTCAAAGAAATGGAACAAATAATCCTAAAATTTGTATGGAACCAGAAGAGACCCTGAATAGCCAGAGGAATATTGAAAAAGAAAAGCAAAGCTGGCGGCATCACAATTCCGGACTTCCAGCTCTATTACAAAGCTGTCATCATCAAGACAGTATGGTACTGGCACAAAAACAGACACATAGATCAATGGAACAGAATTGAGAGCCCAGAAATGGACCCTCAACTCTATGGTCAACTTATCTTTGACAAAGCAGGAAAGAATGTCCAATGGAAAATGACAGTCTCTTCAACAAAGGGTGTTGGGAAAATTGGACAGCCACATGCAGAAAAATGAAACTGGACCATTTCCTTACACCACACACAAAAATAGACTCCAAATGGTTGAAAGACCTAAATGTGAGACAGGAGTCCATCAAAATCCTAAAAGAGAACACAGGTAGCAACCTCTTCGACCTCAGCCGCAGCAACTTCTTCCTAGAAACATCACCAAAGGCACGGGAAGCCAGGGCAAAAATGAACTATTGGGATTTCATCAAGATAAAAAGCTTTTGCACAGCAAAAGAAACAGTCCACAAAACCAAAAGACAACCGACAGAATGGGAGAAAATATTTGCAAATGCCATATCAGATAAAGGGCTAGTATCCAAAATCTATAAAGAACTTATCAAACTCAACACCCAAAGAACAAATAATCCAATCAAGAAATGGGCAGAAAACATGAACAGATATTTTTCCAAAGAAGACATCCAAATGGCCAACAGGCACATGAAAAAGTGGTCAACATCGCTCGGCATCCGGGAAATCCAAATCAAAACCTCAATGAGATACCACCTCACACCAGTCAGAATGGCTAAAATTAACAAGTCAGGGAACGACAGATGTTGGTGGGGATGTGGAGAAAGGGGAACCCTCCTACACTGTTGGTGGGAATGCAAGCTGGTGCAACCCCTCTGGAAAACAGTATGGAGGTTCCTCAAACAGTTGAAATTAGAGCTACCATTCGATCCAGCAATTGCACTACTGGGTATTTACCCCAAAGATACAAATGTAGGGATCCGAAGGGGTACGTGCACCCCAATGTTTATAGCAGCAATGTCCACAATAGCCAAACTGTGGAAAGAGCCAAGATGTCTATCGACAGATGAATGGATAAAGGAGCTGTGGTATATATACACAATGGAATATTATGCAGCCATCAAAAGGAATGAGATCTTGCCATTTGCAATGATGTGGATGGAACTGGAGGGTGTTATGCTTAGTGCAATAAGTCAATCAGAGAAAGACATGTATCATATGACCTCACTGATATGAGGAATTCTTAATCTCAGGAACAAACTGAGGGTTGCTGGAGTGGTCGGGGGTGGGAGGGTTGGGGTGGCTGGGTGATAGACATTGGGGAGGGTATGTGCTATGGTGAGCACTGTGAATTTTGCAAGACTGTTGAATCACAGATCTGTACTTCTGAAACAAATAACACAACATATTTTAAGAAAAAAGAAAGAGAAGAAGATAGCAGGAGAGGAAGAATGAAGGGGAGTAAGTCAGAGGGGGAGACGAACCAGGAGAGATGATGGACTCTGAAAAACAAACTGAGGTTTCTAGAGGGGAGGAGGGTAGGGGGATGGGTTAGCCTGGTGATGGGTATTAAAGAGGGCACATTCTGCATGGAGCACTGGGTGTTATGAACAAACAATGAATCATGGAACACTACATCAAACACTAATGATGTAATATATGGTGATTAACATAACAATAAAAAATTAAAAAAAAAGAAAATAAATTTTGAAAAGTTAAAAAATGATATAAAAGTGAGAGAAGGCAACAACAGACTTACAAGTGTCCATTTAGAAACTAGAAACAAGTCAGTTTCCTTGTAATTCAATTAGCCCAGTTGAAAGAAACAAAATTAATTTCTTAAGTGAGGGGGGCCAATAAGAAGCAAGCAGATTGTCATCTTAGAACTTAAAGACTCAGGATGGGAGGCACCAGGGAGTGCTGAAGACAAGTGCAGCAGGTGGGGCCACAGGCATTAAAGCAGAAGTGATTGAAAATATGAGTAAGGAAGAGTTAGATTCCTCCCTTCACCCATTTTGCCTTACTTACACATTTCCTGCACTGGGAGAGTACTAGAGTGATGACTCATTTCTGAGAGAATGAATCCTAGAAGCTGTGAAATTGTGGAAAACAGGCCCAGTGGAGGGCAGAGGTTAGGCACTATTCATGCTTATGAATGAATGTCTGTATATTAAATGGTAAAGCATATTCCATCCCAGTTAGACTCCCATGAGGCAGCATTTAGGTTTATAAACCCAAAGGAAGAGTTTAGAGTACTGGCATTTGCAGAAAATGATTGACCCAAGACAAGAGATCTATATAGATAGGCATCTTAGTCTCTCCATCAATAGACTTGATTATCTACCCAATACCACATAATGGAGCTCTCAGGTATTAAAGGAGCATCCATCTTTCCAATCAGTTTTTAGTGACTTGTTCCTGCACATCAGCAGAGAACTAAGATCTATTTATATGCATTTCAGAAAAAAAACCTCTATCACAAAAGGCAGCAACTAAAATAAATAAAATGGAGGGAAAATCAGAAGAGAAAGCAAAAATGCTTCAAGACAAAGAAAAAGGTAAAAAAAACTCTACTATGTTGGAATAAAAAGTGCATTATGTTGTTGAAACAAAAGTGGAAGCCCGTAAATAGAATAATCTTCATAAATCAAAGAGCACTAGAAAAAAAAAAGCACTAAAAAACTAAAACACAATGGCTTTATTTAATTTTAATGATTAAAAGCCTTTGGAGGTTCGAGTGGGCCCCATTGAGGTTCTGAAATGATTGAAAAATTGATAGAAGACAGCAACACAAATAGAAAAATAATATTACCTTTACTACTGATAATGCTAATATTGAAGAATGTGACATATAGGTGGGCAAGTTGAGTTTGTAAAGCTAGTGTCAGACTGAGACAGAATTATTCACCTCATCACTGGTATGCCTCCTCTCCTTATAAATTTCTATGGAAACATTATGAAGTCCAAAGATTTAATGCCCTGGCAACTGATCATCCAAAGGTAAATAGAAAAATAAAACAACCCCAAGTTATTAAACATCAAAATGTAATTCTTGCCTTACTGATTTGAAAGAATGATGAAATTAAAAGCCCAGATTTGCCCCCCTCCCCAGTCCCTGCTCAGTTGCATCTGGAGTGTGCTGACGGGTGCTTGTTCCTTCAGCAGCTGCGTGTCGTCCACAAATGTGGGAACCGTTCTTTTGAGGCTACAGGATTTAAATTGTCTCATGTTGTTCATTTTTTTAGAATCCAAATAGTGAATCAGAGGGAATAAATGGTCATAGCATTAGCCCTACTTACACACACCAAATGGAGAAAACAAACCAGGAGCTGGGAGTGAAAGCAGTCATTTTCTGCACCGCCACCACCTCCTCCCTCACCCCTGGCCAAAAAACAAAACAAAACAAAACGAAACAAAAAACATAACAGCAACAACAACAAAAACCAACTATTTCCAAAATCAGTACTTCCTGTTATTGTAAAAGACCAAAGCAGAGATTCAACTTTATTCGAGCAACGGCAGTTTATTAAGAAATCGCTGGTGTTTTGCTTGCCATAAGGCCAGTCTATGCCAGATGACCTACTTAACTGAAACTCAGTTTCTCATCAAGAAGTCAAATTTGGGGGTGTCTGGGTGGCTCAGTCAGTTAAGGGTCTGCCTTCGAGTCAGGTCATGATGCCGAGGTCCTGGGATGGAGCCCCACATCAGGCTCCCTGCTCAGTGGGGAGTCTGCTTCTCCCTCTCCCTCTACTGGTCCCCCGGCTTGTGCTCTCTGGTTCTCTTTCTCACTCTCTCTGTCAAATAAATAAATGAAATTAAAAAAAAAAAAAGTGAGTTTTTTCACGAATGTAATTAGTATTGGTGAGGGTGGGGTGGGGACAAGTGGCGTATCTTTTCATACTGCATCATCTCTCAAAGTGGTATTTGCAACATTTCCGCTTTCAGCAAAATTTAAAAATGTAAACTATATAGGCAGTTCAAAGAAGAGATCTTCCTGTAGGAGCTTTTGTTCTCCATCCAGCATGCTTGGAATCTCTTAATTTCCTTTCCCCTTCAGGCTTATATTTATGGCCACCTCATTTCTGTGTTGATGGTGGGTTCTGTCTAGTGACAGAGCTTCCCTCTTCTATTTTGATCTAGAGCTTCCAGTTCTGGACACAGTGATGGTTTTTTGCTAGAAAGTTGATTAGCACCTCTAAAAACCACTCCTAAAGAAAAGTTTCTCTTTTCTGACCTTTCTTTCACCTGCAGAATTAACGGTAGAAACTTCTTGGACGAAAGCTGCCATTGATGATTCAAAGCCTAACAACCTCAGGAGAACCAGTCACTTTGCTGTGTGCTCCTCAAGATCACATCTTTATTCGGCTTCTGAATAAAATACATATTCTGAGGAAAATATCTTCTAATTTTTACATTTAAATTTTCAAGCACGATATTTAAATTCTGAAAAATGGTTCTTAAATCAGAATTCCTTGTTTTCCATATATTCCCATTTCTTATAGTTCCATTATCATTTTTTTCCTAATGTATTTCTGTATTGCTCTTGAGCTGCTATAAAATTCACTGTTCAAACAAATCCTCTCCACCACTATCTTCCTGAGTTGGATAATTCAATCCAAGAGCTATGCTCCCATCAATATCAATAAAAGATGGTAATTGCTGTATTTCTTCTTTTATGATGCCCCTTGAAAATGCCTCCTATTTGCCTTAGACTGAAAATTCCATGGCTTAGGGGGCACCTGGGTAGTGCAGTCGGTTAAATGTCTGATTCTTGGTTTTGGTTCAGGTCATGATCACAGGGTGGTGAGATCAAGCCCTGTGCGCTCAGTGGGGAGTCTTCTTGAGATTCTCTTTCTCTCCATCTCCCTCTGCCCCTCCCCTTAGTGCGGTCTCTCTCAGGTAAATAAATACATCTTAAAAAAAAAATCCATTGGTGAGGGAAACAGAACACCACAACGACCACTGGTGCATGTTCGCTCAGACTCCGAGATCTCCGAGAAAACTCGAGATTTCAGGGTTAAAAATAATTGGGGACGTGTGTGGTCAGTTCTAAAGTCCGCAGCAGAAGACGTTTAGTAGATAGGAAGCCAGCTGTAAACAGCACACTGTGCACTCCCTTCTTTGTTCCCTTATCCTGTAAACAGCACACTGGGCACTCCCCCTTTGTTCCTTTATTCTGTTTTAAAGATTCTTACGTGCTTGAGTAATCCTGGGTACGTGGAGGAATGTGCCTTACTACACCCCTGCTGTAAGTCATTATAGATCTATATCGCTGTAGAAGGTATGTAAGAGGATGGAAAATAAACCTCGGCACCTCGGGCTGTTTGCTCGGGGTCCCCTGTGCCTCGCTATACTCTCGTCTCTTTTTCTCAGTTCCTTCACTGCCCCAGGTCCCCGACTCTCTGAGGTCGACACATTGGGGCGCCTGGGTGGCTCAGATGGTTAAGTGTCTGCCTTTGGCTCAGGTCATGATCCCAAAGTCCTGGGATCAAGCCCCCCATGGGGCTCCCTACTCCACAGGAAGCCTGCTTCTCCCTCTCCCATTCCCTCTGCTTGTGTTCCCTCTTTTGCTGTGTCTCTCTGTCAAATAAAATCTTTAAAAAAAGAAATAAAAAATAAAAAATAAATCCATTGCTTAGAAATTCCAAAAAATTATGAAGCTTAGACTCTAAATCCCCCAAATTTCTCAAGCATCTATCCCTCAAGATATAGGCTCTTCCTGTGTATACTCATCCATAAGAGTTGAATAACTTTTAAACTTGCCATTAACTAAATATTTTCCAGTTTTGGAACATGTAATGAATTCAAAGTTTCCCAACATTTTATTCTTTGGGGAAGGGAAATCACCCTAAGATAAAGTCTGAGATAGTTGACCATAACAAGGACTTTTAGTCTTTTGTAGGAGACTTTGGTGATAAAGTAAGATGGGGACATCAAAAATAAAGGAAATTAGAAATAAAGCAATTGCTAACTTTAGGGAATTCCAGACTTGTTCAAGAAAGTAAACAGCTATACTTTGCTTCATAATTTAGCCATACAAAATTATAGCCTATGAAAATTCAGTGTTTTTTTTCTCTACTTCACTTCATTCTTACCCTTGATCAAACATGATTCTTTCTGAGATCTATCTTGTCCGAAATCTGAAGTGCAAGTCCCTTGCAACTCCAGTCCCTTGACATCTACACTTTCTCTCAATTAGTCCTTCCATATCTTTTCATTTTTTTCCTCTATCATAATTGACCTGGAATCCATAATTTAACCACTTCTTAAAAATCCTTATGTGAGAGGTATGTCAGTTTTTCAGTTGGTTGTCTGCCTTTGGCTCAAGTCATGATCTCAGGGTCCTGGAATGGAGTCCTGTGTGGGGCGCCCTGCTCAGCAGGAAGTCTGCTTTTCTCTCTGCCTCCCTCTCTGCTCTTAACCCACACTGTGCTCTCTCTTACCTAAATAAAATCAAGTCATTATGTGAATAGCAATTTTTATATATTGTCATTCTCCCACACTATCTTAAAACAATAGCAACCACAAAGAATGCTAGCTGCCTAGTACTTCTATTCCTACCCTAGGCTCCTGGGTAGTGCTGGAAAATAAAACAAAATCATACGTCTGTGCAGAAAGGTGACAATAAAAATCCATGTTCTGTGACCATGTATGTCAAGGTTGCCCAGTATTACTATGAATTGCCAGTAATTTTCTTATCCATTTGCCACTATAACTATTTCAAGCCTTTAATATTCTGTCAACCATCCACTTCCAAGCTGCCAAGTACAACTCAGTCATTCATCACAATCTTTCCATCTACAGGTTGTATTAACTTCCATATTTAGCCATTTATGTATTGTCTCAGGAAAAAACAGCCATTTTCTTTTCTTTCATCTACTTATTGCCAAAATTGTTAATTCACCTGCTGGTTTTCTACAATCTCTCCCTTACTTTCTGTGACAAAATAAAGTGTCCCTGAAACTTTCAAAGATTAACTCCTTTATTTGTGATTGGGATCCCTTCATATCTTGCCTTCTATATATTTCATTCCTGTGCTCATCTCTCTATTTTACAATATTGATTTCTCCTCCTCCACTGGATGGCTTTCCTAAGACCACAGACTTGATCTATTAGTTCCCATATTAAAACAAGCCCTCTCTAGCTGCATCCTCTTGTGATGTTTTAGCTTTTCCATTTCTCTGCTCTACTATATTGTCCATTTCTATGCTACCTGTTATAGAGACACCATAAAATAGACATTTACAGTCTCTGCCTTTTCTTCTTCACCTCCTTCTCTTTGAACTCATTCCAAATCTATTACTCTAACCAGGGCTGGCTGAATAATTTTCAAGTCCATGTACAAAATGAAAATTCCAGAGACACCCGGGTGGCTCATTTGTTAGGCATCTGCCTTTGGCCCAGGTCATGATCCCAAGGTCCTGGGATACAGTCCCACATCGGGCTCCTTGTTCAGCAGGAAGCCTGCTTCTCCCTTTACCTGCCGCTCCCCCTGCTTGTGCTTGCTCTCTCACACACTCTCGTTCTGACAAATAAAATCTTAAAAAAAAAAGTCCACTAAAGCTACGGAAGTATTAAGTTTTTCCTTAAATAATATATTACTTATAAAGCATAATAGGAGTAACAGTGATACATGAGTGCCAACATATACTTACCATACCTGGGTTGTTCAGTTGGTTATATATAGTTGAAAATTATAATTCTGGTGTTAGACTTTTATATAGTACAATAAATAATATTAATATGATATCTTGGCTGATCATAAGATTTTTCTAGCTCCCTATTCTGCAAATTCATTTATCATATCAAAATTTATACATTTAGCATTTTATTTCTAAATGATATAATTCAGAGTGACATCAGTTATTCTTGGCAAATGGAAGATTGAACACAATATTTGATAATTTTTTGTCTTGAGAAAGATCTTCCTGCTGATGCAATTGTTGCTAGAGATATTTAAAAGTATTTTATGGGTGGTGACAGCGTTCAAATAAATTCTGATAAATTATTTTGAAATATACATTTCAGTACATCTAAAGCTGATGATTCTTTAAGAACAATTCTTCTAAAAATTAATTCTTCATACACATACCAGGTTCATGTCAGTCCGAATTTAATTTTAGATGTAAATTTACACAATAGCATGTTAATGTTCCCTCTGACATTTCCTCTAACCTGTGCAGGTTGTATAAGAAACCACAAATGACTTCCTGACTTGAGTATAATGCAAAATGCTGGCTCATGTATTTTATCACCATATTTTCAATCACAAAGAAAAATTAATTTTACAACTGTCTTCTTTTTAGATATTTGTTCAGCCAGAGCATCTTGTGAAAAGAGTGTTCTTTTCTATTAAACTTGATTACCTTTAAACTTAATTTCTATCTCTATTTCTTGCAATGTTGCAACAGTTTTCAAAACCAAAGTTTCTAAATTTGTTGAAGAAATCTAGTGACTAGTGATACAATTTTTGGCATTGTCCCATGAATATTTTTATTTTGTAAGAATTTCCTGACAGTATGTACTGCTTGAACACAGCAGTCTCTGTTTTCCTACTCAGGTGGGAGTTCATATTTGTGAAGACACTGCATAGATGGGTTCAGAAAACAGAGGGTCCCAGCACTGACCACCTGTAGAGCCTGTCTTCTCTCCAGCAGCCCCTGCTACCCTTCTGGGTACCAGTGTTGTCCCAGAAGCCATAGAGAGAGCTCTGGGTGCCTGGAGGCTGTGCAGAGGCATTTGCCTGCACACCAGGCCTCTGGGCCAATTGCTCTGGACTTCTGTAGCCTCCTGGCCTATCAGCCTGAGGCACTCTCAGCATATCTCAGCTGCTCACAGACATTTTCCATTTTCCCATACTTCATATCATAGACCCAGTTGTGTTCCCCCAAAATTCCTATGTTGAAATCCCACCCCTCAGTACTTTAGATGTAACCGTATCATGGTAGAGCCTTTAAAGAGGTAATTAAGGTAAAATGAGTTCAGATGGGTGGGCCTTAATCCAATCTGACTGGTGTCCTTATAAGAAAAGGAAACCTGGATACACAAGTGAATTCCAGAAGCTCACATGCACAGAGAGACCGTATGAGGACACAGCAAGTTGATGGCCATCTGCAAGTCAAGGAGACAGGAATCAAGAGAAACTAAACCTGCCAACATCTTGGTTTTTGGACTCCCAGTCTCCAGAACTATGAGAAATAAATTTCTGCTGTAAACAATGTTTTGATATGTGGTATTTGCCCTAGCAAACTAATATATGTCACTTCCAAAACACATGTTCAAAGATAAAATTATGAAGAATTTTAAGACTTGGATAGCACAACAATAAACCAAGTGAGCATTAAACTAAGCTGTCCATGAGTGGAGCCTCGTGAGACAGCCCAGGTGGCATGCCCATGAAGTCAGTTATGATTCCCCCAAAGCTATTTTTAGCAAATGGTAACGTCACTTCTTTGCCCCAACCCCAGTGGACATATTTATTCCTTATTTTAAATATCGGTGTTCTGAGGGTGGATTCCTTGGCTCTATCACCTAATTTTACATCTTCCTGCAAGTTTTAAACCAGTCTTGTTGTTTTGATTACCACTATTAAAGCTATCTCTTCAAACTGGTATGCATAACAGACCTCCCAATTATATCTCAACACACTTTGCCCTCAGATATCGAAAATGAACTTATTATTTAAAATATTGGCATTTGCCTCTGCATAAAATAACTAAATTCTAAATATATTTATTACTACATATTGAACAGACTATTTATTTTTATTCTGCCCTTTTGGCAGTCGATGGAGCAAAACTATTTCTCTTCCCATGAGATAGATTTTCTTTCCTTTGGAGACTGCTATCAGGATTTCCATCAGCCTTCTTTTGTCCTAGCTAAGTAACCTCACCTGATAGGATGAAAATAGTATTTGGGAAGGATTCCAATGACAGTGGTGAGTGGGGTAGTTTGGGGGTAGGTAAGACTAGAGGTAGAGCACAACAAGGACTGAACTCTATGGTAATCCCAGCTTAAAGAGATGGGCTGAGACGAGGCTGTCAACATGGAAAGAAAAAGTCTGAGAGACATTTCCCTCAGGAAATTGCTTTACATTATTCCATTCAAGCCTCCCAACAACTCTGTACGTAAATTGCTAATAATAACCCATTTGAAAGAACATGTAACTATACAACAGAGATATTCGAAACTGGTCCAGGGTCACACAGCTAATAAAGACTCAAAATCTGGATCCAGAATTAATATATGTTCAATATCCAAGGTCTTTGTCACTATATCTTCCGTTTTCCATAAATAATGAAAAGGAGACACAGTTCTTCATTCTTCCACATTCAGCCAGTCTCCAAGTCCTACTTTCTAACTTCTGTATGTCTTACACCCAACTCATCACCATTTCCACTTCTACTACATATTGCACCTCATCTTTTCTTGTCTCAATTACTGCAAAAAACTAATGACTTGTCCTCTTCAGTTACAAGACCATTCCTAGATTTATATTAATAAAAAACAAAGGCATATCAGATCCAAGTAAACCAAACTTTCAGCACAGTATCAAGGCAGGTTGTGATCCAGTTTCTGCTGACCTGTCCAGTTCATCCTTAGCATCACTTCCCCACACTTCAACCTGGCTTTATGCTTCTGTGACACCTTTGTGTCTCTCTATCTCTGCAGAAGCGGCTTCTTTTCTCAATGGTCCCCATTCCTTCCACATCTCTCCATGTCTGGCTAGCTTATGTTACCCTCAAAACAATCTTCCTTAATTCTCCTTCCCTGGTCTGAGTTGGTGTCTGCGCTTTATCATGTATAACATTTAGAGGGTATCAGGATGCTAATAGAAATCTCTCTCTCTTTCTCTCTCTCTCGGTTTAGTTGTTTCTGACACTTTTAGGGAAGGGACTTTTTGTTTGGCTGCTTAGTTAGCTTTAAAAATAGGTTATCCAAATGATGATGTCACCAGCTTTGGAACCAAAATGCATGTGTTTAAATCTTAACTATGACACTTAATACCTATGTATCAACACTGCACAAGTCATTTTAATGTGTCTGTACCTCAGTCCTGATAGACACCATAGGGAAACACATTTCATGGGGTTATCATGAGGAGGTCCATAAAGGACCCATAAAGGACTATAATGGATCTTGAAAAAGCTAAGCTCTCAATAAATGTTACCTTTATTTATATATATATCCAGTGCATGGCATAGTGCATATAGTGTACAGAAGGAGCTAGATACTCTATAAATTCTTGTTGATTAAATGAACATGTGAAAACACTTAAAGAAAATGACCTGTTTATCTTATCCCTTTAGGTAAAGCAACATAAAATGGGTTGTTGGCATAGTTAGACTGCTGGCAAAATACTCAAGAGTTAAACAGATATACTAGAGCAATTAAGATTATTCATTTGGCTCTGGGCAGTAGAAACCAAAATGTGGAGATATTGGTACTCAATGACAGGAAAATATCATTAACAAGCAAAAGAAACTATCTGCCCCCTGGGGAGATGTCAGTGGAACAAAATATTTTGGAATGAGTTCTTGATTACAATATTTTTCCCCCCTCTCTCCTAGATTATTTTCTTGTCATGTCTTTGCAAAATTAGAAGCCTCAAGTAACCTCAAACAGCTTTGAGTTTTTTAAAGTCATATAATAAATATTACATTCAAATTTAATTTTCATTATTTAAAAAAAACATATGGTTTACTACTTCTGGCATCAGTGTATACTTATTATAATTATACCAGTATCAAATAAGAGGATTCATATCAGCTATCTACCACCTCAATAGTAATAATGATAGTAATGATAATGACTCCAAATTTAGTGTTGTAAAAGAATGGCTAATGGAGGGTAATTTATATTCCTTAGCTAGGACATCTTGTCCCTACTCAAATTGTCTTCAAACCCTCTCAAGTAAGCAAAACTGAGCTTGTTCTCATGGTAACAGGGCACTTTTCTAAGAACCGAGCAGTAATGTGAAAGGCCTTCTTTAAAAAAAAAAAAAAAAAAAAGATTTATTTATTTATTTGAGAGAAAGAGAAAGAGAGCCTGCAAGTGCAGGGGGATGAGCAGAGGGAGAGGGAGAGAATCTTAAGCAGACTCTGTGCTGAGTTTGGAGCCTGATCTGGGGCTCAATCCCATGATCCTGGGATCAGAACCTGAGCCAAAACCAAGAGTCAGAGGCTTAACTAACTGAGTCACCCAGACACCCTGCACAAGGCTTTCTGACATCCAGGCTTGGGAATTGGCACACCACCACTTCCACTTTCTGTCAGTTAAAGCAAGTGACAATGCTGGTGCAGATTTAAGAAGTGGGAAAAATTCCACCTTTTACTAGAAGTGCTTCAAAGTCATATTCAAGAGCCATCAGAGTGATGAAAAACTGGGGACATTTTTGCAATCAATCTACCTTGTCAGACAATATTAGCCTAGAATGTAACAGAAGATCCAGCTTGCAAATCTGCTTATCTTTTGGGAGTTGAGCAAGACAAGTTGAATGCCTTGTGATATTTCAATTATTCAGGATTTCAATGACTGAATATTTTCTGTATCCTCGGTGTTTAAAAAATACACGATGTCTATGGTTCTTTAAGTTAGAAGGAAGTTTTTTTTGGGGGGATACAATTTCAAATTCAATTTAAATCTATGTGTTTTAACAGGCAGTAAGAAATGTGACCATAAAAATGAAATGTTATAGTACATACATTTGCATCTATCCTAGACTGATTAGCATTACTTTGTTACCAAACTATTAATTTTCTTTCTACATACCTGCTTTCTAAGATGAAATGAAATGTTTTTATGTACATTAAAATACTATGTTTTAATTTGCACTCAATTTAATAACTAGGTAGAAATTTGTTTAAAAATCATGATTCATTTTTTTAGAATCAGTCTACCAGTAGTGCTTTCACATTGTAGACGACATTTCTTACACCCTCCCATGTAAACATTTTTGTTTAGCCTTTGCTTGACTACCTACAAAAGTTATTTATTTAGACTTTAGAAAGTTATGTCATGGCCTTAACATCTCCTTAAAATAGCATTCCTGTAATCAGTGAGCAGGATTTCTTTACACCAATCTGTACAGACTCTGCAAAGATGTATTTGGAAATACATGTTATTAAGAAAATATTATACCATCCATACGTACAGTCCAGTTTGGAGTTCCTCAGCTGAGAAACTTTTCATTTAATCATTAACAAGATCTAGTTTTCTATGGTCCAATTTATTAAGGAATAAATGAAATACATGAAGAAATCCACTAAGTCTTTTACCTAAGTCAGTAGGTAACAAATGGTTGCCATTTTGACATTAGCTAAGATGTTACATGTGTTTTCCCCTGGGAAGAGAGCTGGCAAACTCATCCATGCTAAATTGCTGTTGTGTGGAAAAGCCAGACACAGAAAGAAAACTAGAAGATTGGTTAAAGAAAGGGAACAAAACAGAATTCAGTTTTAATTAGCAACACTATATTAGCCTCTACTTCCCTGGGCATCCTCCAATACGACAGTGGTCCGATAAGCCCATCTGGACACTTGCCCATTTCCAGCACCGGACTATGTAAGAAAAATATTCAAAGTGGGACGCCTTTAAGTAAGGATATGCCATCAATCGGTTCTAAAAACTGTACAATACACAACTAACGTATCATTGAACACTACATCAAAAACTGATATACCATATGTTGACTATTGAATTTAAATTAAAAAATTTTTAAAAACTGCCCTATACTGCATTTTCTTTTAAAATCATGTGAATATTTACCCAGAAAACATGTTTTAATAATTTCTAGTTCTAATACACATGTCCCATGACACACAAAGTAGGTGCTCAGTAAATATTTGCTAAATGAATGAATATATATATGAGAAGCAAATCCCCTGTATGAAAATGTATTCATCTTCCTGAAAAAAGCACATAAAGAAAAATATTAAACAGTAGTATTTGAACTCTCTGAGGTTTCTTGTTTTTTGTTTTTTTTTTTCTTATCCATATTCTCCCCAGGTGGAAATAATCACTCTCTCTTTTCTAAAGACATCTCAATGTACTCAGTTCATATCATCCTGCTAGTAATATTTCTTATTTGTTTACAAGTCTGACTTCACCTTTTGGGCCATAAATTCCTCGAGGACAGGAATCTTTTTGGCTTCTTCAGTATCTTCTACAACTGCCGGGTGCAGATTGAACGTTTAATAAACCTGAGTGGATGGGAAATGAGACTTTTCTACTGATGTTGCCTAAAGTCTTATTCATCTATTCAAACCTGGAAGAAGTCACTGATTTTGGAAATCTTTGATACCTGAGATTTGAATTGGTAGGTTTCAGACATCTACACTTTAGAATCCTCTTTGACTTGTTTTGGCAAAATCACATCTTATCCAAGTGTGTGTCCCATATATTTTAAGCCAGTTGTCAGTTGCTTAGAGGCCTGGTCCCCAAAGTAAGACACAGACACTGTTCACTTAATTATTTTACCCCTAATCACTGATCAAAAATACCAGAGGATAACACATCTGATAAACATACGTTTTATGTAGCCTTGAGACTTGCAAAGTTTTATAGTCCCTCTGACCACCCACCTCTGACACAATAAAACATTCATCAGCCAGGATATATCTTGAAAATCGCTTTCTTTCTGATTCAAGGCTTTCCTATTGGGATTCTTCATATTCAGATGCCATCATCTCTTTTCCTTTCCCACTGAAGTTTCGACTTTTGTAAAATCCTCTGTTGTTGTTTCTTCTAAGACTATAGTCTAGGACTATAGTCTTCCAGAGTAGAATCCAAGGGTATGACATTCATAAGAGTTTGTGTCTGCTTCTCAAGGGTAAATTTCCCAGAATACTGCACTGTACTTTGCGCTGTGTTGCCTAAGAGGTTAGATGTTTGCAGAGCGAATGAAAGGTTCAAATGCATCATGCCTTACAGATCGTCATCCCTAGGACCCAAACTTATTTCAATTGAAATGGAAACCTGCTCGGGAGTTCCTGAAAATGGAAGCAAAACAGAGCCATACATGGGACCTCTGGGTCTGAGGTCCATTATTATACTCCCTTGTTATAGAAACTTTTCATTACTTAGATTTTTATATTAGAATCATTTGAGTCAATCATCTTTATATTAATATATTGTTTGAGATAATCAAATACAAAGCCAGGAAAGAATTAAAGTTATGATAAATGAAGGAAAATATTAACTGAATTACTCAAAATTTCAGGAGGGCCATGTTTTTTTTATTGTTGCATAGATGAAGAACACAAATAAAACAACAAAGACACACACACACAAAGTCTATAAAAAGTTCTCTTCCTTGGTAAAAAAGAGAAATAGGGAAAGACATTTTGTGTACATTGAAAAAAAAAAGTTTACCAAGAATCACTGAACATGTTTTCTATTGAACTTATAAAACTTTCTTCCTGGCTACTGGTTAATATTAAACTGGATAAAATATATAAGAGTTCTTTGTGGATTCAGTATTGGACAAAAAGGAGCAAATGTGTACGGTTTTCAAATGTTCATACCAAGTTGCTTTATGAATGGTGTAATATAATTTTAAGCCTCTTTTGCAAGAACGGTGTTCTCAGCAGATGTTTGATTTGAAGTACAATGAATCAGTGTGAACTTACTTGAGAAGTAATCGTTATCTGATTACTTTATCCACTTGTCAAAAACTCAGATTGAAATTTTCTTATACAGAAATGAAAAATAGAGCAATGTTTATGGTCTAGTTTTTAAACCTTAAGAAAATTACTGCCTGGATGATAATAAAATATCTTGTAATTAAGAATAAATTACTTGAAGAACCCATATAAATTATGGGAAAGGGGAAAAAAAGTTGAGTTATTTTAAATATTTGACATAATTCCATTTTAAGTCTAATTATTAAAGAAGATTCTAATGGGAACACTAAAAGCAAAGAGCATACACATTTATTTTTTTAAGAAACAAAATATACTTTCCTAAGTGCCATCAAATAAAGTGATAACAGAAGGACTGGTTACTTTAAAAATGTTATTGAAGGTGGGGCGCCTGGGTGGCTCACTTAAGTGACCGACTCTTGATTTCAGCTCAGGTCATGATTTCAGGGTCATGAGACTGAGCCCCACACTGGGCTCTGTGCTGGGTATAGAGCCTGCTTGGGATTCTCTCTCTCCCTATCCCTCTGATAACACAAATAAATATGAGGCCTTGAATCAGGGCAAATTGAGTTTTCTGAGATTGGAAACTCTTAACACTTTCACTTATACATTTAAAGCCTAAGAAAATTAAAATATACTGTCATGAGAATAAAGGACTTGAATAGATAGTCATAGTTATATCTTCAAATATAACCTAATAGTCAGCATGATAAATGATAAAAAATATTTTTTTAAAGATTTTATTTATTTATTTATTTGAGAGAGCGAGAATGAGAGAGCGAGAGAGCACATGAGAGGGGGGAGGGTCAGAGGGAAAAGCAGACTCCCCGCTGAGCAGGGAGCCCGATGTGGGACTCGATCCCACGACTCCAGGATCATGACCTGAGCCGAAGGCAGTCACTTAACCAACTGAGCCACCCAGGCACCCCAATGATAAAAAATATTTCAGGTACTTATTCTCACTGTACAATGAGGCCAAGAGAGGCTAGACACACATCAATCCCATTTCTTCTGCTTAGTGTTACAGGACAGTGTCTCAGGTAAGGTCGAAGACTACAGTTCCCAGCCTTCCTTGAAGTGAAGTTGGAGACTTATTAGTTCCAGTCATTTAGATTTACCTAAATTCTCCCTAGAGATCATGAGCTCTCACCTTCTGCCTCCTCTTTGTGGGCTTAAAGGAAGGATCAGAGCCTGGCACAGCTACAGAGTTAAAGAGGGAGGTATCCCTGAGCTACCACTTGGCAGGGACCTCTCCCAGAGAGACGTCTGAAATGATCTGTCTACTGAGCAGGACATGGTAAGCTGTTTACGCTGCTGAGATTTTTATATTATTTGTTTAAGCAGCAGGCATGCATTATCCTAACAGACAAGCATTATCCCCACTCTTCAGCAATAGCGATTATATTTTATGTGTCCTAGCACTCATGAAATTAGATTACAAAAATCCTGGCATGGTCTCTAGATCTTTTCTATTCCACAGTAACCATCAGGCTATTTTCATATGTCTCTTCTCCAGTGTTAATTTAAAAATTTTTCCTGAGAGTGAGTGTTAGGAAATGATTGATTCTGTGGTCATAGTTAGATAATCAGTTTTTAATCACAATTTCATTGTCAAGGTGAAAGAGAAGGGCTTTCTTTTTTCTCCCTTTTATCCAAATTACTAAAAACCATCAGTATCATAATCTTCTGGAAGTAACAGAGTCAGGAGAACATACCCTGAGAGTACATCCATTTCAGTGGCATATTTCTATCATTTTAAGTTATGACTGAAAAGTCATTAGAAAATTCATATTGTGCTTCCAACTGATAATTATGTGAACTTAATAAAGACTTCATTAGGCAATTCTGTTTCAAGGAGTATTGCAGGTTTTGGGATACATATTCCTCAGTAGACCTAACTGTGTAAGTAGTTGTTAAATACAAACATTTAAGTCCAAGTCAATTACAACATATCCAGTAGCAATAATTGAATGCATTTACAATGATTAATCAGGGGAGGCATTATCCATATAAATGACTCAGTTCTGGTTAATCTTTGTAAATAGTGTGATATTGTTTGAAGCATCAAGAGTATTGCACTTATAAAATAATCAGAATAAACATGTCTTTGATTATTTCTGCTTCAAAAAATATCTGGTTATATTCTTAATGTTTCTGTCCTAGCATAAATCAAAGTTATTATTCCCTGGCAATATGATATATGTATATACAGAGACACAAACACACAAACATACATATGCACATAAATATATGTATACACACACACACACACACACTTTGCAGATATAAGCTAGGGATGATTCATGTTCTACAAATGAGAAAACAGAAACTCAAGAAACAAAGATCTCACACAACTGTCTACCAGAAAAAGTTTTCAATCCAAGATGTCTGAGTCCTGACCTCTTCATCACTATGCTAATGTTTTATTTACCCTAGGATATAATACTATAATTCCATCAGGAAACCTAAATCCTATTAGCTGTTCCACTAATTATATGACATCAAACAACATGTATATTTTCTTCCTGGCTCAATTTTCTCAAAGAAAGCATTTCAATACTTATACGAGGGAAATGTTATCAATCAATTAAATACATTTATTTAAATAATGCATCCTTTTATTTTCAAGGTGAAACATATATGGATCTCAAAAGAGAAAATAGGCAGAAGCAAAGGTTTTATCTATGTATAAAATTACATATGTATATATATTATATATATCAGATACATATTTTGGCATGCTATATAATGCATAGTAATGTATACATATTATATACATATATGTATGTGTATGTATACTTATATTGTGTGTGTATATACATACTTTTTTTTTTTTTTTTGGTAGTAGACATGGAGTTGTACCAAGTTGGTCTCTCTTTAGCACCCTGGACCTACACTGGGGCTTAAGGAGCCCAGTGAACACTAATACCAAATATTTATACAATGCTATCCATGTGCTAGATTCTGTCCTATGTGCCGAATGCGTGGGTAGATAGATAGATAGACATTTATTCCTAACAAAATTCTATAAAGGACAGTTATCACATTTTAAAAATAAAAAAATCAAAATTATGTGATTTGCTTTGGGTCACGTACCCAATAAGAGGTAGAGTTAGCATAGAAAGCAGAAATGGGGATGCCTGGGTGGCTCAGTGTTAAGCGTCTGCCTTTGGCTCAGGTCATGATCCCAGGGTCCTGGGATCGAGCCCCGCATCGGGCTCCGTGCTCAGCGAGGAGCCTGCTTCTCCCTCTGTCTGCTGCTCCCCCTGCTTGTGTTCGTTCTCTCTCTCTCTCTCTCTTTCTCTGACAAATAAATTAATAAATTAAAAAAAAAAGAAACTGGGAAATACAGCTTCAGAGTCCACTCTCTCAGTTATTATGCTATATTGGATCTTAAGATAATTTTATTTTTTCTTAGCATGAATTTGCAATCAGCTGAGAGTTAAAGGAATAGCAATAGAAATCAAATGATTATGTTTATTATTGAAAGCATTATTAGTGGAGAAATTGACTTCCGTACATGGGGGAAATGGGCTCTTATTTTATGCTGGTTTGAACCTCATACTAGACATCTTACTTTCTCTGCCACAGAGGCACCAGATCACCCTAACCCTCTCCACATGGGGAATGCCATGTCAATCTTACAGCATGGAGAAGCAGTGTAGGGGCATTCTTTTTTCTTTCTAAGATTTTATTTATTTATTTGACAGAGACACAGCAAGAGAGGGAACACAAGCAGGGACAGTGGGAGAGGGAGAAGCAAGCTTCCCACGGAGCAGGGAGCCCGATGCGGGGCTCGATCCCAGGATTCTGGGACCATGACCTGAGCCGAAGGCAGAGCTTAACGACTGAGCCACCGAGGCGCCCCAGTGTAGGGGCATTCTTACTAAGGACAACTTGGAACCCAAAGATAAAAAGAGAAGGTAAGGGCTGAGGTATTCATGCTTAGTTTGTGCCCCAGATATGTCAAATGGAGGGAGAAATATCAGGATTGCTGTTCTAATGGAGAACACATCACGTAGAAAGTAGAGAACAGAGGACAGAAAAGACTGATGCTCCCCAAATTCCTTTATGAAACACAAGGAATTAGAGAAATAGAGGTTGGAAATTACTGACCAAGAGGATGATAAAAACCCCACTATTTTTCATTATATATAAATATAAATATAAATATAAATATAAATATAAATATATAATGTGTATGTAGATAGATGATAGATTTTTTTTTTTTTTTTAATTTGAGACCAGTTGAGACTTACAGAGCATTGCAAAATTAGTGAAGAGAATTCTGGAGATTCTACACCCAGTTTAACTTAATGTTCAAATCTTAAGTAACCATAGCTCAACTGTTCCAACTGAGGAATCAGCACCGTCACAATGTTGTTATTAACCAGACTACAGACTGCATCTGCGTTCCCTATTTTTTTCCACCAAAATTCTTTTACTGTTCCAAGATCCAATTCAGGATCCCACTTAGTATTTAATCATCATAGCATCTTAGTTTCCTCCAATCTGTTACAGTTCCTGTCTTTCCTTGCTTTCCATAATCTTGACATTGGGTACTTGGGTAATAGACAATGGGGTATAACAGATATGCCCTACAAATACCATGTACCAGGGGGATTACACTAGATAGTACGTTCAGTAAAACTGCTATAGAAGGAACAGTGCTTGGCATAAGGCTCAAATAATGGTTAATACCAGTAATATTACTTAAAATATAAATACAAACTAAATTTGCTAAAATCTTACATGCTTTTCTTTCAACCTTTCTTTGTCTCAACTATAAGGCACTTCATCGTGGATGTTTGTTTTTTTTGAAATCATCCTGATGCCTTCTTGTCTTTCCATGCTCTTTACTTCCCAACTTTCTCATTATTACTGAGGGCATGTCTTCTGGATTAGACATTAGACACAGCATACAGTTTCCTGAATTCTTAAATTCCTATTCTTTGGTTACTTATTTTCAAAGGTATTATTTTTTCACTATGTAACTGTAAAAGCAATGAACAACAATAAATAAGATTTGTAGGAGAATATTGTGGGAAACAAAAATTAATCTTAAAAGGCTAACACATCAACAAACATTAAAGAAAATGAGCAAAGATTCTTGTAAATTAAGTTTATCTTAAATTATTTATATGGAATATTATATGTTAGATGACAAAAAATCATTGACTAAAATATTTTAAAGAGAACTATACCTTAAGGCTTTATAGACAGACTGTTTTTCTTGCCAAAGAAAAGGTAACAGAAAAATATGCTTAGGGGCTCCTGGGTGGCTCAGTTGGTTAAGAGTCTGCATTTGACTCAGGTCATAATCTCAGGGTCCTGGGATAGAGCCCCGCATCCGGCTTCCTGCTCAACAAGGAGTCTGCTTCTCCCTCTCCCTCTGCCTGCCACTCCCCCTTGCTTGTACTCTCTCCCTCTCTGTCAAATAAATAAAATATTTTTAAAAAATAAAAAAAGAAAAGTGTGCTTAAATATGTAATGTCCCACATTTCCTTCATGAAAATCTACTTAAAGATTTAAGTAAATGAGAGAGAGGTGATTCAAAACCAAGAATTCAAAGATTAAATTGTTTGTGAGCACTGCAATCCATTTACTAGATGGAATTATGATGGAATGATTTGTGGAAAAATTTAAAATTTAATACCGATTCAAGTCAAAATATTGTTGAAAGTATTTATTTGGGGTAACAAAATTGTTATGATTGCAGAATAGACCTATAACCAAGATTTAATTACAATATCTAGAAAAATATAAGATCAGAGACAGAGAAAAAATAAGAACACCTATTTTCTACTAAACAAGAAGCCAAAATATTGGTTTGTTTATGCAGTATGTCTTTGTTAACTTTAATATAACTGGTAGATAATTTAAATTATTAAAATTGATAAGGAAAATAAAGTAATAAGAGTTTTATAAATTGAATATATTGGAAGCATGACAATGACAAAGAAAAATGAAAATATATAAGTTTAATAATTCAATAAATCAAGTATACATAATTACAAGTATTAGTATATATATATGGTATATGTACTCATGTCACTACAATTAACTTACTTAAATATGTTTATATTACATTAATTTATGTAATATCTGTATAATGTGTGTGTGTGTGTGTGTACATGTGTGTCATCGTATAGTTGCTTAGGTGGTTGTGGTAATCTAAGCACTTTGGTATGAGTAGGAGTAAAAGCAGCCCTGGAGTTATATCTTTCCCCATCCTCCCTCTTTCTTCCCTATGCCAAAATTTACAGAAAGAGATAGATGGGGACAGGGGCAAGGGAGAGAGAAGCACAGTTTTCATCAGTATTCAAAAAATCAAAGCAATTTTTCTTGAAATAGACACAAAATCAGAGATAATGCTTGCTCAGAATTATATATCAATATATTTTTTCCAATGTTATAAAAGATTCCCACCCTAAATAAATATTGAATTAGAGTACACATAATTTACCTAATCTCAAAGTGTAGTTGCCCTGGTATATGGTAATAGTCCCAGAAAATGGAGCAAGAAAAATTGGCCAGCCTCTGCTAAAAGATGGAAAAAAAGGACCAAAGTAAGATTCTCGAACCCCAGTCCCATGGTTTACATTGTGCTACTTCTCATCGTGGTTTTTGACCAGCGTGTTTGCTTGAGAAGAGCATAACAGCCATATCCTTTGCTAGCCACATCCATTTTGAGGAAGAAAGCAACATCATGAGATTCTTCTAACGGGATGAGAGAGAGATCAAAATGAAAGCAAGTACACACAGTATATTTATTCTTACTTCCCCACCTTCTCTCAGCTTAATTAATGAGCTTTATTCTTTTTACTTCTTGTTCAACATGTAGCATTAAAAGGCACTTATTTCATATGGACTGACCTCACAGTTTGGCAAGAAGTACTTTGTAATACATACGTTACTCTACCAACAAAGCGACCTTGTTATCGTATAAAAATGTGAAATCACATGAGGAGTGTTTTTTTTAATTCTTATGTTATTATATTTATGAAGAAATAAAACTTAAAATTTTACAAAGACTGACAAGAACTCATTTTTTGTCTGTCCATTAGAGATATACCAGACACAGCAAAAGTAAATAATATAATAATAACATAATTAATAAAGATGACAATACATGCAGACAAAATGTATATGTTTTAAATATGAAACATACTGTCTTCAAGCACTACTGAAAAATTCATACACACACTATCACACAAACACAAAACAACATTTAACACCAGCAGTAAATTAAGTTATAAAATAATCTCAGAAATAAAGTAAGTCATAAAACAAAATCAGAAATAACCAAATGTAAAAATTTTGATATTCACCTATTAAAAAGATGCTAGTGATTTAAAGTAGGTATTTTTTATATCAACATTAGCAAATCAATGTTATCTTAGTGTATCTGTATTGAGAAGTATTACAAATTGCACTCTTTACATATTTACATGTGCATGTATACATATACATATATATTTTTATGCATTTCTAAATCTATAAATTCAGAATTGGTTAATAATACTATACATCGGAAAGTTAAGAGTTTTCTTTTCTCAGTCCCTCTAAGTAACCCATTACAATTTGATCAACCTCTCCAGAAACAACAGTGAATGAGAAGAATCAATGTTTAGTATCTATGCCTTTAATGACTGTATTTCTACAACCTATAAGAATCCTTTCAATCACATTGACAAATGTGAGTAGATTTGCCTATATATTTTCTCCTACTCAAAACTTCTTTATAGTTCAAAACAAAGAGAATTTTTTTTACATTAATAAAAACAATAAAAACGAGGACTAGTTATAATGATTGAATACAATCACGATGTGTTCAGTATTGCTATGTGGGAACATATAAAATGTGCTTCATCAAGAAAAAATCTTCAAATGTATGTGACCTTTATTTTTTTAAAGTTCTAGCATTTTTTTCTTTCTAATAGTGTTAAACTCAAAGGCAGAGAAAAGAACTAGAGAAACAGGTAATTTTTTCTTTATTTTACTAGATTGTTCTCCAAATTAAAACAAAAAGCAAAGCATGCTTATTGTAATCAAAATATAGATAGATAAAAAGTGAATATCTTATTACACAATTCCACTCTATATAATCGATGATAGAAACTCATTGTGTAGCCTATCAATTCTTTTTTATGTTTACAGAAACTTATAAACATAGGGTTTTCTTTAGTGATTTTTGTTGTGTTGTTGATGTTTATTTTCAAACCAATTTATCTTATATAATTGAACTGCAATCTTAATTTTTCACTGCACATAGATATAATTCATAATAGCACAGTATAAACGTACCATAATTTATTAACTTGTCTACTATGGATGGACATTAAGCTTGTTTCCATCACTTTGTTACAGCAAATACTCCAATAGTAAACATTCCTATGTCCTTATTACTGATTTTTATTTCTGTGGGCTAGTTCTCTAGGTGAAATTTTCAAGACAAAGGAAAAGAGTTTCATAAATATCCTTAATGTAAAACCCTAGAGAAATAGTGTTAAGAAATGAAGTTGAAAGAGTTGGCAGGTCCAAATCTTACAGGACTTTGTATTTAATGTAGGGAATTTGCTTTAGTCTATGTACATCAGAAATCTCAAGGGGTTTTAAGGCAATGAGGAGACATGAATGAATATCTTTTTAAAATATCACTATGGTGAATGAAAATTTAAAAAGGCTAATAATGCTTTCATCTTTATGGGGGAAGATTTTCTCTAACAAATTGAAAAGTTGTTTTATTGTTTGTTTTGTTGTGTGTGTGTGTGTGTGTGTGTGTGTGTGTGTGTGTGTATGTTTCCCTGCACTGATTGCAGCATATCTCTTGCATCAACAGTAATATTTTATTCCTTATATTTATTTATCTGACTTGTTCTGCTTGCTAGATTTTGAGGTTCTGGAGTCACTGAACCTTTGCATAGAGTAGCTTGTGGTGTGGGGTCCAGTAAATACCTGAATATTGGTAAATGTGGAACTAAGGACATCTAGAAAATAATCAAACAGAACAGTGATATCAAAGAAAGGGATATTTGAACTTCAATGTTAGCTAGGTGAGATTTGGTAGAAAGAAAGACCGTCCTTTCCAAGAAACTGGAAATTTTATGACCAGAGGACACAGACGTGGGAAAATGGGGAATGAGGTTTCTAGACTTTAGAGAAGACCCTAGTACAAAAAGTTTAAGGAGGCAACAAGCGTGGTACAGAAGGGATAAGCACATTTGTAATACCCACCGACATTGCCAGATGATATAACAAAAGCAGAATCATTTATCTTTCTCCCCAAATCTCTTGTCTCAATCCTAGTAAACAGCACCACAATATACTAAAGTGTTCAGACTGAAATTATAGGATTTATCCTTTCTTCTTTTCATTCTTTCAGATCCCATACAAATAAATAGGTCATGTTAACTCATTCACTTTTCCATGACCCTATGTTGACCAAAGTAGCACAAACCATTTTTTATTGGGTAAATACCAAAGAGAATTATTAGGTCACGTGGTTAAGTTTGTTTAACTACTTTAGAAACTTCCAACTTTTTCCCAAAGGCCTGTATCACCTTACATGTCCTCTCGCCGAGTATGAGCGTTCCCATTTCTCCACATCCTTGCTTATGCCTGTTATTTTCCTTCTTTTTGATTAAAGCCATTCTAGTAGGTTCGAGGAAATATCTCACTGTGGTTTTATATTCCATTTCCCAAATGACTGATGACTTTAACTTTCTTTTCTTTTTTTCATGTGTAAAAAGAAATTTTATTTTTTTTAAAAATTTTATTTCAATTCTAGTTAGTTAGCGTACTGAGCAATATTAGCTTCAGGAGTAGAATTCAGTGATTCATCACTTACATATAACACCAAGTGCCCATCACAGCAAGTGCCTTCCTTAATACCATGCCCTATCTAGCCCATCCCCCACCTCCCTCCCTCCATCAACTCTCAGTTTATTCACTATCATTAAGTCTCTTACGGTTTGTTTCCCTCTTTCTTTTTTTTTCTTTTTTTCCATATGTTCATCTGTTTTGTTTCTTAAGTTCCGTAAATGAGTGAAATCATATGGTATTTGTCTTTCTCTTTGTTCACTTAACATTATACACTCTAGCTATATTCATGTCATTGTAAATGGCAAGATTTCATTCTTTGTGATGGCTGAGCAATATTCTATTGTGTGTGTGTGCGTATTTCCCTGATTTGTAGTTCCCTGATGATGAGTGATGCTGAGCATCTTTTCAGGTCTGTTAGCCATCTGGATGCCTTCTTTGGGAAAATGTCTATTCATGTCTTCTGCCCATTTCTTAACTGGGTTATTTGTTTTTGGGTTGTTGAGTTTGATAAGTTCTTTATAGATTTTGGATACTAACCCTTTATCAGATATGTTAATTGCATATATCTTGTCCCATTCCACAGACTGCCTTTTATTTTTGTTGATTGTTTCCTTCACCGTACAGCAACTTTTTATTTTGATGAAGTCCTAATAGTTAATTTTTGCTTTTGTTTCCTTTGCCTCTGGAGACGTGTCTGGTAAGAAGTTGCTATGGCCGAGGTCAAAGAGGCAGCTGCCTATGTTATCTCCTAGGATTTTTATGGTTTCAGGCCTCACATTTAGGTCTTTCATCCATTTTGAAGCTAGTTTTGTGTATGGTGTAAGAAAGTGCTCCAGTTTCATTCTTCTGCATGTTGCTGTCCAGTTTTCCCAACACCATTTGTTGAAGAGACTGTCTTTTTTCCATTGGATATTCTTTCCTGCTCTGTCAAAGATTAGTTGACATATAGTTGTGGATCCATTTCTGGGTTTCTGTTCCATTGATCTATGTATATGTTTTTTTTTTTTTTTAAAGATTTTATTTATTTATTTATTCGAGAGAGAGAGAATGATAGAGAGAGAGAGAGAGAGAGAGCACATGAGAGGGGGAAGGGTCAGAGGGAGAAGCAGACTCCCTGCTCAGCAGGGAGCCCGACGTGGGACTCGATCCCGGGACTCCAGGATCATGACCTGAGCCGAAGGCAGTCGCCTAACCAGCTGAGCCACCCAGGCGCCCTATGTATATGTTTTTGTGCCAGTACCATACTGTCTTTATGACTACAGCTTTGTAATATAGTTGAAATCTGAAATCGTGGTGCCTCCAGCTTTGCTTTTCTTTTTCAGGTTTGCTTTGGCTATTTGATGTCTTTTGTGGTTCCATACAAATTTTTCATATGCTTATTAGCTATTCTTATAAATTATTTAGAGAAATGCCTACTCAAATATTTCACCCATTTTTAATGGGATATTTGTTTTATTATTGAATTATAAGAGTTCATTGTTTATATGCTGAATTTTAGCCCTTTCTTAGTTATATAATCTACAAGTATCTTCTCCCCCTCTGGCTTATCTTTTTATTATTTATATCTTTTGAAACACAAAGGTTTTTTTTTTGTTTGTTTTGTTTTTTAAAGATTTTATTTATTTATTCATGAGAGACAGAGAGAGAGAGAGAGAGGCAGAGGGAGAAGCAGGCTCCCAAGGAACAGGGAGCCCGATGTGGGACTCGATCCCAGGACCCTGGGATCATGACCTGAGCCGAAGGCAGACGCTTAACCATCTGAGCCACCCAGGCGCCCGAGAAACACAAAGGTTTTAATATTGATGACATCCAATTTATCCAACTGTTGTGGTTATTTTATGGATCCTGTGTTGATACCATATCTAAGAACTCTTTGCCTAACACAATGCCTTAAATATTTTCTTTTGTGTTTTCTTCTAGAAGTTTTATAGTTTAAACTCTTACATTTAGCTCTACTATCCATTCTGAATATATTTTAAGAGTATAATGTAAGGTGAGGGTATAAATGTATTCTTCTGCATGTGGATATTCAGTTGTCCAAGCACTATTTGATAAACAACTGTTCTTTCTCCATTGACTTGTCTTGACAATTATGTAATGAAGAGTGGGTATTATATAAGACTGATGAATTGCTGAACTCTACCTCTGAAACTAATAATACACTATCTGTTAATTAATTGAATTTAAATTACAAAATCAATTGATCATACACATAAGGATTTGTTTCTGAAATATCAATTCTGTTGTAATGATCTGTATTTATACCCTTACCCCAGTAACATATTGTTTTGATATGACAAAAGACTCATAGTGAATTTTGAAATCAAGAAGTAGAAGTTCTATTTTATTCTCTTTTTCAAAATATTATGGTACATATTAGGTCCTCTGCATTTACATGTAAATATTAAGATAAGATTATTAATTACTACAAAATCTTATACTGGAAATTTGATAGAGATTGAGTTGAATTTTTAGATCAATTTAAGGAAAACCGACAACAGCTCTGAGTCTTCCATACATACGCAAGATCTATCTCTCCATTTATTTAGACTTTTTAAAATATTTTTTAGCAGTATTTTGTAATTTTCAGTATAAGAGATCTGTACCTTTTGATAAATATAGTCCTAGGTGGTTTCATTTGTAAGATATTTTGAATGGAATTTTTTCTTATTTTTGACTTCATTCCTTGTACACAGCAAAACAAAATTCCTTTTTTACGCTTAGTATATCTTTTTTCATGTAAATATTTATATGGAAGGCAGTATGTGATAGGAAAAAACAGATTTTTTTTAAAGATGTTATTTATTTGAGAGAGAGAGCACAAGCAAGGGTAGGGACACGGGGAAGGAACAGACTCCCCAGTGAGCAAAGAGGTCCAATGCCTGCCTTATGTGAGACTCAATCCAAAACCCTGAGATCATGACCTGAGCTGTAGTCTGATGTTTATCTGACAGAGCCACCCAGGCACCCTGGTGAAAACAGATTTTCTAATCATACAAATATATTCTGTCATAATTATCTGTGATATAAAATTAAGTTATAGTATTTAGGCTATTTATAGTATTTCCATTAGAGTATAAGAAAAATCCCTACCCAAAAAGGATTTAGCAATTACTATTTGTGACAAACTTCGTAAAGCGTCTAGCCTCCTTTCTAATAGGCAGTTAATTAAATGTTGTTAAAATTATTTACTATGTATTTCTGATATGAGGTAAATTCTTAATTATTTTAAATAATTAGAATGAATATTCATATCTTGGGGTATGTATTTCATTCCAATTTTAGATGTGACAAATTCTTTATTTTATAATACATTGTAGAGGTAAAATATAAAATTAATATATTTATATAAATATTAAACTATGTATCTATATGTAAATTATGTGTATGTATAGGACAGGAGCTGAGAAATTGAGGGTGGATATGAATTCTGTTGAACAATTAGCTCTCTGCTGAACTGAACACAGAGGCAAGGATTTATGCAGGAAAAGGACAGGACGAAGTCAAAATGGCAGTGTTATCACAGATGGTAAAATAGTCTTAGTTTCACTTAACCCCTCAAGAAAAAAGAATCACTTTTGTGTGGAATTGGCATTCACTTATCAAATACTCCTAAATTCAGTTTTGCCTTTATAAGATTTTGTCTTATTTATGTTTACCTTTATTTTTCTTGTACATTAATGTGAATAAATGAAGTAATTTTTGGATTTCAAATAACTTTACTCCTTGGCATAAAGTTAACTCACTATGTAGATTTCTGTGGCTTTCCATCATGTTATTGTTTTAATGCAGAGGTTAGCCATAAATAAACTAGTCATGATGGTTGAAATAAACAGTGGATTATAACTTCCTAGTATTTGTACATTAAATTGACCCTTGCACTCTTTTTTTTTTTTTTAAGATTTTATTTATTTGACAAAGACACAATGAGAGAGGGAACACAAACAGGGGCAGAGGGAGAGGGAGAAGCAGGCTTCCTGCAGAGCAGGGAGCCCGATGTGGGACTCAATCCCAGGACCTTGGGATCATGACCTGAGCCCAAGGCAGACGCTTGACGACTGAGCCACCCAGGCGCCCCTGACCCTTGCACTCTTTAGATTTAACTACCTATTTTAGCTAGACAGAGAATCAAAACAAAATTGACATATAATTTGAAAGTAAATAAGGTGATATTTCTTAATTTTGCATTTGTAGACATCATGGGTAGAAAAAATAATGATTACTATTTTTACTTAAAGGGGAAATATTCCATAGTCTTACTTATGAATATTTTATACACCTCTGCAATTTTATATTAGTTAACTTTACTTAGATATAATTAGCTGCTTTGGGTAAAAATTCTCAGTAAAACCATGTATATCTTTAATATATTTTTTCAAAAATTTTGTCAGAAATAATTTGTTGAAAAAACATAACCTTCTTGTATAGTTTTGTCCATTCCAGTCTGAGGCATGAAATAACATTTTGACCTATTTGCTGTTATAATGCCTTTGAGAATCTGTCAGCAAAAGAGAATCAAGCGCTCTTATTCCCAGGAATTGGAGCTTGGTGGAGCTCATGCATCTGTACTTATTCTCTTGTGCTAGGGAAGTAATTACACGTGTTCAAGCCAAATCCATAAATCATGATGTGGCGAGAACTCTGGTTTCCTTTGATGTCCTCCTTAAGTGAATGCAATCTCAATGGCAGTTGATATCCCCTAAACTACTCTTGCAAACGGTTATTACACTTGAACTTTGAAGATTTAGAAGCAATTTGTATTCTCTGATGGGCTTTTGTCTTTGAGATACCCTTCCCTTGTGATGCAAACGGATGTCAGTGTTGAACCTTTGGTTCAGTCACATTCATGAAAGTTGCAAAAATAATCATATATTGTAAAGCTCCACAACAGTACATTTAAAAAAAATCTGTGCACACACACACACCCCACATATGCTTGTGCACAAACATATAGTACACAAATCAGTTTTAGAAATTTTTTTTCAGTCTCTCCTTTTGCTTATTTTGCTGTCCAATATTAACTTTCCTTCTTTCTTGTCCTTTATTGATGGCTACTTAGTCTTCCTAATTGTTTTTCCTTCACATCTCTAAGAGGAAAATTCTGAACAAAGACAGGACAATCAGCAGAACTAAGTTTATGAGAGATAGTATAGTTTTGTTAGCTGCATTAGGGTTTATATGAACTATGAAGCAAACAGACTTGTGCTCAAAACCCAGTTTCAGTACTAATTAGAAGCATGGGCATATCTTTCAAAATCTCAACACATGTTAACTATTATAGCTTGTGTATTAAATGAATTACTAAATGTCTTTTTTAAGTTCTAGACAACAATATAAAGTTTTATTAATTAGGAGAGGCAAATAACCACATGACTGAGGTCATTTGCATGTGTCATTTACCACTCCTCTCCCCCAAAATAATCACCTGGTAAGAATAATTTCATAAGAAAAACAATTATTTCTCTCCTCTTGCAAAAATGTTAATTATGTATTTCTCAAAGATGTATTTCACTTAACTGACTTGAACTTTTAAATTATGTTTATAAATCACAAAAATAATCTCTATTTAAGCTCAAATACTCATATTTGAGGTAAAATTGTAGCTAGAAATAGATAGAATTCTACAGTGTCTCAATGATTCCCATGGTGTGATGATGAAAAAATATGTTGTGGACCTCACAACACAAATTAAAAGGGGATTATAAATTACAACTTTTCTTAAATTTTGCTTCTTTTCCATAAGCTGGGGGAGTTTGTACCCAGTCATCAAGGCTAAAGAAAAGGACTTTTATCAATAACTTTTCTGAGGTATTCATATTTTAAATAGAGAGATTAAATTAAGAGATGAAATTGTCTTTAAGACTAAAAGAAGTAAAACAATAATGACAGAGTCATAATTATAGAAACCCCTTTTTATTACTAATATTTTATGGGCACCAGGCTATTTATATATTGTCTTATTTAAGCAAATAGCCAATAAGCTATCTAAGCATCATATTACAGATTTACAAAGGACAATCAGTTATGGTAAAAAATTTGCTGGGGATCTTGTAGGAAATAAATTGTGAAACTGGGATGTGAATTCATGTTTGCTTTATTACCATGTTGTTAGTTGATAATTTATATGGCTCTTAATCCTTAAAATATATTAACTTTTGCTCCTCCAACTGCAATAATACAAAATGGGAGTGCACAATACAGACGCTTAATCTGTTACTAATATAATTAGGAGGTTGTTACATAAGTAAACATTCAAGTAGGGCAAGGCAACCTAGATATTGAAGATAGGAGATGAAGATGGGAAAAAATGAAGAAAGTGAAGAGCAAGCAAGTAGGACACTGAGTAAAGATGTTAAGGTGCTGGTAAAATGGGAAGAAGCAAATAGATTTCAAATACAATATATACAAATTCATAAACATCACACAATGAACTAAATTGCCATTCTATCATATTTCATATGGATGAACAAATTCCAGAACTATGAAGGCTTTATTGACCTGCAAGGGGATAATATATTAAAATCAAGTTTGTTTGTTTTTTTTTTTTTTTGAGTCTTGAGTTGGCAGGATGTAGAAACCCAGCTCCTGAAATTTAGGTATAATTTTTTAGGGTTAATTTATTATCATTCCATGTTTACTAAAAAGGAAATAACACTGTAAAAATCAAGGTCATGAAATTAGAGTAAAGAAGTTATGATAAAAATGTTCTTTAAATAATTGAAATATGCAGATACCAGTTATCATATATTTTAGGAAATATTTGTCATGTTATGAAATGTGCTGGCAAAGTCTATTAAATTGGAAAAGCAATAAGAATAATTATAAAAATAAAACTGTACAATGAACATTCAAAATTCTTTTACTTGCACCAAAAAAATGGTGATTAATTGCACATCAGCAATTATTTACTAGGCAATGATCACCTCCATCTTTATAAAAGTTAATTCTTCTCAAAAGCACTTAAATTCTTCCCAGGGAGTAAATTATCATCAGCAAATTCAAAATATTTTCTAATTTGGAAGTTGTCTAGTAATTTTCAGGTCTTTTTCACTGCTTGTCACTAACAACTTTTTAAAGGCATTAGAATGGAAAAGGGGACAAGCAAGTCATATGGCCAAGAGCTCTTATTCATCTTCTTTCTGCTTTTCTGGCCAGATTCATCTTGCTCACAATAATATGAGATCAACTGGTTATATGGAATACATAAGGCATTAGTAAAAGCACACTAAAACTCTAGTTCCCTAAAAGAGTTGACTTATTTTACTACTTTATTTGTTCTACAAATAAAATTGTTAAGCACCTGCAGTCTGGCATTTGGCCTAAGAGTTTGTAATTATTTGTGTATTAGAAATACAAATTTTAATTCCCAAGTGTATGTTATTTAAGTATCTTCCATACTTTAGAAGGATTTTCAAAAATATGTATTTTTAGTGTTTGCTTACTCCGGGCACTTAGAAGAGAAAATTCATTCACAACTTTACATGCATTTTGCCTCAATCAGTGTTAAAATTAAACCAAATGGGCTGCTGAAGTGAAAGTAGTGGTACTCTTCCAGGAGCCATGGGTATCTTGAGAATGTGTTCAAGATTAGATGTACTCTTAGAAGTATAATTAAGGAATACTAACACAAATTAAGGGGGAAAAATGAAAGCCAAGAGATAATTTTTACCCTTAACTTTGCAACTTCTTACTACATTACAGTGAGTAAATGATATAATTATTCAGAAATTTAGTTTATACCTTATGAGCTGTGGATTATAATATCTATTTAGCTTAATTCATAGCTTACAGTGCCTGATAGACAGAATTTCTACTTAGGCTATTTACAGAAAAGGATGAATTTATTTATTAAATATTATACAACATGCTGGAGAAATAAAAATTAACAAAACCCAAATCCTCCCCTTAAAAGACTACTTAAAGTTCTCCTTAATTAATAAAATACAAGTCCTTCCTTTCAAAAGCTTTATTTTTTTTTAAGATTTTATTTGTTTATTTGAGAGAGAGAATGAGATAGAGAGAGAGCATGAGAAGGGGGAGGGTCCGAGGGAGAAGCAGACTCACTGCTGAGCAGGAAGCCCGATGCGGGACTTGATCCCGGGACTCCAGGATCATGACCTGAGCCAAAGGCAGTCGCCTAACCAACTGAGCCACCCAGGCACCCAAGTCCTTCCTTTCAAAGTTCCCTAGAGTACCATTGCTTTAATGGGAACAAACAAAAAACAAAAAACAAAAACAAAAAACAATTAATTTCACATGTCTTAGCAGAACAGTGGAGAAGATCATGGGGGCATTTGAAGGAATGTAAGAGTAACTAAATCGACTTCAGTATTACAACTAAGAGATGATGACTCTCAAATATAAAATTTAAGTCTATATTTTGTTATTTTTTCTCCTCCTGAAATATAGACCTAAATATTCAACTTTTTACTGCATTAGTTCTTTTGGATTTTTCACAAGCATCTTAAATGAGCAGGTCTATAATTGAAAATATGTATCCTCCCAACAATTATAAGTTGTGACTCTTCTGGTTTTCCTTATTACTGTAAATAGTATTAACATCCAACCAGGTGCTCAATTTCTTGTCTAATTTTCCAGCTGCTTTCAAAGCCAATCTTTCACTTTCCCAACTCCAGCCACACTGAACTTTTTCTAGTCCTGTAAACTACTCCCCCTCACCCCACTTCTTATTCTCATGCTGCTCCCTCTTTGGGGAAGGATTTCATTTACTATGACATGTACTGTAGCAGCATCAGAATTAGAAGAACAAAGACAAAGTAGAAGATGTCAATGATGGAGAGAGGTTGAAAGTACTTCTTAAAGAAAGAAGGTCTGTGTTTAGAAAGATTAATAGGAGAATACTGTGGAAATTTGAGATGGAGCATAACAGTTAAAGCACTTCATATCTTCTTACTCTTCACATTTAAATCAGTCAAAAGTCGAGAGTCTATTTCCTTAATGTTTCCATATCAGTTCTTTTTATATTACTCTCAAAGTAGATATCATGGTTCAGATCTTACCATGTACACTTGCCCCATTTATTTATTTATTTATTTACTTTAAAGATTTTATTTATTTATTTGAGAGAGAGAGAATGAGAGATAGAGAGCACAAGAGGGAAGAGGGTCAGAGGGAGAAGCAGACTCCCTGCTGAGCAGGGACTCGATCCCAGGACTCCAGGATCATGACCTGAGCCGAAGGCAGTCACTTAACTAACTGAGCCACCCAGGCGCCCCACACTTGCCCCATTTAAAGAAAGGGTTGCTCTACACATGTATTTAAACACTTCCCTACTTTTGGTTTCTACAAGATGCTCCAGGCTGCTTTGTATATGTCCTTCCGCAGTCTTAGAGTCAGGCATCTCTCCACGGAACACTCTTTTGTTGCTGTTGCTGAGATTAGAGAATGGTACTAGAGATCAACATTTGGGGTGCTAAGTTATTTATTGCTACTGGGGTGACATTGCTTCCAGGTCCTGTCAGCTGGCATCAATAAATATATATGTGTATATTGGCCCACGTATACAACTGAAACTTTAACTGTGTTTATATGTGACCATCTGCATCTACATTAATGTAAGCATGAGTTAATAATAATATATCCAATTCTGATTCATTGTTACAAGGCTTTTTCTAGTGTTGTCCCCTTGCTTACCTGTCACTTCCCACCCAACTATGAGAAACATTGTTCCCACCACCTATCATGCATTTAACTAACTGTTAAATTCCTCTGTAAATATATAGTGAGTTCCAATCCGTTCAGGCTGCTATAATAAATTAACATAGACTGGGTAGCTTATAAATAACAGAAATTTATTTCTCACAGTTCTAGAAGCTGAAAAGACCAAGATCAAGCTGCCAGCATTGAAGGTGCTAGGGATCTCTTTGGAGCCTCTTTTAAGGGCACCAATCTCATTCATGAGGGACCTACTCTCATAATCTAATCAATTTCTAAAGGCCCTACCTCCAAGTACCATCATCTGAGCAAGTTAAAATTTCAACATGAATTTTGAGGGGGTAAAAAATTTCAGAATATAGTAATCTGTATCTGAATTGTTAACCAGTATGTCTATGAAAAACCCCTTTATCAAACTGAATGTAGTACTTGCATATAGATTCTTTAAATTTTAATCTTTCAGATTACCAAAAGTCAGTGAACTCGTGTTTGTTTGTTTGTTTTTTCATATATTATAATTATTTGCACATTCTCCATTTCACTTTGGGATCTCTTGACCTCCTATTTTTTTTTTTTTAATTTTTGTATGTTTAGGTTTTCTATCTTTTTTTTTTTTATGTAGGCTCCATAGCCAATATGGGATTTGAACTCATAACACTGAGATTAATAGTCCCATGCTCTACTGACTGAGCCAACCAGGAGCCCCTGTACGTTCAGGTTTATTCTTTGTGCTATAAAGGTTTATGAATTTTAAAAATACATTATTTCATATTTCCACAATTATAGTATTATAAGGAATAGTTTTACCAACCCAAAAAAATCCCCTGTGACTTACCTTTCCAACTCTTCCCTTCTTTCCCCAAACCCTTGAGAACCAATGATCTTTTCACTGTCTCTGTAGTGTTGCCTGTTCCAGAATGTCCTATGATTGTCATCACAAAGTAGCCTTTTCAGATTGGCTTCTTTGACTTAGCAATATGCATTTGAGATTCACCCATGTCTTTTCATGGCTTCATAACTCATTATCTACGTATGCATGTACCACAGTTTGCTTATCCATTCACCGTATGAAAGATAATTTGCTTCCAGTTTGGGGTAAGTATGAATGAAGTGTTATAATCAGTGATATACAGGTGTTTCATGAACATAAGTTTTCAATCAGTTGAATGCACACTTAGGCACCCAATTGCTTGATTATATTATGAGACTATGTTTAAAAACTTTGTAAGAAGCCACCAAACTGTCTTCTAACTGGCTGTACCATTTTGCATTCTCAACAGCAATAAATGAATATTCCTGTTTCTCTACAGTCTAGCCAACATTTCTTATTGTTAGTTTATCTTTTTTATTTTTAACCATTTTAATATGTTTGTAATGTTATCTCAGTTTTGTTTTCATTTTCAATTCCTTGGAGGCCAGTTATATTGAACATCATTTTCTGTGTTTATTTTCAATTTATGTCCTCTTTAGTGAGGTGTCAGTTCAGAAATTTTGCCAATTTTTTAGTTATGCTGTTTTCTTATTATTAAGTTTTAAGAGTTCTTTGCATGTCTTAGATTCAAATCCTTTACCAGATCTGTATTTTGCAAGTATTTTTCCCCATTTTGTGGTTTATTCTTTTTTTTTAAAGATTTTATTTATTTATTTGACACAGAGAGAGAGACAGCAAGAGAGGGAACACAGCAGAGGGAGTGGGAGTGGGAGAGGGAGAAGCAGGCTTCCCACCGAGCAGGGAACCCGATGCAGGGCTCGATCCCAAGACCCTGGGATCATGACCTGAGCCGAAGGCAGACACTTAGCAACTGAGCCACCCAGGTTTATTCTTATTTTAAGAGTGACCCATCCAAGAATGTGGGTCCCTATGAGTTTTTTGCTTTATGACAACCCACACTCAACCTCCAGCAATTCATCAAAATTATTATTTCAGTGTTTTTACCAGTTTATGGTTGCAAAATCTTCTGCTCTGGGCAACTGGCCTGGTATATCATAAATTTACCTGTGTTCAGCCTGATGTTAATTCTTTTTTCTTGATCTATTGAACATATAGACTTTAACCTATACATATGCTTTCATTAACTAAATATTGAATATCTCTTAATGAACCATACTCAAGAGATTCTCATCTCTGCACATTTAATAATATTAACAAATGTATTTTCACTACCTAAAAATATAATAAGTAGTATTGAATATAAATCAAACTATAAAATATTCATGAGTCCATATGGGTATATATGATCCCCATCTAATTATCAGAAAATTATCAGACAAATTCCAATTAAGAGGCGTTCCATAACATATCTGACCAGTACTTCCCAAACTGTTAATTTCATTAAAAGCAAAACTGATAAACTGTGACAGCCAAGAGGTGTCTAAGGACACATGATAACTAAATGTAATGTAACATCATAGCTGGATCTTGGAATAGTAAAGGGACTTTAGTGGAAAATGTAAAAAAAGAAAATCTTAGTAAAGAATAAACTTTAGATAAAAATGTACTAATTTGGGATTCAGTTAATTGACAAATCCTCCATACTTTTAGTAAGATGTTAATAGTTAAGTAAACTGAATCTGATATATATATAGGGAATCTTCCGTACAATATATTTCCCATTTTTTTTCAGCAGGTCGAAAACTAGTTGTAAAATAGAAAAGTTTATTTTAAAAAAGCACTAACCCATAAGTTAAAGCTGAGGGGAAAGGAAAACAAGGGCAGGCACTAAGATGGAGCCAAGCTTGTGTCTTGACAGACAACTCATGTCGTTCAGTTGAATATACCTGCTACAGCTGGGAAACGATATTCAGTCGATTATGTCTGGGCAAGGAGAGATATGTGATCAGTTACAAAATTGAGTGCCCAAAGAAAAATTAAACAGGAAAAAAAATCCAAAATTCTTTCAAAAAAGAATAAAAATATCCTCTATTAAAAACTTACTGAGGGACGCGTGGGTGGCTCAGATGGTTAAGCATCTGCCTTCGGCTCAGCTCATGATCCCGGGGTCCTGGGATCCAGTCCTGCATCGGGCTCCCTGCTCAGCGGGGAGCCTGCTTCTCCCTCTGCTTTTCTCTCTCTCTCTCTCTCCCTCTGCCTCTCATGAATAAATAAATAAAATCTTAAAAAAATATATTAAAAAAAAACTTACTGAAAGTAGTCACTTAATTTCTTACAGAGAAAAAAAATAATGTAATAAATATAATCATCACATCTTTATAGTAAATAAACACATTTCTTTGTATTATCATGTGGCTTTTTGAAAATTAGCATTGGCATATTCATTTAACAAATGACTATTAAAAATATTTCTTTCACGATATTCTTTTCTGATTATGAATATAAAACATCATATGATACAAAACACTGTAACAAAATAAATGTCTGCCTAACACCCAGACCCAGACCACCACCCTATCTGATCCTTAAGAGATAGCAAATTTAAAAAGTATGACTTGCAGAATTTATATCTTATATTTTAAGCAAAAATAACATGTGAGAATGCAATTATTTTGCACATACTCTTGCATCTTAATTTTTACCTTTTATCTAATGAGCTTCCTTCCCTGTCAGTGCATAGGTACTTCTCTCATCCGTTATTCTAATTTTTTTTAATCAGTTAATCTTTTAATTGCATGAATATACTGTAATTTATTTAAGTAACTTCCTCAAAATAAATATTTAGATTGTTTTCAGTACATCATCAGTTATATTCCATTGGAATAAATATGCATTAACATACATTTTGCACCTTGTGAACATTTCTGGGGGAAAACAGACCCAACACTATAATTTCTTATTTGAAAAGGAAGTACTTTGTATATGCTGGCAAATTTCCTTCTAAAAACTGCCTGCTACCCCATTCCTGGCTCGCACTCTATCTTCTCTATTTAATTAATGTTGCTAATCTTTTCCAATGAAAATGGTGGAAAATGATATATTCATGTGATTATGTTTTCTTATTCTCAATTAAACTTAAGAATAATCATGTTCCTCTAGAATCTTCACTAACAATGTATTAAAAGCTTTTCCTTGGATAGAGACTAGAAATAACTAGTAGATATCAAATCTTTGAAGAGAAAAATATGAAAATATTAGTAACATATTATTATTCTAATTAATTAAAATAACTAGAGAAATAGGCTGTGGTGTTAGTGGTAGAAGTATAGCTTTAAAAGTGTTGCATTGCATTACTATAAATTTTTCTTTTTTTTTTTTCTAGGTACAAGCAGATCTGAAGGGCATGAAAGCTCTTATGGATTTTAAACAGAAATCACAGGCTCTGGCCAAGGGTACAAGTAGTAAAATCTGTAAGAGTTGATCCACTGATTCTGCCCACTCAGGTGGAAATCAATTCTTTGTAAGTGAACGTGGTTCTGAATTTATATAGGAGACCGAAGCATGCAATGAGTAGATGGAGTCACTGTGCTGCTAAGGTCTATTTGAGGATAACATTATCTGGTTGGCAAGTTTGTGAATATGGTTTAAAAAAAGGAAAAAAAATGGTAACATATTAGTAAATTCATTTGGCCTCTACTTTTTTCACAAAATAAAGTTTTCAAATTATCTGCAAAACAAGAAAAGAATCTCAGCCAAAGAAACCACATATTAATCTATGGATTAACTGAATGTAATATCCAAATATGTGTAATCTGAAAAGTGTGAAGTTCTTTCAGGAACTACAAAGTGGCACTAACTTTAAGTCAAGTGGAAAAGTAGACCAGAAATGCCAACTAGGGTTTACATATTACCTAATATATTAATAAAAGGCCACAACTAAAAACCAAACCCAAACAAACAAGTAAACAAACACAACTAAGTTCTTAATTTAGGAGAGAAAGAAAGAAGTAACAAAATTATTTTTACATCATTTATTTTCATATTCTTCATTTTATACCTGATTCATCTTTGTATTATTTTTGGATATCCAATGTGTTAAAAAAAACAAATTTTTAAAGAGAAATTTATGGTATATATTTACTCCATATTCATATATTATATATTGGAATATAGCTTACATGTATAAATTTAAGTTAGAAAATTGTTCCTAAAAATTATCTTAATGCAGATAATATTGCATTATGGCTTTTTAAATAAGGCTGTATTTTTTACTAAATTTGACCGGTCACCTTTATGTTTTATAGACTAAAATATGAGGATTAAATCACTTTGTTATTTAATTTAAACCATTCAGCTTGGAACAATCATGTTGCTTCCTTCCCACATTCATATTAATATTTATATCTTTCTTGCTAATCAACCATCTCTCAAATATGATGTATCTCCCAATTTGCTTCTACTAATACTGTCTCATTCATCTCAAATTAGGTTTGTGTGTCTCAGCCCTCCAAGGAAAGGAAAAAGTTCTTAGCAGGGTAGAAAACTACTTATTTGGCTGTGTACCATGTGCCAAAAACGTGCTGTGTGATTGATCCATGCCAACTCGTGTGTAGCTATTCTAGAGAACTCTTGAGCAATGCTACCTTGACCTGTTTCTACTATAAAAAAAGTGGGCTTCAAAATTTTTCCTTATTATGTCCTTATACACCAAAGATTGGGCTATTCTCTTCCTAACAGTATATAAGTTTCAAATAGAGGAGAAACTGAACATAAGAGCTATCCTTTAGATTTATAACTTGGACAATGTCGTGCTTTTGGATATCATCAATGTCACTCTTATCAGAAATAAAGAAAGGTCATAATACTAAGAGAAGCAATGTCCAGTCCCACCTAGAGGACATAGTTATTTATAAATGGGCCTTTTTATTTTCCTCTAACATCAAATGAGGAATGTTAGGAGTAGATCCTTTATTTGTTTGATATATGAAAATATTTTAGAAAAGGTATCAGATACATAGAAAAGGGTAGAAACCAATGGCATTGCTATCTGGTTAGTGCTCTTAAGAATATACAAGGATATGTTTTAATCATGAAGCTTTCACATAAAGCAATATAAAAACAAACCTACTAACTTTGTTCTTGACATGAGATTTTTCATAAAAGAGGATCACATGTAAATAAAAATAAAAAAAGTATCAATAAAATGATGAATCCTTCCACCACAACACAAAAAAGCATCTTGTATTTATATGTTTAAAATACATATTTTGACTGGAAGGAAAGATGGCAGAGGAGTAGGGGACCCTATTTCAACTGGCCCCTGGAATTGAGCTGGATGTCTACCAGACCACTCTGAGCACCCACAAAACCAGCCCGAGATATAAGAAGATCTGGATCTCTACAAACAGAATATCACAGGCGGTTGGTTTTGAGGTATGAAGCAGGGAGCCATGATTCCGTGGGCAGATATTGGAGGATAAACGGCGGCAGAAGGGTGCCTGGCCATGGGGATCCTACACCGCTGGTGAGTGACAGCCTCGTGAGCTGGGGACAGGGCACAGACGCGCAGACCGGTAGCGGCGGGGAAAGGACTTCAGGACAGCCCCCGGGGTGGAAACCTGGAGTGGCGGGGTCGGACCTGTTAACAGGGGGTGACTGGCAGTTTTAGAAGCAGAAAGGGCAGAGACGTGCTCCGACCTGGAGGCAGGACTGGGAGGGCTGCAGAGGGGCGCACAACCCAGGCAACTGCAGTTTATAGCAGTACAGACAGAAACTGAGACAGTGTGGCCTGGAGAGCTCACTGAAGAACAGACTGCAGTCTCTCTGCTCTGAGGCAGAGGGTTGGAAACTATCTCTTCTGCTCTGACTCGCGGAAGAGACGCGGAAAGCTGCCAGGGAAAGCGGCCAGAGAACAAAAGCCCCCAAAACTGATTCCCGCCAAGCCCATCCCCCACCACGGGGGGGGCAGGGCAACTCCACCCAAACAGGGTTACCTGAGTAACAGCGTGGCAGGCCCCTTCCTCAGGAGACAGGCTGGGAAAACAAGAGGCCAGCAACCCTAAGGTCCCAAGAAAACAGGTGCATTTTGCTTGGGTTCTGGTCAATAGTTTGGACTCTATACATTCCCTGAAACACCCATCAACAGAATGACTAGGAGGAGGAGCCCCCAAAGTAGAAAAGACTCAGAGATTGTAACTTATGCTACAGATTTACAAATGGATGCAGATATAACCAAGATGTCGGAGATGAAATTCAGGCTAGCAATTGTGAAGACAATCGCTAGAATGGAGAAATCAATTAATGGCAACATAGAGTCTCTAAGGGCAGAAATGAAAGCTAAATTGGCAGAACTTAAAAATGCTATCAATGAGATCCAATCCAATCTAGATAATCTAACAGCTGGGGTAAATGAGGCAGAACGAATAAGCGACCTGGAAGACAATATCATAGATAACAAGGGAAAAGAGGAAGCCAGGGAAAAAAACTTGAATCCATGAAAATAGAATCAGAGAAATAAGTGACACCAGGAAGCATTCCAATGTCAGAATAATTGGAATACCAGAGAGAGAGAAAGGACTAGAAGATGTATTTGAGCAAATTGTAGCTGAGAACTTCCCTAATCTGGGGAATGAAAACAAACATTCACATCCTAGAGGCAGAGAGGACCCCTTCCAAGATCAAGGAAAACAGGCCAACACCCCAGCATGTAATAGTAAAACTTGCAAATCTTAGAACCAAGGAAACCATCTTAAGGGCAGTTAGGGGGAAGAGATTCCTTATGTACAGAGGGAGGAACATCAGAATAAAGTCAGACCTATCCACAGAGACCTGGCAAGCCAGAAAGGCCTGGCAAGACATATTCAGGGTACTAAATGAGAAGAACATGCAGCCAAGAATATTTTATCCGGCAAGGCTTTCATTTAGAATGGATGGAGAGAGGCAGAGCTTCCAAGACCAGCAGAAACTGAAAGAATATGTGACCACTAAGCTGGCCCTGCAAGAAATATTAAGCAGGGTTCTATAAAAGGAGAAAGACCCCAAGAGTGATATACAACAGAAATTTACAGGGACAATCTATAGAAACAACATCTTCACAGGCAACATGATGAAAATTAATTCATATCTTTCAATAATCACTCTCAACGTGAATGGCCTAAATGCTCCAATAAAATGGCACAGGGTTGCATATTGGATAAAAAGACAGGACCCATCCATATGCTGCCTACAAGAGACTCATTTTGAACCTAAACATACATCCAGACTGAGAGTAAAGGGATGGAGATCCAACTTCCATGCCCATGGACCGCAAAAGAAAGCTGGACTAGCAATTCTTATATCAGAAAACTTAGATTTTAAACTAAAGTCTGTAAATACAGACACAGAAAGACACTATATCATTCTTAAAGGGTCTATCCAACAAGAAGATCTAACAGTTGTAAATATCTATGCCCCCAACATGGGAGCAGCCATCTACATAAGCCAACTGTTAACCAAAATAGAGTCATATTGATAACAATACGTTAATTGTAGGGGACCTCAGTACTCCACTCTCAGCAATGGACAGATCATCTAAGCAGAAAATCAACGAGGAAACAAGAGCTTTGAATGATACATTGGACCAGATGGACCTCATAGATATTTACAGAACATTCCATCCTAAACCAACAGAATACTCATTCTTCTCTAGTGCACATGTAACTTTCTCCAGAATAGATGACATACTGGGTCACAAATTAGGTCTCAACTGATACCAAAAGATTGAGATTATTCCCTGCACATTCTCAGGACACAATGCTTTAAAACTGGAACTCAATCACAAGAAAAAAATTGGCAGAAATTCAAACACTTGGAAGCTAAAGACCACTCTGCTCAAGAATGTTTGGGTCAACCAGGAAATCAAAGAAGAACTTAAACAATTCATGGAAATCAATGAGAATGAAAACACATCGGTCCAAAATCTATGGGATACTGCAAAGGCGGTCCTAAGGGGGAAATACATAGCCATCCAAGCCTCACTCAAAAAAATAGAAAAAATCCCAAATTCACCAACTAACCCTACACCTTAAAGAACTAGAGAAAAAGCAACAAACGATGCCTAAGCCACGGATTAGAAGAGAAATAATTAAAATTAAAGCAAAGATCAATGAATTAGAAACCAGAAACACAGTAGATCAGATTAACAAAACTAAAAGTTGGTTCTTTGAAAGAATTAATAAGATCAATAAACCACTGGCCAGACTTATCCAAAAGAAAAGAGAAAGGACCCAAATTCATAAAATTATGAATGACAGGGGAGAGATCACGACCAGCACCAAGAAAATAGAAACAATTATTAGAAATCATTATCAACAACTATATGCCAATAAACTGAGCAATCTGGATGAAATGGAGGCCTTCCTGGAAACCTATAAGCTGCCAAGACTGAAACAGGAAGAAACTGCCAACCTGAATAGGCCAATAACCAGTAACGAGATTGAAGCAGTGATCAAAAACCTCCCAAAAAACAAGAGTCCAGGGCCTGATGGATTCCCTGGGGAATTCTACCAAACATTCAAAGAAGAAATAATACCTATTCTCCTGAAGCTGTTTCAAAAAATTGGAACAGAAGGAAAACTTCCAAACTCATTCTATGAAGCCAGCATTACCTTAATCCTCAAACCAGACAAAGACCCCCTCAAAAAGGAGAATGTCAGACCGATATCCCAGATGAATATGGATTCCAAAATCCTCAACAAAATCCTAGCTAATAGGATCCAACAATACATTAAAAGATCATCCACCACGACCAAGTGGGATTTATCCCTGGGATGCAAGGGTGGTTCAACATTCGCAAATCAATCAATGTGAGAGAACACATTAATAAGAGGAGGGAGAAGAACCATATGGTCCTCTCAATTGATGCAGAAAAAGCATTTGACAAAATACAGCATCCTTTCCTGATTAAAACTCTTCAGGGTGTAGGGATAGAGGGAACATTCCTCAAGTTCATAAAATCCATCTATGAAAAACCCACAGCAAATATAATCCTCAATGGGGAAAAGCTGAGAGCCTTTCCCTTAAGATCAGGAACACGTCAAGGATGCCCACTCTCACCACTATTGTTCAACAGAGTACTAGAAGTCCTAGCAACAGCAATCAGACAACAAAAAGAAATAAAAGGTATTCAAATTGGCAAAGAAGAAGTCAAACTCTCTCTTTTCGCAGATGACATGATACTTTATGTGGAAAGCCTGAAAGACTCCACCCCCAAATTACTAGAACTCATATAGCAATTCAGTAATGTGGCAGGATACAAAATCAATGTACAGAAATCAGTTGCTTTCTTATACTCTACCAATGCAAATGTAGAAAGAAATTAGAGAAACGATTCCATTTACAATAGCACCAAAAACCATAAGATATCTCAGAATAAACCTAACCAAAGAGGTAAAGGATCTATACTCTAGGAACTACAAAACACTCATGAAAGAAATTGAAGAAGACACAAAAAGATGGAAAAATATTCCATGCTCATGGATCGGAAGAATAAACTTTGTTAAAATGTCTATGCTACCCAGAGCAATCTATAACTTCAATGCCATCCTGATCAAAATTCCAATGACATTTTTCAAAGAGCTGGAACAAACAATCCTAAAATTTGTATGGAATCAGAAAAGACCCTGAATCACCAAGGAAATGTTGAAAAAGAAAAACAAAGCCGGGGGCATCACGATGCCTGATTTCAAGGTATATTAAAAAGCAGTGATCACCAAGACACCATGGTACTGACACAAAAACAGACATATAGACCAGTGGAACAGAATAGATAACCCAGATATGGACCCTCAACTCTATGGTCAAATAATCTTTGACAAAGCAGGAAAAAACATGCAATGGAAAAAAGACAATCTCTTCAATAAATGGTGCTGGGAAAATTGGACAGCCACATGCAGAAGAATGAAACTCGATCATTCTCTAACACCATTCACAAAGATAAACTCAAAGGGGATGAAAGACCTCAATGTGAGACAGGAATCCATCAAAATCCTAGAGGAGAACATAGGCAGTAACCTCTTTGACATCGCCCACAGCAACTTCTTTTAAGATACATCTCCAAAAGCTAGTGAAACAAAAGCAAAAATGAAATTTTGGGACTGCATCAAGATAAAAAGCTTCTGCACAGCAAAGGAAACAGTCAACAAAACAAAGAGGCAACCCACAGAATGGAGACGATATTTGCAAATGACACTACAGATAAAGGGCTGGTAACCAAGATCTATAAAGAACTTCTCAAGCTCAACACCCAGAAAACAAATAATCAAGTCAAAAGTGGGCAGAAGATATGAAAAGACACTTTGAAGAAGACATACAAACGGCTAACAGACACATGAAAAAATGTTCATCATCATTAGCCATCAGGGAAATTCAAATCAAAACCACATTGAGATACCACCTTACACCAGTTAGAATGGCAAAAATGGACAGGGAAAGAAACAACAAATGTTGGAGAGGTTGTGGAGAAAGGGGAACCCTCTTACACTGTTGGTGGGAATGCAAGTTGGTACAGCCACCTTGGAAAACAGTGTGGAGGTGCCTCAGAAAATTAAAAATAGAGCTACCCTATGGCCCAGCAATTGCATTACTGGGTATTTACCCCAAAGACACAGATGTAGTGAAAAGAAGGGCCATATGCACCCCAATGTTCATAGCAGCAATGTCCGCAATAGCCAAACCGTGGAAAGAGCCGAGATGCCTTTCAACAGATGAATGGATAAAGAAGATGTGGTCCATATATACAATGGAATATTACTCAGCCATCAGAAAGGATGAATACCTACCATTTACATTGACATGGATGGAACTGGAGGGGATTATGCTAAGTGAAATAAGTCAAGCAGAGAAAGACAATTATCATATGGTTTCACTTATTTGTGGAACATAAGGAATAGCAGGAGGACACTAGGAGAAGGAAGGGAAAAATGAAGGGGGAGGGGATTGGAGGGAGAGATGAACCATGAGAGACTGTGGACTCTGAGAAACAAAGAGGGTGTTAGAGGGGAGGAGGGTGGGGGTTGGGTTAGCCCGGTGATGGGTATTAAAGAGGGCATGTACTGCATGGAGCACTGGGTGTTATACATAAACAATGGATCATGGATCACTACATCAAAAATTAATGATGTATTGTATGGTGACTAACATAACATAATAAAATTTAAAAAATAAAATAAAATACATATTTTATAGGTAAAATATTACCTATCACCTATTATGCCCCAACTTTTTTTCTTCATTGTATTTTAACCTTTATTATTGCTTTTCATTAGAACTAAAAGATCTGAATTTTAAAAGAGGTTTTAAAAAGATATTTCATATCCAAAATATTATAGCATTTTATTGATTAATTGCATCTTTTTTAGTATTCAATCTTAATATTATCATAAAATGAAATTAAATGAAGATTGTCTAAATTTATTAACATCAGTATAATTACGAAAATGATAAAATTTTCAGAGGTCATCTGATTCCTGTTCAGGATCATTTCTTATTTTTTGACCTGGAAATGGCAGTTTTGGCAGTCCTCTAATTATTTAAAACCATCTCACTTATCTTATTAGATATTTAGAATGTTTCAAATTAATGAGATGGGTATATTTTCATAAATATTACTATCAAAGATTAACTTTCCCAAATAAAACTGTAATTTCTTGAAAATATTAAAATAGTGAAAAGAAAACAAAGCCATTAATTTGAAAAACTTAAAATATGAAGTCATCCATGGATAATTTTAATACAAAATAAAAATAGTTTAGGACAACTTGTTTATTTAAACCCATTCTTCCATAATCTCTGTATCGTGTTTAATTTGGTTAATTTTGTGCATTTAAAACATGCTATAAAAGTAAAGATGTTACTCTTATACAAATGTAATATTAAAGCCTTTATTCAAGGAGTTTACAATTCTTGTAGTTTCAAGTGTACCAACATATTTGGATTTTTCGGTCTGTTTTGGGAATTGCAAAAATCACTTTAAAGAAGTGATGTCCAACAAATTTTTACATGCAGTTGGACTTTTTGCAAGTAAAATTTTATGAAAGTACAAAATTGAAACACTACAGAAGAAAATGGAACTGTTCTTTTTTAAGTGAGGAAAGCAAGAGTCAGTCTACTCTGGTGACTCCTAATTTGGAATGCAGGTTTAAAGATTATTTAGATGAAATTGCAAATGCAAACATATGTGAAAGTATTTTTCTTAATTGTAAAGCATTACAGAGTGTTTGTAAAGTATTGTTAAAAGAAATCTATTTCTGAACAGCAACCAAAAAAACTTAGTAAAATTGAAGAATACTCATGTATACTTCTTGGTTTTTTCCCCTATATTCTATTCCAATTCATTCAGAGATTGTATTTTAAGTAGAACTCATGTAAAACTTTGTACCTTACTTAAATATTTGGAGACCAATTTTAAATGTATTTTTTTAGCTACATAGTACTTTTTCCATGTGATTGTGTTATTAATTATTGTTCTGAAATTGTCAGAAAGGGAAGGTACCATGGGTAAAAATGTAACTTCTATGACCACAAAATGAATTTTTGTTTTATGACAGTTTTTATTTAATATGACTAAAGTTAATGAAGTATTCATAAAATTATAGGTTCGGGAAAGACCTTGAGAGTGCAATTAGTCTATTTCATTTCCTGAACACTTTCAGACACTTTCTTATTCTACTTCATTCTCAGAACTCAAGGGAAGACAATTTTATAATTTCTTTCAGTGGTAATGCATTTCAGGTCTTTTAAAGCAATGTGACAATTTTCTTTTTTCAGAGGTTTGCTGTTTCAAAGTATGTTTTTCCTCTTAAAAGTGGTTTAAGATAATGTTTATACTTAGTGTGGCATTTTCTCCTTTCCTCTCAGAATTTAGCCTTTAGTTTCCTGATTTGTGGCTAATTACTCATTCAGAATGTGATTTCTTAAATACTTTTCTCTTTGTGTCTTAATACCAATGATACCATCTCTTGAGTGATTCTCCCACTGCTAAACAGATAACTTCATGATAATCCTAATGTCAGACTCTCCTGCAAAACTCTGTGATGGCTTCTACTTGGAGTAGGAACTGAGTTCTAATTATTTTTCGAATTTTTAAAAATGTTTTTAAAGATTCTATTTGTTTATTTGACAGAGAGAGACACAGCGAGAGAGGGAACACAGCAGGGGTAGTGGGAGAGGGAGAAGCAGGCTTCCCGCGGAGCAGGGAGCCCTATGCGGGACTCAATCCCAGGACCCTGGGATCATGACCTGAGCTGAAGGCAGACGCTTAATGACTGAGCCACCCAGGTACCCCATGAGTTCTAAATATTACTAAAAGTTTCAAAACATTTCCAGAAATTGATCTGTTAAAGGTAAAATCACAAGGTAAAATGATAGGATACAAGGGTTGACGCAAAAGAACAGTTACATAAGCCATACTGCTCAGAGAATTCTGAGCGTCATCTAATGACCTAGACAGTCTATAATTGTTACTACTAGTAGCTCAAATTCTAATACAGAGCCTGAAGAATGATGTGTATGTCTATAATTTTTGGGAAAACCCAGCCCAGAGATGCAATGACTATACTCACAAAAGCTACAACAAGAATCTTTCTCTCCCTATGCAAAAGAAACTCTTTCCGACTTCTGTATCATTATTAAAAGTGGAATTTCCAGCATACACTTACTTGATACCTCCAGAATCCTTTTTGATTCCCAAACCACCCTACTCCTATATTCAGCCAATCACTATGTGCTGCAATGTTTTCATGTCAGGTTTTACGACTTTGAAGACATATGGATCATACAAGCTCTTTCTTTAATTTTATTATCTTGATCAAATCAAAGAATAAGTTGTTGAGAGTATGTTGTTTTGTTGAGTCATTAATTCAACAATGATGTGAGGGTTTTTGAAATTGCTGAAAGATAAGAACAATTGTGTTTCCTGATCAGAGATAAAGAATAAAATTGGAATCATATGGCTTTTCTAGAGAGGTTGGTTGATTCAAAAAGAACTAAACAGAAGAGGTACTCTTAAAAGAAAGAAGAGCTCTTCAAAGGAAACTTAGGTCCCTGCAAAGCAAGCAAGAAAGGACAAATCTCTTGTAGAATAATAGTATAGGAAAGAAAGAATTAGAACAAGAAAATACAAAAGTATTACTTAACTGAGAGAAGAGCAATGTACTAACAACACAATATTCCAACATGAGAATTTCTTCAGAGGTCTGTATTAATGTATGAAGCTTGGAATTCTTAGATCACTCAATATATTTTTCTTTTCCCTCTTATAAAAATAAATATAAAACTTGTATACCAGCTAAACAGAGAAAGTGGGAAAGGAGAAAGAAGCTGATGGACTTCATGTCCAAAGAGAAAATTATCTAATTTGACTTTAGAAGAATCTTGACTGCGTCATATTTAAAAAAAGTAGTTCGAATCATGGGAGGGTCTTATTTGGTAGAATATTTACTGTAATTTATATTTTAATAAAATAAGTGCTTTTGGCAATTTGAGATGTATAGATTTGCTGGTTGCCATTATTAACTCTACTTCTACTTCTATTATCTAATTCTAATATCTATCATTCAGAGCATGAAAATTATGTTACTGTCCATGCAGTTACCTTTCATTCTATTCTCCAAACTCTACTTTGGATACATAAAAGAAAATAATACCAAGGGTCTTGATTTCTTATTGTGTTGTTTTATTAGAAATTCTGGAGCTTAATATCGTTATAAATTTTAAAAACTTGCCCTTAAAGACATAAGCTGTATTTGTACTGTCATCAATAGAAGGGCAAATGGTCTAAATTTTTTTCATGACTATTCATACTTGAGAAGAAATCCTTATTTTAAAAGGTTATGAAGTAAAGACAAGGACACTATTCTCAAGCCTTATATTTGTTTTCATTGATAAATTACTATTATGATTTGACTTTCAATTTAAACTTGAGAGATGTTAATCCCTCTTTAACATTTTTACTCTACCCTGCTTAACAGTAATTACATTCCCACAAAGAGACTAGTCCAAACCTAGTAGAATATCACCCAAAATAAGTATTAGTACCTATCTAAATAACTCACTATTATTTATTTGCTTGGGTTTTTCTAAGGAAAGGCAAAATGATATAAGCACAGACAGATCCTTCTTCATTCTTTTGTATTGTTATTCAGGCATGTTTCAGAAACCTTTCTCTGTACTTCAAGTTCTAAAACTTAACTTATCCAAATCATTATATTTGGAGCAGGGAGCCCTATGCGGGACTCAATCCCAGGACTCTGGGATCATGGTTAGGTTAGTTTCTCCATCCAGTGAACACTGAGGTCTTACTAGCTTCTACACAAAGTGGAGAAGGAGCCATGAAGAAAGTAAATATAATCCATGTTCTCATGGAAATTATAATTTAGCCAAGAATGGAGATATTGCACATATGATTAAGCATTACAGAATGAAGCAACATATTAGGGAAGGGTATAACCAAGATACTTAGCTAGACTGGGGAATCAAGAAAGTCTTTCCAAATAAGCATGAAAGCTCTGACCTCACATTTAATAGGTTTAAGGGATATAGTGTATGTGTATGGAGCAGGAGCTGTGGGGGTTGTTGGGCAGATGAATGTGGAAAGGAAGTACGTCCCAGAAGGGAAATGACTGGTGAATGTATGCAGTAGGAGAAAAACAGGATATTTGAGGAACTGAAAGGAAGCCACACTTGGAGCATAGGAAACAAGGAAGAAACAGTGAGGTATAAAATTGGAAAGAAAGGAAGACATGGAGTTTCCAGACAACATGTTAAGATTGCACTTCATACAAAGAAGACAACCTCTAAAGAATTCTAAACAAGGATGTATCCTAATTATATTTGAGTTTTAAAGTTCATTCACACTGCATTACAGAGAAAAGTACATGGGTTTTTGAGCAAGAGTGGATCTTGTGAGAGAGTGATGATGGAGACTTCAATACAGGGCTTGGCATTCTGGAGAAGGGGAGCTGTGGAGGATTTGTGATATGTCGGTCTAAAATTCTCTTAACTTGGTGAGTGGGGCAGGGAGTTAAAGCTAAGTCCTAACTATCTGGCTTAAGTAATTCAGGAGAGGATGGTGCCCTTTAATGAGGTAGGAAACCATTGAAGAGAAAATAGTGTGATGTGAAAAATGCTGTTTGCCTAGTTGAGGTCTAAGAGAATCCAAATACATATATTAAATACACAGATATGTATCTGGAGGAAATAAAAAAACAATTTTGAAAAGAAATGTACTTAATAGATAACTTAGAAGGGGAATGTTCAGTGAGAGGGGAGCCTAAAGCAGAACATTCAAAATCCCCACCCCCTGAAGAGTTGGTTTGATGAGAAGAAACTGAAAAATAAGTAAAAAATGAAAGTCACATAGAGATAAATGAAAAATCATGAGTAGAATGTGATGGAAGCAAAGACAGGCAAAGGAAGAAAGAAATCATATCTAATGCTGCCAACTTATCAAGTAAGATGAAAATTATAAAATATATATGAAATTTGGAATATAATAGAAAAAAATCTTTTTGTTCATGAAATTTGCTATAATAGTTTACTTGAACATTTTTTTCCTAATGCAATATTAAGAGACTGCATTTCCAAGCTTTGCTGGTTTTTATTTTTTTGAAATTTTATTCATTTATTTGAGAGAGAGAGCATAAGTTGGGGGAGCAGCGGAGGGAGAGGGAGAAGAAGACTCCCCGCTGAGCAGGGAGCCCGATGCAGGGCTCCATCCCAGGACCCTGGGATCATGACCAGAGCTGAAGGCAGATGCTTAACCGACTGAGCTACCCAGGTGTCTGCTGGGGATATTTGAAGCAGGGAAAAGTAACTCATTCCCTCATGAGGTAAATGTATTACAGATATTTGGAGCTTTTTTTTTTTCAGGGTCAACATTGGGTTTTAATCAGAAATAATTAAATGTAAACTCAGTGTCTCTAGGACTCAGTTCTATTGATGCAGATGGGAGTCACTTTAACAATTACAGAAATACAATGAAATAACTGACAATCATAGCATGGTATGATGACAGATGGTAGCTACGCTTGTAGTGAGTATAGCATAACATATCGACTTTTCAAATCACTGAAACTAATGTACCATGTGTCAACTATACTGCAATAAAAAATCATTTAAAAAAGATGTGTTGAGCTTTAAATTAGAGAACACATTTTGACCTTGAATATTCCCAGAAAATCTCAATATTACAAAATTTTCATCTGAAGTATTTATTTTCATTTCTTTTCCCTTGAAAAACCTGAGTTACATGGACTTGCATATTCAGTCATCCAGCCACACATTGTTTTACATATGTTGAATATTGGATGTACACTGTAAGTATCCTTTACTTTCATTCTTGAAAAATGAGCAAACTATTATGAACCAAGGCTTAAGAGCTGGACAACAAAGGGATGAAATTTTGGTTCATTTTTATGAATTTTACTGAACTCACTCTTAGAAAATTCCTAGATGTGTTGCAAAGAGTAACAGATAAATCCTAGAAAATCTTCTCACTGAATGGAAAAATCAGTGTTTAGTAAAGAGTCTAGCTATCAAGTTTATCATAATCACATCACCATCATGGTTTTCTTCACATGGATTTGATTAGCTGGTTATCATCGCCTATGATTCTTTTATTTGTTACTGACAGAACTGTACATCCTACTCTCCAATGTAGACACAAGAAGAAGATAAAATTAAAATCCCCGTTTGCTCTTCCCTCTGTGTTAATCACATTTTATTAATAAGTTACTTTCTTCATCTAATGAGAATAGTAGGAAATTATTCATACCTTAGGCTTCTGACACCCTGGTTCCTGGAAGTTTGGGGTCAAGTAAAGAATGTAAAATAGGGGTAAATATCTGTAACACATAAGATTTCTTAAGAAAAGAAATGGATAAGAAGCTGTAGAAATTTACCAAAAGTGGTTACATTTAAACTTAGAGAATTGAAGAAACCTAAATGGAAAAGGATCATTCGTTTAATCTAAAAAGATGCTTGGAAATGTGAAAGAATGTGCGGTTGGGAACTATTTCATTTTGATAAAAGTATGTTTTCAGAGGCATGAAATCTGAAGATAACCCAATTTCATGGAGAACATAATAGCTCAATTTAATTGGAGAACAGGAGGCAAACAGTGGACTAGTCAAAAATAGACTGGGTCAACTCCCCCAAAATCTTAAACCTCAGGAATTATTCCTAATTTATTCTATGGGCAATGCAGTATACTTATATTTTTATTACATACCTACAATAAAAAAATAAGAAAAATAAATAAATAAAATTATTCAATGGTTTAAGAATTTTAAAATATTTAAATATAAAATCTCCACAAATATCAACAAGATATCTATATAAACACTTAAGAAAAAGACGAAGCCTATAAATCCTGCCTTCTTTGATTATTTCCCTGTTATCTGACTTTGAGGAACTTTAGAAAAATGTGGCATTAGTCTTCTTAGTAGCATTAGTAATGCTACATTAGTAAAAATGTTGCATTAGTATTTCAAAATATTGTTGTTTTGAAAACACTGAGAGCTGCATGAATTGGATCCACAGGGACAAAGATCCAAATTTTCCTGAGATTTAACAGCTTTTGTAATAACCCACTGTAACCCACTGAAAGTTTGTCCTCTGGCTGTTCCTAATATACCTATTAGATTTTTTTCTCCTTCTTTTTCTGTTTTTTTTTTTTTTTTCAGTGTTTATTTGAAGTGACCCCAGGGAAATCCAGGTCATAGAACAAAATTAGTGAAGAATTTGGCTTTTGTATTAAATGACCATTCTATGAACATACACATCCATGAGAGCCAGCCAAATCCCACGTCCTGCTGACTGTGACCTTTCACTGCCCAATTCAGAGGGCAGGGTCCTGTGGGTTGTAGGCTCCTGAGAAGTGATTACTGAAGCAAATTTGGTTACTCAGATAAGAAAAAAGGTGGAATGTACAGTATTTGCGATAGCACAGTGCACCCCCTGCTCCAAAATTCTTGGATATTAAAAATGAATTTGATTAGAAATAATAAATTTGATAGCAGATATCAACTCAAAATAATACCTTAAAATGTTGTAATGATACAGTTCAGTTCATCTTTGGAAGGGCCATAAGGTCTTACACACATACACACACATATATACACATGTGCAAAATACTCCAAATAAATATAGATCATATAATCATAAAAAGCAATGTAAGTTTTCAAACTTCCCTAGGGGCAATATCTCCCCAAAATTTTTACAACGTTTTCAGTATATTTCTATACATCCAAATAAATACTTATTTAGTATTCTCTCATAAATCAATATATTTTTTTTTAAATTACCTAGTGGCCTTTAAGCAGCAAATGGAAATTTTAGCTTCTAATGTAAATAATATTGGTTATGGCTCTTCTCCCACTCTCTGATTTTTAGAAGTTTTCTTCTGTAAAGTCTGAAAATTCCAGATACTCAACTATTCACTCTTCTTTGCTGTGAGAAATATGTATATAACCTGGTTCCATGGGACCTGAAGATTATCCTGGGGACCTTCCTCTGAACAGCGTTCCTCTCAGAAATAAAGAAGACAAAGCCATGGGTGAATAGTCCTCTCTCTTATTGATGTGGGAGAATTTGTTGCCGGTTATTGCTATAGCCAACCACCTACCAAGAAGGGACCAATGGTATCAGAGGGAACTGATCTAGGTCTTCTGTATAATTGAGCTGATGTACCAATACTGAAACCTTGACTTTCACATGTTTTATTAGTAAAGTCAGATATTCTCTTTCTTGGGACTGATAGGAGTCTTAAAATTCTCTTTCCCTTTTCCACTCCCAACGTTTTTATAGCCCCATTTAAAATTTAATCCCATATTCAGTGATTTAATTATAGGACTGTGTACATATTAACAGCTGTGTCATATGACTTACCTCCCTTATCCCTTATACACCATTTTTGTTTTCCTGGTAATGTTTCATCCACTCAACATTTTCACTTATCTCTCTTAGAACAGCAACATTTTCTTTAAACTATTACCCTCTGAATTCTTATCTTCTTGCTTCATTATTTTAGAATCTGCCCCTCAGAGTACTGACCCAAATATCTGATGACTTGTTATTCCTATTTTTTTCAGGAATCATTTTTTATTACACAATTTATAATAGGAAATTTCAAACATACACAAAGTAAATATAAATACAACATTATGAATAATATAATAATCACTATGTGTTCAGTACTTTTATCAATTTTTTTTTCAGGTAGCCTCCTATATATTTTTTATTTTGTTATATTTTTAAAGTTAACCTTAGAAGTTGTAACAATTCACCCATTACTAATGGAGATGTTTTGATTGTACATTACCACCATGTCACTAATACCCCCAAAATATTATGTCATTATAAATATAAAATACCCAGCCAAATTCAAGTTTTCTTCATTATCCTAAAGACTATTTTAATTGGTCTGTTGGAATTAAGATGCAATATTTACACATGGCATTCTTTTGTTTAGTTATTTTCAAAGAGGGAGTCATAATTTGGCACTCCTATATCATAAATTTTAAATTTTAAAAAACTGGTGAGTAATGGGGTCACTAATTTTCTATAGTGGCAATTTGATGTTTATATTTCTTATGAAATTATGTAAAATCATGGTTGGATATGTTGAGAGAGTTTATCTTTTTCCCACCCATCAATGCACACATAAATCTCTTTAGCACCGTAGCCAAAGAATGATAATCAAGCTTCTGCTTTAACAATTCCAATGACAAAAATTCACCATATTCAAAAGCAGTCAGTCCCACTATTTAATATTTCGAGTCATTAGACTATTTGTTCTCACATTGAAGTGAAATGCTTCCATGTGGGATTCATTGTTACCCTTCAATGAATTCTATGTTATGTATGGGATATATACTACTGATTCTATTTAAAATACTACATATACTTTTAAAAAGCAATTTACCTCTTTTAGGAAGGTTTTAAGTTCATACAAAAATTGAGTAGAAACTACAGTTACCATAGACCTTTCTTTCCCCACTCCCTCTTCACATGCATTAGCTTTTAATATTTGCTACAACTGATGAACCAGTGCTAATATATTATTATTAAGTCTATAGTTTATTTTTGGGTTCACTCTTTGTGTTGATCATTCCATGGGTTTTGGCAGATGAATAATGGCATATATACACTATTATAGTATTGTATAGAATAGTTTCAATGTCTTAAAACTACCTTGTGTTCCATCTGTTCATTTCTTACTCCTACCCATCAAATGCCTGGCAACAACTAATTCTTTTAATGTCTTCATAGTTTTACCTTTGCTAGAATGTTGTATAGCTAGAATCAAACAGGATTGTGGTCTTTTCTTTTTGATCAACTTATTTCACCTAGAAAAATGCCTGAGATTTCATCCATGTCTTTTAAATGCCTTAAAAGCTCATTTCCTTACATTGCAAATAATATCCCATTTTCTGGATGTACCACAATTTATTCCTTTACCCACTGAAGAACATCTTATTTATTTGTATTTTTTGACAATTATGAATAAAGCTTCTACAAATATTTGTGTGATGGTTTTTGGTGGTCATGATGCTCAACTTGTTTATGTAAATACCAAGGAGAGTAATTGCTGGATTATACAATAAGAGTATGCTTAGCATTTTAAGAAATTGGCAAATGGTCTTCCAAAGTGGCTGTATCACTTTGCATTCCCACCAGCAATGAATGGATATTCCTTTTTCTCCACATCCTTGCCAGGATTCAGGGTTGGAAGTGTTCTGAGGTTTAACCGTCTTATAAATGTGTAGTGGTACCTCACTTGTGTTTTATTTTTACAACTCCCTAATGACATATGATGTGTAGCATCTTCTCATGTGCTTATTTTTCATCTGTATCTTCTTCGATGAGGAGTCTAAAATCTTTTCCACATTTTTGATTGGGTTGTTGGTATTTGTTGTTGAATTTTAAGAGTTCTTTGTATATTTTGGCATCTCTAAACCCAAAGTCATCTAGATTTTCTCTTGCTATATTCCAGGAGTTTTATAGGATTTCATTTTACCTTTAGGTCTATGATCAATTTTAAGTAAATATTTTTGTGAAAATTGTAAGGTTTGTGTTTAGATTCATATTTTTTGCATGTGTCTGCCCACTTCTTCCTGCACTATTTGTTGAAAACACTATTTTTTCTTTATTAAATTGCATTTGTTCTTTTACCAAAGATCAGTTGTTTTCTTTTGTGTTGGTTTATGTTTGGGTTCTCTATTCTGTTCCATTGAACTATTTGTCTATTCTTTTATCAATACCATACAGTTTTGGTTACTATAGTTTTACAATAAGTCCTGAAGTTGAGTATTGTCGGTCATCCAATTTTGTTTTTTTCCCTCAACATTATTGTGTTGGTTATTCTAGGTCTTTGCCTTTTCATTCCATATCCTTTGTTTTTTTCTTTTTTTGTAAATATTTTTATTTCTTTTGTAACATTATTTTAAGTCTCCTTGTTTTCTTACTTATCATCCATGGTGTATTATAAATGACAAGCTGTGTCCAAAACTCACAGGTACAGGAATACTTCACTTTATTTTGCTTTCCTTTATTGTGCTTCATGGATGTTGTGGGCTTTATGAACTGAAAGTTTGTGGCAATCCTGCATCAAGCAAATCTATCAGCACCATTTGTCCAGTAGCATTTGCTCACTTCATGTCTCAGTGTCATGTTTTGGTAATTATTGTAATATTTCAAACTTTTTTGTTATTATATTTGTTATGGTGATCTGTGATCAGTGATATTTGATATTACCATTGTAATTGTTTTGGGACACCATGAACCACACCCATATGAGATGTTGAACTTAATAAATGTTGCATGTGTTCTGACTGCTCAATAAATGGGCTGTTCCCCCATCTCTCTCCCTTCCCTCAGGCCTCTCTATTTCCTGATACACAACAATATTGAAATTAGGTCAATAACCTTACAATAGCCTCTAAGTGTTCAAGTGAAAGGAGGAGTCAGTGGATGTGGGAAACTTCAGTTATCATTTTAAGAAGTAGCCACAGCAACCCAGCCTTCAGCAACTGCCACCCTGATCAGTCAGCAGCCTTCAACACTGAGGCAAGACCCTCCACCAGCAAAAAGATTATGACTCCCTGAAAGCTCAGATGATGGTTAGCATTTTTCACATACAGTATTTTTAAATTAGGTTATATACATTTTTTAGATATAATGTTGCTGCACACTCTATAGACTACAATATAGTGTAAACATGACTTTTATATGCACTGGGAAACCAAAAAATATTATTTGGCCTGCTTTATTATGATATCCACTTAATTGTGATGGTCTGGGGCTGACTCTGCAATATCTCCAATGTATGCATGTATAGTGAGTGCAGTCTGTGTAGACTAAAGAAGACTCATTATATCATGCTTTCTATACATTAATTAGTAAAGTGAAAGATGCACTCATTTTTGTATTTTTTGTAAAATCCTTTATACCATTTACTCGTGAACTTGTCTAGTACATACATTTTTTTCTCACATAGGTCAGTGATGGTTATTAAGTAGATATTAAAATTTAGTTACTGTAAACTCTTCTCAGTAAAATTTTCAGGACATCATCTTCAATACTATCTCAAAGCTAATCATCTTATTTATGGTAAAACAACAACAACAACAAAAAACAAAATAGTCTTTATGAAGTTGAAATAGGTTTCAACCGGCTGAAGACCACAATCAACTCCAAACTACTCTTCCTCATTTAGCACAAATACTAGGACTGCAAGGCTATATGGAAGGAAGGAAGGAAGGAAGGAAGGAAGGAAGGAAGGAAGGAAGGAGAGAGAAGAAAGAAAGAAAGAAAGAAAGAAAGAAAGAAAGAAAGAAAGAAAGAAAGAAAGAAAGAAAGAAAGAAAGAAAGAAAGAAAGAAAGAAAGAAAAAGAAAGAGAAAGAAGGAAAAAGGAAGGCAAGGGGGAGAGGAAGAAGGGAGGGAGAAAAAGAAGAAAAAGAAAAAATGATGATGTTGGATGGTGATGGATATGTTAATTAGCCTCCTTGTAGTGAAAATTTCACAAAGTATATATCTAAGAGAAGAGCACCATGCCCCTATCCCTATCTTAGTAAATGGTAGTAAGTGGATCCACAGACCTATTCCCACTTCTTCACATTCTTCCCATTTGTTTTTCAAAGACTCAGAGAAGATGGAGACTTTTCCACTTAGACAATTGTGAAATAGCATATAAGTGATAACTCAGTGATAATTTAATGGTTGCTTTATCACTCTTACAGCTTAAAAGACAGTATCTGCTTTGCAAAATTAATAGAGAAAGCAACCAATATTATATAAAAATTCCATTTGATCCTACACTAAATAAAAGCAGCGGAATAAACATGAATATTGAGTGTTATCTTTTCTTTGAAGCCCTACTGTCACTATGATAGTTGTTATCTTCTGTGACCTCAGCTTTTTGTTCATGCATTTTGTTTGTTGCCTGTTTTGCTTGTACCATAAGTTGTCTTCATACACGTCTTTCTTTTTCACTAGACGCTTAGTTCCTCTAGGAGACAAATATATTACTGCCTAGTGCGTAAGGGTTAACTAGTACAAAATTATCTGTTTTCAGAGAATGAGTAAATGTGTGTGCTAAAGGGGGACATCTCCAATTCTATTCATTAGCATTATCATTTTTCTTCTATTTGTGGTTCATTACATGCATCAATGTGGCCAACTTCTTGATTATATAAGTCCAATTATATTGTGGATAAATGCTTTCTGTGTCATAATTTCACATATTTGGGCCTCCAAGGGAAGAATTAATTGCATCAATTCTATATCATGTTATAGATAACTAAGGTTCAATGTTATATTTCTAGAAGCAAGTTTTAAGTAAAGGAAGTATAGGGGAACCTAGATGGCTCAGTTGGTTAAGCAACTGCCTTCAGCTCAGGTCATGATCCTGGAGTCCCAGGATCGAGTCCCACATTGGGCTCCCTACTTAGCAGGGAGTCTGCTTCTCCCTCTGACCCTCCCCCCTCTCATGTGCTCTCTCTCTTTCTCAAATAAATAAATAAAATCTTTAGAAAAAAGAAAGGAAGTATATACTCATATATGCTTTTGAAATCACTTAATCAAGTGAGAAGGAATCCATTATGGGAATTTTGCAAAACTAACATTGATGAATGATAAGAATAGGAGTATGCACATATACTACAAATATTTGCTATGACCTCTGATTTTCACTTTCTTAATATCAGCTTTTTATCCCAAAGTAGGCTCAATGTATAAAAATATTTTAATATCTTATTGAAATTTTCATTTGTCTTTTTCATATAAGGTACAAAAACAGTCTCTGTGACTTCTGTGCATGGCTATATTTTTTAATGTTTTGTACTTGTCTGTGACAGGCTCTCAATAGTAAAAGTGTTTACTGTAAAAACTGCCAGTACCTAAAAAAAAATAAATAAATAAAAACAAGATAGAGAAGCAATTTATGTGATTTGGGAGTAGAGACAGAAATGAATTGACACCAATAGTTCATATGTTGTAACATTAAGGGAGGTTGGGACTTCAATCTAAGCAGACAAATATAGTGCATATCACTGCTCTTGGAAACAGAGAAACAGAATATTATCTGCTTCTACTGCTTGCCATATGCGACCACATTTCTCTTGTTTCTTCAATAGTAAGTTAAATCTAATGAGAAAAACACAAAGAGGTAAATGATAAAGGCAAGCTAAAACATTTGGCAACATCTAAGCAACATATTATCAGCTGCACATACATTAGCCTTTGTAAGGATGAAAAGAGATCATACAGGAAAAAATATTCCCATTTTAATAACTGTCTATACAATATCACATGCAAATATTTTGCAAAAAACAAATAGATCCACACTGCTTTAGGGGAAACTGTGCCTTAAGAAAGCAATTCCCTCTTTTGCCTTTACATTACCTTTAGAATCTTAATTGTACATTTTTATGTGGACTTTGGCACATCACAATCTCCTGATTAACCCTCATTCTATTTTATTTTTCTCTCTGGATACATCAAAATTTACCATTAAAGGGTAGACAACATGTAGCTTAAGAATCTTTAGAATATATACCTTCATGCAGGTATTGTTACAAGTGGTTTTTCTAATCAAATAACAACTACATATACTTTATAGTTTATAAATAAATTCATGTGGCCATTATACTTCTCCACACAGACTAAAGGGGAACTTGAATATTACTTCATTTATAACATATAATACAAATCCAGGAAAGGGTGATACACCGAAATCATAAAGCAGTCTTTTAGTATAAAAAAGACAGGCATTGAATACCCTACTCAGCAAACATTTTCAGTTATTGCTATTCCCAATATCAGTTTAGAATTTAAACATTTCTCAGAGTAGTATGCAGAGTTGGATATACCTTCTGTTTCTAGATAATTTTGTTCATCTTTGAACTTCAAAATTCCATATATATGTACACATACATACCTGCATATATACTCTATAATGTATAATTTAACAATAATATAATTATTCAACTTGAAATAAGAAGAAGCTAATATGTATTAAAATAAATAGAATCATTGTAGGTATGCCTACAGATACTCACTTAAATAACCAAAATATTTTTGGTAACTATTCCAAGTAAGTGATTATATCTGTACAACATGAATGTAAAATTGTGAACAAAACAGAAGGAATTAACTATAATATTGGATACATGTTTGTTTCACCGTGGGGGATAAAAATTGTATTCTACACTTGCTGATATTTAGTATATTGCAGCAATTACAAAATTGTATAGCCTAAGCTTTACTTATTCATTTGATTCCACCCTCAAATCCATAACTGGGCTGTGATTGGCCCAAGCCAATCAGAAACATTCTGTTGTCTCTATTTCCATGTAGTGATTTCAGAAGAAATAAGTTTGTTAAATAAGAATGAAGTCCTGAACCTTCAATAATAGTTGTGAAAAATCAGCTCTCTCTCCTTTATTTTATTATTATTTTTTAATTTCGGTAATAGTTGTGAAAAATCATCTCTCTCTCCTTTATTTTATTATTTCTTTTAATATTGCATTTATTTATTTGCGAGAGAGAGAGCACGAGCAGGGGAGAAACAGAGGGAGAGGGAGATAATTTCCAGCAGACTCTGCCAAGAGCAGAGTCTGACTCAGGGCCCAATCCCAGGACCCCAAGATCATGACCTGAGTAGAAACCAAGAGTCGGACACTTAAAAACTGAGCCACCCAGGCGTCCCTCAGCTCTCTCTCCTTTAAAAGTTGTGGTATAATAATATGGAGTATGGGCCACTGGTAGCTGTATCGCTGACTTGAAGGAAACCTGCCTAAGAAATAAAGTGGCCAAAAGAGCAAGAGGTAGTCAGAAAGATTGCATATAAATCTTGATACATGTAACTTAAAACCCATACTTCCTCTGCTATGGTAGTGTCTTATTTGTATGTGCTGGTCCACCTCTGTGCTTGTGAGTTAGGATGACTAAATCAGTGGCTACCCCAAGACTTTTATTTTTTTGTTTGGGGAAGACGTCTTTTTGTTCTGTTCGATAGTGGGTACATATGTGAGCCCAGGACAGTTACAAAAGTTGTACTAAAACAAGGGATAAAAGTTGAAGAATGCGGAGCTGAGAGAACCACAGAGAAAAGATTCTAATAAGTTCTACCTAAATTTAACTAAAGTCTAGGTAATCTTTTTTTTTTTAACTTATTTATTTGAGAGAAAGTGAGAGCACCATGCACTTACATGAGCCCGAGTAGAGGGAGAGGGAGAGAGAGAGAGAATCTTAAGCAGACTGCCTGCTGAGGCTGACATGGGACTCCGACTCATAACCCTGAGATCATGGCCTGAGCTGAAATCAACAGTCAGAGCTTAACCAACTGAGCCATCCAGGCGCCCCAGTCTAGGCAACGTATTTAATTTTTATTTACTTAACCTAACAAATTTCCTTTGTATATATAGTCAGTTTGGGATTTTTTTAAAACAATCTTCACAGTCTGTGAGGACTGATTCATGTTACAACATATGCCATGTCTCATAACGTAAAAAAAAAATCTATCCTCCAAACAACTCCGTTATTGTTACAATTTTCATTTTTTATGTGAGAAAACTCAGGTTTTGAGTAGTTAAATGAATTTCCCCAAAGGCAAACAATTAATAATTGATAACCACTGGATACAGAATTTAACCCAAAACTTTCTCATTTTGATCCTTCATAAGTCCAATTTTTATAAAATGGGCAATGTTATAAAAAAAAAACCCCACAATCTGCACCATCCTCATTGTGACACTGAAATGGTTCTGACCTTTTAGGTCTCAGTAATTTCCTTCACTTATTAATTTGCCTATTTCTTGGCCAATTTTAAGCAAGATTGTTACTTCATAAAATAATTTAATATCAGATCTCCTCCTCATTTATGTAAAATGTTTTTATTTATATTTTATTTGCCCACCTATATAAAATTTTCCGTTCAAAAATACACTTAGTTGAATTTTAACAAAAAAAATCAATTTTATTTATTTATTATGTATTTATTTTCAACTTTATTGATAATGATTTATTTCTTTATCATATAAACAGATGCTGGGCACATGGGTGTTCACTGCTCTAATCTTCATGTTTTTCATATCTTTTAATATTTCATAATAAATGTTTAAAATGATACTGTAGTAAACAACTCATATAGCAATATATATGTATATCCTAAATATATTTGATTATTCTTTCAAATGATTTGCTAAAAATAGAATTACTAGGTAGAAATGGGAAAATATATTTAAAACTTTTGATATAGATTGCTAATATTACCCTCCAGAAGCCTGAAACAATTTATATTCTGATTAGAAGCATAAAAGGGCTTGCTTCATCTCACCCTTACCAACAATGCCATTGTCATTTTTTAAATCTTCACAAAATTAAGTAAAAAATGCTATCTCCCTATTGTATTAATTTGAATTGTTTTGATTAGTAATGAGGAAAACATTTTTATCTTTATTGGTCACCCATCTTTCTTTTTCCTTTATTGCTTTGCCACATTTTTGCCCAGTTTTCTAATGGTTAGGCATCTATTTATTATTACTCATATATTAAGAACATTTTCCACAGCTGATAATCTGCCTTATATTTGTGTTAATGGTGTTTTGATGTTGGGAAGTTTTGCTTTATACATAATGCAATATATGAAAATTTTCTTTTGTGATTTTTTTCTTTACCTCAATGTTATAAAAGGCTGTATCTTATGCAAAACAAAATACACACTAGTTTATAATTTTTTTTCTAGTTTGTTGCTGTTTTGCATTTTACATTTAACTCTCTAAACTATCTGTGAGTATGGAATCTAAGTATATTTTTGGCAAAATAACTGGATCATAATATTCAAGTACCCACTCTCTTTTTTGTTTTTTTAAAATTTTATTTTATTTTATTTTTTCATCATGATAAATGTATTATTTAATCCCCATCACTTATTTCAGCCATCCCCCCACCACCCTTCTTACCTCTGGTAACCATCAGTTTGTTCTCTATAGTTAAGAATCTGTTTCTTGATTTGTTTCTCTCTCATTTTTTTTCTCTTTTGCTCATTTGTTTTGTTTCTTAAATTCCCCATACCGGTGAGATCATATGGTATTTGTCTTTCTCTGACTGACTTATTTCACTTAATATTATACTCTCTAGCTCTACCCATATTGTTACAAATGAAATGTCATTAATTTTAAAGATGAATTTGGCAAAAATTGGTCTCTTACAAAAATTGCCTCAAGCTCCAGAGTCGGAGCTGGATCAGGAGTTAGAGTCTTAGCCAAGGACACTGCCAAGAGAGGAGATGGGGTGAATGGACCCTGAGAGCTGTGGCAAGGACCCAAAGCACACTGTTCTTGCATTACAGCCAGAGGGATATTGACAATTATGACAAGAACAAGTGCATGGACAAAGACAGAAGGCATTGGTGGCTGCTGCATCAATAAAGCTCTTGGGTTATTACTAGGCTGCCAGTCGTTAAACTATTTTCTTTCAACTCTAAACCCAATGATCTATGTCCTACTTTGTGATGGTGGGGATGGGAATCTGCAAACTACATTTTTTATATGCCAGCTGGCTTCTTATTACATTACACTAATAGAGAACAATAGAGGGAGACTGGAAATCAGGAAGAGTGACAAGGACTTGCTCCTTCTTTGCCTGCTCTTTCTGTCAGTGACCCCCTCCCCCAGTAGCACTTTTCATTGGCAGTAGCAGCTAGTTTTCATCTCTAGCTAAATTTGGTCCTTCCGATAACAGCCTCACCACATCCTTTCAGAAATTTGGGCAGCACCCAGCTCAGGAGAATGAGCCCCAGACCTGCGGGACCACTCTCCATGGTGCTGAGGTCTAGCAACATGCTGGACAAATGTAGACGTATTTTGCTGATAATGAAGTTTATTCCTTGACATCTTCCATCAAGTCTTAATCTTATATTCTAATTGTATATGTAAATGTGTATGTACATATCTATCATACTTATGCTACGTTTGAGTCAGTGTTCTACTTTGTGACCACAGCATATTTGATATTTGCACACAATAATCTTGAACCATAAAAGAACCTGATGTGTTTTCAGCAACTTCCATGGTATATGACAGAAACATGACAGATAACAGATATAGATTTAATAAGTGATGCCAAAGGAAAGTCCTTTAAATATCAGATTCCAAAGCATGAAAGAATATAGCTTTTTAAAATAACATAGGTTATTAAGAGAGTGACTACAGGGGCACCTGGGTGGCTCATATTGTTAAGTGTCTGCCTTTGGCTCAGGTCATGATCTCCAGGTCCTAGGATTGAGCCCCATGTTGGGCTCCCTGCTCAGCAAGGAGTCTGCTTCTCCCTCTTCCTCTGCCTCTCCCCACTGCTCCTGCTCTCTCTCTTTCTCTATGTATCTCTCTGTCTCAAATAAATAAATAAATAAAATTCTTGAAAAAAAAGAGTTACTAGAATAAGGTTCAACCTATCTGAATAACATCCATTTACTAACCTTCTATTTTGGAGATCATAACGTTATGTAAGCCTGTACGAAGTAAAATGGAATTACATGTATCTTATTAGGTTTTATATAAACTTTCTAATATAATGGGGATGCATGCAATGATTTTATAATTTATAGTCTTTTTCAACCTAAGGAATAATACAATTAAAATGATAAATACAATTAAGCTTCTCGAGGGGTGAAATCATTTTATGAATTGAATTTATTTGTAGCATTATAGACACATAAGCTAAGCTAATGATAAAGCATTAGGCTGATGAGAATTAGATGCAAGAATTAAGACAAAGAATTAACACTCAGAGATACTTTCTACTTGAAATATCTTAAAAGTAGGATTTGTGTCTTCTTTATACTCCTCACAACAGACCTTTATGTATAAAAGAAAATAATAATTTCTTCTTTCCCATAGTCATATGTCCCCATTACATTACAAAGGAGATTGGCTTATCATCCAAGGTTTTATCTTGACTCATAGAAGAGGAAAAGAAAGTGAGCAAATTATTGAAAAAGTGGAAGAGTGGCTTAAGGTAAAAATACAATTTTACTTCAGATAAAGCAAATAATTTGACCCAGTGGAGTAAAGTATCAATCATTTCCCCCAGTATATTGGGTACTATATTCAGAACCAAATAAATTGCTGATCAGGTGATGTGCTAGTTGCTCAATTGTTTTACCTTTCGTGGTTATTATCTTTGGAAGACACATGGATATGGCAGAGATAAATATGGATTCATATACACAAGCAGGGATCAAACTCCAGAGTTTATTGAACATAATATTTCAGCAACACAATTGTGTCAACAATTACACCCAACAAGGCACAAGTAATTTTGTTGGAGCAATCAAGAATTGAAGAGACTGTAAGATAGAAACACACACACGTGCACACACACACACACACACACACACAGAAATTTCTAACCACAAAAAAATTCTAACATCAAAAGCCTTCAAGCAAAACTAGGCAGTGATTTCCTGATTAATGGGCTGTGTAATGGAAAAGATGCTTGAGCATGACCTTTTCAATCTATATAACATGAGTAGTAGTCATTTAGGTGCCCCCACAGAAGTGTTTTCAGGGCAAAATCTCTTGAGAAGAAAACATATCCTCTATGAGAGACCTAGACTATTGTTTCTGCATTTTATAAAAGCTAACATAGTAATTCATTGTAAAAAAAACATTTTAAAATGAGTACTAAAATTATGCTATGTTATTTGAACTTAAAAAAATTATATTATCCTTGTTTGATGAAGTTTCATTATAAAAAAGATATACAAAAGGGAATCATTTTTTTCAGAATGTAATCTTTTAATTGGAGTTTATTTGCTTTTCTTTTAAGTAGAGACATAATTAAGTTTTAACTTTCAGCAGATGTAGAAAGAAAGGAGTCTTGACTGACAATGAAAAGTAATCAGAAACACCTAAAACATCTTAAGAGTGACAAGTTTTTTGTTGTTGTTGTTGTTGTTGTTGTTTTAATTAGGCTCTATGTCCAACATGGAGCCCAATGCAGGGCTTGAACTCATGACCTTAAGATCAAGACCTGAGCTGAGGTCAAGAGTCAGACATTCAACCAACTGAGCCACCCAGGCACCCCAAGAGTAACAAGAATTTTCAACAATAAGATTATTTTCTGAAAAAACTAATAACTGTACTTTGACATGTATAAATAATTTTTAAAATCATTTCTCATCAATTATCTTTGTTGTTCCTAAAGTCATGGCTTTCTCACTGCTCCCCAGCACTATTTCTAGGGCACAGGAAATAGGCTTAAAAATGATATTAAAAATTTATATCAGTAGGAATGATTTTTATTACAAAGTTTTTGTTTTCTTGATGATTTTATTTAAAAATCAAGTCTTTGTCATTAGTTGGTTAAAACTTCCACATTTTGGGCGCCTGGGTGGCTCAGCTGGTTAAGCGACTGCCTTCGGCTCAGGTCATGATCCTGGAGTCCTGGGATCAAGTCCTGCATCAGGCTCCCTGCTCAGCGGGGAGTCTGCTTCTCCCTCTGACCCTCCCCCCTCTCATGCTCTCCCTCTCTCTTATTCTCTCTCAAATAAATAAATAAAATCTTTAAAAAAAAAACTTCTACAATTTATAAACAAAAACAGATCTAAGGATGCTAGGAGAGAAAGTGACTTTGAATCCATATAATAAATGAAGTGCCAAAGCCTACTTTCTGGAGATGTGCTATGGATTGAAATATGTCCTCTCAAAATTCATAAGTTGAAGTCTGAACTCCAAGTACCTCTGAATGTGACCTTATTTAAAAATAGGATCATGCTTCCACAATTAGTTAAGAATAGGTTGTTATTGTGGGCTTTCGCACAATACAACTGGTGTCATAAACAAAATGCACACAAGGAGAACACCACATAAACAGAAAAGGAGTAATTAGGGTCATGTTTCCTACAAGCCAAGAAATACCAAAAATTGTCTGCAAACCACTACCTTTAGAAGGACATGTTCCAGGATGCCTGGGTGGCTCAGTTGGTTGGGTGTCTGCCTTCAGCCCGGGTCATGATCCTAGGGTCCTGGGATGGAGTCCTGCATCAGGCTCCTTGCTCAGCAGTGAGCCTGCTTCTCCCTCTGCCCCTCTCCCTGCTTGTGCTCGCTCTATGTTTCTCTCTCTCTCTCTCTCTCTCTCTGACAAATAAAAAAAGAGCATGTTCCTACTGACACCTTGATCTGTGAGACAATAAATATCTAAGCCACTTAGTTTGTGGCACTTTGTTATAGCAATCCTAGAAAACTAATACAATGTGTATTCCTGAGGAGGTGATCTGCCTCCGGCAGATATAGGTAAAGGGGTTCCTCTTTTGATAATACTGATAAACAACTTTCATGCCACTCATCTACAGTACCCCGTGGGACTAAAAACTAAATGTTTTTGTTGATTTTAATTAAACTTAACATAGTAAGACTAAATTCAATATTCCACATCGTTACATTTTATTAAGAACAATGTGAAAATAACTAAATATAAAGAGCAAATGCAGAGCATAAATATGAATTGAATTAATAAGATTAAATTAATGAATTCACTTACAGGGAAGAAAACACAGATGTAATGCATAAATGAAGCACAGCACATTAACATTTTGGGCCTAACATTATATTATTAACTAAAGAGGTTTTATTTCTCTTTAATTTTAAATGTGTGATATTTAGTAGCAATTAAAAAAAAACAATAAAATAAATAGGAATACTATTTATATTCCAAATCTAGCCAAACACCCCACCCCAAAACCAACTCCTTCCTGGAAAATTGTGTTTAGACCCTGGCATCCAAACAGTTTACTAGAAATTAAATTGAAGGGTTTTTGTAATTAATTTTAAGTGAATTCAGACTTTTAAAAGGTCTTTATTAAGGTGGCAAAGGAAAGAAAAATTGAAAAGAAAGGGTATAAAAGACAACATAGCAAATATAGGAAAGGTCTTTCTCTTTTTGAATAAAGATCTCAGTCAAAGCACCTTGCAAAACTAAAATAGTGAATAACTTCCTGCACTGTGAGTGTATTACAGTAAGTGGAGAAGCCATCTTTAATCTGCAGTGGTGTGGAAAACACTGCAAATCACAGTTGGGGATTTTTATTTATGTGTATGTCAGTATTGACAATCAATGCTGCCATCTTTTAACATCCCCATTATAATACCATATAAGTATTCTATCATTCACTCATCAACCTTAATAGAATGGATTATTAACCAAATTGGTATTTTCTTGTTTTACTTTTTTAAGGATTTTTTTTTTTTAGATTTTATTTATTTTATTGAGAGAGAGCAAAAGCCAGGGGGGAGAGACAGAGGGAGAAGCTGACTTCCTGCTGAGCAGAGAGTCCGATGAGGGACCATGACCTGAGCTGAAGGCAGACACCTAACTGACTGAGCCATCCAAGCGTCCCTATTTTCTTGCTTTTTAAGATAAGAAGAAGACACATTGACATAACAGAAATTATACAGTCATTGATCTACAGTATACTGATTTCAGAAATGTTAAATGTGAAAAAATGTGCACTGGAGAATTAAGAAACTACAGCAGTAGAAAACAAGTATCTTTTCATTACAGTTTAAATTTCATTATAGATTAAGAGAAATCAAATAGCAAAAACTTGAAAATCCTCAGGAATAAGTATTTGGAGAACTATTTTCTTTTTCTTGGTCCCCAACACATATACTTGGACTTTACTTGTTTTTTTCTCCAACTTCCCACTATGAGGCAACAAATAAACTGTGGGAATTTGAAATAAGCAAACAAAACTGCATTAAAGAATCAACAGTGAATTATTCAGAGTTTTAACACTAAACTGTGGAATGGCCCACTCTGCTGCTTTTGAGATTTTGGATCACTTTCATCATTGAAGGTGGGGCATCTGCAACTCCACCTAGTTTCACTCAGACCTCCAATTCCGAGGTATTTTCTGTTATAATTAGGGTAGATATAAGGAATCCAAAGCTAGATTCAAATGCTCAGAAATGAGTCAATATCATTGTTAGTTTCATTCTGATCTTATCAACCTATTCTCACCCCAACATATTTTTATCCATTCTTTTTGGAAGGAAAGATAAAAATATTTTCCTAAGTTATGTATTTATATTAAATGGCCTCATATTATCTCAGTCTATATTCTTTAAGAAATACAATTGCATTTACCTAGTTTTATTAAAAAATCAATTAAGAGATATTGGGTAGTTTATAGAATTTTTAGAAGGCACAAGCCACTGGCCTTAGAGGACTGTCTGCGTGTACTTTCTTTCTCATTTGGGATTCACTATGGACATGAAATATGGTGCTCTGTGTCTAGGGCTCTGCCACTACCAGTCTTGAGGATCTACCTCTCCCCTCTAAGATTAAACTGCAAGCAACAATGGGTTCTTCAACTTTTTCTCTGCTGAGTTGGAGTTTTTAGTGGGTGCCTCTGAATGAAGCACTTAGATTACATGCCTGAAATCTAAATTCAAGGTGGGAGGGGACTGCAGTAGGTTACTCTCACCTACCTCGGGAAATGAGGCCACAAATACGGGGATGACATTCAAATGAAAATAGGCTTCCACAAATAGCCCCAAGCCATGACTTTATACAAGCATAAAGAGCCATGTCCTCCATCCAAATCAAAACCTCAATGAGATACCACCTCACACCAGTCCGAATGGCTAAAATTAACAAGTCAGGAAATGACAGATGTTGGTGGGGGTGCAGAGAAAGGGGAACCCTCCTAAACTGTTGGTAGGAATGCAAGCTGGTGCAGCCACTCTGGAAAACGGTATGGAGGTTCCTCAAAAAGTTGAAAATAAAGCTACCAGACAACCCAGCAATTGCACTACTGGGTATTTACCCCAAAGATACAAATGTCATGATCCAAAGGGGTATGTGCACCCCAATGTTTATAGCAGCAATGTCCACAATAGCCAAACTATGGAAAGAGCCAAGATGTCCATCGACAGTAATGGATAAAGAAGATGTGGTCTTTACATACAATGCAATATTATACAGCCATCAAAAAAAGAAATCTCGCTATTTGCAATGACATGGATAGAACTAGAGGGTATTATGCTAAGTGAAATAAGTCAATCAGAGAAAGACAGGTATCATATGATCTCACTGATATGAGGAATTCTTAATCTCAGGAAACAAACTGAGGGTTGCTGGAGTGGTGGGGGTGGGAGGGATGGGGTGGCTGGGTGATAGACATTGGGGAGGGTATGTGCTATGGTGAGTGCTGTGAATTATGTAAGACTGTTGAATCACAGACCTGTACTTCTGAAACAAATAATACATTATATGTTTAAATAAAAAAAGATAGTAGGAAGGGAAAAATGAAGGGGGGATATCGGAGGGGGAGACGAGCCATGAGAGACTATGGACTCTGAGAAACAAACAGAGGGTTCTAGAGGGGCGGGGTGGTGGGTGAACGGGTTAGCCTGGTGATGGGTATTAAAGAGGGCATGTATTGAATGGAGCACTGGGTGTTATATGCAAACAATGAATCATGGAATACTACATCAAAAACTACTGATGTAATGTATGGTGATTAACATAACATAATAAAATTTAAAAAATTTAAAAAAAGAGCCATGTCTTCCATCCAATGACCAGCGTTTTTAGTTGTTGATTCCAAACTATGCAGATCTCTACTTTCTCAAATATTATGTATGTTTGATCTGCCTTCTGACTCTGCTTCCATAGATGTGCCTGTGTCTCAGTCTTTTCCTTCATTGAGAGATCTTAAAAAAGACCATGCAATGGTTATATCAACTCCCCCCAGCTCTGTAGGACTCCTCAAAAACAATGACTTTAAGGAAACACTGACATGAGACCATGTAAGGAAAAATCACTCTCCTTAGAGTACCGGGAGAATGATTCAGTGGGTTTTATTTTATGAGACTACAGACCATGTAATCCTATCTTAGAATAGTCTAACTCTAAGAGAAACAACAGAATAAGATTAGATTGATAAAAATCATCATTACTATATAAAATGATCATAACTCCTTTGGTAAAACATTCTGTAGAATCTAATGAATGGTAGTCTAATGAATAGTTTATAATTTTTAATCTTGTTGGTAATACAGTTTTATCATCTGTATTTCCCCTCCTTTAACAAGTAATACAGATCTAGCATCACTAAACATCCAATATGTTCAAAGGTCTCTTGCAGAAGATTCTTTACAAGTAAGTACATTCTGGAGGTCTCCAAAGCTACTACATGTCATTATATTGCTAACTTCAAATGGCTCCTTAGCAGTTCTACTATAAAACATGTTGAAAGAAAAACAATATTATAGCTTTTTAAATATTATTTCTATAATTTTATATTTTAAAAAGTTTTAGTCCTTGTAACTCATAGAAGGCATATGTTTTAAATAGCTATCCAGAAATGATTTATGCTTTCTGTATTTGTTGACCACTTGCCTTTAACTAGATATCCTAAAAATACTTTTATTGATTTTTTAAAATAATTCATCATGATCTGTTGTTCATAAATTTGATTATACAGGGAGCATTAGTCTCAGCAATCGAAGTTTAACATTTTGGTGTTTAAATCTGCACAGTTTATAACAGGTTGTTTTGAAAGCCAAAGGTTCAAAAGGTTCATTTCGAATGCATTGCTCCCTGAGGAATGCATGGTTTTGCATAGGAATGGATTTATATAGGATCATGGAGTAACTAAAGCCTTTAAACAACTCCTTATTTTCCTTTACTGGCTTCTGGCATTAAAGACACTCAGTACATTTAAAAGACTCTTTGGTACTTCAGATAATCTTGTAACATCTCTTTGTATTCAAAATTTTAGGGAATCCTTTCCAACAAAATATAGCCGACAATATATTTTAGTGACTTTTAATGGATAATCATTGATTAATGTAATGCCTTTCCTGTGATGCTTATCAAGACTATAAAAATGATTTAAATGTGAATTGAGACCAAGGAGTAGTAAAAATATGATAAATATTTAATAATAATAAAATTAAAATAAAATATATTATTTTACAATTAAAGCAGCACTGATAAAATCAGTCTTCCAGTTGTTTGCAAGTATCTCAAAAATAGATACAGGTATACATTTGCTTACTCTTATACCCTACTCATACTCCCAACACACCCATATGCACACATACCACTCACATTAGTTGAAAACTATGTGTAAAATGAAGTAAACCAGTCATAATTAAACCTGATTAAGTTAATATATCAGATGGAAACAATTGCTGGGTAAGCCTGTAACATGTTTTGTAGTTCCTCATACTGTGTATAGAACAGGAATATTTGTCCACTGATAATTAATATAGCATGAACCTATATGTATACGTATTACCTAATTCTTTTATGCCATCATACCAACCTTCTACTCATTTGGTATATGTATTATGCTATGTAGAAATAAAAAAAAAACACACACATTTGTTTTTCATTGAGCATTTCACAAAGTTATGGTACATATTTGCAATTTTATGAACTTGCTAGAACAAATTCTGTCAAATCAATGCTCATATATAAATTTTATGTCCATCACTTATTGTGACCCAAAATATATTTTTGCATAAAACATATTTGACAAATTTCCTCCACTGGAAAACCTGAGAATCCTAGTCATCACAATACTATAGAAAGATTGCTTTATAGGGTACACTGAACTAGAAAATATTTAGCCAAGAAGAACATTTAATGTCTCAAGTAGATTTTTTAAAAGGTATCTATAAATCAAGAAGTAATAAGGTGAATAAACAAGTGTTTTGTTTTTATAGTAGCAAAGAAATTGTGGCATTAAGAAAAATCGCCAATAAACTATGGGAGTTGTAACAATCTACACTTAATATTAAAGGTACATTTTCATCATTTAACATATTGACCTAGTAAAAAATATTTTTGTATCTCTGCTCCTTCCTTATAACACAAATAAAATATTGCATATCATTTATAAGTACCTTAAATATAGTACACTTTTTAAAAGCAAAAGAGGATGCCTATATCCTCCTGTTAATGATGAGACTTTTTAAACTTATTTCTGTTTAGATATGATGAAGGGAAATATTTTATTTCTCCTAATATATTAGTCTATTTGCATTCTGTTCTGTGAATCATATGGCTGAAAGTAGTCATTTTCTTACTCAGTTGTTTCCGGTAATCATTTTTCATAAAAACTCAAAGATACATATTTCACATGAATGAATATTGCTGGTTTAATAATCGTGGTAGTTATGTAAACTCTAGTGATTCGGCCTGCATTAAAACAAGGAAACTGAAAGTTCAGGTGCAAAGGAAGCAGCCATTGGCTGTCTTACTTGACTGTTGTTTCATTTCTCTGGGCCACTAAATGATTACCGTTCTTACAGCAGTCTCTATTTCATTACTCAAGTCCTGTTCTTTAGTCTTCCTATTCTAGTACCTGGATAACAGAGAATCCTGTGCTAGAAAAAATAGAACTGTTCTTAGTCTAAATATTCTATTGAACCGTGGCTGGTAGAATATTTTGAAGAAGCACAAGCTATAATAAATCATGGCATCTACCAATGACAGTTTCAAATGAACACGTTTATTGGGCCAGACAAGTACATCACTAAGAGTGTTATTTACCTCAGGTGCTGACATATAGTGCCAGATGTTGGATTTAAACCCTGACTCAGTGATTGCAGCTGAAAACTGCATTGGCATTTTAAAAAGCATCTGTTATAAACACTGATCTGAGTAAAATACGAAATGCAGGGCTTAATGTAAGCAGCAGCGAATGAGAGTTAAGAATAACTACCTGGACAAATTCAGTAAACATGGAGGGTTGAGATTCAGAGGACCGATCATGCTTCTGTTAAAGGGAACATGTGAAGGGTCACTTTTCTAAATATTGCACATGAAAGTAAACTGTAAACTGTGTGAACAACTTCTGACATAGCATTAAAATGTTAGTATTTTATGAATTTGTAACAGTTTTGCATGTATTAGATTTTAAAAGATACTCTAAGTACCAAAGTTGGACTCAGCTGGAGAAACTTAGGAATTAGAGCAATACTCATAAGAGTTATACACACAAGTGAGGAACATTTCCACTATGGTAAAATGCATGTTATTCAAAATTATATATAAAGTTCTAGAAATAACACATAAAGCATACTACTAATTCTTTACATTAGCAACTAAATAGACATTAAATGTTAAAAATATTACAATAGTTATGTTTTTAGAAAATATATAATATTAAATCATTAGGCTTTACTTAAATTTGATTAAGTATTTTGATATGCCTTCATTATAATTATTTAACCTTTAAACTTTATTTATGAAAGTTTTACAAGAAAATGATCTTGTTTTCTTATTTTTTTACTCTTTTTATTCTTTACATTTATTATAGTTTTTACTTTGATAAAAATGTATTCAAATTTTCTATAACGAATAAAATTCCATTTTATTTTGTAATTCTTTAATTCATTACTTTTAATAGAATAGGATTTGCACAAAAATTTTATTAATACAAACTAATTACAGCTTTTGTCCAATGGAAAGCAATAAAAAACAAATTTAACAGATTAAATATAACATAGCATATGCATGTCTTTATTTTATTGTACATTCAAACATTAAGGCCCATCAACAGAATGGTTTGCTATTTGCAATAAAAGTTGTCTTTATTACTTTTAGTAATAGTAAACTCATTTATTTAAATACATATTTCTGTTTTTTTCAATATAAACAAATATTTTTAGAGTGGTAAGATAAAAATATTATTCAACAGTTTGTTAGATTGACTTTATTAATTTTGATTATAAATCAAAATTATAACTCCATGAGCCTCTTTGCTTTTGTCCTGAGACCTGAAAGTTTTAAGAGGGTCTGATCCTCACCAGACTATTCAGCTTGTAAAAATATACCACAATCCATTCCATCATCATGGGTGAAAATAAATTAACTTGCTCTTCATATTTTCATTAAAAACTTATGCTTCATTCCTTTACTGGTGAAAAATAGAGATTTAAGTTATGACAACTTATTACTCCATTTTAAATAATAGTATTACAATTTACTTTGGGGAACCGCTACTCCTCTAAAGACTGCAGCTGATAAGGGATGGCTGGGTGGCTTAGTCAGTTAAACATCATGATCTCAGGGTCCTGGGATTGAGCCCCGCTTTGGGCTCCCTGCTCAGCAGGGAATCTGCTTCTCCCTCCTCTTCTGCCCCTCCCTCTCCTCCTTCCTCTGCCCCTTCCTCTCCTCCTTCCTCTCCTCTTCCCTCCGCCCCTCCCTCTCTTCTTCTCTTTATCTCTCCCCCTTCCCTGCTAATACCCTCTCTCTCTCAAATAAATAAAGAAAAGCTTAAAAAAAAGACCAAACTGATCAAATGGATGTGTGCTCGTACATAAGTGGCTAGTTACCATATTGTATTTCCTTTTTCTTCGGAGATTGGTTCAAGGATGCTCAAGTGACCCAATCAGAGGTAAAGAGGTGCAATGAGATTTGGCTAAGACTTTGAGAGAGTGGTTGTCCTCTTCTTCCAGGTGTGACAATAGAACTGGGGCTAATGAAAGCAGCTACTGGAAACTCCATAAGGAACCTACAAGAGCAGCCAACAGGAACAAAAAATGCAGAGTTAAGAGACAGAGAAACTGAGTCCTTTGCTATTAATATTATACCTCTTGTGATGTTGAGTCTGAAGTTGATTCTATCCCTGTACTTGTCAGTCATCTTAGGCCACATATTCTGTCTTATTTTTTCATGTCTGCATTAGGTTTTCCAAACAGCCCCAATTAATACAATCTCTGGGAGAGACTCTGGGAGAAACTTTTACAATGTATCTCCAATCCCTTACTCACACATTCCTCCCCCCAGGCATGCTAGTGATTGTCCAAGCAGATATTTGGGTAAAGGTCACTGCTGATGCTCAGCAGAATCACATAGGTCTGGCGTCCTCTCTCTCTTTCTATGTTGGGCATTCCGATTTGTAGGAAAGACTGGACATCAGAAAGTAAGAATATAAATCTTGGCTTGATGCACTGGCCCTATGGTTTTCCAGCAGGTGCATCTGTAAGTAAGTGGGCAAATCAGTCTACAATGCAGAGAGTCAATGAAAAGCCCAATTTCAGTATTGGACACAAGCTATAGTTTTTTGTACCTCTTTATTTGTAATTCTCTAACCATTAATCCATTCCAGGTTTCTTATCATTCAGCATTTGTGGTTTAATACTATGCCATTATGAAGATGTGTTAAATTAGTAGTGAACAAGCAGATATAATGTTGATTTTATGAAGCTTAGTCAATAAATAAAGCATATTTTATTTATTGTATCAATAAAGTCTATAATAAATAAGATAAATAATTTGAGAGAATGATAAGTGATAAGAAAACTAATCAAGTAGTTTAAAGGAATTTAAAATAACTGAAGAGTCCTTTAGAAAAAGTGGTGGTGGGGGGATCTTTGGGTTGACACTGAATTAAGCCCTATCTAGTCAAAAATCAGTAACCATAAAACAACAACAACAACAAAAATCAGTGACGAGTCAAAGTACTCCAGGCAGAAGAAATAGTGCCCGAATTCTGAGGTTGAGAAGGGATAAAATGTCACCATGGCTCAAATAGTGGATGAAGGGGAGTGATAGATGAGAAGTTTAGAAAAAAATGATTGAGCACAGATATTTTTTTTTCATTGCCCTTCAGCTTCCACATGGGCCAAACTTGTCAGTGAGTAGCCTGGAGGAAGAAAGGATGAGGGGCATTCTGAACTGAACCTATAATAGGAATATTTCTTATAATGTATTTCAAAAGGAAAGCACTACTTGGCAGTCAGTGGGGGTCCCAAATAATAATATATGCTTGGTTGCATGAGCTTATAAAAATGTTACAGGAAGGGGGATACTCACATAAGAAAGACCATAGCACCCATGATTCTTATTGATGATGGAAGCAAATGTTTTGTGGTAAGCACTCCATTCATGAAGTTTCTTTTCTGCCCAAGACAGTGTAATATAACACTTTCCAAAGCTATATAGCATGCCAAGGAACAAAGAAGCATAACAGAAAATGTGTCCAACACAGGACAGTCAAAATACTGGACGAGAACAGGGCACAGATGTTAAGCAACACTGGACACTTACCTGCTGAAACAGTGAATCTACAAAAATCTCAATGGTTTAACTCAATAGAGGTTTAGTTCTTTTTCTCACGAAATCTAAATGGGTGTTCCCAATAGGTAGGAACTTCTGCAACTGCTTCGCCAAGCAGTAATTCAGGCACGCTGAGCGCTTCTCACCTTTTTTCTACAAACTTTTCATCTGTGTTTATCCACATCAAGCCAGCTGGGAAAGAACCAGGTTTGTTGGTGGGAAGATTCTCTGTCTCAGACCTCGCAGGCTCACCGTTACCTCTGGGCATGTCCCATGTCCATCCATTACTGAGAGAGGCCGGGAATGATAATGACTTTGCTTCTTGAAGGTAGTGAATTCAGGGAGAACAAATTGCGGTCCACCACCATGTAGTTTTTTGGTCATCAGGTATCCTTCCTTATAAAAGGTGCAGAACTGAAGAATTGCTGCTAATTCACTCCTCTTTAGTTCAAATTGAGCAACTAAGGTCTCCTGAAACTGCAGCCCCAATATTGCAGCTACCGAATCCTGCCCCGTGACTAATGCAGCCCAAATGCCCCACACTTGCCAAGAATTTGAACACTGAGATATTCTAGAAATAAAAATGACTATATCTGACCTTCTCCGATCTAACTTGTAAATTCTTTAGGCTACTCACTCCCTGCAGTTCAGTCTTCTCGGAGGGCTTTCACATTGCAACGTTTTAATAAAAGCTTAGTGGCTTCTTTCCACTCATAGATCTTGTTTTTCTGTCCATTTCCATCTGTGGCTGCACCGATGCTGGCTATTTGGGAGCCTAAGGCCAAATGCATTTAGATTTTAAGTTTGTGTACTTTCTGAACACGTACTTCTTTTATTAGTAGTAAGATTCTGATATTGCTTCCAAGTTCCACGTGCCAGGAATATACCTATAATTTTTCTTAGATATCATTGTCAAGACTGCCTTCTTTCTTTTCTTTTTCTTTTTCATTATTTATTTATTTATTTATTTTTATTTTTTGATGTAGTGTTCCATGATTCATTGTTTGTGCATAACACCCAGTGCTCCACGCAGAATGTGCCCTCTTTAATACCCATCACCAGGCTAACCCATCCCCCCACCCCCTCCCCTCTAGAACCCTGTTTGTTTTTCAGAGTCCATTGTCTCTCATGGTTCGTCTCCCCCTCCGATTTACTCCCCTTCATTCTTCCCCTCCTGCTATCTTCTTCTTCTTTTTTTTTCCTTAACATATATTGCATTATTTTTTTCAGAGGTAGAGATCTGTGATTCAACAGTCTTGCACAATTCACAGTGCTCACCATAGCACATACCCTCCCCCATGTCTATCACCCAGCCCCCCATCCCTCCCCCCCCAACCACTCCAGCAACCCTCAATGAGATACCACCTCACACCAGTCAGAATGGCTAACATTAACAAGTCAGGAAACGACAGATGTTGGCGGGGATGCAGAGAAAGGGGAAAACTGCCTTCTTTCTTAAACCACATCTCGTGGTCTCTCATTTTAATGGCTGCTAACTTAAGACTGCCTGTGATATTAGCTTTGGGCTAGGCACCCTGTTAATCTGATTTTTGCCGAAGAGCTATGTCTTAATAGTCTTTTCTCTCAAATTCTCCTTCAGCATTATCTCACTGTTTGGTATTTTAAAACATTCTTTTTTCCTTCCCCCCAAGACTTTCTTGCTAAAAATCTTGGGATACCTTTCATGCCCTTCTCATTTATTTCAGTAAACCAGCCAATTATTTTTTGAACTCATCTTTCCTGCCTAACACCTTCCTAAAATAAATACAACTTAAAAAGCAACCCTATCACTCTTTCCTAAACCACTTCCCTGAAAGCTAAAGGATCCAGTGTCAGTTTCCTCTCTGTCCTAATGCTAAGCAATGTCCTGTATTTTAAGAATTTATTGCCACATGGCTACACTCTTGGAACAAATTTTCATATTAAGTATATAAATGTTATAGCTAAAAAGGTAAATCATAAAAAAAAACCCTCAGCGGCTTATTCATAAACAGTTTAAATATGAATTCTTTTTTTTTTTTTAAGATTTTATTTATTTGTTCATGAGAGACAGAATGGCAGGCAGAGGCAGAGAGAGGAGCAGACTCCCTACTAAGCAGGGAGCTCAATGCAAGACTCGATCCTAGGACTCTGGGATCATGACCTGAGCCGAAGGCAGACACTTAAACAACTGAGCCACCCAGGTGTCCCCAAATGGGAATTCTTGATCCACGGTTTAGGAATCCAGATCCTGCTATTTTGTGTCAGTGCCATCTTTGGCCCCAAGTGTATCCATATCAAATTGGAAATAGGGTAAAGCAGGGGACAGATGACCCTGCTAGGTAATCAGGCATGGACATAGGTCTCTATTAAATAATCTGGGAAGTCTGTTTGTATCCATGAGGCCAAAAAGTGCAGATAGGTTTTAGTGGCCACGTGCCAGTGGCTGTACCTTAATTAAATGGGAATCATAGACTAAGAGGTTCCTAAAAATAGTCCTAAATGCTCTTCAACAGTGAACCAACATTCCAGAAAAGGCTGTTACTAGAGAAGTACTTCATCTACACAGAATAGATGTACTTGAACTTAAAATACTAGTTATAGAGATCGGGGAGTAGTCTAGAACAATGACTCTTTGCTCCATATTTGGAGAAGTCCAGAAGTCCAGAAGTTCCATGAGATGAATAGGAAGGGTATGCTCAAGCTAACTGTCATGCAAAATGTATACTGATGTTTTTTTGGTTACTATCAACTAAGCCTACATTTATCTTCTTAAAGTTCCAAGTTAAAGAACGGGCATACCATCATTGAAGAAATCATTTTAGTAAAAACATAAAGACTAGTTATATCTTGTCTATTGTTTTCAAGATTCTTTTGCCTGTTTTCCCTTTAAAATACTTGAAAGGGGTTTATTTTTGTTTGGATGAGCAGCACACATTCCAATTATATTTAATGGTATAGAGTATAAGAAAGGCAAATATAGGGTTTTGCACTTGGCAGAGGATTTTGCTCACAAAAACCCCATGAGTTGCGAAAGCATTAACATTTCCATTCAATATATTTCGAACGTAAAAGCGCAAGAAGGTTCAGTTTCAGGCAGCGAAGCTCTGAAAAAGCTGCAAGTGGTCAAGTGGTCAGACTTAACAATGGAAGCCAATGTGTTAAAAATACAATGTGATAGTATGACATGGGAAGTTACCATACAAAAAGGCTTTTAAGTAATGAGGAACAAAAGATTTCAGATAGCACTCAATATCACATTGTTCTCACATTGCATAATCAAGGAGGGCTTTTATATTACCTACATCAGAAATTCTGTAAGACCCACAGTGGTATACTGACAAGTCGAACCACTCATACTCCATGATTATCTGGATGTGTGTAGCGGGAAATGTAAGCGAGATGTTAGAGTTCTGAAAGGATCATTTATAAGAAGAAGGTTGAGCAACTTAGAGATCCAGAAAGACAAAGCTCCTTCTAACTGCAGCTAGAACGGCCTACCCACAGCCATGAGGTAGGAGAGATAGGAAGTATAGAGACAGATCAATTAGAAGCAGCACAAGGGAAAAAGCAGGGGGAAACAGATCAGACGTAAGACACACTTTTTTTTTAAGGCAAAGGATTGATAGAGATAATCAACATTGCATTGTAGGGAATCCTGTTATCACTTCAAGTTTATACATATAATTCATGCTTTGGTTTCTGTCATTTCTGTTAGAGAAAGCTGCCTTTTGATTGCAGAGCAAAAACAATCACCGCATGTATTTTAAACAGAACAGAAATGCCCAATGATGCTTGTTGCTAAAATGTTGGGACCCAAAATAGGTCCGGCCAAGTACACAAAACCCTTATTTAATGGAGCTGCAATACGGCTTGCTTCTTTTGGTGATGCCACATTTTCTACTGTCACCCTCCCTGAATCACAGAGATCACAAAAGCTCACTTCTTTTGCTTCCTTATTAAAAAACAACTACTCTTTCCAACAACAGAGAATATTTTAACATTATTTTTTGAATCAGCAAATAGATATCAAATATTAATAAGGATATTGCATACAAAAGTGAACTAATGAGCTACTTTAAATCAGTATATTTTAAATCTATAAAAACCACTGAGTATTGTAAATGATTATGCCAAGGATCGTGCCCATTAATCAACACTGGTGTGTAACCTCAAGTAAGAAAGACAAAATAAGAGATTAGGAATATTAAAAATGATTATGTGCCTTTCTTGAAGTGGAAAGCAAGTTCTCATTAGATATTCATGTTCTTCTAGTGTCTATTGACACTAATAATATTACTTATTATTATTGCACAAAACTTCAAAAATAGACATGCTCTATTTTCTTTGCAATAGTAAAACCTATCCATTGAGAATGCAATAGATTTTCTGTTCTTTCTTTAAGTGGCTCCATCCCAACACAATTTAAGTGTCACGTGAATATAACAGTGATGTGCCTCTCCCTCAAACAGTTAAGCTTCTTCCTTATCTCTGTAATCAACTCCTTCACACTTCTTATGTTTTCACTCTAAGATGATTAAGTGTAAAGTGATATTAAGTGCTTCTAGGTAACAATCGTATCACTTTCCCTGACCTTCAAATTACATATAACATTTGTCTTGGACAAAGCTAACTGGTTGCTCAATGCTGTGGACAGCAAGATTCATCTGGTATAGTTAACATGATCAGCAGTGAAATAAAAAGTTAACTGATCTTACCCTTTTTATAACCCTGGAGAAGTTTTAAAACCATATTTGGAGCGGCTGGTGGAACAAGATGGCGGAGGAGTAGGAGACGTAGATTTCGTCTGGTCTCAGGAATTCAGCTGGATAAGGATCAAACCATTCTGAACACCTACGAACTCAACAGGAGATCAAAGAAGAGGGTAGCAACAACTCTCGGAACAGAGAAGCGACCACTTACTGGAAGGTAGGACGTGTAGAGAAGTGAATCCAAGTGATATTTGGGAGGATAGACGGCGGGGGAGGGGGCCTCCGTCAGCCACTTCTGGCAAGTGATAGAGCCACGAGCACAAAATCGGAACTTTTAGAAGTCGGCTCCACTGAGGGACGTCGCTCCAATGGCTAAGTGGGGGATGGAACCCTTACGGGACAGTGTGGTCTCAGGACCCTCAGGGTCACAGAAAGACCGGGGATGCCTGACTGCGGCAGAGCTCCCAGGTATTGGAGCAGGGAAGCTGGCTGCAGAGATGGAGCCGAGGTGTGGGCTCTCAGCTTGGGGTTGCCATAAACTGTGATCTGCGGCCCATTCGGGCCACTGCTCCTCCAGCAGGGACCCAACAAGTGGCAGATCCGGGGAGACTCCCCTTCCTCCCCTGAGAGGAGCAGCGCAGAAGCACACCACAGGGATCTGCTGGATTTGGAGACTCCACACTGAGTCAGGTGCCCGAGATAGAAACGCTCAGTCACAGGCCGGGTGAGCACCGAGTGCAGCCGGAGACCGGGGACATGGGAATGACTGACTGCTTTTCTCTGGGGCTGCACTGAGGAGCGGGGCCCCAAGTTCTCAGCTCCTCCGGGCGGAGATTGGGAGGCCACCATTTTCACTCCCGTTCTCCAAAGCTGTACGGAAAGCTTGCAGGGAACAAAAGCTCCCAAGAGCAACCCCGAGCAGATTGCTTAGCCCGGATCGCAAAGGCAGGGCAATTCTGCCTCCGGCAAAGACCTTTGGGAACCACGGCAACAGGCCCCTCCCCCAGATGATCAGCACGAATAGCCAGCCAAGACCAAATTTACTGATCAAGGAGAACTGGAGAACTCCAGCGCAAAGGGGAATACTGCACATAGAATTCATGGCTTTTTTTACCATGATTCATTAGTTCATCAAAGTTATTTTTTTTAACTGTTTTTTTTTAATTTTTCTTTTTCCCTTTTTCAACCAACATCATATCAATCCCTTTTTGAAAAAAAAAAACATTTTTATTTTTATTTTTCATTTTTAAAGTCATATTCTATCCCTTCATAATAGATACCCTTATTTTTGGCATATAATTATAAGTTGTTCTCTCTTTAAAATTATGAGATACAGTTTCTTCTAACAGGTCAAAATATACACTAAATCACTAGTGTATGGCTTTGTTCTAGTCTCCTGCCTGATCACATTCTCTCCATTTTTTTTTCTTTAAAAATCTTCTTCTTTCTTTTTTCAAACTTCTTATCTTATCAATTCCTTTTATAAAATCTTTTATAATTTTCATCTTTACAGTTATCTTCCATCCTTTCATTGTATCAACCCTTATTTTGTACATATATAAGTCTTTCTTTCTTTAAAATTTTATGAGGCGCTTTCTTCTAACAGACCGAAATACACCCAAAATCTAGTGTGTGGCACTGATCTATGCACTAGCTTGATCATATTTGATCATATTCTGTTTTTTTGTTTTGTTCTGTTTTTGTTTGTTTTTATCTTTTTCTTTTTTTTTCTCTCTTTTTTCTTTCTTTCCCTTTCTTTTCCCCTCGTTTCAGATCTTTTCTGATTTGTTTGGAGTATATTTGCCAGGGATTGTTGTTAACCTGTTAGTGTTTTGTTCTCTCATTCATTTATTCTCCTCTGGACAAAATGACAATACGAAAAAAATCACCTCAGCAAAAAGAACAAGAGGTAGTACTCTCTGCCAGGGAACTACTCAATACAAACATTAGTACGATGTCAGACTTGAGTTCAGAATTATGATTTTAAAGATACTAGCTGGGCTTGAAAAAAGCATGGAAGATATTAGAGAAACCCTTCCTAGAGAAATAAAAGAACTAAAATCTAACCAAATAGAAATAAAAAAGGCTATTAATGAAGTGCAATAAAAAATGGGGACACTAACCGCTAGGATAAATGAGGCAGAAGAGAGAATCAGCGACATAGAAGACCAAATGATGGAAAATAAAGAAGCTGAGAAAAAGAGAGATAAACAACTACTGGATCACAAGGGCAGAATTCGAGAAATAAGCGATATGATAAGATGAAACAACATTAGAATAATTGGGATCCCAGAAGTAGAAGAAAGGGAGAGAGGGGCAGAAGGTATATTGGAGCAAAATATAGCAGAGAACTTCCCTAATGTGGTGAATGAAACAGGCATCAAAATCCAGGAGGCACAGAGAACCCCTCTCAAAATCAATAAAAATAGGTCAACACCCTGACATCTAATAGTAAAACTTTCGAGTCTCAGAGACAAAGAGAAAATCCTGAAAGCAGCACGGGAGAAGAGATATGTAAGGACAGATATATAAGAAGAGATGAGGAAGGACACTATATCTTACTTAAAGGGTCTATCCAACAAGAAGGTCTAACAATTGTAAATATCTATGCTCCTAACATAGGAGCAGCCAATTAAATAAGGCAATTAATAACAAAAGCAAAGAAACAGACTGACAACAATACAATAATAGTGGGGGACTTTAACACCTCCCTGACCGAAATGGACAGATCATCTAAGCAAAAGATCAACAAGGAAATAAAGACTTTAAACGATACACTGGACCAAATGGACTTCACAGACATATTCAGAACATACACATTCTTCTCTACTGCCCATGGAACATTCTCCAGAATTGATCACATCCTAGGTCACAAATCAGGTCTCAACCGGTAACAAAAGATTGGGATCATTCCCTGCATATTTTCAGACCACAATGCTTTGAAACTAGAACTCAATCACAAGAGGAAAGTCGGAAATAACTCAAATACGTGGAGGCTAAAGAGCACCCTACTAAAGAATGAATGGGTCATCCAGGAAATTAAAGAAGAAATAAGAAAATTTACGGAAACCAATGAAAATGAAAACACAACTGTTCAAAATCTTTGGGTTGCAGCAAAGGCAGTCCTGAGAGGAAAGTTTATAGCAATACAAGCCTTTCTCAAGAAACAAGAAAGGTCTCAAATACACAACCTAACCCCACAACTAAAGGAACTAGAGAAAAAACAGCAAATAAAGCCTAAATCCAGCAGGAGAAGAGAAATAATAAAACTCAGAGCAGAAATCAATGAAATAGAAACCAAAAGAACAGTAGAATAGATCAACGAAACTAGGAGCTGGTTCTTTGAAAGAATTAACAAGATTGATAAAACCTTGGCCAGACTTATCAAAAAGAAAAGAGAAATGACCCAAATCAACAAAATCATGAATGAAAGAGGAGAAATCACAACCAACACCAAAGAAATACAAACAATTATAAGAACATATTATGAGCAACTCTATGCCAGCAAATTAGATAACCTGGAAGAAATGGGTGCTTTCCCAGGGATGTATCAACTACCATAATTGAACCAGGAAGAAATAAATATATTTCTTATATATATTTATATATATATATAAGACCTATAACCACTAAGGAAATTGAAGCAGTCATCAAAAATTTCTCCACAAAAAAAAGCCCAGGGCCAGACGGCTTCCCAGGGGAATTATACCAAACATTTAAAGAAGAATTAATACCTATTCTCCTGAAACTGTTCCAAAAAATAGAAATGGAAGGAAAACTTCCAAACTCATTTTATGAGGCCACCATTACCTTGATCCCAAAACCAGACAAAGACCCCATCAAAAAGGAGAACTACAGACCAATATCCTTGATGAACATGGATGCAAAAATTCTCAGCAAAATACTAGCCAATAGGGTCCAACAGTACATTAAAAGGATTATTCACCACGACCAAGTGGGATTTATCCCTGGGCTGCAAGGCTGGTTCAACATCCGCAAATCAATCAACGTGATACAATACATTAACAAAAGAAAGAACAAGAATCATATGATCCTCTCAATAGATGCAGAAAAAGCATTTGACAAAGTATAGCAACCTTTCTTGATCAAAACTCTTCAGAGTATAGGGATAGAGAGTACATACCTCAATATCATAAAAGCCATCTATGGAAACCCTACAGCGAATATCATTCTCAATGGGGAAAGGCTGAGAGCTTTTCCCCTAAGGTCAGGAACGCGGCAGGGATGTCCACTATCACCACTGCTATTGAACATAGTATTAGAAGTCCTAGCCAGAGCAATCAGACAACAAAAAGAAATCAAAGGCATCCAAATTGGCAAAGAGGACGTCAAACTCTCAATCTTTGCAGATGAGATGATACTGTGTGTGGAAAACCCAAAAGGCTCCACCCCAAAACTGCTAGAACTCATACAGGAATTCAGTAAAGTAGCAGTATATAAAATCAATGCACAGAAATCAGTAGCATTCCTATACACCAACAACAAGACAGAAGAGAGAGAAATTAAGGAGTCGATCCCATTTACAATTGCACCCTAAACCATAAGTTACCTAGGAATAAATTTAACCAAATAGGCAAAGGATCTGTATTCAGAAAACTATAAAATACTCATGAAAGAAATTGAAGAAGACACAAAGAAATGGAAAAATGTTCCATGCTCATGGATTGGAAGAATCAACATTCTGAAGATGTCAATGCTACCTAGAGCAATCTACACATTCAAGGCAATCCCCATTAAAATACCATCCACTTTTTTCATAGAAATGGAACACATAATCCTAAAATTTGTATGGAACCAGAATAGACCCCGAATAGCCAGAGGAATATTGAAAAAGAAAAGCAAAGCTGGCGGCATCACAATTCTGGACTTCCAGCTATTACAAAGCTGTCATCATCAAGACAGTATGGTACTGGCACAAAAACAGACACATAGATCAGTGGAACAGAATAGAGAGCCCAGAAATGGACCCTCAACTCTATGGTCAACTAATCTTTGACAAAGCAGGAAAGAATGTCCAATGGAAAAAAAGACAGTCTCTTCAACAAATGGTTTTGGGAAAATTGGACAGCCACATGCAGAAGAATGAAACTGGACCATTTCCTTATACCACACACAAAAATAGACTCCAAATGGTTGAAAGACCTAAACGTGAGGCAGGAGTCCATCAAAATCCTAAAGAAGAACACAGGTAGCAACCTCTTCGACCTCAGCCGCAGCAACTTCTTCCTAGAAACATCACCAAAGGCACGGGAAGCCAGGGCAAAAATGAACAATTGGGATTTCATCAAGATATAAAGCTTTTGCAGAGCAAAAGAAACAGTCCACAAAACCAAAAGACAACCGACAGAATGGGAGAAAATATTTGCAAATGACATATCAGATAAAGGGCTACTATCCAAAATCTATAAAGAACTTATCCAACTCAACACCCAAAGAACAAATAATCCAATCAAGAAATGGGCAGAAGACATGAACATTTTTCCAAAGAAGACATCCAAATGGCCAACAGACACATAAAAAAGTGCTCAAAATCGCTCAGCATCAGGGAAATCCAAATCAAAACCTCAATGAGATACCACCTCACACTGGTCAGAATGGCTAAAATTAACAAGTCAGGAAACGACAGATGTTGGCGGGTTGCGGAGAAAGGGGAACCCTCCTACACTGTTGGTGGGAAGGCAAGTTGGTGCAACCACTCTGGAAAACAGTACGGAGGTTCCTCAAAAAGTTGAAAATAGAGCTACCATACGATCCAGTAATTGCACTACTGGGTATTTACCACCAAGATACAAATGTAGGGATCTGAAGGGGTACGTGCACCCCAATGTTTATAGCAGCCATGTCCACAATAGCCAAACTGTGGAAAGAGCCAAGATGTCCATCGACAGATGAATGGATAAGGAAGAAGTGGTATATATAAACAATGGAATATTATGCAGCCATAAAAAGGAATGAGATCTTGCCATTTGCAATGACGTGGGTGGAACTGGAGGGTGTTATGCTAAGTGAAATAAGTCAATCAGAGAAGACATGTGTCATATGACCTCACTGTTATGAGGATTTCTTAATCTCAGGAAACAAACTGAGGTTTGCTGGAGTGGTGGGGTGTGGGAGGGATAGGGTGGCTGGGTGATAGACATTGGGGAGGATATGTGCTATGGTGAGTGCTGTGAATTGTGCAAGACTGTTGAATCACAGATCTGTACTTCTGAAACAAATAATGCAATATATGTTAAGGAAAAAAAAAGGAAGAAGTTAGCAGGAGGGGAAGAATGAAGGGGAGTAAGTCGGAGGGGGAGACGAACCATTAGAGATGATGGACTCTGAAAAACAAACTGAGGGTTCTAGAGGGGAGCAGGGTAGGGGGGATGGGTTAGCCTGGTGATGGGTATTAAAGAGGGCACATTCTGCGTGGAGCACTGGGTGTTATACACAAACAATGAATCATGGAACACTACATCAAAAACTAATGATGTAATATATGGTGATTAACATAACAATAAAAAATTTAAAAAAATAAAATGTGAAAAAAATCTAATGATGTAATTTATGGTGATTAATATAACAACAAAAAAACCACCATATTTGGAGCTTTCAGATAGTTGATGATAGAAAATTGGTGCCCCAGCATAAATGATATGGCAAGTCAATCAAAACATCCTATTGTCAAGACTATGTCAACTGTAATATTTTTATTGTATTTGGAATACATGTACCAAAAGATAAATAAATTGGAACCACGAGACGTAATGACAAAGGTTTGAAAACCTCAAGTCAAAATGTGTTATTTATGAAATACAGTCTGAATACTTTCTTTTTTTTTTTAAAGATTTTATTTATTTATTTGACAGAGAGAAAGACAGCGAGAGAGGGAACACAAGCTGTTGGTGTGGGAGAGGGAGAAGCAGGCTTCCCGCCGAGCCAGGAGCCTGATCCGGGGCTTGATCCCAGGACTCTGGGACCATGACCTGAGCCGAAGGCAGACATTTAACGACTGAGCCACCCAGGCACCCCTTGAATACTTTCTATTAACAGCATTTATTCAACAATAACAATATTTTCCAGCCAAGGTATAATTGGCATTGTCCCAAGTACAGATAGATTGGTAAAATGGACAATTTCCTTTGAAAATCCTTAGAATAAGTTTGCAGTGTCTCTGTGGCAAGGTCACTTAATTTCAGAAAATAGCAGTCAAGGAGGAAATAGCCTAATTTAACAATATAAAATAATAGGCTCAACATATGGAGATGCAGATTTACGGTTATTGCATTTCTTATAAGACATAGATAATACTTTCTTTTTAATTAAGAATGTTGTATATGATAATTTTGTTGTTAAATATGTCCTAGAGAAGACCAGTATTATTTCTATATGGAGAATATGGGTGATTAAAATGGAATCACCCACTCTAAATATTAAATTGCATATAGGAATTATTGTAATTATTGTTTCTTTTACCAAAGCTAACAATCTTATTACATGAGTTTACAAAGTATTTATCTTTGTTTATTAAATTTTAACTTCTTTTATATGTAAATGACTGCTTGTTTTTCAGATTCAGGGTTCTTTATGCTACAGAAGTGATTTTTTTACATATTTTTTTAAAAATGAGACTAAAAATGAAAAAAATTTAAATATAACATAAAAGTAATCTAGAGAAAGTTCAAAGAATAAACTTCCAGTTTTGTTTCCTTGAAATAAATTTTTTGTTTTCAAGATTATTTTATGTCGCAAACCTATTTCAGAAAATGTTATTATTTTTAAACAATGATATTTAAATGTATGCTAACACATTTGTAGGACTTAAAATTATTAGGCATATATGGAAATATGTAAAATAATTAGAAATACTCAAATAAAAACTAACATGTTCTTTAAAAATTATATTTAATTCTATGGGCAGTTATTTCCTTCTTCAGCTCTTTTTGAGAAGAAATTTCTTAATAATGTTTTTCTGCATAATTTTTGGCAAAACTCTTTTTCTTCTCTGTAATAGCAAACTTTGCTATAGGAGTGAAATTCAGCACTAATTAGTTTCACAACTGCAGGCAGAGAAATTTCCTCAAGGAATCAATTTCCAATAGAGGGAAATACGTTTTGTACCTGGCAAGATATTCACAGAAATAAAATATTTACGGCCATCTACTGTAAGACAATGAACGAACAGTAACTCACCAAAGCATAAAATAACATGTCAAGTAAATATTTCTTTTACCTATAAAATATAAAAATTATAAAAATATAAAAATATATAAATAAAAAATTCTATTTCTTCTTGTAGAGTCTTGTCATGTCATTTAAAATAATAGCAGATTTTCTTCCCAACAGGTTTGTGAATATTGCCTATTAAATGCAAAAACTGTCAAAAATTAAAGACAACTATCATACGTCAATTAAGTTTTATCGACCCAAAGGTGATTCTGTATTTTTTGTCCAAATATCTCATTAATAATGTTTGGGCCTCTTTGCTAAAATGGATATTTTCTTGCACACATGCAATATATCATAATTATGCCTTGTAAAATGTACTATGCAAAGTTAAATTTTTTTTTCAGAATTTTATATATAGAGACCTTTGATTTGGACAATAAAAATCCATTAGAAAATTTTCTCATGCAACTTCATCACATTTTGGTTCTGTGAAGGTATTTTGAGATTTTTTAATTATAGCATGAATAAGGTAAAGTGGGAGAGGAAATATTTTCATGTGCTATCTTTTCCATGTTTTATTTAGTGTTTCCATCCCACAGATGGTTTCACACTTAGGCCCTTGGATATTGATGAGCACATACCTTGGTATCTACCACCACCAGAAGTACTTTATTATCAGTATGAACTCTAAGCAAATATCTAAACATCATTTGTCTGGAAGCACTTCTATATTACCTTTTATCTATTAATGTTTAATTAAAAAAGAAATATATATTTATGGTAAATCTAAATAAGAAATAGTATAGAAAAATATGTAACAGTAAACAATTTTTATAAAGATTTTGGATTCAGTTTTATCAAGTAGTTACATAGATAAGACAATGTTGTATATAATATTATATTCATGTTACTTTATCTTATTTTGAATCAAAAATAGCTTCCCTTAGTAATAAAGTTAAATTACTTTCAAACAGTTTATCGTATTTATCAGTAATTTTCACCTATGGTTGGGCATTTTGTTTCTTTCAAAACTTTATGCAAAAACTTAATGCTACAATGAATATACTGGTATATAAATCTGTGTTCTCATTTCCTCCAGTGTGGTAGGATTGGTTTCTCCAGAGGGTAATGACTAAATTAATTTGTTTAAATAATTTAAAAGATCTTGATATATCTTGCCAACTCACTTCCCGGAATATTATATCAATTTACTTTCACAGCAATGTGTGAGAATTTATAATATCTTTACTAGAATTGGGTATTTTTATTAAAAATACAAAATGCATGCTACAACTTTTATTTCTGACACAAGGGTGTTATAGCTATTTTGAAACGACAGTATGTTATATCTGCATTATTATATATCTGTCTATCTATATCAAACCTCATTATTTGTAGATTCCATAGCCACAAATTGTGGGTTTGCCTACTTGCTAAAATGTATTTGTAATTCCCAGTTGATGCAGCCTGGTGGTTTTCCTGGTTATTTGTGAAAAATTTGATTTTCCCAACTTGCATGTGCCCAATTGAGGTCTAACAGGGTGACACACTGGCTTCTTTTTTTTTTTTTTAATTTTTTATTTAATTTCACTTAGCCAACATAGTAAGCACATCATTAGTTTCGGATGTAGTGTTCAATAACTTATCAGTTGCATATAACACCCAGTGCTCGTCACATTACATGCCCTCCTTAATGCCCATCACCCAGTTACCCCTTCCCTCCCTTTCCCCCTCCCCTCCAGCACCCCTCAGTTTGTTTCCTATACTTAACAGTCTCTGGTGGTTTGTCTCCCTTTCTAAGACTTTCCATTCAGTTTTCCCTCCCTTCCCCTACGATCCTCTATGCTGTTTCTTATATTCCACATATGTCTTCTTACTTCAGCTTTCACAGTGTAAACAAGTGTCTTTTTTTTGCAATCTATTTAGTACCACATTTTTCACATTTTGTGTTTTTTGTTGGTGATTTCCCTGTTTAAAATGGCGCCAGCATGGTGTGGTAATGTTGTCCACTGCCTAAACACAAGAAGGCTGTGATGTGCCTTACAGAGAAAATGCCTGTGTTAGAGCAATTCAGTTCAGGCATGAGTTGTGCTGTTGGCTAAGAGTTCAATGTTAATGAATCAGCAACATAAGAAACACAAGGGGTGCCTGGGTGGCTCAGTTGGTTAAGTATCTGCCTTCAGCTCAGGTCATGGCTCCGGGTCTTGGGATCGAGCCACATGTCGGGCTCTCTGCTCAGCAAGGAGTGTGCTTCTCTCCCTCTGTGTGCTCTTTCTCTCTCAAATAAATAAACAATTTTTTAAAAAGGAAAGAAAAGAAACACACACAAAACAAGGTTACATTTTGTCTGGTTCATAACAATATTGTGGCCAAAGTTCATGGTAGCTCTACCCTGTATTTCTCCTAGAAGCAATAGTTCAGTATTTACTAATTCAGTGTTTGTGGGGGACTTATGGAACATGAAACTACTACAAATAATGAGAATTGACTATGTCTTTCTATTCATATATAAACCCAGTTTTCATAAGTAAAGGAGATATTACTCAGGGACTTACAAGGAAGAGAAACCTGAAAACCAGAATGGTGAGCAGATAATGAAGCTTTACCTGCCATGGATTTACTAGAAACAAAGAGTCTGTGTTTTAGCAGTTGTATGATAGGAGGTGAGACTTTGGGCTCTATGTGACACATGGATATAAATAAGACTTCTAGATAAAAGCAGAATTCTATTTTACACAGAAAAGAGTGGCAAGAATGAGTCCATGTTCTAGCAAGTATAGAGTATAGAGAAATGTGTCTCTTGCAAACTTGTTTTATTTTTATTTTTATTTTTTAAAGATTTTATTTATTTATTTGAGAAAGAGAGAATGAGAGATAGAGAACACGAGAGGGAAGAGGGTCAGAGGGAGAAGCAGACTCCCTGCCGAGCAGGGAGCCCGATATGGGACTCGATCCCGGGACTCCAGGATCATGACCTGAGCCGAAGGCAGTCGCTTAACCAACTGAGCCACCCAGGCGCCCGCAAACTTGTTTTAAAATTATATACTACTACTACTACTATGCCTGTCTTAGACAATTTGGGCTACTCTAACAAAATACTATAGACGGGGTGCGTTTAACCAACATTGATTTCTGGAGCGCCTGGGTGACTCGGTTGTTAAGCGCCTGCTTTCAGCTCAGGTCATGATCCCAGGACCCTGGGATCAAGCCCCACGTAGGGCTCTCTGCTCAGCGGGAAGCCTGCATCTCCCTCTCCCACTCCCCCTGCTTGTGTTCCCTCTCTCACTATGTCTCTCTCTCTGTCAAATAGATAAAATCTTAAAAAAAAAAAATCAACATTGATTTCTTACTGTTCTTGAGTCTGGGAAATCTAAAATCAAGATACTGGCAGATATGGTGTTTGGTGAGAGAACTCTTCCTGCTTTGCTGTGTCCTTGTATGACTACAAAGGCAAGGGAGGTCTTTGGGGTCTCTTTCATGGGGACACTAATTCCATTCATGAAAGCTCCATGTTCATGACCTAATCAACTCCCAAAGACATCACTTCCAAATACCATCACTTGGAGATCAAGTGTTAACATAAATTTTAGGGGAGACCAACATAGCAGGCCTATAACAATTCATTAATTTGGGAATACCATAAATTAGGGTTGAAGTTAAAATTCACATTGCCTTTACTGATGGTGTAACTCAAGTCTAGACATTTATGTTACTATGTCCCCAATAAAGTAACTCTCCTGGAGCATCCGGTGGTATAAAGACAAAACCATTTTGGTGAAAGACACCCACAATACAGGCTTCAAAACATTTCCATAAGCAAAGCCACATAAATTCAATTTTCAACATATTAAAAAGAACTTATAGCAACAATTCACTATGAACAATAATAAACATAATTTGTGGAAGTCTATTCAGGATGACTTTTATAACAAACGATTTATATGTAGATTTCTAAATAAGTGTAGGTATTAAAGGATAAATTTAAAGTATGACTAGGTATAACTACAGTTTAAAAATAAAAAGTAAAACCCTAAAAAAGTACGGGAGGAAAACTGAAAATGCAATGGTAATAATAATACTCAGTAGATGAAGTTTAATAGAAATTATGTGCAATGGAAGAATTATTATTGAACTGTAAGACAGATTTGAAGAAATTCTCTAGAGAAAATGAAATGGAAAATAAAAAACAGAAGTTGAGAAACATGAAAGTTAGAAACATATGTTCTATCATGTATCTGTAATATTCTAAAATAGAAAAGAAAACAAATATAAAGATGCTTAAGAGGCAATATTTCAAATGATTATTATTTTGAATATTTCAGAATTTGTGAAAGGAATGGATTCTCAGACTTATAAGCACAGCAAGTCCAAACATGATTAAAACAGAACAATTACACTCTTCACAGTAAAACTACACCCCATTCTTATTAATAATATGGTAGAACACTAAAGAAAACGATTCTTAAAAGCCACCAGAAATAAAAGACATTACAATAAAGAGGCAATAAATATACTGAAAGGTAGATCTTCAAGAATATGAATACAAATCAGAAGATTATGGAACAAAAAATATATAAGGGCACAGCAGGTTTTACATCATAAGGGATGCCCGGGTGGCTCGGTTGGTTAAGCGTCTGCCTTTGGCTCAGGTCATGATCCCAGGGTCCTGGGATTGAGTCCCACATCAGGCTCCTTGTTCAGCAGGGAACCTGCTTCTTCCTCTGCCTGCTCTGCTTGCTGCTCCCCCTGCTTGTGCTCTCTCTGAAAAACAAATAAATAAAATCTTTAAAAAAAATTATGTAAATAAAGGGCAAACATAAGTCAAAGGAAAACTGATAGAGCCTAATTAGTATATAACACAATAGAAATTACTGCAGAAGAACAATTTATCAAGAGCACATAGGTACTCAAAATAAATTTTGAACCTAATTATAGGACCTGAAAAGATATTTTTAAAATATGAATGTAAAACATTAACTTACATTTTAGAGAAATTGACAAAAATTACTACATCTTTGGGATATTTCAACACATTTGCTCAGTCAGCTATATATTAATGCAAACAAAATCTGTAAGAATATAGAATATTCAGGAAATCAAAATTTACAACTTGATCTAATGTATATGGATAAAACTTTGCACCCAAGCAGTTAAACGTCTAAGATTATAGTGAGTAGTTTATATAATCTGCAAGCAGGCTATAAAATTGGACACAGAGATCAGCCCACCTGCTATTATGATCCCTATATACAGTAGGTACGGAGTCCAAGATTCCAGTTGTAACCTCCAAAAGTTGGAAGTCCCCCTACAAAGCTGTAGCAGGTACAAGAAATTAATTATGAATAGCATCTATGTCATGTTTCTTTCTTCCCAAATAAAATATTATCTCACTGACTGGTTGGCAGAGCCTAACCACATTCCTATGCCTTAGCTAAAACTAGGTTCCTTTTAGGAGGCAGGCTTCTACTAGAAGGCAATTCTTTCTGGATGTTTGGTGTTTCTCCAGGGTTCTAGCATCCTGAAAAACAGAACTGGCATGCTATAATTGTAGAAAATCTCCCCCCTCCCCCACAGAACCACTTACTCTTCAAATGTTATAGCTATTAAACCTGGAGCCATGTTCTCTTTTATGGTAAAGCTATTTGATTCCATTCAAAAGGTATGAAACTTTCTCATCTCTCCTGGTGCCAAATGCTCACCTTCTGGAACACAGACAACTCACCTCTTTCCCAAGAATAGATTTGTTTACTTCATAGAGCGAAAGATAACCTCTCTTTCTCCCGAGGGAAAGAGGGACAGATGCTTCAACTCCTATATAAACTCCAAGATTCATAATTTCAGAGTGGTTCTTATGGTATTGCCCTGTTGTGTATTCATGTATTACCATTTGGGTCTTATGATGTCACTCTGTGCAGTACTGAGAAATGGCACTATCATGCTACCATAAATGCTATTATTTGCTATGATTGCTATGAGTTATAAAGGCCTGATCTGATGCAGAAGATACACACACACACTCAGACACACACACATATGCATACCTTGCAAGATGGGTAACATCTTGGACATTTTTCAGTTTCTGGCTGAATAGTTTCAGTTTCATAACAAGTGCATTTCTCAGAATATGGGAAATTATTTAAATTTTGGCTTTTAGTGCTAGAAAGTATACTAGATTAAAAATCATTAGATCCAGTAACTATGTGATAAAATTCAACAACAATTTATAATAAAAACTCTTACCAAAGTAAGAATAAAGGATGATTTCTGGAACGGATAAAATATTTACACCAAATTCTAGAACAATCTAATTCTTAATGTTGAAACACTAGAAGAATTCCCTTTAAAATAGGAACAAAATGCTTACATTCAGTGACAACAGAAACTGTTGGCCTTATTCAAAAGAAATAAAGGTGTCAGGGTTAGAAAGGAGGAAGCAAAATTGTCATTATTCATAGATAATTAAACTCTCTACTTAAATAATTCAATGTAACCTACACATAAAATGTTAAAATCAATGAGTTTATTATTTTTTCTCCACATTAAATCAATACCTAAAAGTCAATTACATTTTCATATACCAGAAGCAATTAGAAAATAAAAATTTTAAAGAGACCATTTGTAATATCAACGAAAACTACAATATATCCAATACATCTAACTAAAGTATGTAAGACTACTCAGAAGAATATTATAATTGTTTATACATATATATTATAAAGACCATTACAACTGAAATTAATATGTTCATGGGGAGGAGAAAATACTTAATTATCCCCAAATTAATTTTTAAAACTTACAAAATTTCACTTAACACTCAACCTGGTGAAACTTGCCAAGGGAGTTCTAAAACCTACAGGGGAAAACAAAAGTCTTGTAATGGTCAAGAATATTTTGTGTTCAAAAAATTGGGAGAATTTATTTTATTGCAGATCTCGAGTAAGGCTGTTGTAATTTAAAAAGTATAACATTGGTGCAAAATAAACAGTGGGTCTATTACGACAGAAAACATAGCCCAGAGACTTAAGCATAAAAAGTAGATATATGACACAAGTGATATTGCAAAGTAAGTGAGAGAATTATAGACTTTGTGCAGAGACAACTAGTTATTCATTTAGGAAAAGATAAAACAATACATGCATACACTGTGCACAAAAAGCAATTTCGGTTAGCATAAAGCTTCCATTTGTTGACTTGCCATTCCAAATGGAACAGTTTTGAGAATGATAAGTTGTGATCACTAGACAGGACTCCAAAACAAGAGATGTAAGCTATGTCTCACTTGGGCAAATGAGGCCATAAATGCTCATTTAGTCTTGATTGTGAAAACTGTGAACAGCTTATGAATCTAAAACTTGATGGAAGTCTATGTGTTTATTTCTTCACTGAATCCCTATTATCTAGATATTATTACAGGAATACTTAGAGATATTGCAGGTTTGGGTCCAGACAATCACAATCAAGCAAGTATCAAGATAAAGGGATTCAAATGAATTTCTTTGTTTCCCAGTATATATAAAGTTATATTTATATGGTACTGTAGTCTATTAAGTATGCAATAGCTTTATGTCTAAAAAATGCACATACCTTGATTTAAAAAATACTTTATTGCTAAAAACTGCTAACCATATTCTGAGCTTTCAGCAAGTCTTAATCTTTTTGCTGGTGGGGGGTCTTTCCTCTATGTTGATGACTGTCGACAGCTCAGGGTGGTGCTCAAGTTTGGGGTGACTGTGGCAACTTCTTAAAATAAGGCAACGAAGTTTGCCATATCCATTGACTCTTCCTTTCACAAACTATTTCTCTGTAGCATGCAATGTTGTTTGATAGAAGTTTATCCACAGAACTTCCTTCAAAACTAGAGTCAATCCTCTCAAACCCTGCCACTGCTTTATCGGATCAGTTCATGTAATAATTCTAAATCCTTTGTTGTCATTTCAACAATCTTCATAGCATCTTCACCAGGAGTAGATTACCTCTCAAAAAATCACTTTCTTTGCTCATCTACACAAAGCAACTCTTTACCCATTAAAGTTTTATCATGAGTTGCAGCAATTCAAATAGAATAATAATGAAAAAGTTTGAAATATCATGAGAATTACCAAAACGTGGTACAGACTCAAAGAGAGCAAACGCTGTTTGGAAAATGGTGCCAATAGACTTGCACAATATAGAGTTGCCACGCATCTTCAATTTGTAAAAAACACAGTATCTGTGAAGCACAATAAAATGAGGTATGCTTGTATGTTATCTTTATTTAGTCAAATATCAAGGATGTATTTTTATCTGAGCTAAAAAAGGAAGAAAGAACACATAGATCCATAAACATTTTAGAAAAGAATAAAATTGATAGCCCTAAGATTTCTTTGGCCTTGATCTTCCTTACAAATTAGGAGGTAAATGTTTCCACAAAGTATAAAAATGACTACTTCAACAGAATGGAAAAGATAAAGAATAGTCCTATAAAAGAGGTAATCATGAGTAAATTGAGAACAGGAAACAAAATTTTGAGCAAAACCAAAAACTGAGTTTGGCCCATTTACATATTTTTAAAGTAATGTCAACAATTATCAGTTGAGATAGTTTTTAAGTAAGCCTAAAAAAAAATTGCTGTAACTTTGTTTTTGTTCATTTTTGGAAATATATTGAAAATAGCTGAAAAAGACATAGTTTAGCTTTCTATTATGTTTTTATATCTAATCAGAAAACTAGTTGAAAATTAGAAGTAAATCTACCATTGTTAAATAAAAATGTGCAGTTTCTAGACAAAATATCAATTTCTATAACTTGTATGTTTGTATATGTGCATGGGGACAAATTCTTAATTTTTGATATCACAAATTTTTATTCTGATATTATTTTAATATTTAGGCTAGATTGGACCTTTGTAATTAAATGAATAAATATTTAGCAAGAGTCTAGTATCTCTAGGTACTTTGTGGTCACTGACATAAGGCTGTGAACTAAATAGACAAAAACCCTCACCTTTATCAAATGTTGGATAGAAAATATCTAGTTAGGAAAAACAGATTATCTTCTCGGTGACTGATAGGATAAAGTTTATGGAAGAATTTCAATCTAAAATAGAACCAGAGGATATAAAATGGAGAATCTCATGCCTTTGCCCTCAGGAAGATAAAATTTAAGGTCTAAGGGATTGATTTTCCATAAGTGCCCGATTTACAGAAAACTGATAATGCTGGACTTTTCTTTTTAAAGTTATTTGTTTGTTTGTTTGTCTTAGAGAAAGCGAGTGCAAGAGGAAGAGGGAGAGAGAATCTGAAGCGGACTCTGCCCCGAGCACAGAGCCCCATACAGGGCTTAATCTCACAACTGGGAGATCATGACCTGAGCCAAAACCAAGAGTCCAATGCTCAACTGAGTGAGCCACCCAGGCACCCCCTAGAGTTTTCTTTTTCTTTTTTTTTTTTTTTAAAGATTTTATTTATTTATTTGACAGAGAGAGACACAGCGAGAGAGGAACACAAGCAGGGAGAGTAAGAGAGGGAGAAGCAGGCTTCCCGTGGAGCAGAGAGCCGGATGCGGGGCTCGATCCCAGGACCCTGGGATCATGACCTGAGGCGAAGGCAGACACTTAACGACTGAGCCACCCAGGCGCCCCATCACCCCTAGAATTTTCTTGAATGATGGGAGATTGATCAGGGGTTGTTTCATGTCAACCTTCGGAAGTTTTGTCAGAGGCAAAAACGTTCAAGATGATCCAAGTTGGATTGGTCCCACAAAGTGCACTGAATTGAGTTTTGTTTGTGTGACTAGATTGATTGTGTCTACTCAGGAGATTTTCAAGGTTGGTCTCCATTTGTTTTTTTACTTTAACTAACTGTATCTAAACTCTTTTTTCTTCACATTCTCTGCCCATAAATAAAACCTACCTCAAGCCCTCAATGGACTCACCAGTAGCTTGTCCTGGATTGCAAGCTATTCCCAAGTAAACTTATTATTTTGGGTTTGTCTCAAATGTACCTTTTCACTTAGGCAACTAATCCAAATTATTTACATAAAACTAAACTTACGTTTTATGGAAAGTGTACAAGGTGCCTAAAAAAATGATGTTAACTGGGCGCCTGGGTGGCTCAGATGGTTAAGCATCTGCCTTCGGCTCAGGTCATGATCCCAGTGTCCTGGGATCGAGTCCCGCATCGGGCTCCCTGCTCCTTGGGAGCCTGCTTCTCCCTCTGCCTCTCTCTCTCTCTCTCTGTCTCTCATGAATAAATAAATAAAATCTTTAAAAAAAATGATGTTAACTAAGCTCTGCTTCAGTTCTTTGGAGAGAATAAAATGATTAAATAGTTTACTTATTGTTTTAATATACCATAAAATTATAAGTATGATGTTTCTCCTATCTATACATATATTAACTGATAATGTTATAATAAACTAAGGAAGGTAGCTTCTTAAAAGCATGTGATCCAGATGGAGGCAGAATACCAAGAGACTTCTTGGGACCAATTAAAACCACTGGTAAATACTGTGCATATTTTATGCTAGCTGTTAGAGAATGTAAACGGAGAACTGATTATCATTTCAACTGAGAACATTACATAATGGCTCCGTTGACTGTACTTACTTTCAGAATGTTCATGTTCAATTTAAGACATGCATTATCCTCACATAAAGTTCTTTGTGGCTTCCATCCTGGCATTGTAACAGACTTTCTCTTACAAATGATTAAATTGCTCATATTTTTCAGTGAGCATTTAAGGTCACTAGAGTGCACTTGAGAAATATTCTAATTCAAATAGACCAGTGACTCACTTCTAAAAAGGAACAATTCATTCATTTATGGCTATCAACCTGGATCCAATGCACTGATATTTTAAAGCAGACCAAGTTTAATTATTAAAGAGTATATTCCATATTAATCAACAATTCCTAATATGCCTTTAGAAGCTGGTTATAATTAAGCCCAGTTCTGATTAATATCATGTGTACATTTCCCCTGTCTTATAGTGTAGAATAACTGACTTAGTTATATATTTAAATCAGAATAAATCGAACATATGAGAAAATAACATGGAAAAATATGTTTTGGGTTTTTTTCAAATGGGTTTTGACCTTATAAAGGATGTTGTCACTTCTGGAATTAGAAAAGGAAACTGAAGAAGCCGATATTATGAAAATATAAATTGTAACTGTTGACATTTTACAATTTATGTGAAAAATGATCACTTTTATCATTATTTTAATTATATGTATCCACATTCTGCATTATCTTCCCCTGTTATTATACTGAAATCTCTTAAAATTTTATGTTAAGTGGCACAGAAAATGCATACAACTCTTAGGCTAAAGATAGAGATTGACAGCAGAGGAACTTTCTTAAGCTCTGTGGTGTCTTTTTCAACCCTGTAGAGACAGTACTTCAAGACCAGGAATGTTCCTTCTTTTTTTTTTTAATCTTTTTTTAAAGTTTATTTATTTATTTTAGAGAGAGAGAGAGCACGCATGCAAGCGTGGGGAGGGGCAGAGGGAGAGAATCTTAAGCAGACTCCCCGCTGAGTATGCAACCAGGGGACACAGGGCTCCATCTCACAGTCCTGAGATAGTGAGCCAAAACCAAGAGTCTGATGCTTAACTGACTGAGCCACATAGGTGCCCACAGAAATGCTCATTCTAAACATGGAACTTTAAGAAAATCCTTCTCAAGTATAAGAAAACAAAACCTGCAGATGCAAAATGTGTACTGAAAAGACTGCTTTGATAACACTGGCATAAGTAAATGAGATTTAAATGTAAGGGACTAATTTTTTGAATTCACATTTAATTCTATATTAAACTTCACAGAAATGCATATTTCTACTAGTTAGTATTTTTATGATTTCTTTAGTACTATGAGGAATATTTCCCTTTTAAAGAAGGGCAAGATGATTCAGAAATTTTGAGGCAACTATCATGGCCCCTGTAGCTATTCATAGATGCTTTCCAGGGAGTAGGTCAATAAAAATAAAACACCCCCCTGGTTGGAGTGGTGTCAAAAAGTTGCCAAGAGCTGTATTCAGGATATGAAAAGATGATACAATAAGAGTAAATAGAGGAAGCGAGATGGGAGAAAGGCTAGGAAAAATTGCATCATGGCATTTGTTAGTGAACTTAAGACAAAACACCAGAACATACTAGATATATCTGATTGCTCCAGTGCTGAACGCATATGTATAAGCAACAACAACAGCACAAAACCCAAAGGAAGCACCAGGTATTCCCAGCTGGTTTTTGGAATTATTCTTTTTGGTTTAGACTTCCCCCTCTTCTTCCTCCTCCTTTTTTCTCCTTTCCCTTCTCCTTCTTCTACCTTCACGTTAATCTCACATGTAATTGGTGCTATTATTTGCTCTTTGAAATTAAGTTTAAGCCATGCATTTATAGCTTTCAATTTGGAGATAAAATAACACATAGAAAATAGGTGTTAGAATATTATCCTGTCTGTCTGATGCATTCCCAATGTCTAAAATAGTGCCTGGCTCATAGCCACTGCTCAATAAATATGTTCTGAGTGAATGAACTGTTCTGCCTTCTTTTACTCTTGCCCTTCTTAAAATCTGCCCATCAGCAAGTTACAAAATTATTTCTGAAACATATCTTAAATCAGAACATACAGTATTTTCTCCATAAATATTTGTTGAAAATAAGTACTGAAAAATAACCATGTCACTTTTTTATTGAAAAGTCGTAAATAGCTTCTCATTGCTTCGTGGCATGCAAGCCCACAAATGCTCTCCAAGGTCTCGCTCTAGTCCACCTGCCCGGCCTCATCACCTTGCTCATTGCTTGAATGATGGAGCCACATAATCCTTCCGCTTGTCTCAAATCTATCCGTTTGTGTTCTGTCCTCAGGGCTTGCAAGTTTCACGGCTCTCAATGTCCCCTCCCCACGCTCAATGGTCTTCACTCATACATTAGCTCAGCTATTTCCTTGGTGTCACTCAAGCTTTTCTTCTCATCTCTACCTCAGAGAAGATATTACTGGCCATCCTAAGATTGACCTCTTCATAGACATTATTTCTTATGAATTCATATTATTTATCTGTTTACCTTTCTTCTCCATAGATGTAAACTTCACATGTGTAGGTAACTTATCACTGAGACCTCGGCCTGGCCTGTAGGTGCTTAATAAGATGTTGTTGATTTGCATAATTAATCCATCTTCATTGTTGTTACAAAGGAATACATAGGTCTTCTCAAATCCAATCTTTTACCTTGCCACCTGAGAATCTTACATACTTGCCTTCTCAAGGACTTCACACTTTCTAGCAGCTATTTTTTCTCTTATACCTCATTGTCACCTTAGATCATTGTCTTCATTATATAGACCTGCTCCAGAACTGCACTGTCCAACAAGGCAGACACTAGCCACATGAAGCTATTAAACATAAATACAACAAAAATTTCAATTCCTCAGTCACACTAACCACATTATGAATATTTAGAAGCCACGTGCAGCTAGGGCCCTGCTATATTAAACAGTTCAGTTCTAAAGTGTGTTGTAGCTTATAATATATTTCCATCATAGCAGAAAGTTCTTTTGAGCAGGGCAGGTCCAGAATCTCTCCTGATTCTACAAAGTTTTACAGCTGACTCCCCAACTCTCCAACATTTTTCACAGGAACGTTTCTCCAAAAAATTGCCTACTCCTTTACGATACCTTAGTTATCTCCCACCTCCCATTTGATCTTTTAATGACTATAAAAATGAGATACTTAAAAAGATTTAAAAATAGCATATTCTAAAGGAGGCTCATTTACCTACCTTCCAGATTTTTGTGCATTTTTGTATCAGATACAATTCATAGCAGAAACACACGGTTATATTATACCCCTTTCTTTGGAGGAAAATCACTATACTTAAATTAGTGTATGTATTGTTCTGATTCATCAGATATGCCTGTATAATAAACACTATAGAGAAGGTGTTTTAAAACACGTAACTTTTCTATTTCCTGTTCTTTTTCTTTGCTGCTATTTTACTCTTTGACACTTTCTATTGACATGATCAAGATTTTGTTACTGTATTTTTCTTTCTTTGCTAATTTGGATGATAAACATTTATTTCTAATCTATGTAATATACATTTTATATTTATAAAGCTACTCCTCCATGAGAAAAATAAAAGAACAGGATAATACTTAAACTGTGTTGTTACCCCTCTCACATATTTGACATTAGTTTTTAGATATATTAATTAAAGATCAATTTCAACCTGCTTGCAAACTAGGAATTATTTCTTTTGCTTTCTAAGGATATTCTTAGTTAGGTTTTTCCATGTGGGTAGGGACACCTGGGTGGCTCAGTCAGTTAAGCATCTGCCTTCGGCTCAGGTCATGATCCAGGGTTCTGGGATCGAGCCCCATGTCGGGCTCCCTGCTCAGCAGGGAGCCTGCTTCTCCCTCTCCCTCTGCCTGCCGCTCCCCCCTGCTTGTGCTCTCTCTCTCTCTGTCAAATAAGTAAATAAAATCTTTAAAAAGAAAAGCATTTATCCATGTGGCTACCAAGTTCTTTGCTCATTGCTGCTCCCTACTTCCCATTTCTTCCTTTAAGATGTACCCTTTTTCTGTAGTTGATTTCGAGGTCGTTCTTTTGCCAACGATACTTAGTGGTACCCCTAGTGGCAAATTCTTGATTGTAATTGGCCTGAACTATTTTTCAGTCTATTGTTGTTAAGATTATTCCCTTTGAATTTACCAACATGGCTTTAACCTTCCCCTCTATTTGACCAAACTTTCAAGAAGTTTCTTCCAGACTTTAGATTCCTAGCCTCCTTTTTTTCTCAGAGTACTTATTTAAGAAAACTTGGAACTATAAATTCTTTCTCTCCCTCTTTGAGACGTAAATATTCCCCTAGCCTCTTGCCAGTTTGTTCTTCTTTAAAATATTTTATTGAGATAAAATTGACATATAACATTGTAAAAGTTTAAGACACAAAATGTGTTGAGTTGATTGCAGTATGATTACTACTGTAGCATTAGCTAATACCTCTATCATGTCACATAATTATCACTACTTTCTTGTGGTGAGAACATTTCAGATCTAGTCTCTTAGCAACTTTAAAGTTTAGATATAGTGTTGTTGACTTTAACCATTATGCTGTGCCTTAGATCTCCAGAACTTAGTCATCTCCTAGTAGCCTCTTGCTAGTTTGACAACCAAGGAATGTCTTTCTCTAGGATGTAGGAACCAGCCTTTTCAAACTTAATCATCTAAAAGATAATGCCCCATCTTCCAGTCCCTCTGAGGGGCTAGGAGCCTAACTTCAATAAACTGAAATTAGCAAACACAGATAGCCTAACCACATTCACTGACTTCACCTCTAAATTCACCACTACCTCACCTCCATGCTTAAAAACTCTCCTGCCTTTTGTTTCAATAGAGTTGAGTTTAATCTCGCATATTGTAATTGTCTGAATCTCTATTGCAACGGTCTTGAATAAGGTCTCCTTTGCCAGTCTAACTTATCCAGTGCAATTTTTCTTTGGCAGAATTTGTTGCACTGCAGTTTCCCATGCTTATAATTGTTCATTTAATTTTATGAAGAGTGTTTTTCCAATATGAGAAGTTATGTTTTTTATTAATTCTGGAAAACTATCAGCAATATTTCTCTCAACTATTGTCCTTGACCCACTCTTTCCATTTTCTTCTTTTCCTTCCCATTAACACACATTGTCCTTCCCAGACCATCTTTTAGGTAGCTTTACTTATCTTTCAAACACAGTTATGATTTACCATATTATTAATTCAATATCCTTATCAAACCTCAAAATAAATTTCATTTGAAATGAATTCACACCTCAATTGTACGTTGTATTGGCTTTCCTTTTTTTATTTCATTCATTCTTCATTCATTCATTCATTCATTTCTTGTTTGTGTCTCTGTGTGTATGTTAGATTTTTTTTTTTTCATATCCAAGCTAGATGATATGGCTAAATTCTTACTTAAAACGTTGTAAAGTGAAGTCTCCATTTCTTCATCTTCATGGAATTTAACAGCTTTCTTTTTCTTCAGCCACCTTTCAAGATTAGAAAGTCTGGCTTCAGTTGAAAATATAGGCAAAGACCCTTTGTCTCTTTGCATCCATTTTTAGTATCCTTTTCCCACTTCTTGCTTTAGGAAGTATAGTCCAACACAGAAACTCTTTATCTTTCCACATCCATACCAATGTGTACTTCTATTCTATGTCTGGAACACAGAGAAATTTATGTTGTTCTAGGGCTGAGGAGGAGCAGAACATGCCATCCGAGAATGTGTAACTTTGGCAGGTGGATTGTTTTGAGCTGAGGACAATCAGGGCTCAGTGGACTTGGAAAGCTTTATACCTCCTCTTACTTGCTTTAAAGAATTGAGATAGAGGGCCTATATCAGAAAGAGAACTATTACTACCAGAGATAACTTTTTCTACACCAAAGACTCATCTGCAAGACATGGTATTTGTTTAACAAACATTTGTTCTTCTCTATTTCCTGTGAATTGCCTTCCTCCTCTTTAAAGCTCCAGAGCTCTACCCCCTTTTCCTTAGCTCAAGATGATATATTAAACCCCCCTCTCCTGACTGGCAGGAGATTCATATGTTTATGGGGCTCCTGTATGTAAAAAAATGTTTTTCTCCAGTTAATCTGTCTTATGTCAACTTAATTATTAAACCAGCCAAAGAACCTAGAAAAGAAGAATGGAAAGATTTCCATCCCTACAGGGCTCATCAACATGTATTTATTTGTTGTTGTCTCTCTTCCTATTTATCTAACAAGGCTGTTTGTTTAGAGGGAAGAATGCATCAAAATGTGAATTCTCTGTACCATGGTAACATGAACCCCATGAATTGAGTTTACAATTTATATTTCTATGTTGGCTGAAGATTTACACATTCATACTTTCAGTGAGTCTGAACTCTAAATTTATTGTCAACTGCCTTCTTGGTAACTCACCTGAATGTTTAATGGGTATCTTCAAGTTACAAATATCCAAATCAGAACTCCTCACAGTTTTTTCTATTTTGGTAAATAAAATGGTGTTATATTCCTCCAAACCCACATGACAAAGAATGACCCTAGATTTTTTTTTCTACATCAACTATATCAAATCAAATACCTAGTCCTGATCTGTCCACCCTTTTCCATCTCATCTGCTACCTTTGAAACTGAGTGACCACTATTCACTTATTCTTTATTCTGTCTCCTTATTTATGTCCTTCATAGCACTTACCTCTGTCTAAAAATGTCTTCTCTTGCATTTATTTATGCATTATCACTTGTTTATTAAAATGTAAGTTCCTTAAATTTAGGTCATTGCCCATCTTATACATTGTTTACTTCTTGTGTGCAAAGCTATGCCTGGAGCATTGTACAAACTCAGCAAGTCTTGGGTAAATAAATGAAAATTATCCACAAGGATCAGAGAGCTCAATTAGACTTTGAACTCTGGTTTCCTGATGCCACAGCCTACTTTTGTTTCTCTGTAATATGTAGTATGAAAAAGACTCAACTGTTTTACTTTCAAATTTTATAAATGCTTGGTTTTATGTTTGAAGAGAAATCAATTAAAATTTTTTCCTTGCTATAAAAGAGCTTTATTTCTTAATAATCCTGTTTATTCCCTGCAATATATTATGATATTTAACGGTGTAGGTTTGCACCAGATGCCATCTTCAAACAACATGACTCTCAAAGTCAGTTGATCTCAAACTCTGATATAAATAAAAAGTGTTTATGGAGCTAACTAAAATTTTATATTATCTGGCAACTCCTCCAGGTCTTTTGAATTAAATTCCCAATAGGTTCTGATCTACTGAATATTTCTGTTTCTTCACCTGTAAAATGGGAAAATACTTAGCAGCTGGAATTCATTAGAGTATTAAATAAGATGATATATGCAAATCCTTTGTCCAGTGTGTGGTGTATATATGTGCTTGAAACTCTGCTATGATTACAAATTTCTTTAGAAGTTTTCAGTTTATCATATATTACTCATTTGATGCCTAATATCTAGGAACTGGTGCCAGCATAAGCAATAAATATTGAACTATGAATTCAAGGTTAGCTATTAATCAGAATTTTTTTTTAAACCCTTTAGGTTATACATGGGTCCCATTTGGATAATAGATTGTATTTCACTTTTGAACTTGACTGATATAAATCCTGAAAGGTGATTGTGAGTGTTTATGAAGTACAATGTAACTCAAAAAATGATTTACCACATTTTTTAGGTTTATTGATATTTAAATGTGGATGCAAAATGTGTCTTTACTTCATAAATTTTTAAATAGCAGTCACACTGGAAAATGCTGATAAAAATTTACAACTTAAATTCCATCCATCATCTCATTTTCATTCTCCAAATCTTTGATGACAAATGTGTGTGTGTGTGTTATTGTAACTTTTCTCTTTGTACTGAATGAGCAATGAGCAAGTACACACAATGGCCAGAACTTAGCTTCTAAGTATTATTTTTTACATAAAAGAAACCAAGGCTACTTGGAGAAGTGGCTGATTTCTATTCTGGGGCATGAAGTTCTTGTTGTGCCAAGGAAGAGAGAAATGTTATCTACCAATAGAGTCACATCATATGACATAAGAATCAGCTTAAAGAAAGAAATTTTAACTTTACCAAATTTTTCATTATTCTTAATTTTGTAAATCTGGAAAAGCCCCATTTCATCTGTAATCTAATATTTCTATTTTTATAAAACTGTTTCATAAAGTTATTTTTCAAAAACCTTAATAATAACTCAATATTATTTGTGTTTATAATTAATGTATACAAATGAATTTAGCTTTCAATAAATCTTACTTTTTCTATAGTCCTATATCTCCATAACATAAAAAAAGAAATTGGAAAAAAAAAGGAACCTGGGATTAACTTCAAATAAATATTATAAACCTTATTTGATTCTTTTTTTTTAAGATTTTATTTATTTATTTGACAGAGAGAGAGAGCAAGAGAGGGAACACAAGCAAGGGGAAATCGGAGAAGGAGAAGCAGGCTTCCCGCTGAGCAGGAAGCCCAACGTGGGGCTCGATCCCAGGACCCCGGGATCATGACCTGAGCCGAAGGCAGACACTTACCGACTGAGCCACCCAGGTCCCTCAAACTTTATTTTATTCTTAAACATATTTTATGCTGCCACTTTCCTCTCTTCTACAATTTGGTTTTAAAAAAAACTAATTTAAAAAATCTATACATATATTTGCTGCAGAAAATTACAAATGTCAAATATATATGTCGATATACATAAGCTTTTATGATGACTTTCACCTTTTCTGTATCTTCCAAATGCCTGATATAATGAAAAATTAGGGCCTTTCTTATACAGTATTACATATGTAATGCTAATGTTTTTTCTATTTTTTAAGATAATGCTCAACATTCAAGTCTTTTAGTGTTTTTAATTATTAACAAATTCACATTATTTCCAGAAATTTTTGTCAGCTCTTAAGACAGACATGCATAATGCTTTATTCAAAAATTTTTATTAGCTTGAGTGTAAATGCAATCTTCATATTCTGGGTCAGCTAAATTCTACAGGTCAGAGATTTCTTTAAATGCAAGATGATTGCTCACATCTGAGACTGTTCTATGCTGTGATTTAGTGCAAATTTTGGATTAACATTAGAAACTAGAGCTCTCCTCAGAGATCTCTAATTATGGCTACTGCACTTTCAACCTTTAATTCGCAATTTTCTAGTAGATAACTTCGAAAGTCTTGGTACATATAACAAAATTTATTTTGCTAGTGTCGGTGGTCTTGGGAGTTGCATTGGAAAAAAAATGAAAAAGGAAAAATAAAGAGCTGCCATGAGTTAGGGGATGTTTGGGTATTACAAGTAAAACCAAGTCTCTTTTTGCCTTCTCCAGGGAACAATAGTAAATAAATGTGTTTCCTCTTGGGTATTAATACAAGAAAAGAGAATCAAGGCCCTTAAGCTCAGTTAAATGACAAGTTAAATGTGAAATATTGTTTAAGAAGATAGAAAAAACTATAGGACATTCATACTTGAAGGAAATAAAAACTATATAAAACAGATTATGAAGAAAGAAAGATTTTATCAGGGTATTCACTGTATGTGACTAGACTATACTTTTTACTTAATTGTACTCTGCAATTCTTTCTTTAGACAGTTCATGGTATTTTCATTTACATATGAAAGAAAAATACCTTATATTATTTAAAATACATTCAAGAGATGAAAAAAGCCACGCTTTCATGAACAATTCTTTGCATTTGTATTTAATTTCATTGATAAATTCTTGGGGTTACATTTGGTCAAGTTATAAACTAAAGTATGTTTTTCTAAAGAATCACTACTTTATTTTTTGATGGATGCCAGTTAGGAAAGCAATGGAACCTGCCCCACTGATCTCTTTAGGGTTGAATTGCTATTCCACATATTTTATATGTAAACATATATGAAATAGTATATAATATCTTAAAGTTAAAATTTTGCAAGTAGCTAAGTAGAGATTTTTTTAATGAAATACAAAGTGTTCTCTTTTACCATATGTTCTAAAATATTAATGACCTGAACCAGAATCTGCATTAAAAGAGAGGTCGTGATTTGTGTTCTCTGCAGTTTCCAAAAAAAGGAAATAAATAATTTCACTAATTCATGCTCACAGAGACATACAAATTCACTTAATTCCCCTGATACACTTGCTTACTTTCTAAGTGTGCTCTCTTATTAGCATCTGAATCATTAAGTAGGTTCAAAGTGCAGGATTTAATTAATGTACGGTCTTTAAAATGACAAACCATTGAACATCAGTGGTTACATAAACTACCATGTGGAACTTCTAAAGAGATAAATATCTTCATTATGTGAAAGAACATTACTTTTTTTTTCTTTTTCAGAGAATTGTAACTCGTTTGATAAGGTTAGAGGATAAAAAAGAAAATTAGTAAGAGCGATGATAGGAAATGAAGCTGGAAAAAAAATTCAACTTTTTTTCAGGGAGCCTTTCTATGCTATGTTAAGAAAGTCTGAATTTATTCTAGAAGTAATGGAGACGTAGAAAGGTTGAAAATGGTTGAAGGATTGGATTCAGAATGGTGGGTTAAAAATTTTTTTAATTGGAAAAATATTAGAGTCAGGAGAGTCATAAGGAGGGATTCTACAGAAAGAAAGGTGGGTACCTGAACTACCATCAGTAGCTGTAAGAATGTGTGTGGGAGTTAAACTGGGCATGTTTGTGACATGCAGATGATGAAGTCTAGTAAGAACCACTTTTGTGATGTCAGAACTGCAGACTTAAATATTGGAATTGTTCCTGGATTGATTGTAATGGAAGATGGGGATAATGTTACCCAGAAATTATGCAGGGTGAGCAGAAATGCAGAGTAATTAAGGAAAACTAACTTGATAGGACTGGTGAAAGAATAGGAATTGACAAAGAGAGAAAAAGTATTTTGAGATGTAAGTAAATGATTTTACATTAACCAATGAAATTTACAATTTTAACAACAGACAGAATGATCTCCAGAGTCAAATAACATGGCTTCAGGTGAGAAATTGCTGAATATTGATAATGATAGAAGCCAGCAATAATTGTAATAAGACATTTCTTTCCTTTTTAAATTTTTTTTCCTTGTGTAACTTTATATATATTTTCTTATATTAATCTTAATTTCTAGTTATTAAATGTTCTATTTATTTGCTTGTTTGGTTTTCTATGTGCATTTAGGGCCTTTCCTTTCCACATTATATCTATATTCTTCTTCCTTTTCTCTAATTTAATAGAAATATAGAATTAAAGCCAGTTTTTCCTTTTATCATAGGAATTCAATAGTACTTTCGATTTGAGGTTCTTAAAAATAAGTTGTGTTTAATATTTAACATTTGTGTGTAAAGAAAAAATGCTGGTACATTATGTACATAATTCTAGATTGTTTTTTATTGCTAGTATGCAGAAAATTTACCTGTTCAAGAGATAGAGAGTAATTTCTTAAAAAGTCAAATTAAGGGGTGCCTGGGTGGCTCAGTCATTAAGCGTCTGCCTTCGGCTCAGGTCATGATCCCAGGGTCCTTGGATCGAGCCCCACATCAGGCTCCCTGATCAGCTGGAAGCCTGCTTCTCCCTCTCCCGCTCCCCTCCTGCTTGTGTTCGCTCTCTCACTGTGTCTCTGTCAAATAAATAAATAAATAAAATCTTTACAAAAAAGTCAAATTAAATTAATAAATAAAAAAGTATAATTTGAGGAAATAAAGCATAAATTCTATTCATAACATTAGCACCACAAGAAATATAACTGTTACAATGAAAGGAATAGAAGAGAGAAAAATGTATGTTATAATAATTTAATTAGTAAACATCATCCTGAATATACTTTATCTTTCTTTTGGCCTTGGAAGAAACTATTGGAAAACATATACTTAATGAGATACTGTCTAAGTTCTTCTACTACTTAATGCTTTCCAGGATAAATTTCTGAAGCTGACTAGAAACAAAACCCAAGTCTGGATGTTAAGCTTTATAACCTGCGTAGAAAGAATGCTTCTTTAGGAATTTTGGTTAGGAACAGATAGATAAGAGACCAAACTGTAATCAACTCCTTTAAAAGATATACCATTCAAAGTTTAAGGTAAATCAAGACCAAAGTTATCACAGAAGTGCTGTAAAGGATTTTGTTTTGTTTTGTTTTTTTCCAAAGGTTGTTCCTGGATTCTCATTTCTCACAGCTTTAATGTAGTGCATGTCTCTGTCTCTGTGCTCTGTACATTCTCATCACATGGAATTCATCTGTGTGCCTCTGCTTCCTCAAGGCCAGTATCCATTACATCTGTCTCCATTCTGCGAGTGCTCTGGCCATGGTTCTCTTGGCATTGAACATTGCTGCCACACTCATTTGATCTTTTCAACCTGAAACAAACTGAAGCTCAAAAAGAAATGTAGAGGGCAAATGTTGTGAAAAACTGAGTTTAAGTAGGAGTGATTATCTTTCCCACGAAGTTTCTTATTTGTAATCCTTCAATTCTCAGCAAATGCAAATTACTTATTTACCATATACTAGCCACAACCTTGCCTCAGAAAATAAGGATACACCAAAAATAATCTTTATCCTTGAGTTCATTTGATATGCACTCTAGTGTGCATTTGTGTGGGAGGGATACAGACACAATATTAACAATATGATATGAAAAATCATATGATCATTAAGCAGTATGTACTGTGTGGGAACCCAAAGAACCATAAGTGGCTGACAGTGGGTATGCACCTGCCTAACACCATTAACTTCATGAGGGAAGAGGTATTTTGTTTGTTTTCTTCACTTTCCTACACCAAGTCCCCCCAAATGACCCAGCATTCAATAAATACCAGTTGAATTAATGAATGAATCACCTCTAAGTTTTTGAACAAAAATCACATTCTCAGTAAATTCAACTTGCTTATTAGATGGCTTTTAAACTCAACCTCCTTATTAGATAGCTTTTAAAGAAAGCAAACAGAACTAAGACCACTTATATAATGGTCAGCAATACCTTTCAAACTCTTGCTCTTCTTAATAAAAACATATGTAAAGAAAACACTTGAAAAATGAAAAAAAGAGGTACTTTTAATGTAAACTAATTTTAAACCCAATAAACTCCTTATTTAATGGGATTTTTACCCAAGGATTGCCCAGTTTTCATAAGGCTTTTTTTTTTTTTTTTTTTTGGCCTCAGCTCTTTCATTTACAACAAACTTCTGAAGAAAATCCTGACAGAATATTATCCAGCTGTATTTTTGCTTTGATAAGCATAGTTGGAGTTGTATGTTCAAAAAGTTTGAAGTGGAATGGAATAAATAAATAGCTGGTCAGAAAATTCACATGACCAGTAGCTTCAACTTCTGAGCGGGGGGGAAGCGAGAGGAGGAGGCCAGATTGCCTTTCTCCCACATTTTCTATTAGTTGTTCAGCAGGTGGACTGTGAGCCACACCCACACCTTGGCATCCATAGAGGGAAATAGACTATATGTATTCTGTCTTTGAGAAAGGGAAGACAAGCATACCTGAAACTAACAATTTCAATTTCAACTGAACATGAATCTTAAGGACTTCCAATTTTCCCCTTAAGATATCCCTATACATATATCAAAATACTTCCAACTTCCCAAAGGTTTCTACAGGAAAGGCTAGAAGGAAGAGGTTGAAAAATTCCTCCACCTCCCAGGTGCCTGATTGTCCAAGCAACTCAGGGGCATCCTGAGTTTGCTTTTACACATGCTCCTTGTGCTACAGATACCAACATAGAAAAACACAAAGAGAAACACACTGAAGAGAGTTCTGGATACTAAAATAAATCAATAAGCAAATTAAGTCATTCATTAAATACTAGGAAAGAAGCTATTATAAAAGATTCACCAGAATGTTGAGGGCGACTATCAAAACTATGAATTAAATAGACATGAACAGAGCCATATATAAGAGAAGACAGATGGTTGGTTTGTTAGGAAATGGTTAATTTCGTTAGGTTTTATAAAGAATTTGGCTCTTTGTAAAACTTATGCATTTATTTGGGGTTTTGCTTGTTTGATTATTTGTTTTAATTATTAGCATTATCTATGTACTACTTTCTTTGTACAACCAGGTGAAAAAAAAAATCCCACTTCTTAGAGAAAACTATGGATCCTGGATTATTATATTGTTACATGTGAATTGAAGCATTTTCTACATGCACACAATTAAAAATAGCCAGCATATTTTTTTCCAATTTGTTGTTTCATTATAATGGCCATACACATGCATTATACAAAAAAATGGGAAAAAGGAAACCTCTCAGATCTCATTTCCCAAAGGAAAAAAGATTAATGTTTTTAAATTTACATACATCTTATATGTAATACATATGTATACCAACTTTCATATGATTATACTATATTTTGACTTTTTTTAAAGATTTTATTTATTTATTTGACAGAGGAGAGACAGCGAGAGAGGGAACACAAGCAGGGGGAGCGGGAGAGGGAGAAGCGGGTTTCCCGCCAAGCAGGAAGCCCAATGCGGGGCTCGATCCCAGGACCCCGGGACCACAACCTGAGCCGAAGGCAGACGCCTAACCAAGTGAGCCACCCAAGCACCCCTATTTTGACTTTTCTTATCCTTAATATTATATTATGAACATTTTCTAAGTCATTAATATTCTTTGAAAATCTGATGTTTCAAAAAAAAAAACTGATGTTTCATGCCCACATTATAACTTACCCAATGAATGTACCATAATTTTTAAAATAATATTTTACCTCCTAACTCCTAATTGATCAACTTTATATTTAACAATGTGATAGAGACCACAATTTAATACTGATTATACAATTTATATAGGCATTCCCTGGTTTTCAAACGTTTACATTACACACTTTACTTTTACAAAACACCTACATTAGTACCACACTTTATTGTGCTTTCCTCTATTGTGCATTACAGATACTGCATTTTTTATAATTGAAGGTTTGAGGCAACATGGAATTGAGCAAGTCTATCAGTACCATTTTTTCCAATAACAATTATTCACTTCAACCTCTGTCACATTTTGGTAGTTCTTGTAATATTTCAAGCTTTTTCATCATTATATCTGTTATGGTGATCTGTGATAAGTGATTTTTGAAGTTACTATTCTAATTATTTCTGGGCATCAGGAATTGCACCCATAAGAGACAGGGAACTTAATCAATAAATGATATGTGTTCTGACTGCTCCATTGATGGGCTGTTCTCCTGTCTCTCTCTCTCTCTTCAGGCCTCTCTATTCCCTGGGACACACAATATTGAAATTAGGTCAATTAATAACCCTACAATGGCCTATAATGATTCAAGTGAAAAAAAGAGTTGCATATCTCTCAGGCTAGAAATGATTAAGCTTGCTGAGGAAGGCATGTCGAAAGTGGAGATAGGCCAAAAGCTAGGTCTCTTGCACCAAACAGCCAAGGAATGAATGCCAAAAAAAAAAAAAAGAATAAAAAAGTTTTTGAAGAAAATCAGAATGCTACTCCAGTGAATACATGAATGATAAGAAAGACAGACAGTCTTATTGCTGATATACAAAGTTTTACTGGCTTGCATAGAAGATCAATCCAGCATAACATTCCCTTAATATGAAGCCTAATCCGGAGCAAAGCCTTAACTCTCTTCAGGTCCATGAAGACTGAGAGGGAAGGAGGCTGCAGAATGAAAGTTGGAAGCTAGCAGAGGTTGGTTCGTGAGTTTTTTTTTTTTTTTCTTTTCTGGTGGGGGGGATTTATTTATTTGAGAGAGAGAGAGAGAGAGAGATTGGAGGAAGGAGCAGAGGGAGAGGGAGAAAGAGAATCTCAAGCAGTCTCCCTACTGAGCACTTAATCTCACAACCCTGAGAGCACGACCTGAGCCAAAATCAAGAGTTGGATGCTTAACTGACTGAGTGACCCAGGTGCCCCTGGTTCATGAGGTTTAAGCAAAGAAGCCATCTCCATAATATAAAAGCGCCAGGTGAAGCAGCAAATGCTGATGTAGAAGCTAGATGCTAGATGCAGAACATCTAGCTAAGATAATTAATGAAGGTGGCTACACAACAGATTTTCAATGTAGATAAAACAGCCTTCTTGTTGGAAAAGATTCCATCTAGGATTTTCATAGCAAGAGAGGAGAAGTCAATGCCTGCCTTCAAAGCTTCAACAGATAAGCTAACTCTCTTGTTAGAGGCTAATGCAGTTGGTGACTTTAAGTTGAAAACAATGCTCAAGCTTTCTTGCCGCTTGTGGTGCCGGCCACGTGCTCCCTTGCGCCCCCTGTAGCCATGCCTCACAAAATAGAGAAAATCAAGGACTTTTTGCTCACGGCTAGGCGAAAGGACACCAAATCCATCAAGATCAAGAAAAATAAGGATAATGTGAAGTTAAAGTTCTGTGTAGGGGCGCCTGGGTGGCTCAGTCATTAAGCGCCTGCCTTTGGCTCAGGTCATGATCCTAGAATCCGGGGATGGAGCCCCACATTGGGCTCCCTACTTGGCGGGAAGCCTGCTTCTCCCTCTTCCACTCCCCCTACTTGTGTTCCCTCTCTTGCTGTGTCTCTCTCTCTCTGCCAAATAAATAAATAATAAATAAGTAAATAAATAAAAAATAAAGTTCGGTGCAGCAGATACCTTTACACTTTGGTCATCACGGACAAGGAGAAGGCAGAGAGACTGAAGCAGTCCCTGGCCCCAGGTTTGGCAGTTAAGGAGCTGAAGTGAACCTGCCCCACTGATTTGAACCATATTAAAGTTTTAAAAATTCTTAAAAAGAAAAAGAAAAAGAAAACAATGCTCACTTACCATTCAAAAAAGAATCTTAGGACCCTTTAGATTATTTTAAATCTACTCTGCCTGTGCTCTACAAATGGAACAACAAAAACTGGATGACAACACATCTGTTTACAGCATGTTTTACAGACTATTTTAACCACACCGCTGAGACATACTTCTCAGAAGGAAAGATTCCTTTCAAAATATTACTGTTCTTTAATAATGGACCTGGCCACCCAAGAGCTCTGATGGAAATATATAAGAAGTTTAATGTTGTTTTCATGGCTGCTAACATAATATCCATTCTGTAGCCCATGGATCAAGAAGTGATTTTGATCTTCAAGTCTTATTATTTAAGAAATATCAGGGTGCCTGGGTGGCACAGTTGTTTGGATGTCTAACTCTTGGGTTTGGCTCAGGTAGTGATCTCTGGGTCATAGAATCAAGCCCCACATCAAGCTCCACACTCAGCTCAGAGTCTGCTTGAGGTTCTCAAGCAGATGCTAAGTGAATGAATTGCTGCAATCTCATAAGAAAACTAGAACAGATAAAGAGTTGCTTCTTATGGATGAGCAAAGAAAGTGTTCTCTTGAGATGGAAACTACTCCCAGTGAAGATGCTATGAAGATTGTTGAAATGACAACAAAAGATTTAGAATATTATATAAACTTAGTTGATAAAGCAGCTGCAGGGTTTGAGAATATTGACTCCAATTAAAAAATAAAAAGTTCTACTGTGGTTAAAATGCTATCAAACAGCGTGACATGCTATAGAGAAACCATTCAGGAATGGAAGAGTTAATAATGTAGCAAACTTAATTGTTATCTTATTTTAAGAAATTGCCACAGCCACCTCAAACTTTAGGTACCACCACCCTGATCAGTCAGCAGCCATAAACATCAAGGCAAGACCAGCTCTACCAACAAAAAGATTAAGATTCACTGAAAGCTTGGATAATGGTTAGCATGTTTTAGCAATAAAGTGTTTTTTAATTAAGGTATGCACATTGTTTTCTTAGACATAATGCTACTGCACATGTACTAGACTACAATATAGCATAAACACAACTTTTATATGCACTAGGAAACCAAAAACTTCCTTGGACTTGCTTTATTGCCATAGCCGTTTTATTGCAGTGGTCTGGAACTGAACCCCCACATCTCTGAGGTATGCCTATACCGGTTTGCAGTAGCTGAAAGAAATCCAAAGAGGATTTTCACTTTTAAGAAAAATGGCAAAAGGCAAAAATAGCATTCAGCATTTGTTTTGCAGCTAGTTGTTTGAGGCAGCGCATACCCTGAACAGTGAAAGAGGACCCACCAAGCTCCTTACCCAGGAACTCTACTCGGCATTTCAGCATCAAGCTGCCAAATCTTTCAACTGCATCTTTGAGCATCTGTGCTTTTTATCTCAGTTTATTTTGTGCATCCATTAGCAAGATGTGTCCTAAGGTATCAGAAAAACCTTAAAAGAGATTCTCTTGGGGGGGTGGGGCTGGATCCAGGAATTTTCAAATTTTTTTCCATATAAATTAACCATAACTGCTTCTTTGCTTTATGTTATTTTGGCTTACAAAAAGTTTCATAAGAATGCTATACTTTCAGATAGTGGGGAAAATCTGTATTATATTCTGTGTGCAAAAAAAGGGACAAAATGATAATAATTAGAATCAGGGCATAAATACACTTCTTTTTTACACTCAAGATATTGGACAAAGCCAAAAATTATACTCCCAACCACAGTGAAAATCCTAAAAGCAAAAAGAATGGAGTCATTTAAGAAATGGTAAACACATTGTTGATTTTAAAAAGCTGAAAACAAGGCTGCAGGAGTCAGAAATATAAAAGAAACCCACGTGAGACAATAAGAATTAAACTTGTTTACTCCAAGGAGATAACTGCCTTAGATTTACTAACTGTCTTGGTGCTTGTGATATTTAATTCCCACAGGACATGATATAAATCCATAGATACTCTGTATAGAGAAGCTGGAATTGGACTCCCGGCGTGATGCCAGGGACTGGGTTAAGGGCTGCATTTTGGAACACAACAAGCTCAATGATTCCTTTTCCTCTCCATTCAGGTATGATTAAAACAGCAAAGTAACAAGATGAATTCAAGTTCCCAAATGGCCTTATGAAGCAAAGCTTCTCCACCAGCTTGGACTGCCCAGACTGTGATGTGATAGTGTAATGAATTATTATCTTATCCAGCCACACTATTTTTAGATTCCTTGTTGGGATAGCCTAGTTTTTATCCTAATACATTTAACATTTAAATGATCATTCTTAACATGAGATTACAACAGTCCACATTATTGGCATACAAATTCAGCATTATCATGTAGAAAAGTTTGGTAATATTTTGTTTAGTTCTTAACAAGCTTCTTATTAAAGCTTATTAAGCTTCTTGTTTTGCTCACATTCTTACTAATTGTTAAGTAGCACGTATCTATTTACATAAAGACAAATGAAAAATTGTATTTTAAGTACCTTTCATGGATTTTGCCTGATTCTTTAGTTTTCTTAATTATTTGTGAGAACGTTAGTTTTTATAACCACCATGAATGCGTTTAATATAACCTAGACATGAAGGGCTACTTGTGGGGGCAGAAACCTCCAGATGAACTTACCAAGAGTCTATATATAGTCAACACATGCAAAAAATATCCAATCCAAAAAATGTTTTGAGTGAAATATAGTTAAGAGATGATTTATTTATTTATTTATTTATTATTTATTTATGGATTTATTTATTTATGACTTATTTATTTATTTTTGAGAGAGAGAGCAGGGGGAGGGACAAATGGAGAGGGAGAGAATCTCAAGCAGATTCCCCACTGAGCGCAGACTCTGACATGGGGCTTCATCCCAGGACCCTGAGATCATGACCTGAGACAAAATCAAGAGTCAAATGCTTAACAAACTGAGCCACCCAGGTGTCCTTAGATATTATAAGAGATGATTTAAAGGGAACTGGTGTAAAGGATTTCTGCTATTTATCAGTCAGCAAACCTCGCATTTGGACATCTCCACTTCGTTCACAAAGTTCTTTTGGTTCCTGTCTTGTGAAATCTTTTTTCTTTTTCTACAGCCTGCACAATCTCTTTCCTTTTTCACAACAGTCCAACTTTATAGTCCTTAATACTATTAGGCAGCAAAACAAGAAGCCCAACAGTTAGCTTAGACTGTCACATTCTCTTAGAATGCATTTCAACAACCATTATAATCACTCAAGCCTATCACCTCTGGTTCCCAGTGCCTACACTTAAGCATTTAACCCATTTATTGTATGAAAATGTGAACTTTCATCATGTTCTTTTCCATGATAGTCTTAAAATATGTCCACTGATCCTCATCACTTCTTTCTCAAAAAGTGCAACCTAATTCCCCTGCCCTTGATTATGGACTGGACTTAGTGACTCACTTCTATAGAGTGAATATGTCATAAGTAATGGTGTGTGACATCCAAGTATAAGTCATAAAGTCTTCTTTCTGTCTTTTCTCTCTTTCTGGAAAAACTCACTCTAGAGGAAGCCAACTGTCATGTTGTAAAGATTCCAACAGCCTTTTGGAGAGGCCTGCATGGGAAGAAACAGATCGTTTACTTTTGGCAGAGTGAGTGAGCCATCATGGAAGCAAATCCTGTAGCCCTGGCTGAGCTTTCAAAGGACTGCAGACCTGGCTGACTTCTTGGCCACAACCCTATGATATACCTTGAGATAGCGAACCCAACTAAGCTGTTCCTGAATTCCTAACCCTTAGTAATTGTTAAATTGTTTGCTGTTTAAACCTATAGGTAATAAGGTGACTTGTCACGCTGCAATAAATTACTATTATCTTTAGAGATAATTTTAATATTGATTATTAATATTGGATTAGAGAGATGACAGATACCAAAAGTTTAGATTTATACCAGGAGGTAACCATGATCACTTTTCCTTTTTTGGAATCATTTGGAGGACCATTATTCATTCAAGTTTAGGGAGCTGATTTCCACTCAAAGAAATGTAATTTTGTTTTATACTTACAGCTGTAGTTATTTTTTCTAAGGCAAGTCTGTTTCCTATTCAGTAAAGTGCAGTATGTCTACCTCCATCATCCCTTTGGTGTTCCTACCAAAAGTAAATTTCAACAGAAAATAATTTTATTCAACTAGACTTATCATAATGAGGGTAAAATTTTTTATCTTCAGATAAAGAACCAAAAGAAAGAGAATTCCACTCAACTTTTTAAATGATCTACCTGCAATTTTGCACTACCCCTGATCTCACTTTTTCTTCAGAATCATTGTGTCATTTAGGTTTATGTCATGTTGAGGGTCAAATCTATAAACTCATTTGTTGCCTCAAAGCTCTTGACACTAAAATAGATGGTAATGCCTTTACATTGATTGTTTCTGTCTGATTTATGTCTTTCTTTTATGATATACTTTTCATTTCTACACTTTTTTTGCAGTTTGACATGCTGTGGAGGATATTACAATTATGCTTCATACTGGTGGATAATTTGCAAAAATTGAGTCTGATGATAACAATACAATTCAATAGATAGTTGTTAGAAATTTTAATACTATAAAGATATAGTCTCCTAGTCATCTGTCCAAGGACAAAATTGCATAATTATATTAAATCATTCAAATAATTCTGTAAAAAGTGGCGTGAAAGGACCAACAGGAAAATGTATTGGCAAAAACAGTAAATGCCAACAGGTTAATGTTCACTTTTATAAATCAGTTTTTCAAAACAATACACAGTTAGTTTAGTTGTATAAAACTGAAGTTCTAGCTTACTTTAGTAGGCTAAGCTGGAGATAGTTTGACAGTCCCCAAAACATATCCATAGAAATACAGACTACATATTTCTTGTATGAAATTAATTTCAGAGTGAATCAGGTAATCAGAGCTCAGTGACAATACATGTGTACTTATTATAAAACTAAGAAGTAAATAATTTGAAAAACATCCATTCTCTTTTTGTCAAGTTTTTAAATTCCAGTTAGTTAACATATAGTGTAATATTAGTTTCAGTTATAGAATATAGTGATTTGCCATTTACATACAGTATCTGGTGTGCATCACAAGTGTACTACTTAATCCCAATCACCTATTTCACCCCCCTCCCCCATCTCCTTTCTGGTAACCATCAGTTCTCTATAGTTTAGAGTGCTTCTTCGTTTGTCTCGCTTTCTCTTTTTATTCCCTTTGCTCATTTGTTTTGTTTCTTAAATTCCACATATGAGTGAAATCATATGGTGTTTGTCTTTCTCTGATTGACTTATTTCTCCTAGCATAATACTCTTTAACTCTATACATGTCATTGTAAATGGCAAGATTTCATTCTTTTTGTGGCTTAGTTATATTCCAGTATATATATATCCCACCCCTTCTTTATCCATTCACGTCTGTGGACACTTGGGCTATTTCCATGATTTGGCTATTATAGATAATGCTGCTATAAACATAAGGGTGCATGTATCTTTTTGAATTAGTATTTTTGTATTCTGGGGGTAAATACCTGTTAGTGCAATTGTTGGATAATAGGCAAGGGTGGTTCAAGATTTGCCAATCAATCAATGTGATATATCACATTCATAAGAGAAAGGATAAGAACCATATGATCATTTCAATAGATTCAGAGAAAACGTTTGACAAAGTACAACATCCATTCATGATAAAAATTCTCAACAAAGTAGGGACAGAAGAAACATACCTCAACATCATAAAGGCCACTTATGAAAAACCCAAAATTAGTATCATCCTCAATGGGGAAAAACTGAGAGGTTTTCCTCTACAGTTAGGAACAATACAGGGATGTCCCCTCTCACCACTGTTATTTAACATAGTACTGGAAGTCCTAGCCACAGCAATCAGACAACAACAACAAAAATAAAATAAAAGGCATCCAAATCCAAAAGGAAGAAGTAAATCTTCCCCTATTTGCAGATGACATGATACTCTATGTAGAACACCCAAAATCTCTACCAAAAAACTGCTAGAACTGATAAATGAATTCAGTAAAGTCACAAGATACAAAATCAACATACAGAAATCTGTTGCATTTCTATACACCAATACTGAAGCAGCAGAGAGAGAAATTATGCAATCAATACCACTTACAATTGCACCAAAAACCATAAGATACCTAGGAATAAACATAACCAAAGAGGTAAAAGATCTGAACTCTGAAAACTATAAAACACTTATGAAAGAAATTGGAGATGACACAAAGAAACAGAAAAACATCCCATGTTTCTGAGCTGGAAGAACAAATCTTGTTAAAATGTCTATAGTACCCAGGGACTCTATACATTTAATGCAATCCCTATCAAAATACCAACAGCATTTTTTCACAGAACTAGAACAAACAATACTAAAACCTGTATGAAACCACAAAAGATCCCAAATAGCCAAAGCAACTGTGAAAAAGAAAAGCAGAATTGGAGGCATCACAATTCCAGATTTCAAGTTATATTACAAAGCTGTAGTAATTCTAACAGTATGGTACTGGCACAAAAACAGACACATAGGTCAATGGAACAGAATAGAAAACCCAGAAATGGGCCCACAACAATATGGTCAATTAATCTTTGACAAAACAAGAAAGAATATCCAATAGGAAAAAGACAGTCTCTTCAACAAATGGTGTTGGGAAAACTGGACAGCAATGGGCAAAAGAATGATACTGACCACGTTCTTATACCATAGACAGAAATAAATTCAAACAAATCTATTCTTAATTGAAAGGTGATCTATGATGTAATACTCTTGTTTCTCATATTTTCAAACAATATTGTTTTCTATTTACTATTACCAATATATTAATGATCCAATCATTGTCAATTATTTTCTACCTAAAATTTTAAACCATGCTCCAATATCTTGTCACCTATATTTTCCCCAAGATTGTACTGAAACAGTTCCTATAATTGTTTATCATTGTAAACATGTGTAACTAGAAGACCACTTCCAAAACTTTTTTCAAAAATAAATCCCCATATTAAAGTATGAAGAAATATGAGACATAATCAAAAGGTCCAACATTCAGAAGGAAAGCACAAGAGATCTAGACAGAAATATTTAAATGAATGAGGAATAAGGATTATTCAAATATAATATTAAAAATCCAGATACTCAAACATTCTGAAAAACACTAAGCAGGAAAATTAAAAGAAAACCACCTTTAAGGGTATTATAAGGAAAGAAAATTATATGCCAATAACTTTCATAAACATATAGACACAAAATCTTAAAATTTTAGCAAATTGAATCCAATAATATATAAAAATTAAAAAAATAATAAATACATAATGCCCAAGAATGCTTAACCTACAGATGGAATTGGTTTTAACATTTGAAAAAACAATTGATTTTATTCATGGCAATAACAGAATAAAATAGAAAAAATAAGATCTTTCCAAAAAATGGAGAAAAAGATTGTGATAAAATTTAATGATGACTTTTTTATGAGAGAAGGTTTCAGCAAACTAGTAATAGAAGAAAATTCCCTCAGACAGACAAAGAATATTTACAAGAAGGCCACAACTAGCATCATGGTAAATGTTAAAATACTGAACACCATCTCTCCAAAAAGAGGTAGAAGATTAACATACAATGTGAATGTGCAAAAATGTACTGTATTTTTATATATTAGCAAGATGGTATGCAAAGACCAAGAGTAAGCTCATTTAAAGCTGCTGGAAATCATTTCTAATCAAGAACTACTGTACCCCAACAGAATAGCTAAAATTAAAAGAAAAAATGTAACAAGTTCTAGGATGTGAACATAATGTTATCAGGGGAATGCTACAACAATGTAATGCCATTTCACAGCCTTTAACTAAAACTAAATAATCTGATAACATGGAATGATTTTAATGATATGAGAAAATGAACAAATATAAAATAGTCACTTTGGAAAGAAAGTAGGCAATATGCCATACATTTGAAGGTATTTTCACTCTACAACACTTCTTTTAAGTATAAAGTTGTAGAAAAGATCTTACATGTATCTAGATTTGTAATAAGTAGACTTGGTATAAGGTCTTATGTACTGAGAATTATCTACTAAAAACTACAAGATCTTTTGGTAATACTTTTGACCATTTGTGTTTGCCAGTTATATAACTGTCCATTTTTTTCATTGAAATATTTGTCTTTTCATAATATTTTACAGGAGTTCTTTATTAATGTTGTTTGACATATGCTTTGCAAATATCACCTTCCAGTCTGGAACTTATCTTTAATATTCTTTGTGGTGCCTTTAGGTTTGCAGGTATTATTAAAAAAATGTATAGTTAACTTTTTCTCTCTTTTATGCTTTGAACTTTTTGAATCTAATTTGCATATACTTCTTTGTATTTTAATATAAAATAAGTTAATGACACAATTTTATGTTTATTTATTTTCCCAGTGTCAGTAATCAGTTGTTGCAGAATTTGTTGAAAGATCCATTATTTCTCAATAGATTTTTAAAACCACTTCTGTCCTAATCAAAGTTTTCATACAGACAATAGAACTTCATTCTAAAGATTATTTCCATGAATTATTAAGCCAGTTACTAGTCTAGAGAATATTATCTATTAACTGTCCTAAAAACCTCAGTAGCATTCATATGCAATCAAGTCTATTAGAAAGAAATTAAAGGGTGCCTGGGTGGCTCAGTTGATTAAGTGTCCTACTCGATCTCAGCTCCAGTGTTGATCTCAGGGTCATGAGTTCAGGCCTTACATTGGGCTCATGCTGGATGTGGAGTCTACTTAAAAAAAAAAGAAAAAAAAGAAAGAAGAAAGAAAGAAAGAAAGAGAAAGAAAGAAAGAAAGAAAGAAAGAAAGGAAGGAAGAAAGGAAGAAAGAAAGAAAGGAAGAAAGAAAGGAAGGAAGGAAGAAAGAAAGGAAGGAAGGAAGAAAGAAAGAAAGAAAGAAAGGAAGGAAGAAAGAAAGAAAGAAAGAAAGAAAGAAAGAAAGAAAGAAAGAAAGAAAGAAAAAGAAAGAAAAAGAAAGAAAGAAAGAAAGAAAGAAAGAAAGAAAGAAAGGAAGAAAGAAAGAAAGAAAGGAAGGAAGAAAGAAAGAAAGAAAGAAAGGAAGAAAGAAAGAAAGAAAGGAAGGAAGGAAGAAAGAGAGAAAGAAAGAAAGGAAGAAAGAAAGAAAGAAAGAAAGGAAGGAAGGAAGAGAGAAAGAAAGAAAGAAAGAAAGAGAGAAAGAAAGAAAAGAAAGAAAGAAAGAAAGAAAGAAAGAAAGAAAGAAAGAAAGAAAGAAAGAAAGAAAGAAAAAGAAAAAGAAAGAAAGAAAAAGAAAAAGAAAGAAAGAAAGAAAGAAAGAAAGAAAGAAAGAAAGAAAGAAAGAAAGAAAGAAAGAAATTAATAAAACCTAATCAACTGAACATTCATTAAGTCTCCAATCATCCTGGATATATATATTTTTTTCAAGATAATGTTTATGGGGCACCTGCATGGCACAGTTGATTAAGAGTCTGACTCTCCCATTCGGCTCAGGTTGTGATCTCAGGGTCATGAGATGGAGCCCTGCCTTGGGTTTTGTGCCCAGTGTGGAGTCTACTTAAGACTCTCTCTCTCTCCCTCTGCCCCTACCCACCTTCTAAAAATAAATAAATAAATCTTAAAAAAGAAAAGATAATGTTTATGACTAGTTTGTACTTTCTTCTGTTAAACTTGGAAACCTTCACCTAAAAAGCTAGATACTAAATTTGGCATATTTTCATCATTAAATTTTAATAAATTGGATATTTGAATGCTTCAATTTAAGTATTTATAACATTTAAATATATTTTTATTTTTTATTTTTTTAATTGTAGAAAAGAATATCAGTTATAATATCTTATTCTTAATATGTGCTACTGTGTATTTGATATTTATAGGATTTATAAGAAAACCTCAAAGTCATCTAACTTTGACTTTGGAATGATATTGAAAAATAAAAATATTTAAAACATCATAGATATAGTTACAGTAATGTACACGTGTAATTATGTAACTGCTATAATATATTGAATATTAGCAATTTTTGACTATAATTTTTCTCTCTGCATTGAAACTTATATCTAATATATAGTCTTTGCTTTGTATTTTCTATCACATTTCTATGTCTGTTTTACAACATAATGCCTACTTGTCAACCCCAGATCTATTAGATTGATAGGATTATTTTTCCTAGACTTTTTTAAGATGGTGAATTAAGTTAACTACTAATATTAAATAATGATTTGGGTTTTTCTGTGATAAACTCTATCTAACAGTAGAATCTTTCATACACTAGTAGATTGGGTTTGTAGTAGTTTAATTAGTTGTTTTTGCATCTGTGTTCACAAGTAAGACTGCCTTAGAGTTAACTTTTCTCAAACAGTTCTTGTCCATTTTTTAAAGATATGCATCTATACCCTTATTATATCCTTATTCATTTATATCTATATATTCTCTATATCTATAATAATATATGGTAAATTCAACGTTAAAACTGTCTGGAATCCTGCTCATTTTTGGCTAGTTTCTTTCTTTTGCTTCAGTTTCTTCAATAGCTGTTAATATATTTCTGTGTAACTTTTCTGTTATTTTTTTTTCTCTCAAAAGTTGTCAATTTCATTTTGTCTGCAGTTGGCAAACTTTTTCTGTAAAGGGACAGATAGGAATATTTTTGATTTTGTAGATTTCATGGTCTTTGTAACAATTACTCAACTCTGCCCTTGTAGCCCCAAAGCAGCAAGAAACAACATGTAAAAATGGCTGTGTTTTAATACAATGTGTTAAGAAAACCAAATGGAAGGTCAGATTTGATGCATGGGTCATTATATGACAGTCTGTTCTAGATTTTCAAGTTTACTGTTACCGCTTCCTTATCTTTGTGTCTTTTGCTTTGACATAATCTTGTATGTGGATGTGTTCTATAATTTTTGTGGCCGAGTTTGAAAGAGGTTTGTATATTTTTATTCATCTTTTAAAACATTAGCATTTGGCTTAATAATATTCATTTTAATATATTCAATGTTATGATTTTTTTGGATTTTTTAAATTTAGATTTAGTTATTAAGACTTTAAGATATTAAAACTCTAATAAGCACATTTAAGGTTAGATATTATTTTACTTCTTGAGATATTAAATTTCTCAAATTTTGATATGGAAGATTTTTTTTTAAAATTTGTTATCACTCAATAATACTTAAAATAGAAAAACTTGTCTCTCTCTTCCCATAAGGACAAAAAGGGGAGATTGGTTTCTCTATTTATGTTAGTGTGATTTTTTTTTTCTCCTTTAACTTTTGCATAATTTGACATTTCAGTGAGGCTTCCTTAATCCTAGGCATGTCACTGTGAGCTGTGTTAAAGCTCTGTAGTTTGGCTTTATGCTTATTTAAAAAGGTGATTGAAATGTACTGTCGTCTAGGGTCAGGTCTTCTCTAATTAGGCAGGAACATCTGGTCTCCCTCAAGGGTCTATGTTAAATGGTTTATTATTAATTTTGTATGTTAATGATTTGGAACCCTCTAACTTTATGAAGCCAGCAGGGCTCTTATTTTTGCCAGTGACCCACATTACATGAAAAAGTCGCTATAAATTAAACTTTTTTGGTAATACAATATTGATGTAATACAAATCCAGCTTGACATTGGTTAGCACAGTTTTAAAAATTAATTCAATGATTACTGTTTAAGTCGGAAGAGAATATTTATAATAGGCAATCAAATCAATGAATTATACAATTTCAATCACCAGGGCCAGGATAGTTATTTCATAAAGAGAAATATTAAATTTTATTTAAGAAATAAGTTAGAAAGAAAATACATGTTCTACAGCAATAAACCAGTAGATTTGGAATTTTGCCCCCAATATTTAACATTGGCCATATAACCATATTGATGAGTTTTTCAAAGCCAATGTTTTAAGAATGACTACTAATGGTTCAAAATACACTTTAATCTTTAAAAAAACTATGGCAAGAAAATTGCCAGGCTGAAAAATAAATTGCAGTTTGGAATATTCCTAAATAAACACTGCTTTAAGATTATTTTTTATTTGTGAACAAAATTTGCTTAGAAACTTTCAAGATCACCTTGAGAATATGACATAGGAGTCCATTATTTGTGTAAATATATGTATAGAGAACTGCCTTGTGTTATTAGAACCATGATTATGTTTACTAATCATTATCTCTTTAACACAGCCTCATACGAATCATTCACATACTCAAAATATTAATTTACTTGAATTTGCTTTTCTGAACATTCTTACCAATTGTTCTAATTAGGTAGAATTTATTACATGCTGAATCTTCAAGTCTCCTTAAGATCAAGACCATAGATATTTCACATCTGTTAAGCCGCGTCTGGCAAAGCTTCAACTTTTCAGGTCATCCTTCCTTTCTCCTTTGACTCTTCCCTAATTTGTATACAGCAAATAAATTTTCATGATTCACTGTAATTCAGTGGCAGTTGAGGGCAAATTAAGTATCTTTTATCTAGCATTCTTTTGTATTATGAAACTTGAGGTATAGTTGTTTTTGTTGTTGAAATTTTTCTTTATATAATTTCTCACACTATTTAGCATCTCTGATCTTATAGTAGATGTAGGCAATACAGAGTACAGAATGAAAGAAAAGCAATCATGTGTATTCTTCTTATATAAACATGTCATACATTAGAGATGCTGCCAGCCTTACTCATTTTCAACCTTAAATCAAACACAGAAACTGGCATATGTCTTGAATACTGCATTGTCAAAATCTTAGTAGATATTCTAATGCATTAACTATATATAGGTGATGAGAGAACTGAAGGCAAGTTGAGGACAGAGCACAAATTGACACCCGGAACCGCCCCTCCAACCCCCCCCCAACTCCCCCCACCTCACCCCTGCCTTCAGGCACTCCTGCCTGCCCTAAACGAAGGAAGGAAAGGGAAAAACACTAGAGATCACAGTCCTGCAGTACCTGTGTCTCCATAAGTTTACAGATGTCTTAGTGATTTACAAGGAAAAAGCATTCTTATCAATAGCCTAAATTTCAGAAACCCATAGACTCAATTTCCTGGAGCCTTAACATCACCGTCCCCTCCATAGTGATGTGGGAAACAAAGGTTGAAGGAAATGTAAACTTAATTAAATTTCCTTATGACCTGCAGCCCATTGACAAATACTTGAGGCAAGCAGAGTATAACATTCCTCCTGGAAACTCCCAACTGTCTTAATGTTAATGCCTTGCTAGAGGGCAAACAACCTTAGCTTGACAATAGCAAGGCCTCCAGTATCCTGAATCTTCTTTAGCATATGAAAGTCCTTTTGGACACCTCCCTTTGTCCTTACCTTCCCCAACTCTCAAGTATATAATCAGCCATTCCTCACAACTCCACGGCAGCGGCTCTTTCTTCATTTTCTCCCCATGGGTCCTGACCCCATGCTTTAATAAAATCACCTTTTGGCACCAAAGACATCTCAAGGATTCTTTCTTGGCAGTGGGCTTTGGCCCCCAACAACTTACTCCCAAAACTACATCATAGGTATCCATCTGGTTTATAATTTTTTTCAACACCTAACCATATCATTCAAATTATTTTTTTCTAAAAATAAGTATGACAAATTCATAATAACTTAACACCAACATTACATATAGCCAAATTTTCAGATCTATGCTCCCAAAGATTTGGGGAAAAAAATCAGAATTTTCACCCTTCTTCTATCTCTCTTTGGCTAAAATAAGTTAGGTATATAATATATGTGAGTTAAACATAATTTTATAGCAAGTTAAAAATAATTAAAATTAGGTTCGGGTGGACTTTCATGTGAACTTCTACTTTTAGAAGCATATGTAAGGAATATATTTGCTGCCGGAAGGTTTCCTGAAAAAGGCTGAGGCAAAAATCTATAGCTTAGAGTTTTCCTGGGGAAGGTAGTGCCATTGAAGTTAGAGTGAAGAAAGAGAAAAGAGGAAGCAAAGGCAAGAGAGCAAATACCAAAAGGCAAATACCAGGTGTGTGGCCCAGCTAGTCTTGGATCTCAAAAACACAGCTGATCACTCCATCTTGGGAACTTCTACTGATAATCCAAGTGAAGCTATCATATCCTGGAATCTTTCTAGGGGTGTTGGCTGGGGGATGGCAACAAATTATAAGACATTTACTTACTGATCTTCTCTTTATCCCCCCTCCCTGGTCAAGGACAATTGCATAATCCTTATCACTCCTGCAATTTTGACTTGAATTGGACAGGACCTGCCAGGCCAGCTTGGGAGGAAGTTAGAAACTTTGCCAATTCATCTGGCAAGGGTGCAAACACAGTGGTCTCTCCTTGTCAGTCATCATTATACGGGTATATTTATTATCTACTTCTGAGTTGCAAATTATTTTAAATGTATAGGCTTGAAACAACAAATAGTTATTATCTCAGCTTCTGGGGTCAGGCATCTGGAGATAACTCACTGAGAACTTCTGGTCAGGTCACTCACCCGCTTATAGTCTATCTGTTGGCAGGGGCTACATTTATCTAAACTGCAGGAGGATCTGTTGCCAACCTCACTAACATGGCCATTGGCAGGTTATAGTTCCTTGCTGGCTTTTGGCCAGAAATACAAGTTTCTGGTCACTTGAGATTCTCCATGGAACAACTAACAACATGACAGATCGCTTACTGCAGAGACACTCCAGCAAAGTCAGAGCCTCTCTTCAACCTAATCTTAGAATTGACTTCCTATCATTTTTGCCATGTTCTGTTCATTAGAAGTGAGTCCCTAGGACATGTCCACACTCAGGGGGTGGGGGAATATGCACAGGAACCTGATACCAGGTTGTGGGAATCATTGTGGCTGTTGTAGAGGTTATTTTATTATGTATTACTATCAATATTAATAATTATTTGTAAGCCATACTTAAAGCAACATTTGAACCTAATAATTTATCTACCTTCATTAAATTCATGAATTGTTTCTCTTTCTACGTTTTCTTCCCTGTGGCTTCAGCAACAAGAGATTCTAATAATGAGGGAGAAATAGATTAAGGTCACATTGTGGTGATCCTTAAATTCCTATTAGGAGACTGTGCACTAATTGTAAAGAATAGAAATGCAGTGACAATTTTGCAATGGGAGAAAATATGAATTATTTTGCATATATCTGGAGGTGATGGCTTGGCATCAGATATGTCGAAAGATCTAATGTTTCATTTGGTAGCTAGTGAAAATGGCAGTTGTGGCAAAACTTTTCCTCAAGCATGTTGTTTTAAAATATTCAAATTTGGGGGTGCCTGGGTGGCTCACATGGTTAATCATCTGCCTTCGGCTCAGGTTATGATCCCAGGGTCCTGGGATCAAGCCCCTCATTGGGCTCCCTGCTCAGCAGGGAGTCTGCTTCTCCCCCTCCCTCTGCTTCTCCCCCTGCTCATGCTCTCTCTCTCTCTTTGTATCTCTGTGTCTCAAATGAATTAAAAAAATCTTTAAAATATTCAAATTTGGGGTTTCTAAATTTTTATTTTTTAAGTGGATTTGCATCTGATTAACACATCCTTTTCAATATGAAAGACATTGATAATTTGAATATTTCCAGAATGAGAAAAACTAGACTTAACCTATCTCATTCTTTAGAAGTTTCCTCAAAGGTGAAACTTGTCAATAATTCTGTTATACTGATTGATTACTTTGTCGTTGAGTACCTTAAATATAGAGAAGATTACATAATAATGTGTTACTGTGTTGGTTGCATGTCGAATTTTATTTGGGTTAAAAGAAAACAATGTCTGTTTCCTCAAATTTCAAGATGTCTTTCTTTTTTCCTGGTTTAGTAAGTTATTTGTGCTTGATCAGTCATTAAAATTTCTATAGGTGGTTGATTTTTGTTTTAAAGATTTTATTTATTTATTTGACAGACAGAGACACAGCAAAAGAGACAACACAAGCAGGGGGAGTGGGAGAGGGAGAAGCAGGCTTCCCGCTGAGCAGGGAGCCCAATGCGGGGCTTGATTCCAGGACCCTGGGACCATGACCTGAGCCAAAGGCAGACACTTAACGACTAACCCACTCAGGCACCCCTAGTTTGTTAATTTTTGAAGGAAGACAATAAAAAGTACTTTCTTTCCCACTCAAGTGGTGATCAACTCAGAAATAAATGAAAGTGTGAGGAGATATGTACCAAAATATCGTCTTTGTTACTGAAAATATTGATATGACAGAACATAGCTTATATTTATGGTCTTGTATGTTTTCTAATTTCTCTAAAAGTAGGCCATTGTGATTGTCTAGTCATCAGCAGTGTTGGAAACCATAGACTCATACAGTCAAGCTTCCCCATAGCTGAAAGAAATTTAGGATATAGACTTTGTGTAGCTGGGACAGACTCCAACCAGAAAAGTACGGAGCAGAAATATGCAAGCCCAGTTTCTCCTTTAGCCCAAATTCAGCAATTAGCTAAATTACTCCTCCAGTGAGTGGGATGGTTGAAAAGTCATCAGGAATGCTACCAACAGCCAATGGCTAGAATAGCACAGGGAGGGAACTATGAGGAAAAATAATACATGCATTTAATGAAGGCAAACAAATGCATTTAAATGTGATTTGCATTAAGTGAGACTCATAAACAATTATGAACATTGATAAGATAAAGACTAAAGTAGCTATTGATTTTGAGGAAACCAGACCACAATCTAAATTAAAAGATCATGAGTGTTTATTAAGGTATACTTTCAGAAAAATCTCACTGAGAGGAACAAATTTATATTGTTATTCTAAAACATTCTGTACATTTTTCATTTGGCCTTTTTGAACAATTGGCATTTATGTATTATTCAAATGGCAGAATTAAAAAAATTTGTACTTACTACTGAAGAAGATATTGCGGGCCACAAATTGGTATTAAATGGTTCATCAAGTTTGGGTAATTAATAACAACTTACTATATAGAAAAAACATCTAAAGAAAAGTTTCAGATTAATTTCCATTAAATCTAACTATGCACATCAGTCGGTGTGTTACTTTGCTGTGAAATATAAGCCCCAACGAACTTGTATTTTCAAAATATTAAATGATTTTAACAATTGTCCTTTTCTTGTAACCACCTGGTGGCACTGTTGATTAAATTTGGAAAAAAATCCAAATTTTGGTAAATCCTTTTAAAGAGCATTTTTTGTATTAAAATTGCAAATTATATATGATTCCTGTTACTATTGTGTTATTTGAATATATCAATGCTTGATGGCTGTTGCTGGAAAAATGTATTGAAAATTAACTACAAAAATTTTAAATGTAAAAAAAACCCTATTGAATATTTATGACAGCAAAACTCAAGGACTTCTAAATGGATATGCCTAATATTAGAAAGTGAATTGAAGACATTTATAAAGATTGTGTACTTATGATTTCTACACTTAATGGGAGAAATCATACCAAATAGGATTTATTCATTTAAAAAAATGTTAAGACAAAAGTATGTCCATTTTCCTTGGTAGTCATTTTCGTGATTTGATTTCATGTAATTTGACAATATCATTACTCTCTGAGAGATATCTGCATCTGAAACATAATCTTACATATAATTCATTTATATGTAAGATTTTTTGAAGATTTATTCACAACTTGGTTGTATGCTTACTATGAATTTAAAGGATCAGGATGAACTATAACAGCACTTAATCTTTTATCTCATAAATTTTGGACTTTTGAAAAAAGGAAGTTATATGCAGAATGCATTTATAACCATCAACAATTTTCTAACTATTCTTTGTAAAAGTATAAAGAGACAGGATATCAGTTTATTGAAACATCTTAGAATTCATTTGAGAAGTAAAGAGAAAAAATTATCTGAAAACTCTGAGGAAAAAAAAGCTTTTATGAATATGGTTCGAAAATAACTGAGTTCTTAGCCAGAGGCCAGATATGATTGTCTTAATTAATAAAAACTAAAACATACTGGTCATTTCTACCACCAGGTTATCACATATCAATAATTTTCTAACTTCAGACCTAAAATTTCAGATTTCACCTATTTGTTCAAAATCTATTTGATAAGATATTCTCTTATATGTATTCTAACAGAATTGATATGGCCTATTCACATGATTATCACAAATTCTAAAAGATTAACATTTAAAATTTAAACTTACATAATCAATGATTTTTGAGAGGATGCAATTCATTAATTTATATGTTATGTGTATTAATATGTTTTACAAATATTAATCATTTCAAGTCATACATTTTTAATAATAGTAAAGAAAATATCTTTGCTAAGATGTTGTATGATGGAAAATGGTATCAAATATTCTGAGAAAAATTATAGCAAAAGAAAATACCTACTAAAGTTTTTACCTACTAAAAAACATAGAATATTTTCATGTATGCAAAATAAGTTTACTATTGTAGGTTTACTGGACACTTTATTCTGTAAGGTTATTCCTTGAATCACAGAACTTTAGATGTTTGTTGACACTCACTGTCATTTGGACACATGTCCTGGCCTCCTAGGGAGATAAATCCACACATTAAGGGAGGTCACCCTTTCATGTTATCTACTTTATAGTAGCTAACTAACTTCAGGAAATCCATTTATAAAATCATGAGTAAATCATAACTATAATAAGATTCAGTCTTAATAAGAGGTAAAGTCTTTCTTTACAGAAAAACCTACAGTTTGGTCAAATGTTGCCTGGTGAACGTATAATAAATGCCAAGAGGGGTGCCTGGGTGGCACAGTCGGTGAAGCAGCCCACTCTTGGTTTCAGCTCAGGGTTGATCTCAGGGTAATGAGATCGAGCCCCATGCTGGGCTCCATGCTCAGCGCTGAGTCTGCTTCACATTCCCTCTCCCTCTGCCCCTCCTCCTCATGCTCTCTCTCAAATAAATAAATCTTAAAAAGAAAAACAAAGATAGTCCAACAATTTGTATGTGTTATTGCTTTTATTTAGGATAATTTGATGCATTAGCCTCACACCATAAACAGCTTTGCAAAGGTTTTACTCTGTTCTGTTAGAGTTTTGTCACATTAAAAAAAAAGCGTATGAATGGTCAATAAAAACATCTTCTGACTCTTGTTTTCCTCAAATTGTACACAGATACCTTTTTCTTCAGTGTATGAATATACAATTACTGAAGTCATTCTTGATGCTTATAGATCTAATTTATTTCTTCCTTCTGATTTAACCTATTGCTGATCCGATGTAATATGGTGTGTAACCTCGGGAAATCATGTTTCATATTTTGAGATCCCCTTAAGAGTTATGCCCGTACTTTTGGCTGCACTGTGAACAGTTTGCCATACTTCCATGGTGCACAAAATCCATTTGATAGGGATAAAATATCGAGATATGTCATACTTACCTGAAAACATTTTTCACTAATGATTTTATTACAATTGAGATTTGTATTTTGTAGAAATTAACTGTGGGAAGTGCTTGCTGATGAAATCAGTAGATTTATAGTCAAAAGATGATAAACTCACTTAAACGACTGCAACATACCTCTGTAATCATTCCTGCGTCTTGTTCCTCCACATTTCAGATAAATGGGAAATAAAGCACAGAATTAGCCATGCTGTCCCCTGCTCCCTAAATTTCAATAGACTATTGAATGAACCATGAACCTCTCTACCTCCTATGTTAGCATTTATACTGCTCTGCTGCATATACAATTCTTTCCACAGTTACACAGTTACTCTTCATCTACTTAACTGCACTCAGTTTTAACTAGTACTTTTTCTGTGTGTTTGAACCTACTTTGTCTACTTCCAAGCTTTTCTTTTTCAATTGTTCCATGCTGGAATGCTTTATTTTTTTCTTTTCTTTCTATTGAAATCAATGATTATAGGAGACAACTGGTTTTAAATCCTATGCAATTTTGGAAAGAAATGCTTTTGACTAGATCTGATGATAATATGATGTTTGTAATGGATAAAATACCTCTGCCAACTTTCTTTTTTACAAAGAAGTCTTAGTTTCCTAAATTATCTGCTATTCAAATTTCCTTGACAAATTTTATAAAAGTAAGCAGTAAAAGAATGCAATCTTACTGAGGAAAAAAAAATCGAAATCACATAGTCAGGAGGAATTGAGCCTTCCACTCATATTTCATAGCCATCCATTCCCTAGTCAGTAAATTTTCCCAACAGAATTTAATTATATTGTGATTTTTCACAATTTAATTTTTACTGCATCTAAGTATATGAATCTTGTTATCTCTTTAAATAGCATTATTTTTCAGTGAACTTATCATAACCTGTCAATAAATATTACCAAATAAGCATGAATAAATTCAAAGCCTCTTTATGTGTGTTTAGTTGAATCTCTCCACAGTTCTTGCATTTGCTCATTTAATTAAAGCCATTATTTCATGCTTCCTCTGTTCCCGCCACAGTTTTAGGAGCTAGGGGAATAGTAATGGTGCTTACATTTACAGGGTAGACAGGCATGTGAGTTTTAGAACGTATGTTTCTGTACGTATATTTAGAATATTATAAATGTTATCAAACTCAATAATGCTAATATTTTATTCTTTTCAAATTTAAAATATATTTAGCGTGAGTCCTGGAAAAAACGTAACTAACGTAGCTATTAAATGTTAATCCCAAGTCAAATTCACTGCATTCAGTACCTGAATCCATGAAACCTTTTATTTTTCTAAATACTCTGTCTTTAAATTAATGTTCAGGCAAGGAAGTGCTGTGGTTTTATGGATATCAACCTCTTCAAGCAATATAGACTCAAGAGATTTCCCCGTTGAAGAGCACTGCAGCTGTGAGTTTATTAAATTAAACATAGTTCCTGGCAATTAGCCATGGAAGTTTCCTTTGGGCCACTCTTCTGATCACGGAGAAACATGACACGAACAGCTGGAATTCCACCAATAAACCTGCCACTACCCTGAGAAGTATCTTCAATTCAGGGTTAACGACTCTCACGACTATCATAGTTCTCAGGGCTGGGTCCTTCCTCAGATGTGTATCACCATTTCTACTTTCTCAGCTTCAGGTGGTCATTACATCCGTTAACTGAACTTTGTCTTTTTTTTCCTCTTTGTTGTCACTTTTACTATTTGTCATGGTTTACTGTGCAATGGCCATTTCCAGAAAACTGTAAATAAAAATCTAAGCCCTATGGTATAACTTCTTCAGGAAACATGAACTGTAATACTTGTCAGTAATTATTGTTTGCTTTTTCCTATTTCACACCAGCTGGAAACTTCTTTTCTTTCTTTGTTTTGTATTTTTCAACTTCAGTGAAACACTCAAATTAGACTTTGGTAAAGCCAGTTCATTGGTTTCACAGTTGCTACCAAAATGACAGAATTTCTCTACCCTGTACTCACATGGAGTTTTTTTTTTTCTTCCAGCCACTGTGTGTGTGTGTGTACCTGTAGTTTTCTCTACCTGTCAATTCCTTCAAGATGCACTTCCAAGCCATGAGTATATCGCTCACTATCCATAACTCTATCTTGTTACCTGTTTTTCTTTTGAATATTATTGCATTTATCATCTCAGGGAACCATATCTTATTTACCATAATCATCTGTCTCTCCCTGAACCTAAAGTGAATGAGAACAAATCCTCATCTGTCATGTTCCCCAGGAAAGAGACCCTGGCATAAAATTAATTATACACAAATATTTACTAAACACAGAAGGAAAACGTGTTTTAGAGACGCTAAAATACAGTTACTGAGAGATTCTCTGTTTTGTTTTGTTTTTTCAAATTTTGAATCTTTTAATACTACAAGAAATAGTTGGGAGCAGCTGATACTATAATGCTTCTGTCCTCTCTCTTTTATGTTCTACAGTTTTTAAGATCCTTTTGCTGTTGTGAGTCAAGAATTTGGGGGGGTATTTGTAAATATTAGAGGAAAGCACTGGTACTCACATATCCTACAACAGAAAGAGTCAAGGCTCTTCTCTAGAAAATGTGCCCTCTTTGAATATTTACAAAACAAAGAAATATGTACATAAAGGTTGTGGAAGATTGAAAACATTCACTTACCAGCCATAAACTTAACTCTGGTAACCAAGAGGTGATAGTTAATGCTCAGAACACCTTCCATCCAATACCAAATAAGTTTTCCTTTTTGATATTGTACACTGCTTTTTAATTTTTTTTGCATTGTTAAAAATAAACAACTTTATAACAGTTTTCGATTAACAGAAAAATTATAGATAGTTCAGACAGCTCTCATATACCCTGCACTCAGTCCTCCCAGTCCCCCCATTATTATCTTAAATTAACATGGTACATTTGTTACAACTAATGGACAGCATTATTGATACATTATTATTGACTGAAGTCCATACTTTATTAGGATTTCCTACTTTTTACCACATGTCCTTTGTCTGTTTCAGGATCCCTTCCAGTACACACATTGCATTTAGTGTTTTATTTCCTTAGGCTCCTCTTAGCTGTGACAGTTTCTCAAACTTCTCTTGTTTTTTTTTTGTTGTTGTTGGTGGTGTTTTTAAAGACTTTATTTATCTGAGAGAGGGAGTGAGGGAGCTAGAGAAAGAACACGAGCAGGGAGGAGGGGCAGAGGGAGAGCAAGAAATAGACTCCCCCCTGAGCAGGGAGTCCCAATGCAGGGCTCCATCCCAGGACTCCAGAATCATGACCTGCGCCAAAGTCAGCCGTGTAATGACTGAGCCACCCAGACGCCACAGACTTCTCCTGTTTTGATGACCTTGACAGTGTTGAGGAGTACTAGTCAGGGGTTTTGCAGAACGTCCCTCAAATGGGAATTGCCTGCTCTTTACTCATGATTAAACTTGGATTATGGATTTTGGTAAGAAAGACAAACATAGAGAACCATTTCACATCAGAACAAGGGTGCATATTATCAATATGACATCACTGTTGATGTTATTCTTGGTCACCTGGCCAACGTAAGTATGCTAGGTTCGGTAGTGGGGAGATATGCTCCACCTCCTTGAGTATCTACAGCAATTATTTGGAATTCTTCATGAGAGTTTTGTATTCTCCCATGTTTATTTATTTATTTAACCATGTATTTATATCAGTATGGATTTATGAATTTTTAGTTTATAGTTTGGGTGATAAATCAAAATACTGCTTTATGTATTTTGTTGTGCAATTGTTTTAAATTTGGTCGGTGGGAGCTCTTCAGTTGGTTCTTGTGCTCTTTGGACATACTTAATTCATTTTTTTTGTTGTTTTCTTTTGTTTTGTTTTTCAGCACTTCCTGGTCCTAAAAGATACTCCAGGCTTAGATTGTATATTTTCTGTACTAGAATCAGCCATTTCCCAATAAACCTTCTTTCTTTTACTGGAGTAATGGTACTAGAAACCAAGATTGAGCTGTGGGTGTACTTGTTGCTACTGGATATCATTTCTTCTAGAACTTCTCAGTTGCCAAAGGAAATATATGTGTGTATACTAAAATATCTATAAATGTCTGTATGTTATCATGTACATCTATATTAAGGTTAGCATGAGTTCATACTGATGTCTCCAACACTAATCCATTACTATATTGGTCATTCTAGCCTCCTTTCTCTGGTTATCTGCAAAGTAGCACCCCAATAGTGAAAAATCCACCTCCCTCCATCTACCATTTATTTACTTAATTGTACAATTCTAGTATGCATGTTTAGTGATATCAGAATTGTTAACCTGTAACTCCATAAAATTAGTAGATATATAGAGAGAGATAACAGCTTTTTAAAATTAATGTTAGCACAGGACATGTTTCTCCATCCTTTTTTATTTTTAAACACCTAAGTCTTATTATCTACTGTGGAACTTTTGTAGGCCACATATAATAGGCTTTTATTTGTTTATCCTCTGAAAATTTCCATCTTTTAATTGGTATATTTAGACAATTCATATTTTAAATGATTGATATATTTTGATTAATATCCACCTTGATGCAACTACTTTCTATTTGTTCTTCTTTATTATTAGGACTTCATTATGTTGAATAGTTTAGGGTTCACAGCAAAATTGAGTACAGGGATTTCCCCATATACCCTCTGCCCCCACACATTCATAGTCTCTCTATCAACATCCCTCACTAGAGTGATACATTTGTTACAATTGATGAACCAACATTGGCACACTGTAATCTCCAGAAATCCATAGTTTACATTACAATTAATTTTTGGTGTCATATATTCTGAGTTTGGACAAATGTATAATGACCTATATCCATCCATCCTTATGGTATCATACAGGGTATTTTCAGTGCCCTTAAAATCCTCTGTATTTCATCTGTGCATCCCTTATCCTTCCAACCCCTGGATACCACTGATTTTGTTTATTGTCTTCATAATTTTGTTTCTGCCCCCCTCCCATTTCTGTTTTCTCTGGTGTTAACTGAGAATTTTATAATATTCCATTTTATGTCCTCTTTTAGCATAAGAAAATCCTTCTTATATTTTTTAGAGATTATCTTTTCATTTTCAATATGACTTTTAAAAATTGAAATTACCTTTAAATGATACCATACCATTTCTTGTGCAGTGAAGATATATAATAACAGAATATTCCCAATTCTTTCCTTTCATCTACTATGGCATAAATACCATTCATTTCACTTTTCCATGTGCTATCATTACCCAAGGAATTACTATTGTATTTATTTATTGAATTGTTATTATTATTTTATGCAAATAGGTGTTTTTGGATGAATTAAGAATAAGAAAAATAAAAGATTTTAATTTATCTTGGTTAATTATTTTTCCATCATTCTTCGTTTCTTCATGTGGTTCAAAGTTTCTGACCTAAATAATTTTCAATCTTGCTGTTGACTGAATGTATCCCTTCAAATTCATGTGTCATAACCTAATCTGCAACGTGGTGGTATTAGGAGGTAGGGCCTTTGGGTGGTGATTAGGTCATGAGGGCACAGCCCTTATGAACAGGATTAGAGTCCTTATAAAAAAGACCCCAGAGAGTTCTCACTCCTTCCACCATGTGAAGACAGTGAAAATATGTCCTTCCATGAACCAGGAAGTGTGCCCATGTTAGACACCAAATCTGCCAGTGCCTTGATCCTGGACTTCCAGCCTCTAGAACTATGAAAAACAAACTTCTGTCACCCAGTCCATATATAGTATGCTGTACAGCATTTTGAATGGATTAAGAAATTGGTCCTAGAAGCGAGGTGTTGCTGTAACAGATACCTAAGAATGTGAAAGTGGCTTTAGATCTGGGTAATGGGTAGAGACTAGAAGAGTTTTTAGACACATGCCAGAAAAAGCCTGCATTGCTGTGAATGGATCATTTAAGGCAATTCTGGTGAGATCCCAGAAAGAAGAGGAATGCTGTTGAGATGGTCTCAAACATTTTAGGAAATAGCTAAGTAATCCTGAATAGAATGTTGGTATAAATATGTACGGTAAAGGCCATTCTGATGAGGTCTCAGGTGGAAATGACAAACATTATTATAAACCAGGGGGGAAAAGAAATCCTTGTCAGAAAGTGGCAAAGAGTTTGGCAGAATTTTGTTCCTATGCTAGTGTTTTGTGGAAGGTAGAACTTGACAGTGACAAAATTGGATACTTGTCTGAGGAAATTTCTAAGCAGAGTGTTGTAGTGGCCTCGTATCTCTTGACTGCCTATGGTAAAATGTGAGAAGAGAGGAATGATTTAGAGACAGAATTGTTAATCAAAAGGAAACAGACCTTAAAGATTTGGAAAATTCTAAGCCTATCCGTGTTGTAAAGAAGGATAGAGAGAAAAGTTTCTCTTCCAATAGGCACACATTTACATCTGAAGACATAACTTAAGATGTAAATTGACGCTCAGACAGCCCCCATTATAGTAGAGAGGTCATAAACTACAATCTCCAACATAATTAAAGACAGCAAATTTATGAATCAATTAAAAAGGGTGGAAGGAGGTGCTGCTAAGATATACATTCACACTTAAGTGACAGTTACAGAAGTGTGCATATGCTTCTAGTTGAATTAGGCACTTGATTAGGTGATTATTATGTTGATTTGATTTGCTCAATTTGTGTCCTGAAAGACAAAACAGAAATTAAGAGATAAAGAAAAATTCTACAGGACACAGGAAGTCATTTTTAAAAGTCTATCTTGATGTTTCTTATTCAGTTTAAAGAGCCTGCATTTAATATCATGTACTAAATTATCACTACAATTAACCAATAATCTGCTTTCACTCAACAGCAGATGCTGCCTCTCTCTAGTTATTACTCACACACACAGTAAATAATTTAACAAATATTTTATTCCCAGTGCCTTTAACATGGACAAAGAACAAGGAATCATCTACAGTTAAGTATGATTGATAAATGACTATGAATCTTGTCGTGCAAGTAAGAATAGAAATAGGTAAGTAAAAAAAAAAAGTTGAGACATTTCAGGAATGTATTTGTTAAAGCTCCACTGAGCTTATTCCATCCTCTGTTTTAAATAAATAAGAAAAGGAGAAAAAAATCGGGAATGAGTTGGTTGGAAATTGTGGAAACCATAAGAAACTGCAGGACAAATTTGTATCTGATACGACTCAACCAATATTATCCCACTGGACTTCAGTGATAGGTTCTGCACTGAAGCAGATTCTTCTGCAACAAATTATATTCCAAGGTAGGAAGAAGGTTCATTCTATTTGGTTCCAAACCATCTTCTGTGGGCAGACTGCCAAGAAGTTGAGAAAAATATCTGATCAATGTTTAGCCTTCAAGAAAGAAGACCTCAGAGGGGTAGACTGGGATTCTAGACAGAACTTCAGTTCTACCAGGCAAGTAGAAGATTGGTCATTCATTAAGGTAGCATTGTATTCAAGAGCGTTCAAAATTAGACTCAGTTTCACCAGGGGTTGCTGCTTAGAGGGTATAGGCATAGATCTGGTGAAGAACTTGAGATAATAATAGAGTTATGACATAATCTGGATGTAACCTAATGGTGTGGAAGAAATTAATAGTGTTTTCCCAGTGTGGTTTTTCCAGCATCTAGAATGACTGATTCTACCGCTACAGCTTACATGCAAGAGTAAGAGTGGTGGCAAGCAATACCTGGGAAACTCCAAACATGCAAGTTTTGGAAGTTGAAAGAGAGAATATACTTTAGGCAGTGAAGAAGGTTCTAACTAAATTAGTGTTTTAATCTATGCAATTCTGAACAATGCTATTAAATGAATATTTCCCATCTCAACTAGTCTCTAGATAAGTAATTACCAATTATATTATGTCTACTTATTGACAAAATATTGTAACATATATTGTATATTATTTCACCATGAAAGAGTATTTCTTAAGCCATAAATAGTCATATACCTCAAAACTATGCTTGTAATAGAGATGCAACAATATAAAGAATTAGAACCTTATATATTCAGAAATTCATACTATCTTATACCTGCATTAAATTTTGAGAAACCTGTCAAAATAAAATAGGTGTGAGCCTCCTTTTCATTGGGTACTGATAGAACAACTGGTTTGTATTTCCTCAATTTTGTAGACTTATAAAACAATATGATATAACAAATTCAGTTTTTTTTAAATCTACGTGAAACATTAGTACACATAATTTTTTGAAACTTTTTATTTAAATTCTAGTTATTAACGTACAGTGCAATATTGGTTTCAGGAGTAGAATTCAGTAGTTCATCACTTACATATAACACCCTGTGCTCATCATAACAAGTGCCCTCTTTAATACCCTTGGCCCATCTAGCCCATCCTTCACCCTACCTCCCTCCATCACCCCTCTGTTTGTTCTCTATCCTCAAGAGTCTCTTATGGTTCACTTCCCTCTCTGTTTTTCCCAACTCTCGTATGTTCATCTGTTTTCTTTCTTAAATTCCTCATATGAGTGAAGTGATATGGTGTTTGTCTTTCTCTGACTGACTTATTTTACTTAGCATAATACACTCTAGCTCCATCCACATCACTGCAAATGGCAAGATTTCATTCAATTTGATGACTGAGTAATATTCCATTGTGTATGTAGACATATACCACCTCTTGTTTACTCATTCATCAGTTGATGAATACTTGGGCTCTTTCCATAGTTTGGCTATTGTTGATAATGTTGCTATAAACATCTGGGTTCATGTACCCTTTGGAGTCTGTATTTTTGTATCCTTTTGTATTCATGTACACTTTTGAATCTGTATTTTTGTATCCTTTGGATAAGTACTTAGTAGTGCAATTGCTGGATTGTCAGATAGTTCTATTTTTAACTTTTTGAGGGACCTCCATACTGTTTTCCAGAGTGGCTGCACCAGTTTGCATTTGCATTCCTACCAACAGTCAAAATTCCCCTTTCTCCATATCCTGGCCAACACCTGTTGTTCCTTGTGTTGTTAATTTTAGCCATTTTGAGGTTATATCTCATCATGGTTTTGATTTGTATTTCCCTGTGTACATATCAATTGTATGGTAGTTTATCTCTTGTATATACCCAGGTACTTTCATACTCCAATTGCTTAGGTTTACAGAAAGACTCAGCAGAATCAATGACTGGAGACTAACATAATATTGTTTATGGTAGTGTGATTCATAAAACATCATATACTTATACATTGATGGGTATAGTCATGTTCTTTTAAATACAGAAATGATTTCTACTGCATTTGTTAAAGCCTTAAATCTGACATGACAAAATATGTTTTAATTTCAAGAGTAAAATTAAAATTTTCACTTTGGTTAATACATCCTTCAATGGTTGTACAGTTCATGCACCATGTGGAAAACATATTAGCTCCTGACACTGATGATTAAAGTCAGATATTACATTCGATTACATTTAATTATTCAGAATCTCTGTAGCATGTAATAAGATAACTTCCAGTATAATTAGAAACACAGCAACATCTAAAGAAAACTATTTATAGAATCTCAACACCAATTACAATATCCTATAGGCTTCTCTACACTTTGAGGGAGAATTTTTCTAACCACTTACTGATTCTCATTCAGGATAGATGCATTTTGTGTTTTTGTAAAATCAATATGTAAAGGAATCGCCACCCTCCAACAAAAACAACAACAACAAAATTCCTGCTATGGAATTAATTGTGAATATTTACCATGACTCATAATAATAAGCTTTATAATGCTATTTAGTCTAAACATAACTCAACTCTTTGGTACATGAACATTATACACAATTCTTAAACCCATACTTGCTAATGTGACATATTATCCTTTGCTTCTTTTAATAACACTCTATTACACCTGACACAATGTGCCCTTTCTGAAAGTGAAACATGAGCATTATGTTAATAATATAATACTCTATAAAATAAACACCAAGATTGCCTTTTTAATATTATAGTATAAACAAACATTTATTTTTATAGGCTGGAAGAAACATATGAGTGCAAGGTTTATGGTATTGACTCATTATTTTTCTCTTCAGGAGCAAGTTTACTCCTAGCAATAAGGTAACTTTTCATTTATTCAATACCTATATCTCATTATACATGTAATAACACTATAGGTTAGACCAAGATCTTACTTTATGTTTTTAATTCCAAATAATGACTTGAACTCCCTTCTTTTGGCAAGCCTAAACTACCACTTTGATGTTAATTGATTTCCTTGTCTTAACTCTTCCAAAGGAATGCTTAACAGCAACAACTACAGTATTTTAAGACCTACTTTTGTGTTAAATCTCATTACATATTCTTGTTTTTTGAAAAGGAAACCAGATTTTAGTGACATTAATCCCTTATTTTGGCCAAAACAAAAAGATAGCATTTAGGATAAAAGAAAAAAAGAGAGAGAGAGAGATGAAGGTGTGATTTCAGTATTGAAATCTTTGTCATTCATTGACTATTACATAGTGTTTTTTTTTTTTTTGGTAGGGAGAATCTGTCTGTTTTATGAATATAAACTTGGCATCCTCTCCATCAGATCCCAATCAATGGAAGCCAGATTACAACTTTCATCTCAAAACAAGCATGCCGTTCATTTTGCTCCCCCAAGCTGCCCCCCACCACAACTGTGAGGAAACTTTCTTTTGGAAAACACTTTTTGAGTTGTAAAATGTGCTTTACACATATCTCACAGGAATAGGCACTTTACAAATGAGGACTTGGAGACCCACACATGTGAGTTATGTTTTGCAATTTCACATAGCTAGAAAAAGATTGTATGGGAGCCCAACATTTTGACTTTGAATGAGAAATATCAGCAAGTAAATAATATAGTTTGGCTGGTTTGGAAAATGTATGGGAAAACAAGTTTTGTTAAATCATTGGAGTTTTGTTCTTAAAGGAAAAAAACCCTGATTTTCTGAGTGAAAGCAGTGGTAAAAACCCTGCAAACTTCATAAGATATATAGGGACAGGTTTTTGTATGTCCTATTTCTTTAATTATTAGGGAGAAAACTTAATACTCAGGCATTTTTATATCAATTCTAGGAGCATTGTGGCATATGTTCTCATTCTGTCCAATATGAAAATGCACAGACTTCCATTAAACTTGGCTGATGTTGCAAGGATGGTGTCAAATGTTTTATTAAATCAGTTAGCCAATTACACACAGTATCTACTTCTTGAATTTAAGATGCATTATTACAGATTCGCAGTTGCATTACCAACTGTGTGATCTTTGATAGAAATTAAGGAAACATTAAAGGTCCATTAAAGTTTATCATAACAAAAACTTTCCCATAAAGACTGACATGGCTGGGACAAGTTGTCAATCTAGCAGTGAGAATGAAAGGAGGCTACAATGACCTTTTTTCCCCTCATTTCCCCCTTCCATTCTTATGAAGTTACACATGAGAAATATTAATAGGGTTATTTGGAAATGTTATGGAGATGTGCTTCACTTCTTGAGAACATGAAATGTGTATTTTTTAAAAGGTGAATATTCAACTCCCTTCATGGGGGGGGTGATGTGAAGTTTTGTGATTCATGGAGCATTCAGATTATGAATAATAGAGACAAATGAAGGATGTTTCTCTTCTTTTTATACCCATTTTCTCCACAAAAGCAGTTCTAACCTTAAAATAATGTTCCTATAAATCTATCACTGAATCAATATGTTTTACTGAAGGTAAGATGGGACAGGTTAATGCTCCAAAGATAATCTAATGAGTATTTAATTACCATTGAGTACCATGACCACTACTGTCATCAAATTATACCAGCAATTTAAATATCATCTTTGCTTAGGATAAAATAAACATTATCCATGCAAATTAAATAATCCTAATTATAGTCTTATATTTAAATCTTTTAAATATCTATAAGCACAGAAACTTGCATGCCCTCGAGTTGAAAGTTGAATACTATTTTAAGATAGACATAATAAATGGGTTTTATTCTCCCTCTCTCCCCTGCAAAAAAAAAAAAAAAAAAAAGCATACTGCATTACATGAAATTGAAAATGCCTCCATATTAGGAAATTTAACTTTTTTTCACTTGAAACAGTTTAAACCCTCAAACTTTAGCCATTGAAAGTTTAAGAACAGCATTGACTTATGAACGTGCCCAACACACCCATGCACGTGTGTTTGAACCCCCATGTATGGTACTAATCTCTTGAAATGCACCAGGGACAAAAAAGTTTGTAACAAAATAACTGGGAAGTCACTTAACCTTTTGCAGTGTTAACCTTTACTTGTTTATTTAACTTTACTCAGTCCTTTTAATGTTAACCATTAACTATTTAATGTTAACTATTAAATCCAAGTATCAGACTCATTTTAGCCTCAATTCTAATGATTTTAGTGTAGCAGACAAGCTCCCTTTACCAGTGTTGTTCTTTCAACCTCCTGATTTTGTTATAGTAGTCCCTCCTTATCCACAGTGTCACTTTCTACGGTTTCAGTCACCCGAGGTCAACGATGATTCGGAAGCAGATAACCTTTTTTCTGACTTCTTGCCGGAAGATCGATAGTAACCCAACACTACGTCACAATACCTACGTCATTCACCTCACTTCACCTTGTTATGTAGGTATTTTATCAACTCACATCATAAGAAGCCTGAGTACAGTACAATAAGATATTTTGAAGGAGAGACCACATTCACATAAACTTTTACTACAGTATATTGCTATAATAGTTGCATTTTATGACTAGTTAATTGCTGTTAATCTTTAACTGTGCCTACTTTATAAATTAAACTTTACCATAGGTATGTAGGTATAGGAAAAAATGTGTGTATAGGGTTTGCTTCTATCTGCAGTTTCAGGCATCTACTGAGGAGTCTTGGAAAGTATCCCCCATGGATAAGGGCAGACTATTATACCAACATTCAGGAGGGGATCCTGCCTTATTTGAATCCATTGACAAGGTCTCATTATAACAGCCTCCTATCTATTTCTTGCAAGGGTTCCACAGTCTGCACTATTGGTGCAGGCAATTATTCATCCCTCCAAAACTGAAAAATACCACTGAATTCTGTTTGCTAGTTGTCTTTTTCTAAATATGTAAAGTTCTCTTCGAGGACAGGTTTATTTGTGTGCTGAAAATGTAAAAGTGCACATTGCATCGTCTCTTATGTGAGTTGCAAAATGTTGTCTTCATTTGGGCTTTAATGCAAGGTTAGATACTTTAAAAATTGAATTATTTTAATAACAAAATTATGTGGGACAAATGGCATCAAATCTTTCTGTGTAATCATCAGGAAATTGGCTCTTGTCTATATGAAAGTCTGTTTTTATACTAAGTTGAGGTATTTGATGGCAGTTTGGAAGAGGCGACTTCTATCTCCATCTCAGATGCCACCAATTTAACTTAATTATTGAGTTTTATTCTTCTTTCTTAACTTGACTGGCACCTCCATTGGTATTAATGGTATATTAGTGGGGCAGCAATTACTATTTGTTTTGCGTTGTACTTGTGTTCATTATCTAGAAGGACTGATAAGTAAGCTCCCACAAGTGACCCATACATATGAGGGATTTACCCATATACAGTGATTGAATACTGATTACTGACAATTTGGCAAATACTGTTCTCGAGGTCTTATTTTGACTGTAGTACTTTTACTGAATATTATTTAGGCTAAATAAAACTGTTCCTATTACTTGCCTGGATATGCCAGTTTAATGAAATTCCAGTGCTTATATAAAGCTCTAGCCTTTACCTCAAAGAGCCCATCTGTTCTGCTTAGTGTAACTTTGCTTCCCACCAGCCGACTTCTTATTCAATGTTAAATAGTTTGAGGATAACCTTGAAGTGAATTCTCTTCTTTCCTTGTACTCAATGACCCTTTTGGAGCTTTTCATAAAGCACAGGACGGTCGGTGCAAAGCTGTGGCGTCAGGGTAGCCAAGACCGAAGTGAGAGATGTCAGAACCACTCTGGGGAATACTGCAAATGCAGTCCCTGCCTTTTGCTTGGAACTTGAGAACCAGCCACAGTCTAAAAAACCCTTTGCTTATTGGAACATCCATTTACATTGTGAGAAGCACTGCCACGCAGTTAATATCATTCCTCAGAAGCAGACCTTTTCATGCAGTTAACTATGTGTAAAACTGTCTTTCTTTTCTTTCTTATTTGACATATATCTCAAGTTTATAACCACTCTGCCATGTGATTCCACTAAACAATCTAGTTTTCCTTTTAGTATTTGATTTATGATTGCTCAAAAAAAGAGATATGGCTGAAATATCTGATTGCATGTATCTTCCTGATGCATTTTGCTGTTTTCTAATTCTGATGAGCTTTCTAGTTTTAAATTTTTCTTAACATTTGTATATTTCTATAATGTGAAGTAATGTTTCAGTTTTATTTTTTTATCTTCCATGCATCTGCTTTTTTAGAATTCATCTATTCTGCCCCATAGGACATCATTTTTATTATCCACAGGGAGTAAAGTTCTTTTAATAACTATATATTGGAGGGATCAGAACCTTATACAGAGTCTGAATGATCCTCCCCATGATTCCCCTTCAGTGTGTTGTTTCAAACTCTATTATCATTAAATCGGCGTTGGGAATCTTACTACACTACAGAGTAAATGATTAACCTCATTATTCCCATGACAGAAAGTCAGTATCAAAATTATTCCTTTCAAATGTTGTCATTTTAAATAAGCCATCTATGTCCACGCTAGCCAAGGATAAAAACTGTATCATGTATTAAGAAAGGAGATAGTTAAAAATTATTAACATTAAGAATAGGGTTTAGTTTTAATATTGGTATCAATTTGGTGGAATAAGTCAGTGAGATTTCTACAAATATTAGAGAAATGCTGTTTTTGTTTATCCCTTGTGTAGACAAGCTTTGAAAAGTAGATAACATCATGCTACAACTAGTGAAGTCACTCACTAGTTTGCTGAGATTTCTCATAAACTCTATGGTGCCATGGAAGAACAGTAGTGTTGGAAAGAGAGACTTGGATTTGAATTTCTTTTTTTTTTCCTACTTGTCTAAATAGATGGTTTACTTAAACTCTGGATTTCAACATCTCCACATATAAAATGTTGGTAAAAATAATGCTGTAATTAGTTTTGCCTTCTTTGGCAAAAAAGAAAAGGAAAATTATTATCATGCATTATCAGACCTGAGATAAGTGTGGCCCCAGAGTTTAATTCTGTGACTCATTTGCTTCATCAGGGACTTGATTTGCTTTCATTTTTTTTGTTGTTGTTGTACCAATTTAAAGTTCTCACTGGTTCTTAGTCTAGTCATCTTCATTCAGTCAAGATGGTGTAGCAAATCTAGGAGTTGATCTTTTACCTCATTGCTTTATAAGGTCAAAGAAACTCTTCCCAGAAGCTCTACAGAAAGCTTCTCCTTGATTACTATCTACACAGAATTGCACCACACACATCACATTTAATCCATTCTCTGATAATTGTACTGAAGCTATAATAGTTAAGCCAAGATCAATAAAGACTTAAGGGTGGCAGATAGCCAAACAAACTGGGGGTCTGGCAGCATAAAGGAGGCAGGGATAAATGTTAGGCAGAGAATTAGAAAACATATTCTACAAGTATAATAGTTTTGTTGTACAAGGTAATATTAGTACATATGTACATCACTCAGCACAGTGGCTGACATAAAGTAATGCTGTAAAACTTAAACCACTTCATTCTACCCAAATATATTGAGTTTCTATTCTGTTTCAGGAAACTTACAAGCCATTGAGAATATTAATGTTTGAATACATTTGCTGAAATCAAATATCTAATTATGGGAGAGTCAGAAAATACAGTACATAAATAAAACATCCAAACATACTCACAAATTAATGTTACAGATGTTCTGATAGAGGAAAACCCATATTGAAATGAAAATAAATAAAAGAGCATTAGTCAGAGATTTGAATGCAGGAGTGGTATTGGACTGAATGCGATAGTGGAATACTTTCTTCTTAAAATATGTCTTGGCATTAGCTAAGGTAGAAACATAGATTGGATTTTCCAGGGAAAAGATACACATATGAGTGTACAAGGAGAGAGATACAAATGTAGAAATACCAGTTTCTGTCTCCCATCGCACACTTGGGTATCAGAGAAAAACTTCAGTGTCTAGAAAAGAGGTTTTCCCTTCTAGAGTGTAGAGTTTAAGTGCATGATTGATGAGCCACCAGTCTTTTCCCTGTCATTATCTGGGGCTAGTTCTATTAGCATAATGAAATGACAGGACCTTGACTTCAGTCCTATTTTGCCAGCTGAATATTTATAGTTGAGGGAACACTGGTCCCGTTTCTGGCATGGTCCAGACACCAAGGCCTCAGCCTTGGCTTGTGGCTAACATGGTTTGATAGATGAGTGACTTGATTTGTTACCTTCAGTTCTCTAGTGAATTGATTACCTTACAATTTGGATGTAGCAATTTTTCATGGGGCTCTTTAGGAGGCCAACCCAGTCTTGGGAAAGTAGACCCTTACCTCACAAAAGAGCACAACTATGGTGTTTAATATTCTTCAGTCATTGCTTTTGATCATGCTTTTTGAAATCCCTTTTCCTGTTCCTTGGACAGGTTTTATAACTTTCCGGGAAATTTCAGTTTTAAAAAGTTACAAGAAAGGGATCCCTGGGTGGCTCAGTTGGTTAAGTGGCTGCCTTCAGTTCAGGTCATGATCCCAGGGTTTTGGGATCAAGCCCTGCGTTGGGCTCCTTGCTCAGTGGAGAGTCTATTTCTCCCTCTCCCTCTGCCCCTTCTCCCACTCATGCTCTCTGTCTCCTGCTCACCCTTTCTCTCTCAAATAAATAAAATCTTAGAAAAAAAGTTACAAGAAAAAAAAAATCAAGCTCATTGAAACAGAGAGCAGATTGGTGGTTTCCAGAGGTGGAGGGGTAGGGGGAGGTGGCAGAAATGAGTAAACTGGTTTTTGTTGTTGTCACTGTTTATTTGTCTGTTCTAAATAAATTGAATTTTTTTTTTTAAGTTCCATCAGACTTAATCGGTTTAAAATTGCTCACTCAATTCAATTCTCATCTCCTCTTCCCCTTCAGGGAGTCCTCCAATTTTTGGAAACACACAGGGAAAGGGATGTGATATTAACTATCTTTTCACCACAATTTCCTCTTCAAGATGCTTTTAACCTTTGGCATATTTGAGATTCATGGGTAAGATCAGGAAAACAGAGTAAAATTCTCACCAAACTGGTGATGAAGTTATCCCCTCTTGACTGTCACTGCTTGCCTGATGAAACCCTCTCTGCATGATATGGCTAAATATTTGACTTTTTATTGTACACATATGTGAGTTTTTCGAAAATCCCTACATAAAAAACTTCCCCACTTCTTAGGTTCTTAATTACTCTGGCTTCACCACTTCACATTTTCTCACCTCTCACTTTTATGATCTAGTTACTACAGAGGCCCTTCTCTTAGCAGTCATCTCTCTTAAAGGCTTGTGTTAATTGCTAACTTCCACAATGGCCAATGTATTTTCATTATTTGGGGTTCTTCAGAGAAACAAAATATATATTTAAATATATAGTAAAATTGCATTGTATGATTATGGAGGCTGCAAAGTCCTAAGATCTGTACTGGCAAACTGGAGACCCAGGAAAACGGATGGTATAGTTTCAGTCCAGGTTCAATGCTGAAGTCAGGAGACCCATGTTCCAGCTTAAAAGACAGTTAAGCAGGAGAAGTTTCCTATTACCCAGTCTTTTCGTTCTATTCAGGTCTTCATTTGATTACATGAGGGCCACCCACATTAAGGAGGGCAATCTTCTTTACTAAATCTACTGATTCAAATGTTGATCTCATCCAAAAACACACTCATAGACACACTCAGAAATATGTTTGATCAAATGCTTGGGCCCCCCTTGACCCAGTCACTTGACACATAAAATTAAGTATCACAGCATTATTTTCTTACTAAATGGTAGTATTCAGGCTGATAATTAGGAGTCTCTTCTTTTTTTTTTCCCCTGTCATCTCCTTCAATTTGCCTAATTTTCTGTTCAGATAATCACAAAATGTGAATCATCAATATCATTTTATAAACAGAGAACCAAACCTGTCAATGAGATACTAGTCCCCTTTTTGTATAATCATCCCCACATTTATCGGATTCTTGTGGGGTCTTCTTCACGCATATTAATGGGAATTCCACAAATTTGTATGACAATGTTTTGGTAAGTTTACTTAGAATAACAGAGAAACATATCTACTGTCCAGGTATTTTTAAGTTTGGGGACATATAGTAGAATGAGTATTTTTTTCAACATTCTACTCTTATTTAGTAATGGGATCACACATTCACATTCACATCCTTTGCCATGTAACTTCCATTGGCCATATTTTCCTATTCCTAGACTCAAAGTTCAGCTAGGCCGCTTGCTTTTGGGATGATTATTCAAGCAGCAAGCTCAGGCTTGAAAAAATGTTTGTGCTATTGCACTTATCCCAGAATATCTGAAATTGTCATGAGAAAAACTTGTCTAGTCTAGTTTGATTTTCTCAGGAGAGGAAGAAAAACTCAAGGAACCGAATCATGGGATCCATTTGAGTGCAATCTAGATCAGCTGAATCCTGACTAATCTCCGCTGAGCCCCCAAGCATGTGTGGGAGCACAAAGCTCAGCAGAGCCACCAATCTACTGACCCTCAGTTGATCTGGAAACTTGTGAGAATGAATGATTACTGCTTTAAATAGTGACTTTTGGGAGGGCTAGTTTCTTTTGTTTGTTTTATAGTCATAACATTTTCGTGGCAATAGCAAACTCATAAACGGATTTAGTCCCAATTATCAGGTATACTCAGTGCGAAAGGGAAAAAAAGATAAACATATAAATTACTTTTTTTTTTTACTTTCTCATATATGCTTATTTTTGAAGTGGAAAGATAATGACAAAACATATTGAATATTTCATTTTTTAGTCAAACATAGTTTGCCATCAAATAAATTTGCCCTTTTGCTGAATTTGATTTTATTAAAAAATTTCATCAAGCAACTTTTTATAGGGACACACATTTGTATCACCCTACTGCTTAGATTTTTATTCCCTAAGCAAAAAACTCTGTAGTTAGAAATGTCACCTTTGTGTAGATTACTTATCATTCCAGCATTATATTTTTTTTCAGTTTGTGTTGATTTCATGTAAGTGTTGCCTTTTTATTTTCCATTATAACAAGTTGGTACTAGATATAATATTGAAAATATTTGGATAGACTTTTTTTTCTCTATATAAATACCAATTTAAAAATAAAATAAATAAAATTAATTTATTTTATTGATTTTAAAATCAATAAAATTTTCTGACGCTGAAAGACTCATAACGCATATTTAACATTAAGTTAAAATGACAGACAGCATTAAAAACCAACTGCACTTTGAAGAGGGAAACAACATTGCATTCAAAGAAAGGAAAGGTTTTTCTATTTTCTTTTAGCCATTTTGTTGTTCTGCTTGATGGCAAAGGTTTTCTGATTTTCAAGTTATTGTGTAGAAATTGGGATAAACACCACAGAGGAATTTTGGCTTCATAAAGTAAATCAACTTCCATTTATGGCTCCTCTTTCATTTTTGTACTTCCTAGGCCTTTTTTACAGAACAAACATGCCTGGGGGTTTTTCTTAAAATCATTTTGAAAGTGGGTTTCTGTTATGACCCATCAGTCTGAAATACAGTTTTCTGATGACATGATGGCTAAAATAAGTTTTGGGTTTTTGTTTTTTGTTTTTTTTCCATAGGTGGATAGCAGGTTGGACATGTGGAGTTTCTATAAAGCAGGAATTTAAACTATTGAGGACACAGCATAGATTCAAAAGTATGTTTACCATGGAATTATATTTGAAAATTAAATAAAAGAGGAACAGGTTCAAATGAAATAGAAACCTATTCAACTGGTGACACATAAATTCTGCCACTGAGATAATAAAAATCTATTTCTTAAAAGGCACAAACTACCACAACTGAACTGATATTAGATTACCTGTATTTATTTTAAAAATTGAATTTGTTTAGTTAAAAAATTCTCCCAAAATAAATCTCCAAGTACAGATGATTGCACTGGAGAATCCTATTAAAAATTTACAATTAACACCAAATCTACACACTCTCTTCTAGAAAATAGAAGAGGGAATATTTCCAAACACATTTTATAAATTCCATATTACCCTGATTCCAAAATTAACCAAGGTCAGTTCAACAAAAGAAAACCACAAACCAGTATCCCTCAGGGACATAGGTGCGAAAATCCTCAAAAAAATGTATAACAAGGGGCGCCTGGGTGGCTCAGTCAGTTAAGCAGCTGACCTATGATTTTGGCACAGGTCATGATCTCATGGGTCCTGAGACTGAGCCCCTCATCCAGCTCTGCACTCAGCAGGGAGTTGGCTTGAGATTCTCTCCCTCTGCCCCTCCCCCCCACTCTCTCTTTCTCTCTCTCTCTCAAGTAAATACATCTTTAAAAAAAGAAAATATATAACAAATTAAGTTCAGCAATATGTGAAACTAATTATACACTGTGACCAAATGGGTTTTATTCTAGACATGAAAGGCTGGTTTGGTATTCTAAAATTAATCAATGTAATTTATCATATTAATAAGCTAAAGTAGAAAAATCACACAAATATATCAGTTGGAAAGGAAAGAGTATGTGCCAAAAGTCAACAACCACTAGTGACAAAATCTCTGAGTAAATTAGAAATAGAAACTTCCTCAATTTGTTAAAGGGCATCTAAAAAAAAATAGAGCTAACATATTGAATGATTAATAAGTAAATGTTTTCTTCTTAGATCAAGAATAAGGAAAGGATATCTATTGTAACCTCTCTTACTTTACATAATCCAGGAAGTCTTAGAACAATTGGGAAAAAAGGAAATAAAAGAGACACAGATTAGAAAGAAAAAAAATTAAACTGCCTTTCCTGCAGTTTGTATGATTGTATATGTAGAAAATTCCAAGAAATATGCACAAAACTCTAAAAACTTATTCAAAAACTAAGGTAATATCAGTATATATAAATCAGTGTATTTCTATACACTAGTAATAGGCATATGGAAACCTAAATTAAAACACAAAAGCAGTTACAATTGCTCAAAATGTTAAATCCTTATGTACAAATTGTTATATTTATATATAACAGCTTACTAAAAACTACAAAATGCTAATGAAAGAAATAAAATAAAATCTAAATAATTGTAGTGATGTGATACACCGTGTTCATGGCTTAAAAGACAGTAAAAATTACAGTTCTCTCTAAGTGGATCTATAAATAAATAATTAGGGGAAACATCAGTATATTATCATATTTAAATAACAAACACATGGAAAACAGAGTGTTATTTTAGAATTGAGTACAATTGATAGTTTCTTAAAAACCTAAGCATGACTCTACCATACAACCCAGCAATTGCACTCCTGGAATGTAACTTAGAGAAATGAAAATATATGTTCACACTAAAACTCTATACATGTTCACATGGAGTTATACAGAAGAGCCCCAAACTATTCTTCCCAGATGTTCTTTACCAAATAAGTGGTTAAGTAAACTGGTACATCCATATTCTGTGATACCACTTGGCAACAAAAGGGAGCTATACGGGCATACAACTTGGATGGAGCTCTGAAGAATAATGCTAAATAAAACAAAGAGCAATCCCAAAATGTTATATACTTCATTAATTTATTTATGTAACATTTTCTGCCACCACCCTACACTCCTTGACTGTGAATGTGGCTTTTGTTTCCTTTCTTGGAAAAGGTTAGGGGGAGAAACTTTCCCTTTGAAGACCAATTTAGAGAAGGGGTGACTATGACCCAGGAGATGAAGCTGGAAGAACGAGGTGACCATTGCTGGCCGTCTGCTGCAGTCACTCCCCACAAGGTGGCAGCTCTGGTCTCAACGGAGGGAGGTTTCTGCTGGTGATCCTGAAGAGGATGGAGAACAGTTGCCCTGAGTGAGTGAGGAGAGGGCCGAGTAGCCAACCCTACACCCGATGCCTTCCCATACTGATAACTTCTATAAGGTGAGTCTCCTCAGTCTGACGGCTGAGGACATCCTTTGGTATGGCTGAGGACATCCATTTAAAGGTTGACGGACATCCTTTAAATGTCCATCTCAAACTGTGACTCTTCACTTTCTCACTGGTTTATCTTCTGGGCTTTGGGACAGGTGGCTCTGGCTGGCTTTTATGGAGGGCTTATCACTGGAAGGGCTGATGACCTTGGAAATGGTGCCTCAGTGTCATGGCTGTCCAAGGGCTGCCCCTGTGGCCCTAGCCTACATCATATTCCTGAAGTGGTAAAATTATATGGGCAGAATACAGATTAGTAGTTGCCAGAGTTTAGAGACAAAGCAAGGGGAAAGAGTGAATGTAATTATAAAAAGATAACAGAAGAAAGATCTTTATGGCAATTCAACAGTTCTGTATTGTGGTTGTGATAGTTATATGTATTTATTCATGTAATAAAATTGCTTAGAAGCACACACAAATGCAATGCACACATACAAATAATAAAACATCTGAATAAATTATGTGGATTATACCAACATCGGTTTCCTGGATTTGATGTTCTATAGTTATTTAAGAGGTTGCAATTGGAAATTGGGTGAAAGGACCTCTGTACCATTTTTGCAACTTTTTCCAAATCTACAATTATTTCAAAATAAGAATGTTTTATTTATTATTTATTTATTTTTAAAGATTTTATTTATTTATTTGACAGAGAAAAAGACAGTGAGAAAGGGAACGCAAGCATGGGGAGTGGGAGAAGGAGAAGCAGGCAGGGAGCTGAGCAGGGAGCCCGATGCGGGGCTCGATCCCAGGATCCTGGGATCGTGACCTGAGCTGAAGGCAGATGCTTAACGACTGAGCCACCCAGGCACCCCCAAAATAAGAATGTTTTAAAATTGTAATTTTAAGACATTTAGTTTAGAACAAGCATTCATGAATATTCAGCATATCCCTGAAGGCAATGCTATATTGCTGAGAATAAAATGACTCCTGATTACTGCCATCACAAGATATCACCATACTGAACCTGAGAGAAACTTTAAAGACCATAAGATACTGATCATTTTAATTAACCAGAAGAATAGATGATGCAATTTAAAAATGAATAGCATCTAAAACATTTTTTATCAAAAAGATTAGGCATTTTAAAAATCTAATTTCAACTTCCTAAAATTATTTACTCAAAACTATTTCTCATATATGGATATTTCTGTGTACACCTGAGGCTATGTAGTAATATAGTAGGATTAGGGATAGTCTTATGGTAAACACTGTGATTTTTCCCAGATTAGTAAGTGTATTTTGGGATTTACGAGTAAACATTTTGAATGTTTGTACTCTCAAGAAAAAAAAAATGTGGAGAGTCTGTGCAAGTACAGTCAATAGAACACCAGTTTCATGTGAGATTTTTGTGTTATGTATGTGAGAAAGCTTGCAAAGTAGAAAAAAATTAATTTGCCCAAAAGGATTAAATGATCTGATATTTTGAGTTCTCAAATAATCTAGTAGAATTTATTCTGTAGTCATGGCAAAATGAAAACAGCAAGCTGTTGTAGTTCTAAAAGTATTTTATTGTTGGTAACTAGTTCTGAGGGGATTAGGTGAAATGTATGGCTTCTTTCTGAGACTGTTCACTTTGATTTTGACCCAAAAATTTGCTATTTAATTTTTTTCAAGACTGTTACACAAAACTATCCCATTAATTTATTTGGCTTCCTCTTGTTATTTTCCTCATCAATTTTTTTTTGTTTGCTTCATATATTTTTATGATATAAAGTTACTTATATTACTTATTACTCAATAAATTATTTAATATTACTAGTAATATATTTAAGTGTTCAAGAAAGGGATTTTTAAGGAGGTCAAAAGCAGCAAAAATATGCAAAAACTAAAGGAAATTAAAAACTCCCAAAATGCTAAAGGGCTGAAGCAGACCTGGTACTTTTACTTAAACAGCCCCAAATGAACTTTACAACAAAAGACAGAAACACTAACTTAATTAGAACTAAAAACTCTAGTCATTATTAAAAAGAAATGGTTGATGTAATAATAATTGTTGCAGATAAGCTCCTTTAGTGGGTGTTACAATAAATGGACCAAAGCTTAGGGACAAACTTGAGAATACTTTATAGTTTCAAAGTATAGTGTAATGATATTTATGAATTGCAAAAAAGAAAAAAAAAACACAAACCATTGATGTTACAGTGGAGAAACTCAGAAGACCAAGTGATCAAAGATAACATTATTAGTAATGAGACATACTAACATTAAATACTCTGATAAGATGTGCTGAGAAGGACACCACATTATGTGGTATTCTTATCAAAACTGTATAACCTCAATCGAACCATAAGGAAACATCAGAAAAACTAAAATTGGGAGACATTCTGAAGTAAAACGCTTCCTAGTACTTTTCAAAAGAATGAAGTTTATGAAAGCCAAGGAAAGACTGCAAAACTGGTACAGAGTGGAAGAAACTAAGCAAAAATATTATTAAATGGAGTGTAGGATCCAGAAACAAAAGAAGGACATTTGGGGGGAAAGGCAGAAATTTAAATCTAAGGTCTTACATTTAATTAATATAGTTAATATCGCTACTATGAATGATCATTTTTTTAAAATCTGATAATTGCACTGTTGTTATGTTAACTTTAGAGGAGGTGAAATGAAGGGTATAAGTAAACTCTATACTATTTTTTTTTCAATTTTTTCTGTAAGTCAAAAATTATTTGAAAATAAAAGATTTGGTTCCTAATAAATTCATAGGAGTTAGCAATTCCCAACCAAATTAATATATTAAATTTTCATTTCATGAAAATAAAAGAGTAAAACGAAGCAATAGTTAGATTCGTGTATGACTAGATGATTACGGTGGAATTGGTTTTTAATCTCACCAAATACCCTCATGAACATTAACAGAGACCCCATATAGGCAATCTAAAAACAAACAAATAAACAAAAGACTACAACCATGATAAAACTGTCAGTAAAATCTAAAGAGAAGTCATCTTCATATTTCCTGATCCAGAATATGAATATATGGGGTCAAGATATTGACACTAGCAAAACCCTGGTCAAGATGAACAGCAGTATAGTAGAGTGCAGAGGGAAGGAGTTAGTCTGATGGTCTTAAACTTAAGCCAGAAACTCCAGAAGTTGCCTAAAGGCATTTACTCATTATCCCCAAATGCAATCCCTATCAAAATAACACCTGCAGTAGTTTTCCAGAGTAATAATAGTGGATTGCAGCTGAAAGAGATGCAAGACACAGACCCTTCTTTGAGTACCAAAATAGTAAGAGGACAAAAACAAGGTCAAAAGGGTACTAAAATGCCTACTACCTACAGCTATAGCAAATTTCAAACACAACCCAACTTTAGACAGGTTGACATGTCTCCCTCTAAGTCCTAGTTACCTCAATTCCAATTGCCCATGCCCAGCTTTCAACAAGAAAATTCTAGGAAACAAACAAACAAACAAACAAACAAACAAAAACATTGTCTAGAGGGACAAAGTAAGCAACAGAATCAGACTCAAGTATGACATAGATTTAGGAATTGTCAGACATGGAATTTAAAATACCTATGGTTAATATGTTAGTCTGTAATGAAAAGTAGACAGCAAGTGAGAATAGATGGATAATGTAAGCAGAGAGGTTGAAACCTTAAGAAAGAATTAAAAGGAAATGTTAGAAACTAAAAATTCTGAAACAAAATTACAGAATACCTTTCATGGGTTTGGCCATGTTGGCCAAGAAAGGAAGAAAAGAACTTGAAAATAGGTCAATAAAACTGCCTAAACTGTTGAAATGCGACAGCAAAATGTACAAAAACCAGAAACAGACTATTTAATATCTCAGGGGCAATTCAAAATTCCTATATGCATATAGGTTACTAGAAGGAAAAAAAAAAAAGAAGAGAAGTAATATTTGAAGTAACAATGGCTGAGAATTTTCCAGAATTAATGAGAGACATCAAATCACAGATCTAAGTAGCTCAGAGAACACCAAGCAAGATCAATACCAAAGAATTAGACTTAGACATGTCATACTCAAACTGTAGGAAACCAAAGATAGAAAATGTTTTTAAAAATCCAGGGACAGAGTTGGGGGGTGGGGGAGGTGGATGGTAGAAGCACCTTAACAATAGAAGAACAAAATTTTCTTTCCAAAGTGAAAGAGAAATAAATACACTTTCAGACAAACAAAAACTGCATACTGCCCTTAAGTAATGTAAACTGAAGATCTTTGGGGAGATTACAAATGGTAGAATTAAGAAACTGGTATTTATATAGAGAAAGGAAAACCACTGGAAAAGGAATAAAAGAAAGTAAAATGACCTTTGCGGTTTTCTTATTATTTTTTGATCTATAATATAACTGTTCATTTCAAGGAATAGTAGTAACAACTTAATAGGTGTTGATAAAACATGTGTAAGTAAAATGAATGATATAATGGCATAGTGGATGAGAGTGGAGAATTGATAATACTCTGTTGTAAGACACCTGCCTACACATGACTTTGTTAGTATTATTTGCAAGTATGCTGCACACTCTAGAACAATGACTAAAAGTTTTATTTTTAATTTTATTTATTTGAGAGAGAGAGCATGAGTAGGGGGTGGGGAGTAGCAGAGGGAGAGGGAGAAGCGGGCTCCCCACTGAGCAAGGAGCCTGACATGGGGCCTGATCCCAGGATCTTGAGATCATGACCCAGGCCAAAGGCAGACACCCAACCAACTGAGCCAACCAGGTGCCCCCCACTAAAAGTATTTTTAAGTAAAGTTGATATTCTGAGAAAGGAGAAAAAAATGTAATCATATAACACGCTCAATTAAAATCAAAGAAGACCTAAAAGAGGGGGAAATAAAAGAGAAAATCAACTTACAAAAACTTTGTTGCAATAAGATAGATTTTAATCCAACTATATCAATGATCACCTAAAATATAAATGGTCTAAATATACCAATTAAAACACATAGACTGACAGAAGTGGACAAAAAATCAAGACCTGATTATATGTTGTCTAAAGTAATCTTTAGTCTACTTTAGACAACATTTAAAGACCCAATAGACTAAAAATAAAAAGATGGAGAAATAAGAACCATGTTAAGACTATTCTAAAGAAAGCTCTATTTATTTCAGATAAAGCAGACTTTCAAATAAGAAAAATTATCAGTGATAAAGAGAGACATTTCATTATAATAAAGTGGCCAATTCTCCAAGAATAATACATAATAATCCTAAAAGTATATATATCTAACATCAGAGTGTCAAAATTCATGAGACAAAAACTGATAAAACTGCAAGGGGAAATTGACAAATACATTATTATTGTCTGAGACTTCAATACCTCTCTCAATAATTGATAAACAGGTAGAAAATCAGTGAGGAAACAGTTGACCTGAACAGGATGCATATATCATTTCTATGAAGTACTTTATTGAAAAGACATATGGATCAAGTTTACTTTTGTAAGACTTATTATGAGATAACCATTAGCCAAGTAGTATATTCAGAAAAAAAATTCCACTGGAATTTCAGTGGTCTAGATGGAAGGTAATTTGCTTTCCATTGAGTGTTCAAAAGGTTTTAGAGCACTAAATATTTTCAACTTCTTTCTTTCTTTTTTTTTTTTTAAAGCTTTTATTCATTTAATTTGACAGAGAGAGACAGCCAGAGAGGGAACACAAGCAGGGGGAGAGGGAGAGAGAGAAAAGCAGGCTTCCCGCTGAGCAGGGAGCCTCATGCGGGCCTCGATCCCAGGACCCTGGGATCATGACCTGAGCCGAAGGCAGACGCTTAACGACTGAGCCACCCAGGTGCCCCCAACTTATTTCTTGATGTTGATATTGATTAATATTTATTCTTGCATGTGATCATTTGTCAAATCACACACATCAATATATGAATAAATAGATAAATGAATGCAAACTTGCAGATGTTCATATGTATCTTTGTTATTTTTCTACTCTGTGGTTTCTTAACTTAAAGCACTTTGTACTCTGTACATTCTGAAGTTGAAATCTTTTGAATAAAATCTTTAGAACTCTACACAAGTATCATTGTGAAAGGCAAGTACAAAGCACAATACAGGTTAAGGACAATCTATATCTTGAAATAACACCTTTGACTAAGTGTACAGAGATTTCAGAACCTTATGGTAAAAGTCATTAGCATGATACAGATTCCTGATTACTTTTGTTTAAAAAAAGCTTTGAGTATCCCACTTAGTGTTTTGGCCAACTCTTTTGATTAGCTTGGAGTTAATCAGTTCTATCTCCATTCTTTTACCAAGGTAAAATGTGTTTTGAAGTTCCTTTTCTATAAAGGGCATCGGTATCAATGGCAATTCATTTTCTCTTGGGATGCTCTTGCAATTTTGCTGTGCTAAATGCTTCCACTAAGCACTTAGTGAAGGCTGAGGTCACCTCTCTTGTTAAAGAAGAAAAATTGCAACGCTTTAACTCAAAGTTTCCCAAAGTGCAGTACAAATTGTAATTAAAGCCTGGAATTAAATTTTTTTTTAAACGACACAGAAGTTTTACCCTTGTTATCCAATCCTTTTGTTTGGTCGGGTAAATATTAACTTGAAACTATATATTGTGACCCAAAGGACATTCATTTTATTCCATAATGTCATATGTCTTATAAAACATAGTGATGTGGTAAGAGAAATCATTTCTTTCTGGTGTCCAGAGACAATGTCATTGAGTTCCACCTAAAAATATCTCCTATAACTAGTGTGAGAGTTTTCAGTAATTCATAGTTTATTACTAAGGAGGAAAGTTAATTCCATTCTTCATAGCTCTGAATAGCAATGTTGCTATCGTAGATGCTGAAAAATGTTCTTTTAAATTATGACATCTACATCCTGCTTAGTGTTCCACATGCATGAGTTATATTAAAGCTCATATATCGGTTTGATCATATGACAGTTTGTCCTTTTGGGAATGGCCTTTAATTTCTAAAATGAAAATAATAAACAAACCTTTATGTCACAGTAATGATTAAATAAGATATTGTGCAATAATATTGCTCTGCAGTACATAGCAAGCATTGAATTGGTTCTAGTTACCTTTCCTTCAGCATCTACACACAATAAAAATTGCACGGATTAAGACTGCTCTTTTTTGGCAGGAATGTGATTCTTTTATAAGGATCTTTAGAATTAGAAAATAATTTTAAATAAGAATATCTTCTGAGAGTTAAACTTTTAAATCAATACAATTATGTCGTATTAAATATATATAGGTTTTAAAATAAAACATCTCTCAGGCAACTGGCCTGGATTCTTATCTGTTAGAAGTAGTTAACACATATAAAAAATAAATGTTCCATGGAGAGGGGGAATCATTCAACCAGAAAATCATGGAAGAAGAGAAACACTGAAGCGAATAAGAGGAAGTTTTAAAAGGGGAATTTGACCTATGGACTGAAGCAACTTTGCCTCATTAGCTGGCCCAAGCCGGCTATTAAGGAGATACATACATTTGTATAACTTTACCTCTTGACATTAAAAACAGAAACAGTCTAACTCAGTTCATTTGTATCCATATGTAAACAAGACACTGCTTTTTAGGGGAGAGAATGGGTTAGTCATATGCATGCAAATATTTCTGTGCTAGTGAGAATTGCTTCTTATTTTTAAAGGAATTTTTATTTTACAGAGTTTTCTCTTGAAATTTATTAATTTGATGTCTTTCTTTATAAAAATAATATTTTTGATACTATGAAAAAGTTAGGATTGAGGGCAAGAATGCGGGCTTTGGTAAATTTGCGAAAATAATGAGTATTTCAAGTGAGACTTCTTTAGAGTCATACCGCTATTGTGGACAAAGGCAATCAGTATTATTGAAAAGGCATTCTCCTCCATGCAGTCTTTCTGCTGCCTGGCTGCAGAAGAATGGGCCTTGGACCAGTTCCTTAGCAGGACAAAAGGAGTCCTGACAGCCTGTGCTAGGATTATCATTTTGTGCGGGAATATCTTTCCCTATTTGAGACTCAGGGAAACTCCTTTGTCCTTATAGCCCTCCGGCACACCCCAAGCTTTCTGTATTTCTGACCCCACAGGAGGGGAGCTCGGGTCCTTCCGCTGCAGCATGGAGTGGGGAGTGCATGGCTATACCATCTGCGTGGGCTGGGGAATGGATCCGCTGGCCATGGGACTGATGCATTGCAAGGGCCTGGATCGTGGGCACTCTTTCTCCTCTCTCACGGTCGGTACCTAAACACTGTCCCACTTGAGCCTGATTTACATGTTACCTTCTTAGGGACATGTATTTGCACTGGTCTCTTCTTTGGCTGGCACATATCTGCTTTTTAACCTTGGCCGCACAGCTTGGCCACCGAATTATGGACCTATATATACCTGGTCCATTGCAAAAATGCTCCTATGATCTCTTTCACACAACTGCAGGCCTTATGGAAAAACATCTTCAAAACAAAACAAAAAAGTAAGTTAGTAATACATTATATGTTAAATAAATAATAATAAAATAAAAATAAAGTAAAAAAATAAAATGTGATCCCATTCTCCAAAAAAAACAAAAAAGTAAGTAAAATGGTCAACAGATATTGGTACCTCATTGGCTCTAATATCATTTGCTGAGTTCCATAATCGAGTATATTAAGTATCAATGGCTTGGTGTCCTGGAAAGATGGCCTGGGTTTCACACAAACCTGTGCAATGAAACTCAGACACCTAAAACTTGAGATCTTGAAACCTAGTGTGGGTCATCCAGTAAATGGAGGTTACAGGGCCAATATCCGCAAAATGTCACTCAAAGCAATTTTTAAAGGATGCTCTTTAGTAAGAAAGAACATTATTTCAACAGGCTAGTCCAAGATTAAAAAACAAACACCACTGATGAAAGAAATCAAAATACACGAGCATGAGTCCAAATGAACATTGACTATTTAAACACTACTTTTTGATTTTTTCAAAATTCTTATTATTTTTCAAAAGTATTAATTTTTTAAAAAATTTTATCCATTTACTTGAGAGATAGAGAGAGAGAGAGAGCAAGACAGAAAAAAGAGCACTAACAGGGGGCAGAGGCAGAGGGAGAAGCAGACTACTGGCTGCAGGGGGCTCAATCCTAGGACCCTGAGATCATGGCCTGAGCTGATGCTTAACTGACTAAGCCACCCAGGCGCCCCTATTTTTCAAAAATATTATTATGAATAATAATTATTGTCAAACGGGGGAGGAATAAAATATAAATAAATAGATTTTATTTATATCTAGAAAACACTAACATGAAGTTGGTAACGTGGTGCTTGGTATTAGATTTTTGGAAGGCATTTTTTGGTCTTTGTTTCTTTTTATTGTTTGAGAAGTAGCTACAGACATGTTTTAGTTTTAGACTTGTCAAATTAGGCATTCAAATTTAATATTTTAGGTAACCATTAATAAATGAGAGAGTATGTAATTTAACTAGGAAAAAGAAAACGAAACAAAACAAGGCAAAGAAAACAAAAACAAATAAAAATCACCGTTAGTCAATCAAAATGAAAGCAGAGAGGTAGGAAATAAGAAAGGAACATAAATGACTATCTTAGGCCTGGTTCCATAAAAGCAGATCCATAGTCCTGGGTCAATGATGTATTTAATTTTTTCTTCCAAACCTAAAGAAAGGCTTTTATATTCCTGCACCTTCAGGCTTTGGTAAAAGGCTATTCTAGAGGAATGTGAATTCCCAGAATCTCCAAAGCTCTGCCCCAGCAAGCAAAATATGGATCCATATCCTGAGCAAACCCTTCCAAACCAGGAGCTGTAGAAGCAGGCTGTGGCCAAATTAAGGGCAGACATAATGCTAAAAAGATCTGGCCAAGGGTTCAACATCATCTGCTACAAAGACCTATAAGAAAAGTCCAAAATAAGATTGTTTAAATACTTTCAAATATACCACTAATCATAAAAATGTAAATGGCCTTAATTATCCAGTGAAGAACAGAGGTTGCCAGATTGGGTTTAGATCAAAGTCTAATTATAATCTATTTGTAAGAGGTACACATAATACTTTAGGATGCAGGAAGATTGAAAGTAAACATTTAAAAAAAATGCATACCAGTATACAGGGCAAACATGAATCAGAATCTAATACAGTTATTAGTATCAAATGAAATTTACTTAAACCCTTATGTACTATTGAAGATGAATAGTGCCCCAAGATAATGATAATGTAAAAATAAACAACAAAAAATTATTTGTCCTTGTTAATGATGAGAAAGTATATGGAGCAAATTACAGACTGTATTAAAATTTATGAAACTACCAGGGCTCCTGGGTGGCTCAGTCGTTAAGTGTCTGCCTTTGGCTCAGGTCATGATCTCATGGTCCTGGGATAGAGCCCCGCATTGGGTCGGGTTCTCTGCAGGGCGGGAAGCCTGCTTCTCCCTCTCCCACTCCCCCTGCTTGTGTTCCCTCTCTCACTGTGTATCTCTCTATCAAATAAATAAATAAAATATTAAAAAAAAATTTACAAACCTACCTCAGTGGCAGATTTTTTTTTTGGGGGTGATATTTTAAACATGTAAAATATGCATACTAAAATGTACATAAATTTTGAATTTACAGTGCAATGAATTAAGTGAACACTGCGATACCACATCAGAGTCAAGAAATAGAATGTTGCAAATACCCCAGGGGCACTCGCCTTTCCCTCCTAGGATATCCCCTGTCGGTTTCACTGCTGTACTGACATAACGCCATCAATTCACATCTCTTGCTTTACAGTTTTCTATAAATGGAATACTACATTATATACTCTTATTTGTTTGGCTTATTTTACTTACCAATCTGTAAGATTTGTCTATGCTGTATATTGTAGAAGTTTTATTGTTCATTCTCATTGTTGTATAGTATTCCATGAATAGAATATTTATCCATTCTGCTATTAATGAACATTCACATGTTTTCATTTTTTGTCTATTATTCTATTATGAATAAAGCTTCCCAAATCATTTCTGTGCACGACTGTTAAGTCTATACCCAGGCATAAAATGGCTAGTTGACAGGATATGGTGTACCTTTAGTGGATATTATCAAACAGTTTTCATTTTTCTTTTTTTGTTAAGATTTTATTTATTCATTTGAGAAAGAGCAAGAGCGAGGGAGAGAGGGAGTGCACAAGTTGGGGAGGCAGAGGGACAGGGAGAAGTATGCTCCATGTTGAGCAGGGAGCCCGGGGCCAGCTCGATCTCAGGATCCTGGGATCATGACTTGAGCCAAAGGCAGATGCTTAACTGACAGAGCCACACAGGGACCCCAAAATTATCAAACAGTTTTTCAATGTAATTTGTGAAAATTAAAATTTCCACTAGCATTGTATGAATGTTTCCCTTCAAACCTCACACCTTTGCCAACACTTAGCACTGTCAAATTTTTTCATATATAATCATTCTGGTAGATATATAGTTGTATCTCATGGAGGGTTTTGTTTTTGTTTTTTGCATTTCCTTAGTGATTAATGAGACTGAGACATTTTCCTGTGTTTATTGATAACCCTCTAGGTAACTGTTCTTTGGGGACAAATTCCACTAAAGACTTTTTTTCTTATTGATTTTAAGAGTTGTTATATACTCTCTATATACTATATATACTAGATAATTGTATACATTGCAGGTATCTTCTATCACCTTATTGATAGCCTTTCATTCCCTTAAAAAATGTCTGATGAGCATGCATTCTTTAATGTTATTTTATTTATCAGTTTCCTTTATGGTAACTGATATTTGTGTCTCATTTAACTTTTCATTCATTTGTCTTGGTTTAGGATATTCTAAGTTTTCTTCTAGAAATTTATTATTTTAATTTTTATACTTTAATATTTATTTAATCTGGACTCAGTGACTATTTTTTTTTCTTTCCTAACTGAGATATTCAATTACCTCTTTACCTACTGCAATGCCAATTTTGTTACAAATCAAGTGTCCATGCATGTGTGGTTCTATCTCTGGACTTTATTCCATTCCATTGGTTTATTAGTCTATACTTGAACAAGTATTGTTCATTTGCGATCAATACAACTATATACTATTCTTATCTACAATTGTAAATCGTCTTTGTTCTTCTACTTCAAAATTTTCTTGGATATTATGTCTCTTTTCATTTTTATATCCATACTTGTTTCATCTAGAATTTTTCCACCCAATAACAGTTCTGGTTTTGAATGGGATTAAATGAAATCTATAAATCTATTTGGAAAAATATTTTTATGAAATGAAATCGAATATCCCCAATTCATAAGCATTTTATATTGTCTATTATTTAGAACTTCTTTAATTTTTTGAGTTTTTAAAAGATCTTTCTTAGTAGAAACATTGCACAACTTTGTTAGATTTATACTATTGATTTTTATGCTATTTTAAATAGCATCATTTTTATATTTTAATTTAATTTTTTACTGATGCATAAAAATAGGATTGATCTCTTTATCTTATTTTTCATTTAATAACCTTATTAAATTAAACTATTTTTAATCTTTTTTTGTAGACATTCACAATTGTGTTGTCTTAAATCTCAGTGGTTTTGGTACAACCTTTCTGATCCTCATATATATTTTTTTCTCGCCTTATTCTACTTGGTAAAATCTAGAATGCAATACTGAGTAAAAGTGGAAAGCACTTTTTTTTTTTGCTTCCAACATTAAGAGTAATACCGTCAATAATTCCTAATTAAACATGATGCTTTTTTGGGATTTTGTGTCATTCCTCCATACTAGATTAAGGAAATTTCTAATTTCCTTCTATTCTCTGTGTAATTAGGTATTTTTTTAAGTGGATGTTGAATTTTACAAACTATGTTTTATATCTGATATTATCAGAATATTATCTTTAGTTTACTTTTAAATTTTATTTTTATATTATTTTTATCCATTATTCACATCATATAGTGAATTTTATTGATTGAATTTCAATTGCTAAATGAACCTTACATTCTTGAAATAAACCCAACATTAAAATGAATAATTAATGACACTGAGTTTGTTCTGCTAATCTTTTGATCATCATTTTGGACCTATGTTCATAAGAGATATTAGGCTCTAGTGTTTTTTACATATTGTTACATGTAATATTCTTTTGTATCTTATTTTTCTGGGTTCATGAAAAGAATCAATAAGTTTTCCTGTCTTTATTTCCTCTAATATTTTTTAATATTACTATAATTGTTCCATTCAGTGTTTGAAAGACATTACTTTGTAAGTCTTTTATTTAAAGTTTTATTTACTTAATAGTGCAAATCTATTTGGGTTTTACATTTCTTTTTATATTAATTTTAAGTTTTGTTATTCTAAGAATTTTCATTTTCATTTACACATTCATAAATTTCATTTACAAATTCATAAATTTCCTCAATTCTTAAAAACTTTTTAGCTTGCTTTTTGGTCCACTATATGAAATATTTGGGGCAATAGCCCATGTCATGAGCAATGTTTAATATGTATCAATTATGTCTATTCTGTCGGTCATGTTCATATTTCATATATAAAATACTTATTGAATTTGTTTCTTTGTCTATCAGTGAGAGAAGGGTTTTAAAAATCATCTATCTGCAATACCCAGTTTGTGTATTTCTTCTTCTTTTTGTCCATTTTACTTCACATATTTGAAAGCTATGCTTTTAGATGGATGCAGACTTGAACTTGTGTATCTCCCTGGTGGACTCACTCATTCATTTTAAAGAAATGTCCATCTGTCTATCTGGTAATTCTTCTATCCTAAAGTCTATTTGTCCTTCTGTTATTACAGAACTCCCACCTCCCTTTGGTTAATGTATTAGTTTTCCATGGCTGCTATAACAAATCCATACACTTAGCGCCTTAAAACAACACAAATTTATTCCTCTCATAGTTCTGGAGTTTGGATGTACAAAATCAGTTTCACTGGGTTAAAATCAGGGTTTGATGGAGAGAGTCTAAGGGGACTTCTGCTTTCTTGCCATTTCAAGGTTCTTATGGCTCCCTGGATCCCTTGGCTTATGGTCCCTTCTTGATGTCACTATCACCTCTCGCTTCTGTCATCTTATTCACTACTGTCTCTCTGATCCTTCTGACTCCTTTATATAAAACCCCTTTCATTATATCAGGGCCACCTGAAAATTCAGGATAATCTTCTCATCTCAAAATCTTTAAGTTAATCACATCTGCAAAGTCTTCTTTTGCAATGTAAGGGAACATTTACATGTTCCAGGGATTAGAGCATAGACATTCTGAGGAGGGGCATTATTCAGCCCAAGACAGTGTTTCATGGCACATCTCTTCCCATTCCATTACTTTCAAAATCACTGGGTCCTTATATTTATGGTGTATATCTTAATTGCATTATTCTGTGTAATGTGATATTATTATGATATATACTTTTAATATACAATTTAATTTTTGTGTTCTATTCTACTTGCTCTGTGTTGTTTTTTTTTCTCATTTGCCTTCTTTGGGATTACTTGTTTTTATTATTCATTTTTCCTTCTATAGCGTGTTAACACATTATTTATAGCTCATTTAGTGATTATCTAGAAATTATGACATGCCCCATTTAGTTGCTAAAGTCTAGTATCAATTAGGACATCTAACATTTATTGAAAAGTACATGATCTTAGAACACTTTAACTCCATTTTGTCCTAAACCTACATATTATTTTACATAGTATTTATTTCTACTCATATCTTAACCTCTACAAAATCTTATTTTATATAATCTACAAGACTTTATATCATCTGCATATCCACACTATATCTTTATATTTATTGCTCTCAATATTTCCATGCTTCCATCTGATATCATTTTCCTTTCATCTCTGTTTTTTTCACTGCAGGCTTGCTACTGATTAATTCCATTTTGGGTTGGAAAATATTTTTAATTTTGCTTCATCTCTGAAAGATTGGTTTTTGCTCATATGGTTTCTGTGTGGGCACTTATTTTCGTTCATTGGTTTGATGACATTGTACCACTGTCTTCTGCCTTTAGTTCTATATTTGAGTAATCAATCATCAGTTTCATGTCTTTTGAAAACAATATGATTTTATTTTCTGGCTTTCTTATAAAATTTGTTTTCATTAGTTTTAGTATTATGTGCCTTGGGGTAGTTTTTCTTTGTATTTATTCAGTTTGGTTTTAAAAAAACTCGGTTTTTTTTTTTAAAATCAGTTATTTATTATGTCATCAGTGTTTGACATAATAAAATCAGTTATTTATTATGTCATCAGTGTTTGAATATTCTTAGCCTTTATCTCTTCTGTTTTTCATTTCCTGTCAGATTCACTATCTTCTCTTGAACTCCAGTTATATGATTTTAGGTATACTCCTTAGTATGGTAGTTAGGAACAGAGCCTTGGCAATCATATGTATTGAATTTGAACCTGGGCTCTTCACTTACTAGTTCTGAGAGTAGATAATCATTCACCTGTCAGTTTCCTCATTTGTAAATGGAAGATCATTATCCTACTTGTGCTATTTGCTGAGTAAACATTAAATGAGAAATATATGTAAAGCATTTAAGACAAACTTTTTCTTTCTTATTAGCATATTTTCCTTTAGCTTTTGGTATACCAAATAGGCTGAAAGAGTAAAATAAAGGGCTCTAACCAGCATCTCTTCATTTGGTGCCTTCTTATTACCCTTTGGCTTGTGGAACATGTAGTTACATTATCAATGCACTTTATCTGAATTGCAGATCCAATACCTCAATATAAGTTAACTTTCTTCAAAGAGGTGAGCTTATAAACTATGATTATCCTTCTCAGACTTTACTTATCAGAGCAGTAAGTCAAGGAAGGAAATCAGGGAAATACTGGGAGATTATAGGAAGCGGATCAGAGAATGCATTTTGCAATGGTTCAGTGCATTATCTCTGTACAAATTTTGCTGATTGTTGGTCTGAATGGTCCTGAGGCACTTAATGGACAACACCAACCAACCACTACTATCAAAGACAAGAGGATTTAAAAAAAAGCTTTTATAGAATAATACTATTATTGAATACTCCTATAAAAACTGATAGCAAAAATAACAAATACTAATAATTAAGGATAATATTTATTTCTGTGTTCATATTAAACAATTCATTTTGTATTCACATCAAATAATTCATTTTAAAAACGTATGTTTGCTAAATTCAATTAAAAATTAGTATCTCTAATTAAACTAAATGTACAATTATTACCTTTCAAAAACTAATGTAGTTATTCCCTTAATTCCATGACTGCTATTTTAGTCATCAAACTATACATGCCTGTGAATCAAAACCAGTGGAGCATTTCTATTTTGGTTTTGCAATGATTGGGGTTTAATGAAAAGGGAAAGATACACAAAGTTATCCATTGATTCCCCATGGTTTTAAAAAACATTTTTTTCTCCCCATTCTATGTTTAAGTATAAAAACATACGTAAGAATTTTGACATAAAGTATATTGCTTAGATTGCCTTTGGAAAATAATTTTCTATGTGCTTTCTTTTCTATTGAACATCAAAAATTTCAAAAAGAGGGGCGCTTGGGTGGCTCCGTCGGTTAAGTGTCTGCCTTCGGCTCAGGTCATGATCCCAGGGTCCTGGGATTGAGCCCCACATCGGGCTCCCTGCTCAGCGGGAAGCCTGCTTGCCCTCTCCCTCTGCCTGCCTGTCTGCCTACTTGTACCCTCTATCTCTCTGTCAAATAAATAAATAAAATCTTTAAAAAATTTTTTTTTTCAAAAAGAAAAAAGTAAGTTTTCAAATATGTCTGCACTGTGGATTTATATATTTAAAACCAAATAAACAAACAGAATACCTCTGGGCACAATCTCCCTAACTAGCTTACTATAAGAGCAGAAGAAGCAGTTTTCAGCCAATTATTTTGCTTTGATTAAAATGTCTTCTTCTTGGGCGCCTGGGTGGCTCAGATGGTTAAGTGTCTGCCTTTGGCTCAGGTCATGATCCCAGGGTCCTGGGATCAAGTCCCACGTCAGGCTCCCTGCTCCTTGGGAGCCTGCTTCTCCCTCTGCCTCTCTCTCTCTCTCTCTCTCTCTCTGTCTTTCATGAATAAATAAATAAAACCTTTAAAAAATAAAATAAAATAAAATGTCATCTTCTCTCAAAAAGAGAACTACAAGCCAATATCTCTGATGAACATAGATGCAAATCCTCAATAAAATACTAGCAAACTGAATCCAACAATACATTAAAAAAAAATCATTCACCATAATCAAGTGGGATTTATTCCTAGTTTACAAGGATGGTTCAATATTCACAAGCCAATCAATGTGATAATTACATCAATAAAAGGCAGGATATGAACCATATGATCATTTCAATAGGCACAGAGAAAGCATTTGAGAAAGTACAATATCCATTCATAATAAAAACCCTCAACAAAGTAGGTTTAGAGGAAACATACCTCAACATAATAAAGCCCATACACTGAAAAACCTACAGCTAACATCATCCCTACTAGGAAAAAATTGAGAGCTTTCTGTCTAAGGTTAAGAAAAAGACAAGGATGTCCACTCTTAGCACTTTTATTTAACATAGTACTGGAGGTCCTAGCCACAGCAATCAGACAACAAAAGAAATAAAATATATCCAAATCAACAAGGAAGAAGTAAAACTTTCACTATTTGTAGATGACATGATACTATATATAAAAAACCCTAAAGGCTCCACCAAAACCTCATAGAACTGGTAAATGAATTCAGTAAAGTCACAGGATACAACATCAATGTACATGAATCTGTTGCATTTCTATACAATAATAATGAAACAGCAAGCAGAAAGAGAAATTAAGAAAACAATCCCACTTATAATTGTACCAAAAATAATAAGATACCCAGGAATAAACCTAACCAAGGAGGCAAAAGATCCGTACTCTGAAAACTATAAACCACTGATGAAAGAAATTGATGATGACACAAAAAAATGGAAAGACATTCCATACTCATGGATTGGAGGAACAAATATTGTTAAAGTGTCTATATGAACCAAAGCAATCTACACATTTAATGTAATCCCTATCAATATACCAGCAGAATTAGAACAAACAATCCTAAAATTTGTATGGAACCACAAAATAACCAAAGCAACCTGGAAAAAGCAAAGCAAAGTTGGAAGCATCACAATTCTGGACTTTAACTTATATTACAAAGCTGTAGTGATCAAGACAGTATGGCACTGGGACAAACATAGACACATAGATCAACAAGACAGAATAGAAAACCCAGAAAAGAACCTACCATTATACGTTCAATTAATCTTTGGCAAAGCAGGAAAGAATACCCAATGGGAAAAAGACAGTTTCTTTAACTAATAGTGCTGGGAAAACCAGACAGCAACATACAAAAGAATGAAATGGATCACTTTCTTTACTATACAGAAAAATAAATTCAAAATGGATTAAACACCTGAATGTGAGACCATAAAACCATAGAAGAGATCACAGGCAGTAACGTCTCTGATGTCAGCCACAGCAACTTTTTTCTAGATCAGTCCCCTGATGCAAGGGAAGCAAAAGCAGAAATAAACTATTGGGACTACATCAAAATAAAATACTTCTGCATAGCAAAGGAAACAATCAATAAAACTAAAAGACAACCTGCAGTTAGGAGAAGATATTTGCAAATGAGATATTTGATAAAGGGTTAGTATCTAAAATATATAAAAACTTATAAAACTCAACACTAAAGAAAACAAATAATCCAATTTAAAAATGGGCAGAGACATGAACAGATACTTCGCCAAAGAAGGCATCCAGATGGCCAAGAGACACATGAAAAGACACTCATCATTACTTATCATCAGGGAAATGTGAATCAAAACTACAATGAGGTATCAACTCACACCTGTCAGAACAGCTAAAATAAAAAACACAAGAAACAACAAGTGTTGACAAGTATGTGGAGAAAAAGGAACCCTAGTGCTCTGTTGGTAAGAATGAGAAGTGGTGCAGCCACTGTGGAAGAGAGTACAGAGGTTCCTCAAAAAGTTAAAAATAGAACTGCCCTATGATCCAGAAATCGACTACTGGGTATTTGCCCAAGGAATACAAAAACACTAATTCAAAGGCATACATGCATCCCTATGTTTATGGCGGCATTATTTATAATAGTCAGAATATGGAAACAGCCCAAGCGTCCATCAATTAATGAATGGATAAAGATGTTTTATATATATATATATATATATATATATATATATACATATATATGTATATATATATACAGAGAAAGAGAGAGAGAGAGAGCGAGAGAGAGAGAGATCATCATTATCTACCTTAAAGAGAACAACTACATATTGGTAATTTTTTAATAACAAATCTTTCTTTTTCCTAGACAGATAACTGAGTAGTGGAATACTTGTTTTCCACTTTTAATTCTCAAACTCTATTTCTTTTGCATCTTTTGCCCACAGTTCTGGACTTTTTTGGTTGCAGGAAAAGAGGAATTTCTGAAGATTAAACTTTTTATTAAGATTAAATATGTTATTGCTTCTTAAGTAGCCATATATGTTTTTGCATTTCTAATAAATAGACAAAAGAGAGGTATAGAATAAAAGCTTTTTGATATTCTGGTTAATAAGATTTATTTTGAATATAATTTTATATGTATGTTTTTTCAAAGTTTGAACATGTGAGAATCACTTTTCATCATTCTTTATTACCTGTGAAATTTGTCTGAATGTATAGCTATCTTTAAAATTTATCCTCTGATCAGCTCAGATTGACCCCTATGAAGAATGTAGAATTAGTTAATGTCAAAATTTCAAAATTCACACTTTGCTTTGAAGTACTGGATTTTGGATTGATTTTGAAACACCTAAACTAATTTTCATTGGATTTCATTCTGTTGACTTCATTTACTTATTTTGATTTTCACAAACAATTATAAATGTGAAGTCCTTGAACTTATTTGAATGAAAGCTTAGTATGTTGAATAGTCAGAATGTGTTTGGGGGATGTTTGATATAGAACAATTTAGCTTCATATAACTGAGAAAAAAATTGAAATAGGCAAATAATTTCATGAAGGAATTTTAAGATTTCAACTGAAGTGTTCATCAATCCCAAACAACAGAAAGTAAAATTTTACACTTAAGTTTTTTCTTCCATGTAAAACTAAAGATTATTCTAAATATTTGTTTTCTATAAAAAGCAAGTCCCAACTTATTGTATATAAAAATCATATATAGAAAGAATACACATCACAAAGATATGTACTATGTATAATGTGTTGCTAGGATATTCATTGTTGTTCAGTGTGTTCATGTTTGAGCTTGAAACTATTAAAATTATGTAGAAGACGTATGAGAAGTGTATGAGCATCTTTCTTCTCTCTTACATCATACATTATTAACATTTTTTTGACAAATATGGCAGTGATACTGTTATTTCCCTCAGATTTCTGGAGGAACAATTTATCCAAAGCACATTCATGGTCTTAGGTCCTGTATTTTAGGTAGATCTAATTAAGCGAACGTTCCTTTGCATTTTAATATATTCCTTTTCTAGGTCAGTAGGAGGCAGTGACTTGAGTAAATTTACCTGCAGTGTAGACTCATCTCTCTTGAAGGGCTTGTTCCAAGGACTCCATGGAGGAGAGAGGAGCTAGCAAGTCTCTTTGATCTGTTTTTTAATTTTTTTATTGTTATGTTAATCACCATATATTACATCATTAGTTTTTGATGTAGTATTCCATGATTCATTGTTTGGGCATAACACCCAGTGCTCCATGCAGAACGTGCCTTCTTTAATACCCATCACCAGGCTAATCCATCCCCCCACCCCTCTCCCCTCTAGAACCCTCAGTTTGTTTTTCAGAGTCCATCATCTCTCATGGTTCGTGTCCCCCTCTGATTTCCCCCCCTTCGTTCTTCCCCTCCTGCTATCTTCTTCTTCTTCTTTTTCTTCACATATATTGCATTATTTGTTTCAGAAGTACAGATCTGTGATTCAACAGTCTTGCACAATTCACAGTGCTCACCATAGCACATACCCTCCCAAATGTCTATCACCCAAACACCCTATCTCTCCCACACCCCCCACCCCAGCAAACCTCAGTTTGTTACCTGAGATTAAGAATTCCAAGTATCAGTGAGGTCATATGATACATGTCTTTCTCTGATTGACTTATTTTGCTAAGCATAACACCCTCCAGTTCCATACACGTTATTGCAAATGACAAGATTTCGTTCCTTTTGATGGCTGCATAATATTCCATTGTATATATATACCACATCTTCTTTATCCATTCATCTGTCGATGGACATCTTGACTCTTTCCACAGTTTGGTTATTGTGGACATTGCTGCTATAGACATCGGGGTGCACATACCCTTTGGATGCCTACACTTGTATCTTTGGGGTAAATACCCAGTAGTGCAATTGCTGGATCATATGGTAGTTCTATTTTCAACTTTTTGAGGAATCTCCACACTGTTTTCTAGAGTGGTTGCACCAGCTTGCGTTCCCATCAACAGTGTTGGAGGGTTCCCCTTTCTCTGCATCCCAGCCAACATCTGTCATTTCCTGACTTGTTAATTTTAGCCATTCTGACTGGTGTGAGGTGGTATCTCATTGAGGTTTTGATTTGGATTTTCCTGATGCTGAGTGATGTTAAGCACTTTTTCATGTGTCTGTTGGCCATTTGGATGTCTTCTTTGGAAAAATGTCTGTTCATGTCTTCTGCCCATTTCTTGACTGGATTATTTGTTCTTTGGCTGTTGAGTTTGATAACTTCTTTATAGATTTTGGATACTAGCCCTTTATCTGATATGTCATTTGCAAATATCTTCTCCCATTCTGTTGGTAATCTTTGGGTTTGTTGCCTGTTTCTTTTGCTGTTGAAAAGCTTTTTATCTTGATGAAATCCCAATAGTTCATTTTTGCTGTTGCTTCCCTTGCCTTTGGAGATGTTTCTAGGAAGAAGTTTCTGTGGCTGAGGTCGAAGAGTTTGCTGCCTGCGATCTTCTTTAGGATTTTGATGGATTCCTGTCTCACATTGAGGTCTTTCAACCATTTGGAGTCTATTTTTGTGTGTGGTGTAAGGAAATGGTAGGGTTTCATTCTTCTGCATGTGGCTGTCCAATTTTCCCAACACCATTTGTTGAAGAGACTGTATTTTTTCCATTAGACATTCTTTCCTGCTTTGTCAAAGATGAACTGACCATAGAGTTGAGGGTCCATTTCTGGGCTCTCGATTCTGTTCCATTGATCTATGTGTCTGTTTTTGTGCCAGTACCATACTGTCTTTTTTTTTTTTTAAAGATTTTATTTATTTATTTGAGAGAGAGAGAATGAGAGATAGAGAGTACGAGAGGGAAGAGGGTCAGAGGGAGAAGCAGACTCCCTGCCGAGCAGGGAGCCCGATACCGGACTCGATCCCGGGACTCCAGGATCATGACCTGAGCCGAAGGCAGTCGCTCAACCAACTGAGCCACCCAGGCGCCCTACCATACTGTCTTGATGATGACAGCTTTGTAATAGAACTGGAACTCCGGAATTGTGATGCTGCCAGCTTTGCTTTTCTTTTTCAACCTTCCTTTGGCTATTCGGAGTCTCTTCTGGTTCCATACAAATTTTAGGATTATTTGTTCCATTTCTTTGAAAAAAGTGGATGGTATTTTGATGGGGATTGCATTGAATGTGTAGATTGCTTGAAGTAGCATTGACATCTTCACAATGTTTGTTCTTCCAATCCATGAGCATGGAACATTTTTCCATTTCTTTGTGTCTTCCTCAGTTACTTTCATGAGTATTTTATAGTTTTCTGAGTACAGATCCTTTGCCTCTTTGGTTAGATTTATTCCTAGGTATCTTATGGTTTTGGGTGAAATGGTAAATGGAATCGACTCCTTAATTTCTTTCTTCTGTCTTATTGTTGGTGTATAGGAATGCCACTGATTTCTGTGCATTGATTTTATATACTGCTACTTTACTGAATTCCTGTATGAGTTCTAGCAGTTTTGAGGTGGAGTCTTTGGGTTTTCCACGTAAATTGTCATATCATCTGCAAAGAGTGAAAGTTTGACTTCCTCTTTGCCTATTTGGATGCCTTTGATTTCTTTTTGTTGTCTGATTGCTCTGGCTAGGACTTCTAATACTATTTTGAATAGCAGTGGTGATAGTGGACATCCCTGCTGTGTTCCTGACCTTAGGGGGAAATTTCTCAGTTTTTCCCCACTGAGAATGATATTCACTGTGGGTTTTTCATAGATGGCTTTTATGATATTTAGGTATATACCCTCTATCCCTATACCCTGAAGAGTTTTGGTCAAGTAAGGATGCTGTACTTTGTCAAATGTTTTTTTCTGCATCTATTGAGAACATCATATGGTTCTTGTTCTTTCTTTTATTAACGTATTTATCATGTTGATTGATTTACGGATGTTGAACCAACCTTGCAGCCAGGGATAAATCCCACTTGGTCGTGGTGAATAATCTTTTAATATACTGTTGGATCCTACTGGCTAGTATTTTGCTGAGAATTTTTGCATCCATGTTCATCAAGGATATTGGTCGGTAATTCTCCTTTTTGATGGGGTCTTGTCTGGCTTGGGATCAAGGTAATGGTGGCCTTATAAAATGAGTTTGGAAGTTTTCCTTCCATTTTTATTCTTTGGACCAGTTTCAGACGAATAGGTATTAATTGTTCTTTAAATATTTAGTAGAATTCCCCTGGGAAGCCATCTGGCCCTGGGCTTTTGTTTGTTGGGAGATTTTTGATGACTGCTTCAATTTCCTTAGTGGTTATAGGTCTGTTCAAATTTTCTATTTTGTCCTGGTTCAGTTTTGGTAGTTGACACATCCTTAGGAATGCATACATTTCTTCCAGGTTATCTAACTTGCTGGCATATAGTTGCTCATAATATGTTCTTATAATTGTATTTCTTTGGTGTTGGTTGTGATGTCTCCTCTTTCATTTATGATTTTTGATTTGGGTCATTTCTCTTTTCTTTTTGATAAGTCTGGCCAGGGTTTTATCAATCTTGTTAATTCTTTCAAAGAACCAGCTCCTAGTTTCGTTGATCTGTTTTACTGCTCTTTTGGTTTCTATTTCATTGATTTCTGCTCTGATCTTTATTATTTCTCTTCTTCTACTGGGTTTAGGCTTTATTTGCTGTTTTTTCTCTAGCTCCTTTAGGTGTAGGGTTAGGTTATGTATTTGAAACCTTTCTTGTTTCTTGAGAAAGGCTTGTATTGCTATATACTTTCCTCTTAGACCTGCCTTTGCTATATCCCAAAGATTTTGAACAGTTGTGTTTTCATTTTCATTGGTTTCCATGAATTTTTTAAATTCTTTTTTAATTTCCTGGTTGACCCGTTCATTCTTTAGTAGGATGCTTTTTAGCCTCCATATATTTGAGTTTTTTCCTACTTTCCTTTTGTGATTGAGTTCTAGTTTCAAAGTATTGTGATCTGAAATATGCAGGAAATGATCCTAATATTTTGGTACCAGTTGAGACCTGATTTTTTTTTTTTAGGATTTTTTTTTTTTTTTTGACAGAGAGAGACACAGCGAGAGAGGGAACACAAGCACGGGGAGTGGAAGAGGGAGAAGCAGGTTTCCCGCTGAGCAGGGAGCCTGATGTGGGGCTCGATCCCAGGACCCTTGGATTATGATCTGAACTGAAAGCAGATGTTTCATGACTGAGCCACCCAGGCTCCCCAAGACCTGATTTGTGACCTAGGATATTATCTATTCTGGAGAATGTTCCATGGGCACTAGAGAAGAATGTGTATTCCGTTGCTTTGGAATGGAATTTTCTGAATATGACTGTTAAGTCCATTTGGTCCAGTGTGTCATTTAAAGTCTTTATTTCCTTGTTGATCTTTTGCTTAGATGATCTGTCCATTTCAGTAATGGGGGTGTTAAAAGTGCCTGACTATTATTGTATTGTTGTCAATGTGTTTCTTTGTTTTTGTTATTAATTACCTTATATAATTGGCTGCTCCCATGTTAGGGGCATAGATATTTACAACTGTTAGATCTTCTTGTTGGATAGACCCTTTAAGTAAGATATAGTGTCCTTCCTCATCTCTTATTACAGTTTTTGTTTTAAATTTTAATTTGTTTGATATAGGGATTGCCACCCCAGCTTTCTTTTGGTGTCCATTAGCATGGTCAATGGTTTTCCACCCCCTCACTTTCAATCTGGGGGTGTCTTTGGGACTAACATGAGTCTCTTGCAGACAGCATATTGATGGGTCTTGTTTTTTAATACACTCTGAAAGCCTGTGTCTTTTGATTGGGGCATTTAGCCCATTTACACTCAGGGTAACTATTGAAAGACATGAATAGTGCCATTTTATTGCCTGTAAGGTGACTGTTACCGTATATTGTCCGTGTTCCTTTCTGATCTATGCTGCTTTTAGGCTCTCTCTTTGCTTAGAGGACCCCTTTCAATATTTCTTGTAGGGCTGCTTTCGTGTTTGCAAATTCCTTTAGTTTTTTTTGTCCTGGAAGTTTTTATCTCTCCTTCCTTTTTCAACGACAGCTTAGCTGGATATAGTATTCTTGGCTGCATATTTTTCTTATTTAGGGCTCTGAAGATATCATGTCAGTCCTTTCTGGCCTACCAGGTCTCTGTGGATAGGTCTGTTGCCAATCTAATGTTTCTACCATTGTAGGTTACATATCTCTTCTCCCGAGCTGCTTTCAGGATTTTCTCTTTGTCTCTGAGACTCGTAAGTTTTACTATTAGGTGTCGGGGTGTTGACTTATTTTCATTGATTTTGAGAAGGGTTCTCTGTGCCTCCTGGATTTTGATGCCTGTTTCCTTCCCCAAATTAGGGAACTTCTCTGCTATAATTTTCTCCAATATACTTTCTGCCCCTCTCTCTCTTTCTTCATCTTCTGGGATTCCAATTATTCTAATGTTGTTTTGTCTTATGGTATCACTTATCTCTCGAATTCTGCCCTCGTGATCCAGTAGTTGTTCATCTCTCTTTTTCTTAGCTTCTTTATTTTTCATCATTTGGTCTTCTATATCACTGATTCTCTCTTCTGCCTCATTTATCCTAGCAGTTAGGGCCCCCATTTTTGATTGCACCTCATTAATAGACTTTTTATTTCGACTTGGTTAGATTTTAGTTCTTTTATTTCTCCAGAATGGGTTTCTCTAATAACTTCCATGCTTTTTTCAAGCCGAAATAGTATCTTTAAAATCATGATTCTGAACTCTAATTCTGACATCATACTAATGTCTGTATTGAGTAGGTCCCTGGCAGTCAGTACTACCTCTTGTTCTTTTTGTTGAGGTGATTTTTTCCAGAGGAGAATAGATGTTGAGAGAACAAAATGTTAAGGGGGTGACAACGTCCCTAGAAAATATACTCTAAACAAATCAGAAAAGCCCTGAAACCAAGGGAAAAGAAAAGGAAAGAAAGAAAAAAGAAAAAGAAAAAATAGAAAATCTAAAGACAAAAACAAACAAAAACAGAACAAAACAAAACAAAAAACAGAATATGATCAAATATGATCAGGCTGGTGTATAGATCAGTGCCACACACTAGATTTTGGGTGTATTTTGGTCTGTTAGAAGAAAGTGACTTCCAAAATTTTAAAGAGAGGAAAACTTATTTATGTACAAAAATAAGGGTTGATATGATGAAGGGATGGAATATGCCTGTAAAGTTGAGAATTATAAAACAATTTATAAAAGAATTGTTAAGATAAGTAGTTGTTTGAAAAAAGAAATAAAATGATTTAAAAAAAAAATGGGAGAGAATGTGATCAGGTAAGAGACTAGAACAAATCCATACACTAGAGATTTAGGGTTTATTTTGATCTGTTAGAAGAAACTGTATCTCAAAATTTCAAATAGAGAACAACTTATATGTATATACACCCAAAATAAGGTTAACTACTATGAAGGGATAGAATATGACTCTAAAAATGAAAAATAAAATGTTTTTTAAAAAAGGGATTGATAAGATGTTGGTTGAAAAAGGGAAAAAGGAAAATTCAAAAAAAAAAAGTTAAAACAAAAAATTAACTTTGAAAGACTAAAGAATCATGGTAAAAAAGCCATGGATTCTATGTGCAGTATTTCCCTAGCTCTGGAGTTCTGCTGTTCTCCTTGAGTGGTAAACTTGGTCTTGGCTGGCTGTTCTTGCTGATCTTCTGGGGGTAGGGTCTGTTGCCGTTGTTCCCAAATGTCTTTGCCGGAGGCAGAATTGCCCCACTCTTGCCGGGTCTGAGCTAAGCAATCTGCTCGGATTTGCTCTCGGGAGCTTTTGTTCCCTGCAAGCTTTTGGTACAGCTTTGGAGGACGAGAGTGAAAATGGTGGCCTCCCAATCTCCGCCCCAGAGTAGCTGAGAACTTGGGTCCCTGCTCCTCAGTGCACCCCCAGAGAAAAGCAGTCAATCACTCCTGCCTCCCTGGTCTCTGGCGGCACTCCGTGCTCACCTGGCCTGTGACCAAGTATTTCTATTTCTGGCACCCGACTCAATGTGGAGTCTCCAAACCCAGCAGATCCCTGAGGTGCACTCCCCACCACTCCTCCTGGAGGAACAAGGGGAGTCTTCCCGGATCTGCCACTTGTTGGGTCCCTGCTGGAAGAGCAGTGGCCCAACTGTGCCAGGGATCACAGTTTATGGCAACCCCGAGCTGAGAGCCCATATCTTGGCTCTGTCTCTGCACACGGCTTCCCTGTTCTGATACCTGGGAACTCTGCCACACTCAGTCACCCCCAGTCTTTCTGTGACCCCGAGGTTCCTGAGACCACACTGTCCCAGTGAGGGTTCCTAATCCCCGCTTAGCCACTGGAGCGAAGTCCCTCAGCAGAGCCAACTTCTAAAAGTTCCGATTTTGTGCTCCACTGCTCTGTCACTTGCCAGAAGTAGTTGATGTAGGCTCCCTCCCCTGACATCTATCCTCCAGAATATCGCCTCGGATTCACTTCTCCGCACGTCCTACCTTCCAGATAGTGGTTGCTTTTCTGTTCAGGGAGTTGTTGCTATTCTTTTCTTCGAGCTCCTTTTGTTGCTATTCTTTTCTTCCATCTCCTGTTGAGTTTGTAGGTGTTCAGAATGGTTTGAACACTATCTAGCTGAATTCCTGAGACCAGACAAAATCCAGGTCTCGTACTCCTCTGCCATCTTGCTCCACACCAGTGTATTTGATTTTTACGCCAACTTACAATATCCAGCTTTACTTCAATAGTAATAAGGTTAGTATTTTAGAAAACATAATTCTATTTTATTCATCAATGTTCAGAAACTGCAAGAAAAGTAAAGGTACTCTCTATGTAAGGTAGGCTTATCTTTTAAACGTTTTTATTTTAATTCCAGTATAGTTAACATACAGTGTTTTATTAGTTTTGGGTGTACAATATAGCGATTCAACAATTCCATACATCACCCAGTGCTTATTACTACAAGTGCACTCCTTAATCCCCAATACCTATTTAACCCATACCCCCACCTTTCTCCCCTCTGGTAACCATTGATCTCCTCTATTGTTAAAAATCTATTTCTTGGCTTCTCTCTCTTGCTCTTTCTCTCTCTCTCTCTTTTTTTCCATTTGTTCATTTGTTTTGTTTCTTAAATTCTACATATGAGTGAAATCTGTGGTATTTGTTTTTCTCCGACTGACTTATTTCGCTTAGCATTATACTCTCTATATCCATTCATGTTGTTGGAAATGGCAAGATTTCATTCTTTTTTATGACTAACATTACACACACATACACACACACACACCACGTCTTCTTTACCCATTCATCTATCAATGGACACTTGGGCTGCTTGCATAGTTTGGCTACTGTAAATAATGTGGCAACAAAAATAAGGGTGCACATGTTTTTGAATTAGTGTTTTTGTATTCTTTGGGTAAATATTCAGTAGTGGAATTACTGGATCACATGGTATTTTTATTTTTAATTTTTTGAGAAACTTCCAAACTATTTTTCACAGTGGCTGCACAAGTTTGCATTCCCACCAATAATGCAAAAGAGTTCCTTTTTCTGCACATCCTTGCCAATCCTTGTTGATACTTGTGTGTTTTATTTTAGTCATTCTGACAAGTGTGAAGTGGTATCTCATTGTAGTTTTGATATGCATTTCCACAATGATGACTGATGTTGAGCAACATCTTTCTAGATATGTCTCCTAAGGTAAGGGAAACAAAAGTAAAAATAAACTATTGGGACTACATCAAAATAAAAAGCTTCTGCACAGCAAAAGAAACAATCAGCAAAACTAAATGGCAACCTATTAAATGGGAGAAGATATCTGCAAATGACATATCTGATAAAGGGTTAGTATCCAAAATATATAAAGAGCTTATACAAATCAATCCCCCCCCAAAATACCCCCAAATAATCCAATTTAAAATGGGCAGAAGAAATGAAAAGACATTTTTCCAAAGAAGACATCTAGACGGCCAACACACACATGAAAAGATGTTCAACATCACTCATCATCAGGTAGTCTTAAAATTCTTAATACTACTATTTCATTGTAATTTGGAATCAGCAATTCTTAAATTACTAGTGAGGCTGGGCATTTATTTATATGTTTGATTGTTCTGGTCTCTCTATTTTTGTGTGAAAAAATGGTTACTTTTTTTTCTAGTTTTTATTTGGATTATTGCCATTTTATCTAAGCTAAATTTTATTATTTTTAAGTTTTTATTAAATAAATGGGCTCATTTATCATTTTATGAATTGAAAATATTTCCCATGTTGGCATTTGAGTTTATATTTCAGTAAGCATTTTATAAAGCTATATAAGTTTAAAATTATGAGTAAAAGTGATAGGAAAATATTTCCCACTCTTGAGGAATAATCTCTTGGATATATCATACCATTTTCACATTACATTCTATATTTTTAGATTCAAAAATGAATTACTTTAAGTTCACGAACTTGTTAAGCATTTCTTAAATTAAAATCTTCTATCCTATCAGTGCTAATTTAGATAGCAGCATATTAGATATATTTTCTCATGAAAGTTATTTTGTAACATTTATAGATATCATTAAATTATTGCACTACATTCTATAGAAATGGAATGTGAATATGTTGGCAGTCATCCATGAAGCACTTTAATGTATAATATACTCAACCTTTTTCTTCCATCATTTTTATCATTAAGCTATTTATAATGAGTAACATATAGCCCTATAACTTAATTGTATAAGCTATCATTGAAAAATGTTTAGATGATGCTAATAATTCACTATGACTCAGAATGTAACAAATACATTTGAGAGAATTTTTAAGACAACAACTATGTTAGCTCCTTGAAAAATTGTTGAATTTTCTAAGGAACAAAACATTCTGATGATGCCTTATCCAAACTATCTGACATGGCTTCTGTCAAACTCTTGATTAGTATGTCCATTAGCTGATCTCCATTATATGAAAAAAAGAAAACAAACAAAAAGGCAATATTTAATCAGTTGTTTAAAATGTCCTAGTTTAGCCACCTGTGAGATATAGTAATTTGTATTCTACTCAACAAATTTTATCACCCAAAAATGCATTGGAAAACCACTATTTAGTTCTGGAAAAATAAACTTGAAAAAAACCTTAAGGAAATAAATTTTCTTTTTTTTGAGCTTTATTGAAATATAATTGACTTATAATATTGTGTTAAGTTTAAGATATATAATATGTTGATTTGATATATATTGCATAATGATTATCACTGTAGTTTTAACTAATAGTTATGTCATCTCACATAATTACCATTTCTTTTCTGTGGTGAGAATATTTAAGATTTAGTCTCTTAGATACTTTCCAGTCTATAATACATTATTATTAACTGTAAGTATGATCCTATACATTAGATTCCCCCAAACTGCCTCATCTTTTAACTGGAAGTTTATACCCTCTGACCAACATCTCCTCATTTCCCCCCACCAACCCCCAGCTCCTGGTAACCAGTATTCTAGTCTCTTGTTTCTATGAGTTCAGCTTTTTAGATTCTACACATAAGTGATATTATACAGTATTTACCTTTCTCTATCTACTTATTACACTTAGCATAATATCCTCAAGATCCATCCATGCTGTTGAAAATAGCAGGGTAGGCAAGAGACTTCCTAGTATTTTAATCCCCACACCTCGTCCATGTGAGTCCACAAATATTTTGTCAGAATGATGAATGAATCTTTACTTCCCTCAAGTGACTTCTTTGTTATAAATCTTTCTATGAAACTTCTTAAGAGAAGATCTCTATCTTCTGTGTGTGTGTGGGGGAAATACCTTAAAAGCTTGGAAGTTTAATCAATAGATAGATAGATAGATAGATAGATAGATAGATAGATAGATGATAGATATAGATGAGTACAAGAAGCAAACATCTTTGTGGCCTATAGACAGAAAACCCATGAGGAGTTGAGCATAAAATATTACAGCTCACAGAGTAGAAAATTATTATGCTCCAATTTAATAACCTTAATAAAGGATCTGTGGACTTGTTTCCAACTTGGCAGAGATAATTACTTGCCAATGTTTAAATTTGGAAATGAAGTGGCCCATAACTTTAAGTAAAACTAGTAATCACAAAATCCAAGACTGGATGTTGGCCTCTTGTTTGTATAAAGCTGGAAATTAAATATTTGTATGATTCAGAACCCAGAGCTTAGCTGCTAAAGTGAGACCAAGAGCTGTGAACAATAAAAAGTCAACTCATAGAAATGTTTATACCATATTATGGACAAACATCCTTGGAAGAAGATCCTAGAAGACAGTAAAATGTTCCATACAAATTTAAAAACACACAAGAAAAATAAGCACTTACAGACACACACACACACAAATGCATAAAGAAGTCAAACAAAGTGGGGGGAGAAAAAATTAGATTATCTTAAAAAACGAAAAACATTCTAATTCCATATGGAACTGTTGTCAAGAATTATCGAGACAATTCTCAAAAGGAATAATCGAGGGTTTTGCCTTCCAGATGTCAAGTCATTAAGTATGGGGATAATTTGTTACACAGTAATAGGTAATTTATACACAAAGATTCTTGTCCTCATTCTAGATTATACTTTTTAATCATGATTCTGGTCCACTAGTAGGTCAGTGTTCCTGGATGAGTTATTTATTTGGTTTAAATCTTATTTCTCTTTGTATAATTGTTATATTTAAAGTGACTTCCAAATAGAAAAATGATATTTAGTAGCCTAACTATATACTTTCTTGTGGCCAAAAGAAATTTTTTGTTTTTAAGAATTTACTTATTTATTTGAGAGAGAGAGAGAGAGCAAAGCAAGGAGGAGGGGCAGACCGAGAGGGAGAAGCAGACTGCCTACTGAGCAGGGAGCCCAACTCTGGGCTTGGTCCAGACCCCAAGTCATAATCTGAGCCTCCCAGGATCCTGAGATCATGACCTGAGCCAAAGGCAGATGCTTAACTAACTGAACCACCCAGGCGCCCAGGTCAAAAAAGAATTTTATGAACATTTTAAAGGAATTGAACTTAAATAGTAAATGACATTTTGAAATAACTACATTAAATGTCAATTATTTTATAAAAATTCACATGGTTGTAATTATTTTGAAAGAAGCAGTCCAGTCCCATATCAAAAAAAGACAATTATTCCCTCAACTGTTTTTCATTTACATAAATTACAATTTCCTAAATAATAAAATGATTTCTTTAACTCATATGGCACACCATCTTGCCAATAGTTACATCAGTGTCTCATTATATTTTGCATATGAAAGAAGTAGATTTATCAGGTTTCATTTCTGTTGATATTCACCACAGTTAAAAGTGTATTTTAATTTAAATTAGGAAGTAATTTTGAATTAATAAAAAGAGAGAGTAATGCAGTATGAAGACATGCTTTTTTATTATGTTTAAATATTTTCACATGTTGTTTACTAATAATTGTTTATGAGTTATTTTTAAATACACATATGCCATAAATATTTTGTAACATCTGAAACATCATGTTTTATGTTATAATTCTTATAATTAAAGAGTATAGACTGTACAAACACCCCAACATGTAGCATGGTTTTTCAGTTGTTCCCATTTTGGTGACTAGAGAGGTGATATGATTTATTAATATGTTCCTATTCAGCCTTTGTTGATATCAGTGTGTGAATTTGTGAGCTCTAAATTTGATATATCCAGGTAACACAGAATAAAAATAGTTCCTGTGTAAGTTAAACCTTTCTCCTGGCAGTATTGGTATGGAGATCTTACCAAAGAATTAAACACCCACAGTCTTTGCAGTGATCATCAACCCTCAATAATCTATAATAAAAAATCGGAATATTGAGGAGGAGACCTATATCTATTTCAAGTTTATATCTGCCTTTAATATATGTCAATAATACAAATTCTTAAAAGTTTATCTTAATATATTTTACTAGTTATCATAATTATTTTTTAAAATGTAGTCACCTCTAGAGACCAAATCAAACCATTTACCTTAAAAGAGGAACAAAAATACAAATTTCATTTGTTTGTATGGAACAATCTATAAAGATAAAAATAACTTCCAAAAAAAGCCCCCCAAAAAACAGAAGGACAAAAGTGCTTGGTTAGTTAACCAGTTAAATAAGTGATTTCCTAAATTTGACACTAAAATATTGTATTATTATTTATGTTTTACTTTTTTAAGATTTTATTTATTTATTAGAGAGAGAGAGGGAGAGAGCACGTGGGCGGGGGGAGGGCAGATAGGGGCAGAGGGAGCGGGATAAGCAGACTGTGCTGAGCACAGAGCCTGGCTTGGGGCTGGATCCCAGGACCCAGAGATCATGACCCGGGCTGAAATCAAGAGTTGGAAGCCCAACCGACTGAGACACGCAGGCATCCTTACAATGTTTTATTTTTAATCAATGCAACTCCTTTTGTGAAAGTACAATTATCATGCTGCTAAAAGTACCCATGCTACAGTTTGTATTTCATGGAAATAAATTGCTTGTTCTTATAAATGTACAAAGTAGAGGTAGCCTAAAATGGCGTTTGATCTTTTTTATTAGATAGATGATATAGATGAAAGATGATAAATGATGATAGATAGATAGATGATAATCAGGGTGCCTACATAATTTATCATTAAGTATAAGAGAATATTATTTAAAAAATCTCAGACTATTTTTATTTTTTAAATTCTAAAATTGTATGAATTAGATGGCAGACCTTGGTGAAAACTGAAGTCGTCTTTGAATAGCCACAGCATTTCAAAGAAAAAACCTCTTCCAAAAATATGTGGCCATTCAAACTTTCCCTCTTCATCCAAGTGACAAACTGGGAACATTCATCTGACACTGCTGTCTTTTTGTTCTCCATAATGCTGGTTACAATTTACTTCAGAAAGACATGAAGGACTTTCTTTGCAGTAGCTGCAGTGAGAGAGGATTGTGCCTTTTATCTGTCTTCTTCTTCTTTTTTTTTTTTTTTTTTTTGCAAGACAAATGGAGCAGGTGTAGAGGAATTAATGAAGCAACTGCCAAATTGCAGGGGTCATTGGTGTGTTGAAAGCTATAAATTAGCTAGGTCTTGTGGGAAATTACCCTCTACCTCTATTGAGATTCTGCCTTTTCTAAATTCAAGTTCAAGACAAGAGAAAAAGCAATCTGAAAGTGGAAAAGAAAAGTGGTAGTTAATTTGCATTATTTAGGGTGAAACTAAGTGAAAAGCACATACTGGAGTATTTCTAAATATTAACTTTACAATGGAATCTAACTATATATATAGTTAAATTTTATTTATTCTGTAGAAGGAAATATAATTTTGCTTTATTAACACCATACTTCTATTGGTAGGAGCAGTTTGAAATTATTAGGAGTACCATATATGATATGAGGAATTCTTAATCTCAGGAAACAAACTGATGGTTGCTGGAGTGGTAGGGGGGTGGGAGGGATGGGGTGGCTGGGTGATAGACATTGGGGAGGATATGTGCTATGGTGAGCGCTGTGAATTGTGCAAGACTGTTGAATCACAGATCTGTACCTCTGAAACAAATAATGCAAGATATGTTAAGAAAAAAGAAGAAGAAGAAGAAGAAGATAGCAGGAGGGGAAGAATGAAGGGGAGTAAGTTGGAGGGGGAGACGAACCATTAGAGATGATGGACCCTGAAAAACAAACTGAGGGTTCTAGAGGGGAGGGGGGTAGGGGGATGGGTTAGCCTGGTGATGGGTATTAAAGAGGGCACATTCTGCGTGGAGCACTGGGTGTTATACACAAACAATGAATCATGGAACACTACATCAAAACCTAATGATGTAATGTATGGTGATTAACATAACAATAAAAAAATTTAAAAAAAAGGAGTACCATATAAACTAATGTTCACGAAGATACTGATTTGTTGAACTCATATTAAATCCAGTGTTTTTCAGGGGGCTGTTACAAAACTAAGGATTAAAAAGAATTTGAATTAAATATGAAATCACAGGATATACTTCACTTACTTCCTGCCTCAGACTCTGACTTTCTCATTGTTACAGGAAACATCAAAGATAAAGTGCTTTATTTTTAAAATACATTTGCTATAATAGGATAAAAGCTAAAAGGAGAAAATATTTGAAAATTTTTGAAATAATATTAAAATCTTATTAACGTTAATTTGTTTCAAAGTTACAGAGAAGCAAAACAAGAACTCTAATGTAGTTGTGATGCAAGGAAAATTACTTACTTACACAACAGGCAGACATGCAAATTATGCTAATTCTTATTAATATCCTGCTCTTAAAAGAATCTACAATTTTAGTTCAAATATACATAAATCCTCATAAAGCTCTTTAGAAATATAATATTCTACAAATCAGGCAAAGACAGAAAAATATGGTTTTGTCTGGAAAATGAAGCAAAAGGTAGTAAAAATTATGTATGTATCATATGTGCCTTTATTTAGATGTCAGACATGTATAGTTGGGAATGACTTTTCTTAAAGTCCATGAAAGTATGCTCTATTTTTATTATTTATTTACTGTTGTCCACATAACCATTTCTGTCTTCTCCAAAGTATATACTTCAATGTGTTTGATAAACATTTTATGAGACTGACACGCTACCTACTGCGTTAACGAGGCACCTGATAAACATTTTAGAATATATGTGTATCATTATAAAATATGTAGGATTTTTAATTTTAGTTTATGTTGTTGGAAAACATTTTTTCGGTTTTTTTTCACTCAGCATTGTTATATAGCATTATGTAACTTACCCAGCATTATGTAATGTATGTGCCATTATTTACTCCAACCATCTTGCACTTCTTATAAATTAATTGCTTATAATTGCTGAAACTCTGCCTGTGTGCATTAATATTTCACCTATACTTCCTCCTACTCTGGGGATGCACATTGTTTCCAATAATCAGTTGCAAATATCTACATAAAAGGAAATTCTCCACAAATGTTCCTTATAGACCAGGGCAAGCATTTCTGTTCATTTATGTACAGGATGGATTGCTGGATTCTAGAGTGAATGTTTGCCTTAGTTCATTCTATTCTTCTGAGGATGACCTCCAGAATGGCTATATTGTTCTATAGACTTGCAAGCAACATACTAGACAACTGTTTCCTAAAATAGCAATGGATTTATCTGCTCTACAGATTTCCCCACTGATGAATTTCCTGTTCATTAAGTATACCTAATTCTCTAATATTTACCTTGAGTATATTGAGGACAACTTTTATATTCCAGAGATTAATCCATTTTAAGATTTAGATGGTGCAAATATTTTCTCATACTGTTATCTTTCTGTTATTCAATAGAGTTGTTTGTTGAAAAGAAATTTTTAATTTGTATGTAGGTAGTTAAATTCATAATTTTGCTTATGATGTATTCTTTGGGGATTTGTTTAATACATGAATCTCTATCCCGGAGTAAGAATTAAATTCTCTGAATTTTCTTTGATTACACTGGCAGTTTTTTTCTTCACATTTTGATGGTTAGTCATTAGAGTGTTGTTTTTCTATGTAATATAGTGTAAGTGTTTAGCTCTAGTTTTCTGTAAATGATAATTTTTCTCCTAAATGATAACTTTTTTTTCCAGATGACTTAGTAAAAGTTCATCCTTTCACACTGGTATGTGGTATCATTTTTATCATGGTACAATTTCTTATATGTACATGCATCTAGTACTAAGCTTTCATTACTGGTTCGTTTGTTAATTTCACTGTTAGGACTATATTGTTTTTACTACTATTTTGTGATAAGCAGTATCCATGAGCTTTATATACCCATAAAATCTCTAGGGTAAGTTGTTTGAAGACATCAGGAATATCCTTCTATTACAATTGTAAGGATTACATTTAATCTATTGATCAATGTGGAAGTAAAATATAATGTTAAATGCTTTCATCATGAAGAAAGCATAATTTATCATTTACTCATCATCTTTTAAGTATAGCGATGAAGTTTTAAACTTTATCAATCCGGTGCTCACTTTGGTGGCACAACTGCTAAAATTGGTACGATACAGAAGTAAGGATGACACTTAAACTTTATCAATCCTATCATCCTTTTATTGTCCTATACCTTCATTCTTTCAACATCCTAATTCCCTACTTAAAAGTTTAGACCCTTCGACATCTAAATTATATTCTTACTGCTTAAATCCCATATTTTATCATTATAAAGTCTCACTTACATACAACCACAACTACATTCCACAAAGCACTATTTCCATAATGCAAACCTGAAAAAGCCCAATTCATGTCCACAGTAGGACAGCCAAATGTGGGTGGATTGAGACCCTCTATGCTCTGCACTCAGCAGGGAGTCTGCTTATGGATTCTCTCTCTCTCCCTCAGCCCCTCCCCGTGCTCATGTGTGTACACACATGCTCTTTCTCTCAAATAAATAAATAAATAAATCTTAAATTTTTTTTAAAGTATAATTTATGTGCTGGCTACTCCTCAATTTAATGAGCTGCTCAGGATGCTCCCATACTTGCAGATACACACATCCAAGTGCCTTATCAATAATTTCCACTTAGACAAAATGTTTCTACAGTTTCACATGTCCAAAGTGGAAGTCCTGATTTCTTCCCACAAAAACCAGCTCCATCTGCATTCTTCTCAGCAAATTTCACTTTATTCAGTCAGTAACTTAGGGTGATTAACAAAACTCATTCCTTCTCAATAATTTGTCCCAATTTCTACTGTAGTAGATGAGACCATGTTACTAATTCTAGCCATTAGAATGTGTGCAAAAGTGACATATGCCACAGTAAGTTCTTGACTGAAAATAAATACCACTTAGAATCTTCTGTGACCCTTTGTGCTCTGGTGGCTGGTGTGGAGAAAATCTCAGACCATGTGTAAAGAGGCAGAGTCATAAAATGGAACAAGCTGGAATCCCTACTTTATTGCTTGGGTGAGATTCTGTTGATCAAAAAAATACATAGCATATTGATGGGGCACCTGGGGGGTACGGTGAGTTAAGCATCCAACTCTTGGTTTTGGCTCAGGTCATGATCTCAGGGTTGTGAGATGGAGCCCTGTGTGGACTCTGCACTCAATGAGGAGTGTGTTCAAGACTCTCTCTCCCTCTCTCTCGGCCCCAGCCCCCCATAGGCATGCACTCTCTCTCTGTCTAAAATACATAAAATCTTTAAAAAATACACAGCTGATTGATATGTGTGCAGGAAATATACAAGTGCTAAGTCCTTCACATTTCAAGAGTTTATTTGTTCAGAAAATAAAATGATAATAAGCCTAAATATCTGGAACAATTTGAAGTCTTCATATTGCATATATGTTCATCAACTACATTCATAATTTGATCATCTTTTCGATATCTCTGTTGCAGTCTTCTACCCTGTTCTAAGTCCCTATTATCTCCTAACAAGATTATTGAAATAGCTGTAGAAATATATAATATATTTTTACGATTTTATTTATTTATTTGACAGAGAGAGAGAGAGAGACAGTGAGAGAGGGAACACAAGCAGGGGGAGTGGGTGAGGGAGAAGCAGGCTTTCCACTGAGCAGGGAGCTGGACATGGGACTTGATCCCAGGACCCTGGGATCATGACCTGAGCTGAAGGCAGACGCTGAGGACTGAGCCACCCAGGCGCCCCAGAAATATTTCCCTTGTAGAAACATTTACATCTTTGTCTACTATAATTTTATTTTAAAATGATCCTGCTAAAATTTAAATCAGAAAATGCCACACTATGGCTCAAAACCATACAGGGATTCCCTTCTGAGAATAGCCACATAGATTTATATACACTTTCTCTTCTTCATTACCTCTTTGATCTGCCCTTCTACCTCTTCACCCCTCCCACTCTGCTGGCTACTTTATAGGTCCTCATTATGCCAAGTGAAGTCACACTTTTTACTTTTACTTTAGCTATTCCTTCTGCTTGAAAGGCTTTTAACCCAAGATATATGCAAAGCTTTCTCATTCCTTTCATCCAGGCACTTGTTCAAATTTGTTGGACGAGCATATAACAATGCATCTATCTCTTTTATTTGTGTGATTTCCATTTCATGACAAATAACCTACTCTTAGTTTTATGCCTTTCTAAACAATGCATGTATATGAGGATATTTGAAACTCTTCCAGTATAGTATTTACCTAAGTTATATATCTTGTGTTAGAATTGAATTGCTGGGTCATGAGATATGAGATGGTCAAAATATGCCAGGTAGTGCTAATTTATATTCCCACCAACAGTGAATAAAATTACAGGAGGTCAAACTCCAGCAAAACCTAAAGTTGTCCATTTTTTATTTTATTTTTAAATTTTTTTCTGATAATTTAATGGATAGATTTTAATTTTCAGTGCCCTGATCACTAAAACATTTGGACCTCTTTCCACACATTTCTGGACCATTTGCCACAACCTGTTTTGTCAGATATCTGCTCAAATTTTTAGTCTATTTTCTTCTGCGATTTTTTCTTTTTTCATTTTTTTGAATGTGAACAAAAGTATGACTTACATTTGTTGTTAGTTCCTTATGCATTGTAAGTTAAAAATATTTCCCTTCAAGTTGAAACTGGTCTTTTAAAATTTTTTCCCTCTCTTGTAGTAATGCATGTTAATGATCCTAAGTACTTAGGTTATTAATTTGTGTATTTTTCAGTTTTTGTGCTCTCATTAAAATTTTTTAGGTACTCCATTTTGATCTGACAGCTGTATTGAAAATAACAAAAATAATAGTGGAATAAGAATCAAATATCTTGTTAAAAACCACATAGGAGTATTTTCCAGTGCCTCCTTTTTATTTTTGAACAGTCTAATGAAGGGTTTATTACATTTATCAGCATAACATTTATAGTACCTTTTATCTTAAAAATTCTCAGCAACTTTAAATGTGCTAATTTTTCACTCTCAATACTTAAGAATATTTTTCCAGTGTATCTTCCTTCCCATTGTTTCTCTTAAGAAGTCAGTGATAGTGTTATTGTTGCTTATTTGAGAACTATGTATCTTTTGCTTTTAGTTATTTTTATGATTTTCAGGAATTTTACTATGATATACCAAAGTGTGGTTTTCTTTGGATTTTTCCTGCAGTAGGTTCACTCACCTTGAATTAGTTGTTTTTCACATGTTTTCCTTAATCACCTCTTTGAATTCCCTTTTGCATTTCTACTTTTCTTTTCTATTGTATTTTTCCTCTTGTTTTTCATCTTATTTTCATTTATTATTTATTTATTTATGTATTTATTATTTAGTCTGCTAATTATTTTTTGTGTTGAAGCTATTAATTCTGTACCTTTAGCTAATTTCAGACACTGAATTTTTCTATTCTAGCATATGGCTGTGATTATTCTAAAGATGACACGTTTCTTGCAAAATTCTCCTTTTTATCTATTTTAGTCACAATTTCATGTATCTTTTTCATTGTATTAGGCACAGTTTTATCCATTTTTTCCTGCTAAGTCAAAATTCTTGACCATTTTCACATTTGCTGTTATTGTTAATTTTCTCTGAAGTATCTATCATATTTTGGTCTATTTAAATGTCTAATAATTTTTATGGTATGCTAAGCTGTATATTTAAAGTTACTGTAGAGAATCCAGATGCTGTTTTCTTTTACCAGGGAAAATTTTCTCAGTCTTCTGTTATGCAGATAGAGCAAGGATATCATTTCAATCCAAAACATGGTCACTGCTGGATGGAAACTGGAGGATATTTGGTATGTCTCTGCTTCATTCTTGTCCGTTGAGCAGGGGCTCTTGGGCTTTTGACTGAGTCTTTATCAGGTTTTTATGGCCTCACTCCTGAAAGATTACAGAATATTCACTGTTATTCTTAAACATTTCCCCACTTTGGATTTCCAGTCTCCTACCCCAGCGTAAAACAAATCTCCAGAATATATCTGTAGGCAAAGACTAGCTCTGTGCTTTGTTCCTTGAGCACAGGGACAATGCAGGGAATTTTACTTTGCCTTTTAAAAAGATGAACTCAGTCTAGGTCTCTGGCCTCTTGAGCATCCCCAGAACTCAAATATCCTGTGGAGAGATCTAGGCATATAGTTGATCATCCTCAAGTTTTAAGATTTTGATTGCGAAAAGTTTATTGCTTTTTCTTTCCTCCAGCATTCTTTCTTTGCCTATGAAGATCCCAACCCTATGCCCAAGCCCAGACTTAGATGAGGCACCCAGCTTAATAAACAAAACAAAAACAATGCTAGTGAACATCCCCTTACCTCAGATAGACTCTCATCTCTCTTGAATGAGGTAATATTTCTAAAATTAAAAAAAAATCTATTAATATGTTGTGAAACTAATAGTAATTCAACTAGAAATAGCAATTAGATAAATGAAAATTACTATTACTTTTTTTTTCAATTCAGCTCAAGATTTTGCACTAAATGAATTAATACTAATTTTTTAAAAAAATATGTTTTCAGAACTTTCTTATTTTGATATTTGTGGATCAGTGACTATGGGCATGCTAGTATCCCTACTCACTTTCTGATTGGCAAATACAAAGCAAAACACTTTAATTTCATTCCTCTCTTGTCAATGCATATAAATATTATATATTTTAATTTTAGTTTAATTTTCTTAAATGTTAAAATGATTATTATTGGAAATTTACAAAGTGATTATTTGTTCCCTGGACAACTTGTTTCCTCTATTTCTTCTTCAATCTGACCTTCCATCTGAAATAACTTTCCTTGTTTATTTTATTTTATTATTTAATTCACTAATGAATTTATTTGTATTTAGTGAGATTTTGCTGACAGCAAACTCTTTGGTAAAAATGTCTATTTTTCTAATATTATTAAAATATATTTGTATTGAATACAGAATTCTAGCTAGGAATTTATGTGCTTTTTTCACAGAAGATAAAATTTTATTGTTTTCTGGAATTTATTTCTATTTATTTATTTATTTATTATTTTTTTAAGATTTTATTTATTTATTTGACACAGAGAGAGACAGCGAGAGAGGGAACACAAGCAGGGGGAGTAGGAAAGGGAGAAACAGGCTTCCTGCCGAGCAGGGAGCCCGACGCGAGGCTCGATCCCAGGACCCTGAGATCATGACCTGAGCCGAGGGCAGTTGCTTAAACAACTGAGCCACCTAGGTGCCCCTGGAACTTATTTTTGATTTTGAGAAGTTACTATAATTTATCTTTAACCATAAACTTTTTTTTTTCTCTTAACACCTTTCTATACTCTTGTACAGTCACTTTAAGGTACCTTTAAATACCTTGCTTGGGATTTATATTCTTGTGTATTTAAACTGAAGTTTTTCATCTGCTCTGAAACATTTTTTCTTAAGAGTGTTGCCTCCTTTCCATTCTCTCATTCTTCCTTCTCTAAGTCCAAGGAGACATATGTTAGACTTTCTTACTGTCTGTCATTCCTAATGAGCTCCTACTCCTATATCTATTGCCTTGTCTCTTGGAAGCAATTTGGGTCATATTTTTATTTTTACCTTTGAATCTCTAATGACCTCTTTATCAATTCTGATATGAAATTGTTTGAGATTTTTTTAATATTTGTATTTTATGAGGTAAAATGTACATATAGTAATTGTACAAATCTTAAGTTTACAATTAAATGAGTTGAAGAAAATCTATGCACCATGTATGCACAACCATAATCAAGATGTAGAGCTTTTCTAGCACCTGAAAATCCCCTTTGTTTTGTCAGTGGTTCTTTACACTCCATAAACAAAGATAATCTTTGATCGTGAACTAGCTTGATGATTTTTAAATTATGTAATAATTAATTTTAATTTTTTTAATTTTATTCAGTAATTTTAAAATTAATACAAGTATGATCAGATGACTTTTGGCTAAATTATTTTGTTATTTTATCTAATATATTTGTAATATAATGAATAATTTTCAAATTTAGTATTTTGTGTTCCACATTACCTATATCTAAACATTTTAAATCATGACTAGTTTTTACTTTTTTTCTGTTTGGTTCATTACTTCTTTTTAATTTACTGTAGGTAGCCGGTATATATGTCTAGTAATATTTCTCAAAAAAGTTATATTATCATGGAGTTATCAACTGGTAATATACCTCAAAGGGCAGAAGCTAAAATCTAGACTATAACTTGTGGTTTTTCCCTCCCTACTGAGTGTGGGGTATAGATATGGTAGAGCAAGGGATTCTGAGTACAGAGCTTCTGATGTTAGTCTCGGCTTCATATTCTTTCTTTGTTCCCAGGCATTAGAAAGTGTTGTCCTTTAGGGTCTCTACTTGTAGTTCTGCCTAAGACCTTTTTCCTTTCCAAAAGTTCTTTCCTTTAAATGTAATACTCTAATCTTTAAGATTTGAAGGAAGAAATACAAGGGAGGCTTAAGTTCTATTAGGCATTACTGAACCTCTTGCACACCCTTTTCCCTGGCATGGCCCAGGTCCCTACACCTCTGTTTTTATTTCTCCCTTAAACTAGGCTTACGACAGGCAAATATTTTTACCATCTATACTTGCTCCCTGGATCTCAACCTTTCCCTGCCCCAGAGTCCTTCAAACCCACCCTAGCACTACCCCAGTGCCATTTGTATTAATTAGCCATAAGAAAGTCGTAAGAAGGTTTTTTTAATTATCTTTCAGGTCTTTGTAATTTTGATTTTCCAGGCTTGGGTTAAGGAGGAAAAGCCAGTAGCCCATGTTAGTCTGCCATTATGCCAGAAACTATTTAAATCATATTTATGGAGCAAATTATATGCTATTTACCATAGAAGATGAAAAAAATAAGTCAGATATGGCTCTGTAAATGTTTTAATTCTAAATCTCAAAGAATCAATAGATGCCTGTAATAACTAGTAAATGGAGAAGAAATTTCATTTAGAAACTTCTTTATCTTTTATCATTCTTTAAATGAGTGATGCAAACCAGTAATGAAGACTCAGGTTTTCAATAACTTTGCAAAGAAGGGGAATTACAGTCCAAATGTTCTAAGAATATATAATATCTATTTCAATACTACTTCTATATTCATTTTATAAATGACTGGGGGTTCTACAATATATGTTATTAGAGTTTATATTTCTACATGATCCTTTATGTTTACTTCATGTTAACTTTCCATGTAATTTTACATTAATTACATTATTAAATAGTGATTTAACTCTAGTGAATTATGTGTGACAAAGCACCTGATTCGAAATGGTTATTTGAATAAATATAAAAAAATAACTTTTGCCATTATTTTCCAAATGTGAGAAAATTCGGTGAAATAACTACACTACAAAATCATGACTGAGACTCTGTTTTTCATGTCCTAAAATAAGTGTTTAAATCTCTTTCTTATTAATGTAGTTGTTCTAGAGATTTAAATATTGCCTCTGAATATTCTAAGACTTACTTATTTGTTTAACTTTATAGCAGTTTCTGTAGATTGTTTCATGGCTTGCATATTTCCAAATTTAAATATAATTTCTCTATTATTTTTATCTGAAATTGGAAGTGTCCAAGCAGCAACACTCTTTACAGAGAATGATCCCTGGGAGAATTTTACTGATTGAGTTTTGTTTTAAACAGATATACTATGATTTCAGTTCTATATTATTTTCTTGATGAAGAAACTTTCCTTATCCAATGATGCAGAAAGTATTTAGTTTCCTCTCAAATTCATAGATTCCTGTTGAGATATAAATGAATTGGATCTATCTTAGAAGATTAATATTCATATTTTTATTTTTTATAGATGTGCTTTTTCCCTATTAATCTCTTCTTGTTTTTCAGCATGAAAATATAATTAGTTTTCCATGAATACTAAGTTGATGGCTTTTGTTTTCATAATATTTATAGCTGCTAATGATAGGTCAGGATGGAGTATCCTTAACAAAATAAACTAATAAAAGAATTCTCCAAGTATATGATTCTGACAAGAGTATTTAAAAAAAAGGAGGTGCTGCTCAATGAGAGGGAAAAAAAGTATAGGAAACACTGTGTTACAGCAAAGTAGATTTCTTTCTGTAGAAATCTGTAGTAGATTTGTTAATGGATATGACACATTTTCAATTGAAATGTCGTATTTAAAGTTTTCTAAACTTATTTGCAACACCTCATAAAACTAGTTCTAGTATACACTTTGAGAAATGCTAATATAATGGCAAAGAAAATTTTCAGGAAAATGTGGTCTTCACTGCAACAAATAAGGAAAATATTAAAAGACAAATACACTTACATATTTTGATGTAAAGAGTAATTATTTTCTGTTATGAAATGTGGACAGCAAATAAGAAGCCCTAATTCTAGCATTAGTGACCCACTAATGAGCCACGTGAGCCATGCTGATAGGTGATTTAGGCCATCAGTAATATAATAACTAATAAATATATTAGGTTAGATTTTTCTAGTCTTTTTATGTACATGCATGCTTAAGAACCCTGTAGGAATGCTATTAAAAGTAAAGATTCCCAGAGTCTACTTCTTTACATTTTCCTTGAGAACATCTGGATAGAGTTCAGGCACTTGTATCTTTAAGTGTCTAGGTTATTTGAGTGACCAACAAATTTGAGAACTAATGGTCTATATCAAGAGTAAAAAAAACGACAGTTCAAAGGTCAAATCTGGGCCACAGCCTGTTTTAGGTAAGAATGCTTTTCCATTGTTAAGCTATTGTGGAAAAATAAATACATAAAAGAGAAGCTTATGCAACAGAGAAGAGTATGTGACAAAGAGAAGAGCATGTGACAGAGACTATATGTAGTCGGCAAAGCCTAAAAGATTTATTCTCTGGCCCATCATAAAATGTTTTCTGATCTCTGGTCTAGATTTTTTTTTTTTTCAATAATAGCTTTGCTGGGATATAATTTACATACTATAAATTCACTCTCTTAAAGTATACATGATGGTATTCAGTATACTCACAAAATGATGCAATCATCACCATGGCTAATTTTAGAACATTTTCACAGCCTCAAAATGAAATCTCTTACTTAGTAGTAGTCACTCCCCATTCTTACCTCTGTCTTTGCCCAGGGCAATCGCTAATCTACTTTCTGATTCTATGGAGTGGCCTATTCTGGACATTTCACTTAAATGGAATGATACCATATGTACCCTTGTGTAACTGGCTTCTTTTAGCTTAATGGTTTCAAGTTTCATTCATGTTGTAGAATGTATCATTATTTCATTTCCTTTTATTATTAAATACTATTCCATGGCATTGGTATGTTATATCTTGCTGATCCATTTTTCAGCTTATGGACATTTGGATTGTTTCCACTTTTTTGGCAATTTTAATACTGCAGCTATAAACATTCTTGTACAACTTTTTGTGTGGACATATGTTTCAATTTGAGAGGATGTACATATATGAGTGGAATTGCCAAATCATCTGGTAACTCTATATTTAGCATTTTGTAAAACTGTCACACTGTATTCCAGAGTGACCGCACCATTTTACAATTTCCACCCACAATGTATTAGGATTCTAATTTTCCAGGTTGTTCTCAATACTCATGATTTTCTGTCCTGTTAACTTTTGCCATCCTAGTGGATATGAAGTGATCTCTCAGGGTTTTGAATTTAATTTCCATAATGACTAATGATGTTGAAAATTTTTTTCATGTACTTATTTGCCATTTGTAGATCTTTTTGTTGATGTGTCTATTCAAATATTTTGCCCATTTTTAAAATTAAGTTTTATTTCTTTATTTTTGAGTCATTCATCATATAGTCTGGATACAAGTCCTTTATCAGATATATAATTTGCAAAAATTTTCTCCCATTCTGTGAGCTGTTTTTTCATTTTCTTGATGGCATTCTTTATAGAATAAAAGCTTTAATTCCAATGAAGGCTAATTTATCTCTTTTTCTTTTGTCTTGTGTTTTTGGTGTAATATTGAAGAAACCATTGTTTTATCCTAGGTCAAAGCTTTACTCTTATTTTCTTCTAAGATTTAAAAAAAATTTTTTTAAAGATTTTATTTATTTATTTGACAGACAGAGACATAGTGAGAGAGGGAACACAAGCAGGGGGAGTGGGAGAGGGAGAAGCAGGCTTCCTGCAGAGCAGGGAGCCTGATGTGGGGCTTGATCCCAGGATCCTGGGATCATGACCTGAGCTGAAGGCAGACGCTTAACGACTGAGTCAACCCAGGCGCCCCTCTTCTAAGATTTTTATAGTTTAGCTCCCACATTTAGGTCTAAACTACAGTTTGAATAAATTTTGTGTATGGTATGAGGTAAAGGTTTAGTTTCATTCTTTTGCATGCAGATATCTAGGTTTTCTGACATCATTTGTGGTCTAGATCATTTTAATGAAATAAATAGCTACTACCTGGTGCTGTTACAATTCAGTATTCATGAAAAATTTTGTGTATAAACACATTTTCTTACTTAGCATAAATAGCAGTCATCAACCTAGATAAGTTAATATATTTCATAGTCACTTAGTCAGAAATGTCTCCTAGTTAACCCACAACGGATAATGCACAAATATTTCCCATAACAAACTCACTTGGGAGTTTCTCTGTTGTGACTAAGTCTAAACAAAAACAAAAATACATTAGTAGGAATATATCAAAATTATTGCATTTATATATGCCAAAGGTACACGGCACAGTAGGGATGCCTAAAAATGTGGCAGTTATTTTGTGCATGTTAAAGGTAAATTTCAGCTTCTCTTAGTAAAAATAATAGACTTCCAAAGGAAACAACAATCAAAATGAACATGTTCTATTTGGGCAAGGAAAAAAAAAATGCTTGATGTAAGTTATGTTATTGTTGCCACATTCTCATTCTTCCTTTTGATCCCTCATAAATCATTTGATACATTTCTACTGTAGATCACTTTCACTTATTTGAAACGTCTTGTTACTGCTTATGGTTTATTAGTGAGCTTATATTCTCTATAAACTTAGTTTGTGTTAGTTTTTCCTAGACTAACTTGAGAGTTTGAGTTTACTAGTGAAAACAACCACTTCACAGCACCAAGCTTAATGGCTTGAATTGCAACTTATATATATTAAAGAGAATTTAGAGCTTTTGTTTGCTAAGGCCATGCCTTATGTTACTTTCTCATAGTTTATTAAGAATTTGTAAAAGGCTTGTTGGAACCCCATTACGTGAAATTATCACTTTTTGAAACAAAACATTGGAAAGATTTCATAAATGTTAGTTGTTACTTTTTTAAAGATTTTATTTATTTATTTGATAGAGACAGCCAGTGAGAGAGGGAACACACGAGGGGGAGTGGGAGAGGGAGAAGCAGGCTTCCTGCTGAACAGGGTGCCCAATGTGGGGCTCGATCCCAGGACCCTGGGATCATGACCCAAGTCCAAGGCAGATAGATGCCTAACGACTGAGCCACCCAGGTACCCCCTCAAAAATGTTAGCTTGACACAGTTTCTTTTATACTGGAAAACTCATTCTCACTGTGGTAAAATAATGATTTTAATTTAGGGATTCCATTTCATGTATCATGGCAACAAAGTTTAAATGATGTAATAATTTTCAAAATAACTTAGTGAGTTACTAATATACTAATTATAATGAGCAGGGGATGACAAAGTCACAGAGTGAAAGGGGATATCTAATTGTGAACTGAGGCTGTCAGAAATCAAATTCCTAATTCTTACATCAGAAAGTGATGGTGAAAAGATAAACTGTACAAATTTATTTAAACAGAAGGAGCTAATTTATTTTGTACTTTCTGTAGCAAGGGTTTTAAAAGTTGTGTTTTGGGATGTCTGGGTGGCTCAGGTCATGATCCTTGCGTCCTGGGATCTAGCCCAGCATCACTCCCCCTGCTTGTGCTCTCTCTCTCTCTCTGAAAAAAAGAAAAAATAATTGTTGTGTTTTTTTTTCTTTAATTTTCCAATTTCTAATAAAAAACACTCGTATCTTCACTTAATCACAAGCATCAATGTTACGGAAGTGTGATCTCTCCATGATCATCCATATTTAAACTTTGGAATAAACTTAATGCCAGAATATGCCATCACCTGAGATGTACTCCAGATCAAAGCCGTAAGAGATGAACAGGCTGGAGCCTGAGCTCAGGGATAATGCCTTGGGAATTATTATGTAGACTGTCATACATACCAAAGCAGCTACAAAAAACTTGAGACACGTGAGGAAAAAGGAGCCTCTCTGTCATGGTCATCCAGCTAAATACCAGTTGGGTAAAATGCAAATCATCAGTGTGTAACAAATGAACAAACAAAAAATCTTCTAAAATTCTAAATAGAACAAAAGAGAGACAAATCAATGGAAGATCATTTTTTAGAAAAGGAAAATTAAAAGAAATAGAAGGGAAAAAATACCATTTCTCATGTTTTGTCCTTGGAGTGTCACTAAAACAGATCTCAAAACATATCAGCAGAATGAATGTCACTGATGAAAATTTTCAAGTGGTATAAAAGAATAATTCTCACTCCCATTTTTATTCTACGGCATTATTCTTAGCACTCGTTGTTGTGCAATATTCTAGTCCTGTTCCTGTGCACAGCTATGGCCATGCTTTCATTGGCTTTTATAAATAGATCCATATACGTGTGTACCTTAATATCTACAGTTCCACTATTGATAGTTCCTTTCCACTTTTTTATTGCTTAAAAATGGCAATGAATATTTTATCTATATACAGGCAGCGACACTGCTTTTCTTAGATTCATTTTTTTTTTAAGATTTTATTTATTTATTTGAGACAAGGAGAGCATGAGCAGAGGTGGAGTGCAGGGAGAGGCAGAGGGAGACATAGAGGCAGACTCCCCGCTGAGGAGGGAGCCCAACAGGGAGGGACGGGGTTCAATCTCAGGACCCTGAGATCATGACCTGGGCTGGGACAAAGACAGATACTTAACCGACTGAGCCACCCAGTCGCCCCTGTTTTTCCTAGATTCTTAAAAGGTAATAACTTAGAATGGGATGTCCGTGTTCTCACTGTCATTAACTCAGTTGCCAAATCTGTGTCTCAGGATTTTTGAAATGTTTGACTACGTTTTGCTCTAGAAAATTAGGATGTCTAAATGAAAAGAGAAACGCTATGTTACTTTTTGGCAAAATTTCACTTATTTGAGAGAGAGAAAGAGAAAGAGAGAGCATGAGCAGGGGAGTAGAAGCAGAGGGAGAGGGATAAACCAACTCCCCACTGAGCAAGGAGCCCATGTGAGGCTTAATCCCAGGACCCTGAGATCATGACCTGAGCAGAAATCAAGAGTCAGGGGCTTAGCCGACTGAGCCACCCAGGTGCCCCGAGAAACACTATTAAAAGTTTTCTAACCTCTGTGATTAATGAAACAAAAGTGACTTCATTTTTCAAAACTGAAATATATACAAGGCATGTATTAATCCAAAGGTGAAATATTCTATGTTCTCTGTGATTATGACATAAGGTGTATGCCTGTTTGTGCATGCGCGTGTGTGTGTGTGTGTGCAAAAAGAAAATTACTTTGAAAAATTCGGGGCACAGGATTTTTTCTTCAGAGACTTAATATTTCATCTATTCCCAAATAACGATATTTGTTCTATTGAAAGTGTTAGCTACAAAATGAAATAAAATAAAAACTAATACAGAATCAGTAGCAATAGAATAATCACTCTGATTGATCAAATACCTTTTTAAAATTCATGTTAGGAGATAATTGGACACTTAGGTAGTCAGGACCAGGGTCCCCAGTAAGAAAACAGGGAGCCGGCACAGCTAAAACGGCGCTGGCATCCTGTTGTACAGCTTAGATGAGACCACAAGAGCATCCCATCTAGCAGCCTCTACCAAAGTGAATTTGCAAAACATCCTGAAGCAAAACAATTAACCATAAAGCATGGGTCACTGTCGCAAGTTGAGGCAGTTAGTCTCCAGATGTCAGCCCAAAACATCATCAACATGTGAGCGATAACTGGATAGGTAGAAGGGTGCATGATCAAAGCCCTGATTCCCACAGCTTAGCAGCCAATCCACAGGGGGCCCACACTCAGGATACTCAAGATAGTTTTGCAAAAAAAGCTTATAAAAAGCCCCAGATTTGAAAGCCAAAATGGCAACCCTCTTGGGCCCCTCCCTCTCTGGAATCTTTATACTATCGCTCAGTAAACTTTGCTTTGCTGCCCACCACTCTTCCTCTGGTCTATCTTTTCATTCTTCGAAGCAGCGTGACCAAGAACCGCGGGCACTAAGGGAACAGAATTCCTATAACGTTAGCATATGGCAAGAATAAACCATCCTTTCCGAGAAGAAAATTTCTACCTTCTGTTCTTGTCTTTTCTTAGATCAAGTATACATGACAAATAGACATTTATTGGTACTGAGATAAAAATAGCATAATTTTCTATTCTTTTTCTGTGATTAAACTAGAGAAGCTATTGATAATGCCATACTCATCCAGCTATCGTTAAGCGATGTCTGCTTGTGTTATTAAATGTTTGGTTTAGTTAAATAACTTCAGTGGTTTTCTACTGAAGTTCCTTTCTGTATGTTGGTATTAAAATGCAAGAAAATTATTCTACAGAGGTTTATAAAACGAATCTAAAACTTCTTAAATTCAATTTAAGAAATGAAAGGATTAAAGTGTGGTTTGTTTAAGCCTCAGCGCATTTGAAAATAAAATTAACAAATTAATATTTGCATTTTGATATTTACTTGGCTTTCAAAAAATAAAACAAAACAAAAAAACCATAGTGTTTCCAATATTTTAAACTTAATGTAAAGAGCAGTCATTTGTGAAAGTAAAAACTCCTAATGTAGAATTAATCAGGTGCCTCCCCATGGCCTCCAAAAACCCGAGTCTCACTGATAAGGATTGAGATTGCTCAAGGCAGATACTCAATTGTGAGGTGTGGCCAACCTTCCAGAGATAATGTACAAAAGTGACTCTTTTTCTAGTGATTAGCAGAGATAGGCATATGGTTCCCTGATTCAAGCTAAAGGAAGTCAGGAGAGGCTTCCTTAATAACTAAAAATAAAAGGTACAAGAATCTTTTTCTCTTTGCTGTATGAAATTCTGTGTTCACACAATGACTGGGAACACAGAGTCACTGTATAACAATTAAGTGAAGGACAGGAAAGAGTAAACAAGAAAATATGGCATTTTCTTTTCCCACTAGTTGGGCCTAGCTTGTAAGTTTTGCTTTCCTAGCTAAAAATAATTTCATTCATTTGGAGATAGTTGTGGCCTAAGGCTTTCCAAGTAATCACGCTGGCTACAGCTTAAATAATCCCAGTATTCTTCGTATAGTCAAACAGTGACAACGGTGTGATGGGTAACTGCTTTCTAAACCTTTTGCTTTATTATATGGAGGGGAAAAAAGTAAAGAATGAAAATATGATAGGAGATAATAAGTAGTTTTGAATGTATAATAACTTTATAAATAGAGGAAAAGATAGGAATACTTGTAGTAGAAAGAGCTTTCATAGGAACATGTAAATATTTCTAAGACCATGTTCTTTTATTATGAAATACCAAGTGATTCAATTATGAGTTTATATGCATCTCTTCTTAAGAGTCTTTAAAAGGAGATCTAATGCACATGTCATATGAAGTTCTTGAATTGTTTGTACTACATTTGGTTGTGCTACTTCCAGAGTTACTAATAAGAAATAGAATTGACACATTTTTAGCACATACTAAATCAAAAAATGTCAGTCTGTACTAGATAGTCATTAGCAAGTTTTTCTCAATTTTATTATTACCATAAATGTCAAGTACTGATTGCCTGTCTTCTGACAGAACACTATATAATAGCATTTTCAAGATTTGAAAAATCGAATAAAAAGTTAAATTCAGTTTGAAAATTACAGAATGTCCTGCATAGCACATTAGTCTTAGTATCGATAGGATATTTGTTGCACTTTTGATGGATACCTGACTTTAATTTTTTTTTTTTCTTCAGACACATCATTTCTCTATAAAGTAGTCAATAAAATTTTGGGAAGTCCTATAACAATCAGAAAAATTTTAAACCAAGAAAAATAGCTATGGCAATAATAAAAATATATTTGTTTTGATGATAAGTAAATATTTGGACTCACAATTATTACAAATACATTAATAATTAGTATCTTTTAAAAATGTGAAGAATAATCTGGAAGCATTTTTCAAGATGCATAAGCATGAAAGGGAAAAAATATTTGGCACAAGTAGTGATTTTCGTCTCTTGAAATACTGCCTTCAACTGGCTTTCAGTACACTACATACATTTTTCTGTTTACTGTGACTTCATTACTCAGCCGTTCCTTCTCAGTCTCTTTTCATGGCTCTTCCTCACATCTCTGACCTCATCATACCCGAGTTCTCTAAGGAACAGTCCGCCAATCTCTCCCATTTCTATATATTCTATCTAGTCTCACTCCAATGATAATTTTACCACATCTAGAGGCTTTAATTACTCTCCACGTATGACAATTTCCAAATTTGTCTCTATTGTATGACACTCATGTATCTCGCTGCCTACTCAATATCTTCATTTCAATACACGGTAGCCAACTCAGCAAGTCCAACTCACTTTCTCACAACAGTTACTTCTCTTCTCATGGTTTCCCTCATCTCAGTTAATCAAATTTCAATTGTTCTAGTTTGTTAGGCCCAAAATATTAGAGATAATTATCATTGACTCCTTTGACTCCCAGGTAAAATGCAATGCAATGGTACCAGTCATCTTGTTCATACTACCCGTTATGGAGAGAATTGTGTCCCCCAAAATTACTATGTTAGAGTTGCAACCCCCAGTGTGACTGTGTTTGGAGACAGGACCTTTAGGGAGGCAGCTAAGGTTAAATAAGGTCATAAGCATGGAGTCTTCATCTGATAGGGTTGATGTCTATATCATAAGAGGAAGAGACACCAGAGAATAGCAAAAGATGGAGATTGATCTCTCTCTCTCTCATGGAATGAGAGAGAAAGGTAAGAAAAGAGGTCATGTGAGGACACAGAGAGAAGGCAGCCATCTTTAAGTTAGGAAGAGAGCCTCATGAGCCTTAAACTTCCGTACTCCAGAAGTGTAAGAAAACCGATGTCCATTGGTAAAGCCACCTACCACAGTCTGTGATGTTGTGTTATGGCAGCTTGAGCAGACTAGCACACTATCTTTTACAAATCTCACCATTTATTACTTCTTTGTCTGCCTCTAGCCTTCTCCATGCTGCCATTATCTCTTGCCTATATTATCACAACTGCCTCACAGCTGGTCTCTCTAGTCTGTCTTTCTAACCTTCAGTTATCTTATCAGAGTACCCACATCTGTACCTTTAAAGTGGAAGTCACTCTGACTCATACTCCTCTGCTGCCTTCAAAGTAGAGTATAGGCCAAAGGGCTTAAACGGACTTGGCCTCCTTTCACTTCTGGAAACTCAGGTACTACTACCGTCTCCATCACTCAAGCTACTGTAGTCACACCGACTTCATCATAGATCCTTGAATACACCAGCTGTCCTCTTACATCTGGACTTCACACCACTTGCTCCATTTTTGTGGGGGGGTGAGTCTTCTTGAAATTATCCTTGTGGGTTTTCCTCCAACTGTCTTCTCTCATTCTTTGTTCAAACAACACTTTTTACCTGAGCTCTTCCCTGACACTCTTTTGGTTTGACCTCTCCCCACACTGACTGTTACTCCCTCTGCCTTTTTCCTGCCTCACCCTTTTTTTCTCCATAGCACTTACCCCTATCTAAGGCACTAGACGTATCACTTATTTGCTTCTTTAAAGTTGTGTGTTTCCCCCTCCCCCATTAGAATGTAAAATCTATCAGGTATATTAGTTTTTCTATCACTGCCATAACAAATTACCACAAAATTATCAACTTAAAACTAATTTATTATCGTGGTTTCTGTACATCAGAAGTCCAGGTACAGCACAGCTCAGCTGGGTTTTAGTTCAGAGCCTTACCGGGCTGACATCAAGGTGTGGTAGGGCTGCATTTTTGTTTCTTGCTTTGCTGTTTTTGAGGGCTCTGGGGAAGAATCTGTTTCTATAACACATTCAGGTTGTTGGCAGGTTTCAGTTTATTGTGGTTGTCAGACTGAAATTCTTTTTCTCGGCTGTCAGCTGAGGGTGATTCTCCACTTGTCGAAGCCACCCACCTACTCTGACTCATTGCCACTTTCATCTTCAATGCCAGTATGGATGGTTGAATTTTCATCATGCTTCTATTCTTTCTGACCTCTCCTGCCTCCTATCTCCCAGTTCCAGCCAGAGAAAATTCTCTGCTTTTGAGAGTTTATGTGAATAGAATGGGCAAATCCCCCCAAGATAGAGGATAATCTCTTTTTTCTAAGATCCATAACCTAAATTACACCTGCAAAGTCCCTTTTGCCACGCAGGGTAGCATATTAAGAAGTTCCAGGGATTAGTCTCTGCACACATTTTGAGGGCCATTTTTCTGCCTCACTCAGCTTATGGATTTGAAAGTGTGTGCATGTACCTTTCTTTCGCAGTGCCTGGTTGTGATTCAGTGCAAATTAATATGCATTTTATAAGTTATTGAATAGTCAACTCTTGAAAAATCTTCAGTTCAACATTGAGATATCAATTTTACATATTCTGGTAGTGCTTAAAATAACAGTGCAAATTAAGCAGCTACATTCTTTCTAAGTTACTGCCCAAATATTTTAGATTCATTTTAGTACTATCATTTGTCTTAGAAGGTCCAAGAATTATCAATAGATTTAGTGGTTGGCATTGTTTCCAAGGAATTTATAATCTACTAAAAGGCATAAAGAAAGGTCAGAAATAACTATAAAACAGTAAGTGATATAATATGTCATGCAGGGATTGATGCCTTTTGGATATTATGAGAACATGTGGTCACAATGGTGGGAAGAATTTGGAAAAGTTTTACCAAGAACTGTGACTTGAAGGATTAAAATAATTTCAGTAACTTGTGGTGCCTAGAGAAGACACCCATAAACATAATATGACAAAGATGTAGACATAAGAAAGTGCATTGCATAAAGGACAACAAGCAGGATCTGTGATTTTTTTTTCTGAAAAATAAATGACATAAATGGAGACAGAAAGAGGTGAGACTGGAAACGATCACATTAATGACATCTATTTATTGAGCATCTATGAAGACCGTGCACTTTTCAATGGACAGATAACACAATGGGGAACTGAAACAAAACTCCAATGGATGGACACGAAAGTAAACAAATGCAAGAATATATAAGTTATCAGTTAAAGGCAAGTGTTATATAGAAAAATAAAGCCTGACAGGAAAACTTGGGAGTATCAGAGCAGTCGTACTGGTTTGTATAACGTGATTAGGGAAGGCCTTTCAGACAACAAACCATTTAAAGGCATATCTGAAGCCATGTGAAAGACTGAACCATGCTAGTCTTTGAAGGAATAGCCTTCCAGGGGAAGAAAGAGAATGTGAAAGGATCTGAGAGGTAAGATGCGTCAGGAGTAGTTTAATTTATTTGGGAAACAGAAAGAAGACTCATATACCAGGAAAAGAAAGATCTTGGGGAGAAGATAGGCATGAGATGCTCTTATAAGGACATTTGCAACCTTGTGATGAAGAGCCTTGACTGGAAAGAGTGAAGAATTCTGATAAGTTTTATAAACAGGGGGTCACCATTGAGTCACATAGAAATGTTTTGAGGTTGTACTTTAAGATGATTCTGGAAACAACAAACAGTGTGAAGTTGAGCTGGAAGAGATCACCGGCAGAAGACACGTTAGGGGGCTACTACAATTTTCTAGTGGGGAAGCACAACATTTATACTTGCAGACCTGGTGAAGCATTGAAGCAGAACAGGACGTGAGACAAGGTAAAAGAACAAGGAGATAGAAAGGAGAAACAGGAATTAAGTTTGGTACACAATTTCCAAAATTAAGTAAATGGAAATAAGTTAGGATTGAATCCTCATTAAAAATATGTGAGTTGCAGTTTGGTTATTATACCTGACACCACTTAAGGGATGCCTCAGATTTTTGCCTGTATCCCATTTCTCCTTGGCTTGATTCACACAGAAGCAGCTGCAGCAACTAACTCACATTAGCACCTGCAAAATCTACCACCTGAAGCTGTTGCCTAACTTCTTGATCCCCTCCTCCTCAAGACCCATGTCCTGAGATGGGGATTTCAATCATCTCCTACTCTTTTCATTAAATGAATTAAAAAGTAAATTTTAGTCAGTACACCGATTTTATGCCACAAATGATTTGGAAAGTGTACACAAGAAAATAAAATGAATGAACGAAGAGCAGAACAAGGCACAGTTTAGAAGTTACACACCTCAAGAGAGAAAAGTGGAGGTTAGGATAGTCTGGCTGAGTTGCATATGTGAATTTTAGTACACTGGAAGCCTAAATGAAAAATGTTAAGAAAAGCAGTAACGTTATTGTCATTGCTCATAGAGTAAGAACACTATGTTCCTTTGAGGAAACTAAGCTTTCCTGGAATTATTTCTGATTTTTTTTTTTTTTTTTCTGTTGTGGGCTTATCCATCAGTGATAGTGAATGGCATAATGTACAGTAGCCTCAACCACATTTCCTCAACAAATGTAACTGTGGGTTTTGAAATCTAATCTTTACAGGTCCTTTGAAGAAAGATGAGACTATGACACAACTGTGAAACACAGATAAATTTGGGCTTGGGAGTCAAGGAAAGTAAGCAAATAATCTGCCATAACGCTGGTAGAATATCCAAAATCAAATTACAAATAACAGGCAAGTTTACAGCTTCTGATACTCCAGTTTATTCCTCTCTGGTGGAGTGGATCCACTATTATGGGCCAATATGACCTCTGCTATTGGCAGGTTGGGCATGTAGCTTTTGGTCTATTTGGGGGAGATTTGGGAGGATGCCAGGAACCCCATAAATTCTTGTATAAAATTATTTTTTTTGGAGGACCAACAGATGGCACTATTCAAGTACTACTATTTTCGTACTGGTAAATTTGTCCTGACCCAATATTATCAGGTATCCTTTTTCAAAGGACACTTAAAATCCATTCTCACAAATATTTCTTACATCTATAGACATAAACCAGCAAGATTATCAATTTGTCTATTTCTATGCTTACCATTTTCTTGCTTTGTAATCCTTTTCTCTGTGTTCATTTTTCTTCTTGTTGATATACATCCTTCAGTAATTCTACTGAGTGCCGTGAGTGGTCCATTTTTTACTGCTTTTATGTTGGGGTTCATTTTAATATGTCTTTTATCATTGCCAAGTTTTAATGTTTTCTTATTATTAATGTCCATTAGTGTTCCTATGAAGCATTTATATCTGAATTTAGTTTTTATAGTCTTAATTTGAGAATGCATGGTTTCTCTAAAACACTTCCAGACCAATTTTAGTTCTTATTAACAAGCAAATAAAATTATAAAAATCTCTGAACCACAAATCCAGTAGGCCAGTTACTTTAAGCTCCCACCCAATCTTTTTTTTAAAAGAAGTTAATTTTTTTATTTCCAGACAGATGTTTTCTTCATTTTATTTATTTACTTATTTGAGAGAGACAGAGAGAGAGAGAGATTGGGCGAGGGCCAGAGGAAGAGGGAGAGAGAGAATCTCAAGCAAGCTCCACACCCAGCCTGATGTGGAGGCTCCATCTCACGACCCTGGAATCATCACCTGATGTTTAACTGACTGAGCCACCCGGGCACCCCAGTATGTTTTCTTTTTTTCTATCATTGCAATGTATTTAAAAATGGGGGTGAGGTTAAAAGCATAAACTCACAAAATTCATTCTGAGCTGTAAATGTATTGGTAATATGCTAATTTTCTTGTGAACTCTCCAACATGATGTTGATAAAAAGAGCTCAATATTTCCTTTTTGCAATGTTTTATTTTATTCAATATCAAAAATAGTATTTTTTAAATGACTGGAAAATAAACACAGTTTAAAGTTGAAGATTTCAGATGCAAATATATTAGGGGAATGCTTTGTTTGGGGGGAAGGATTTCCCACCATGCATTTTCACTCAATATTAATGCCAAGGCATTCCTTTCTACACTGCTGGTGCTCTTTTGTGTGTCGAGTACTTAAGCATTTAATTTGGCAAGGGTGAGTATTTGAGAGACTGGGTTATTAAAATATATGTGAACTTATGACAGTTCAAATGGGTTTCATCCAGGTTCTGGGGCATTGACAGACATTATTATGGTAGAAAATTTAAAATCAAATTACTGGAAACTATTGATGGGAGGTTTGTACCCCACAGCTAACAGAGGTTTAATGATAGACCATTACTTATATTTTAAGGCACTGTCCATACAAGGTGCTTATAGCATTTTAGATGTAGTCTTCTTGTCTCTGGCTCTAACCTCCAGGGTCAAACCTCACCCCCTGCTCTCTATGTACACCTAAGAAGCTCTTCATTTATCTCCCTGGAACCAGAAAGTCTAGTTCATTTTATATTTTAATTTTAACTCTGCTGTTATGACAAAATCTCAGTGCTTATTTCCTTCAGTTCTTTCTTTTGATTCCCAGGAATTTCTTTTGCAAGTCAAAATTATAGACAACAATTTTTATTTCCCTCAGTTTCAGCTTGAATGATTTGTCTTCCATCATCACTGACTGATTTGCTCTAACTCAAGAGTCCATATGCCAAGCTGCCTATTTTTTGTCCTCAGGCTATGTTGTCTAGAAAAGATGACAGCTTAGTATTTCAAGTTATTATCTATCTTCACAATTATTTTGATTATATATATATATATACACAACATGTTCATAACATGCACCTTCTATTTGGTATATAAAATACATGGACAATTAAGAGGTTTTGTTATATACTTCTCATTCTTCCTGTAGAAAATGAAACTTTCATCAGTGACTTAAAGACTGAAATTCTGAAAATAGCATAAGTATTCTTTTTACAAATAATGGAGCAAATTTCAAAAATCAAAGCTAGAGTGCTCTTAACTTATCACACTGCATAGCCAAACTACAACTAAAACATAGCTATAGAACATCTTTTCTTTAAAATTAGATCAAATTCATCAGCATTTCTGCAGATTCAGCAAAGATGCTAGCATTTACTAGACTCAGCTGATAAGCCACATGCAGCTCTTTTATATTTTGGAGGATTTCCAATATCACTACTTACCTAAATGACATTTGAGGTGGTGGCACTTAATGAGGTACATGCAATAGAGTACTTAACTCATGACATCTACCAGGCAGAAAATATTTTATTAGCTGATCCTGTTCTATGACTATAAATTGATTTTCCCCCACAGTTAAGAAAATTGGCTCTTCAACTATACTTAAAGATAGAGTTAACTGGGTCCATCTAGCAAATTAGAGTAGGTTTCTTTGCATAAATGACGGCATAAATGGGAAAGGGTACTTAAGTCTAGTGATCTTTGTCCCTAGCCATCATGTTTATCGATTGCCCTACATTTAGGTCAGGAAGAAAGGTCTTACCTTACAGTTTGTAGAGACCCTGGAGTTTAATTACTTTGCTACAAAGCATTAGGTAATTTTTTTGTTTGATAAATGAATTCCTTAAATGTCAGGGTTTTAGTGCTAATAGACTAGGACCTTGAAAAAATATTTTCTTCTTCCAAGTTTCTTATTTCTGAATCACACTGTCTTTGATCTATAAATGCAAATAGTTTTTAGTTATTGCTATAATTATTGATGTTGAGCATACACTGGAGACCTAAGGCTATATCAGTCAAAATGAAGGTGGTAAAAGAAGTATGAAGTTGTTCCCTTTTACCAAAAATCATCCACCAAAGAGGGGAGAGAGAGAGAGAGAGAGGCAGAGGTAGAGATAAAGGGAGAGACAGAGACAGAGACAGAAGAAAGGAGAGAGAAAGAAACATTGAACAAGATAATTAAAATTCTGTAATAAAGGCTTAAGAACAATGGGTCTTCACAAAAGAGAAATTTTCATGTTTATTTACAAAGAGGTAATATTAACAGATGAAATTTGACTTAAGTTCAGTGTTTAAGGATGTATAGGATTAACTTAATTGGAAAGGAAAAAAAAGTGTGTCTAGTTTAGTAGAGTATATAAACTTCATGATGCATTAAAAAAAATTAAGGAACAGAAATGAAAGTAACCTGACCGATGTGAAAGACACTCTGAGACAGGGTGCTGCTAGGTTGTACCATTTATCAGCTATATTACCCTTCTTGGAACTTTGAAGATGGACATAGAAAATATAAGCTCTACATTTTGTACACAGAATAGTCACATAGGTCTAGAAATTATGTTATATGAGGGGTGAATAGAAAATGAAGTCATGATTGTGAAAAATATTTTTAAGAGTATATTTGCCAGGGCACCTGAGTGGCTCAGTTGGTTAGGCTACTGCCTTCGGCTCAAGTCATGATCCTGGAGTCCTAGGATGGAGTCCCACATCGGGCTCCCTGCTCAGCAGGGAGTCTGCTTCTCCCTCTGACCCTCTTCCCTCTCATGCTCTCTATCTCTCATTCTCTCTCTCTCAAATAAATAAATAAAATCTTTGAAAAAAAAGAGTATATTTGCCAGTTGTTTCTATACACTAATTTTTAGTTATAATATTGATGGTTTTACTGGAAAAGGGGAGGTTAAGAAGGAATATAAAACTTGTCTATTAACATGTGAAGAGCTGTCACCTTAAGAGAAAGATTAGAATATTATGAATCATGCTAAAGGGCAAAGCCAAAAACACTGAATAGGAAGTACAAGGAACTTGGGTCTAGTAAAATAATAAATAGTTCCTGTAGAAGCAAACATTAGAAATAGCATAATAATAACAAAATAATATCCTATTTCTGAATATATTTAAACAAAAAGTGAATGATCTTTAGACAATGGGTGCTATAGAAGTAATCCCTGCATTATTTCAGATAGCATCTGGGATTCTTCCTCTATAAAGTCGACTATTTTATAAGTAGATTTACTAGGTTAAGTGAAGTCAAGTTGCAGAAGTTTGGGGGATAAATATTGAGAATTTCATTCTTGATGCTATAGCCACAAGGAAAGAATATAAATTTTGTTAAAAAATACAATGTATGTACAGTGATTAAGGGATTATTGTTCTAGTAGTAACATGAAAAATTACAAAGAAATCCAACTTCTGGAAATTCTTACTAAATTCTTCTGAAAGATGCATTGATTATATAACTCTGCTTGTGAGGTATCTTGCTTTAGAGCAAAGGAGAAAGTAAAAGATAGATCATTAAAAACATCTTGATCTAAGAACAGGTTTGTTCAATAATTCTTTAATCATTCTTAGGTTCAAAAGAATCATAAAGCAAATTATATGTGATTTTTTTTCTGATTTACAAAGACATTTTTTCATGATTGTATTTTGAATAATGTTTCTTCTGGGTAATTCATGTTGTTATTAAAAAAAATGGGGAAGGGTAGAGAAAGAATCTATAGAGAAAAAGAGAAGATATATGGCATATGGTATGTGAACTGTACATACCTGCACAGAAACAATTGGGAACATTTGAGAGATATTTGAATAGGAGACATTCATCTGCATGTAACAGAAAGTATAAATTAAAATGATTTAAACAATGACAACACCCACTATCACATATAATAAGAAGTTCTAAGATATTTACATTACTCAGTTTATTATTTAGGCTACTCGTCAACACCATGCCATCATCAGAAATGTTTTTCGTCTTCCTACAGTCTCATATTCAATGTATTGGTTTGATCTTCAGGCTATTTCCCCTTGTGTTTGCAAGATGTCACATCAAGACCTGACGATACTGGGGGGAAAGTAAAAGACTGCATGTTCCCTGTGTGTTTCCAAGACCTAGAAGACCTCTTTTAGAAGACACACTATCCTCTAGAAGACCTCCATGACAACTCATTGGACAGAAATTGATAATATGCCATCAACCTTTTACCTCCAAGGGAGTAAGCCTACCAAGATTGACTTAAATTACAAGGATTTCTTCATGAATCACATGTATGTAATGCAGATGCTGTAACAAATTCAGCTTTATCAGTAAGATAGAAGGAGCGGGTGGCTGCCATATAAAAAATATATGATTATAATTCATCTCTAACTAATGAGTAAATCACATATTTCTTTGCCTTCAATTGCTGCAGATATGTTTCTTGCTGAGCCAAAACTCTTGGAATAAAAAATACAAGAATTGTGAAACAAAACAACACTTAAATTTATTACTGCTATAATCAAAGCAATTTGCTTTGGCAAATGAAAACTAAAAATAAACACACTGTAATGTGCTCCACGATTCTGCTCTCTTCTTAAATGTTCGTTAGAGAGAAATTCCATAATTCACTATGTTTCTGCCTACATGAAAAAATATACACAATGCACATGTGGTCATATTCACACACATACATATGTGCACACACACACATACACGCATATACACTGTTTCACAAACACTTAATTATCCAATAATTGGCCAACTCTCTGACTTGCTTATTTATACTTGGCATCCGGCCTATGAATAAAAAGAAATTATAATTGACTGAAGTGCCTATAGTTAAATATGTTAGGTATACCACAGCATGTGCTCACCTCTGCAATTTATACTTCCCTAATTATAGAATATGCAAAAGTAGAGAAAAGATTCCTTGCTTATTATGGAGTCTGATGTGCTAAATCTATTAAGAAAATTATAAATTTATTATGCTTTTATTTTACATGTGTTCCAGTGTGGTTCAAGTGATGGATTTTGAGCACTAGACATGTATCATTATTGTTTTACTTTTAGGCTGGTCATACCCATTAAAATATGTAGTTATGTCATTTTCAATGACAAGTTATAGCACAATTTTGTTTAAATAGGATTCCTAACATGATTATTGTGGTTTTCCTTATTACTGTTTCTCCATCATATATAAATTTCCTTCAATTACAATTAGTATTTAATAATCTCACAATTTTATTTTATGCCAACCTGTGAAAAGCCTGATTAATTTTTTATTCTTGTGTGTATTTTTTAAAATTCTTAACCATGTGAATTCATCACAGTTCCCAGCATGGTCATACATTTTATACTTTCAGTATTTTTCTATAGATATTTATATTTACAATGACAACTGAGTGCTATGGAAAGTTTTAAAATATGTAATGAGTAATTATAGAAAATTAAATTTTGTTTGCTGGTTGAGTAATTTATGTATTAAAACATTTTTCGTTCAAATTAATTTTTTTTAAATATGGAGATATCAGATAATCTGGGCGAGGTCCAGATTAGTGAAGCTTGAAGCTTATATACTTTGAGGAGACCTTCTTTAAGGAAAAAGGATTCAAAATTACAAAACTAAAATTTTGGTATGAAAGCAAATATTATTTAGAATCATAAATGAAAACAATAAATTACTATAATTGACAAAAATGCTTGCATAAAAATCCCTTCTGATTGCAACCAGCTTTCCTTACCTACCAATATTCTACAACTATAAGCAAAACCTAGTAATGACACAGACCTTTGACCTATGAGACTCTGACACTTATTTTCCTTCTTGGTATGTCCTCCTCTGATAAGAAAGTCTAAAATAATTACAATTTTTAATTTAAAAAGAGAAAACTAATTCCTCTCCATTTTGGATAAATGGAAATTTACTGTATATTCAAATGGAAATGTATTTCAGCAGATATACTAAGGGAATATACAAGAAGAGAGGAGCTTCAAATTAATTAATTTGTACTTAAATCCTTTTTATTTTTCTTGTTTGCATTTGATAGTCTTTATAGTCTTTTTGATTTCTACGTATCTATAATTATTATTTTAAAAATAAAATTAAACACTTATTCTCTAATTCTTGTGTTAGCATATTTTCATACATTCTAATTGAATATTAAATAAACTTTAAAAAATAATGTATTAAACAATAGGTTAAGATTTTGTTCTCCCATGGTGTTTAACACAAAAGAAAAAAAAAAACGCCTGAAAGACCAGGGCAGTGATAGCTATTTCTATTTCCTCAATAGAAAGCTAAAGGAGTAACTTCATTTTTTTCCTATTTTTTCAGGAATTTTAATATCATAATATACACGCACATTTTAATTTTAAATGTCATTAGAGTATGTAAAAATTCTAGAATCCATTCCACGAATATGCTCGCAACATTATCTTAATTCAAGGAGTCAGCTAATATAGATAATTACGGGGGTGGGGCTCCTGGTTGGCCCAGTTGGTTTAGCAACTGTTTACTGTTCAGGTCATGATCCTGGGTTCCTGGGAAGGAGCACGTCGGGCTCCTTGCTCAGTGGGGAACCTGCTCTTCCCTCTCCCTCTGTGGCTCCCCCTGCATGTGTTCTCTCTTTCTCTCTCAAATAAATAAATTAAATACTTAAAAAGAAAAAAAAGTAAATAATTATAGGGGCACCTGGCTGGCTCAGTCAGAAGAACATGTGACTCTTGATTTTGGGGTGGTCAGTTCTAGCCCCACATTGTGTGTAGCGATTACTAAAAATAAATAAGGAAATACACTGCTGAAAAATATTTAAAAAATAGGTAATTACATATTAAAAGTGGCATTTATGACAAATCATTTAGGACAACAATTTTTGAGAGTTTAGAATTTATAAGACAGAATTTCACTTTAGTGCAATTATCTTTAGAGAAATTTTTTCTTTAATTTACTGTTGCTTTAAGCCAACTATGGCAGTTTAGTATGCCAGCTATGAATGAGCAGTCAAAAAGCACTATGAAAAAATTTAACATTTAATTTTTAAAGCATGATAAAGCATTTTAATTATTATTGTAGAATAATTATAACTGGGCTGACATTTTCTATGTGTAGTATACATTATATATATTATATACATTAACATATTTTAAAATATACATTAAAATATATTTTAATATTTTATATTAATGTTTTAAAACTATAATATATAATGGAGTTTTAAAGATTTATTTATTTATTTATAGAGAAAAAGAGAGAGAGAGAGAGCAAGCGGAGGGGAGGGGCAGAAGGAGAGGGAGAGAGAGAGAGAATCTTCAACACACATCTAGCTGAGTGGGGAGCCTGATGCAAGGATTGATCTCATAACCCTGAGATCATGACCTGAGCTGAAATCAAGAGTCAGACACCTAACCGACTGAGCCACCAAGGTGCTCCTATATAATATGGTTTTAAATAAAAATAGAGAACTACAAAAATATTTAAATATGTAGACCCTGGCAACTCTGCCCTTATTCAGATACCATGTTGGGTTTATCATTCAGTAAGATGTAAGAGAAATGTCAAGATATGATTAATTACATACTCAAGATTGTAAGTTTATGCCACATCCTAGAAAAGCTATTTATTCTAGAATAATAATGATACCCTTTTACTTATGAAAATAATTACTCCTTTTTTTTTACCATGGGGGTAATTCTTGAAAAAGTTTCCTGAAAATATTAAAGAAGTAAAACTTATATTTTCACCTTATATTAAATTTGATTTACCAAATAAATCTTCATTGTTTTTTTTTTAAGATTTTTTTTTAATCTGTTTATCTGACAGAGAGAGAACACAAGCTGGGGAATGGCAGGCAGAGGGAGAGGGAGAAGCAGGCTCTCCACTGAGCAAGGAGCCCGATTCAGGGCTCGATCCCAGGACCCTGGGATCATTACTTGAGCTGAAGGCAGTTGCTTAACCAACTGAGCCACCCAGACACCCTGTTGACTGTGTTTTCATTATGTCCTGTCAAATAGCACATATTTAAAAAGTACATATTCTAGGGGAAAAAAAAGAAATAAAAAATTGAGGAAATTCTACTCTTCACTAAATACAAATAATGTCCTGAGAGAAACATTTTGTCCCCCAAATAAATCAATTCATGCCTATTTTACTTATAAAGCATATTTTTTGTTTGATTTATTTTTAACTTATTGCTGAGTAATAAAATGGTATAAATAAATTGATATAATATACATGCTATAACTATTAGAAAATAGCTATTGTATTTTTGATGTAGGTTGAAAGCCTAAAAAAAGAATCCAAATGTAAAGAAAAGGAAAAAAATAATGTTTTGCTTTTTTTTTTTTTTTAAGTTTCTGTATGAGTTTGCTAGGTCTGCCATCACAAAGTACCACAAAACAGCAGCTTAGAGAACAGAAATTTACTGTCTCACAGCTCTGGAGCCTAGAAGTCCAAAATCAAGGTCTTGACAGACCTGGTTCTTTCTGAGGACTGGGGGGAAGGATCTGTTCCAAGCTTCTCTTCTTGGCTTGTAGATGATCTTCCCCATGTGTTTCTTTACATAGTCTTCCCTCTATGATGCATGTCTGTCTGTATCCAGATTTCCCCATTTTATAAAGACACCAGTCATATTGGATTAGAACCCACCCAAGTGACCTCACTTTAACTTGATTAAATCTGTAAATACCCTATCTGCAAATAAGATCACATTCTGAGGAAATGTGGAGGAGGAATCTAACATATTTTGAGGGTGGGAGAGGGTTCCTCTGTGTAAAGAAAATATATAAGAAAATAGTTAAATATTTATATCATGTTTATGTGTGTGTATGGTAAAAAAAAATTATCGTAACATTTATTTGGTGCAAATTGGTGCATATGTACACTCACACACACACATACATATACTTAGGCCATTAACTCATACACCTGAGTGTGCATTAGTATGGTTAATCAAAGACTTGTCAAGAAAACATAGTTCATAGAAAGAATAAGCTAAATCATCTAGTGAAGTGAATACTATTCAGAAGTTCAAAGTATTACTGAAATGGACATTATATTAGGATAAGACAGCCTAATAGATTTCAGTGGAAAGCTTCCAGTTTTAGAAATTATATTATATTAAAAAATAATCCTGTTAAGTCTAAAACCTATTAGATTTATTACCGTAGGTGATTATAAAAGTTTTACCACAATGAACTTGGCAACTATATAGACTGAAATTATTAGAAGTATAAAAGAGTATTATATCTGATCTGTTCAATTCATCTACATCATATACCATTTGATTTCGGTAATATTATTTCAAAGATATTTCAGGCAAAGTCATTTTTGAATTAATTCATAATTCTTTGACTCACAAATCATGGAATTAAATAGTCTGCTCTATTTCTTTAGAGGTAAAAAGAAGCAAATATCTCTATAAGATGGGGAAGGCTAAAGTTATTTTATTTGTAAGCACTATGAAAACAGTATAATTTTTATTGAAATTGTGATATTATGAGCTAAATAAAAACATCATTTCAAAATGTTCATTGATATATTTACAATAATTATGCAATTTTCATTTCCCTTTAGAGCTCATAATGCTTGAGTTAAAATAGTACCACTTTTTAAAATATACAATCCAAAACATTAATGTTATTTATCAAAATAATTGTCAGCCATATAAATACTTTAATTGTAATTAGGTTTTATATAAATTCAATTCTTCCTTTTTCCATGAATCCGCACCATCTCTTTTTTTATTATGTGATGTTAATCACCATATATTACATCATTAGGTTTTGATGTAGTGTTCCATGATTCATTGTTTGCATATAACACCCAGTGCTCCATGCAGGACCATCTCTTTTCATTCTCTACATTTCTAACTGTAAATGCAGACTTGTAAAGTGTAAGAATAATTGGTTGTGGACATATTCTCCCCTACTTTGAGCTAGCAGGTCCAAGCCTGAATATAGAATAGAGGCCTTATTCCCAGCAGCAGATGGGAACAACCTGGGACCTGTAACAGGGTACCCGTATCCAAGGTTTTGTTCCTGAGCCTTAACACGTAGCCAAAGTTACAGTCTTCTTTCTAACCCCTAACTCAAGAATCCATTTCGTACTATGCACTTGTATAATGCACCTGCCAGAAAATCCCTGGGTTCAAGATAGATATGAGGAAACAATCAGATAAAAGCAGAATGTGAGGCATTGAACAGGAAAACTGGCTGGACCATTCAAAAATTCCAGGTCACAAAAACTACAAAAATGGGGGCACCTGGGTGGCTCAGTTGGTTAAGCGATTGCCTTCGGCTCAGGTCATGATCCTGGAGTCCCGGGATCGAGTCCCACATCGGGCTCCCCGCTCAGCGGGGAGTCTGCTTCTCCCTCTGACCCTCTTCCCTCTCTGCTCTCTATCTCTCATTCTCTCTCTCTCAAATAAATAAATAAAATCTTTAAAAAAAAAACTACAAAAATGGGCAACTGTTCTATTATTTGAGAGAAAATAGCAAAACAAACTATTGCCATTCAAGAATTTTATTTGCATCCATGAGAGAAAATTTATGAATAAGACATTTTGGGTAATTTGAAAATAAGGCTTATATAATTGATATTTTTTTAAATTAGTGTTAAATATGTTGATATTAACATGGTTATTTAGAAAAATGTTAATTCCTTATGAAATGTATATCAAAATGTTCAATGATGAAGGGTCAGATGTCTTTAATTTCCTTTAAATGGCTGAGAAAACAAAAGGAAAGATTTTTACACAGGGAGAGATGAAAATGTGATAAAATTGTAGCAATTAATTAACCTATGTAAAAGGATGAGTAGAGTTGTACTATTCTTTTCATTTTTAATGTTTTTTAAGTTTTTTAATTAATTAATTAATTAATTAATTTATTTATTTATTTAAGAGAGAGAGTGTGTGAGCGCAAGGGGAAGGGCAGAGGGAGAGGGAGAGAAAGAGGGACAGAATCTCAAGCAGACTCCACACCGAGCACAGAGCCCCATGTGGGGCTTGATCTAGCAACCCTGAGATCATGACCTGAGCCAAAACCAAGAGTCGGATGTTTAACAAACTAAGCCACCCAGGTGCCCCTAAGTTTTTATTTAAATTCCAGTTAGTTAACATACAATGTAATATTAATTTCAGTTGTACAATGTAGTGATTAGACACTTCCATACAAGTCTTGGTGCTCATCACGGCAAGTGCACTCCTTAATCCCCATCATTTATTTAACCCTTCCCCCCCACCCCCTTTCTGCAACCATTAGTTTGTTCTCTATAGTTAATAGTCTCTTTCTCGGTTTGCCTTGCTCTCTTTTTTCCCCCTGTCATTTTGTTTTGTTTCCTAAATTCCACATATGAGTGTAATGATATGCTGTCTTTCTCTGATTGACTTATTTCACTTAGTACAATACTCTCTAACTCCATGTATGTCATTGCAAATGGCAAGATTCATTCTTTTTTATGGCTGAGTAATATTCATATATATATGTGTGAATACACACACACACACACACACACACACACACACACACATATATACCACGTCTTTATCCATTCATCAGTCTATGCATACTTGGGCTGTTTCCAGAATTTGGCTATTGTAGATAATGTTTCTATAACCATCAGGATACAAGTGTCCCTTTGAATTAGCATTTTGCATTCTTTGGGTAATAATTGGTAGTGTCATTGCTGGATTGTAGGGTAGTTCTGTTATTAACTTTTGAGGAACCTTCATATTGCGTCCCACAGTGGTTGCACAACTTCCCATTGCCACGAACAGGGCAAGAGTGTTCCCCTTTCTCTACTTCCTTGCCGAAACTTGCTGTTTCTTGTATTGTTAATTTTAGCCATTCTGATAGGTGTGAGGTGATATCTCATTATAGTTTTGATTTGTATTTCCCAGATGAGGGATTTTGAGGATCTTTTCTTGTGTCTCTTGGCCATCTGGATATCTTCTTTGGAAAAATGTCTATTCATGTCTTCTGCCCATTTCTTAACTGGGTTATTTGTTTTTGGGGTGTTGAGTTTTGTATATTCTTAATATATTTTGGGTACTAACCCTTTCTCAGATATGTCACTTGCAAATATCTTTTCCCATTCTGTAGGCTGACTTTTAGTTTTGTTGATTGTTACCTTCACTGTGCAGAAGCTTTTTATTTTGATGAAGTCCTAATTGTTTTTGTATAATGGTTTCAAATTAGAGTTGTACTATTCTTTAAACTCTCTTTCTTTGTTTTTAATTTAATTTATTTATTTGAAAGAGAGATTGCAAGAGATAGAGCATGAGCAGGGAAGAGAGGGAGGAGCAGGCTCTCTGCTGAGCAGGGAGTCCAATCCAGGGCTCCATCCTGGGATCATGACCTGAGCTGAAGGCAGACGCTTAACCAACTGAGCCACCCAGGTGCCCCTAAACCCTCTGTCTTTTTAAACATTTGAAAATACAACAACTTCCATAGAGTGCATGTGATAATGGGGACACTCCAGTTTTGTGAGAGCTGAGATACAGAAAAATATACTTTATATACCTTATTGGTACTTTTAAGGTATATGCATACATATTTTTTATATGATTTGTAATTTAAAGTCAGATTCACTAATGATATAGTAAAGAATAATAAAAGTTCAATTAATCTGTAACAAGAAATTATATCTCTTTTTATTTATTTGAAAAACAAGGTTTAATACATAGTTTTAAGAATAATGTGTTCTTAATAAATACTTAATAGTAATATACTTGCTTTTTGTGTTGATTTTGTTTCTTTCTTTTACTTTATATTTTATTTCTTCTAGTCAGATGAACCTTGAAAATATTTGTGAGTTTCAAATATTTACAAATCATAACCAAGCAACACAAGTAATTTGCTCCCATCCAGGCTTGAGAAACTTATAAACACTATGAACATATTTAAATGAACTATTAAACAAAATCCATAATGAAATTAGAAAAGACTTAAAAGTTACCTAATAAAAAATTATTGACTAAATTTGAGTTGAAATGGCACATTTTACTAATGATATAAAGCATTGTGCTATTTTAACTTCTTTATCCATAGTAATGCAAACTATGTACTGAAAACAAAAAATATTCAGGGGAGCCTGGGTGGCTCAGTTGGTTAAGCGACTGCCTTCGGCTCAGGTCATGATCTTGGAGTCCCAGGATCGAGTCCTGCATGGGGCTCCCTGCTCAGCAGGTAGTCTGCTTCTCCCTCTGACCCTCCCCCATCTCATACTCTCTCTCTCTATCTTATTCTCTCTCTCAAAAAAATAAATAAATAAAATCTTTAAAAAAAGAAAACAAAAATATTCAATTGTATATTTGATTATTTTTAACAGGAAATTGGTGAATTCATGCCAAAAATTTATACCAGTTGTTACACCACATCAATAAGATATTATATTAAAAGTTATAAAATTAAACATAGATACTGGAAGTGTAGCAAATTATTTTTTAATTCTTTATTTCTTAATTACATTTTCTCTATGTGTACTCAAATATCATACTGCGTTGCTTGGCAATTTAGCTTTATAATATGCGTTTTAAAATGATACCTAGTTTGCACTGAAGTTCCAAGTGGGTGAAAAGAAAATGAGAAATAAATGAATGCAATCTTGATAATTCTATTTCAATTGTTATACAAATAACAGAAGTACAATTCATCCTAAAATTTGGGTTGGAGACGTCAAATATCATTTGAAAAAATAAATTACATAAAGACCATCTCTCTCTCTCTCTCTCCCTTTCTTCCTCTCCCCCATCTCTGTCTCATACACAGACATACACACACACACACACACACACACCAGTATCTATGCAATTATGATAGAACATGGAGCATAAAGAAACATAGTTTACATTGTACTGGCAATTTTTGCTTGCAACATGTTTATTGAATACATTATATCTCTTTCTGACATATTTTCAATATTTTCCTATTGAATTAATAGTTTGATAACTTTCTAACCTATTTAAGAGCATTCATATGCACATTGAGTTCAGTTTTCATTCACATAACTTATTATTCTCTAGTTCTTTTAAACATCAAAAATGGAGTAGAAAGCAAATTTCTTTTGCATTGCAATTCCTTACTACATCTTCCATTTGCCCCAGTTGGGTTTTTGAGTAGTTTCTATTTACCACAGTCTCAAGTCATAAATTTGAGAATTCTTGTGATTAGAGTACAATGTGATATAAGATTATTTAAAACACATCCTGAAAATGTTCTACCTTTCCAAGCTGTCTATTTGAGGTTGGTGTAAATATTGTCAAATGGTTCCGGTTGCTTTGTAGAAGTTGCTGTCTATAGATAGGGAAGATAGAAGAATAATTACTTTTACAGAGGCTTTATTAAACTTTATTTCAATTTTTGGTCCCGCAAATCCTCCAAAAGTTCCATTAAAGCCTCCATTCTTTTCCTCAACTACCAGGCAAGGTCACAGAGTAGAATAAATTTTCTGAAAATCCCAGTTATGAGACTTAATGTAGAAAATGAATGATAAAGTAGAAAATCCAGGAATAAGCAAATGGCAAAATTAGTACACATTAATTGTCTATCTGATTACAGAATAACTGATTGTTTAACTGTGAGTTATTGAGAGTGAGATCAAATAAGAGAGATCACCAAGAAATCCAAAGTAAGGGAAATTTGAGAAGGGTCTTATTGAAGAAGTAGTAAGATTTTTATAGATAGAGATGAGCAAATGGTATACTGGGTCAAGAAGCAAAGGAGCAAAATCCAGAGTAGGGATGAGTATGATGTAAAGAGGGAACAGTAGGATCTCTTCCTGACAATACTGGAGGGACTTATTGTGTAAAAGTATTGGAAATTAATATGAAAGGTATAATGTGAAACTAACATGAAATATGTACCGACTTTGTGAGTGATGGTGATCAGAAAGGGGCCTTTGCATAAAATTAGTTAATTATTTATAGCTTTCCTCACTGAACTGAGGTATTTTTCAGGAATAAGTTACCTCTATTTGCCTTCATATGCCCAGCAAAAGCAGGATGCCGGAGGCAAAATAAATAATAATAGCATGGAATGAAATAATGAAAGGGTGAATTAAGAAATAAATGTAGAGGCAAATAAATATTTGAAATAAAATATTTTAGAATATTTATTCTGATAGCAGTAGGATTTTTTAAATAATTCTGAAAACTGCCTAAATGTATGAAAAGAAAGCACAAATTTAAACTACCTTGGAAATTAGATATATATGAATCAATGATGTTACAACTTCATAAAAACCATAAGATGCTCCATTGTCTTTTCTGAACTTTTAAGGTTTTGAGAGTGGATAACAGTTCTGTTTATTGTAGTATTTGGCTTTTATTGTGGCTTAGCATTCTGTACTTTATCTTTCTTAAAAGTACCATTTTGAGTAGATTCTTAAAATATTTAAGATAATTATCTTTTTTTAATAATTTTTTTATAATTTATAATTACTTTTTCTGATATTTGAAAATACCATGGTGTATAAAATCATAATGAGACAGAGTGTTAAACCTGGACACTGAATACAATAGCACTGGGAATTATACCATCACTGAACACTTCTTTGTATTTTCTTTGTCCCTAAGGGAAGAAATGAAAACTGCATTCAGATTGCTTTATTTAAATCAAAATAGAATATAATTATAGTTTTGAAACATTGGATTTGTTGTTAAAGAATCACAGAAAAGTAGTAGGAGAAAATAATAATTAGTTCCTTCATTGCACATAAGATCTTTGTAAAATGAAACAAATGTTAAATAAAATTGTGTACGAGGGGAAGAATGAAGGGGGGAAATCGGAGAGGGAGACGAACCATGAGAGACGATGGACTCTGAAAAACAAACTGAGGGTTCTAGAGGGGAGAGGGGTGGCGGGATGGGTTAGCCTGGTGATGGGTATTAAAGAGGGCACGTTCTGCATGGAGCATTGGGTGTTATACGCAAACAATGAATCATGGAACACTACATCAAAAACTAATGATGTAATGTATGGTGATTAACATAACAAAAATTTTAATAAAAAAATTGTGTATGTTCTTTTAAACAAGCAGGCAAAGTGTGAGAAGCCTCCAATGAAGAATACATAAAAAAAAATGGATGTTACAATTTCTATCACTGTATAGGTTTAATTTTTGAGGCTTGTTACACTAACCCATTACAAAATAAGTCAAGCACCATATCCTTTACTGATTCTTTGTGAGCAAGAATATACAAATTAAATTGCAATAAAATAAACAATAACTATTCAAATTTATATGCGTAAATAGTATTTAAGAGTGACCTTTAAAGAAATGGCTATAGGTAGAACAGTCAGGTACCTTCACACTGCATTTGTGTGCTTTCAATCAGTGTTTGTTATAATTTTCATTTTTTCTATCTAAATAAAAGTAATCTAAATCTTTGATAAATGATTGCAGAATTTGATATTTATGTGACATTTTAGAATAACTACATATTATATGCAATGATTGTGGAATTGAGGCAACCGTGTAGATTTGTGAATATAGGCACACACATACATATACATATGCACATATACATCTGACCATGGTTTTAGGTCTCTTAGGACCTAAAAGCAGCAATAGTCCAAAAGTTTTCAGTGTACCTACTGCCTACACTTTAGCTTCTATGTACCATTTTACATAAACAGGAAGGCTCCTTGAGGAATGACCTATTCTAAGTCTGGTATAGGAAAAGGACAAGATGATACTAGAAACATCATTTTGTACCAGACAGTGAGAATGTGCTAAAAAAGGGGGGGGAGGGATTTGTTGAAAGGACACAGAAGCTAACACTAGCCAAATTGAGGACGATTTGAGTTTCAAGATAAATAATTGAGGCAACAAATTATAACCCATTGAATAAAATAAAAATCAAGGTGTCCATGAAGATATAAAGAACTGAGTGGAAACTTTTGAAAGAAAAACATATTTATGTGTTTTCAAACTATTTCTACATAAAAATAATTATTTTAGCAAGAAAGAAATAGTGACTTTACAATGAAAAATCCTAGCAGACATTGCTACAATCCAGTGATCTAAATGAACATTATCAGTAATAGAACAATTTGAAATTGTATGCCATCTGATAGAAAGCACTCAGAATTCAACATCACTTCTAGGATATTCATGCAAAGATGCAAAACCTGAAACTACTCCAAAGAAGTACTACTTAAGTGATGATACACACACACACACACACACACACACAAAGACTGAGACATAAAATAACTAAATTGTGTCAAAGTTATAAAAATCAAGATAAAGTTTATGGAACTCATGACTGATTGACTTTGTTATCAAGACATTATTGTTAAAATTGTCAAACTAGATAGAAATTTGTGGATTATATATTAATAATCTGTTAATGCTTATGTTTTGTCTTTGATGATCATATCATATAAGTGATTATATCATATAGGCAAATGTCCTTTCAAACACAAAATTTATAGTAATCTATTTGAGGCATCAGATCTGCAACTTATTTTCAAATGTTTAGGGGAAATAGTTCTTTTTACTGTAATTCTAAGTTTTTTGTAGTTTGTGTTTATTTAAGAAGTACCACAATTCCACCCTTAAATCACTTGCCAGATTTTGAAGTCTTAAGTGTTACCAAGAACCTATGAAAAGACAGAGGTCAACCTCCCCTTGTCTTTTGGAAAATGATATCCATCAAACAATCAAAAGCAGGGAGGGTCAAGTATAAAGAATGGGATAAACCAAAAGTAGACTGAAGCTTATGGACATTTTAAGGTTATCCCAACCAACATCCAATTGGATTAAGTTGATTAGCCGTTCATTCTATCTACTTCACAGAGTAAAAAGAGAACCCTCTCTTGTGCAAGATAAGAACATCTAGATCTTTAACAGTTCTTTTACACACTATGTCCAGAATTCACACGAGTCAAGAAAATATGACTAATGAGCTAGACCAAAAAAAAAAGACAAAAGAAGCATCTATAGAGATGATTTAGTTATTGAAGTGAGCAGATAAGGTTATTGAGATAAATATGAATAATTTGCAGACAAAATCAGAAGAAGTGAACAAATAAGTGGAAGAATGATAGATTTCAGCAGATAATTAGAATCTATATAAAAGAATCAGTAATAAAACCGATTACTTAAAAAACAGATTGGGCCTTGCCAAATAAAGATTTTCAAACTGGAGGACAGATCACTGAAAATTTTTCAAAGTGAAAAAAGTGAAAATTTTTCAAAGTGAAAAATAAAATTTTAGAATATAGAAAACATACAAAATTTTGAAAATTTTACAGTGGGTATAAAAGATTTCCAGAAGGAGAAAACGGAGAGAATGAAACAGAAGGAATATCCAAAGAGATAATGACCAATAATGTCCCAAACTGGTAAGAGCATCAATCAGCAAAATCAAGAAACTCTGTGAAACTCAAGCATGTTAACATTTCCTATGTGAAAATTTCTACTTTTATGGTATTTGCACTTTATATATTTAAAAAGTAAGGAAAATAAGAGTTTCTTTATAAACACAAACTCAATTTAGAAAAATAAACCAATATAATTAAATTCTACTGAAAATGTATATGACAGTAAAATTTTAAACATTTCAACAAAAGTCAAGTAATCATTCCCAAACTTTTAAATCGTTTATTCAATGTGTTTACACAAATCCTTGGTCTTTTTAAAAAAATCCAACAAAATGTCATTAAATTATATTTAATATACATAATATATCCTCCATGATATCATGCCAAAACATTTTTTTTTCATTTTAAAGATTAAACAAATTACTTGAGATTAATTGAATTTTGTAAGAAGAAAGTTTAAGATTCTATATCTTTATACATATTAATGGATTTGAAGCTAAAATATTTATCACATTTAGTATATATATCAGTAGCTCTAAATTTGGCTTAAATTTTTAAAAAAATAAATGAAATAAAATAGGCTTAAATTTATGTTTAATCGTATTTTAAATATTAATTTTTTTCACTCTTAATAAACATAATGGGTCAAGGAAAAGATGTTAATTACTGAAAGCTAATTAATCAGGCACCAATTTGACACCATTTGGCACTTAAATTCTCTGTGGGTTAAACGTTATAATCCAATTTACACCCAGAATACCAATAGTAGACTCCTCAGTACTGCTTTATGCTTTAAAATGTATGGAGGTCTTTAATAAACAGAGCTTTGAAAGACACTTGCTTAGTAAAAGAAAATCCAATATTAAATTTTCTAAAAGAGGGTTTCTCATTTGGGGGGATGGACAATCTTCATTGCGGGACCATCTGTACATTATAGGATGTTTAGCAGCATCCTTGCCTTCTCCTTTTGGTACCGTAGTCTCACTTGTCCCCAGACCTAAGTTGTGACAATCAAAAATGTCCCCAGACATAGCCAAATGTCCCTTGAAGGAAAAAATAATCTTGCCAGTTTGAGAACTGTTCCAAAATAGGGAATTTTCTGAAAATAAAGGTGTTGGTATACCTTAAAGATCTCCAAATAGGCACATAGTTCTCACAGATTTGGGCTCTTTGATTATTAACCACATGGTTAACACAATTAACTACCAGTTAAGTATTATTAATGAGAGCTAATCTACTGAGAGATACACAATCTCATCCAAACCAAGGTTCTAATTTCTTTGCTAATTCATAACTGTGGCTAGTGAAGTATGTCTCCACTTCATAAGCAATGTTTCACTTTAATGTTGAATAAGATCTTGCAGCATTCACAGAATGAAAGAAGTAATGATTTATAAACAGCTATTCATAAAATGGCATTATAGACTTTTCAACAGAAAAGATATTGCAAAGTTTTTGCTATCTTTCTGATTTTTAGATTTTTTCTGTTGTTTTCTTCAAAATACTATAAATAGAAAGTGAATTTCCAGAAGAAATTACTTTTATTTTTAACTAAATTATTTGAATAAAATTTATGTATTACCAATTATGTTTTAAGGTTTTTTAGCTTGATACTGGATATGCAGAAATGAATATCTATATACCATCTATTGGTTTATTTATTGATTATCACACACAAAGAGCATACAGAGTTGTGGGGTTTTCTTTAAATGTATCTCTTGACCAAAAGTAGTTTTTTTGCAGGGAAATGAAATTGTAAAATCACTAAATAGTACCCTAAAATGTAGTTATTTATTTATAAGAAGGGGCACTAGAAAATTTAATAAGATAATAATATACTTCCTTTTGTAAAAATCTGAGAACTCTCAGCACCCCAGCAAGGATAAACAATGGCTTTCATAGAAAGCAAATAAAAGCAAGTTTGAATTCTTAAATTGCAACACAAAATTTTAAGATGCAGCTTTTATAACTAAGAAAATATGACATCAAATTTGCTTTAAAGATAATATGATAAATAAGATTGCACACATGGCTACAATTAGAAAAAGAAAGTTTTTCCATATTTTCCTCTTTATTTTTAGTTTAGTGCCTTCATATGATTAAGCACACATTATAACAATTATGAATGCAGAGATATACTCTTCAGAAGTATTCATTATACTGAATGAGAAATAGCTATATATCCTACACTTTTAAACTGTAATTTCTGTAAGTGGAACAATACCTAATGGAACAGGATTTGGCAAACTTTTTTTTTTTTTTCAAACTTTTTTGTAAAGGGCCAGGTATGGACTATTTTAGGCTTTGCTAGCCACACATCTCTGTTGCAACTACTGAATTCTGCCATTTTAGCAGAAAATCAGCCATGGACAATACATAAACAAGTGTGGCTATGTTTCAGTACAAATTTATAAAAACAAGCAGTAGGCAGGATTTGTCCACAGACTGTCCTTTGTCCATTCCTATAACAAATTATTGTGCATACTTAACATATACACATTTTGGCTGTTAATGAGATGTTCCCCTTTCCCGGAAGATGGGTTAAGTCACTTCCTAATCCTATGTAATATGAAATATATTCTCTAATTAGCAAATTAAATAGTGTTATCATTTCTTTTAGAGTGTATCCAATATTATTATTAGGAAACTCTCTTTTTTAGTGAATTCTTTCAACTTTAACATAATAAAACCTACCTAAATATAAACATTTTCTTTTATAAAAGATATCCTTTGTTATAGACACATGTACTGATTACTACCAGTTACAATTTAAAGGTTAATTAGAAAGTGTACTATAGGTACAAATGGCATTAAAAAATTAGAGTCAGCCAAGGAGAATCTAAGTTGCTGAAAGCTTTGATACATGTTCCCACCCTGGGAATATGGAACTGGAAGATAAGTTTATAAGGGGGACAGGTCTTTTGGCACCAAGACTTACAGCTGCTTTAGGGTTTGTTTGGACATAAAGAAGTAAATTTTCATAATATACCTCAAAAAAAGAGAGAAAATAATTACCTGTTAAAGAGACAGAATTTTTTCTTTAATATTTTCCTATTTTTAGTGAGAAAAGAAAAACACTCATAAAAATCTTATTTATGTTTTTACATATTACAACATTTTCTCCACCTCTCTATAAACTTGGAGTGTAAATGTTGATTTGCTTTTTGCTTTTCCTAATCCATTAAGAAACATTTAAAAAATTATGTCTCTATCTGGCTTGAACATACCTGCTTAATTGAAAATAAACTTACTCTGTTAACAGAGCAAATAAATGGCAATTCTACTAAAATTTCAAAGGCTGCAGGTGATTAGTTGTTTTATCTGTTTCTCTGCTCACACTGATTACCACCGACTTCCCATCCTTGGTATCACATGCAATTTACCTTCTTTTCTTTCTAACTTTTGGTTTAGGAACTATGAAAAATATCTACTCTGAACAAGTTTTTGAAACTTCTTAAATGTCTTCTCATTCTCTGCTCCCTGAAACACCATTATATTAAAAGCTTAACAAATAGAAGAGGTTAGAATTCATTCACATTTTCAACCTTCCCACCCCAACCAGAAACATGAACACCTACTTTTTTTTTTTAAGGTTTTTATTTATTTATTTGACAGAGATAGAGAGACAACGAGAGAGGGAACACAAGCAGGGGGAGTGGGAGAGGGAGAAGCAGGCTTCCTGCAGAGCAGGGAGCCCGATGCGGGGCTCTATCCCAGGACCCTGGTATCATGACCTGAGCTGAAGGCAGCCACTTAATGACTGAGCCATCCAGGCGCCCCTGAACACCTACTTTTTAACACAAAACTCTATAGTCCTAACTAGTACTTAAAAAGTTCAGTGTTTACAGTATACAATAATTTTTCATGTCATTTTTCCGTGGTATTTGTATATAACACACTTTTCTTTAAACTTTTTCATCTTGTGTTGAAATTACTTGTGATTTTGGCATCTCAATTTTATTCTAGTTACTCTCTCTCCATAAGAAACTCTAGCTGTGGTTAAATTCAACAACAAATGTCTTATCTTGCTCCCTTTAAATAGTGACTGAAATTCATCAAGCTATACATGTAGTATACATGTGCTTTTCCATAGACACATTATACTTCAATAGAAGTTTTACAAACATATCATGACAGTAGTTTAGGCCCACCTGAAAAATATCCTGGAATATAGAAAGAATTGACACTGTTCACCTTAACTGTTGTACAGTTGTCCAAGTTTAACCATTTTATAACCGCCATACATGGATGACAGAGGCATATCTCATCATTTACCATTGCTGACCGTGCAGGTATCAGTTCATATTTAATTAATATCACTCACAAAATTGAAAGCATATCAAGGGCATTGCAACTTATTTTACAGAGTTGAACTATTTATCTACACATTTAAGTTTAAGAAATTTTATAGCTGATGTGTAAAGATCACTTCGTACGGTCTAAAGAGAAGCCTTGAGTGGTTTAGCTCCTTTTGACTGAATCATTGAAAGGGAGTTATTATAATTTTTCAAAATCAGGGACATCCCAGATAAATGCAGTGCACTTGATATTGGCAGAGACCTCCTACCAACTAAAACAACTAAAAACATGAGATGACTGCCACATAACCTATTTTATCGCAACATAAATAGTTGCACATAATAAAAAAGAAATATTACAGTCTGTCACCTTCATCTCCAGTGACACTGCCCCAAGGCAACGCATTTCAACATTCTCAGTTTATTGGTTCATCTGTTGATTCTGTGTCACATTATATAATATATATTAACTCCACTTCTTGATTTGTCAATTTAGTTTTAATTGACTCCCTATGAAAAAAAGAGAATAATAAATAAACCCTATTTCTCCATCTTAAACATCTCTGTAGGTTTATTCTTAATTTCTTCTATTAATTACCTTAATCTTTTACATAAAATACTTAAGCCCCTTTGTCTTGTTAACTGCAAGCTGTACATTTTGGCTTCTTTTTAAGTAAGATGAAGAAATTTGTACTATTAAACTTTCTCAATATCTGGTATCCTTTTTTACTTTTGAAATTCTAGCTTTTTTACTTTCCTAATTCTTCTAGCTTTTTAAAAATATTTAATATAAAAGTGTTAACACACTGGTCCTCTGCTGTGTTTATAGGTTAAGTGTAGACATTAAAAACAAGGAGAGCATAAAATTATGAGCACCCTCTGTATTCCTAAAACAACCACTGTGATTGGACCTATAGAAAGGAGACATAATATAACCCTCCCATGTGCTCTTTGATGGAAATAGGTGTAGTTTCCAAATGTCAAGGACAGATCTTCCTCCTCTGTCGTTACATCCCATATATTGTTAAAAAATCAATCCATATTTTATTTTACTTTATCATTGCACCATGATTCTTGAACATTTTTTTCCTGAAATTTCTAATTGTTTTTCTTTTTTGTTGACGGGAGAATCACATGTCATCACCATATTACTAATATCTAATTTCTTAGCAACATCATACTAGTTATGATGAAGTTTCGTTGCTGTAACAATGATCAGAACAACCGTGATTTTTTGTTAAAAGACAGAAACTTATTTCTCTTGAATAATCTACTCTTAAAAAAACAAAGGCTAGGGATGCCTGGGTGGCTCAGTTAGCTAAGCGTCTGTCTTGGGCTCAGGTCATGATCCCAGCGTCCTGGGATTGAGCCCCGCATCGGGCTCCCTGCTCAGCTGGGAGCCTGTTTTTCCTGCTCTTCCCTGCTCGTGCTCTCTCTCGATATCTCTGTCACTATCTCTCAAATAAATAAATAACATATTAAAACAAAACAAAGCACAAAGGCTAATGTTTTAGGGACTCAGGTTATTTTTGTCTTGAACCTCTTCCAACTCATCATTAGGTTTGCATCTTGCTGTCTAAAAGATCTGTCCCAGCTATTAAAACATTCCAGCCAGTGGGAGGGGGAAAGTGAGGAGGAGGGGGTATGAGCCTTGCCTTTCAAGTATAGCACTAAGAAGTTGCACATATAATGTACTTTAGCAATTTCAATGTTAATTTGTGCAAGATACTAAAGCTCTTCTCATCTGTAGAATTTAAATAATAGTACCTACCTCCAACTGATGCAGTGATTATCAAATGAGCTACCATTTATAAAGCACTTGGAATAGTACCCGACACAGTAAAATAAGAAGCACAGTAACATTATTTAATACTATTACTACTTCTTTTATTACTTATTGACCAGAAATTAATTATGTGACCAGAGTTTGTTGTAAGGAAGCCGATATAATTTTTTCCTTCACCATCATGTGCTGAGGTAAAACTTTCATTATTATAGGAGAAAAAGAGAAGACAGTAGAAGAGACAATAGCAAGGTCTGTGATATGTTCCATTAATTAAAAACAACAATACATTTATTCTTTTTTTGATATTTTCCTCCAGACTTGGGACATTTTGTTCTGTTGTAGTCATTCCTCCTAAGGCCTTCCCTTCCTTACACTATGGTGTTATACCATTTTGCATAGTCTTCTTTCTTGGATTCGTTTTCCATTTGGTAGAATATACTCTTTTCTCTCTCCCAACATTTTCTTTGTGTCAGAAAGAACAAATAACACATTGCCTTAGTCCATTCAATTTGCTCTAACAAAAATACTCAGACTGGGTAACTTATAAACAACAGGAATTTATTTCTCACAGTTTTGGAAGCTGAGAAGTCCAAGATCAAGGTGTCAGCATGGTAGCATTTTGGTGAGAACCTCTTCCTGGTTTATAGCTGGTATCTTCTAGCCCTGTCCCCACATGGTGGAGGGACAGGGATTTCTCTGTGGAGTCTCTTTTATAAAGACACTACTTCCATCATGAGGGCTCCACACTCTTGACCTAAATGCCCCCCTTAGGCTCCACCTCTTTGTACCAGGATCTGTGGGGGTTATAATTTCAGCATATGAATTTGAGGGGACACAAACGTTCACACTGTGGCATATACTAATTTTTAATTGCTTTTATCTAAAAATGCCTTTCTTCAGTTCTCAAATTTTAAGTAATTGCTTTGCAGAATACTGATTTTAGTTCAATATCATGTTTCTACCAAAGAGTTTAAAGATTTCATTCCATTGCTTTCTAAAAGCTGGTCTTGCTGATGAAAAGTCTGATAGAATATTTAAGTTTTATCTTTTGCAGATAACCCATTATTTAAAAAAATCATTTTATTTTTGATGTTCTAAATTTTCAGAAAAATGTGTTTAAATAGCTATCATTTTTTTATGATTCATGCTATTAAGGATTCAGTGAGATCTTTCGGTCTGAAAATTTGTACCTTTTTTCACTCTGGGATTTTTTAATTGTTTCTTTGATTATTCTTTCATCTGTTTCCTGGATTATTTTAGGTATCTCTAAAATTAGTTATTTATCTTTTATATTCCTGAATTTCCTCATATGCATGAATTATTTTTTTTATATTTAAAAATGAAAACTTGCTTATTGGCTTAAATGCAAAGGCTTGTGTAATTCCACGTGCTTGGTTGGATTGCTCTTCCCACTGTGAAATTCTGTTACACGTTTGGCCTCTCCCCTGAATGTACAACATGACTTTTGCCTCTGTGAGACATGTGAGCTGACTGGCTTCACTTCAGGATATGTGGGCCAGGAACACAGACTCATGCTCCCTCCACTTCCCAAATTATTTGTTCCCCAGATAAACATAACTTAATTCTAGAGTAGCCATACCCACACTAGGTGTTCAGTTGTATCCAAGTTCTTTACCTGCCTGAACCTGTAGGCCACTGTCATTACTGCCACTCTTTCTGTTATTACTCAGAAATGTAACCAGCCTATTCCCACTTATTAGATTTGTCGACTCCAAGACTGTAGTGTTGCCAGGTTTCAACATGGTGAAATTATTTGGACGTCTCTGATTCCTGATTTCTGTTGTGGCTAATGATGCTATTGGTGTAACAGTCAATATGAAATCAAGTGCATTAGACCTTTCAGAAATGACTTGAAGTCCCTGGTCCCTTGTTTCCCACTTTTCACAAAAGCCTAAAAAAAAAAAAAATGCTTTCGATTATTTTTGTGTACTTTGGATTTTAGGGATAGGAAGAAGTAAAAGCATGTCTTCAGGTTTCCATGTCAAACTGAAGAGACTATTTGAAATCTGTGGAGATTTTCAATAATGGCCTTGAAACACAAAGATCATTTTTCAATATTATAATGTGATTGCAGTCAATGGCACTGGAAGCAAATGCTCTAAATTGTCTTTGAAACACAGTAGCATAATATCCTCTTAAAGAAAAAGAAAATATTTATCTAATGGAAATTCTTGTCAAAAACATATTGCTTAACTTGCCAAAATATAAAGTTTGTTAAACCTTTGGGGGAGAATGGAATTAAATTTATTTGGCTCAAGAGATTACACAATTTACTTGAAGTAGATATGAGTCTTCCAAGTTCTCAAGTGCTTAAAGCTCTCAAATAAATCACATGTACCTAAAGGGTAATGACATACATTGCTGCAAAAAACCTCATATCAATCACATATAACCAGTGGATGATAGCATGCATTGCTATGAAAAGAGTAAATCTGAATAAACTACAGAGTTTGAAAAACATAAGGAAACATAAGGTTTTCCCATGAAGAGCTGTGTGATTTAAAACCAGTTACTTAAATTTTTTGAATTTCTGTTTCTTCATCTAAAAAGAGAAAACAAAATATTTCCCTTGAAGGACTTTTAAGAGGACGAGAAGGAATTTATATATACTTGATATTTTACCTAATAGGTACTCAGTAATGTTGAGTACTGGCAGTGACAGAAAAAGATATTAAAAATGTGAATTAGAATTATCCAAGTTTTCTCTTCCCTGAATGATCTCTGATCCCTCCAAGATCAGCTTGGAGGGATTTATCTTGTTATTTATGAATTTATATTATATGTCATGTCATTTCTAAAATTAATCTAATTTGATCAAATAAGGTTACTCTACATCGAAGTATTGGTGCATTGACAAAAATACATAAAGAACTGCAGAAAATTATTTTTTTACAGTAAAGACAAAACTAGTTCTCTCTAATAACACATGTAGTAATTTTAAAGGAAAGACCACAAGGAAATTTCACAAAAATCTTAAGTACGAGAATTTATTATTTAAATGACTACAAATTCCTTATGTTTGATCTTCAATCTTACGGAATCAAATACAAGATTTGTAAACATGAAGAATAAATTCTTTTTTAAAGATTTTATTTACTTATTTCAGAGAGAGAGAGAGAGAGAATGAGAGAGCATGCAAGCATGAGCAGGGGGAGGGGCAGAGGGAGAAGCAGACTCCTGCTGAGCAGGGAGCCAGATGTGGGACTTGATCCCAGGACCCTGGGATCATGACCTGAGCCAAAGACAGACGCTTAACCAACTGAGCCACCCAAGTACCAGAGAATAAATTCTTTTTTAAGGGGAAAAAACTCATATCAACCAAACTTGTCATAAATTGTAAAGAAAATCTATTATGTTAGAATGTCAACACAATTTACACTAAGAATAATCATAATAGTGATTAAAAATTAAGATTCTTATAAATGGGACATGGTCTCTCAAAGGTAAAATAGAAATATAAAGAGAGTCATTATCAGCCAATTAAGTCATTGAAAATGAGAAATCAGTCTCAGTGACACACTGGAGTACTCAAAGATTTCAATGTCTCCATCCATCTCTGCATTAGGGGTAACTTTGGATTTAGGTTCTGAAGACTCAAATACCCATATCACCAAGCTTCTTTAACCCATTGGGGAATGGTTTTGTGAACATCAACAAATTTGTCTCAGTATTTCTACTTTCTTTATTTCTTTCAGACTGTGCAAACTTTATTTTGAAGGAAATCTTATTTTTCAGTTCATATGAACATCACATAGAACAAGTTTGAAATGATAAACACTTTAAATTGAGTATCTTTTTAAGGAATATTCACATATCTCTATGCCAATCCATTAAGGGTATGAAACAAGTAACTTACTAATTTACTCAGTTATTATTTACTGAATACCTAAGTGGCACACACCATACCAGGTGTTCCAATTATAGAGGTAGATAGAGGTATATAGAGACAGATCCTCTGATTCCATGATGATCACAGGCTAATGACTATGTATTAATCCAGAATCATAACTTCTTCAGTAATGTGGAAATCCTGATTTAAAAAAAGGAACAATAAAGAGAAAACAAATGAGCACAATAATACTAACAGTTGTCTTGTTAAAATATCCCTATTCGGTGGTATCTGGACCCTCAATAATACTATGCTGATTAAATCTACCATTTTGCTAAAAGGTGTATCCACCTACAAAGGGGACATCTCTCTAACGTGTATGACTATTCAACATATTTCAATTACTTTACAGTGTTTTATATTTTGTCATTTCCTTCTTATAACATGCTATCACATTCTATTTATTTCAAATATGCATATAATGAAACTGAGGATGGGGATAGAATAATTTGGCTAGTGTCATGTAGCTTATTAATTGTGAAGCCAGAAGTGTATCTCAGTGTTACAAGCTGAATTGGGTTCCTCCAAATTCATGTGTTTAAGTCCTAGCCTCCAGTACCTCAGAATGTGACTGTATTTGGAGACAGGGTCTTTAAAGTGGTAATTAAGTTAAAATGAGGTCATTAGAGTGGGGTCTAATCTAATGACTAGAGTCTTTATCAGAAGAGGAAATTAGGACACAGACACAGACAGAAGTGAAACCTTGTAAAGACAGAGGCAGAAGACAGCCATCTACAAGCCAAAGAGAGTGACTTCAGAATAAACACACTGTCAACACTCTGAGCTTGAACTTTAAGTCTCCAGAATTGTGGGAAAATAAATTTCTATTGTTTAAGCCACTTAATCTGTGGTACTTGATTATGGCAGCCCCGGTGAACTAGTATACCCAGACTGGACTAGGTGTTCACAAGCTCATAACCTAGGTGCTCATAACCTGCTCCTAAGCAAAACCTATGGACACTTCTAAGGAATTTATAAGAAATACAGTTAATCTGCAGATTATTAATAAATTATTTTCTATACAGATAAAATGGATTAATTGTATATATTACAAATAAATGTAACTAGATACTGTGATGGTTAATTTTATGACAATGCTAAGGGATGCCCACATAGCTGGTAAAATCTTTTTTCTGAAGTATGTCTGTGAGAATATCTCCAGAAGAGATTAATTTTTAATCTATAGACAGAGTAAAGAAGATCCTGCTCACCAATGCGGGCAGGCATCAGCCAATCCATGGAGGGCCTCAATGAAGCTAAATGGCATAGGAAAGATAAATTTGCTCTTTGCTTGAGCTGGGACATTCAGCTTCTCCTACCTTCAGACATTCCATCTTCTGGTTCTCAGGTCTTCAGACTCAGACAGGGACTTACACCATTCGCCACCCCCCTATTCCTCCCTTCTCAGGTCTTGAACTCAACCAAATTACATCTCTAGCTTCCCTGGTTCTCCTTTCAGATAGCTGATCTTGGGACTCCTTAGCCTCCATAATCATGAGAAACAATTACTATAGTAAGTCTCCTCTTACATGTATCTATATATATTTTGTAGGTTTTATTTATTTGGAGAACCCTGACTAATGTGGATACCAATTCTCCTATCTTATGTAGAGTTCTTAAGTAAAAGTAGAATGAATAAAATGGCACCAGAAATACAAGAACTATTAGCAGGATTTCTTGTCTGGTGGTGCAATAATATGACTAGGATATCATCACTATATTTTCTCTATTCTCTAGTGTTTTTTCTTAAATTGAGATATATTTATTTTTTATTTTTTATTTTATTTTTTTGAGAGGGCAGGAGTGGCAGCAGGAGAGGGAGAGAGAGAATCTCTCAACCCTGAGATCATGACCTGAGCTGAAATCAAGAGTTGGGTGCTCAACTGACTGAGCCACCCAGAAGCCCCTATTTCTTCTTTTAAATGCACATTGAATATTATATGTAGTATTTACTCCAATAATTATTGAATCTATTATTAAAAATGTACCTGGCAGATGCTGGGTGGAGAAAGTAGGAGTAGAACACACAGACTGATAAAACATAATCATTATAAATAAATCTGATATGATTTGCTTCACTAAAACCCTAATGGTCACTTTTTGATTATTACTTATTTTTCTTGCAAAGCACTGATGACAATTACCCACCTCTATCACAATCAACATTTCCTTTTAGGAGAATTCCAGAATTTCCCTCTTCAAGCCTACTTCCAATTCCATGTGGGTAGATGGGGGGACACTATTCAAGTCCTACTGCAAAGTTCAGGGGAACAGGAGTCTAACCATTTCACTGTTGCTGTTGACCGTGGTTCTGGATTGTTCAATGGCTGGTTGGTACTGCTGCAGTGACACTCTTGACATGTGAACTTGTGAGGCTGGGTTACCTGACAGTGTCCCATGTTTGAGCCCAGCAATAACATGCTTTTAGTTGACATGCTCCATTATTTTGGCTTTACTTTGGGTGCATGGTCAGGAAAAGCTTCCCAGGACAGACATAGGGTGTGCCCCAACAGCCTCTATCCCTGAAGACTCAGACTCTTATTCTGAGCCCAGATAAGGCCACATTTTTCCATCGCTCCTGGTGACTACTTCTTTAGGGGTATTGTACCCTCATGCATTTATCACTACCTCTTTAGAGAGGAGTTCCAAAAATCCACTGATATGTTTCAGGCCTTGTCTTTGCAACCTCAGAACATTTTTGGTATTCACTTTCCCCTTTTTCTGAGGGCAGGAGATGACTCCCGGCCAAGTATGCACATGAACAAAGAAGGATCAGTCAAGTCTCCCTTCACAGAGCACACACTCTGTTCTACATCCGTGGTTATTTTGAGTAACATCAGAGAGACTAGTTTATTTTAAGTAAATAGCTTTGCCTTGGCAAGCAACATAATCTCTACCTTAAAAGAGATAGATAACTGGCTTCAGGTTAACTATTGGGAGTGAGTGTACATTTAAGAGCCAGCACTACACATTCCAACACTTTCCTTTTTTTCTCCTCAATCCTCTTTATTCATTCCTTGTTCTTTTATGCTCCTCCCATTTTTTTGTAATCTTCATCATTAGGACTCCATGATTTATTTTCTTTCCCCACCAGCTTCTCTCTCATAACATAGCAAAATTATATAGCAAAATTGCGATAGACATTTTTATAAGTTACTCAAATGATATAAGTACTAATGGCTAAAAAAAAAAAAAAGGTGGGGAGAAGAAAAGAAAAATTTAACTTGTACCTAACTGGCTAAAGGAAACTACTTTAAAACTATTACATTTTCTTTGTCCTCTAATCCTACTTCATCTCCCCAGTGTCTTTGTTTGTTTGCCTATGCTTGTAGCAGGAAAAATATGCTATATATTCTTCATTGTTTCCCTTCCTTCCCCTTTTCTTTATTACCACAGGTTGTTCATTGACTCAATTGACAAACAGAAATTATGTCTTTTGTACAAAAGGCCAAGGGCCCAGAGGAAGGCATGAGAACAGATATATAGAGTGAATGTCTGGGGGAAAAGGAGAAGAGAGGAAGATTTGTGCATCTAAACAGCAGAAGTGATCCACAGCTTATTTGTAGGCATCTATACAGAGTTCAGCCAGACTCCTGAGAAGGAAACAACACTCTCTGGCTTTCACAAGAAACAGAGCCTGAGGTAGAGAGCCTATTTACTATTGTTTAGCAGAGTGTACTGCCCGGGAAGTAGGAATGAGTGGTGAAGGGAGTGAGACAGAGGAGAGAGAGCACATGCAAACCTATGCATCGCCAAGCTGGTGCCAGTTTAGCATCAAAACACAACCCAATGCTGTAGCCCTTGGGCAACATCTCCCAAGAGGCTGCTTGGAACTACTGCATTTTAATCAGCCCATTGCTGGTGAAAGAGAGTGAAGGAAGATTGAGCAGTTAATCTGCCGTCTCTTTCCTGTCTTTGAGCTCCTTGTACCTATGGGGTGTAACTCTGTAGGCCCCACAAACACACAGCTCAGGGCTGTGTTTCCCAGCACTTTTGAGCAGCCACTGGGTAAAAGCGGAGCCATCTGGGGGCATGCCTGTTGGGCTCTTTCTTGGACAGCGGTAATGGCAGCCTGAGCTTTCTTTCAGTCTGTGAGTAGAAGAGATCAGTAGAGTCACTCCTTGACCGAAGCCCAGAACTATGGCATACTCGGGTAGGAATCCAAGAAGATCTGAAGTAAGCTTTTTTTTTTTTTTTTTTTTACTAGTCTGGTAATAGAATTGTTGGAGCAAGAAATTAGTTATTACTTGTGTTTCCAGTTTTTGAATTTCCTACCTGCTACAGAAAAGGGTCTTATCTGGGCTTGTGCAAAACAAACCTACAATCAAGGACTGATGATACAGGTGACAGTTCGTGCCCATACATATTTATAGTGCTCATAATTTTGTGGCGTAACTGATATGGAGACATGAAATGGACTCTCAGGAATCACTGCTCAGCAACCTCAGAAGACCTTGATGAGACAGAAATTCAAAGTACTACAGAACGTTGTTAAAACTAAAGAAAACAGCAACCTGGGGGAATGAAAGAAGCAATAAAGAAAAGGTCAGTGAAGCGTTTTGCTTGGGGAGGAGTTTGTTTTTTTAATGAAACATTTTTCTGACTTTCCAGAATACCTAGAAAAGAAACCCTATATGTAGTTACCTTTAAGGATCTTGTTTTAAATTCTAAATTTCTAAAAGAAACAATCACAAAGAAAACAAGTCTTTTCTTATAGTTAAAAAAAAAATGTAACCCGATAAAGAACAATTTTACTTCTTGATCTTTGCTAACATCTAAAGTTGGAGAAGGTTATAGGGATGGAGTTGTGGGCTTGTCTCTCAAATTAGAGACTAGAGTCAGAGGCCACATCCATGTAGGTAGGACATTTAGAAACTTAGCACGGTATGTCAGCCCTCCAGCCATCAACCTTACCTCCATGCCCTCCCCCACGGACTCTGACTCTGGACTGCATAACCTGCCAGATATGTGGCATGACAGTAAGGGGATCCATAGGATGAACTGATGTCAAAATTAATGTCTTAGCGTAGAACACAAGATTTAGAGATAGAAATGAAGTTGAATTGAAGAAAAGTTAAATTACAATTTTGCACAGCTGACTTTATTGACTAAAATTTTCTCTCCTCTTTCTCCCTTTTTCTCTCTCTCCACTCTCTGTAAGTATATGCAAAGCTAGAATACACTAGAATAGACAACACATCACAAAATATAAACAGTCATATCTCATTTTTAAACTTTATTCAGTAAACATTTACCAATATTATTGACCTAAAAAGTACACATAAGCACTGTATTAAGATATATGTTACATATTGCACTTTTTTGTACTTCTGTTAATAGTTTTGTTTTGTTTTGAGAGGGAGAGCGAGAGGGCACGTGTGAGCTTGCCACAAAGTGGGGGAGGGACAAGCAGACACTGAGCTGAGCACTGAGCCCAGAGCCAAATGCAGGGCTCAATCTCAGGACCCTGAGATCATGACCTGAGTGGAAAGCTAGAGTGCTAGGCTTAACCGACTAAGCCACCCAGGTGCCCCTGTACTTCCTTTAATGGGCATCTTGTTCTATAAACTCTGAGCAAATCTCTGATTACTCTCTAAGGAGGCATTTCTAAAAGAACTTTACTTGTAAAAATTTTAAAGACTCTTAGGGTCTTGTAAAATTTTCCTCCAGAAAATTCATGCCAATTTACAATTATTCTAGCAGTGTATTAGAGTTCTTTGTTTTACTGCAACTCTTCACTACATTTATTATTAAAATGTGTGGTAGGGAAAACAAGATCTGGTATTGCTATTAATTCCTATTAATTCCATTTTTTGATTACTAGTGACAGGAAATATGTCTCAACACACAAACTAGCTGGTTATTTGCATTTCTTCTTTTTGAATACCCGTTTATTCACTGTGAGGGTTTTTTTGTTTGTTTTTGTTTTTTATCCTAGTGCATCCCTTTTACTTTCTGATTTTGAAATGTACTTTGTGGCATAAAAGAGGGAATTGATATGGCCTAGCGTTATCACAGTAAACTATGCTGATTGGGAGCACAGAGTTTGTGGTCAGTTCAGCTAATTTACTGCTGATTAGCTTGGTGAGCTTAGATAAGTTTCTTATCATCTTTAAGCTTTAGTTTCCTCCTCTATAAAAATGGAAAATATATACTGGAAATGGAAATCTATACTTACTAGTGTTATGTGATTTAAATGACATAATATATCCAAGATAATTAGCATGTACTGGCACATTATGTATGTTGAATAGAGGTTAACAGTTATAATTAGAGGAAAGACAGTTGACACTTCTGCCAAAAGATGAACTTGAATTTCAATCTGAATGTTAGATTCTTTTAAAAAAATCTGAATTAATGTATTTTTTAAATGGTATTGATGTGTCAAACCAAAATAGGAACAATTCTGTTTTAAAATAACTTATAAAATATATAATGGACAGGTCAGTGAACTCACTCTTTGTCATAAGAAATGAATGGTTTTGATGTTGCAGACCCATCAGATTAAAGAGAAAACTCCCTACTATGACATTACCAAATCTTTTTGAAGCTGTATTATTGGGCACATTACTTGATCTCACTGATTATTGCTGTTGTTACTTCCTCATGTTTGTAGTCTGTTAACTAAGGAAGTAAATAGATCTTTAAAAATATTCAGGCTTTTAAAATATATGTATAAATATAGAGGTGAAAGTTGTATCCATTAGGCTACCCTTAATACGAATGTTCAACAAATAATGAATGTGAAAATGTCCTACCTTAAAGCATAGGACATGAGTATTGCCCTTAACAAGATGTCCAGAGATGGGTTCTCCTGGTGTTCTAGTGGCTCAACAATGCCCTCAAGGACTCAGGTCTTTCATCCTGTTTCTCTGCCATCCTCACACTTGCTTCTCATGATTGCAAGAGATCGGCTACAATTCCAAGAGAAGGGTCCACATTAAACAATAACCAAAATAGGAAAGAAAGTGAAGGGAATGCAAGAGTCCTCTCCTTGTAAATCTCCTGAATACCAGGGAGTCTACTGTTTCCCCATAATTCCTCCTCTTACCCTTTCCCTTACATTCCTTTGCCAGTACTAGATCACACATCAACCTTTGGACTGATTAGGGAGCATCAATTTATCATACCGAGCTTAAACCAATCATAATCCATACCCTGGGGCCATCACATTGTTGCTTGAACAAGGCTGAGCTCTGAAAGAAAGGAAAAAGGGGCAGTTGGGTAAAGTGTCTCTTGTATCTGTCGCCTTTTAATTTAGAAAGTTGCCTGAGTGATGACACAGAGAGTCACTACCATTGAAGGAAGAATGTATTATATTTGCCAAGAGAAGGGGCATGTCACACCATGCAGGACCGCATGGGGAGCACCAGTTTGGGTCAGGAGACGGAAGGATGGGAAACATGGCTCAGAACGTTTATGGTGCTTTCCATGGGAAAGACAAGACAAGGCAGGGCAATGCTGTAGGATTGCTCATTTGAATAATGTTGGTGGGCTTTCAGCCATACTGAGGTCTCTAGCTGTCTGTTACTTGGCCCTGGGTTGCTTTAGGGCAAGAAAAGACCAGTTGGGTACGTGAGAGTTAGAGATAGGACATTGCTGGGGGCATGGACCATGGACATAGGGTTAGTTGGTTTGCATACGAAAGATGTGTTCCCAGGAAGTTGTTAATTAGCTTAGGAATTAGCTTGCCCTGGGAGTAGCAGTCTCTCCTAAGCCATCACCCATCCCTAAGACATCCCTAAGATATCAAAGCATCATACAGAAAATTAAAAAAAAAAAAAATGAGTAAGCAACCAAACTAAAATAATACTTGAAATGCACCAAACATGAATCATATGTATTTCCTCACTTAATCTGCATATAGCACAGTTATAAAAACCTCATTTTTGTATCAACGCTCATATATGTTCAAAGTTCCACAGTTAGTAATTGGTTAGGTTTGGATTTCAATTCATTTTGTCTCCTGACCGCAAGTACTTAACTAGGACTTTATTCATTATTTTTCAGAAGTTCAACTTTTAAATCAGACACTTCTAAAATAATAGAGGAAACTGGTTACACAATGAAGTACATCATCTCAATGACAGTTTACCAAAATAAACCAAAAAACCTTTTGGTCTTTTAAAAAAAAAAAAAATTGCACTGAAAATTTAGTTTTGAAGAAACGTGAAGAAGAAACAATAACATACTTAAGGGAAGATAGTTTGGAGCACTAGAAATTAAATGATTATTTCTTTGCCCCAGCCTGGATGTAAAACCATCTTTTAAAATATGAAGCATGCTTGGGGCGCCTGGGTGGCTCAGTCTTTAATGTCTGCCTTCGGCTCAGGTCATGATCCCAGGGTCCTGGGATGGAGCCATGCATCAGGCTCCCTGCTCGGCGGGAAGCCTGCTTCTTCCTCTCCCACTCCCCCTGTTTGTGTTCCTGCTCTCGCTGTGTCTCTCTCTGTCAAATAAATAAATAAAATCTTTAAAAAAATAAAATAAAATGTGAAGCATGCTTTAATGCCAAATGATAAATTTTTATTACAGGCAAAAAATAGAAGTGTTCTCTTATACACTATGGTTAGATATATAAAGCTTTTAAAATTACAGAAAAATCACTACCACTGGCTATCAGTCTCTAAGGTTCTCTCCTGCTGCAGGGCAGTATGGGATGTCCTTTGCAGCAATATCATGACCAGATCAAAAAACACAGCAGAAGCCTTAGGTGCTGAGATTCTCTGCTTTTGAACCAGAATATGGCATATTTTTTTTTTTCTAACAATGAAGCAGCTGATCCAGGGCAGCTGAGCAGATTTTCCCAGGATTTTCTTTTTCAGACTCCCCGTGGGTAGCAGCTTCGAAATTTACCTGGAGTCACAAAAGCTGTGTGCTATAGTGGAAAGAATATGATCGTTGAAGTCTACTTAAAGGGCATTTAAAGGCTTGCTCCACTTCTTGACCCAAAAGCATTTGGACTGGTTTTCCAAAATATCTGAGTCTCCGTTTCCATAGCTGTAAAGTGCATATGTATTGGGGGTGGGGGTAGGAAGAACACTGCTTGTGAGAAACTTGGATTAAAGAGTTAACTTATAACAAAAACTACCTGGTACAGAGTAGAGGCGCCTTAAAATATCAGCTTCCTGCTCGAGTTTTTCTTCAGTAGGTTAGCTCATCTTCCAAGCCTCCTGTCCTCTCCCCGGGCTGATCATTCTCTGAAGTAATAAGATGCTCTCTGATGTTCCCAGGGGCTTTTCCTCACTCCTGTCTTCCTCCCCCCTTCCTTGTTTTCCATTTTATTCCCCTTCCAACTTATTTATATATGGTTTCAAATCTTCACTAACCCTTGGAACCCTCTAAAAAATAAACGCAGAGATTGGATCTTCGTGATTATTACTTCCTGGAGGTATCCTCTCAGTCTGTCAGGACATTTTAGAAAATTAGGGCTCACCTTATAGGCAAGCTCTACCCATCTGGTCAGTTTCCTCTCCCATGCTTTTCTCTGTTCATTCCCTCAAATGTGGCCTCTTGGACCACTGGAATAACAATAATTGACTTCAAGGTATTTATATTCTCTATTGCTAATCTGAAGGTCATCTTGAGAACTTGGTTATCTAAGTTTTTTTAATTGTGTATCTAATAATTGCAAGTCAACTCCATTTGACATATTATAGATGTGAATTCTGAAGATTTTTATTAATTTACAACAGATATATTCAACTTACAACAATTTCAATAATGTGACCCAATGAATATGAATGTAATTAAAAAGAGAGAGACCAAGAGAGGTAAGACTTTTTTTTCCTATAAAGATCCTTATAGGGCGCCTGGGTGGCTCAGTCGTTAAGCGTCTGCCTTCGGCTCAGGTCATGATCCCGGGGTCCTGGGATCGAGCCCCACATCGGGCTCCCTGCTCAGAAGGGAGCCTGCTTCTCCCTCTCCCACTCCCCCTGCTTGTGTTCCTGCTCTCGCTATCTCTCTCTCTCTCTCTGTCAAATAAATAAATAAAATCTTCAAAAAAAAAAAGATCCTTATATAGTGCTCATGACTCATTAAAGCATATTTGATGATATACTTTTTCAGGTACACTTTTCCACTTTTCTTAGTCTCATACAAGTGAATAATTATGAAGGCTGGCACTTTATCCTAAGTGTTCAGAACTTCCAAATAATTCATTATTAAATTGTAATAGGCAGAGAGAAAAAGTATACAAATTATAAATGCATGACTAAGTATATTTTCAAAAACTGAACACACCTGCATAACAAACACACTGATCAAGAAACAAATTTGACAGAGCATCTGATAGTGATCGATCAGATATATGGTGACTCATTATAACGAATTGGCATTTCCTGATTGTGGGAGCTGGTTAAACAGTCTCTCTCTCAACTCTTTTTTTTTTTTTTTTTTTAAGATTTTATTTATTTGACAGAGAAAGACACAGCGAGAGAAGGAGCACAAGCAGGGGGAGTGGGAGAGGGAGAAACAGGCTTCCCTGCGGAACAGGGAGCCCGATGCGGGGGCTCAATTCCAGGACCCTGGGACCATGACCTGAGCTGAAGGCAGACGCTTAACGACTGAGCCACCCAGGCACCCCAGTCTCTGTAAACTCTTGTCTTCACGTCTGATGCTGGAGCTTGAAGTCCACAGCACAGGTATTCAGGAAGAGAAGATGGACATAAAGCGGATGAGAGCTAGGGCAGGCTGGAGCCCACAAAGTTGCCTGAGGATCTGTGTCAGTTCTGTCTCTCTAACCTTCATGCTGTGCATGTCTTGCAGGGGAAGCTGATATCCTTCCGCCCGGAAGCTAGCTCAGGAGTGGGGGAAGCTAACGAGGAATACAGGGGAGGCAAAGAGTTGGGGCACAGCTGCTGCCTCACAGCAATCAGGTGAGCCATAAGCAATAATATTTGTAAGATGCAAAAGTGCCTGCCTGAATTTCTAAGAGTGAAAACCAAAATGACTATTGCCTCACTTCTGCCTCAAAAGATCTCTTATGGTCCACCGTATCCAGAAACATAGAGAGAAGGGAATTCTGAGCAACATCGTTCAGCTTCGTTCAATCCACATTGCGCAAAGCCACCAGAACCATTAATCCCCAAGGTATCCTTAGGGCACCCTTTTATTCTCTACCTCACCCATAGGTAATCACTGTACTAACTTCTAATGCCATAAATTAATAGTGCCTATTTGGGATTTTAGATAAATGGAATAGTGCAGTATATACTCCTTTGTATTTAGTTTTTTGTTTTCTTGTTCGTTTGTTTTTTACTCAATGTATGTTTGTTAAATTCATATATATTATTGCCTTTAGTTGCTGAGAGTTCTTTCTCATTGCTGTACAGAATTGCCTTGTGTGACTGTGTCACAGCTGATTTGTTCTGTCCACTGTTGGTGGGCATTTGGGTATGCTTCAGTTTGAGCCCATTTTGAAGAATGACTCTATTAACTTTTTTTTAGTGAGCATGTATATGCATTTCTGTCCAGTTAATACCTAGGAGAGGAAATGCAGGATCGTATGGTATGCATACACATAACTTCAGTAGATACTGCCAAATAATTTCCAAAAATAGTGTTCAAATTCAAATTAGGGTCCCAGTTGCTCCATATCTTTGCCATGATTTAGTGGTATATGTCATCTGACTTTCAGTCATTGTTGTGGATATGTAATGGTAATATATCCTTGTAGTTTTAATTTCTATTTTTGTAATGACTACATTGGATATATTTTTATATTTCACTGCCTATTCTTATATTTTATTTTCTAAAGTGTCTGTTCAAATATTTTGCTTTTTTTTTTTGGAGGGGAGGTATCTTGATCTATCTTTCTCTTACAGATTTGTAGTTCTTTATATATATTTGAGATATGAATCATTTGTTGAATGTATATGTGTTACACAAATCATCTACCACTCTAGGTTGCCTATTTGTTGTCTTAATAAACATGCATGACTTTTTGATTTATATAACAAGAAGCTCTAAGTAGAATATGAGATCAAACACTTATACCATAATTAATAGGAATTATGCCTTAACCAGATATATTAAAGAAAATATTTGTTAATCTAGATAGACACATTTAAATTTACATGTACAAAAAATTAATACAGCTGTATAATTATAATCTATTTTATAAACAATCATTTATAATATTTTAAAATGTGCCTAATATTATGGTTAGATTTTTTTAACAATTTCAATATTAGTTTATTACGAGGTCGAAAGAAACATTTTATAGAATACAGTTAAAAATGGAGAATCATTTCATATAATAGCATATTTTTTTGTAATAAAAGGTTACATGACAAAGTCAGACTACTCAATTTTAAACCTAGAAATGATTTCCACTCTGCCCCAAGATTTGCAGATTTCTGATGCAGAGGTCCCAGTAGTGTGGATCATTTTGGGTGTTCATATACTTTTTTAACTACCCAGGAATAAATGAGAGTAGTGCTTATAACCAAATCTTAGCATAAGTAATTCTTGTGACTTTCAAACACTTTCTCTCATTTTAAAACTCCCATTCATATAACTCATAATCAAATGTCAATTTCTTATGTCCGAGTCATTGTTTTTGTATTAACTGGTGGTTGTAACAACTGACTTCATGCAGTTACAGCATTTTACCATGAGACCCTCTCAGAATGCCCTGATTAGTGACCCTAATCTTAACCAAAAGACTCCATCTGTCTAGAAAGAAATGGGACTTTAATTTTTTAGTCAGCCTGACTCTGACAATTCCAGGCCACAGAAGCCTATGATGAAATTTTCTGTGATTCATGCAATACAATTAAACAAAGATTCTTTTCACAGAAGAACAAATTTAACATATAAATTTATAGGTTGGTGCCTCAAATTATTATCTGCCTCTATGGTTGGAAGTAAGAGAGGATAATGTATTGATTTTTCAACTCATGGATGCTGGAAACTTACTTGAAGATGTGATGCCTTGACATATCTCCTCTTTTTATTTTTTTAAAGATTTTATTTATTTATTAGAGAGAGAGAGAGGGCATGAGTGGGGGAGGGTCAAAGGGAGAAGCAGACTCCTTGCTGAGCCCCAACATGGGGCTCGATCCCGGGACTCCAGGATCATGACCCAAGCAGTCACTTAACCAACTGAGCCACCCAGGCGCCCTAGCTCATGTTTTTTTAAGTTGTATATGAAATAATTATCTGCTGTTCCATAAATTTAACTTTTTTTTTTAATTTAGGAGTAATATTTTCCATTGATTAAAACTGTCTTTATAAGTACAATTCCATAATGTGAGTAATCAAAAATTGGGGTCTGTTTGTTTGGTGAGATGGTTTTTTTAAAATGCAGAGTGAAAGTAGAACCTTAAATCTTTTAGACAAAAACTAGTAACATTTTCAATGAAAATTATTAGGTAACTTTATAAAATAAAAATTGCTGTTTTGAGTGGAGCATAATTATAAAATAAATAGTGTCACATGGTATTAAAATAAAAATGATATGTGCAATTAGCCTTTGACAGTAAAGATAAAGCTACTCCAGGTTATTGATAGGAGAAACGGAAGTAACATTTAAATCTGCTTCCGTTTATCCAAGCTTTTACTTCTTTTCTTACTCATAGATTTTACAATCCTATTCTCTGTCTTTCCCTATTCCTTCATCATCCTTTCTCCTATTTAAGTAAAAGTATCTCAGGATATCTCCTGGCCTAAAGGAATATCAATTACTTAAACAAGCTTCATCAGGCACTTAGTATAAAACTCTATTAGCTTTAACACAGCACATGGCAATTAGCCCAGGGCAGTTTCCTCCAATTCAGTGCCTTTGAATACCTAGTGAGTTAACTTCAGTATTCTAAAAGCACCAGTCATTTTCCCATTCCACCAATAGAATAAAGCTGACAGCTCATAAAACCCATCTTTTGCTCTTTCCAGTTATTTTTCTATTTAACGAGGATCTACATGATCTAATTACCTTTCCTTTGCATTCTAATCTAGTACTTGAAGATGGGAATAAGAATGTAAATTGTTTCTTATGGCTACTTTCCTATAAGTTGAGTGTTTTAAATGTGTTTTAACCATGAACCTGATGCATGTCCTCAGGGACTTAATTTCTCTTTATTGAGGCTTACTGGTTTAGACTATGAAGATTGTTTAAGGAAAAAAAAAAACGTGTCTTTTTCAAAACAGTAACATTAAAATGTCCTATCTGTCTTGAATCCAGTGAGAAAAAGTACCCTCTTGGAGAAGACCATATCCATCAAAAAACTCATCTATCAATGTTCCCATTTGCATAATTAGGAAAATTCCAAGTGACCTAGATAGCAGATAGAAGCGTATAATTTGATAAATTCAACAATCTATCCAAATTACATATAACCTAGTGGAGTTACTGCTTATTAAGTCAACACATGTATTGACAACAGATTAGGATACAACTTATGTTCATAACTTGGGTACAATTTGGGTACATTATTTGTTCCTTAAAGTATTCTTTGTCCAATGAAACAGTCAATATTCTACTTCTAAATACGGCTCAGTCTTACAGTGCCAAAAAGCCTCAAAAAAGTAGCACCTTCCAAACCTCAGAGGATATGTGACTCCTCAGCACCTGCCCTGTCCAAACCCCTTGAACCTACTTAAGTTCCCTGCCTCTTAGAGTTAGTGCATCCACACTCCCATTTGTCATAGTCAAAAGAGCAAAACAATCTTTAAGGAACTGAGTAGGTAAGAGCGATCTGCTTCCCCTCATACCCAGGTATTAGCATTGGAATACCTTTATGCACAGCTACATCCCCATCTGTTCAGCAAAATCCATCCTGTGATATTCAAAGGTATTAAATATAGTTTATTAATCATAAACAAAATGATAACTCCAACAACTTGCTGCTAGTCAGGTAAGTCACAAAAGGGTGCTGTTTCATAGCTGTTCTCCAGATAATCCAGATATAATCTAGGCAGAACCTAAAATCAAGAATCTCATTTCCCTTCTCCAAACAAAATAGATCAAGTGACCTCTCCAGCATTAACCCTTTGTTGGTAATACATCTGAGACAAATACCTGAGTATTGTTTGTTTGTTTCTTAGATACTCTTGTGGGTAAAGAGTGACTACTTCTTTCCCCTGCATCATGATCCAGTTGTGCATCTTCTTTCCATCATTTTCCTTTTATTTCACACTCTAATTATTTTAATTTATATCTTTGTTTCCCTGGTGGAGAACCTGGTTGAGACATATTCAGCGGGCAGTTGCATTGCTCACACTAAGACTTTTTCTTTCACTTTTGTGAAGTGTCTAGTGTGAAGTATAATATTTAATAGGTAAAAATTTCAAGAATGTTCCTGCCACTTGTTAATGGAGCCACTTCACAATTAGCTTACTTTAGCAATATAAGGTAAAGTTAGATCCACCCCTAAAGTTTTATTTGCAATACACGCAGTCAAATGCAGTGGTGTACTTGTCATGCTTTATAAAGTGATGCCTCCATGGCTAGCACAAGAGGGTAAAGCTTTTGTTCTGTAACAGCCAGGTAGAAAGAAATGAAAGAAAAAACAAAACACCTGTGAAATAAGAAAGAAATGGATATGTGTTTTGTTAACTCCTACCTCATCATTCTCACTTTCCAACTCTAGTCACAGCTCCAGGAAAGTCTCCCCTAAAGTACCCTTCATATGAAACCTGAGACATACTACTTCTTTCAGGCATCCTTTTAAATCCCTTTCCTCTTCTCTTTTAAGTAACAGATGCTTTATTTGCGTATTACAGTTTTTAACAGACCATCGCTCCATTGGTGATAAGAATGTGACATGTCCCTATATGTTCATTTTATGCCCAATTTTTTGTTAGTGCCAAAAAAGAACTGTCAACATACAGTATACAACCTATAAATAAAGACATTTTCAGAGAGACAAACCTGAAAGAAGACATCTCTAGTAAACTGGTGTAAGAACTATTTCACAAAGTTCTATAGGATTTAAAAACAAATCAAATAGAAACCAAGGAGTAAACACCAGAAAAAGTAAATAAGTTAGTAAATATAATTGATTTATATTCTTTATCAGTAGTTTTCAACCAAAGATAAGTACAATTTTGTCTTCTTACCCCTAGAGGACATTTGGATATCTGGAAACATTTATTTTTTAATGTCTCTAGGCAGGTGCTCCTGGTACCTAATGAGTAGAGAACAGGGATGATGCTAACCATCCTACAATTTATAGGATAACCCTTTCCTCAACAAAAACTCATCAATGGTGCTGGAGTTCAGAAACCCTGATCTCTCTCTATATATAATTAAATCTCCATAAAGACTATTAGTTGTTGAAAGCAAATAAATGTGCATTTTATAGCTTTTATAGAACTAAAACATATAAAAATAAGAATACAAAGGGTAGAAAGGCAATAATCAGTGATAGATTATCATAAAATTCTTAAAACAATAGAATTCTTTTGAACATAGATACAATTATTATAGAAGTATATTGAAATTCCTAAAAGAATTATCATAAAAATGCAAAGAGGCTTAACTTAAAAAGTCATTAGAAAAGATAGTCATTAAAAGAGAGAAAATAGAGGGGCACTTGGGTGGCTCAGTTGATTAAGTGTCTGACTCTTGGTTTCAGCTTAGATCATGATCTTAGGGTTGTGGGATCAAGCCCCACATCAGCCTCCATGCTCAGAATGGAGTCTGTTCGAGATTCTCTCCCTCTGCCCCTCCCCCCACTTGTGTACTCTCCCTCTCTAAAATAAATAAATAAATAAAATCTAAGAAAAGAAGAGATAAAATAGACTAGTAAACAATATTTGATTCAACTTAAAAAATGGAGAGAAGTAATGAAGAAACAAAGAGCAAATGGGCCACATAGAAATCAAATAAGAAGTGAACTTAAACATATAAATATCAATATCATATCAATAACTACATTGAATGTAAACAAACAAAAAACCCCAATTTAGGGGCATATTTGTCTGACCTTGTAAAAAAGTTAGTCTGTAAGTATTTACAAAAGGAAGGAAGGAAGGGAGGAAAGAAGGAAGGAAGAGAGAAAGGAAGGAAAAAAAGAAAGAAGGAAGGAAGGAGGGGAGGAAGGAAGGAAGAAAGAAAGAAAGAAAGAGAGAGAGAGAGAAAGAAAGAAGGAAAGAAAGAAAGAAAGAAAGAAAGAAAGAAAGAAAGAAAGAAAGAAAGAAAGAAAGAAAAGAGAGGGAAAAGAAAAGGAAGGAAAGGAAAAGAATCACAGGTGACTCCTAAACACACAAACAGGTTGAAATTAAAAACAGCAAAAAAGATTTACATGTAAAATTTACCAGTAAGAATACTGATTTGGCCATGGCAATATTAGAGAAAACAGATCTCAAGACAAGATAAAGTACTAGAAATAAAAAAATATCATGATGTAAAAGATCAATTGATCAAAAAAAATACAAAATACTATCTGTTGCACCCAATAACAAAGCTGTCTAATATATAAAACAAAATTGATAGACTTTAATTCTCCCTGCACTGAATTAATAAAGTATGAAGTAAATAAAGATATGAAATATTTGAACAACACTATCAACCAACTTTGCTTAATAAAACTATATAGAAGACTGTGCCCCTCAAAAGAAGAATACAAATCCTTTTTAGGTGGGAAAACATTTAGGAAATATGGAATAATAGAGGACTGAAAAAAGAATAAGGCTGTGTTATGAAAATCTAGAGGTCATGAAAGTTTCAACTGTTCTCCTGGTAAAGACCTATCTTTCAAATCTATTGGAAGAAGGAGGTTAATTTCTTGGAATCACATTAAGAAATTATATTGGAAGAACTTGACATCAGTCAAGTATCACACAAAGTGAATTGATATAAATTAATTAATTGGATAGGATAACATGTTTGAGATATTTAGAAAATATTTAGAAAAAGTGATATGAATGTGTAGTAACATATTAACAAATTTAAATAAAACTTTGACTAGAATTTTATCATGCTTCTTTTTATTAGCTAAACTCTTTGAAAATAAAATCATTATATATTGCTTTTGAATACCTTGCTAAGTAACAAAGAATTTTTTTTTCCTTAGGAAGAGGTCATATAGGTGATAAGTAAACCTTTGCTGATTGGACATGTATTATCAATGTTTATATTAAAAATTTAGAATGTATGATTTTATTAGGACAATCATTAAAATAATTGTGATATTGCTAATTTAAGAAGATAGTAATTTATATATTTGATCAGTTTTGAATAAATGCATAAAGTATTTGAAAAACACAAACACATAAAAATTCAAAAAATGTGTTTTTTTTTAAAAGGAATCAGGGAATGGCAATATTTAATTTTATTAATTGTATTACAGACATGAAAAATTAAAGTACAGTTTCTGTGGAGCATTAAATTTTCTCCTCTTTGATATCAGAGATAAATCAAATCTTAAAATTTAATTAGTGGCAATAAGATAATTTTTTGAGGTCAGTTATTTTTCAATTAAAATGAAGATGTGAAGAAACATTAAAGACAGGCCAAATTTCCCCACTGTTCTTTATTGAATATATACCTGTCAATAATAAAATGAGATATTTTATCACAGCACATTGTACTGTGCATAAATCTCTCCATGATTGTTATTTATGATCCTCAAAATTTATGACTTATACAAATTTGGCTTACAAACACCTAAGATCAGTAGTAAAGCACTCACATTCATGACAAATATTGACATGTGTAAAGTATGTCTATATTTTGTTTATATTTTAAAATATTTATTTATTTGAGAGAGAAAGAGAGCATGAGTGGGAGGGGCAGTGGGAGAGGGAGAAAGAATCTGAAGTAGACACTGTGTTGAGCACAGAGCCCGACCTGGGGCTTGAACTCATGAGCCTGAGATCACAGCTTGAGTTGAAACCAAGAGTCTGACTGCACCACCTGGGCGCCCCTATATTTTGTTTATTTTATAGCATCCTTCTGAAAGATTTCTTTATCCAGTCATAGAAATAGTATAATAAATCTACAAGAAACTTTAGAAAGTATACAGCCTAATCCTTTGATGTTAATTTTTTGAACAGAGAAAACTGAATTTCTAGAGAAGATAAATGACTTACCCAAGGTCAGGAAGCTAAATCAGGGCAGAACAGTCATATGCAAATGTTAAAGTGCTGGGAGTGACAACACCAACAGGGCAAAATCAATTATTCCTGATTTTGCTTGCCCTCACAAGAAGAAAAACTAACAACTATTTCAAATAAGACACTACTGAGAGATTCCTAGAATACAGGAGTGAAGCTGATATGCGCTCCCCCACCCGCCCATATCACAAAGACCAAGAAAGACTGTATTAGAGGGAGAAGAGAAGCAGCTACATGTTGACTGCATTGCTTCGCCCTCAAGCCAGCACCACACCACAAGGAGAGGTCTCCCCTGAACCTCCAGATCCTCCAGTGGGAAAAGGGAATTCAGGGGGACAACCAGCACCCCTACTGTTAAGGTTACTTTGTGGGACTTCCTACTCTGATACTGCACCATGGGGATTATAGGGAAATCTGCAAGACTCAACCACTGGGAATTTGTGATGGAAGAGCAGGAAAGCGTTTGCAATAACCAGCACACAGATCTTGGCAGACCACATTCATACCTGCAGTGCCAAAGTAGTAATCCCAAACAATGGCTTTGCTCATCTAAAAAACCAAATTGCGGGTACACTATGAGCAGAGAACTCAGTGGGGTACACATCTGCCTCATTTGCATTCTCAAACAAGGATTCTTGCTGGACTTAGAGCCTTACTTGCTCACACCCAGAAAAAATGCTACATCACAGCCTGATCCTGACCCACTATGAAGTGTCCTCCATGATCACCCTCAGACCAAAGCCAGTACCAAGCAAAGGACCCCTATGCTATGTATAGGCAGAGCAATTAATTCATAGCCAAAGCTGAGAGTAGCTCCTGGCACCTCCCAACCAGAAAACTTGTTAAGAAATCAAGAATACTCTAGAGTGGTCTTTCCCCTTCCCGCCCAGGCAAGGTTGCCGAGACATAGTCGCACCCACAGTAAAGAGTGTCTTCTGGCCCCATCTGAGGAGAAGGGCTGGCAACAACTCCTGGAAGCTGTGCGGCCCAATGGCACTCAAGGTGAGAGAAGGACAAGCAGAACCAAGAGTTTACAAAATAAAGCCAATGGCCTTGTTTGGCTAGGGAACTTGGAATGTGGATCAGCCTAAGACAACAAAGAATTTCACCAGTTTTGAAGCTGCTTTTTCTTCTGCATCCAGGCAGGGAACCTACTTCATAGCCCATCTCATCACTGATTACGGTCTTCAGACTGTCCGATCAGACAACCTAACCAGTGCACATAGGAAACTGCATAGCTCCTTCAATAGCCCTATGTACAGTGGTACTTGACCAGAGAGCACAACCTCTGTGTTTCCCCAACTGCGGAGCAAAACTGGTGGCCTCACCTGAGCAGGGAATCCAGTGCACACTCATGCCTGATTCCTGTCCCCAAACAACAAGCTGTACTGCCCCTAGGTCCTGTCCTGCCACCCTGCAAGGGCAGTGAAGCCAATTCATAGCCCTATTTACCACTGAATATAATGCCCAGTCCTGATAATGTAGTAACCCTGACCAGAAAATCCAGCAATCATGGAGTCCATCTACAGCAGTCTCATCCAAATGTTCTCTGCTCCAGACACACCTCTCCATTCTCATTCTCAGAGCTCAAACAGTTCCTTTGCCCAAAAATAGACCATAATAGTAGCTTGCCCAATGACATTACCAGAAGACACACCCGGAAATCCAAACTGATCTGACTGGTGAAGAATGGTCTCTGACAAAACAAACCTATAAGGTCTGGAAGAGGAGCCCAATTACTCAGTTGCTCATATAGCAACATAAGAAATCAAGTATCACAAAAAATCAAGTAAATAAAATTAATAAAACTCCAATAACTGACCCTAAAGAAAAGGAGTTATCTGAACTGTCAAAGAATTCAGAATAATCCTCATAAGGAAGTTTAATGGATTACAAGAAAACATAGGCAATTAAGCAAAACAAAGAAAACAATGCATGAGCAAAATGAGCAGTTTGACAAGGAAATAGTAACCATTAAAAAAATAAAAAGAAATCCTAGAGTTAAAAAAAATCCAATAATTAAGGAAGACTTGTCAAAAGTAGACTCGACCATGCCGAAAAAAAGAATCAGCACCTAGAGGATAGAACACTGGAAATTACCCAGTCAGAGGAGCAAAAGGGAAAATGAACGAAAAAAAAAAAGTAGAGAGAAACTACAGGAATTATGGGACATAATGAAAAGAAACAATATTCACATTATGGGAATTCCAGAATGAGAAAAGGAAGAGAAAGGGACGGAATGTATATTCAAAGTAGTAATGGTTTAAAACTTCCCAAACCCGGGGCACCTGGGTGGCAGAGTCAGTTAAGTATCTGACTCTTGATTTCAGCTCAGGTCTTGATCTCAGTGTTGTGAGTTCAAGCCCCATGTGGCACTGGGCATGGAGTCTACTTAAAACAAACAAACAAACGAACGAACAAAACAAAGACTTCCCAAACCTGAGGAGAAAAATGGACAGATTCATGAGGCCCAAAGTATTCCAAACAGATTAAACCCCAATAGGGCTATACTGAGACACATTATAATTAAACTGTCAAAATTCAAAGACAAAGAATTTTAAGAGCAACAAGAGAAAAGGGAGAAATTGCATACAAGGGAACCCCTGTAAGAGTAGCAATGGATTCCTCAACAAGAACTTCTCAGGCCAGGAGGAAATAGGGTGATATATTCAAAATATTGAAAAAAAAAATAACTGTTAACCACGAATTCTATACCTGGCAAAGCTGTCTTTCAGAAACCAAGGAGGAATTAAGACTTTTCTGAACAAACATAGACTAAGAGAATTCATTACCACCAGGCCTGCCTTACAAGAAACGCTAAAGAGAGTTCTTTGAGTGGAAGTAAAAGAATGTTAGTTAATATCATAAAAACATAAAAAGGTAGCATAAATCTCACTGGCAATGATAAATATATAGTCATAGTTAGATTCTCCATTATAATAGTGGTGCATAATTCACCTAATACCTGTAGTTTAAGAGTTAAAAGAATGTAGCAAAAATAACCACAACTACAATAATCTGTTATTATATAAATATAAATTTAAATTATAACAGCAATAACCCAAAATGTGAGGCGGTAGGGAGAAGTGGAAATGTAAAGTTTGTGAGTTCTATGGAAGTTAAGTTTTTATCAGTTTAGAACAGTGTATTATAAGGTTAAGATATTTTATGTAAGCCTCATGGTAATCACCAGAAAAGAAAACAATAAGGACGTCAAAGCATGCTGACACCAAAAGGTATCAAAACACACACAAAAAGACAGCAGGAGGAGAAACAAGGAACAATGAACATACAAAACAACCAGAAAACAATGAACAATATGGCAACAGTAAGACCTTACTTATCAATATAAACAAATTAAATTCTCCAATTAAAAGACTAAGAATTGCTGAAAGGATAAAAAATAAGATCCAACAATATGCTGCGTACAGGAGACTGACTTTAGCCTTAAAGACACACATAGACAGAGTGAAGTGATGGAAAAAGACACTGAAAGCAAATGCTGACCAAAAAATTCAAGGGTAGCTTATGTTAAACAAAATAGATTGTAAAATAACAATGATAAAAAGAAACAAAAGAGATCATTATATAATAATAAAGGGGTTCAACATATCAAGAAGATATAACAATTATAAATATTTATGCACCCATCAGCAGATTACCTAAATATATAAAACAAAAACTAACAGAGCTAAAAGGAGAAATAAACAGTAATACAATAATAGTTGAGGACTTGAATACCCCACTCTTAACAATGGATAGATCATCCAGGCAGAGAATCAATAAGGAAACTGGATTTGAACATCACAGACCAAATGGACCGAACAGATATATGTAGAACATTCTATCCAATCTGAGCATAATACATTCTTCTCAAGCACACATGGAACATTTTTCTAGGATAGACCATATGTTAGGCCACAAAACAAGTCATAGCAAAGTCAAGAAGATTGAAACCACACCAAGTATTTTCTCTGACCACAATGGCATGAAACTGGAAACCAAGAAAAGGAAAACTAGAAAATTCACAAACACATGAAAATTAAATGACACTCTCCTAAACAATTAATGGACCAAAGAAGAAATTAAAGGCGAAATAAAAAATAGTCTTGAAACAAATGAAAATGGAAACGTAATATACCAGAACTTATGGGCAAAAACAATTCTAAAATGAAAGTTCATAGATGTAAACACCAACATTAAGAAGCAAGAAAGATCCCAAATAAACAACCTAATTCTATGCCTTAAGAAACTGAAAAAGGAATAACTGAGCCCAAAGGTAACAGAAGAAAGGAAATAATAAATAGAGCAGAAATAAATGAAATAGAGAATGGAAAAACAATAGAGAAGATTAACAATCTAAGAGTTGATTTTTTTGAAAAGATAAACAAAATTGACAAACTTATCTAGTCTAACCAGAGTAAAAAGGAAAAAACCCAGATTAATGAAATTAGAAATAAAAAAGGAGACATTACAACTGATAACACAGAAATTTGAAGGATCATAATATAGTACTAGGAACTACTATATGGCAATAAGCTGGACAGCCTAGAAAAAATAGAAAAATTCTTAACTTAGAACTTATCAAGATTGAATCAGGCAGAAATGGAAGATCCAAATAGGCCAATTACTAATAAAGAGATTGAATCAGAAATAAAACATCTCCCAATAGTAAAATAATGAAACTGGACCGGGATCTTACACCACTCACAAAAATCAAGTCAAAATGGATTAAAGATTTAAGTGTGAGATCTGAAACCATGAAACGCCTAGAAGAAAACATAGGAATAAAGCTCCTCAGTTGGGTCTTGGTAATGATTTTTTGGATATGACATTTCAGCCACAAGCAACAAAAAATAAAATAAAATAATAAAATAAAACAAGTGGGACTACATCAAACTAAAAAGCTTCTGCACAGCAAAGGAAACCATCAGAAAACTGAAAAGTCAACCTACAGAATGTAAAAAAAAAAAAAAAAATTTGCAAACCATATATCTGATAAGGGTTTAGTATTCAAAGTATATGAAGAACCATAAAACTCAATAGAAAAAAGCAAGTAACCCTTTTAAAAAATGGCAAGGGGCCTGAATAGACATTGCTCCAAAGAAGATATATGAAAAGCTAACTGGTACATGAAAAGATGCTCAATCTCACTAGTCATTAGGGAAATGCAAATTAAAATCACAATGAGATATTACCTCACACCTGTTAAAATGGTCATCATCAAAAAGATGAGAGATAACAAAGGCTGACATGAGTGTGGAAAAAAGGGAACCCTTGTGCACTATTGGTGGGATTGTAAATTGGTGTAGCCATTATGGGAAATAGTATGGGGGATCCTCAAAAATCAGAATAGAAATACCATGTAATATAGCAATTCCACTTTTGGGAATATATCCAAATAAAAAAAAAATTCTAACTCAAAAAGATATATGCACCCCCATGTTTATAGCAGAATTATTTACAATAGCCAAAACATGGAAACAACCTAAGTGCTCACCAATGGATGAATGGATAAAGAAGAAAATAGCTATCCCTGTTGTAGGATATATAGAAAAGTTGTTAAGAGAGTAAATCCTAAAAATTCTGATCTATGTGAGAAGATAGATGTTAGCTGACCCTATTGTGGTGATCATTCCACAAAATAAGTAAATGAAATGATCATGCTGTATGCCTCAAATTTACAACGTGATGTATGTCAATTATTTCTCAATAAAACTGAAAAATGAACTACTGAAACATAAAAAATAATTGTTGAATCAGGAAAAAAATGACTAGCCTCTTTTCTACTGGGCAAAGGGCTATATAAATTTTCTGGGCATGCATGAATGACTTTCAGTCTGGTAACTTTGTCATAAAATTCAACAATATTGTCAGTACCAAGTTGTTACAAATCTCACATAGCATGTTAATCACAATTCATTAATAATTTATTTCCATTATGAATTTAAAATACAATGAAATGTTGATAGTCATTATCAGTACTAAACACATGGTCTATGCATTTATACTGGTAAAGTCAGCATCTGAGCTCTACTTATGATAAAATGGGAAACAACAAAGTGAAGGGTTGACATCCTTAGGCTGATGAACATATGACATTACAGAGCTGGCAGGATATCTGAACGTTACAGACCTAGAATTCTGCTTCTGAGTGAAGCAGCAGTTGGGTGAGAAATAGAGGACAAAGAGAATGATGAATGAAATGGGGGTTTGATGTGGAGTGGAATATGGGGTTAAATATTTTAGTGCCTCTGTGGAAGGCTTTATTTCCTTTCACTTTTTCATAAAAAAAAACAACAACCCTACTTCAGAATGCTATGTACACTTTTCTGTCCTTTCCACTATATTGCTTTCCTTACTTTTTCCTCTCATTTCTTTTCTGAGTGATTCAGTCCCACCTCATAGGACACTGTCCAAGGAGAGCATTTACTTATTCTGAAAAGGAAGTTTATAAGAAATGGGAAAAAGATACTTCCTTCGCTTTAATAATTTCGCCTGCACAACACAAAGAAAACACAGGATAATATTATTTATTTTATTCAAAATATATTTTTCTAAGAAATTGTGTGTAATCATTTTGGAATTGTAATTATTTTTGTGGTTATTTTATGATAACTTGTAAAGTATGTGATAATGCAACAAATATAGAATTAGTGTCAGGTGTTAGAATTTGATTCAGATTTCCATCATTATCTCAGATGGAAATTCAGATAAAGAAAAATGAAAAAAATATGAGGTTCTTGACTATTTGATAGTCTATTATTTAACAATTCCTAACAAATTCTTCTGTGAAAAGAATGTGTTCATTATGCAAAAGGGTACTAACAAAATTTGATTTATATGTATCCATTTTCCTTGGACTTCAAATGTTATTGTCAAAATTTTAATTAATTAAGGGCACAAAATCTGAAGATTTTATCAAAGTTGATCATTGCTCTTACTTCAGAAAACAGTTGATTAATCTCTGCATTTGGGGCTACTTGATATATTATTAGCCCTGTACTCCAACAATTTAATATGACTTTGACCAAAATAGGACAAAATGTCTTAACAAAACAGAACCACAGGAAAAGAGCAAGAAACATTAAGTCCATATATATGTGAACTTGTTCAAAAAGTAACCACCATCAGCAGGTCTGGGCTTTGACAACACTAGACAAGCAGTATTTAGAAAAGACATTAAAACAAGGCTAAATCAGTGGAATGCAACTCATATCTCATTTACATATTAAAATTTTATCAAGTTTGTTTTATCACTTGAAATCTAGATCACTAGAAAATTTTAATTATCTAATAATCTATGTTTTAAAGGTATTTATTATACTGAAATTTGGCCTTTGTTTCAAAATGCCTCAAAAATTATCATCTAATTTTGGATCATTATCTACGTAAAAAATATAGCTGTAGCTTAGATTTATCATTATTATTCAATCTGTTTATCCAGAAGTACTTATAACATTAAAACAAATAAACAAACATCTTCTACATTCCATTCTTAGCAAAGTTTTCTAAAGTTATGGTTATCGTAGTATCTCAAAATTTCATGGATGTTCCTGGAATAGCTATAGATAACAAAGTGGGCGCCTGGGTGGCTCAGTCGTTAAGCGTCTGCCTTCAGCTCAGGTCATGATCCCGGGGTCCTGGGATCGAGCCCCGCGTCGGGTTCCCTGCTCCGCGGGAAGCCTGCTTCTCCCTCTCCCACTCTCCCTGCTTGTGCTCCCTCTCTCGCTGTGTCTCTCTCTGCCAGATACATAAATAAAATCTTAAAAAAAAAAAAAGATAAGAAACAATGTAATTGTCAATAGAAGAAGGTAAGGCTGCACTAGTTTGAACATATCTACAGATGGATGGCAAACCAAAGGGAAACGAACATCATCAGTAAAATCTCTCCTGATGAAAACTCAAGCATTTCAACAGTGTTGTGGTTATATAAAATATTATCTCTCAGCACAAATATGCCACCAAAACCTTACCAGAAAGAGGTAGGGAGTTCTGGCCTACTTATTTACCCAAAAATTACCCCAATTTTAATCTTCTCTGAAGAAAAACATTTTATTTTTTCATTTATTTAACAGAGAGAGAGAGGGAGAGAGGGAGAGATGCAGGCAGAAGGAGAGGGAGAAGCAGGCTCCCCGCTGAGCAGGGAGCCCGATGCGGGACTGGGATCATGACCTGAGCCAAAGACAGTTGCTTAACCGACTGAGCCACCCAGGTGCCCAACAAACACATTTTACATGGGAGGTTGTTGGAAGTTAAATGGAGAGGAGGTGAAGTGGGTATTTTCCTCCTAGATCTTTCATTACAACTGTAAATGTAATTTTGTTATTAGTTTTATATATACATATAATTGCTTTATAGATATTGTGTTTTCCTGTACAAAATATGTCATCATTTTTTCCAACTTGTTAACCTGGAAAGACATTTGTTTTCATGCCCATCTTCCACTCTTCCTATTATACAAAAGATGGATGACTTATCTGAGTAACAGTTACAGTTGAAAGATTTTCAACTGGCATTATATGGAAATAGCAAATATTTAGAATGACAAATAAGTTTCTAAAATATAGGTCAATTTTATCATGACCAAGAAGACACAAAAAATTGTAAATGAGATTCTTTTTCAGTTTGAACTAATATTATCAATTCTACTGCTAATAAATTTTCTTTAATCCAATTTGCAAAAAAACCATTTATCATTTCCCACTAGAATAAAGAAGGGCAGGGCAATTTGTTATTAATAAATATACAGCACTTAGGATTGTGCATGTTATATTTTATGTGTTCAATACATATGTGATACGAGAAAATAATTTTTGATATTTTCTTTTATTATTCTTCAAAATAAATATTTGGAAATTACATACATATTTCGTATAAAAATAATGCTTTGTTTCTTGGTATGATACAAGCATGCTGCCCTCAAGTTTAATTTGTTTTCAGACACCTTCCTGAAGATGTAATGAGATTGAATGGAGTTCCATAGAAGTCATTATTATGTTTATGACTATTCAACAGACCTTACTTTTTAATAGAAAATAAAAAATAGACTTTAAAAATAAATGAACATTTCTGTGTATGTGTGTACTATATATAAATTTATAAGTGTTAAAATGTATATGTATGTGTATAAATCAACATATTAAACCTTTTTTCCTCTTAAGATGTTTAAAATTATAATCAAGAATTGAGTTTAAAGGCCAGCATGAAGATCTTTGTTAATGTGAAAAATTTTGTATACTTTTTAGTTGTAATATTTGTGTTTTGTTTTATTTAGCTAGACATTTATTTAACAAGCAAATTTATGCTAAATACCAGCAAGATGATTTGCCTAAAATTCAGATAACAGCATTTTCAATATGGCATGTTTAGTAATATTATGTCTTTGAGATTGAAACCACAGAGTTGAATTTCACTTTATATCCAAATTCCAATCTAACTAGAGTGATAAGCAAGTAACTCAGTGTCTGGAATTAAAGAAAATATTTACTCAAAATTACCCAACATTATATATATATGTATATCCATATAACATATGTGAGTAAGTGCATATGTTTACATTTTAAATCCATCAGAAATTTGATTTCATATTTTTCTCAACTTTCGGATAATATATATCTTAAAAATTGAAAATAACAACATTGACTAATAAGTGTAAATATTAAGAATAAATAAGCTCAACTAGTAACTCCAGAAACAGAAAATAGCAATTGAAAATAAATCCAACATGGTATAAAAAAGAACACACACACTTCGGGGTCAAATAGATCTGAGCTGGAGTTCTGATTCTGATATGTTCAAATATGTGATTATGTGTGAGTTACTTAACCTCCTGGAGTCTCAGTTTCCTCAAAAAAATATAGATTATGAAAGCCTATTTTAGAGTTGATGAAGGACTGTAAATCATAAATGGCAGGTGATAAATATGGATATTTATATTTATAGCCTCTAGCTAAGAATTCAAAACATATAATAAGTGCTTAGAACATGACTGTTACACTTATTATTACTAAATTTCTTACTTTTATTCTTTTGTTACTCAGAAATAAGTCATTAACTAGTATCCATTGTGAAACATTTATTAGATATCTACTACATTTGGGCACCGGTTGGTTAAGCAAATTCCTTCGGCTCAGGTCATGATCCCGGAGTCCCAGATCGAGTCCCGTGTCAGCCTCCCTGCTCAGTGGGGATTCTACTTCTCCCTTGCACTCTGCCCCCTCTTGTGCTCTCTCTCTCACTGTCTCTTCTCTCAAATAAATAAATAAAATCTTTAAAAAAATTCAAAAAGAAAATATCTACTACATTTGCCAGTAGATCAGCTTCTTACCACAGCTATGAAGTCAATAGCTCACGATACTCAAATTCCAAATGTTCCCACTGGGTGTTGTATGTAAATGATGAATCACTAAATTCTACACTGAAACTGATATTACACTGTATGTTACCTAACAGGAATTTAAATAAAAACTTTAAACTATAAAAAAAAATTCCAAATGCTCCGAGGTCAGTTTATCTGCAATACTTGACCCATTATATGTTCCATTATTGAGTATTCTAATTGAAAGAATATCTGTAATACACTTATAATTTCAATTCTAAATAATTAAAATGCAAATATATTGCATTTATAAATGGACATTATTTAATCTATCTATGAATACTTAGAAGACATTGGTTATGATTATGGATACCTATTTTTCATTGTGTTATGAAAATGAACATGAGATACTGGTGAGTGTATTTTGATCTAAATATGCCTCTTGCAAGTTGCAATTTGAGTAAGTCAGTGTTATTAACTGTTTAAAGTTTCATTGGCTCTTTCTGTTGAGTGTTTGAGCTTTCCTGATTCATGGGCAAGGATCCAATGATGCCAAATGAGATAACTCAATCAATTACAAATTTGAATTAAAAGGTGAGTTTCATTTTATTTTAATTTTCTTTCAAATTAATTCTGATTTACAATTTTATTTTCCTCTATAATTTGTTCAAGCAGCTTTTGTTGAACCCCAATCTAATTATAGTAATCAATCACCAACTTTAATAGGAGAAATTGTACAGTTATGCTCTGGAATGACCATTTATATGTCCAATTAATTATTTATATATGCATTGTATATGCATATCTTAATAATAACAGAAATTGGAAAATTTTAATTAATGTGTACTGTATTTAGGTTCCAGAGCACCTATGAATTAGGACTGACACTTAAATCTAGAGTCTACCATACGGAATGCTCAATAACTTTTCTTAAGATTTTTTTAAATTTATGTATTTGAGATAGAGCACAAGCATGAGCAGGAGGAGGGGCAGACGGAGAGGGCGAAGCAGACTCCCTCTTGAGCAAGGAGCCCGATGCGGGGCTTAATACCAGGACACTGGGATCATGACCTGAGCCAAAGGCAGACACCTAACCGACTGAGCCACCCAGGCACCCCAGGAATGCTCAATAATTTAAAAATAATGCACTTGCTTTTAGTTCTTCTGTGAAAATTCTATCCTTAGGATAAGTATGTAAACTCAATGACAAGAACTATAATTCTTCCTTTTATGCATTTTCACTAAAAATAGTCAATTGACTAACTTAACAGAGATGTTGTGGTTAGTTGTGTTTTAAGAGATAAAAGAGAAAGAAATCCTGAATGGCTATTATAAAAGACTGCTAACAGCATGACATTAAATGGGATCTCATGCATCGTTGAAAAGATTCCAAGTATTTCCTACTCTCCCTAAATCTGTTGCTAACATCTGGGATCATTTTCTTATGTTTTAATTTTGGCATCAAAGCTAATTCTCAATGGTTTGTCATAATATTTATGAATTATCAGTTTATATTTCTTCTATATATAATAGATCATATATATTAAATTTGCACACATAAGGAACAACCAACTGGCAAACATCCATCCATTTTCACAAGAAATACAGTCTTTTCCACTTACCTTCTCCAATGATTTCTTGGATTCTAAAAAAAGATGCTTATCTATTTAACATATTGTCCCTATTGATTCATGTCAACTGAGCAGCAATGAACTGCACACCAGAGCTATTCCCATCTTCCACTGATTACTTCATGCTATGTTTTAAACTGTCAAGTCTGCACCATTTCCTCCAGGATGCTTTTCTCCAAGATTGGATATAAACCACTTCTTCCATCCCTTAATTCCTGAAAACTCAGCCAGCAATAGATTGATTATAATTTAAAAACAGATGAAGAAGCAAACAGCCAAAAAAATTAGGAATAAATTATAAAATATCAAGTGAGTAAAAAGTAATTATTATTGGAACTATTGACCATATATAGTTGATATAACTGGTATCAGAGCCAAATGATGAACTCCATATTGTGAAGGACCATTGTTCCCCACAAAGCAATGTGGTATTACAGGTTACCTACCTTTTATTTTCAAGTAGAGGAGAAAATCCCTCACTCCCTCAACCAAAGACCTGCTGCTTTTCTCTATCTGAAGTCTGAATCATTGATGGTGGGAACATGCATTTTCTCAGATAAAATCAAAATCCACTCTCTCCCTACCCCTGCCACCTCAGAATGATTCTGATCTGTGTCTCAGACATAATAGTTCCTTAAACTGCAGGGCATCTTCCATAAGCTGGTTATTCATACTTACACAACATTTGCTGAAAACCAGGAATTTAACCTCACGCTTCTCCCATGTTCCATTGCAATGTTTCTTCTCACATCATATGGAGAAAAACACAGGGTTGCATTCCTTTCTGACACTGTATGGATTCCCAATTTACTATGAGCAAGCTCTTCTACAAAAATTCAAATCCTTCCCAAGACATATAGTGCTCAGCTAGTCTACACTCTCAATTGGGAGGAATTGGCAAAAAATTAAACCTTCTTTTTCTCTAACTCTCAAAGGAAATAGTTTTGATAATATATCCAATTTAAAATAAAAGCAAAAAAACCCACTTTTGATTAATCTCCTAATTTTTTGACATATATGAAATCCTTTTGGCCCTAATAGAGACCGTAAAAGTTAGGAGAGTGCCTCAGCAGTCCCCTGGAACAGAAATGTTTAGAAGCAAGGCTTCCAGTTAAGTCAATATTTTAATTAGCTATGATCCTATTTTGAATAGGGATTCCTGAGGAATTTTAGGGAAGAGGTCATCAGTGGAGACTTAATATGTGAATTTTCTTTATACACTTACACAGTAGATCCCGTCCTATTAAATTAGCCTTTGTATTGTCAAAAAGGAGAAAGAATATTCCTTAGGTAAAGATCTGAATGGTGAATAGAGAGATAAGAGAGGTTGGGCGTTTTTGGATATTCTCGTCATGGGAAAAAATTTGACTTCAAGGAAGAAGTCGTGACTGTGGAAAGGGGTTATGTTGAATGTGCCTCCATCAGTCCAAATTTTTAAGGTTGTCCTTTAATATTTAGGGGGAAAATGCTCCTTGTGAATTCAGGATAAAATGATAAAGTGGGTGCTCCAATTGGAGGATCTTCATTTTTCATAATTTTTTTCTTCAACTTTTTGGCTAAGTCAGGATAGCTGTTTTTTCAATATATATATATATTTTTTTAGTTTACAGTATCTCCAAGTGTCTTTAACAAGAGATTCCCTACTGTTGGTGTTCCAAGTCTAGAGTAGGAACATTCCATTATTTTATCTATAAGGCCACCAATTTATTTTGTGTCTTGCTTTCCTTTTGTTCTGAGGTTTTCAAAATGTTCAGCCGGGGGTTGGAAATCCAGCAGTGGGGCTGTTTTCCATTCCAGTGTTTGCTTGCTTATTAAATCCTCTATTGTAGTATAAAGACCATTCATTAAAAGAGAGGGGAAAGTAGGTCACATCTGCTTAAGGGTTTACTTTTGACTGCTGTCTACTTGGTCTGTCATTAAAGTCTCTGATGGGCCCATCCTTTGTTTGCTTAGAATAGGGGTCTTCCAACTACATGGGATGGCTTTCTTTGTGAACAAATTTTTATGGAGATATGGCCAGCCCATTCATTTGTTTTGTTTGCGTCTCCTTTCCCTCTACAACAACAGAGTTTAGTAGCTGTAACAGAGACCATATGATCCACAAAGCCTGAATTATTTACAATCTAGCCCCTTATAGAAAAAGTTTACTGACTACTGAGTTATAGAACTGAATTATAGTCTAATCTAATTTCACAGAAAAAACTTTAGGGATGGCCATCAAAAAAATTTTGTCTAACATCTACAATTTTTCTAAACTCTTCTGGTTTTCTATTCAATGCAATGTGAGGTCTCTTGACAAATGATCAAGTTATTCTCATTTAATTATTTGCATCCGAGGCCCCCACTGACATACAAACTAATAGATCTATAACTGGGAGACCAGTATTATATTCCTAGAACTATTCTAAATTTCTATCTTATCTAGTCTTTGGAAAGCTTTTCACAAGGGCTATTAGTTGAGACCAAGGCTTATAATACTTTCTGAGGGACTTCCCCTGTTCTGGTGGGATTTTACTTCAATAGATAATGGAGATTTGGGGTTTTCTGGTCATTCAGGAAGGAATAGAGGCAGGCCAAAATGAAAAGTGGAGCAAAAAGAAATAAAGGAACATAAGAAGGGGGAATAGAAATTTTAAGATAAAGGCTATAGGTTTTTAACATTTTTTAATTTGTTTTGACAGTGAATCTCTTTAGAAATCAATTTTGGAATCTGCATTTTTTTGAACCTTCTTTATGTGAAAGCAAATATAAGGACAATTAGATATTTGGCTCCCTTTTTGTTCTAAAATGACCTTCAAATGGGAAAAAATGTGATATCAAAAATTCTTCAAAGTAGTCATTAGGAATGTAAATTACCCTTGGTGAAATCATGCTATATAGAATGAAGCATATACAAATGTGGATTATAATGTCAATATATATACTGAGTATAAGTCTAGCCACAAGGCATGCACATGTAGACTGAATCAAATCTCTGAGAATTTGGCAATAGTTGGCTCCAAGTTTTTTTTTATGATTTGGATTCCCAAACTAAGAGCTAGTTGTCTTGAATCCCAAACACAGCAATTTATGAATTTTAGGAGACAGAAATTCTGCAGAAGAGCTCTATCCCAGAATCAGACTCCTATGAACAAAACAAGACAACATTGAAGAATGTTCTTGTAATTCTGATACAGGATTCAAAGCACAATGCTATAGTGATGCTGATCTGAGGAGGTCTCCTGAACACACTGACCCTTGGACTTGTGCTGAAGATAGATTTCTTACTGCCTCTATCTATCCTGCTTCCTATGAACTTGTTCTGATAGATTCACAATGAAGATGGTGAAGACAAACACAAAAGTACGGTTGTGAGCAATGAGGCAGGTTTCTACCAAGAATTAAAAAAAAAAATCAATTAAGATAATCAGAGAATTCCTTAAAAAAGTATTCTTTATTCCTAAAAGTAAAAGTGAACTTTACTTTGGAGGGGCTCAACAACAAAAAAAATGTTAGAGACCAGAGCCAATGCAAGATGTACTTCTTTGCTGTGATAGGGGAGATTCCTGAGTGGTAGGTTCCAAAACCTCAGGAGAGTGTGGTGTTTCTGAAGTGGACATTTTAGGCAAATAGGTTGTCATTAGATCTCCCGTTCAGATTGTTGACTGTTGACTCTGTGAAAAGGCCCTCTTATCTCCATCCCCACAGAAAATAAACAAAAAAAGAAACCTGTTAGTCAGTTACTATTACTTACTATAGTTAGTAATAGTATTATCAATATAGTATGTGAGACCACTGCCTTGACCGATTCTTAGTAGGGTCTTGGAAAAAGGAGGTCAAAATTGGGATATTCATAAAGTTTTCAGGATCTACCTTAAAGTGAGTCTTCCAAAGTAGAGGTCTGATTGGGACTAGGCAAATAAAAATATATACTAGCTTAAAATGGACAGCCACAGTAATATAAGCATTTTGAGTAGGACAAAGAATGAGCAGTCATTTTTATAAGGTTAGATGGTACTTCCTCATTTGGAGAAGAGGGCTGTAACCCACGTAAGAGCTAGGGGATAATCTCAAGTTCAGATAAAGAGAGTTTCAGGAAGTTCTTGAACCAAAGAATAGTTATTTGCAACTTTATTTTCGTGGACATGAAAGTGACGTCAAGGCTTACAGTTGAATAGTACTCATGTTAATTTGAATGGTCTTAGTTTGTAATTCTATTATGCTGTGCAACCAAATAAAGGTCCTCATATATCACTTGGACATACATGGTTTGGGTAAGCAAACACTTAGAAAATGTATCTGAAGGATAGAGACATACTCAAACAACAAGGGTAGCTACAGCTAATGTAGATTTTGGCAACAAAGATAGTGGTCAGAAAGAAATTGTTTTTGTCTTTATTTTTGGAAACATGTATGTTAATAATATTTATAGTTTGATAGTATAATTAAATATACAATATGCATTTTAAATTACATTATTCTGAGTTATTGTTCCTTGGCATTGTCCTATAGGAAATTGCAATTCAACTATGCATTGAGTAAATTTTAATTAAATGATTTAGTGCTTCACAGAACTGATTTTCCCCATAAATTATTTAAAATCAATATCTAAATTTAATTGTCTAAATCTATGTGACTAAGACAAAATTAAGGAAAAATAAAGCCTATTGAAAATCCAAAAGCAACACAAATGCTGATGAATGATTAGATTTACTATAAACTTATTCAAAAAACAAACTTTAATGTTTAAGTATCACGTGGGATGTGAATTTGCTTTTTCTTAACAAATTAGGCAGAATATCTGCATCTTAATTTCTTAATCTCTTTCAGTGACCCAAATGAATTTCAGAGGAATTTTGGTTTGTTTCCTACTATGTGTAATAAATCTATGTATTTCTATTTTGATATATGTTTTAATATATGAGTGTTTTGGTACTAATAAAGGTTCATATGTGTATTAGTTTGCTAGGACTGCCATAACAAATCACCACAGACTAAATGGCTTAACAAGAAAAATTTATTTGGGGAATTCTAGAGGATAGAATTTCAAGACTAAGGTGCTAAGAGAGGGTTGGTTTCTTGTGAGGCCTCACTCATTGGTGTATAGATGGCCACATTCACTCTGTATCTTTTCCTCTGTGTACACCACTAATCCCTGGTGTCTCTCTATGTCCTAATGTCCTCTTCTAAAGACATTAGTCAGATCGGGTTAGGACTCACCCTAATGGCTTGTTTTAACTAAATAACTCTTTAAGTACTGTATCTTCAAATACACGTGTGTTGGTGGTTAGGGCTTCAATATATGCATTTGGGGGAACACAATTCAGTCCACAATAACATGCAACTTTAAAAAAAATACTGATAACACTATAGGTAAAATAAAATTTTATTCTTTATAGCATGATTATAAAATATAGTAAGCACATGAGGAAAAAATAATAATCTGTAATCCAATACTTTAATATAGCTACCTTAATTCCAACACTGTAAAATAGCTGTAGATGAATATGACATATTTAATGACTTATACTATTGTGCCTTACAGTTATGTAAATAGTGCCCCAAAGTTAATTTTTAGGTAATTTATGTTTTACTATTACATATGTCACTTCATACCATATGTCTGTATATATACAGTTCTTTGTCCATATTTGATATCATTTTTCTATTATCAATTTTCAATTGGCTAATCAACTTTTTAGAAAGATTGGACAATTCATACTCATGTCAGCATCGCAGGCCTGCCTATCTTACCATACTGGGGTACTGAGGCTCTTTCAAGGAGCAAGAAAGTAAGAATGATACAATTCGTATCGAGAATTAAAGAGGGATGATTTTGTGGAAGGAAATTGATGAAAAGCTTAAAACAATCATAAGGATGGCAAAACAAGGCATCATGGAGAAATGGATCCTCTTTTAGCATAGAAAACACACTTTCAGTCTCTTCATTGTCCTAGCCCAATGATGCCCTACTGATGGAATTACTTCACTATGCTCTCAGAAGCTCCTCCAAATTACAGTGATCTTTCAGCCCACATCACCTAACCTCTCTCTCCCCTTTCTAAAAATGTCTTTCTTCTACCTCATGGCTTCTTCTGCAGTATTTCCTAAATACTTGTCAGGTACCAGGCATGGTTTTGGTGTTGATCTTTCTATCTTCTTTTAATATAGATCTCAGCCTTGCTTTACTCTGCCATTGATGTGGGTCCCAAATTCAGAGGGAGGATCTAAAGCATTTTCCCAGTTAACAACCAACTACAATTTCCCTAATGGGGAGAATTTCCATCCCAGTTTAACTTATAATGACAAGATAGCTAAAAAGTGGCTACCCATGGTGTAGGCAACTCCTTTTCTTTTTTTTAAATAAACTGTTCCTAAGTTTACAGGTAAAGTATCATAAGGCATGCTGCTCATTATTGAAATAGTGAGGGTAATTCCAAATGTATAGAAAGGTGTAAAGAACCTTATGACAAACTCTTAAGGATCCACTATCCAGAATTCACATATTTAATGATTTTTTGTCATATTTACTTCAGATACATGTTATTTAATTTAACAAGAAAACAAAAACAGATAGAGCAGATAGAGCTCAATCCCTAACATCTTATTCCATTCCTTTCACTTCCTGAATACATTAAATAATGTAAACACAGTAAATACTCATCTGTTAAAAATAAAGGTACAGAAGAATGCCCACTATAGAAACCTACTAGCCAACACTATTGGAGCAGTCCTGTAGTTGAACTAAATTAGTATCTGCAAAAGAGGGAGAGTCATCTCACCAGACACTGATCTCCTTGCACCTGATCTTAGACTTCCCAGCCTCCAGAATGGTGAGAGATAAATGTTTGTTGTTAAAACCACCCAGTCCATGGTATTTGATTATAGCAGCCTGGACTTACTACAGTATCTGTATTTAATATAGCTTTTTTAAAAATTTTATTTAAATTCAATTAGCCAACATATAGTATATAATTAGTTTTTGGTGTAGTGTTCAACGATTCATCAATTGTGTATAATACCCAGTGCTCATCACATCACGTGCCCTCTTAATGCCCATCACCCAGTTACCCCATCCCCTCACCTACCTCCCTTTCCACAATCCTCATTTTGTTTCCCGGAGTCATGAGTCTCTCATGGTTTGTCTCCCTCTCTGATTTCTTCCCATTCAGTTTTCCCTCCCTTCCCCTTTGGTCCTCTGCACTATTTCTTATATTCCACATATGATGAAACCATATAATTGTCTTTCTCTGATTGACTTATTTCACTTAGCATAATACCCTCCAGTTCCAACCATGCTGATGTAAATGGTAAATATTCATCCTTTCTGATGGCTGAGTAATATTCCATTGTATATATGAACCACATCTCCTTTATCCATTCATCTGTTGAAGGATATCTCAAAATAATATTACCTGAAGTTGGACTGGCATGACTAGAATTACAGCAGAAACTGTTAGTTTTTCCCTTTATTTTTTCAAAGATTTATTTGTCTATTCTAGAGAGAGAGATTGCAAGAGGGAAAGGGAGGGACAGAGGGAAAGGGAGAGAACCAGACCACCCACTGAGTGGGAGCTTGATTCCAGGACCCTGAGATCATGACCTGAGCTAAAAGTAAGAGTCCCACACTCAACCAACTGAGCCATCCAGGCACCCAGAGTTTTTCCCTTTGTTTTTATTTTTCAAAATCTTTTAGGGAAGGTCACAAGATGAATGAAATTTTTAGTCTTTCTTGATTTTAAAGTAAAATATAGATTGTTATATTTGTAACTGCACAATTAAATATGATTTCTATTCCAATAAGCCATAATTGTTTTGATTAAATTCTTTGTTCTTTTTGAAAAATGTTTTTTTCATAACCAATTTATCCCCAGTGGGAAGAGAAGAATAAGCCAATATGTTTTTCTTATTTCAAATAAGTAATAGATTTGAGGAACTATATTTGATTTTGCATTCTAGCATAAATATGGTTGCTTGAGCATCTGCATATAAAAGTAAACATTTCCCATAAGGACATCTCAATGTACCACCAATGGTGAATGTCTTGGGAAAAAACTTGATGCCTTATATTCCCTTGCTGAACCACTTCAATTAATAAGTAAATAATCCTACTGTCATCCTATAGTTAGGTAAAAGTAGTGCTATCTCTTATTTACATGTAATATATATGCATTTGTAAAACTACATACACTACAATTGCATAAAATATCCACATTTAAGCATATAGTTATACTTCTAATATTTACATTAACCAGTAGAAATACTTGGAAGGAAACATCTAAGTTTGCATTAATAGTGTTGCATGGTAGGCTGAATAATGGTCCCTCAAAGATATTTCATGTTGGGATCTCCAGAAACTGTGAACGTGCTACCTGACACAATAAAAGGAATTTTGTTGGGGCACCTGGGTGGATCAGTTGGCTAAGCAACTGCCTTCAGCTCAGGTCATGACCCTAGGATCCTGGGATCAAGTCCCAAGTCAGGCTCCCTGCTTCACGGGAGTCTGCTTCTCCCTCTGCCCTTCTTCCCACTCTTTCTCTCAACATCTCTCTCTCTCTCTTGCTCTCACTCTCTCTCTCAAATAAGTAAATAAAATTTTTTTAAAGGAATTTTGCTGCTGTAATTACGTCAAGGATCTTGACATGGGGAGATTATCCTGGATATTTAGGTGGCCAATGTAATCACAAGGGTCCTTATAAAAGAGAGACAGGAGAGTCAGTGTCAGGGATAGACACTGAGGACAGAAAGCAGATAGTGTTGTGATGCCAATTCTGGAAAGAACAATGAGAAGCTTCAGAATGTCAGCAGCTTCTAGAGGCTGGAAAAATCATTGACAGGGATTCTCCTCTAGACCCTCAAAAAGGAACGTAGTTGAACTCTTAATTTTAACCCACTAAGACTGTAGACTTGTGACCTCCAAAATTATAAGAAAATAAATTTTGGTTGCTCTAAGCCACTAAATTTATAGTAATCTGTTATAGCAACAGCGGGGAACTAATGCAATTTTTATTTTATTTTTCACATTCTCTTAAATACTTGAAATATATTCTTCTCTAACACAAGTGTGCATATGTACACACAGGAAGAAATGAAATACCAAGAGTCATTGCTGTATTCTTTTCTTTCATTCCATTTTTAATGTCTATTCTCTAACTCTTTGAAATACTTCTTTCAAGAACATGGAGACGAGAATGACACTATTGACACATCACTAATTGGGACAATCTTCCCTTACAAATAATTTATTTTATAAATTTTCTACTACATTCCTGAAAATACAATCTTGATTTTTTTTCTTACTATTCCTTTGATGAAAGTCATATGTAGATGCAATTACAGAGTCAGGGAGTAAAACAATGAATTTTACTGAAACTTAGAAACTGAGAAGAGTAATGACCTAGGTTATAATTATTATTTAAAAGGATTGTATTTTCTGTGAAATAGGAAGATAAAAATTGCAACCAGATACTGGCTTTAAAGCTTAAGTTGAGAAGTTAATAATGCTTTTGTTTTTAAAAACATTTTTAACTGAGGAAAGAAACAGTAAATTTTATATGTAGTTTAGACAACTTTTTTCAATTAGAAGTTTTCTCCTCCAATTTAGATTGTCCTTCCATATTAGAAGATAACAATTTTCTAATAATGTTTCTTGATTTAATTAATTTTTGTCTACATAATTCCTAAATAACTTCTAAGTAAAAAAAAATGAAAACTGAAATTTCTCATTGATTACTTGAAATCCTGTAGTGTTTATCTCTTCAATATGTTTTATTTCAAAGTTGTTTTGACTTTTCAAGATACTTTGCTTTTCTAAATATATCTTTTGCCAAAACTCTCTCATACATGAAAAAACAAGTTGTTTCCTACATAGTTTTTTAGCACATGGGCTATGAAAGTTTTTCCTAGATTTGCGATATTAACTATTACAAATATTTTATAAGTTTTATTAATGAAAATGTTCTTTTCTTTTTTCTACAACAATAAAAATAGACAATTTTGAGTTCTTGCAAAGTGTCAGGAATTATTTTAAGTGCCTTAAATGCAATAATCCATGTAATCCTCACAACAACCCTCAGGGCTGGATGTTATTATTTCCAATTTTTAGAAGAAAAAAATGAGGATACAGAGAGGTTAAGTGAATTGATCAGTCACATGACCAGTGAGTAGAAAAACTGAGATTCAAAGCCAAGCAGCCTGGCTCCAAGGCTCATGTTTTTAATCACAGTACTATGCTGGCACTTACCATGAGAGCCTGTGCTGAGACTTTCCTGATTCTCCCTATATCTTATCCTATGAAGCGTGTAGAAATACAACATAGAAAATCTCTGTGTTCTTGAATTAACCAAGATTAATATAATACCAAACGTGATATCCATAAGACTTGATAAATTAGAATTCATTAAAATTAGAATCTTCCACTTTTTGAAAGATACTCTTAAGAGACTGAATACCCAAGACAAAGATAATATTTGCAAATTATGTATCTGACAAAGGACTTGTATCAGAATGTATACAAAACTGTCAAAACTCATTAAGAAAGCACTTTTTAATGCTATTTAAAAACATAGGCAAATATTTGAACAGTCACTTCACCAAAGAAGAGGTGCAGATAACAAATAAGAACACAAATAATGCTCATCATCATCACTTATGAAATAAAGTTTAAAACCTTAGTGAGACACTACTGCACATGTATTAGAATCACTAAAATTAAGAAGACTGACCATTACAAGTGTTGATGATGATGCCAAGTGAGGAAATAGAATTCTCATAACTGCTAATAAAAAGATATTAGAAAACACTTTGGCAAAATTTTAAAACATTAATTATACATATGATACTGTCATTCAACTTCCAAGTGTTTATTGATGAGAAATGTCTACATCTCTCAAATCCTGCTTTACAAATGGTCATAGTATCTTTGTTTATATTATACGATCCAGTGTCTTTGAACAGGTAGCCAGTGTATGGATAAACAGAAGGAGGTATTTTTATATAATACAATACTCTGTAGCAATTAAAATGTATTAACTATTGATACACACACCACACAAATGCATCTCAAAATAATTGTGTTGAGTGAAAGAAGCCAGACAAAAATAATTCATACCTACCTTATCATTCTATTTACATAATTTCCTAGAAAATTTAAACTACCTTATAGTGTCAGAAAGCAAAACAATGGCTGCCTAGGAATGGCAGGAAGATGGGAAGGAGGGACTACCAAGGAACATAAAGAAACTTTTGGGGGTGATCAATATGTGTACTATCTTTGTTGTGCTGATGATTTCACAGTTGTATACATATGTCAAAACTTACAAAACTGTACACTTTAAATATGTATGGCACATTAGATATCAATTTTACCCCAATAAAGTTGTTTTTTTTTAAAGTTAGAGATAAATGAAGGTGGGATAATCCCTCCAACTTCTCTACCACACTTAAATGAAAACAAGTCCCACTCTAAATTCTATCATACATTACAACATCTATTATCAAACAGGCAAGAAAGAGTCAATACTTTGTTCTGTAAGCTTAATGTGGGTCCCGTGGTCTGTCCATTTATGTCTTCTAACCACCTGTACAGGAAAACTTCATTTAAGAACAACAACAAAAAACTACTATCTGTGAGGCAGAATTCAGCTACTTTTATTGTTACCATCAGACAACCAACAAATTTGAATCCATGCATAGACATGGGAATCTTTAGAGATTATGCTTAGTAGACCCTCACTGAGCTAAATCTTAAAGGCTTACTAGTTCTTTTCTTCCTTATGCCAAAGAAAAACTATCCTAAAATAATTATTTGAATCATGTGTTTTGTTCAATGCTAATATCAACAAATAAGACTCATTTCTTATATCCATTATGTCAACAAGTCACTATTTTCAGTCATGGAGATTGATTAATAAATTTCATTAAAATATTTAGCAATGTCTCTGGTATTAATGAAAGAGGAAACTGAAGGTTTTTCAGTAGCTACCACTGGTGTCCCATCATCTTGATTTCAATGTCACTGACATAGACCTGAAGTAAAAATACCAAATTAGGGTCATTTCCTACACAGAGAGTAAACCAAACTACTTTCTCAATCATACCACACTGTTTAAATGAAAGTGTGTTCAAATAAACTTAAAAAATTTCAGCAGAGGATTTATTTTTAATTATATAACACATCACCTTACTCCAATATTTCATTCACAAAATATACATTTAGTACCAATCATATGGCCCTGTGCTAACAAAGTTGAGTGAAATTTGGTTGTAGATAAGAGGAATAAAGTAGAAAATACACTCTATAATTTTCGCCAAACTTCGATATTGAAAAGAATCATCTAGGGTATTTGATAATGTAATTTCCTCACCACCTCCCCCCACCTCCTTTTTCAGTCAGTTTGAGAAAAGTTCTGGGGAATTTTTATTTTTGTAAATTATTTTTAAGTAGGCTCCTTGCCCAACTTGGGGTCCAACTCACCACCCGGAGATCAAGCGTTGCATGTTCTACCAGCCGAACCAGCCACAGGCCCCTGGAGAATTTTTATTTTTAACAAGTCTTTTAGGTGATTTTTTATTATTGGGGAAGTTTGGAAAACACTGCAGAAGTATTTGATACCACAAGTTCTTCTTCAATAGGAAAACTGTAATAATTATTTCTCATGAGAATAAAACCTCGGGCTGGTTACTCATCCTTAGTATTTTAACTTATTGTCTATTTCTCTGTTTTTTTTTTTTTTACATGTACTGAAAATAAGGCATACAAAGATAATCACTTTTAACTCTACAGTTCATGTTCATCATTTTCATGCCACAGCTCCAAGTCCCACTTAGAAAGCCCACTCCCTTGCCATACTGTTAAGAAGCACAAGGCTATATGGAGACACAGAAACAGTTATCTGGGCAGTTCCCAGTTGTTTGAGCTCCCCAGCCTTTGTTCATACCAGCAGAGACCACAGATACTATGGAGCAGAGATGAGTCCTACTTGCTATTGCCTTTTCTATATTCCTGTCTCATGGGATGTGAACTATAATAATATATATTATTGTTGTAAGCCACAAAGATTTGCGGTGGTTTACCAGAACAGCTGGAACTGATGTGATACTGTAATAACCTAGTTGTATAGCATTGGTTTTGGGACTGGGTGGTGGGCCCACACAGAAAGGTGTTAAGGAAATTATTACTGGAAGCTTGGAAACACTTTGAGAGGACTTAATAAGAGTTTGAAGAATAATGATGAAAATGTTAGTGGAGGCTGATGAAAGGCTGTTATCATGGCAAAGGGTTTGGCAAAACCATTGCTGATGATAATATGGAAAATAGCCAACCTAATGAACTCATGGATTTTCATATTTCTTTTGTCTTTCTTTCTTTTTCTTTTTCTTTTTTTTGGCATGGGTAAATTTCTAAGCAGAATGCAGAAAAGCCAATTGGCTACTCCATGCTTCCTATGATAAAACACAGGATGATAAATATGAACTAAAAAAGAACTGTTCACTTCTTAAGAAAAATCTGGAAGAAATATTTCTGACTCAAGACTTGTTGGGATCAAAACTAAAACTCTTATTCTTTATTTTCTCTACATTAAAAAAAAAAAAGACTCTCAAAGAAAAAACAGATGGGGGTCCTTAGGACAACTATAAATTGTATGGTACTTCAAAATGTCAGTATAAAATTCCCAAGGGTTTAGCAGTAAGACACTCTGTTGATAACTTAGAAAGATTTAAGGCAGTGCTTCATTGAAGCTTTCAGTTACACAAAAGGTATCCTAAGGGTTTTATGAGAATTCTTCATGGACCAAGACTTTCCAGGCACAAAAATAAAACTAGTTTTCATCTCAAGTCTTTTTTATCAAAATGTTCTCAGAATTAGAAAGATCTTCAAGAAAAAGATAAAATATGAAAAGCTGTCCAAAAAAAGTCTCAGGCTAAAGATAAAGCCAAGGGTATGATTGCAAATTCTTAATTCGGACCTCATAGATAATGTGAAAGAGAGAAGAGATCTTTTAAATAATTTTAGATTGTGTCTCACAGCTATATTTTTAAAACAACAGAGCTTCTAAGAACCAAGGAATGCTGACCCCAGCAGGCTCAGCCCAAATAGAGAAGTATCTGTCTTGGAGATTTGGGAGTATAGCACATTCTAATGCAGTGTAACCAGTAAGTTTCATTAGAAATCTCCAAGGATTTTAAGATAATTGTACAGGAGTAGTCTTCCCCAGTTGAGAATAAGAAACAGTCCAGTGAAAAGACGACTTTGGATCTTCAAAACCTAATGGGCAGGAAGCAAGCTGAGAAAGCTACTCAGCTATAAACATAGTTCATTTCTTATGGAAAAGGTAGGATGACCCAGAAGGGAACCAGAAGAACACAGATGGCAGAGGTAAGAACAACAGATGATCATTCTCAGGGAGCAGGACTGGTGTCAATCAATCAATGGTGCCATATGCCTTGCTGAAGTTCAGAATTTCCATGGTAATCATCATGTGTATCCCCTTTCCTGCACTGTTGAATGAATTGTCTATGGAAATTGTCCTATGCTGTCTCACTATAGTACATTGGAGGTATGCGTGAGAGTGGGGCAGAAGACTTTTCTAGGTAGTAGTCTTCAGACTGAGAAGAAATGTAATTGAAAAGTTGTACCCATGAAAATGCACCCAAGGATCTTTATCTGTATTTGGTTTAGATAATGACATGCTGGAATTTGAGCATGTGCCAAATGCTGTAAGATGAGATTTTGCATATGAGAAAAAATGTAAATAATTTGTGGTCAGAGGGTAAATTCTGGTGGATAGATGATTGCTATTCATTTAACAGTCTTTCCCTTGGAAGCTGGGGTTTATGCACCATCCCTTTGAATCTCAGCTGTCCTATGACAGCTTTGACCAATAGTGGATGATGAAGTGATGCTATGCTTCTTCCAAATAGAGATTTTAAAAGAACATTTTCCCACTTTTAGGAGACTTGAGCTGCCATGAAAGATGTATGATTAACTGGAAGGCTTCATAGTAAGAGGAAACTGTATGATTAACTGGAAGGCTTCATAATAAGAGGAAACTGAAGGCAGCCACATAAAGCATAAGAGAGGGAGAAATCAAGAGAGAGAGAGAGAGATCCAGTCAGTCTTCAGAGTTTCAGCCTTTGATTGAGTGATTCTACCTGAGACCCCATCATGAGACAGCCTGAAGAAGAAGCAAGCCATCCTTGCTGTGCCCATTCTCAATTCTTGACCCATAGCATACCGGGATATAATAATTTGCTTTTCTCTACTGCAGCCGACGGAATGCATGTGTTCCCTAAAAATTCATTTGTTGAAATTCTAACCCTCAAGGCCATAGTATTAGGAGGTGGGGTCTTTGGGAGGTGATTAGATCATGAGGGTGGAGCTCTCATGAATGGGATTAATACCCTTATAAAGGGGAACCTTAGGAGCTCTCTTGCCCTCTTTCTGCCAGGTGAGAATATAATCAGAAGACAGCAGTCTGCAATCTAAAATAGAGCTCTCACCGGACCCTGACTATACTGATGACCAGATCTGAAACTTTCAGCCTCCATAACAGTGAGAAACAAATTTCCCTTGTTTCTAAGTCACCTGTCTGTGGTGCTTTGTTACAGTTATGCAAACTAAAACAACTACTAAGTTTTGAGGTAGTTGCTATATATCAATAGATAACTTTGATTCTGATGCCCACCTCCAGTTTAAGTACTGAAGTCCTTTAATTTAATAAATCCTTTAAAATTACAGTATGATTTTAGTTTCCTATGCCACATCCTGACTGGAAACAACCTCTCAAATTTTTTCTCACTGAAAATAAAACCCTAAGTAACAGTGATTTTGTCTATTCAGTAATGAGTGTTATTTATATATTGGCTGAATATCACTAGGAAATCTGTGGCATTGACTGAATTGTGTCCCCCTGAAAATTCATATGTTGAAATCCTAATCTTCAGTACCTCAAAATGTGACTGTATTTGGAGATAGGGCCGGAGAGGTAATCAAGGTAAAGTCATCTGGGTGGACCCTCATGCAATGTGACTGTTGTCTTCATAAGAGTTGGAGACCGGGATACAAATGCACACAGAGGAGAAACCATGTGAAGACAAAGGGAAAAGATAGCCATCAACAGGCCAAAGAGAGAGGCCTCAGAATGAAATCAAACCTGCTGAAACCTTGATCTCAGACTTCGGGCTTCTAGAATTGTGAGAAAATAAATGTGTTGTTCAAGCCACCTAGTCTATGGTATTTGTTATGGCAGCCCTAAGTAGGCTAATACAATCTATTTCTCCAGAAATGAGTAATGGGTATGAACTTTTGTACAGCATTTCACGTTGTTTATTTTACTACTTAGGCAAATCAAGTACAGCTTAGGACCCAGTACCTATGATTGGCAATCACTCCAATATCTACTAATTTGGACTCTAACCCTCTAACCATTCATTAGAAATTTATATTTATCTATCATCTATCTATCTATCTATCTATCTATCTATCTATCTATCTATCATCTATCTATCTATCTATCTATCATCTATCTAGCACATCTATCTATGTGCATACTTGTGTGTGTGTGTGTGTATATATATATATATGTTTGAACCAGGACATGAGGAGAAGGGCGCCCTTATTATTTCTCAGTCCATTGTAGTTCCTGTTCCTGTTCTTTCTTTGCCCAGTCCCTTTGAAGGCAGAAAAGTCAGCTTCCTCTCTTCTCAGTTAGGACACATTAATCAATGTTGATGCTTCAAAGCTTAGAATCTATAAGACACCTGAGGCCAATCCTCCCAGGCACCAATAAAGTTATTCTCATGATAGCTCGAGAGTGGACTCCATTTTCTGTTACCACCAACCTGTCCTTAGACTCTTTCCTTGGATGGAACCTGAGGTGATGGTATAGTTAGGGGTGATGGTAATACATACAGGAAAACAGAAATGGGTCGAGACAGCCCTTGCTAGCTTCTGCTCTCAAGGCACCAAGCCCATGACTTCTGGTAAGATTTAGGTTATTTCCTTACATAAACCTAACCATAGAAAATGAAGGTATTTTGCTTACTTTTAGGTTCTGGGAACTTACTTTTTTTTTTTCCACTTTGAAAAACAAATGATTGTAAGTGTGCCTTGGTGGGTAAGTAAAGAAAACACTTTGTTACAAAAATTGTCTGGCTACCATCTTCATGAAATAATGGCAGAGTGGGTAGAGGATACTAATTCACCTCTGACCATTTTGAGACATCTACAAAATCAAACAAATACATGATGATTTTTCGAAAGAAATCTCATTATAAAAATAAGTAAATTGAACTGTATTACTCTGGTACGTTTATTTTCTTATCTCAAAGTTGAACCACTTCCCAGTTAATATCACCTCTATATTCTCTAGCCATACTGAATGGCTATAGAGTGCTCTTTCTGGAAAGGACTCTTCTCTGCATTACTCTGTCCTCTGAATGTCCTCAAAATGTGATCTCCATCTTTTCAGATCACAGAATCTATGGAGTTCCACTTGCATTAACCCTTATCATGCTGTAGCCTGGAAACTCTCTCAGGGTTGTACTCTGGGATAGTCACGCACTTTACTTATTTGTTTGTTTGTTCATCTCTCAAATATCACTGTCTTTTGTTGCTTGATATCTGGTATTATGAAGACATCTGTTTTATATATTTCGTCTTTGTTGTTATTTTAGGCAAATGAGTAAATTGGGTTTTTATTCCTCCATATTGGTCAGAAACAAAAATACCTTCTTTTATCACCAAGTAGGAAGACCACCTCGTATCATAATTACATGCATTCGATGTACCATGTGACAGTAAGACATATATGACACATTTTTGGAAGTGATCTTGATGGAAATTTCATCATATAAATATGGTCGCATAAACAAAAAGTCATAGAAACAAAACTAATACAAAACTAATTATAAATCTCTTGACCAATATATCTCAAATAAGAAGGACAAGGGGAAAAATATGATATTATTATTATTATTATTTCAATATTATTTTACTTTCAATTACATTCATTTAAGTTTTAAATAAATTTGAAAAAATAAATCTGTGTTTGGGAAAAACAGGTATTTTAATACGAACTAATGAAGTGAATGGTGAGGTGAAAGTTTCAATTATGGCTGCTGATTCTGAAGAAAGGCATGTCCTTCCCAGTAACTACCTTATCTGTCTATGCTACAGAATCACTCCTCCAGATAGTACCTGAGAAAAGTAAATCGGATTCTGAAAGGGAGTGACAACTAACCTATAGTCTTTGAGATGAACCGTTCTAATAATCATTCTAAGCCATTGAAATATGATTGTCACAATGATGTGTGTGGGTGGGTGCTGCCAGTCTTTAATATTTGGTGTCTTGAAATGGCTAAGCAACCTACAATTTGCCACGGTCCCACAAAATGCCAGTAGCTTACCTATTTAAAAAATTAAACAGCAAGGGGCCAGTTTCTTTCTTTGATTTAGTTTAGAAAGGTCTAGCCAAATAGGAAGTCTGACCCTGAAAACAACCCTCAGGCACTTCTTCACTGCTTACATTCAAGTATAAAATAAATTTTTCTTCTAAAGGCGAGGAAGTAAAAAGAGAATGATAAAGCAGATATTATATGATATTCAGGACAGGTAAAGGTTACGAGTAAAACTGCTATCGTTTGCTATATTGTCTGGCATCCTCCTGATGGAAACTGGAGAAATAGCAGAGAACCAATGGGTTAAGGATCATGTAAAGAAAAGAAGGTCTGAGTGCAGTTTTATTCTTTTGTTCTTTTGATTTCGGCAACAGTACCCTTCCTTTTTGTTTTTCTTTTCACTGAAAGCCAGGGCTCTTTCCTCATTCACAAAGTATAACAACTAGGCAGAAGGGAAAATGTTGCTAATTAACGTTAGCTCAAGATTTTACCTCTGTGATTTTTTTTAAAAATCATGTTTTTATTGAGTCTTTCTGAACTTTGTACCTCTGCATCAAAGAAAAGACCTGCCTCAAGGCTGACCCCTCATTCCCTCTCTGCTCCTTTATCCTGGGGCCAACTAGCAGAACTACTTTCAAAAATTGTGGATAGCAGGATAAAAGCAAAGAGAGGTGCTGCTGCCCTGTCAACCACATGACTGCAATCTCCTCCAGCTCTCACTCTTACACAGTGAAGCTGTTAATTGACAGCATGATCTGTTTGACTCATTTCCAATAACTTTATGTTATGTTCTCAGGAGGAGCTGTGAGTTGACCTTCACTGTCTTCCAAAATTTTTTGCACCTGGAAGGCATCCTTTCTTTCTCTTTTGCAATTGTAGTGCATGTTTGCCTCTATATTTAGAGTTCTATGGTTGTGTCAATTATGATCAGGTGAAGTAAGAGAATATACCTATACTCAAGTCCTAATCTATTCATGAGATAAGAAATAATGCATTTTTATTTATTTATTAAAGATTTTATTTATTTATTTGTCAGAGAGAACTCATGAGCAGGGGGAGGGACAGAGGGAAGAGCAGACTCCCCACTGAGCAAAGAACCTGATGCGGTACTCGATTCCAGGACTCTGGGATCATTGACCTGAGCCGAAGGCAGAGACCTAAACAACTGAGCCACCCAGGTGCCCCAGCAATAATGCTTGTTATATGATCATAAAGTAACAGAGAAATGGTGAGAGATGTATCCATCAAGTTAAGTTTTTTACAAGTTTCTAAATATCTACTAACATATGCTCTCTTTTTCTTTCTCATATTTTTTCCTTTTTTTCTTTCAAATTTATAATTTCCTTATACATTTGTATATAGGATTTCACCCAGGATAATTTACTGGAGAGACATGGCCATTGCTTCCTGGATCAACAGAAATGTATGTCTTATTCTAACATGGAACAGAAGAATTTTCTTAATCATTTAAAAACTCAGTCTAAAATAGAACTAAGAACAGACTATGATAAACTACACATATCATATGAACTATATTCCTAGGAAACTTTAGCAATTCTAGGTTCCCTATCTTTATATATTCCAACTGAAAACCAGGGCTTTATTTTTCCTCTTTTTTAAATAAAGTTGTATTCATTAATCGAGAGTGTTCTATTGGTCTTTTCTGGTCCAGTCTCCCAGTGTGTCTGTGTCTACTCCCTGAAACTGAGGAAACTTTCAGAGTTTTGCCTGCCATGAATGTTGACAGAGGAAATTAGATTCTCCCTCTGCACCCCTCCCTGTGCTAACCCTGACCTCTCTCTCTCCTGTCAAGTTATACTTGATGACCTAGGAAATGAATAAGTTCTTCTAGATGCAGCCTTTCTTAACCAGGTTCTGGGAGATAATTAAATGTGAATGTCCTAAGGCATACAATATAGGTGTTATCCTTAAGAGAATTGAGTAAATAGTCACTGAAATAATTTCCATCAGACCTTTAAAAATCAAGTGCTATGTCAACCCCATACCTATTTGGAGGCTTCTCCATCAAGAGTCTCATCCTTCAAGTTTCAGCCTTTTGAACACGAATCATTTTGCTAATGAAGAGGGTAGATGATGATGACCTTGTCTCTGACTAATCTAAAATATGAGTTCTTTGCTATTTTCCACTGGGTCCTGTAAGGCTGGACCTTCCCTGCTTCTGACAGAAGGAAATTCCCTTCTATTGGGTCTTGTTTTACTTTTTTATTCTAAGCTTCATAGTAAAAACTATGAAGGGCGTCAAGTCTTATTCTTGACATGTTAATGAAAGCATACAAAAATAGGGAAAAATTTATCTGAAAATTACTTAAAGATCATCTTCTTGTTCTGGCCCCAAATACTCTGTCACAAGATGAGTATTGGTTCTTTTTTTCTTCTGAGGCAGACAGATATCTCAGGCAAAGTAAAAGTAGACATATAGAGAAGGATGAGAGATAAAAGTATATTGACATTTTTTTTCACATCTGAACCCAGTCATTCTCATGTAGAAAATTCCTTTGTCTTTGAGCTATTCCTGTGGTACGAATGTTAACATATGACTCCATAAATTTGAATATCCACTGTTCAAAATACTCAACTGAGCTTTGTTGAATCATCTGCCCAAGACATCAAGGCCCTGGTTATTCTGAGGTCACATATAACCCCTAATGTTCGGGTGTAAAGAATTTCTAACAACCATCTTGATTTCTTTACATATAAAGACTACTGCTCCTATAGACATTCAAGTATTTTTACTCCATTATCTGATCCTGGTCAAGGAAAACCAGTTTTAACACACTTCAAATCACAGGAACAAGCTTTAACTGTGTCCTTCAGGAGTGATCTAGCAATAGTGTTACTTTATTAGTCACTTCTTAAGCAGAGGAAAATTTAACAAGCAGTTTTGTTTTCCCTATTAAGAAGCTCAGGGCTAGATAAAATATTCAAGAACAACATTCAAATTGTTTAGATTATTGGTTAATTAAAACTAAAAAGAATTTAGTATTTTACCAATGTGACATAGCCATGCCTTAAATTATTGTCAGAACAAAATTCTTCTCAGCTAGCAAATTATAAGTTATTAAAAATATATAGGACAAAAATACAAAGGAAAATCACATGCTGTGTCTTATTGTTAGGTGCCTTCCTACCGGCATTATTCTGTTGTTACTTATTTCTATGCAACCACAGCACTTTAATGACTAACAATGAAAATGTCTTTTTACTTTTCTCCTAATAATATCTGAAACTGAAAAAGGTGACTTCTTATAGGAAAAATAAATCTTATTTTAGAAACTTCATAAGGATATTTTATGAGCAATCCTAAATTCTCAGGGTTTCATGTAGAGAATTAGAAAAAGAATTAAGGTAGAAAAGTAGAATAACTTAAACTGAAATTATTAACTCATTTAATTAGAAATTAATTTTTTGGTCCCTGATGTACACTTGTATTTCTAGTGATGTATGATCTTATAATTCTTATTCATGAAAAATATACCTATTCCAATTAAGATGCAAGTAAATTCTTGAATAGGGAATTAGATATGTAGGTTTGTTGTTATAATAAGTAATTTAAATTCTGCAAATCTGTGTGAGTTTCTCTTTTGCCCAGTTCCATATGGGAAAAATTTCACTTTAAGACTTGAAATAGGAAATGGGGAAGACTACCATGATTATGTTTTACAAGCTGCTGACTTGTTTCTTTTACTCTTTTGGCATATGTCCAAATACAACATTATAGTGAAACAGGTCTGCAATCTTCATTGCCACCAAAGATTCCCATTATTGGTGACAATCAGATGGAATACCATCTGCTAACAGTGATTTATTATTGACAGGATCTTTAATGGCATGCCATGCTTTATATATAAGGTAAATGCATTGTCCTTTAGGCACTATAACTTTTTAAGATGATTACCTTAAACAGTTGAGTATCCCCTCTTCAATTTTACAGACCAAAACACTATATGTACATAAAAGTACACAAATGGCTAGATCCATGAGGTTTTTAACTCACTTTGTAAACTTATGTTTTCTTCAAGATTGTGTGTTACATGATTAGTAATCTAATTATAGGCAACTTGTGTGTAATAAACATTGTCAAAAAATGTAGAGGAAGAGATTGCTTCTGTCAGGGAGCAGGAATTCTTTTTCCCTTCAAGATCCCTCTAGCAGGACTAAAAATATAATTGAAATGAGACAGATTAATAGGAGAAAATCAAATCTAATAGTGTATGTAGAGGAAGTCACACAGACATGGATATTCCAAAGACAGTTGGGCAAAATGAGGTATATCTGTCATTCTGAACTAAGGGAAAGGGGGTAGAGGTCTGGGACTGCAGAGGAAAGGAATGTAATTTACAGGAAGATGAAAGAGAGTAAATTTTTGGTGAATGAATGTTTGCTGGGCCATTCAGAAACAATGGACAAAGAGAGGACTTTGATCAAAGTGGCCTTGCTAGGTTCCTTCTGGTCTACCATACCTAGTTCCTATCATAATGTAGTTATCTCTGGTAATAGCTCTTTTCCTGAAGCAAGGCCTCTACCTAAATTCTTTTTAGTCAGGAGGAGGTGAAAAGTTTTCCTGAATCTACTGGGTTTTGACAGCTTTTTAACTCACAATAGTCTTCATGCCAAAGTTGTCCATTTTGGGGTGATCTGACTTTGGCACCTACACTTCTTTATTGGAAGCGGTTTAAAAATGTTATCAAAGACTGTGAAGAAGAAGAATTCAGCAAAGTTGCAAGATATAAAATCAATGTGCAGAAATCTGTCACATTTCTGTACACTAATAATGAAGAAGCAGAAAGAGAAATCAAGGAATCAATCCCATTTGCAGTTGCAACAAAAACCATAAGATATCTAGGAATAAACCTAACCAAAGAGATAATAGATTGTACTCTGAAAACCATAGAACACTTCTGAAAGAAAGTGAAGATGACACAAAGAAAGGAAAAACATTCCATGCTCATGGATTGGAAGAACAAATATTGTTAAAATGTCTATACTCCCCAAAGCAATCTACACATTAAATGCAATCCATATCAAAATACCACCAGCCTTTTTCACTGAGCTACAACAAAACAATCCTAAAATTAGTATGGAACCACAAAAGACTCTGAATAGCTGAAGAAATCTTAAAAAAGAAAACAAAAACTGGACTTCAAGCTATATTACAAAGTTGTAGTCATAAAGACAGTATGGTACAGGCACAAAAACAGACACATAGATGAATGGAACAGAATAGAGAATCCAGAAATAAACCCACAAGTATATGGTCAACTAAACTTCAACAAAGGAGGAAAGAATATCCAATGGAAAAATGACAGTCTCTTTAACTAATGGTGTTGATAAAACTGGACAGCACCATGCAGAAGAATGAAACTAGACCACTTTCTTTATTTTCTTTAAATTTTTTATTGTTATGTTAATCACCATACATTACATCATTAGTTTTTGATGTAGTGTTCCATGATTCATCGTTTCTGCATAACACCCAGTGCTCCACGCAGAACGTGCCCTCTTTAATACCCATCACCAGGCTAAGCCATCCCCCCACGCCCCTCCCCTCTAGAACCCTCAATTTGTTTTTCAGAGTCCATCATCTCTCATGGTTCATCTCCCCCTCCAATTTACTCCCCTTCATTCTTCCCCTCCTGCTATCTTCTTCTTTTTCTTTTTTCTTAACATATATTGCATTATTTGTTTCAGAGGTAGAGATCTGTGATTCAACAGTGTTGCACAATTCACAGCGCTCACCAGCACATACCCTCCCCAAAGTCTATCACCCAGCCACCCTCCCTCCCCCCACCACTCCAGCAACCCTCAGTTTGTTTCCTGAGATTAAGAATTCCTCATATCAGTGAGGTCATATGATACATGTCTTTCTCTGATTGACTTATTTCACTCAGCATAACACCCTCCAGTTCCATCCACGTCGTTGCAAATGGCAAGATCTCATTCCTTTTGATGGCTGCATAGTATTCTATTGTGTATATATACTGTATCTTCTTTATCCATTCATCTGTCATTGGACATCTTGGCTTTTTCCACGGTTTGGCTATTGTGGACATTGCTGCTATAAACATTGAGGTGCATTTACCCCTTCAGACCCCTACATTTGTATCTTTGTGGTAAATACCCAGTAGTGCAATTGCTGGATCGTATGGTAGCTCTATTTTCAACTTTTTGAGGAACCTCCATACTGTTTTCCAGAGTGGTTGCACCAGCTTGCATTCCCACCAACAGTGTAGGAGGGTTCCCCTTTCTCCGCATCCCCGCCAAAATCTGTCGTTTCCTGACTTGTGAATTTTAGCCATTTTGACTGGTGTGAGGTGGTATCTCATTGAGGTTTTGATTTGGATTTCCCTGATGTCCAGCGATGTTGAGCACTTTTTCATGTGTCTGTTGGCCATTTGGATGTCTTCTTTGGAAAAATGTTGTTCATGTCTTCTGCCCATTTCCTGATTGGATTATTTGTTCTTTGGGTGTTGAGTTTGATAAGTTCTTTATAGATTTTGGAGACTAGCCCTTTATCTGATATGTCATTTGCAAATATTTTCTCCCATTCTGTCGGTTGTCTTTTGGTTTTGTGGACTGTTTCTTTTGCTGTGCAAAAGTTTTATCTTGATGAAGTCCCAATAGTTCATTTTTTGCCCTTGCTTCCCTTGCCTTTGGTGATGTTTCTAGGAAGAAGTTGCTGCGGTTGAGGTCGAAGAGGTTGCTGCCTGTGATCTCCTTTAGGATTTTGATGGACTCCTGTCTCACATTGAGGTCTTTCAACCATTTGGAGTCTATTTTTGTGTGTGGTGTAAGGAAATGGTCCAGTTTCATTCTTCTCCATGTGGCTGTCCAATTTTCCCAACAACCTTTGTTGAAGAGACTGTCTTTTTTCCATTGGACATTCTTTCCTGCTTTGTCAAAGATGAGCTGACCATAGAGTTGAGGGTCCATTTCTGGGCTCTCTATTCGGTTCCATTGATCTATGGGTCTGTTTTTGTGCCAGTACCATACTGTCTTGATGATGACAGCTTTATAATAGAACTGGAACTCCGGAATTGTGATGCTGCCAGCTTTGCTTTTCTTTTTCAACCTTCCTTTGGCTATTCGGGGTCTCTTCTGATTCCATACAAATTTTAGGATTATTTGTTCCATTTCTTTGAAAAAAGTGGATGGTATTTTGATGGGGATTGCATTGAATGTGTAGATTGCTTGAAGTAGCATTGACATCTTCAGAATGTTGGTTCTCCCAATCCATGAGCATGGAACATTTTTCCATTTCTTTGTGTCTTCTTCAATTTCTTTCATGAGTATTTTATAGTTTTCTGAGTACAGATCCTTTGCCTCTTTGGTTAGATTTATTCCTAGGTATCTTATGGTTTTGGGTGCAATGGTAAATGGGATTGACTCCTTAATTTCTCTCTCTTCTGTCTTGTTGTTGGTGTATAGGAATGCCACTGATTTCTGTGCATTGATTTTATACTGAATTTTACTGCACTTTCCTGAATTCCTGTATGAGTTCTATCAGTTTTGGGGTGGAGTCTTTTGGGTTTTCCACATACAGTATTATATCATCTGCAAAGAGTGAGAGTTTGACTTCCTCTTTGCCGATTTGAATGCCTTTGATTTTTTTTGTTGTCTGATTCCTGTGGCTAGGACTTCTAATATTATGTTGAATAGCAGTGGTGATAGTGGACATCCCTGCCGCATTCCTGACCTTAGGGGAAGAGCTCTCAGCTTTTCCCCATACAGAATGATATTTGCTGTGGGTTTTTCATAGATGGCTTTTATGATATTGAGGTTTGTACCCTCTATCCATATACTCTGAAGAGTTTTGATCAAGAAAGGATGCTGTACTTTGTCAAATGCTTTTTCTGCATCTATTGAGAGGATCATATGGTTCTTGTTCTTTCCTTTGTAAATGTATTATATTATGTTGATTGATTTGTGGATGTTGAACCAACCTTGCAGCCCAGGGATAAATCCCACTTGGTCGTGGTGAATAATCCTTTTAATGTACTGTTGGATCCTATTGGCTAGTATTTTGCTGAGAATTTTTCATCCATGTTCATCAAGGATATTGGTCTGTAATTCTCCTTTTTGATGGGTTCTTTGTCTGGTTTGGGGATCAGGGTAATTGAGGCCTCATAAAATGAGTTTGAAAGTTTTCCCTCCATTTCTATTTTTTGGAACAGTTTCAGAAGAATAGGTATTAATTCTTCTTTAAATGTTTGGTAGAATTCCCCTGGGAAGCCATCTGGCCCTGGGCTTTTGTTTGTTGGGAGATTTTTGATGACTGCTTCAATTTCCTTAGTGGTTATAGGTCTGTTCAGGTTTTCTGTTTCTTCCTGGTTCAATTTTGGTAGTTGATACATCTCTAAGAATTCACCCATTTCTTCCAGGTTATCTAATTTGCTGGCATAGAGTTGCTCATAATATGTTCTAATAATTGTTTGTATTTCTTTGGTGTTGGTTGTGATCTCTCCTCTTTCATTCATGATTTTGTTGATTTGGGTCCTTTCTCTTTTCTTTTTGATAAGTCTGGCCAGGGGTTTATCAATCTTTTTAATTCTTTCAAAGAGCCACCTCCTAGTTTCATTGATCTGTTCTACTGTTCTTTTGGTTTCTATTTCATTGATTTCTGCTCTGATCTTTACTATTCCTCTTCTCCTTCTGGGTTTAGGCTTTATTTGCAGGGGCTGGCTAAGCTAGAAACATCTGCTTTCTAAATCTCAGGAAAGATAATAGATTTGCTAATTAACATTATGAATTTCAAAAAATGGGATTTCATTGATAAATATTGAGGCTTAGCATTCACATAATGGATGTTAGAGATGTGTTCTCAATGGAGAAAATTGGAAATTCTCAAGATATATTGATTGACAGAAATCTGGATCCCTTCCTCAGTCTTTCTCAAAAAAAATAAAATAAAATAAAAAAATTGAGTAAATCTTGTATACTCAGCAGAGAGCCCAAGACTTGATTCTTGAAGACCCAGTGGCTAACCCAGTGATTCAGAAGATTCTTGTGTAATTATGCAGGCATGAAGTCATACCTCCTACCTCGAGAACACTGCCTTGATGCCTTGAGTGGAACTCTGTTGTAAGGAAAGTCAGATCACATAAGCGGACAGAGATTTGGGACTTCCATAAGCTTAGCAAATATCACATAGGAACTATTACTACTGCTTGTAAGTATGTGCCAGATTTTGATCTAAAATCTGCTTTTGTTAAAACTTACTAGTGAGTTTATCGGGGCTAGCTTAATGATTGGCAGCTACTTTTGTGTATTGGAAAGAACATAAGATGTGCCCGATGTAACTGATCAAATTCACTTTGCTTCTGTCACAGCAGGTTTAACCTCATTTAAAATTTAATAACTATCGTATCTCAGAGCAGTTTTGTATCCTATTATGCACACTATGTAATCAATTTAAAACACGAATAAACTCTTCACTAAATGTGTACCCTTTTCTCCTCTCCTCTCCTCAGATTTCTTACTTCTCTGTCCACTTACATTACCTCGATTTTTATATCTCAGTATATAATGAACTGATTTCTGCTCCTATCCCTGCAAGTAACTCAAACCAATTTTCACTAATGATCTCCTGATTAACAAAGTCAGTAATATGTTTTCAGTACTTGATTGATCTGGCTTTTTAAAAGCACTAATAATTTGATACTATAAAATACAGTCAACTTCTTAATTTTTTTTCTTTTCTTCCCTTAAACTTAAATGTGTGCTTCCTTCCTTGATCTCTGATTTCATCTCTAACCAGCTAGTGGTTATTTCTCAATATTTTCTAGTTTTTGTCATGATTTTTAATACCTTACACACACTCCATGGCCAATCTCACTCACTCCAAATGACATTAATTACATAATCACAAATGAATTTCAAGCATCTATTTTAAGACAGACTCCTTCTAAACCCAGGCACATGCAGTAAATCAAATACCTCCAAGAGGATATCCACACATGCCTCAACTACAAAATATTTACAACTGAATTTCCCTTTGCCTTAGTCCTTATCTGCATTACCTGTAGCACATCGTATCTTAGATGCTGATATTGACATCTATTTAGTATTTAGAAAATAAAATACATATGGGGATAAAATATAATAGCATTTGGCATCCAGTTGCTTTATACCATTTCTCTTCAGTCATGTGGATGAATACATATTTTAGATGGGGAAATGTTTTTTTTTAAACTTACTCAACAACATACAAACTTCTGAAGAACTCAGCAGACTCTTCATTTTACAGAGTTTTACCTACACTTCTAATTTTCTTTTTTTTTAATTTTAGACTAAGTAGCCTCAAGCTATAGACATATTCTTAGACTAAGAATAGTTAATGAGTTGGTTATGATGCTGCTGTACTATGGGATTGTGTGTTCTGAGGTACAAAGCAATTTTTTTCCATATATAAGTGCAAATCACAATATCCACTTAGTGGAGGCTCTAATACAGAACCCAAAAGCCTCTGGGGACTAAAACAAATGTTCCTCTAGCTGCAGAGAATGCTGCTAGCTAAGAACCCTCAGTTCCCAGCATTCTTTGGAAATAGCCTTGGGTTGAAGAGACCATCAGACCAAGGATCACACCCTTTACATGAGGGCAGCCTGCATCCTCACCCACACTCAGAACAACTCTTGAAGAACTAGCTCAGTTTCTGAGCTTCCCCTGAAGGGAAGCTTTCCCTGAAGGATCACCTGAGGCCTTTGTTAAGACTACATCAGACCTCAGTTTCTCCCTCTCCCAATCCTGCTTCCTTCCTTTCCCCATAGGCATTGATCCCAAAATTACTCTATAATAAACTTTTTTATTTTATAAATATTTATTATTTATTTATTATTTTATTTTATAAATATTTATTTTATAAATAAACTTTTTCAGGGATTAGAACATGGACATCTCTGGGGATCCATTTTCTGCCTACCACATCCTTTATGTGTTGGAAGGTGCAAAATGTAATCATTTGTCCCTTACTTCAGAGACAATATATAAGCATAACTCAGATTACTCAAAATTTCACTGATGTGGCAGACCTCTAAATATAATTGGACCAAATACACTCACTTGGTCAAAGTGTCAAGTGATTTATTGACTTTGGGAGGACATCTGTACTTTAGAAAATGAGAGGAAAATAAAATGTAGTTTCAGAACTGGGGGAGGGCACTGGAGGGGGAGTGCTTTATTATCAATGAATGAGGAAGAGAAAGCCCAGGTTGGTTCATTAATGAGAATGGGTGACTTCACTATTCACATTAGAAAAGTAAGTAAAATGAGGCTGTTCTATAAGCCCCATTCAGCTGCGGTAATGAAAGAAAGCAGTGAGGAAGGGGAAGGATTCTCTCAATAGCCAAACTTTTGGTGGTATACATGACAATCTAATTTAGGTTTAAAGAAAAGTGGTTGGGTTCTGGTCCTTCTATAGCTGGAAAAGCCTGCTATATTGCAGCTTATGTCCCCTGCTGAATAAAACTAAAACTCTGGTAATTAACTGAGGAATCTGAAAAGTTTAAGCAAAATTGGGCAGATTATGAAAGGAGTGAATTTCTAGGTATATATATTTCTCATTTTAGCTTTCATAATTTTGTTGTAAGAGTGGGCTCCAGTCCCATTGGTGCTTAGGGGAGCAGCAGTGTAGAGGACTAAAACACTACATTTCTGGACTGTCTATCTATCTATAATCTATATCTCTGGATAAGGAAAAGGGCCCCTTGTTGGCTAAAGAGTGAAATGCAGGGTCCTAAAGAGGGGCCAGTTGGAGAGGGGAGTCCCTTAATACTGGATATGAACCCATATTAAGTCTCCAGATCATCCCTGAGCAGTGCAACAGACCCCAAAACAACACGGTGAGAACTTGGAGAATTAAACTAGTATTTGATCACTACCCAAGTCTCAGACTTATCCCTGAATGGCACACATATGAGACAAACCCAAATCAAAATAGCAAAGGCTCAGGGCACCTGGGTGGCTGACTCTTGGTTTTGGCTCAGGACATGATCTCAGGGTCTTGGAATCCAGGACCTGGGGCCTCCCCACTTCCTCTAAAATAAATAAATAAATCTTACAAAAAATAGCAAATGCTCTGAGAAATAAATAAGGTTTAAACAATGACCAAAGTCACAATTAACCACTGAATAACACATGCATGTGAGAGATCCAAAGCAGCATAGATAGCAAAGGCTCTGAAAACAGAACTGAGGTTGGAACCATCACCCATAGAAGGCAAGATAGAACTTGTGGCCAAAATCTAACTGGATTCATAGACTAAAAAGAACAAACAACAAAAATGAACATTTTCTAGGCTACTGTAACAGGACCCAGAATGTACACAAAATAATACTCAAAATGTTCAAAATATCTAGAATTCAATCCCAAAACATTAAACTTACAAAGAACCAGAAAAATGTGATCAAGGCTTAAAAAAATGACAATCAACATAGGCCAAACACAAGGTGGCTCAGTTATTGGAATGATCTGATAAATTCTTTAAATGAACTGTTATATTTTGTCACATAAGATAAACATACTTGAATTTTTTGCAACTGAAAAAATACTGTAGTTGAAATTTAAAAAAAGTACTGAATGGGCTCAATATAAAAAATTAGAGGAAAATAAAGAAATGAGTGATTTGAAAATAATGAATAACAGTATCGAAACTAAGGAACAGATTTTAAAAATTGATATTAAAAAAAATAACAGAACCTCAAGGACTTGTGGGACATATCAAATGGTCTAATATAAGTGTGTAATTGGAGACCAGGCGAGAAGAAAATGATTGGGGCAGGATCAAATATTTGAAGAACTAGTAGCGAAAAACTTGAAAACTTGGCTTCATTACTGTATCTTCTCATGTAAATTAGTGATTTAATTAAACAAAAAAATTGGAAATTACTGGAAAAAAGTTCTTTCTTTAATTATCACTATGTATTCATGCATTGAATTGAATTGTCTTAGCATCTGGGGCAAAATTAATTGACTGTAAATGTGAGAGTTTATTTTGTATTCTCAATTCTATTCCAATGAACTATATGTCAGTCCTTATACCACTAACATATTGTCTTATTTTTATACCATTGTATTAAATTTTGAAATTGGAAATATGGATCCTTCAACTTTGTTCTTTTTTGAAGTTGTTTTAGTCATTCTGTGCCCCTTGGATATTCATATGAATATTAGGACCAACTTGTCAATTTCAGCAAAGAAGTCAGCTGATATTTTGATAGGGATTATGTTGAGTTTATAGATCAAATTGGAAAGTATTGCCATCTTAACAGAATTAAGCATTCTGAGCAATTAACATGGGATATTTTTCCATTTAATTAGGTCATATTTAATTTCTTTCAATAATTGTTTGTTGTTTTCAGAGTATAAGTTTTGCACTTCTTTTGCTAAACTTATTCCTAGGTTTTTTATTCTTATTGATGATATTGAGAATGGAATTGTTTAGTTAATTTCATTTTTGTTCATTGCTAATGTATAGAAATACAATTGCTTTTTTAAATTAATAATGTATTCTGCAATTTTAATTTACTTATTTATTAATTCTAATACATTTTTAATAGATTATGATTTGATATCTATAAGAATATGACATTTGCAAAAAATTAAAAAAAAAAGAATACGACATTTGCAAATAGAGATAGTTCTACTTCTTCCTTTCTAATCTAGAAGCTTTAATATCATTTTCTTGCTTCTTTTACTTTGTAATATGCATTTAGGTTTCCTCCATGTCTATTTATGGCTTGATAACTCATTTCTTTTTAGCCCTCAATAATATCCATTGTCTGCATATACCATAGTTTATTCACCCAGTAACTACTAAAGGATTCTTGGTTGCTTCCACATTTTGGAAATTATGAATAAATCTTCTATAAACATCCCTATGAGGGTTTTTTTATAGATATAACTTTTCAGCTCTGAGTAAATACCAAGGAACCAGATTGCTGTATTATATGGCAAGAGCATTGTTGGTTGTGTAAGAAACTGCCAAATAATCTCCAAAGTGGCTGCACCATTTTTCATTCCCACCAGCAATGAATGAGGGTTCCTATTGTTTCACACCCTCACCAGCATTTGGTACTGCCAGAGATTTGGATTTTCTCTATTCTAATGTGTGTGCTAATATCTCATTTTTTTCTTTAATTTGCATTTCCCTGATAACACATGATGTGAAGCATTTTTTCTAATTTTTTTTTTAATTTATCACTTGTATAGTTTTTTTGGTAAGGTGTCTGCTAAGGTCTTTGGCCCATTTTTTATATCCAGTTGCTTATTTTCCTATTGCTGTATTTTAAGAGCTTTCTTTGTTCTTTTGGAAAGGAATTCTTAGCCAAGTAGTTTTTGCAAATATTTTCTCCTAGTCTGTGACTTGTTTTTCTCATTCTCTTGACATTGCCTTTGCAGGAGTATAAGTTTTTTAATTTAATGAAGTTTTCCTCGGGCGCCTGGGTGGCTCAGTTGATTAGGCGACTGCCTTCGGCTCAGGTCGTGATCCTGGAGTCCTGGGATCGAGTCCCGCATCGGGCTCCCTGCTCAGCGGGGAGTCTGCTTCTCCCTCTGACCCTCCCTCCTCTCATGTGCTCTCTCCCTCTCTCAAATAAATAAATAAATAATCTTTAAAAAAAAGGTTTTCCTCATCAATTTTTTTAATTTTAATAAAGTTTTCCTTATCAATTTTTTTTCATGGATCATGGTGTTGCATCTAAAAAAGTCATCACCATACCTAAGACCATCTAAATTTTCTCCTATGTTATCATTTAAAAGTTTAACTGAAAGATAAAAGTATGTTATTTTCTAAAACTTCAAAAAAATTTTTTGTCTTCTATTTATGTCTGATTCATTTTGAGTTAATTTTATTTATTTCATGAGTCAGCTACTGATAATAACCTTATTTTTCTTGCATTCACACTGAGCTATCTCAGTCTCTAAGTTCAAATACTTTTGGGCCATAGTACAGATGGGCCATTGCACATTGAAGACTCTAATTAGAGATCTAAACCTCATTTTCTGTGTAATCTTATAAAAGTCAATTTAGTTGTATTTACCTTAGGCATATTTATGTGTATTTTTATATAAAGTCTTGGGAAAGAAAATATAGTTTTTATCTTTTTTTTATCTTTATTATAGAATGATCAGTAGCTGACTCATGAAATAAATAAAATGTAACAGAACAATAAAGATAGGACATACCATTCAGGATATATCTTTGCCATTATTATCCACAGTTACTCTTAAAAATTGTACTGGAGCCCTGAATTTCATAATATACCTAATGAAAAAGAGCCAGATCAAAGAAATCATTCTGATTCTTGTATTCATTCATATAATACTGGGAATTTAGTTGTTTGCTGAATATTTAATTAGTACTTGCTAAATAAATGACATTTTGATAGATTTAAGTCCAAACAATGAACTTTTACATTCTCCACATTCATTATTTGCTTTCAGACTTCATATAGCATTTATGGAATTTCTTAATATGTATTTTAATTAACTAAGAGGGAAGTAACACTTTTTAAAGGGTCAAATGACTAGAGCATGTAAATGGACCTTGCACAGGTCATTGTATTCTGTGAGGTTTAGTAAATTCGTCTTAACATAGGAATAATTTCTCAAATTTACATGATATTCAAAAAGATATCATAGATAAAAGCTCTTATGAAATGTAAGGTAGAACAGAAATGATGATTGATTTTGAGTTCTGTGCTAGATACCACAGTCGGCTTATATTCCAACATTTATTTTCTGCTTTTTCATTGAAATAGGACCTTGTTTATTGTGCAAATTTCCCAGCCAAAAGATTATGATTTTCTCCAACACCGTTTCGTGACTCTCAGTGAACTAGGAATAGAAGATTTCATCAATTTGATAAAGAATATCTGTAAAAAACTAGAGCTAATATCACACTTAAAAGTGAAAAAAATGAAGTTAATGAATGAAATAAATGAAATTAAGCTGATGTGATGGCACACCAAAGAAATATAGTTCATTAACAATTGTGCTTTATTTTTTTAAATCATTTTACTTTTTAGTAAGAAATTACTAATTATTTCCCTTTTCCTTCTGGCATTGAAAAGATGTCCTTTTTTCACTTATGCTCTGTGCAACTTCCAGATACTTTTTAGGAGGTGGACATTTCTACTATTGCTGATAACCAGGCACTAACCATAGTGAGGAATAGTGCCCATGAATGGAAAACTGTGAAAGCCTGATATAATTTCACAGAAAATTATTGTTATCTAAAGAAGAAAGTTACGTGATCAGCTGCCTGCACTTACTAGGGGGTGTAAGGGGGAAAAGAAAGAAAGGGAGCAGTTATAGAAATAAAAATGTCCTATGGTCATAAGTCCTAAGGACACAGGGAGAATGTATATAAAGTACAATTTTCAAAAGTTCTGACATAACACGGATACACACACACACACACACACACACACACACACATTGCCTAAGATTACTTCATTACTGCATTTGAATCAAGACTCTGTTTCTGGCAGAGTTGATATTTCAACTATATATGCTTTTGTAATCTAGCACTTTGATAAAATAACAGTGTTCCCTTTGTATGGACTAAAAATCTAGAGAAGTTTCAAATTAAATCTAGATGTAAGGGGATTATAAATCATACCCATGGTCTCACAGATTTGTATGAATTTAGAAATTGTGAATATTTGTTCTTAAGGTGTTTGTAACACTTATCAAAATTTAAGATTAGCTCTGATTGCATTTTAAATTAAATTGAGTAATTGTTTTGGATTTGCGATTTTAAGTTGAAAGACATGACAGCTTGTAAAATTACTATATTATCATGTTTAAAAGAATTGAATTTGCATTTACAAAATGGATAAATTTAGCTGATTACATTGAAATTAGTTGTTTAAATGCTTGAGAAGGATTTATTTGTCAGTTCCTGCACTAAAAGTTTTAAGATTATTAAATTCATTACATTTAAAATATAATTTAAATTACTTAAAGAAACATTAACTTTGTTCTTTTATAATTTAGCTTTTTTTTCCCCTAAAGTTGATGCTTGAAATTGATTAACTGTTAAAACCAAATGTAACTAGGTAACTAGTTTGGGGTGTTTTGTTTGTTTGTTTTGCTTTGTTTTTTTTTCTTTAATATGTTAACTCAATAAGGTAATGTTAATACAAACACCCAGATAAAGGCATGAGGTTTCTTTTTGAGATGATGAAATGTTTTAAGCTTTTCTGTGATGATGGTTGCACATATCTGCAAATATTCCTTAAAGCATTAATTATACATTTTAAGTGTGTGAATTGTATGGTATGTGAATTTTTGGCACAATAAGAATGCTAAAAAAAGTCAACATAGTCTTCATTGTTCAAGATTCATCTCTCAGTTACTAAAATCTTTCATCTCATCATGTGACTAACCATGAGTTTTTCTTTTTTTTCCTTTTTTTATTATGTTATGTTTATCACCATACATTACATCATTAGTTTTTGATGTAGTGTCCCATGATCCATTGTTTGCATATAACACCCAGTGCTCCATGCAGAACGTGCCCTCTTTAATACCAATCACCAGACCAACCCATCCCCCCAACCCCCTCCCCTCTAGAACACGCAGTTTGCTTCTCAGAGTCCATAGTCTCTCATGGTTTGTCTCTCCCTCTGATTTGCCCCCATTCGTTTTTCCCTTCCTGCTATCTTCTTCTTTTTTTTTTTTTAACATATAATGTATTATTTGTTTCAGAGGTACAGGTCTGTGATTCAACAGTCTTGCACAATTCACAGCCCTCACCATAGCACATACCCTCCCCAATGTCTATCACCCAGCCACCCTATCCCTCCCAACCCCCACCACTCCAGCAACCCTAAGTTTGTTTCCTGAGATTAAGAATTCCTCATATCAGTAAGGTCATATGATACATTTCTTTCTCTGATTGACTTATTTCACTCAGCATAATACCCTCCAGTTCCATCCACGTCGTTGCAAATGGCAAGATTTCATTCCTTTTGATGGCTGCATAATATTCCATTGTGTGTAGATACCATTATCTTCTTTATCCATTCATCTATTGATGGACATCTTGGCTTTTTCCATAGTTTGGCTATTGTGGACATTGCTGTTATAAATATCAGGGTGTACGTACCCCTTTGGATCCCTACATTTGTATCTTTGGGGTAAATATCCAGTAATGCAATTGCAGGGTTGTATGGTGGCTCAATTTTCAACTTCTTGAGGAACCACCATACTGTTTTCCAGAGTGGCTGCACTAGCTTGCATCCCCACCAACAGTGTAGGAGGGTTCTCCTTTCTCCGCATCCTCGTCAATATTTGTTGTTTCCTGACTTGTTAATTTTAGCCATTTTGACTGCTGTGAGGTGGAATCTCATTGAGGTTTTCATTCGGATTTCCCTGATGCTGAGCAATGTTGAGCAATTTTTCATGTGTCTGTTGGCCATTTGGATGTCTTCTTTGGAAAAATGTCTGTTCATGTCTTCTGCCCATTTATTGATTGGATCATTTGTTCCTTGGATGTTGAGTTTGGTAAGTTCTGTATAGGTTTTGGATGCTAGCCATTTATCTGATAGGTCATTTGCAAATATCTTCTCCCATTCTGTCGGTTGTCTTTTGGTTTTGTGGACTGTTTCTTTCACTGTGCAAAAGCTTTTTATCTTGATGAAGTCTCAATAGTTCATTTTTGTCCTTGCTTCCCTTGCCTTTGGTGATGTTTCTAGGAAGAAGTTTCTGCGGCTGAGGTCGAAGAGGTTGCTGCCTGTGGTCTCCTTTAGGATTTTGTTGTTTCCTGTCTCACATTTAGGCCTTTCATCCATTTTGAGTCTATTTTTGTGTGTGGTGTAAGGAAATGGTCCAGTTTCATTCTTCTGCATGTGGTTGTCCAATTTTCCCAACGACCTTTGTTGAAGAGACTGTCTTTTTTCCATCGGACATTCTTTCCTACTCTGTCGAAGTTTAGTTGACCATAGAGTTGAGGGTCCATTTCTGGGCTCTCTATTCTGTTCCATTGATCTATGTATCTGTTTTTGTGCCAGTACCATAATGTCTTGAATGTTACAGCTAGTGTAATAGAGCTTGCCACCAGCTTTGCTTTTCTTTTTCAACATTCCTCTGGCTATTCGGGGTCTCTTCTGGTTCCATACAAATTTTAGGATTATTTGCTCCATTTCTTTGAAAAAAGTGGATGGTATTTTGATAGGGATTACATTAAATATGTAGATTGCTCTAGGTAGCATTGGCATCTTCACAATATCTGTTCTTCCAAACCATGAGTATGGAACATTTTTCCATTTTTTTGTGTCTTCCTCAATGTCTTTCATGAGTATTTGGTAGTTTTCTGTACAGATTCTTTGCTTCTCTGGTTAGATTTATTCCTAGGTATCTTATGGTTTTGGGTGCAATTGTAAATGGGATCGAATCCTTAATTTCTCTTTCTTCTGTCTTGTTGTTTTTGTATAGGAATGCTACTGATTTCTATGAATTGATTTTATATCCTGCCACTTTACTGAATTCCTATATGAGTTCTAGCAGTTTTGGGGTGGAGTCTTTTTAGTTTACTACATAAAGTGTCATATCATCTACCAAGAGTGAGAGTTTGATTTCTTCTTTGCTGATTTGGATGCCTTCGATTTCTTTTTGTTGTCTGATTGCTGTGGCTAGGACTTCTAATACTATGTTGAATAGCAGTGGTGCTAGTCGACATCCCTGCCATGTTCCTGACCTTAGAGGGAAAGTTCTCAGTTTTTCCCCACTGAGAATGATATTCGCTGTGGGTTTTTCATAGATGGCTTTTATGATATTGAGGTAAGTACCTTCTATCCCTATACTCTGAAGAGTTTTGATCAAGAAAGGATGCTGTACTTTGTCAAATTTTTTTTCTGCATCTATTGAGAGGATCATATGTTCTTGTTCTTTCTTTTATTAATATATTGTATCACATTGATTGATTTGCCGATGTTGAACCAACCTTGCATCCCAGGGATAAATCCCACTTGGTCATGGTGAATAGTCCTTTTAATGTACTGTTGGATCCCATTGACTAGTATTTTGGTGAGAATTTTTGCATCCATGTTCATCAAGGATATTGGTCTGTAATTCTCCTTTTGATGGGGTCTTTGTCTGGTTTGGGGATCAAGGTAATGGTGGCCTCATAAAATGAGTTTGGAAGTTTTCCTTCCATTTCTACTCCTTGGAACAGTTTCAGAAGAATAGGTATTAATTTTTCTTTAAATGTTTGGTAGAATTCCCCTGGGAAGCCATCTGGCCCTGAGCTTTTGTTTGTTGGGAGATTTTTAATGACTGCTTCAATTTCCTTAGTGGTTATAGGTCTGTTCGGGTTTTCTATTTTGTCCTGGTTCAGTTTTGGTAGTTGACACATCCTTAGGAATGCATCCATTTCTTCCAGGTTATCTAATTTGCTGGCATAGAGTTGCTCATAATATGTTCTTTATTTGTTTTTTTATTTTTTTGGTGTTGGTTGTAATCTCTCCTCTTTCATTTATGATTTTGTTGATTTTGGGTCCTTTCTCTTTTCTTTTTGATAAGTCTGGCCAGGGGTTTATCAATCTTGTTAATTCTTTCAAAGAGCCAGCTCCTAGTTTCATTGATCTGTTCTACTGTTCTTTTGGTTTCTATTTCATTGATTTCTGCTCTGATCTTTATTAATTCTCTTCTCTACTGTGTTTAGGCTTTTTTGCTCTTCTTTCTCCAGCTCCTTTTGGTGTTGGGTTAGGTTGTGTATTTGAGACCTTTCTTGTTTCTTGAGAAAGGCTTGTATTGCTATATACTTTCCTCTTAGGACTGCCTTTGCTGCATCCCAAAGATTTTGAACAGTTGTGTTTTCATTTTCATGTGTTTCCATGAATTTTTTAAATTCTTTTTTATTTTCCTGGTTGACCCATTCATTCTTTAGTAGGATGCTCTTTAGCCTCCATGTATTTGAGTTCTTTCCGACTTTCCTCTTGTGATTGAGTTCTAGTTTCAAAGCATTGTGGTCTGAAAATATGCAGGGAATGATCCCAATCTTTTGGTACCAGTTGAGACCTGATTTGTGGCCTAGGATGTGATCAATTCTGGAGAACGTTCCATGGGCACTAGAGAAGAATGTGTATTCTGTTGCTTTGGGATAGAATCTTCTGAATATATCTGTGAAGTCCTTTTGGTCCAGTGTGTCATTTAAAGTCTTTATTTCCTTGTTGATCTTTTGCTTAGATGACCTGTCCATTTTTGTTAAAGTCCCCCACTATTATTGTATTGTTGTTGATGTATTTCTTTGTTTTTGTTATTAATTGGCTTATATAATTCGCTGCTCCCATGTTAGGGGCATAGATATTTACAACTGTTAGATCTTCTTGTTGGATAGACCCTCTATGTTTGATATAGTGTCCTTCCTTAACACTTATTATAGTCTTGGTTTAAAATCTAATTTGTCTGATATAAGGATTGCCACCCCAGCTTCTTTTGGTGTCCATTAGCATAGTAAATATTTGTCCATCCCTTCACTTTTAATCTGAAAAGATTAAATTAAATTTAATTAAAAGATTAGACCCAAAAGGCTAATCTTTTAGGTTTGGGTCTAAAATGAGTCTCTTGCAGACAGCATATCGATGGGTCTTGTTTTTTAATCCAGTCTGATACTCTGTGTCTTTCGATTGGGGCATTTAGCCCATTTACATTCAGGGTAACTATTGAAAGATATGAATTTAGTGCCATTGTATTGCCTGTAAGGTGACTCCTACCATATATTGTCTTGTTCCTTTCTGGTCTATGTTACTTTTATGCTCTCTCTTTGCTTAGAGGACCCCTTTCAATATTTCTTGGAGGGCTGGTTTCGTGTTTGCAAATTCCTTTAGTTTTTTTTTTTTTTTTTTTTTCCTGGAAGCTTTTTATCTCTCCTTCTATTTTCAATGACAGCCTAGCTGGATACAGTATTCTTGGCTGCATATTTTTTTCATTTAGTGCTCTGAAGATATCATGCCAGTCCTTTCTGGCCTACCAGGTCTCTGTGGAAAGGTCTGTTGCCAATCTCATGTTTCTACCATTGTAGGTTACTTATCTCTTCTCCCAAGCTGCTCTCAGGATTTTCTCTTTGTCTCTGAGACTCGTAAGTTTTACTATTAGATGTCGGGTGTTGACCTATTTTTATTGATTTTGAGGGGGCTTCTCTGTGCCTCCTGGATTTTGATGCCTGTTTCCTTACCCAAATTAGGGAAGTTCTCTGTTATAATTGTTCCAATATACTTCTGCCCCTCTCTCTCTTTCTTCTTCTTCTGGGATCCCAATTATTCTAATGTTGTTTTTTCTTATGGTATCACATATCTCTCGAATCATGCCCTCGTTATCCAGTAGTTGTTTATCTCTCTTTTTCTCAGCTTCTTTATTTTCCATCATTTGGTCTTCTATATCACTAATTCTCTCTTCTCCCTCATTTATCCTAGCAGTTAGAGCTTCCATATTTGATTGCACCTCATTAATAGCCTTTTTGATTTCAACTTTGTTAGATTTTAGTTCTTTTATTTCTCCAGAAAGGGTTTCTCTAGTATTGTCCATGCTTTTTTCAAGCCCAGCTAGTATCTTTAAAATTGTCATCTGTACTCTAGTTCCGACATCTTACTAATGACTGTATTGATTAGTTCCCTGGCAGTCAGTACTGCCCCTTGTTCTTTTTTTTGAGGTGATTTTTTTTCCGTCTTGTCATTTTGTCCAGGGGAGAATAGATGAATGAGAGAACAAGATGCTAACAGGGTAACAACGACCCCAGAAAAATATACACTAAACAAATCAGAAGAGACCTTTCAGAATGTGGGCACTTTTCTGTTCAGAGTTGCTGCTATTCTTTTCTTCAATCTCCTGTTAAGTTTGTAGGTGTTCAGAATGGTTTGATCCCTATCTAGCTGATTTCCTGGGACCAGAAGAAATTTAGGTCTCCTACTCCTCCATCATCTTGCTCCTCCCCACTCATGAATTTTTCTTTTGACAAATTACCAGAGACAGAAATGTAGGCAGTTCTCATTTCCCCATTTCTTGTTTTTTTAATTTTCAAAAAGCTTTAAATGCCATCTTGTACATAAATTATTGCGAATGTCTCCTGTTATCCTTTAGAATAAATTCTAATAATTATTAAAGTGCTTGAAAATTTTTAAGAATTTGTTTTTTGTGTGTTTTTTTAATTTAAATTCAATTAGCCAACATATAGTACATCATTAGTTTTTGATGTAGTGTTCAGTGATTCATCAGTTGTGTATAACACCCAGTGCTCATCACATCAAGTGCCCTTCTAAATGCCCATCACCCAGTTACCCCATCCCACTGTCCATCTCTGCTTCTGCAATCCTCAGTTTGTTTCCCAGAGTCAAGAGTCTCTCATGGTTTGTCATTCTCTCTGATTTCTTGTCACTCTCTGACTTCTTCCCATTCAGTTTTGCCTCTGTTCCTCTATGGTCCTCTGCACTCTTTCTTATATTCCACATATGAGTGAAACCATATAATTGTCTTTCTCTGATTGACTTATTTCACATAGCATAATACCCTTGAGTTCTATCCACATCGATGTAAATGGTAGGTATTTATCCTTTCTGATGGCTGAGTAATATTCCATTGTATATATGAACCACATCTTCTTTATCCATTCATCTGTTGAAGAACATCTCAACTACTTCCACATTTGGCTACTGTGGATATTGCTGCTATGAACATTGGGTACATGTACCCCTTCTTTGCATTACATCTGTATCTTTGGGGTAAATACCCAGTAGTGCAATTGCCGGGTTTTAGGGTAGCTCTATTTTCAACTTCTTGAGGCACCTCCATATTGTTTCCCAGATTGGCTGCACCAAATTCCATTCCCACTAACATTGTAAGAGGGTTCCCCTTTCTCCACATCCTTGCCAGTATTTGTTGTTTCCTGTCTTGTTAATTTTAGCCATTCTAACTGGTATAAGGTGGTATCTCATTGTATTTCCCTGATAACAAGTGATGTGGAGCATTTTTTATGTGTCTGTTGGCCATTTGCTTGTCATCTTTGGAGAAGTGTCTGCTTCTGCCCATTTCTTGACTGGATTATTTGGTTTTTCGGTGATGAGTTAGATAAGTTCTTTATAGATCTCGGATACCAGCCCTTTATTTGTTATGTCATTTGCGAATATCTTCTCCCATTCTGTAGGTTGCCTTTTAGTTTTGTTGACTGTTTCCTTTGCTGTGCAGAAGATTTTTATCTTGATGAAGTCCAATAGTTCATTTTTTGCTTTTGTTTCCCTTGCCTTTAGAGATGTGTCTTGCAAGAAGTTGCTGCAGGCGATGTCAAAGAGGTTACTACCTGTGTTCTCTTCTGGGATTTTGATGGATTCCTGTCTCACATTTAGGTCTTTCATCCATTTTGAGTTTATCTTTTGTGTTTACTGTAACAGAATAGTCCAGTTTCATTCTTTTGTATGTGGCTTTCCAATTTTCCCAGCACCACTTATTGAAGAGGCTGTCTTTTTTCCACTGGATAGTCTTTCCTGCTTTTTTGAAGATTAGTTGATGATAGAGTTGCGGGTCCGTTTCTGGGCTCTCTATTCTGTTCCATTGATCTATTTGTCTGTTTTTGTGCCAGTACCATGTTGTCTTGATGATCACAGCTTTGTAATATAGCTACAAGTCAGGCATCGTGATGCCCCCAACTTTGGTTTTCTTTTTCAACATTCCTTTGGCTATTTGGGGACTTTTCTGGTTCCAAACAAATTTTAAGATTGTTTGTTCCAGTTCTGTGAAAAAATGTCAATGGGATTTTGATAAGGATTGCACTGAATGTGTAGATTGCTCTGGGCAGCATAGACATTTTAACAATGTTTATTCTTCCAATCCATGAGCATGGAATGTTTTTCCATCTCTTTGTGTCTTCCTCAATTTCTTTTATGAGTGTTCTATAGTTTCTAGAGTACAGATCCTTTACCTCTTTGGTTAGGTTTATTCCTAAGTATCTTATGGTTTTTGGTGCAATTGTAAATGGAATCAATTCCTTAATTTCTCTTTCTTCAGTCACATTGTCAGTGTATAGAAATGCAAGTGATTTCTGTGTATTTGATTTTGTATCTTGTCATGTTGCTGAATTGTATGAGTTCTAGCAATTTTGGGGTGGAGTCTTTTGGGTTTTCCACATAAAGTATCATGTCATCTGTGAAGAGTGAGAGTTTGACTTCTTCTTTGCCAATTTGAATATCTTTTAATTCTTTTTTGTTGTCTGATTGATGAGGCTGGGACTTCTAGTACTATGTTGAACAATAGCAATGAGGATGGGCATCCCTGTCATGTTCCTGACCTTAAGGGAAAAGCTCTCAGTTTCTCTCCATTGAGAATGATATTTGCTGTGGACTTTTCCTAGATGGTTTTATGATACTGAGGTATGTACTCTCTACCCATACACACTAAAGAGTTTTAATCAAGAAAGGATGCTCTATTTTGTCAAATGCTTTTTCTGCATCAATTGAGAGGATCATATGGTTCTTGTCTCTTCTTTTTTAAATGTGATCTATCACATTGATTGATTTACAAATGTTAAACCACGCTGCAGCCCAGGAATATATCCACCCTTGTTGTGGTGAATAATTCTTTTAATGTACGTTTGGATCCTATTGGCTATATCTTGGTGAGTATTTTGGCATCTATGTTTGTCAGAGATATTGTTCTGTAATTCTTCTTTTAGATGGGGTCTTTGTCTGGTTTTGGGGTCAAGGTAATGCTGGCCTCATAGAATGAGTTTGGAAATTTTCTTTCCATTTCCATTTTTTGAAACAGTTTCAGAAGAATAAGTATTATTTCTTCTTTAAATGTTTGGTAGAATTCCCCTGGAAAGCCATCTGGCCCTGGACTCTTGTTTTTTAGGAGGTTTTTGATTACTACTTCAATTTCCTTGCTGGTTATGGATCTGTTCAGATATTCTATTTCTTCCTGTTTTGGTAGTTTATAAGTTTCCAGGACATCCATTTCTTTCAGATTGCCTCATTTGTTGGCATATAATGTGTTTTTAAAATTGTCTGTATTTCCTTGGTGTTGGTGTGACCTCTCCCCTTTCATTCATGATTTTATAAATTTGGGTCCTTTCTCTTTTCTTTTGGATAAGTCTGGCCAGAGGTTTATGAACTTATTAATTCTCCAGGTCCTTTAGGTGTAAAGGTAGCTTGTATATATGAGATTTTTTTTTCTTTTTTTTAGAGAGGCTTGTATTGCAATGTACTTCCTTCTTAGGATCACCTTTGCTGTATCTTAAAGGTCTTGAACAGATGTGTCTTCATTCTCATTAATTTCCATGATTTTTTAAAATTCTTCTTTAATTTCCTGGTTGACTCATTCGTTCTTTAGTAAGATGCTCTTTAACCTGCAAGTATTTGAGTTCCTTCCAAATTTCCTCTTGTGACTGGGTTTGAGTTTCAAAGCACAGTGGTCTGAAAATATGCAGGGAATAATCTTAATCTTTTGGTATCAGTTGAGACCTGTTTTGTGACCCAGTATGTCATCTATTCTGGAGAAAGTTCCATGGGCACTTGAGAAGAATGAGTATTCTGTAGTTTTAGGATGGAATGTTCTGTATATATATCTGTGAAGTCCATCTGGTTCAGTGTGTAATTCAAAGCCCTTGTTTCTTTGTTGATCTTCTGCTTGGATGATCTGTCCATTTCAGTGAGTGGGGTGTTGAAGTCCCCTACTATTAATGTATTATTATCAATGTGCTTCTTTACTTTGGTTATTAATTGGTTGCTATCATTGCTGCTCCCATGTTGGGGGTATAAATATTTATAATTGTTAGATATTCTTGCTGGATAGACCCTTTAAGTATGATATAGTGTCCCTCTTCATCTCTTACTACAGACTTTGGTTTAAAATCTAATTTGTGTGACATGAGGATTGCTACCCCAGCTTTCTTTTGATGTCCATTAGTGTGGTAAATTGTTCTCCACCCCCTCACTTTCAGTCTGGAGGTGTCTTTGGGTCTAAAATGAGTCTTTTGTAGTCAGCATATGGATGGGCCTTGCTTTCTTAACCAATCTGATACGTTGTGTCTTTTGATTAGAGCATTTAGCTTATTTACATTCAGAGTAACTATTGAAAGATATGAATTTAGTGCCCTTGTATTGCTATAAAGTCCCTGTTTTTCAAGACTGTCTCTGTTTCTTTCTGGTCTGTGTTACTCTTGGGTTCTCTCTTTTCTCACAGGATCCCTCTTAATATTTCTTGCAGGGCTGGCCTGGTGGTCACATATTCTTTCAGTTTCTGTCTGTCCTGGAAGCTCTTTAACTCTCCTTCCACTCTGAATGACAGCCTTGCTGGATAAAGTATTCTTGGCTGCGTATTTTTCTCATTTAGTACCATGAATATATCATGCCAGCCCATTCTGGCCTGCCAGGTTTCTGTGGATAGATTTGAGGTTAGTCTTACGTTCTTCCCTCTGTAGGTAAGGAACCTCTTGTCTTGAGCTGCTCTCAGGATTCTCTCTGTCTCTAAAAATTTGCAAGCTTCACTATTATATGTTGGAGTGTTGCTCATTTTTATTGATTTTGGGAGGGTTCCTCTCTGTCTCTTAGACATGAATCCTTGTTTCCTTCCCCAGATTAGGGAAGTTCTCAGCTATGATTTGCTCAAATATGCCTTCTGCCCCCCCTCTCTTTTCACCCTCAGTCACCCCAATAATTCTGACATTGGTTAATTTCAGGGCATCTTTAATTTCTCGAAGCCTTTCTTCACGGGCTGTTAGTTATCTTTCTTTTCCTCAGCTTCTTTCCTTTCCATCAGCCTGTCTTCTAGATCACTTACTTTTTCTTCTGCCTCATTCACTTTAGCTGTTAGAGCAACCCATTTAAACTGCATCTCCATTATAGCATTTTTAAGTTCGGCCTGATGAGATCTCATTTCTGCACTAAGAGATTCTCTACTGTCTTTTACGCTTTTTTCAAGCCCAGCTATTAACTTTATTATTGTTATCCCGAATTTCATCTCTGACACCTTACTTATATCCATATTGATTAGAACTGTGGCAGAGAACATTACCTCTGGTTCTTTCTTCTGTTGTGAATTCATCCTTCTAGTCATTTTGCCCAGAGAAGAATGAGTGAGCAAGTGAGCTGAATCAAAAACATCAACCACTACCCAAGCAAAATAACATTAGACAAATCCAAAGTGGTCAGAAACAAAACCAAAAAGCAAACAAAAACAAAGCAAAACAGAACAGAAAAGAAAAAGAAAAAAAGGGTGGGAGGAGAGAATATAATCTCACAGGGTGGACAAAGCAGGGTGATCCATTTGTTCCTGAGTGAGTTTTGGTCCATGTGTTAGAAGACACAACATTCCAAAATTGCAAGGAAAGCAAAACTTATATATAAAATTGAATAGAGTGAAAAAAAGGCCAAAAATGAAGCATATATCTATAAAATGTGGATGTAAAAAATAAAAGTTAAAAAGCAACTTAAAACATAGAGTTTATAAAATAAGAAACTAGCTGAAATGGGAAAAAAGAAGAAAAAGAAATGGAAAATTTTAGACTGAAAGATAAATGAATCATGAGGAAAAACCCTTGAGTTTTATATACTATTTACCCCTGGTGATGGAGTTGTACAGTCTTGTGGAATCTGTAAGTAGTTTGCACCTGTTCTTCCAGTTTGTCCTCTGGGGAGGTGCCTGCTGTGCTGCTTCTCAGGTGTCTTTGCCTGGTGGAGTTGCATCACCCCTTTCCAGGGGGCTGGGCTCACTATAAACTGGTCCTCTGTGTGGCTTTTTTTCCCTGAAGGCTTTCCCTGCCTCTTTAGAAGATCAGAATGAAAATGGCTGAGCCTTAATCTCCAGCCCCAGAGCCAAAGGCTGTGGTCTCCTCTCTTCAGCAAACTCTCTGGCACAGTCTTCACCTTCATGGGTGCCAAACTCCTCAGACTCCTGTGGTGTGGGCCCACAGCAATCTTCCTGGGGAGAGTCTGAAGGACCCATGTCACTGCCCTTTGTCTGCCCTAGGTCTGAGAGCCCTTGCGGGCTCCAGCATATAACCGCTCCGTCGCTCCCAGGGGATGGCTGAATGTCTCCCCACTGTCCTTTCTGGGGCTGCCTCCCTGAGAGCTGTTGCCTAATCATGGGTGCACCTGTTTTGCCCCTTCCAGGGGATAGCAGACAGTTAACATGTCCCAGTCCTTTTCAGCATGCTCAGGGGGAGAGTGGTCACCTGATGGCCAGGTTGTGGTTTATGGCGACTAAGCTGAGAGTCCCTTCCTGGGCTTGCTGAGGGTAACCTGTTTCCCTGCTCCACTGTTTGGGTACTCTACCAGCTCAAGCACCCCTGCTCCTTCTGTGACTCCTGGGATCCTGAGACCACATTAACCCCTCTAGCATTTTGCCCTTTGCATCACCTGAGCCCCTTTCAGAGATGTCTCTCACTGGACCAGATTTCTAAGAGTTCCAATTTTGCCCTCGGGGCTATATCACTTTCTGTTAGCCAGCTTATGGAGGCTCCCTCCCCACTCTGTTTATTTTCCAATATTTCCCTGAAGATTTATGCCTCTGTACCCCTACCTTGTAAAAATCAGTCCCTTTCCTCTTGTAGAGTTCCAGATATATTTTCTTACATTTTACATTTCTTACATTACATATATTTTCTTACATCCAGATATATTTCTTACATTTCTTACACTGCTGAATTTATGCATGTCCAGAATTGTTTGATAGTTATCCAGCCAAATTCAAGGGACCAGATGAAACGAGTTCCCTTACTCTTCCACCATCTTGCCTATTTATCAATTTGTAAGAATTTGATTCAAAATTTTGATTGCTTTTTTAAACTCCTGTAGGAACTTACACTTTTTTCTTAATTGTATTATAGTCTACATCTTACCGTACGCAGCTACACAAAGGGTTTTAATTATTTTTTAAGAACTATACTAATTCCACTGTCAAGATATAATATATCATTATCACTATTGTTTTAATATAGATTTATTGAGAACCAGTGAAGATAACATTATTTTTTTATGTATAACTGTATCAATCTAGGTCCAATCAAGAAAGAGAAACCATGCAGTAATACAATCAGGAAAAATTTAATGAAGAATTTAACAGGGGATTAGAATAATGAGAGTTTAACTTATACAAAGTAAAAATTCTAAATACAGGCATAGCAGATACAAGAACCATTTCCTCTTGGGCTGAGATAGCAGCCAAGGAAGACTCTCCCCCACCCCATCCCACTCCCAACACAGGGCTGATATCCAGACTTTCTTAGAGAAGGCCTGGTCACGACAAAAAAGTCACCATGGTGCATTAATGATGGGGCTTGCTGGAAATCTATCCTTCAGCATGCCAAGGAGAGCTTTCCCTAGCAGATATCTCACTAGAGGCACTCTGCTACAAATCTGCCCTAAGGAGTCCTGAAAAAAGCTGTTGGCTGCTGAGTGCTTCTGGGCACTGTGGATCACAGGCATTAGGTACTAGAAATCTTGCAAGTGCTGCAAGACCTGAGTGCTGAGGACTCCATGTGCACCGGTGGAGTCTGATAAGCAATCACACCAGAACCAGGAAGCAAAATGTTTTTTTTCCTGCAATGTCATTCCAATACCTTCTACTGGCAAAGCATTAATTGAAGATAGCAAAAGAAAAATACTAAAAATGGCCCAGACACATTTTCACAGAGCAGGCACAGAGGGTGAATTTAGAGTTGAGAAGAAATAGATTAACAGTACAGTGTCTTTAATGTTTTTCTATTGAGAATTGTATATTTGTTTACATTTAAGATGTTTCAACCACAAGGTGAATTTTGTACTGATTTTAAGATACTTTGTCATAATTGTTGAAAATGATTAGAGTATCAACTTATCTTTCCATTTGGGTGCATTCTGATTTACCTCAGATCTTAGTATTCATGCAAGAAACTTATTCATGTTTTTCTCTGTCATACTATTAAAAACATTTTAACAGATTGAATGACTTATATATCTCTATAAGAGATATATATTGTGTTGTTTTTATACTTCATATTTTTAATCCCTCTGGAAATTATTTTATCATATCATATTGGACTATTCTACTGTTGGCAGAGGCCATAAGACTAGTTGCATCAATGTGAGCTGTACTTTGTCCCCCTAACCTTCCTGTTTTAAATTTCCCTCAGGAAGAGAGATACATCCAATAGAATCCTTAAAAAGTGATTCGGAGAATCACATGAAGAAATGAAACTAAGGAGAAAAACTGAACTCTGAAAGATACTGTGATGTGTAGTGCAAATCTCCCCATAAAAACAAAGGATTTCCTTCTTCATTCTTGAGCAGCTGAAATGCTGCCCTAGAAAGTCCTCAGCTGTCAGGTCTCTTCAGAAATTGCCTCAGCTTGACACAGCCATGCTGCCCAATGTCATGCTTCTTTTCCAGAGATGACTACATGCAATGATAATTATGGTTGGGGGTGAGATGGGGTAAAACATCAGATCCTTTGCTGTGACTTTATACAACCCTGAAGGGCCATCCCAGCTTCCTAACTCCCCAAAGGGACAGCTGAGTCCATTACTGAGACTGCATCATTGTTCAACTACTACCTTTGCCCAATCTTGTTTACCTTCGCTTCCAAAATGTTGATCTTCAGATATTTCCAAAGCACTTCCTGCACACGAATTTCAATCTCAGAGTCTCCTACCTGGAGAATCTGTGTTATTGTATTTTTTTAATTTATTAATATTTCATCATATTCTGAACCCTGGGCCCATTTTCACAAATCATAATTTAAAAACAACCATTTGATGAAGTCAGCAGTGGTTTGGTAACGTTGCAGTCATTGAATAGCACACTAATACTTTACTCTCTTTTTCACCCATTGGTTTGAACTGGCTATACGACCATTCTCCAGGGACTACTAGTTGCAGACATTTTTTGTAACATGACTGCATTTTTTTAAAGGATGATTACATTTACATCATTGTATGAGAATCTCTGCCTATTTCCATGAATTTACTTTTTATTCCCATTTACCGGGATCCAAGAAGTAGATCTCATCTCACTCTGAGTTACATTCCTTTCCATATTAATTTTAAGATAAGAAGTGTCTGTCTCTGTGAATTGTGGTTTTTTTTTTACTCAAGTAAATTTGTTTATAGATATATAAGGCTTATATATATATAGGGAAAGACCATTAAATTCACTGGTTATTCAATGTTGATTTAAAAAATAAGCTAAAATTTTTCTAAATCCCAAAGTGATGAATGTTGGATAACACATTTAATTAGGATGTGGGGGAAATAGATAATCTTACAAATTGCTGGAGAACTACAAATCAGCTGTTTGCGTAGACACTGCCATTACAGAGATCATCATATTCTATTAGAGGGCAAATGGACAAACAGTTTCTCTGATATTTTAAAGATAAAGTTGAATGCAGTTTGACAATAGCATTTGCGCAAAGGCATTTTGACAACCACATTTGGGACATGTATAGAGCAAAGAGGTCATTACACCATCACAAAGTACCTTGATGTGGGCATTTTCTGGCTGTCAAGGTCAGATAGGCTATTTTAGGATTATTTGCATTTTATTCACTGAAGATATACTGTGTGACTCTATTATGCAACAGGAATGGACATCTGTTAGATATCTGGTCAGGAGTCCTTTGGCCAAGGCAGTCTTAGAAGCAATTGACCAGTACTTACCTTCTGCTTCTTAATAATAAAGAATATAACCGATATAAATAAGTTAAAAAAAGAACTGTAACTTTATGATTGTTCTACCAATAATTGCTAACACATTTACAGACACATTGGTAAATTTAACCAATATTTCCTAAATGTAAGTCCACTTAAAATCTCTATCAGAGAGTGAGCGTAAGAAATCTCAGAATCTATACATACCATACCCCACCAATACAACAACAGGCCTTGTTCATGAAGCCTTATGATGTTTTTTTGTTTGCTTGTTTCCTGGCAATTGGTTCTTTGAAATGTGGAGTAGTCCATCACAGAATTTCTGCCATGGCAAACTGATGAATATCATGTTATTTGAGAAAACACAACCAGAAGGGAAAATTTTGGGCTAAATATTTCATAGGTAGAAGACTGTGTGATTAGTCAAAGATAAAGTTTATGTTCTACTCACACTTTTCCTTGAACTAGCCAAGTCAACCTGAGCAAGGGGTTTTCTTCCTGAGTTATTTTTGCACCTGGAAAATGAGTTAAAATCAGTGGGTTGTAAGTTATCGTCACACTAATCTTACCAATCTTAACTATCTCTACAAACATTCTTGATACCTTTTAAATTGGTTTTCAACACTATGACCACAAGAAAAGGATGCTGGTATTTTGCTTTTATGTGTGTTATCCAAGCTAAACAGAGAATGCAGTGAACCATCACAATCCATATATTTTAACATGTTTTTGTTTGTGTGTTTTTCTTGTAACATATAGATTTAGAATTCAGTATAAAACCAGTCAATTTACCAGAACTGAACTCTCATTTTTTAAGCTTGCAAAAACATTAAGAAATCAGAATCTCAGACTGTTTCAAATGAACAAGCTTCTACTCAACAAAGGAAACTATCAACAAAATGAAATGGCAACCTACATAATTGGAGAAGATATTTGCAAACCTTATACCTGTTAAGAGGTTAATATGAAAATATATAAGAAACTCATACAACTCAATAGAAAAAAAAATAATTAAGAAAAAGGGAAACACCTCATTAGACATTTTTTCCAAAGAAGACATACATATGGCCAATAGGTACATGAAAAAGTGTACAGCATCATTAATCATTAGGGAAATGCAAATCAAAATCGCGATGAGGATCATCTCACATTTGTTAGAATGGCTATTATCAAAAAGACAAGAAATAACATCCTGGTGTTACATCCTGGTGAGGATGTAAAGAAAAGGGAGCCCTTGTACACCGTTGGTGAGAATGTAAATTGCTACAGCCATTATCAAAAACAGTATAGAGTTTCCTCAAGAATTAACAACAGAGGGCGCCTGGGTGGCTCAGTTGGTTAAGCAACTGCTTTCGGCTCAGGTCATGATCCTGGAGTCCCTGGATCGAGTCCCGCATCGGGCTCCCTGCTCAGTGGGGAGTCTGCTTCTCCCTCTGACCCTCCCCCCTCTCATGTGCTCTCTCTCTCTCATTCTCTTTGTCTCAAATAAATAAATAAAATCTTTAAAAAAAAAGAATTAACAACAGAACTACCTGTGATCCAGCAATTCTACTTATGGGTATATATCTGAAGGAAATGAAATTACTATCTAAAAGAGATTATCTGTACTGTCATGTTCATTGCAGCATTATTCACCATAGCCAAGGTATGGAAAACAACCTAAGTGTCGATCCATGGATGAATACATAAAGAAAATGTGCCATATATACATATATATCTGTACATGTATGTGTGTGTGTGTGTGTGTGTGTGTGTGTGTATGCATGTATACACACAAAATGGAGTATTATTTAGACCAAAAAGATGGAAATCTTGTTATTTGTGGCAACATGGATATACCTGAAAGGCATTAAGCTAAGTGAAATAAGCCAGGCAGAGGAAGACAAATACTATACGATCTCACTTATATGTGAAATCTAAACAAACCAAGCTCATAGAAACAGAGAGTAGAATGGTAGTTGCCAGGGCCTGGGGAGTGGGAGAAATAGGGAAAGATTAGTAAAAGGCTACAAGCTTTCAGTTATAAAATAAGCAAGGCCTGAGGAAATAATGTATAACATGGTTACTACTGATGATAATGCCGTATTATATGACTGAAATTTGCTAAGAGAGTAGAAATTAAATGTTCTCATACACAAAAAGTAAATATATGAAGTGATGGATGTTTTAATTTGATGGGGAGAATCAATCCTTTCACAATATATATGTATATCAAATCATCACACTGTGCACTTTAAATACATTATAATTTTATTTGTCAACTATACTTCAGCAAAGCTGAAAAAAAGGAAATCAGAGCCTCAGAAATATAAGATTTAGAAGGTGCCTTATTCTTGCAAAGACCTCTGGGAACTGTTGTAGTCTCTGTTTAAATGTTTAAATATCAGCTGATACTTTTGCACATTCACAGCCCCAATGGAATAAGGCTGGGCACACAGAAATAGCAAAGTTGTAACACAAAATTTTGCAATAAAAATTTTATATCATTGTACTAGAAAATAATGTTTTGACTTAATAATTTTTTGTCCCAGCAATGAGCATCAGAATCTCCTGGATAATTATTTCAAAATAAACATATCTGTGACCTTCTTCCCAAATATTCTAATCTAGTTTGCTGTTTCTCTAGCAATTATGAGCTACTCCACCAATTGTGATGACAAGCTCATCTAGTACAAAGATACCAGGCTATAAATGGATAATCTTTCCTTTAATGTAAATTATCTGATTATTACCTACACTGAACATTATTCTGTTAGCTAATCATTTGAAATTATTAGAACATTTCTGCCTTTGCTTGTTTCCCTCTCCTTCTTATCCTTTTTTTTTTTTAAGATTTTACTTATTCATTTATTTAAGAAAGAGAGAGAGAGAGCACCTAAGTAGGGTGCGGAGGGGTGGCAGAAAGAGAATCTTAAGCAGGTTCCATGTCCAGTGCAGAGCCTGATGGGGGCTCATTCGCATGACCCTGAGATCATGATCTGAGCAGAAACCAAGAGTTGGATGCTTAACCAACCGAGTCACTCAGGAGCCCCTCCTTATCCTTAAACATGCAGCCCCAATATTGCTTTTCATCTGAAGCTTCCCCTTAATCTCTGGAAGGTGGCATCCTTCCTAATTGTGCTCCAAAATACATTACTAGCAATTCTGTTATAGCACTTAAAACATTATGTGGCAATGATTTGTTTATAGTGTGTCTCACCCACTGGATTATCAGTTCCCAGGGCAGTAATCAAGTTTGTAAGCATATTACTAAGCAGTAGCAATAGAAATTGCTTTATAAAATTGGTTAAAATAAACATTGGTGATGACATCCCAGCTGCAATAGGATCAGAGCAATTCGATGTCATGGCACTGTGATTTTCAGATAATACCAGTTTCAATTCCTTGTGTTAGTTTTTGGCAGCAATAGCACTTGAAGGGCAATTTTGAGAAAACTCAGCTAATATTCTTGGCAGATATTTAACCTTATGAAAGGAAATCACTTATCTAGGACTTTAGTATTTTTATTTCAGTGACATTTAAAATGGAAATGAGCCCATTTTCTTATCAGATTTTTAAAATATGTTTTGGTTCAAAATTAAACCCATTCAGTGAATTAATCAACTAGCTCAAAATCAGAATATAAAGGAATTGAAAAAGCAGACTTTTTCTGTTGATGAGGCTCTTGTATTTGATACATTCTATATTTTATATTGATTGTACCAACAGGTAAAACATATCAATTGGTATTCAATAAAATCATTATTTCTATTTTTTTTAAAGATTTTATTTATTTATTTGAGAGAGAGAGAATGAGAGATAGAGAGCACGAGAAGGAAGAGGGTCAGAGGGAGAAGCAGACTTCCCGCTGAGCAGGGAGCCCGATGTGGGACTCGATCCCGGGACTCCAGGATCATGACCTGAGCCGAAGGCAGTCGCTTAACCAACTGAGCCACCCAGGCGCCCTAAAATCATTATTTCTAGTACATAGTGAATATTTGACTTTAGTTCTCTATGCATAAAAGATAATTTAGGTTTCAGTATATATTTGTACTTTTAATCATCTCAGGAAAATTAGTTATTTAAAATATATTTTAATTTTATTTATAGATTTTGGTATTGATTAATAATAGCTTTATTTTTTTAAATAATTTTTATTGTTATGTTAATCACCATACATTACATCATTACTTTTTGATGTAGTGTTCCACGATTCATTGTTTGTGCATAACACCCAGTGCTCCATGCAGAATGTGCCCTCTTTAATACCCATCACCAGGCTAACCCATCGCCCCACCTCCCTCCCCTCTAGAACCCTCAGTTTGTTTTTCAGGGTCCATTGTCTCTAATGGTCCGTCTCCCCCTCCGACTTACTCCACTTCATTCTTCCCCTCCTGCTATCTTCTTTTTTTTTTTCTTAACATATATTGCATTATTTGTTTCAGAAGTACAGATCCGTGATTCGTCAGTCTTGTACAATTCACAGCGCTCACCAGAGCACATACCCTCCCCAATGTCTATCACCCAGACACCCCATACCTCCCACCCCCCACCACTCCAGCAACCCTCAGTTTGTTTCCTGAGATTAAGAATTCCTCATATCAGTGAGGTCATATGATACATGTCTTTCTCTGATTGACTTATTTCACTCAGCATAAAACCCTCCAGTTCTATCCACGTCATTGCAAATGGCAAGATCTCATTCCTTCTGATGGCTGCATAATATTCCATTGTGTATATATACCACGTCTTCTTTTTTTTTTAATTTTCTTATTGTTATGTTAATCACCATATATTACATCATTAGTTTTTGATGTAGAGTTCCATGATTCATTGTTTGTTCATAGCACCCAGTGCTCCATGCAGAATGTGCCCTCTTTAATACCAATCACCAGGCTAACCCATCCCCCTACCCACCTCCCCTCTAGAACCCTCAGTTTGTTTTTCAGAGTCCATGATCTCTCATGGTTCCTCTCCCCCTCTGACTTACTCCCCTTCATTCTTCCTCTCCTGTTATCTTCTTCTTTTTATTTTTCTTAGAATATGTTGTGTTATTTGTTTCAGAAGTACAGATCTGTGATTCAACAGTCTTGCACAATTCACAGTGCTCACCATAGCACATACCCTCCCCAATGTCTATCACCCAGCCACCCCATCCCTCCCACCACCCACCACTCCAGTAACACTCAGTTTGTTTCTTGAGATTAAGAATTCCTCATATCAGTGAGGTCATATGATACATGTCTTTCTCTGATTGACTTATTTCACTTAGCATAACACCCTCCAGTTCCATCCACGTCGTTGCAAATGGCAAGATCTCATTCCTTTTGATGGCTGCATAATATTCCATTGTGTATATATACCACTCCTTCTTTATCCATTCATCTGTCGATGGACATCTTGGCTCTTTCCACTGTTTGGCTATTGTGGACATTGCTGCTATAAACCTTGGGGTGCACGTACCCCTTCGGGTCCCTACATTTGTATCTTTGTGGTAAATACCCAGTAGTGCAATTGCTGGATCGAATGGTAGCTCTAATTTCAACTGTTTGAGGAACCTCCATACTGTTTTCCAGAGGGGTTGCACCAGCTTGCATTCCCACCAACAGTGGAGGAGGGTTCCCCTTTCTCCGCAGCCCCGCCAACATCTTTCGTTTCCTGACTTGTTCATTTTAGCGATTCTGACTGGTGTGAGGTGGTATCTCATTGAAGTTTTGATTTGGATTTCCCTGATGCCGAGCGATGTGGAGCACTTTTTCATGTGTCTGTTGGCCATTTGGATGTCTTCTTTGGAAAAATGTCTGTTCACGTCTTCTGCCCATTTCTTGATTGGATCATTTGTTCTTTGGGTGTTGAGTTTGATAAGTTCTTTATAGATTTTGGAGACTAGCCCTTTATCTGATATGTCATTTGCAAATATTTTCTCCCGTTCTGTCAGTTGTCTTTTGGTTTTGCTGACTGTTTCTTTTGCTGTGCAAAAGCTTTTTATCTTGATGAAATCCCAATACTTCATTTTTGCCCTTGCTTCCCTTGCCTTTCGCGATGTTTCTAGGAAGAAGTTGCTGCGGCTGAGGTCGAAGAGGTTGCTGCCTATGTTCTCCTTTAGGATTTTGATGGACTCCTGTCTCACGTTTAGGTCTTTCAACCATTTGAGGGCTCTTTTTGTGTGTGGTGTAAGGAAATGGTCCAGTTTCATTCTTCTGCATGTGGCTGTCCGATTTTCCCAACACCATTTGTTGAAGAGACTGTCTTTTTTCATTGGACATTCTTTCCTGCTTTGTCAAAGATAAGTTGACCATAGAGTTGAGGGTCCATTTCTGGGCTCTCGATTCTGTTCCATTGATCTATGTGTCTGTTTTTGTGCCAGTACCATACTATCTTGATGATGACAGCTTTGTAATAGAGCTGGAAGTCCGGAATTGTGATGCCGCCAGATTTGCTTTTCTTTTTCAATATTCCTCTGGCTATTCGGGGTCTCTTCTGATTCCATACAAATTTTAGGATTATTTGTTCCATTTCTTTGAAAAAAGTGGATGGTATTTTGATGGGGATTGCATTGAATGTGTAGATTGCTCTAGGTAGCATTGAAATCTTCACAATGTTGGTTCTCCCAATCCATGAGCATGGAACGTTTTTCCATTTCTTTGTGTCTTCTTCAATTTCTTTCATGAGTATTTTATAGTTTTCTGAGTACAGATCCTTTGCCTCTTTGGTTAAATTTATTCTTAGGTATCTAATGGTTTTGGGTGCAATTGTAAATGGGATCGACTCCTTGATTTGTCTCTCTTCTGACTTGTTGTTGGTGTATAGGAATGCCACTGATTTCTGTGCATTGATTTTATATCCTGCTACTTTACTGAATTCCTGTATGAGTTCTAGCAGTTTTGGGGTGGAGTCTTTTGGGTTTTCCACATACAGTATCATATCATCTGCAAAGACTGAGGGTTTGACTTCCTCTTTGCCGATTTGGATGCCTTGGATTTCTTTTTGTTGTCTGATTGCTGTGGCTAGGACTTCTAATACTATGTTGAATAGCAGTGGTGAGAGTGGACATCCCTGCCGCGTTCCTGACCTTAGGGGAAAAGCTCTCAGCCTTTCCCCATTGAGAATGATATTCGCTGTAGGTTTTTCATAGATGGCTTTTATGATATTGAGGTATGTACCCTCTATCCCTATACTCTGAAGAGTTTTGATCAAGAAAGGATGCTGTACTTTGTCAAATGCTTTTTCTGCATCTATTGAGAGGATTATATAATTCTTGTTCTTTCTTTTGTTAATGTATTGTATCACGTTGATTGATTTGCGGATGTTGAACCAGCCTTGCAGCCCAGGGATAAATCCCACTTGGTCATGGTGAATAATCCTTTTAATGTACTATTGGATCCTATTGGCTAGTATTTTGGTGAGAATTTTTGCATCCATGTTCATCAAGGATATTGATCTGTAATTCTCCTTTTTGATGGGTTCTTTGTCTGGTTTTGGGATCAAGGTAATGCTGGCCTCATAAAATGAGTTTGGAAGTTTTCCTTCCATTTCTATTTTTTTGGAACAGTTTCAGGAGAATAGGTATTAATTCTTCTTTAAATGTCTGATAGAATTCCCCTGGGAAGCCATCTGGCCCTGGGCTTTTGTTTCTTGGGAGATTTTTGATGACTGCTTCAATTTCCTTAGTGGTTATAGGTGTATTCAGGTTTTCTATTTCTTCCTGGTTCAATTTTGGTAGTTGATACATCTCTAAGAATGCACCCATTTCTTCCAGGTTATCTAATTTGCTGGCATAGAGTTGCTCATAATATGTTATTATAATTGTTTGTATTTCTTTGGTGTTGGTTGTGATCTCTCCTCTTTCATTCATGATTTTGTTGATTTGGGTCCTTTCTCTTTTCTTTTTGATAAGTCTGGGCAGGGGTTTATCAATCTTGTTAATTCTTTCAAAGAACCAGCTCCTAGTTTCGTTGTTCTGTTCTACTGTTCTTTTGGTTTCTAGTTCATTGATTTCTGCTCTGATCTTTATTATTTCTCTTCTCCTGCTGGGTTTAGGCTTTATTTGCTGTTCTTTCTCCAGCTCCTTTTGGTGTTGGGTTAGGTTGTGTATTTGAGACCTTTCTTGTTTCTTGAGAAAGGCTTGTATTACTATATACTTTCCTCTCAGGACTGGCTTTGCTGTATCCCAAAGATTTTGAACAGTTGTGTTTTCATTTTCATTGGTTTCCATGAATTTTTTTAATTCTTCTTTAATTTCCTGGTTGACCCATTCATTCTTTAGTAGGATGCTCTTTAGCCTCCATGTATTTGAGTTCTTTCCGACTTTCCTCTTGTGATTGAGTTCTAGTTTCAAAGCATTGTGGTCTGAAAATATGCAGGGAATGATCCCAATCTTTTGGTACCAGTTGAGACCTGATTTGTGACCTAGGATGTGATCAATTCTGGAGAATGTTCCATGGGCACTAGAGAAGAATGTGTATTCCGTTGCTTTGGGATGGAACGTTCTGAATATGTCTGTGAAGTCCATTTGGTCCAGTGTATCATTTAAAGTCTTTATTTCCTTGTTGATCTTTTGCTTAGATGATCTGTCCATTTCAGTCAGGGGGGTGTTAAAGTGCCCCAGTATTACTGTATAGTTGTCAATGTGTTTCTTTGCTTTTGTTATTAATTGCCTTATATCATTGGCTGCTCCAATGTTCGGGGCAGAGATATTTACAATTGTTAGATCTTCTTGTTGGATAGACCCTTTAAGTAGGATATAGTGTCCTTCCTCATCTCTTATTACAGTCTTTGTTTTAAAATCTAGTTGGTCTGATATAAGGATTGCCACCCCAGCTTTCTTTTGGTGTCCATTAGCATGGTAAATGGTTTTCCACCCCCTCACTTTCAATCTGGGGGTGTCTTTGGGTCTAAAAGGAGTCTCTTGCAGACAGCATATTAATGGGTCTTGTTTTTTAATCCAGTCTGATACTCTGTGTCTTTCGATTGGGGCATTTAGCCCATTTACATTCAGGGTAACTATTGAAAGGTATGAATTTAGTGCCATTGTATTGCCTGTAAGGTGACGGTTAACTGTATGTTGTCTGTGTTCCTTTCTGATCTTTGCTGCTTTTAGGCTCTCTCTTTGCTTAGAGGACCCCTTTCAATATTTCTTGGAGGGCAGGTTTCGTGTTTGCAAATTCCTTTAGTTTTTGTTTGTTCTGGAAGCTTTTTATCTCTCCTTCTATTTTCAATGACAGCCTAGCTGGATATAGTATTCTTGGCTGCATATTTTTCTCGTTTAGTGCTCTGAAGATATCTTGCCAGTCCTTTCTGGCTTGCCAGGTCTCTGTGGATACGTCTGCTGCCAATCTCATGTTTCTACCATTGTAGGTTACATATCTCTTCTCCCGAGCTGCTTTCAGGATTTTCTCTTTGTCTCTGAGACTCGTAAGTTTTACTATTAGATGTCGGGGTGTTGACGTATTATTATTGGTTTTGAGAGGGGTTCTCTGTGCCTCCTGGATTTTGATGCCAGTTTCCTTCCTCACATTATGGATGTTCTCTGCTATTATTTGCTCCAATATACCTTCTGGCCCCCTCTCTCTCTCTTCTTCTTCTGGGATCCCAATTATTCTAATGTTGTTTCGTCTTATCATATCACTTATCTCTCGAATTCTGCCCTCGTGATCCTGTAGTTGTTTCTCTCTCTTTTTCTCAGCCTCTTTATTTTCCATCATTTGGTCTTCTATATCACTGATTCTCTCTTCTGCCTCATTTATCCTAGCATTTAGTGCCCCTATTTTTGATTGCACTTCATCAATAGCCTTTTTGATTTCGACTTGGTTAGATTTTAGTTCTTTTATTTCTCCAGAAAGGGTTTCTCTAATAACTTCCACGCTTTTTCAAAGCCCAGCTAGTATCTTTAAAGTCATGATTCTGAACTCTAGGTCCGACATTGTATTAATGTCCGTATTGAGTAGGTCCCTGGCTGACGGTACTACCTCTTGTTCTTTTTGCTGAGGTGATTTTTTTCGTCTTGTCATTTTGTCCAGAGGAGCATAGATGAATGAGAGAACAAAATGCTAACAGGTTTACAATGTCCCCAGCAAATATACTGTGTACAAATCAGAAAAGACCTGAAACCAGGGGAAAAGGAAAGGAAAGATAGAAAAAAGAAAGAGAAAAAAAAAGAAAAAAAGATAAAAACAAAAGCAGAACAATACAAAAAAAGCAGAATATGATCAAATATGATCAGGCTAGTGCATAGATCAGTGCCACACAATAGATTTTGGGCGTATTTTGGTCTGTTAGAAAAAGGTGCCTCCTAAAATTTTAAAGGAAGAAAAACATATAGGTACAAAATAAGGGTTGATACAATGAAGGGATGGAAGATGACTGTTAAGATGAAAATTATAAAAGATTTTATAAAAGGACTTGATAAGATAAGAAGTTGTTTGAAAAAAGAAAGAAAATTTAAGGAAAAAAAAGGAAAAAGGGAGAGAATGTGATCAGGCAGGAGACTAGAACAAAGCCATACACTAGTGATTTAGGGTATATTTTGATCTGTTAGAAGAAACTGTATCTCAAAATTTTAAAGAGAGAACAACTTATATATATATGCCAAAAATAAGGGTAACTACTCTGAAGGGATAAAATATGACTCTAAAAATGAAAAGTAAAAAATATTTTGTTTTTTTTTAAAAGGATTGATAAGATGTTGGTTGAAAAAGGGAAAAAGAAAAATAAAAAAAAAACAGTTAACAAAAATTAACTTTGATGAACTAATGAATCATGGTAAAAAAAAGCCATGAATTCTATGTGCAGTATTCCCCTTGCGCTGGAGTTCTCCCGTTCTCCTTCATCGGTAAACTTGGTCTTGGCTTGCTGGCTGTTCGTGCTGATCTTCTGGGAGAGGGGCCTGTTGTTGTGGTTTCCAAATGTCTTTGCTGGAGGCTGAATTGCCCCGCCCTTGTCGGTCCGGGCTAAGCAAGCTGCTCGGGTTTGATCTCAGGAGCTTTTGTTCCCTGCAAGCTCTCGGTACAGCCTGGGAGGACCAGGGCAAAAATGGTGGCCTCCCAATCTCCACCCGGAGGAGCTGAGAACTCGGGGCCCCACTCCTCAGTGCGCCCCCAGAGAAAAGCAGTCACTCCCGTGTCCCCGGTCTCCGGCCGCACTCCGCGCTCACCCGGCCTGTGACCGAGCGTTGCTATCTCTGGCACCCGACCCCGTGTGGAGTTTCCAAACCCAGCAGATTCCTGCGGTGCGTTCCCGCGCCGCTCCTCCCTGGGAAGGAAGGGGAGTCTCCCCGGCTCTGCCGCTTGTTGGGTCCCTGCTGGAGGAGCAGTGGCCCGACTGGGCTGCGGATCACAGTTTATGGCAACCCCAAGCTGAGAGCCCGCGCCTTGGCTCCGTCTCTGCAGCCAGCTTCCCCGCTCCGATACCTGGGAGCTCTGCTGCACTCAGGCACCCCCGGTCTTTCTGTGACCCCGAGGGTCCTGAGACCACACTGTCCTGGGAGGATTCCACCCCCTGCTTAGCCACTGCAGCGACGTCTCTCAGCCGAGCCAACTTTTAAAAGGTCCGATTTTGTGCTCTGCGGCTCTAGCACTTGCCAGAAGCGGCCGGCGGAGGCCGCTCCCCCGCCGTCTATCCTTCCGAATATCGCCTCGGATTCACTTCTCCGCACGTCCTACCTTCCAGTAAGTGGTTGCTTCTCTGTTCAGAGAGTTGTTGCTACTCTTCTCTTCGATCTCCTGTTGAGTTCGTAGGTGTTCAGAATGGTTTGATCCCTATTCAGCTGAATTCCTGAGACCTGACGAAATCTAGGTCTCGTACTCCTCCGCCATCTTGCTCTGCCCCCCCTTAATAATAGCTTTTAAATCTTATTCCATTTTTGTATTATTATGATACTGAAAAAATGTACAAGAAGGTAATGAAAACAAAATGTAAACAAAATTAATCTCTAAAATATCTATAATTACTTTTTCTTTGTTTGTTTAAAAAGCCTTTGGGGCACCTGGGTGGCTCAGTCAGTTAAGTATCAGACTTTTGGTTTCTGCTCAGGTCATGATCTGGAGGTCCTAGGATCAAGTCCCATGTAGAGCTCTGCACTCAACATGGAGTCTGCTTGGGATTTTTCCTCCCTCTCTCTCTGCTGCTCCCACTCATACTCTTTCTCTCTCTAAAATATTTTTTTTTTAAAAAAGCCTTTATTCATCTTTGATCAGGGAAAGGACAACCTCAATGTCAATTTGTTATCTAACCATAAATTTCAACTTAACAGGATTCACTGCCCTAAGGACACTCTACCTACAGACCCTGACAACATAACTTAAAATGAAAATTCCCCTCGTTCCCTAAGGTTGCATGCTGAAAGAATAATGCTGAAAGAATAAACCATCCCTTGCAATAACCAACATTGCTACTTGGCCTAGGTTTAAGGACAAACAGCAAAACCAGGAGCAAAACAAAGCCAAGTACAGTGTAACTTGATTGCAAGTAAGTACAAATGTCATTGAACAAAGAAAGATCCAGGCACCAAATAAAACAAAAAGCAGGTTCATCAGCATAAAAAAATTTCATTTGTTGGAAGGTGAGGTCAACTACTCTGCATATGAGCATGTATGGCAATCCTAGAGGCTAATGTGGAATCACAGAAATAAAACTTAAAAACTTTAAATCTAACAACTACACTTAATGTAAAAATCAAGGTTTGAATTTACCCAAGAAATTTTCCAAAATCTAGCGCTAAAACTGCTTTTTTATGCACCAGGAAGCTCTGCCGTAATGAGTCAGTCACTTAGATTTCTGTTAACATACATAAAATTTAAAGTACACTTTTCCCCACTACTCCTTCTTATGTCTAAATATGGATATGCTTAACTACTCAGCTCATGCACTAATGCATTAAAAATGATGAAATCTGCTACCATGACTTTTTCTAAGAACTCACACTGATGCAGGAAGCAAAGGCAAAAGAAAGATTAAATTTCCTTATGACTTACAGCCTATTCACAAGTCCTTGAAACAGGCAGAGTGACCTTCCTCTAGGAACTCAGCTGCCTGTATGTTAATACTTTGCTAAGGGCAAAAGGCAATCCTAGCCTGACCCCCCACCCAGGATCCTGTTCGTCTACTCTAACACATACAAATTCCTTTATCTCTACCCCCCAAGATACATGTTGGCAATCATCCCCCAAGCATATGACCCACTGATATACACCTGAAGGGTCTCATGACTAAGGTTTTTTATTAGACAGTAATAAAAGACCTTTTCCCAACAAAAGCTAGCCCCCTCAAGGTTCTGGAAACCTTGCTTCCAAAATTCCTTAGAGACTTATGCTATCCCTAACCCTCTCCCAGCTTCAAAGTGTACAGTGGGCCACTCTTCATGACACCAGTGCAGCTCTTTTTGCCCACAGGTCCTATCCCCGTGCTTTAGTAGAACCACCTTTTTGCACCAAAGATGTGTCAAGAATTCTTTCTTGGCCTTCGGCTCTGAACCACACACCACTTCAAACCACATTAACAGTTAACACCCAAAATACCTTCCTAAAAATGACCCAATAGATAACATTTCGTTCAGTTCAGTACATGCTGTACCATAACACCAACAGAATACAACTAATTTCCTCAGCCACTACTTCAAATACCTGAATATAACTTTTGCTCAAATTTTAACAACCTCGCACCTATCTGCCAAAATCCTTGTTAAAATGTAACTATTTTTGATACCCTTAAACTGTAACTCCTACACACAGTTTTATAGTGCCTTTTCCTTGAGTATATTTGGACATTTTTGTCAAGAGAATAGTTAAAGTCATGGTATTATGATTAGCCAAAGCTCTTTCTAGCAGACCACTGATTAAGTCTGATTTTAGCATATCATAACAAATGGATTTCCAGAGACAGGAACAAAGTACAGTGTTTTTATTCGTGAAAGGAGCTAACAACATGCTTTGTGCTAAGAAGGTGCACTCCAAATATAATCCAGAAGATTCAAAGTCTTCTAGAAAGCTTCCACTAATGACAATACTATAACAAGGTCTCCAGACACATAGAGAGGAAACCGTAAAGGTGTGGTGAACACCTCAGTTAATAGGGAAGTAAAGCCTTAGAGCACAGAATACATCTGACAAAAATGGGTAAAGGGTAACACTGTAGCTGGCTATTCATAAAGGACCACAGTTTCTCTGTATGGACAAATACTCCCTACAAAATAAACTGTGCCTTAATTATTGCTTATTTAAAATTACATTTTTACAGGGGCGCCTGGGCGGTTCAGTCAGTTAAACATCTGCCTTTGGCTCAGGTCATGATCTCAAGGTCCTGGGATTGAACACTGCATCAGGCTCCCTGCTGGGAGGGGAGTCTGCTTCTCCCTCTCTCTCTCTCTGTCCCTCTTCCCACTTGTACTCTCTCTCTCTCTCAAATAAATAAATAAAATCTTAAAAAAAGGAACTATCTGGGCTCTATCTACCCACAAAAACCTTTTTGGGGGGTTCTTTCCCTTTTAAAGCTCTGGCCTTTTTGGGGTCCAACAATTTGCCATCCAGTTTGTGGTTTTTTCATTCCAAAACCTTATCAACACAAGCAGCATCTTTGAAAAGCACAAATCCAAATCCTCTTGATCTTCAGGTCACTGGATCCATTTTTTAATTGTACAATCTACAACTTCCCCAAATTGAGACAAATGTTCAGTCAGATCTTTCTTGCTTTTATCTGAACTCAAGACTCCAATAAACATTAACCTGGCTTACACAACTGTCCCACATTTCCCATAACACTGTACTGAGCACTCAGCAAACCAAAGGTACCAACATTGTCAAGCAAAAGAAACAAAGCAAAACAGGTCATTTTCCCATCAATGTTTTTCCTCAAGCGTGTTCTTTGGGATTTTCAGTTTATGCCTCTATCTCTAGAGAACCGCAATGTGAAGCCCCAAAATATATAATTCATACCTCTAGAGAGTAATATACACTAAGTTGATAAATGTTTAACAATAAACTTGGTAAACAACAACAACAAACACCCTGATTGTAACATCTGCCCATTGCTGTGGTCTGAATATCAACTCCCTGCCCCACCCATGACCACTTTTGAGCTAACAATGTGATGTTACTGAATGCAAAGTTGGGAAGAGATGTGTTGTAGTACACTATTATTTATCGATTATTTATTTCCCCCATATAGATGAAATAGATAAAATAACCTCAAGAGCATATATGATAATAAAATATACTAAAATAATTTTGATGTGGTTTTCAGCATTTATTAACCTTTAAAAATAATTTGTGCAAGTTTATATAATTTAACTTTCAGGAACAGCTGTATTTAACAACCAACTTATAAGCCCAGCTCTCATTATCTGTCACATGCTGGATCTAGCATACTACTGGTAGTAGATGTCTTTCATACATTTCATTTGCTTGTTGACATTAAATATCTGAAATCGCATAGATTAAGATTCGGCTGTAGTGACTGAGAGTTTTGAACACAAATGAAAATTGGTTTAAATATTTACTACCTTTCTCTAAATTGACAAAAGAAAAAGCAGTGTCTAAAAAAAAAGCAGTATCTAGAAAATTACATGACCCTTCTTCTTCATTGTCCGTTTCATTTATGTTATTTTTATGTAAATCTCTCATTGAATTCCTTTTTTTAAAATGTGAAATTGTATGAAATGAAAAGATAATGAAAGCAGCAGGGGATCGCACTGCTAATTTTAACTAGCAATTTCAGTCCGGATAAAACTTTCCTTGGCAGTTGCCTCTCACCTGTATTATTTGTAGATGTGGAAATGAAGAGGCCAAAAGTCAGGTGAAACTCATTGCTGAGTTCAAGACAAAAGACACAGTGGTAAAAGTACTCAAAGTTTTAAAATCTTGACAGTGGGATGATATTTCTTGATTCATTTAAGATCACATTCTAAGATTCATTCTAAGATTACGCTATAGTTGGGCTGCTTCTTTCTCTAGAAATTTGCTATGAGCCATTCTATTCCACCTTTGGCTCATTCTCTTGGCTATCTCTGGTTAAGCCAGCAATGGATACCTTTCCAAGTTGTTTCACTGTCCTCTATCTCCCTGAATTTGCAAGTAGGACCAATTAGGCAGTTCACAAGGCTGGAGTTATAACATAACCTCAGTAATGATACAGACAAACATATTTGTCATGTGGTCTAGAGAAGCAAAGAAAATTCTAGAAGGGAAAATAAATAAAGATATAAAGAAGTAAACGGAAAAAAAAGAAAGGCCAAGAGGTTTGCAGTGCTTGGTTTCAGTTTCTTCCTAAATTCCCATGCATTCCTGCTCTGGGCTTCTGTGAGGCATATTAAATTGATTCTGTTACATATTTTAAAAGCATTAAATAACATATAAGGTTTAAGAGTATTTGTATATGTCTGGCTCTGTTCATGTCAAAATGAACTACAATATCATGGATCTCTGCAGATCCAATTTACTACTCACATGTATGCATTTCAGTGTATTTCCCCAATCCAGGTACAAGAATTTTTAAACAAGGAAAGAAACACAATAAACTTTTAAACACATAGATTAGATGTGTTTTGGAGAGGAATAGGAAAGCAACAAGGGAATACCCTGTATATACTCCATAAAAAAATAATTCCCTGCTCTCAAGATTACTCCTTGTGTTTTCCAGTCAGTATTTAACAAATGAGTCAGTTAATTAGCACTTATCAATTACGAGCTGACAGGTAATACAGAGGAGTCAGAATGCAGAACATAAACCCTGCCATGTATGCAATCAGTTAAGTCTTGGGAGAGTCACAAACACATGGAAATAGAGTTTATTTATAATAATAATAAACATAGCTCTTGACTCTGAGCCTCCATGGGTCACGCTATTCTTTTCCATTTGCAGATCAATTATTCTTCTCTATTTAAGGTATCTGTGCATTAAGGCTAATATCCTTGAGGAGATAAAAGCCAAATGCCAAAGCAGATTTGATCACAAGTTACGCAGATGGTGGTGATTTGATTAGGGATTTGTGCACGTTGCTGTCATCTGCGATCTCTGCAGGACTTTTTTTCTTTCCTGTTGTGTAGTTTGACAAGTTGTGTTGAATGATAATTCGAAAAATACAGTTTGGTCATTACTGTAGTAACATACAACTTCTGATTTTTAAAATTCAATCTTCATTTTTCTTGTCTTCTCAACAGAATTATTGGTCACTTTCTCTTTCTTTCTAGTTTCCATCATGGCATAATTCTTATATAATAATCTACAATTATCTAACATGCTTCCATCTGCCATTGTAGAGGAAAATTCTTTAATGCTTATCTGCTGAGAGTTATGAAATTACACTGCTGATAATGTATAAATCAATCCATTATCTGTAAGAATTCTCAATAAGGGAGAAAGTGAAAATAAAATAACAGGAAGAAAATGATATATTGCACCTTACAGACATGAGATTTCCATAAAGAAATGGGTTAAATCCATTAGAACTTAGTAAGTTAAAAGGCAATATAGAAAATTCTTATTTTGGGGGCGCTTGGGTGGCCCCATCGGTTAAGCGTCTGCTTGTAGCTCTGGTCATGATCCCAGGGTCCTAGGATGGAGCCATGTCTGCGTTGTCAGGCTTCCTGCTCAGCAGGGAGCCTGCCGCTCCCTCTCCTTCTGACTCTTGCTATCTCCGTCTCTCTCTCTCAAATAAGACCTTAAAAAAATTATATTAAATAAACCAAACAAAAAAAAGAGAATTCTTACTTTCATACAATTGCTCACTAAATCCTTAACCTGACTTTAAAAGAACTGTATTAGCATATATTTGAGAAAACATATTTGTAATTGATTCTATAATCTAGAAAATAATTTGCAGATACTCCAACTTCAATGGAATGGATAAATTATAGCAACAATTCAAAAAATTTATAATGGATAAATATATGATAAATTAATGTTCCATTTTCTTATATATCCATAGCTTAACTATTATACTATATATTAATAATTTCCAAATAAGAATTTTCATTGTTACAATTAGCATAGCTGATTCCTGCCTTCAGTCTAAGATTATGACATGACCTATACTTTTGGAACATAATCTTGGTCATATGCCTATCTGTGTTTCAAGGTGGTGTCTTCTAAAACTAATGTGGCCTCTTAGTTTCAGGGATAGTGCTCCTTCTATTCCTAAAATATCTTAGCATCCTGCAAAGATGCTGCATTCTTTATCTCTATAGAGCACAGGAATACTTCCTAAGCACCTTCACCATCCTTGATGTACTATCAAACTGAACCAAGGGGGAAGACCAATTATTTCCTTCAAGATACCACATTGTTAAGCTCAGTAACTTATATTCTCATTGGTTCTTACAGAATTTTTAGCAGTATTACCTTTGTACAAATTATTTATCACCATTCCTGAAGGTCCAGAGCTAGATGTCTCTGTGTCGCTTTGAATGATTCCAATAGGTCATCTGCTCCTGTAATATCATTGCCAATTTTGAATGTTTTGCCTTTCTTTAGTGAGGTGGAACATCTTATGAAAGACAGAGTCACAAAAGGTTGTATTAGCTATATTGCAGCATAATAATATTGCCATAAATTTAGAAGCTTAAAATAACACCTATTTATTGTCTCAAGCTTTCTGCAGGTCAGCAGTCTTGTCTCTGGTTAGTTGGATACTCTGCTTTAGGATCTTAAACAGGAGGTCCAGGTGATGGCCAAGGCCAAAATCTGCAATCTCTTATTAGAGACCTGACAAGGAAGAAACCTACCTCCAAACACATGTGGTTGTTAACAGGATTCACTTCTTTTTGGGCTACTAAACTAAGATCCAATTTTTCTTGCTTATTTTTAGCCACCCTCAGCTCCTTGCCTTTTGATATAGACATAGCAGCTTGCTTCTTCCAGGCCAGGAAAGAAGGGTTTCTTCCCAATATGGGTGTCACAGTTTTATGCAACATAATCATATACATGTAATCTCATATACCCTATCACCTTTGCCATATTCTATTGGATTGAAGCAGGTCACAGGATGCCACACTCAAGAGGAAGGAGTAGCATAAAGATGTGAATACCAGGTGGCAGGAATCATAGGGTCCACCTTACAATCTGTGTCTTTTAAAGAACTTCATTCCCAAAAAGCAAGTTGAAAATCTACTATTTGGCCATATCAACTTCTCCCCAAATTTTTCAATCTCTTCTTAGGTTCTTGGTTGTGCTCAGTCTAAGAAGTTCCCATGCATGCCTGGACAAGACGGCATTGCCTGAAAGTTCACACAGCTGACCTCTGAAACACCTAGCAACATGGGATAATTCCTGTGAGGAGATTATTCTATAAATGTATTTACTTTTATTCTAGTTACTCTCTGAGTGGATAGATATCAGAACCTATCTATGATGACAGAATCAAACTATATTCAGCATATCTTCCTCATCAGATATAACTTCAGTGACTTACACTTTTCAGATAAAATGCTGCTTTTTATTTTCCATTTGGGGAACAGATGTGAACCATCTGTTTTTAATCAAAAATCCATATTAAATTACACCTTTAATTCTAGTGATAAGTAGGAAAACATCTTAAATGTAATTTGACTTGTGTATATGATTTCTTCATTAGATTTGCCTCCTTTAAAATATGTCAAAACCTCATTATCTTGAATGCTGATGATGTAATGGAGAGATTAAGATTCCATACACTGTATAAACTATGAAGAGCTACAGGAGCAAATCTGAATTACACAAGCATGTGTTGAGAGGATCATTAAGTAATTTGGTCCATTTAACATTATATGCCCATGTGACTGTTCTGTATTTTGATACTTTATATTTTGAAGCAAGAATAGATAGAAAACAACTTTTGAATTTATTATTCATTGATCTTACTTTTGTCTATATATCTCTATCAAAAGTCAGGGGTAAAAACTCGAAGTCTTTATGTAGTTAATCCATGTGATCTTTAAACAAAGATTTAAAAGATTAAAAAAAAGATAAAGGTAATACTTTTGTATGATGTAGAGAGTTTTATATTCTTTCCTGTTTCTATGGGCAAATTCATGGCCATGGAGGGAGAATTTACCCAAAATGATTGAAAGCTTTTCTGTCAAAGAGGTAATTTACCCTCTATTATCAGACAAACTAGACTAGTACAGGCCCTTATCACAAAAATGTCTTCATCATTTAAGACATAATGGAGAGAGATTCCTCTCCCCACTCATTGGATGTAATGTCAACACACCTCTGCACTAGCACAATTCCAGGAGACACAAGAGAGAAAGGAAAAACAAAAAAAAGAGAGAGAGAGGAAGCAGATTAGTGCAGCTGGGATAATCCTCCTTCTGGTAGTGTATGCTTCCCTCTGAGGAAAACACTGTACCTGTATACTCTTGGATTTTTGGAGATATCCTCAGTGTATATCACAGCCCTGACCTTGGCCCCAGAGACTCATATCTTTCCAAATCACAGCCAAGGATTCTTAGCAGGGCTTTATCCATAATAGATGCAAACTTAAATTCTATCAATTTTTTTTCTTTGGCTTTCATTTTAAAACATCGTGTTAACAAAGTGGTGTATTCCAAAATGTGCAAAACACTGATTTTAGATAAATTAAAAAAAAAAAAGTAAGTTGAAAGAGGTGATCTTTAGGACTGGAGCCATAAAAGCGGTAACAGTTTCAGATGTGTAACAGCGAGGCAGAAGCCAGCCCAACTTGTGCACTAGCATCAGGCATCAGGGGAAGCACCAAAAGAATGGCATGTGTGGCCCAACCAAGCAGGCAGACACTGGATTGATTTCCCTTCTAGGCCAGAAAATCAGGAGAGAGAACCTCGTACCATGTAATGCCAAAGCCCAAGGATCAAACAGGTAGAAAGACCTCACAATATTAGTTATGACGAGTGGGGGATTAAGAGTGGTGTCAGTTATGGAATTGTTGCTCATAATGCTGCCAAACGTTGAGAGAAGTTGTCAGACAATGAGCCCACAGGCACAGAGAAACAGCAGACTCCCAAAGCCTTCCTTACTAACTAGATGAAGGCTACGGAGGCCTTGTCAGATCCGACTTGTGCCCCTCTCTGGTAGAGAGGAGGGCTGGGGGCAACTTATGTAGAACTGGCTAACAAACAACTCACTGAAAGAGAAGAAATAGCGATGCACATGGCAGGAAAAAGATCCCAGAAGATAACACTAAAACATGAAATATAAACAGTGTTAGTTGCACGTTTATTGAATAGAAACTATGTGACAGGACTCTTCCGCACATTGGAGATGCATCCAAGTCCCGGCTTCTCGTACCAAGTTGGAAGAAGAGAGACCATAAACAAAACAACTAAGTCAGTTATGTTTTATGTCAGAAGGGAATGCATTTTAAAAGAAAATTAAAGTCGACAAAGATAATAGCCAGACAATTTGCATTTGTGGGGTATAAGGATAGGAACGAAATTTTAGTTAGAGCCAGAGGTTTGGCTTTCTTGACAAGGTAACATTTGAGGACCTTGGTAAAAAAGGTGACCGAGTGAGCAAAACAGCCAGCTTTCTGGAAGTAGAGGGTGACAGGCCAAGGGAGCATCACTTACAAATGTCCTGAGATGAGCACGTGCCTGGAGAGGGACGAGCAAGTCCAGAGGCTCTGCGGTGAGATCCCATCTGGTGGACTCCAGAAGAGGCCAGTGTGGTGGAGGGAAAATGAGCAAGCTGGTGAGTTGGACGGATAAGGTCAGAGGTAGAAGAGAAAGGATCTAGATCATCGTGGCCCTCTTAAGCCATTGTCAGAACTGAGTGTGTTGTCTGAGAAATGAGAAGACATTGAAGCGCTGGAGAAGGAAAGGGAAATGATGTGACTTATGTTTTAACAGTCTCACTCCAGGTTCTATATTGGGTGATTATTTTTTCCCCTTTTCAGAGCCTCTCTAAAATTTCTACATTTTTCACATTACAGTATATTATTCAAATTAAACTTTCATTCTTTTTTTTTTCCCCTTAAGGCTAGTGCCAGGAGCTGGAACAAAAATCTCATCATTGTTTTGGGACTCTGATAGAAAGATGTAGCTATAGTAAGACATTATCATAAAGTAAGTGTAGCACTCTTAAAAGGTTAGGGTCTATGGCAGCAGTCAAGTAAATGTTACCTAAGTTTGGGAAAAAAAAAAAATATATATATATCATCTGTTGGCAGCAGTGTGGTAGTAATAATTCAAATTACAAATAATCTTTTGCAGAGAAAATAAAGAAAGGGATTTGTCCTCCACCTACTGCCTGATAAAGGAAAATTTTTAGAGATACTCATCACACTCTTACTGTTTGAAAACCAGAGCATCCCTCAAGTAATTGTTTTGCTTTTTTTATTGTTGTTGTTCTGGAAAGCAGATGAAAGTCACAGGCTGTGACCACAGTCCATTGTTCTGAAGCGAGATCCTTTAGGAACTTTTATGTCTCTACTCAGAATGCAGATTATCTATTACAACAAACCAAGAATGCCTGGAATGTTTGCAAATTACCTAAAAGAAGTCTCTCTCCAGCTGAAATTATCCTTACTTTCTTTTAAGGTTTCCATACTAACAAAAATAAATCCAGCACCGTATTGCCTCATGTTAGTTAAGTTATAGTTGAACATCTCGGCAAAGCCATAATTTCTGCCCTACTCAAGATGTCAGTGTTCTTCTTGGATAGTGAGTTCATATGTGGGTCATAATATAACTAAAAATAAATGAATCAACCACCTGGTAAGTAAAAGAGGGCTCATTTGGAACAGTAATGACTTTATGCCATGAACTAAAGATCATAATTAATTTTCTTCTGTGTAACTGAAGAAAACTGGAGAAAAACTCAAGAAAAAATGTGAAAACATTAAAAGTTAGTAAAATCCATTTGACTGACCTCAGCTATTTGGTGTACTGGACCTTCTTCCCCATCATGGTTAAGGAATCTAAAAGAGCCCCCAGCCAGTATTCTCTAATTAAAAAAAAAAAAGAAAGAAAAGAAAAGAAAAAGAAAAAATTTTAATTACAATAGAATTCACTTTGAAAATAGAGTTTATTTTTTATTTTGGAGTTTCATTTATTAAAATGTTTTCAAAGATGGCAGACAGTTCCTGAAAAAATGAAAGCAATCACTTTCCTCAGGATTTTATATTCCCTGGATATGTAAATTTATAAAGTCAATCAGGAATTAGGTAGCAGTGCTTTTCAATAAATAAGAAATTCAAACCTGTCAAAGACATTTATAAGTTGTTAATTAATGTTAATTGAGTAAATTGACGAGCATTAATTGACTAAATTAAGTGTGAGCTTTTGAAATAATAAAGATTATACTTTTCCACCTCCACTCCAATCCTATATGGGTGTAGTCATAGAGTCTAATCAATTTTCACATGTCACCCTCAGTGGGGATTTCTGAAAAAATTGCATGTCTGTGAAGGTTCTATCTTGGGTGATTAAGATTAGAAAATGAGTGTCCAGTTTGTGATTTTAAGGGCACTGTCATGAGAGAGTGAAAGTAACATGCTTCCACTGGTTAGCAAGTAGTTCCCTCAAGATTTCAGATGCTGGTGTTACTAAACACTTTCCTGTTCAGAAAACTAAAGCAGTTAAGGCCCTAATTTCAACTGAGAAAGACTCACATACCCTGTGGGTGATGGACAAGGATGCCAGGCCTCCCATCACAGGTTACGAGAACAGAAGGTGAATCACTGTAAAAGGATTCTGTTTCTTTGAAGACTGCCCTGCTTTGGTGTGCAGTCAATGTGTTCTGAAGATGCTTTAAGACTTGATTAAACAATGAATACCTGAAAATGGAGCCCAATGAACATCCAAATCATGTTCTGAGAGAAGTCGGTGATACTTGCCAATTGTCAGTTGCTACTTTCCTTTTCTTTCTTTCTTTCTTTCTTTCTTTCTTTCTTTCTTTCTTTCTTTCTTTCTTTCTTTCTTTCTTTCTTTCTTTCTTTCTTTCTTCTTTCTTTCTCTTTCTTTCTTTCTTTTTTTCTTTCTTTCTCTCTTTCTTTCTTCTTTCTTTCTTTCTTTCTTTCTTTCTTTCTTTCTTTCTTTCTTTCTTTCTTTCTTCTTTCTTTCTTTCTTCTTCTTTCTTCTTTTCAGCTTTATGGAAGCTGAGAAAGATTATAAGGTATTTAAAGTGTACAATGTGATGCTTTGATAAACGCAAACTCTGTGGAATGATTCCTCTCATGGACATAATTAACATATCCATCACCTCACATATTTACCCCTTCCTTTTTTGTTGTTGTTGAGAACATTTAAGCTCTACTCTTTTAGCAAATTTCATTTACACAATACAGCATTGTCAACTAGAATCACCATATTGTACATTAGATCTTCAGACCTTATTTATTTTATGACTGAAAGTTGGTACCCTTTTTCCAACTTTTCCTTATGTCACCCCCACCCAGCCCTCTGGCAACCACTTCTATCCATCCCTCCATCAGCATCACCAGAAAAATGCATAGATTGTAAATGACGCTTCCTTCATGAGAAAAGGTGGGAACTTTGGTTAATGGAGTAAGTGTTATTTCTTGTTTCTTGTTTACTATAATTTATTTTTTTAAAAAGAACATACTTATTTTTATTTATTTTTTTTGTGGAAACTAGCTCTTAAATGTCCATGTACATTAAACTCACCTGAGGAAGCTGTGGAAGAGTGGCAGAAACTGTTTGATTTCAGCCTTATTTCCTTATCCACTGTCTCTAAAGGAATGGACCATATACCAAAGAAAATCTTTTCTGTTGATAGGGAACCGAGTTATATCTTCACAATATTCTCTACATGTGTGTACCACATCTGTTCTTCTCAATAATCCTCCAAAATCCTTGTGGAAACCACATGAATCTGAGCACACTTTGTCCCGCTGAAATAGGAGACTGCTTGGAGAGTAATAGAGCATGGTTTTTCCTCTAAATTACATTTTATCTTGCTAAAATTTTACTGGGAAGAGAGAAATTTCCTTGGGTAGCTTCGCTGGTGGAGAAGGAGAAAATGAAAGAAATTCTACCAACACACAAAGGACATTATATCTCATTTAACACTTAGTTTAAAGGGTTTTATAAATGTTTTTCTCATTACTTTTTCATAGTCATATCTTTCTTCTGTTTCCTTTTACAATGACTAGATATTTCTATCTATCTATGTATCTATCATCTATCTATCTCCAGTCTCTTTCTGAGAGAAAAGTTGAGAGAAACAGAGAGAAAGGGAGAGAGAGGAAACAGACTACTTTGAGGCAGGGCAAAAAGAGAAGAGAAAGCTTACTTGCTTACTTATCTGTCAACCTCTGGTCTCAGTCTTGATGGAGCCATCAATGCCCCAAGTTTTCTCATCTGAGTATCCTAGAGAATTAGTCTCTCCCCAAACTTCACACTCCCCAGAAATTCTCTTCCTTAGATGCTTGTTATTATTGTTTTGCTGTAAGTAAGGAAACACCCTTCTCTTTGCCATGCCCTAAAGAAAACTGTCTCTTTTCATGAGTCAGTGAATGATAATTTCAGTTGCCAAGGGATAGATGCTATTCCAAAGAGTTAAGTAACAGGGCCTTTTTTATTTTATTCGTAAGATAGTTATCTGATATTAGCCACCCAAATTTCTTAGCCTTCTGCTCTTTAAATAACTTTTCTTGAGTTCTTTTTTTCAGAAATATTAACAGTGAGGAAGCTCTTCCTCCCTCAGTAATTCCACCTCCTAATCTTTGAAGACACACCCCCAGAGAGGTTCATTCACAGTCAAGCACAGAAGACATTGTCTATTAGGGTCTAGCCACAGGCCCAGTGAACAGCTGCACTTCTCTATACCTGACATGATTAACACTGAGGATTTCATCCATAGCATTGTTTATTTTCTTTTTCAGAGCACTGATAATCAGCATCTTTTATTTCTCTAATCAAAACCTTTATAAATAGCAAGCATGCAAAACTTCTCATAATATGGAACAAGATGTAAAAACTAAAAAATTTCTCATGATTTCTTCTTTCCCACTGATGTAACATACTTAAATAATTTCTGAGAATGGCCTAAATGTTGCATATGATGCTACATTAGGGACAGTCATTAAATCCATCGCTTTTCCTGATGAAGGAAGGATCCTTACAGGGCAGATAACAATGTAGCCTTAAGCAGTAAAACAAGGTTTTCCAAAGATCCCTTACTATTTCCTTCCCTTACATCTTCCTAACTCCTTAAACCATAAATTTTCATTCAAATTTAAATTTTTTTCAGAGAGACCTAACTCAGATATTGAGCAAGGACAAAGCACAATTATTCTTTTTGCTTATCTTTCTATAATGATCCCATGATACTTAATTATTTTTCTTCAGTCTTAAGAGGGTCACCTTTATTTCTGCTGATGTAAACATGGATGGTACTCTAGACTTTTGAGTTATGACTTACTTTTATGGGATCCCCACATTGATCTGAATGGTTTTTGGGGAGGATTCTTTAGAAGAATGTGAATACAAGACCTTTTTATTACCTTTCTTACAGGTTTAATCAATTCATATATTTTATCTGAAGACATTAGAGACTCTTCTTGGTTATTATAAAATATTTCTATTGTTTTTATGCAATGCTAGGAATATTTAAAATTCAGTAAAAAGCATTTGCTTTGTAGAAAGTGTTTGAGTAGGAAAATATAAGAAAATTCAATGATGTTTAAAGATGAAGATGTAAATCATCTATTCAACATTTTCTTCTGAGCACTGGGTTTTAAGATGAAGACAGATACTTAAGAAATGTTATCAATAACAAAGAGCAAAAAAACATAGTATTTTTATTTTTTTATTTTTTTAAAGAGATTATTTTTTTTTAGATTTTTATTTATTTATTTAATTGACAGAGAGAGAGAGAGAGACAGCATGAGAGGGAACACAAGCAGGGGGAGTGGGAGAGGGAGAAGCAGGCTTCCGGCTGAGCAGGGAGCCTGATGCGGGGCTCGATCCCAGGACCCTGGGATCATGACCTGAGCTGAAGGCAGTCGCTTAACCAACTGAGCCACCCAGGTGCCCCATAGTATTTTTAAAGCATGTATCAGTACTTTATTATTTTTTCTTGGGAATAATATATCCAAGACATAGTATTTTTTAGATGAAGTAGTATTCAAGGGTCCCAAATATGTCTTTTTTCAGATTGAGTTGGCTCCTAGGATTGCTAGTAAGTCAACCATAGTCAATGGCTAAAAGGAAGAAGCTAAAACTGAGTGCATGCAGGTCTAAAGGGAGACAACCAACTGTAGCATTAACTCTTCAGTAGGTGAATAAAATTATAAATTATAGTCTGAAAGGGAGGGGTTGTCTTTGAACTTAATTTGAACAAATGCTTATATCTAGAGTATCTATTAGGAAAAGGGTCTTATATTACTATTCTTTGTTAAGCAGAGTACTCTGAAAGTCAACAGATTATAGATTTGTGGGTCTCAGTGGTTCAACAAATATGGATCAAGAATACTATCAAAACCAAGCTTGACAAGGAACAGCATCCAGGTTTTTAAAGAGGAGGCTGGAAACAACTAGCCCATCTTTTGAGGGATCTGGCCAACCTTGTGTTTGAGCAGCAAGTGCTGCAAGGTTGGAAGAATAAAAGAAATGGCAGCCTAGGCTGAAGGCATACAATAGGGAGGAAAAACATGTCAAGACTTGGAGATGTCAGAGGCATGATGACAATCAAGACATGACCATAGGATGTACTATATCTAGAAGTTATTTGGATATTGTTTTATTTATTTATTTATTTATTTATTTATTTATTTATTTATTTATTTATTTTAGAGAGAGAGAGAAAGAAAACATGCTTGCATAGGGGAAGGGGCACAGGGAGGAGAGAGAGAGAGAATCCAGCCTGATTCATGTCTGTATCCTATTATCTTGAGATCATGACCTGAGTTGAAGTTAAGAGTCAGGTGCTTAACTGACTGAGCCACTCAGGTGCCCCTGGGTATTGTTTTAAATATCTGTTGGAGTCTATATATCTGTTAGCATGAAAAAAATGCAAAGTGTTTTTCAGTTAGGAAAAATACCTCTATGTATTTTAAAAGCCAAGAAAATGCAACATCCAACTATGTGTTCAACCTTCAAGTTATAAGTTTCAGGTAGAAGAAAGAGAATTAGGGGAGCCTGGGTGGCTCAGTCGATTAAGCATCAGACTCTTGATTTTGGCTCAGGTCATGATCTCAGGGTTGTGAGATGGAGCTTGTGTCATGCTCCCTGCTCAGCGGGGAGTCTGCTTGAGATTCTCTCTCTCCCTCTCCCTTTGCCCTTCCCACTGCTTTTTCTCTCTCTAAAATAAATAAATAAATCTTAAAAAAAAGAAAGAATTAGATAATTCAAGCCTTAAGAACAATTATTTTTCAAGGTCTTAAATCTATTCAGAAAAATCTTAGTAAGACAACCTAGGAGTATAAAAAACATTTTGGCTGCTGCTCTGGTTTCAGAGCTGGTCAAAATCTCTGCTTGTGATATCTTGTTAAATTGGATGGGAATTGTTTTCCTTGAATGAGTGAGGCTCTTTTGACATTGGAATGATTTAGAATTAGTATGTATATCATTAAACAAATAAAAGTTATTGTGTTCATATTTGTGAGTTAAGAAACTGCATATTTGATATTTTATACTCTTCTAATGTTTAAGAGAATTATGACCATTAAAGAATCAACCATGTAGCTCTAATTTGCAGGTGCAATTAAAGAATTGATTTAAACTTAGGATGTTAAGTTAAGCTCTTCCTAAACTTATTCAACATAAAGAATATTATAATATTTTGAGAACATAAAGGTCTCCATATTTAGTCATAAAACTTCACTAGTTGAAAAGGAAATCAAACATTTAAAATGCAATTTAGAATGATATTAATGATATTACATCAGCAAATAGATAGAACTTTACTCTGAAACCTCTCAAGGTGAATAAAATTTAATACAGTTAAAATAGAATTATCTGTTTTATTAATTAAGTTTAACAAATTAAAATACAATTATTTATATCAAAAAGAAATCTTAATGTCTCCTTTGCTTGCAATTATCATCCCTATACATATTTTAAAAACTCATATCATCAATGGATAGATACACAATTTGGTGCATGTTTCTGTGGTGAAGGTATTCCTGAAAAACAAATATGTTTCTGGCATTAAGCTGGAGGGCTAGATATTAGTTTTCTGATAGTTTTCTGATAGCTTTTGGTATCAGATAATAGTAGAAATGAATCTGCAGTTATAATAATATATCAGGATCTGGGAAAAACAAATTTCTATAACCATCCATATCCACACACACATAACCACACACACTCTCTTCATGGATCTTTTCAATCCATGGATTGAACCCATGGATCTTCTGTATATCCTATTTTTGATCTCTTTCTCTTAATTACAAATGTTCTTAAGATAATATTTTTAATGTTTCCACAGAATCCAAAGAGAAAAATAGGGGAAAAATGCTTTAATGAAAGTGTTATGTCAGTTTTGAATAAGCCAAGTATAAATAAAAGTGGCTTAAGTGTGTTGTTTAGACCTTTTGCGGTTATAAAACTAAAAATAGTTTAGCCTAAAACTTCAAAAATAAATTAATGTACAAAGCCAAAATAAAATGAAGTGTGGTATTTTCATGTTTTTTTTTTAGCAGAAGAGTAATTTTTGGACTTTTAGCTATATATTTGAATTTATAACCCTTTTAAAAATGTCTATTAAATGCTCCTGAGTTGATTTTTCTATTTTTTGCATCAGCCTACTTTCTTTTAGCTTAGTATGCTAATATATTCTTTCTCATTCTTTTTCAAAAATCTTTAAAATATGTTTTATCATGCACTGCTAATTTGATAAATAGAATAATTGAAAAATTCATTTATTAGTTATGCAAACTTATAAGTAACAAGTGGCCGATAATTACTGTCTTGCCCCTAAATTCATTATTCCTGAATTTTTCATTCACATACAAATAGAGGGAGAACAGGAAAGCGACAGGGATTTCTCTTCAGGTTCTTCTATCAAACATAGCAATCAGTGTTCATGGTTCCAAGTGGTAATGTAAGAGTAATAGTAATAGTAAGAGCCCAGATGTCATTCAGAATGTCTCTCTTTTTTCCATCCTTTTGATAATGTTTTCATGTTAAAACAAAATATAACTCAATACAAACAAGGGAACAAAAAACACACCCGATATACAAATAGAAGCCATACTTATTCATCTACTATGTATACCAGTCAGTTGTAAATTCTCACTGTAAAGAAATTATTTTTTAAGTTAATATATAAGCTGGTGTTTATTAACATTAGAATCTATATTTTCAGTAGGAATAATACCTTTGAAACCTCAGAAGACTGCATAGCCATTATCTCATTTTTTTGATAGCATAACTGTGATATATGAAGGACAAGTATTTTCCCCATCCTAATGATAAGTAAACAAAGGTGCAAAACCAGAATGTTTTGTCTAAGTGACTCATGAAGTAATTCTACAATTAGAAATTTTCATCATAACTTGTGGCCTCTGTATACTTCATCTGGATAAAATAATATTTACAAGTCCCATTTGTGGATCATTTTTATCTTGCCTGCCCTGCATCATGTACTTTATATGAACCATCTTACTAAATTTTCACACAAAAAAAATTGTATAAGGGAATTTACTGCTCTCATCCTCATTTTACTGATGAGAAACTGAGTACTGAAGAATGATATATGTCATCCAAGGTCAATAGCAGTCATTAAGTGCAGTGCCATCACTCAAGCCAGGCATTCCAATGTCAAAACCTATGCACTTATTTAAGCCCCTTGATTTTATAGACTGAATTATGTCCCCTCCCAAGTACATATGTTGATGCCCTAAACTGCAGTGTGACTGTATTTGGAGATATGGCCTGTAAGGAGATAATTAATGTTAAATAAAATCATAAGGGTGAGGACCTAATCCAATAGGATTGGTGTCTGTAAGAAGAGGAAGAGACACAGGAGGGCACGTGCTTGTATGGTACCTGTGCATGCAACATAGTGATAAAGCAGGAACGCCAGAAACCAACACTTTGGTACCTTGATCTTGGACTTGCCACTGCAGAACTGTGAAAAAATATATATATTTTTAAATATCCTGTCTGTGGTATTCTGTTAGAGCAGCCTGAGCAGACTCACACAATGGCGTCTGGTTCAATGATTTGGTGCCAAGTCTTCCGATTTTGTTCCTCCCTGCGCTGTATTTAAGATGTACATTCTTATCAGTAAACAGTTGCCTTCACACTCCCAGCTCCTTCTCCGTCTCTTTTTCTTTTTTTTTTTTCTTATTGTGAGCTAAAGGAATACTTGAAGGTTATTGGTGGTTTGTGCTGTTGCAATGAGTTGGAAAGAAACTCTTATTTTTTGCTTATCGAACCTGAAAGAACTTGTGCCATCAAAGACAAGCTTTCGTCTGGCTATCTGTGTCTCTATTCAGGTATTATAGATCAAGTGTCTTCCCCACTGTTGGTCATACCCCAAAGGGCAGTGTTAGCCACAGCAGATGTCACCAGAGACATACTGACAATGAAACAGGCAGCCAAAATGCAATGGCTCAAACCAGAGAGGGCTGAAGGCTAAATTGTTACTATTAATTGTGTAAATGTTTAATTTGCCCACAATTTCAAATAATATTTATGTTTCTACTCCTTTGCCCAGCCATCCATGTATGTATCTGTATGCATCTACCTTAGCATACGTATGTGTGTTTGTGTGCATGAGCATTCTGGATTTCCATTACTATCATTAAATATTTCTCCGGGGGACTGTGAGGGCAGAAACTTGAGCTTGATTTCTTTAGACCCTCAAGAGTCCATTCCAAATTTTATATCTCTGAGTGGTCCAATGCACAGTCATAAGATTAATGTGCTGCAGTTCTCAGGATCCTTCTAGTGAAACTGACTCTCCGAATGCATATTATTTATGGATTTTATGTTACCTTCTTAAAGGAGAAAGAGAGAGAAAGGACTTGAGAACTTGTAAACTAAAATCAATATAGATAATAGCCTGTCACACTGAGAAGGCTGGGATGTCTCTGTTTATTTCATAAATATTCTTGTGGATTAGACATACTCTTTCTCACTAAATGACTTTATGCTTTCCTTGCATTTCTTCCTTCTTTTACTTTTTGTGCTCCACCATATTTCATTTTCTTTCTCTGCTTTTTTATCTCCCACACAGAAAATCACTTTGGATTTCATGATTATTTGTCTAAATAAAGTCACTGACACAGGTCACAGGAGGAGGCAGGAACCCATTTATTTCACAGTGTGATAGTGATAGTTCAATATTCAGAAGAGAGCAATAATATTGTGTATGGAAGTTTTATTTGATGCATGATCATTATTTGAAAGATCTCTTCCCTAATAGTGTCTTGTTTTCGGGTTTGTAAAATAGTATTAAATGAACTGATATCTAGAGATGTTTGTAAATTTTTTAAAAACTCACTATTCATATAGAGCACAATTCAATATAATCAGTAATTAAGAAAAAAAATCCAAAAGAATTGGATAACTGAATATATTTCCTTGGCTTATTCCTGTGTCTATGTTAAAGTGAGACTATATTCTTAAAGTCATATTTAACTACTATAAATGTTCTGTATAAATTATGACTTTGCTTTAAGATATGATACAGAAGAAACCTTAATGCTTCTTCCTTTATGGTCAAAGCCTTAAAGAACATAAAATTCATTTTGACACTTTTATCAGCCACATAATTTTTCATCTATCAAATTAATTGTTTTGAATCTATACAAAAATTCAATGTTTTTATATTTATTTATACACATTTTCCTACATCATTTTAAGTTCTTAGGACACTCCTCCTTGTAGGAATCAGATAAATACTGTTTTCAGGAAATACCAGCACTTATAATTTAACTAATTTGCATTTTCTAAAGGGCATGGATTGAGGGTAATGGCTAGTGGCAATTGTGATCTATCATACTATGTAACTACCTCAAGACCAATGATATATGTTCATCCCAGTCCACTTGATAGAGATGTTTAAAACGTGTTGCTAATTACAAATTAAGGAATGGAAACTTTCCCTTCATATTTATATTGCCCTTTATGCTGGTGATCATGAATATCATTTAATAGGAATGGAAATTTCATTTTATAGCCACATCGAACATATAGTATATAATGCAAAACAATTCATTGATCAGGACAAAGAAATTACCAAGTATTATTTCACACTATGTAGAAGAAAAAAATGATTGCATTCTTGAATTTTCCGTCTTTGTTACTATTATTATCAGTACAGAATATTTAACCACCTGAGATCCCTTAATTGGACAGATACTACAAAATATGCTTTACTTTATTGATCCCCATTGTATCAGAGAAAACTACAATATGAACATATTTTTAAATCTTATAAATGTGCAGATCATCTTTGCTTTCTTCCAAATAATGCTGGTTATATCAATATCAATTTAATATTGAGTATTAAAACAGAGGATACAAAATCCCCAGCTGTTGCCTTTTCTGTTAACTATAATTTAGATTTGATTTCTGCATTTCATTTTCATTATCACTACAAAAGGGTTTTATTTGGCTTATTGTTACCATGAATTTCAGATTAAGTTAACTATGTGTATAAGCTCCAATTTTCACATGATTTTTGTTAAATATATACTATTTTAATAGATGTCATCATATATTCATTTTGGTTAGTTTTTTACTAATGTGGGAAAATAATAATTTTCATTTGTGACATAAAATATAATGTGAGACTAAAAATAATTTTATACTTAATATGCAATACATGTCTTTGATTATAGTTTATAGCTATCTTATGGACGTCCTTTGAATACTTGCCACTTACACCTGAAGTTGTCCCAATGTGTTAGATCAAAAGCTTATGGTTGGCATGGGGAGCAGGCATAAATTTGTAAACATACTCATTGCTAATAATAATAGCAGATAGTTTATTGTTGTATAAAAATGGAGGGGTTCACACTCTTTCCCAGTTCAACCTATTGATATGTAAATTTTCAAAAACTTTCTCATCTCACTTCATTTTTAGAAACAAAACATGGCTTTCTCTTACATTCATTAAGAACTCTAATTTGAGGCCACCTGGGTGGCTCAGTTGGTTAAGCGACTGCCTTCGGCTCAGGTCATAATCCTGGAGTCCCGGGATCGAGTCCCACATCCGGCTCCCTGCTCAGCAGGGAGTCTGCTTCTCCCTCTGACCCTCTTCCCTCTCGTGCTCTCTCTCATTCTCTCTCTCTCAAATAAATAAATAAAATCTTTAAAAAAAAAAAAGAACTCTAATTTGAGGGGCACCTGCGTGACTCAGTCAGTTAAGCAGCTGCCTTTGGCTCAGGTCATGATCCCAGCGTCCTGGGATCGACCCCACATTGGGCTCCCTGCTCAGCGGGGAGCCTGCTTCTCCCTCTCCCTCTGCCTGCCGCTCCCCCTGCTTGTGGTCTCTCTCACTCTCTCTCTCTCTGTGTCAAATAAATAAATAAAAAGTCTTAAAAAAAAAAGAACTCTAATCTGCAGCAGAAAGGGAAAACTCTTTAATGTGAGTATGTCTCAGGTGACTAATGAAAGAATTGTAGTACCATTGATAACCAAATTGCTGGTGAAACATGGTTTCGTTAATTTTTTTCCTTACAGTAGAGACTGATAAAGTAAGGGATAACAATTGACATGCAAGAGAGAGAATTCTTCATGGCAATAAAGTCAAATTGATCAAGGGGAGAAAAAAGCGTGTGAAAAACCTTAGTATCAAGAAAACTGCCATATGACTGAAGTGATAAAAAAATCAATTAACATAAAGTTACTTTTTCCCATTGACATAGTAGAAAAGCTTGATGAGAAAAAGCAAAAAATATGAGAAAAAAAAACACAGGATGAAAAGTAATGTCTATAGGATTATCTTCGTTAATGGCCTATAAATGTGCTAATCAAGTTGTCTTTCAATGTCAAGCTGTCATTCTACATCCTGTTTTTGGTGCTGAAGCCAGAACTCTGCAATCCCTGTTTCCACTTTCCTGTAGCCTCCCTATGAGTTTCTGCCAAGAAGAAGCACCAGAGGAAGACTGACTGACAGAGGATGAAGGAGAATGTTGCTTTTCCACTTGTCTCTCAGGAATTAATTTAGATGTTGACCTTTTTCTGATATCTTCCATAACCCCCATACATGGTTAAGGTAGCTCCATATCCGATTGCCATGGTACCTATTGAACACTTACTGTAATACTTATCATTGCTATTTAGAGGTACCCATTTACTTGTCTTTCTCTTCTACCACACAGTAAGCTCTTTGAGGAACTGGACCAACTCTTATTCGTTGGAACTTGTACATTAGTATTACTGCCACATACTAGGTGCTCAATAAATAAGTATTGCATAAATAAATAAATGAATATTTTTGAGATGGGTTATTTTTTTCAGAATTATGGTTGCTAGACTTAACAAATTAAAATGATAGGTCTCCCAGTTAAATTTGACTTTCAGGAAAATAATGAATAATTTATTTAGTATAAGTATGTCCCAAATATTGCATTGCTAAAATAATATACATTGGTTATCTGGAATTCATATTTAACTGGGTGTCCCATATTTTTTGGGCTACTATAATCTGAATGAAATATTTCCATTTCAACAATGACTATTGATTGAATGAATTCTGGAGAAAAAATCTTAGGCTACATATAGCATATGCTACCTAAATCATATGCTACATAGAGCTTTTTTCTCTGTAACTGGTTTGAGTATTCAGACATGGTTCTTCTCGGTGCAAGATGTAGATAAAGATCTCTGATGTTGGTCCATTTTATCATACTGATGTGGGAAACAAAGGCAGAAGAAAAATTATTAAATTAGCTTACTACCTACAGCCCATTGACAGTCCTTGAAACAGGCAGAGTGACCTTCCTCTAGGGACTCAACTGCCGTGCTCGCTTCGGCAGCACATATACTAAAATAGGGACACAACTGCCTCGATGTTGACACTTTGCTAAGGGCTAAAGGCGATCCTAGCCTGACCACTCCCCTACCCCAGGATGCTAGAAGTCTACTTTAACATAAAAATTCCTTTAAAAATTTCCTTTATCTCTAAATCCCCAAAATACACGTTGGCAATAATCCCTGAAGCATATGGCCCACCGATATACATCTGAAGGATCTCATGACTAAGGTTTTGTTAGATGGTAAAAAATGGCCTTTTACCAACAACAGCTAGCCCCTTCAAGGTCCTGAAATCTTGCTTCCAAAATTCTTTAGAGACTTACACTCTCCCTAACCTCCCCCCTCCTCCGCAACTTGAAAGTATATAATGGGCCACTTCTCATGACCCCAGTGCAGCTCTTTCTGCCCATGGGTCCTATCCCCATGTTTTATTTTTATTTTTTAGTTTTATTATTTTTTTATTTATTTATTTGACAGAGAGAAACACACAGTGAGAGAGGGAACACAAGCAGGGGGAGTGGGAGAGGGAGAAGCAGGCTTCCCATGGAGCAGGGAGCCCAGTGTTGGGCTTGATCTCAGGACGCTGAGATCATGACCTGAGCCGAAGGCAGACGCTTAACAATTGAGCCACCCAGGCACCCCCCATGTTTTAATAAAACCATTCTTTTGCACCAAAGACATCTCAAGAATTCTTTCCTGGTTGTTGGCTTCAAACTCTAACGTCTTTCCTACATCAATGCAATGAGTTGTTGTTGACTGAATAGACAAAAGTGACTTTTAGATATTTTTTACGAAATGACATACATATTGAAATAGTATGCTTACATACAGATGTATTCATTTACATTTGTGCTGGCTATGAAGATCATGAGACTATTTTATTATGTCATTTGATGGATGGAGTGTGCCAATTGCCATAATAGGTAGACTTAATTCCTTAGATTCAAGATTAGTACTTTTCTAATAATAACAAAACATACTTCATCTCCCAGCAGAACATGTCTGGATATCTATTGACAGACCTTATAGTATGACTACCTAGGCAAATACTAGCCTGAAGGTCATCCTTTGAAAATTATATTGTTCTGGGCAGATCAATGTCAGTCCATCCTGGACTAGTCATCAAGCTTCTAATACATTGTGGTCTTGGAATATAAATATCCCAAGCACAGTTTCTGACAGCTAATAATTGTTTAATAAATGATGGTTTCCTTTCCAGTATATGTGAATCCATTTCATGAAAAGATTGTTTCAGAGAAACTTCTGGGCCTTGGAAGGCCAGAATTTTAGAATCACATCCTCTGCAATTAACCTAATATGCAGCATAGTTATGGGGGTTTAATAGAATGCTGAAGCACACACTGTTTTTTCTTAACACAAAAATGCAGCTACCCAAAACCCTCAATATATACTCTGGAAACTTTTGGTACATCAATGATTTTATTAAACTTGTTCCAATTAGGAACTTAAATAAAATGCCTGTGTTGTTTACAATTTTATCTCATTATTAAAATCATCAATACTCACATATCCTAACTTCAAGGTTTATGGTCTGAGAACCTGAATGAATGGAGCTACCATTGAATGAGATATATGGGGAAAGGTGGAGATTGAGCAGTTTTTGACAGGAGGCAGGGTTAAAAGGAGATTAGGAATTTAGTTCTGAACATTTTAACTTTGACAAGTCCATCAGCCATCCAAAAGGAGATGTTAAATAGGGATACGGAGAAAGGGGAACCCTCCTACACTGTTGGTGGGGATGCAAGCTGGTGCAGCCACTCTGGAAAACAGTACGGAGGTTCCTCAAAAAGTTGAAAATAGAGCTATCATACGATCCAGCAATTGCACTACTGGGTATTTAATGCGAAGATACAAATGTAGGGATCCGAAGGGGTATGTGCATCCCGATATTTATAGCAGCAATGTCCACAATAGCCAAACTATGGAGAAAGCTAAGATGTCCATCGACAGATGAATGGATAAAGAAGATGTGAGATGTGTATATATATATATATATATATATATATATATATATATATATATAATGGAATATTATGCAGCCATCAAAAGGAATGAAATCTTGCAGTTTGCAATGACATGGATGGAACTGGAGGCTATTATGCTGAGCGAAATAAATCAATCAGAGAAAGGCCTGTATCATATGACCTCACTGATATGAGGAATTCTTAATCTCAGGAAACAAACTGAGGTTTGCTGGAATGATGGGGGTGGGAGGGATGGGGTGGCTGGGTGATAGACATTGGGGAGGGTATGTGCTATTGTGAGTGCTATGAAGTGTGCAAGACTGTTGAATCACAGACCTGTACCTCTGAAACAAATAATACATTATATGTTTTAAAAAAAAAGAAGAAGAAGAAGAAAAAGATAGCAGGAAGGAAAAATGAAGCAGGGGGGAAATTGGAGGGAGAGATGAACCATGAGAGACTATAGACTCTGAGAAACAAACTGAGGGTTCTAGAGGGGAGGGGGGTGGGGGGATAGGTTAGCCTGGTGATGGGTATTAAGGAGGGCACGTACTGCATGGAGCACTGGGTGTTATATGCAAACAATGAATCATGGAACACTATATCAAAACCTAATGATGTAATGTACAGTGATTAACATAACATAATAAAAAAAAGAAATATAAAAATAAATAATAAATAAATAAATAAATAGGCAGCCAAAAATGGGTCTGGAATTCATAACAGAAATTGGGACTGGAGTTACATTCGAGAATCATTTCCATGTAGATGTTATTTAAAGTCATACGATTTGAGGAGATCCCCAAAGGAAAGAGGTAGATAAAAAGATGATGGGACCTAGGACTGAGCTTTGAGTCATTCACTCAAACTCCCCCCCAACTAGCTTTACTGAGGAATAATTGACAAAATATAATTGCATATATTGAAAGTGTACAACATGATGATTTGATACACACATACATCGTGAAATGATTACAAAGATCAAGATAATTAATACATCCATCACCTCACATCATTAACACTTTTTTGTCACTGACTCAAATTTAAAAGTAAGGGAGAAAAAAAGGAAGCAGCAAACGTGACTGAGAAACAAAGTGAGATAATAAGACTAGAAAGTTTAGTATTCTAGAATCTAACAGACTGGAATCCAATTATATGAAAAGCACAAGATATACCTAATTTAAGGGGCATACTACACAATACCAACAAAATATGCCTCAAAAATCTCAAAGTCATGAAAAATAAGAAAAGATTTAAAAAACTGTCATAAACTATAGGAGACTAAAAGGACAGTAGAATTAAGTGCGAATATTCTAGACTGGATCCAACAGCAGCTAAAGGATATTAATGGAAAAACTGGTGAAATCTGAATAAATCCTGGGGTCTAGTCTAAAAATCTTCCTAAACATGAATACTTGAATACTAGAATAATATAGCAAATTGTTGATATGAACAATATGTCAATTCTTGGATTGTGGTAAGTATATTGGGTTCAACTAATTATAAGAATATTGATGTGGGACATGTCTGTACTACTTGGCAAACATCAAAGGAAGAGTATACCATTTTTTTGACAATGGCTTGGGACAAAGTTCTTTGTTCTAGTTTAAACTTTAATAGTTGGTTATAGAAATATAAATATATCCCATGGCTCTCACTGTCAAGCCAGATGTGCATTTGCTTTCTCTCTGTATTTTTAATTTTAATTGCCCTAAAGTGATCACAGAAATGATGAAAGTGTAAATATTCTACTGGTTTTCAATTTTACATCTAACTATACCTCGGCTTTTTTTATATACATTTTGTACCATAGCCCTATGTGATTAAAAGGTATATCCTGATTACATGCAGAAAAAATATGAATTGCCTATACCTTCATTTAGCAATGTAACAAACCCTTTCCAATATTTTTAGAAATCATAGATATTAAAGGTCACACATGTTACAACTGTATTTTATGTACTTGTATTTACAGAGACACTCTCTCTCTCTATATATATATAAATAAAAACAAAAAGTGCTTTATCTGTATTTGTGTGTTTAAACCTTTTTGAAAAAACCTTTTTTGATTCAGGGTTAGCATAATATGTGAAATGCTCCAGTGCACTTTTTCACTTTATTCTTCTACAGAGATATTTTTTATGATAGGATTCTATTAAATAGTTATAAATCTTTTCCCTTTGGCTTGGGTATGGTTGACTAGTCTTTGCCAATCACATGTCAAGAGCAAGCAGTTTGGTTCAAAGGGGCAGTCAAGAGGCAAGACATTCAAATATATGTAGGTTCAACTGGCATTTACTAATAACTCCTTTTGAGACCTGAGAAAAGGAAAAAAGGTATTTGCTTTCTTTTTAAAACACACACACACACACACACACACACATTCTCCTATGTAAATTGCTGCATCCCCATTCCCTGAATAAAATAAGTTCAGAATATCACTTTCTTCCCTCCACCAAATACAAATCTTGAAGCACATTTACAGTTGAGAATATGAAAATAATAGCTGTTTTAAAAGAGATTATACAAGCTTTCTGGAGATTGAGACTCCCTTGTAAAGTAAAAAGGGGTAGAATAAATAAAGGCTAAGAAATTTTGTTTTGTTTTGCTCCCAGAATTCTGAATTGTAGACCAAATTTAGTTATGGTAAACCAGCCTTGCATTAGATCATTTTACTCTGTGGGTATGATGTCTTAGATTCCTAACTTCACTCCATCACTTGAATAATCATTTTATTTGTTCAGAAAGTTGATTTATTTATTTTCTACAACGTGCGGACAGCCAGAATGTGGCTCGGTATGCTGTTGTGTCTACCATATTTTCAGCAAGTCTCCCTCTACCAACACATTCAAGTGGAGGTGTTTCCTTTTGTTGTATATCCATTCACAACTGGTGGCTAGATATTTATGTCAAAAGTATTCTGAGCTATAAAGAGAGGATACACAGAAAGTAGTCCCAAGCTTGTTAGCTGCCAAGATAATCTAATTTCTTTGGTAGACTCTTAAGGAAACCTGAGTCTCCAAATTTGGTGTAGAGTTAAAAAAGACAAGTAAAAGTCAGTCTGTGGCAAAACGAGGTTTATAACAAAACAGAGTAGAGTAATTCAGAGTTAGAACACAGTTAAAAAGAACATGGTCTAATTCCGTGTTACCTCATTTCAAACTGCTGTCTTGCATCTGTTGCTTGTTAGAAAATAAAACAATCTATACCTAGTCATTTAGAAAGGTGTGAATCAAATGAATCTGTACTTTAGTGGAGTCCTAGTACCTTGTTAATCACAAATATAAACAGATACAGTATGTTTTCTTTCATTTTTTATTAAGAAATAACAAATAGGCTTATATTGCAAAAACTCCTCTAAATCTGGAAGAGGAAGATTACATCTGTCCTGATATTTAATATGGGTTAAGCTCTAGGAAGAATGTATTAACTTAAAATGTTAAGCTTCTAAAAGTTTCAAAACACTTTTTAGGGATTATCAGTTCAGAACAATTACTACATAAGTACAAAAATATAAATAGTGTCCAGGCACATAAATGATCTAAATTATAGGATTTTTGCATAAAAACATTGAATTATAATATTTAGACTGCTGGTACTTTAAGAACATGGTGAGGACCATTGTGTTATGTTCTAATGCCACTTATCACTTTTATTCACACTGAGTGTAAAACCAGCTTAGACAACACTCTTCATTAGTGTTAAAGCATAATTGTTAATATAACTGGATGTTTTCTGTATAAAAAAAGGTTAAGATGTTTACTTGGTTGTGGAATATTTATATTAACAACAGATTTGTAATTATATTAGATTAGGTGGATGATTTATCCAGTGAATTATCTGCATAGATAGCCACGGGAGCTTAAGGAGTAAATTTAGACACAGTTATAATAGTTGCCAGCTGAGATCATTGGATGTACTATTAGCTACTAATTTTTGTCATTTTGCTGGCTCTTTATCTGTAACTACTGTATATCAATTTTGAGTGACCTTGGGAATATATTCATTTAATTATAATGTGTGTTCTTTCAGAATCCTTAAATATGTTCTCAAGCTTGACATGTTTGCAGGCATAGTTTATATTAAAAATATCACCAATAAATTGGAGAAGCATTGTGCATCTCTGTTCATTATTTCTTGCTGTTCAGTGTTTAAAACATATAGATAGATGATGATGATAGATAGATGATCGATAGATGATCAATCAATAGATAATAGATAAACAGAGAGGTAGAAAGACAGATGGATATGTAGATAGCTTTAATTCATTCATGTGATCTGATTTGTTAATTTTAAGGTATCATGATATTTTATCAGCTTGCAGGGCTCCCCCTTCCCTTACTAGAGTAACTCCTGCTTAAATGCAGAAATGTTCTAGTGCTCACTAGAAAATATTAATTATCCATAACACTGTTCTAGCAAATCTATGGGTATTATCCATAACACTGTTCTAGCAAATCTATGGTTCAGTGTTTAGAGAAAATCCAGAAATATGAACAATTCTTTCTACCTCTGAAAAAACATAGTACACTAGTATGCAGGTACGTCCTATTTTGATCCTGATTGATTTAACTATTGAATTTGCCTCTTTTTGTAAAATGTACAAACTTCTCAACCTGTACTTGGCTTAGTTTTTCACTTACAGGAAGGGATAAAAACTATAAGAAAAACAGCTACTGCAAAGGCAGAATGAAGATTTCAAAAGTTCTTACTACAGAGTATAGACTCAATGAACAGTAATCTTTATTAAATTTATATTTAGAGCTACTCCAGCATACTGAAAAGCTCTTTAACTAGATATGAAGCACCCTCCTGCATTCTTACTTGGACACTTTAAGAAAATCATTTAAATTCTTACAGCCTTAGTTTCTTCATTTGAGGAAGTATAAAGTTTAAACTCTAGGTTAGACTAGAAACAAAAGAATAGTGCCTGTTGTAAATTCTCAGATTTTTGTAGATCAGAAATAAAGTCAGCATTAAGAAATTCCAATGCAACTGTCATTTTCTTTTCATGATCTTAAGGTCTGGTGTTTATTTATCAGACAAGTGCTTTTGTTAAGGCTGCCCAAATCTAAATAGAAAAAGAAGTGTTAAAATATTCTTGTGCCTCACAGCCCAAGATGATAAGGTCCACTGTCTTATAATTAAGTTAATAATCGAATCTCATTTCTGATTTATGTCACTGTTGTTAGAAATTTATGTATACTGCATTTCATATTTCACTAGTTTCCCACTCTAGGATGTTCTTTTTCCTCTGTGAATAATTTTAAGCAAAAATTTTGTTAGTGATTTCCCTTGCTTGATATCATATTCCCGTCTCTAATAAAGTATCTTAACTCCTTGTGGATTTATCGATCAAATATTCTCAATTCAATCAGCTCCAAATATATTTAGAGTTTTATTTTTCTTAACTTCCATTCTCCAGTTAATCTAGCACATTGGGTCAGTCAACATATTTCTAAATATCACTAAATTTTGGTATGATGGGAGTATTTTAAAATACAGCATTATGTACAAATATGATGATTGCCAACTAAATAGAAATAGAGACAAAAACAATATGTATTTCATTTAACAAATGCATTTGGGCACACACAAGAAAAATAAGAGAAACATAACCAAATATATATCATACAGATTACAAATATTTATAAATTCTAAGATTAAAAATACTTGTTGAAATATGGTAGACACCTCAGTAATTTACTTGTTATATGGAAAAAAAAAGCATAACATTCACACATCTATCTAAGGTATATATTCTTAATGGGACTAAAGACAATAGGTTAGGACATGGTCTCATTTTCTATGGTACTTCTGGGTTGGTTTCCTATTACATAAATACACATTTAACTCATCTTAATCTGCCTTACTTATATTGATATGGCGTTTAATATCTCAGGCAAGAGGGAAGCATTTGTACCTTTTTTTTTTTTTGCAAATTAATTTATCATTCTTTTAGGGCCAAAATGTAGTCTCAACACTTCTAATTCTGCTGGCGTACTCAACTAAATATTGTAAATTAGGAAACACAATGTATTATGAAAGGTTAGAAATTGTTTGATAACTGAATTACATGTTCATTCAATAAGAAGTGTTTCAATCCAGAGCACATGGTTTTAGGTAGTAAGTATGGGGTAAAAGGAAAAGAAAATCTGCATTGTGTGTGCTTATTCCAGTGTTGAGTATTTTTACAGAGAATGCTCTATTATGGTTTCTGTTCTCTGATTAGGAAGCCTGTCTTTTCAGTTCAAAAGCCCCCTGTGATTTGAGAGTGCAGGAAAAGCGAATACTGGTGAAGTGACTTGCCGGACCATTGAAGTTCAATTTAAGCATGGAAGGCATGTCTGGGGAGAGCGAGGCTGCTCTAGTCTGTGAAGATATCTATATACCCTGAGCTGGTAGGAGGTACCAGGAAGTGATGGCAGAACCACAGGGTATCTTTGATTCACAATAAGATACTGCTTCTTTTAGAATGAAAAGCCACCTGTTGTTTGTCAAAGCTACTACTTACTGATTATTGCTTTACATATTAATGCAAAGAACTCTTGGAAGTAGTCTCCTGTGCAGCTGCTGAAAGTCAGTCTTTCACCTGCCTCCAATAGGGCATACTTTAAAAAAAAATGCTTTGTACAGACAGTAGAGAATGCTTCTTTCTTTAAAGAAATCAGAGCCATCTGCTGGGGGCAATAAAGAGGGAGGATATAGGCAGTATTGAGTTGCTTATTGCCAAGCACAGAAAAATGCTAATAAGATCCATGCTGAGAAAAGCTCTCACTCATCAGGGTGCATCATTGCAGACATTAAGCTGAGGCTGTGAATTGCTGTTAGCCAAAACTGCAGAAAGGCTAACGAGAATTGTGCCAAGCAGTATCTCCAGTCACCCTGTGAATTGCTCTCTGGGGGCATGAGGTTTGCTATATTGTTTTTGAGATAATTTGCCTAGCAAAAATTATCTGGCGAACTTGTTAAATCTATCAGTACATGATCAATATATATGTATATATTTGCTAAATTATTTGCTGAGAATTATCAAATGGTTAAAAAATAATTACATGTCTTAATTAATAATCAAATGCAGAAATGCAGGCACATTAAATAAACACATCATAATCTAGTGTTTGCTCTGTTAGGTTCTGAATCTCAATGACATGAGATTAATAGGAGACCAAAGAAAATCCAAACAGAGCCATTTACTGGCTTTTCAAAGGAAATTTTACGTTAAGACCATAAAAGTCCATCCCCCCCAGCTCATTTTTTGATGGCATGGCAACATATATCATGCGTAACTGTGACAATTTACAAACAGGTAAACCCTCAATCTTTTTTATGAGAAATGAAACATAGTAAAATGGAGAGTCCCATTCAAAAGTAAGTGGACTGAATGCCAATAATTGTGTGATTCTTCCTATCTTAACACTGACACTTGGCTTATGCATTTCTGCTCAAGTGCACGTGTAAGAGAATACAAAGTGATCAATGAAAAGTTGGAGGAAATTGAGCACAGAGGATTTCCTGATGTTGCTTAAGAAGCACAGTTTAAGAAGTGCTAATGAGCACAGTTTATTTTAATTGCCAATAACTATTGGGATTATCTGATAAACATGAAAAATATTTTCCCCTTTCCATGTAAAATCCTGATGTGAAATATCCTTACTAGTGCAGTCACGTATAAATTTAGGGTAGTAGAACTTCAGGAAATCTGAATTATATTCCCTGTTCTTTTGCTAATTAGCTTCCCTTGGGACAATGACTTCACTTGCATGTGTCTCACTTTTTAAAAAAGAATAAGGGTCTGCACCATTCATTAAAATTTCTGAGCTATGTGTGGATTCTATGCATAGTCAAGGAATTAAGTTTCTCCTTCACCCATTTGATAGTTCAGAAATAGAAGGAGCACTCTAAGATTTTTCAGTGTGTGGGTGTGTGTGCGTGTGTGTAAGACAGAGAGAGAGAAATCTGGGTAGGTCCTACCTGTGAACATTTCCCGTTAATTAATGTTGGGTTTTTTAGTTCTCAGTTACATTCTTTTCCTCTATGTTTTCCATACTAATTTAAAAACCTGCTTAGGAGTCAGATAGGGAATGTGACTTTGTTCAGAAACAAATTTTATCTTCTAATACTCCATCTTAAATATTACTAATCTACTCAAAACTGCTGGTCTGCATGCTTACAAAAGAAAAAATTCACAGGGCACATTGTTAAACATGACAAATAAGACCTTACTCAGGACTACTGCACTAGGACATAGAGATTGAACTCAACTCCACTGAAATAAAAGGTAGGGTTTTTATAAAACCTAGGATGACAAAACAAATGAGCAAAGTGGAAAAAAGAGAGAGAGAGAAGCAAAGCAAGAAACAGACTCTTTACTATAAAGAACAAACTAATGGTTACTAGAGGGGGGTGGGCCCAGGGTGGAGGGTGGTGGGGCCCCGGTGGGGGGCAATGGGTATTAACAAGGACACTTGCTGTGATGAGCATCAGCTGTTGTATGGAAGTATTGAATCACTATATAGTACACATGAAACTAATATTACATTGTATGTTAACTGGAAATTTAAATAAAAACTTAAAAAAATAAAATTGTGGTTTCTAACCTGCAAAAAATAAAAATTAAAAAATTAAAATCTGGGATGAGCTAATGGAGAAATAATAGAAGACTTCATGGGGGAGGATGGTCAATGTGATCAGCCATCTATGTTTGCTAATTTTCACTTATTTAATGAGGCTCCTACTCTCCCACAAAGGCTGGGAAGTGGGATCCTATCTTTCTTGATGGTCACATTTCAAGGAATTGCTCCTAGGTCACTGAGAAAAATGTTCCTGTGTTGAAGAATATTTGCATCTCAGAGGGGCAGAGAAACAATGTACAACTGCATGTTTTCTACAGTAAATGCTCTAAGAAAAGGAAGTTCAGAGGCCTAAAGTGAGGAAGAAGCCTATCTAAGTTTAGTCAAGTTGAGGGGAACATTAAGGCCATCTTGGTCACATCACAGGTAGGAAACTGACTTAAATGGTTATTAAATTCAGGTAACAAAGAAAAAAACTCTCATTCAATCTCTCTCTCTCTCTTTCTCTCACACACAACACAGACACACAAATGGGCTGATCCTGATAAGTGAGGGAGATCAGAAGACAATAGCTACCACAATGGGCATTCTATCAAATGTCCTACCATAAAAACTTAACACTCTTTCTCTTGTGGAGAGATCTACGTGAAGGAATATGTGAAGAAAAGAGATCAGAAATGTTCATCTGAAAAACTGCTTTAATTTGAAGAATATGCAAAGTCTCCATACCATTAAAAATACATAAAAACTTTGGCACTATCATTTTATTTTTAGTTTCTAACCACAATCAAAGAACATATGGGATCTATATAAAATAGATGGTTTAGCATCTGTGGTTCTTAATCATATTTCTATATCTGTTTCTATTGAATTTTTACCTCATTATGGATAATCCTTTTCTTCTTTTTTTTTTTTAAGATCTTATTTATTTATTTGAGGGAGAGAGAATGAGAGACAGCATGAGAGGGAAGAGGGTCAGAGGGAGAATCAGGCTCCCCGCTGAACAGGGAGCCCAATGTGGGACTCGATCCCGGGACTCCAGGATCATGACCAGAGCCGAAGGCCGTCGCTTAACCAACTGAACCACCCAGGTGGCCTCCTTTTCTTCTTTGTATACTGGGTGATTATTTTATTGGTTGCTCAACTCTTTTGTATACATTTAAATATTTTGGTTATATCTGGGACATAATTACATTTCTTGGAAATAGTTCAATCAATTTGAAATTTGTTTTTGAAGGTTTTCTTAGATGGCACCACAACAGCTTTGAATTTAAGGCTAATTTGGGCCCTTCACTGAGGCGATATTTTTTGGAAGGCTCAACTGGCTACTTGAAGAGGTCCTTCTAGGTACATGTGGTCTCCAGTGATTTTTACACCTAACCATCTGTGGTCCTTTTTATGGTTCCTTCCATGCAAAGACTCAAGGGACACCTGTACATATCTAAGGATTCTTTTTCTTTGTGCAACTCTTTCCTCTCTGATAGTTTGTCTCCCTGTACTCTGAACTTTGTGTCCTCAACTCACTAAGACCCCTGGGATGGCTCCCTTTGAGTTTCCTCTCTTGTGTTGTGGCTGAGAAACTCTTCAAGTAGTGAATTGGACATATGTGTTCACTTGGTTTATTTCTTTTCTCTCAGAGATCATTGTCTTGAGGTGTCTCTTGTCCAACGGCTGAAAATCACTTTTTTGTGGATTTTGTATTTTGTATTTTAATGTGGGAGGGTTAATCTTGTCCTGTTACTTTGTCATGACTATAAATCTCATCATTAGCATTGCATATAGCATGTATGAGTGTATATAGAGAGTGGAGTGTGAAAGCAAAGATTAGTAAGAGTGAATCTAATAGAAGCAATAAAGATTTAGTCTATCAAATAGCTCCCCCATGATTTGATTTGGATTGATGAAATATTTGTACTATACAAAATAACATTGGCCACACTTTGTTACACAGAACATGTTTTCTGAGAAACTTTAGGTGTTTAGGTGGAGGCGATATTTTCAAATTAACCTAACATTGGAAATGATGCCTTCTAAATTTCATTGTTGAGAAGTCATCATAAGCATTTGGGTATTTACCATCTATGTGACCTTGGACAAGTCACTTAATCTCTCTATCTGTTTGCTCCTATTTTAAAAAGCAATGATAATAGTACCTCCTTCATTAAGTTGCTCTAAAGATTAAATGGTTTCACAAATATAGAGATTTTAAAGCTTTGCAGGACACACAGTAAGTGCTAAAGTAGTGTTAGCAATATTTAGTAATCTGGTAAGTCCTGCAGTAAACTCACATAAACACACATAACTGTTTAGATTATTGTAACAGTTAGATGTACCTATGTATGAAGAGATTTTCCCCTCAGAACATGTGTTATCAATCATCTTTTAGAACTATCTGCTTTGAGGAGCACTGATACAAAGGAAAAGACTGTCTGATTATTCCTTATAAATACTACTTTTCACAGCCACATTTTTGTTAGGTATGGTTTTATTCTTAATGAGGTACCTGTAAGAGGTTCTCTGAAAGTCCCTATGAGGCCTGGACAGGGTTCATATATTTAACAGCTCACCCTTGGAGTGTTTTGTAACCTCATATTAAATGGTATCCTAGTAGACAGATTTCTGCTCATATAGATATTTGATAAAGTGTCACTCTGCAAAAGTTTTCCCCTAAACAAAAGACAAAAATTAAATATCCTCGTGATTGCCTCAAAGTTGATGCTGTTGCATCAGCTATGTGTTCTATGATCTCAAGTAAATGTGTGAGTTACATCCATGCCAGATGGATTATGGTTAGAATATTTTTCCTTGATGTGGTGAATTTCGCTGGGCTTTGACTATTAGAAGATGCCAGGGCTTACAGTTTGACTGTATCGAGACACCCACCATCATTTAATAGACAGGACACAGAAGGAATATGGCCCAGTAGATGCTTGAATTTTACTTAGGACAATTCAGCAGAGCTTTTGCTTCATCTGATCAACATGTGGACAGATGACTGAGGAATTTCTAATTACTAAGCTCAGTGAAGACATTCTGCTAGCTAGAGCAGTGGCATGAAGGCAGAATTTAGGACTTAAATCTGGGCCATTGTGATTGGGAATAACAGTAATTCCCACTAACTTTTCTGCATGAGACTTAGAATCACATGAAATTTTGCATTTTTGTTTCACTCTGTACAATGCAACCACCTGAGGACACCAAGAAAAAAATAGTTGATAATGTAGGTTAATGTTAATAATTATGTTGGGGGTGTGGAATATTCCTTTTCAGTTGACTGAATTGAGTGAATTTTCTGGTACTTTCTGGTAATTTGAATTGTAATAATCAGTCTATATTTAAAGAAAAATCACTGGAAATTTTTTAATGGTGAGGAAAATGGTGATTTAATCTTTAGTCACAGAGCACCAGCTTCACACATAACCTCTAAACAAATCTGTATATGTTTGTACTGAGAAACTTAATACTTTCACTTAGATTAGTCTGAGTTCTTAAATTATTTCTGACATTCTATATTAATTTTAATCATTTTCCTTAGTGATTGAAATGTAATCATTTAATCTTATGTAATTTTTCTGCTTATGAGGCCCTTGGGGAAATTTTGTACATGAATTTCAGTCATTTCATTAGAAACATACACCTACATGTTAGTTGTGAGCTCTTGGCAGTATTTTATCTTTACTTTTTCATGGTCTTAAAGAAGCTATGTAGTTCTGCTAGAACACTAAACATGCAATTAAGTTTGTATGTAACTTCTATTCTCTGTACACTATTATTGATATTAATACAATTTCAAAACTGTCTGTGGTAGTCTCCCTAAAGTATTGTTTCCGGGCCTTTCTAGAACATCTCTTTGGTTGCAGGGATCATCTTGCTTCAGTGGCAGCTAGTTATCTAATGTATAGTAGAGGGCAACTATGGAACGCACTAAGCTACTATGAACGCATAATAACTTACAATATGAAAGAAAGGGAAAAAGTAAACAATTACTTTTAATTCTATTCAACTGTTAGATTGACAAAAACAAGCAAAAATTTGCTTTATTTCAGATACTACAAAATGGCCATAACGTCAGGAAATGCAGATATTTATATATATAAATATATATCTAAGTATTTATTTGATTCTTTCATATATAAATATTAAATATGCAATATAAATTCAATATAAATGTAAATAGAATCTATACTGATTTATATATTATATTTATATATTATAAAATATGGTTTATTGGTATTATAACACAGTACAATATATTATACATTCTGTAATGTTAGTAACATGTAATTCAGTGCATGTATTGCATCTGAGCAATACAATGTATGCATTTGCGATGTGTACCCTCAGATAATTTATGTGTCTGATTTTCACTGTATAAACATGTGTCTGCCTCATAACTCAGAAGATATAATCAAGGGGTTTCAAGTTGATTACAAAAAATCCTAATATCTTTTTAGAATTTAAGGCAATTATTAATTTTAACTTACTTTTTCATAAAATTTTTAAAAATAAGTTAAAATGATTACTAGGCCAACTTCATATATGACATTAAAAGCCTATTTTAAAATGTTTTGGTAATTTTCAGCAAAATACTAAGAGGTATCTTTTAGTAACATCATAAACATCAAATTCAGTGTTCACTATGAGATAAATAATGTTGTTCTTGCCAAAAGGAATTCAGTGTTAAAATACTCTTCTGTTGGAGCAATAAAAAATATTTATAATATTTTTATGTTATGAATTACCTATGGTAGTTATCTTCTAGATAAAACCAAGTTTTTCCAGTTTGATACGTCCTTGTTACTTTTTGGCCATCCAGTACATGGACCCCTTACTTCTACTTCTGCTAATAGGAATTTGGAAATCTCCCTTTCTCCATATTTGATCTGTAAGTTTTTGGTAGATATCTTTCTCTCAACTCTAGATCTAAAACAAATGGTTTTTTTGATCACAGTGATTGCTTTATGGATTGTTACTTGATTCGGTCAGAACAAAAGGATTCAGTAAGATTCTTGATGAAACTCTGAGCAAGAGACCCTTATTGTTTTCCATAATACATTATATATAAAATTCATAAGGCCCAAGTTGAGCAGACTATTTTTACCTGATAACAAAACTACAACAGTAGAAGGCAAGGCTGAGAGATAGAAAGAAACTGACTCATGATATCAAAATTGAGCCCTGAAGCTAGCCATGATTTTTGTCAACCTAGAGAGTGAAATTTTTAATTTACTTGAAGATAACTTTCCTCTTTGTCCAGACCAATTTGTATTAGTTTTGTTTGGTAAGCAAAAAGTGGAAACTGGGGATTCCAAAAAGTAGATACCCTGGTTGGATTTACCATCCCTTCACACAACCCCCTGCTCAGGGAATCATGTCTCGGATTAGCTGATATTGGAAGAAAGATCAATATCCACTGTCAGTTGTGTCCCTAATTATGGGTTGAAAACTAGAGCTTAGACAATTAGCTTCCATAGATTGTTGAACTGATACTTAAAAAAATAAAATTACCACTTCAAGTGTGAGTCAGAGAACAAGTCCATACAGAGATTCTAAGTAACAGTAATTACGGAGTGTGAGAATTGAAATCTTTCAACTTGGTAAATATGCCAAGTCCTGCTTTCCTGTGATCTGTCCTGATCAAGGTTCTTGTTCTTTAGAGAAATAGATTCTTTTTCTCTGCATGGCTACATAAACTTCCATTTGTTAAGGTAATTTAAACAGCCTGTTTCAGGGGACAAAAATAGCCTAAGGATAATATTTTACTTTGACGCCATGTGGATTTATAGTTTCCAGACATATTTTATCGTTGAAATAATATCTATACCCTTATTTTTTATCATTTTATTGTTCCAACTCTAAGATTATTTGGACATGTGGTGATAGTCATATGAATGTCAGTCTTTGTTGAAACTCATAAACATATATACTAAGGAGGGTGAATTAAGTTTTAATGAGTGTAAATTATACCTAAACAAAATATCTATGTCTATAAAAATTGCACAGACAGCCATAATCATCATGGTCATCATCATCGTTACCCTACTAATTGCTCTCCAGTTATAAGATGAAGTGTGGATGGAGATATCAATGATGCAAACATAGCAGAATACTCATAATTGTTGAAGCTGGGTGATGGATACATGGAGGTTCATTACAATGTTGGTTCAATTTGTATACGCCTGAATTTTTCCATAATGAAAGTAAAAAAGCCCTCATAGACACACATACACAAACATACATATACACACATGCACCAAACAAAAATATTTGGACATTGCATGAGAAATTATTAAAACTAGACAGATGCCAATCCCGAACATTTGCTTAGCATCCTCTAGATTATGTGTCTAAGCTGCAGCTAAAATTGTCTAAAATTCACCAATCTCAAGTAATATACCTAAGGGGGATGAAGCGAACTTTTATTTTAAGCAATGGTATAAAAATATATAAAAAGACAAACTACAGGTGTCTAGGGAAAAAGTAGGAACATAATAGAATGGTGAAAGTTCATGAGATTTAGAAGTTAAAATTCTGTGATTAGGGCCTAATTCTATCACTTGCCAGCTGTGCGAGCTTATGGAAGTAATTTAACCTCTCTGAGGCTGGTTTCTTCAGTAAAATGTCAATGAAAGCACTTGCCTCATTAGACTGAGGAACAATTGGAATAATGCATACCCAAGCTATTTGTAAAACTGAAATTGTGGTTATTATTCACTCCTATTTTTTGTCTTAGAAACTTTTTTGGAAAGAAATGCATAACCAGCAATTCACTTATTCTGCAATTTGTAAAGAATTCAAAATGTTGGAAGTGTCATCTCTGTTATCTAGTATTTACTTTTTGATTTTGTAGTTCACAGACAGCAGCAGTCAATTACTACCCTAGTTTCAAAAGCTTTAATAAAGTCATTCTGTATGCTCAGAACAAATAACAACTGGAATTGAGAAATAAATTGTTGAATAGAATATGGCAGAGCACAAAGTATTTCATAAAGGTACATAGACTGCATTCTCCAATATATCAATCTATTTATTTCGCTGAGAATGCATAAGAGAATAGTTTCCTTTATAAAACATGCACATACATCATTGATTTTGTAAATTGTATTTCTTAGCAAGGAATCGATTATAGATAGCTTTGGGGAAGATAGCTGTGATGTTGAAAGATAGATGAACTTGGCATAAAAACGCTTGGGCCAAGATCTTTAATTTTCTATTTGTTAAGTATTTGACCTGAATATTCACCTACTTCTCAGAGCATTAGGTCCCTGATATTCAGAACAGTAATTGTAGTTTCTACTTCAGCACCTGCTACTCCAAATTTTGTGATAAACATTTCATTAACTAATAAACGTATCTCTTTATATTTTATTGAGTTTAATAAATATTAAATGCATTAATAAAAAAACTCGGTTTTGCTTTTTTCTCCTTCTTTAGAAATGACTTTATTTTAATCTGAAAATAATTAAATATTTTGATAAATTATACCAGGTTTTATCAAAGAGACTGTTTATCACAAAGGATAGGTAAATTGTGGTGAGGTCTCCATCACCTGTGACTGTAAAATTTAAATTTTTTCTCTAGTTTTAAAAGTATCTTTCTTGAGCAAATTTTTGTTGAAAAAAGACTTTAACTTCTATTCAACGTACAGCCCAAATTTCAACAAACTGGTTCCAAGCTATAGTGTTTGTAAAATGAATATGTAAGGAAGTATATATAAATATATATGTATACAGAATAGGTATGTTTCTGCCTTTGCCTGACATTATTGTGTAATTTCTCATATGCAAGCAAGTCACTTGTCCTATGTGACATTAAAAGGCACCTGCAGGAAATATAGTCATATTTGTTTTGGTTTTATAATAATCTATTTCTTTCAACCCTATTCCAATTTATCCAATTAAAATGTATAACCTTAATTTTAAGGTAAAATATGTTTTTATTTCAAATTAATATTAGTATCAGAAAGGTACAACCATGTTTACTACAAAATGTATACTCTAAAGCTGCTAACTTGCAGATTAGAAGTGCCATGAGAGCTACCTATCACTCATTTCATCTCTGTCTGCCCCTCCCAGTTTCGTGTTACCTTGCGGATTGAGAAATTAGGTAATTGTTTTGATAAGTAGCCATAAAAACACAAGATGGCAGTATTAGTCTTTATTAGTTCTTGAAATATGACAATACATTTGAAATTTTAATACATTTCTCTTGTTTTTCTTCTCAGTATTTGTAAAGAAACTTTCATCTCCATGCATAAACTTTCATCAGTTTTGTGGAATTAAAAAAAAAAAATCTAACGGAGTGTACTATCTATCTTCTTTCTATAACCACTGGCGGACACTGCATTTAGTAAAAGTACTTTGTCTTTAAAAATTTCAGTTTCCTCATCCATATAATGAACGTGTTTGGTCTAGATAAACTTTAATTTTCTTCCACTTCTGCATATCTATAACATCTATTACATCAGGAATTATACATTTCAAATGAATTTTCTATGCCTAATGATTAAATATTTTCCAAAATTAGAGATAAGAATAGCAGTGGACTTTCTGCTTGTTCAGTGGATGAAGAAAGATCAATGGCGACTGACTACTCATTCTTCAATAGAATTGAAATATTTAGAGTCCTCTAGCTTTTATGTAAAAAGCAAATATACTTATTATCATTTAACATTTAATGACCATTGCTAGGCAGTTGTATCCAGGAATACATGATATACTATTCCATTTCATTAAAAAGTGTCAGGCATGGGATCTGTCAACTTCCCATTTCCCCATCTCCAAATAACTCTTTCTCTCTAATTCTGCAGATTTTAAAGAATTTGAGCACTTTTTTCTTTCCTGAAGGTAGTATGATAGCATCTTACCCATTTCTGTTTTGGGGTTTTTTTGTTGTTTTTTGTTTTGTTTTGTTTTTTTGTTCTTTGTTTGTTTGTTTTCCCTTTTCTTCTTACTCTCTTCAGGAAATGTAGGCTCAAGGATTCTGTTGGGCTTCTGTAACAAAATACATTAGGCTGAGGCAGTTTATAAAGAACAGAAATTTATTTCTTATAGTTCTGGAGATTGGTAGTCTAAGATCAAGGTGCCGGCAGATTTTTGTGTCTGGTAGGAAATCATTTCTTGGTTCATAGACAGCTGTCTTTTACTGTATCCTCAAAGTGAAGGGGCAAAGGATTTTCTTAGGGTCTCTTTTATTAGGACTCAAATCTCATTCATGAGGACTCCACTCTTACCGTATCTCTTCCCACAGTTCCCACCCCCAAATACCATCTTATTGGGGATTAGGATTTAACATATGAATTTTGAAGGGACGTTAACATTCAGTCTCTAACATTTTCCATTCCTACATTTTTAATCCCAATTTTATTGACCCTCCTATTCTGTAATTTAGCAAATCATTACAGGAAAATTCCCTCATGGCACCAGGGCTACAATGCATGTATCCCCATAGGCCAAGCAGATTAGGCTGAGGTGCAGTCCGACCCAAGTTTTTAGGTAATGCCTGTGATCCTCCCAGGAATATGGCAAAATAGGTACCCTTGGGAAAAGTTGTCACAAGGCTGTTTCTTATTCACTTCATTTTGCGGGAAGCTGCTACAAAGTGGTTTCTCATTAATCTGATTCCTGTGAGCCATAAACTTTTCACCTCATCCTCCTGAGGGTAGAGCTGATGGATATAAAGCTGCTAATTTACAGATTGGAAGTGGCAGGACAGCTACCTACCACTCATTCCAGCTATATCTGCCCCTCCTAGTTTGGTGTTGTGGATTCGGAAAGCGGACACCATGTTGATCTTACTTATTTCGTCTCAATCCATTTGGGCTCAATTTATTCTTACTGGACAAATCTATGGAAATATGACAAGCCAGTCTGGAAGCTGCAGTATTTTCTGCTTTTTAGGGGCAACTTGACTACTCCCAAATATCATATTAAGGAATCCAAACACTTTAAGGACTACATGAGATTTTATATAATAGAAAAAGCAAAAATTTAGTAACATATACTTTTACTTTTATTTTCTCTTTAAATCATTCATGATAATAATTCTGTGCCATTTTCCTCTTTGGGGAAGACACAGTTCTGAACCACACTAAAACCTTTATTTGATCTTCCTTCACTGCTAGATGACATTCTATTTTCTGTCTTTATTTTACTAGAATGCTTTTGTAACTATAGTAGCCACTGTTTTCATGATCTCTTTACCTACTCCTACCCTTAGACCCTTAAATATAAGTTCTGTGCCTACATTTTGATGAAAACAGACTTTTTATAACTTCAGGGGTTCTATCACAAATGAGTTATTCTCAGTATTCATCCTATATAAACTGCAGCATATTTTACTTGGCCCAGATTTTTAAAATCTCCATATATATATTTAATGATACTCTAATTGCCATAAAGTCCTCCCTTACTTTCCACTAGTTTCTTTTTCTTTTTAAATTTCCTCAGTGTTTTCTAAGATTTAGTTCTTAGTCCTTCACTTTCCTTTTCAGGCAGTATACTTCAAAGATGTTTAACATACATGCCTATCTTCCAAAATCACTTCCAGAAGTGTGTAATATATGTCTTGCTGACACACAGTACATCAAGTATATATAATTATTGTGCAAGGTGGTCTTCATACTTGACAATAAAAAAGGGGGTTTTGGTTTCTGACCAAGATGGAGAAACAGGAACAAAATTTACCCATTTGCCTGAAATAACAACAAAGACAAAATATATAAAATAGATGTGTTCACAATTCCAGATATCAGCAACTAGACAGTGATATTTGAGAGATGGAGAAAAAGCAAGCAGATAAACTGCCTGACCCAGATTACAGTGTTGAGAGAGTGTCCAGCTATATCATGAGGAGGGTGACTGCAAGTGGAACTCCATAGATTCTGTGAATTGAGAAGATGGAGATCACATTTTGAGGAGAACAGGAAAGTAGACATCAGAGGACAGAGAAATGCAGAGACTTCTACAGAAGGAGCTCTATAACTATGCAGAGGCTGATCCTCAAGAGTTCACAAGAATACTTACTGATCAGTGAATATCTGTGAAGGAACTACCGGAGGGTAAAAAAGCAACCATCAGAAAGGAGGAAAGGAAATAGTACCTGAGACTCAGCACTGGGAACAATGTCTGTTCCCAACAGAGTGGAAAATCCTCTCAATTCATGTGTATTTGGTAGAGTAGTGTGACACGTCTTGCCTTAGGAATAGGGGAAAAAATACTACTAGAGTACCAAATTTTAAATGTAACACCTAAGCATACAAAACTATCTATAAAAACATCAACTGAAGCCAAAGCTCAAGTAGGAATACAAAATATCTGGCATTCAACAGGCAAAATTCACAACATCTAGCATTGGTAAAAAAAATTAGCAGGCATGAAAAGAAGCGGAAAAATACAACTCAAAATTAGGAGGAATTAAAGAAGTCTAACTGAGAACTGACAAAGAGGTTAAAATTAGTAGAAAAATCATTAAGATACTTATTATAAATGTATCTTATATATTCAAAACTTAGGAAGAGACATGAGAAATACCAAAAAAAAAAAAAGGAAAAGAAATTGGATCTATAGAGATGAAAACTACAATGTCTGAGATGAAACATGCGCAGGATGGGAAAATGGCATATTCTACACTGAAGAAATAAAGATTTGTGAACTTGAAATCATAGCAATAAATACTATTAAAAATGATATAGATAAATAAATATTAAAAATGAAAATCATTAATAAGCTTGTGTGAAAATTTCAAGGATCTAAATATGCATATAATTGGAGTCAGTGAAGGAAAGAGGGCAGAAATAATACTTGATGAAATTGTGGCTGAAAACTTTTCATAATTACCTATATTACTATCCATAATAAACCCATAAATCTAAGAAATTAATGAAAACCATTTAATATCAGAAAAGGGCAAAATATTTGAACAGAAACTTCATCAAAGGCAATATATGGAATGTAAATAGACATAGGAAAAGAATGCTAAGTATCATTAGTCTTTAAGAAAATGCAAATCAAAATCATAATGAGATAATATCTCAATAGACATCTATTCAATTGGTTGAAATGAAAAGATCTGACCATACCAAGGAGAGATTGTGGAGCAACTAGAATTCTTTCATGCTCCTGGTGAACAAGTAAAATGATATATCCATTTTGGAAAACAGTGTGGTAATTTCTTTGAAAAGTCAAATATGCATATACTACATAATCCTGGCATTCCACTGCTACGTATTTATCCAAGAGAAGTGAAAGCATATGTCCATCCATATAAGATTTGTTCATAAACGTTCATGCTCATAGCCGCTTTATTTCTAATGGCATAAAGCAAAAATAACCCAAATGTACATTATTGGGTGAATGGATAAACACATTTTGGGTGTATTGGTACAATATGATACCACGTAGTAATAATAAGAAATAAACTTGATTTAAGCACAAATATGGATGAATCTTAAAATAATTATGTTGAGTGAAAAAAGATTTAAAAAGAGTACAGATCATATGATTACATTTATATAACTTCTGATAATTTTATTTAATGATTCCTGTGGAAGTAGATCAGCAGTTGCTTGAGGAAGGCATGGGATGGGAATAGGAACAGGAGAGATAAAATGCAAGGGGCATGAAAAAGCTTATGTGATTGATGGATATGTTTACAATCTTGAATTGTACTGGTTTCAAATGTCAAAATTTACAAATGATATATTTTATTTTATTTTTTAAAATATTTTATTTATATATTTTAAAGATGAGAAGTTTTATGTTAATTATACCTCAACAGCTACAAAAAAAAGGGTGAAAAGATCTCCTTTTTGTCCTATGACTGAAGAATTACTTTTAAAATTTCTGGAGGGAAATAGATAAAAATCATAGCACAAAAACTCATTGCCAGTTTTCTTTCAATTGACAATTACAGACATTGACTTCACATAACCCGAAATATTCGCATCAGTTACTGAGCATGTTTTTATTCAACCGAAAGAAGAGGGAGGCAAACTAAGAAACAGACTCTTAACTATAGAGACCAAACTTAATAATTAGGTTACTGGAAGGTGTCATATTCTTTACATCATAATAAAAAAGCATTATAGTTAAAATTGTGAAATAATGTAAATATTTCAAAAGTACGGTTTCATTTTCTGAGTCAGTCAGAGAAAGATGAATACAATATGATTTCACTCATATGTGGAATTTAAGAAACAAAAGTAAACAAGCAAAGGGAAAGAAAAGAGAGAAAGAGGGAGGCAAACCAAGAAACATCTCTTAATAGAGAACAAACTGATGGTTACCAGAGGGGAGGTGGGTGGGGGATGGGTGAAATAGGTGATGGGGATTAAGAAGTGCACTTGTGATGAGCACCAGGTGTGGTATGGAAGTGTTGAATCACTATATTGTACACCTGAAACTAATATTACACTGTATGTTAACTAACTGGAATTTAAATAAAAACTTAAAAAAAAAAAAACAAAATGTATTACAAATGTACCATGTGCCATATCGGAATAGCAAGAAAAAACAAAACACAGCGCAGTAGTCCTCCCTTATCCGCCATTTCACTTCCCACTGTCTGTTATCCAAGGTCAATCACAGTCAGGAGCAGATGATCCTCCTTCTGATGTGTCCTCAGAAGTCATTTGTAGCCCATCACTATGTCACAGTACCTACATGATTTGCCTCACTTCATCTCATCACATAGATATTTTATCACCGCACATCATCACAAAAAGGGTGAGAACAGTACAATAAGGTATCTTGAGAGAAAGAGAGAGACCACATTTGTATAACTATTATTACAGTATATTGTTATAATTGTTATTTTTATAATGAGTTACTGTTATTAACCTCTACTGTGCTTAATTTATAAATTAAACTTTATCATAGTTAGGTATGCATAGGAAAAAATCATAGTATATCCAGGATTAAGTACTATCTGTGGTGTCAGGCATCTATTGGGGGTCTTGAAACATATCCCCCAGGACAGGGAGGGACTGCTGTAACAATTATTCTAAGACAGCTCATCACCTCATTGTTTTCCCAGAGCCAGGTCTGAGTTGCTCTTCAGAGTTCGCCCTCCTGCTTCTTCCTTTCTGTTACGTACCTACGAATACTCTTCCTTTTCCTGCATCTAGCCATACCATTTTTACCCTTTATTTTCTTCTTTTCCTTGTGATTTACACTTGTGAGTCAAGCTAATTTATTCTTGCTATTACTCTGCTTCCCAGAGTCTAAATTCAGGACCCTCCCTAGGAAGGACAGGGTTAGTTGGTGATGATTTGTGATTCTCCAAATTCCAGGTTGGTCAAGTCAAATTCAAGTTAGAAAAATAAAGAAATCCTAAGCTATATTTCACTCTCCTTTCCTTTACCCAATGCTTCATTCCTAACAATTTGGGTCATTTTAATTTACACTAACTTGTACTTTTAGGGGGCATGTAATAATAGAAAAGAGTTTACACCTATACTCTGTGTGTGTGTGTGTGTGTGTGTGTGTGTGTGATATACTGTCTTAAACCATCCTCAAAAACTTTGTAAGAACTATTGTTTTTCTCATTTTACATAGAAAGAAACAGAGACATGGGGAGATTAAGTAAATTACCCAGCGTGAAGAGATCCAGGCAGTCTGGCTTCACAGCGTGTACACATGCGGAAAGTACCAAGAAGAAAAGACCTGATGTTTAATATTCCAGGAATTCAGAAACATGGGAACAGATCTATAAGACAGCCCTTATTTTCTTATGTCGTTTACCTAAGGACTCCACTTAAAGAATTATTTTCCAGATCGGCTTGGCATTTCCACTTCCACCATCTAGGAGAAAGAAGAGTGAGAAAGCACTGAGTAACTGAAAGGAAAACAAGCCAATGTTAATTTTTGAAATCATTATTTAATTCCATAAGTTAATTCTAAAGACAATTAAATATAATAGGATGAAAAATGTGTGTTTGTGTGTGAAAGGCTGCTGACATATTCTTCAAACACAAAAGCAAAAGAATAGTGATTTTCAGAAAGCCAACATATAAATTTGGTTCCTAGCCAATTTAGGAATAAACAAAAAACACTAATTTGAAAAATCCCTCTTGCCCCTTTCAGAACTACCCCTTCGCTTTAGGGAGTATTATTATTATTGAGCAAAATAAGGTAATAAACATCCCTGCCCAGAACCTGGGAGAAATAATTAAAACTCCCGGTTACTGTGAGGTTTTTTTGTATCAAGGTTCATAAAGGAAGGTTAAAGTCAATTAAGTGGAGAGTGGAGCTAAATGACCCTGATTCAGTGGAAACCTTGAAAACGTATGAAAGTTTTTAAAAAAGTCATCATAATTCTCTGACTTGCAGGTATTTTCCCTGTAAGCAGCATGCCAAAGCCCTCTCCTGCCAATGAAAGTAAGCTGTGTGTGCTACTTTTTGATGGTATTGCCCATGATAACCCTGAAATGGTATAGGAGTTCATTTCAGATAGAGATCTGGAGCTAACTTATCCAACTTATCTGGTCAGAAAATCTTGCTGTAAATCTTTCAAAAACAAGATGGCTTGTGAGATTTTTAGTAATCCTGGATTGTGTCTGGGGAGAAAATGTGACAGGAGTAGTTGTCTCTATGGCTTCAGTGAAGACCAGGAAATAAATGATCCAGGCAAATATAAATCCACAGTGAGTAAGAATTCCAGGTCTTCCCGGAGTCCATAGTGGAAGAAGCATTAAAATGTGTATGCTTAGTGAAGGTAAATTTTATTTACCCCAAGGAGTTTCCAATTTTATCAAATTCACTGCGCTTAGTATTAGAATTTAAAGATGACAACAGAAATAATTAATATCCATTATGACTTTTTCTTCACAATCAAAATCTGATCGCCAGTCTTATTTTCTGGAGGAGATAAATAAAATGGTAGTGTATATCTTAAAAGTGTCATCTGACCCTTCTAGTTTTGTAGATGAGCTAAACTGATTTAAAAAAAGGGCAAAGGGTGGTCTCAGAAACTAAGGCTGAGGCAAGAAATTTTCAATAAATTGGACTTTAAATTTGTACTATTTTTCTTTTTTCTATTGCATAACAGTCACTGGGCATAACAGACTTTTAAAGGAAAGTTAAGGGACATATAAAAAAACTTGGGTGTTTGAGAAATACTGAATAATGTAATAGTTGGCTAGAAAATGTTTAAATTCCTTGGAGATAAATGATACAGAGACACAGCCTTGCTCACGTAGATGGGCCTCCCATACCAAAGAAAAGCAAAAACTTTGAAGTGCCGCTTTCAGCCCTTAGATTTATTATATAATTATGAAGAAATAATCCTCCCCCTGGCACTCTGTTCTTGAGAGATTTCAGGCAAAACACTAAATCTCTCTTGACCTCAATTTAGCCATCTATAAAATGAGGGGGTTGGAGCAGATTATCTCTGTGTCTTGTAACTATAAAATTTTACATTCTATGTTATTTCTCCATTTTTTTTTCTTTCCGTTCCCCCTACTGACATGAGACCTTTAAAAAATGAATAGTACTTACTATATACCAGGCCACTTCAAATTCTTCGTGAAAGTAGACACAATAAAGCTCTGAGCTATTTTAAAACTCAATTTTATAGATAAGGATGCTGAAGTCCAATAAGTTTAATATCTTGCCCAGCCTCATGCAGATCATTAAGGATATAACAGCAATTTCGTTACAGGCTGCCTTGAATACAAATCTCATATACTTCCACTGACTATACCACATCCAACTAAGTACACAATGTTCAATATATTTGGTATTTTAAGTGTGCTTTTCAGCTATTGGTCTTGTGCTTTGTAATTATGTCCTTTGAGTCAAATATACTTGAGAATTTAAAAAGCTTTTGTGTATGTCTATTAAAGAACATGAGGCTGGTTTCAAGAAAAAAAAATAGAAGACAAAGGAGACTGTGATTCTGATAAATCAAGAAGAAATAACCGAAAATAGCAAGTTAATGCTGACTTAACAGCCCAATCCAGTTCATTCCCTCTAAAGCACAGAGGTTTACTTTTGAAAGAAGCTAAGTGTCAAGTTCCAAGAAAAATGATGGGGTAAGGGCTACAGTGATACGGATTACCTAAGAGCATAAACTTCTAAAGATTTTGAAGAAAAAGTTCAAAAATTTTGAAATTTGGGATGCCTGGCTGGCTCAGTCCATAGAGCATGCAACTCTTGATCTCAGGGGTGGTGAATTCAAGTCCCATGTTGGGTGTAGCGATTACTTAAAAATTAAAAAAATATATATTGAAATTAAAAAAAATTGTACAATAATAATAGTTATCATATTGAAGCATAAGAAAATGGTGATTTTTGTGCCATTTGACAATACGAGATCAGGTGATGGATTAAATAAATTAAATTGTCACTATCCAATATCATTGGCATCCATGGAGGACATTTTTTTGGTGAGATAAGAAGAGATAGATACCAATGTCATTTTTTTTTTTTTTTAAGGAAAGAGGGATTAAATCTAAGGAGTATAAACATTTAGCATTAAATAAGATTTCTCAGAGAATATAAACTATCTCTTGCCTTCCTATACATTTATTTGTCTGTGTGGCATACTTTAAACTCACACATACTTTATTTTTGTATATACAAATTTTAATAATCATTATTAGATACTTTTAGAGAATGAGTTTTTGTCCTAAAACTTTAATTTGCATCTAATTTCTATATATTCAATTATTGATTTAATTTAACAATTATTTCCTTGATTAAAAATTACATATGCTCACTGGAGAAGATATACAATATAAAACAGACCACAGAGAAGTCCCCACTGTTAATATTTTCTTTCCTTCCACGTGTATCAATTACCTCCTGAAACAATGGTGCTATGTAGGAAACCACTCTGAATCCCGGTGGTTTAAGACAAACAAACAAAAAACTAATTTGATCATTTTCCCTCAGGTCAGCTGAATGTAGCTGCTGTAGACTGAGCAGAGACAGACTCGATTATAGTAAGCTTTTGGTTGGTCTACGTTAGCTGACCTGTCTCTCATCCACCCTGGTCTATTAGATCACACAATGCATGTCCTTTTCATCATTGTGGCAGAAGCATAAGATGAGTCAAGGGGAAACACGGGATTCCTGTAAGGAAATTACACACTATCATTTCCATCCATAATCTTACTTTGAAGGCTAAGCCCTACATCTATTTTTTTCCCAATATAAATCTTAGAAAGTTAGTTTAGCAAGAACTTTATTTTATCAAGATTAATGTAGCTAGAATTTCTAAGCAAATGATTTTTTTTATTGAATTCAAGGAAAATGTTTTATAGTTCCCATTTATAAATCCTTTGATTGTAAGATAAACTATTTTAGTTTGCATTTATTTTTTGTTCCTCAGTAGACAAAATTTAATAAATTATTTCAATAGTCTGCCCTTTCTTTGTAAAGAGACTGTCATACACATAGTTAAATATGAGAATGAGATATCACCACCTTATAATATTTAATATTTAAACCATCCTTCTTTGGAAGCAAGTATCATAAATGATTTGGTTTTATTATTAGTAATGTTAACTTTAAATCTGTGAAATCATTTGTGCTTTTCTTCCATGATGCAAGCTATAGCTCTTGAGGGTCTTCAAAATTTATTTATTTATCTCTTAGCTCATATATATCCATCCCCCAGGTTATATAGACTTTGACTGATTGAAATTAATAACTTTGATATGACCAGAAATTCGTTTCTGCATGTAATTATCAACTAACATTTTTAAGACAGTAGTTTATTTGTAGGACAAATGAAAACTTGTCTAGATGGAAATTTCTATACATTGAAAATGTGTGTGTGTGTGTGATTACTCCTTCATTTTCAAATAACTTGGACTTTATATACTATGATCAAACATTTTACTATTTGCTTTACTAATCTTTACCAGTGTTCATCAAATGTTTCCTCCCCTTATTCAACTTATTTATTATCTAATTTACAGATATATTATAATTTACTGAAAAATTATTTGTCAACTCCCTAAGTCTGGGAATGAAAATACTAAAATGAAGACACATGTTTACTCAAATGTATTAGTCCACAGAGGCTACTGTAACAAAATATCATAGACTGGCATATAAACAACATAAATTTATTTTTCACAGGTCTGGAGGTTGGAAGTCCAAGATCAGAATGCCAGCATGGTCAGGTGAGGGCCTTCTTTTGAATCTTAGACTTTTCAGTTATATCCTCACATGGCAAAAGGGGGCTAGGGAGTAGTCTGTGGGGTCTTTTTCCAGGAACATTAATCTCATTCATGAGGGCTTCACCCTCACAACTTACTTTTTTTTAAAATGACTTATTTATTTACTTGATAGAGAGAGTGAATGAGTGGGGGAGGGGGGAGAGGGAGAGAATCTCAAGCAGACTCCCTGCTGAGTGCAGAGCCCAAAGAGGTGCTGAATCTCATGATCCTGAGATCATGACCCGGGCCTAAACCAAAAATCTGATGCTCAAACAGCTGAGCCACCCAGGCGCCCCCCAAAAGCCCTTTCTAATACCATTACATCGGCATTAGGATTTCAACACATGAATCTGGGAGACACAAACTTCCAGACCATAGCAAATGTGTACTTAAAGTCCATCTTACTGGTGACACTTCACTGCAGTCTTCCACTCGAGGGCAGAAAGCTTGCTCAGATTTATCTCTTGATCCTTTGCTGAGCAACTCACAGAAAAATCATTGTTTAGTGGGAGGGAAAAAAATGACCTCTGAGTTATATGGGAAAAAGTAAAGTAGATCAGGAAAATCTTATGAATTGTGTGTAATCAATAAAAGTAACAGCTTATATCAATCCATTCTTGAGTTAGACAATCTATGTGGCAACTGGTGGTTTTGCCTGTGGAAAGCCATATGTATATTAAACCTTGAAGCTTTATCACACAATGTCATAGATTCTATAATTGCTTTATTGTAAATTTAGCCTTAATGATGTCTAAGTTTACATTGAAACAACTACCTGAAATTTAATGTCAGCTCATGATCTATGTGCTTTCTTGTGGTGCATGCGAGTTTCTGCAATATATTTTTTATTTTATTATTTTTATTATTTTTTAATTTTATTTTTAATTTAAAATTTGTTAGTTAACATATAGAGCAATATTGGTTTCTGGAGTAGAATTCAGTGATTCATCATTTACATACAAGATCCAGTACGCATCATAACAAGTGCCCTCCTTAATACGCATCACCCATCTAGCCCATCCCCTACTTTTCTCCCTCCATCAACCCTCAATTTGTTCTCTATCATTAAGAATCACTTATGGCTTGTTTCCCTCCTTTTTTTCTTTTCCCCCTTTCTATATGTTCATCTGTTTTCTTTCTTACATTCCACATATGAGTGAGATCATATGGTATTTGTTTTTTCTGACTGACTTATTTCATTTAGCATAATACACTTTAGCTCCACCCATGTCATTGTGTATGTCAAGATTTAATTCTTTTTGATGGCTGAATAATATTCCATTATATACATATATATGTATATATACACACCACCCCTTCTTTATCCGTTCATCAGTTGATGGACATTTAGGCTCTCTCCATAGTTCAGTTATTGTTGATAATGCTGCTATAATTACACTTGTGTCCATTTCCATATAAGGACCTTACATCACCTTTATCTTCATCACTTAATTTTTTTTAGTTAATGTTCATATTACATGGAATTACATTAGATATTATTCAAACTTAATTCAGTAGTGTATGTGGATCTTTGTTCAAACTAGATCATATGTATATGAGCATAAATGGGTATATATACAAGGAACAAGTTGCAAAAAATGGCAAGAATAAAGGAATTGCAAAGATATATGTGTGAAATTACACTGATTATAATTTTTTACCCTGTTCAAATAAATGTATTTTACTTATAATTATAAATTAAATTTCTAATATATGATATAATGTTATAGATCCTTTCTTATTTTTTTAAAGATTTTTTATTTATTTGAGAGAGAGAGAGGGAATGAGCAGGGGGAGGGGCAATGAGACAGGGAGAAACAGGCTCCCCACTGAGCAGGGAGCAGGACCTGGGCCTCGACACTTAATTGACTGAGCCACATAGCACCCCATCCTTTCTTATTTTGAAAGATTGTTATAATTGAGGTCAAGAGACCCTTGAAAATTGGGTTATAATTAAATTAAAGACAAACTTAAAGATATAACTTTATTTTCCTTGAAGGTAAAATTAAAAGCACTATTTATCCTCTCTGTGGAAAACAAATATTAATAACACTACCCCAGTTTTCTTCTCTTAAGTGTTCTACTGGACTCCTACGTAATTTATTAATTTAACAACTAATTTTATTGAAAGCTTGGTATGTGCCAGGAACTGTGTTAAGTTTTGAGTACAGAATCATGAGGACACAAAACATTCCTGCTTTCACAATTGTGATTAATGAAGGAAAGGGTGCTTACTTTATGTCATTTTCCCAGGGATTCCTTCCTGGACATTTGGTATTGTTACAGAATTTTTTTTGTTCCAAGGACACTTTTGGAAGGTACATTACTTCGCTTCCTACTTTGTATTTGTACATAGCCAGGTTTTAATTTAATCAAAGGTTTTAATTTTTTAGCCCTTTTTCATGTATTTCTACTCTTATTTGTATTATTTATTTTTTCTACTTCATCTGTGTTTATCCTGTCATTTCTTTCTAAATTAGCACATTAATTTTGAAATAGTCTTATTTTGATGTAATGTAAAATATCTAATTTTCAAATTCTTATATTTAGTGTATGCATTTAAATTATAATTCTCTCGCTGCCTGGGTGGCTCAGTAGTTAAGCACTGGACTCTTGATTTCAGCTCACGTCATGGATTGAGAGATTGAGCCACACATGGGGTTCCATGCTCAGGGCAGAGTCTGTTTGGGTGTATCTCTGTCCCTCCCCCTCTGCCCCTCTTCTGGCTCGTGTGTGCACACATACACATTCTAAGATAAATATAAATAAATAAATAATAATTCTCTTTCATTATGACTCTCATAATTGCTGAACTTATAAGTATTGATATGTTTTATTTTTGCATTTCATATTTTCATATAAATATCTTTTCTTTGATTCATGAATACCTTCTAAAACTATTTCTTTTCAATTTTAATTTCCAATGAATGGAAGATTTTGATTTACAGTTATGTTCTGATTTATAATTTTATTGCTTTGTGGTAAGGAATGTGGTGTGTGTTGTATCAATTTATTGGTATTTGGAGAGTCCTTATATTGCTCTGGTATATAGTCAGTTTTTATACTTTTTTCAATGTGTGCTTAAAAACCAATGAGTTTTCAAGAACAAGATTTTGGAGAACAGGATTTTACATATATGAGAACATAAACACATACATGTGAGTAATTTGTTAACTGCATTGTCAAGTCTTCTATATCGTTTTTTAATGAAATTCTAGTCATATATGTCAAATCCCTCACTATGACTTTGTTATGACCTTGCAGACTGTGCTCTGTTAAACAGAATTTATGACTGCAAATATAATATTTGAAATTTAGTTTGCTCAATAGTCCTATTGTTTCTCTTTGTAACCTTGAACTTTGCCCAAATGATAACTGTTTTGGTAATTTACTCTCACATAGATTATATCACTAAACCATTACCTGTTCCACAAGTCTACCTCTCAAGATTTATAACCCTCCCCCCAGCTATAATTTCACCTATCCAGGGGCGCCTGGGTGGCTCAGTTGTTAAACATCTGCCTTCGGCTCAGGTCATGATCACAGGGTACTGGGATCGAGCCCCACATTGGGCTCCCTTTTTGGCGGGAAGCCTGCTTCTCCCTCTCCCACTCCCCCTGCTTGTGTTTCCTCTCTCACTGTCTCTCTCTGTCAAATAAATAAAATCTTTAAAAAAAAAAAATTTCACCTATCCACTTTGCCTTCATCTCATTAGGGATGTCCCAGTATGAAACAAAGCTACCCTCTCTTTAATCCTGCTATTCCTGTGCCACCTCTGCTTCTAGAAGTATTTTAGAAGGCAGCCTCAAATACTTTCTACTTTTGCCTGGGTTTTAGGCTATTGATAGTGTAGAGAAAAGGCAAACAAAACATTAAAAAGTTATTTCATCTTAATGTCTTACTAAGCAATATACATCAATCTCAAAAAAATGATACAATCTAACATTTGATTGGATTTTGAATGCTATTATGATTACCTAATATTTCAAATTATTGATCACAGAAAAGTGGACCAAACAGGACATTTCTGTTCTAGTTTTTTGCCCATTCCTGAGTTTTAAAATTTTCTATTTTATTCATTCATTCATTCATTCATTCATTCATTTATTATTTTTAATTTAAATTTTAGGTAGTTAACATACAGTGCAATATTGGTTTCTGGAATAGAATTCAGTGATTCATCACTTACATACAACACCCAGTACTCATAACAAATGCCCTATTTAATATCCATCGTCCATCTAGTCCATCCCCCACCCACATCCCTCCATCAACCCTCAGTTTGTTCTTTATCATTAAGAATCATTTATGGCTTGTTTCCCCTCTCTTCTTTTGTTTTTCTTTTCCCCTTTCGCATATGTTCATCTATTCTCTTTCATACATTCCACATATGAGTGAGATCATATGGTATTTGTCTCTCTCTGACTTATTTCACTTAGCATATTACACTTTAGCTCCATCCATGTGGTTGCAAAAGGCAAGATTTAATTCTTTTTGATGGCTAAATAATATTCTCTGTGTGTGTGTGTGTGTGTGTGTGTGTGTGTGTGTGTGTGTGTGTGTGTGTGTGTATGTATCACATCTTCTTTATCCACTCATCCATCAATGGACATTTGGGCTCTCTCCATAGTTTGGCTACCAGTGATAGTGCTGCTATAAACATTGGGATGCATGTATTCGTTCCAGTCTGTATTTTTGTAGTCTTTGAGTAAATACCTAGTCATGCAAATCCTGGATCATAAGGTAGTTCTATTTTTAACTTTTTGAGGAATCTCCATACTGTTCTCCAGTTCCCCAGAGTGGCTGTACCAGTTTGCATTCCTGCTAACATTGCAAGAAGTTCCCCTTTCTCCGAATCCTCTCCAACACCTTTTGTTTCTGTCTTAATATTAGCCATTCTGACAGATGTGAGGTGGTATCTCATTGTGGTTTTGATTTGTATTTCCCTGATGATGAGTGATGTTGAGCGTCTTTTCATGTGTCTGTTAGCCATATGGATGTCTTCTTTGGAAAAGTGTCTATTCATGTCTTCTGCCCATTTCTTAACTGGGTTATTTGTTTTTTGGGTGTTGAGTTTTATAAGTTCTTTGTAGATTTGGGGTACTAACCCTTTATCAAATATGCCACTTGCAAATTTCCTTTAAGATTCTCTTGTCAGAGGAACAAAATAAGGTTATTGTCATTTTTATTCTAGTTGAATTGGTTCTTTAGCTATATTATATATTTAAATAGGAGTTATAAAAAGTTTTATTTCAACTGAAATATCCAATGAATGTGCTTTTACTTTCAATTAAGGAGACAACCTAATATGTTTCCAATTTGTATTTCATATGTTCTGAATGATGAATGTCTTTTTCTGCTTAATTTAATGTCTTTTAGACAGTGCTTTGCAAAATTTCTTTAAAGAAATCAAAACAATTATCAAAATCTATATGAATAGTTCCTGAGGCTTTTGTCAGTCTGATACTCTCATTTTCACCAATATTTTGCTTCAAACCACTAAATATTTTCCCCAAAGATAATTTTCATTTTAATATCCTTTTATATGAAAAATTCATATCCATGTTAGTATTGTCATATAAAAAAATTGGCAGGAAAATAAAATGCTCTAAAATTACCTCATTATTCTTTCAACTCTTCTGTTTACTGTGCCAAAATGGTAAGAGAACTCTTTTCTTAGGTGGTCTCTGAATCAATCACAAATGAATTATTTAATCTCTCCTATTTTCTTCTTTTCTTCTTCCTTATTTACCTTTTCCTTTCTTCTCCCTAAATCAAAACTTTATCAGTGCTCTGCATTGAGGGTCACTTAAAATGGACTCAAATATATAATAAGATTCTTGAATTCAATTTTCTTTTATTTTATCAGTTAAGTGTCTGACTCTTGATTTCAGATCAGGTCATGATCTCAGGGTGGTGAAATTGAGCCCTGCTTTTTATATTTTATTTTCTTGTATTTATTTGTCTTTCATACACCCATTATGAGAAGTGATAACTAGTTTTCAGCCTGTCAAAATAATGTACTTTACAAATTTAAGTTTACTGACAATTTTTAATTTGCATTGGCAGTATGATTGGCATTAATATTAATATTTTTAAGACAACAAATGTAGAGAGGATAGATATTTAATTTTTTTTTTTTTTTTTTTTTTTTTTTTAGAGAAACACAGAGAGCATGAACAGGGGAGGAGCAAAGGGAGAGAGAGAATCTTAAGCAGGCTCCATGCTCAGCGCGGAGCTGAGCAACTAATTTTAATTTCCTCACTCCTTTTAAAAATACAATCATGTTTCTTAAGGCAACTAAATAGTAGTCAATTATAATCTTTTAATAAGATTATACCTAAATTAAATGTAAAAAACATAGCTTCCCACACTTTAAATGACACTAATTTCATACATGTACATATGTCCCTTTGTGTCCTAAACAAACACATATGATGTCCTCCATTGATCTCCAACTCCTAGTATTAATGCCTTTTGTAATCCCTTCTTGAGTGTGGACTCAGGCTAGTAGTTGGATTCTGGTCAATATATCACAGCAGAAGTGAAAGGTTACCATTTCCATGATTAGATTGTATAAGAATGAATTTCTTTTATGGTGCACACTATTCAATACTAAGAAGGTATGCTCAAAGATCCTTGCTGGATTGTTCCCATGAACATTCTTTCCCTGTTCCTAGTAAGAAATGGTTATATATAATATAATAGTGAAAGTAACAAGAATGAATAGATGCTTACTCATTCTACTATAAAATATACTCCTAATTTGTTAATTAACTTCCAACCTGAGTCTGTTCACAGTCCAAGAGACTATCACAGAGGAAGGGTTTTTTCAATGTAGATACTCAGAATGTTTCTGTAGTCTTCCTATAAGAAACTGAAACAATTTTCTAAGTGTGCTTCCATAAAAGAAAACACTCGGACATGCAGTGATCTTTAGAATAGCAGTTCTTTATTATGATGGATTCTAGGGGGCCCCCATCTGCTAGTGAGGATGTAAATAATAATTGGTATGTTATCCATATCTGCTTCATGGTGAGCCCAGAGGTACCTAAAACTAAAATAATCCCATGATATTCTCTCCAATCTGGAGAGTATTTGAAACGGATAATGTTGCAGTGGGAAAAACTGCTCACAGTGGTTCCCAGACATTTGTAGTGTGGATTTTATGGTGAAAAAAAAAACACCACCAAAAACAAAAACAAATAAAGCCCATTAAATTTCCTTCCCCTAAAAATATAGTCAATAAAAATAATTGCCTTCTTCTAGGGAATTATAGAGATTAGCAACTCAAAAACTTGAAAAAAGCCCTGGTATGGATTTCTATTTCTTCTCCTTATTTTTCAGTTTGTCAGTTTGGTCAGGAAGATGACAAATTCTAGTCCTCATCTCAGTTGACCGTTCAGCAGTTTTTATCACAGTTAATATTCCTTCATCCTTGAAACACTATTTTCTGATGTCTTCTTGAATCCCGTACTTCTTGGTTTTCCTTCTACTTCTTACATTATTCCTTTTTATCTTTCTCTGTTTCCTCATCATTTCTCAATCCTCTGATTTTTGACCAGGCTTTGTTCTTCTACTTGCTTTTTCCTCCATCAGAACTCTATCTTCTGGTGTTTCATCCCACTTGATGGCTTTAGTTGCCATCCACATGTTAATGACTCCCAAATTTGTAACTTCAGGCCACTCCTCTTCTCTAAATTCCAGAGGTGTATATTCAAATTCCTACTACAGACCTTCACTTAGATGTCCAATTTGCAACTCAAAATTCTCATGTCCAACAGTGAACTCCTAATCTGCACTATTCCCACTCCAAACCTGCTTTTGCTTGGTTTTCTTTTCAGTTAAGGAAGACAATTTCATGTCATGATTTAAATAAGTAAGTTTATTTACTCATTTACTCATGGAAAAACCTTGGAATTCTTGACCTCATTTCTCCTCTCACATACTATATCCAAAGTGTCAGTAAATATATTGGTCCTATCTAGATATACTAAAGTATTTTCTGAATTCAGTTGCCTTTCTCTGCCCCACTGCTATCATCCTGATCCTGGTCATTATTAACTTTCAGCTGTATTTTCTGAGACTCCTAACTGTTTCTAATCTTTGCCTTCCACTTCAGGGTCTTATTTATTGTCTATGTCCTCACCATGACTCTCCTGTTCACATTCTTCAGTCCTTTGGTCACTGTCTCCATAAGAACCATTCCCACTTCAATATTGCCTGTCTTCCTACTCTACATTTTTCCTTAGCAATGACTACCATCTGTCATATAATGTTTTATTTATTTTATTTTCTATATTCTTACACTAGAATGAAAACTATATAAAGTATTATATTTTTGTTACTTAGCTGTTTCAAAACCCACACTTAAAACTGTGGCTAGCATGCAGTACAACAATTTTGTTGAACCCGTTATTACAACTTAAAATACTTTTGAATTTGAAAAAATGAATTTACAATGATAAATTTTCCCAAAAAAGAGCAAAAATATTGCTGATTTAATTTTAAATCTTCCTTGCTTTCTGAGCAATATGAGTGTTTACAGATGCCCTGTTATAAAATTTTAGTCTGTATCTTGTAAAGAAAAAAATTTATATTAGCTGCATAGCTATTTTTGAAGACTTTATACTGTATGGTTTTCTTTATTTCCTAGTGCTCAACTCTGTTTCTTTTTTCCCTCTTTGATCAACTATTACAATTGTTTTTAAAGCAATGTTGAAAACCTGTGGAGTAGTAAGCATTTTTCTCAAGTTGGAGGTAAGATTTTCTATTTTATCAGTCAGTGCCAGTCCCAGTTGCTATGAGATATATTTCAAAGCTGGTATGTAAGCCTATGTATATGCTACCTGAAAACTGTATTTGCCTTTTATTCAAATGGAATTTTTCTGAGTTTAAAATGAACTAATTTTAAATATCCTGCCTAGATACAATTTCAAAGATGCATACTTATTACCCTCATGTGAAAACGAAAAGCAAAAGCATGCAGAGTATACAAAAGTGTTATCTTTTAAACTACTCTTTCATTCTTCTTTTACCTTTTTAAGAAATGATTCCCTGTGGTTATATAGAAAAAGTGAATATCCAAACACAGTAAGATTCAGTAAGATGCAAAAAAATTATTCTAGGCATTCAACATCTGTCTCTTTGTAGGCTTTCAAAATAATTATGTAGGTATCTCCAGCATTGCTTTTCATTTGGTAGGTTTTCTTCAAATTTGGCTACACTGCACTGAGTTTTTTACCAGATGGCCATTTGTCAGTGACTTAGTATAATGTTGATTTAGAAAAATGTTTGTCAATGCATAGTCAATGTTAGAAATATAAATTTCAGAGTTGCATAACGTGATAAGCTGAAATTTGCATATGGTAAAGAATTAAGAATTAAACAGCAATGCTTAATTTTTTATTATTCTGTTGGGAAAGTTAAATGTTATATAGACATAAATTAGGATAATTCTGTTAACTATGAAATAAAATTGGACCTTGTAATTTAAGGCTCAAGATATAAATTCAAATACCCTATAATCCGTGTATCTGTATCTGTATTTGTTTCTATATAAATTGTATATCTAAATATCTTACAACCTAATTGAATATAATTATCTCTTTTCTGGCACAAATAGATGTTTGACTTCAAGCAGACGTATTAGTCTAAATTAGTTAGGCTTTACTGTAATAATCTCATGATTTAAATAAGTAAGTTTATTTTTTTGTTCATTCTACATGTCTTGTTATGTATTTTCAGGGAGGCTTCACTAATGTGGCCAGATTTAGCAAATAAAAATAAAAGATACTCAGATTTGAATTTCAGATGAACAATGAATACTTCTCTAGTATAAATACATTCCATGCAATAAATGTCCCCAAATAGTGTAAGTATAGGATATACTTCTACTAACTTTGTTGTTATTTGGAAATCAAATTTTACTAGGCATTTGGCATTTTATCTGACAACCCTACCCTTGATAGTCACTCAAGGAATCAGGCTAACAGAACAGCCACAATCCCAGACAACGCTGGTCTTACCAGCAGAAAGGGGATCTTGGAGTTTCCACATTAGAGGGCAAAATGTCAGATATCTCAATCTCATCACATTTTCTTTTTCCTGTGCCATTACAGACTATCCAGGAGAGTGTTAATTTTTTTTTCCCCATCTCCTAATTTACATAAATTAATTCAGCCCCGGAAGTCCTCCACAGGTTTACAACCAGTATATAATCATACTCCTTGGGATAGTATATTGAGAAGAATATGCTTCAATATAATTATATTTTTTATTAAAAATGAAAATATATTTTTTTCTACCCTAGTAAGTATGGTTAAGAAATATATAAAGCTTTTGGTCAAATCTATGTGATTATATGCCATATTCGTTAAAGGGAAATTTTGAAATGACATAATTATACCAAATGTGTAAGTAAGAATATGTATAAATGTATTAAGTTTAAGAACAAAATAAAATAAAATAGGGTGGGTAGACCTCTTGGCTAATAAGAAGAAACATTGCTGGAATAATCTAATTGTGCTTCTTTTTTAAAACTGTTACTGAAAACTATTTTTTAACAGTGTTCCTATGTCTATTTTAATTTAGAAAAAGTCTTGCATTAGAAAGATTTAGATGCATCTGTTCTATATTTCTTTAACATTTCTTAAGAAAGATAGCTTGATATTGATTTATTGTCAATATCTCCCATAAGAGAAATAACACATTATGAATTTATTATAAACAGCTATTTGAACCTAATAACATTACCTATACATTTGAATAGTAGAGCAAATTAGGCTAATTTCATGATGGATATTTTGATTGAGTTTGGGAGACTATATTAGAGAATTTTTTTTAATATTCAAGTGTGATCAAATCTGAATGTATTGTTTAGCTTGGGATGTTGAAATACTGGTGTGCATGAAGAATACAAGTGATGTAAATAAACAGAATGGGTTGACCAACATTCCAAGGATAATTTAAAGTATGTTTGTAATTTGCTCTTTCACTGGAATATTTTTGTTTGTTGTTGCATGGAAATGGAGAATTTAGATTATGGCTCAGAGAACTCGCTATCCCTGAGTTTGGAATTTCTATAGGCCTCTTTAGTTTTAAGGCTGTTCTAGTATTATTGAGTATTACTAAGTGGGGTAATAAGGATTTAAGACTTCTCTGCTTTAGGATCTGAAGATATTTGCTATCTTTGTGAGTAGTAATTTTTGGATTATTAATTTTGTTAAAAAAAAAAAGAAGGCATGACTCTGGAACATATGCTTCCTTTTATCTCAGCCCATTTGTACTGTTATAACAAAATACCACAGACTGGGTAGCTTATAAACAACAGAAATTTCTCTCTCACAGTTCGGGAGGCTGGAAAATCCAAGATCAAGGCAGCTACAGATTTGGCAAATGATAAGGGCGTGCTTCCTGATTCATAGACAGTGTCTTTTTGCTGTGTCCTCACATGACAGAAGGGGAGACAGAAGTCTCTGAGGCCTCTTTTGTAAGGACATTACTTAGGACCTAATTACCTCTTAAAAGCCCCACCTCCAAACTCATCCCACTGGGGATTAGATTTCAACATGTGAATTCTGGGGAGATTCAAGCATTCAGTTTATAGCAATCCCTTACTGTAAATACAATATCCCATTATTATTAATAGCAATTATTTATATTTTGGGGCTATATTTGATCTTCAAAACATTACTGTTAGTATTAAAACATCTGTTAACCAAGTGCAAGTTTTAACATACATATTCTTTGATTCCTTAACATCCTATTATGCTTATCACAAAATAAAATAATTATTTACCAGAAACTATATGATTTGATTATATTTTCATTGTAGTTTATAAGCATGCACCTCTTATTATTATTGTGATTATTGACATTATCAACTTTGTGGGAATCAAGGCTGTGGAAAATCAAGAGAAAGTTGTACAGTAGAAGTTCTACCAACAAAGGAACTCTACATCTACATCCACATGTCTTACGCAAACCATGAACAGTTGTTAAGATTAAATTGTTAAGGGTACCAATTAAATATACAGAACACCCAATAAGTACTAACTAGTGTTTTATTCTCCATTTTCTCTGTCCTAGTATTTTTACTGGCAACCATAAAAAGGGTTTGTATCCTACCAGACTTAAGAAAAGACGAAGGATAATTTGCACAAACTTGGGAAAGCCATCCAGACTAATTACACCTGTTTTATGATAACAGAGGATAAAAATATTTAAATAAATATATTTTATCAATTCATTTGAGATATATATTTCTATGGTTAATATTGCAATGAACTGGCAACTGATGACAGCTTAAAACAGTATTCTAGAATGCCATTCTAGCTCACATAATTCTTTAACAGATGTTCAATAACAGCATCCCAAAATGCTCCCCAACAAAAGAAATGGCATTAAAAATTTAAAAACTTTACCACCCATAATCTTTACCACAAATCTGAGAAATACAATTCATAAAAGGATGTCGTCTCTATTTATAGATTAGTAAATCAAAATCAAGAGACAGGCTAGAAGACTTGTTGAAAAAACAAACATTATTTAATAAGAAAATGATAATTAAAATAGTTGTGTCATGTGATTTCCACTTAAATAAATTATGCCTTTTCATTTCTCAGATAAAAGATAAATCTTTGACTTCAGTTTGTTTCACCCTTCAGGCACTTTTTATGGAAACTCAGTTATTGGGCCTTCCACCAAGTAAGCCAAGATTTAAGGATCTAAACACTGAACAGGGATTTAATATTTGTGACTAGAGATGAATAAACCTCCCCAAAGGCTCAGGTCTTAGCATCTCCAAGCAATCACCTGGAATAAAAGGCATTATATATGCTTCTGAAGCTGTGACAATTTGTTTCAATCACAGAATGGTGTTATCGTCATAGTTCAAGAAACAAATACAATACTTAAAAAATTCTAGTTATAAAAATATGAAAATAGACAAAAGTTTTCAAATGTTGAAAACTTAATCCAAGTGACATTTCTTAATATGCCTCTCCTTTCTTATTCCTTTATACCTTTCACCTCGTCATTTCTCCTGCCTAAATACCATGAACATGTCTCTACTGCAGTATTTCTCCCTTATCTGTGAGGGATAGGTTCTAGGACCCCAGTGGATGCTGGAAACCATGGATAGTACAGTACCCTGTGTATGTCATGTTTTTTCCTAGACATACATACCTGTGATAAAGTTTAATTTATAAATTAAGCACAATGAGAGATGAACAACTAATGAAAAAATACAGTTATAACAATATACTGTAATAAAAGTTATGTAAATATAGTGTCTCTTTCTAAATATCTTACTGTACTGTACTCATCCTTCTTCTTGTGATGAAGTGAGATAACAAAATGCTTACATGATGAGATGAAGTGAGGTGAATGACATAAGCATTGTGATGTAGCATTCTGATAATATATCAGAAGCAGGATCAGCTACTTCTGGACCACAGTTGACCATGGGCAACTGAAGCCATGGAAAGTGAAATGGCAGGTAGGAGGGAACAACTGTACTTCTTAGCCATATGACTTTTATCATTTAATGACTGTTTCTATGTGAAGCTTTTTTGCTTTGTTGTAGTCCCCAGATTCTCCTGTATTAAAACCTGCCAACCATAGATGGAAATGACAGATCTGCCTTAGAAGTTCCTGGGAGCAGCTACAGAATGGAAATAAGCAGGTAAATAGAAACCCCATATAGAGTGCAGAGAGTATGAGGGAGGAAACAAGAGCAGTGGAAGGAGAATCGCTGGGGTTTTCATACATTAGTAATTAATACCTTTTATTTTGCTCATGATCACTTATGCTCCTTGTCTTTCAAATTTATATCCTTAGGTCAGATTAGTATTTCTCTGCCACAATGCCAATCTATTTCTTATTTTTCTTTTGGGATATTTCAAAAGCAGTTCACAAATAAAATGTTCAAAGTGAACATCATGAAATACTCCTTCAACACCAATCTGATCTTCCCATCCGTTTCTATATTCCATGGAAACCACTAGTGACATCCTGTTGTACGATGCAGTATTCAATATTCATTTTTGATAACTCACCAACTCCAACACCCAGGTTTATCTCCAATCATGTCCTGTCAATTTAATGTCCATATCTCTCCAGGACATTTTTCTCAGTATCTGCTACTCCAACCCCAAGTACCCGCCATCTCTTTGTTTAAACTACACACTTGCTTCTTAGTTGATTTCTTCCGAATTACTATTAGCTCCTCCTAGTATATTATCTACATTTCTTCAAGGGTGAACTTTTTTAAAAGAATAAAATCTTTCAATGGTTTCCAATTTTATTAGGATAAATAACTTTAACAAGGTCTCCAATGCCAAGTGATCTAATTCTTGTCTACCTCTGCCACATGATTCTGTACTTCCTCTAACTTTTGCTCCCTACAATCTAGTAAGGAAGAAAGCTTCTTATAGTTACAAGCCCTTTATTTCACATTTCTAGAAAGCATTTTCATTTCTTCTGTTATAGGATCATTATCCACTATCTTCTGTCAGGAATGCTCTCACTTATTCTCATAGGAATTAGGAAATATAAAGCCAGATAAGAATTAATTGAGCAGATGAAGTAGTTAAACATATGCCAAAGTTATTAACTAAATGGAACTAGTGGTCTTCTTTCTTAACCTAGAATTATGGCAAGAGCAATTTTCATAGAAATAGAGAAATGACCACTGTATTTAAGTATAAAGAATTCTTTAGAGAATAACAATTTTTCTAATGCTCTAAAAATGAGAAAATAGAGGAAGAAGGCTCAGACTGAGAGAGAAAATATTTAATTTGTACAAAATGTTTTTAAAAAACATTTCATGTGATAAAATAAAAATATCAAATGAACTTATCTGTATAATTCAGGCAATATTTATTCTTTCTTTTATTTTCCTAGAAAATTATTGTAAACTACTCTCTGCTAAAATAATTACCTGAAATATAATTTCAATTCTATTTTAGAGTTCATATGAAAACTCTTGGAGTTATTTTACAAGGAGATATTCAAATTTAGTTCCAGGGATGAGGATATTTGGTTTCAGTTATATTTCAGAAAAAAGGGATTGGTTAGATGATCTATGGAGACACTTCAAGCTCTCTAATTTTGTGAATTAGCTTTTTCCTTCTTCACAAAGCTTAATCAATTTAACTCACAGTTCTAGTCACAGGAATAAGAAACATGAAGTCTAGGGTCTTTGGAAAGGGCTTTGCTGTTGACCAAATTTTTGACCCTTGGCAAATTAAGTTCTCTATTTCTGTTTTTGTTTTTGTTTTTTTTCAAATGGCACTTCCCCAAAGTACTCTTTAGGGCTGTTTGAGTATTAATTAGATAATGTATAAAAGGCACTATAGTAATGTAAAATATCTCTTCTAATGAATTAACTGGAAAGTTTGTGTGTTTCCCTCTTTTAAAGCGCCACTATTTTTTGTCTTTATTTTGCAAAAGCACAATAATATATATATTCTTATAGTTACAAGCCTTTTATTTCACTTTTCTGGAAGGCATTTTCATTATATAAGTTTAAACAAGCGTTCATTCAAGAAAAGTGTAACTACTGTCAATATATGCAAAGCAGTGTGCTAGATACTGGGAGTCTTCTCTTGAGCAAGCATTTGGATTTACTGTCTTTTGGGCTTACATCTCTGTTGGGAAAATTACAATTAGGGTTTCATAAAGGACAATATGAGAGAAGGGCCTCAGGTAGCAAAGAATAGGTTCAAATAATAGAAGACTCTGTGACTGAAATACAAACAGCAAAGAGAGGAGAATAGACATGGGATGAAAAGTGGTCTTCAAACTTTTTTTGAATGCACACCTTACCTTTTAAAACTAAGTATCCATACATAAACATTTTGTACAAAAAAGGTACATACACATTTACTTATTCCGGTTATTGTCTAAGTACAAGCACTAGTAGTATATATTATCAAAATATACTAATGTAATAAAATTTAATACAATGAAATAACATAAAGGAGACAGTAGGAACTTGTATGTTAAATATGTGTAATACTAAATTTAATATATTTCTCAATTTAAAAATATAGGGACGCCTGGGTGGCTCAGTCGGTTAAGCGTCTGCCTTCGGCTCAGGTCATAATCGCAGTGCCCTGGGATCCAGTGCCACATCAGGCTCCTTGCTCAGCAGGGAGCCTGCTTCTCCCTCTGCCTGCAGCTCCCCCTGCTTGTACCCTTGCTCATTCTCTCTCTTGCCCACGCTCTCTCTCTCTAACAAATAAGTAAAATCTTTAAAAAAAATAGAGAGAGTTTAATTGTTTTCTTTCAGCCCTAGATGGATTATCTTTGTTCCCTTTTGTTGCACAGAGACCAGAGGGGTAGAGCAAGGAGAGAGATCATGCAGATCTTTCTAATCCAAGTAACAACTGTGACTTTATTCCATTTTCAATAGAAACCCCAGTGAAAGTTTTAAAATACTGAAATGAATAAACTGATTTGCATTTTCAAAGTAAAATGCTGACTCCTGTGAATGATACATAAAATAAGTTTAAGAATAGAGACAGGAAAATAAGTTTAGTAGCTCTTGCAGAAATTTAGTTAAAACAAGAAGAAAACTTCAAGTAGGGGATGTTGTCCATAAAAATGGAGAGAAGTAAAAAAAAAAGTTATCAATAGAGAAGGTAAAAGAGTCAGGAATTGATATTATATGTGATGTTCATAACATATGAGGAGAAATAAAATGGATTTGAGAATTGTTGAATATTTGTGCTGTTGGCTAAATTTTTTTCTTTAATTTTTTATTGTTATGTTAATCACCATACATTACATCATTAGTTTGTGATGTAGTGTTCCATGATTCATTGTTTGTGCATAACACCCAGTGCTCCACGCAGAACATGCCCTCTTTAATACCCATCACCAGGTTAACCCATCCCCCAACCCCCTCCCCTCTAGAACCCTCAGTTTGTTTTTCAGAGTCCATCGTCTCTCATGGTTTGTCTCCCCCTCTGATTTACCCCCTTCATCCTTCCCCTCCTGCTATCTTCTTCTTCTTTTCTTTTTCTTAACATATATTGCATTATTTGTTTCAGAGGTACAGATCCGTAATTCAACAGTCTTGCACAATTCACAGCACTCACCATAGCACATACCCTCCCCAATGTCTAACACCCAGCCACCCCATCCCTCCCACCTCACCCCCACTCCAGCAACTGTCAATGAGGGGGTGGAAAACCATTTACCACGTTAATGGACACCAAAAGAAAGCTGGGGTGGCAATCCCTATATCAGACAAATTAGATTTTAAACCAAAGACTGTAATAAGAGATGAGGAAGGACACTATATCCTACTTAAAGGGTCTATCCTACAAGAAGATCTAACAATTGTAAATATCTATGCCCCCAACATGGGAGCAGCCAATTATATAAGGCAATTAATAACAAAAGCAAAGAAACACATTGACAACAATACAATAATAGTGGGGGACTTTAACACCCCCCCCTCACTGAAATGGACAAATCATCTAAGCAGAAGATCAACAAGGAAATAAAGACTTTAAATGACACACTGGACCAAATGGACTTCACAGACATATTCAGAACGTTCCATCCCAAAGCAACAGAATACACATTCTTCTCTAGTGCCCATGGAACATTCTCCAGAATAGATCACATCCTAGGTCACAAATCAGGTCTCAACCGGTACCAAAAGATTGGGATCATTCCCTGCATATTTTCAGACCACAATGCTTTGAAACTTAGAACCCATTCACAAAAGGAAAGTCGGAAAGAACTCAAATACATGGAGGTTAAAGAGCATCCTACTAAAGAATGAATGGGCCAACCAGGAAATTAAAGAAGAATTTAAAAAATTCATGGAAACAAATGAAAATGAAAACACAACTGTTCAAAATCTTTGGGATGCAGCAAAAGCTAAGAAGAAAGTATGTTGGCTAAATTTTTAAACAAGCAGGAAATACCAGGCCAGAATCAATTTCCTAGAATAAGATCGAGTGAGGAGGAGAGAATATTAGTTCTGTTTTACACATGTTGATTTTGGGATGCCAATTAAATATCCTCATGCAGTTCTCCAGCATAGATAGATAAATGGATCTGAGGATGCAAATTTAAATCAACAGGGCTTCTGGACAAAGATGAAAATGCAAATACAAACCAAAATGAGACACTACCCCACAGCTGTTGGGATGGCTGATAACAGAAAGACAAGAGATAACAAATGCTGCAAGGGTGGGGGTACAAGGGAATCCTTGTACACTGCTAGCAGGATGCAAACTGGTATACATCTTTTATCATTTTTACTTACATTTTCTAAAAAAGTGATTTTTTTTATGATGTATGTGATTGGATCTGAAAGGTTATGTGCATTTTATATTTGTATGTCTAAGGAGAAAATATAAATGTTAAGGCCCCGAGAGTTTAGAGGTGTTGTGCCTTATATCCAACCCCAAAGATTTAGAAACTGCAAGAAACATTATAATCTATGTCCATAAACTGTCTGCCTCATGTTGACCTAATGTTTCCTTGTGCATTCCCTCTGATAAACATGTTAGTAATTACTCTTTTTAAATTAATATTTTACATTTAATATATGTCTTACAATATAAACTATATATTTATAGTAAAAATCGAATTTGGAATGTAACAACAAATAAGATAGTTACAAAAATTAATCCATGATTTTTTCCAGGACTCAATCCATTAGTTTTTGCATTTATTTAAATAACCACAGAGGAAGCATTCTCCTAGCATTACAGCTTAGTAATTGATAGATCGAAGTTTCACTTCTCAGTCTCTGAGGTAGACCAATATCCACTTCTCGCCACTATCCAGTTCTCCTTTTTTTCCTGTGTCCGTGTGTAAGACTGATTTGTCTGGCCAATATAATATGAGCATAAGAGATATGTGACATTTCGGACCTGAGGCAGCAAAGAAGGTTTCATGATTCTTCAGTCTATTTCCTCAGGTAGAGGCATTGTGTTGAGAATAAAGAGCCATGATATTAAGGCCACCATGTTCACTGAGTCACTGCATGCAGGATAGGTGTCCTGGAGAATTTGCATGAGTCAGAAACTAATCTTACGGTATTAATTCAGGTTAGTTGGAAGATTGATGCTTCTTCTGGGATTGATACCTTTTCTGAATCAATATCCTTCCCATCTTAGTGATATTTCTCTTTAGCCTCTAATACAATTGAATGCATCTGTATTTCTTTTTTTAAAAAACGTCTCCTAGCTTTACTCATGAACAATTCACAAGTAGAAAATGTATACATTTAAAGTATACAATGTGATGTTTTAGCATACGTATACATTGTGAAATGATTACCACAATAAAACTATTTAACATATTCATCACCTCACATAGTTATCTTTGTGTGTGTGTGTTTGTGGTAAGCCCTATATGATCTACTCTGTTAGCACATTTCAAATATACAACTCCGTATTATTAACTATAACCACCATGTTGTACATTAAATCCCCAGAACTTATTCATCTTTTCCCACAACTTCATCCTTTGATCAATATCTCCTCATTTCCCCCTCCTTCCAGTCCTTGGCAACCACCATTTTCCTCTCCACTTCTGTGAATTTGACTTTTTTAGATTCCACTTATAAGTTAGATTATGCAATATTTGTCTTTCTGTGCCTGACTTATTTCACTTGGAGTTCCTTCTTCGTAAAGGCTGAATAATATTTCACTAAATTAAGTTCCATTAACTCACTTCTATTTAATGATAATGCTATTCTGTGGTGCGAGACCGTGTAAAGAAGAGAACTGTCTTGCACTTGGGCGTGGAAAGAACCGATGCGGCCCAGAGGCCATCAATCAAGGGACAATGAACTTGATTCTTCACAAACAGGTGGCCTGCCTCATCTCAGCATGGAATGCGGTGTGATTACCTGGCCATGACAGAACAGGTTTTACTGGCTGTGGGTTCACCACTGGATAGTGGCAGATTGTGATGCTGTAGCAGCCCAGGTGATTGCCACAAGAGCCACAGCTACGGTGAGAAAGAACAGGAACCAGGGATTTCTCCCTGCAGGGATTCTTTTTCACCTAAAGTTTCTATACTTGGATTAGAAATTTAACCTCAAGTATACATCATTATGAATATGATATTAGCTATACAAAGAAATGGTTAGGAAGAGATAACATTAAAACATTATAAATTTTTTAGAAAGGTGACAAATACCACCAGCATCACAATCCATGAAAATAAAACTTTTACTAATTAACTTTAGCCTGAGACAGTGCTGTAATATTTTTTCTACTTTTTTGCTGTATATTCTTAGATTACCGGTATTATGTAACAGTTTTTAAAATATATTCTATAGAAAGGATAGAAAGATCTTTCACTCAGGGTTGACCAAAATATATTTTTAATTTATCACTTGTAAAAGTTAACTTCAGATTTATTTCTTATTCAGATATTTTCCCTTTCAGATTTATTCATCCAAATTCTAGGATTATTTAAAAAAATATTTTTAAAAGGTCCTCATGATTTTTTTTTAATTTTTAAAAATTTTGTAAGTAATCTTCACACCCAATGTGGAGCTGAAATTCATGACCCTGAGATCAAGAGTCACATGCTCTTCTGACTGAGCCAGCCAGGCGCCCTTAGGGTTATTATTATTTTTTTAATTTAGAAAGAAAATCTCTGTCAAAATAATGTTTTATGGAGTCTCCGAGATGTGTAAGAATTTTCCAAAGACTAGTTTCCTGTGTCATTCTTTCAAACACTGTTTTTCTCCTCTACTTACTCACATGCTAGGGACAGGTTCTGGAGGGCATGCTCACACTGTGTTATAACTCTAGCCCTGCGCACGTATCAGCACAGTGGGAAAAAGAAGCATTCGTGGAGGATATTATAATGGTATGGATATAGTGGAAGAAAGGAAACATGTATAAAAAGGAGAAATCTAGAGGGAAGTCACTGCAAAATGAGGTACATATATTCCACCAAACTCAACTAAATATATCTTCCCCTCAGCCAGATCCCAGCTATCACTTTGACCAGCACAAGCACCACTGAATAGAAGGGAAAGAGAGAGGGGACATTTGGAGATGAGAGAAGGGAAGGTGGAGAAGAAAGATATGATGATTGTAGCAGTCAAGTTCTCCAGGGAAACAGAACCAACAGATTACACACACACACACACACACACACACACGTGCACACACATACATACGCAGGTGGGTAGCATGTAAGAGATTTATTTTAAGGAACTAACTCACATGTTTGTGGGGTTGGCAAGACTGAAATTTGTAGAGTAACCCCGTAGGCTAGAAAGGGTTTAATGCTGTAGTCTTGAGGGAGAATTCTTCTGGAAACCTTAGTTTTCATTTGCAAGGCCTTCAACTGACTGAGTCCCACCTATATTTTGGGGGGTAATCTCTTAAAGTGAACTGATTGTAGATGATAACCACATCTATGAAATAGCTTCACAGTAATACCTGGAATTCTGTTTGACTAAGTAAAGGGGTACTGTAGCCTAGACAAGTGGCCACATTAAAGTAATTTATGTGTGCAAAATTCATGAAAGTGAGTAACAACATGAACACATTGCTAGGCCTTCAGGATAAGTCCATGACTATCTCATAAATTTTTCAGAGCAGAAAATTCAGAACAGTAGTGGCTAACTACAATACTGGAAGGCACTGCATTTTGAGATAAAGTTTCAGAACATAATAGAAATCCCATGTTATGCTTCTGTGTGGGGTCCAACACTGGATGGCTTGTTGGCCTTTATTTTTTAGAAATTGAAACTATATTCACCCAAAGAGCAGCACTTATGCAGGGCATAGATCTTAGAAATGACTTGGTAATGGCTTAGTCAAGGAGTCCCTTTATTTGGAAAAGCTTCTGTAAATAACCACTGGAAAAATAACAAAGGGCATGGCCATAAGTCCCTGAGTCATTGAAAATGACAGGAGTCTGATACTGCATATTATGTTTTATCTTCTATTTGTTCTTCATATGTTAAACTCATTACACAGCTTAACACTTCAATTAAAAATAAAAATTCTTTTCTAAAAGAAGTTGAGATTCTGGAAAGATGAACATAACTAGAGGATGAAATACATCATTATGATATTGAAGAATCCTTGGGCGTGCAGAGAGGTTCAGTGAGAAAAGGTAGGAAAGAGAAGCAGTAACATAACAGGAGTGAGGAAGAAAATACATATTTTAGCAAAAACAAAATTTATAGTAAGCAAACTAACTTTAGGGCTGTTGAAAGAGGAATTGATTTTTTTAAGGCACAAAATCCTCACAGGGAAGAGAAAAAGTTGTTAAATATCAATTTACATTAGTTAAGAGTTTTGCAGTATAGTACAAAAAAGAACTCTGAAGCTTTATTCTGTTTCTGTAGCTAGCTTATGCTGTAGAAGAAAGAAAAGAAATCAAATGTATTTATTTAATCCTTTTTGTCAGTAATACCCAGGGTGAAGAATTCGTTTGTAGCTTTTTAGGTGCTGAGTTGCATCTTAGAGCTTCACATATATTAAAGTAAAATGTAATGCCTTTTGATCCTAAGACTTCAGGATATAGTTCATTTCTACTTATGAAAAAAGGATGGTTGCTGCATAATTAAAATGTCACAGAAATTGTCTAAGAATCTATCAGTTATCAAAATAAATATTTTCAATATTTTTGCTCATAGAATATATCTATTTAGATTTTTAAATTTTTATGTGATTTACGTTTCCTTTCACATTGAGTTACATAAGGTAGATAAATCCTCATAATTCCAATATATTTTTAGAAACATTTAGGAGATTGTATTACAACAGCAAAAGAAAATACTTTTGTATTTTCCTTTAAGCTGTCATTGGGCTGGCTAATACTTACTTTTTAGTCAGATAATGATCAGCTATAGAATCAAATATATTTTGCCTTTAAACTTTTCTACTCTTGAAAAGGTAGATAGATAATATAAAATGGAAGAAAATTCAATGAAACAATATAGTATATTAAGAATTGCATCAATTATACTTAATAAAAATTCCAGAAACCTGGATCATTAATGGAGACTCAAAAAGGATGAGTGAAGAATACACTAAAAATGGATGAACCTTAAAAATACTAGGCTAAAGAAAAAAAGCCAGACATAAAAGGCCACATATTATATGGTTCAATTTCTACAGAAAGTCCAGAATAGGAAAATCCATAGAGACAGAAAGATTATCTCCCCTATCCTTGTTGCAAGAGAAGAGAGACATGGAAACACTAATGCCAGCAAGTACATGCTTTTCATGCAAGTGACACACAATTCTACTCATATCTGCACATAATGTCTATTTCATAGCAAGTAACATGGACATGCCTACCACTTGAAGTGAAACAGTACAGGTCCCCCATATTCTCAGAAGGAGAGCCAGACATCTTGATGAATGGTACTAGGTTCTAAAACAATGTACTTTTAAAAATGTTACATTTTTTAACTATGATCATGTGTTAATCAAGAGTTTATTTTATTTAAAAATACTGTTCTATCAAGAAAAAAAAAGAACAATAATTACTGATAATCAGTTTATAAAACATGTTAAGAATAAAAACAATTTTATAAAATCTATCATCTAAGTCTATATTTATCATGATTTTTTAGCATGCAGTGAAAAAGCTGGAAAATAAACCTAAGTATAATCAAATTGGTTATCTCCAAGTTAAAATAACACTTATTCTATTTATATATTTTTCTAGACTCTTCCCATAAATTTTCTAAAATGCATATTTATGATAAGCAATAAAACACTCAATGTTATTTTTAATGTGATTAGTGTTTTTAATTGCACATCAACATTTTGTCTCTTTACTAGCCTAGTATTTTGGGCCCATAAATGATATTTTGTAATCAATATTAATGTTTATAAAGAACAGAATTACCATAGTCTCTTATAATAGTATACATAAAACTGTAGTAATAATAAGGTTAAAATTTTTTATGGCCAAATAATAGTGAGGTTCAGTGTGGATACATATGTAACCTATGTTTTAATTATAATGGATATTTGTGTTTCTTCACTTAATTTGTATTAATGTTATTTTTAGATACAAAGCAGCAAATAATAGAGGAAAGAGCAGTAAGTAGGATTGGAAGGGGAAAGGAGCTATGCCAGAACCTAGAAGGAGAGAGTCCTATGGAAGGGACCATCTTGAGAGATGTAGTAGTACTTCAGCCCAGAGACAGAGCCAGCCCATCACTGTGTTGGGTCATGGATGGACCCAGGAGAATAGGTACACTGAGATTACCATCCTCCCTTTTCCTATCTCTTTTGGGTTCCCATTGGCTGAAACTTTCTGGTAGTAACTGTGCATGGGTGCCTTTTAAAGTTCTCATAGGGATCAGACTTGAAGACTTTGAGAAGAGGGTAGGATGGGGAAGTGAACCAGGAAGGCGAACAGAAGCTACCTGGAAAATATAGATTCACCAACTTATACTCAAAGGAAATCTATTGCGAATATTTTTTTAAATTTTTTTTTATTTTTTAACATAAGGAAAGAGAAAAGGAATAAGTAAATTTTTTAAAGGCAATAGTGGTTAGAAAGCCTAGTTAAAGTGATAATGCATTAGGAAGGAATTATACATTTTCTATGAAAAATTATTTTGGAAGGAAAAATATGAAAAGTGATGAGAGATGCATCATTATACAAATATTTACAGAATAACCCCATAATTTTTTCTTTTTTGCCTGTAAACTCAAAATGTGGGAAGCACAAATCTAATCTGTACATTAAAAAGAGTCAGATAAATGTGAAAAGACAAATAATCCTTCTCTGATAAATTATAAGCAATTAAAACTTTGAGACAATTTCTTTATACATTGAAGATGTACAAAATTTACTTTGTCCAATTAAATAAATAGGCACAATTTAAGGGATGACTTTAGAGAACAGAAGAAAAGACATAGATTAAGTAACCATTTGGATAGTTCAAATGTGGAAACAATGCACTTGCATGTAAATCATAATTTGCTTCATTGCATGCATTAATTGTGGCAAAGATTGCTTGAACTGCACAGATTCATGTCCCCTTTTTGTTGTGCAAAGTTGAGGGAGTTGTCCACCTGCCAGGCACTCCCATTTCCCAGCTTCCAATGAAACGATGATGCAACTGTACAGGGGATAGTAGACAGGAGTGCTGTGCACGTCATTGAGGGGCTCAGGGGGTGACTGCACAGTCCTCCAAAATTTCTTTTTCTAGTTGAACAACTAAATGCAGGGTACTATGAGGACTTGGGGCATTGTGTAGCCACTAAATAATAAGAACTTCAGTCCCAGAGTCATCATTTAGTCGAGAATTGTACAGGAGGACCACTTAACGAGAAATATTAGCATTTTACTTATCATGGGAAAGAAAAAAAAATGCTGTGTTAATGCACTGAGATTTAGGAGTTGTTTGTTTCAGTACCAAATGCCAATTATCCAGTCTAAAAATGCAAGTGATATTAATCAAAAGAGAAAAAATGAAAATAAAAAAGGAGTCAGAAATAATTCTAGACACAATCAGTGTTAATGTTCATATATACCATATATAATATTTACATTTATATAATACATGGTATGTATACTTTATATATAATAAAATGCATAACAAATCTTGTCTTTTGTGCAGTCTGTTAAAAATCGTTCAACAAGTTCGATTCCTTTCAGAAATCGTATTTTACAATTTAAATGTACATTTGATTCTATTTTATAGATTAAATTTAGAAATTTATAATATTTATTTCTATAATATAGAAATCATTCAACAAATTTGATTCCTTTCAGAAATTGTATTTTACAATCTAAAATGTACATTTGATTCTATTTTATAGATTAAATTTTTCTATTACAATTTCCAGCTTTTCATCATTTTGACTATCATATATTATATTGATCAAATTAATAATAAGTCCTTGTTTGTAGTAATGTCACTATTAGGATTATCCTTCTGTTTGTATTCATTACAGGTCATCTTTTACTTGCCTTTTGCATGTCTGGTTATTTTTTTGAAAACCATAGTGCCTTCACAAAGCCAATGAGGGCTTTCCCTTTCCCTTATAGGAAGACAGGGTAAAGATCTGATCTCAAATTAGACAGAGATTGAAATGGTTTGTCTCTGTAACCAGTTAGATAGTTTAAATGTGCAGTCTTCAAATGTGCAGAGTCAGTCTACCCTTGGTCCATTTCTGTTCTTGGGGCATGTTCTTAGGACATTTCAATCTATGGATTGAGACCCTGTCAGATCTCTCTTTCTTCAGCCCAGAAAACCTGGGAGATTTTGACCTGCAGATATTTTATGTTTAGCTCTCCAGTTCCCTGATTCCTCCTGCTTCTAAGTCATTCAGATATGTTGAAGAGAAAACTGTGTTTTGAGGCCGTCTCCATTTCTCTGGTGAGATCTGTGCTAAGTATGACATAATCATAGGAGTTATTACTTTGTTTACTCATAAACAAAACCACCAGCTAGCAGATGGAGATTCAGAATTTTTTCTTTGGGGAAAACTGGCTGTATTTGGGTATTTCCTTTTCTTTCTTTTTTAAATGGGTTTGCTTTTTTTTAAGATTTTATTTATATGTTAGAGAGAGAGAGAGAGCAGAGCAAGGGAGAGCCTGAGTAGGGGGTGGGGAGGAACTTACCGTCAAGGAGGGAACCCAAGGTAAGGCTCAATCCCAGGACCCTGGGATCATGACCTGACCCGAAGGCAGACACTTGACTGAGCCACCTAGGCACACCTGTATTTGGGTTTTTTCAAGTTATCTATTTCTTCCAACAGCTCTGTAAAGTTTCAAGAGAACGACAATTTTACTTACTTTCAGTCGAGTTCCTCAGCATGGGGCAAGTCTGACCCAGAGCCAAGCCCCTCCTTGGTCCCAGCTTATAATTAGCAAATGTCACCAAGAAGAAAAACAGTCAGTGATAGGATAGTCAGCTCATCTAAGAAGAGTCCTGCCATCTCTGGAATTCCAATTCTATTCTTATTGCTTTCACTGCTCTTAGTGTCTATGAAATTGTGATTTTTGCAATGGACTGAGCTTTTCCAATTGTTACAGTGGAACTGTTAAGGTCATGATCTACACAATATGAGTATGAATATATGAATTAAATGCATTATGAAGGTCATGTACACGAATTAAATGTATTAATAGAAGTTACATTACTATAACAGCTTCTGATGTGTCTCATTGCTTCTAATCTTAACATATCCCATGTCAGAGTACATTCTCCCAAAAAAAGAAGGCATGGTCCTTTAAAATATAAATATATTTGACCAAAAAAAAATATATAAATATATTTGTACTGCTTCTCCAACTTTTCTAATGGCTTCTGTGCACATTTAAATAAATACATAGTCTCTCCTGGGGCTTAAAACATTATATTATATGATCCAGACTGACATTCTGACTTTTTAATTTCTAGAAGTTCCAACAGGAATTTCATATCCTTTTTTTCTTTTAAAGATTTTATTTATTTATTTGACAGAGAGAGACACAGCGAGAGAGAGAACACAAGCAGGGGGAGTGGGAGAGGGAAAAGCAGGCTTCTGGCCAAGTAGGGAGCCCGATGCGCTCGATCCCAGAACCCTGGGATCGACCTGAGCGGAAGGCAGACGCTTGACGACTGAGCCACCCAGGCGCCCCAGGAATTTCATAGCCTTAAAATAGGTTCCCATCTTTAGGTTTTCCTATTATGACACCTATCATCCATGATTACAATGCCTCACCCAAACTCTATCCTACGCTTTTACCCTTGCTTAACACAGACAGACCATATTTCTTATGTCTGAAAATCCCAAGCTTATTTTCATCTCAGTTCTTTATCATTTGCTCATACTTTGCCTGGAACTGTTGAATTGGCAAGCTAATTCCTCACCATTTAAGAATCCAATCAAATGCCACTTCTCTGGACATCTTACTTAAATTAGTCCCTTCCCATCATGCTTAACTACACTATTTTACTTCCTTTATAACACTCAGCCTTATCTGAAATTGTCTTTTGTGTTTGTCCAGTCTCTGCAGCATACTTTCAAAATGCAAGGAAGGCTATAATAAACTTTCTTGTACCATTTTCTTTTGCCATTTGTCAAATTATTTTGATAATACATATTTGAGGTGGATCAACTTTTATATCAAAGTTCATATTATTTTGTCTTTGACTCATTTTGTTATGTTTTTAGGGAATTTTTTTTTCAATTTACATCTATTCTAGGAGAATGTGGAAGTTCAGTAAAATATTAAATACAAAGAAATTGACAAAACATTATACTGTTCTTTACTTAAATATCATGATCTTTAGTATTTAGTGATTAAATATTTTTGGATATTTATATAAGTAGAGGAAAGTTAAATTTGAATTTCCCATGTCTCAACTTTTTATGCCTAAGAAAATTTTTTACATAATATAGAGAACATTTTCCATATGTACACAGATCTATCTTTATATATTACATGACTCAGATTCAAAATACAGTTTATATGAGTGAACCATTCAAATTCAAACCTACACAATGAGGTAATAGTGACTAAAATAAAAATATTTTTGTAGTTTCAAAGTATTTCAGAAAAAAATTAATTAATTCAAACAGAATTATTTTTTTAAGTTTTATTTAAGTTTCAGTTAATATACAGTGTAATATTAGTTTCAGGTGTTCAACATAGTGATTTAACACGTCCATCCTACACCTGGTTCTCATCACAAATGCATTCCTTAAACCTCATCACCTATTTAACCCATTCCCCCACCCACGTCCCTTCTGGTAACTATTAGTTTGTCCTCTGTAGTTAAGAGTCTGTTTTTTGGTTTGCTTCCCCCTCTCTTTTATTTTCCCTTTGCTCACTTGTTTTATTTCTTAAATTCCACATATGAGTGAAATCATATGGTATTTGTCTTTCTCTGACTTATTTTATGTAGCAATATTCTAGCTCCGTCTGTGTTGTTGCAAATGGCAAGATTAATTCTTTTTTATGGCTGAGATATCTTCATTATCTATTAATCAGTTGATGGACAGTTGGGGTGCTTCCATATCTTGGCTATTATAGGTGGTAGATAATACTGTTATAAACATCGGGGTGCATGTATCCTTTTGAATTAGTACTTTTGCATTCTTTGGATAAATACCTGGTAGTGCAATTGGTGGATCATAGGGTAGTTCTATTTTTAAGTTTTTGAGGAAACTCCATACTGTGTTGCACAGTGGCTGCACCAGCTTGCATTCCCACCAACAGTGTAGGAGGGTTCCCCTTTCTCCATATTGTTGCCATCACCTGTTGTTTCCTGTATTGTTCATTTTAGTCATTCTGACAGGTCTGAGGTGATAGTTCATCATAGTTTTGATTTGTATTTTCCTGATGATCAGTGATGTTAAGCATCTTTTTGGTGTCTGTTAGCCATCTGGATGTCTTCTGTGGAGAAATTTCTATTCATGTCTTCTGCCCATTATTTTAATTGGATTATTTGTTTTTGGGGTGTTGAGTTTGTAAGTTCTTTATATATTTTGGATGTTAACCTCTTATCAGATATGTCATTTGCAAAGATCTCCCATTCTGTAGGTTACCTTTTAGTTTTGTTGATTGTTTCCTTCGCTGTGCAGAAGTTTTTTATTTTGATGAAGTCTCAATAGTTCATTTTTGCTTTTATTTACCTTGCCTAAGGAGACATATCTAGAAGGAAGTTACTACCACGGATGTCAAAGAGGTTACTGGCTATGTTCTGCTCTAGGATTTTTTTTAATGTAATTATTTTTATTATGTTATGTTAATCACCATACATTACATCATTAGTTTTTGATGTAGTGTTCCATGATTCATTGTTTGCGGATAACACCCAGTGCTCCATGCAGTACGTGCCCTCTTTAATACCCAATCACCAATCTAACACATCCCCCCACCCCCCTCCCTTCTAGAACCCTCAGTTTGTTTCTCAGAGTCTATAGTCTCTCATGGTTCATCTCTCCCTCCGATTTCACCTTCTTCATTCTTCACTTCCTGCTATCTTCTTCTCCTCCTCCTCCTTCTCCTCCTCCTCCTCCTCCTCCTCCTCCTCCTTCTTCTTCTTCTTCTTTTTAACATATAATGTATTATTTGTTTCAGAGGTACAGGTCTGTGATTCAACAGTCTTACACAATTCACAGTGCTCACCATAGCACACACCCTCCCCAATGTCTATCACCCAGCCACCCCATCCCTCCCACCTCGCACCCCTCCAGCAAACCTCAGTTTGTTTCCTAAGATTAAGAATTCCTCATATCAGTGACATCATATGATACATGTCTTTCTCTGATTGATTTATTTCGCTCAGCATAACAAGCTCCAGTTCCATCCGTGTTGTTACAAATGGCAAGATTTCATTCCTTTTGATGGCTGCATAATATTCCATTGTATATAGATACCACATCTTCTTTATCCATTCATCTGTCGATGGACATCTTGGCTCTTTCCACAGTTTGGCTATTGTGGACATTGCTGCTATAAATAGCGGGCTGAACATACCCCTTCGGATCCCTACATTTGTATCTTTGGGGTAAATATCCAGTTGTGCAATTGCTGGGTCATACAGTAGCTCTATTTTCAACTTTTTGAGAAACCTCTATATTGTTTTCCAGAGTGGTTGCACCAGCTTGCATTCCCACCAACAGTGTAGGAGGGTTCTCCTTTCTCCGCATCCTCGCCAACATCTGTCGTTTCCTGACTTGTTAATTTTAGCCATTCTGACTGGTACGAGCTGGTATCTCATTGATGTTTTGATTTGGATTTCCCTGATGTCCAGCGATGTTGAGCATTTTTTCATGTGTCTGTTGGCCATTTGGATGTCTTCTTTGGAAAAATGTCTGTTCATGTCTTCTGCCCATTTCTTGATCGGCTCATTTGTTCTTTGGGTGTTGAGTTTAATAAGTTCTTTATAGATTTTGGATACTAGCCCTTTATCTGATATGTCATTTGCAAATATTTTCTCCCATTCTTTCGGTTGTCTTTTGGTTTCATTGACTGTTTCCTTTGCTGTGCAAAAGCTTTTTATCTTGATGAAGTCCCAAGAGTTCATTTTTGCCCTTGCTTCCCTTGCCTTTGGCGATGTTTCTAAGAAGAAGTTGCCGCAGCTGAGGTCAAAGAGTTTGCTGCCTGTGGTCTCCTCTAGGATTTTGATGGACTCCTGTTTCACATTTAGGTCTTTCAACCACTTTGAGTCTGTTTTTGTGTGTGGTGTAAGGAAATGGTCCAGTTCCATTCGTCTGCATGTGGCTGTCCAATTTTCCCAACACCCTTTGTTGAAGAGACTGTCTTTTTTCCATAGGACATTCTTTCCTGCTTTGTCAAAGATGAGTTGGCCATAGAGTTGAGCGTCCATTTCTGGGCTCTCTATTCTGTTCCATTGATCTATGTGTCTGTTTTTGTGCCAGTACCATATTGTCTTGATGATTACAGCTTTGTAATAGAGCTGGACGTCCGGAATTGTAATGCCACCAGCTTTGCTTTTCTTTTTCAACATTCCTCTGGCTATTCGGGGTCTTTTCTGGTTCCATCCAAATTTTAGGATTATTTGCTCCATTTCTTTGAAAAAAGTTGATGATATTTTGACAGGGAATGCATTGAATGTGTAGATTGCTCTAGGTAGCATTGACATCTTCACAATATTTGTTCTTCCAATCCATAAGCTTGAAATATTTTTTTCATTTCTTTGTGTCTTCCTCAGTTTCTTTCATGAGTATTTTATAGTTTTCTGAGTACAGATTCCTTACCTCTTTGGTTAGATTTATTCCTAGGTATGTTATGGTTTTGGGTGCGATTGTAAATGGGATCAACTCCTTAATTTCTCTTTCTTCTGTCTTATTGTTGGTGTATAGGAATGCCACTGATTTCTGTGCATTCATTTTATATCCTGCCACTTTACTGAATTCCTGTATGAGTTCTAGCAGTTTTGGGGTGGAGTCTTTTGGGTTTTCCACATAAAGTATCATATCATCTGCAAAGAGTGAGTGTTTGACTTCTTCTTTGCCAATTTGGATGCCTTTTATTTCTTTTTGTTGTCTGATTGCCGTGGCTAGGACTTCTAATACTATGTTGAATAGCAGTGGTGAGAGTGGACATCCCTGCCGTGTTCCTGACCTTAGGGGGAAAGCTCTCAGTTTTTCCCCAATGAGAATGATATTCTCAATGCTGTGGGTTTTTTGTAGATGGCTTTTATGATATTGAGGTATGTACCTTCTATCTCCATGCTTTGAAGAGTTTTGATCAAGAAAGAATGCTGTACTTGGTCAAATGCTTTTTCTGCATCTATTGAGAGGATCATATGGTTCTTGTTCTTTGATTAATGTATTGTATCACATTGATTGATTTGCAGATGTTGAACCAAACTTGCAGCCCAGAAATAAATCCCACTTGGTCATGGTGAATAATCCTTTTAATGCACAGTTGGATCCTATTGGCTAGTATTTTGGTGAAAATTTGTGCATCCATGTTCATCAAGGATATTGGCCTGTAATTCTCCTTTTTGATGGGGTCTTTTAAAAAAGGGATTGATAAGATGTTGGTTGAAAAAGGGTAAAAGAAAAAGAAAGTTAAAGAAAATTAACTTTGAAAGACTAAAGACTCATGGGAAAAAAGCCATAAATTCTATGTGCAGTATTCCCCTAGCGCTGGAGTTCTGCCATTCTCATTGATCGGTAAACTTGGTGTTGGCTGGCTGTTCTTGCTGATCTTCTGGGGGAGGGGCCTATTGCCATGGTTCCCAAATGTCTTTGCCAGAAGCAGAATTGCCCCGCCCTTGCTGGCTGGGCTAAGTAATCTGCTCAGTTTTGCTCTCAGTAGCTTTTGCTCCCTGCGAGCTTTCCCTACAGTTTTGGAGGACAAGAGTGAAAATGGCGGCCTCCCAATCTCTGCCCCAGAGCAGCTGAGACCTCGGTGCTCCACTCTTCAGTGAGCCCCCAGAGAAAAGCAGTCGATGACTCCTGTCTCCCCAGTCTGGCTGCACTCCGTGCTTACCCTGCCTGTGACCAAACATTTCTATCTCTGGTGCACGACCCCATTTGGAGTCTCCAAACCCAGCAGATCCCTGCAGTGTGCTCCTGCGCCGCTCCTCCCAGGGGAGGAAGAGGAGTCTCCCTGGATCTGCCACTTGTTGGGTCCCTGCTGGAAGAGCAGTGGCACAACTGTGCTGCAGATCACAGTTTATGTCAACCCGAACCTTGAGAGCCCACTCCTCGGCTCTGTCTCTGCAGCTGGCTTCCCTGCTCCGGTACCTGGGAGCTCTGCCCACTCAGGCACCTCCAGTCTTTTTATGACCCCAAGTGTCCTGAGACCACACTGTCCCAGTGAGGGTTACACACACACACACACACACACACACACACACACACACACACACACACAAATACCCCGCTTAGCCACTGGAGCGACATCCCTCAGTGGAGCTGACTTCTAAAAGTTCTGATTTTGTGCTCTGTGGCTCTATCACTTGTCAGAAGCAGCTGAAGGAGGCACCCCTCCCCCGCCATCTATCTGCCCGAATATCACCTTGGATTCACTTCTCCTCACATCCTACCTTCCAGAAAGTGGTCGCTTTTCTGTTCAGAGTTGCTGCTATTCTTTTCTTCAATCTCCTGTTGAGTTCGTAGGTGTTCAGAATGGTTTGATCCCTATATAGCTGAATTCCTGGGACCAGACAAAATTTAGTTCTCCTACTCCTCCGCAATCTTGCTCCTCCTCTGCTCTAGGATTCTAATGGTTTCCTGTCTCACATTTAGCTCTTCAACCCATTTTGAATTTATTTTTGTGTATGGTGTAAGAAAGTTGTCCAGTTTCATTCTTTTGCATGTTGCTTTCCAGTTTTTCCAAACACCATTTGTTGAAGAGACTTTTTCCATTGGATGTTTTTTTCCTGCTTGTAGAAGATTAATTGACCACATAGTTATGGGTTCAGTTCTGGGCTTTCTATTCTACTGATCTATATGTCTAAATTTGTGTCAGTACCATACTGTCTTGATCACTACAGCTTTGTAATATAACTTGAAGTCTGGAATTCTGATGCTTCCAGCTTTGCTTTTCCTTGTCAAGATTGCTTTGGGCATTTGGAGTTTTTCTGTGGTTCCATACAAATTTTAGGATTGTTTGATCTAGTTCTTCAAAAATGCTGTTGCTATTTTGATAGGCATTGCATTAAATGTGTAGATTGCTAGAAATGAATTATTTCCTTTCCTAGATTAGATGAATATCAAAAGAGTTGATTTCATTTTAATGCCATTGATTGTATTTATTACCAAGTTGTGTTATTCCTTAGTAAGGCCAAAAATTGACATATTCAGTTTTTATCCAAGTGTTGATTTGAGTGGTATTTTTAATATTTTTCCTCACTTTTTTCTTTCTTACTTCACCTCATTGTTATGACTTCTAAAAAACTCTTTAATGAAGCAGAAATTTGTGTTCTGTCAATATGAAAAGTACCTATTACAAAATAAAAAAGGACCTGACTTTACTCCTGCCCCACTATCACATCTTCTAAACATGAATTTGATGCAGCTGATAGTATCTGCATTAATAACATCTGCTGCTTTTGTCATTAAATTCCACCCACTGCTTAATGCCTGGAGCTTCAAAAATATGAGAATTAGCTAAAAGAGTTTCAAATTAAAGAAAAAAATTGAAGCTTTGAAAACATGTATTACCACCTATAATCTTTCATAGTGGGAAAAATCACAGCCTCCAGCCATACATGGAATACATCAAATTCCTTAACAGTTGAGGAAATTTAAATCAAAGGAAATTATTGGAGGAACGTTAAGTCTATGTTGTGTTGCTGGGTCAAATGAAGACTAAGACAATGAAGTAATGAGTGTCATAAATGTGATGCTTAAGGTCTGAAAAGAGGGCTTATTTCAAATAATTATATATTCAACTATACATAACATTAGATAATTTTTAAGCAAGGAATATTTAAACTAAATTTAGGGCGCCTGGGTGGCTCAGTTGGTTAAGCGACTGCCTTCGGCTCAGGTCATGATCCTGGAGTCCCAGGATCGAGTCCCGCATTGGGCTCCCTGCTCAGCGGGGAGTCTGCTTCTCCCTCTGACCCTCTTCCCTCTCGTGCTCTCTATCTCTCATTCTCTCTCTCTCAAATAAATAAATAAAATCTTAAAAAAATAAAAACAAACTAAATTTAAACATTAAAAACAGGTAATATAATTGATATATTATATATGCAATGTGTATATAAAAATGAGTCTTTTAACCTATTTATCTTCAGTATGTGAAGATTACAGAACAGAGAATACACTAGGAGGGATATAAGTAGGTAATCATAGGCATTATATTGTAGGTATATCCTTAGTTTTAAAGCCCCTTTTTACTATACAGTAAGTGGTGGGGGGTAGGAGGGATGGGGTGGCTGGGTGATAGACACTGGGGATGGTATGTGCTATGGTGGGCGCTGTGAATTATGTAAGACTGTTGTAAGTCAACAGACTTATGTAAGTCTGTTGAATCACAGACCTGTAACTCTGAAACAAACAATACATTATAAGTTAAAAAAAAAAGAAGAAGAAGATAGTGGGAAGGGAAAAATGAAAGGGTGAATCAGAGGGAGAGACGAACCATGAGAGACTATGGACTCTGAGAAACAAACTGAGGGTTCTAGAGGGGAGGGGAATGGGGGGATGTGTTAGCCTGGTGAGGGCACATATTGAATGGAGCACTGGTTGTTGTATGAAAACAATGAATCATGGAACACTACATCAAAAACTAATGCTGTAATGTATGGTGACTAACATAACATAATAAAATAAAATTTAAAAAAAAAAGAACTATTATCTTCCCCTTCATGCCATTCACTGAAGATATGCTTATTGATTTTATTTGTCCATTGTGAAAGATATTAAGCGTAGAATTATCCTTGAAACCAAAGTCAAGTTATACACAACTTATAGGAATTGATCATAGACACTTCTTCACTTTAATGAAATATAATTGATGTATTAATTTCAGGTGTAAAACATAACGATTCCATATTTGCATATATTGCAAGATGATCACCATAATAAGCCTAGGTAATATCTATCACCATACGTAGTTATAAATGATGAGAACTTTTAAGATCTACTCTCTCTCTTTTTGTTTTTCCACTTTATAATACAAGTTCATATGCATTAGATTAAGATCCACCTCTATTCAGATGTCAGGGCCTTGGTTTAGGGATTTTCTAAGTGAGATTCTTTTGCTATATGCTTGGCTAGATCCTTTGTCCTCATTTACAGATTACTAAGATTCTTTTTGTCTAGTGAAATTATTATCTTTCAGAATTCATAGGTCCATTTTGTTGAATTGCACATTTCCTCCCCACCATTCTGCCCAGCAGCATCCTTCATAACACTACTAATGCTCTCATTGTACTGGTTAAGTGGCTCATAGCTCCTCCTCACTGAGTTTGAAACGTTCTCCAGAATTTGGAAATGTATTTAGTAAATATATAGTAAGCCACAGATTATTTTTCAGACTCCAAAAAAAAGCTAAAATGTTAAGTTTCTAACTGTAAATTAATACTTCCAAGTATAATTTCCAACATTTATAACTGTAAATTAATTTACATTTTCCAACTAAAAATTAAAATTATTAGGTGATAGCTTCATCAGAATGGACTATATATATAATATTTAAAATATATGTATATTTTTAAAAATCTGTTTCATTGTATTAGGACCCAAATTTCAAATGTGTTATTGATTTTTTTAAAAATGACTTTTTATGTGAATACTATGCAATTTAAACTGTTGTCTGATACATATAGGCTTCATAGAGTATTAAGACACATATCCTGATTCATCAAGCAAATTTTTATTCAGGATCTGAAATCAATGGCAGGCTTAATGCTTTTTAAAATAGATAGCATTGTTTTAATAAAAAATGTCAGCAATGTAATTACTCCTTAAGCAAAAGGCCACAGAGAGGAAAATTGGATGATACTTAAATTGAGCATATGAGAAAATTAATTTGCGTTAAAAAAGTAGCAATTAGACATTTCCATGGCAGCATGAGAAAGATCACAATTTTGTCTTTTACTCCTTTGCAAAGTATAATTTTTTGAATTTATTTATTTTAAAGGGAAACTAAACCAACAGAAGTATGGAAAATAACACTAGTTGCAAAACCCAAAAATGGATGCTATCTTAAAATATTTCTAGGATATTTCATATGCTTTTAACCCTTTCAGTCTTTTGTTTATTCCCAAAATAGATTACTTAAACTAAAATTTTAAATCTCTTGCAGTCTAACATGCTGAAATACTTATATAGTTTTTGTGGTTTCTTAGATAATTGCTAAATATGTACTGCTTGATATCTGAGCAGATTGATCATTTAGCATTTAGTCAGCAAGAAGAAACAGTTGTCTTCCCCTAAATTCTATTACACTTTGTACACAGATTCTTTATTCTCAGTACCCTCTTATAATTTATAAAAAAGGAATCTCAAAATAAATAACTGTCTATTTATATACAATCCTGACATAGAAACCTCAAAGAAGACATACTGGATTTACTTGATTGAAGTACTTTTTTTTGGTTAATCGTAATTGGTGCATTATAATTTTATAAATACAAGGAAGGTAGGCCCTATCATTTAGATACATTCTGCAATGGGTCTTTAGACTTACTAGGATTAATCTCTATCTTGTCTTTCAATGCTTACTGTTTCTCTTCTCTAATAAAGACTGCTGCCATAACTGAGAGATGGATGAGGTACATGGTTATCTTGTAGATTTTAAACACTATACCATCTTGCTGGCCATAGGTCATAGTCATGATCACTATTTCTTACCCTTCACCTGGGCCAGATTTCATACCACAAGGAAGAAAGTAACAATATCTATTTTCTATTTATTTAGTTATCAAGGATTGCTCTCTCTCTCTGAAACCTTATTTCATTCCATTGCTTCTACAGAAAAGTAAGACTGAAGCCATTATATTCTTATTGTAGAAGAGCAAAGTTTAAATGTCACTAATAATTGAGGTATTGTTTTCTTATTTTCATACTTCAATACACTTAATGGTTTAACATTTCTAAGTTTTCTACTCTTTCAAATCAGTCTAGCCTCATCAAAAAGTCATTTTTCTTCTAAAAAATCTTGCCATTTTTTCTAAGTATTTGAGATAACATTATTTTAAAATCCTGTTTTTCTTATAACAGATGTCCCCAGATGATATTTCTTTTCTTTTTCCAAGTTTTTATTTAAATTCCAGTTAATTAACATATAGTGTAATATTAGTTTCAAGTGTAGAATTTAGTGATTCATTATTTACATACAACTCCCGGTGCTCATCACAAGTGCCCTCCTTAATCCCCATCACCCATTTAACCCATCCCCCACCCACCTCCCCTTCAGCAACCCTCAGTTTGTTCTCTATAGTTGAGAGTCTGTTTTCTCATTTGCCTCTCTTTCTTTTTCACTTATGTTCATTGCTTTTTTTCTTAAATTCCATATATGAGTGAAATCATGGTATTTGTCTTTCTCTGACTGACTTATTTCACTTAGCATAATACTCTCTAGCTCCATCCATGTCATTGCAAATGGTAAGATTTCATTCTTTTTTATGGTTGAGTAATATTCCATTATATATATATATATATATATATATATATATAACACATCTTCTTTATCCAGTCCTCAGATATTACTGAACTGTAATGTCTCCTTGTGGAATCAAATGGATCAAAATTTAAAGTGACAAGAGTGATAATATGATGATTTCCTGCTAATATAAGAGTATTCTTATACTATATTTCTTTTCTACGGCAGCCCTGTTTGTGGATTTTCCAGGCGGCATTCATCCTCATATATCAGTGATTAAATCTTAAAGGAAATGTAAACATAAATTTTCCCCAAAGTTTTCAGTGTTGTTTATCATTTGAAATACCTTTAAATTTCAATTAAGTTATTTACTTTTAAAAATATAACTTAATTCATTTATTTTTTTTTTTTTCCTGGAAGAGAAAGACTGAAGTACTGAAATTTTGTATGTTTTTTCTTGTTTGTCTGTCTGGGATTAGGTCAAATGTGAATGTCTGAAGAATCTCTCAGTGGGGCCAGTAAGGATATGGCTGACATAGAAATATATGTCTGCAACTGATAAAAGTGTTATAAACTGAAGTTTAGAACTGAAAATTATAAGCATATATGGGAAAATGAACATAAAGCAATTGGGAGTGGATGTGTAGTGTGGTCTTAAGGAACTTGAGGATATACAATTGACAATGGGACTCACCAGTGACAGGATAGTCAGTGAAAGATGATTCAGTGACACCATTCTTAAGAAAGAATGGTCAGAAAAAATTGGAGTAAAACCTTGATGCTTTGGAGTCATAAAAAGAAAGAGGACAGCATCACAATGTATAAAGACATGCCAATGATATAAAATACTTCAGAGAGATTAAATAATATATATCCATTTGATTGAGCAATCAGTAAGTTTATGGGGGTCACATTTATGAGTCATTCGATGGAATGGTAAAATGGATGTTTAAATGCAGTAAGTGAAGAAAGCTGATGAGGTGATGAACTGAATACATAGTTTGGATAACCTCCACTGGCAAACTAAATGTAGGCAAGGAAATAGCAGAATACGTATTGGAGGAACGAGGGGTATATCGTTGAGGGTTTTTTTTTTTTTTTCAGTCTCATGGCATTTATATTTTATCTATTTAGGAGGAAGCATGATCCCTGACAGAGAAAAAGTAGATGGTAAGAGGGATTGCCTGCCAAAATAATCATGTAAGATGAGTAGGTCAAAATTTTGACACAGTTACCCTCAGAAAATTATAACCTAAAATCAATTACACAGAACTGATACTTACCAAGAATAAAGTATAAAAGAAATTATGTACAAGATTCATGTCTGGATTCTGACCTGACACATTTCCCTGTGTCAAAATACTTGCATACTAAATTTTACAACTCTAAATAAAATGCAAATGGCACCACTCAGCTGGGCCCAAGCCTTCTCAGTAGTAGTGCCTGTGTCCTGGTAGTGGCCATAACCCAAAGTCATACTGGGGTTTTACCATTTTAGTATTCCCTTAGGAAGGAGGCAGTGTGTATGACTGACTACAGTATCAACATTTGCACTTGGTACTGGATGAACAATATGGTGACATAAAAGCCTGAGGTTCTTTGACTACAGAAGACCAGATATTTATTCCAACTCAGAGCGGTCATGTATGTCTTAAAGAATGGTGGTAGCAGGCTAGACAGATACCAGTGGGGGAAAGGCAGGCAATGAAGACTAAGACTTGAAGCATAAGAAGGATTCACCACGCCATTGCTGGCATGAAAACAGAAGCAGCTACATTACATGGAATGTAGGTAGTCTCTAGATATTGTAGGGACAGCCAACTTTGTTGCTTATATTTACAATGGTCAATTAATGACTATTTTAGAAGCTCTTTATGTCCTAGTAAGTGATTTTTTTTTCATACTTTCTAAACAAAAAAAACTAAATCTTCGTGGGAAAATGGGGTGATTATTAAGCTGCCTGGGATCTACAATTATGGTCATTCGTGCTTCAAAGAAAGAGAGGATGAAAGGATAGAAACTTTTAATACATGTCTCACCAGTTAGTTGATCTGGGTTTGGTTATTTTTGAAGCATTTGTGGTCACTGTGTCTTTAATACTAATCTTTGTGGTAGTATCTTGCTCTAGATGTACAGACGTTTATATAACAATATGCTTACTCTGTAATTGGAGCATTTTCAGCATCCCATTTTAAAGGTCTAGGTATTGTTATTAAATATATTTTTGTTGGGAAGTCTGTACTGGATATCCCTTGGCTTGGATTCTTCTGCTTAGCTGTATAGTCTGTGTAAGCACAGAGATTAATTATGTCTACATAGGGCCCTGGATATATTCAACACTTACATGGTGATTCTATTATATTAGGTATTCTTTACAATTTCAGTTTTAACTAGTTTAGCTCTTCTTTTAAGGGGTGACAAGATGTGCCTACTGATGGTACTCTGAGTGTTTATCTCACCATTTTGTGGGAAAACACTAATATTTTTGTGCCTTTAAAGATGTCAGTTTTTTTCTAACAAGTCAGCCTATGTGTTTTCAAAAAGATGAAAAAGTAATGAATGACAATCTCTCTAATATGTACGCAATTCTTCATAATAATGAAAAAAAAATAACTGGTGCAATTGAATAGCAAGCTGGAAAAAATCCCCTAGAGAAATGGAAATCTGACAGCATTATGAGAAAAAAATATTTAAAAGGCTAATCTGTAATTCTGCTACTAAATGAATTTGAATATCAAATGTGACTGAAAAAGGATTTTCGTGTGTTAAGCAGAATTTTAGGATGTCCCTCATGACCTTACCTCCAGGTGTTAATCCCATGATTATGTCATGTTACATAGAAAAAGATGTTGCAGATGTAGGTAAGTTTACTAAGGAGTCAACCATAAAACAGAGAAATTATTCAGGTGGTGCTAATCTAATCACATGACCCCTTTGAAAGCAGAAAGTTTTCTTATTGTTGGCAGAAGATGAAGTCAGAGATATTTGAAGTATAAGGATTTACCATGCCATTGCTGTCTTGAAATTGGAAAGAACATACAAAAAGTAATGCAGGTGACATTTAGAAACCAAAAGCAGATCCTGGCTGACAGCCAGACATGGAACAGGGACTTCAATCCTAAAATGACAAGAAACTGAATCCAGCCAACAACCCAAGTAAGATTGAAAGAGAATTCTTCCCCAGAGTCTCCAGATAAGAACTCAGCACCCTGAGTCAACATTTGACTTTGGCCTTGGGTATAACTAAGCAGAAACTCAGCTGAGCTTGTCTGTATTTCTCATTAACAAAAACTGTGAGATAATAAAAGGATGTTGTTTCAAGTCATGAAGCTTATTTGTTACTCAGCAATAAAAAACTGAAATAGTCCCCAAACAACATTCTTTTAAGATAATCATCTTATTTCCTAATTTAAAACAAGAACAATTGCCTCTCTTATAGTATAACAGGTCACAAAAATGACCTCAGTGTATGATTGGTTTCTATTTCTATTAGCATTCTATTATTCTAGAGATATTTTAAAGGTTGACACCTTTACCAAAAAATAAATGCACTAATGGCAATTTAAAGAATCAACAAATACTTCATTTCCTCATCAGTGAAATAACAATTGTAGAAGATGGAAATGCACTAGTAAGCTAAACCTCTTCACTGGTGAATTTGCATTTTCTTTGGTATTAAAACTTAAGGCAAAAAAAAATGAATATCCACCCCTATATATATGATCGACTGCATTATTGCCCCAAATTATTTCTATTCTGCCCAACCTTGCCATGGCTTCCTTGTTGGTTCATTATACTTTCATACACCTCATTGACTAAATATGAGACTTTGGCAGACGAGAAGAAAACAGAAGTAATAGTGGGTCAAGTTCTGAAATAAAGCTGTAAGAAGCATGCCCAGTTTCCCTCAGTCCTTTTGGAGCTTTTGCTACCTGCTGTGATGAAGCAGGTCCCAGGTGAATGTGGCAGCTTCAGCCTGGATTCTACCTTCAGCCGTGGTCCAACAATGAAGGCTTACAGAGGTGACTTGCACTCATACCAAAGTCTGAAGTTCAGCCTAGCCCAGAGGTACCTAGTTGACTGCAGATGAGATAAATTTAATCTCAATCAATATGTGTACTTCTAAGTATGATATAAATGCTTGCTTTGTAGCCATCAATATTTTGTGAGTTTTTGCAATACAGCATCATCTGTTTTTGTTTTGGGTTTTTGGTTTTTTTAGCTTCCGCTTATGAGTAGAATATTTGTCTTTTTCAGTCTGACTTATTTCACTTAGCAAATACTCTCTAGGTCCATCCATGCTCTTGAAAATGGCACAAACTCATCCTTTTAATGGTTGCATAATATTTCATTATATACGTATATTATATATCACACAACACATTTTTTCCTTATCCATTTGTCTATTGATGGACACTAACACACAAAAAGCAGAATAAGACCTATAAATACAGAGAACAAACTGATGGTCGCCAGATGGGAGAGGAGTGGTTGGGCAATTGGTGAAGGAGAGAGGGAGATTCAGGCTTACAGTTATGGAATGAATAAATCTCAGGAATAAAAAGCACAGCATAAGGACCATAGTCAGTGATACTGTAATGACAATATAACAGGACAAGATGGTAGCTACCCTTGTGGTGAATATATAATGTATAATCTTGTCAAATCACCAAGTTGTACACCCAAAACTGTATAACATTATGTGCCAACTATACTCAAATAAAAAAAAATGTAATAAGAAATTTGATGAGTACAGTCTAATACCAGATATAATTTATGAAAAGTATAATGGTTTGTGTATGGGAGAGCTATTATCAATTTTCTTATTGTAACAATAGGAATAATACTGCTTTTACTAGAGTGTAACCCTGACCTAACAGGAGAACATTAACAGCTGAAGTCTCCATTTTAGTTTCCATTTTAATATTAATCCCCTTCAATTTAGCTTCCTCTCAATGATGTATAATACAAGTACAACCTTAGAGATAATTATTACCTAGTATAGAATGTTTTATAACTGTTTACAACATTATTCATATTTAAAGCATAAATTTGTTTTCTTTTATTTGACATTGATGGTTTAGCCATAATCACTTTCTTTAAGGGAAAAGATATCTGTTTTGTCCTCAATATAATCATGGTAAACAATTATGTTATATATTAAATTATCCATAAATACCGAATTACTGAAACAAATACAACAACAAATGAATAAGTGGCATAGTGAATAAATACAGTTGTTGGCCATTAAAAACCATCCGTGAAGACTGACAGTAACTATAATACATTACTATTGTAATACATAATGATGATATACAAAAATATTTTATTAATGATAAATATATTTGAATTTAAATGACATGATTTTTCCCCTATTTTGAGTATCTAGCATTATGAAAAGGAGAAAGGAATTTTATGTAATAGAGCTACCTTGTGCCAGGACAGAGAATTATCTTTAAAAGTCAAAGATTATGCTCTGCTTCATTGCCCAAGTAATCAATTTCATAGTGTGACTATTTAGTCAGCTTTACAGATGACGGTAGTACAGGGGAAAGGTTTAGAAATATATTATTAAGACTACTTAAGAAAAATAGATTTTAGAGTACAGTACTTAAGCTAAAAGTTTTATAATGCCTAATGGGAAACAAAGTGCACTAAAGACTAAGTGGAAAGAATGGATGTTCAATTTTGGCTATAGAGAAAAAATAGATGAGTATATTTAAAGAAAACTAAAGTCCAGCCAAATAAGCTATACTTATTTCATATTTTAGTCCTTTTCTGAAACTTTTCTGAGATGGTAAATAAGTCTATGACATGCTTCTCTTAAACATAGCAAACAAAAAGATTTTACTGTAATACTTAAGATACGTGGCACTAATTAGAACTATTTTGTAATACTGAGTATATACAAATATGAAAGTATAAATTTTTCACATATCATTGAAAATAAAAAATATACGAACATATGAAAGTACATTAGAAGGGTGGAAAATTCTTATAGTACATAAAAATGTAATCTACAGTAATGAAATAAAGTGTTTCTAGAGATATTTCAGAAAAATATTTTAAATACATCATGTGGTTGATATTAAATTTTTTTAAGATTATATTAAGAAAAAACAATGCTTTAATTTATTTTACTTTTTTAAGATTTATTTATTCATTTGAGAGACAGAGAGCATGAGCAGGAGGAAAGGGCAGAGGGAGAAGCAGACTCCTCACTGAGCAGTGTGACTGACATGGGGGGCTTGATCCCAGGACCCTAGAATCATGACCTGAGCCAAAAGCAGATGCTTAACTGACTGAGCCATCCAGGTGCCCCAATATTTTCTTTTAAATAGCATAAAAGGTAAATGATTTTGTGAAAAGCGCTGTTTTAACACAATAGTTTCTATACATTTGCAAAAAAATGAGAAAGAATACACATTTATTATACAATTAAAAAAAAATTAATCTTAAAATGTTCACACTGTTAGAGAAAAGTTCCAAAATTAAATATGTGCAAATATTTATATATGTAGACACATATTTATCTATCCAGTTAGAAAATGTTTAAGCATTTTAATCAATAATTTTTCGTCAAAATTAAATCAATAATTCAATTTTTCTTGTTTAGTTATTAAAGTCATAACAAAACATTCTAACATGTAATCAGTTTTTTTTCATCCTTTGGATCCAAAAATCATGGTTCACTCTTTTTTATTCAATAGAATCTGGAGAACTCAAGGAAACAACTTCATAAGCAAACTATGTTTTTATTTATAAGTTCTGCATCAAGTCCTATCTCAGAGAAATTTCTTGGCTCATAAATAAAATATGTTCTCAAAGTGTGAAAAATCACAACCTTAACATTTCTCCTATAGATATGGAGCAATTTTTAACCTCTTTTTAATTATTTCTTTCTTTAATTATGCATTTATTTTTGCTTAATGTGAAATTTTTAAGTTTAGCTTTGTTTCTATTTAACTGCATAGTTAAGATATCTATATCTATAGGAAATATTTTCTCTAGACCTTTCTTTAACTTCAGAGTGCAAAATTTGTCTCTAGCTCCTCTAATCACATTGGACTAGTTATAAACTAATTGAATAAGCAATATATCATGCCATCTAATAAAAGCTTCCAAATTTCAGAAAAGATGAAAGTAGCATCTCTCAGACGTCTCATTGTTCATGATCCAACAGAAAGCTTAGTAAACAATGAATCATGGAACACTACATCAAAAACTAATGATACAATGTATGGTGACTAACATAACATAATAAAAAAATTTCAGTAAAAAAAAAAGAAAGAAAGAAAGCTTAAGGTATGAACCAGGAATACAGGTTGGCAGACTTCTTCTCAGCCTTTTTTTTTTAAACAAAAACAGACAGCCTTATTTGCCAGGGATTTCAGAAAGTGTCAAAACTGATTTTGTTTCATTTATTCACACATTGTAGAAATCTAGAAATTTAATCTATAATTAAAATTTTTGATCCAAGGATGAAGGAGCTTTAATTTTAAGGTAGGCTTAACACTTTAGAAAGGAGTAAGAGTTTGTAAGTATCTCTTTAGCTCACCTAATTAAACCCACTATAATCTAACTAGTTACTTGGTAATCTCTGGATAAATATGCTCTAAATCAACAAATTTGCTAAAGTCTTTTTATGTATATTTCAAATTCCAATATGATAAAAAAAATCTTTTAGAAAATGTCCTGAGATGTTTGTTGTGATGAGACAGACAGACAGAAGCAGCTTTAAGTGCCCTGGCAGAATAAGTTAATTTTATTTTGTATAATTAAAAGTAAATCACCTTAGGGGTTTAAACAGTCATATCTAATGCTCCATTGCAGGGCAAGACATAGCTTTGGATGTGTCTGCATATATCTATACATGGGTAGTGCTCCATTTAGAAAGCCATTTGTAATTAAGAAATATTTTATTTGAGAACCATAAGAAAACCATTATTTCTCTAATATGCAAGCACAATCCAGGAGATATGTTATTGTTTAAGGTTTTATTGGCAATGTAATATAGTAAAACAATTAAGAACAATATTAAATACTGTAAAGCATTAAGAGAACTGGAGATTATTTTAATGTAAAAGATTTCATATAGGGTATATAAATTGAACTATAATTCCATAGATAAGAGGGATTTGAAAAAGTGAAGAAGATAACATTCTAGATAAGAGCATACTCTAATATAAATGGAAAAAGTTTGATATGTGAATAAAATAACATGAATAAAATTTTGAAAAACCCAATACCATCAAATCAAAGCAAATACATTATACTGACTGATAGTAAGTTCTAGTGGAAAGTGGTAGATTTGTAACTATATACTTTCCATTTTTCCTTTTTCTAATAATAAAACCTCTTTCCTGGTGAGAGTTAGTACATTGTCTTTACCTGATACAATGAAGAATAAGTGAGCCAGATCTAGCCAAATATGCTAGTCATCTGCACAAGGTGTTTTGTTCATAGAAAAGTGAACACAAATATGTCAATCAGACTTCCTCTATGATTTCCTATTCTGAGAAAGAAAGAATTGCTGAGATTTCTGGAGATAGATATAGTCTTGAAAGATCAATTTGTCACCTGGCTTGGCCTTATTTGGCACCTTTAATATTTCCATCTAAATTTGTTTAAATCCAGACCTCTCCATGAAAAAGGAACTAAAATCAAGGAAAATGAAGTCCAGAGGTAGAGAAAAAGGTGCCAACATCATTTTAGCATTTGAACTTATCCTTGTCTGACTTTTCAGTTATATAACACAAAAACATATCCTTCTTACTTTTGTTTTTTTAACATGCAACTAAAATAGGTTTTAAACTTGGAATGGTTATAAATATAGGCAAAAATTTGGTCATGGAGTTGAGAAGGTGTTTAGTGTATTTATTTATTTATTTTTTAAGATTTTATTTATTTATTCATGAGAGAGAGAGAGAGAGAGAGAGAGAGAGGCAAGGGAGAAGCAGGCTCCCAAGGAGCAGGGAGCCCGATGCGGGACCCGATCCCAGGACTCTGGGATCATGACCTGAGCCGAAGGCAGACGCTTAACCATCTGAGCCACCCAGGCGCCCGGTGTTTGGTGTATTTAGTCATGTCATTCTTTAAACATTTTCCAGGATAGTAGTGCACATACTCAGTAAATGCCTTCCTTATACTCAGGAGGGTGTCTGGCCAACTGTCTTCCTAGAATACAGAAAGTGGTCAATCAATATTTCTGGAATAAATGAGGAATTGAATGGCCATGCTATAAAAATAAATGAAATACATCTTAATCCCCTTGTTCAGTGAAAGTGTTTTTATGTTCTTTTTCTTCCCTTATTCTCTCTGCTGTGTTCTTAGTTATTTCTATCCTAGTACAGAAGGTTTAGTTACTCTACTAATATAATTTGAGTGCAGAAATAATACACAAAAAGGACTGTATATGACAAGGGAACTATCTTAATGTTTGTATTGGACAAAAAAAAGCAACAGACCTAATAGAATAGAAAGATCATCCATTCTCTAAAATTATAGCAAGGGGGGAAAAAACACCAATACTGTTTGGTTGATAGTCTGATATATATCTGAGTGTTTAATTATCAGAGCAATGAATAAACTTTTATTTTGTAGAAAATAGAAAGTAACTGCAGGATAATTAATGCCATCATAAAATGAACAGAATAATGAACAAAAGCAAGGTTTTAAGATAATCATAACCAACCTTGCAGCTTTTGCCAGAGATTGAAGTGTGTGTGTGTGTGTGTGTGTGTGTGTACACACTCAAATGTTGAAAAAGGTACTTTCTAGGTTTAGGAGAGAGTAACTTGAATATATTTTATTGTTAGCATTTCTCTGCTAGTTTAGTCTAAATTCAAGAGTTATATGTGGTTTTTTTCTTCTAATCTCTCTGATGCAATATCAAAGTAAGAGTGTAATCAACAAAGCTGATAGATCTGCTTATAAAAGTCTTGAAAAATTTGTAGATTAAGAGTCTGGTCAGGCTTATCTGCAACCTCTGCAAAGGGCCTTACAAGGCCTAAGAAAGGAGTCTACTGAGTTCCTACCTGGAGGGATCTGCTTCCAAGCTCATTCAGATTGTTGGCAGAATTCAGGTCTTTTTGCTTGTAGGAGTGAGGTTCTGGTTTCTTTTCTGGTTGTCAACCAGAAACACTCTCAGATGTTATAGGCCTACTGCATTCCTGGTCACATGGCAACCTCCAGCTTCCAGCCAGCATTGGTGGATTGAATCCTCTTCATGCTTCAGATCTCTCTGACTTCTTCTGCCACCAGCCTGAGAAGACTTTCCACTTAAGGATGGGATTAGATTACGCCCACTCAGACAATGTCTCTACCTAAAGTCACCAAATTAGTAATCTTAACTACACCTGCAAAATTCCCTTTTGCCATACAATATAAAATAATCACTGGTATAACGCCAGAGGCAAAGGTTACAAAGCTATCTTTTTCTTTTTTTTTTTGCAATTAAGGTAAGAACACGTAACATGAGATCTACACTCTTAACAAATATTTAAGCCCACAATATAGTATGGTTAACTATAGGGACAGTATTGTATAGTAGATCCCTAGAACTTAATCATCTTGCAAAACTGAAGTTTTATTCCTGTTGAGCAACAAATTCCCATTTCCCCTGGCAACCATCATTCTACTCTCTGCTTCTTTGGATTTGAGTATTTCAGATACCTCATATAATTGGGTTCATGTAGTATTTGTCTTCAGTGACTGGTTTATTTCACTTAGCATAAAGTCCTCTAAATTCATTCATTATGCTGTTGCATAATGACAGGCTTTTCTTATTTTTAAAAGCTGAATAATATTCCATTGAATATATGTACCACATTTTCTTTATCTATTCATTCATAGGTTGTTTCCATACCTTGGTTACTGTGAATAATGCTACCGTAACAGGGGCATGCTGATAATTTTTTGAGGTCCTGATTTCAATTTTTTTGGAATATACCGAGAAATGGGATTGTTGGATTACAAGGTAATTCTATTTTTAACTTTTGAGGTGCCTCCATAGTATTTTCCACAGTGGATGCAGCACTTTACGTTCCCAACAACAGTGTACAAAGATTTCAGTTTTTCCATTTCCTCACAAACTCTTGGTTTTTTTTGTTTTGTTTTGAATAAAATAGCCATCCTAATAAGTGTGAGGTGATGTCTCATTGTGATTTTGATATGTATTTTCCTGATGACTAGTGATGTTGAGCACCTCTTCATGTACCTTTTGGACATTACCATGTCTTGTTTTGTTATAATGTCTATTCAAATTCTTTGTCCATTTTTAAATTGAGTTTTTTGTTTCTTTACTTTTTTTTAAGATTTATTTTATTTGTTTGAGAGAGACAGAGAAAGAGAGCATGAGTGGGGGAAGGGGGGACAGAAGGAGAAGCAGACTCCCCATTGAGCAGGGACCCCGATGTGGGGTTGGATCCCTGGACCCTGGGATCATGACCTGAGCTGAAAGCAGACACTTAACCAATTGAGCCACCCAGGCACCCTGTGTTTCTTTGCTCTTGAGTGTAGGGGTTGCTTATATGTTTTGGAGATTGAACTTTTATCAGATATGTAGTTTGCAAATATTTTCTCCCATTCCCTGGGCTATCTTTAAATCTATTGTTTCTTTGCTGTACAGAAGATTTTAACTTGATGTAGTCCCACTTACCTGTTTTTGCTCTCATTATCAACGCTTTTGCTGTCATATTCAAGAAATCATTGCCAAGACCAATGTTATGAAGATTTTCCCCATGCTTTCTTCTAAGAGTTTTATAGTTTCATAAACTGAATTTAAGTCTTTAGTTCATTTTGATTTGATTTTTGTGTAGTCTATGATGAAGTTCCAAGTTCACTCTTTTACATGTGAATATCATTTTCCCAAAACTATTTGTTAAAGAGGCTATCTTTTCCTCATTGTATAGCTTTGGCCCCCTTCTCAAAAATCATTTAATCATATAGACATAGGTTTATTTCTGGGCTCTCTGTTTCATTGCCTGTATGTCTGTCTTTATGCCAGTACCATACTATTTTGATTACTGTAGTTTTGTAACATGTTTTTTAAAAGTCTTATTTATTTATTTATTTATTTATTTATTTATTTGAGAGACAAAGAATGAGACAGAGAGAAAGCATGAGAGGACGGAGGGTCAGAGGGAGAAGCAGACCCCACTGAGCAGGGAGCCATATGTGGGACCTAATCCTGGGGCTCCAGGATCATGACCTGAGCTGAAGGCAGATGCTTAACCAACTGAGCCACCCAGGCACCCGCTTTGTAACATGATTTGAAGTCAGGAACTATGAGTTTTCAAGCTTTCCTTTTTTAATGTTTTCTGGTTTTGTTTTTGTTTGTGCTTTTTTAAAGCTATTCTAAGTATGTTGTGATTCCATATGAATTTTAGAATTGTCTACTCTATTTTTCTATAAATGCCATTGGGATTTTGATGGGCATAGCACTGAACAGGGTCCATCTTAAAATTCTGCCTAATATAAGGACAATGCATTTTCAGACAGGTTCTGATGTTCAAATTGATTTAATAGCAGAACTGCTTGTTAGTCTTTAAGTATCTTCCTAAAAAAAAAAAAAATCATATTTCTATTTCTTTAGGAGATATTTTATCAGTTTTCTGTTTCATTCCACAGGTTACATTGTTTTCATTTTCTTAAAGAATTCCATATGTATTAGAAAGATTTCCATTCATTCATTTTCATCTTTATTAAAAAAAAAAACTTGCTAGGTAAGTGACAACTTTAGAAGCATAAAAATATTCTTATGATGGCAAAGAAGCTATTAAAGCATAAAACCATCAACAGGAATAAAACAAATTAACCTGATGTTATAAAGAATATGTAAAAATCTTATGGTCCACATTCCTTCAAAATTTGTCTATAAAATATGAAGATATTTGTTGTAGTCCTCACTTAACCTTACATAATTGGTAATTTAAAAAAATTGTAGTTATTTAGTAGGATTGTAAATAATTATTCTCAGTAGCTATAGGGAGTTTCAAATATTGCAAGTTAAACAGACCACAGAATTTTCAAGAAGAAATACAAATATTAATATTTCATCTGAAATGACACTTGTCATCAAATTGATAAAACTCTTATTTTTCAACAAAATTAGAATTACCATTAGCTACTCATAAATGTTCACTTTTTAAACTTTTTGAGCAAAAGGGTTAATTCAAAGATATTTTGGAATATCTGGAAATAAGATTTTAACTATTATGGAAGGTAAGTTCAATGGTTGATATCTATTGTTTGAAGATATATATGTGAACAATAATTATAATTTTTGAGTAACACCAAATATTTATATAGGTCATTGAGTATTTTTACACACTTAATAAATTAAATGAGTCATGCAATAAGTAAATTAATCATATTAATCATAGAATGCAAATTACATCATGAAACTTAACACTTGCATAGATTACAGTTGCAAGTTCCCAAGTTCAGTCAAATTTGCATTGCTAGTAGAAATTAAAAAGAAGTAGAAAAAAATGCAGTCATAAACATTGATTAATCCTCAAACACATGTATTTGTAATATACATGGGTCGTATTTGTCAGGAATAAGTCTTGTCCTCAATTATTTTTATTCTTTTTTTGTTGGTTTGTTTTTTTCTTTTTTGCACTGCCTCACAAGACTAGTCTAAAGATATGAATTTGCAAATGATGCCTGTTTCCAAAAAAAATGGTAAAATACCAGATAAAGAAGACCTGAGGTGATATTGAATGTATGTTAAAAATATAAAATATTATTAAACTAGAGGTATTAATCGCACTATATTAATTTTTGGTCACTTATTTTAAGCCTTATTCTAATTGGTGTGTCTTAGTATATGAACGAATGCATATTTATACATGTTTATAAATATACATATGTATTGAAAGATTTGCATACACACATATTTTTATGAGTTAGAGTGAAAGGAAGAAGAGTCTTCTGAAAGATTGTAGATAATATATAAATTCCTAATTGGCAGTTTACAGTGAATACAATTAAATATTATATTCATTTTTTTTAAGATTTTATTTATTCTAGAGAGAGAGAGAGTGTGAACTGGGGAAGGGGAGAGGAAGAGGTAGCGGGAGAGAGAGAATCTCAAGCAGACTCTGCAGAGCCCCACATGGCGCTCTCACAACCTGGAGATCATGATCTGAGCCAAATCAAGAGCTGGATGCCCAACTGACTGAGCCACCCAGGTGCCCCTAGAGTATTCATTTCTGTGTCAATCAGTTCAATTGCAAAAGTTTTTATAGTATGTTTCAAAAATTTTTTAGTAAAAACTTACATTTATCCAGCAAAGTAAGGGAACAACTAATTTTGATTTTTATTTTACCCAATAATGTATTGTATTATCAAAATATTCAATTTTTAAGTAAATAACATTCAAAATTCCTATATAAATTTATTCATAATTGAATATGGTGGAAGCACCATTGCATTAATCCTTAATGACTGAATTATATGGAAGACTTGACAGCTCTGTTTCTAGTTGGATATTTACATGTGAATTATCAGAAAATTATAGGCTAGTCAAAAATTGTCTACTAGGGGCGCCTGGGTGGCTCAGTTGGTTAAGCGACTGCCTTCGGCTCAGGTCATGATCCTGGAGTCCCAGGATCGAGTCCCGCATTGGGCTCCCTGCTCAGCGGGGAGTCTGCTTCTCCCTCTGACCCTCTTCCCTCTCGTGCTCTCTATCTCTCATTCTCTCTCTCTCAAATAAATAAATAAAATCTTTAAAAAAAAATTGTCTACTATTGGGAAGGTAGAATGCTTGAACTATCAGATAAATTCAGTTTATATAAAGAGTGAACCAAAATGTCAGTCTAAATATAGAGCCACTGTAGTTCCTGAATTATATCCCTTGTCTGTGTTAAGTTAGCAATTTAATAGAATAATTGGCTAGATTTAGAACTATTAAAGCACAACCTTAAAGAAATAATTTTAATTCTTGATAGCATAGGTAGACACATTCATTAGTAATAAAAGTGGTGGGATCTATTATTGAATTAAAGGACAGAATACAGTGAATTATGGAAAAAGTATAATAAAGGTGGTCTAAAATTCTCAATGGAAATATGCATTTGCATACCTTAAGAAGATCTGAGGAAATGTATTTTAAAACTTTCAGCAAATAGTATTGAAAATAAAAATGAAAGAATAGAAAAGTTGAAATACATTTGGTCTATCCTTTTACTTTGTTGTACATATTTAGTTAAATATGAAAGTGACACCAGTCACAATAAACCACCACCACCAAGAATCCCAATGTGATTTAATTATAAAAATCTGAGTGTTTCATAAATAGCTATTATTTCATCATTTCAAAAATTGTTTGAATATATTCTCTTAATAATTTAGATTTAATATATTCACTTGTGCTTAATTTCTTCAAAATATGAGCTCTTTCAGTATTAGCTCTGCTTCTTAATTGAGTGAAATGAGCTTTGGATTCAAAGTTGATACTACAACTCTTACCGACCATCCTCCTATCAAAAGATCAGATAAAAATAATGATGACTTAGCTGATAAGGCCAATCAACTTTTACACTGCTTCAATTAACTATGCACATGCTCCCTATTTACCATTAAACAAGATATAGCAAGTCATTTTAACTGCCAGTAAAATGGTACAGAGTAAAACACAAAAGTAGCAATTAAGAAATATCTATTTTATTGTTTCCTGAAAGAATATAATGAATATGATTTAAGGACTTGGGCTTTTCTTGGTGAATTTCAAACATGTTAATATAATATACACTATGAAAACTTATTTCCACTTATGAAACAACACTTGGAAATGGTAAAATAGTAAGTGAAAGTTCATTAAAAAGGAGACATTTTATCACCTCTGGAAGTCAAGCATTAGGATGTGCACTCTATACCCTTTGCTTAATCTCATTGCCTGTCAGTTCACTTTTTCCATATCAACAATATAACTCTCAGAATATTAGTTACTCAGGAGGCTTTATTTCATATCATAGACACTCTCTGATTTATATAATCGCAGAGATTTCCTATGTAAGGTCAGTTATTATTTTATGTGTCACATCTCTTAAAAATTAAATATATCTTTATCTTTCTGCTTCACCTAAGGAGTCAGTGTGTCATGCTTAATACCCAGCACATAAATTGCTCTTTAAAATGAATTGGATTTATTTGGCTTAAAAAAAAAAAAACTTTGATATTTAAATTAAACACAACCTTAATTAAATTTGTATTTTAAGAGGAAAAGCAATAATCCTTAACTATTACTAGAGGGAAATAGCTGTAATCATGCCCACTATTTCAGAGATGATCCAATTTTACTTTTACCTATTAGTAAGAAATATGTCAATATTCTGGCAACTGCTTTACAAGTTATCTGTACATTTTTTTTATCAAATTTCTGTGTTAATTTCCAGTGTAAACACTAACTTTTGTTTATATAATTATAAAACTTATTTTAGTCTTTATTTGATGAAGAATTTTCTGGTTGTTCTTAACAAATTTTAATGTAGTTAATGAAGTTTTTAAATAATATTTCATTCCATAACACAAAATTAAAATGCTTTCAATAAATTAAAACAAAATAAAATGTTTTAACATTATATATACATCTTAAGTGACCACTGTGACTATATGATTTGGGAATGGAAATTTAAACCTTATCTGCATTCTTTTTTAAATGTGTGCCTATAAGCTTGTCACTTAGCAGAGAGCCTGAAATATTGTAATCAATTAAAATAGCTATAGCTTAATTAATCTTCCTTTAATTATAAAATATTTTATATAAAAACTGCCTTAGGTTTCTTTGAAAGTCCAGTTGTATTGTTTTGTTTTAAATTTGTCCTAATCTATTTTTAATCTGTATTTCCAATGATAATTTCTACTTTAGTTCACTAAAGTTTTTAAGTGTTAAATGTATAAAAATGTGTAAGAAATCAGAAGTTATAATCATATAATTCTATAATTGTTATGTATACTAAAGATCATCTCATTCAGCACCTTCATCCATGAGACAGGACTAGTTACATAAAGCCTATCTAGTTATAAGCAGACTATTGATTAGAACTAAGTTATAATGGTGACAATAAAGCAATCCATCTAGAAGCCCAAACTGCCCTACAATATATACAACTCTTAAACTTCCATTAATTTCTTTATAAAAATAAATATAGTGTATATTTTTTGATGAATAATTATAAATTATTGAAAATTTTTATTCTATTAATTTGGTAGAAAATGCATATGTATGTCATCACATTTTTCTTTTTTTAATTTAATTTTATTATGTTATGTTAATCACCATACATTACATCATTATGTTTTGATATAGTGTTCCATGATTCATTGTTTGAGTATAACACCCAGTGCTCCATTCAATACATGCCCCTTTAATACCCATCACCAGGCTAACCCATTCCCCACTCCCCTCCCCTCTAGAGCCCTCAGTTTGTTTCTCAGAGTCCATAGTCTCTCATGGTTCGTCTCCCCCTCTGATTCCTGATTCCACCCCCTTCATTTTTCCCTTCCTACTATCTACTTTTTTAAAAAAAACATATAATGTATTATCTGTTTCTGAGGTACAGGACTGTGATTCAACAGCCTTACACAATTCACAGTGCTCACCATAGCTCATACCCTCCCCAATGTTTATCACCTAGCCACCCCATGCCTGTCACCCCCCACTGTTCCAGCAACCCTCACTTTGATTCCTGAGATTAAGAATTCCTCATAGCAATATGACATGTCTTTCTCTGATTGACTTATTTCGCTAAGCATAATACCCTCTGGTTCCAGCCACATCATTGCAAATGGCAAGATTTCATTCCTTTTGATGGCTGCATAATATTCCATTGTGTGTGTGTGTGTGTGTGTGTGTGTGTGTGTGTGTGTATATATATATATATATATACCACATTTTCTTTACCCATTCATCTGTCACTGGACATCTTGTCTCTTCCCATAGTTTGGCTATTGTGGACATTGCTGCTGTAAACATTAAGGTGCACGTACCCCTTCAGATCCCTACATTTGTATCTTTGGGGTAAATACCCAGTAGTTCAATTTCTGGGTGGTATGGTAGCTCTATTTTCAACTTTTTGAGGAACCTCCATACTGTTTTCCAGAGTGGCTGCACCAGCTTGCATTCCCACCAACAGTGTAGGAGAGTTCCATTTTCTCCACGTCCTAGCCAACATCTGACATTTCCTGACTTGTTAATTTTAGCCATTCTGACTGGTACGAGCTGGTATCTCATTGACGTTTTGATTTGAATTTCCCTGATGTCGAGCGATGTTGAGCACTTTTTCATGTGTCTGTTGCCCATTTGGATGTCTTCTTTGGAAAAATGTCTGTTCATGTCTTCTGCCCATTTCCTGATTGGCTCATTTGTTCTTTGGGTGTGGAGTTTTATAAGTTCTTTATAGATTTTGGATACTACCCCTTTATCTGTTATGTCATTTGCAAATATCTTCTCCCATTCTGTCGGTTGTCTTTTGGTTTCATTGACTGTTTCCTTTGCTGTGCAAAAGCTTTTTATCTTGATGAAGTCCCAAGAGTTCATTTTTGCCCTTGCTTCCCTTGCCTTTGGAGATGTTTCTAGGAAGAAGTTGCTGCAGCTGAAGTCGAAGAGATTGCTGCCTGTGGTCCTCTCCAGGATTTTGATGGACTCCTGTCTCACATTTAGGTCTTTCATCCATTTTGAGTCTATTTTTGTGTGTGGTGTAAGGAAATGGTCCAGTTCCATTTGTCTGCATGTGGCTGTCCAATTTTCCCAACACCCTTTGTTGAAGAGACTGTCTTTTTCCATTGGACATTCTTTCTGCTCTGTCAAAGATTTGTTGGCCATAGAGTTGAGCATCCATTTCTCGGCTCTCTATTCTGTTCCATTGATCTATGTGTCTGTTTTTGTACCAGTACCATAGTGTCTTGATGGTTACAGCTTTGTAGTAGAGCTTGAAGTCTGGAATTGTGATGCCACCAGCTTTGCTTTTCTTTTTCAACATCCCTCTGCCTATTCAGAGTTTTTTCTGGTTCCACACAAATTTTAGGATTATTTGTTCCATTTCTTTGAAAAAGGTGGATGGTATTTTGATGGGGATTGCATTGAATGTGTAGATTGCTCTAGGTAGCACTGACATCTTCACAATGTTTGTTCTTCCAATCCATGAGCATGGAACATTTTTCCATTTCTTTGTGTCTTCCTCAATTTCTTTCATGAGTATTTTATAATTCTCTGAGTACAGATTCTTTGCCTCTTTGGTTAGATTTATTCCTAGGTATCTTATGGTTTGGGTGCAATTGTAAATTTCTCTCTCTTCTATCTTGTTGTTGGTGTATAGGAATGCCACTGATTTCTGTGCATTGATTATATATCCCGCCAATTTACTGAATTCCTGGATGAGTTCTAGCAGTTTTGGGGTGGAGTCTTTTGGGTTTTCCACCAAAGTATATCATCTTCAAAGAATAAGAGTTTGACTTCTTTGCCGATTTGGATGCCTTTTATTTCTTTTGTTGTCTGATTGCTGAGGCTAGGACTTCTAGTACTATGTTGAATAGCAGCGGTGAGAGTGGACATCCCTGCCACATTCCTGACCTCAGGGGGAAAGCTCTCAGTTTTTCCCCATGGAGAATCATATTTGCTGTGGGTTTTTCATAGATGGTTTTTATGATATTGAGGTATGTACCCTCTATCCCCATACTCTGAAGAGTTTTGATCAAGAAAGGATGCTGTACTTGGTCAAATGCTTTTTCTGCTTCTATTGAGAGGATCATATGATTCTTGTACTTTCTTTGACTAATGTATTGTATCACATTGATTGATTTGCGGATGTTGAACCAACCTTGCAGCCGAGGGTTAAATCCCACTTGGTCATGGTGAATAATCCTTTTAATGTACTGTTGGATCCTATTGGCTAGTATTTGGTGAGAATTTTTGCATCCATGTTCATTAGGGATATTGGTCTGTAATTCTCCTTTTTGATGGGTTCTTTGTCTGATTTGGGGATCAAGGTAATGCTGGTCTCATAAAATGAGTTGGAAGTTTTCCTAGTTTTGTTGATCTATTCCACTGTTCTTTTGTTTTCTATTTCATTGATTTCTGCTCTATTTCTCTTCTCCTGCTGGGTTTAGGCTTTATTTGCTGTTCTTTGTTCAGCTCCTTTAGGTGTTGGGTTAGGTTGTGTATTTGAGACCTTTCTTGTTTCTTGAGAAAGGCTTGTATTGCTATATACTTTCCTCTTAGGACTGACTTTGCTGCATCCCAAAGATTTTGAATAGTTGTGTTTTCATTTTCATTTGTTTCCATGAATTTTTTTTATTCTTCTTTAATATCCTGGTTGACCCATTCATTCTTTAGTAGGATGCTTTAGCCTCCATGTATTTGAGTTCTTTCCAACTTTCCTCTTGTGACTGAATTCTAGTTTCAAAGCATTTTGGTCTGAAAATATGCAGGGAATGATCCCAATCTTTTGGTACCAGTTGAGACCTGATTTGTGACCTAGGATGTGATCTTTTCTGGAGAATGTTCCATGGGCACTAAAGAAGAATGTGTATTCTGTTGTTTTGGGATGGAATGTTCTGAATATATTCGTGAAGTCCATTTGGTTCAGTATGTCATTTAAAGTCTTTATTTCCTTGTTGATCTTTTGCTTAGATGATCTGTCCATTTCAGTGAAGGTGGTGTTAAAGTCCCCTACTATTATTGTATTGTCAATGTGTTTCTTTGATTTTTTTTATTAATTGGCTTATATAATTGGCTGCTCCCCTGTTTGGGGCATAGATATTTACAATTGTTAGATCTTCTTGTTGAATAGACCGTTTAAGTAGGATATAGTGTCCTTCCTCATCTCTTACTATAATCTTTGGTTTAAAGTCTAATTTGTCTGATATAAGGATTGCCAACCCAGCTTTCCTTTGGTGTCCATTAGCATGGTAAATTGTTGTCCACCCCCTCCCTTTCAATCTGGAGGTGTCTTTGGGTCTAAAATGAGTCTCTTGCAGACAGCATATCGATGGGTCTTGTTTTTTAATCCAATCTGATACCCTGTATCTTTTGATTGGGGCAGTTAGCCCATTTCCATTCAGGATAACTATTGAAAGATATGAATTTAGTGCCATTGTATTGCCTGTAAGGTGACTGTTACTGTATATTGTCTCTGTTCCTTTCTGGTCTGTGTTACTTTTAGGCTCTCTCTTTGCTTACAGGACCCCTTTCAGTATTTCTTGTAGGGCTGGTTTTGTGTTTGCAAATTCCTTTAGTTTTTTTTGTCCTGGAAGCTTTTTATTTCTCCTTCTATTTTCAATGATAGCCTAGCTGTATATGGTATTCTTGGCTGCATATTTTTCTCATTTAGTGCTCTGAATATATTATGCCAGTCCTTTCTGGCCTGCCAGGTCTCTGTGTATAGGTCTGTTGCCAATCTAATGTTTCTACCATTGTAGGTTACAGATCTCTTCTCCTAAGCTGCTTTCAGGATTTTCTCTTTGTCTCTGAGATTTGTAAGTTTTAGTATTAGATGTCAGAGTGTTGACCTATTTTTACTGATTTTGAGGGTGTTTCTCTGTGCCTCCCGGATTTTGATGCCTGTTTCCTTCCCCAAATTAGGGAAGTTCTCTGCTATAATTTGCTCCAATATACCTTCTGCCCCCCTCTCTCTTTGTTCTTCTTCTGGGATCCCAATTATTCTAACATTGTTTTGTCTTATGGTATTACTTATCTCTCGAATTCTGCCCTCATGATCCAGTAGTTGTTTATCTCTCTTTTTCTCAGCTTCTTTATTTTCCATCATTTGGTCTTCTATATCACTAATTCTCTCTTCTGTCTAATTTATCCTAGCTGTTAGAGCCTCCATATTGGATTGCACCTCATTAATAACCTTTTTTTATTTCAAATTGGTTAGATTTTAGTTCTTTTATTTCTCCAGAAAGGTTTTCTCTAGTATCTCCCATGCTTTTTTCTAGCCCAGCTAGTATGTTTATAATCATCATATGAACTCTATTTACGACATCTTACTAATGTCCGTATTGATTAGGTTCCTGGCAGTTGGTACTGCCTCTTGTTCCTTTTTTTGAGGTGATTTTTTTCCGTCTTGTCATTTTGTCCAAAGGAGAATAGATGAATGAGAGAACAAAATACTAACAGGGTAAAAATGACCCCAGAAAAATATAAACAAAGCAGAAGAGAACTGAAACCAGAAGAAAAGAAAGTGAAAGAAAGAAAAAAGAAAAAAAAAAAAGAAAAAGATTAAAAAAAAAGAATATGATCAAATATCATCAGGCTGGTGAATAGATCAGTGCCACACACTAGATTTTGGGTGTATTTTGGTCTGGTAGGAGAAAGTGCTTCCTAAAATTTTAAAGAAAGAAAAACTTATATATGTACAAAATAAAGCAAAATATGATGAAGGGATGGAGTATGACTTCCAGAAAGTGGTCGTTTCTCTGCTCAGAGAGTTGTTGCTATTCTTTTCTTCAATCTCTTATTGAGTTCGTAGGTTTTCAGAATGGTTTGATACCTATCTAAACGAATTCCCGGGACCAGACAAAATTTAGGTCTCCTACTCCTCTGCCATCTTGCTCCCCTTATCCATCACATTTTTCTTAATCCCTTCCTTTCTTCACTCCCACTGATTACAGAAAAGAGCAACTAAGTATATTTATTTGTGTGAATTAGTTCCATTGTATGTGTAGTTGTTGGGAAATTACCATCTGTTTAATCCGTGCTTATAGGGATTCAGAACATAATTTATATAAAATTGAGTTAATTATCAATTGCTGTATAGCAAATTTTCATTGACCTCTCTGGCTTATCGCAGCATTTATTATCTCAGTTCCTGTGGGTCAGGAAGCGAGGTGCTGCTTAGTGGGTCTGATGGCTTTGGTTACCCAACAGCTACTTTCAAGGTCACTGAAAAGAGCAGTCATTTCAAGACCTTCTGTAGAAAGATTCCTTTCAAGGTCAACTCACATGGTTGTTGGCAGGATTCAGTTTTTTGCATGCTGTTAGCCAAAATCCTCCTTTGTCTTCTTGCTATGTGGATATTTGCACAGGAAATTCATAATTCACAACATGGTTGCTTTCATCAGAGTTAGCAAGCAAAAAGGTGAGAGAGAGAGAGAGAGAGAGAAAGGGAACACAATGGAAGTCACAATCTTTTGTGGTCTAATCTTAGAAGCAACATATAATATAACATTTGCCATTTTATATTTATTAGAAGCAAGTCACCAGTTCCTGCCCATATGCAAATGCAGGGTTTTTTACACAAGATATAAATATCAGGGGGTGGAGAACATTGGCATCTATTTCAGAAGCTGCCTACCACAGAGATTGTAAATGAGGAAGTGGTTTTACTAATGTCTTAACTCTTCATATAATCTTCCCTCATTCATCTAGAAGTGGCTTTCTTAAAAAAATGACCAAGGTGTTTTATTCTAAGTACTTCATTTTTTTTTGCTTGACACATTTTAAAAAAATTGTTGTGTTTCATTGTACTCAATGAAACAACTTTTTAAGACAAATGACATACTTATAGAAGATATTTAAGTAATGGTAAGCATGTAGGATGTACTTTATAGTTCCAATTTTAAGTTGAGAATCTATTTATATTTTCCATTTTTTGTTTGTTATTTGTAGCTTTCCCTTCAAATTCCAAAACTCACTTTATCATTTTACAATTTTATTTTTGTGGAAATCATATTAAACTCAGCTTAGTGCAATGAAAGTTGAAGAAAATTTCTTTTGATCTCAGAAGCACAAACTGAACCTTCAAAGCACAAAAATATATAAAATATTCCAGCAGTGTGATTTTTAATTAAATGAAGCCCTCACTAACTTAGATGGATTATCCTTTGTAATATAAGCCAAATGGACTCATTTTCTGCTTCCAAATAGCAGACTCATTGATAGAATATTGGAAATGTAATTCACACAGATGAGAAGCCAAGAGAAGGAAAGTGAATTTATTAACTTGGAAGCCAATAATCTTAGCAAATAACATATTTGACATAAAAATCAGGAAAATGTATAATTCAAAAATATTCATAAAATCAGCAAAAAAATACATAAACAGAAAGCACAATAAAATATAATCTGGATGTCTGAGCAGCATGCTTTGCTTTAAAACAGAAACAAATTCTGGGGAAACTCATGAATTTAAATTTTTGTTGGAAGGTTAAATAGAATAGTGCTTGTACTTTACTGTCAGGTAACTTTCACCTTACATTTGTTTTGGATTTCATATTCATTTTATATCATGAGACATTAACTATTTTGACTGCACTATTGAAATAGTAATTATGCAAATGCAATTAGAATAAAAAGAAACAGTGTAATTAACGCACTGCCATAAAGGCTTCCTCAGCAAACGCTCAACAAAAGTAGGAGATGATATTTGAGGAGTAAAATTTCCATTTGCATAAATTTTGTTCTATTATTTTAACTTGTAATCAGATAACTAATCCATTATTGGTGTAGGCAAATTAGAAGGTGCAACAAAACAGAAACAAAAACTATTTTCATTTTAAGTTTATGAACAGGAGTTAACCACAATTATCATTTTGTTGGGTGTTCTTTCAGACTGTATTCAAAACAAATATATACCTATTTATGCACACTTCTAACTAACTCCTGAACTTACTGCTTTATGATCCACCTTTTAATATAAACACTGTGGGGAAAATATAGATATAAACTGGTTCCCTGTCATAGACACACACAAAAAATTTAAGGTTCATATTTTTCCCTCTTCATTATTTTCTTAGCTAATTTTCCCACTTACACTTACCTCTAGGGATGGGAAACTGCAAACTTTTATAAATAAGAGAATGAGGGAAATTTAAATGAACACTAAATATTAAAGATGGATTTATGTATTATTAATATGTAGAACAAATTATAACAAAGTAAAGGATTCATTCATTTTGTAAACAGTGTAACAGATGTATCTTTCAGGGAAATATTTATAATATTTATACCCCTCGGGGATGTAACATATATACCCCTCTGTTATCTACCTCTCCCTTTTTAACTGAGACATAATTTTTAAATACGATGTTATTCTATTGTTTTATTGAGTGAAATAAATTGTAATTAAAGAGAAAACATCTGCAATTCTATACTTATATATATATACATACACAAATATATGTGTGTGTACATATATGACATATATGTAAATTTGACTCCAGACTTTTAAAATTGTTTTAAAAATTATATCCGTATTTTAATTTTAGTTATTTTATACTAATGGTATAATGTGTCACACAAAGTATAAGGTTATGATTTCAAATACTAATTATGTATCATATCTTATTAAGTACCCATATTTATGAAACAAATAGAAATTCGGTAAGGAATAACTAACATAATTGGATTTATTAATGTAATTGTAGTCAGAAATTTTTTGAAATTAAAAAATCACAATTAAACTCTAATGGACTGCTATTCTTAAAGTTGTATATATATGTATATATTACATATGTACACATATACATTTATTCCATCATGTCAATGGGAAAATTAAACTGACATTTAACTTCAGTAATAGAGAGGTAAAGAAATTGCTCAAATCAACTGCATTTAGAATTAGACTCTCAGAATATTCCTATTTAAATAACCATTTCAATCTTATGCTACTCTTTTGAGAACTTCTTTCATAGATACTGAATTTAACAATTCATTTAATGCGACTTCCTAATTACTAGAGGTGGAAACTAGGATTTGTCTTAGAAAGGTTAGGTGACCTGCAAATTGTTACTTTGCTAATATACATATTGGAAGTAGGATACACCAGGGTCTCCTAATTCCAGACCTTCTGCTCTCTCCTCCACATAAAATTGTTATCTTCTTTTTTATTCTAATACAAAGGTACTCAATCTCATTTTGAAAAGACATTGGAATTTTAAACACTAATAATATAAAATGTAATATAACATTAGCATTTTATTTTTAGATAAAAATGCCCCATACGTACTTTGGTATGAATCCTGTGATAATTTAAGTACATTCTGAGTTTGCTACCTCAAAAATATCAAACATCATTTTTTTTTGGTCAAAATTAAGTTCTAGAAAACAGTAAATAATTCATCAGATATGCATATAATACTAGTAAAAATATTGTCTTTAGCAGTCAAAAATGGGGATATTTATTAAGTGCTTATGTGCCTGGCTGTCCAATAAGCTTTGCAATACATTCACATGAAGTCTGTCCTCACTGGGCTGATGATCTAGCACAGAAGATAAAATCAAGCAATATCCATCAGATGCAATTGGATTACTTAACCTAAGCTAACTGGGTTCAGAGGATATTTTTCAGGAGATGTGACATTCATCCGAGAAAGAAAAGTATCAGTCTAATAGAAGAACAAGTATGAAGCCCCCCAGCCAAGGAAGAGATGCTTAGGAAATTTTAGTGTCTGAGGTCATAAAGGACCTTAGGTCTATAGGTCACAATGAATCTCAGTACCATGGCCTGAATGTTTGTGTTCCCCCACAATTCATGTATTGAAATCCTAACCTCCAAAGATGATGGTATTAGGATGTGTGGATTTGGGAGGTGCTTAGGTCATGATGGTGGAGCCTCCATGAATCAGATTAGTGTCCTTAAAAAGAGATCTGAGAAAGCTCCCTTGCCACTTGTATGCCTCACCCTGTGAGGATACAAGAGGTCTGTGACCTGGAAGAAGGCTCTCGCCTGACCATGCTGGGGCACCTGATCTCAGACTTCCAGCCTCCCAAACTGTGGACAATAGATTTCTGCTGTTTATAAGCTACCCAGTCTGTGGTATTTTGTTATAGCAGCCCTAATGGACTACGGCACTTAGAATCCATATTTCAGGAGTTTGAATTTTATTCTAAAATCAAAGAGTAACAATAAAGCGTGTTAAACAAGAAAGAGTCACGATCCATTTTTAGAAGAATTTCTCTAGCGGCATAGGGAAGCATCAATTGAAGAGTAGTGGGATGGCACCCAATTAAGTTGTGGTAGTAATTTTAGATGAAAGTCGTTTTTCAAAACACTAAGGCAATTAAATTCAAGTCCTCTGCTCATTAAAGGAGGGGAAGGGGTCAAGTTCACCTTCCAAGTTTCAACATGAGTTACTACTGGGTTTATGGTAGTATTCTTCACTAAGATTAAGAACTCAGGATGAACAAGGCACTAGGAAGGTAATAAGATGAATTTTCACAAGCAAATCACACCGATTTTTCCCAAACAGAAGTAATTCATGTAGATTCTATAAAATGATGTTGAGAGAATTCTTGAGTGGAATCATTATTTAACGAAAAATTATAGATAAAAATGTTTTGACCTGAGAAAATGTTAAAGACATAGTGAATAAAAATATTGTAAATCTGTATCTATAGCATACTATAAAAAATGTCTGGAAAAATCTACACAGTATTAACAATATTTGCGGTTGGATGGTGTATGTTTTATTCTATTCACTTTTATCATATTGATTCCCAAATTTTGACCACTGTATGCTTTCTTAATGAAAAATAAAATAGTAAAACATTCATCAGATGCTTTGTTCTGGTGTACTCAAGACAATAATCCAAAAACCTGCAACTTGTTATTTTGTCTCACCATATTGTTTTTCACTATTTCAATTTTCATTTTAAAGCATCTTATCTGTATTTTAGAGGGTACTATAGTACCCTAATTAGGTATTCCTCTACTAAATGTAGAGGAATACATGTACTTATGTACTACTTATGTACATACTACTTACGTATTCCTCTACTAAATATTCTTAACTGTACTTCCATTTTTGTTTTATATATTTTCATCACAGCATTTGGTTTCCTGTCAAATAACATTACCCTTCCACCAGTTCTATTAAATATGTAACTTTTAAATGTGCTATACCTTTCTTTAGCAATGCTTAAGATACAAATCCCTCTGTAACAATTTGCAGGGATACTTATTAGGTGGTAGATGATTTTCAAAGAAAACTTACATATATTTGTGAGATAAGTGGCTAAAGTTTTCTGCCATGCTCAGAAAAAATGCTCAACTTAATATCTAACAACATATACATACACACATAATATATAATAAAATTGATCACACGGTGACAAAAGCATTGACTGGCAACCAGGACTAATCATGACTTTTCCCAGTAAGAAAAAAGGAAAAAAGTCAGACATACTGAAATAAACTTAGTTTGGATAATCATATAACAGAAGTATTATGTGATTATAATTACAGTTCTTATATATATAATTCATTTAAGGGATGTTTCAATAAGTCAGATCTTTTGTACATAAATGCAATAATTTGTGTCATAGGACTTGAGAAACATTTTAGAGGTTAAAGTTGAAATATTATACAAGATAAAAAAAAGAAAAACTGTCTTACAGAATGACTGAATGATATACCAATAGGAAAGCACAGTTTATCTCTTAAAAATACTAGCAACATCAATATGATTAATTTTAGGTATTCATCATAGGCTCCCATAACCAAACTGTGGTTTGGTTCTACTGTGTAGACAAATGTGAAGTGCCCTTTTTATGTTTCACCCTATAAAGAACAGTTGTGTTTAATTATTTTCTTTTATGGGGCACCTGGGTGGCTCAATCAGTTAAGTGTCTGCCTTTAGCTCAGGTTATGATCTCAGGGCCCTGGGATGGAGCATCGAGCATCGAGCATCAGGCTCCCTGTTTCACCCTTTCCCTCTGCCCCACCCCTTCTCATGCCCTCTCTCTCTCTCTCCAAGTGAATAAACAAAAAAAGAAAAAAATTAAAAAATTTAATTATTTTTCTCTTATTTCAGCACTCTGGGGAAGGCAAAAATGAATTTAAAGTTTAATAGGGCTATAATCATTGGGGAAGTTTGTCTCAAAATAAGGCTCTTCAGATCATAAGTATAAGTTTTGAGGAGAGGAAAGTTAATGAGGATTCAGGATTAAAAGAAAGCTTTGTAGGGCTGGTTTTAAAGAAGGAAGAAGACAGGTGGTGAGATTCCATGAGGAGAGATTTGGGAGAAGAAAGATATTGTAGTTGAGCCTTACCACATGTGTTTAGCGTGAACTAAGGAGAGAGTTAAGGCTAATTCAGAGCACAAGTGGTCAGGATATCATGCAAAAATCTTTAGGTCTGACACAAACAGATGTGGAGTCTGGATATTTCTAATTATGATAGTAACATGAAAAACGTGGTGCAATGGAAATATTAGTTGGTATGTTAATTTTAAATTGTATATCCTCATTATTACTTTATTTTAATTTATAAGTAGATAATAATTTGCATCTTGCTTTTGATGGATATTGCAATTGCTTCCAGTTTGGTATATTATGAACAAATCTACTAAAAACCGGTGCCTGGGTGGCTCAGTCGTTAAGCGTCTGCCTTCGGCTCAGGTCATGATCCCAGGGTCCTGGGATCGAGTCCCACATGAGGCTCCCTGCTCAGCGGGAAGCCTGCTTCTCCCTCTCCCACTCCCCCTGCTTGTGTTCCTGCTCTTGCTGTCTCTCTCTGTCAAATAAATAAATAAAATCTTTAAAAAAAAAAATCTACCATAAACATATGCTTGAGCTATACATATGTACTTACATGACTTCCAGAATAAGCTAGAGGGTGTGAGTGGGTTAATAACACCAACTGTTACATATGTGGTAAAGCCTTCTGCTTATTTTTTAAATATACATATTATCTTTGAACCATTTTGGCTTATTTACATCATACTCCTTAGTCCTTAATATGTTAGTGTTTATTTCCTAAGAATATACATGAAGGAGTGTAATTTCTGATGTATTAATAAGTTATTACCCAGAAGTTTTCCAAATAGATATTGAATATATATTCCCACCATGAGAGTTCTTTTTTATTGTTGTCCTCAGGATATATGAATGTAAGAGTGTATGTGTGTTATAATCCACTCTGGTCAGTATATTGCATTATGTCATTGTGGTTTTAATATCATTTTTATAACATAATGTTAAGCACATTTTAATAAGTTAACTGGATATTATAGTATTCCATTTTTAAAGCACATTATCAAATTTGATTTCCAACTAGAGCAGGATCTGAGATGATATCAAGCAGTTATTTGGAAAGTGATCCCAAGGAAGGCTTATAAAGAAATGGTAGAGGGCACCTGGGTGGCTCAGTTGGTTAAGCGACTGCTTTCGGCTCAGGTCATGATCCTGGAGTCCCTGCATTGAGTCCCTGCATCGAGTTCCGCATCGGGCTCCCTGCTCGGCAGGGAGTCTGCTTCTCCCTCTGACCGCCCCCCCTCTCATGTGCTCTCTTTCTCTCATTCTCTCTCTCAAATAAATAAAATCTTAAAAAAAAGAAAGAAAGAAACGGTAGAGTAAGAGAGGGAGCAAGTAAAGGTACAAAAGCCTGTGTAAGTAAATGGATAACTGTTGTGGGAAAGTAGGAATGAATTCACTGGGGATTGAGAACACACTTCAAAATTTCACATTTTGGGCCAAATACATTGGGTTGTGGAATAGGCAAAAGAACATTACTTCCAAGTGTCCATGTTCTGTAGGAAACAGAACGCCACAACGACCACTGGTGCATGTTTGCTCAGACTCCGAGATCTCTGAGAAAACTCGAGATTGCAGGGTTTAAAAATAACCCGAAAGGATCAGAGTGACATGCCCTTGGAATGTGTGTGGTCTGTTCTAAAGTACGCAGCAGAAGATGTTTAGTAGATAGGAAGCCAGCTGTAAACAGCACACTGTGCACTCCCTTCTTTGTTCCCTTGTCCTGTAAATTCTGTTTTAAAGATGCTTACGTGCTTGACTAATCCTGTATACGTGGAGGAATGTGCCTTACTACACCCCTGCTGTAGAAGGTATAGAAGAGCATGGAAAATAAAACTCGGCACCTCGGGCTGTTAGCTCGGGGTCCCCTGTGCCTCGCTATACTGTCATCTCTTTTTCTCGGTTCCTTCGTGGCCCCAGGTCCCCGACTCTCAGAGGTCGACAAGTGGCGCCTGAACAGGGACTGGCTCTTTTTCTCAGTTCCTTCACCGGCCCAGGTCCCCCACTCTCTGAGGTCGACAATGTTCCAATTCCCAGAATATGCAACTATTTTAGGTTATGTGACAAGGGAGAATTAAGGTTAAATAGAATTAAGGTTATAGATCAACTGACCTTAGAGATTAGACTATCCAGGTGGCCCTAGGTAATCTCAGGGGTGCTGAAATGGGTATGTGGGAGGCAGAAGCATTAGAATCAAAGGCAACATCTTGAGAATGTGTCAACCGGTCATTGCTGACCATGAAGAATGAAAAGGGACACAAATTACGATATGCAGGCAGGCCTAGAATCTGGAAAAGGCAAGGAAATGGATTGTGCCACAGAACCTCCAGAAGCAACCTTAGTCTAGCAAGATGCATATTGTACTTACGACCTATAGAACTGTAAAATAATAAACTTATTTTATTTTAAACAACTAAATGTGTGGTGAAGTGTTACAGAGCAATAGAAACTAGTACAGGGAATTTGTCCATCGTACCTCATTCCTCATTTATTGAGGGTCACATCTGGGACATTACCTTTCTTCAACCTTCCCCATGGAAGCTGCTACAGTCCTGTAGCTAGAAAACTCTATTGGAGGCAAAGATTCAGGAAGACTTAGGCAGGAACTGGAACTGTATAGCATATAACATATTTGTTAGGACATTAATAGTATCCATTACATGCCTTTCAGGTTTTCTGTCCCTTTTTAAAATCTGGATGGCTCAGTCGTTGGGTGTCTGCCTTCAGCTCGGGTCATGGTCCCAGGGTCCTGGGATCGAGTCCTGCACCAGGCTCCCTGCTCTGCGGGGAGCCTGCTTCTCCCTCTCCCACTCCCCCTGCTTGTGTTCCTGCTCTCACTCTCTCTCTCTCTGTCAAATGAATAGATAAAATCTTTAAAAAATAAATAAATAAATAAATAATAAAATATCTTGAACCTTTGAGAGTAGGTTGCCTATATCATATCCTTAACTCCTTAACAATTCAATGTGTATTTTCTAAGAAGTAAATTAATTCCCTATGTTACCATAGTACAGTTAAAGCACAGTGCTCAAAATCAGAAAATTTAATATTGGTGCAATACTTTTATTTAATACAAACTCAGGAGCTTTTATTTGTTTGTTGTCTAGGAGCATCTACTTCATCTTAATTTTTAAAGGATGATTTTTTATGTTACAGAATTTTAGATTTTTTTTTTCCCCCTCTAAACTTTAAAATGTCATTTCTTTGTCTCCTGACTTCTATATTCTAAGTTGAAAGATCATCTGTCAGTCCTCTTTTTCCTCCTTGAAGATAATGTGTCTTTCTTACTTGGCCACATTAAGATTTTAGATTTTCCTCTTAATTGGTATTCAGAAGTTTTACTGGGCTATTCTGAGGCTTTCTTTTCTTTGTAATTATCCTACCTCCAGTTTACACATTTTTTAAATTCATTGGTTTTAGTCTTTCATCTACTTTGAAAAATAATAATCTATAGTTCAGCAAAAATTGCTTCTCTTATTTTAGCTTTCTCTAATTAAATTACCATTAGACCTTTTTACAAGTTCCCATATGTTCATTATAAATTTTTAAAATACATTTTTAAACCCTTTTTCTCTCATGCTTGAAACTGGAAGAGAAAAAACTAGAAAGAATCCAGTTTGGAATGTGGAGAGAGAAAAGATTGAAAACTATTGCTTGATGTGTTTATCCATTCCTACAATTCTTGTTTTTCTCCTCTTTGAATTTTAGTACTTTGAACCTGCTGAGGAGATTTTTGTGGGGCTTTTTGGCATGTCTGGAATTTTTTTATTGAAATCTCTTCAATTTTATTAAAAAAATCAGTCTTTGGTTGATATACTCTTCCTTAGAATGGTTTAATTTTCTTCTATTATTTAGATTTAAGACAATACCTTTGATTCATTTGTGTCTGGTTTATTTATGATTTATTCTTAGTCCATGGATATAGATTTCACTCCTAGAACCTAGCCTTTATTATTAAAGTTTAGACTTTGTTGGTGCTTCTTAAAATCCCTTATCACTTTACTATGCTATGTCCTATACTTTAATTTCTGCTCCTCAGAACGAGACTATTGAAGTCTCTGCTTAGTTCTTTTGCATTCCAGTGATTGTTTTCTTCATATTGTAGCTCCCATTTATACATGCCTCAGCTTAGAAGCTGACAAATGACTCAGGAAGACTGTGTGCATGGAGGATTCTCGGCTGACCAGGGTATTCTTCTCTTTAAGACCCAGTTACCTTGCTAACTCTTAGCTTCAACCTGTCTACAGTATCAGATGAGACTAGTGAAAGCCCAACACAGTATTTTTCTTCTTGGACTCTATTTTTCGCGCTGGAAATTTGTAAATTTCTTTTCGGAAAAAAAAAAAAAACAGTACTTATATCCTTAAATCAGTGTACTTCCCTTTTCTGTTGACCCCTCACATTTTGTCTTTTTAAAAAATTTCTTGTATTCTTTAAGAGTATTTTGTATATTTTCTAGCTTTTATTGTTGTTTTCAGCAGAAAGTTTATTTTTATAAGAACTATTCAGTCATGACCCAATATGGAAGTCTTATTTGTAGATATTTTTTAAACATTGTTTACAATTATAAATAAAACATTTACATATACATGGGAGAAAACTATGTAGTTAATATTCTCATTTGATGGTTTTAAGTTAAAACTGTCATTTAAAACTGATACAACAGTTACTATTAATAATGTATGTTATCATTCTATTTTGGTTGCTTTACAAATAATTTTTACTTCATGTCAAATGAAACATAACAGACTTCTTCAAATACCATCAATAACAATAATAACAATAAGTTCATGCATTTATTTAGGAGCAACCTTTAATAATTTAAGAGTACTTTCAAATTTAAGGGGTTTAAGAGTGAAAGAGTGAATCTTTTATTCCAGTTAACACTACTTTAAAATACAGTTTCCCACATTACATAATTAAGAGATTTAACATACAAAAAACACTTCGACAGAGGAAATTTAATATTTTTCAGTATCAAATACTTGGAAATATTAGAGGGGGAAAGCCCACTTTTCTTTAGCAAGTTCTTTAAAAGAACTTCAGCAAGACTTATAGAAAATTAAGAACAATGACACTGGACCAGAGAGTGTTCTCTTAAACATTTACAAGCTTTTATGACTGAAGATTCTATGCTTAAGTACAGTAATAAAAATGAAAATTATTTCATTTCTTTGCAGAATCTATAAATGGTAAATAAAGAGACCATGACTTAGAATTATCGAGTAGAATTGCAATTTGGCAACTCCTACGTAGATATATTTTCCATTCTGAGCTTTCTCAAAAAACAGCATAAGGCAATTTGTTAGGTGTTCAACTTAGTTGGAAAATTTTTTCATCTTGAAATTTACATAAATAATTACAACATATGTTTTCATGCAGTCAGTATCATGAAGAATTTCTCTAATTTGAACATAAAACTTTAGACAATGTATTTATTTATTTAGCAAATAATAATGATAGATTTTCTCAAAAGCAAACTTACCTTTATTTTTAAATCTTTAGGTAATTTAGCTATAATTCAAAGAGTTTTCCCTAACTTAAAATAGTCTTACATTCTAGCATGTTCCAATTGGTCAAATTTGTTGCTAATTTTTATAAGAAGCATTTGGAGAATAGCTAGCTATGATGTCTCCTCTTTTTCTGTACCTCTTTCCCCTTTTTCCTTCCCATCTTCCTAGCCATATATATATATATATACATTATTCCTTCAATTTTGACTTCCATATTGGAATATATTTGGGTTATTGAGTAATTCAAGATAAGACATTTATTATGCTAAAGCTCCATGAAGTAGGATGATATGTTTGTACAAGATGGCAGATCAGGAGGTGCAATTTGTTAACGGATGTATAGTAATTCAGAAAGACGAATCTGTTAGGTGGCATGATTATAGGTAAAAGTCAAGAGATATATTTCACACAAACAAGAACCAGAGATGTGAAGAACTTAGTCGGGAAGTAAAAAATAAAGCTGAAATCGAATGGTCCAGAGGGTTTTCGGCATTAAGTTTGAGAGAGACATGGAAGCCAAAAATCTTTTCATCAAATAGACAACCCAAAGAGCTTGCATAGAATTTAGCACCATTGATTCAGTACACTGTGATGTTTTATCTTTAAAAGACATTTAAAGTGAGACATTGCTTTTCAGTAAAGATTATATATATTTTTTAAAAAATGAAGGTATGCAAAGATTGAAAGGGAAAAATTATTTGCTCTTTTAAACCAGTTTAAAGTAAAAAGCACTTGAGTTTTATGTAGTGATAATGAAAGTAAAGTATGAGGCAAAGTGCTATCTCCAACGTATAAACATGGTAGTTATTCTTTACTGCAAAACTCTTAGAGGGTATTCTGACAAATTATGTACATTATTTCCCATAATTTTGACATAAAAACAATTATTATCACTACATTGCAAATAAAGAAACTGAAATGTTTAGAGTTTGAATATTTTTTATAAAGTCACACATTGGACAAACTGTAGAGCATCTAAGCTACAGATAGAAAGTGATAACAAATGGTACTTATTATTTATAGTTTTGATAATAAACTCTCAAATACTGAAATAAAAAAATCAACAAAACTATGATTGAAGTGTTACTAATCAAATATGTAGGAACCACTTTTGGAAGATTATCAAAACAATTTAAAATTAAATAAATCATTTTCTTCATTTGAAAAAAAAACTAGGAGAAATTTTTCCAAAATATATATTATTTTTCTTCTTTTAAATACAGGGGCTTTATATTTATATTGATGTAAGCAACATAGAAAGTGAAATTTTTTACTAATTGTGAAACAATGAAAATTTATATTTCATTCTTTTAATCAAATACCCTAAAAACATGTGGCACTATAAGGTCATAGAAAACTTAATGTATGTAGCCCTGAAACTTTAATGTTAAAAATATATTTTATGATATCTTTAAGGAAGTTGTCTTTTTAAAATAGGGATTGTTAAAATATAGAATCTACATTAAATAATACAAAATAAACCACTAAGAACATAGTATATAACCTGTCAAAACTTCCTGTGTGGGATTTTCAGGGTGACATGAAAAGCAAACTTGTTTCACCCAAGAGCACTGCTTGTCAGAAATGAATCACAGCATAACAGATTATCACTGAAAAGATAAATGCTTAATAAAAGAAAATTGGTATTTCCAGATGTGCCCCAGAAAATCTGCCAATTGTAGGGTTAAATTCAAGAATCTTTTAAATGTAAGAGTCACAATGTTGATGCCACTGCTTTAATAATTATTGATAGAGTAACAAATAAAATAAAATTCCTATTAATATATAAATAAAAAATAGATAAGGAAGAAATTTCTTAGATTTTTAGAATTCTGAGATTGTTTAGATACACAGTGGACATTCAATAAATATTTGTTTTATTAATGAACCAATAACTGTCTTCTTTAATCTATAATCCCTGTACATTCATACCTGTATCTGTATTTAAATTAATTTTTAAATCTCTATCTATGGATATGATGGTGTATTTTTGTTTCGCTTGTTAAAAATAAAATTTTCCATTGCTTTAAAAAAAACATTTTTTAGACATACTATTAATTAGTGCAATGGCCCTTGTAGCTGTGGTATTAGCTCATTAAGGTAGTCACTTCATGGATGGGAGAATCTTGTTGTGTGTAGGGGTGGCTCATGATGAGTCATCTTCGCATGACTCTTTCCCCTTCCCTGTTTTACTATGATGTCTCTCATTTGATGTCTCTGGCATCATATCATTATCATTCCAAATGCACTACTCACATAAAATTCTTTGCCTTGAGCTCTGCTTTAGGGAAAACCCAGGTTAAGAAACTATTTATTTGAAATTCATAATCAGTAATTCATAGTCATGACTGTGGCATTAAATTCCACCACAGAGAGAACTTACCACCTTTATGTGACTGTAGGATTCTAAACAGTGATAATCTGTGTTAAATATGTTTGTAATCCCCAAAGAGCCAGTGAAATGCCTTATATACATGATAAAAAATGAGTTTTATACACTCAATAAATACTTACTGAAATAATTCTATTAAGTGCTTTAAATTGTATTATCAGGGCTTTGTTATAGTAAGGTTTCATACAAAGCTTAATAATACAGTGCCAACAACAAATCAGAAATACCTTAAATCTGAAAAATATAAATGATATAATTATTGTGATGTATGAAAATGTTTACTACTGGGCGCCTGGGTGGCTCAGATGGTTAAGCGTCTGCCTTCGGCTCAGGTCATGATCCCAGGGTCCTGGGATCGAGTCCCGCATCAAGGTCCCTGCTCCTTGGGAGCCTGCTTCTCCCTCTGCTTCTCTTTCTCTCTTTCTCTCTCTCCCTCTCTCTCTCCCTCTGTCTCTCCTGAATAAATAAATAAAATCTTAAAAAAAAAAGAAAATGTTTACTACTTTAATTGTGAAAGACATATTCAAAATTATAAATTTATTTAAATATTGTGTTTCTATGGGAGTAGAAAGCATTTTCTATTTGCTAACCACAAAAAAGTTGTTACAAAGAAAAAGTTATTTCTTTTAATCAACTGGCATCTCTATATATAGTATAGTTGATACAGTGCCATTTATTTAGATATTACATTCTTTTAGATACATAGTGATCTTTTTACATTCTTTTAAAAATATTTATTTCAGAGAGAGAGAACAAAAGCATGAGTCGGGGGGAGGCAGAGGGAGAAGCAGACTCCCCTCTGAGCAGGGAGGCTGATGCAGGGCTCTATCCCTGGACTCTGGGATCATATCTCGAGCCAAAGGCAGACGCTTAACTGACTGAACCACCCAGGCGCTCTATAGATGCACTTTTACATTCTTAAACTTCTTTATCCCAAATGCCTGAAATATTGTGAATAATGTTCTTTCACTTAAATAGCCTGATAATCGTCTTCATTATTTTCATAACAATGACAATGCAGTGTTTCATCCAACCATAGAGTAAAATAATGTACTATATATAAAGAAAACTTAGAAAGCTATAAATTATTGTTGTTAATTTACTCACTGATTACTTCTATTACTATGTGAAAATCTATAATCTTAATCATGAAGCATTACATTCCAAAATAAGATTTGTTGTTGATTAAAATAATTTAGATACAACCAAAAAATCACTTTATATTATTAATATATGAAATTTCCAGGTCATCAAAATATTAAAATACATAATTTAATTTTTTCTACATCATGTAGCTTACACAATTTGCAGGTTGCAGCTACTCAGCTCTCTGCAATTTGAAGTTAAAAAGAAATATGATCAATTCAGAGCTGATGTTGCCACATTTCAATCACTATTACCAAGGAAACAAATCCTCAGTTAACTAAGGTAACTACAATTCTATCGCACCTTTATTCATCCAGTGAATAAAGCAGTTTTAATGCCAGCTCCTGGGTCCAACAGAAGGGGGAATAAACATAAAATATATAAACATGAGGCGTCCTTGCTGGAGGTACTGATGAGAAGTAAGAATGAGTTCAAATTTAAGGGTCCATCATCTTAATATAGATTGCTATATGCAGAAGATGTTACATATAAACTTAATGGTAACCACAAATCAAAAACCAGTGATATGAAAAAAATAAAGAGCAAGGAATCCAAGTATATCACAAAAGAAAGCCAGCAAACCATGAGAGAAGAGAGCAAGAGAAAAAAGGAACAGAGAACCACAAAACAACCATAAAACAAGTAACAAAATGACAATAAATACATACCTATCAATTACTTTGAATGTGAGTGGACAAAATGCACCAACAAAAGAGATAGGGTGAAGGAATGGATAAAAAAGCAAGACCCATCTATCTGCTGCCTGCAATAGACTCATGTCAGACCTAAGGACACATGCAGATTAAAAGTGAGGGGGTGCAACGTGGATGGAACTGGAGGGTGTTATGCTGAGCAAAATAAGTCAATCAGAGAAAGACATGTATCATATGACCTCACTGATATGAGGAATTCTTAATCTCAGGAAACAAACTGAGGGTTGCTGGAGTGGTGGGGGGTGGGAGGGATGGGGTGGCTGGGTGATAGACATTGGGGAGGGTATGTGCTATGGTGAGTGCTGTGAATTGTGCAAGGCTGTTGAATCACAGATCTGTACTTCTGAAACAAATAATGCAATATATGTTAAAAAAAAAAGAAAGAAGAAGATAGCAGGAGGGGAAGAATGAAGGAGGGAATCGGAGGGCAGGACGAACCATGAGAGACGATAGACTCTGAAAAACAAACTGAGGGTTCTAGAGGGGAGGGGGTTGGGGGATGGGTTAGCCTGGTGATGGGTATTAAAGAGGGCACGTTCTGCGTGGAGCACTGGGTGTTATGCACAAACAATGAATCATGGAACACTACATCAAAAACTAATGATGTAAGGTATGGTGATTAACATAACAATAAAAAATTAAAAAAAATGTATTCAAATATTTTGTACTTCACAATAAAGTCTTTTTAATTTTGCCATTAAAAAAAAAGTGAGGGGGTGAAAAAGCATTATCATGCAAATGGAAGTGAAAACAAAGCTGGATGGGCACCTGGGTGGCTCAATTGGTTAAGTGACTGCCTTCTGCTCAGGTCATGATCCCGGAACCCCAGTACTGAGTTCTGCGTTGGGCTCCATTATTCCTAATGTTCCACATATGAGTAAAACCATATGATAATTGTATTTTTCTTATTGACTTATTTCACTTAGCATAATGCCCTCCAGTTCCATCCATGTCAATGTAAATGATAGATATTCATCCTTTCTGATGGCTAAGTAATATTCCATTGTATATATGAACCACATCTTCTTTATCCATTTAACCATTGAAGGGCATCTTGGATCCTTCCACAGTTTGGCTATTGTGGACATTGCTGCTATGAATATTGGGTGCACCCCTATGTATTATGCAGCATTATTTACAGTAGCCAAGTTATGGAAGCAGGCCAAGTGTCTATCAGTAGATGAATGGATATAGAAGATGTGGTGTATACACACACACACACACACACACACACACACACACACACACACAGAATGTAATATTACTGAGCCCTAAAGAAGAATGAAATCTTGCCATTTGCAACAACATGGATGGATCTACATGGTATAATGGTAAGTGAAATAAGTCAGTCAGAGAAAGACAAATACCATGTGATCTCACTCCTATGTGGAATTTAAGAAACAAAAAAAATGAGGAAAGGGAAAAAAAGAGAGAGAGAGGCAAACCAAGAAACAGACTTTTAACTATAGAGAAGAAACTGTTACTAGAGGGGAGGTGGGTGGGTTATGAAGATGGGTGAGCTTGGTGAAGGGGATTAGGAGTATACTTACCATGATGAGCACGGAGTAATCTATAGAATTTTTGAATCACTATATAATATATATGAAACTAATATAACACTATATGTTAACTATACTGGTATTAAAATTAAACAAACAACAAGAAAAAATAGTTAATAAGTTGTGCATGAATATTCTGTCAATTTACTAGCCCTACCCTTCCCCAGCAATGAATTTTGTGAAAACCCATTTCCTGACACTAAAAAAGCTAAATTGCCCTTGACTAGGGAGTTTAATCCAGTACTTTTGGGGGCAGTTACTGATGGGGCAGGAAATACTATTGCCATATTGTTTTCTGTCTTTTTGGCTTTTTGTCCCTCTTTTCCTCTTTTTGTTGTCTCCCTTTTTGGTTTGTTGGTTTTACAGTGACATGCTTTCATTTATTTCTCATTTTATTTTGTGTATCTTCTATAGATATATTTTTTTGTGGTCTTTGATCTCTATTATTTCTTCAAATAAGCTTTCTGTACCTTTGTTTCTCTCTTCTTCTAGGACTCCTGTAATGCATACATGGGTTGGCTTGATGGTATCCCTTAAATCCTGTAGGATTTCTTCATTGTTTTTCATTCTTTGTTCTTTCCCTATTTCTTTGTGGCTTTTAAGTTTTTGGGGGGATCTGTGCAACAGCTTCATACAAAGGAAAGGCCTGAACCAATCAGATTGGCTAGAGATTTTGGGGCCCTCTAAAACTTTTTCTGTGGATGCGTCTTCTCTGGACTTGTAAAACAATTAGAGTGATTTACCTTTTTTTTGTCAGGATCTCATAATCTCTTGCTTCCAATGGTGTCTGAGGTATGCAGGTTCTCTGGAGTTGTTGTAGGCACTCAGCTCTCCTTTGTTTACAACAGCCCCTGGCTTCTCTAGTATACCAGTCCCATCATCACTCCAAGCTGAGCAAGACAGAAGCCAGTCCCTTGAGCAGCCCCCTGAAAAGCTGGGACATTAGACATAAGCTTTACTATTCTCTCCCACCCTCACTCTCTCTCTAAGGAGATGCAGCTGAGCTGTACTGGCCTGTGGCTGCCATAGCGGCAGGTCTTCTGGAGTGCAGCAGCAAGCCACTCAGCTCTCTTTGTTCTCAGTGCCTCCCAGGCATGTAGAGAATGCCGAATCCTATCAACATTCCAAGATAAGCAAGACAGAAACTATTCCCCTGAAAAGCTGGAACACCTGGAGGCATGCTCCAACTTCTTCCTTTTTCTGCCAGAGCGAGAAGAAAACCTCTCCCACTTGCTCCACACTGAGCAAAAGGGAGGGGCATTGGTGAATGAGCACATGATAGTCAAAACCTTGGGTTGTTCTCAGCAGACCCCAATTTAGTGTTTTCTTTTCAACACTTTCATTCAGGCAAGACATAAGCAAGTCCTCTGAGAAACCCTTGTGACAAGTCAAAATACTGTATACATATAATTCAGTTTTCTCTTTCCCTCCCTGCAAAGAAGCCAGGAGCTGTGATTCCTGCCTATAGCACTGTACTGAACCCAGAGGGAGGGACTATGGTGAGTGAGGGTCATGAATTTTCCTACTGGCTTTGATGTAGCTGATTTTTCACTTTCCTGGGGTGCAGGAGCCTCTTAACTAGTTTCTCACAAAGGGAACTGTTCCACTTGTAGTTGAATCCTTGCCTCGGGGTCAAGGGGTTGGGGAGTGGAGAGATCTGTAGCTTTCTATTCTGCCATCTTGCTGATACCACTTCTCTCAATTTCTTTTGACCACATGGTAAACAGATAGCTAAGAAAACATCTGGAAATATATATGAAAGGGGTATAATTTTCATTAAAATAACAAAATTTTAATGTGATCAATCTTAAGATGTTATTTTCATTTAACTGATCTAAAATGTATTGCATTTAAAACATACATTATAAAGTGACCAATAATATCATTATTTCATATTACATTATAATATACATTACATTATATCATTACTTTAGCTCAATTGTAACCCAAGTTTGACTAATTACAGACCTGAGAAAATGATTATACAAATAGACAATGGCCAGACCACATATGACAAAAGAACTGTAACCCACATAAGAAGTCCAAGAAGGCAAACCACAATCTCTGCATCAATTGGCCCAGAATGTTCAGGGCTTGGTCATGACTACCAGCTTCTCTATTTTTGTCTCTGCCTCCAATTTAGGACCAGCCAGAGAATGTCAAATATGTTCCCCAAACCAATCACATAAAATGCCTTGCTGTTAGCTGACCTCAAGCAACCTCATGAAAATGACTTCCAATTAGAGCACACATGAAGACTTTCATTTTTTTCACTATAAGGCATTCCCACTGCCCTGCTTGTCTTTGAGTCTCTGCCAAACTGAAGTTTACCATAGCAGGCTCTGAATAGACTATCTTCATTTGGGTGATCTTCATTTATTTCCAAAGGGCATATTAATAAAAGAATCTTCAAGTATAAAGCAGTTGCAATGACAGTTATCTGGACTGGATAATACTTGAATATATACCTACTGACCATTTCCTTCAATTCCAGTTTATATGTTATACTGACAACTTTGTAGTTTTCAAAGTGCTGGCCATGAGAAAAAAACAAAGTAGGCACTAAAACAGCTTTTCTTAGGTGGGAATTGTTAAACAGCTTTTTCGCTTCCTATATATAAAAGTAAAACATGAAAATTTATCACATTAATAAGCCACATCAGTGGGGGGTATTAAGCAGGCAACAACCTCTGGAGAAATGTAGAGGAAGTGATAGAGAGAGAAGAGGCTCTGACTACGGTGACTTAACCTGACCTTATGAATTTAAGCATGCAGTGAATTTAAGGCAGTGGTGTATTATTTTGGCACTAAGTCTTAGACTGCCTAACAAAATCTGAATTTCTTTTCTGTGATGCCACTCTGCCTGTAACCACAATGACCCTCTATCCACACATAATTTTTGTGTTTAAAATATACGAACAATATGTGAAACTATGATTGGTGCTTCTAAGGAACAGAGGAGCTAGCCAAACTTCACATGTAGGTCAGGGAAGGGGTAGCATGAGAGACACTATTAAAATGGGGAAAGAAAGCGTCATTGTAGCATTCATCAGTACTGTGTGGAGTACTGATGAACTACACAGTTCATCTGTGTACTACACAGTTCACCTTATTGTGTAGTTCACCTTATTGTGAATTCTGGCTCATACTCTACAGACTTTTACTGGCTTTTTAAAAAGTAGAACCTTAAAAATGCAGGCTATTCAATTATATATTTAGATTTGTAATGATTATAAATTTGGAAATCTGTATTACAAAAAGTGTATTTTATATAAGTAAAAAATATGAGTGGGATCTAATTTTAAGACATTATTTTATATTTCCAGTTAAACTATAATTATGGTATTTAAAATATGTAATTCTAAGTGAGTCTTTGATGGATTATATTATCTCAAAGTAAAATAGCTCATTTTTAACACAGGTTCAAATATAGACTAAATAGGGTATACTAATAAAAGTGTTATCAACTCTGAAAACAAGAGGACCTTAGAGGCGTTTAGTATTATTTCAGAAATTTTTCACGAAAATTTCACATAAAAAATTTTTTTTAACATAACCTGAATGGCCTTACCTATATGTCCCCATTCTACCTCTTTGACTTTTGACCTTATCTCCTGCAACTATCTCCCTCATATTCTAGCTTCAGGTAGAATATTGAACACTGGACTATGGTTTTCTTTTCTAGAACGCACCAAGCTTTCTTACACCTTAAGAAATTTGTGCCACTTTCTTCCTCTACTAGAAACACATCTCCTCCGATGATATTTTCCTTTATCTTTGTCTTTCTTCACTTTATTCAACTCTCTGCTCAAATGTTGTTTTGAAATAGCAACAGTTATTCTCTTTCCTATAAGCCTGCTGCTTTACAATGTGCCTTTGCAGCCATTTTAAGAGGGTTGGCCCTGTGATTTGCTTTGACTAACTGAATACAGTGAAAGTGACATTTATGCTGCTTCCTAGCCTAAGATTTAAAAGGTATTGAGCACTTTGGCTCAATTTCTTGAAAGCGTTCTGCTATGTAAAGTTCAGACTTCCCAGTTGGAGGATAAGAGATGACACGGAGCAGTGTTGCCATCCCAACCGAGATCATCCCAAACCAGTCACTTTAGCAATTGATCACAGGTGCATCAGTGAGCCTGAGATCAAAAAATCACCCAGCTAATCCCTTCTTAAACTGTCAAACCCAAAATGTTAGGTAAAATAAATGATTGTTGTTTTAAGGCCCTATATTTTCAGATGAGTTGGGAGATAACAACAGCTAAGTAATACAATTTCTCAGGTGGGTAATAACCCTTGTTAAGTAGCATTTGTTTGTTCCTCTATATTCATATCCTTTTTTTTCTTCATAGAACTCATGCTGATCTTTGAATATACATTTATATGTATGTGTGTATTTACATATGTATATATGCACATATTTATTTTTAAGTGCCATTTAAACTGCATCGCCAGCACTCAGAAGAGTGCTCAACACAGAATGGTCATTAAATACTGATGAATGGGGCGCCTGGGTGGCTCAGTCATTAAGTGTCTGCCTTCGGCTCAGGTCATGGTCCCAGGGTCCTGGGATTGAGCCCCGCATTGGGCTCCCTTTTCCACGGGAAGCCTGCTTCTCCCTCTCCCACTCCCCCTGCTTGTGTTCCTGCTCTCGCTGTGTCTCTCTCTGTCAAATAAATAAATAAAATCTTTAAAAAAAATAATAAATACTGATGAATGATGAATGAATGAATGAGTCAGTCAATCAATCAACGGATGAATGTTTATATTTTACACTGTCATGATGTATAACTAAAACAAAACAGAATAAGCAAACAAAAAAGAGGAACACAGGCAAGATTTAGTAATTAGGAACATCATAAAAGGAACAAGCGGAACACCACAACTTTTCCTGAAGAGGAGCTACTTGTCAAGATGGTTTTAGTTATTTCGAGTCTCTTGAGATTCTATGTGAATTTTAGAATAAACTTTTCTATTTCTGAAAAAATGTCATTCGGGTATTGATAGAGAATTCATTGAATCTGTAGATCACTTTGGGTATTATAAACATCTTTTTTTTTTTTTTTAAGGATGTTGCAGTCTTTTTTTTTTTTTTAATGATTTTGTTTATTTATTCATGAGCGACAGAGGTGGGGAGAGAGAGAGAGAGAGAGAGAGAAGCAGAGGGAGAAGCAGGCTCCCAAGGAGCAGGGAGCCCGATGCAGGACTCGATCCCAGGACCCTGGGATCATGACCTGAGCCGAAGGCAGACGCTTAACCATCTGAGCCACCCAGGCGCCCTGGGTATTATAAACATCTCAATAAAAGTTCTTCTAATCTATGAACATGAGATATCTTTCCATATATTTGTTTCTTTATTTTCCACAACATTTTGTAATTTTCAGTATATATGTCTTTTGCTGTCAATGCTTGAATGATAATATGTTGTGTGTGTGTACACACATATATACATATATATAAAATGGGATATTAATCAGCCTTAAAAGGGAAAGAAATCTTGATGCATACTACAACATAGATGAAACCTGGGGTATTATACTAAATGAAATAAGCCTGTCATAAAATGACAAATATTGCATGATTCTACTTATACAAGGTACTTAAAATAGTCAAATTTGTAGACAGAGAAAGTAGAATAGTGGTTGCTTGAGGCCAAGAAAAGGGGAAATTGTGAAGTTTTTTGTTTAAAAGGTAGAGAGATTCACTTTTGGAAGAAGAAAAAGTCCTGGAGATGGATGGTGGTGATAGTAGCACAGTAATATGAATGTACTCAGTATCACTGAACTATACATTTAAAAATAATTAAGATGGTAAAAATTCTAAAAAAAATTTGTATGTTTCTGGACCTTTAGAGAGAAGGCCATCAATAGATGAAAATGTACATTGTTAAATCATGAGAAAGTCACTATTGACCACAGAACACAGGAATGAGCAGCTTTTCCAGAACTGAGTTTTAGAAAACAATGTCTTTACGAAAATTCCCAATTTTTCCCCACCCATCCCCCAACCCACCTCCCCTCTAGCAACCACTAGTTTGTTCTCAATATTTAAGAGTCTGTTTTTTTGTCACTTTTCTCTTTGTTCATTTGTTTTTATTCTTAAAATTCCATGTGAGTGAAATCATACGGTATTTGTCGTTCTGTGACTTATTTCACTTAACATTATACCCTCGAGATCCATCTATGTTATTACAAATGGTAATATTTCATTCTTTTTTTTTATAGCTGAGTGATATTCCAGTGTGTGTGTGTGTGTGTGTGTGTATCACTTCTTTATCCATTCATCTATCCATGGACATATGGGCTGCTTCTAGATCTTGGCTATTGTAAGCAATGCAGCAATAAACATAGGAGTGCATATGTCTTTTTAAATTAGTGTTTTCATTTTCTTTGGGTAAATGCCCAGGAGTACAATTACTAGATCATATGGTATTTCCATTTTTAATTTTTTGACAAACCTCTATAATGTTTGCCAGAGTGGCTGCACCAGTTTGTATTCCTACCAACAGCGCATGAGGGTTCTTTTTCCTCCACATTCTCACCAACACTTGTTGTTTCTTGTGTTTTTTATTTTCACCATTCTATCAGGTATGAGGTGATACCTCACTGTGGTTTTGATTTGCATTTCCCTGATAATGAGTGATGTTGAACATCTTTCCATGTGTCTGTTGGCCATCTGTATGTCTTCTTTGGGGAAATGTCTGTTCATGTCTTCTGCCTATTTTTAATTACATTATTATTATTATTATTTTGGTGTTGAGTTTTGTAAGTTCTTTATATATTTTGGATACTAACCCTTTATCAGATATATAATTTGCAAATATCTTTCCCATTCAGTGGGTTGTCTTTTAGTGTTGTTGATTATTTCTTTTACTGTGCAGAAGCTTCTTATTTTGGTGTAGTCCCAATAGTACCTTTTTGCTTTAATTTCCCTTGCCTCAGGAGACATATCTAGAAAAATGTTTCTAAGTCAAGGTCAAAAAGATTACTGTCTATGTTTGTTTTTAGGAATTTTATAGTTTCAGGCCACATTCAGATCTTTAATTCATTTTATTTTTGTGTATGGTGGGAGGAAGCTGTCCAGTTTCATTCTGCCTGTTTCTCTCCAGTTTTCCCTACATGATTTGTTGAAGAGACTGCCTTTTTCCTCTTGCATTTTCTTGCCTGCTTTGCCATAGATCAAATGACTATATAATCGGGGGTTTATTTCTGGATTCTCTATTCTGTTCTATTGATCTATGTGACTATTTTGTGCCAGTACCATACTGTTTTGATTACTACAGCTTTGTAGTATATGTTCAAATCTGGGACTGTTATATCTCCAGTTTTGTTCTTCTTTCTCAAGATTGCTTTGGCTACTATTCGGGGTGTTTTGTGGTTCCCTACAGATTTTGGGATTATTTGTTTTAGTTCTATGAAAAACCCTGTTGGTATTTTGCTAGGGATTGCATTATATCTGTAGATGGCTTTGGGTAGTATGGACATTTTAACACTATTCATTCTCCCAATCCATGAGCATTTGTTCGTGTCACCTTTAATTTCTTTCATCAATGTTTTATATAGTTTCCAGAGTACAAGTCTTTCACTTCCTTGGTCAAGTTTATTCCTAGGTATCTTATTATTTTTGAGGTATTTGTTAATGGGATTGTTTTCTTAATTTCCCTTTCTGCTTCTTCACCGTTAATGTATAGAAATGCAACAGATTTCTGTAGATTGATTTTTGCACACTGCAAGTTTACTAAATTAATTTGATCAGTTCTAGTAGTTTTTTGGTGGTATCTTTAGGGTTTTCTATATATAGTATCATGTCATCAGTAAATAATGAGTTTTACTTCTTCCTTACCAATGTGGATACATTTACTTCTTTTTCTTGTCTGATTTCTGTTGTTAGGACTTCAGTACCACGTTGAATAAAAGTGGTGTGAGTGGACATCCTTGTCTTATTCCTGTTCTTAGGGGAAAAACCTGAGAGCTTTTGAGCTTGATGTTAACTGTGGGTTTTTCATATATAGCCTTTATTATGTTGAGGTGTGTTCCTTCTAAATTCACTTTGTTGAGGGTTTTTGTCATGAATGGATGTTGTACTTTGTCAAATGCATTTTCTACATCTACTGAAATGATCATATGGTGTTTACTCTTTCTCTTGTTTATGTTATGTATTGCATTGATTGATTTGCAAATACTGAACCACCATTGCATCCCAGGAATAAATCACTTCATAGTGGTGAATGACTTTTTTAATGTACTGTTGGATTCAGATTACTTATATTTTGTTGAGGATTTTTGCACCTATGTTCATCAGAGATATGAAAAAGTTCTAGTTTTTTTTTTTTTTTTTTCTTTTCCCCATAGAGATACCTTAATTTCTTCCTGAATTTGCTGGGTTAAACAAATTTTTGTATCCATCACAAATGTTACCATAATAATCATCGTTCTACTCTCCTACTCTATTACTTAAAAAACATCTTTCTATGATTTTTAGTTATCTTATAACACAAGCAGGGAGAAAAGGACCAGGGATTTCTCAGTCCACACAAAGTTCAATATCCAAGCATTTTAATGTCCTAGAGTTGACTCCCTTTGGTCAGACCACTAGAGATTAAGTCTGGTCTTTGCCAGAACTGCTTCCTGGCTGAGCAATAGAATATTATTGAAATATTTATCCTACATAATTTGTCTGTGTTTAATGCCAATTATCACTTTTACATTCAGAATACCCGGTATTTTTCTGGGTCTATGTGACGAAGTTCAGGTTGCTGTTGTTGGCTTTGCCTGTTTCCTGTGCTGAGACTTCGCTTTCAGCTTCTTCTGCTCCATTAAGTCTGTTGAAACACCATTTTCTCAGTTTCTAAAAAAATTTGATTCCTCTCCTCTCTGCAGTATAGCAGACTTTATGGATTTATATTTTTGATACTATTATTATGATTTAATGTGAATGCAAGAGGAAAGAGAAGTAAAATTATATTCAATACACTGTGTTTTTTTCCTAATACCAACCTACTCTTAAATTAATTATTTACCTTTTCCATTCTTTTCTGTTTGTTTAAAATGGCATTATTTTGTTTTCTGAATATGCTCCCTGTACTTTGGTTTACACTCTCTCTTTCCTTTCACAATCTCCTTAGCCTTTATACAAATTCCAGATTATTTTACATGGTACAAGCTCCCAGGATAACTTCATCTCCCAAACTATCATATTCGTGTCTTCTTAATAGATGATATTAAATGATTAAACTCCAAAGAGATAAACCATGGAGAATAAGCATATGTTGCAGAAGTAAATGCTGTATGTATTTGTGTTTGTGTGTATGTATTTGTATTATTTTCCTTAGTATATAAATGAATGTTCCTATTTATGTAAATAGTTCAAAAGGAAAACCGAGAAAAAACAAATTTGGGAACGTATCTCTTTCTTACCCCAGATATAAGGTAAAAGTGCTAACTTAGGAATTTCTTAAACTTTAAAAGAAAATTTCTAGAGATTTTGTAAGGAAAATTAAACTAGAATCCCACAATGATAAAAAAGAAAAATTCATAAGAACTAGTAGGCTTACTGGAAAAAAATTAAGTGATTAAGTGATTATTAAGTTTTAAGTGTGCAATTAGTTAATATGCCAGAGCTATATGTAAAAAATAAATGTGATATAAGGTATGTAGAACTGTTTATTTATGAAAGGGCTGAGTGTTCTTTTGGCTACAGGAAATTTATAATTAATAATAAATAATTAATTATTAAGTAATCTAATAAATTAATTAGATTCATTAATTTACTGCATTGTAAAAAACACAGAATATTAAAACAAAATGATAGATAAATGATTATGTATTTGTACATAAAAGCAAATCAATTAAAAGGAATACATCCTCTAAAGGACTTGTCTAGCACGTAGATGTACTTAATCCTACTTTTTGTTGTTGTTGTTCTAAGGATAAAAGCAGTGAAATTAATTGTTTTGACAGTTATAATAACTAGTGGGCAATAAAAAATACGGAGGCTGGAAGCAAAAGATAATAAAGAAAAGATAAAAGACACTTATAACATTTGTCAAAAGTTGTTCAATAAAAAGACATCACATTTAATTGTGACTAGTACATTCTATTCAATTACAAAGGAGTTTTAATGTTTGATTATTCTACAATTCTTGAAAATAGGTGTAATTTTGAAAAACAAATTATTCTCTAATGCCACTTTTTAAATTGATTTAATGGGTTGAGAAGCATCCTACAAAAATATTAGCAGTGAAAAATTATTTGACATATAGACTGAGTCTTTGGTCATGCAAATAATTTGCCATAATTCTCTAATTTATTTATCCATTTCACAAAAAAAATTTTTTAAATATAAGCAGTATGATCCAATGGCAAAAGTTAAAATAGAGCTGACTGGCTGTTAAGATTAATTCTAAAGTTATTATACAATCATTTTTATTATAAAGTAGACAAGCCAAAAATAACAAAGAGGTTAACAGAGAAACGTCCAGAGAAGGAAGTGAAAATTGGGAAAGTGAAGATTGCTTTGATTGATGTGAACAATAAAAAATGGGAGAGTGATCAGTCCTATCCATATTAAGAGAAGCAAGAAGACATTGTAAACTCATTTTTGTGTCAACCTTACCTTTCTTTATATAGCCTTACCTTTCTTTTATTTTACTTTTCAGACAATATTCAAGCATAATTCTTCAGTAGCTTCTTGCCTCAGACATTCAGCTAAAGGTTAAACCTCTATGTTAAAACCTCTATTAATGGTGGTGATTACTTCCACCTTAGGTGGCAATATTAATATTGAGTTCAACATATTGAATTCCGTAATTACCCTTCATAAATGTGAAAGAAATGAAATTAACCAGTAATAATCTTCTACTATTGACTTAAATAAAACTGAGTGTGTTGGTTTATCTTCCCCCAAAAAGCCTGTCTTTTATACTGAGCAATCATAACTAAATAAAATTTATATTGATAAAAGGTGAAAATAAACAACACCTTTGTAAAAAATTAAATTATATGTGTACAATATACTATTCTTCTTTACTATTAGCCAGCATTTTGCAATTGTGCTCATTTTAATATTTCAAAATTCTGTATTTCTACAGGATTTTTCAATACTAAAACATTCGTATTGTGTTATTAACGCCCATTCTCACTTAAAATTAACCGAGGGTTTAATATGTATACTACTTTGGAATTTCAAGTCTTTTAGATAGGAAAAAAAATCACAGGTTTTAAACAAACAAACAAACATAGAGATATAAATAAATATGTAATGAGTAACTAATTTGCTAATTATTTTTAAGTGAATTTCCTAAAAAATGATTTGCATTTCTTTAAAAACATTATTCCCTATTTCAATTAAATATCATTTAATTACCATTAGAGATCCATACCTCAAGAAAATAACAGATTTGATAACACATATGATTAACTTTTTCTTCTGGATAATTTATGCCATTATGGGAGAATTAACCACTTTAACACAAAATGTTTTTTGGAATAAAAGTAGTCATTTTTATACTTTTTAAAGGCAAGACACCAAGCTCAGTCTAAATTCCCATTTTGATTGCACTTTTTTTAATGAACTGAACTCCAAACTGTATTCAAATTTCATGAGGTTTTACATTAATGTTCTTTTTCTGCTCTGAGATACAGTAGATTACCACATTGCATTTAGTTGTCATGTCTTTTTAGTCTCTAGTCTGTGATAGTTTGCCTGACTCCTTGTTCCTCATGACCTTAACAATTTTGATGAGTAAGGATCAGATATTTTGTTGAAAAGTATTCTACAAAGGCAAAGTAACCTTCTCATCACATCATATTAAGGAGTTACAGGATATCCATATGACATCACTTGTGATGTTAACTTTGATCACTTGGTTAAAGTAGTGTTTGCCAGATCTTTCCAGGCTTCTCTTTCGAGTCCTATAGAGTCCCCTTTCTATGCTCTTATAATCTGGAAGGAAGTCACCCAGTCTAGACCCCACACTAAAGAGGGAGATATTAAGTGCCTTTGGGAGGGGGATTACCCTATATATATTATTTAGAATTGCCCTGTAAGAAATATCTGTTTCTTTCTTACTGTTTATTTATTCAATAATTTCTATCAATTTGTATTAATTTTATAGTTGGGTTTATAATCTAGTAATATGTTATTTTTTTGCTCCAGATTTGACCATCTATTTTATTTTATTTTTTTTATTATGTTCAGCTAGCCAACATATAATACATCATTAGTTTTTGATGCAGTGTTCAATGATTCATTAGTTGTGTATAACACCCAGTGCTCATCACAATACGTGCTTAACTATTTTAGGTTGGCTCCTGTGTCTTTTAACATACTCTCATCCTTTTGTTTTTTGAACACTTCCCTAGGTTTCAGCATAATTCAAGATGCTCCAGATCCATTTTGTATTTGCCCTGTCCCTGCTGTATAACCTGCCATTTCTCATAGATATCCTGGTTCTATTAATTAAAGAAAAGTATTTAATGCCTAGATCTGGGGATAAGGAGTGCCTGTTGTTACTGGCATGTCATTGATTCAAGGTTCTCTGAGCAGACAGAATTAGTAATGTATTTACATAGACCAGTCCATGTATACATGCATATTTATAATTGTTTCTGCATCTATTCACGTGCATTTATATTAAGCTAAGCATAAATTAATATTGTCTTCAATTCTAATCTAACAGCTTATTCTAGCCTTCCCTTTTTGCTTATCTGCAACTTCTATGCCAACAGTGAAGCTTGCTCCCATTGTAAACCATATATTTACACATTTGTTCAACCAAATATACATGTAAAGGAATTTCAGAATGTTAAATTGTATGGCTATAGGAAATTAATTTATATTAATACAATATTAACTATGTACAATTCATTTTGTCTTTAGCCATACAGATTCCAGTCAAAACAATTTTTTTTTCCAGTATTACTTAGGTCAGCTCTTTTATTCCCCCCCCCCTTGGAGCCTTTCAGGGTACTTATGCCCATGTATTTATAATATAGTTAAATTCATTTCTCATACTATACATCCCATCTTAGGATCCCAAACTTCCTGGTTTATTTTGTTATTGTTGTTTGTGCACGTTAGATTTCACTATTTGTGATGTATAGCTCTATGAATTTCAACAAATGCATAGTCATGCATTTACTACCCCAACACCATAGGTAACATTCCCTTTACCTTAAAATGTCTCCTTCACTGTTCTTTTGTAGTTAATCACTTCCTACCCACCAAAACCTGGCAAACATTGACCTTTACCCAGTTTCTATAGTTGTGTTTCTTCATTGTGATATAATTCACAAAACCATACAATTCACTTTTTTAAAGTGTATAATTCAGTGGTTTTAATATACTCACAGGGTTGTGCGACCATTGCTAATATCTAATTCCAGAACATTTTTATCATGACTTAAAGAAGCCCCATATCAGCATCATTTCCACAATCTTCCCTCCAGCTAGTCACTGGCAATCACTGATTTACTTTTTGTCACCAAGTATTTGCCTATTGAAGACATTTCATATAAATGAAATCATACAATATGTGTATATTTTTTCCTTTGGTCAGGCTTCTTTAATTTATCATAAATGTTTTCCAGGTTCATCTACTTTGAAATATGTATCAGTACTACATTCTTTTTTATGGCTGAATAATATTTCATTGTTTGGATATATCATGTTTTGTTTATCCATTCATCACTTAGTAGGCATTGGGTTGTTTTTACTTTCTGGCTATTATGAATGATGTTATTAAGAGCATTCAAGTGCAACATTTTGGTGTTAATATATTTTCAATTCCCTTGGGAATTTACCTAGGAGTGGAATTGCTGGGAGGAAATATACAATGGGTTCCAATTCTTCCATATTCTTATGAACATTCATGGGTTAAGTAACTGGTTACAAAGGAGCACAGTGGAATTTGTTGGGTTGATGGATTTTTCTTTATTTTGACTGCTGTAGTGGTTACAGAACTATATGCACTTATAGTACTCACAAAACTTTACACTAAAAGGATTAAATATATTGTATGAAAATTATGTCTTAATAAAATATTATCATTTAAAAGTATCAATGAAAAACACCACAATAATTTTATAACACAGAAACATCACTGGGAAGAGACTGATATAATTAGATATACAGGGTTGAGTAGTTCATTCACTTTTTGTGGTAGTTGTAAATTTAAAAGATGATAATTTTTATGTGAAGTTCATGGATGAGTATCAAAATTTCCCTAAACATTTGCATTTGTTTAATCTAATTTACCCAATGTTGCATAAAAACAAACTAAGCAAATATTTGTATGATGGTAATTAACAGTGTTTATCACATTTATCATCACATTTCAACAAATGCAATATGTAACTTACTTTATCTTTCATGCGTTATAAAACTTGTTTTCTCTTTGGAAGAGACATAAAATACTTCCAGATTTACATGTATAGCACCCAAAAGAAAAGGAAACTCTTTGTAGGGTGTGACATAAATGTTATTAACTTTTCAGAACAATGTGAAATTTTGTATCTCTTTTGACTATTATGTTAAGTATGTAAGATATATATACATAGGACTGAATGTGTACTTCCCTGTGTGTGTGTGAGAAGAGAGAGAGTGTGTGAGAGAGAAATAGAGGGAGAGCACATTTAAAATGCTCCTCTAAGTACAAAAGGGCAGGAGGACAAAAGGGCAGTTATTAATGTAATATAATAACATTATAGTTATTAAACTATAATGTATAGTTTAAATCTAAGCGTATCCATTCCTATGTAGAATTGCCAAATGGGAAAAGTTTCAATCATCTTAAATTGCTCTTCATTCACAGTTTTAAAAAAAAATAAATACATTGAAAGTTTTTTATAACAGACTCAGGACTAGTCGCTGGAGCTACTGTGATATGTGAATCAAGCCCCTGCCATGGAGGCATTTATAGTGCATTAAAAGAGAGGCTTGTCATCAGACAAAGCAACTAAAAGTCTTAAGTGCTTTAAAAATGGCAAAGGTGAAACTGGAGAGGGCAGACTAATCATGTTGTACCCATTGTTTCACTGAAAGCCCTCATCATTTTTCAAATTCAATTCATTTTAATAAATACTGATGACTACTATTTGACTATTATACACTTAACTGTGTAAAACTATTCATCAAGAAATTCACAGTTAAATCGCTTAACTTCTATTCAAATGATGTCTATGCAGAGTATCTATTTACTGTATGTATAAACTAATTTTCCCAAGTACAGTATTACTCTTAGACAGATGTCTAGCCAGATAAACTTTTCCTTGATATGGCACTCTTCCCTACAACATATTGAAAAAAACTAAAAAGAAAATGGAAGAATAGAAAAAAAAAGCATTAGGAATTACGAGTACTAGTTATCCATCTTGAATAAATAAATGTATACATGTGAGCCTATTCACCGCTTATTTGCTATTATTAAAAAACTGTGATTCATTGGATAGACATTGAAAGCTATTCAATGTCTAGAGGAGGACATTCTTCCAGATTATGTACCTGATTCTAGTCTCCCTCTTTACTTGTTTTATAACTCTGCAGTGGTAGTAACAGAAAACTAAGCAAAATTATTCCTATGGACATTTAAATTCTGTTATGGCCAGTAGATATTCAATTAACAAACTTCTTACCTTCTAAAGAAAAAAATGCCTTCATTTATATGTTCAGCATTCCTGATTTATAAATGTGTTTCTTCTTTGGATTCCTTTTTGAATCAGTTACATCATCAGCTTGGTCCCCTCATGAGTTAATAAAATATCTCACAGTTTCAATATTATATCAGTATGAACGTCATGGTTTTACTCTTTTTGAAAACCATCTTTTAACACTATTGATAATACCCTCTCTAGGTGCCTCAAAGTTTCTTTTTTTTGTGGATTTTTTTGTTTTGTTTTGTTTTTAATGTACAATGAGCTGGACACTTAGAACAAATTTACTAGAAGCAAAGCCTGAGACAGGGCTCAAGGTGTGCCTGAATCTGGGGAAGGGAGGGTAGTGCTCTTCAAGAAAAGAATTGAAGCAGGACAGGGAAGGGTAAAAGAAGAGCAAAGATGTTTTGATCCACAGGGGAAGGAGTCTGGACTATTCGTCACCCCACAAGATTGTCCCTCAATCAGAGGGTGTCCCTCAATCAGAGGTCAAAGGGTAGAGATTTTAAATTCCCATTTTTTAAAAAAAAATCATGGGCTACAGGCCAGTCCCTAAAGAAGGGGTGATATTTTAAGATTCCTAGTGATGTAGCTCCCATCAGTCAAGGGAAATTCTCTAAAAATATGTGGTAGCTGTGAGCCATTAGCAGTCAACTCCCATAACAGCTGAGGGCTGGATGTAACGGTCTAGGCTTGACAATTCTACACCCACCTCTGCTCATAAAGATTCTCTATGTTTAGGCTCTCATACAACAAAGTCTGGACACAGTAAATATTTATTCTTAGCATATTATATTTATATTGGTAATTATATTTATTTGCCAAATAAATATATTTTAGCAGAGGATTTTGTTAATCTTATATATAAAGCCACAAACTTTGTCCACTTTTACATTAAACTACTTCAGAACTTACACTTTTTTGAAAAACTGCTATCATTCTTCCTAAAACCCAGAAGCAAACGATTCAGGTCAGAATATGTATTGCTGACCTCAATACAGAAATGGGCAGTTGCAGTGCCTGGGTGGCTCAGTCAGTTAAGCATCTGCCTTAAGCTCAGGTCATGATCCCAGGGTTCTGGTATTGAGCCCCCTGTTGGGCTCCCTGCTCAAAAGGAGTCTGCTTCTCCCTCTCCCTCTGCCCCTCCCCCTGCTTGTGCTCTCTCTCTCTCTCTCTCTCAAATAAAGAAAATCTTAAAAAAAAATGGGCTGAAGGAACTCACAAAATAAATACAAATCAAAAGATTACATTCAAATTTTAATTATTCCAAGCCTAAGCCTTCAGTGTATAAACTTTCCATGCTTCCAAAGATCCCAGGCAGAGACTAAGACAGATTAGTAGGGCAACAGCTAAATGTCCATAGGAGTCTTTAATAACTTGTCCTTCACTCAAGTTCAAAATAGTCCTGTCTTCTATCTCAAGCCTAGCAAGGCCTGAACCCTCAGTAGCTCTGTGAAATGACTTAGATTCAAGACTCATACTTTTCTTTTTTTTTTTTTTTTTAAGATTTTATTTGAGAGAGAGAGAGAGAGTGGCAGCAGGGGGAGGGGCAGAGGGGAGGGAGAGGGGGAGTGAAGATCTCAAGCAGACTCCATGCTGAACACGGAGCCCCATATCATGACCCTGAGATCATGACCTGAGCTGAAACCAAGAGTCAGATGCTTAACTGACTGAGCCACCCAGGAGCTCCAAGATTCATACTTTTCTTTGGAAACTTCTTGCTCCAGTGTAGTATATAATTTCTACCATGCTAACTTGTATTCAGAAGTGCAAATAGTCCTAATTACAAACTGCAATTCAGATAAGTCTCACTGTCCCAGTTAGGAATTACTTACAACTCCCAAGTTCTCCAATCATTCCCATCCCAAACTTCTGCTAATTAAATCTCCCCACCCCACAAAATGAAAGGAATTCAGATACATGTTTGGCTCTTTACAGGGCACTGTGATGACATATTTTCAAAGAATTAGCAATATTAGTATTTTGGATTGTCTTCAATCGTTAATGCCTGAATTTTATTTCACTATGTAAAGTATTAGAAAAGAATTGCAAAATTTAAAAAAATTCTCTTTAATTATGAGCCACTGTCTTCTTTCCCTTTATAAAAAATAATAGCAATAAGAACAGTAATGCAAATCAGGTTCATAACCTACCACTTTTGTATCTCTTTTCCTACTGTTATATGTGACAGAAATAACTGTTTTGAAATAACCAAAGCCATACTTATTGAACACAATCATATTTTATCTATTTTGAATATCTTTGAACTGCCTCACAGTGGGGTCATGGTCTCTAGCAAAGCTTATTATCTACTTTAAAGAAATACCTATGAGCATATGAGGAAAAAGTCAGGCATTTCATTCCTTTTCACGCAAAGAGAAAACACAGTTATTTTAAAAGCCTGCTAATAATTAAATGGAGATCTAAAGGACCAATTTGCAATAAGTTGTTTAAAGAGGCAAGTCCATTGTGCTGAACTGAACTTATAATTCTTCATGAAATAATTGCATATGAAAATTATCTGTATTCCTCAAAACAGTGGGTTGAAATCGGAATTCTCTTTCAATATATTTGAATGCATCTACACATGCATAGTGGAGAAACATGGTTAGTTATGGGTAATTCATGTCTTGGGCATCACAAGTCTTCATCCAAATGTATTATTTTTACAGAAAACATGAAAGTTTCAGTTCTATTGACTCCAATATCATTTAATAAGGATGGCTCTGGAAAAGCATCTAACTATATCTACTATTTATAATCACTTTGTTATGGCAGCCCATTAGATAATTCCATTATTTTTATCAGAGATTTTATTATTTTATGAATAATTTTAATTGAAAATTGAAGGTGACAACAGTATTAGGGAAAAAAATCTAAAAATAAAAAATCTACACCTTCTACTTTCAACACTTAATTTGTTTAACATTTTTTCTATCAAAACATTCTATTATTATTATAATCTTTCTTCCTTGACTATAAGTGTAGTGATTAACTTTATATGCCTATTTGATTGGCCAAAGGATGCTCAGATGACTGGTTAAACATTATTTCTGGGTGTGTCTGTGAGGGTGTTTCTGGAAGAGATTAGCATTTGAATCTGTAGACGAGTAAAGAAGACTGCCCTCACCAATGCTAGTAGGCATCATCCAATCCACTGAGGGCCTGAATAGAACAAAAAGACAGAGGAAGGGTAAATTTACTCTGTCTGCTTGAACTAAGACGTCCATCTTCCCCTGTCCTCCACATCCACACTCCTGGGTCTCAGGCCTTTAAATTCAGACTGAATTATACCACTGACTTTCCTGGGGTCTCTGGCTTTCAAATGATAGCAGATCACGGGACACGTTGCCTCTTTAACCACATGACCCAATTCCTGTAAGTCAGTCTGTCTCTGTCTCTGACTCTCTTTCTCTCTATATATGTCCCATTAGCTCTGTTTTCCTGGAGAACCCTGACAAATATAAGCATGCACAAATTTCCAGTTATAGCTTTAGTGTACGTATTTATTTTCTACATCTTTTAGAGCAATTTTAGAATTATAGAAATGAGTAGTACAGAGAGATCCCATATACTTGCCACCCCATTCAATTTTCCCTGCTTTTAACATCTTACATTAGAATAGTATATTTGTCATAGTTAGATAACTGATACTGACAGACTATTATTATTTTTTAAAGATTTATTTTTATTTTAGAGCGAGAAAGAGCACAAGCAGGAGGGGGAGAGATAGAGAGAATCTCAAGCAGACTCTGCACTGACCACAAAGCCTGACATGGGGCTTGATCTCATGACTCTGATACCAGGTCCTGAGCTGAAACTAAGAGTTGGACCCTCAACCGACTGCAACACCCAGGCTCCCCTTGATAGATTGTTATTAACTGAAGTCCTGGATTTATCAGAATTTCTTAGTTTTTATCTAATATCTTTTTGTTCCTGGATTCCTCCAGTATACCACTTTATATTTAGTTGTCATATCACTATAGGCTCCTCTTGGCTGTGACAGTTTCTCAGAATCGCCATGATTTTGATCACTTTCTGTAGATTACTATTTTGAGGAATACTGGTCAGGCATATTGTAGGATGTCCTTCTATTAGAATTTGTCTGACAGATTTTTCATGACGAGGCTGGGGTTATGGGTTTGTGGAGGAAGATCATAGCTTCCAGTGTTATTTCCATCACATGATACAAAGGACACATACTATCAAGTTTTATGACTATTGATATAGACCTTGATCTGGATGAAGTATAGTTTGTCAAGTTTACCACTCTAGAGTTACTCTTTTTTTCTATCTCCACACTGTACTATTTGAAAGGAAGTCATTATGTACAGCCCATATTTATATGGAGTTATATTCTCCCTCCTTAAGAGTGGAATATCTATGTAAATTATTTGGAATTCTCCATGGGTGACTTGTCTTTTCAACTTATTAAATTATTTGATCATTTATGTGTATCACTATAGACTCATGGATATTTATCGTATAGTTTGAGTTATAATCCAATATTACCTTACTTATTTTTTTCTCAAATTGTTCCCATTTTGGCCATTGGGACCTCTTTCAGTGGGCTCTTGGGCCCTTACGACATACCTTTATCAACGTGTAAGTTATTTTTTTTCTGGGCTCTTCTTTATTTTTCTGGTGCTACAAGATGGTCCAGGTCCACGTTTTATATTTCCTGTCCCCTAATCCTACAATAAGCCATTTCTCCAAGGAGTTCTAGTTCACTTTATTGGAGAACGGTTTTAGAAACTAACAGCCAGGTGCTAGGCATGCTCTTTGTAACTGAGAAGTAATTTCTTCTAGGACCTGTTAGCTGATGGAGAAAAGTATGTGTGTATATGCCAACCTCAGGATATGCACACAGACCTATAAATATTCTTTATATAACCATCTGTATTTATATTAAACTAAACATGAATTCTGTTATCACCAACTTGCATTCATTATCACATGGACTACTCTAGCTTCCTCTACTGTAAATTCCCATTCCAACAGTGAAAGATTTGGCTCCACAATCTGCCATGATTTATTTAATTCTTAAATTTCAGAACACATTTACAGCAGTATTTTTACAATACAGAATTTTTAAACTATAATCCTATGGGAAGCAACTTTATCAACCAAAGCATATCAACTTTCCTTTATTTTTACAGATTGCTTTAGCATTTGCAAGATTTATTTAAAATTAATCTAGGTCCACTTTCAGATAAGTCCAATTTCAAATTCAGGACTAGTACAGTTACTTTATAATACAGTATTCCCAATTTCTTCCTCACATTGTCTATCACATTCCAGTTATCTATTAAACCTTATTTTAACCTTTATTATTCCTTCTCTGGCACTCTACCTGTCTTTAGATAGATCTGTGTTACTAATCTCTATAATGTCCCACCTCTCTAAAAAAGAAAAAAAAACTCTAACATTTCTTAATTCCTTCCATTTCTATTGGCTAAGAAAGTCATTTTTCTACTTTACATTTGAAGAATAATTTTGTTGGATATAAAATTCTTAGTGGGTGGGTTTTGTTTGTTTTTCTTTTGTGGTTTTTGAACACTTTAAATGTTTCAATCCATTCTCCTCTTTTATGCATGGTTTCTAACAAAAAGTCTCTCAGAATTTTACCCTTGTTTCTCTATAAGGAAGGTATTCTTTTTCCTCTGGTTTTGTTCAAGATTTTTTTCTTTGTTTTTGGTTTTCTGCAGTTTTAACAGGATATACCCAAGTGTATTTTGTTGTTGTCTGATTAGTTGGTTGGGTTTTATTAGCATTTATTCTGTTTGTTGTTCTCAGAGCTTCTTGGATCAATGGTTTGGTTTCTTTTTTTATTTTATTTTTAAAGATTTTATTTATTTATTTGACGGAGAGAGACACAGCGAGAGAGGGAACACAAGCAGGGGGAGTGGGAGAGGGAGAAACAGGCTTCCCGCTGAGCAGGGAGCCCGATGTGGGGCTCGATCCCAGGACCCTGGGATCATGACCTGAGCCGAAGGCAGAGGCTTAACGACTGAGCCACCCAGGCGCCCCAGTGCTTTGGTTTCTGTCATTAATTTTTAAAAGTCCTCAGCCATTATTACTTCAAATATCTTTTCTGCTCTTTTTCTTCTGGTGCTACAATTATGCATAGGTTACATTTTTTTAAGTGCCCCACAGTTCTTGGATGTTCTTTTTTGTTCTTCATTAATTTTTCTCTTTGTATTTTAGTTTGAGAAGATTTCTATTGACCTACTTTTAAACACAATTATTCTTTCTTTGGCCATGTTCAACCTACTGATGAGTACATCAAAAGTATTCTTCATTTCTATTACAGTGCTTATTATTTCTAGTATTTCCATTTAATTCTTTCTTAGTTTCCATTTCTTACATCACACACTAGTTCTTGAATGTTCTCTTTTTATTCTGTAATGGCTCTTAATGTATTCTTCAAGGTTATTTTAAATCCCCTAACTGGTAACTCCAAAATCTGGGTCATTTCTGAGTTTGATTCTGATCCAGGCTTTGTCTTTTCAGACTTTGGTGTCTTTTCTTCCTGTCTTTAGTATGCCTTATATCTTGTTGTTGTTGTTACTGAAAGGCAGGCATAATATATTAGGTAATAGGAGCTGGGATATAAAGGCCTTTAGTGTGAGGTTTATGTTAATCCAGCTAGGCTGGGCTGTGTTTCATGTTTGTTGTAGCTGTAGTACCAGACTTCCCCTTCTTCCAATGTCCTGGGATTTTTCTTCCCTATTTTCTTCAGGTTAGTCATTCATTTCTGCTGTGAAATTTGTGGACTCAGTGAGCCAAGAGTTTATATTTGATCCCAACATTTCAATGATATAAAGATTATATACTACCTGTGTTGCTATAATATGCCTTCAGACTTGAAAATGTTTATAGCATATCTTGTATTCTCTGTGTCCTTTTCTCTGCAATTTTTCTTTCTTTTTTTTAAGATTTTGTTTATTTATTTGAGAAAGAGAGAGAGAGCATAAGCAGGGGGAGTGACAGAGGGAGAGGGACAAGCAGACTCCTCTCTGAACGGGAGCCCTACAACACAGGGCTCCATCTCAGGACCCTGAGTTCATGACCTGAACCTGTCAGATGCTTAACCGACTGAGCCATTGAGGCACACCTGCAATTTTTCTTTTATACCTCAAACCAGAACCACTTGCCTCAATTTTTTTTTTATTATTATTCAGGCACATACCCATACGTAAAACTAGCCTGTAAATAGAAAAATATAAAATACACAAAGTCACCATGCCAGTCCCCTCATGTTACTAATTATTTAAGATGTAGCATTAATGACATGAGAAAAGAAAGAAAATTTACATGTATAACCATAACCATTTTGGTTATTCTGGTATGACATTCAGTCTCATACCTTAACTTTATTGCTTCTTAAAAATGCACAATTATAAACATTAAATAAATCCCAGTGTCAAACACAGTCTTTTATGCTTTGTTACATCCTGTATCCACTCACTAAACCTCTGTAGAAACAGTAAAAGAATATAAGATGACAAGCACACTCCAGGGATCTTATATATGTGCACAAAGCAGATTATAAAAATAATAACCTAAAAAGAGAACTATGCCTGGATAAAGTGCCAAGCTGGGAGTTTCAGGGCTGAGTTACCCATTGTCTGCTATCAGCTTACTACATAACCACCTGATGTCCATGCCTGATTTCCATCTAAGAGTGTGTAGGTTGTTCAAGGGATGTGGGGGTTGATGAAGGAAAAAGGTATGGCCACAACACGCAGCAACTCACAATAAGTTTCACTGGGGAATGCCTGGGCAGGATTTCATAAGAGGAGAAGTCCCTGAGACCATGAGACCATTCAGAGACTTAAGGTGAGGGTGCCACCATCCAGAAAGGGAGGAGGGTAGTAGAACTCCCAGGGAAGAGGGGGATAAGAAAAAGCACTTACATGTCTAAGTAGTGTTGCTCAGGAGCATGGCAGACGGTCTCTGGGTCAGAGAGCTAAAAGGGCCATAGAAGCCTGGGGCCTTAGAACTGCAAGGTCCTATCTTATCAATGGATAGCACCCACAGGGTGAAGTTTCACAGATGTGCAAGGTAGGCAGGCTCTACTAAATTGCTAAAAATATGCTTTTTGAGGCTACTTTTGAAATAACTGGATGTGTAAAAATTGGAGTCTGGTGTTGGTGGGCTTTCAAACTAATGGGTTTCAGCCTGCAGTGAACAAATAAACAACTTAGGGACCAATACACAGAGGCCATCTTTGGCTCATTTATATAACAAAGTGGGATGATAATTTTCACTACATACCTGCCACTTGAGTGTTGGGGGATTAATGAAATAATATTTATAAACACTTTTGGGGGTCTTTTCAAGAAAGTACTTTATTAATACAAAACAGACTATTATGGCTGGAGACTTTTCCCAAAATAGCTTACACACAACCACTGCTGGATATTTCATTGCAACTGAAATGAGCTGTTCATGGAGATTATAAACAGTAAAATTACTTCTTTAGATTTTATTGGGAGAGTGCTAGTTGTCCTATTAAAGATATTTTATGGACTATTTTAAAAATTCAACTTAAAGCATGGTTTATTTATTTTTTTTTAAGATTTTATTTATTTATCTGAGAGAGAGAATGAGAGAGAGAGAGCACATGAGAGGGGGGAGGGGCAGAAGGAGAAGCAGACTCCCTGCTGAGCAGGGAGCCCGATGTGGGACTCGATCCCGGGACTCCAGGATCATGACCAGAGCCGAAGGCAGTCGCTTAACCAACTAAGCCACCCAGGTGTCCCTAAAGCATGGTTTAAATAAAATTCTAAGATGAATATTTGGATTTGAATACAATATGTAAATGATTAGTTTTCCAAGGATTATTTCTATTTAAATAAGATTTTCATTAAACTAAGAGAAATATTCTTAATATTATAACAACATAAAACATTGTTGGGTCAATAATTTTGTTTCAACACATATATATAAACTAGTGCTATACAATTTAACCTATATCTACATCTGTACTTATCATCCCTTTAGGGGAAAATATTTTATTTTGCATTTTAAAATAAATGAATTCATTCTTCATATTTTAAGTTATATTCATATTATTCATATTCTTTAAGTCACCTTAAATAAATCACACTTTATAAAATAGGTGTGGGTATATTTCTGGTCAACTTTTCTCTAATTTTTTTAAAGACATAAATCATTTTAGAATTGTATTATTCTAAATCAGAAGAAAATTCTCTCTCTATACACACACACACACACACACACACATACACACACACACTCACACACACACACACGTACGTATATTTAGTGACATTAAATGCACACATTGAAAGATATTGTCTGATTAGTATACCAGGGGAGCAAAATATCATGCTTAATGCATGCCTTTTGTATAATTTATTTACATTTATATAGTTAATGTCAGCACAGCAGAGTGAAAAGTTAATTCAAATAATCCCACATATTCTTATTAGCCAATTGTGTGTATTTTTCACTGTCAACTCTTTATCAAGTAAATACTAAAAATGAAAACTGATGCATGCATTTCCCTCATTTTTAAATATATCTCCTCTTTAAAATGTGAGTTTATGAAAAGAAAAGCAAACATCTAGGCTAGAGAAAAAATATATGTAAAAATTGCATAATCTGGTCCAACTGATTACTGTTAAAGTATTGTTTCATAGTTATTTACCCAAGATGTTAGCTTTCCACTTTCTTCTACTGTATGAACTTCCTACATATTACCTTCCATGCTCTAGATTCCTATGAAACAGGCAAATGGACACTATATTTCTGCTTGGAATCTTAATGCTGAATTTACCCTTAATCAGTGGTGATCAGGCCTGAACAGTAATTAGTATCAAAAATGTCTATTGTTAGAACTGCCCTACGATCAAGCAATTGCACTTCTAGATATTTACCCAAAGAATACAAAAATACTAATCCAAAGGGATACATGCACCCTGATGTTTATAGGAGCATTATCTACCAAATTATGAAAACAGTCCAAGTGTCCATTGACTGATGAATAGAAGATGTGTAGTGTACATATATACATATATGTACAGACACACACAATGGAATATTACTCAGCCACAAAAAAAGAATGAAATCTTGCAATTTGCAGTGACATGGATGGAGCTAGACAGTATTATGCCAAGTGAAGTAAGTCAGTCAAAGACAAATACCACATAATTTCACTCATATGTGTAAGAAACAAAACCAATGAGCAAAAGGGAAAAAAAGAGAGAGAGGCAAACCAAGAAACTAACTCTTGACTATAGAGAAGAAACTGATGGTCACCAGAGTGGAGGTAGGTGGGCGATGGGTTAAATAGGATGGGAATTAAGGCATGCACTTGTGATGAGCACCGGGTGTTATACGGAAGTGTTGAATTACTATACTGTACACCTAAAACTAATAATACACTGTATGTTGACTCAAAGTTAAAATTAACACCTAAAAACACACCTATTGTTATAAATAGAGATATATTGGGTAATTTAAGAAAATAAATTTAGGGGCGCCTGGGTGGCTCAGTTGTTAAGCGTCTGCCTTGGGCTCAGGTCATGGTCCCAGGGTCCTGGGATCGAGCCCCGCATCAGGCTCCCTGCTCAGCGGGAAGCCTGCTTCTCCCTCTCCCACTCCCCCTGTTTTGTGTTCCCTCTCTCGCTGTGTCTCTGTCAAATAAATAAATAAAATCTTAAAAAAAAGAAATTGAGTTAAATACTTTAATTCTTTTTCTGTATTTCTACTAGGCCATTAAACATATACTCCGGTAACTAAGATAACCAGATATTAACAGGAGAAGCAATCTGAAATATTCAGTATAGTCAATTTAATGGTTAATGATCAGTATAACAATAGATAGAGATAGAGTAATTTTGCCTTTTTATGTTTTAATCCAGAAAATTGATTTATAATGAGCAGAACCACTTCATAGTGAGTTGTCCCAGTGGAATCTAGGATAAAGCAAATGACCAAGGGCCATGAAAGAGATTCAAGATCTGAGATGGTATCTAGTAAGTATCTTAAAAAGTCATGTTAGCCCTTTCACATCCATTTGTGCCTTTATTATCAAGCTAGCATCCAACTCTGTGGAAACTCTAAATTTTATAACAAATAATATGCCTTCACTTCTAATCTCCCAGAGTAGACATACAAACCCAAATAATCACATAACTTCCTTCATATTGGTGGCCAGCCACAATATCTGAAAAGACTTATAGCAGCATTATCTAGCATATTGGTATTTTATTATATAGCAGCATAATAAAGGCACAAATGGATCTACTATCTTAGTAGAAATACAGAAAAAGAATTAAAGTATTTAACTCAATTTCTTTTTTTTTAAGATTTTATTTATTTATTTGACAGAGAGAGACACAGCGAGAGAGGGAACACAAGCAGGGGGAGTGGGAGACTGTGCGTTAATGATAGGAGAGTGAGGTTAAAAAAAAACAATTCCCTACCTTAGAAGTCCCAATATGGTCAGACAACTGGATTCCTCAAACATTTGCTTATATAGAGTAGGCTTCTGAATCTTCATGGAATTTATCTTCTATGTCTTGGAATGAGTTTGTTTTATAAGAAAATTTAAAGATCTCATCCCTTCCTTCTTACCAGAACAAATTAAGATATCATTAATATAATGTGCAAGCAAGCTATTATTTGGAATGTCAGGGTCAAGGACTTGAACTAATTTTTAATTAGTTCTATGGCAAGACAGTATATGTGCACTCTTGCCCTTGTCATATAAAGATGAACTGAATTTTATTCTCTTTGTTAATAAAGATTAGGAAGAATGGATTCACCAACTCAACAGACAAATATTGGGTGGATCTCTTTTAGTTAGGGACCACATCAATCACAGAAAATATAATTAGGGCTACATTTTTTTTAGGATTATATTTACTATCATTTTTAATCATATACCAAACCATGTGGTTTGATAGAGGACAGAGAAATAAAATGAATGGAGACTGATGAGAACCACCACTCCTTCATTCTTTCAAGATGTTGGTGATGGAACTCAAATCTGAATTCCATCTGAAATTTGATATTGATTTTGATTTGCTATTTTTCTCTGAAACAAGCCATTTCCTAAAATAATGTCCTTTTATTCCACAGGTGAGGTAACAGACATGAGAATTCTATCAGATCCTAAGTATATCCCTCAAGTTGAACTCCATGTGATATAGGCTTGAACCAAAACTCTACTTATCAAAAAACTAACCAGAAAATCTGGTAGTATTTTAGGGCCTTGTATAAGAGGTTATTTTACAGCTGGACTGGGACTGCCTTTTGCTTATGTCTGAGGAAACTTTTTATTCTGATACTTATCTTTGGCCAAAATATTATCAAATGGGCTAAGTCATAATTCATAATATGGTTTTTAAGAATCTAAATTCCCATACTGGCTCCCAAGCCTGGCTTGTTTATTGGTGGCTACTGTGACAAGAAGGATATAAAACATCCTGCTGGAAACTGTTATGGAGTTTTCCTAAAAGTCACATTTTTCACAGAAACCTTAGTCATTCAAAATCTGAAGATGAAGAAATAGCTTTATAAAAAATAACACTGAGGGATATACCTGAGAGTCTTTTGGGCCTCCAAACTTGTCTACACTTGTTTTTCCTTCCCGTTCATATCATCTATCCTCAATAAAGCCTTATAATAGCATGTTCTGTGGGGTTTAGCAAGTCCATGTTATTATCTGATTTGTGTAATATTTGTGGTGCCCTAATAGCAGTGTCAACTAAGATTCAAAATCTAAGAGTTTACAACTGGCTACCGATCTTTTTGGGTAGGATGCAAGGAATATCTATTACACATACATGTACCCGCACGTGTTTGTTTTCTTAAGAGGACTCAGCACTTTGTGATCAAGAGACTGTGATAGATTTACATCTGGGCACGGCATGGGAGGTAACTTTTCATGAAGTGCTAAACTTTAGTTGTTTGCTCTGGTTATTTTTTTGTTTGTATATCTTGTTATTAATTTATTATTACTGAATTCAGACAATTCAAGAAACACTGTAGTTAACTGTATACCTATCATACCCCTAGGAGCACCACGATGAATCAGCCTGTTTTATCAGCTCACTGGTGGTCAAGTACCTTGATTGTAACTCTGGCCTTTCTGCTTTTATGGCATTCTTTCCACCTCACTTTTGATGTTTACATGCTGCCATTCTAAAGTCTCCAGTATCAGTGATACTATGGACTCAAGTTCCATGACAGCATGCCCACTACTAACTCTTGTCTATAGAGAATAGCGACCATGGAGTCCATCAAAGATAACAGTAGTCCCCTTGCTACATTCTTTATTTTCCAGTGAAGGGAGTATTTTCTGGGCTTATCTAGGAGACAGAATTCTTAGATGTTATGTGCTAAATATATTCTGAACCGACTTATCATCCCTCCCACAATATTTCAACAAGGTGGTACTGTCATTTTCACCTCACTTATTCTAGACTATCATTATGCTCAACTTTCAAGGAGACATTAAAGAAAACTATGAGGGCCAGGTCCAATTTTCCTTCCAGTATATAGAATCATGAGCAACATTTGTGGCCACATCAATAAATTCTCTACAACCCAAACTTATATTTCATTTGTCTTATTCCTTCACTTTCCAATCTACTTACAAAGTGCTTCCCCAGGTTTTGAAGGACTTATTTACTGGATTCTATACTCTCTTTGGCAAATAACCCATTTCTTTTTGATGGATGTAGCACACTGCCCTTCCCCAGGCTCTTCTAAGGAATGATCCCGGTTAATGATCTAAAGGCAATAATGAGAAGTGATACAGACCGAGGGTGGGGAGAAAAACCATCACCTTGTGGGGAACTTGCTTCCTGTGAGGTCACTGTACATGTTTAGGCATGAGAAAATTCCTCACACATAATATTGGAAATGGTATTCTGTTTATGTTGGCCCAGAGAGTTCAGAGGAATATAAGGGCTCAAGATTTTCAGGTTCAATTTTCTCAATCTCCTTGCCAGGTTGAAAGTCCCCAGTATTTACTTATCAGAGCCTTACTATAACATAGGAACACTGTCAAGGCTAGCTATTAATTTTAATTGTCAGCTTTGCTACTTTTACAATTAGGTCTGTGGCTTAATTTTAAATAAAAGCTTAAAAGCTGTCCTAAGCCAATAAGAGGTGAGAGTCTACCCAACACTGCCACAGAAGCTCTTTGCTTTTACAGTTTTATAGCACACCTTCAATTTGCAAGTGGCTGCCCTGAGCCTATAATTTTCTTTCTTCAGGCCTTCCAATGCCATTAACAGAAGCCCATCCACTCTTCAGTCATTATCATTATCCTTGCCCTCGAACCATTCAAGAGCCACAGTTCCCATAAATCCAACACCTCTCTATCCTCTTACACCTCATCCCAATTAATCAAAAGTGAAATCCTTAACACTTGTGAAGTGAATACATGCCACATTTTACCACCAGTTTATTTCTGGTATCAGTTCTTTTATTGTGGGCTCTTCACAAAGGAGACATTGAGGCAAACACTCAGAGGATACTACTTTATTAGGAAGTACAATCCAAAAGAAACCACAGCAGGGGACAGGTGAGCAAGGCAGGGAATGTCAGAGAGAAAATAAAACCAGATGTTACCAGGGTGGTTACCATGAAGTTTGTATCAAGTGAAACCATTTTTCTGAGAAACGGTATGTGTTACTTTGCTTATCAACAACCCAGCCCTGAAGTGGAAGGATAAGCATTTATCTGCTGGCTTCTATCTCTCATTGGTGAAAACTTTGCTTTAATGTCTCCTCAATGTTGGACATGTGAGGGTGATATGCATGGCCTATGGATTTGCATGTTTTGAGGTCACAAGAAAAAATTAAGGGGGAAGTGAGGGAAACTTGCCATGGACATAAGGTAAAGTGACACTGGGTTGTGACTGCTGCTTGGGCTAAGCTTGATTGAGCCAAAACAGAGGTTGTCATAATGGTTAGTTGGCAAAAGACAAGTTGGCAAGAGCTCCAGACATACGTAAAGCACAAATTCATGAAAGTGTAAATGAAGTGGCTTAGACAAACTACTACCAAATCCAAACCCAAATAGAACAGCAATTACCCTCCCCACACACTTCTGCCCCTTTGAATCTTATCTCCTAAAGGCAAAACTTTCAGCTCTTTTTAGCTTTTTCTTCTGGTATTTAGCAAAATAGTTTTTTTTTTTTTTTAATTTTATTTATTTATTCGACAGAGAGAGACAAAGCGAAAGAAGGAACACAAGCAGGAGGAGTGGGAGAGGGAGAAGCAGGCTTCCCGCTGAGCAGGGAGCCTGATGCGGGGCTCGATCCCAGGACCCTGAGATCATGACCTGAGCCAAAGGCAGACACTTAACGACTGAGCCACCCAGGTGCCCCTTTAGCAAAATATCTTTAAATAACATATTTACTAGTATTTGGGCAAACATTTAAAAATTACATAAATAGCTTCTACTATTTTTCCTTTTTTTTCCCCTTTAATCCTTTAAAAAAAATAACTTAGGCATTACTCATTTTCTTCTGAAACTAACAATTAGGTCAATTGCATTGCACTACCACATCCAACACTTACACACATACACACACAGAATGCACACGTACTCTAATAAAGATACACACACAAGCACACGTGTATGCACATGCACACGCACATGCACATACACACACACATCTGTCCTACCTATTTGATAACTAGGATTGCATAATAACTGGTTGAATTAGTATTGAGACCACTGAAATGCTGTTCACAGCTAGTCCACATTCCTTTATACATTTTTGTTGCTGTTCCATTGATCTAGCTTTAATAACTGACTAATTTATTTACTTGCACCATTTTGCCTAATGTTTTTACTAATTCAGCATCAAAAATTTTTAAAAAGATTCTACAATCTGAAGCAGAGCAATAGAAGATCATAAATACCTTTTTCTTTGTGCAATTACTTTTAAGAAAATACAGGGATTTTAGAGGATTCATGAATTTCATGGGCTTCACTTCATTCGCAACATTTTAGACACAATATTTTGATGTGATAAAAGCCGATTTACAGAAAGTGGTAATTTTCTTCTTCTTTAAATCTGATTTTAGAAAATAAAGTTTTTAAATGTGACACTAATAAATTGACATTGCATTTTTGCCTTGTACATTCTGCAATATATTTTAAATGCAGTATCAGTCTGTGGTTTGAGATAGCTGTGTATGTGAATTATTAAAAGTGTAAAGGAGTTAAATATTCCATGGCTAAGACTATAATTACAAATGTGAGACATTTTTACATCAAAAGCTCCTTTTAGAGAAGTAAAAGCATAATAAAGAGCTTCTTGTCTAAAGCAGAACAAATATGTTCAGTAATGGAAAGAATGAGAAGTAGGAAGCACTGTAACTTGTATAACCAATATTAAAGAGATTAGCCTTGGTTCTGTAGGAAAGTCAAATTAGCCAATTCTACTTTTCAACAAGATTGTGCTAAAGGAATTTAATAAGAAACAACTGAAACTTCTTGATGTCCTTAAGAATCACAACCTTCTGTTTTCAGATGGATCACCAAATAATTTACCCCCATATACTCTATATTATCTGAAATCCTAAATTGATTTCCTTTTCATTTCTAACTAACTTTATTCTCATGCCTAATATTTTCCTTTAGCAATAAATGCATTCTCATTTAAACATGTCCAACATTGATTCAATTGTATAGGCTAGTTTTATTTAAGGTTTTCAATACTGTTTTTTTTTAATACATAAGTAGTCTAATGATTTATTACATTGCAATGACACTGGGAACAATAATAATGGATCTAAAGGTCTATGGCCTTTTAAAAAATATATGAAAACCTTTTGGGTGAATGATTAATACAAAGTACGTACAAAGACAGATGGTATAAGATCTTTGACATTATACCATGTTAGTATTTCAGACCAGTTTGTTATAGAAAAAGGTCACTCAATATTAGAGACAGGCTGTAATAGAAAATGTAGCTTGAAAGACTGAAGAAATAAAAGTTGAGAATGTGGTAGGAACTCTCTAAGTACAAGGGGTGTTAGGATTGCAGATTTAAGCAAATATATTTAAAAGTCCTTAAAGTATCTGAAGGTAAAAATGAGCTGTCTTTGATACAACTACTAGAGTATTTTCAAGTATTTTCACTTCCAATTAACTCAATACATAAGCTGATATGATTTTTAAACAACAATTATTTTTTAAGCAAAAATTTGCCTTTGCTTCTCTGACTTCACCTCTCTGATCACATTTTCCCATATGTGTAAACTACTGACTCCCAAATCTATGATTTTTCAGCTCTGTCATCTCCACAGACCTTGCATGTACAAATTCCCTTGACATCTGCATTTGAAAACCTAAAACACATTAATGTTAACACGGGCACAGAATGATTGATTCCTGCCCTCCCCAGTGACTGATGCCTCCTTAGTTTTTTCCTGATTCTGTATACCTATCACATCTATCCAACATAAAAATCAAGGACATATTCTTGGTTCTTCCCTTTCCCAAGCCCTTATCTCATCCATCATGAAATTCTTCAATCTCTTTTTTAAGATGTATAATAAATTCCCTCACATATTCCATCTCTACCACAACCATCCACATCACCACTCTCTGTCTCCTAAGCTACTATAATACACACTTAATGGCCTCTCTGCTTATCGGTCTTTTACAATTCATTTTCCACATAGCCAGTTATTGCAAACAAAATTATTTATGGAATTCCCCTGCTTAAATTGTTTCAGTGGTTTCCCAGGGCAATAAGAATAAAACCCCCACCTCTTTAAATTGGATTACAGAACTATCTACTCTCCCACATTCTATTTTCCAATGGCAATGGCTTTTTAAAATGCTCCAGACAGTTCCTGCCCCAAGATCTTTGCAATACTTGGTTGCTTTTCTTGAAATATGTTTTTCCTTGGTTTTCATGTAGCTGACATCTTATCTTTTCTTGTCTCAGCCTTAATGTCCCCATTACAGAGTGATCTTTCCTTAACCAAACACTTAGTATTGCATTATCACATTATTCTACTTATCTGCAGAACAATATCCACTCTCTAATAGATATTTTCATTTATTTTGTTGATTTTTAAATTAATTTCTGGCTTCTGACCAAAAGATGGCATATACAAAAATGAAATAAAAACTAAAAAGAAAATATAAGACTCAAAAATATATGCAAAGAACAAAAGGGGACTCCCGGAGTTACACTGAAAAGAAGATGCAAAAGATTAATGCAGAAGCCTAGACTTTAGACTTATTTTTCAAGTATAAATTCACTTGGATATTCTATAGCAAATTAAGGATTTTTTGCCACCATGTCAAATATGTCTCATATTCATGTATCAGTTGATGGCTAATACATCCTTCTAGTTGCTCATGTAAAATTTCCTAAAGATCATCTTTGACACCCTTCTTTATTTGTAAGCTATATCTTATCTGTTTGATTTTTTTTTTAGTTACACTTTTCTAATATATCAAGAATTTGATGACTTATCAACATATCCATTACTGCCTTTTGGATTAAGTTACCATTCCACGTGGCTATCTGCAATAGCCTCCAGAGGGATCTTAATAAAAGTAAGTCATATTATATTTCTCTTCTGTTCAAAAACCATCCATGGGTTTCCTATCTCATTCAGAGAAGAATGAATGGCTGTTAAAATGGGTAACAGGGATGAGAGGATCTGGCTTCTCACTCAGATGTGATGTCATCTTCCACTTATTCTCTCTGATCCTGTCACAAAGGCCTCACTGACCTTTTTAAAGCAAACCAAGCCTGCACAGGCCTCCAGGATTTGTCATTTCCTTGGCTCTCTGCCTTAGATACTCTCTCCCCTGGTATTCACCTGGCTTGTTCACTCATCAACTTCAAGTCTTTTCTCAAATGCTAACTTCTCAGTGGGAGATATCTAACCATGATGTTTAAAATTAAATTCTTTTTCCTTATTCTTCCTCTCTCCCCCCGTCTTATTTTTATAGCACTTTTCACTATGTAATCTGTAAACTTCACTTAATTTGTTTACACTCTTGTTCTAGCTCTCTCTCTTTTAAATAAATATAAATTATATAAGGGTAGAGATTTTTGTCTGTTTTGTTCAATTCGTTAATCCATGAACTTAGTAGAAATGATGGAAATACTAGATGTTAAAAAACTACATAAATACATAAATGAACAATGAATACATCTAACACACAATATGAGCACTTTAAAAGAGAAAAAAAATAAACTTTATGGCATGACTTTATGGCATGCATAAAATCAACATTTAACCCATTTTTACAGATAAGAATGATCAAAATTACAAACTTATCAATCTTCAAATAGGTTAACAGATTCAATGCAATTAAATCAAAGTGGCAATACAAATGTTATTCTCTTGGAAACTTGGCAAGCTTAGTAACATTATATAAAATAACAAATACCAAGGATAGTCAAGATACTCCCAAAGAAGGATACATTGGTGGCACTTCCCTGCCAGACAGGAATTCTAATTATAAATATGCCTGTGGTACACAGCTTCTAGGATGGAGTTTAATGCTTTGCACCTCCTGGTCTCCACACACTGTAATCCTCCCACCGTAAGTGGTCCCTGGATTTACTGACTTATATGTAATAAATAACATAGGGCAGATATAATGTGATGCCAATTTAGATAATAGGTAAAAAAGTAAAAAGACTGTGGCTTTTGTCTTCAGTGTACTCTTTCTCACTGTCTCAGTGTACTCTTCCTCAGATTGGTCTCTCTCTGGGATAGGAATCCGGGTATCAGGTCATGAAGCAGGCTTGTGGAAAGCTCTAGGTGGTAAGGGACCAAGACAGATCAGATTTGGATGTAGATCTTCCCCCAAGTTGACACTGAGACAATACTTGGACTACAACCTCATAAGAGACCTTGACCGAGAGCCACATGATGAAGTCATGTTTGGATAGCTGACCCCAAAATAGTATGAAATAATAAACATTTTTGTTATTCTAAGCTTGGGTATAATTTTTAATGCAGCAATACATAACTAAAAATTGTGGTGATTAGGAAATGATGCATTGGAAAGAAGATTTATAAATATGAAGAGAACAGAGTCCAGAAACATAACTACGTAGATAAAAAACTGATACAAAATAGATATGGAATTACAGATTAAAAAAAGAAAAGAAAGAGTACTACTTATTGCTATCTTGTGTCTAATTAAATCTAAAATGTTATTTTTTTCTTATAAAATTGCCAAAGTAAAATGGAAAATTACTAACTAATCCAGAGAGACACTTGTTTCCTTGGAACTGATGCACTGAAAGTTTATTCCCAGCTTGTGGAAGGTCAGATTATTATGGCAAAAATCTTATTGTTACTAGACTATCAAATGCTATAACAAATTGGTACTGACAGAAGGATTTGATTGAATTATCAAATGCACTCAGCCAAAATTCTAATACAACAAAGTCAATTGCATTTCTGTTCCTTTGTCATTTAAGCTCATTTGTCTTACATAAATGGGGAAAGAAATGGAAAAAAAAAAAAAAACGAAGTCAGGAAATAATTTCACTCATTCACCAGAATATTCCAATTTGGACCAAATAAAAACTATATAAATTGCCCAATTTAATGCTGGCAGTAGTCTGAATTGCCTGCTAAAACAAACAGGACATAAAAACCTCTAATTATTGCCCACCATCTTAATAAATGTATATATATATGCCCAGGTAGCTAATTAATCATCAAAATCCACTGGAAGATAAAGTGGTACCTAATACCAATCATCAGACATTTTACACAGAAGGTTGCCTGAACAACAGAGGTTAAGTGCCTTGTCAAAAGTCACACATCAATCCGTTAAAAAATAAAAATCTATCTCATTTCTCATGATGAAGACAAATTGCTCTGTTATCATTATACAAATACTTCTTGAATAAGTGACAATTATGTATAACCAATCATTGTTATTGGCCATTACCCTTTTTAATAATGTCAATTAAATATGTACTTGAAATATAACTGTTTTCTTTCTATACCTGCTCTATTTTTTAGCCTCTATGCTTTCATTAAATAAGATATAAGCATCAAGATGATCTCCAAAAGTATATAGTTTCTTCATGTTGATCACTAAATTTATGGGCTATATAAAAGGAAGAGATTAAACTATAGCTTTGTCAGGCCATAACAAAAAAGGCTCAAAGTATCTGACCTCATAGACTTTGTATGAATTAGTATCCATTAAGGATGATGAAAGGCAATTAATTGAAAAATATGAGTATATCATAAAAGTTCTAATAGAAGTTTAGGGTTCCCATCATCCATTGATAATACATAATTTTAGGAATTATTTTGGCAAACTGTCAGACTTAATTGTGTGATGGACTTATTGATGATATACATGTAATTATCTTAGCAATATGTTTTCAATTAAATGTGTAGTGAATTTAATTTCTATGATTCCTTAAGATGAAATTCTGGTAGGTTTTGGTCAAATGATCATATATGTTATACATGTGCAGTGCCTTTAATTCCCATATGAAATATTTGAAATGTGGTGAGGCCTCAGGGTTCTATCATTTCATCTCACCATATTATGCATAAATTCTCTCTACCTTGCCCTTAAAAGATAGTTCTGCCACCAGTCATTGATGGAAATTATAAGAATTAATGATTGTCATAACTGGCAATTTAAATTTCACATATGATACAAATTCCAAGATAATATCAACTAATATATTGAAGTGAGATATACATGTAAGATATCTTATCTGCAAGATAAGCAAAGAAGTTTCTCGAAAACCAGTTTGTGACTCTTTCAACATCACCCACATCAGGCCACAAAATGGTCAAGATTGGAGATTACGATAGAAATAGTTCACTGGGGCACCTGGGTGGCACAGTTGGTTGTCAGACTCTTGGTTTCGGCTCAAGTACTGATCTTAGGTTCATGATCTCAGGGTCCTGAGATTGAGCCCCACATCAGACTCTGTGCTCAGCTTGAGGTCTGCTTAAGACTGTCTCTCTCGGGTGCCTGGGTGGCTCAGTTGGTTAAAGCGACTGCCTTTGGCTCAGGTCATGATCCTGGAGTCCCGGGATCGAGTCCCGCATCGGGCTCCCTGCTCGGCGAGGAGCCTGCTTCTCCCTCTAACCCTCTCCCCTCTCATGTACTCTCTCTCTCTCATTCTCGCTCTCTCAAATAAATAAATAAATCTTAAAAAAAAAAAAAAGACTGTCTCTCTCTCCCTCTCTCCATTCCTTCCCACCCCCACTCTCTCTCTCAAATAATCTTTAAAGAAAAATAGGTTCACTGAAGAAAAATCAATAAATTATACGTCATCCAAATTAAAAACTTCTGCTCTGCAAAAGACCTTATTAATTAGATAAAAAGAAAGGCCACAGAATGGGAGAAAATATTTGCAAATCACATGTCTGAAAAAGGATTTTTACCCAGACTATATAAAGAGCTCCCTATACTCAACAATGAGAAAGCAAATAATCCAGTTAGAATATGTGCAAAAGAGTTAAACAGACACTTTCATTAAAAAGGATAGAGTTTATGGGGTGCCTGGGTAGCTCAGTCGGTTAGGCAGCCAGTTCTTGATTTCAGCTTGGGTCATGATTTCCAGGTCCTGGGATCGAGCCCTGCGGTGGGCTTCCCACTGAGTGGGGAGTCTGCTTGAGGATTCTCTCTCTCTCTCCTTCTCCTTTGACCCTCCTTCTGCTCATTCTCTCTCTGTCTCTCTCAAATAAGTAAATCTTAAAAAAAAAAGATAAAGTTTGGAAAATAAGCACATGAAAAGATGTCTAACATCATTAGTCATTAGGGAAACACAAATTAAATCTATGTTGAGATAGTACTACACATGTATAGAATGGCTAAAATAAAAAAATACCAATTATTCCAAATGGTGGGGAGAATGTGGAAACGTTGAATCTCTCATAGATTCCTGATAGTGAGTAAAGTGATACAGTCATTCTGGAAAACAGTTTGGCAGTTTCTCATAAAAATATAACATGCCAGGCACCTGGGTGGCTCAGTCAGTTAAGCCTCTGCCTTCGGCTCAGGTCATGATCCCAGGGTCCTGGGATCCAGCCCCGTATCGGGCTCCCTGCTCAGCGGGAAGCCTGCTTCTCCCTCTCCCACTCCCCCTCTTTGTGTTCCCTCTCTCACTGTCTCTCTCTCTGTCAGATAAATAAATAAAATCTTAATATATATATATATATATAACATGTATTTGTCATACAACCCAACAATCATACTGTTGGCTACTTATCCTAGAATAATGAAAAATTATGCTCATGGAAATATCTATTCATCCATATTCATAGCAGCTTTGGGCTTCTACAAGCCAAAAATTGGAAACAATCCAAATGTTCTTTAAAGGGTAAACATTAAAACAAATTTTGGTACACCCAGGCAACTGAATATCACTCAGCAATAAAAAGGAACTGACTACTGATTTACACAACCACTTTGATGGATTTCAAGATTATTATGCTGAGTGAAAAAAAAAGCCAATCTCAAAAGCTAACATACTATATAATTCCATTTATATAATTTTCTTAAATTATACAGTTATTGTCATGGAGAACAAATTAGTGTCTTTCATGTATTGAGGTTTGGAGGAAGTTGTAATACAAGGGAGCTACTTTTGGTAATGAGACAGTTTTTGTTTTCTGGTTGTGATTATGCTTATACAAATCCACACATGTGATAAGATTATATAGACTGATACACCAACAAAAATGCACAATCAAAAACAAGTAAATGTGAATAAGGTCTGTAACTATGTTAGTTGCATTGTGCCAAAGTCAATTTCCTAGTTTTAACACTGTACCATGGCTATATAAGATATCATTGAGGCAATCTGGGTGAAAGATAAATGAGAACCCTCTGCATTACCTGTGCAGTCTCTTGGGAGTCATTTTCAAAATGAAAATTACAAAAAAAGACTCTAAAATTCAACAGAACTATTAACATAGCCATGATGGGGTATTTTTTTAAATTTTATTTTATTATGTTATGTTAGTCACCATACATTACATCATTAGTTTTTGATATAGCATCCCATGATTCATTGTTTGCATATAACATCCAGTGCTCTATGCAATATGTGCCTCAATACCCATCACCGGGCCAACCCATCGCCCCCCTCCCCTCCAAAGCCCTCAGTTTGTTTCTTGGAGTCCATAGTCTCTCATGGTTTGTCTCCCCCTCTGATTTTACCCCTTCATTTTTCTTTTCCTACTCTCTCTTTTTTTTTTAAACATATAATGTGTTATTTGTCAGAGGTACAGGTCTGTGATTCATCAGTCTTACACAATTCACAGTGCTTACCATAGCATATACCCCCCTCCCCAATGTCCATCACCCAGCACCCCCCCAACCCTCCCAACCCCTCTCCACTCCAGCAACCCTCAGTTTGTTTCCCGAGATTAAGAGTTTCTAAATGGTTTGTCTCCCTCTCTGGTTTCATCTTGTTCTATTTCTCCCCCCTTCCCCTATTATCTCTCTCTTGTTAATAAATTCCTCATATCAGTAAGATCATATAATACTTGTCTTTCTCTGATTGACTTATTTCGCTTAGCATAATACCCTCTAGTTCCATCCACATCTTTGCAAATGGCAAGATTTTGGGGTTTTTTGATGGCTGCATAATATTCCATTGTGTATATATACCACATCTTCTTTATCCATTCATCTGTTAATGGACATCTTGGCTCTTTTCATAGTTTGGCTATTATGGACATTGCTGCTATAAACATTGGGGTGCATGTACCCCTTCGGTTCATTACATTTGTATCTTGGGATAAATACCCAGTAGTGCAATTGCTGGATCATACAGTAAGTAGCTCTATTTTCAACTTTTGAGGAACCTCCATACTGTTTATACTTTATTTTCTTGTTGATCTTTTGCTTGATGATCTGTCCACTTCAGTGAGGGGCGTGTTAAAGTCTCCTACAATTATTGTATTGTTGCCAATGTGTTTCTTTGATTTTGTTATTAATTGGCATATATAATTGGCTGCTTCTGTGTTAGGGGCCTAGATATTTACAATTGTTAGATCTTCTTGTTGGATAGACACTTTAAGTAGGATATAGTGTCTTTCCTCATCTCTTAGTATAATCTTTGTTTTAAAATCTAATTTGTCTGATATAAGGATTGCCACCTCAGCTTTCTTTTGATGTCCATTAGCATGGTAAATGGTTTTCCACCCCCTCCCTTTCAATCTGGGGGTGTCTTTGGATCTAAAATGAGTCTTTTGCAGGCAGCGTATTGATGGGTTTTGTTTTTTTTATCCAATCTGATACCCTGTGTCTTTTGATTGGGGCATTTAGCCCATTTATATTCAGGATAACTATTGAAAGATATGAATTTACTGCCATTGTATTGCCTGTAAGGTGACTGTTACTGTATATTGTCTCTATTCCTTTCTGGTCTATGTTACTTTTAAGCTCTCTCTTTGCTTAGAGGACCCCTTTCAATATTTCTTTTAGGGCTGGTTTGGTGTTCGCAAATTCTTTTAGTTTTTGTTTGTCCTGGAAGCTTTTTATCTCCCCTTCTATTTTCAAGGACAGCCTAGCTGGATATAGTATTCTTAGCTGCATATTTTTCTCATTTAGTGCTCTGAATATATCATGCCAGTCCTTTCTGGCCTGCCAGGTCTCTGTGGATAGGTCTGTTGCCAATCTAATGTTTCTACCACTGTAGGTTACAGACCTCTTGTCCTGAGCTGCTTTCAAAACTTTTTCTTTGTCTCTGAGACTTGTAAGTTTTACTATTAGATGTCGGGGTGTTGACCTATTTTTAGTGATTTTGAGAGGGGTTCTCTGTGCCTCCTGGATTTGATGCCTGTTTCCTTCCCCAAATTAGGGAAGTTCTCCGCTATAATTTGCTCCAATATATCTTCTGCCCCAGTCTCTCTTCTTCTTCTGGGATCCCATTATTCTAATATTGTTTCATCTTGTGGTATCACTTATCTCTCGAATTCTGCTCTCATGATCCCGTAGTTGTTTATCTTTTCTCAGCTTCTTTATTCTCCATCATTTGGTCTTCTATATCACTAATTCTCTCTTCTGCCTTATTTATCCTAGCAGTTAGAGCCACCATTTTTTATTGCACCTCCTTAATAGTCTTTTTGATTTCTACTTGGTTTGATTTTAGTTCTTTTATTTCTCCAGCAAGGGATTCTCTAGTATCTTCCATGCTTTTTTTCATGCCCAGCTAGTATCTTTAAAATCATGATTCTGAACTCTAGTTCCAAAATCTTACTAATGTCTGTATTGATTAGGTCCCTGGCAGTTGGTACAGCCTCTTGTTCTTTTTTTTTGAGGTGAGTTTTTCCATCTTGCCATTTTGTCCAGAGGAGAATAGATGAATGAAAGAACAAAATGCTAACAGGGTAACAACGACCCCAGAAAAATATACACTAAACAAATCAGAAGAGACCCAAAAGTGGGAGGAAAAGAAAGGGAAAGAAAAAGAAAAAAAAAATATGATCAGGCTGGTGAATAGAACAGAGCCACACACTAGATTTTGGGCATATTTTGGTCCATTAGAAGAAACTGCCTCCAAAAATTTTAAAGAAAGAAAACTTACATATGTACAAAAATAAGGGTAAATACGATGAAGGGATGGAATAGGATTGTAAAGGTGAAAATTATAAAAGATTTTATAAAAGGAATTGATAAGAAGTTGGTTGAAAAAAAGAAAATTTTTAAAAAACAAAAAAAAAAGGGGGGGAGAGAGTGTGATCAGGCCAGAGACTAGAACAAAGCCATACACTAGAGATTTAGGGTATATTTTGGTCTGTTAGAAGAAAGTGTATCCCAAAATTTAAAGAGAGGAAAACTTATATATATATATAAGTTTAACTGCTATGAAGGGATAGAATGATTCTAAAAATGAAAATTAAAAAGATTTAAAAAAATTTTGATAAGATGTTGGTTGAAAAGGGAAATAGAAAAATTCAAAAAAAAAGAGAAAAAGAAAAAATAAAGAAAATTAAAAAAAATTAACTTTGAAAGACCAAAGAATCATGGGGAAAAAAGCCATGAATTCTATGTGCTGTATTCCCCTAGTGCTGGCGTTCTGCCGTTCTCATTGATCGATAAACTTGGTCTTGGCTTGATGTTCTTGCTGATCTTCTGGGGGAGGGGCCTGTTGCAGTGATTCTCAAATGTCTTTGCCACCACCCTTGCCTGGGGCCAGGCTAGGTAATCTGCTTGGGTTTGCTCTCAGTAGCTTTTGTTCTCTGAAAGCTTTCCGTACAGCTTTGGAGGATGAGCATGAAAATGGCAGCCTCCTAATCTCTGCCCCAGAGGAGCTGAGAATTCAGGGCCCCGCTCCTCAGTGTGCCCCCAGAGAAAAGCAGTCAGTCACTCCTGTCCCCCCGGTCTCCGGCCACACTCTGTGCTCACCCGGCCTGTGACCGAGCATTTCAATCCCTGGCACATGACCCCATTTGGACTCTCCAAACCCAGCAGAATCCTGCGGTGCACTTCCACACCACTCCTCCTTGGGGAGGAAGAGGAATCTCCCTGGATCTCCCGCTTGGTTGGGTCTCTGCTGGAAGAGCAGTGGCCCGACTGCCACGGATCATGGATTATGGCAACCCCGAGCTGTGAGCCCACTCCTCGGCTCTGTCTCTGCAGCCAGCTTCCCTGCTTCAATACCTGGGAGCTCTGCCGCACTCAGGCACCCCCGGTCTTTCTGTGACCCCGAGGGTCCTGAGACCACACTGTCCCAGCGAGGGTTCCACCCCCAGCTTAGCCACTGGAGTGACATCCCTCAGCTGAGCAGACTTCTAAACGTTCCGATTTTGTGCTCTGCTGCTCTATCACTTGCCGGTAGCCGGCTGAGGCGGTTCCCTTCCCCCACGGTCTATTTTCCAGAATATCGATCACCTTGGATTCAGTTCTCCACACATCCTACCTTCCAGAAAGTGGTCTCATTTCTGTTCAGAGAGTTGCTGCTGTTCTTTTCTTCCATCTCCTGTTGAGTTTGTAGGTGTTCAGAATGGTTTGATCCCTATCTAGCTGAATTCTTCGGACCAGATGAAATTTAGGTCTCCTACTCCTCAGCCACTTGCTACCCATGATGGGATATTTATGGTGGCATTGATTCTCCTGATTACTGCCTTTAATTCTATGACAAGTTTGTAGTAATAAAATACAGCCACTGATTCGTGTTTGCACCCCACTCTCATTTCTTCTCAGTGCCAACAATACAGGTTGGGAGGTACTTGTGCCTCACCTCAACCCTGGGAAATGGAGTTTCACCAGACCCTGCAGAACATTTGATATACTTTCTTTATGTTTTGGAGAACTCAGTAGACTTGTATCAGAATCATCCTTAAACATGTTTAAGAAAAAAGAAGGTAGGTGGGTGGGTGCCATTACATAGAGCAGCCAGAAATTCAGACTATGCTACAACTGCCCTGTAACCCAATAGGGATCCAGACAGCTATCTCGAATGACAGAAGGCAAAAGGCCCTGGGATGGAGACTGAAAATAATTCATGGGATACGCAGTTATGAAGTTCTAAAGATTTCCAAAGTTACTGCCTCTTTGACTTATATTTGTCACATAAAGCTAAAACTGTCATAGTTCACTAAGGAGTGGTATCTTTTTGGGTTGTTTTTTTAAATGTGGCCACAACAGAAATTTCAGTCACTAATGTATTCTCTGAAAACCTGGAAGGATTAACAAGGAAATGTCCTACTAAAAGTATTATGGAAATTTCTTTGCCATGACGCTGGTACTCCAAAATCCTGGGAACCTTTCCCCTCTTGCCTATTCTTCTACTACTCTTATCCCTGGAAATCTAGGGTTTCTTCTTAGTCTGCTTGCTCTGGATTCTGCCCTTTTTTTTAAATATACACTTTTGTTTTGTTTTAAGTTTTGATTTAAATTCTCATTAACATATAATATTGGTTTCAGGAGTAGAATTTAATGATTCATCAGTTGCATATAACACCCAGTGCTCATGACATCACATGCCCTCCTTAATGCCCATCATCAATTTACCCCATTCCTCCCACACCTCCCTTCCGGCAACCCTCAATATGTTCTCTATAGTTGAGAGTCTCTTATGGTTTGCCTCACTCTTGCCCCCCCCCCCATGTTCATCTGTTTTGTTTCTAAATTCCACATAGGAGTGATAGCATATGAAATTTGTCTTTCTCTGACTGACTTGTTTCACTTAGAGCAATACTGTCTAGGTCCAACCACATTGTTGCAAATTCTGCCCAATTTGTATTGGTTCTGTAGTCCACAGAGAAGTGATAAAAGCAGCTCTGTGGTGATGTCCAAATGCTTTGTTAGGAGTGCAGAGGAAAACTATAAACACCAACACACTGATATTTTCATCTTCTCACTATTACTTGTTAATTGGTCAAATTTATAGAATTTTTTATTTAAAATAATTTTGGGGGAAATTTTGGACCTTCATACTTTTCACATATCACTCTTTATTCAACAGTAAATATGCAAATATATTAGTCTTGAAAATAAATTGGTGTTTGTTAATCTCTATTTCTAACGTTTGCCACTGAGTTTTTTTGTTTTGTTTTGTTTTGTTTAAGATAACTGAACAGTTACAAGCCATGGTTTTTCTTTGACCAATAAAAAAATGGCTCATTTATAGGTATGATTCATATTAACAGTATTATACTTTTTATCACTTCTAAGTAAATTAAAAGTAATTTTCCCACTTCATTGCTAATACATATTTTTAAAAAAAGTCTTGTTAAACCTACTGCCATTTATCATCTGGGTCTTGTCCACATTAAATTTTTATATGTATATTCTTTCAAAAAATATTTTTGATATATAAGTTTAATTAGGTCAGGCCTTAATCAGTACTATAAGGCACTAACATGAAAATTAAGTGATAAAAGAAAAACTACTTAGAGATAAGCTAAAGGAAAATATCATAGTATCCTTTTTTTCCTCCTTCATTGCTGCCCTTGTCTCTAAAAAGCTGGGAATTTTTTTTGTTATATTAATCACCATACATTACATCATTAGTTTTTGATGTGGTGTTCCATGATTCATTGTTTGTGTATAACACCCAGTGCTCCATTCAATATGTGCCCTCTTTAATACCCATCACTAGGTTAACCCTAGAGAATTCATGAAAACAAATTACATGTATTCAAAAAATACTTATTTTTCTAATTATGTAAACTATTACTAAATAAACTGCTAACATTTTATCTTTCTGTTTGCAACTTAACAGAACATGAATAATTTTTAAATATTGCTCTAAATATATTACCGTGTTTTGTTCTTAAATTTAGGATTTGTTTTTGCCTTCCAAGAAATGGTTGAAAAATAACTATTTTTAGGCAGCCCTTTCTGCCCATGGGTCCTGTCCCCATGCTTTAATTAAACCACCTTTTTGCACCAGAAAGAAAAAAAAACCTCTTTAAAGTGTTAATTTTTAACCATCTTACAAAATAGCAACATGCCAAGAGTGTTACGTGTAAGGGCCCCAGGAAGTAATATCCTAAAAATGACAATCATTTCTAGTTTGATTAGCATTCTGATTACATAAAGCTAAGTATTAATACAAATCAAAATTTCTGACCTTGGATGTCAATTTTTCATTATAGCAGTTAAAAAATATTTTTTACTTTTTCTTATACCTTATTTTTTGTTACATTCTATTTTTAAGGAAATAAGAAGTGAAAGCCTAATTTTTAAAAAATGCAGAAAGTATGGGTGATATTCCTGGACCAAAGAAATCATTAGCAAAGGGGGCTATTCCAGAATACATGGAGCCCTAGCAGTCATGAAGGTAAGACTTACGGGGCCTCATCCACCCATCTGCTTCAAGCTAAGCAGCCTTAATCTATAATCTATTAGCTATCACACACAATCCTACTTGAAGAAAGAAATCTGCTGTTGGAAATAAAATGAAAACGAAAAACCATCAAACTTTCCCAATGGCTTCAGAGTTAATCACTTTGTGTGATAGGCTTGTAGAGTTCATGTAGAATCTGGAGTGGCCAAGTTTTACATTATCTTAATCTAATTCATTTCTCCCCTTTTTCTTTGCCCATGCTTTCTAAAGTCGTCATTTCATTCATATAATTTATTTTATTTCATGAATTTTTAATAAATATGAGATATGATTTTTTTCCTTCTTCTCATGTTTTTTCTTTGAATCGTTAAAAGAAAATAGGGCATTACAATAGTTACAACACAAAAACTTCTAGGGTAATTTTGTTTCAATTTGTTTTCTTTGTTGTTATTTTAATTGTTGGCTGTACTTACAAGGAATTGGAAGAACAGGAATAGGAATGTAATTTAGAGGAAAATATTCTCTCAGGAACACAGGCACATTAAGGCACAAAAAGATAACATAATCTGTTTAATCTATAATGGGTATTCTTCAGTGTTCTTATTTTATTGCTTGTTTATTTAATTGTGCTTCAGTGGATAGCTTCTTGTGACAATGGTACTTCTGTTTGGTTGGCTGGTTTGGAAAATATATGCATTTATTGTCTGTCTTTTGTTTCAGTTAGGGAATGTAGCTGTCCTTCACAGAAGAGTAGCTAAAATGTCCTTAAATGTGTATTAACCAATCCATCGCATGCATCTTTTTGTATAACTTATTTCAAGCATGTGTGGCTAGAACAAATTAAAACAGAGATCCGACATGTTTTCCTTCGTCCAGTATGATTAGCCTCCTTTGATTTTAATTTGATCTATTATATTATGGGAACGAGAAAATATAGGGCTTAGATATTGTCTAGTCTCTCCTCACTTAGCATCAATGATGACACCAGATACAAGAAAGTGTGCACCAAAGTTTACATCACTCATCTTTGCCTTAATATAGTGTGAGCAGATATTGTGTCATATGTTAAAAAACAAAAACATATCATTTGTCAGTATTATTTAAGAGGTTTAAATTAACTGTCTTTGGGGCATGTTTACAATGTGAAAATGATACAAAAATTTCCACACCCAAAAGAAACAGCTGATTAAAAACAGAAATGTATATATAAAGTAATATAGTATAGAAGTTATTAATATTAAATTAGTATGAAAGCAATCTACTCAGTTCTGTATATACCGTGAGAATTTAGATGCCACATATGAGAACACAAAACTCTAGTTTCATGTTTATCTGCTTTCATTATTAAAACAAGCACTTGCATTTTCTTTCAAATATATTTAAAAGTTATTTTCTATCAAAAAGTTCAGTTATTCTTTACTCGAATACTTTGAGTAACAGTTCAAAAAACTATTTTAGTTGTAATAGCTTTCTAATATACCTATTGTTTCCTGTGCAATCTAGCTCCAGCAAGTTCTATATCATTTCATTTTTCCCAATGCAATCAAAAGGGTATGAAACAATAAGATGTGACAGAAAGTGCTTTTCTGGGGGATGGTTTTCTATCTCCTGAGTCTTATAACCACAAAACCGAAGGCTTTTTCTTCCTATTTTAAAGCAACACAGCTGCTTTTGGATAACTTCCTTAAGGGGTACAGACAATTAGGCATGTGGGCTTATGATCACAAAAATAAAATATACAGCTGATTGGTAAAAGTGAAACATGCACAAATTAAATGGAGAGAGAAACAAGAATTCACCAAATTAAAGGGAGAGAGAACAAGAAAGAACAATCGAGGCCCGGAGTTGTACTAGAGAAAGCTTTAGTTCACAAAAATGCAGAGGGTTATTGATTTTAAGAATTGGAGTTAAGACAAAATTATATTCCAGTGTGTTCTCTCTCTTTCAAGATCTTTGCTTGTAAGATATGCAGCAAATTAAGCTTTGAAAATTAGCTTCAATTTAAATCAAAATAGAAGTCTGAAAATGCAGAAATATACCACATGTCAATAAGATTATTTCATATATATTATATATTCATGTACTTGAAAAATGTGTGTATGGGTGTAGATTACTTATGATTATGGACAGTACTAATTACTCTAAATGGATATTAAAATTATCAGGTAAATAACTATGTATTGGAAAATACTAAGTGTTTAAAAATTTTTCTAACCCTCATTTATAGTTTAACCATATATTTTACCACAAGAGTTAGTTTAAACTCCCCAATTTTTTGGCAATTATGAATGAGGCTGCCTTTCATGTTAAGGTGTTTGTACGGACATAAGTTTTCAACTCTTTGTGTAAATACCAAGGAATGCAATTGCTGGATCATATGGTAAGGGTATGTTTTGTTTTGTAAGAAATCACCAGACTGTTTTGCAAAGTTTTCTATATCATTTTACATTTCCACCAGCAATGAATGAGAGTTCCTGTTGCTCCACTTCCTTGTAAGCATTTGGTGTTGTCAGTGTTCTGGATTTTGGACATGATAATAGGTGTGTAGTGGTACCTCCCTGTTATTTTATTTTATTTTATTTTTTAGGTTTTCTTTATCTATTTTCCAGAGAGAGAGAGAGCACAAGCAGGGGAAATGGCAGGTAGAGGGAGAAGGAGGCTCCCTGCTGAGCAAGGAGTCCGATTCAGGACTAGATCCTAGAATGCTGGGACCATGACCTGAGCCAAAGGCAGATGCTTAACCAACTGAGCCACCCAGGCGTCCCCCTCACTGTTATTTTAGTTTACATTTCCCTGGTGACATATGATGTGGAGCATCTTTTCATATGCTTTTTTGCCATCTGTATATCTTTTGTGGTTAAGTGTCTGTTAAGGTCTTTGGCCCGTTTTTTAATAGGGTTGTTTGTTATCTTATTGTTGAGTTGTTCAGAACTCTGTGTATGTTGCATAACAGTCCTTTAGCAGATGTGTCTTTTGCAAATATTTTCTCCCAATCCACAGCTTGCGTTCTCATTCTCTTGACATTGTTTTTCACAGAGCAGGAGTTTTTAATTTCAGTGAAGTCTAGTTCATCAATATACTGTTTGTGGATTGTGCCTTTGGTGTTATATGTAAAATGTTCTTGTCATATCCCAAGTCATGCAAGTTTTCTTCTATGTTATCATCTACGAGTTTAATAGTTTTGAATTTTACATTTAAGTCTGCAATACATTTTGAATTGATTATGAAACACATAAAATCTGTGCCTGGTTTTTTTTTTTTTTTTTTTTGCATGTGTATGTCGATGTTCCAGAACACTTCAAACTTAGTATCAATGTAAGAATGGCATTTTAAGATATATATATAATGGGAGATAACAGTAAGAGGATCTATTATTTTGGGGGATGTACACCAAGGACATCAACATCTGGGTTATATTCCTTCCTTGTGTCACTTGGTAGTTTAGCTATGTGGCTTCTTTAGATCCTAATTTTTTATCTATACTATGAAAATAGAAATAAATAGTGTGATGTTTACTTGCTTATTCAATGAGATTATGAATTTGAAACTGCTTTTTACCTTCTTGGATGCCTTACACACTCTCAACTCATTTGAAACTATTGAGGACGCCTTGAAATACTTTCATCTGGCTTCACAGACACCGTGGTCCCCTGGGTTATCCTCTCATTTTGACGAGTACTACTTTTCAATCTTGTTTGCTGAAGTTCCTACTCTTTCTGACTCTAATTATTGGAGTGCTCTAGGAATCCGAGTTCACAGTTTACGGCTTCTCTCTGTCTACTGCTACTTGAATGACCTCATCTAGTTACACAGTTTTAATACCATGCGTACGCTTCCAAATGCCCAAATATCTCTCTCAAGTCCTGAAATGGTCTTGAAACTCCAAACTCATTATCCCCTCCCTGTGGATGAATAATGAGTAATTTTCAATGAACATGATTCCCTGCCCCAAACCTGTGATTCTTTCACTTTCTCTATTCTGGTATTTGCCCAGGTTAAAAGCTTAGAATACAGATTATGGTTCTCTCTTGTAGAGTTCATTCCATCAGCAAATCTTACAGTCTTCATCCTCCAGTTGTATTATAAATCAGACCACTTTTCACCAACTCCATCCCTAGGACCCCAATCCCACTCTATTACCTTCTCGGACATGGTCAGCCTTAATAGCCCTCCAACCAATTGCTGAACTTTCATTCTTCATTTATTTGCAGTCTCTTCTGCACAAAGACCTCAGTGTAGTCTCCATACAATGTAAAATTGAGTCATGCCATTCCCTGCTTAAAGCCAAATGGCTTCATATTTAAAATAAAATCGAGGTTCTTACCATGCTCTGGTGACTCTTCAAAAAGCCTAAAGAAGACATTTAATAACTACATTATACCTCTTCAAAAACAAAACAAGAAAATCATTGCTTCAAACCGTGCTTCTACTCCTCCTCTAATTTATTCTAACTTTCTTAGTCATCTTGACTTTCCTCTAAATCCCAAACATTCCCATTTATGGTTTTTTAATTCGGTAAATGATATTTACTACAGCTTTCTCTTACAGATTTACAAAATAGGTTATCTTTGCAATAATCTAAGAAGTTCCACCTAAAAATAAACTTAACGTGGATAGGATTCCAAAAATTTTGAGTTAACCTCTGGAGTCAGATACTCTTCTTTAGAGTCTACACCTCCTTACTAATGAGTTTCATATCTGCTATTGCTTTAGGTCTTACCATCAGCCCACCACATAAGTGGTAGTTTACATAATTGTTGGATTATCTGCCTCAACCACTAGAATATGAACTCCGTGAGGACAAAGCCTTTATTTATTTGTTTACTGCCTTCTAAATGTTTAGCACAATGGCTCACATGTAGTAATATATGACTGTCTCTTGGGTGAATATGTGTGTGAGAGAAAGAGAAGAGAGAGAAGGAGAGGGGAAAGGGAGGAAGAGACAGATTGAGAGAAAATAATTTAGAGTACTGTGGAGTCATTTCATGTTCATATTCCATAGCTAATAATTATGTTCTGTTTCTCTTTCTAAAGTTCACATCTTATATGTTGTAACTTACATATTAATTTAATTATATGCTTACTGTATACATTAGTTTTTAATAGTGTAGGGTGTTAATTTTTTTCTTATTTTCTATGTATATTAATAGTTTAAATCAGTTTTCAGAATTTGGTACATGCAAATGCGTAACACAGTAACATTAAATTGTGCTAGTTATACATTGACTACTGCAAATGAAAGTAGAGGTGATCGGTTCAAAAAAATTTCATGTTCATTGAGTTTTTTCATTCATGCAGCAGATATTTATTGAGTGCCTACTATATGCCAGGCATAATTCAGGCACTGAAGTAAAATAGTGAACAAACCTGATAAAATTCTTATTGACATGATCTAGAGAAGTAGACATTTTCATATATTTGAATGTTTTGTTATCCCACATTCCATATCCCACATTCATTCCACGATATACAGGCAAATTTGGTTTCTTTACATTGTAAGAGAAATTGTTTTTGTGGTTGGAAATACATTTCAAATTATGTCAAAATACTATAAAGTACTGTATCACTAGTTAAATAAATGACCATTGAAAAGTAGTATCAATAGAGTTAGGGAAAAATCAGCAAAACCCAAATATGAAATTTGCTGAATATTTTATGTTTGAACCACCTGTAAGATTTATAATGTGGTTATTTACAAAGAAATAATTCAAATATTATTCCATTCTAAAAGATACAGATCTTAAAAATACTTACTAAAACTGAGAAAGACAAATGCCACTCATACGTGAAATCTAAAAATCAAATGAATAAGCAAACAAAAGGCAGAATCAGACCTATAAATACAGAGAACAACCTGAGGGTTGCCAGAGGGGAGGGGAGTGGTGCGATGGGCAAATGAAGGGAATGGGAGACACAAGCTTTCAGTTATGGAATAAATAAGTCATGGGAATAAAAGACACAGCATAGGGAATATAATTATGATATTGTAAGAACATTGCATGGTGACAGATGGTAGCTACACTTGCAGTGAGCATAGCATAATCTATAGAGAAGCTGAATTCCTATGTTGTACACCTGAAACTAATGTAATATTGTGTGTCAACTCTATTCAAATACAAAATTAAAAAAAAAAAAAATACCTGCTAGTAAGAACAGTACTGTCATTTATGTGTTGGTTCTAGTCTAAATTAAATAGTACTTTTCTGTATTGTCCTGTTTTATCTTTATGATGTTGACCAAATAAATTTGTGATGATTAAATGAAATTCTTTATTCCTATTGGGCCACTGCTTAACATTTTTTACAAGAAATAATGTCAATAATGCACATACTGACTGTTGCAAGCCAGCTTCCTGATTTCCTTGGTGCTTAATATTCTTAAGTATATGACATGTTCTTGTATCCAGTAATGCTCAACACTACTTGTGCTCAAGATCATGAAGTCTAAAAAGTTAATTGGGGAGGGAATAAAGGATTGGATTCTTTATTGGGTCTGTACTTACACAGAAAAAAAAATCTCATTATTAGTTATAAAACAATTTTGTATTTCTTAAAATTAAAGAATTCACTAATTACTTGAGTTGAAAATAAAGTAAAACTATCAAAATGACAGATTTTACAAATTAGAAGTGTATTCATACTAATGCAAATGACATTTTTCTGCCAAAAAGAGTTTTCAGGCATATTTTGCAATTTCAGGCCATTTTACTTTTATTTAATAAAAAGTTTCACAGGTTAAAATTTCATTTACCCAAACTTGTGATGACTTAAGAAGATTAAAATACAGAACCAGGAGCTTTACTCCTCAAACATATAAGTATTTATACTTTGGTAAATTATTTAAAAATTCAGGGGCTGATTTACATGGTCAGCCTAAGAGGTTAAATTAATAACAAAACCAGCGATTTTTATGTATTTAGGTTTTTCTATATGCCATGTTATTTAATACAATGAATCAAACCTGTATTTGAATAAGGATGTATACAAATTCAAAGTTTTGCTTCTATAATATTTCCACACCAGAGTGTCTACTGTAAAAAAAAAAAATGAAAAAGGTAGATACATTGCTATATTTTTGTAAAATCTGTCAAGTACTTATTTTTCAAAATTGAATGACATAAATTTGGGGCGCCTGGGTGGCTCAGTCAGTTAAGCGTCTGCCTTTGGCTCAGGTCATGATCCCAGGGTCCTGGGATTGAGCCCTGCATCGGGCTCCCTGCTAAGTGTGGAATCTGCTTCTCCCTCTGCCTCTGCCACTGCCACTCCCCCTGCTTGTGCTCTCTCTCTCTCTAATAAATAAAATATTAAAAACCAAAAAAAATTGAATGACATAAATTAAAAAATATTCACCCAAGCTATAATGAATATAAAAAATGCAATTAACAAAGTTATAAAATGTTGATATAAAAGCTTGATATTACAACCATGTTTAAAATATTTGATGGGTTATGACTTATTTTGGGAAGATTAAATTGGAGAACACAAAATATGTGTTCCTTTAAAAAATTTATTTTCAATCTCTGAAGCACATTAACTACATGAATTCTAGCAAATATATTTTCCTTTAGGTTTGATAGTTACTGATCATCTGTAAATTGAACCACGAAAACATGTTCTGCAAATTGAGATGGTATAAGACACCCTTTATGCCACACTTCCTTTTTTCTCATTTTATAGTAAAATAAAATCTGACTTTGCTATTCCTTTTCAGGATAAGTTGATGGAGAGCACTGGAAATATAAGAAACCAGTGAAATAAAAGTATCCCTGGAAACATATTTAAGTAAAAACTTTAGTTTTAAAGATCAGCCATTTTGATTTGCATTAAATTTATCATAAAGAAAACTTCAATATTTTGTTACAATAAGGAAAGATACTTTAGTCATACAGGATAAACCAGAATGCCCAATTTTACTTTAAAATAAGATGAAAAAAATAAGATGAAACAAACTAAAAAAATAGTAAGTTATAACGTAAATAAACTGCCCTCATCAGAACATGGCAAAAGAAAATGAATATAGACCCACTCTTTTATTTTTTATTTCTGCTTATTGTTCAATTCTAGTACTGCAACCATGAAGTAATATTGTTGCTTTTATGTGCAATTGTAGTTGGGTGAATGATAAAAATTGTCTGATTTTTTTTAAGTTCCTATAATCTTTGGTAGTCTGCTTATTTTATTTTATTTTTTAAAGATTTATTTATTTGAAGGGGAGAGAGAGGGCACAAGCGGTGTGAGGGGCAGAGGGAGAGAAAGAAAATCCTCAAGCAGACCGTCCACCTGACATAGAGCTTGACCCAGGATCCTGAAGCCAAAATGAAGAGCAGGGTACTTAACTGACTGAGCCACCCAGGTGCCCCAGTAGTTTATTTTAGATCTTCATTTACTTTATCTTCTTTTAAATTTTAAAAATTAGTCAGCTAAGCCTGCTACAAGTTAGCTGCTTATACAGACTTCAATTAAAAAAAAATCAGTAAGAAATGACAGGAATCAGGAATCATCTTTCTATTTACATAGAAATGCCCTTTATAATTTATTATCTTTTATAATTTGTCAAAGAACATGGTCATAACAAGATCCTACTATTTTTAAAAGGCCTACTTTATTGTTTGGAGACCTGTAACTACTAGGAGGTTGTTTTATCATATACTGATATTTTTCCCACATTCTCAGCCACGGGGCACTAACTACTGGCAGGAATTACTAGACCACATATAGCCTCAGCTTCTATTATATTCCCAGTAGGAAGCTTTGCTGACTGAGATATCTCTCTATGATTAGTTGGTTGCTTGGAAGCTTCACCTACTAGAATAATAAATACTTTCTATATATTTACATTCTACGTATGTTATCTTCTGCCTTTATTTTTTCATGAATTATTATTTAGTTTCAAATACTGTCTTCCTTTCAACTGGCTTTAAAAAGTCCGTGGCATTATACCGACTTATGATCCATTATCACTCTAATTCCTCCAGGATCCTATCTGTGTCTTTGTCAGTCAAGCTTCCTTTCTTGTCTCCAGTAGTCAAAGTTTTCTAATGATCACTGTATACCAAAGAATAGCCCCTACATATAAACTACATATTTGAATCAAAGTCTACAACTTTTTAAGATGCAGAAATCCGATGCATATGAAAATATTTCAGAGCAAAGAGAATGGACATTTAACAGATTATGTTATAAATCATGTATGACACAATTCAAAACTAAAAGAAAACCTTTGCAATCACATTAATAAATATTAACACAAAAACCTCAAATAAAACATTAGAAAACTGAAGCCAGCAAAGTACTATTTTCTATGTCTTATTAGTAATTATGATGGAATATATGGAGAATTAAAAAAACTGTTAATGTATTTAATAAAATATTACATTAGTCATATTGAAAAAAATCTAAAATTTGTAAAATTTAAATATATGTTTAAGATAAAACACTATATAATATATACCCTGCAAAACATTTTTATATATAAAGCAGGATGATCTGCAGTAAAACTTAGGGTAAAAGTCAGTTTAAAGGCATGGATATTATCAGTGAATAGTATTCCTGAAATTTGAGCCAGTGGAACAATATAATTACATATAATTGAAAGGAAGTGTCAGGATTCAGTTTGTACAAATCCTATGATTATATACTTCTAAAATACAAAGGGGACTCCTGGGTGGCTTAATCAGTTGAGCGTCCAACTCTTTATTTCCTCTCAGGTCATGATTTTGGGGTCATGGGATCAAACCCTGTGTCAGGCTCTACGCTCAGCACAGAGTCTGTTTGAGATTTTGATCATTATTTCTTCTTCTTCTCCTTCTCCTCCTCCTCCTCCCCCTCCCCTCCCCCTCTCCTCCTCCTTCTCCTTCTTCTTCTTCTTCTTCTTTTTAACATTCTTTACTTACTGAAAATAAGTCTTTGACTTATTTCAAATTTTGTGGATTTTAATATAATCCATATGCAGTCCATTTTCATCTCAAAGTTTGAAGAGCTGTTGCATTGTTTTCTGGCATCCAGACTAACAAGACTTATGCCAAGGTGACATGCATTTCTTTGTAAATGACGTGAATCACTTGGGTATTCTTCACTCTTGTAGACATGAGACTCCATAAGTGAGTGATTAGCTTGGGTCAGATTATTTGATGCAGTGCACAGTGGACCCTTTTTCTTAGAAAGCTATTCTCCAAATGTTCTTGAAAACTTTATTATTTGATTGATAATATCTATCTATTCTTATATTTTTATATAATACTCCTATACACTAAGGAGTATATAGTACACCCCTTACATATACTTTGATCTCTAAGGAAGCTTTTTTCATGTATTTTTACCTATAATTTAAATTATATTTTTTCCACATCTATAACCATTTTTCAAAAATTTGTGGTTTATCTGATCTATATAGCTCTCTTCACTTTTTATACTAAAAGCTATCAGCTTGGTTGTCCATTTATATTTAAGAGTGGAGTACTGGATTGTTTATTTTAAATTAGTAATGTGTGTTTCTTCTGCCTTAGTCTATATAAGTCTATTCCCCTGGGGTATGTATTCAGATAAAGCTGCAAAATATATTTTGTACTGTATAGGATTTTTGTCAAGATTAAATAAAATTAATGCCATCTCAATCAACATTAGTTCTATAAAAAAATAAAAAAAACATTAGTTCTAAACTGTTTTATTGCTATACAATTGATCTGAATTTAATATTCAAATTAACTATCTCTAATTATCTTTATATTCTGACTCTTTGGGGCTAAAGAGTAAAATATGAAAACCTAATCTAAGAAAATCACTGAAGTCTTTGATAATGCATGGTGGTATATCTTATATGAACTATATAGTTAAGAGTAAGACAATAATATCAAACTAAGCAACAAGAACAAAACTTTTATAGGTTAATAAAAAAAACATGTCCTTTCAAAGGAGCAATCCATTTTAGCAAGTGTACTTGTTTATTATATACTAGACAGACATAGATTTTTTTTTTAAACAAGGTCACTAAGAGTTTATTTGTAACAAATTAAACTGGTTATACCTAGCTACACCTATCCTAAAAACAAATGATGTTTCCATTATTCTTCATTCTCATGGCATATTTTATATTTAAAATTTTTGTTTTCACCATTAAATACATATTTTTCATCTTTTGATTTATTGTGACTTCTGGTTAAGTGAATTTCTATGTTTTATTATGCAACATATGGCAGCATTTTTTAAATGAATAAAATTAGTCAACTTTGAACTTTATTTTTTTTTTTTTAGATTTTATTGAGAGAGAGTGTGTACATGAGCAGGGGGGAGGGGCAGAGGGAGAGGGAGAAGCAGACCCCCACTGAGCAGGGAGCCCAGTGACAACAAGGGGCTCCATTCCAGGACCCTGAGATCATGACCTAAGCTGAAGACAGATGCTTAACCAACTGAGCCACCAAGGCGCCCCAGCTTTGAACTTTTTAATACTTCTTGGTTTTTATATTTTTTATATCCTATGGCAATATTCTTACTACAAAAAAAAAAGGTTGCTTCCCCCCCATTCGCCATTGAAAGATGATGACTACAATCAGATTAAGTCCAGAAACTCCTATATACTAAGCTTTTAGAAAAAAAAAATTAATCCTAATCATTTTTCTTTCAAAATAAAAATTCACCTGTGACCATGAAGAATTAATTTGAAGACATTTTAAAGACATCTCTGTCCTTCTCAATTGGCAATGGTTTTTTAACATATTCTTTGGAAATACATTTAATTCTTTTAAAATATCACTTATAATTTATATCATACATTGGACAAGAATGCATGTAAAATATATGCATTATGTAAATGAAAGCTTCAAGTGAATTAAGTAAACAATATTTTATATTTCATGTCCTTAAACTCATTGTTATATTTAAATTCACTGAATTTTCAGAGTGGCATAGATAGAAAACCAATAATTTCCTTCATAAAACACAATGTGAGGAATTTTAATTTTTCTGGACTAGATTAGATTTGGATACAATATATAGTCATTCATAAGAAAAAAATGCATATTCACACGTGTAACTTCTATTTTTAATAAGCTACTGAATTGGTTGTATAACTTCCACTACAATTTATGTTTTATCATAGCAATGTAAACTTCAATATTTTTTTTTAAATTTTTTATTATGTTCAATTAGCCAACATACAGTACATCATTAGTTTTTGGTGTTAAACTTCAATATTTGCAAAAAAATTCTCCCAAATGTGAATCTGAACTTTTATTTTCATTCAGTGCAGTGGTTACACACTAGCACCATATAGTAAACATACATTGAAGGCTGAGGCTATTCAAATTTCTCCCTAAATTAAGGAATGCAAAGATCTTTTCCTTTGTCACTCAATTTTTTTTTTTCTCCAGCTTCCTTAATTTCTGTATCTACTGTATTTCTCAACTTGTACAACTTATGTTTGTGGTGCAAATCTAAAAAAAAAATGAACTACTATGACTGATGTCACTACTCACACATTTAAACTGACATATGCCGAAAGAATGATAAGCTGAAGAATATAATCTGTGCAGCGACATGGCACATAACATCTATTTTCCAACTGCAACAAACACTTTGCTTACCCAACATTCTGGCTGGTACTTCTGAAAGATCACAGGACATATTTACATAGTGTTAGTGCTATAAAATCACAGTTCACACTGCTGGCAAGTTTCTGCTGGTAGTAAACTTCATTATTTCTATTTGCTATAAATTTTATTTGTATTTTTATAAGGGTTTCAGGGTGTTCTATGATAGTAAATCTTAGAGGCATCTTAGAGGATGCCTGACTAATTTTTAAATCTTTACCTTCAGTTTGATTTCAGCCTTGGCATTTTAGAGTGAGTCAAATAACTGTAAGAATATCTCCTCTCCCTTTTTAAATATTATTCTAGCCACTTGATCATTTTCTTTTCTTTTCCACTTGATCATTTTCAATCTAAAGATCCAGGCTACATCTCAGTTCTTACAATGTTGGTATAGTGTGTGTGTGTGTGTGTGTGTGTGTGTGTGTGTAATAATTCTTCCACTCTAGATTCCTTCTTTTGGGGGATTCTTTTTATATATCTGCTCTTATGTATTGCTTTTATATACGCTTCTTTTCTCTCATATTTTCTGGGACATTTTCCCCCACTACATTCAAATTTTTATCTACCTGTCATTCCATAGAATTTTTATTTTCAACAGTTATATATCTAATATTTAGGACTTTTTAATTTTCAGCTTCTTAGATGCCCTATTTGTTATTTAAATGTAGTAAGTGCTCAATATTTTTTAATAACTTTAATTAAAAGTGTGATGTTGATTTAAGTTTCTTTTTTCTTCTGATTACCTCTATATTGTCTTACTGTTTATCTTGTTTTTTTCTTCCACCAGGTACAGGAAGGTCCTACCTTGTTCACATTTCTACTGTTCTTACAATTCTATTTTCCTTCTCTCTTCCAGAATGTTTTTTTTAAGATTTTATTTATTTATTTGAGAGAGAGAGAATGAGAGATAGAGAGCACGAGAGGGAAGAGGGTCAGAGGGAGAAGCAGACTCCCTGCTGAGCAGGGAGCCTCATGTGGGACTCGATTCCGGGACTCCAGGATCATGACCTGAGCCGAAGGCAGTCGCTTAACCAACTGAGCCACCCAGGCGCCCCTCTCTTCCAGAATTGTTAATCACCTGTTTTGTGTCTCATTCCTACATCCTGTACTTTATTTTTTTTTTTTCAAATCCTTTATTTTTTGCATTTTTGCAGTGTTAGTTTCTCATGAAAGGTAAGGGGAATACATGTGATTCTTGAGTGCAATCTTAATCCAAATGTTGTTTAGATTTTATATGGAAAACATATAAGTGACAATATAATCCTAGCATATTTATTAAATTGAAGCCTACATAATTTATGAAAAATGAATATGCAGTTGCCCTAACATGAATTTCATATAGTTAATGTAAGTATATCTTTAATGTTATTTAGTCTATAAAATAAATTTATTTAAATCTTTTAGAAGATCTCAAATATGGTGGACTATAAGCTGTAAATATACAATGATGTTTAGTAGTAAACAGTAAAAACAATAAAATACACATTAATAAGAAGTAATTTTTTGTTTGATACCCATGATCAATTTTGCACCATTAAAAATATGCATTGCTTTATGGGTTGAATTGTGTCTCCCCCAAATTCTTATGTTGAATTACCAACCTCCAGTACCTTAAAATATGACCTTATTTGGAAATAGGATCACTGCAGATGTGATTACTTAGGATGAGGCTTCTAGGGTGGGCTCTAGTTGAGCATGACTGGCAACCTTATAAAAACAGGAAATCAGAACACAGACATACACAGAAAGAATGCCATGTGAAGACTGGAGTTCTATCACCACAAGCCAAGGAACTACCAGAAGTTAGGAAAGACATCTGGAAAGATCCTTCCCTAATACTTTGAAAGGGAGTGTGGGTCTTCTGACACTTTGATTTCAGACTTCTGGTCTCCAAACTGAGAGACAATACATTTCTGTAGTTCTAAGACACCCAGTTGTGGTACTTTGTTAAAGCAGCCCTAGGAAATTAATATATCTTATCCTCATGAAATACTGTCCTTGGGTCTGTTAATTTGTATTTGCTGGGTTTCATCTCATTGATGTTAGGATAAATATAAAAATAATATTGATAAATGCAAAGCTGTGCATGGCCTGGCATCTGCCATCCACTCAGCTTTATTCTGTAACCTTACATGATTTAACTCCTTGCTCTCTGCTCTGGCCACACTGGTTGCTGGCACTACCACTGACCCTACACTCTCTTCCAATCAGCAGCAGCAGCGTCTGTCCTTCAATGGGCCATTCGCTCTCCTGTATCTTTTCAAGTGTTGTTTTTATCTGCTTAGAAACATTTCTTCTCTTCCCACTCATTTCACATAGTTCACTATTACTGATCTTTTTATTTATTGGCTTAATTCTTGGTCATTATCTCTAAACTTTCGGAAAGCAGATCTGTGTCTGTTTTCACTCATTGCATTTCCATTGGCAAATGCATTCCTTGGTACATAAACAGGTGAATCACAGAGAAACACTGCTAATTTTAATAGTTGTAGCTGAGATTGTAAGAGTAGATATAATAAAATTACTTCATTTTGGCTACACAGGCTTTGAATATTCTTTATTTATATGTGAAAATAAACATGCTCTAGCTACAAGGAAGTAATTCCCACCATTCTTATGACTCACTGTTTCAATACATGCTCTCTTTAAATCCTAAGAACAGGTTGAGATTCGTATAACATCTTCCCCCTTTTTATAATGAAGAAACAGAGCATTATTTAAGTTAATTAACTGCCATGATCTCACTGCTAGCTATCCTATAACAATAATGTGTCATGGGCTACGATTTAAGTAAATTTCAAAGGCACTGTAGTCACAGAAGTTAGGAGAAGCTTCAGAGGTCAGTGTTTGAATAATGTTTGAGGAAAGACATAATTTTCCAGGAAGAGAGTCAAGGGTGGGAGGAGACATAACTAAAAGCAGGAACAGAATGAGTATTCAAAGCTTCCTCTTCCACCATCCCTATCAGTGAATGTCCAGTTTCTCATTTCAGTGATTGCAAGATATAGGTTCATGTTTATTTCAATGAATCCACAACTGAAAAGTGCTTTAATCAATTGCACACATTAAATTAAACAGAGCATCTCTTAGGAGGCTCTGCTAGCCTGTTAAATTCATCTCTACCTGACATTTTACTTACTTTGTACTTCTAAATCACTCAGAAAATGTTTATGTACATAATCTTTCTTTTTTAAATTAATTTATTTGAGAGAGCGAGCACACGCACTTGCCCGCAGAAAGGAGCAGAGGGGGATGGAGAGGGACAAGTAGACTCTGTGCTGAACACTGAGCCAACTCGGGGCTCGATCTCATGACCCTGAAATCATGACCTAAGCTGAAACCAAGAGCTGACAACTTAACCAACTGAGCCACCCAGATGACCCATTCTTTCAAGTTCCTTTTTGGTCTAGCAATTTTTCTGGATGTTGATTTCTCTCACATTTTGTTGTCTATGTGACAACAAATGTCTATGTGCTTCCTTTGGGGTTTTGATAATACCAGCAGATATATTTCTGGGGTTATGTAAGATCAAGACAGAATGAAGATGGGATGGGGGCACCTGGGTGGCTCAGATGGTTGAGAGTCTGCCTTCGGCTCAGGTCATGATCCCAGGGTCCTGGGATCGAGCCCCACATCGGGCTCCTGGCTCAGTGGGGAGCCTGCTTCTCCCTCTGCCTCTCTCCCTGCTCATGCTATCTCTCTCTCTGTATCTCCGTGTCTCAAATGAATAAAAAAAATTAAAAAAAAGAAGAATGAAGATGGGATGTATTTTTGAGGAAATGGATAGAAGGTTATCAAAAATGCCTAATATTTGATTCCTCCAAGTATTTAAACTTCAATATCTAGGAACCTGGTGTTTGCAAACAGAGAGGCCTAAAGCAGTAGAGAATTCAAGCAGTGCTGCAGTTATACACCATAGAAGAGCAAGACTGGACCAAGTTTTTAGCAATCTCAGAGTTCTGGCTACACTGGAAATGGTTCCTGCTATTGCAATGACATCACCATTAACAGCAGGAACAACAGATACTAACATTTGTTGTGTGCCATGTTTAAGATTTTCCTATGTACAAACTGGTTAAATCAAATCCTATTTTCTTATGTACTTATAGATAGATGATACAGAACTAAATTGGTCTAATTCCTGCAGCAAATTCCTTAGTGAAATTTAACACTCTCAATTTTTTTACCTTAAAATTGCTCTAAACCACCAGCAAGAAATGTTTCCATGAATTTAGATCCCAACTGATAACCAGCAAAACTTTATTAATTACATCAGCAAAACAAATTGTGGGCTACCAACCTGATCCCGGCCACTGGGCGATCCCTACAGTCTGCTGCTCAGGGCTACACCTCAACTGGCTCAATAAGCTCTCTGTAGCCTTGTTCCTAGACCCCCACCTTTTTGTGTGACTTTGGCTTGTCTGACTCCAAAGACCAGAGCCTGACACAGTAATAATACTTACAAAATTATAATGCAATAAATATAATAAGAAACCATGTATTCGCAATTAAATAAATAAATATATAGAGAGAGATAAAGAAAGTTAAGCATTTAGATTTGAACTTCACTTAATGTGCATGAATGATGGAATAATGGAGATTTTTAAAAAAACTGTCATTTAGCAATCATGATACTAATCATTGTTTCAGGTAAGATTCAGTAATTGATGCTAAGACACATTGATAAAAGGTTGATGAGAAACAGTATAAAAATTACATATGTATAATACATACATAAATTAAAAATGACAAAATTTTAAAATCTGGGTAAAGAGTATAAGGAAATTATTTTACTACTCATGCAACTGTGCTATGTTAAATATGTAAAAAGTTATAAAAATGGGAAATTGTTTAACACTCGTGACCTCAATTTTATTTGGTACAAAATGGAATTTACAGTTTTGATTATAAAATTTACTTAAGTAACATACTACATAACTGAACCATTATAGAGTATAAATTCCTTATATATATATATATATATTTCTCCTTTCCTCAAAGGTGTCGATGTGGTGAAAAATATATTTTAATCTAGTCATAAACAACACATCATTTTATTTCTGCAGTGGATGCTATTACAACACTAACTTCTAACAAAGTTCTCTGCTTAAAAGTGGAGGTTATCAGAAACACTTTTCTAAAATGACAGAAGATATATGCCATGAAAGTAAGAACTAGGTTCTAGGGCGCCTGGGTGGCTCAGTTGGTTAAGCGACTGCCTTCAGTTCAGGTCATGATCCTGGAGTCCTGGGATCGAGTCCCACATCAGGCTCCCAGCTCAGTGGGGAGCCTGCTTCTCCCTCGGACCCTATCTCCTCTCATGCTGTTTCCCTCTCCCTCTCTCTCGCTCTCAAATAAATAAAATCTTAAAAAAAAAAAAAAAGAATTAGGTTCTGGAAGCCGACAGACATGGGTTCAGATTCTAGCTCAGCCACTCTGAGCTCCATGATATTGGAAAAGTCATTTAGGTTCTCTAATTATCAAAGGATAATTATTAATAGTCTCTTCATGGAGTTGTCATGGAGCCCAAAGGAGAAAACTCAAGAAAATACTTAGCACAGTGTCTGTACCAAAAGTTTTTTTTTTTATACACTTTGGCTATAACAATTAATAAGGGTTACACATAATAAATAAATTTAGGTACTATTTCTCTTTAAACCACTACATATGAAACCCTTCCATGGATATGAAATCTTAACCAATTCACCATCTAAAATTAAGTTGGAGACTTATTTTGTTCACACATTAAGGAGAATGAACACATATTTCTTTTAAATGCCTTTCTTGTAGAAAAAATAAAAACAAAGCTATATCTAAAGTAAGTTTTTTGGAGTGACACTTCAAATGATTTCCACTGCTTTTCACTTCTACTTTCATTAGATATGCTTTGAAAATATTTCACTGCCTGGACAACTACTTGATAGTTTATAAGAGTGCTTTTTTATATTATTTGGAGGACAGAGACACATTGTTCAATTGAAAATGCCAAATACCACTTACATTTCTTTTACTTGCCATTCTGTAACTTATAAAATATCCATTTTAAAACATCTTTATTGTTGGTTATTAAACTTTACTCTGGAGGCTCAAATGGTTTATTTTATTATTGTTTCACTTTGCTAAATAAAGTCAGTATTGGAGGAAGAGCAGAGAAAATCAGTTTTCCCCTCAAATTTTGAGGTTCACATGATTAGACTGCTTCTCTGCCTTTGGACATGGCACACTTTGATGAATACTGACTTCAAGAGTTTTAGAACAAAAATAATTTTTAGTAAAAAATAAGTCTGGAATAAAGACATTATTTTAGAAACACCAAAATTATACAAAATGAAGAGAATAATCATAGAGGTTTTATTATGAAGAGCTATGAAATTAACAGACTGCTATGGTGTTAATTAATTTTGTTGACTTAATTCTTTAACATCTAATTACAGGAAGAAGAAAATACTATTTCAAGTGGTTTAAAAAATGAAAGTACTATCTAATCTGTTATTCTTTTGATAATAATTAACATATCTTTATTGTTTTAATTATTTTGGTCACTATTAGTAATGTGCAATATTTGAAAATATGCAAATCCTGATTTAAATGAAGTTATACGTTATACTAGAAATGCTAAGCTTTTTAAAATTTTTTTAAATTTATTTGAGAAAGAGAGAATGAGAGAGAAAGCACGAGAGGGGGGAGGGTCAGAGGGAGAAAGAAGACTCCCTGCTGTGCAGAAAGCCTGATGCGGGACTATCCTGAGACTCCAGGATCATCATCTGAGCCGAAGACAGACGCCCAACTGACTGAGCCACCCAGGCGCCCTCTTTTTTTTTTTTAATAAAATGTCTATTTCCTGAAAAGACCAAAGGAATTATCTTACAGATTCTCTCTTCCAGGGGTCTCTAATTTTCTCTTGAGTATAGCTGTAATCACACTGATGCCTTGATATCAATATCAAGATAACTTATAGTAATTCATCAATTTAACAAAATATCACTGGGCCATTTAATAAAGGCTCCAGTATATGTGACTTAACACCTATTTGCCTCTGAAGCATAGTCTGAATCTGAACAACTGGTGACAGTTTAAAGTCTGCAGTGTTCCACTTCTTTGATTTTTATAGATCTGTATAGCTGTCTTTATCCTAGAAAATTAGCCATTGAATTCATTTGGGGCAGCATGTGCCCTGAGAAATGTATTTTCAGGCCCGAGCATATCAATAATTTAAAATAAAAGGGTGACGTTGTATTAACAATTAAGCTCTTAAAACGTGCCTTTTAATTAGAAAAGGATGTTAAAATAGGGCAACACTTTGAAGTAGTAAAATGAAACCCATTTGTAACATATTGGCAATTAAACTTACTCCTTTTTTATTATTCCTGAGACACCCTGTGTTGCACTTATAAGGCAATCCTAATTCTTTAATGCTAGTTTTGAATCACAAGTTTAAGCTGACAGTTACTAGGTTTCTTATTCCGCGTCTTTAAGTTCTTATGTGCTGCCTTTAACAACTGAAAAGCTATTTTCTTCTTTAGATCTTATGTATTTCTTTAAAAAAATGTTCACTTCTTGATTTGTAACAACCCATTTTCTAGATTGTGCCAGGCATGCTCAAAATACAATGGAGCATTAAGTAAACTTTATATTTAGAAATCTGGTGCTCTTAATGAGGGTCTGAGGATTTTATACATTATATTTAATACACTAAAATGAACAAGAACTTTTTCTAGAGGCAAAATATAACCTAAACATTGCTAATAAAGTGATGATTTTTAACAACTCACTTGTGGTTCATTTTCCTATATTTAAGTACAATCTAATGAGTGACTACTATTTGGCAGCACTGAGAACTGAGGTGTGACCATAAAATACTCTTCTTCTTCAATCCAAAAATTTTCTGCAGGGGAAGACTCTTTATTTTACATTGTATTTTTTAGAAAACACATCAATACTTCCATTTGAAAAAGGTAAGTGAGATTTGTATTTTAAGCCACTTGTACCACTAATAAATATAGAGATCTAACCATACTTATTCTGTCAAAGCAGTATTTGGCTTTTATCTAGAATATCTATTTTGTAAGAAAATACTTTCTCTGTTCAGCAGAAAAAGGATTGGTCAATGAAGCACACTGCCCCCAAAAGTAGCAGGAGTGAATATTTTGTAGAAGACATAGCAGTCTTTCTCAATAACATGAGCTAATATGGGTTAGAGTTCTACTCTTCAATAACTCAATTTTCCTCTATATCTTGATATCTTTCATAATTTATCAGAACCATTCTTGAGGCTATTCATACTGAGGGCTTAATTACTATGGGATTAACAAATGTCAAGGATTTATAATTCTACCATTTCTTTATTTGATTAATATTTAATGTGGTCAATTATGCCCCTAGCATTTAGTTACATTTGCATGGCCCTTTCTTTTGTTGTAGATTTACTCTCATATCTCTGGGCTTTCACATGTGCCATTCCTCTTGTCTGTAATGACCTTTTCCTTATTCTTTACTTGGATTATTAATTTACTTTCTGGTTTTAGGCAAAGTTTTACCTCAAGGAAGCCTTCTCAAATCGCCATTCAGTATAGTAGGAGTAAAATGCTCCTCTTCCCTGTTCACAGATGGTTCTTTACTATATCTATAAATGTATTTACTATAATCCATTATGATCATTATTTTACTTACCTATCCTTTAGTCAGATTCTCTACAATGAATAGTATATATAACACTTAACATTTTTCATTGTTATTCATTTAAAAGAATTCACTCCGTATTTCAGATAATTCTCAAAGTAGAACAGACATTTTTCCAAAGAAGACATCCAAATGGCCAACAGACACATGAAAAAGTGCTCAACATCACTCGGCATCAGGGAAATCCAAATCAAAACCTCAATGAGATACCACCTCACACCCGTCAGAATGGCTAAAATTAACAAGTCAGGAAACGACAGATGTTGGCGGGGATATGGAGAAAGGGGAACCCTCCTACACTATTGGTGGGAATGCAAGCTGGTGCAGCCACTCTGGAAAACAGTATGGAGGTTCCTCAAACAGTTGAAAGTAGAGCTACCATACGATCCAGCAATTGCACTACTGGGTATTTACCATAAAGGTACAAATGTAAGGATCCGAAGGGGAACGTGCACCTCAATGTTTATAGCAGCAATGTCCACAATAGTCAAACTGTGGAAAGAGCCAAGATGTCCATCGACAGATGAATGGATAAAGAAGGAGTGGTATATATACACAATGGAATATTATGCAGCCATCAAAAGGAATGAGATCCTGCCATTTGCAACGACGTGGATGGAACTGGAGGGTTTTATGCTGAGTGAAATAAGTCAATCAGAGAAAGACATGTATCATATGACCTCACTGATATGAGGAATTCTTAATCTCAGGAAACAAACTGAGGGTTGCTGGAGTGGTTGGGGGTGGGAGGGATGGAGTGGCTGGGTGATAGACATTGGGGAGGGTATGTGCTATGGTGAGCACTGTGAATTGTACAAGACTGATGAATCACGGACCTGTACTTCTGAAACAAATAATGCAATATATGTTAAGAAAAAAAAAAGAAGAAGAAGATAGCAGGAGGGGAAGAATGAAGTAGAGTAAGTCGGAGGGGGAGACGAACCATTAGAGACAATGGACTCTGAAAAACAAACTGAGGGTTCTAGAGGGGAAGGGGGTGGGGGGATGGGTTAGCCTGGTGATGGGTATTAAAGAGGGCACATTCTGCGTGGAGCACTGGGTGTGATGCACAAACAATGAATCATGGAACACATCAAAAACAAATGATGTAATGTATGGTGATTAACATAACAATAAAAAAGTACTCATAGATTTAGTATTTCACATGGTTCTCATTTCCATGTATTTTTAAAGGTGTTGCATTATTAAAGTGGCTTCTACAATGTTTCATTAAATTACTATTTCTTGAAGAAGTATGTGTACCACACACTGTGTTGGGTACTGAAGGGAGTCAGGAAGGCATATAAAGAGACTATGACAAATGTCTGTTTCTGGACGTGAGACAGCAGCTGTTACAATAATCTTCTCACTGAGAAAAACTCTAAAATTTACCCCCAGTACCTCCAGAAAAGTCACTCCCTTCATTACAAAGAGCAATCAAGTCAATCAAAAGACTGCAGAGAGAGGAAGAGCAATACAGTAAGTGGAGAGAACAGAGGCCTTCTGGGGAGCAGCAGCTTGGTGTTTCCTTCATTGCAACTGAACTGGAAAGACTGTGACTGAAGTTTAGACTTCGAAAGTGGCTACGGGTTGAGGAGCCAAGATTCCAGAGAGAAGAGAGTTAGAACTAACTGAGCTTGAACTAAGCATGAACATTCCCTGGAGATATCTGCTAACCCTCAAGTGGTATTTATACATCAAAGATCCATGCATCTGTACATATTATACATGCATGTCTTTCCAGAAACAACTGGAATTTAAGAGTTGTTCTCCTTAAAAGTTTCTTAGGTGCTTCTTATTCTTACAAATATAAAAATATTAATTTTGGATGTACTGTAACAAGTCAAAGATACATAATATAAACATTAAATATTTTTAAATGATTAAAATTATTATTTTTATTGAAGTATAATTAACATACAGCAAAATAGTTTCAGATATACAATATAATGATTCAATAATTCTGTACATTACTTAGTGCTCATCAAAATAAGCACATTCTTGATCCCCATTATCTATTTCACCCATTCCCCCACCCACTTCCCCTCTGGCAACCACAAGTTTGTTCTCTGTACTTAAGAGTTTATTTTATCATTTGTCTCTTTTTTTCTGTTTGTTCATTTATTTTGTTTCTTAAATTCCACATATGAGTGATATCATATGGTTTTTGTCTTTCTCTGTCTGACTTATTTTAATTAACATACCCTCTAGGTCCATCCATATTGTAGCAAATGGCAGACCTCATTTTTTTTATGGCTGAGAATTATTCCAGTGTGTATATATGTGTATGTGTGTGTACATACATACATACATACACACATACCACATCTTTATCCATTCATCTGTTGATGGATACTTGGGTTGCTTCCATATCTTAACTATTGTAAATAATGCTGCAATAAATATAGAAGTGCATATATCTTTTCAAATTACTGTTTTTATTTTTATTTTGAGGGGTAAATATCCATTACTGGAATTACTGGATCATATCATAATTCCATTTTTATTTTTTTTGAGGAACATCCGTACGTTTTCAACAGTTGTACCAGTCTGCATTCCTACCAATAGTACACGAGGGTTCCTTTTATTCCATAACCTCGTCAACACTTTCTATTGCTTTTTTGCTTCTAGCCATTCCGACAGGTGTGAGATGATATCTCATTGTGCTTTTGATTTGCACTTCCCTGATGATTACTGATGTTGAGCATCTTTTCATGTGTCTGTTGACCACTGGTATGTTTTTTGGAAAAAATATCTATTCAGGTCCTGTGCCCATTTTTTAAATATTATTTTTTTAATGTTTTAAGTTTTTATTTAAATTCTAGTTACTTAACATACAGTATAATATTGATTTTAAGAATAGAATTTAGTGATTCATCACTTACACTTAACACCCAGTGCTCATCATAACAAGTGTCCTCCTTAATGCCCATCACCCATCTAGCCGATCTCCCTACCCATCTGTTCTCCATCAACCCCCAGTTTATTCTCTAGAATTAAGAGTCTTTTTTATGGTTTGCCTCCCTCTTTTTTTTCTTTCCCCTATGTTCATCTGTTTTGTTTCTTAAATTCCATATGAGTGAAATCATATGGTATTTGTCTGTCTCTGACTTATTTCGCTTAGCATAATACCCTCTAGCTCCATCTGCATCATTGCAAATACAAAACTTCACATTTTCTTCCTCTGCCCATTTTTTACTCAAATGAACATTATTCTTTTTAATTGGATCTGATTAAAAAGTGATTAAAATTATAATCATGATATTCATAAAGAGATAAAAATACTGTATTTGATCCATCTAAAAGAAGGTAAAGAGAAAGAAGAACAGGCGGAAAAATAGCAAACAGAGAGTACAGTGGTAGACTTAATCTAAAAAATATGTTTACCCTTAAATGTAAATCAAAGAAATATTCCACTTAGAAATATTAGAAAATAAATTGTCAACCAGCAACTGCATACTGTAACTATACTACAAGTGTACTACAACTATTCACTGCTTATGAACTATGTATTTATAAGGATACACAGCATTCAAAGAAAAATAATAAAAAGATATATCACACACACACACACAAATGCTAGCATAGCTAGATCAATACTGCCTAAAATAAAATGTTAGGCAAGATATGTTACTAGAGATAAAAATGATATTGTATATATTTTTAATTTTTATTTATTATATCTTAAAAACTATATTTTACTTACTGTATTCGTAAAATGTGATAATTATAATAGAACAAATCCTTAATTTTACTGCAGATTTAAAAAGTACTTGTCAGTAAATTATAAAACGGACCACAGCACCAGTAAGTAAATAAAGGATTTGGCACTATGATTGACAAGCTATACCTTATTTTTATATATGAAGCATTATATGAGCAACAGCAGAACATTTTATTTTCAAATTCACAGGGGGCATTCACCAAAATAGAATATATACAGCCCAAACTTAAAACGCAATAGGCCATAAATCAAATGTAAACAAAATTTTAAACAATAAAATTTTTCAGAATGTGGTGTCCCAGCACAGAATTAAATTCAAACTTAATATAACTAAAACACCTACATATGTAGAAATTAAGGAATAGACTTATATGTAAATAATACAATGCAACTTGTAAGTTAAAGATTAAATCTAAATTTGAAAAAAAATTGAGTTGATATGGAATGAAAATATAAAATAAAATTTGTGGATGTGCCAAAGCAAATGTTATGGGAAATTTACATTAAAAATGAATTTATCAGAAATAAAGAGAGGCTAAAAATCAATATCCTACATCAAAAAGGATATAATAAAGATAAGAACAAAAAACAATGAGTTAGAAATTGTTCATTTAAAAGAGTAACCCAACAGAGCTAAAAGTTGGTTTTCTGAAAAAGTTAATAAAATGCCCATATCTCCAGAAAGATTGATCAAAAATTAAATAGAAGCAATTTATAGCTTATCAGAATGAAAATAAATTAATTCTACCAGTTAGATCTTAAGGTACCAGAGAATAACAAATTTATGCCAATAATTTTTTAAATTATATGAAATAGAGGAATTTCTTGAGAAACAGATTTTCAAACTAATTCTATGAGAATTAGAAATAAGATGGATTTTCAAACGAATTCTGTAAGAATTAGAAATAAAACAGTTCTATATTTATGAAATCGTTTAATCAATAAATCTACAATCAATTTTGTCAATCAACCTTGACAAAAAAGGTTCATTAGAGAATTTTTAAAAATTTTAAGGAAGCATTAATACCAATTTCTTAGAGACTCTTAGAGAACAGGAAAAAAGGGAATATTTCCAAGACGTTATATGTGGCTAACATATCATTAATATTTAAACTTTACAAAGACAGTACAAGAAAGGAAACTATGAGGCTATCATATTATTAACACTATAACCTTGCAAAGAAGGAAAGGACAAGAAAGGAAACATATTAAATCTCTGGCATAAATATAAATTCAAATATTTTAAGCAAAATTAACAAACTGAATTCAGCAATACATAACTAGATAATATATAATGGCTAAGTTTACTTTATTGCAAAGCTGAGTTAATATTAGAAGATAAATCAAACTTGGATGTTTATAGCAGCTTCATTCATAATCACCAAAACTTAGAAGCAACCAAGGTGTAGGTGAATGGATAAACTATGGTACAACCAGACCACAGAATAATGGAATATTATTCAACAATAAAAAGAAATGTACTGTCGAGATGCCTGGGTGGCTCAGTTGGTTAAACGTCTGTCTTTGGCTCAGGTCATGATCTCATGGTCCTGGGATCGAGCCCCACACCAGGCTCCCCACTCAGCCCTCAGCGAAGAGCCTGATTCTCCCTTTCCCTCTGCTGCTCCCCCTGCTTGTGCTCTCTCTCTCTCTCTGTGTCAAATAAATAAATAAAAGCTTTAAAAAAATTTACTGTCAAGTCATGAAAATACATGGGGGAATCTTCAATGTTTATTATTAAGTGAAAGAAACCAATCTGAAAAGGCCACATCCTATATGATTCTTACTATATGACATTCTGGAAAAGGCAAAACTATAGAGACAGTAAAAAGATCAGTGGCAGCCAGGATTTGGGGAAAGGAAGGAGTAAATAGGTGGAGACCAAAGGACTTTTAGGACAACAAAACTATTCTGTATCATACTAGAATGAGGGATACATGCCATCATATCTTTGTCAAAACCTATGAAATGTATAACAAAGAGTGAATGCTAATGTAAACTATGGGCTTTGGGTGTTAATGATGTATCGGTGTCATCTCATCGTTTATAACATAAGTACCACTGTGGTATGGGATATTGATAGTGAGACTGTGCATGTGTGAGCACAATAGGTATAAGGGAATTCTTTGTACTTTCCCATCAATTTTGTGTGAACCTAAAAATCACATATCTCTCATTAAAGCAACAAAGCACATGCAAGATCTTCACACAAAAAAAATATGCAACAATACCTAAATAAAACTTAAAAAAATAGAAATAAATGAAGGGATAGATCATATGCATAGAACAGAGAATACTTTATGTTGATTCCCTAAATTGATTATAGATTTAATTCAACACTGATTTAAATTAATTACAGCAGTGTATGTGAATGACAGGCTGATTATAAATTGTATATGAAAAATGGTAATGGCCAGAAATAGAAAAAATATTCTTAAAGAGGGACAAAGTTGGTGGACTTGCATTATCAAATATAAAGACTTATTATAAAGATGTACTTCTCACCATTATTTGCAAAATATTTTCTTAGAAGTATGATGATATATTTTTTTATATACAGTTTTTGGAACATTTGGAAAAGTCAAAGGGATAATCAAAAAGGGAAGGGAATGTTTGTCATCTACTTCTACCAAAAAACAAAACATGTCCTTTCCTTTGTCTCTTAGGAATTCTAGAAATTCTACTCCTAAATCTCCCTCCTTAAGGTTTTGAGTCATATTATTAGACTTTTCTAAGTGTAACACTCCCCACTCTTAGTCACCTCTCTCTCTTCCTCTTATCCACAGAGCAAAAAGCAGGGGCCATTTTAAGTGTGGATCGTAAGAATCCTTTCCACTTAAACTCTGATTTCTTGACAAAACATAAATCGTGTGAGGCATATTTTTATAAAGGGTGGGCAGGGTGCACCAGCATAATGATGATGTTAACCAACTTCTAAAAAGATAGAGCTCTGTGTAACAGATCCTTCGTTTTTCTGCATCCCACCTCAAGGTCAACCTGTTTTCAGTATGCCACCTCAAGTGCATGCTATGCATTTTTCTGCTTTCTGCCACAGGTTCTTAACTGAAACCATAGACAAGTGCAGTTGGGAAGTGAGTTAATGTCTCTCCTCCCTCCCAAAAAGAACACTGAAAGGATGGAAGCCCAGTGATAAATGTCCCAGACAACCTTCCTTTGATGGACAATGCTGGGAGGCAACTACCATTCTCAGATGTTCTAGATGAACTGAGTCTTTGACAATTGGCATGAGAAGTCAGTTGCAGATCTCTATCTCCTCTCCTGCCTCTTCCCGGACTTTTCCTTCCCACACTATGCACCCCGTCACCCCATGTATTGCCTATACCCTCATCCTGTTTCATACTGTACTTTTGAGGTAACATAAAATAAAAACTATGCTTCGGAACAAAACAAGAAAAAGCGGCCTTTGATTTAATATGTAGAAGGCAGAGGGAAGTTTAAAGTCACTCAGAGGTTTATATTTTAGGATAGCATAGAGATAATTCTGGCATTATAGCAGGAATGGAAGCATGCTCATCCCCTTTCCTTCAAACGTTAATGAAAATATAGGTCATACTATTTGCCATTTTGCAGATAATGAAATGCAAGTTGGAGAGTAGAATCTGTTCAGAGATGGATGTAGAATTGAGAAATCTTTAATCCTTGTCTGGTCTGACAGAAATATTTCTCTTCTGTGAACCACTTTGTTTAAACCTCCGATGAATGCTCTCATTTAACTGGAAGATAAAACAATAATTTTGCAACAGAACTCTTAATGTTTTAGTGCCATTTACAATAAATGTCACAATCTGAAACTCACTGTGATTTGTACGTGGCCCTCAAGTTTTATTTTTGAGTAAGTTCCTTCCATTTATTTATCTCTTCTATTCCCCTACAACATTATTGTGCAATTTAAGTGCATAGACCAATGAGTTTAAAAATAAAATTTTCTTGGTGAAAAAATGAAAATTTTTCATAATACACTTTTCAATATATTACTGCCACAAGTACTTATTTATGTGATACTTTTGTTTTATTCCTGTTGCATAAAGCAGAAAATATATAGAAATCAACGGGCCATCATTTATATTTTCCTCCAAATTACAATATTTAGAGAGCCTTAGAAAATTTTATTGTACTGCCTACCTAATGTGATGTGCTCATAGTAATCTTTTTATTACAGTGTTGCTTAAACTACCACTGCTTTAGGTGTTAACAGCCATATTACATAATCAATGCCATCAAACTCTGGTGTTGAGAGTGTAACTGTACTTCTTCATAAACTGGTAGGTCGTAGTGCTTTAAGTAAAACAAAGAACAATTTATGTCTGTTGTTACCACATATTTTTACTGCTCATTTGCTCTTAAAGTCTTTTCTGTTAAATCAATGGCAGGAGAGTGTTTCATACTAATTTTTGTTTTTAGTCTCTACTTTAAATTACATTAATGATATCTCCTGGTTTCCCTATTGAGTCTCCTGAAATGGAAATCTGACAGCTAAGTATAATATATAGTTCATTCAGTCTGAAAATAAAGTGAAGATCTGTATATTTATAGTAGTACAATAATGGATTCATCTTGATAATTGCTAAGGTGTTTTGAGCCAAAAGTATTTAAAATATTCAGAAAGGTTGAAAACATACTGGTATAAATATTCGTTTTTTAGGAGACAAATTCGGGGAAATTGTGAAACAAAATGAGCCTTGGATATAAATGCAAAGTAAGTCTGATGAGTAAAGGTTTCTGGAGTTGAGCAATTTCCTCCCCTCAAGGCAAATGTAACTGTTTCAGGAGAAAAGGGTATTATGTACAAAGGTAGAAAAGATGATTAACTAAATTACCTGCTGTCCTGGAGACATTAATTTGCTTCAATGGAAAAGCTATTTATTCTCAGAGTATTTTACTGATTGAGATTCATGACAGGGTCGAATGCATATCTTCCTGTTCATGAGTCAACCCTACATTAAAGTATTTATGAAGGATAAAAGTAAATTCATTATCATTTATTTTTCAAGTTCTTTTGAAGATAGAAAGTAGATTAAATTGAGAACATGGAAGAGTTTAAGCTTCAGATGGAAAATATTACATCCTTGTTAATATCTATTTTTTTAAAGATTTTATTTATTTATTTGACAGACAGAGACACAGTGAGAGATGGAACACAAGCAGGGAGTGGGAGAGGGAGAAACAGGCTTCCCGCTGAGCAGGGAGCCTGATGCGGGGCTTGATCCCAGGACCCTGAGACCATGACCTGAGCCGAAGGCAGACACTTAATGACTGAGCCACCCAGGTGCCCCACATCCTTGTTAATATCTAAATGTGCAATTTAAATCAAAATCTTTATTCAATTTAATGACATTTCCAATTTTTGGTATTTCAGTGACTGACACTGAAAATAAACATATAATATCTGTGTCTTCATAACCACAAATAACAAAGCTTGTAGTTCTATTACTGTCATTATTTTTGTTATTATTATATAACATATTGAGTTGTGTGGTGTGTTATCTAATTAAAAATGAGAAATAACTAAACATTGAGATGGGTTTAGCTGGGGCAATCCACCCACGTGGACCACAGTCACTATTCAGCCCAACACCGACACCACCTGGATGGAAACAGGAACAAACCACAACAGCCAGTGTACTGAACTCAGTGGTTTGCCTAGTGATCATTAAGAAGCCCTGCCATAAACCCTTTGCAATGACAACTGGACTGTTCTAAAGCGATTAACCCTACGGTTTGGACAAAGGGAGGCCAAGGGGTGGATGATCATGAATAAGCCGGAATATGTGGAAAGATACTTGGGTTCACTTGCAAGAGCCTGAAGCAGTCCTCACTGTTTTCCATGTCCTGGTTCATAAGGTGCTACCACCCCTTGAAAGACACTCAGGAAGCTGATGCCCTAGCCCAGGTATAAGCCTGGGCAACCAACAAGTCAGTAAACAGAGCAGCCTGAGTGCTTAGAAAGAGCTGGTACCTTAGCCCCTGGGTGGGATGGCATCTTGCCAAGAATGCTGGATTGCCCTTGAAATACACTGACTTGGTTAATGAAGTGACAGCCTGTCCTGTGTATTCTAAACAATATACAAAGCAACGGCCAAAGGAGTCTGGGGCCATCCTCCAGAGTTTTCAACCACTGATGCCTTGGCAAATTGATTATATTGGCTCCCCCCCTCTGAGTGAAAGTTCTAAATATGCCTTGGTCTGTGTGGACATTGCATGTGGCCTAACCCAACCTTTCTTGTTGCCAAGCAAACCGGGTTGCCACCATTAGGAGATTAGAAAAACTGAGTGCCATGTATGGATAACCCCATTGAACAGACAGTGATCAGGGGTCACATTTCAAAGGCCATTATGTGCAAGACTGCAAAAGAACATGAAACCAAATGGAGGTTCTACCTCCCCAATAATCCACAAGCAGCAGGTTTGGTAGAAAGGAAAAACAGAATATTAAAGCCTTTAACATTATTAACAAGTAAAACCACTTTGGTCGGCATAATGGACTAATATATTTGATATATTTATCAAATATTTGTCGGCATAATGGACTAATATATTTGATATATTTATCAAATATTTATCAAATATTTAATATATTTGAATGATCAGCAAGGAGGGCACGCTTCCCCCCATGCCAGATGGGAACTCCTGCCAAGGCACCCAACACCATAAAGGTATTGAAGCTGAGGGAAACAGCCATTGCTCTCTCACTATGGATCCATGTGCTGTGCATTATCACCTGGGGTAGGCACTGGAATTTGCAATGGGATGTCCAGCGAAGTGGGTGAGTTACAGTTTCCCTGTGTGAGGGGGAACTACTCAACCTCCAGTGGAATTCTGTTCTCTTCCTGCAAGTTGAATCTGTTGTAATGCACTATACCTGGAATGGAACATACACAAAAGAGGAGAGAATGTAGGGGTTCTGGCCTGGCATACTTGATCCCCAGTCCGTCCCTCCCTGCCTGACAGTGATGCTTCCTCTTGTCAACACGTATGCTATGCACAACGGGTTAAGTTCCTAAAGCTGGAGCCACATTAACATACAAGGATCAGGCCACAAATGTAATTTTTTGTAGAAGGAAGACCTCCTCATACAAGTTCCTACTAAATAGCTGTCTTTTTGACCTTAGACTCTGCGGCTCATGTTGTGTCCAGTCAAGGGATGGGTCCCTGATGGAAGTATCAGCCCAACTTTGGGTATGTGGACAGATACCCTCACTAGCTCGTCAAGATTGCCATCGTAGGTATCACCACTTCAGGGTAGAGAATGTAAGGCACTGATGCAGTACATTAAGGAAAACAAGCTAGGATTAGTACTCTCAATTCATCTGCCATCCCACTGTGCATGTGTATTCTTTTCTCCTATCTATCAAACTACAAAGGCAGGCCATCAAATGGCTAACTGGAAGGATCCTAAAAATACCATCATCAGAGCCATGAGTGGCTACAACTCAGATTTGGGATGGTTATGAACTTTTGAGCACTCATGCACCCCTATGTTGGGAACAGAAAAATCACTCTAAACAGAACCAACCCAACTGCACCAGTAATATGGGATGGATATCACTGGAACTGTGTAGTCATTCTGCCACATTAAAGGATACCAACTGGTTTGATGCTGACTAGTAGCATAACTGGATATGTACTGGGTCATCCAGAGTGGGAACCAATGATTGTGTGGCACAAATCTTTGGTGCTGGCTTCCACCAGGTGGTTGGGCCACTGCACCTTGGGTTTTCCCTGGGCACAGGATGGAATCTGTCCCACTATAACAAAAGTAGCCAGCCTCTCTCTCAAGGCCAGATGGGCACCTTCTATTTCCCACTGGAATGATCATTTGGCCACTGCCTTTGTTCCCTCCATTGGCCTGGAAGAAGTTATTGTACACACAGAAGCCCTTAGTAAATTCACCCAAGTGCACCTTAAATTATAGCCAACAAAGCCTGTCTTATTAAACACTGAATGTCTTTAGTAGAAAACTGTCCTAGGATGGGCTTTGGGTATTATTACTGTCTCGTAAGGAGGCACCTGTGCCATTATACAAACAGAATGCTGTGTGTTCAAAACTGATGAATCTGCTAATGTGTCATCTTCATTAAGTCACATGAGGACACAAGTGACTGCCCTGAGTGGTCTGACCCCCAGCTTAGGGGACTTAATGAATCAGTGATTCAGATCACGGGGCTCTTGGTAGAACAAAATTGGTACTTATTTTGGGAATCATTATCTTAATCTGTGTTTTCTCCCACATGTGTCTATATTGTTGTTGTGGCATCTGCCTCCAATGCAGCCAGACAGCCACCAAATGAACCACCTCCATGCTAATAAAACCATTTACTGACTGATCAAGTCACATTGTCTAAGATGAGGTGTGTAAGATTTTATGAGCTGATCAAAAGGTCATCAAGACCTGACCACCAATTGACCAGTGAGTTGGAGCCAGGCAATTGGAGAAGCTCCTTACCCTGCCAGCCTTCCACTCTGCCCACCTCCCCCACCGACCTTTGTCCTTGGAATGTGCATTTGGCCCACTTTTCCCACACTAGCAGCTCTTGAGATAGCGATGTATTACTGAGATGATCTGGACCCCAATGAGTCATCTATATAAATTCAAGATTCTAGTATGTGGGTGCAGAGATTTACTCATTTTGCGGCCACCAAGACAAGCCTCATATCTAAGTTCCCTTTGTTAAAAACAAAAAGCAAAACAAAAAACCACAGGCCCCAAAGTGGTGTCACTTGGACCAGGTTCCCAAACTGGGGCTTGATACCTCATCTAACTGCAATTTCAACTCCTCCCTGCCCCCAGAAATGTCATCTTAATTGGTCAGCCTGTAATTGTTCAATCAGTGCCAATGAGTATGCCACTTGGGCCCTTTCCATCTCCCAAAGAAAGAAGACATCACCTGCATAAGACCGCCTGCTTTTCCCCCTAAGGGAAAATCACCTTGCAAACAATCCTTTTCTTTTGCTATTAACTTTCTTGCCCCACCCTCCTATTTAAAAAAAAAAAGACAAAAAAACAAAAAAAACAAAAACAAAAACAAAAACTTCCATTTTGTACCCCTCTATTTCATAGTTACAATGCTGACGAATTCATGAATCACTTAATAAAGCCAATTAGATCTTTAAAATGGACTCAGTTGAATTTCTGTTATTTAATATCTTGCTTACTCAACTGCCACCTACCAATCTGGAGTGCTCTGCCTTTTTCTCCAGTGTCTCTTTGTCCTCTGTGTACCGGAGCCAATTTCAGACTTCATTCGGAAAACTCAAAGCTGCGAACTTACGGATATCACGGAGAACATGGTTTGGGACATCCTGACCGTTAGGGGCAGCACCGAGAACTGCCGCATCAGAACGGAGCCACTACGGACTTGACCCTTCTCTTCTCCGAAGCAGCCCAATCTCACACGATGTCGCGGGATTTCCAGCGTTCTACCGCGGCCGGCAGTAGAACCCTGGAGCGGGAAACATCGGATGCCCCGGATGCTGGAGGCCCCTGCTGCCAGACTTACCTGGTTCCCACTGCTTGTCATGCAAACCCCAATTCTCGTGGTCGCCTGAAAGCTCCCGGCTCAGAGGCGACGCACCACCGTCGTTTGCCAGAGAGGCTTGCCCAGGTATGGGAGAATAGGCTTTGGCAAAGACTACGCAGGGTTGGGGGGAAGGGGGAGGCCTTGCAGCCTTATAGCACAAACGCTGGACCCCGATTCAATATCTGTAGTTGTCCGAGGCCACAGCAACCTGAACGCATGTTCCATTGCACATCAGTCCAATTGTTCCTCCTGGCAAATTCAGGCTATCTACAATTTGTCCCCGGAGACCATTGCTGCCAGTTCAAGCCTTTCCCCTGAAGAACAACCTCAGGGCATTCCTGTCTGTCTTCTTACCTATCCCAACTATCTACCCATCTATCTGTAGATCTCTCTCTATCCATAGATATATAGGCAAGTATACAGAGATATATAAATCTATAGATCAGTAAATAGGCGGAGAGAGATAGGAATGTAGATAGATGTGTGTATAGACAGATACAGATACACATTTAAAGATCCTTATTCATTCAAAGAGAGAGGAGAGGCAGAGGAGAGAGAGAATACCAAACCGACTCAGCTCTGAACCAGGAGCCTGAGGCCAGGGGATCCAACCATCTCCCGATCGTGACCTGAGCCCAGATCGAGAGTCCAATGCTCAACCGACTAAGCCACCCAGGCACCCCAATACAGATATAAATTTAATTACAGGTATCAAGGACAGAGGAAAAAACTGTTTTAAGGAATTGGCTCCTGTGATTGCAGAGGCTGGCGAGTCCAGAATCTCCAGGGTATGCCCACAGGGTGGCGATCTGGGGGTGTTTATGTTGCAGCTTGAGTCCGAAGACAGTCTGGATGTAGAATTTCCTCTTCTTTGGGAACCCCATTCGTTTTCTCTTAAAGTCTACTACCGGTTAGATGATACTCATCTACATTATGGATGGTCATCTGCTTTAATCAAAGTTATTTCTTATAATGTTAATCTCATTTTAAAATTACCTTCACAGAAACCTCCAGCCTGGTGTTTAACCAAGTATCTGGGTACTGTGGCCTAGCCAAACTGTCACCTAAAATCTGACATAAAATGCATGTGTGTATATCTGTGTTTTCAGTTTTTCTGTCCATATTGCTTCACTTTATCAGTTGATTTTTTTCTGCCTACAGCTATGTCTTTGCCTATTTTCAGAGAATTTTTTTCATATTTTCAAAGATTTTAAGAGAATTCTCTCATTTAATGCAACCTTAGTATATCTCCTCTGTATCTGCAATTTTCATCATAATTGGCTTCCTTTTGTGCTACTTCTCTTTGACTTTCAGAACTTTGCCTTTTTCTGCATGTTTTCTTACTTGCTTGTGCCAGGAAGAGGTTTTTTAGAATTCACTTGGCTTTTGGATGAAGACAGTCTATCAGTTGAGTACCACTCAATAAAAGCCTCCCTCGTTTTATAGATAATGATGTTTTATTTGATGAAGTTTCAAAATTCATATATTCCCCAAATTCACCATTGTCCAATTTTTAATAATCCATTGCTATTTTTCAATTTTTTATTGATGACAAACAACATATAAAAATCCTAAAGTGAAATCAACTTAGCATGAATTTTTCATTAAGCGTAGACTTCATTAGGCATAAAACTTTTAAATATACTCGTCCATAAGTCATCAAATTAATGAATTGTTACTACTAAGAGCCTGAATAAAAAGCTTCATGATATTAGAGACAAATGTACCTAACACTTTTGTACAGTGTCTGGCACACAGTAGGTAGGCAATAAAAAAGTTAAATAAGTATCAGTTAAATGGGGTTGGTGAATTGACTTGCCAAAATACTTAGCCTTATGGGAGGTACCATGTGGTTTAAATGAAATACAAAATATGGTTCATGGCCACAAGCAGTTTTTAAATTACACTGAAGACTTTAATCTTTAATACATAAGCCACTACTAATAAGCATCATGAATAACATTACTTAAAGATACTGTAAATTCCTATATTGAATTGTTCAAAATAAAGCAATGCATAATGGTGTAATTAAAAAAAAAAGAGGCAGTGTTTTCAGAAGGTATGTAGAATAGTTGACTAGAGGCGCCTGGGTGGCTCAGCGGGTTAAGCGTCCAACTCTTGATTTCGGTTCAGATCATGATCTCAGGGTCATGAGATCTAGCTCTGCCTTGGGCTCCATGCTAGGCATGGAGCCTGCTTAAGGTTCTCTCTCCCTCTCCCTAAAAAAAAAAAAAAAAAAAAAAAAAAAAAGAATAGTTAATGAAACTTTTTAAGGCTATGTGTTGAGTCCTCTAAGAATTGGAATCTACAATTGGGCAGATTATGAAGAAAATTTTGCAGAGATGGACAGTGTGGAACCAGAGATATAGGGTGCTCTCTAGGCAAAATATAACAGTGGGAGATTATGGGAAGGGTACTGTGATAGCTTTATAAGTACTGATCATATATCACAAAAAAACAAGACAAAACAAAACAAAAACCTTGAAAAGCATTTGACCACAGCAATATGTTTATCAGAAATGCCTTCATCCTGAAAAGCAAAATAAAATCAGTGAGCCAGCCAGTAAGAAAGAGAGCTGAAAAATGTTTTTCGGGCATGTACAAGTTTGTGTGCTGCAAATTGAGGAGAGGCACCTGACACAAATTATCTGCTAAGAATAGTACACCCAAACAATCCATGTATAAAGTTAATATTAAGTGCCAGTTCTCAGTGTTAAAAAATTTGCTGGCTTTGCACAGTACATAATTTAAGCTGATTTTCTTCTCTGACTAACATCTATAACAAAATCTCATGGGCATAGTCATCAGTGACTTATTGGCAATATAAAATAATTGAAATTATCAACAGATAAAATTTAAGGAGAAGGTTTAAATGATAGAATTACAGAACATGCCAACAATTCTTCAAAGTGAATTAGCCAAATATAATTGCACATCTCTACTGTGTTCTAAAGTTCAACAGCCTGAAATGTTACTGAACTATATAGCACTAATAAGACATTGCATACCAAAAGGGGGAAAATAACAGAAATGGTTCAAAATCTATTAATGGTGTCTCCGGATTATATGGTCCATTTTCTGTTACATTCACTTCCAGATGCAACAACTAAAAAGTATAAAGCTAATATAGATTATCCATTTATATATTATCATATTCATCTTACCCCTAAAGTTCTGAAATCTAAACCTCGTGCTTTTACATTATTTTCCTTCAAAAGAATTGACTTTTTATGTACCTGCCATCAATAGAGTTTTGTATTTCAACATAATAAATTTGAATTTTTTAATATAGGTTTTCATATAGTCACAGAGAGATGACGTGGTTTGGAGGACATTTACTAACCTATTATCTTTTTGAAGCGTTAACGTTTCTATAAAAGAGGTGGAGCCTGGATAGTATAAAATGATGTTTATGGTCTCTCTGCATTTCTAATGAAACCACTATCACTTAGTTGTGAGTCATTGCCATGGGCAAACTTAAGAATTTAGTATGTTTACTGCATAGAAAGGTATAGTGACTTATCTTAAATAATACTGATTAAGTCATTTAACAGTAGGGATTAAAATCTAGCATATTTTAAGGACAGATATTTTATTTGCAGGATGTTCATAGGATTGGGGCATAATGGAAGGGATTCTAAAATGCTAAGAGACTTAGGAAGAAAAATAACAAGTGAAATTAAAAAATAACCCAATTCTACAAGTTTGGAGAGACACCATTTTCTAATGAGTGCAGGTTTGTCTCTCAAATTCTTAGACATGAGACAGCAGTTCCAAACTACAGCTCAAAAATGCACATGTACCCTTAGAACTGTCTGCAAACTAAATAAATACCTAAGACATGTATGCGTTCATACATGTTTATATTTAAACAGTCTCAAATATTTATAAAATCTAATGTAAATATGACGAGTATTCTGCCGGATTTAGAATGCTTTCCTCTCAATCAATGTATATAAAAAAATGTAGATGCTAATTAAGAAAAGATTTACAAAATAAATGAAAAAGAAAGATTGTTTTGAAACAGGATACTTGGACAAATCTTTTCTTTTTTTCTGACAGACAACTGCATTTTATTTTAGTTTTTTCTTGCCAAGTTTTTTTAAGTCTAATTAACATACAGTGTTATGGACAAATCTTTGTGTATGAATTGAAGGGCGGATACACATTATGGAAAGCAACTTTCATTTGGAATGTAACTGTCCATGTTTGAAAATAGAGCTGTTTGCTTAAAACATGTGAATCAGAAAAATCTATACCCAACAAAAAATTTTAAACATTTAAAAAGTTTTCATTGGTGTAATATATCCTCATTGTTTTAAAAACATACGTCTAGAAGTCTTACAATGATAACTTATGTTCTCTATCTCTTCTCCACTTTCAAAGCAGCCCTCCTCAATTCATATGGTAATTTTTCATAGAACTTATCTCTATATTTCTAGATTACATAATTGAATGGCTATTGTACGATTTATGTATTTTATCCATAATCTCATGACAGCTGCAAGGTAGATAAAGTCTTCTAACCAACATTTTCATCCTTGTCATTCCTCACAGTTAAATCACAATATTTGGTTAAACAGATAATCTGTACATGATGTCTATGCAAACACTGATCAATACTGAGTCTAAGTGATGTAATACAATTCCTCATTTCTCTTGCATCTCTTTATTTTTCTTTAACTATTGTCTAATTATTTTCATTTATATAATTTTCTATGTAGTTATTAATTTTATACCAGTAAACAATGTATCCAGTTGCCTTTCAACAGTGTACTTCTGTGTTCAAACACATCAGCTCCATTTGTTTTTTCCCTGAAGACCTCCACCAGGAATCCACAGCTCTCTGAATGCCATTTGGATTGTATGCTCTTAGGGTCTGTAATATGGACATCCAACTGAAGGTGCTTTATATATCTTTTTAGGTCTTTTGATTTACATTCTGTTTTGCTTGAGCATATCTTTCATTAGCTTTATAGCTTCTTAAAAAGGGCTAGAGATTTATAAGTTACCAGGTATCATAAAGCATAATAAAGAAGGGGGGAAAGAATATACTTAGCAAGTTAATCACTTTTTATTGTTAAATTCACTGAAAATGCTTCTCTCATTGAGTTTTTGAACTTTTGGGGGAAATAAGCTTAATTTTGGTCGGTATGATACATTTAAGCTTAATTTCTGTAGGTATAATACATTTAATGTCTAGAAATAATACAGTGGTTACCATTTAAAAATAATTTGAAAAATCTTACTAGCAAAAGAGCCTAAACATTTTGTTAGATTGTGATCATATTTTTATATATTATCTATTTTATATAAATTAGCTTTATCCTGGTCCATGTTGGTAAAATTTAATTTCATACAGTCTTAGCTTACTATTTGTTAAAGAAGTGAAAATTGACTTTTGAAGGACCTTTTGAGGCTTGTTTGCCTTATCTGTAACAATGGAGGGAATGCATAATTTCTAGGATTGTATATATATTTTTTTAAACTACACATGCAAATATAAACGACTAGAATTTATTGGGTGCTTACCAAGTATCAGGCACATTTTTGTGTAATTAATGTCAATGAAATAATTCAGTCTTCACAATTACCCTATTATGTTGATGCTAAAAGTACCCACATTTATAGATAAGAAATTGGTTTAGGCACAGGATAGTAATGGTTTATTCAATGGTTTATTCAAAGTCACAAATTCACTATTGTAACCTTGTATTTGATAATTACTAGGTAAGTGATTATATGTTATTATTGGTACCAAAACTATTTAGCTTTAACACATATACAAATTTGGTAAAAGCTCTGTAATTTCTCACCACGATCATATTTATTAAAATATATATTACTTTCAAAAAGTACCTATTTTTTCATCTACTTGGACACATGCTTAGTTAGCTAAGCCACACTTACCAGACTTTCTTGTATTCAGTGTAGCTGTGTGGTTGAGTTCTGGTTAACAGGGTGAATATGCTAATGACACATTCATTATGGACTGACATCCAGGCCAGTCACAAAAAAATTTCCCATATGTAATCCTACTTTTTGTTTCTCCTTTATACACCTCTCTGGTTGAGACCTCAAAGTCGTAAGGAAGGATGGTGCCCTGGATGGATGGAATCTTGATCTTAGGATCTTGGATTTTATATGAGTAAAAATAGATCAACATGTATGAAACCAATAAGATTTTCTCATTGATTATGACCACATATAGTATACCCTGACTAAAAGACGGCCACACATTAGTCAATCATTACAAGAAATAAAGGAATTTTTATTTATTCACGGGCACAGCAATTTTATCTTTGAAGAACCATAACTAGTAAATTATTTAGTGTGTTCTTTTTCTAAGGAGAGAAGTGTTCCAATTTTACAACTTAACAGAAATTTTCAGGTTAATGAGTGTTTACCTGCAAGGAAAAAAGAGCTAAAAGAACAAGCAAATATGAATTCTGAGTAACAGAGAACATTGTATAAATTAAAATATATAATAACAGATTACTTAGTTGTAAGCAATATTTGTATTCTAATAACAAAAACACTGAATATTTCAAATAAAGTTTCTAGTGTAAGGATCTTGGAAGGACAGTGAAACAGGGCAGTATGTGTGGTGGTTTGGGAGGTGATATTGTAAGGAACCTAAATTTTCTTTTTCTATAAGGTTTAGGCACCGGATAGCATTAAAAAGTTAAGAATCAATATGCTGAGTGAAATAAGTCAATCAGAAAGACGTGTATCATATGACCTCACTGATATGAGGAATTCTTAATCTCAGGAAACAAACAGGGTTGGTGGAGTGGTGGGGGGTGGGAGGGATGGGGTGGCTGGGTGATAGACATTGGGGAGGGTATGTGCTATGGTGAGTGCTGTGAATTGTGCAAGACTGTCGAATCACAGATCTGTACCTCTGAAACAAATAATACAACATATGTTAAAAAAAAAAGTTAAGAATCAAGAGATAACATAATACATATATTAAATAGATAAAAGCCAGTCAGTAGCATAAGAAAAACTTAAAAGTTAAAGTTGTTGAATCTGGTGTTTCATAGATAAATGTGTACATGGAGAAAACGATTTCAATAGTAAGCCTTTTAGTGTCTTTTCACTAAACACTATGCACTTAATCATTTAATTTTCAAATTAAAAGGACAAGATTTAATATGTGTCAATTCTTTATATGTGCACGAGGTGAAAGAAATTGCTACCTCCACCTATTTACAAAATAAGAAACAGAGAAAACTTACCTGACTATTTTCCAGGTTTTATTCATCTTTGCTGATGGATATCCAAATGAGAAAAAAAGAAAAAGATTACTTCCAGGCCTCGAGTGTCTTATTCTGTTGATTCTATGATTTTTTTAAAGGAAGTATTAATTGCTAAAATTGGTTAAAATAATTGCTGGGTTTTTTGAAGATAGCATATAATTATGGATTATTAATGTAATATATTTAGGTGCACACGTATGTATATACATATATATGTCTATTCTATTTCTATTGATTTTGAGTACATAGTAATAGAAATTAGCTCTTGAAATGCTTATTGAAAATTTTTTTTTCTGTTGCTTTGCACCAATTACCTTCATAACATTAGGTGGGAATTAGTTTGATTAGTTTGATGAAATGTTCTGATTGAGACACCTCAGGTATAAATCAAAATTGACTTAATTTAATTTCCATTTGTGATTTGATTAGAATCATATTGCAGCTAAACTTATGTAGATGGGCTAGAATTGACAATCTTTTTTAAATTATTACTTGAGTTTCATTTTGGAAAACCTAATCACTAAAAATATTAAGTGATATTTAAAGAGCATAATTTCCATATACCTACTGATTTAACTCCTTGATTTATTTGGAGAATATTTTCTAATGCTATCATTTTTTTAAAGTTTGATTTTTTTAGCAGTATATCTGTTTATGCAGTGTTCTAAGAATTTGTAGTTTTTTGTTTTATAATAAAAACCTGTAGCTTCTGATGCAAAATACCAAAATATTCTTACTCCCCAGAACTTAAAATAGAAATATGATCACTAAGAAATTACTCAAATAAGCATCAGATTCTTGAGGGAAATCTCTCCCTAAACTATAGGGTAACATGCTTATGGATACTTTTAACATATTAATTAGAAGTTTCTGGGGTACCTGGCTGGCTCAGTAGGTAAAACATGTGACTCTCCATCATGGGGTTGTAAGTTCAAGCCCCAGGTTGGGTGTAGAGATTACTTAAAAATAAAATCCTAAAAGAAAAAAAAAGAAGTTTCTGAAAAAAATCTATCTAAATTAGTTTCCTATGTCTGCTTTTAACAAATAACAAATAACCTGGTGCTTTAAAACAACACAAACATATTTTCTCACAGTTCTGGATTTCTGAGTCTGAAACCAGTACGACTGTATGTAAATCAACATGTCAACAGCCCATATGGGAGATTCATGCCTTGCCTCTTCCAGCTCCTGGTGTCTCCTGGGACTCCTCGGCTTGTAGCTACATCACTAAACATCCAGGTCAGTCTCTTCAAATCTCTCCTGAAGCCTCCCTAAGCCTCTCTCTCATGAAAATATGCATGGTTATCCCAGTAGGATAATCCAGGACAACCTCTCCATCTCAAAATCCTTAACTTAATCATATCTACAAAGACCCCTTTTTGTGTCATGTGAGGTAACAGTTACAGTTTCCAGGATTAGTCGCACTCTTATATGAAGTTCCCATTGAGTTACCTGAAAAAAGTTTCCTACTAATCAAAAAGTAATCTAAGTTAATTCAAATATTTGACACAAATTGGTCATGGTGTATCAAAGGGAATATTTTGGGTAAGATAGTCTACTTGCTCATAAACTCATATCCCAAGTATTTTACTGAAATATCAATGAAAATGAGTATCACTGAAAATATGCATATAATAAAAATTATTAATAGTCCCAAGTGTAAAATGTAACAGTCTAGCATGTGCCTAATTCTGATCTTATGTAGTTAGTTTTTTAACAACAGCAGCAATGAAAGCAACAGGACCAGCAAAGAAGAGGTTTTGGATAGTCATCACTCCCAGTTGTATATGTGGACAGTAAAATGTCACTCACTTGGGTGACATGTGATTTCAAGGATAACAAATTCTTTACAATGTCCCATTTGGGTTCTAACAGCCAGCAACATTTAAATTTCATTTAACTTCTACATATCAGCCACATTCAATTCTTGAAGTCAGGCTTTAAACAAGATAAACCACGATAGCTCATTAATCCATTAAACATACTATTATTTCAACGTGAAGTCCTGGGGATCCAGATATTAAAAAAAAAAAAAAAGACCTGGTCCTTGAGGATCTCAGAGGCCAACAGAGAGAGAGGCATATCTTCAAGTATGTTACATTATTAAAAGATGACTGAAACAATAGGAACATGCATAAGAGAGCAGAAGAGAATGAAATATTTTTAGAGTTAGATATATGCATTTGCTTTTTACCAAGGAGATACCAATTTGAGATATAAATACAGAAGTAATCAAAATATTATATGTTTAAAGAAAGCTATGGTGCTTAAAATAGGTTAACCTTATAGAAAGTATAGAGAAAATGAACACATAATTCTTAAGCTCTTTGCTATGTGCTTTAACATTCAATGATGGGGGCACCTGGGTGGCTCAGTCGTTAAGCGTCTGCCTTCAGCTCAGGTCATGATCCCAGGGTCCTGGGATCGAGCCCCACATCGGGCTCCCCACTCAGCAGGAAGCCTGCTTCTTTCTCTCCCACTCCCCCTGCTTGTGTTCCCTCTCTCACTGTCAATCTTTCTGTCAAATAAATAAAATCTTTAAAAAAAATTCAATGATGAACACAAAATGATTTAAATAAAATGTAAACATTTTTCATGTTATTCAGGCCTTAAGTAAGACCACTAAACCAAATAAATAATTCACTGAATATTTTTAAGTAGATTTTATTAATTGATTGAAAACTTGATCTGTGTAAGAATATCAATGGGAACAGCAGGTAACATTGTTTTAAATGTGTCAAGTGCCCGAAAACTGTTATGTAGTGAGGGGGTTACATTTGCTGTGGGGCTTGTGCTAGACCTGGAGACAGAAGTCTTGGATTCTATTTATAGTTTTATCATCTGACAGATACGTGATCTATACAATGACACTTCTCTGAGCCTCTATATGTACATTTGAAACCATATGTATCTTTTTCAATATAACTGAGAATTAAAGATCAGTATTTCTTGAAAGCATTTGGCAAAGAGCCTCGTACATGATGGGTTCTTACTAACAGTACATTGACTTAAATTAAGGGTAATCTCTACTCGGTCCATATGTTTGGCTTTACAATTAAGTAGAAAGATACATATTTTAAATTTTGATATACATTTCAAATAACATCTGTTCATTTTTGTCTTATCCATATGCATGTGTTAAAAAGTGTAAAGTAGTTTAATCTGTCATTATATTTATTATAATGTGCTGAAACAAGAGTAAATTGAATTTTACAATGCAGTCCTATATTATGATTAGTGCATATGATGTAAAAAACTAAGTATTGCATGTGTTCCTTTTAAGACATGATTATTAACTCATTGGAATTAGATGAAAGGAAATATTATAGTCATTTTTCTTACTTGGATTATTTTTTTCTTCATATTAAGAGTGAACAGATTGTCAGGTTAGGGAAAATAAAACACAATTTGTGTTTAGACATGTTTCCTATTTTTCTGCCTTCACTGCAGAAGGTTTCACAAAGTCTTGACAGATACAGTTGCTTGCCTGTGGTTTAAGTTGTTAACAGGTCCTCTGCTAAGCAAATTTCCCTATGTGAAATGTCTTATCCTAGCCTGGGTCAATAGATACAATACCACTGTGACATGAACTTATTTGATCTATTTCACATGAGAATTTCTGAAATCTAGTTATTTGCCTGAGGTTGTTTTAGCTTCTTCCTTTTACATGAAGTCCCAGTATTTTTGTCTTTAACACCTTGAAATTTTCATTTGAGTTAATATAGTTTTCCTTGCTATTTTCTTATTTTATGATAAATCAGACATATTAGAATTTCGGTAAATTTCTTGAATCAAGGCAGGTGCAAGCTGCAGGAAGATGTGAATGTGTTTTAAATTGATTTTTGAATCAATTTTGAGATGTTGAACAACTGTTCTTTACAACGTTAGGGAATGTGTTTTGAATTTTTCATTCGATGTCACAGGTAGATCCCATAATTTATCCGCTTATATTTTCTTTAAGTGTGTATAGATTATAGCAGGGAGTTCTCTAGTATATAATCAATTTCCTTGGCATTAACTTCTCGATTTTCCCATGAAATCCTTTTGCTCTATCAAAAACATCAGCAAAGTAATACAATAAAAGACTTAACTTATGCTTAGTACAAATGGAAAATAATGAGTTAACCCTTTGAGAATTTCATGCCAGTTAAAGGCCATCTCCATATGAACATAGAATGCTCTCAGTACACTACCCTAATCACCAAGCAAACTACACATTCTCACCTTCTTTGCAAGACTTTTTCCTTTTAACCCCTTCGTAACACTGTATTATCTTTTGTTTTTGTTTTTGTTTTTTACTGATAACAATGTTCCTTTATTTTGATTCAATTTGATATAAACAACTCATTTTGTTTATGTTTATTTTTGTAACTTTTACTTCTTTTTGAAGGAATTCGTGTCTAAAAAGTAAGTCCTGGTAACATTTATATAACGTCTGTAAAAAGCTCTTAATAGCGTGGAAAGATAATTTGATTGTCCCATTATAATAATTCCCAATCTTCCATGGGGGCTATGGAAAAATTAGGAAAAGATAATGATTGTTTTATGTAAGGCTGAGAAAAATAAGTGTTTTTTAGTGTAAAGATGCACTCAATCTTGACTAAGTGGCTATCAATTTTCCCAGAATCCGGTCTATCAAAAAATCAATGGAATAGTATTTTGCATAATAGCACAGAGGAATTTTGCTACAGGAGGAGTGGTAATAGTTACAGAATACCAATAATGTGGATACTGCTTGTTATGGACTGAATATTTGTGACTCCCCAAAATTTGTGTGTTGAAACCATAATCCTCAGTGTGATGATATTAAGAGTTTTGAGGAGGTAATTTAGGGGAGTAATAAGGTCATGAGAGTGGAGTCCTCATTATGGCATTAGTGTTCTCATAAGAGAGCTGACTGTCCTCTGTGTTCTCTGCCATGTGAGTATACAAGGAGAAGGTGGCCCCCTCTGCAGGCCAAGAAGAGGGCCCTCACCAAATACCGGATCTGCCAGCACACTGATTTTCAACTTCTCAGCCTCCAGGACTGTGAGAAATAAATGTTTGTTTTTTAAATCAGTTTATGGTAATTTGTTATAGCAGCCCAAACAGACTAAGAACACCAGAGAGTTAAAACTGAGTACTTTTTTTTTTTGTAGAGTGAGAAGCTATATTAAAAAAACGTTTGAAATGGAGAAGAGCAACATTCTCTTATAATATCCTTGAGTATCACAGGAGAATTGTTGGCTCTCCTGTAGTAGATTAAAACAGCTTTTTAAAATAGTAGTCATAAGTGAGTAGTACAGTTGCATTTTATTTGCACCGCAGGACTCACCAATAAGCCAGGAACGTAATATCTATTGGGGGGCGGGGGGGGGGGGGGCGTGTGAGCATTCCTGAAGGTCCTAAATTTCCCAAGGAAGAAAATAGCTGACAGCTGGAGATTATTTTCTGGGAGCTCTTACAGAGATAATGATTTATATAAACAAACTCCACTTGGGGATGGGGAATCACCTCAGTGCTCAGAAAAAAAGATTTGGAGCTGCAGAGATTAGTAGAAAGGAATATATGGTCCTTCCAGTGAGGGGAAAGTGGTTTCCTCCACAGGTCTGACAGCTTCCTCTGGATATAGAGAAGTTAGAGCTCATTAATAAGGTCTGTACAGAGAACCACACTGCCTCATAATCATTCTGGGGAAGCAGTTGGTCCTGTTGAGGGTGATATGCAAAACTTGGGGCTCTGTGGAGGAGATCTTAGAGCTATTTGGCAAACAGGTAACCTGGCATTCAAACTACCACACTTTTGAGAGTAAAATGAGGAGTTCTTACTGTTAATGATTATGTGGGGATAATAAGCATAAGCCAGAGCTATCCTGGGCAAGCTGTCTGCACTCTAAATTTAGAACATGGTTTCTCAGCTCCAAAATGGCAAGGACTGTTTAAGCAAAGGTAGAAAAATAATTTTAATGAATTCACTGGAAATAGTGTTCAACAAACAAGACCAGGAAACTCCTAGACACAGCATACATGCATTTGCATCTTTAGACCATATAGTTCCAAACCAGGTAGCATACACATGTTTAAATAATATCTTGGCTAGAACTGTGCATATCTTGTGCAAAGTCAAATAGTTTCTTATGGGGAATAAGTGAATTGTTTTCTCTTTATGGATTGCCTGTTCATATCTAGTGTCACCTAAGCACTGTAGAATCCATTACAAAATAGAGTGAATCAATTGATGAGAATCTGAAAGATTAAGAGTACTTCTTAATTTAGCAAAAGTCAAGATTATTCTCAGCATGGCCATCAAATTGTGAGATTAAACAACATTTTATTGAAATACCGGGAACTCTTTGCTTGGAAAAGAACATAAATTGCCTAGTCCACATTTTCAGAGAAATAATTTCTCTTTATCTGGAAATACAGGAAGGAAACACGACTCACTTTTGGGTTGGCAACAGCAGAACAGATTGGAATAGTCTCCCTAAAACTGACAGATTTCCATTTGACTTACTGGTTGGCTGTTGTTGTAGCTCACATGCATAGGAAAATATATACTCTGATACCCAGAGAGTGGATGGAAATTGAATATTCCAGTCTTGGTATGAAACTAGGAGCACTTATGCTAGCAGACAGTGGGGAAAGACCCTAACAATTGATAACAGATACTAAAACACCTTCCAGTTTAGAAACTGCTGCCGGAAGAAAATGGGAGCTACAAGATAGTACATCAAGCCAGCATTTTTAATTCACTAAAGAAATATAGTGGAGGGCATCCCTCAAACTAGAATACTGAGTGTTACAACATCATCAGAGGAGTGCCTTCTTTTCTTGTCAGTGTGTGTGGGGGATTATGTTGATTATTGTATTAATAGTATTGATATCATCATCATCCTTGCCTATCTAAGGAGAAAATCATATAGACTAACAGGATAATATTTGATAAAACAAAAAACAAATGCCAGTAACTCTTTTGCATCATTGACTGGTATATGTGTGCTCTTTTAAATTTAAAATATTTCTAGTGATGGAGTATACCTTCTCAACCTTTTGTATCTAAGAGCTTATAAGGCAAAATGTGACACACAGGTATCCTATATTTTTCTTAATAAAATTCTAATTTCAGTTCATTTTTTGAAAGCTAACGCTGGTAAACCTTATGAACACAAAGTCTGGGGAAATCACTTACAAACATGGTTTGAGTACTTGTCTGCTAAATACAATGGGAACTCTGGATCAGTTGTTAACCATTTAAAAAATATTTAAAATAAACTATGTATTCAAATTCTAGAGTTTCACTTTCCAAACTCAGCAAATGTTTTCTGTAATGAATTTTAATACACTTATGTTTCTCTACTTCCTTAACTGAGTTGTCTGGGGAGGTCATAAACTGTTTATAATGAAACAATTTAATTTGCCAAGCTACTTCTTTTTTTACAACCCATGAATATTGAAAGAAATCTAATCTTATTTTTTAAATAAAGGAATAACAATTAATTTCCTATTGTTTTAGTATTTTTCTTATTTAGGCTTTTAGATATTTTTCTGTGATGTTATATTTAAAATTTTATTTCAGAAAACTGTTTTCAAATTAATTCACATATTATAATAAATTAAGAACCCATGGCTTTTTGAAAAACTGTAAAACTAGCCAAATGGTGTGAATTTCCAATTTATTCTTCTCGTGTTTTACATTATGTTTCTTTTTCCTATTTCAAAGTTAAATTTATTCCTTATACCTTAATTAGAAGCTTTATAGATTAAATACATTATATCTGGTTCTAAAAGGCTTTATTTAGGTTAACCCTAAACTTACTATTTTATTGTTAAGATATGACTGGTTTAACACAAAAACACTTTAGCTGTGTTTTCTTAAGAAATATGCAATGAGGGACGCCTGGATGGCTCAGTCTTTAAGCGTCTGCCTTCAGCTCCAGTCGTGATCCCAGGGTCCTGGGATCGAGCCCCACATCAGGCTCCCTACTCAGCGGGAAGCCTGCTTCTCCCTCTCACACTTCCCCTGCTTGTGTTCCCTCTTTTGCTGTGTCTCTCTCTGTCAAATAAATAAAATCTTAAAAAAAATGCAGTGATATCTGTGTATTGTTGAAAAGGAGTAAGATTTTAATTAGAAGTAAACCTAATGTTTGAAGCTTATTGATTGTGTGTAATTTAAATATATATTTATGTATCTGTTAAAGACTGAACTTTCTCACCACATCTGTGTTGTACTTCACTGGAAGCTGATTTTTTATGAGTTATTCATTTTTATATTGCAGACCTTGAAATATCTACAAATGACCATCATTGGCCCCTCTCAAGTTCCTTTGAACTTGAGCTTGGGCCATAGACATCTTCATTTGGCTATTCATTTGTAATATATTTCTGGAATTGTTGCAAACCACTTCCCATTTAAACTACTTCTCGTTCTTGAAGTTTCTTCTTCTGTGGGCACCTTCATCATCTCACTCCAGCTGCTTGAACTTTATTTAATACACTCTACCCTCTGTCCTTGGATTGCTATCATAGGTTGGAATTTTTCTTGTTGTTGGAATTTCTTATTTGACCAAGTGTGTAACTTTCTACTTCTGTATCTAAAGCACTCTCATATTTAGCTTTAAAAAATCTCCTCTGGTCCCTTATTTGCCAAGTCATCTGTTTTTGTCACTCTCCTTTTTTCCCTCCATCTGATAGAAATGGGATACTTACAAGTATCCATCTGTGATGAAAAGGTAATATAGTATTTATGGAATATTTAAAAAATCCTAAAGTTGGTTAGGACATATGGCTACAATCAAGTCAGTCCTAGTTTATATGCTAGAAATTACATTTGAGTGGCATGCCAAGTAAATGTGGCTATTAGGACTTGTGTTCTAGAAATCAAAATTATTTACCCTTTATTTAGTCTATTTTCCATTAGATTGAACTCTTATTCCAAAGACATGTGTTTATGTTCTTTGAAAAAAGCCAATAGTTCCAATATATTTAAAAATAATATAAAAGATAAGAAATATTTTAAATGGGACCAACTAGGAAAAAAAATTCTCACTTCATTTTTATTGAAATAATTGAGATTTCTTTCTAAATAATTTCATAATAGACCTATGTATCATGGAATCCATTTTTTCCTTCCATTCTAAAATGACTCTGACATAATTCTAAGTTTTGGACAACTGAGTCTTAAATATGCTCTTTGTAAATCCATTTGACTGTATGACCTAGAAATATAATATTTCAATACACCTTTAACAAAATCAATAAATGTATGGCTACCTAGAGAATAATTTATTAAGGCAGTTGCATTTTTAACGATACTTGAAAAATCTGGACAGAAGTTGGATCCATTACATTATGATAGAATATTTTATTAAAGTATAGTAAATTAAATATTTCTATTTTATTTTAATTATGGCATTAATGCTTAACCTTATTCCTGTGGGCAATAGGAATATTTTGTTAAGATTTAGAATACTACTTTTAAGATAATAAATTGTATATTTTGCTTATTAAGTATGTAGTTTATTTAGCGTGTATTTAAACCACTAAATTATATTTCAACAATTATAGTTTATAATTTCAACAGGAAATGAGATTTTACCTACAGTAATATTAGTTTTACCACCTGGGATTTAACCCATCTCAATGCTTAAAATGTAAAATTAGATTGATTTTAGCAGATGGAAATATCTGATAGATTAAAAATTATTATCAATGTTTAGGAGCACCTGAGTGGCTCAGTCAGTGAAGCGTCTGACTCTTGATTTCAGCTCAGGTCATGATCTCAGGGCCTGGAATTGAGCCCCGTATCAGGCTCCACATTCAGGGGAGTGTGCCTGAGGATTCTCTCTCTCCCCCATTGCTTTTGCCCCTCCGTGTGTGTACCTTTTCTCTCTAATAAATAAATCTTTTAAAAAAATTATTATCAAATGTTCAGTGTCAAATAATTCTCTCTTCAAGTAAAATTGATAGATTATACAGATGTATTTATACACAAAAGTCGCTTGGTGATGGGAAATTATTTTTTTCACATAATTGGCTATTGTACTAATTTCCCATTATATGTATATCCGTATACATATATATATGTGAAGTTTCTATTACTAATCTAAAGAAATTTATTCTTATAATTATATAATTTGGACAAATTCCTTTACCTATTACATGGTTTTTAAGAATCCCTCTTGACCACACACATTATTTCACCTCTTGAGTAAGAAAAGCTCAATAAAGATCACATTAATATCTCTTTTTCAATATCTCTTTCACAAGGATTTGTAGTGTAAGACCAAACTGAAGATCCCCAAATCCCTTTTCCATTTGGTCACTTGCACAGGTGGTGAATGAAGATGACAACTCATTTCTAAAACAACAGACCAACACTAGCTTGTCTGGGGCCTTTGACACACAGATTTCCACCCCAGATATGACTGCATAACCATCAGCTAGTTGGCAGTGAATCATTGGTGAAATAGTAAGTCTTCTAGGATTTTCCTCTGCACATTGGTGTTGCTGGAGTCACAACTACATAACCCTTTGCCTGATAATGTGTAGCCTTAGAGCACTCCTCGGCTTTTGAAGATAAATTATTCTCAGAGGTTTCCTAACTTTGAAAGGTCTTGTGTACTGTTTATTCAAGTATTGTCACAGCAGGGAAGCCAACAGGCTGAGATTCTGTAACTCTCAAAAACCTACATCTGAAAATTCTCATGAATGTATTCTTTAATACTATATCCTCACAGAATCATCCTTGAATTTGGCCCAAGAACCGGAAAATATTCACTTATTCAGGCAAATCTTAAATGGTTATCATAAAGTGCTATCTCTCTTCTCTGAAATACATCAATAAAAATTTATTGGCAATATTTAGGGAGGCGATATAAAGTCAGCTTTGATATATGGCTGCAAAGTGCTGGGCTTAGATTATAATTCACTGACCCAAGATGATGACTACATTAGCTCAGACTAGTCCCAAATTCTTGAAACTCACTTGAGCCTGTCTGAACTAGTTTCCTGCATAGTCTAACCTTTTTCTTTTCTTCGTAAAGAATTAGAATATTTGCAAGTGTTTGAACTTAAAAGAACAAACAACTGTATTTTTTTTTTTGAAGAAAGACAGTGATTTGGGGGGATCTCATTTTAAATCAAAGCTAAAATTTGGTTGGTGTAGATATATGCTCATATAAGAATGACCAAATTTTGCATCACAGAAATAAAGATTTGTATCATGTGAAGAGAAAAATATAGAGAGAATGTGTCACAGAAAAAAAATGAAAAGTTATTTTATTTATACTGCTACATGTTAAAAGCTCAAACTCTAATTTAGGTGTTTTCCATGTGACTTAATTTCCTATTAATTCCAACAAGTCCCAATTTTTATTTGCAACTCATTATAAAAACCTCTGTGTTCAATTAAAAGAAAGAGTATTATCCTTAGATTGGAGAATGATGCATTTTATATTGGTGTAACTGGACTGTCAGTTGAGCCTCTGAAAGAAGGAATCCAAAATAAAATCTACTGAGATTTTTTCATGTCTTATTTCAACCTCAAGTATATGGTTTCATTAAATCACTAAAAGTAGTTGCAATCTTAAATACAGCATCACACTTTTTTATTTGAAACATTAAAATAAAGACATCAAATTTTAATGTAAAATAATTTACATCAGTATTCTAAAGAATGACTGACTTAGGAATGGATTCCTGCTGCTGAAAGCTTGGAACTTGTTTTCTATTGACATTCTCACCTCTTTAACTTCAATTTCAATGTATTTATTATTATTTGGCAGATGACATGCAACAGCTGTTTCTTTTTTTTTTAAAGATTTATTTATTTACTTGACAGATAGCGAGAGCAGGAACACAAGCAAGGGGAGTGGGAGAGGGAGAATCAGGCTTCCCACCGAGCAGGGAGCCCGATGCTGGGCTTGATCCCATGACCTGAGCCGAAGGCAGACGCTTAAAGACTGAGCCACCCAGGTGCCCCATAACAGCTGTTTCTTATTTTACCTTGTGTTGATTATAGAGATCTTTCACTGTTTACGTAAGTACAACTTAAAATATGAAAGGATTTTAAATAATTTTCATCCTCAAAATAGTTGGTCAACAGTAAAAAAAAAAAAAAAAACAGCCTTATGTGTTGTGCTAAAATAACTTATAAGCATTATGTTATTCGTATCTCAGAAGGAACCTCTACCCTACATACAGTTTGATAGTATACCATTATCTAAGACTTAATATGGCAGGAACACAACTAGGAAAAGCTACTTTGATTATGTATTGTCATGCTCCTACTAAGTAACAGAGTTGCTATTCATACTCACATCTGTTTTACTTTGCATTTCTTATGGTGCTATGTCCTTTAATAGGTTCATATTTCCTTTCATAGTTTCATAGTTTCTTTTATGGAATTACACTCTCTGACATACTTTGGAACTATATAACATTTGTGGATTCTAGTCTGTATTACAAAGGTTTATATCCAACTCTTTTTTTTTTACCACTGTGACCTAAACAAGCATGAAAATCCCATTGAAACTAATAAGGGGAGATAATTAGAAATAATATATGCTTTAGAAATTTTAGGAAAATGTAAATAGCAGGTGTAACAAAACTGCATAGCTTTGAAAAATAACTGTTACCAAAACCTTGATCTCAGTTTTACATCTGGTATTCCCAATCATTTTATAATTCTAAAATAATGTCTGTTTTATAATTCTATAATTTCCTTTCCTTTCAAAGAATGGCATTATAAAATTTAATTTAAAATAAATAAGTGATTTAATTTCTTAGTATTAGAGAAATTTCAGAATAGTACAACCAGATATGTGACAGAAACTTCTACTGCTGCTAAATTTCCATATATTCCCTTTTCCCTATTCTCCAATCTTTGTAGTTTTGGAGTCATCTTGTTAAAGTTCTGTCTAATCAGCATTGATAATAAATGTGTTATTTCCAGACAAAAGCATTTAAGACCTAATGTGTGACCCTCCAGCTTTCTTTTCCCCTGCTTTGAACAAATCTGAAACTCTGTGTTGACACGAGACTTATGAATGCACCCTGAAAATGAGCAAGAAAAAGAACTTAAGCTCAATTTGAAGCAATTTATCATTTAAGAATTGAGAGAGATTTCAGTTAAGAAATTTTTTTTTTTTTTAGAAACAAGCAGACAAAAAAGAACTTAATAGTGTTATGCCATGGAGATTTCAGGGTTAATATTTTACTGCTGCATAAATTAACTTGTTGACTAATATGGAAAAAGTCCTTTTGTTTTTTGTTTTTATGAATCATTGTATTTGTAGGAGAGGACAAACTTTTCCTCAACCCATCCTAGGTTCATTTGTCAGGGCCCTATAAGTCAAATCTACAAAGACAGATTAACAAAAGAAAAACAAACAGAAGTTTATTAACGTGTTTCCTGCATAGTCATGAGAGCACTCTGTGATGAGTGACTGAAAGGGGTGGTTAGAATTACAAAAGAATAATAAATCTTTAGTGACAAGACAAAAAATAAAGACAGTTTCTAGGAGAGCAAATTGTGTGAAGACAAATAGATGGGAAGCTAATAGAAGGTAGGAGGTCGCTAGTAAAGTATTATGCAGTTTCCTCTAGGGCTGTAAATCGAGTTGTCTCTGGTGATACAGAATTATTCTGCCCTTCCTGGGAGGGAAAGCAGTAGGGAGAGCAGAACGTTTTCTGTCTCTGCTTTTTTTTATAGTTGCCTTCAGTTCAAAATAATCTTTATACCAAAGTGGTATTTTAGGGTGGCATGTTCAGCTACCCTTCATATTCCTTTTATGTGTATCTTATTTTATACTTGAAATGATTGGATATTATATTGCTTCCAGCCATCAGTTTCTATACTAGTTTTACTTTCTTTTTCCTCTACCTGAATTACTTCAAATTTTACTTATTGAGTAACTACAATTAGACACCATATAATGAATTTAGAAGCATTATGATAAGCCACGTTAGGAACACAAATGGTAAACTACTTAACTTTTTCCACTAAAGTCAGTAATAGTTCCTCAAGGTGGACAACGTTTGGCCCTGGTCTTACGTATGGATGGGAATTTTCCAGTAGTACAACATGGCTTAGTTCATGCCATGCAAGAAATAAGAAAACAAGAGAACTTCAAAATATAAAGAACTAAGAAAATATCAGAAGGCTCTAAACATTTTTTATTGTTAAAATTGAGGGAACAGGACAGATATTTTTCTTAGTAATTGGTGTATACCACTAATTAATTTTATCTTAGAATCAAAATGATTTTAGATACTGAAGAGTCTGGCTCCTAGTTAAAACCTTAGGTGTCATTTTTTAGGCCTGACCATAGGTGCACAGACAGGGCCTTGTAGGCTTTGAAAGGTGTTCCAGTCGAGGACTCAGGCCGCCCTGGCTGGCCACGTTCTTACACATATCCACATTCCTATCCGGGAACTTTCACTGCAAGGTCTCTGCATTTGAGATCATGGATGGAGATTCTCTTCAGGTACTGCCCCTGAGACCTGCTTAAAGGGAAAAGAGGAGGAAACCTTGAAAACACTTTTTCCCTACTCTGACTGAGTACCCAGCACTACTCAGCTCTTAGTAGTCCTCCTTTCCTCCCATCTCAGGCTCCATCAATCTTCCAGAGACTTTCGTCGGGCCTCCCTCAACAGTGAGACCCATCCCACCGATCTGTGCTGATCCATCTAACCCTTCAACCAGAGTGCTGTTCCATGAAAGAAAATGGAAAAGAGGGAGTCAACACTCTCTGGTGTTAGACTCTTGCTGATACATGACAGTACTGATTAAAAGCTTAGCTCTTTATTTTTGACTTGTTGCTTTGATCAGTTCCCCTAATATCTGACAGTATAGTTCTCGCTCATCCAGCTCAACTGAGCTCTTGACAGATAGCCTTTATGGTGTAGATTAAAATACAATCCCAGGTAGCAGATAATATGCTAGATGTGATAATGTTTTACATTCAAAATTTACAATATACCATTAATGTTGTACCTCTTTCTTAAAAGCGACTTGCCTTTCAATTTGGAAGGCATATTTTGTCATTCTGCAAAGAGTGAAAACTGAATAAAACCTCATTATATGTTAGCACATGCGATTTATCTTTCATTTTCTGGCAAGCATATCTCTTTCCTAGAAATCTAAGGTGTGTCTACTTTTTGCTTACCCGCTCCTATCAAAATTATCTCCTCAATGTAGATGACAAGGGTGTCATCCTTTGGGATTTGAGATTATCTAGGACCCTGTTGGCAAAATTATATCAGAGAGCAGAGTTGTATAGCTACTAAGTAAAACAGGGAAGGATATTGTTAAACTTGCCAGTTGAAAGCACATTGCTTTTGGTGTTCTTTAACAATTACTACAGACCAAAGATAATTTTCCAAATTGACAGTTACATGTAAATTGACTCTATGTTGATTTTCTCCAGTAAATAGACTGCACTATAAGAGCAGCTATACAGTTGGTTCATCATGTGGTTAAATTTATGATAATCTGCTGACATTCTTCAGGATCCATAGATATCCTGCATAGGCTAAACCACACTAGGTGAGTGAGGTTATGTTAGGAATCCGCAATCTTGCCTCTCTCCACAATTGTTATTATCATTAGTTTACTACTTGTATAGGAAATGTAATTCGAGGGGCTTTTTCAGGGCCATTTAAGTCACTATAATTCTCATTCTAGGGAGCATTGTAGGAACTGAAAACAAATGCCAAATGGAAAAAAAGCAAAACAAAACGAAAAACAGGTGTATTACCACAGGATGGGGCCTGTGGGGTCCCCACCACGGACCCTGTGAGATGGTCTTTTTTCCAAAATTCCCTTTTCCATTGACTCCAAGAGTCCACTCTGACTCGTGAATTAGGCTTGCATTCTCTGGCCAGGAATTAGCATTGACTAATAACAGTATCATAAATCCATTTATCTGATAGAGACCTAAGAATTTCTGGTCAGTTTCAGAATCTGTGTACTCCTCATTTTTTCTCAAGTTTAAAGATCTTATTCTTCAACAAGGAGAAATTACACTGACACAAGTAAGAATAAATCCTCCCCCATATTAAGCAATATTTTTTTAAATTTATTAATCACATTCAGTTAAGTTGGTCAGTTTTTAACACAAGAGGTAACTGGACTATATCTGAAGTATAAAGGATTTTTTACTTGTCTACTTTTTGTCCAACTAATTGTTTCATCTAATCAGATTTTTTTTTTCTACAATTGATAGCAGGTATACTTAACTGCATTATATGAGATACATACAAGTGAATTTTAACTTAGCTCTTTGGAAGTAAATAGAGAGCTTCATTTGTATTTCTGGGAGACCTGACAAAGTTGACAAACTGGTTAGTTATTTGTAAACTGTACAGATTTCTTATGAAGATGAATTAAAATATTATATATCTTCAATTAAATGAATCCATTGTAAAGGCCACCTTCTTATGATATGAAGATAATAGGAAGAAAAAGGATTATGTCTATGAAGAAAGATACCCCAGGTGAGATTAGACTAATGCTGAACTGTGCTCACTACTCTTTTAAAACTAAAACCCAGGTTAAAATTTTGATGTAGCTCTACCTAGAAAATTATTTTACAGAATATAAAATTCATATATAAAATACTAATCAAGGATTAATTTCTAATTTTTATGGCATTAAATACTCCCTTTTCTTAGAATGACAAAGAAGAGAGATTATATTCTTTCACAGAAAAGCAGTCATATCCCAGGAAAATTGAAAGTGTATTACTTAGAGAAAGATGGTAAATTATTAGATATATATATGCATACATATATATATATATTCTAGCTTATATTCAACTAAATTGTTATTCCTAAATTATTTGTTATGGTTTTGAAGGACATTAATAACCGGATCTACTTCTTAAACATTATGCTGTTTTTTTTGGCTATATAATTTTGTAAGATTTGTATAGTCATTTTTTGAATACAATAACAAAGACTTTACCTTTAATGCCATTTAGCATTGTTTAAATACTATATCATGAGTTCACAGTCAGTTGCTTCTCTGAATATTGCTGCAAACAATCTTTCCTTGAATAATAATATTCATATAGTATCTAATACATATTGGCATTAATGTGAGTCCTTGCTCTATCACACTAAATAGTATTTCTGGTTTTCTTAAATGATAAATTTCAGACTAGGCTGTTCTCCAAAACCATCATGACTTGGCCCCATAATTCTTTTGAGTAATCAGAGTCTTCCAGGAATGAACTCCCTGAATAAAAGTTCAATACACCTTTGATGACATGCACTTATTCTTTTGGAAAAGGTATTAATACTGTCAAGTCACTTGGTCAGCATTTGCTCCATAGCCACACAGTGGTTGCACATTTTAATGCAAGAATTGTCATATAACATTTGGTTGGGATGAGGTCATAAATAAGTAAAGGGTGAGTCTTTTATAAATTTGTTAGTTACAGACATAAATGTTTCTCTGTCTCCGCCCTCTTAGGTCACAAGTTACCCCTTGAAACTAAAATATTACCTCTTAATTGACCTTATTCCCTGAAACTTAGTCAGGACTTCTTAATTTCTCTAGACCAATAGGCCAATGCTGCACACTTGAATCTTCAGTTAATTTGCTTAAGAGTGCCTTCCATACCGCCAAAATGCATGCAAACTTTGCATTCTATTGCTGAAATAGTTTTGCTTTTAGAGTAAATTTATCTCTTCTATTTTGAATATTATAAGAATCAGTGAAGGGTATGTGTTGTAATGAGCATTGGGTATTATGTAAGACTGATGAATCACACACCTGTACCTCTGAAGCAAGTAATACATTATATGTTAATTAATTGAACTTAAATTAAAAAAAAAATCAGTGAAGTTACAAACAGGAATGGAATTAACTGAAGCTGTGAGAAATTGATAATTCTGTACATAAATACTTAATTTTTAAATATTGAGGAACATTTTCAAGCTGTGTTTATTTTACATAGAGTTGAATTTTACAAACTGAACAAAGTATGGAATGGGTTAATAAGGGGGTATTTTAAGATGTAGATATTAAACCATAACAGAAAAGCTATGAAATACAAAGAAAAATATGGCCTAATTCAGGACAGGAATGTTTCCCTTAACTTCTCTAGCCTACATATAAGCAAATTCCTAATGAAAATAAATTTGGTTTAGAATAAAAACAGTGTTTTAATGATAATTTTTTATGGATATTTAACCTTTAAAATAGTTTTGAAAACAAATTATCATGCATCCTACAATACAATTATAAAGATCTGTTTTTTTTGTTTGTTTTACTTCATGTTACTATTGATGAAGACACTCAATGTAAATATATTTCCATATTTTCCAAATCATCAAAGTTGCAGCCAATATTGTGCTGGTAAATGTTTAATAACCCGACTTCTAGTGTAAAATTTGTTGAATTTTACCATTTTCCATCTTATGAAAGTAAGTTTTCTCCCATGACCAATTTCATGCTTCCAACATGATGTTTCTGCAAAGTTGTGGCAAGATAACACAAATCAGCTCTCAGGAGATGAGAAACATTGGCTCCACTCCAACATTGGACTTAGTCCTGGGTGAAAATGCATTACAGTGTTATTTTGTGATGGATAAAGTGGTAATAAAGGGATCTGTGTTTCTTTTTTTTTTCCTAATTGTTTACATTTTCACCCCCCTCCCTGTATCCACAATTATTTGGGGCATCTCTGTACATATGTCCATTACCTGTAACATAGCTTTATTGCATTTAGATATAATGACTCTGTCCTATTTATATATAATGAAACTTCCCCCTTTTGCAAAATGATGCTACTATGCAACGCCAAAAATGTGTATCATGAAAAATGCTTTTCCAGTAACATTAACAAATTTAAATGAATCAGTCCACAGTTTTGTACCTATTCATTCTTGTTACCAGTGCATTAATGTTTCTAAATACTGATACGCTCTTTTTTATGATCAGTCATAGACAAATAATCCCATTAAATTTTTTTTTAAAGATTTTATTTATTTATTTGACAGAGAGAGAGACAGCGAGAGAGGGAACACAAGCAGGGGGAGTCGGGGAGGGAGAAGCTGACTCCCTGCTGGGCAGGGAGCCCAATACGGGCTCGATCCCAGGACCCTGGGATCATGACCTGAGCCTAAGGCAGACGCCTAAAAACTGAGTCACCCAGGTGCCCCATCTCATTAAATTTTCTTCCATTTCTATAAACATATTGTGAGCAGTATTCCTCACTCTTTACTTACTATTATTCTCATTGCCATGGACTACGGAAAGGGGTCCTTGGGGTTATCCATCTCTGAGTTGTTATGAGACTTAAATGTATTAATATAGTATTTAGAAAAATACTAGATGTAATTAGTTATATATATTCATATATATATAATCTTTACTATTATTATAATACTTAGATTCTAGACTTTTTGCTTAGCAATGGAGCTAAACATATAATGATACTGATAATAATGCAGACGTATTGAAAGTTCAATATGTGCAAGTAATTGTTCTAACCACTTTGAAGATATTAACTTAATTTCTCCTCCTGAAACCCATTTGATACAGGCTTTCTTATTTTCTTTTGTTGTCAGGGGAGAGAGCTGAGATGCAAAGAGTTTACTAAGTTAAGTTTCCTGAGATTATGGAAATGGTAAATGCCAAGTAAGAATTTGAAAATTTGAAGTCTAGCTACTGAAACCTTGCCTAACGACTCTTCTGCATGTCTTCATAGAATAGTAAGAGGTCAAATGATTCAGAGAGGTGGGATTAATGGAATGGATTTATTATATATAAACCCTATTGCTGACCAGGTTAAGCAGAGGGACTAAGGCATATTCCTTTCATTAAATAGTAAGAAATGCATTAGAGAAAGATGGGCCAGTATTGAGAATCTTTGCTTGGGTGGAGAAGCTCTGAAAAATTTATTTTACTTCATGTTGCTAAGTAGTCTAATGGAATTATGTTCCAGTTGCTCATAGTTATAATTTGATCTTACACTTTTTTATGTAGTTTCATTCTTTTTCCTCTTTATTTTTCTACCCAGTTATTTTTTGCTGATACAACTTTCAGTATAATAAAATTCTTGTCTGATGTGACCATTCTTCTGTTAGATGCATCTTAATTTATTATATTTTTCAATTCTAGAATTTCCATTTGATTCTTTTTTTTTTAAGATTTTATTTATTTATTTGACAGAGACAGAGACAGCGAGAGCAGGAACACAAGCAGTGGGAGGGGGAGAGGGAGAAGCAGGCTTCCCGCCGCGGAGGGAGCCCGATGTGGGACTTGATCCCAGGACCCTGGGATCATGACCTGAGCCGAAGGCAGACGCTTAACGACTGAGCCACCCAGGCGCCCCCCATTTGATTCTTCTTTATCAATTTCTGATCACTGGTGATAGTCTCCAATTTTCACTATTTTGAAAAATTTAATCTTTTTTTTTTTTTAAGTAAGCTAGAACTCATGACCCTGAGATCAAGACCTGAGCTGAAATCAAGAGTCGAATGCTTAACCTATTGAGCCACCCAGTTGCCCCGTTAATCATTTATTTTTAAGTCTGATCTTTATAACTCCAATATCTTGTGCAAGTTTGAATCTGGTAGTATAGTCTTTCATACGTTGGTCTTCTCTATGGCATGTCCAGGAAATCCTAAAATTCTTGAATGAATTCAAAATATCGTGTATGAAAAAACATGTATATATAAAACTTTGGTTGAAGTATTCTCCCAATCCTATCTTCTTCCAAGCAGCAGAGGAGTGGGTCACTTCATTCCAAAGACTCCTTTCTGCATTGTAGAAACTTTATAAAATTTGGCCTATCTCTGGTTCATTTGTACTTCTCAAATATTGCCCTGGAGGGTCCCAACTGAGTTTTGTCTTTGTGTTTCTTTTCCTACTTATTTATTTACTTGTTTGTTTATATTTAGGACTACCCTCCTTTCAGAGTTCTGAACTCCAATTTTTGTTTCCTTAGCAACATATCACTGCTGAAAATTCTGCTTTACCTTTTTTTCTTTCACTTTTTACTTGGCTTTCTACTTCATGTCCTTCAAAGTTTAGGAGTCAGCAAATGTCTGCATGGGCAATCCAAGCACTGACTTACTTCTCTGCTTTTTTTCTTCTATACAAGATCTCGAGTCTTCATGTCCTAGCTCCCTAGAAAGCATGGAGTGTCGCATTTAATTTCCATTGACTGTGGTTACTCCTGTGGTCTATTCTGTATATTAGCTGCTGTCTCTTCCACTGCTCCTAAGACAAGAGTTGACAAATTTCCAAGAGAAAAGGCAGCATGCAGAATACTGGGCTCAGTTCAATGACTTATTCTACTCTGTTGGATCTTGTTTTAAAATATGTGTGGACACATTTCTAGGATCCACTAAAAGGTTTCCTGAAAGGTTCCACTAAAAGGAAGGAGTCATGGAACTTAAGACTTTTTGACTTAACAATAAACCCAGCTGTAATTAAAATAAAGATTTTAATAAATATCTCAAAACTCCCTAAATATTAATAGGTTCCATAAGATGCTATGGGGAAAAGGGTAGTGATCCAAATTCAGACTTTTCTAGGAGAGATCAATGAAGGTTTTTTATTAGAGGTCATATTTAATCTAGATAATAAAAATCATTAACTTATAGAGCTAAAGAAGTTTAAAGAGTCTGAAGGACAGTATCTGCCTGTTTTAGCCTGAAGAGATATAAAGCAGTAAGCTCAGTTGCTCAGTACAGCTGGAGAAGAGCTTATGGCTGGGAAATGGGTGGGAATGATAAACAATAAAGATGGGCAGTCAGTCTGAAGGCAGATCATAAAGACTTTTTGTATATCATGATAAAGATATAGTCTGTTCTTTGTTGTTCTTAATAGTTATAGTAATAATAATAATAATGGTATCAATCTAAAAGTAATTACAAGTTTTAAGCACAGGTAAAACAAGTGAATTCATTTTTTTTAAAGGTCAGATTAAATGCCAGAGGACATGGATATCCCTGTTGATTCTTCTCTGCTTAGCCATTCAAATTAAGCTGTTTAATATCTTTGAGATTTTGTTCCTAATCTGTGATAGTGTCATTTTTCCTTCCCTTTATGTCTCCTTAATATATTCAATAATGATTTATTATGAAATAAAATAAAGTAAAATATTTCTAAGTAACTACATGAACTCAAGGCATTAGAGAAATATGTCAGACTGACAGCATGATATTTGCTTCCTTTTTTTATTACAGGCTAGACTCTTACTAAAAGTGAGTTTATGGTCAGTGTTATTGCATTAGATTAATTGCAGAGGAACTCAATTCAAAATCACATATACTGGAGAATAATGTGCGTATAGCAGTCAGAAATCATAGGATATTTACATATTTAGCAAAGACAAAGTCCAAATTCATTTAAAATGCCCTGTCAGTGCTCAGATGCAATAATCCCTCATGCACATTGTAGGGAGGTCACTGAAAAGAGTAGCTCCAATTGCCTTATTAAAATGGCAATGAAACCAGTCAATATTGCCAGACAAATGAGAATTTGAAGAAGTGTTTAAACTTTCACTGGAGCATGTCCAGATGTTATGTGACTACATCAAATAGCTTGTGTTCTGATTTCATTTCATAGACCCTTGGGAATATTTTCACTTTACCACAGCTCTTACATTTCAAATGGCACAGTGTTAATTTGTACTTGACTCCAGTTAGTTTTGTGTTCTCTCTCTCTCTCTCAAATCTCTCTCCCATCTATTATCTCTAATTTCTGTTTATATCATTATCATTTTGTCCTTAATTTTTTTTATTAAGTTCATTATTTTTTTGACAAATATATACTTTTTCAGGGAAGACACACCACTTGTGAAATATTATATGTTTCTTCATATATATATGGAAGAGACTTTTTTTCTTTGCTACTTGCTCTTTGAAAATTAAGTCCTTGTGGATTTTTTTCTTTAATGAAGCTTACTTGTTAATTTCTATATTTAAAACAAGTAAGATCACTGAGGCCTGTGCAGGTCCCAACCTGTCCATGGTTTGGGGTTTCTATGCCTCATAAAGCAGAAGGTTTGTCTACTGGGAAGACAAAGTAGTCTTCTCCTCTGAAAAACCCTCCAACATAGTTGGCTTTGGCATCTTCACTATTAGGAGAGCAGGATTTGAGTCCTCATGAGTTTGGGGTTTCCATAGAGATATAGAGAGAAGATAGTGATTATAACCAGAAGGTCCAGGGTAGGGTGCAGTTACCTAAAGAACTCATCACTGTTGACCAAATCTGGGCTTCCTGACAGTCATAGAAGTGGATTCCTTAACAATAAAATAATAATATACAGTTTAAAAAAATGAAAAAATAAAACAAGATAATCTAGGTAAAATGATTTGCTATGAAATCTCAATGGGCTAAGAATGGATAGATTAATTGAATATATATCTGATTTCAGAATATTAAAGGTCAGACTATTAAATAAATTGAAAAAAATTGATAATCATATCAGTTTTTAAATATTTTTAAAATACTATCTGTATTTTATGAAACTACTATAAAATATAAACATTTATAAAATTCATCATTTTCACAATTGTACCTTATAAGAATTATAAAAACAACTATCAATAAATATTGGGTCTATAATAAACAAGGAGAGGCAATAAATTGTTAAGAAAATAAGAAAAGGTTATTCCAAAACCAGTGTCAAAAAATGAAAAAAAAAGGCTAATGATCTTCTGAGAAAACGTTTAACCTAAATAGTAATTTTAAAAATCAAATTATAACAACAATGTGATAATTACTTTTTATTCCCAGTCTCCCAGATTTAGAGCCCCTTAAAAATGGTAACTCTCCACTTAGATTGTTTGCAGTAAAACAGTCGTTTTTATGAAGCTGGTGGAATTTTAAATTTGTATAATCTACCTGGAATGATATTTGGCAAAGTTTATTTTTCGTCTCAAAGCATGAAATAATTTATGGTACATCTGTTGGCTGCAATATAATTTAACCGTATATATTACCCTCTGATAAATACTTGATTGACATTGGGAAATTATCACTATATAAAGTTTATTAAAAAGTAGATAAAGCATATTAACAATAGCATGATCATAAATGTATAAGAAGCCTGTGTTTGTCTCTGTGTATTCAACCATCTATCCATTCATCTATTTATTCTCCAGCTGACTGTCACCAAGAAAAAATTAACACTAGGCACTTTCTTTTCAAATGGTTGTGTTGCATTTGTTTTGCTGCATTCCTTTTTTCTAGAGGAGCAATGCATTTTTATAACGATTTTTAAAATTTAGTTGTATTCAAAAACTAATGATGTAATGTATAGTGATTAACATAACAATAAAAATTAAAAAAAATAAAATAAAATTTAGTTGTATTGTGTAAGAACTGTTAACCTGAGATCTATCCTTTTAACAAAATGTTCAATGTACCATACAGTACTGTTAACTGTAGATAACAGTGTTTTACAGCAGATCTCTAGAATTTATACATCTCGCATGTTTGAAACGTTATGTCTATTGATTAACAATTTCCCATTTCCCCCAGCTCTCCAAGCCCCAAACCACCATTCTCTCTCTGATTCTCTGAGTTTGGCTATTTTAGATAATTCATGTAAGTGGGATTATGCAGTATTTGTTCTTCTTTGACTGACTAATTTTGCTTGGAATAATATTCCAAGGTTTATCCATGCTGTCACATATTGCAGGATTTTCTTCTTGTATAACGTTGAATAATATTTCCGTGTGTGCGCGCGCGCGTGTGTGTGTGTGTGTGTGTGTGTGTGTACCATTCTATCTTTATCCATTCACCCTTGATGAACATTTAGGTTGTTTGCACACACCTTTGCTATTGTGAATAATGCTTCAATGATGCTGGTGTGCTGATATCTTTTCCAGGTCCTGATTTCAATTTTTTTTTTTGGCTAAATATCCAGAAGTTGTATTGCTGGATCATGTGATAGTTTTATTTTTAATATTTTGCAGGTATTTTTTTAATTCAAAAGAGATAACTGTACCCTAATATTTTAAAAGGTTAGTAAAAATAAGAATCCTCCTCCAAAACTAAAATTTCTAAAAGTGAAGTTTCTGAAAAAAGAGGTATTGCAGTTCTAATTTAGAAAGATATTAATGATTTGCTATCCACTGAAGCGTCACTAATTTAAGCATGCACAGTGTGTTTGTATATACTTCCTCTCACCTGTGCTAACATTATTATCAAATTTTGGACTTTCCTATTTAGGTAAAGTTTTTTAAATTAAATCACATCGTTTTAATTATGTATGAGGCTAAGCACTTCATGTTGTAAACCTTGTGAACATATTTTTCCTACATAATGCCTATCCCTATCTACTACCATTGGCTGCTATTCTTTTAAAAATTGATTTTTAAGAATTGATTACTCAAGGACTTCTTTCCAGCATGTGTCCTATCTCTTCTTAATCATTAATTTCCCCTCTCTATCGAATTTATTCCTCTGGGAATTTATCCTATCCAATGTACTTTGGTATTTTTCTTTTTTTTTAAGATTTTATTTATTTGACAGAGAGAGACACAGTAGAGAGGGAACACAAGCAGGGGGAGTGGGAGAGGGAGAAGCAGGCTTCCTGCAGAGCAGGGAACCCGATGCAGGACTCAATCGCAGGACCCTGGGATCATGACCTGAGCCGAAGGCAGACGCTTAACGACTGAGCCACCCAGGAGCCCCACTTTGGTATTTTTCTTAAAAAAAAATATTTTCTCAGTTTCACATTGCTTCAAATTCCCTTTGGCCACCAAGTTTATGGTGACACTCATCATAATAGGCATTTATAATTTGTGTCTTTGCCTTCCTTACCCATTCTGTCCATGTTTTTCTATATTGTCTTTCACCTTTTTCAGTAAACTGATGTTTCTTATCCCAATCAAACCAAACTTTATCATGGCTTCTTGATATGTATCTTATTCCAGTTTCAGTCAGCCTTCCTCTTAGGGGACCACTCTTTCTTCCCAAACAGTATCTTCCTTTGTGTTTAATAATACCATACTCTTTCGGTTTGCTTCCTAGGCGTAAACCTCTCTGTCAGCTTTATTGGGTCTTTCCTTTCTGACAAATGTCTAACTATTTCTTGATTGAGACTCAGTCTGTTCTCTTTCTAGGTGATCCCTTCTACTGCCATGAATTTAATCTCAATCAGTATGCTGATGATTTCAGGTCCCTAGGTCCATTGCTGACTTGACATCTCCACTAAGATATCTTAAATGCACCTGAAATTTAGCATGTCTGAAATAAAATCAATCCTGCTTCCAAACATGCCCCAGTCTTCCCCTACTGGGTTAATACCACTCATTTGCTTGCTTAAGCCCCAAAGACAAGAGATTTCCTTAAATACTGTCTTCATTTTATAAACCAAAATTATTACAACAGCCTAGCAGTCCTAGCAGTATTCTTTTTTCCAAAATTAGCTATGACTTCAAGACAAGCAACTACCATCTCAGACTAGTATCCCTGTGTCTTAGTCTGCTCAAGCTGCTATAACAAAATACCATCGACTGGGTCGCTTAAATAACACATTTTTATCTCTCACAGTTCTGGAGGCTGGGAAGTCCAGGATTAAAGTTCCAGCAGATTAGGTGTCTGGTGAGGGTTGGCTTCCTTGCTTGTAGACAGCTGCCTTCTCCCTATAACTTCATGTGAGTTAGAAAGAGAGAGATCATCTCTCTCAGGTCTTTTTTCATAAGAGCACCCATCTCATTTATAAGGGCTCCATACTCTTGATCTAATTATCTCTCTTTCTCAGGAGTGTTCAAATAATGGGAATAATTTTTAGATTATTCTTCATTTACTAATCACTAATTACTCTTGTCAACTACTAAGCTGTTGTTTACAGAAAAGAAAACCATCTATTTACAAAGAAAAGAAAATTAAATTTCCAGGGCAAATACATTATGCTGTTGTAAATTAATTTGTTCTGATTTATTGGTATGAAATGTCACATTTTATGCTAAGAGAAAATATACTTTTATACAGAAATCTCAATCTTCTAATTTTTTAAATATATAAATATCAACTTTTTATTCAACAGGAATAGGAGGCTGAATATTTTGTCTGGTTATATTTATTCAACTGATAGGCTGTTAAAATATCTCTGTATGTGTATATATAATTGTGTAGTAATTTTCTGTACATTTTAGCCTTTCTTTTTTTTTTTTGGTTTTCTTTACGGAGAATATTTCAGCATATCTAGGAGTTTCAAAGATTGTAAAAAAGAAAGAGAAAATGTGTTTTTTCTAAGTAAATACAAATTCCCATAATCAAGTAGCTTTAGAGAAGGACATGAGATTTATTCCTTACTATGAGGTTGTCACTTTCCATAGTAACAAGTTCAAAAGCACTAGGGAAAAGATGGCATCTTAGCAAACTTCCATGTTTACCTTTCTATAATGATTCTGTATTTCTAACAGCAACTAATTCTGGGCCCCTGTCAGACATTTAAGTTTTCAGTAAAAATATTCCTCCACAACTATGTCTTTTTCTGTTGTTCTTTTTGTAGTATAACTTACTTGCTTTACTAGGAAAAATAGTAATTTAATTATTGCCAAAAAATAACACATTCCTTAGAATTTGGGTGTGTAAATTAAAATATGATCAGATAACCTGGCAATATTCCTTGAAATAAATTTATGCAATAAGTTTCCAGTGTAAAGAAACATAAAAGAATTGTTGACTTCCAAGAACAATATATTGAAGGCATTTTTTTTAGGAATTTGAATTACTGGAATAATGGGATGTTTTAAAATGACATAATATGCTCTTGTGTTCATTAACTGTAGATATTTCATTACATTATTTTTTGTGTGTTTCAGGAATGTAAAAGTTAATAAAAATGTATTGAGATTCATTGTTGGGGATAACATTTTAAGATCATGCATTGCTATGTATTCAAGTCAGATTTAGAACAAAGAACTTATGTTTATATGTTTATGATTTTTAATGTTTTGACTCCAACTCAAACTTTGAAAAATAATGAATATTTTTTAAAAAACTGATTGTCTAAAATGTCCATATTACTGTACTATGACTATTTTTTAAATAACAAGCCCATTAGATCCTACTGTTTTTCTGAAGTGCTTAGTTGGAAAGGATTTCTCATCTTTCCCCTTACAAATGTCAAAATTAGTGTGGGTAATCACAGTAATCATTCCATCTCAATGTAAAATTAGTTAGCATTTGTTTATTTATTTTTTTTACTAGAAAAACATGTAACATGGTTACTGATAGGATTTTGGAATATAACTGAGTTTCAGTGGGGTGAGGTCCGGAGCTGACAACCAAGAAAGAATTCTTGAGACGTTTTTGGTGCAAAATGGTGGTTTATTAAAGCATGGGGGCAGGACCCATGGGCAGAAAGAGCTGCTGCACCAGGCATGTGAGGGGTGGCTGATTATATACCACCCGTTTGGGAGAGGTAGGAAAAGGGAAGTTTCAAGAGGATTTTCATGTTTTTGTTTTTTTTCAAATATTTTATTTATTTATTTTGACAGAGAGAGAGAGAGAGAGAGTAAGAGAGGGAACACAAGCAGGAGAGGGAGAGGCAGGCTTCCCGCTGAGTGGGGAGCCCGATGCGGGGCTCGATGCAGGGCTCGATCCCAGGACCCTGGGACCATGACCTGAGCCGAAGGCAGACGCTTAACGACTGAGCCACCCAGGTGCCCCGAGGAGTTTCATGTGTTAAAGAAGACTCACAGGGTACCAGAGGTCTTGCCATTGTCAAGTTAAGGTTATTTTTCCCTCTAGCAAGGCATTAACATGAAGATAGTTGGGAGCTTCCTGGAGGAACATTACACTCTGCCCACCTCAAGTATCTGTCAGTGAGCTGCAGGTTATAAAGACATTTAATTGTATCTTCATTTCCTTCTGGAAGCTAGGTTATTGATAGAAATGCTTTGTTCTTGTAGATTCCTAAGACATTTGTAAACTGAGGGAGACTCATGTCTTGCAGGATTGTGATCTCTGCAAGTTAACTGTCTTTCCTCTCCTTAGCTTTAGGGCAGCCAGGAGTGCCTGAGGAATGTCACATAGATCCCACGGTGGGGGTTGTGGGGTGTCAGCTCCTGCTTTGTCCTCAGCTTGCCTTCCGTTCCCTCATCAGTTATTATCATTTTTGTTCTTTGCCTATTACATAATCATGACAATTTTATTTATTTTTTTAATTAATTTATTTATTTTTAGTTTATATGACTTTAAGACCAGAATGAAGAATATATTTTTTACAGGTTACACTGTAAGAAAATTGATAAACAGTGTATTTATTTAGATTAAATTTAGTACTCTTAGAAATAGTAACTTTTGTATATTAATGGATTTAACTACTTACTACATCAAATGTAATAGAGTATATTTATTAGGACTTAAAAATGAAATTAATGGCAAAAAACACTTGTTCTATACAAAATTATTCATATTAAGCATTGTAATTTCACAGCAACCTTGTGAGTTAGATACCATTATTATACCCATGTATTGATGCAGAAACTGAGATACAGTATGATGACTTAATTTGTCCAAGATGACTTGGATTTTAATGGGATTGAGATCTGAGCACAGTCTATAATGTATAGCTGGTATAAGCATAAGATATATACTATACATGTTAGTCTATTATCTCTTTAATCTATTTATTATCTATTTCTCAAATTTTATACACACATGTCTTCTGGGAGATACAGATATACATACATAGATAATTTAGAAATCATGTATGCATATTTAAAAATAATATGGCAAAAGTAATTGTCATATTTACAAAAATTAGTTGTTACTGTACAAAAAAGATAGAATGCTGTAGTTATAAGTTTCAAATTTAATTTTCAAATAAACTACAATTTAAATCAGTTATTCAACAATCTAATGATTAGTTTACCAATAATACTTTAAAATTTTAACTGGCCATGATAATGCTATGTATCCTAGAGTAATGGCTCCTCAATCCTGTAACTATCAGGAATTAAGTGGCAGAAATCATTTGGTATGGGATTCCAACTGCTGTGTTTATTTTCTTTCTTTTTTTCTTTCTTTCTTTCTTTCTTTCTTTCTTTCTTTCTTTCTTTCTTTCTTTCTTTTAATTAAAAAGATTTTTCAGCAAGCCTATTTATACTGAATATGCTGGATGTGAAAATAAATTTCTCTTAAATATGTATTATTATTACATAATTTAATAATAATCATTAGTGATGGCAAGTAGAATATAACAGATACTTCTTATTATTTAAATACTTCACAGCCACATATGTTCCTCTTTTCTTTTTCCATATTTAGATTTGTTAATGTTTCTCTTTCAGTCTCTTCCTTCTTTCCTTCCTTACTTTTTTTCTTTTCTTTGTATTTTTATTTTTATTGTTTCTACATACTTTGAATCTTTGGTAGTAGTTCTCCATGTTACAACGAAGTAAATATTCTCTGAATAATATTTTAGGTTTTGAAAGCACTGAAGCTTAGAGCTTAGTTTTGCAAGAGGAGAAGATACTTGGAAATTATTTACCACATTCACAGAGAATTTTTTTTTAAACTGTGGAATCGTAGGGATCATTTTAAAGATATAACACCTGTAAAGTAACTGAAAATACGTACAGGGAGCCTGCTAAAATGAAAAGGCAAGGATGAGAAGCAAATGAAATTATTGTTACAATTAAAATTTAACAAAAGGCTAAAACAATATTAACTAAATACTAATTTTGCAGTAAAGAGCAGAATGCAAATGGGAAACTGAATCAGTGATATGTAAGTCTAGCCCTATGAGGGAAAAATAATCACATAATGCAGGACAAAGTTTAAAGACTTAAAAATAGAGTATGAATATAACAAACATGGATTATAGAAGACCCAACTCATGCGTCATAAATTATATGAGAAAGGTAATTGCATAAACATATTAAAGGCAATTTTCAAGTAATCTCTTAAAGATTTTTTTCTCAGCTGAAAAAAAAATAATGTAGATGCAAATGTTAACAGTTTTTTTCACTCTGTGAGAAAAGGCAATGTGAAAATTTTATCTAGAAAATCCGTGGTGAACATTTTAATGACCAGAATAAAGAGAACAAGAAGATATGTGTAATAGAAGCAGGTTTAAAAAGGAATAAGCAATTGACACAGGCCCTGAGATTTCTGTTGAGATCTCTTAAAAGGTCAATTAAGTAGACCATCTCCTGGGGCATATTTATGCAAAGTTGACTCAATATCTGAATAACTAATAATTATGAATAAAACTGAAAAAAGTATCAAAAATTCCATGTGAAGATACAAGACCTATATTTTCACGTTTCACTCTTTCTAACTTGGAAACTATGGCTACCTCTTACATAAATTGATACAGAGCACAGAAAAACAATGAAATGTCCCATTTTGTGTTATGAAAAGGCAAAATTATCATTTCAAAGATTATCAAGTTATAACAATTTGCCATAAAATAAATATAGACTCTTTCATTAAATATTGGAATACAAAAAAATTAAATACCACGCACAAGTAGATTTCATGCAAGGAGTATAAATAAGATTTGGCTATTCATGTATTAGCATGATATAATGTTATAATATTGATAAATTCCTTAAATATATTTATTAGAAATGAAAACCATTTCTCAGAAAATAGGACTAGAATATATTTTTCACATGTAAAAATAATTAAATTAAGTAAACAGCTTACATCACAAGAACAGAATAACTCCTCCCATTGAGGTTCTGTGGAATGCTACTTATGCAAAAAATTAATGAACTATCACAAATGAAGTACCATTTACATACTGATGTTAGAGGATGAAACTCTGCATGGGTGAAATGAGAGTGACACTTGGGTGGGTCAAGTTTATTTATTTCTCTAAAACAGTAAATGTTACCGACCTCCACCCAAAAGCAAAATAGCTCTATGTACCAAGACTGTAAACAAACTTATGTCTTTTAACCTAGAGTTTTCACAAGTAGAAATTCATCATAGGAAATGTTTCATCAGCTCATGTTTGAGCTCAAAAAATAATAAATTGGTAACATAAACAATATTAAAAAATAAATCACTGTAAAATGTTACTTTGAAGATTAATAATTTAAGAAATCCTTAGGGATAATGTTAAACATGTGGATACCAAATGCAGATTTTCAGTTTTACAAAATTCTTTGTCTACTTTCAAACTGCCCTTCCCCCACTCTTCCACTACCAACCATGACCTATTCATTCTTCTAATCCATAGAGAAAAAATCCTGAAATAAACTGAACCCAAGAGACTAACAAAAAGTGAATTGGGATAGGGATGATAAGGTTAATTTACATTCTTTTTATTTGCAATATGCAATCACTGTTGGCTATTATAATCTGAAAGAAATATAATAAAAATTGAACATCTTTTAAGAAATGGTATATAATTGGTTTCTTTCAAACTGAGTTCTTATTCTAATCATATATTTAATGCTTCTCCCTTTTTAAAGATAGTTTGTACAATTTAAGTATAATCAACACTGATACATTGTTACCTAGTGTCACAGCTACAAAGTTATAAGCAATCCATCACTATATATGTACATATTACATAGATGTCAAACAAGATACAAATGAGATAAAAATAACTGCTATCATTCTAAGGATTTGGATTTTTGTATACAGATTAAAAATCATGGGTATATGAGAGTATTTTGAAAAATATATGTTATGCATATTCTTAAATATGTTTGTTTACAGAAATGTTTGTTTTTTTCAAATCTGAGCTCAGACTTGTAAAAGCTACCATTATAAATCAGATATATTCCCTGAACTCAAGGAAATTATATTCTAGTAAGAAATCACACAATATATCTATGTAAAAGTATGTTAAGTATACATACACACACACTTACACATATACACATACACACACAAATGTATTTATTATTGACTACTTTCGTTAATGGTCCTTGAATGTTGAAGTTATGATATATCTCATGATTACACAATAAGATTTTGTTCTAATATCACCCTCTTTCAGGGCTGCTGTGAGCTTGTATGTTCCCTGTGATACAAAAGTTTCACCCCTGCTCCTGAGGTAGCCAGAGACTCTTGGCCTAGAGAGGCAAAGGCACCTATATTTATAGAAAAAAGCAGAGCTTCACTCCAGGCCAGGCACAGGCTTTAGGTTTTATTAGCCCACCCCACTAGGTGCGGTTGAACATACACAAACCACAGTAACACATGCTGGCCACCCAGCTTCCTAACTGTGCTCATGATGGCTTAATACTCAATCCTTCAGGGACCTACCATACTCTTGATTCTAATACTTAGTGAGATTATTAACTTAGTGTCAATAAAAATATAATTTTAAAAAAAATTTATTTGCCATTATAGAAGTAGGTACAGATAAAATATGTAATTTGTATAAAATACAGTATTTGACTTAGAAGCAACCAAAACCTTCATTATTTTGTTAATAAGAATTTTTAAAAGGAAGCAATGATTTAAAAGGGAAAAAAGTAAATCTTCTGTTTCATAATTCTGTTTCCAGGATTGTTTTAAATCAGAATTTTGGGGGCACTGGCTCAGTAGGTTAAGCATCTGCTTTTGGCTCAGGTCATGATCTCAGGGTCCTGGATTGAGCCCCACACTGGGGTCCCTGATCAGCAGGAAGTCTGCTTCTCCTTCTCCCTCTACCACTCCCCCTGCTTGTGCTCTCTCTCTCTCATGTACTCCCTCTCTCTCTGTCAAATAAAATCATCTTTTTAAAAAATCAGAATTGTGAAGGGCATTGATCACAATGAATCCTGTGTTCATTAAGATTTGCACTATATCTGTTTTAATTATACCTGAAATTTCCTGTCATATTCTGAAATTTCCTGTCATATTCTGAGCTTTCTCGGAGGAGAAAATTAGCAAGTCATCCTGTGGAACAGAAATGTGCTCAGAATTATTGTAGTTTCCTAAATAATTATTAGAGAAAATCCTGACAATATTTGGAGGGAATGGTAAACACCACTACCCAGTAGTACTCCTGTCATTATTGCTCATTAATATACAGGAAGTTCCATTGGTCTTATAAAAATGTCCCTTATTAAAAATTAGAAAATTTTGGATACAGAAAGAAAAGCATCTTTCTCATCAAAAAATCATTAATTTATTTTCTCATGTTGGATATTGTGCTGTATTCTTTAAAGTTTTTGTGGGTTTAATGCTATTTAGATGTAGTATATGAGTTGAATATTAATGCATTATATATTATTTAAATCTTATAAGAGATTTTAATTTAAAAATTATTCATGGATCACAGAAACTAAAGAACTTAATCCTCTTTTAAGACTCCCTTAGATTTAGTTTCTGATTCACTTTTATATTATTTTTTACAAATAAAGACTTTTTAGAATTATACATTACAGATTTTCCCTTGAAAATGATTTGGTAATGATTAGACTTGGTTTATTGCAAAGAAGATGCCTATCAGTTATCATTCCCTGATTGATGAAACATAGGAATGATCTTAAATATTGCTGAAGGTAGTGATATAATTTCCAGACTCCCTTAAGATAAGCAGATATGTTTGTGAAAAAGAATAATTTATCTCTCCACTTATGTGATTGAGAACGGGATTGCTAGAATTGGTCTAGTTTGTTTGCTTTTGTAGCATATTTAAGTACTGGAATAGTTTCACTACTCTGTCACCTTTACTTCCTGGAAAGGAAAATCATTGTATTTTAAAGCTCAAGTGACTTTCGGACTATGAAAAGGGTTACTTGACTTTGAAAGTAACGGCTTAATCAAGAGGTAAACTGTTCTTGAGCAAGGAAACCAAATTCAATATTAGGCAGCAGGCATCTGTGAAACAATTTACTTTTATGTAATTTTACAAATGTACTATGCAGACAAAAATGAAATTAGTTTGCCAGAACTTGCATTCTACCTTATGCCACTAACTGGGTCCTATGAAGTCATATCTTGTGGCACTAACTGGGTCCTATGAAGGCATATCTTATGGCACTAACTGGGTCCTATGAAGGCATATCTTGTGGCACTAATTGGGTCCTATGTTGGGCTGACAACTGCTCTTTTGACCCTTTCGTACAGTTCATCTTCTATCAAGAACCCTCCACTCCCCCTGCCCGCGTGCCCTGCTGCTTTCCCTTCACTACCACCCACTCTTCAGAAGTGCATGTGTATGATGTGACAGCCTGTTATCTAAGCAGGCAGGAAGCCCTAGTTCTCTTGGCAGGAGGTGCTTGAGTGAGGAGGTGTGTGTGTCCTTTTCTTTGATAGTTAGCTGTTGTTCGACCGATATTTTTGGTGGGTGTGTTTTTCATTTCAAACTAAAATCATCATTTTACAAGTATATCCAATTTCCTCTGATATTAACAAGTGTGAGGGGGAAAAATGGATCAAAATGAAATAATAAACAGAATCAAGAGTGGGAAATGGGAATTTAATGGTGAAGTATTTGTTGTCTTTTAATTTCTTGGCTGTGCTGCTAACTGGGCCTTTATGGTCCCTGCATTCACAAAGATTGCACATATCTTTGATACTATGCTGAATAAATACCACTAGGTAATCAGCACATGATCTTGAAACACTATTGCTGTTAGATTATACGTTGTTAGCACTTTGACACAAGAGGTACTTGATATTTCAGTCAATGATCGCTTCATTGAGCACTATTCTTTTCACCCTCTCATCATGTTGTAAACTGTTTTCTAGCTCAGGCAGGCAATAATTGATCTCAATAATGTGGCTATGTACTTAACCACTGAGCAGCAACCAGATGTGAGGGTATATTTCCAGTAAAACACTTGAATACTGCCCATGGAGAAGTGAGTCTAATGTCAGTTCCACCCTTGATGTAACAAGTGCTCTTTGGTGAGCTGTAGTCTTTTAATGAGATTATTTGTAAGCATAATGGGGAGTATGGAAATGTGCCAATTGAAGAGTCAATGGGAGAGGAATAATAGGGATAATGAGTGACAGGGAGAGGAGAAACAGGTAGACCAAGGAAATCAGGCACACTGAGAACTCTGTAAAATCAAGTGAGTGAATTATAGCTGTAAGAGGATGTCTAATGGTAATTTTTGATGTGTTTTATACTCAAGAGTGTGAAAGTCACTTTATGCATTCTATTTTTGATAATTAAGAGTAATTTATAGGTTTGCCACCTTTCCTCTTTCAAGTGGCAAGCTTCCAGATCCTTTCTGTACCATGATGCTGTAGAGTGAAGTGGCAAGTGAACAAGCTCTCAGTAAGCCTGTTAAAATTCCGAAGTTATTGCCATCAAATAAATGTTTTCTAAGATGACTCATATTTTTCTTAATTAACATATTTCTTTTTAGCAGAGATATGGAAGTTCATATCTCACTATCTGAGTAGGGAGCCTGATGTGGGGCTCGATCCCAGGACACTGGGATCATGACCTGAGCCAGAGGCAGATGCTTAATGGACTGAGCCACCCAGGCGCCCCAATACTTCCCACATTTTGAAGGCTAATTTGACATGTTTTGCCACAAATTCAGTTTTAAACCCTAAAAATTATTTTATAAATAAAAATAATAAACTTTTACCTTTTGAAATAATGCAAAATACTATTGAACAAGGAATGCAATGGTAGTATCATTTTTCTATCTATCCATGTAACATTTAATCTTTTAAAGTACTTGAATCTGCACATAATAGCTTTAATTGAAAGGGATAAAGCATATTATTAAATCTGGCAGACTAATTCATCATATGTATTTATAACAAGTACTTCAGATCACTTCATTCTTTCACCTGTCCACAATCAACATTTTCCATAAGTTCATTAGGTTTCCTTCCATATTATTTTTTTGAACATGCACTGTGAGCTTAAATCTCAAAGAAACAAAAGAATGTATTGTCATGAAAGGAAGAGAGTGCTTGCTTTGGCAGTACTTAAGCTAAAATTCTGAACAATACAGAGATTAGCATAGCCCTTACACAAGGATGTCACCAAATTCATGAAGCTTTCCATATTAAAAAAAAAAAGAAGAGGGATATTTGAACTACATCTGCTAAATTTAAAAAACCCTTTAGATTGAATAACACCTCAAATTTTGTAAATTTATCATTCTAGCTTAAATTTACATAAAAATATGAGGCCCTAATACTGAAAATACTTTTTCATATAAAAAAGTCCTTTAAATATTTTTAAATGACATTAGAATCCTTAGATATTTTCCAAGGAATATAATGATCAAAGCACCTGTGTCTTTTCTTCCATTGACATATTGACTCAAATTGCTATAAACTCTTCTATTTAAGTGAATCATTTTACAAAATTCTACATAGAGTCCATTATCTGAATTGTGGAAGAAAATAAAATCTTATTGAGGAACAAGAATTGGCACATTTTCAATGGCTGAATATGATAACAAATGAGACCATTGGACTCATTTGTCATGAAATGTCATCATCCACCTTCATATTCCTATTTATTCCCCTTACCATTGCCTCTTGGTAAACGTGGGAGGCAGTCCCTACATATGGAAAATCCTGGTGTAGGTGGGCAGTGGCTGCTTTATAATTGCATAGAATCATTTCATCAAATAAAATGATATAAGTATTATTTTTAAGTATAGCTAAAATGTCATATCTAAAATGCTTCTGTTTTTGTTCTTTTCATTAATTTATTAAAAACTTATTTTTCTGAGCAGTCTAATAGATGCTTGGCATATAACAAAACAAAATCCCCATTTATATGGAACATCTGGTCCCAGTGTCCCCATATATGCTTACTCTATCATGATAGAAGTACGAAAAGCAGTAAAATAAGTATCGTTTCCTGATTTATTTATAATAATAATAACAATATAATTTTTACAAGAATCAAATTACTTTATGTAAATGAAAAATTTAAAGTCTTTTCTCGGTACATGTTAAGGGTTAAAAACAAGTGTTTTATAGCATTATAATTAACTATTCATCAAAGATTTGTGTGTGGAGATAATACAGTAATTTGAAAATTTATTTTTGATAACGTGTTAATTTATTTCTGCTTTTGATTTTCACAAAACGAAGTTGTTAACCTAACCTAATATAATATTCACCATTAACATTACTCTTACTGTGGGAATTTTTTTTAAAAAGACTCTTTTTCAACACAAAGAAAGAAGCTAGAAGTTTCAGATCCTCACAAAGTAAATTAGATAATAAAAATTTATATTTATTCTGAAATGCTTAATGTTGAGGCATTTATCCTTTGAACCTGAACCAAAATTCAGGGCAAACTGTGCCAAATGTTTATTTTCTTAAACAACTTGATAAATATTTTTTCAGTTGGTGTTTTCAAGCTATTCAAAACTGAACAAATATGTCATGAATATTATTAAAAAGAAACCCACTTCAGCCATCACAGCAAAATCTTCACACACACACACACACACACACACACACACACACACACACACACACAGATTTGAAACATGGATATTCTTCTGTGTCTGAATAAGTTTTCAGACATGTAATATTAACACTAAGAAATAATAAAACCTGTTCTTCATTCCTTATACAGTATGTATCTAAAAGATTGACATGGAAAACTGAGTATTTAGCCAAGTTATTCTTTCAACAGCCTTAGCCTGCCTAGATAATTCAGGCTTTAAAGACCTCTCTTCAGTAACAGATGGCCAGTGATAGTTTGAGCAAATCAGTTAAATTCCCCAGCAGTGCTCTTGGCTTAGCCAATGTATAAACTGTTTTAGTTTCTTTGGAATAAAAATTTACCCAATGCAATTTTACAAGTTTATAGATAAAGCGGATTTCCTGGGAGTACTGTACTTTCCTGAGGATCCAGATCCAGAAATCCGATAGAGCTGTAAGGATGTTGGATATATAGTCCGGGTTCTCTGTGTTTCAATCATCACCCAGAAGTTTTCTGACTGTAATCATTTGGCGAGTAATTAGTTAAAAAACTGCTCAAATTTTGCAACTTTGTGGGAACTTCTTTCTGGATTTCTGCATGAAAGAAGAAAGAATTATTATAATCAATTTTATAAAGTTGTGATTTTTCCCTAAGCAGTATTATTTAAGAAGTAAGTGTAGTTCAGGACACCTAGGTGGCTCAGTCAGTTAAGTGTCCGACTCTTGGTTTTGTCTCAGGTTATGATCTCAGGGTCCTGAGATGCAGCCCCGTGTCAGGCTCTGTACTGGACATGCAGCTTACTTAGGATTCTCTCTCTCTCCCTTTCCCTCTGCCCCTCTCTGCCATCTCTTAAAAAAAAAAAAAAAGTAAGTGTAATTCACCCTCAAGCCCTCAGGAATCAATTACAAGTATGAGGGAGTTCAAATGAGAGCCAAGAATAAATGCACAAGCTAAAGTATTTAGGTAAGGAAGATTACCTGGGTCATATAGAAAGGCCAAAAGTTAAGTTATGGATGTTTAAGATTTAAGAACAACTACTGGAATGTTCAGAAACCATCTTTTCTCTTTAAAAATAACATGTAATTTAGACATAATTCATGATAAATTAGCGTTGTCTTTAATATTAGAAATAGTCATATTTTCCTGTTAAATAACTTTTGTTTTAAAATTTAAATTATGAGTACTACAAAGTGTGATAGTATAACTCATTCCATTCTATGTAACAGTTTCAGATTGTGAGATGGAAAAGGTCAGGAAAGTCAATTTATGAAATGAAATACCTGGGAGAATGCAAAGATATATATGTGCCATATAGGTTTTAGTCCTTTATGATATATTTAGTAAAATCAGTTATCAATATTTTGTATTTGGTTGTATTCCAGTCAAATGCTATAGACAAAAATACAAGTTTCTACCCAAATTCTATTTAAATTTTTAAGTACCTGATAATTTAAAATATTTTTTATGTTGGGAAAGGAATTAACACAACTTTCCAGAGAAATATTTCTTGCTTAATTCCTCTGAATGGATACGTATAAGAGCACTGAATGATGTGACTGTATTAGAATCACGTAAGTCATCTAAAGGTGTCATTTACAGGTATCTCTCTGCCCCCAGCCATCTGTTATTCGTCCCTAGGCAATCAGACAGAGTTCATCAAACTTATATGGATCAAGGAGCTAAAAAGTTCCTTTGCCCAAGACAAATTTTAGTTTCTCTTATTTTCTGTGTATACTTTATCACATGATACCAAAGAATATTGTCCTTGGGAAACATGTAAAGGTTTCTCATGATCTCACTACACAACCTATAGTGCCAAAATTTTTCCTCAGTGCTATTTCAGTCTTATTTTATTTCTTGGAAATGCAGTTACCTTCTGTTTGAATCAGTACTTCAACAATAAGCAAATGCTATGGTTTTAAATTTAGCCATGAGTCAAAGAAAATAAAAGGAAAATAAGGATTATGTAAAGATTTGACAATAATAATACATAGATACTAAATCAGTAATAATTTCATAATAAATAACATTTATAATAAACACAAATGTATGCGTGTGTGTGTATATATATATACATACATATACGTACCCATTTATATATTCAGAAAAACAAGGCAAAATACCATTTATATGGAAGAGCTGGTTGCCTCCTGTTCACATGTATACTGTTATGCTAGAAAAAGGAAAATCAGTAAAATAGCTAGTTTTCCTGATTCCTTATCAAATTAATAAAATAATTTGAATATATGTATATACTCCATATTCTATATCTAGATTCTAGATTATGAAGAAAAAAAAGCCCATTTTTGCCCAGATTAGTAATGCTATAGTCATTATACCTGTGTTGAAACAGACACTTGTACTTGTCAGCATGATCTATGCAATAATATGAACTTTCCAATATTATGGTAATATTATCATACTGCGTGTGGGGAGAGATTCACGTGACTTGGGATCAACTCCTAGTTCAGAAATTTTCTATACAGGAATAAACAAATCACTTGTTCTCTTTGAGTATCAGGTTTAATTCTCATTATCAGGCAAAGCATAAAGAAAACAAGTGATTTGGAATAAAAGAGCAGAGACCAAGACTAGCAGATATTGAATGAGGAAAGGGGAAACAATGTGCCTATGTTTACACCTGGTAATGTCTGAAGATAGTTGTTCTTTAACTGAATTAACCAATTATGATGATTAATTCTGTGTGACTGGGCCAAAGGATGTCTGGATAGCTGGTAAAACATTATTTCTGGATGTGTCTGTGAGGGTGTTTCTGGAAGAGATTAGCATTTGAATCAGTAGACTGAGTAATGAAAATCACTCCACCAATGTAATAGGCCTCATCCAATCCCGAGTGCCTCAATTGAATAAAAATGTGAAGGAAGGGCAAATTCTCTTTCTCTCCTTGAGCTGGGACATCCATCTTCTCTTACCCTTGGACGTTGGAGTTTCTGGTTCTTGTACCTTCAAAATTGAACTGAATTGTACCGAAGATTTTTCTAGTTCTCCAGCTTGTAGATGACATGTTGTGGCGTATCTTGGCCTCCATAATTTCATGAGCCAATTGCAGCAATACATTTCCTCTTGTGTCTCTTTATATATCCTAATGGTTCTGTTTCTCTGGAAAACCCTAAAAAAATATACACATTAGTCCTGAGAAACAGAGTGCTGCTGTAACATATACCTAAAAATGTGGACATGGTTTTAGAACTGGATAAAAGGTAGAGGCTAGAAGAATTTGGAGGTACATGCTAGAGAAAGCCGAGATTGCTGTGAATGGACCATTAAAGCAATTTTGGTAAGAGCACAGAAGAGGAGAGCTGTTGAGAAGACCTCCGTCTTCTTGGAGTGTGCCCACGGGGTTGTGAACAGAATGTTGGTAGACATATGGGTGGTCAAGGCTATTCTGGTGAGGATACAGACAGAATGGGAACATGTTATTGGAAATTAGAGGAAAAGTGATTCTTTGTTATGAAATGGCAAAGAGTTTGGCTGAATTGTATTCCTATCCTAGTGTCTTGTAGAAGGTAGAACTTGAGAGCGATAAAATTGGATGTTTGGCTGAGGCAGTATTCAAGCAAAGTGTTGAGGTAGCTGCTGGTTTCTCTTGAATGCTTATAGTAAAAAATGTGACAAGAAAAATGATTTTAGGATGGAATTGTTAATAAACACAGAAGCAGAACTTAAAAATTTGGGAAGTTCTTAGCCTATCCATATTGAAAGGAATAAAAAAGCTTGTTTGGGAGAGAACATGAAGGATGTGGCCAAATTTGATTAAGCTATGACTTGGCCATCTCAAAGGATCCAGGAGTTACTCATCAAGACAGTGATGATTGAATGAGGTACAGGTGGAAACTAAGGCATTAGAATGTATGGTTCTGTCATCTTAGGACTGTGTTGGACAATGACAATTAGATCACTCAACAGCCAACTCCTCTAATACCTGGGCATCAAGTGATATCTCATGGCATACTGTAAGTAACTTCTGTAAAATTCTTCAAAGCTGTAATCTCAAGGCAAAATCGAGTTGTAAAAGGAGTTAGACTGTGATTTAATTGTGTAGCCTTAACAAATCTCATTTGTCAATGTTAGGACTCTGATAAGACAAGAGTAGAACTCTGAAATCTGTGTTGGGGAATATGGATGGACAAGTCTGATAAATCTGAATTCCCAAATTCCACTGAATTCATTATTTCAGCAGAAGCTGCCCCCTTTCTCTTGTTAGAGGAAAGCAGTCTCTTCCTTGAATGGTGACCTTGAAATGACCTACTTGAATTAGGTGTTTATAGAGATGGAACTTGTTTCCATAAAAGATATTTTCTTGCCTCCCCTCATTGCTTCTAAGACAATAGCAAGCATCAGGATTAATCACAGACTAAACAGGAAAGTAAAATCTCTTCTAGAAAGAACTAGCTTACACATTAAAGGAAGTATAGAACCCAGCTAATTTGTGCGGGACAGGAACTGTGGACAATATTTAGCATTGATCTTGAGTATATTCATGCAAGGATTGGGAAATATGTTTTAATAGGAGACAACTTAATTACTTTGGGGGAATTTATAACCATTAAAGGACTCCTAAAATATCCTAATAACCTATTAAATTGGCTACTTGAATCCTGCACTTCATTACAGTAAATTAGGAATAAATGTTACTTCCTTGACATAGTGTTGAGGATGAAATCAGAAGATTCTGAGAATAGGGGAAGGTAAAATGGATTTAATACTTATGAGCTAAGAACCCATCACAAGTCTTATCTCTCAGAATAGCTGAGATAGATAATACCCCCCTCAGTAAAGCATAAGGAATGAATTGAGAGGTGGTGCTGTGGTCCCAGTAATAATTGTTGTTTGCCAGGAAACACCAATTGGCTATATTATTGGAGCTGTCCATTTTGTGGTATGTTTTATCATATCATTTTGGCATAATATCAAGCAAAATAGGGAAGATCTATTGTAAAATCGGAACATCACAGTAGAGGTTTGTCCCAAGCAGATCAAATGCATATTTAAATTACATGAACAGGTAATTCTGATGCCTGTGTCACCTATCTCTTGATACAAATGACTTTCCTTCAATTCATACTTATGAATTCATGGGGGTTCCCTATGACCAACTGATAAAGGAGGAGAAATCTCAACCCATTCACAGATGGATTATTGCAGTATGTTTGTGTCAGGTGAAAGGAACTTCTGCCTCATTACATCTCTACAAAGGCGCGGTACTAAAGTGCACTTATGAAGGACATCATTTCAGTAAACAAAGCTATGTGCAGTCACTTAGTTGTCACTTTCTATGGATGAGAAGTGGCCAGAACGAGCGTACATGACCTCTAGGACAGACTTAAAAGGTTTGATTGATTATCTGGATTTGGAAAGGGAAAAAAAAAAAAACCTGGAAGATAAAAATTCAGAGTTCTGGGGAAGAGACAAGAAATATGGATAGACCCATGGAAGTGACTGAGCAAAAGCATGTGGATCTTTATTTTTCATGTAATGCATACAAAAATGACTAATGCTGTCACTTTCAGTAAACCTTCTTTCTTATCCCACCCAAGTTTGAACAATGGTCTACAAGACCACAAATTCTGTGAATATGGAACGAATGCATGGGCGCCATAATAAATGTAGTAGCACTTGTAGGCTGAACTAGCTAACCGCTTCAGCTACTGCCATACAACTAACCTGTTAGTAGCAGAGACCAATGATAGATCTCAGAATAACATCATCCTTCAACAAGACTAGTTAGATGCTTAGTGTCATGTCACCTTTTCAAACACCTTCTCTCCTCTGAAAAGGGCAGCAGTAATACCCACTGGAATCTATACTTAATCTGCATATGTATTAATCTTCCCTTCACAGTCTCTCTGTCAGCACCATCATACAGTCTGACTTTTAGACTCTTACCGGCTTTTCCTCCCTCCTACCTTGCTCTCCTTTACTCTCAACCCAGCACCCCATGATTGTAGTACCTGATAAAGTAGTAGCACATAGCTTTTACCTCAGGCTCTGTGTTCTGGGGAACCTAGAATAAAGCAATGAGTACATGATAGTTTTCATCATTCTTTATGTAACATCCATATCAAATCATTTATTTCAAGCCACCATTTTTCTCTTTCAAGTTATTTTGGCAACCTTTTTGTAGTCTTTATTTGCCATTCAAATGTATCTTTCCATAACTCAAATGTCATACTTATCCTTCTCAGAAACTTAAAATCATTATATGGCTGTTCATTTTTGCTGGTTAAAACTCAAGTTCACAGCAGGGCATGTCTATCCCTCAGAATAAGCTCAAGTTAACCTTACAGACTCTTTTTCTGCCATCAGTGACTCTGAACCTTAATCACAGTTTTAAATTTTATCAGTCATTCTCCTTCCTTTGTCTAAAAGAGCCCATTATATACTTAAAATTCCTGGTTACTTACTCTGTGATCTTCACAACTTATCTTAGATCTAAGAAAACAAAACGAAGTGCTAGGAAGCGCAAGCAACAGAATGTGGCATAGACAAAGAGATTATAAATGAGGGAAAACACAGAAGATTTAGAAGTATTATAGTGTCGCACAGATATTTCAAGAAAAGCCCTAAAATTGGAAGTACTTTAAGTCTATTAAAGCTGATATCGGGATAAGTACGAACTGTCTATATAGGCTCCAGAGTGTTTAGCTCTGAACCAGTACAAAAAAAAAAAAAAAAAAACTTCTTGAATGTCAAGGTGTTAGTCAAATCAGTTTACAAAGTAAAATTTAATAATATTATGTACACTATGTATTGGTTTCTGCAAAAATTACATTTGTAATATATTATTACAAAAGGAACTTGACAATGCACATTACTAGAAATGTTTACATTGTTGCCTTTAAAACAAACCAAAAGAGCCTTTCCCCATACTGTGTTGTCCTGCATTCCCGAAGGGAAATCTTCACCATGTCTGGAGCTCTTGACATCTTGCAAATGGAGGAGGAAGATGTCCTCAAATTCCTTGCAGCAGGAACCCACTTAGGTGGCATCAACCTTGACTTCCAAATGGAAGAGTACATCCACAAAAAGAAAAGTGATGGCAATTATATATCATCTGTAAAGAACCTGGGAGAAACTTCTGCGGCCCCTCATGCCATTGTTGCTGTTGAAAACCCAGCTAATGTCTGGGTTTGGGAACACTGGCCGGGGAGCTGTGCTGAAGTTTGTTGCTGCTACTGGAGCTCCTCCTACTGCTTCCCTCCTGGAACTTTCACTAACTAGATCCAGGCAGCCTTCTGGGAGCCCAGACTGGTTACTGATCGCAGGGTTGACCACCAGCCTCTCACAGAGATGTCTTATGTTAACCTGCCTCCTGCCTACCACCGCTCAGCCTAACAACAGACTCTCTGCACTACATGGACACTGCCATCCTGTGCAACAACAAGCGAGCTCACTCGGGGCCAGGGGGGTCTGCTGTGGTGGATGCTGGCCCAGGAAGTCCCATGGGAAGTCGTGCCTGACCTCTACTTCTACAGAGATCCTGAAGAGATTGAAAAAGAAGACCATGCTGCTGCCGAAAAGGCTGTGACCAAGGAGCAATTTCAGGGTGAATGGACTGCTCCAGCACCTGAGTTTACTGCTACTCAACCTGAAGTTGCAGACTGATCTGAAGGCGTGCAGGGGCCTTCTATGCTCTTCAGCCATTCCTGCTGAAGACTGGAGCACCCAGCTGGCCACTGAGAACAGCTTTGCAGCTCCCACTTCTCAGGCCACTGAATGGGTAGCAACAGCCACTGAGTGGTCTTAGGCTGCTCTTCCACAGAGGCAAACAACATGGAAATAGGCTGATGGGAATTAAAGTTTCTAAACAAATAAATAAAGCCAAACACAAAACAGTCATCTATGCGGTAATCCCATTTCTTCAGTCAGAAAATAAAATAACAATACTAATAGTAGTAATAGCAGCGGTCTTAATGCAGAACTAACAAGAGTTGTAATAGTCCTTGTTAGAATGTAATAGCAGCAGTAGATGACTTGTAAGTGAAAGAAACTGTAGGTCTCTTACAAAATAGGAGATAATGATTCTTTCTGACCTACAACAGTCACCCATTCAGTGAATGAGTGGGAAGAAAGGAATGATTATTTCTACTGGAGACATTTATTACAGAAGTTAATTGTCACAAATTATTTCACATAATATATTAATGAATAAGTCCAAGAATAAAAAGCCTCACAAATTGTTAAGTCAGGCACTGTGAGAATTTTTTATCTCCATAAATGAAGAGTTAGCAGTGCAGTTAAAAAAAAAAAGAAAAAAAAAAAAACTATTGTCAGGCTATAAAGTGGAGAATTTGACCTTCTTCATTTTATTCTGAACAGTCTACACCACATTAAATATCTTAGTTTCTGTCACTAGTTACCCTGTTCCTGATTGCCCAGACATCCTATATATCCATCAATCTAAAAGTTAGCAAGATTACAAGTGACATTAACCTAGCAAATGTATTCAGTAGCTTCTTCCATATGATATTCAAATTAAATCATAAACTGAAGAAACAGTACACTGAGGTTCTCATTTTAATTCTAAGATTGAATGGAACTTTGCTAATTTCTCTTTATGCATAATCCATTTATACACTATCATATTACATTGAAGGAGCACTTATTTATTGCTGCTTATATGTACTGTTTCAAGAGCTTGTCCTTTTTTAAAGATTTTATTTATATGTTTATTTGACAGAGAGAGAGCACAAGCAGGGGGAGCGGCAGAAGAAGAGGGAGAAGCAGACTCCCCACTGAGCAGGGAGCCTGATGCAAGGATCTACCCAGTATCCTGAGATCATGACCTGAGCCAAAGGCAGATGCTTAACCAACGGGGCCACCCAGGAGCACCAAGTTCAAGAGCTTTTCAATAGGCCTTTACTCCCACATAGTGATTGGGACACTGTAGACATAAAATAATTTTTTTATAAATGACCAAATCCATGCAATGCCTAATACATGCTTAGCACTATAATACAGGAACACTTAGGACACTCTCAGTGAGTGTATTCCAACACTCTGTGCTCACTTCTTTTTTTTTTTTTAAGATTTTATTTATTTATTCATGAGAGACAGAGAGAGAGAGAGAGAGAGAGAGAGAAGCAGAGGGAGAAGCAGGCTCCCCGCCGAGCAAGGAGCCCGATGCGGGACTCGATCCCAGGACCCTGGGATCATGACCTGAGCCGAAGGCAGACGCTTAACCGTCTGAGCCACCCAGGTGCCCTGTGTGCTCACTTCTACTCAGAGACCAGATCTTATTTACTGGAAGTTCAATTCTTTTTTTCTCAGTTCACAGCAATATTTCTACATAATCCCTTTCAGCTCTTTCAAGATTCTTTTTAATCCTATTCACGTTGTCTTAAAGAAGCAAAATTCTTAGTTTCTCTATTCTTCAACCATAAGATTTTCCTTTGAATGGCTCTATCACTTCCAGTATTCAGGCTTATGAAGAGAGACTTTCTACAAAGTAGCTGCATATGGAGTAACATCTAAGCTGTTTGAAATTTTGAATGACTCAGGAAAACTTTAGTGGTCTGATGCCAGTTCACTGACTTTTAATGCCTTGAAGAACATAAGGAGGTAAAGGGGTCAAATTGGAATTTTCAGATTCTCTCAGGGGCAAAAACATAGATCCCATTCTGGCAATTGTCAAAAAAGAAAAAAAAAGAATCTAGAAGCATTTCTGGAGAGGGGAAGATGATCTGTTTCCTAATCTCAAAGCCCCAGAGAAAGTGAGTTCTATTTGCAGTTCTTCCAGGTATTTATGAAAGTAAATTATGAATAACCTTGAGTTACCCCACTATGTTCACATGAAGTACAATTGTGTGCAGATCTTACATGTGATTCACAGGATGGGCTTAATATATGGCTAATGACTGAAAACTCTTAAACAGCTCTCATGGTGTTTCAAGTCTTTCATTTGGAAGCATTTAAGAATGAGATAAAGTTTATTTTGCAATTTTAGGTGACAAAATAATACATAGGACTTCTTTCTTTGGGGAACCATATCAAAGATACAGAAGCTAATTATTAGCAACTGAAGAAATGGCCATAGGTGAGTAGGGGTATTATTAGGATTAAGACCAAGACTACCATAGTATACATAGGTTTCAAATGGTTTTTGATGCCCTCACACTGTGTTAATACTTCTTGTCTCTATAAAACCATAATATAAGACTCATAAAAATGTTTTATCCTTTTTTGAAAACTATAAATGAACTTTTCATTATTTTATTTTTTTAAAAATAAGGTATTGACCCAACCTGGGACTTGAATTCAGGACACCAAGATCCCAAAAGTTGCCTGCTGTACCAACTGAGCCAGTCGGCTGCCCCTAAATGAACTTTTTCAAACTTATGTTCTTATTCCTTCTTTTGTGAAGAGTTTACTAGACAGCTGTAGCATAATTAGGCCAGCTTAGCATTTGAACAGGTTTCTCCTCTTCATTTGCACTGTAAGTGAGCATGGTGAGGGAACCTAGTGATATCCATTTGGGAGAAAGATGAGGATGCACTCATTCCCTCTCTCAACTAACACTCAAATTTCAAGTTTCTTCAAAGATAGTTTTTAAATAGCACTTCAAAGAGATGATATAGCAAACATTGCTGTAATATGTTATGGTTGACTAAAAATTTGAATTTGAAATGGAAATCAAGTTCATTCATGAAATCCTCTGAAACTAATAATATATCATTTTAACGGCAAAGTGTCTAGACACCTAATGTCAGCCCAGATGATGATAATTTTAGTGTTTTATATCAGTCATATTCATCAATATAATTATACTTTTCTGGCCATAATTGAGTATGTTAAACAAGAAATCTGATGACTTAAAAAGAAATAGTGGAAAGCATCTCAGGTAAAAAGTCCCATTTACATCTTTTTATTTAAGGAAATATTTTAAAAATCTGGAATAATGCATAAAACTTTTAATGTTTTTAACACACACTGATTTACCTAGTATAATCTAGCTTTAACAAGTGTTCATTGGCTATACTTTTCTCAGGTTTCATTTCTTAATAAATAAAAATGACACAGTTGGAATTTGCCATTGTATCCCTTGCTAATTCCACTCTCTTCCCCTTTGCCTTGGAGTAACCAGTATCTTGATATTGATGTTTATATTTCCAGACCATTTATTTATAATGTCATTATGTATGTATGTGTGTCAGTCAGAAAAAATAGAATCACTAACAGGTGATATGTGAATGGGTTTAATGTAGAAAACAGGGCAGCAGGGTGGGAAGTGCTGTAGCCAGAGAATTGATGAAAAAGTCATTCTCTGTACATCCCTCTCAATTTTGCTATTAACCTAAAACTGCTCTAAAAAAGTAGTCTTTGAGGGAAAAAAAAAAAAAACCATGATCAACATTAAACTGAAGCACTGGAGTAAAGCGTGGAGGTGGAGAGTCAACAGTCATGGGAAAGGTCTAGAAGAAGGGCAGCCAGAGATGCGTGCCGATCCTGTGGTGGACACCAGAAATTGGTGTTTGGGCAGTCTAAAACTGCTGGTTGCCACTTCACTTCCAGCTTCTGAATCTGTGAGCGCCTCTCTTTGGTGCACTTGAACTTGACATATTAAGGGGAAGGTCATTCTGGGAAATGTAGTTCCCAGGCTTCAGTAGAGTGATGGTGGTGTCAGGTCAGCAACAGAAAAGCACAGCACAAAGTGCATCCACAAAATGAATGCGGCATGGTTGGTTTGGAAAATTTTACATGATTGGTCTCATAGTGTTCATATCCTACTTTGAATTTTTTCTGTAGAGGCTCTAAGAGTTATCTGTGTGCATTCTGACATTTGCTAAGAGTGATTTTGTTTCATTACTTTTAATTATTTTGCTTTTTATTACTTTTCTTTTCCATTGCCTAGGGACTATATTCTACTTTTGAATAAAATACCGTATAGTTGTCATTATTTCTTGTACATCCTTACAAAGGAAATGCTCTTAACATTTTCCCACTGACTATGATTTTTTGTGGGATTTATTACATATTCATTACAAAAATGTTAAATCTAATTAAAGTTACCTAAAATATTTTATAATAGATTAAAATAATATCAAATTCATTTTGTATATTTAGCTGATATTTGCATTTACATTTTAATAAAATTTAAATTATGTTTTCTGAGTCCTTGTGTGTTGTTGAAGTGAATGCTACACTACATTGCCCTCCTCCATTTGATAAGAAAGCATGTATAAGACTTTATATGCTTCTTGAAGAGTTCCTAAAACTCAATATTTAAATTATCTTGGGGTAGTACCTTTATTGTGTCTTTACTATGGAAAAATTATGATTTTATGTTTCATATTCCTTAATTTTTTCAGACATATTTTTAAAAATATATTCAATTTGGTAATTTGTACTTTCCACAAGATTAAACATGTATTTTTTAGAGTATCAGGACAAAGTTAATATATTACTTTAATCTCTTTCTTATTTAGTTTGACTCCCTTTTTTGTCACATTGTTAAGTGTGTTTTCAATTTTATGTTGAACCCTCAGCTGAGGTTTGCTCTTGGTATTAGTTTTTTCAAAAAACTGCTTAGAACTTTTTCTTCATTGTTGCTGTTATTTCCTGCTCTTCTCTTTGTTGTCCCATTCAGGCCATATTATTTGGTTTCCCTACTTTTCTAATTTTTTAAACTAGATTGTCTTTTTTTGTAATTCAGGAAATGTTTGACTCCAACTTATATATTGAAGTTATAAGTTTCATCCAAGTACATTATCCAAGTGCATTAACTGTGTAGTTAGAGAAGATAGTATTTTATCGGCTGTTCAGTTTTGGATATTTTATAATATGCAATGTGATTATCTCTTTGACCATGTATTAGTTAAACCATATTTTCTATTTCTTGAAAAAATACAGATTTCCTTAAAGCTTTTTGGTATTGCTTACTATTATTTTAATATTTTTAAAGAAGTATGATCATAGATTATTATTTTGTATATTTCTTTTATATTTATAGATCTATTTCTTTAGTATAGTTAGTGATCAGATTTTTAAAAATATATCTGCTGGAAGAAGTATGTTTATATAAGACTACTAAATTAAGCTTCTGTTGTTTAAATCATATCTTTTTCCTCTCTGTTTTTTTCTCCCTCTCTCTCTCCCTCTCTCTTTTCCTCTCTGCTTCTCTATCAGCTTTCCTTCTCTCCCTTTCTCCCTCTTTCTTTTTTTCTCTCTTTCTCATTTTCTGCTTAATATGTCAGTGTAAAGGCTAAGTGAAATGTATAAACATTCATGGTGTTATCTTCATGATTTTTTTTCCTTTTATGCTTAAGTAATGACTAGATCTCATAAAACATTTTTATCATATAATCCATTGTGTCTGATTTTAATATTTTGATACCATCTTTTTGTCATTTTGGAGTTTGGTTAGTATTTGTTAGTATTTGGAGTTAGTATTTTGAGGGAGTTAGGATTCCCATGAACTGAGATGGGAAAGACTGTCCACAAGCAAATTTTAGGAGAAGATACTTTGGATATACCAGATATTAGATATCTTTTGGAAATTGAAATGAAATGTTGATTAGGGATCTGCATTCACAAGCTTATAGTTTAGGGAAGATGTCTGCTCTAGAGATACAAATTTTAGAATTAATAGTATAATGGTAGTATTTACAGTCATATGACTGTATCTGATCCAGAGGCTAATATTGTGGTGATAAAACAGGAACACAAAAAGAGATAGAAAGGATATCCATAAAAAAAGGACAGAAAGAGAATGTGTTTCCTACAAGCCAAATGAAGAAAAGATTTCAAAAATAAGCAGTGTCAAAAATTACTGATAAGTAATACAAAGATTAAGAATTAACCATATAAACATAGAAGGTACAGTTAATCTTGAGCAGAATAATTTCCATAGGGTGTCTGTGGGGTGGGAAAGAAGAGGTCTCAGAGTAGTGAGTTCAAGAGAAAATGGTAGAAGAGAAATTGAGATCAACAATTATTCCAGGATTTTAATTTCATGGAGAACTTTACAAATGGAAGATTAAATTGCAGAGAGAAGAGATAAGAGGATTTTATTAAAGATTTTGAGTTCTAGAGCTACCATTGGATCAAAACTTTTAAGTATTGATCCAGCCCAGAGGAAAAAAAAAAATTATATGGGAGTATAAAGATCACAGATTGCTAAGGCAACTACACTTCCATTGTAACTAAAAGAAACCAGAATAGAGGGTATACTGTGGATAATCCTGATGGTCCTGGGCAAATAGTGATAGGAAGAGTCTCAGAATTAGAGATGGGTTTCCCAGAAGCAGGTTGAGTTCCAGGACCTTCTTCATTCCCATAGTTGTAGTGTGTAGGAGAGAGTTTGCTCTGAGGAGAATGGTTCAGTGACAGTCCCCTGACTTCTGCGCATGAAGGTGAGGAAGTTGGATGAGGGTCACCTCTCTTGAACTCCTGACGTGAGCCCCTTGAGTCCTTCTGAATGTATTACGAAGCCTGGAGGTGGGTAATGGGCACAGATGTGGTCTTTCTTAACTCATACAATGGAAGCATGCGGGGGGGAAATTTACTGTTTTTCCTTTTGTTCTTGATTTTCCAAAATTTCTTGTGAAGCGAAAATGCAATCTTGGAATCTAGAACCTACTTGAGGATTTCAGAAACATAGTAGCAAGTTCTTGATACTTTGTCTTGCAAGATGCTAGTATATTCACTGGTTCATAATTTAGATTAGGAGCCAGCCTGCTTGAACTCCAGCTTCTTCATTTCCTAGCTGGGTACTTGTACTTTGTACAAGTTACTTAAACAAGCTCCTCCTTATCCACACAAGGAGGATGTTAATAGTGCCTACCTTATGAAGTTGCAATACTGAATAAATTATTTAATACATATAAAGTGTTTAGAACACTACACGGCCTAACAAATATTAAATACTCAATAACCATTAGCTATCAGATTAATCATTATGCTAGGTTTCACCTGGCTTTAACCTCTGGACAATTCATAATAATGATTTGGGCTGTAGGTCCAATCTGCCCTTGCCTCATAGCTGCCTCTTTAAAACAGAAAAAAAAGTGTTCTTTTTTCAGCGTGAAAAATGCATTTAAAAAAGAAGCTTTAAAGAACAGAAAAGCAAAATTTTCTTCTAAGTTCCAGTCTATCTCTAGTTTTACACTCCCCTACTACAATTCAAACTAATCTTAGTCTAGAAAATCATTCTTCCATCCATTTTAAGTTGCAGACAATAGATAGAAAGGACTTCCTGCCAGCTCATTCTGCTTTTAAATAGGATAGCTTAAGTCTGATATGATAAATTTTTTATATAATATTGAAACTGAAAGTAAAAAGTATTATACTCCCAAATCCGTTTTTCTAACAAATACTTTAGTATTCCAGATATTATTGTGTTCATCCATGCCCTATATTTCTTTAGAGTGTTATCACACCACCACTACCAAATGGCTTGCCTGTGCTTTTGATGAATAGTTACACTCCCCTCTCCCACTGATGATGTCTCAGTCTTATGACTTGCTTTAGCCTATGAGATTTGAGCCATTAAACTCTATGCCATTTTTGTGTTTTGTGTTATGTCACATAAGAGCAGAAGATAGTACTGCAATTGGGTGGTTCAACTCACCCTCTTTACCTCTTTCCCTTCAAGAAAAGGGCATGTTCCTCATAAGGGCTGCTCCTTCAGCTTGAGGTTTGAAATAGAGACAATCTGAGACAGTTTGAGCTGAAGTGAGCCGATGCTCATCCTTGATCATCAATCTCTAATGTGAGCAAGAATTAAGTGTTACTCTAAGCCACTTAAATATGCAGTTGTTTGCTTTGCAGCAAAGGTGAATGATACATGATAGAAATTTAGAAGTGCAAGTCAAAGCAATTATATATGTTTCACTTATTCCAGACCAAAATATAGGGGTCCTTACTTTTTTAATCACCCTACTATTACTTTATTTTGAATTGTAAAGCTTTCTTTTTATGTTGTTCCTTAGTATTGAATTTTTTTAGATGCAAGTGACAGAAAATCTAAGCCAAAAGTGCTTTGAAAAAAATCTGTGTGGAATTTATTGGTATACATAACTCAGAATCCATGAGCTTCCAGCAGAAATGAAATCTGAGATTCAAATAATTTCCTGAGGACAGATTGTTCTTCAATTCTACTCTGCTCTGGTTTCATTGTCAAGATCCATGTGGTATCACGGTGACTGCCAACCTCTCTTGGCTTACCATCTCAGAGGTACAATTACAATTGTAGTAATCAGTCTTTGAATGTTTCCAATGTGCCAGGCACTCTTGTAAAGAATTTACATGGGGGTGTGGTGCCTGGGTGGCTCAGTCAGTTAAGCATCTGCCTTCAGCTCAGGTCATGATCCCAGGGCCCTGGGATCGAGTCCTGTATCAGGCTCCCTGCTCAGCAGGGAGTCTGCTTCTCCCTCTCCCTCTGCTCCTGCTCTCTCTCTCTCTCTCAAATAAATAAATAAAATGTTTATAAAAAAGAATTTACATGAATTAACTCATTTCATCTTCACAATTATTCCATGAAGTAGAAACTAACATTATCTTAATTTTATAAAGAAATAGAAGCACAGGAAATTAAGATGCCTCATAATAACCACTATTAATAAAAGCATAATAGAACAAAAAATTATATGCTTGCAAAAGTATTTGAACAGAGGTCTAAACCTCACTTTCAGTAGTTCAAGTTGTGTCATAATCTTTTTATTAACTAAATTTCTATGTTCAATACACTCCAATGCTCTCAATGTCCACAGCAGAGGTACATGTTCTCTGTTTAGCTGGGTGGAATATTTTCACCTGAGGAATATATACAGGAAATGATGGGGAGACTGTTCCTCAGAGAAAGACAAGGGCATTGTTATTAGATAAAATGCTGATGTATGCAGTGACAAGAAGTTTTAAGCATCTGAGATTTTATGCTGTTTGCAGGCTAACACTTAACTTGCCAAAGAAACATGGATACCTAGAGAAGACATGAGATTCTTGGTTCAGCTACAGAGGACTTTGTTAAGACATAGAGGCAGCATGAGTTTTGTGTTCTCAGCACTTTGTCTGGAGGAGGTGAGGCAGAACAGTCCAGGTGCAAGATGGGAATTTAGGCTTAAAAGGCATTGGCCAGTTCGCTGGATCTTAAAAGACACAAAGTTAGTCATTCTGTACCCTTCAACTTACCGGTAAATCAAAACAAAAGAATATACACTTAACAAATTGCTAGTTTCAGTTCACATTGGTAATTGACTACTAGGTGAGTATCTGGAAGGGTAGTATTATCAATATAATCTTAATCATCATATTTATGTCAAATTCTGCAAATATAAATTTTATAAAACCTTGCAGAAAATTTAGTGTCTGGTTTTAGTCATGATGAAAATAATTGTTATGTGCAGTTAAATATGCAAAGAAGTTCTTTTATAAAACTAAGACACAAGATATTGTCATTACCAATATTCAAAATCAAACCTAGAAAAATTAAAGAAACAGTCTGTTGCACTTATTGACACTTAAAATAAGTTTCTTAATTTAAATTTATTTTCTAAAGTAGAAGAAAATGAACATTTTTTATTGTGCTTTGAATCCATAGATCTTCCTCACCCTTATTTTTCTGCTAAATCTAGAACACTTTTTAGTACTGTAGTGCCTCTTGCAAAGATGCTATTCCTGATTATTTATAAACTTGTGAATCACTTCTGTGAGTATATTGAGCTATAGTCAAAATGCACAGTACTTAGGCTTATTCAACTTAAATAAATGTCACAAATAACATTTTAGGATTCCAGTTCACTTAGGAGATGCAGATTAATTAATTTATTTAATAGGAAAGATCTTAGTCCAAAGGCCTAGAGAATAAGAAGCATGATTTTATTTGTCTTTAAAAAAGTGTATTACTCTTTCAAGTCCTCATTTCCTTGGATTATTGAAACCTTAATTTGCCTAATATCACTATTCCTATTTTCCTTAGGGCTCTTTTTAGGGCCAACATAGCCTTGGTCTCCATTGTATTGTTCTTTTAATCTGATAGCTTTTCACTTGTCCCTCCACTTTAGAGGGTGTGGGGGTCCTTGTGATCACTCAGGTCAGGATGGGGTTCAAGAAACTACCATCTACCTCTCTGAGGCCACGTGTCTATCTACATGTCCTCTCTGTCTCTCCTTCCCAGTCCACTACTTCTCTGAATCATCCCTTCTCCCCAAGAGTGTGGAGGGGCTGGGAGAGGAAGGAGAGCACCCAGGGAAGCCTTGCTCTTATTGAACTTTTACCTTTCCATGTTTTGTAAAAGTTTTTTGTTCTTGTTTTCCTGAAAGAATCTAGACTTCTGAAGAGTAAAATCTAGCCTACACCTGGTTTCCACCCCCCTTTCTAATGTCTGCTGTCATATCATTTCGCTGAAATAGGAAGCTCAGAATAGCCTAATGAAAATCAGAAAAGAAAACTAAATACTGGAGAAAGATAATTGTTAATATTTCAAAATATACCTTTCTGTTACACTCACTTGTTACCTTCTAAAATCAAAACGGTAAAGAACAAACAAAACCATGTTCAGATGGCCTGCCTTAGAAAAATACTGATATTCTATTTTAGGGCACAAAATATCTAGGAAAAAAACCCCTCCAATTCACTGAATACACCTTCTTGTATAATGATATTGGAATGGTGTAGAAAATAAACTGCTTGAAATCACTACAAATTATTCTGTTAGAAGATTAGATATGGGATGAGTATCAGAAAACTAAAAGCTTTCCGTAAGTTCTATATATGTACCAACATGAGGAGGTTTCCATAATATATCAAAGGAAAACAAAGCAAGTTGAAAGAAACATTTAAAAACAATATAAATTGATCTCATTTTTTATGTTAGCAAAGTGAGGATTTTTATTGTATCCTTGTGAATTTTATTTGTAAAGAAAAAGCAGTAGCAGTGTAAGTTTTAAAACCCTATATAAAAACCTGCTAATGATATTAAAAGAGTGAACACATCAAATCTAGTATAAATATCAGCCCTGATCAATAACTTTGGGGTTATTAGGCTTTCTTAAATAATATATGTGTAAACATTTAATTAAATATGAGATTTTATTTTTATTTATTTTTTAAGATTTTATTTATTTTTTAAGATTTTATTTATTTATTTGATAGAGCACAAGCAGGGAGAGCTGAAGGCAGAGGGAGAGGGAGAAGCAGGCTCCCCGCTGAGCGGGAATCTGATGTGGGGCTTGAACCCAGGATCCTAGGATCATGACCTGAGCTGAAGGTAGATGCCCAACCAACTGAGCCACCCAGGTGCCCCAAGAGATTTTAGTACCTATAAAACTCTTTGCTAGACACACAGGCACATTAGCAGATAGAGGACAGTAGTAATGGTCACATTAGTCTTTATAGGTCTTTCCTGGGTCTTTCATTTTTCATTAGCCCTTTGCAATGACACTATGAGTGAAACCACTTTGGAATCTTAAAGATCCCTTAATAGCTGCCACCCACTGGGGACTCCCAATATAGCTTTCTTGGAACCTTTCTGGATCCCAAATCCTTTCTGGGAACTGCATGTATTACATATTATATGTATTTTTAAATAAAGGTTGTTTGGATTGGAGAGTTACACGCAAGAGAGTAGAATTCCAATCCAGGAGTGACTTACCCATGGCCCTCAGTGATGACCTGAAGAACAGCCAACTTACTGAACTCAAGGTTCAGTAAGTACTCTGCCTGTGTCTTGTCCTGAAGGCCGTTAGCAGTTAGCTTTGGATCCCACCCTCATCACCAGAAACTGTTAAAAAATGATTACAGAAGAAAATTGTAACATGTCATGAAGTGGAGTTGTCCTTTTGGAGAACTGCAAAATGGGGCACAAGTCAGGACACTTTTGTAGAATAAAGAATTATGAACAAGGAAGGGAAAAATGGAAAAATAGAAAACAAACATCTGATTGTCTGGGACCACATAGTCAACCTTGTGGGGGATAAGGCCCAGAGTTAGCTTGATGTTTGGGGATTGTCTAACTAGTTACACTGTATTTCTGCTCAAGCAGAGCATTTACTGGGACACAAAAGTTATCTAAGTTTCAGTTTGCTGACAGGGCACTCTGGGCAGGTGGGGGCTCCATCTTGGTCCTGGAAAGTTATTTCAATATGTATCATGTAGGATTGTTTTAATTCTACAGGCATGCTTCTTAAACTTTTGTGAGTATGTGACTTTGTGTTAGGAGGATGATAGAAGCATATATTTTACTTTAACTTTTGACAGAATGTTTAGGTAAGTTAATTGCTGATTAATTTATTTAATATTGAAATAATCATGTTTATATTAAGTGTACAAAAATTTCAAAAGTTTTTGAAAAATCTTTCTATAAATTCTATATATGTATCAACATGAGGAGGTTTCCATAATATATCAAAGGAAAACAAAGCAAATTGAAATAAAAGTTTAAAAAAATATAAATTGATCTCATTTTTTATGTTAGCAAAGTAAGAATTTTTATGGTATCCTTGTGAATTTTATTTTTAAAGAAAAAGCATTAGCAGTGTAAGTTTTAAAACCTTATATAAAAACCTTACGTTTGTGACTCACTTATTTTGTGACTATTTAAGATGCCTAGTTAAATTTATTAAAAGATACATGCACACATGTACACATATTTTTTCATTTACATTTTACAACAATTCTATCAGTTTAATAACATTATTATTCTCATTCTTTCCCATTGATAAACTTTGGCACAGGAAAGGTTTCAAAATGTCCAAGTCACAAGAGCACAGGTTTGAACTTTGGAGATAGAATCCTACAGCTTTTAGCAACTCCATCACTTGGCTTTAAATAAGACAATATAATTCAAGTAATGTTTTCTTTATTGAAAAGTCACTTTAGAATATGTCCTTAGGTTCCCCAAGTACTTCTCTTCTTAATAGCACTATAATGTGGATTCAAACACAATTTCCGATTTGATGTAAATTTTTATTTTCCCAGTTAAGAAAGCAACAACAGCAATACACTGAGATTATGAGAAACGTAAAGTTGTTGGAAGTGGTTGAATTCGTTTATTCTAGTGGTAAAAACTTATTTAAGTGAAATTAAAAGAAAATTAAGCAGTGAAATGGAGTACTTCTATTTCAAATGTGTATATTCTCCTATTAAATTGTATTGAATCAAGCAAGATACTGTAAGCTTTGGGGATTGTGTGTTTCCAGAGTATAATTTAATTACTATAACAGCAAAATCATAGTGGACTCTAGAGAAGTAAAGTCTAATTAGTTATATAAAAGGTTAGAATGATATTTTCTAAAGTTCTTTGAACATTTTACCATCATTAGTGTTTTCAGAGTACCCTTATGAGCACAACACATGATTAACAGGGCCTCATTTCAAAGTCACCAATTTAAAAGAATTAGAAAAAAAGACCAACCCTGATTTCCATTTTAATAGTGGAACCTAGAATAGATACGAGGCTATGTATCCACTATACCTTGTAGAAAGGTTATTACTGTTGGTAGGTGGGCTTCAGAGGTGTCTTGAAATTGGAACTTCAAAACAAATTATCTATAAATATAGAAAAGCACATTTTTAGATAGGATGTCTACAGTTGTCTAATATTCTCACATTGAAATATATGCCACAAAAAGCATTAAGAATTAACACTTTATGAATTAAAATGTGGTGTATTTCCAATTACTCATATGGCAGTCTACATTAAAAACTATCAGTTTAGTTGTTTGGACTGTTGCATGTATAGCAAGGCGCTTCTATCATTTGGTGGATTTTATTTTAACTACAGATGGTAGTGAATCAACATCTCTCTCAGACTAATGGTAAGGCTTCCAGATTCAGAAAATCATTCCAAGAGGGACTTGCAAAGTCCATTCAGGCATAAAGAAATTCAATAACTATATGTTTACAATTTATTCTATGAAAAACACATATATATTTTCACATTTGTATATCACATTCCTCTGAAGTAAATTATCTGTATTGTGCTTATGAGAATTTGAAACTCACAGAAGTAAAGCAGTTTTCCAAAGTCTGATCACTTAGTGACATCAGAGTTAATATAATTTATCCTATACTCCTCTGCAAAGGATTAAATATCATAGCTGTAATGCAAATTTGATGAGAATATTACTTTTATTTTTCTTTGTGGTAACATTTGTTACTATAAAAAATAAGTTTGAAACTGAATGTGAGTTTTCCTTATTTTTCCTGTACAATTCTCTTCCATATGTTTCTTCCTAGAGTAATTGATATTCACTGGAGAACTATCTGTCCAGTTTTCCAAGTAATGTTTTCTTAAAAATGTTCTAGGAAGAAAAGAATAGATATCTCAGGTAAGAAACATACTCCTTTCTCACTGGAAATGCCCAACTCTTTTTATCAGATAAGGAATAATTTCTTGCCATTTTAAGAAAATGCTTAATATGTCCCCCTAAGACCTGTACTATTGCAGGATTTGGATTTCAGCTAGCTTTCTTTAGCATCTCATGCCCTTCCCTTACAGTTTGGCTGGCACCATATGCCTCTGCCAAAACAAGGATTCCCAAGACTCCTGATCAGCCCCAATCAACATTGTGAGCAACTGCTAGTGACCATAAAGTTAGAAGAGAGATAGACAGCCTTTAATTAAGCTTCCAGATATTTTAAATGGCTCTGTAAGCCAACGTTGGTTTCTTAGATTTCATTAACATCCCAGCTGAAAAGTAAAAGAAAAACAGAAATACACAGAATTTTCACCATTTAAGACAAAGCCATATGTTGATTTTTATACTCACAGATAGAGTTGCGATTTGCCTTAAATGATTAAGCATTTCTATATGTCTTCACAATATCTGTGGTGCAAACTTGTTCCTGTTCCTGTGAAAATATATTTGATCATATCTTCTAAAACAAAACATGACTTTGAAATGTATAAGGCTCTAAGAAATCAAACAGGAGTTAGCAGTTTTGTAGATAACAGAAGGTTTGTTTGTTTTATGTATTAATGTTCATATTGTACTGTTAGTCAATTCTGTTCTCTTAAGCAAACTTTATAAGTTCTGTGAGTTGTATCTCAAAGAAAGTAATTTATTATATTTTGTCAGTGTTTAAAAAGATATTATTAGAGTTACTCTCTTCTCTTCATTTCCTTGTGTAAACAGGTGAGAAATGTACTACAAAACTATTACATAACAAAAAAATCATCCATATTATCCACTCTCACTAAATGCAGCAACCTCTCCAGGATTTCCATTGGTATATCTTTAAGTACTTAATATTATCCATTCCAACTGTTGCTAATCAATTTTGGGATGGCTAGAAAAATAATCATTATAAATATCAGGTGTTGATAGTTTTCTGTTAAATCAGTTGGAACTTTGAGGATCTGAGTATCTTCCCCTTGATGGGCAAATATACCTCTCTTTTATCTTCAGCCTTCTGTGGATTATTAGTGGCAGTATTAGTATTAACTATCAGTGTTAGATGTATTAGCAATAGCTGTTCATGTTTATGTATCTATATTATTTTCTTAAATTGTAATGCTGTCAATATCAGCTCACAAAAGCAAAAGTAGCATCTCAGTCTTAGACTGTTGTGTCTGAATATGGAAAGTAAACTCTAGCATAATGTAAAAAAGGTTAAATTCTGCAGTATGTTTAAAACATTAGTTAATAAACTCACAAATTTAAATTCAATTCAGGTCCCTTTCATGAAGAGTTTCCTGAAGTAAATGTAACAAGAAGTTACATTGATGGCAAAATGAAAATAGTAATTATAATAATATTACTAATATTTAATACATTACATTTGAAAAATCCTACCACATTTATGATTTCATTAGTACATTTTGGATAACAAGTTTAGTTGATTGAGAATTACATTATGGAAGTAAACAGTGCTAGTTTTCTCCATAATTGGAATTAATGTTGTTTTGATATCTCCTCGAAAATATTAAACCAAAAATTAAAATCAGTGTACACAGGAAAGAACAGGATAAAAATTAGGAGACTAATTCTCTCTTCCTCTGCCATGTTGTTTTAAAAAAGACATATCATGTTTGTCCTTTGTTACATTTGCTCTAGCTGTTCTGTGGTGATTGGTTTGCTCTTTATTGGTGGACTGCTATGGCAACTGAGACTTTGTTTACCCAGCATAGAAAACACTGGGAGCAGTTTTAGTGGCAGAACTTGGCATTGTTGATAGTTGGGTGTTCTTCAAAATGTGTCCAAAGTAACTTTGTGTGGAATCCTGGGCCCTACATCACACTTTCTGAATAAGTACTTCTGGTTATGTATTTTTAACAAGAAAGTTATTAATAGCATACATGTGTAATACTAAACTCCTGGGACTAACCCTGCCATACAGAGAACTGAGAGAAACTGCAGACAGATCAAGATGATAATTAGATATGAGTAAACTAACAAGGGATGTGTGACTGTAAGTTGATTGGGGGGGTGGGCAAGAGAGCACCGGTTACTTGTGTTTTTAGAGTTAGGAGCATAATTTTATTTATTTATTTATTTTTTAAGATTTTATTTATTTTTTGACAGAGAGAGACACAGTGAGAGAGGGAACACAAGCAAGGGGAATGGGAGAGGGAGAAGCAGGCCTCCTGTGGATCAAGGAGCCCCATGCGGGGCTGGATCCCAGGATGCTGGGATCATGACCTGAGCCGAAGGCAGACACTTAACTATTGAGCCACCCAGGTGCCCTGGGCACATAATTTGAAATAGGAAATTTGGTATCATTCAAGAACGGCATTGAGATCTCAAAACCCAACATCAGCTCCTCTTAGTTTTGGGAGTTAGATAGAACAAGATCCTAAAAGGGTAAATCCTTCATCGAATTACCATTTGCAAATTACTAGAGGTTTTTTTTTTTTTTTTTTGGAAAAACAGTAGATAGTGACATATAGAAAACTCACAGTAATCATTTATTACAACTATTTTAGGAGAAAGCAAATCATGAAATAAGTATATGGCTAGAGAGTTTGTCTAGTGTTTTAAAAAAAATGAACAGATAAAATAGCTACAGAAGTTATAGAGAACTTTCTTTTGGATGCCGTAATTGGGCCTGATTAAAAAGATGACAACTTAAAGAAGTTATTGGGCCATTTGAAGAAACATTATAAAGGGTATTATTTTTCTTTATGATTATAATGAAGTAACACCATAAAGCTATTATTTATTTTCCCCATATTTTTTATATGGGGAAAATAAATGCAATAGGGAAAACAGATGGAAATATTACAAAATGATTCATTTTTATAACTTTGGAAAAACATGTAAAAGGAGAACTCTTGAGAAGAACTACTGATAAGAGAATTTGAGAGGAGGGCATAGAGCTATGATATAGGAGGAAGAAATGACACAAAAAGTTAATACATTCAAAAGAAATTGGATAGAACACCTTAATTTAGATGAGAGAAAATTAGAATTTAAAGGGATAAGGTAGAGGAAAAAACAAAAAAGCAAAGAGAAAACAGGCATAGTTTTAGACTGGTTTTCATGGTTTTAAATATCCTAAGACTAAATAAAGTCATCATCACAGGATGAATCAGACCAAGTGGAGTTAAATTCTGTAAGGAAATTAAACCCTGATCATCACATCCTATGGTGATGGCATTTTTTTAAAGGTTTTTCATTTATTTATTTGAAAGAGAGAAAGACAGCTCACACAAGCAGGGGGAGGGGCAGAGGGAGAGAGAGAATCTCAAGCAGACTCTGCGCTGAGGGTGGAGCCTGATACAGGGCTCGATCTTATGAGCCTAAGATCATGACCTGAGCCAAAATCAAGAGTCTGATGTTTAACCAAAAGAGTCACCCAGGAGCCCAAAATAGGTATTTCTTATGATCCTTTTCATATTGAACTTTCTCGATTCAGAGTAAGTACCCTGAGTGTTTCAGTAACTTTTTCACAGTTCTCCTTGGCAAAAAGAAATTCATAACTGAAATATATTAAGTCCAAACAACTTAATAATAGTTTTATTCATAGTTTCTGACAAATGTCACTGTAATTCTCTCAAAAATTTTAAATATCCTGTGATTCTTCTGTAATGCCCCAGGTGCCTCAGCACACAGTTTGAGAACAAAGTGTGTGGTTACATGTTAACTTGCCTATTTTATTCATTGGTATTGCTGTCACAAACAAACCATTAATTGTAGTTCTCCATAATTTGCCCAGGGTTTGAAGCCATTCAGTAGCTTTCCTTTTTTTGAACTCTTGCCCTTCCATCTCTCTAGAGTTTCAACCTTATATAGGATTGAGTCCACAATGATGGCCAAGTCAACCAGGACATCTAGAGTTGATGATGTGAAGTAACTTACAAGGAAATAAAATGTTACATAAAATGTTCATTACACTCATGTAATTCTTTGTTTTTGTAACAGATATATGTTTGGATTTATGGCACAACATGGAAAGAGCACCATGAACCTCTATGATGATGTACTTTGTGTGCATTTTCTTATTTAATTCTTTAATTATACAAAGTAGGTGATATCATTATTCTAATTTTTCAGATAAATAAACTATGAGTCAGGGTGGCTATGCAAACTTTCCAAAATAAGATAGATAATATAGGATTCACACCAAAGTTTTCTGCCTCCAAATTGCATAGGTTTTTTTTTTTCCAAATTTATATATGTGTTGGGTGTATTAGTGCTAGAAACAATAATAAGGTTTAAGATTTTTTTCATTTAAATTCTTTACAAAAAATTAGAAATTTCGGAAATCACATAAAAGTTGATAAATTAAAGGAGAATTATATAATTACATATGGATATGTGGATAGAGATAGAAGTAGATAGATGATGATAGGTGGGTAGGTAAATAGATAAATAAATACACAGATGAGGAGGGAGAGATTTTTCTGCTCCTGAATAATGTCTTCTGTCCTATCATTATATAATTAAAATGTTTGGAGTGCATTTTCCCATAGCCCGACAATGAGATTCTCAAATTTATTACAAAAAGAGCAATTAGAAGATTTCTTATAACTTCATTAGTCCTGACTTGAGAGGTAGAAAAAGAAAAAGAACATTAAAAAACTCTGAAAGAGTTAAGCCTTTAATCACTTAGTGTGATAGTATAAGCAAGAGTCTAAACCGGAGAAAACCCCCAACAACCCCTGTTCCAGTTTCCCCCAAGGAGCAGTGCTACAGCAGAGTCAGGTAAAGCAGCACACACATGGTCATCTTACTGTAGAGGGAGCTCCAAACAAAAGGCTCTAGCAGTTTTATGGATTCAGGTAGGGAAAGGAAGGGGAGAAGAAATAGAAGTAGAAAAGTAGTATGAAGGAAAGTAAGACATCAGGGGTTTTCCCTCATCTGTCCTGCGCCCCACTCCAGGAGGCCATGGCAGAAGGACCTAAAGAGGACCTGCACCCAAGGCCTTAGACAAAGAGAGCCAGGAATGGAGGTGATCAGACTAAGAATGCAGGTAAATGAAGAGCGTGACCATGACTGGCCAGGGGAGTCGGCCTCCTAGACTGCAACTTCCTTCAAAGACTGCAAGGCATTGGCAGTCTCCAAGTCACAATGGAGAAGACACATTTCCCCCACTGAAGCCCACCATGGAAAGACTTTTTGTAATTGACTATGGTCACGCCTGAAAAATTGCATATTGTTTTTTAACTAGGAGCCCAGATTCAAGAATAGACACAAGCCTAAAGGAACACCAAATATGTATTGATAGTTCAGAAACTTCTAGTGATAGAAGTTATATCTCTTAACAATACTTTGCACCCATCTGGATGAGAATGAGAGAGAGCAAAGATATATCAAGCACCATGCACATGTTCTCTCACTTAATTCGCATAAGAATTGGTGAAATTGATGTTTTTAGACTAATTTTGTTAATGAGGAAGCTAGAATTGAGAGACTAAGAAATTTCACTGGTTCCATAGTTCTTTCTACTACATAATGAAAAAGGGGAAGCTTTATTCAATGTAAAGATGTTATTAAATATTCAAAGATACAGCATTACATAACTTTCTTCCTATCATTTTCAATATATGTGAATATTTTTTTATAAAACTAATGTTGAAAACTGCATTGTTTTAAATTTTCACATTACCACATTTATCAATATTTGTTGAGTTTTGCTTTCCATGAATTGTCTAAGAAATTCTTTTGAACTACAAATGCAGAAATAAGTTATATTTAATTTCTTAACTTTTTTATTTTGAATAGTTTTAAAGTTTTGTTTTTCAAATAAATGATTATAATGCAGTTTGAATTAGTGGCTATTAGACAATGATTATCTCAATGCTAGGATTATTGATCCAATGTGATTTATTGCAGAGTCCATTTTTCTCCGTCTAATTTGTAAGACCTACTATATCATGTACCAAATTTGCATTTGTGCCTGAGTCTATTTATAGACATTTATAGTTCAATTAAAAAAAGACTGAATTGTTATACACAACATTACTGATAGGAATTATCTCTGATAAACAGGATGTAATAGGGGGATTCAAGTAAAATGAACATATATTTTATCTGTAAAAATTGTTCTATTAATATGTGAAAGGAAATAATGGAAATATTATGAGTTAATACTGATGGTTGTTTCACAGTTGTTTGAGACATTATTCTCTAGACATTTCTGTGTGTTTTTTATTTTTTTTCAACTCAAAGGCTATGATAAAATCTTAATGTTCATTCTCCTTAATGTCATAATGAGAAAATTTTTGGCTATTTACTAAAGAGGAGGTTTTCAACAATAATAATTGCATTACTGGATTTAACTGAAGAGTGATTTGGATTAAATACATTCCTGAAAATGACTTCCAACTAGCAGCAACTGCTTTAACTTATGATCCATGCTTCATCTTATTATTATGAATGATTTTAATAAGTAGGCAGGACCCAGAAACCATCTATATGGTGTTATTTTACGGGTGCCAGGAAGGCCAACTGCCCAAAATTTATACCCTGCAAACTGTTATGGTTTCTGAACTCAATTATTAGAGATTTACTCTTTTGTTTCTCAATCCCTTTTAGTCTCTTCTGAAACACTGTCAGAATGCAAATAGCCCTCAGATTGTGAACTGTGAAACTATAGCTTTATTAAAACAAAAACAGAAACAACAATTTGACCTAGGCTTCTTACTTTTCTCACTGTGAGATCTGAATGTAAGCAATAGAACTAATTAGGGAATGAGTCTGGGTTCAAACCCAGGACTCCTGACTCTCAGTCTGGAGATCTTGTTTTACAGTAAATCCATTTTTACCAGATAGCCAAAGGTTTTATACATTTTTTTTTTCTACAAGAATATCTCTTTTCAGGCGTCTGGGTGGCTCAGTTGGTTAAGCGACTGCCTTCGGCTCAGGTCATGATCCTGGAGTCCCAGGATCGAGTCCCACATCAGGCTCCCTGCTCAGCGGGGAGTCTGCTTCTCCCTCTGACCCTCCCCCCTCTCATGCTCTCTATCTCATTCTCTCTCTCAAATAAATAATAAAAAAATAAAAAATATTTAAAAAGAATATCTCTTCTCTCTTTTCCATTGATTCTCTTTCTAAAATCCAGAAATAAATTCTCCTTGAATAGAAATAAAATAGTAGAAATAAAAGACAAGCTTTAAATATATTTTACGTTCTTCCGCATATTCTTACAATATTACGGGAAAGCCTCACACGAACCTCACTTTGACTTCTTTACCATCTTCTATTTACGTCCAAAAAAATCCACAAAAAAATAAGAAAATAATCCTTTATTTATTAAAAAAGTTAAAATAAAAAAACCTAATGAATCAATTATTCACTATTTGCCATTCATTTGCTAAGGAACAGCAAATATGTTTATTTTTAAAATTTCATACATATTTCAGTTCCCCTTCTTTTCAGTCCTAATTTTCTATTTGTTTACTAATCTTATACAATCAAATTAAAATACAGATTATATAACAAAAATCTTTATGTGTGTTTAGTATCCCCTAATGACTTCAGATTAAATCAAATTTCTTGCAGTTTGAAGGGGCCGTTTTTCCTTTCCTACATCTGGCTGACCTTAGATTCATCCAGCCTGAATATGATGTTCCACTATGATTCCTGATTACACACCTCACCCCACTGCCACACTCAAAGGGGCTGTCCCAAGTCTTATTGCTTATAAGACATTAACACTGATATTTATTCTCTCTTTTATCTTCATTTCCCAATAATAATACATTTTACAGTCTGAATTCCAAGCAATTTTGACAAGTCTCCCCCACCTCTAACTGAAACATCTTGTGTAATGGCTGGTACAGTCAGCCTTAATCTGTTATGGCATCTGGGTTCTTTCAGTCCACATTCCTCATGCTTCACACTCTACAGGTGACAAGGAGGAAGTATTTTGCATGTCAGGGTGTGTTGGGACCTGGTCTGAGACTGCATGTCTGAGGCAGCACAGTGGACCCTGGAGAGAGAGGGTTGATACAAAGATTGTGTCATTACTGTCTCAGATGGTATCTTGTTTCACGCCTTTCCTTTTATTCCTTTATAGACAAACTGAAGTCTCTCCTCCACTCTGTGTTTATTTCTGATTCAAAAAGTATGATATTGCATCATAATTCCTGGTTTACATATCTATTGTATTAAACATTTAGCCCATTAAGTAAAGAGTTTTATTGATTTGTGTATTTTCTGTGCCTGGGAAGTTATTTAGTGTAAAGCATAGGCCCAATAAATCTGCTGAATGAAAGACTGAAAAAAATATGGAATATATTAAGTTTATTGTGCAGTGAGAAATCATCAATTTAAATGATACAGCTAAAGTGAAACACACACCTAAGAATTAGCAAATGTTATGGTGTTCAGTTTCAGAAGGCCTAGAGAATGCAGTGTATGTGGAAATTGTATAATTATCCATAAAAATTTGAGTCGAACAAAAACTAAAAAATTTGTATATATGCATATATATTTTTAAAGTAGAAATGTTGGTCAAGTGATGGTTTCTGTGCCAAGAATTACTAGCAATAAAAATGGATGGCTGAATAAATATGTGGACCTTTGAGATTATATATATCAGGTATAGAAAGGAAAATAAGCTCCAGCAGATTACCCCAGTTTGCAGTTTTTAGTGAATTTTTCATGCTAACTGAACTTTACAGTGCAATCAGATATGTTGTATTATTAATGATCCTAGAAAATAACATTTTGGCTTTAAAAAGTTAACAGTGTGGAGAAAGTAGTACCAATTATAGACATAATATGTAGCAAGAATCTGTTTTCTGAAAGTCAGCTTTTTGCATTAAAATCAGGAGTATGAATTATAAAATATAAGTGAACCCAAAATGCATTAATTAGTATTTTTTGAGAGCATTATACATTTAAATATTAAATACTCTTGATTTTTGAACATATGCTGTTGCTTCATTTTTTTCCTCACTCAACTTTCTAGTTAGATGGTTGTTAATATTTTGATAAGAAAGAGTGAACTGAATATAATCTTTCTTAAAATAAATATGATTTTACTTCTGCTCCCATAAGAATGCTCAGAGCTGAGTAGGCATATCTAAATCCTTTAGAGGAACTCATTCAATGTGAAATTGAATAGATGCTCTGATAACCAACAAAACATATCTTCTTAGCAACTAAATTCATTATATCCAAACTTGAACCTTTCTTCCAAATCTTCATCCCTGTCAATGGCAACAGCATTTATCTGATACCATATAAACACTGTTCTAGAAAAACTTTTTTATTTCTTCTTCTCTTCTTCTTTGTATTCCTACATATCTGAACTTAAGTTTCCTTATCTGAAGAAATAAGATATAAGAGATAAGATATATAATAAGATGGAAATAAAGCACCATATAAAATCAACTGACCTCCTTGGCATGTGGTAGATATTGATAAATGTTCGTCCTCAATATCAAAATGGCTTGCACCAGCCCCAACACCAAGTCCACCCGAACCTTCAGATTCAAAAAGTGTTCATTTGCACAGACCCAGCTTTGTCCAGGTCATTTTAATTTCCTGTTTAATTGTTGCTATATATCATGTATGAACTCTTGGATCTGTCTTTTTCATTTTCATTGTACACCAACTTTACAAAACAATATGTTCTCATATATTTATATCAAAAAATTTTAAATCATATAAGTCAGAAACCTAGAGAAAAATTTACATTTATAATCCTGATATTAAAACTTTGCATTAATTCACTCTAGCATACCTCATCTTTATTCACAAAATTATTTCTGCCTGATTTTAACTGGAGTTTACCGAGAAACGACTCTGAGATTGTTAAAGCCTGACATAATTTACATTAAAGGTAGGAATGGAAATATTACAACTACTCTGGAAAGCAATTTGCCAACGCTTAGTAAAGTTGAAAATTTGAATATTTACATTTCACCTAAACCACTCCTAGGAATACAGTCGATGGAAATTTCAGCTACTCTATATAGTGAGATGTGTATTCTATTCATTGGAGAATTGTTTATAATATGGAAAAAAATAAGATGGATACATTCACATACAATTATAAATAGGAGTAAATATCACCATGTATTGACTATAATGCAGCATTGTATTGAGCAGTATTTTGGGGTTGCAATGAACTGAATGCTTTCCCCCCAAAATTCTTATGTTGAAACCCTAATCTTAATGGGATGGTATTTGAAGGTGGGACCTTTGGAAAGTAATTAGATTATGAGGAGGAACTCTCCCAAATGGGATCAATGTCCTTAAAAGAAGAGAGAAGAGGGGAGAACTAGATACCTCTTTCCACCATGTGAGGATAAGTAGTCAGCTGACTGCAGCCCAGAAAAGGGCTCACAACAGAACCTGACCATGCTGGCATTCTAATTTCAGACTTCTAGCCGCCTGCCTTGTGAAAAATATTTTTCTGTTTATAAGCCATTCAGTCTTACGATTATTTTGTTTTAGCAACCTGAACTAAGACAGAGATAGCAAATATGATGTACAGTGATGACTTTAGGATTATTGGAATGGACAGGAAGAATTCCCAAACGGACTAGAATGGATTAAGAAGTAGCGGAAGTTGGATGATCTTGGTGGCAGCGTAGAGGTTGAAAAGTCCATAACAGTGTGTGAGTAAATTTCCTGGGCAGTAGGGAAAACATCAGGCATGCAGATATAACAAGAGCGAACAAGAACAAGGAACTTTGTGTAAAATGACAGAGTAAGATAATAGCCAGTTTTTAGACACCCAAGGATTTTTTTCTCTAACCCTACAACCTACCATTGCAATAGTACTACTTCTTCCAAACCTACTGTATATCATGATATTATCATGGAAAATACTTGTTGATGTGTAGTGATATATCATGTCGTTTTATCATATAATGAATGACAACATAGTATACTATAGAATAATATAATACAAGAGCAATGACCAAATAATATCACACTTTGTTAACATTTATTGGGAGTTATTGTGGACTGAATATTTTTGTGTCCTCCAAAATTTGTATGTTGAAGCATAATGATCAGTGTGGTAGTGTAAGGAGGTGGGGCCTTTGGATGTGGTTGGTTCATGAGAACAGAGCCCTCATAAATGGGATTAGTGCCTTTATCTAAAAGAGACCTTGCCCCTTCCACTACATGAGTTTAGTGAAAAGATAGAAGTCTAGGAAGAGAATGTCCACCAAATACCAAATCTGGCCTCACATTGATCTTAGACTTCCCAGCCTCCAAAACTGTGAGAAATATACTTCTATTGTTTTAAAGTTACCCAGTTTATGTTCTTTTTAAAAAAATATCCCAAACAGACTAAGACAGGGGTTTATTTACTATGTGCCAGACACTGTTCTGGTTTCATTTATTGGAATCAATACTTTCAATCCTCAAAACAACCATGGGAGAAAGATATTCTGAAAATTACTATTGTAAAGATGATGTAATGGAGGTTTAGGAAAGTTGGATAATTTTTCCAAGACCATACAACTAGTTGGTGGTGCAACTGTAATCTGTTTGCTTTGAGACTACAGATTTTAAATGTAATTCAAATTGACTATATATATTTATATACACATATATTTGCATTTACATATGTCTTATATATATATTTTATATACATGGGTGTGTTCTATGTCAAAAATTCAAAATAATAATAATGATACTGGATTGAGTTTCATTAACAGGAAGTGGCAGAGATCAAGGAACAGCAAACGAGAGTAGATAGTGGGCGAGATCATCAAAAGAGTTTAATCCCATCAAGCTGTCTAGAGAAAAATTGAGTGCCAGTATTCTCCTTGCTTCTAACTTTCTACTCCGCATCAAGTATTTCTATAAGTGAAGGAATTGTACTTTAATTTTACAGATGGGTATTTGATAGAGGATAAGGTAATAGCAGTATTCAATGTAGTTCTAGAGTCTGAGATATCTGATTTTACTATATCATATATAACTTAACTTAAAAAATGTTTAAAGTTTATGAGGCTGGCAATTTAGTTGGTTTTTGTTGTTGTTTTCCTGCTAGATTAAATGTGAATGAATTGTCTTTTGTACCTAAAATATATCTTATGTGTTCAGGTCTACTCTGCAGTTTTAAATTTGTCAAAGCCTGCCTGTATATTGTCCCCAGCTGGTTCGGACTTGCCCTAAAAGTCTTGGTCAGTCCTCATCCCTGGTTTGTAAATGTTTTCTTTGCTTTTGTTCTTGTTTACTTACTTGCTATTCTAAGTGTACGAACCTAGCAATATAAGCTATTTGCCAGTGTTTGTTGGTCCCATTAAAATGCCTTTTAAGGGCAAGGAGCAAATACAAACTCTAAATCTCAAACCACTTATTGCAATGTCAGGCACCTGGGAATGCACAATAAATATGAGTGGATGACAAATAGTGGAACATTGAGGGGCATAAATAAAGACAGAGTGGAAATCTAGTACCACACAACTCTTGAGCAATTTGCCTTGCCCTGATAAACCTTTAGAGTTAAGGTCAAAACATCACCAAGTTTTGTGTTGATTAGTTCTATACACTCTTCTTTTTTACAGTACAGGGAGCATAATGCTTAGTATCGATTTTACTCTGATGATTGCTTAACAAGCACAGTTATGTCTAAGTGACTGATGAGACAAGTGACCTGCCAAAGGGGCAATGGGAGAAAGAAATGTATCTACTGTAAAGGTAAAACAATTAGAGTGAAATATAGGGACCAGGCTTTGCCAATGTTGACTTGCTGAGTCAAACTTTAAGTATGTCTTTTCTTAATAGGAGGAGGAAAATGAATCACCTAGGGATATTCGCATATCTTTGCAGAGTATCTATTTGATTTCTGAATTTGGTTCCAAAATAATTATGCTGATTATTCTTATATAGTGAGTTTGAGATTATGTAATTTAGGCAGCATGGTCATCATTTGTGTTACTGAATGTTCAGCCTTACTGAAAAATGTAAGATTAAGAAAACGTAGTCTCTGCATTAGACAACAGAACTGTTATGCTTTTGCCCCAAAGTGATACTTGAGCCTTTAAGTCTTTTTTTTTCATTATTATTATTTTGTTAATAAATATGGCACAGCAGTGTCACTCACTCTGGTGATGTATCAAAAGTGTTGGACTTTCCAGTTCTTATATAGAATATATCAACCTGTCCTTCACTACATCCCATTATAAACTGGAAACATGTGAAGAGTTACTAAAGTGCTATATTCTTTTACTTGGGATTGGTAAACCATTTTAATTTGTTCTTGTGCCATCATTAAACACTCTTTTCCATGAGAGCTCAAGCAAAATTGACAAAGAATTAAAAGCCAAAATTTAGCTTAATTAATGATTAAATAAATTAAATGGAGAGAAAAACATGACTGAAGTAAAGCCTGCCCTGAGACACAGGTTAACTGCAAGATTTAGCCCAAAATGGAAGCTTTATATTAGCAGTAGTGTCCACATTTTCGGAATTCTTTTTTGAAACCTACTCAAAATTCAAGTTGATATTATTCATTATTTCATCTACTATGCTCCTAGAAATTTATTAATTTTAACCTGTAGCTGTTTAACTTATGACCTACAACTACTAAAATGACTTCTAGGGTAGTTTAATATTTATGTTGCAAAGGGCATAGCATAGGTTCAAATAAGCTTAGGGTTGGAATTTTTCATGCATTTTCACTGTTTGGTGTAATCAGAACTAATTGGGTTCAACCAAAGGGCCTTGGTGATGGAGAAAAGCTAAAACCAAGAGGTACCATTGTTTGCTAAATGTAGCTTCCATTACTTGCAGAAAATTCTGTGGTGTCCCCTGCCAGAAAACAAAATGTGAAAGTCAGGAGTTATAATTTTTTAAAGAATAATAATAATTATTGGGCTTCCATGCTAGGGACAGGGGATGGGCAATTGGAGTGTCTGGTACTTCGTTTGACAAATACATGTTTTTAATTATTGTGCACCCAACATTGGGGAGGGAGAAGAAGAGAGAATCATGATCAGAAGAAAGAAACAAGTCAAGTGAAGTACATAAGGGAGACATGAAAAGCTAAATTCTACATCACTGAATTCATGAATGCTGGGCTTTCCTTTGTAGAGGGACTACTACTGTGTGTTCTTTTTGTCAAGGGTGGAATCATGCTAAAAGAAGGGAAACATGTTGAGGATCCTTCTTACTGATTAACTCTTGTTTTCCCAATTTGCTAATTCACCTTCACTTTTTCCCTCTTTTTGAGAGTGCTCAGAGGGCATTTTCATTTGCAGAATAAGAAATGATAAATATTAGCATAAATCAATGAGATATGTATTATATGTCAGGCAATCCAGTATTCCTCAGATACGTTCAAGCCGAGAGAACAATGGGCAGCTGCAGCAGCGAGCAGGGTAAGTCAAGAATGCTCACTTTCCTCATCTCTCTTTACTGACAGCTCACTGATTTCCTTTTTTTATTTATCAAGAAACCAGCTAGAAATATTAATAAAAACTATCAGAAATACAAATTTTTCACTTTTTTCAGATGAAAATCATGACACATTTTGGTTTTATCTCATCATCATGTATAAGAGCACTGGTTCTAACTATAATTTCACATGATAGTAGTCAGCTGTGCATCAGTGGACTGCAAAGGAGTGGAGCCCTGTTACTTTACTGGAAATGCTGACAGCCCTGGCAGTCCAATTTTTCTATTCAGTAGCCACTGAAATGGTGGAAAGCAAACATAAAAGTGTGTCTTGCATAAGAATGTCATTTATTATGTGTGTTAAAAAAATACTTGGAAAAAGAGTCAAAAAATACTTGAGAGCACTTATATAAGAAAAACAAATATACATAGCTACAGCCTGCAGACACACACGTGCACATACACGCCACAGTTCTATACAGATTTATGTAAATTGTACAGCAAAGTATTTTAGGTAAGGTCAATGTTTGTTTTGCATTTTTGCCATTAAAAACAAACTGCATTTCCAGTTGCTTACCACTTCCCCACTTCTCAGTGCTTTGAATCAGGACACTTAGGCATGTTTGGAATATTGAAAAAAAAATATATATATTCATAAATGTAAAAGCATAGCAAACAAACCTTATAGGATAATACATATGGTAAACTGAAGCAGCTGGTGGGTGTTTGAGTTGTGTGCATTTCTTTTCCTACACAGTTTGATTCAGCTAGGTGCAGTTTTCTGTGCTCATCCCAGTATTTCTCACAAATTACAGCATACATAAGCAAACACAGAATTCCTATTACATTTAGAGTTTTCTCTAATATATCAATCATGTGGGAACAAATTTGTGGTTTCATAAAAGCATTTTTGTAGAACTGACTAAATTTGTATATCCTGATTCCTTCTGTATGGCCTCAAGGCTGGGGAGTTCTCAAACAATTCTCAATATAGTACATTTCTTTTTTTTTTTTTAAAGATTTTATTTATTTGACAGAGAGACATAGTGATAGAGGAACACAAGCAGGGGGAGTGGGAGAGGGAGAAGCAGACTCCCTGCGGAGCAGGGAGCCCGATGCGGGCCTCGATCCCAGGACCCTGGGATCATGACCTGAGCCGAAGGCGGACACTTAACGACTGAGCCACCCAGGCGCCCAATATAGTACATTTCTTACTTGCCTGTTGAAATCTGGTACTCATAACTCTTTTATGAGAGATAGAAACTAATGGTAATGGAGACAGAATGAGAGAGAGATGGTTCAGGAATAATTACTACAACATTCTATTGTTTGTTCACGGAACATCTAAGCATGCAGTTGTAAATCTTCCCTCCCTCTTGAGTACAATTTTGAACATTAAATTATTGTAATAACTGGTATGGGCGTTTCTGACTTGGCAATATGTCATCATTTAGAATTTAGAGAACACACACACACACACACACACACACACACAATAGAAGTCAGCATCCTTCCTAAAAGTGTTCTCCATAAGGTTCTCTGGGTTATGCAAAAAAATATCCTTGGGCTCCACAGCCACAGATGATGAAGCCCCATTTTCAAGTCAGTTGTAGCAAGGTGCATGGAAAGGTTTAGGGTATTAACTCAAAGGTGTTAGCATCACTTCAAGCATGTGTGAGACTAGAAAGCTGACAATAAGTTTTTAAAAAGCAAGGAAAGAAAAATGGATAAAGAAGAAAATAGTAGAAAGAGAATGATATATTATTATAACTCAGAGGTCTCAAAAGTAGTCTAGGGACTTATGGGGTTTTTCCAAGTTCAAAACTATTTGCATAATGATTCTAACACATGATTCGCTCTCCTTCTCTCAAGAGAAAAATGTAAGATTTTCTAGAGGATCTGCATGACTTCTGACATTGCAAAAAATAATGATGGAGAAAAGCTAAAACCAAGAGGTACCATTGTTTGCTAAATGTAGCTTCCATTACTTGCAGAAAATTCTGTGGTGTCCCCTGCCAGAAAACAAAATGTGAAAGTCAGGAGTTATAATTTTTTAAAGAATAATAATAATAGATTATTAATTAAATAGATTTAATAATTCACTTGTTTTCCATTAAGCCAAGGTGAAATGTAAAATGATGACACTTTGTCACTCATATTTGTATTAGAAAATACAGTAATTTTCATATTTATGTTATTTACATTGACATATAATGGTTGCATTACTGCTGTTTGTTAAACAAATATATAAATATTTTATAAAATCAGCTTAGTTTTTAATATGGTAAATATTGATAAATATAATCCATATAAAAAGTTATTTTAGGTCTTCACTAATTAATAATTTAAAATTGTCTTGACCAAAATGTTTGAGAAACAATGCTATTAATTAATTTTAAAATTCCATTGTAGAAAAATAAATAGTTGGAAAAATAATTTTGAAATAATTTATTTTTAAGTTAAGCCCCAAATGCATGCTTGAACTCACAACCCTGGAATTGAGACCTGAGCTGAGATCAAGGGTCCATTGCTTAACCTACTGAGCTACTCAGGCATCCCTGATATAGAACTTTTAAAGGTGATTTGATTAATGCCATCTTCAGTGTATAATCTCATAAAGTGATCTGTTTAGTAATAATTTGGGTCCATATTTTCTAATTTTTATTTTAAAATTTTCCCATTAGTTTCAAGTCACACTAAAAGTATATGGTAAAATCAAGGAGAAATAGTTATCTGTTGCTATTGTTAACTATGCTGAGTCAAATTGCTGGGTACATAAACAATCTTAACTTTGTGAAATCAGGAAATGCTGTTAATTTAAAGATTTTATTTATTTATTTATTTATTTATTTATTTTAGAGAAAGAGTGCGAGCTGGGGTTTGGGAGCAGGGCAGAGAGGGAGGGAGAGGGAGAGAGAATCTCCAATAGACTCTGCTGAGCATGGAGCCCCATGCAGGGCTTGGTCTCAGGACCCTGAGATCATGACCTGAGCCAAAACCAAGAGCTAGTCACTTAGCCAACTGAGCCACTCAGGCACCCTGGAAATGCTGTTAATTGAAATGAAATCTCCATGAAAGCAAAGTACTTACATGAAAGCAAAGTACTTAATCTAAAATGATTATATGGAGGCATCACATTCTGAAAAATAAAATGTGTTAATGACAGAGATACTACTTGTTTAACAACCACGGCCTATCCACTTGAATTCTTGTGTTGATGTTTACTATGCATCCTTAACTTGGCATAGACAAAATAAAGCTCTTTGCTTTTCCACAAACCTGTATGCCCTCCAGTTATAACAATCTAAATTTTACTACCATAAACTGAGTGAGTAGCTCAGGGAAATAAAAATAAGATGGCAAGCTAGATTTAACTTATAAGCTCTAATTGGCCACCTTTTCTATCTCTTAATGTTATATGATCTCAAAAAAAAATGATTGATCTACATTACTAATCCATTGCCACTTAGTAAATTCTGTAAGAGCAGTAACAAATGTTTTAGAAGTGGTATCATTTCTGGGGCCTTTATTTTGAATCACTTTTCATTTGTATAGATAACATAATTGATTGGTCCTATTACTTGGTTTGTTTGTATTGTTATGGATATGTTTGAAGCATTCATGTAAGCAATATTGGCTGAGTTCTTTGACTCTTGTGAACATTTTTCATTTGATGAATATATAAACAGGGATGAAAATTATTATATTAAAAAAGTCCTCTATTATTTTAAGGCCTTCAGAACTTAACCTAAATCGGAGATATTTTACTGCATTGATCCTGTCAATCTTAGACTTTTATCAAGTGGATTGAATTTGGTCTGTTGACTTTGCAAACCAGAAACTTTGGTTTAGTTAACTTCATTTCCTCCAAGATATTTTTGTAATATTTATCTCCAAAATATGATTAAATTCCCCTGTTGCTACTTATGTGATATGCCACCTCCCTCCACACCTTCATAATCAGGCTGGTTAGTCTAGTCCATCAGTGTTTTTAACTGGAAAATTTGACTCTTTCTTTATGGTAGATAAGCACAATTTGTTTCACTGACCTCTACTCTCCCTAGAAGAGTTTGGTCCTTTGATGTTATAAAATAAAATAAAGAAAACTATGATCTATAGATCTTATTTGGTTTGGTCTAATATTGAAGTAATTTTGGAAAAAAGTAAAGCTAGCATTGTACTTTACAGGTAATCTACGTGTGAAGGTTATTTCTTTTCTTCCTTTCTGAAGGTGAACAATAATACTTCTTTAGAATTAAGTTATTAATATGTATATTTTTGTTTAAATAGAATTGAATGTTCCCTATCAATCTTTAGGTCTTTCTTTCAGGAACATTTTCTTTCATTATTTTTTCAATATCAATTTTCTTATATTTGTAATTACGTTTTTTTAAGAGACACCACTCTTTTTCTCTTTTTTCTTTTTCTTTTACCTATTTTCAAATCAGTTTTTATTTACATGTTTGTATATTTAGATTTATACAGTTTTCTTGTAGCTTAATTTTGTTAATTTCATCTTTTTTCTTTCTATTCAATTTTGATTTCTATAATGACACTTTGTTGCTTTATATATTATTTTTATTTCATTTTGTAGTTTTATCACTTCTTCTGCACTATCTATAATATTTTTTATGAACTCTTCTTTATTTTGACCACATAAATCTCTTTGAGAGCATATACAAAAGAGGAATGATAGCTAACATTTATTGAACACATACACAATTTTTTCAAACCTAAATTAAACCATTTCACAGTTGTTAGGGTATTTCTGATCCATAAATATTAAAGACATATCTGGAATTTAATAAACACTATGATGAACTAGCTACTCCATTATATAATCTATTTATCTCCATCCATAACACTGCTCTGAAATACTGATTTTAGACATATATATGAGGAAACTGGAATTATATGGGTGAGGGAATTGTATAGGTGAAAAATAATAAAAATTACGGTAAAGACATAGGAAATGGAGAAGCTAGATGCCAAAGCAGATGCTAACTAATCTTAGGTGGGATAGAACGTAACTGTCTCTCTGCAACCTCTTCAGAAACTAGTGTAATGATGTGCTAAAGGAAGTCATTTCAGTTTTATATGTCTATAAGATACTTATCTCTGCTTAGAAAAGTCAATCCCATGTTCAAAAAAATGCTGAAGAATAATAAAAATATTTTTGTTATATTAAAAGTACTAAAGACCTAGGTGTATGTGTATGACTTCCATGTGTCTCTCTGCTAGGAACCCATCCTGAAAAACTTCTAGACCCCAATGCCTTCTCAGAAGAAAATACATTTCTGGATAATGACAACCCTTGAAACTCAAGAGAGAAAGAAGCTGATGGTTATGTATGAGAAATGAAAAGTTAAAGTTAATCAAGGAGGTTTTAGTGACATAAGCAGTTTTAGTATAAATGAGATTTAGTCTCATAAATGAGGTGATTTTTTTCAATGATGTGATGATTCTGATTTCTTCAGAGAATGAATGCAAGGTTTTAAATCTGCCTTTAGATTACATTATTACCATCAGAAAAGAGGACTTTTATAACTTTACTTCTGGTTACTTATACAACCTACATGAGATATATGTGCTATTTCAAACTCTGTATCTCTGATCCAATAGGATACCTTCTTGTCCTTCCTATATCAGGCGTGGATATATTGTTATGGTTTGGTTTACAGCAAGAATGTTATTTTCATTACTTAATTACTTTACACTCAATTCAGAGTTTTTAGTTTATTCTCGTTAAAATTATACTGTGTTTAGTGTTGATAACGCCAATGAATTCATTGATCTTTCAACAGGTCCTTTATAATTGGCAACAAAAGAAAGAAAAGGCTAATTTAGCAATAAAAATACTGAAGTAAAAGCATGGAAGTATTGAATTTATAAATCAGGCAGAGTCAATTCTCACTGTTCTTTGAAGTACCCAAAACTGAAGTGAGGTGGATTAAAATTATAACGTTTGCTATTATTGGGCCATTCAAAGTCTTGAAGAATTACAGGGAGGCAGTTTAGCAGAGAGTGACAGAGGATAAGCTTTGAAAGCAGGTGAAACCAGGTATGGACATTGCAATTCATATGTGGGAGTACCTTCAATAAGCAATTTGACTTTTATAATTTTCTGTTTATTTTATTTAACCTCTAAAACAAAGGTAAGGTATTATATATCATTCAAAGATTTTTGTGAAAATTTGTTGAAATAACAAATGAGGTGATTTAGGCTGCTACATAGTGCTTAGTATGTGTTAGCTTTCATTTGATTATTTGCATACTTTTATATTATTTGCATATTAATTTCACATGACCAGTCATATTGATAAACATTGGAAAGAAAATGTGAAGGCTTTCCTTTTACTTTCAGTCAAGGGCAAGCTCTGTGATACAACAGAGAACAGGTATTGCATCATTTTTAAACACAAGGTCCTTGAATTTTTAATTCCACTGTTTTGGGACATGCCTTCATTATTAGTGCATCATTCGGTTCTCTGTTGCTAGATTGCGTATAACAACTTTCTATGCAAATTGCCCCCACATTTACATATCTAATGCAGAGATCTATCTTGCAACTTCATCATTCAAAAAAAAAAATCACCCTCGCTTTCTAGAGCATTTAACTTGAAATTTAAATCCTTTAAAGTAAAACTTAATTATCTTCCCAACTTGGCCCCAATCTAGCTTGCCTAGGGTTCTAATACAGTGTTTCTACCCCCATTCCTTTCATAACATAGCATATACTTGTTCTTCTATTAACATAATGGACAGTTGAATTCTAGTGGGAAGATTTGGGAAGATTTCATTGTTTTGATATAAAAATTTTAGCCAAAATGCTCAAAAGTAGAGCCTATGAATAAATATTTCTGATTATTTAGAAAAAAAAATCACATACCATATTTTATAAGCTGTAGAAATATCAATTAAATGTCACAAAAGATATTTTTAGATTTTGCTTTATAGATATTATTCTCTGAAATTATAATGAAAATCAGTGTATTCAATCATTAGATAATTCTTAATGCAATTTGAGATCCTTCTACAGTCATAATTTAAGACTGAATTGTAACTAAAATGGATTGATTTAATGTGTAAAAAGTTTTTCAAAAATATTATTTAAACCCAAATAATAGCAAACAATTTTGTACTCTAATATCGAATGAATTTTATTATATTTATTATTAAGCTCTTTAGTTGGTTAATTTTGTTAGCGAGAAAGAGAAATTCATGGAATCCTCTAGTTTAAAATGGGAATCTGAGCATGATATTTACATAACAACCTCTTGAAATTAGTAAAGATCTGGACATTATTTTCTGGAAATTCTGGAAATTTTTGAAACATGTCATAAAATTATATTTATTCATGTAAAGACCTAAGATTGGGACAAGATTATGAAAATATCCAATGTTTATTCAACTAATGTTAAAAACAAATATGAACAGTGAAACAAAACTTACTTGGAGAAACAGCAGGAAATTAATCAGCAGGATTTAAATAAAACTCACTGCTACTATGCAGAGATGGGCTGAAGACGGCACTGGGATAGAGAACAAGTGATGGCAACAAACACCCATCAGGTGCTTGTCCCTGGAATCTGCACGCACAGATAGCTTTCATACTATGAGAATAATCCGTGGAGGCAGCAGCATGCCCCTATAAAAGACTGTGTGCTGAAAATAATGAGTACCACACATAGGGCTCCAGGGGTGACAAACAGAGAGAGCCTTTATTCTTAAATAACTCTCACTATCACATTAAGTCTAGAAAATAAACCTGGGAGTGCATAAGTGAGATATGACTTATAGGTACATAAATATTAATTATATACATATACATACTTATCTTACTAAATATCCATGTCAAGTAATTTTAACTTAAATATACTTCCTTTAATAATAACTGTGCATCAGGTAAATATCTCTAACTCATCTTGTATCAAAGATATTAAAAATTCTAATATTTAATTTATACCTTGTTCTATAAGCTGACAATCCATATATACATGCACATATGTAAGTATATATGTAAGTACATATCTAGTATTTAATATCACATTTTTCTTCTTCCAAAATCAAAATGTAGAAATGTGCTTATTCTGTAAAAGAAAATACCCCTAAGTGAATTATATTGTAAAAATCAGTGAAAAAAAATCTAGGCCTAAATTTTATTAATAATCTATTTTATAGAAGTTATTTCTTCCGTGGGTAAAACATTTTTATCACAGAAAACCTCAGTCAAGTGTTGTATAAGCACAACCAGAGTACATTGTGAATAAATAAAGCAGCACTATCTATAAGCAAGAATTTTATTCTCTATGGAGGAAATTCCTTAATCTTAAAACCTCATTGACGGGTATCCTTTTTAAAAAGTGTTAGAAATAAAAGATAGCCCTAACAACAATTTGTCAATGTATTTTCCCTTAAATGATATTTTCACTGTTCAATATATGCTGAAAATAGTTCAACAAAGATTGCGATTGACGGGGTAAGGAAAGAGTGCCCTCTCTATAACATTACATCAAAGGTTGAAGAAAGAGTGGTTTAGTTTAAAAAAATTTTTATGGTAGGAACCAACACAATCATCCTTCTATTATTAGGTGTTGAATTGATGACAATTTTCAAGTGTCAGTAAACAGGGATACGAAGTCATCTATAGCTCTCTCAGGTGTTTACTGATACTATAGAGTCTCTAGGGATTCTATAACTGCACTTAAGGCTGTACTTCTTCCATTATGATTTTTCCTTTTTTACTATATTTGGGCTTTGACTGAGTTTTCATCAAAGGTCAAAGTAAAAGTTTATTGCCTGAAGGCCTGCTCTTTGAGTCCAAAGAAAGTGTCAACTAAAATAAAAGATCTTCCACTAACATATCCACTTCTATCCTCAAATTTGCCAACACCTTTATAATGAAACTAAAGATAAATTCCCTAGATGGGAAGAGGCAAGTACAGGGCTAAGTTAGTTATTCCTGTATTTACAGTGATATAATAATTAATTAAAATGCTTTTAAACATACTACCATGTGTACAAACCATAATGTGAAGCATTTTTTGTCTGTTTCCATAAAAATTTTTGTTACTTCCCTCTTAAATACAGTAAATTTCATTATACATACTACCTGCCCATTGTTCAGTTGGGATCACACCAGGTGATTTCCAAGGCAGGGATGGTATAATTTGATCAAGGTAGCATGGATACCGTCTTTTTCTCCAAATTGAGGAAACAGTACAAAACTAAGTCTACAAGAAATAAAGGAGTGGAAGGAGCTAAAATTGCAAAGAGGCTTGTCAATGTCAATACACACAATCCTTTTTTTTATTATTGTTGTAAGAACACTTAAGATGAAATGCATCCTCAACAATTTTTAAGTGCACAATATACTATTAACAATAGGCAGAATGGTGTACAACATATTTCTAGAACGTATTCATCTTGCATAACTGAAATTTTACACAACATTAATATTAACAACCCTCCCTTTCTCCATCCCCCTAGACTCTGACAACATCCATTCTACTCTCTGATTCTGTGAGTTTGACTCTTAGAAATGCTTCGGATAAGTAGAATCATGCAGTGTTTGTCCTTCTGTGATTGACTTATTTTGCTTAGCATAATGTCCTTAAGGTTCATCCATGTTGTTGCATATGACATGATTTTCTTATGAATTTATAATATTTTATTGTATGTATACACAACATTCTTTTATTCATTCATGCATCAATGAACATTTACGTTATTTCCACATCTTAGTTATTGTGAACAATGCTACAATAAACATAGGAGTGCAGGTATCTCTTTGAGATTTTGATTTCAGTTCTTTTGGGTAAGTACCCATCACTGGGATTCCTGGATCATATGATAGTTCTAGTTTATTTTTTTAGGAACCTCCATAACATCTTCCATAGTGGCTATACCATTTTATATTCCCACCAACAGTATACCTCTTCTACTTCTAAACTCCCAAAGTCCTGGCAGGAGAGTGGTTTATTCTTTTTCTGGAATATTACTCTTCCTCAAAACTTAAATATACTTTCAACTAGGTCCAATACTAAGGGCTTCCATATATAGAGGAAGAAAGACCAACGTCTAGACTTCTAAGTGTATTATATCCTTGTTTCTGGTCATTAGTTACAGTGTTTGTAAATGAGAATGGTCATTAATTACAGTGTTTGTAAATGAGAAAATGCAGAGGACTTTGAAACAGCCCGGCCTCAGGAAATAGGACCAGGAACACTTGTTGACGGAGTTAGTTCACCCAAGTTCATCAGCGGAGGTTCAAGAAAGAGTCACTATTTTCATGTAAAATCATTGTGAAAAATAAATATAAGAAACTAGACAGAGAAGCCAATGAGGCAGTTTGCTTAGCATCAGTTTGGGTCATTTAAAGTGCACCCTGATGAACATAAAGTCTCCCAAGGAGCTCATTGTTTTCCAGAGACTAATGGACACTCATGTGGTGGAAAGAAAGAACAACAAAAACAATAATAACCACAAGCAATCCATATCATACAAATTCCTAGAGATTTAGAGAAAACACAAACCTGAAATGAAAAGACCTAAGCCAAAATCTTGCTCCATCTCTTAGCAGCAATGTCATATGAAATGTCACTTTGCAACAGTTAGGATTGCATGCTATTAGATTTATGGTTTGCTAAGCCATGTTCTAGAGATTAGTAAAGAATAGGAAAACTGTTAGGTGATGAATTTGAAAATTCATGGTGATAGATTCTTTTTCAAATACTTCAAACTTATAAATACCCTACCACCTCCTCCATCTTTCCATTTGGGTATATGATAGGCATATGGACGGCAACATCTTTATTCCTTTTCACATTTACAGTACTGTACAATATTTATTTTTTAATTATTTTTTTAATTTTTTATTAAATTAAACTTAGTTAACATATAATGCATTATTAATTTCAGGGATAGAATTTAGTGATTCATCGGTTGCATATAACACCCAGTGCTCATTACATCAAGTGCCCTCCTTAACCCATCACCCAATTACCCCGCCCCCACCCACCCCCTGAAGCAACCCTCAGTTTGTTTCTTAGAGTTGAGTCTCTTATTGTTTGCTTCCCTCTCTGTTTTTATTTTATTTTTTCTTCTTTCTCCTATGTTCAACTGTTTTGTTTCTTAAATTCCACATGTGAGTGAAATTATATGTTATTTATCTTTCTGTCACTTATTTTCCTTAGCATAATACCTTCTAGTTCCATCCACATTATTGTGAAGGCAAGATTTCATTCTTTTTGATGGCTGAGTAATATTAGGTTGTGTATATATACCACATCTTCTTTATCCATTCATCTGTCAGTGGACATCTGGGCTCTTTCCCTAGTTTGGCTATTGTGGACATTGCTGCTATAAACATTGGGGTGCATGTGCCCCTTTGAAGCACTATGTTTGTATCCTTTGGATAAATAGCTAGTAGTGCAATTGCTGGATCATAGGGTAGCTCTATTTTTATCTTTTTGAGGAACCTCCATACTGTTTTCCAGAGTGGCTGCATCAGTTCCTACCAACATTGCAAGAGGGTTCCCCTTTCCTTGCCTCCTCACCAACATCTGTTGTTTCCTTAGTTCTTCCTTTTAGCCATTCTGGTAGGTGTGAGGTGATATCTCATTGTGGTTTTGATTTATATTTCCCTAATGTCGAGTGATGTGGAGCATTTTTTCATGTGTCTGTTAGCCATTTGCATGTCTTCTTTGGAGAAATGTTTGTTCATGTCTTCTGCCCATTTCTTGACTGGATTTTTTGTTTGTTTGCTTTTTGGGTGTTGAGTTTGGTAAGTTCTTTATAGATTTTGGATACTAGCCCTTTTTTTGAAATGTCACTTGTGAATATCTTCTCCCATTCTGTAGTTTGCTTTTTAGTTTTGTTCATTGTTTCCTTTGCTGTGCAAAAGCTTTTAATCCCAATGAAGTCCCAGCAGTTCATTTTTACTTTTGTTTCCCTTGCCCCTGGAGGAGTGTCTTGCAAGAAGTTGCTTTAGCTGAGGTCGAAGAAGTTGCTGCCTGTGTTCTTCTCTAGGATTTTGATGGATTCCTGTCTCACATTTAGATCTTTCATCCATCTTGAGTTTATTTTTGTGTGTGGTGTAAGAAAGTGGTCTGGTTTCCATCTTGTGCATGTAGCTGTCCAATTTTCCTAACATGATTTGTTGAAGAGACTGTCTTTTTTCCATTGGATATTCTTTCCTAGTTTATCAAAGTTTAGTTGACCATATAGTTGAGGGTCTATTTCTGAGTTCTTTATTCTGTTCCATTGATCTATGTGTCTGTTTTTGTGCAGTACCATACTGTCTTGATGATGACAGCTTTGTAATAGAGCTTGAAGTCTGGAATTGTGATGCCGCCAGCTTTGCTTTTCTTTTTAACATTACTTGGCTATTCTGGGTCTTTTCTGGTTCCATACAAATTTTAGGATTGTTTGTTCCAGCTCTGTGAAAAATGCTGATTGTATTTTGATAAGGATTGTATTGAATGTGTAGATTTCTTTGGTTAGCATAGACATTTTAACAATATTTGTTCTTCCAATCCATGAGTATGGAATGCTTTTCTATTTCTTTGTGTCTTCCTCAGTTTCTTTCATAAGTATTCGGTAGTTTTCAGAGTACAGAACTTTTACTTCTCTAGTTAGGTTTATTCCTAGGTGTCTTATGGGTTTGGGTGCAATTGTAAATAGAGTCGATTCCTTGATTTCTCTTTCTGTGGCTTCATTGATGGTGTATAGAAATGCAACAGACTTCTGTATGTTGATTTTATATCCTGTGACTTTGCTGAATTCTTGTATCACTTCTAAAATTTTTTTAAAAGATTTTCTTTATTCACGGGAGACAGAGAAAGAGGGAGGCAGAGGCAGAGGGAGAAGCAGGCTCCCCATGGATCAGGGAGCCCTATGCGGGACTCAATCCCAGGACCTTGGGATCATGACCTGAGCTGAAGGCAAATGCTTAGCTGACTGAGCAACCCAGGTGCCCATTCTACCAATTTTTTGGTAGAGTTATGTCATCTGCAAAGAGTGAACATTTGACTTCTTCTTTGCCAATTTGGGATGCTTTTTTTTCTTTTGTTATCTATTGCCAAGGCTAGGACTTCCAGTACTATGTTGAACGACAGTGGTGAGAGTGAACATCATTGTCATGTTCCTGACCTTAGGGGAAAAGCTCTGTTTTTCCCTGTTGAGGATGATATTTACTGTAGGTCTTTCATATATGGCTTTTATGATGTTGAGGTATGTTTCCTCAATCCCTACTTGATGAACATGGTTGCAAAAATTCTCACCAAGATAGTAGCTAATAGGATCTAACAGTGCATTAAATCTATTATTCACCACAACCAAGTGGGATTTATTTCTGGGCTGCAGGATTGGTTCAACATCCACAAATCAATCAATGTGATACACCACATTAATGAAAGAAAGGATAAGAACAATATTACCTGCTCAATAGATGCAGAAAAACATTTGCCAAAATATAGCATCTTTTCTTGATAAAAACCCAGGCTGCAACATTATTACATTGGAGCTCCATAGCACCTCCCAGAAACCACCTTCTCTGACACTCTTTCTCAACTCAGTTGTTGGTTACCCCACATTTCTAGTTACTCAAGCCAAAATCCTGAATTCTACCTTGACTTCAAAATGTATGTCCTTAAAAGGATTCAAGGTGATGGAGTCACTTTTCACTTGAAATGGAAAAATTACAAGTTCTCTTAAGAACTAAGCTTAGAACTGGCATACTGTCAGACCAGTCTCCTTTTAATGGCCCAAGCAAGTCAAAAGCTGCATACCAAGCAATGAGATGGAGAAATATACCCGGGTCTTTTTAAATATATATGTATATATATATATATATATATATATATACATATATATATTTATTATGTTATGTTAATCACCATACATTACACCATTAGTTTTTGATGTAGTGTTCCATGATTTATTGTTTGCATATAACACCCAGCACTCCATTCAATACATGCCCTCTTTAATACCCTTCACCAGGCTAACCCATCCCCCCCACCCCCCTCCCCTCTAGAACCCTCAGTTTGTTTCTCAGAGTCCGTAGTCTCTCATGGTTCGTCTCCCCCTCCAATACCTCCCCTTCATTTTTCCCTTCCTACTATCTTCTTTTTTTAATATATAATGTATTATTTGTTTCAGAAGTACAGGTCTGTGTGATTCAACGGTCTTACGCAAATATATATATATATATATTTTAAAGATTTTACTTATTCATTCGAGACACAGAGATACAGAGAGAGAGATAGCATGAGCTGGGGGAGAGGCAGAGGGAGAGGGAGAAGCAGACTCCCCGCTGAGCCAGGAGCCAGATGTGGGGCTCAATCCCAGGACTCCAAGATCATGACCTGAGCCGAAGGCAGATGCCCAACTATCTGAGACACCTGGGCACTCCAGCCGGCTCTTTTCATATGCAGGTCTACATTATCTCATGACAAAAGAAGTTGAGATAGGAAGGTGAATAAGTGGAAACAATAATGTAGTCCCCTAAAAGAATAGTTCTACCTCCCTCTTGTATATTTGTATTTATTCATGGATCAAAATATACCCAATGTCCACTCTGCCAAATTTATATAGGTAGTGACGAGATACTCTTCCTTCATTTTTTTATAAAGACATGTTTAAGTGGAGGAGTTAAAGAATTAAATAAATAAGGATAATGTAAGAAATATACAACTTATGATGAGTATTATGAATAGATAAGTAGGATATTATGATTTTAGAGAAAAAAATATATTTTGTTTAGTCAGTTAGGTGACATTTAGTTGAGATACACAAGGGGCAAACATGGTAGATAGATGATAGATAGATAGATAGATAGATAGATAGATAGATAGATAGATAGATGATAGATATGATAATTTGAGGCAGAGCAGTACAAGTGTATATATTTATCTCTATACATGTGTGCCTGGGTGTGTATTGGTCAAAACATAGGTTATGGCATCAGGAATTACTGGATTCAAATCCTGCCCCCTACTCACCAAGTGTGTGACAGGGGAAACTTGTTTAAGCTCTCCATTGCTATAGTTACAGATATTTAATACAATATAATAACACTGAGAGCAGATATGTACATGGGTCATAAATGACAACTTCAAAAAGCGTTTTTCAAATGATAGGCTTAAACTTTCAGAATTATACTTTATACATTACAATAATGTTAACATCTCGAATACTTATTTATACAAAAAGTTGCTTTATAATAAATACAAATAATGGGCATTTTGAATACTTATCTTACTCATTTAATATTAAGGTTATCTGTATGACATAAATGTGATTATTATCTTCATTTTGTAGTTGAAGAAACAGAAATTTACCTAAGCTAATCACTTGCCTGCAAAGACAAAGTTAAGACAGTTGAAACTGGAATTTGTGCCCACACAGTCTGAGTTAAAGACTGTATGCCTAGCTACTGTACTCAATGCCATTGTATGCATTGGAACATTTTAAAAACCTTTTGCATTTGTGTCATTTGTGTTACACAAGTAACAGGTGAATGTAAAAAGGAAAATAAAATCTCTGCTCTTATTTTATTTTTCCACATTTGAAATGTCTCCCTTGGACACCCTCACTTCCATTTCTGTATTCCGATGTGATCACTCAGCAGTTCAGTGTACACTCTTTTAAAATTCTTAAGACTTCAGTTTTTAAAGCGGTCTTAGGTTTACAATAAAACTAAGAGGGAGGTACAGAGATTTCCCATATATTCCCTTACCCCACACATGCAAAGAGACTCTTCCATTGTAAACATCGCTCCTCCGAAGGGTATATTTTTTCTTTCTTTTTTTTTTTTTCTAACCAAGAATGAACCTACAGTGATACGTTATAATCACCAAAGTACATAGTTTACCTTAGGGTTTGTTCTTAGTGTTGTACATTCAATGGCCTTGGACAAGTGTATAATAACATATATCCTTCATTATAATATCATACTGAGTATTTTCTCTGATCTAAAAACCCTCTGTGCTCACCTATTCATCCTATTCATCTCTTTCCACCTACCTGGTGACCACTGATCTTTTTACTGTCTCTATAGTTTTGCCTTTCCCAGAACATCATATAGTTGAAATCATACAGTATTTAGCCTTTTCAGATTGGTTTCTTTCACTTAGTAATAGGCATTTAAGGTTTGTGTATGTCTTTTTATGACTGGATAGCTCATTTTTTTTTAGTACTGAGTAATATCCCATTGTGTGGATGCACAAATTTATTTATACCCTTTTATTTTCCTCTAAATTTTATAGAAAAAGTCAGTTTCCCAAGAATTCCATCCTAAGGTTTTTCTTGTATAAACTTAGCTCTTCAATTCCAACCATACTAATAATTTATGAATTAAATGTTATGTTGAACTCTCTTACAGCTATACTTCTAGTCTTAGTTTAGTTATCTCATTGGCAAAAATCCTGTATTTCTGACAACCTTCCAGACATTTCAATCTTGATGATCTGCAGTAACTTCAGCAAGACTAACAAGAGTTTACCCAAACTTGTTTTTAATTCCCAATTTTTCATCTAGTTAAACTGTTGCCTGGGTAGCTCAGTTGGTTAAGTGTCCGACTCTTAATTTCAGCTCAGGTCATGATCTCAGGGTCGTGAGATCAAGCCCCACATTGGGCTCTGGGCTGGGCATGGAACCTGCTTAAGATAGCAGCAGTGTCCACAATAACCAAACTACGGAAAGAGCCCAGATATTCATTGACAGATGAATGGATAAAGAAGATGTGGTACACACACACACACACACACACACACACACACACACAATGGAATATTATGTGACCATCAAAAAAAAAAAAAACTACACGAAATCTTGCCATTTGCAATGACATGGATGGAACTGGAGGGTATTATGCTAAGCGAAATAAATCAACCAGAGAAAGACAATTATCATATGATTTCACACATATGTGGAATTTAAGAAACAAAACGGGGGCATAGGGGAAGAGAGGGAAAAAAACAAGATGAAATCAGAAAGGGAGACAAACCATAAGAACCTCTTTTTATTTTTTTTTTAAGATTTTATTTATTTATTTGACAGAGAAAGAGCACAAGCAGGGGGAGGTGCCAGCAGAGGGAGAGGGAGAGTCAGACAGGGGAGGGGGGAGTCAGACAGAGGGAGAGGGGGAGGAAGGCCAGGACCCTGGGATCATGACCTGAGCCGAAGGCAAACGCTTAATGACTGAGCCACCAGGCGCCCCAAGAGACTCTTAATCGTAGGACACAACCTGCGGGCTGCTGGAGGGGAGGGAAGTGGGGGGCGGGGGTAACTGGGTGAAGGACATTAAGGAGGGCACGTGATGTCATGAGCACTGGGTGTTATGTAAGACGGATGGATCACTGACCTCTACCTCTGAAACTACTAATACACTATATGTTAATTAATTGAATTTAAATAATTTTTTTAAAAATAAAGTTTCTCTAAATTAAATAAACCTTTTAAAAAATCAGTGCTGATCCTGTTATCCAATTTCAGACTTATTATCAATTCAAAATTATTCTTTTCAGGTTATAATGCTATTTTCATACTGACAATTTCCCATTGATAGCGATCAGACATTTATTACTTTGAACATTTATTAATATTGCTATATGTGTTTGCCTTTCAATTTTTTCTGTCTTCCATATCTATGGCAGATAGTACTTTTGTCACAAATGTGATCATTTTATCTCTATGCTTAATGTTTTATAATGGTATCTGCTTTTAAATGCTTATTGGTCAACAAATAAAATACCTTAACATATGATATATGGCTGTCTGTACTTTGTTCCCAAACTTCTTTTCCCGAAACTCCACGCCACATGTTTTCTACTTTGTTAACACTAGAACCATTGCTCTTAGTTGTTGTAGTGAATTCTTTTACACACACCAAACTCCCTTTTTCTTCTAACCATCTATACGTTTTGGTAGAAATTAACCTTTCAAAAATGAGTATATATTTGATTTTATTTACTAGGTGTCATGATTCTTCTATCAGTAACATATCTTTGGTAAAATAACTTTAATAAGCTGTCTCCTAATAATCTTATTTAAGATATTCAATAGCATCTTCAAAATACCTGCTCACATTTTGAGTCAAGTTTCTAGTTTTGTTAAATACTCATTTATCTGAGAATGTTCTCAATTTCACTGTGCTATGCATTTTATTATTAATAGTAAATGGAGCCATCGAAGGAATAATTAACAACATCCATTTAAAAGTTAATGTCATGGTATTAACTAAAGTATATTTTCTCAAAACTCTCTTTGAATGACTATGTTAATATTTACAAGTTTATATTAATAAATTTTAGTTATCTTTGTGCATATATAAATTGTGTGTGTGTGTGTGTGTGTGTGTGTGTGTGTGATAGTCAATCATTACTGTTTATGTATGAGACGCTAGTCTAATGGTAAATGTTCTGGTACAAGTCCTAAACTGGCCAATTTTATTCTAACTTTAATTTATCAGTATGAATATTCATAATATGTAGCAATTTTACAACTGTGCTTGAGCAGGCAGCAATAATTGTTGCAATATGCTGAGAGTTAAATTAACTGAAGAAAACAAAAGTGGCAAGAATTAATTTAAAAACTGGAACAAGAATGAATGGGAATTTTCTGAAGTGCCTTATGAAATTTAGTAGCCAATTCATTTGTGGGACGAAAAACATATTATAATTAAGAGATTATATTTGTTCAGGATGCATTGAATTTTTGTTGTATTTTTCCTAATTAGGCATTAACAAACATATAAAAATAATTAGTTGAAACAGGTATTTCTCTGATATGCCTGGAAGAATTCCAGTTTTATGGAAAAATAATAATCAATTCAATAAGCATTTTTATTGTATATCTGCTATATAAAAACACAAACTAAATGATTTGTGGAATTGAATACTAACTAAAATACAATGCTTGACCTAAGAAATAATACAATTTATTAGGAAAGATATGTGTATAAAGATAAATTTTTGATTAATTTGTTTGAGGTATCAAATAAATTTGATGAAAGTGATGAGGTTGGATGCTGAATCATAGTAAGTGAATATTAGGGAGAGATTTAGGTAGAAGAATATTTTATGGAAAGAAAATAGAACACGGTATTGTGGTAAAAATACCATGTGTTCACAGAAATCGTGTCTTATTCTTCCTTGGTATCCAGCAAGAGTCAACTACACTCCAGCCTGCTTGGCAGCTGTGTGTGTCCATATTACTGAGCTTTAGCCTAGAGAGCATTTCCAGGCCTTTGCATAAAGCTACCTTCCTACTCTTCTCCATGTTCTCACTGGAAGTAAGACTCCAAAGCCACAGAGAATATAGAATCCAGTAATGGAGTGATCCTGATTGTGTGATGCTTCTGTTTAGTAAACACCATTTTAGTGAATACCCATGACAGACAGTTATATGAGTGAGAAATAGTTGGTGTGTGTTAAACCACTGATGTTTGCACATTCATCTCTTATAGCATCAGATGTACAACTAGTGAAGGAAGCATATTCTCTATTACTCCAGTTTACACAGATTGTAGGTGAGATGGAGGAGTATAATGAGAAATAAAAATATAAAAATTTGAAAGCTGGTTATAAAGAGAATCAAAGGAAAAAGTAATTTATTTTCCAGGTAACAAGATAAGATAAAATCAGATATAATGAGATAAGACAAACAGAACAGATGTAAGCAAGATTTCTCTGGCAGCAAATGAGAGTATGGAGGAAGAGGAGATCTGCAAGTAGACCAAGTTTAGAAGAACTAAAGTAATTCCACAAAATGGAAGTGTAGGTATAAAATAGTCTTAAGGATAAAATTAATAGGCTTTTATAAAGGAACTTTGTAAGATGGACAAAGAGAAAGTCAAAGAGTCTATCAACAATTTAACACACACCTGAGAAAAAGATAGAGAAGCTTGATGGACTAAATCACACTCAGGGTTGAAATCTGCCAAGGGATGGCCTAATGACTGACCTTTGATTCTCCCAGGCTCAGAGTAGATTATCAGAAATGTGTTCGGTCATTTTGTGCCACTTATTTGTGTGTGATGAATGGGTAACATGGGGCCAGAATCTCAAGTCAGGGGCGACTGAGAGAATGACCTCACTGGAATATCATGCATGGTGCAATTTTTATTTTGTTTTTTTCTAATGAGAACTGGTGAATCTGGATATCATTGAACAATTGAATTCTGATTATCTGGAGACAGTCTGCTTTGAGTCAAAATCTTTGAATATCTCTATCACTTGCCATTAAAAACATATCATGTAATTGTGTCTTTTGATAATTTCCATCAATCTCATCATCATGTGGTAGAGAGAATCTCCACAGAGAAAAGAATAAACAGAAAATTAAGCAAAAGAAGATGTCTGTAAGGAACAATGGAAAGTCTATATTAGTTCTGTCATCTGGTTTAATCAAGGATAATTGAGACAGACAAGTTTTGTCTTAATTGGAATGTTTAATTTATTGACATACATTGTTATCTTTCTTCTTTTGGCTTGATGTCTACTGTCTTAACTTTTTGTTTTTTGTTTGTTTCAACTATTTTATATTCCTTCTCTCCCCTTTTAGCTCCTTTGGGATTACTGTTAATACTAACATACAGTCTTTAACTACTCTTTAAATGTTACCCTATTAACATGAATCCTTGACATATTAGACCCTCATTTAAATGAGAAATTTTACCACTTCTCCGATATTATTAGTCCCTTAAAACACTTTACCCCTTTCAACTTTTCTGTAATTGTTTTAATTAATTCAATTGCTCTCTTTCTATATAAACCTTATAAGACATTACTTTTTTTTAGTTTCAAGTAAATATTAATTTAGATTTAATTGTATTGTTACCATCCCCCTTGTTCTTCATTTCTTTCTATAATTATATATTTCCCTCTGGGAACATATTCCTTCTGCCTAAAGCACTACTTTAATATTTTTTATAATAAGTCTGCTAGAGCATTGCTCAACATTGTACTTCTTTATGCTACAAGTTTTATGAAGGGATACCTCTCTTTCCCTTTTTTTGGGGAGATGCCAACATTTAAAACATTGCAGGGGAATATTAAAAATTAAAGAAGAGATGTAATTGCTAATGGCTTACTTTTTTCCCCCACATTTTTTTAATGATTTATTTATTTATTTGAGGGAGAGAGAGAAAGGGCGTGCATATATGCACACTAATGGGGAGAGGGGCAAAGGGAAAGATATCTTCAAGCCGCCTCCCCCACTGAGCACAGAGCCCAAGGAAGGGCTCAGTCTCATGACCCATGAGATCATGACCTGACCCAAAATGAAGAGTGGGCCACCCAACCCCTCAACTAAATGAGCCCTCCCCAATATTTTATTGCTCTCAGCAAACTATCAAAAACTCATCTCTTATCTCACTCTTGTTTGACAAACTTCTCTTTAGTTTACAGATGAAAACTTAGGCAACAAGAGCAGAAATTGTACAGAAATTACTTAATTACAACTTTTCATTTCCTAGGATTTTCCCATAGAGATGGGTAAAGATATTTGACCTTGGTTGTTCTTAGAGAATTCTTTGACCTGCTTTGGACTGCTGTCTTATAGAGAGATAACTTTAAGTTTAAGCACACAATGGATTTTGACCTTGGTCTCTTATGAAGGGGGTACCTACTCCCCAGGTCATGTAAGCCTCAGCGATGATTTGAGGGTCAGATTAACATGTGTAGTAGATGATGCCCATGTGGAGCATAGGAAGCTCCCATTCTTGATATACTTTTATTCTTGGGACCGAGATATTTGCAGGTAAAATATATTTTCCTGATTTGTTCCAGAAAATTCTACATCTGAGGGGTTTGGGACTGAAGAATGAAGAGGTTAAAGTCTGTCTAAGGCCAGTGATGTCTTTCTTAAAGGGAAAAAAAAAATCTTTAATAGTGAGTTACTTACACAAATTAGAAAACATCTATCAGTAATAAGGGTAATACCTTAGACTATGATTGCCAATTGGGCTGCAGAGAATTGGAGAGTCAACGAATTTTAGTTTTATTTCTCACTTAGTTCAGAATCTGGGCAATTACGTATACCAAAATATATGCATATGTTGGTATTCTCCTTTTATATATTGAAGCACTTTCTCTTGTTTCTAACAGGACATTTTTCCAGATGCTAGTCCCTATTTGTCTTGTGCCATGAACTTCACTTTCTGTATGGACACTTTAGACATATAAATTATGCAGGAATATCACTTTTCAAAATACATACATTTCAACAAATACATAAGCTACCCTTTCTTTAGTCTGGCAACTGGTCTACCACCCTGCTTATCCTCACATACATACTTCTAGAAAGATTATATTTGCTTCCTCCACTTCCTCAGATACAGTAACTATTCAATGCATTGTTTTTGCCTTTCTGTTCCATTAAACTGCTTTTTAAAATATATTCCATATCATACCATTGGCAAAATAAAAATAAAAAATTTCCTGTCCTTATATATTTGTACTCTTCTGAAAAATTTTAACACTATTAGCCTTTTGTGTTGTTGTTTATTCAGTTTTTTGTTTTGTTTTGTTTTACTTTCTGTAAGTGTCCATATTCTTTCCAGGTCTCTTGCCCTTCTCCCTTCACTTACCATGCTGAATATTTTTAGTACATCATTGTCTTTTGCAGTTTTTCAAATGCTGCAGTTTACAAGGTTCTCTCCTTAGTCAATTCATAACCCACAACACTCATCCTATTACACTCCATTACCATAATGGTAACTATAACACAGTCACTTTGTGTCAAAAATCAATTTTTAGACTTTATTTTTCATGAATTTTATATTTGTTAAATTAATCCAAACTCACATGGGTATTTTTACTTACTTAGATAGGTTGTGTAATTATCCCAAAATAAACTTGCCTACCTGGCTTGATTTTCCTATTTCTCCTATTATCTAGAAATTGTACAAATTTCGTACCTGTTGTGACAACTTCATGAAAATATTATATATCTGTAAAATACATTATATTATTATAAAATATATATATGTAGTATGTATATATATATGTAATAATGTAACATGTGGCTAATATATGTATGTATATAATAAGTAACACTTTGTGTGCATGCCTATGTCTTTATCTATATCAATATCTTACATATGGGGTAAGTCTCAAATTGTCTTGACAGATATAGGTTGATAGATCAATGAATAGATATAACGTGGACATTTATATTTTTTAAAAAAATCCTTTCTATATTTTGAGCATATGCAACACTATGATAAAATTAATAAATGAATTAATCGTGGTAGATATTCAATTTACTAACTTCACTTACACCTTGACAATGATTTTGTCAGATATACACTCATTCTAGACTTTAAATAGAAACAGAGCAATAAAGGAACCTGCATTATGCAGATTAATTGTGTGTCAAGAGCTAAATGTCATTTGCAGAGATGAAATTGGTAGTGGATCTAATGGCAGCATCCAATATCCAGTGCCTGTCGGCACTGCTGGCTCTGAGTTCTTGAGGTAGTAGAGGTTAGGTCTTTTCTGGATCATCAACTCTTTGTGCCACCATAAAAGAGTAAATTAGTTCCCACTTTTTAAAAGGAAAATTTGATTATATTTATGCAAATTACACACTGTCATGCCCTTTGACCTAGCAAATCCACACTTACTCATTTGTATTATCGATATACTTGCTTATACTTACTCATTAGCTGTAAATAGGAAGATTTTTGCTTATTTAGCAGAATTCTGAAAACATCAACATTTTTGATTAGTTGATAACTATGTATGTTCATAATATGCAATGCTATTATGTTGTTTAAAAGAATGAGATAGACTATATATGAATACGGAAAATTTTCATATATGTATATACACATATGTGTATATATAGGGAACATATGTGTGTATATATATTGTGTATATACAAATTCCTGCATGTATGTCTTTTATACACACACATATATATTTTAAATGGAAACAAGATGTGCATATTAGTATGCATATTATAACCACGTTTTTGCAAATATATTTTTAATCATGTCTTTATATACACACATATACACATTTATACACATTTATGGAGTAAGATTTTCCCAGTCATAGGGATACATTCATGAAAAGTGCTTCTATATATTGCAAAATTGTATTTGAGCAAATCTATATCTCCAAATAAAAGTGTTAAGGGGATAAAAACAAAAAAATTAAAATGACACCAGATATAATTTTTAGCAAATTAAATAAAAGTTTGAAAGCCTGACTTCCAAAATAAACAATATTTATAAAAACGTAATACTTTCAAATTTTATCTTCAATGCTAAGAGCTCTAAATGACTTCTGAACAATTCTATGAACATTTTATTTAAGGGGGAGAATATTTCTTTTTAAAATTTTAAAAACTTGAATATCTTGAACTTTCAACATTTCAGTCATTATAGACTTGAAGTTTTTTCTTGTGTTTGCAAAATCATGTGAAACAGCTGTCTTTTTACAATTTATCATATGGCAAAAGCACTTTGTCTTTTATATGTTTAATTGATGGAGTATAAAAATGAACTAACTGTAATTGAAAGTGTAGTCTTTTTTTTCACTTTCATGCACATGGGATAATCATAATAGCCAGAAAAGCTAGTATGATTTTACTTTCACTCCTTTTGTAAGATAGTTACACTTCTTAACATCAGATCCATTGAAATGCATTATCTGATCCCTCTAAAAATTGTATGCTTATTATTTTATGCATGTCTTTCTTTTAGAGTTGTGAATCATATAAAAACAAACCTAAACCATGCACAATTAAGAAACACTGTTTAAAAGACTAAAATGAATATTAAAATATCAATATTTAATTGTAAATATATGTAAGAAAGTTGTATCACAAATTTAATTATTAAAACAGTTAATTATTACTGTATTCATGGCACTTCTTGAGACCTTTAATGATAGGGACTGTGATCTAGCACCATTTCTGAAATGTTATATGTACTCAATAAAGTGTTTAATACTCATAATCAGTTAAATATTATGGGGATTTTGAGAAAGTAAAGTTTTTTTAACATTAGTAGAAATCAACAAAGACTTGATATAGACTAAATATTAAATAAAGTGTTTAACTTGAATTTTTGATTTGTTTATATGGGAAGGAAAGGTAACATAGACAATGGGATGTGCATAAACAAGAATCTGGTGGTAGGGAAGTTTATTAGTTTTCTATGTTTTATAATAAATAGTGCATATTTAGTGGGTAGCTTGAAAAAACAAAAATTTATCTCAACTTCTGTGCTTTAGGAGTCCAGGCATGGCATTAGCTAGGTCCTCTGTTCAGGGTCTCAGGGGCTTCAGTCAGCCAGGTTGTGTCCTCATCTGGAGGCTCAGCTGGGGAATAATCCAATTCCAAGCACATACAGGCTGTGGGAAAATTGTTTCCCTGGATTCATGCAGGCTTTCAAATGGAGGATGATCTCAGGAAATTGCTTTCTTTTGCAATTTCCTGCCATATGACCCTCTCCATAAGCCATCTAAAACATGGCTTCTTAAATCCCAATAGGAGAATGAGAGCTGGCAGAATGGTCGTATATAATATAATGCAGTCACAGCAGTCACCTTTGCCCTATTCTATTGGTTAGAAGCAAGTAACAGATCAAGACCACACTCTAGAAGAGGGACTTACACAACGGTTTGAGCATCAGGAGGTAAGAAACATATGGAATGACCTTAGGTTCTGTCCACCACAAAAGAAAAAAATCAAATATTAAGAAGAATTAAAAAACAGTGAATTTGGATAAAAGACAAAGTGCCCAAAGAACATAAGGAAATATGGTTGGAGGAATTTCTACATTAGTAGGCAAAAATCCCTAGATACTGTATTGCATTTTTAAAGGGATCCTAAACAAGAACTTTCTGAAGACTAAGCCCTAATGAAAAAATCTTTCCTTACTGTGTGATACAACTCTGTGCCAATAATGAAATATTCAATTCTGTTGACTAATTCCTTATTTGTGTTCGTAATTAAGTATATTTTATTGTGTAATAAATTGAAAATACATACTTTCAAATGATTAATATCAGTGAATGTGGGTTTTTTTATGATTGCTGATCTACTTCATATATTTTAACTGAAAATACAATCCTACTGTTTATATTACAACACTGATTCAATAGTTCAATAATTATTGAGTGCCATTATTTGTACAGCCTCAGATTGTCATTATTGAACACTTCCAATAAAGTGATCCAGTGCTGGATATTTCAACTTTGTATAAAAGAGTCTCATTGTTTCTAGGTAATGGTAGTGAGGATAAACTGAAGTATCTTGAAACTTCACAGCACCAAAAAGACAAATAAAATACAATCAGGATATACTGGTTCTTTTCCACTCTATTCTCTCTTACTTTCCACAAACCCCATTTAAATACCTCCATGTTGCTAAAATATAGAAAGTTGCTCAATATAGTCTGGGACAAGAAAATAGTTGAATAATAACCACATTCCATTAAAATATTCCCTGGTATTATTATCTATATTTTAATAAAATATTAATAGTTTTTTTATAAAGTTTATTTGCTGTTAAACATAAAAAAGGCTCTCCAATGTAAAGGCCAAATTCCATATTTCATAGCCATCTTATCTTTTATGATATTTTAAAATGATGTTCTTGAGCCTGAAAAATAAAAACTGCCTTTTAAAAGTAACAGAAATAATTGAGTTATGTTGGCAGGTGATTTATTTTGTTGTTCTTATAATTTGAAAAATTTTACTAAAATAAGAAGTTCCAAATGGGGAAAGGAATGTAGGCATTGCTCATTGATATATGGTTTTACATTCTTCCATCTCTACAAGTAAAATGCTGGGTAATAAAAATGTGAAAACTTCATAGACATCATACTTATCACCTTCTAGTATATTATAAAGCTTAGTTAATTATTATGTTTATCACTATTTCTATATCCTTCTGTAACAAAGTGAGCTCTATTAGGTGTGAGAATCTCTGTCTATACTGTTATCTGATGTAAACATCTTGGCTACAACAGTGGTGGACACATAGTATATGCGTAACTTTTTCAAAAATTACTAGATAGTTACAAGCTATGTATTTTCAGTAGTTTGTTGTTAAAAAAGGTAATTTACAAAGTAAACATAAATTCTTAGATATATCCCAAGTTTTTCCAGTTGCAGTTATTTAATGTTATGGCTTGTTCTGATAATCTTGATATTTAAATCTTCCCTCTTATCTTCTAAACAGACATCAACAAGTATTACATCAACAAGTGTTAAGTCAACCATTTGTGACTTTGTCCACACTTCATTCTTATATATATTCATTACTGATTTAAAAAGCAAAAACTATAATTAATGGTATATGAAAATAGAGACTCTATTACTAAACCAGCTTGAAGTACATGCTTCTAAAAATTTGTTTTCAAAATCTGCTTTACCTTCAAAACTGGGAGGATCTGTCATTTATCTTAAGCAGAACAGTGTGGAGAAAAGATACTGAAGAAAGATAAATGATTATTTTACTAGATTCAGAGATTTTTGCCATTGAACCAGCTTAGAATTTGGAACTTCCACAGCAATGATTATTTAAAAATGTAAAATAAAATAAACTCTCATGATCAGACTGAATAAAATATATCTATTTTTAATAACTGCATTAGTTATGAAAGTTAGACACCAAAATAATTATTAGTTATCCAACCAAACATAAGAAAAATAACTATGTCATAATGATGCCTACAGATTTTGAGAATTTTATTTTTAATATACTTTCTTTTTATTGTTATGTTAATCACCATGCATTACATCATAGTTTTTGATGTAGTGTTCCATGGTTCATTTTTTTGTGTATAACACCCAGTGCTCCATTCAATATGTGCCCTCTTTAATACCTATCACTGGGCTAACCATCCCCCACCCCCTCCTCTGTAGAACCCTCAGTTTGTTTCTCAGAGTCCATAGTCACTCATGGTTCGCCTCCCCCTCTGATTTCCCCCCCTTCATTTTTCCCTTCCTACTATCTTCTTTTTTTTTTTTTAACATATAATGTATTCTTTGTTTCAAAGGTACAGGTCTGTGATTCAACAGTCTTAAACAATTCACAGCGCTCACCATAACACGTGTGCACACACACATGTATGTGTGTATTCTTTTCCTTTTAAATAGACTTTAAAGAAGTTTTAGATTTACAGCAAAATTGAGCAGAAAATACAGAGAATTCCCATATACTCCCTGCTCCCCTTCCCTATATATACACAGTTGACTCCACTATCAGTATCCTTCACTGGAGTGCTATTTTTGTTACAATTCATGAATCTACATTAACATATCTTTATTACCCAGTGTTAATAGTTGGGTTCACCCTTGGCATTGTACATTTGATGGGTTTCGACAATTGTGTGTTGACATATATCCATCATACTATGATACAGGACAGTTTCACTGTCTTGAATCCTCTGCTTCATCTATTCATACTTCCCTCCTCACTAATCCCTAGGAACCACTGATCTTATAGTCTCCATAGATGTACATTTTCAGAATGCCATATAGTTGTAGTCATGCACTATGTAGCCTTTTCAGATTTGCTTTCACTTAGTAATATGCATTTAAGTTTCCACCATATCTTTTGATGATTTATTAACTCTTTCTAGCAATAAGCACTATTTTAATGTCTGGATATATCAATTTGTCCATTCACCTACTGAAGGATATCTTGGTTGCTTCCAAGTTTTGGCATTTATGAACTAGGCTGCTACACACATCTGTGCATAGATTTTTGTGTAAATATAAACTTTAATTCCTCTGTGTAAGTATCTAGGAAACTCCCTGGGAGTTTCCTGGGTGTAATCTGAAATTACCCCCCATACATTGAGGGTAGGGAGACACCAAAGAAAGAGAAAGGCCACTCCATATTGGTAGATGGCAGCCTGAATAAACAAAGAAGTTACTTGTAAGTCTTGTCTTGAGTGGCAGCAAGATGAGTAGCTCTCCCCAACTACCCACCAGAATCATTAAAGTTTATATAGATGCTTAACTAGGCTCAGTCATATATACAGTCCAGATAGCTTCAACACCACATTTCTATCTCAAAGCTGTGTCCTTGGAGTAGCTTCTGGGAGTGGGGGAGGCAAGCAGGCTGCACATTTCAAAAACAAGGGAAGGGGTAAAGAGCCTCTAATTGCCAGGGTCCAGGTTGAAGTTCAGCTGGTTGTCACATCTTCTTGATTATCTCCTCCAACATGTACAGATTTTGTTAGATTTATATGTAAGTATTTTTCTTTGGAGAAGGAAGTTTAATGTAAATGGTATTGTGTTACTAATATCAAATTCCACATAATGCATTGCTGGTATATAGAAAAGTAATTGACTTTTGTATATTAACCTTGTATCCTGCAACCTTGTTACAATTGCTTATTAATTTCAGGGTTTTTTTGTTGATTTTTTCAGGTTTTCTACATGGACATTGAAGTCATTTGCAAACCAAGACAGTTTTATTTTTTTTTTCCTAATCTTTAGTTCTTTTATTTCCTTTTCTTGTCTTACTGCATTAGCTAGGTTTCCAGTATGAGGTTGTAAAGGATAATGAGTAGAAATATCCTTACCTTGTTCCTGATCTTAGTGGGAAAGTTGTATGTATTTATCAAAACTTTTTTTACATGGATTTCGGAAGAAAAAACACTGAAGCTTCAACATAGGTCTTAGTCACTGAACAAAATTTTATTAAGGACTGCTATAAGTTAAATATTGCACTAAGGGTATGCAGTTACTATCTAATCTAATAACAGCTAATCCTTTGCTTACTTTATGTCAAGGACTGTTCTTAAAACTTATACTTGTTAGCTCATTTGTCTTGAATATTATTCTCAGTTGCCAAGAAGTAACCTGAAACAGGAAGAGGTTTAATAAGTTGCTGAAGGTTTCACAGCCACTATGTTATAGAGCCAGGTTGCAAAACCATGGAACCTAGAAACAAAGTCTATAAAGCTATATAATATTTAACAGAAAGTCATGACTTCTGATATGTTATAGTTTAGTTATAAGGTTAAGACATATATTTTTGAAAGTTTAATGGTCTTAATATGATTTTGTAATGAGTAACTCCAACGTTAAATGTTGTAAGACTTTCAGAAAGAAGATGGTCAACTTGGATGAGATAGACTTTAGTCAATAGAAGAATGTAGGATGGTCATTGAATTTAAGAGAAGGAGAGATACTGCTGAGTAGGGCCTATATTATGAGTTACATGTAGTTAGAAGGAAGATGAGGTAATTCAATGGAAAAGAGATTGTTCAAAGTGGTATAAGGATAAGAGACAACATTATATCCATCATTGCTATTGAGATAAAGATGAATACTCATATAATTTTGGATTGTGAATGGTATTTTTAAAATACAAAAGAAAAGCCAAAAATCAAATCATAAAGGTTAATCTCTCTGACTACATTTTCAAATGTTAAAATTTATGTGTATTAAAATAAACTATAAATATAGTAGAGAACAAATGATAAACTGAAAGAATAGTGGCAGCATATCTGACAAAGGGGTAATATAATGTATTTGTACATAAATTAAAAATAGTAAATCAGTAAAAATCAACGCCAATATAACAATGGAATAATAGTCAAAATCTACCAAGAAAAATTTTACAAAAGAAATACATGGTTATTACACAAGGTATTATTCATAATAATATTAAATAATATATTTGTTTTTAGACTGTTATTCTGTCCAACAAATTGCCAAAGTTTATTTTAAATGATAATACAGGCATTACAGAAATATTATAAAGTTGGCATTTTCTTCTGGAGGAAGAGTAAATTGTCAAATGCATCCAGGAAATAAATATGTATTAGGAGTATGAAAATTTTACAATTTAGTATAGTCATTCAATTCTTTTAAATTCTAAATAAAACAAATTATAATGAATATATGCAGTTTTGCTTATTTGATTTATCAACACTATCAACTTAGAAATAATATACATAATATATAGGTTTAAATTAATAAGTTCTGTTACAATAAAGTATTAGAGCACTGTACATTCATTTAAAAAGTACAAAAATGTAGACATGGATAATTGTCTACATAATAAATATCAGGAATTAAATAGAATAAAAAAGAAAAAATATAAATTTAATTTCAGTTAAATCTAAACGTTGTTCTTAGAATATGATGTGTGTGTGGATCATAGCTAAAAATACAAGTATCAAGCATTGATTTCCATGCAAGTTTCATCAACATATTTATTCAAGGAAATGTCTGGTGTTTACCCTCATGGATATTTAATCTTAATGTTTTTCAGAATTTTTGTTGAATACAAATGATTAAAAATACACTTAGCATGTGTAAGATTTCCAAAAAGATGATATCCTTGGGTAAATATTATGTGAACATTAAAATAATTAAATAATTCATGTCCCTATCTGTGAAACCCTAAAAAAGTTACTTAAACTCTGTTCCTCAATTTTGTCAACTATAAAACAAGTATAACTGTAATTCCTAATTCACAGATTTGTTATGAGGAGCATATATTAATACTCTTTTAATTCTTTTTTTTTAAAAAAAAGATTTTATTTATTTGACAGAGAGAGCACAAGCAGAGGGAGAGAGAGGGAGAAGCAGGCTCCTTGCTGAGCAAGGAGCCCGATGCGGGACTCGATCCCAGGACCCTGGGATCATGACCTGGGCCGAAGGCAGCCACTTAACCGACTGAGCCACCAAGGTGCCCCCCTTTAATTCTTTAAAACTATATTTTGCACATACTTTTCCTTTGTTTGGAATACTTAAAAAAATAAAAAACAACTATTCTTGACCTAAAAAATTCTACTCATCCTTAAAGATACAGATTTCATGCCAACTTTTCTGAGAAGCTACATTCTGTTTCCATTTAATTTCACATCTGCTTGTTAATAATACAGGTGGGGTTGTATTTTGTCTTTTTAGAAGTCTGTTCTAAAGATTGTGAACTCCATAAATGCAGGTGATGGCCGTATTTGCACTTTTATTTTGTTTCTGCATATTGTTTTGCACATAAGAACAATAAGTGTCTGCTAAAGATACCTGTAGGTCACAGAGATTCATGAACTAAAGGGTCTTTCTAAAGTAAACAATATTTATGTGCTTAACAAGTGAGGGGGGAGAGGTGCATCTGCACACCTGCTATGTGCTCTACATATACTGATTTAATTAACCTTCACATAGTCCCAATTAAGTGCATCATAGTCCCACTTTATAGACGAAGAAGCTGAAATACTGGGCCTTACCCAAAACATAGAATTCTCCATTTTGTTTCCATAACATTTTTGTAATTTTCATGTTTAAACTAATTAGATAAAATTATTGTGATTGTTAATGTAATTTATAAATAAATAAGATTGAAATTAAAACTGATTTATTTTTGGTAATTTAATAAAAAATGTTTAACATTTTAAACAAACCACTTTTTGTGAAATGACATATTTTACAATAACTTTACAATAACTTCCTCATATATTTATCACCCAAATGATGTAATTATGAAATTTTCAGTTAGTCTAACATTCTTCAATATGCTTTAGTTCTTTGGAGATTCTTTTTCTAAGATTTTGTTTATTTATTTGACAGAGAGAGACACAATGGAGAGAGGGAACACAGCATGGGGAGTGGGAGAGGGAGAAGCAGACTCCCCGCTGAGCAGGGAGCCCAATGCCAGGCTCGATCCCAGAACCCTGGGATCATGACCAGAGCTGAAGGCAGACGCTCAACTGACTGAGCCACCCAGGCACCCCTAGTTGTTTGTAGATTTTATTAGAATGCTATAACTACTTATGTGACAGTGATATGAGGAAAACGAGGGATATTACACTTTATGTCACTCACTTAAATGGAGATTTAAAGCTTTGATGGCCAAAAGGGTAAATGATTCATGTAAAACAGAACATTTGAAGTTGTAACCAAAGTAACAAATGTGTGACAACACATTTTTCTTGCTGGTAGCCCTCAGGGTAATAATAATAATAATAATAATAATAGTAATAACAAAAGTTACTTTATATGATCTTATGTAGACATCACCTCCGAGATGCATTTCATGATGCTCTTTTTAAGAGAACAAAGAAAAAGGATGGTCAAAATCTTAAAGCACTCTGTTGCTATAATCTGGTTAGGAGTGAAAAGATTAAATGATAGCTAAAGAAAAACTGATTTGGTAGCAAACATGGTCATCTGGAATTGTTTTCCTTAGTGAAATGAAAATATCCTTGCAAAATATTAGAAGTACAGTGCAATAAAGCAAAATCATAACCTTCCCACAGTAAGTTTTGAGTAATTGCTGATCTCTAGAATGTAGGATCTTTGGGGATATATTTCATAACATATGCAGAAGTTTTATGAAACTGCAATACTCATGTAAGTACACAAGATATATGTAAAATGAATAATAGTTAGTAAGAAAATATGGTGAGTGTGTGTGAAATTTTAAGTATAGGAGAAAGCTAATTCTTACGGTTTTGATTAGGAACTATACCAAAGTTGTTAAATAATTATCAGCATGAGCATGTGCAAAATTGCAAATATGAGAATATAAAGTTGAAATCATACATATTAACTTTCAAATTATACTATAAATAACCCTTATATTATTGTGCAGTAATCTCAAGAAAGAAAAGCTATGAGGATTATAAAAGAAATCTATGCTAAAGAGCCCTGCATGAAGCCAAAAACGTCTGAAACAGACCTTTTTAAATATATAAAATATAAGTTATTTTTCTTCTGACAAGAGTATATGGGTGTCATAATAAATAAGACCAATGTTAGAAACCAGTATGGGCTCTCAGTGGAAAGACTTGCACCATTAATATTTTCCACATGAGAACAGTTGGTGCCTGAGCTTAAATTGTGTGTCTCTTGCTTGCCTTTGCTTTGAAATGTCATAAATAGCTGTAGCGGTAAACAGCATAAAGAAAGTGAAAAGAAATTATTAAAGCTTCAATATTAGATTGGGCGTTAAGGAAAGCGGTGGGGGAGGCATTCTATGTTTGAACCTGATCAAATGAATGCAACAGATTTTCAGCAAAATTAAAGATGTTCTGCTTAACATTAAGACCCAAAGAGTGTTATAAAATAACAAACTTTTACCACACCATTGAAGGGAAAGTCGATCCTAACAATTAAAAAAAAAAAAGCAGGACATTTTGCACATTCTTCCCCATCTATAGAAAACTTGGTGAAATGGTGCTTAAGATTGTTAATGCAGAGTTAGTAACAGAAATCATGAAGATGAAACTTGCACTGTTTCTCCCTTTCAAAGAATTCAGAATTTCAGTCTGTGTTAAAATCTAACTCTGGCACAAATGTAATGAGCACTAAGAGATAGTCATATTCAAATTCTCAAAAACCTGTTCTTTAATATATAGAATGCATTAGGATTTTAGAATCATTAATCTTTTATCCATGGTAAGCCATTCAAACCTTCCATTTTCTTTCCAGATTTCTAGAAAGCTTTAATTGGATAGAAAAAAACACTGAAGCCTGAAAAACTGTTATACTTCCTAGGGATAGATACTATGTCACATTAAAACCCTGGGGTTCATGGCTTTTCAAGAAAGCAAAAACTCTTCATGTGCTCAAAGCCCATCCTTCTGTTGTTTTTCAGTTTCCTCAGACATTCTTTTAAAATACTATAAAAGTCCAGTATTTCATGTATAGAAAATTTGGTTATCTAAAACGATAAAATCGTAACTCTAATACACCTTAAAATGTCATACAGAGTTTATTTAAATTGTATCTCTGCCACGGGTCCTTACAGAGCACTTTTCTACTAGTTTAGTAAGGTCCTGGAATGACTTTGTAAATAAACTTGTTCTTCTCTTGGTGTTTTATACCCGTACAATCTAATATACAACACATAATACACATTTCGGTGTGAAAATGCTAAAGCACACTCACAGCCAAGCCACAAGATCTTAAATGTTTCTTTAAATTACATGATGTAATAAATAAAGGCAATGACAATATTTCTCTGGGACAGAGTTCTTAAAAGTAAAATTGTTGGGACAAAAGAATTACATATTTTAGATGTGGAAGCTGACAAATTAATCTCCAAAAGCTTATACTACTTTAAAATTCAAACAACAGCACATGAAAGTGTCCATTCTTTTGATTCTGGCTAGTTCTGGCTTTTATCGACTTTTTTTCACATTACAATGTTTATTTACTTTTTGCCAAATGCAGTTAAAAAGCTTATCGTAGTGGGGCACCTGAATGGCTCAGTCAGTTGAGTGTTGGACTCTTGATTTCAGCTCAGGTTGTGATCTCAGGGTCCTGAGATCTAGTTCAGTGTTGGACTCCCTGCTCAGCAAGGAGTCTGCTTCCCCTCTCCTTCTCCCTCTGCCCTTCCCCCTGCTCACACTCATGCTCTTCCTCTCTCAAATCCATCTTTTTCTTAAAAGCATATCTTAGTATTGTTCTAATTCTCATTGAGTTTACAAAACTATTGCATTATTACAATCTTGATCAACTGTATTTTTTTTCATTTGTGAAACCCAATATGTATTTTGCCAAATTTTCCTTTAGGTTAATTGTTTTAAACATTAAAGAGAGACTGTGTCTTTTAATGGAATTACACATTTTTTCTATGTATCACAAGTGGAATCCATTAGTGATTTGCTTGGTTTTTAACGTTTTTTCAAGTGAGAATAATTTAATTATTTTGTAGTCTAATATAACATTCTGTGTTTTCAAAAATTGAAATGTAACAATTTTATTTTAAAATTAGACTAGCTGCATTCCAATTAATTTCCCCTTTAAATAATTTCACTCACTTTAAACAAGAAATTTATTGGCAAAATATCAGCCTAGCAAAGACAAAGTTTTGAAGGAAAAGTATCACAGAAAAAGCGGCATATTTGATAAAAGAAAAGCCAATACTTTCTATCTTAAGTAAATTTTTGTGGCAACATCAAAATAATCTCCACTATTTCCCTTAGTAAGCTAGAAAACTACATAGATGATTAACATATTTCACTGACATATAAGATAAACTTGCCTTATTTTATCAAAGTCACACAAAATGTCATTCCATGTTGCTTCTCCTATATAACTTTTTCGAAGAGTGTTATGGATATTTCCCCACAGTAGATACCAAGGATTATTTTGCATATAAACCTAAAAAATATATTCATCTCTGCCCAATATTCACTCTTTGTAGAGGCATTTCTTGGCATTTGTAGCCTGATGTTAAGGAAGAGTTGAGTACAAAAAATACACAGCTAGTCTTGAAATACTAAAAAGAAAAGATTTCTGTGAATTCTAAATTCTAAAACATTAGTAATTAATTCAAAATCATAAAACACTGTACATTGAGATATATGATAGTTTACTATGAAACATAATCACAGGCAAGCAAAATGATCCAATATTTGGTAGTCAAACATCTGATACATTTAATAGTATTATGTGGGAAATGTAACAATACTCATGTTTGTGCATTAAGGGATATATTTAGTTTAGGCATGAATCAGAAACCAAATCTCTCAGACAAAAATTATCCTGATCCAGTACCTAACCTTATATTGGTGACTTGTCATTTCTGTCCCGCCATAAAACTATAAATATTGCAAATTCAGTCACTGGTTCAACGATGGCCTCTCTCTGAGTCTTTGCTACCTAATCCTCAGCTGTTTCTATATCTGAAGCTTCATATAAAATGAAATCTCAGGCAGTGATCCTCAGAAGGATTTTTCAGTTTCTTTTTATTCACTGAAGAGTTGGAATTCCATCCCAACACTTGCTTTCATGTAATGAACCCAGCTCTGATTCCCAGCGATATAGACAACTTTATTCTCCCATTACCCAGCAGTACCAAATTGTGGACCACTACTGCCTTCTCCTGGACTCAAGGTAGGTCTGAAACTTCAGCGCATCTCACCTGTTTGCACTTCTGCCCCATTTTTAGACCAGGAAGATATATATTTTTTATTTGTTTAGTTGATTAAAATAGAGATTTTTCTGATTTCTAAAATGTCTGCGTGTAGGAAGAAAAGATGGAAGCAAATACTAGCCGGAATCCAACAATAAGCCAACTTCAGTGCTCAGCACATCTATTTCGTTGATTCTATTTATACACGTGTACAACTCAACATATCCTCCCCGTCCAGGAGTTGTTCTCACATGAAAACAAAACTTGACAAAAGTAATAACATGCATCCATTACATATTTTAAAACCAGAAGAGTTAGTAACAAGGTAAGATATATATTTGAAAGGAAATTCATGTAAACATTTGAAAAGAAAAGGAGTCATGGTATTCATTTAGAACAAATTGGACTATGACACTGAGGGAGTAGGTTGTTAAGGACTTTTTTTTACTAGTTAAATTTTTAAATTTTGGAATACGTTATGTGAAGTTCATTGGATTACAAAGGGCTGATTTTATCATACTCCTCTTTTTGTAGGTGTATAGATCTACATTTTTATACCTCATGCTCATGTCATTGAATTTATTATACCTTTCCAAATATTGCGATTTTTTTTTTTACCATCACCATTAGAGATACCTGAGGAAAGAGGAAGTGATGAAAATCAGGTAAGCAGGTAAGCACAGATGTAAGCCAGGTAAAGCCCAATTAGTTCTATGGTCAGTGTTAGGCTAGTAGTTTCCAGTTTGCGCAAGATGACCTTCAGCTATGTGTCTTGTGTCTCCTCACCTTATTGTAGTTCACTTATCCGGGAATAGATAAAATCGATACTCCTTTGAAACTTCTAGGCCAAAACTATCACAGAGTGATGAAAATACAGAGGTTCTCCTCTCGACTTTTGATCACATAGAGAATCTGTGATTTGTAAAAAATTCAGATTCGCTTTATTTCGACGTGGTTGTGGCTTGTCTAAGTTTGGTTTGTAGAACAGTTTGCAATCGAATGCACGGATCTGCAGGAGGATGGCCCAGAAATTTCCACAAGGCTTGGGCTAATATGGGAATATTTCTTTATTAATCTATACGTCTGCTGTGGCAGTGAGGGGATTCCAAGGATTTTTGACTCTGTATTATGAGAGTTTCTTTATCTACATCTCATGGCCATGTCTAAAATAGGTGTTGTAGAATATGGACTTGGGGTTGGTAAGCATTTGCAGCTCCCTTCCTGAATATGTAAGGAAGAAATAAATTTGTTTTCTGTCACATTCAATTAAGGCTTTTTTGAGTTCAAGCTGGTGATTTCTTGGCTGTAGATTTCTCTCAGTATTTTAGTAGGGTTCTTTCTACTTTCAGTCAATTTCATGTGCCAAGAAATCCAAAATTCTTTCCTAAACATTACTCTCAAACCTGGCCTAACACGCTTTCTGCACCCAATCCTTCTCTCAAGTCACTGATAACTATTTTGAAGCTATCCGGAAAAAAGAAGGAAGGACTGCTCTTTTAGTCTAGTGCTTCCCTTGAGTTACTTTATTTAGCTGAGAAGTCTCACTATCATTTGTCACTGAAAGCATTAATAAATCCTACTTCTTACTCTTTGATGCCTACAAGAAGGCAATGTTTTCAATCATAAAGAATGAAAAAATACATGTCGTTCTACTCTCTTCCAGCCTCTGACCTTCTGCTTTTGCTCCCCTTTGGCCAAACACATCTCAGTTCCAGGGAACACAAGACACCTCTGTGGCAGGTAAGCCTGCCAGGGCACATAGGATGGAGCAGAATGGTAAGTGGATTTGGAGAGGCAAATGACAACTAGCACAGGACTTATTTCTTATGCTTTCTCACATATGGATATGGAACACTGTGTTTCTGTAATTCCAGTTTAGATCTTTCTTAATCTTTGTATTATTTTTTTAAAGACTTTATTTATCCATCTTAGAGATAAAGAGAGAGAGAGCGAGGGGAAGAGCTCCACCCTGAGCACGGAGCCTGACTCCAGCCTTGAGCCCGTGACCCCAAGATCATGACTCCAGCTGAAACCAAGACTTGAACCCCTAACCAACTGAGCCACCCAGGAACCCCTAAACTTTGAATTATTAAAGGACCACAAAAACATTTAGTAACATGCTCTTCATTAAAGTTAATACAATTTTATAACCTTTCAAATATATCATTAAATTTTCCTTTAATTCTTTTTAAATTTACTCTCAGCCTTAGAGTTATTCAAGATTTTTGTAGTTTTGAAATCACAATTATAATCATTTGAAATTCTCAAAATAATACCAAATGATATATTCAAAGTGATTTTATTAGGATTATTTTTTAAAGAAAAATAAAAAAAGCTACCCTGGTATTTCTCCCATCCAATATTATTTTTTTTTTAAGATTTTTAAATTTATTTATTTTTGTGTGAGAGAGAGAGCATGTGTGCGAGCAGGAGCGGGGGAGGGGTACTGGGCAGAGGAAGAAGCAGACTCCCCGCTGAGCAGGGAGCTGCTTGGATGTGGGACTTGATCCCAGGACCCCAGGATCATTCCTGAACTGAAGGCAGAGGCTTAACTGACTTGAGCCACCCAGGAGCCCTCCCATACAATATTATTAATTAATAGGTATAATGTAGTAAATATTAGAGTTACTCAACTCTGCAATATGTAGAAATTTCATTAATGTTAAAATAGAGCTTAAATATATGAGAAGAACTTAAACTTTTGTCTTTGTGATTTTAACTTTGATAATGGCTTCTTGGCATTTCAAGGTTGCCAAGAAAACATCTAGGAGAAACACCACTGATTCTAGTAATTTTTGTATATTTTACACAATATATTGCCAATTAAAAAAATGAATATATTAGTATGGATCTAATGGGGGATAGTATGAACTTATTTAGAGATTATAGTAGGAGGCCAAAAAATTATTCTCATTAGTTTTAAGCATAAAAATTACTAGTGTTTGATTCTATTGGTCCAGAAAACTCAAAAGCCCTTTGTGGGTAAAAGAAATGAAAACATAAAAGCATGATGTAGGATATATCAAAACAAATGTGTATTCAGATTTTGCCTACTTTATAGAGTCATTTTGTAAAATGTATAAATAAAACTATTATTTTAAATACCATCATACAGATCCAACATAACTTCTTTCAAAATGAAAAGGTGCATATATTTTTAATGCCTTCCTGTTACATGTTTCTGCTTTGTTTCAAATGTCATCAAACCCTATTAATTACAGTAAATAAATGGGTACAAAGGGATTGACTCAGAATACTTAGTAGAAGAACAATAACAATCTTCAGAAATGTTTAACTTTATTTCAGCACTTGCTTGCTGGTATTATTTTAGCCACTTCTAGGATCTTGCTGAGGATTGCTAAAAAAAAGTTAGCAATTTGTGAAAATGCCATCATGTTAATGCTTACAGCTTTTTTCCTGTTCACATTTTGTAAAAGAGCATACTTTATTTTTCTTTTGTAGATTGCCAAATAAAATATGTCAGAGAGTTTTCCTGTGTAAAAGCTTGCTGTTATCATTTTTCCCCTTGCAATTTTGTTGGTAATTCATTTTTAAAAAAGCAATAATGATAAAGTTTACTAAAGTTTTAACTTAAATGCAAAAAAAGGTTTGAGCGGGGTTTAATATCCACTTGCATGAGAAATTGCAGTTTCTTCTTCGTACACAATTTAAAATCTGCCTGCCTGGATATTTTTGCTTTAGGAAAAACCTTTGTTTTATAATCTTGTATTGTTCTCCCTATGACAGCCTTGTCAAAATGATTAGATGTCATTTTCAAGCAATATTCATTCAACAATATTCATTGAACAATTCATTTCAGCAATAGCTTTGGAGATGCCATTGTTTCACATTTTCTTCCTAGGGCTGGAGTTTAATGGATAACTTATAACTGGAATTTAATCAGAATTCGACTATATACATAATATTTTATTTTTGCCTTTCAGTAATCTACTCTACTAAAAAGACAAAAATAAGAAGAAAACAAGGTGACACCGGGGATTGTGTTGAGGAAAGAAGTAATAAATTCTCCAGAATAGATCTGAGACAAGCATGAATTTAGCCCCAACTACTATTCTTTCATCTCGCAGCTATGTACAGTAAAACACAACTGTCAAAATGAGTATCCTGAAAAGTAAAGTTAAATGCACACACACACACACACACACACACAGAGTCCTCAGTTGCTGAAGATAAGAATTGATTATATTCACCATATTTTAGTTATAAAGGCCAGAAATTCAACAAAAACCAGTTGAAATAAAAGAACGACTGTTGTCCATAGTGAAAGAATTGTCAGATTTGCCTGGTCTTTGGGCATATATCTTGGTTATAATATTATACATTATACATTATTATACAATATATTATAAATTATACATATTATACATAATTATACAATATATTATAATATTTATACATTTCATATATGTATGTATATATGTCTATAATTGAACATGACTATGTGAATACTAAATATGTGTCTATGACTGAAAATGGCTGAATAAACATATTATACATATATATGTGAACATATATCTATGTGAATAGATACACATTATGTATGTTTCTGTACCTGAAAATAAAATAGTGCCATTTTTGTGATTGAGACCAATAATTCTATTTCAGGCTATATAAAATTCGTAAAAGGCTACTTGTTTTTAAAAGCATATTGAAGAGTCTAAGAAGGTTAAACTTTGAAGCAATTTAATTATTAAAATAGTCACAAACTCTTGTGATGATGAAATTGACTAAGCACCTCAGGGCACTGAGTATCTCTTACTGCCTCTCTCACAGAACAAGTTAAATGATTCAGAGTACACTTAACAAAATTTTTTCAGAGAAAATGTGGATGGAGAAAGAAATATTTGAATCATCTAATAGTGAAAAATGTTTAATAAAATAAAAATCAAGAATTAAGGAGGGATCAATAATATGCTGTACACTACTATTTACCAAAGTTTGCAACTTTATCTCTGCTAACAGTGAATTCTCAATAAATGCCAAATGGCCCCTCAATCAATCAAAGTGTATTTTGCAAATGATAGCAGAATTTAGCTACTAATAATGGCGCAAATGCATTCAGTCTGTCATATTTACATAGTACACTGTGATTTGGGATATGTTTTTTAATAATATATCAAAGTTTTTAGTGTTTTAGAATATAAATGCTTAAAAGATGAATTAAAATAATTACTTAGTTCATGCATCAGTTTCAGCATCCCTGAAGCACATAAAAAATGTAGTATGTTTCAAGATGTGGGGCATGTGTAATATCAGGCTAAAAGTTTATACACTACTAGATATGTAATAGGAAGCTAAGGAAAACCCATGAATATGGAACAACCTGATCAGAAGTAAGAATAAAGTAACTGAATGCTAGGAATACAAGAAAAGAAAAACATGGAGACAATATAATATTTGCTCTCATGGAGTGAATATAAATTAAAGATAAAAGTATGAGCAAATAGTTAAAATTCAGTAGGAAACAGTGTAATAGATTTATTCATACATGTTATTTGAGGTGCAGTTTATAATTATCTCTCTCTTGGAGAAACCACAGAAAACATTTGTAATATGATGTTATTCTAACTTAGTCATTAAGGATTAAGGAAAAATTTCAAATCCTGTTTTTCAAATCCAGGCTCAAATTCCTTTATCACAACATATCAGATCCTGGAAAGCATAAGTGACCTCTATCTCCTTTGAATGTCCCCAAAACTACTTGTTCTAGTTTACTCTCTGTATGCATTTAGTTTACCTATCTTACTAAATCAATTTGTATTTGATTGCAGTTTGATTACCTTTTATATCTCCCTAAGCACCTACCTACTACACTAAATGACTGTAGTCTATTTAGCAGAGGAAATAATGAGAGTCATTTTCATTATGTAATGCTTAAATAGCTGAAATATTTGAAGACTCTATTAAGTACCTATAGTCTCAGTATCGGGTACCAATCATAAGAAAATTACTGGAACCCAGAGTTATGAGTTTTGCTTGTAGATATATGCGTGTGTGTGTGTGTGAGAGAGAGAGAGAGAGAGAGAGAAAGAGAGAGAGAGACAGAGAGACAGACAGAGATAAGTACAAACTGATTGAAAAACAATATTTTAGCAGCCACAGATTCTTATTAATAGGTAGAAGGCAATTTTTTAATTTGTGTTTTGTTTTTAGCTGCAGATCTGACATTGCATGACTTTATAGGCATTGAATGATACTTGAGTACAAAGATTTAAATAATTTGTTGTGGTCTAAAGGTAAATTTTATATTAATAGATATTTAAATGCATTTAAAGGTGAAATTAAAACAGATTTTTTTAATAGTTGCTAGTATTAGTCAGTTTTGTTCATAATGCCTTGTCCCAATTATGTTCTTATTTTTCCCCTACAAATTGGTTTAGAGATTTGTCTTAAGTACAAATAATTGCTTGTCATGTAATTGGATTTTGGTAAGGGAAGATTTCTTACATTTTACATTAGAATGTCATCATGTATAGTGTATAAACAAGCAAATGGAAAAACTGGGTAGAATGTAAGATTGATTCCTGTGATGAATTCTTTAACTTACTATAAGTGAGACACAACTATAATTACAAAATTATTAGCATCAAATCCTCTTGAAGATCAAGACAGATGAAGAAAGCAGAAGATGGGAGACAGATGAATGAATTAGTTATATATATATGCATATATATGTGTATGTATATGTATATATAGGTATATGTATTAGATGAATGAATTAGTTATATATATATGTATATATGTTAGAATATTGGTTATATATAATGGAATATTATTCAGTCTTAAAAAGAAAGAGGACATCATGCCATTTGTGACAACACGAATGAAACTAGGGGACATTATGCCAAGTGAAATAAGCCAGACACAGAAAAACAAATATCTAATATAGGTGTGTGTGTCTGTGTGCATGTGTGTGTATGTAATAGAAAATAGAAAGTAGAATGGTGGTTACCAGAGTCTGGTGGGGTGGGTGGGAATTGGGAGGATAAGAAAGTAGGAGGACCTATTAATCAAAGGTACAAACTTTCAGTATTAAGATAAAAACATTCTGGAAACCTAATGTATAGCATAGTAACTGTAGTTAATAATAATGTATCATACGCTTGAAATTTTCTGGGGTAACAAATCTCAAGTGCTCTCACATACACCAAAAAAGGTAACTATGGGGGAAGGATGTTAATTGGCTGGACTGTGGTAATCATTCTACAGTATACACATGTTTAAAATAATATCTTGTGCACCTTAAATATATATTTACTTATCAAAAATAAATAAAATATTTTTAAAAGAACTTTTATTTTTTAATATTATTTTTTAACGTAGGCTCCACATCCAGCATGGAGCCCAATGTGGGGCTTGAACTCATGACCCTGAGATCAAGACCTGAGCTGAGATCGAACTGGATGCTTAACTGACTGAACAACCCATGTGTCCCTAAAAGAACTTCTGAAGTAGCGAGAGAAAAAGAAAAAAAAATGCTCAAGTTTCCTGAAATGACCACTAAGTAACCAACATATTTTTTTGTTGGAATTATAATTGCCAGTATGAGAATCTTTGAATATAAAAATAAGAAAATGAAAAACAATATTTGCCCCAAAATGAATAAAATATATCTTTGATCTATATTCACATTATGGACATATAAAGAACACAATGTATTATTGTAGCTAAAATGTCTACAAAGAAGTTGAAAATTAATTTGACCCAGGCTCATAGGTAATTTAATTTACAGTAGTGTGTTTCCATTTTTGCATGTTTATTTGTGCTGTGCTGTATAAACCTGATCTTGTAAAGTATAACACATCATTGTAATTAGTATGCACACTGCACCTTGGAACTTAACAAACTGTAGTTGTTTATCTGCACCTTGTCCCGGCAAGGTGTAACATTTGATAAACATGGTGTACTCCTAGGATTTTACAAGGAGAACTGTCTTGACCAATGCTATGGTTTTTCTCTGTATTTTCTACTTATCATCTCTGTCATACTATTAAATTCAAAAGAAGGGCAATTATTTCTCCTGGGACTAGAATGAGATGAAAATATTGCTGCATTGCTGAAATAAAATAACTCCCCTCCCCGCCCTTCATTTTTCTTTACACTGAGCTTGTTTTCTTTTCTGAATTTTCCATTTTCATTTCCTGCATGGGGTCTAGTCATTGTCTTTCTTACCATCTGTTACCTATCTTGTTTCCACTAGAGAAAACTTAATAGTTTTTAAAACCAGTAACTTCTACATTTCCATTCCAATTTTTCTCTTTTTCCTTTATTTTTTTCTAATGTCCATATTGGTCTAAAAAATCACTATCAGGAACAGGGGCATTTCACATAAAACTTTTTTTTAAATTTTAAATAAAGGAAGAACATTTCTGGAGATTCTATTTGTAAACTCTGAATTACATTTTAATTCAGTATTTCCAATTTCAGTGAGGCATGCATTACATAAAATTCTTTGTTATCTTCTAGGACAGAATCCTGAGAAAATAAAATTTAGCTGCTGAGGATTTTTTGTTCTTAAGTTTATTTATTTATTTATTTATTTATTTATTTATTTATTTATTTATTTAAATTTTATTTATTTAGTTGACGAGAGAGGCAGCGAGAGAGGGAACACAAGCGGGGGGAGTGGGAGAGGGAGAAGCAGGCTTCCCGCGGAGCAGGGAGCCCGATCCCAGGATCCTAGGATCATGACCTGAGTCGAAGGCAGACACTTAACGACTGAGCTACCCAGGCGCCCCTGTTCTTAAGTTTAAATGCTAAGTTGTTAAGACATTCCCAGATCTTTCACTTGCACACAATCTCAGCATTTATTACTGCCCTGGGAGTATGGCATGCAACTTCCAGACTGAAAAGTGCAGTGTGTCATCCTAGGGCATGGCCAAGAATCTATAAACCTATATATGAGAGGATACTTAGAGGGCCAAATTCTTTCAATGTTAGTAAGTCAGTTCTGAGACTCCTGCTATCAACCTCTGTGAACTGGGACTGTTGAATTTTTATCTTTACTATCTCTCTTTCTCATTATCTATCTATCATCTATCATCTATCTATCTATCATCTATATCTATCTATCTATCTATCTATCTATCTATCATCTATCTACCATTTTCCTATCATCTATCTACTTAATTTTTAATTTATTTTACATTCTGTAACTTGGGAGAATGAGGATTTTTAAACACTTTTATTAGCAAGCAAAAGAAACATTTGTATAAGTTTGTTAAAATCCATTGAACTTATTTTTTTGGACCACGATTTAACTATGTTTTAAGTTTCTAATGTCTGCAGGTGTGTATGAGGTGTTCTCTGTATATTGCATCTTGAGGGAATAAGCATGAATTTTCATGACCAATTTGGGGGCAAAGGTTATTTTATTTTTAATTGATAAACCTGTAAAATGTGTGTAAAGTCTGATCATATATATCTATATATAATATATGTGCATATCACACACCCTGGGGTCATTAAGATATTCAGCAATTCACTAAAGATCTGAATAAGTCCTATTACTAAAAATAATATTGGCATTTCAATTTAGAATATACTCTGAAATCAATGTATACAAATTTGGAAAAAATACATTCAGAATCTAACCTCTTCCCATGGTCTTTTTTTTAAAGATTTTATTTATTTGTTTGACAATGAGAGAGACAGAGAGAGTTCAAGCAGGGGTAGTGGCAGGGAGAGGGAGAAGCAGGCTCCTGCCGAGCAGGGAGCCCGACATGGGGCTCAATCCCAGGACCCGGAGACCATGACCTGAGCCCAAGGCAGATGCTTAACCAACGGAGCCACCCAGGCACCCCTCTTCTCACCATCTTTTTGGCTGTGACTTTGGTTTGAGTCACCATCATCTTGTACATGATTAGAGATAATCGTATAAATATTCTCTCTAATTCTTCCCTATTGCTGTACAGTCTCAATGATCCCTTTAAAATGCTCCTTTGTCCTAAACCATCCAAAGGCTCTCATTTCACACAGAGGGAATCCTAATATAAATTCCTACATGGACTTATGTGATCAGGATCCCTGTTAACTTTCTAATGCATCCTGGTAATCTTTCCCTCTGCTCCATCCATACGAGCATCCTTGTTGCTTCTTCAAAATTCCAGCATGTTCCTTCCTTAAGGTGTTTGTCCAGAATGCTTTTTCATCATATAAGTACTTGGATGACTTGTGCATCTTTATTCAGTTTTTGCTTAAATTTGCTTTTTATTGAGGTTTGCCCTGAACACTGTTTAACATTAAACTACCCTTCACTATACTCCTAATATTCTTTCCTTTTTGGCTTGTCTCCCCTATAATAATTAATTTGCTTATTTTGTTTATTTGTCATTTACTCTCTCTTCACCATATGGGGAAACTCCAAGAGGCAAGAGACTTTGTTTTGTTCACTTAATGTGCTGAGAACTGCTGAGAACACTGCCTGGTATGTGGTAGGAAGGCTATACAAGTTTGGCAAGTGCTTGTATATATGTTACATTTAGGGCAGCACTGTACTTCAAAATATTAAGCTGTTGTTCTTTGTTTCTCCCACTTTTTCCTCTCACTTATACATCAAGGGCTTTCTTTCCTTTCCTTTAATTCACCCTGAATAAGAAACAAAGATATCAAGAGGTACACAGGACTGAATTTTCTCTTGTAGGAAACCAGGTGACACTAGTCTTGTATAAGAGTAGAGTGAAATTGGAAAAACAATTCTTAACAAATGGGAGGGAGAAGATGAGATGGAAGGTCAAGAATTAGAAGCTACCATCAGAGATGACCAGGGAGCAGAGAACGGAAAGCTTATTGTACAAGCTGTTCTCAGGTTAACGTTGAACTCCATCAAGTTGGTATTTGTGAGAGGCTAATCTTCATCCTCTGCTGTCCTGAAAGGAAATATAGTTCTTGTATATTCACAATTGATATGGAGATTTGAAGGAAGAAAGCCTCCTCTACTCTCCTAACTCACCCAAATAAGAAGATGGGGGAAATTCCACATAGGAGAGAAACAGTGGACCCACCACCATAGTTACATGATTTAATCCCAAATACTAAAGCTACCAAAGGAAGTCAGCAGGGTCAAAAACCAAAACAGTGGGATTAATAATATCTCCTAGGATGTAAAGGAATCACCTGTCTAGATCAATGATCCATTCCAGAGGGTAGGTTCACAATTAAAGATGATAATTCCTGGATAAGTGAAGGTTACATCAGACACAATGGATATTCAACCGCTCCTCTCCAAACTAAAGTTTAAAATTTAAAGTTGGCTTACTTGCACACCTGAAAAAATTGGACATGTTTTTGAGTTTTCAGATTTGAGGTAGGAGTATCATATCAGGCTCAGTATACTCAGGGTGCAGTATAACTAGAGAGGAGTTGGTAAGATCACAGTTTCCTCAGCCATGTAAGCCTATGTGTACTTTTCTTACCATCAAGTGAACCTACTTCTTTCAAATACTTTTCTGAAATTAGAAGTGTATAACTGGACCAAGAACAGAATGGTAGCCATTCTGCAAGACACTTACATAAACTATTAGGGTCTATATTGAGGCTGAAACTCATACAGCAGTATTCCAAAAGCCTTTATTTCCTCTTGATATGCTAATCACAAGTAGATTTATTTTCCTTTCAACCACAGACCAATAATACCTGAGACAATGCTCTTAAGCAATATGCTACTCTTCCTCTCTCAATTGATTCAAATCTTTTCCCCTCAGACACAGCTGCCCTCACAGGTCTGAGAACCAGTGCTTCAGGACCCTTGCAGCATAAGAAAGGCTTTCCGTCTCTCAGAATGTCTTATGCCTTCATATATACAGTGTGTGTGTGCGTGTGTGTGTGTGTGTGTGTGTGTGTGTGTGTGTACGTATAGTTATACATAGAATACCTGTACTGATACTGACCACCATGGTATTTTTCAAACAATCCATTTTACTGAAAAAAATAGTATAAACTAATATAACCCACATGAGTTCTAATAAAGCTTCCATTACAGTTAACATAAATTGTCTACCTAATTTAAAATCATACTAATCATGGGATGTCATAATTTTTTTCCTTTGGAAGGGCAATCATGAAAAAGTGAGTTGGAAATCAATACCGGAATTGGGAAATTAATTGAACATTAAAATCGAGTCTCGGGCGCCTGGGTGGCTCAGTCGGTTAAGCGACTGCCTTCGGCTCAGGTCATGATCCTGGAGTCCTGGGATCGAGTCCCACATCGGGCTCCCTGCTCGGCGGGGAGTCTGCTTCTCCCTCTGACCCTCTTCCCTCTCATGCTCTCTCTCTCTCTCTCATTCTCTCTCTCTCAAATAAATAAATAAAATCTTTAAAAAAAAATCGAGTCTCTGTAACATATTTATGAAGTCTATTTTACCTAGAAGTCTTAATAGCAATTTTGAATTTGCTCTTTTCCTTGTGGCCACATATTAACAGACAATAAGTAAATGGTTCCACATTGATGTGAATGACAGCCCTAATCTCATAAGGTGTTATCTAAAAAATATAATAAATTGACTATAAAATATCTTTGATAAATATTATTCAATTGTTTTTCTTACATTAACTGGAGAATGGACATGTTTTCATTGCTTTTATATAGATTTGAGAAATTTATTCTTGAACCATTTTTTTAAAGTGTGAGCTTTAAAATATATATATAACATAAAACAGTGCCTGGAAGTAGTAGACATTATAGAAATACTTTGCAGCTGTAAAGTCATTTAATCGTCATATCTCTTAACCATTATATTACATGGCATCTTGCTTGAATGAATTTAACTGAAGACCTAATTTTTGCTAGCCTTTCAATTAGAGCCAACCTTTCCATATAACAGTCATATTTATTCAGCTTCAATAACATATCAATTGAGCCATCTTATTTATTTTCATTGAAAGCGCTGTGTTATTTCCTAGCCCCAAAGAAAGATTCAGGGGAGCTTATTTAAATCCTACCAAGTGTCCTCTCTATGTAAACTTACCCTCCCACCATGTGACATTGTCCATTTGACAATACAGTCTTAGATTGGGAACTCACTCTATAATCGTCTCATGAATTGTTTTCAGTTGGCTGTCCACATGCAGCCTAATGGTGATGATCAACATTCATTACTCTTGGCAAAGATACAACAACTACACAGCTACCAGTTCTTTAACCACAGGAGCAGTGCCTCTTCACACAGTCTTTTCATCATCCTTCCCAGCACTGCTCATCAGGCCTTGGAGTGTATAGAATTGTGATATAACTGAGAGACTGTTTGGTAGCCACATGAGAGAGATGGGCACACCCTTCCTACTTTGAGCTAAAAAGACCATGCACTCTCAAACTCAGTAAGTCCTAATATGTACAAGAAATTGCACCCACATTACTCCAAAATTTTACAGCAGAAACAATTTTGTGTCATAATTTTGGCTTACATGAGAATGTCAACTATATTTTTATTAGTTTCTATATTAATCTAATCTTTATGTTCACATGAAAGTCCTTTATATCAATAATAATTTTTAGTTCATCATATTTAATACACCTTTTATGATCTTATGAAAATAAGCCTTACAAATTGCAGATACCTTAGATATAGTCTCCATATAATATTAAATTATTAAAACAAATATTTAAAGCACCCCTTAGCTTGCCTCTCTTTTTCAGTTTTGTGTTTGAAATAAGAGAAAGAAATGAATAGAACTTTTTACCCCAATTTTGCCATTTAACCAACAATCCATTCAGAAAAATTGAAGAATGATATATAGCAGTCAGAAAAGATAAACTAAGAGGAGGTGGCCCAAGATGGTGACATAGGAAGATCCCAAACTTACCTCTTCCAATGGACACACCAAATCTCCAACTACATATAGAATAATTTCTGATGAAAAAGAAATGAAAACTAGCTTAACAGCTTCCTACACAACAAGGGATAAAAGGGCTATATCAAGAAATGTGGGAGAGGCAGAGACTTGATCTTGTGAAAACTCCCACCCTTGGGTGGCAACACACAATAGAGAGACATCTCATGGTGCTGGGGCCTCTCCCTGAGGAGCAAGAGGTTTGTGCCATACATTGGACACCTCAACCATTGGGACATAACCAAAGACATGAGGTCCCAAAAATGTCTGGGTTTGGAAACCAAATGGGGCTGATGTCTAGGGAGACCCTTGAGGCTGTAGGGATCTGAAACACTCCTTTCAAGGGGCTCATGAACACTCTTACTCCTCCAGGGAACCAGCAAAAGGATGGCAATTTGAGAGGGGACTGGATTGTATATAAAGATGATTTAGTTTCTAATCTTAAAATATCTGTTGGAGGGGCAAAGATTAGTTGGGATTTTCCTTGGGAACAGAGGTGTTGCAAAGCACCAATTTTGCACTCTCTCTCTATCTTGCTAACAGGTGGGCATGGACAGATACAACCTTGCTGAAGTCACAGGTATGTACTGTGCCCAGAACTTATCCCAGGGCTCCCTAAAGCTGGTAGGCAATTGTAATCAACACAAGGGATGTCTTGATTGCCTGGCTCTGGTGGCCAAAGGGGTTTGTATTCCCAGGACCCATAAGACTGTAACTATTGGAAAGACAGTTTTAAGCAGCATATCACACCCAGGGCACCATACAGACAACAGACTGAAACACAACCCCAGTCTATACATGAAAAAGACCCATTTGATTGTCCTGGAGCTTCAATCCCAGAGATAAGCTTCAGGTTTGCCACATATCTAAAGGTTACAGAGGTGCTCTCATGGAATGGAGGCAGGGAAAAACCATCTGTGCACCTTCTCTTGGCCTCACCACAGCTTACTGATACCTCCCAGAAAGCTTATAAACTCAGGTGAAGGCCTGATTCCTGCCAACTGTTTCCCCGTGGATACCTCCAGACCTCCTGGTCTGGAAGTCAACAGTCTACAGTTGTGGTCTCACAGGACAGCACATATTTGCATACTTTCAAAGCTGCTGTTTGAGGTTTGGCTTCCAATCAGCCTAGTCCAGGTGTTGACTGAGATCATTCCCTTTGGAACACTGATAGGTCCTGGCACACCCTCAACAACTGGTACCTATAAAGAATAAATCAGACAATCACAAAAGTTCAAGAGACATCCAAGGACTAAGGCCAGGTTGAACAATAAGTTTTGCCTCATGTAAAGGACACACCTTCAAGCCTGGGAGAGGTGGCTTTTTCACATAATACATAGAAACAAACACAGAGAGTCAAGCAAGATGAGGAAACAGAGGAATATTTTCAAACAAGATAAAATCTCAGAAAGACCTTAAGGAAACAGAAATAAGTAATCTACCTGATAAAGAGTTTAAAGGAACGGTCATGAAGATGATCACTGAACTTGGGAAAAATGAATGAACATGGCAAGAACTTCAACAAAGAGATAGAAAAAATAAGAAAGCACAAAATAGAAGTCACAGAGCTAAAGAATACAATAATTTAATTGAAAAATACATTAGAGTGTTTCAACAGCAGACTAGATGACACAGAAGAGCAGACCATCAACAAGGAAGACAGGGCAGGAGGACTGACCCAAACAAAGCCACAGAAAGAAAAAATAAATAAATGAAAAGTGAAGATGGCTTAAGACACCAACGGGACAACATCAAGTGGAATAGCATTTGTAGTAGAGAGATCCCAGAAGGAGAGAGAAAGAAAGGGACAGCAAACTTACTTGAAGAAATAATGGCTGAAAATTTCTCTATCCTGGGGAAGGACACAGACATCTAGGTCCAGGAAACACAGCACATTCCAAATGAGATGAACCCAAAGATCCACACCAACACACATTATAATTGAAATGTGAAAAGTTAAAGAGAGAACATTAAAAGAAGCAAGAGAAAACAACTTCTTACTTGCAAGAATACCCCCATTAGACTATCACCCGATTTCTCAGCAGCAGAACCTTTGCAAGTCAGAAGGGAGTGACACGATATATATTCAAAGTGTTGAAAGGAAAAAAACCTTTCAACCAAGAATACTCTACCTAGCAAGGTTATCATTCAGAATTGAAGGAAAGGTAAAGAGCTTTCAACACAAGCATATCTTTAGTTTGTGCCCTCTTTGGCTCTGACAGAGACCAGACCCTGTGGCAAAACTCACACACAGTGCCATTTCAGACAGAATTTCTCAAACTTTGGAAAATATATACTGAAATATTGTGATTAATTTATGTTGTCTTGGAGACTACCAGAATGCTGGTTGATTTCTCCCTCTGCCCTCCTCAAGCTTGTTCTTTCCATCTTCCACAGTTTCCATTTATTTGTGCATGTGGCTTTATGAAGATTGCCTTTCACAATTGGCCTTGCAAGTAAGGTTGACCATGTGACAAATTTCTTACCAGTAGGATGTGAGTGGATGTGTACAATTTCTGAACCTCTTGTTAGCTACTCATTTATCTCTATTCTACTTTCTGTCAGCTGAAATTTAGGCATGGCAATTCACCAGCTTTGTCCTTACAAAAGGCACAATGTTCTGGGATGGTGGAGCAAGAAAAGGAAAAAATAAAGCAGAAGAATTTTCTTACCTATCCCAGAAGACTCATTTATTTCCATACTGTTGTGTGAGGGATAAATAGCTGTTTAACTTATTTTAGCAACATATATTTGAAAATCTGTTTTAGTACGTCAGGCTTACATCTTAACCAATACAGAGATCAGGCCACACCCAAGGTGAGGTTTTCTACTACACTACATGGCTAATCCCACTCTCATTTATTTGGTACAAGAAAGGAAATTAAGTGGAACATAGATCTGAGAAAGAAGGGTTTTGTCTTTGTATCTTCCTAGTGTTAAATTGAAATATCAAAAATTTAAGTTGTGGATAACCTTAGAGAGTCTTGTAAATGAGTGTTGAGGCGCCTTCACAAGAATTAATCCTACTAAAAACTAAGTGACAACCAAAACTTTAAAACAACTATTTAATAATTAACCTTAGAGAAAATCTCAGGAAAACATTCACATTATTTTAAATTGATTTCCATAAAAATTGTAGTTGAGATATATTTCAAAGACATCCAAAATTCAAGGCTGACTTCAAAGTCTAATTACTTGAATTCAGATGTTCAAAAAAGAATGCATTTGCTTTCATTCACAGCCTGGGTTTGCTGTGAATTTTTTTTCTCATCAGCTTCCAGTCTAGGCCTTTGCCCACCACCATTGATGTGGACAGCTCCCTTCATAAGTCACACTTCTTCCTGTTTGCAAGGCCCCCTGACTTCTGCAACTCTGTCCACATGTGTCCAGATAATGGGGTTATTTAAATCCTTCACATATCTTACTTTATTTCTGTTGATGGTAGGAAGAAGAGATGCTCCAGATCTTTGGGTTCTTAGGTTTGAATCTTTAATGATATCTAAAAAGCTATTCTAAAATATCAACTTTACAAAAGTGGCTACTGACCTTGATCTGCTTCTAACACCTTTCTAAGAAAAAGACAGTTGCTCAGGTACACCAAAGAGGAAGAAAAGTTTTCTTAGCTGCTCTTTATAGAACTTCACAGAACCTCTGGACCATATTCAGTTTCCAGAAGAGACCTGAAAACACTGGGCCAGAAGATTAAGGAGTTTGACAACAAAGTCTCGACTGGCCAATTCCATGATATTTGCCAGCAAATATAATGGGCTGCCCACAGTAATGTTGCTTTAATCTTCCAGGTAAACAATTGTCCCAGTTGGCCCGTAAAGGGTTGTAGTCTCAGTTCTCGTACTCACTCATGTTGGACCAACAGTTAAGAGAGGAGAGGGTTTAGGTGAAGGTAACTATGGGCATGAGTACCTACAAAGCTTGTGCCAGGTGCTAGAAATGTCTCCATCATTATTACAATTTAGGAAAGTAACAACTCTGGGCTTAGTCACACTTACAGCAGCCTAGACACTTAAGTGCCTACAGGAGCTACCTGCTGAGAGCTCTACCTTCTACACCTGGCACATGGCTTTGTCAACCAATGACAGTTTTCTCCCCTTTTAACTACTCTGTTCACTCAGGAGCCAAGAAATTCATTTCATGTGATTCTCTCAAGTACTTCCTGCCATTCTTCAAATGCCCATTTATAAGAAAACTGTTTGGAATTCAGAGAGGTTTTTCCCAATTAAAAAAATGTCACAAATGGTGGTTAGGGTTTAATCCCAAATACACTAACTTGTTTAACTTAAAAACACAATGTTCTAATGGCAGAAATGAACTATCATTAATGACTATGTTTTGTTTTGCTTTTTAATATGCGAGAAAGGATTTGTGAATTCCAAATGGGATTGCCAGGAACTCTGACATTGTAGTACTTGGCCCCTGTGACTTCACCTTTCACTTCACTGTCCACTCAATGAAAGGGAGAGCTCTCCAGTTCTGTCCACTGGCAAGCACCTTGGTGGAGATGGGAGAAGAAGAGTTAGGAATGGAGGCAAACATGAACTATAGCAAGAGCCTCTGCACAGTGGAGACAGACGCCCTGCCTTACTTTTCTCCTCATCTTTCACTCCTTTGGGCCATAGAAGTGGGTTTAAAATGCTTGAATGACTGGTCACTGAGAGAAGCAGGAAAGGAGTTTCTGCTCCTGTGAGCCCAATGAAGGTGGACATTTATATATGGAAAATACTCTATACATTGGGGCACTGGGGACTGCCTGTACTTGGAAAATTCATTAACTCTTAGCATCCTGTTCTCCACCTCTAAGCTGCATTGAGAAATTATTAGCCTGTATTTTTATTAATTAAGCCTGTAATTTTATCGTGTGCTTTTGGTGCCAACTTTTTTCTAGAGTTGTATCAAAAATAAGCCTATATTCACATCACGATCTGATTTGGATAGGGTCATTTTGTTGTTTTTACAAGGCAGGATTGGTTATAACTTTTGAATTAAACTTACCAATCATGTACTCAAAAAAAAAAAGGAATGTGTTTAGACACAATTAGCCCCCCAAATAAAATTGTTATAGAAATGTAATAATAATAATATAATATAATAAGGAAATATATAATATAATAATAAATAAATGCATAATGTATTATAACTACCACAATATAAGTATATAATGATTAATAATATAATAATAAAACATAGTTATATAACCTATTACACAAAAATAAATTTAAACAAATTATATTCATAGTATGCATTTTTATATGTCCTAGTAGAATATTGTATGGCTCAGATGAAGAAGAAAAAATTAAGTTGGTACTAACCCATTATGGCTCTCTTGGTGGTCACATATAATCTATTAATTTCTCACTCCTGTAGAGATAAAACTATACTTAAGGACAAATACTCATTTCCTATAATTAATTTATAAATAATGTTAAAAAAAGATTACATAATTATGATTATTTCTAATGGGAAAAAGCCTCTACCCAAAAGATATAGGTTATAACTACCAGTATTAGAGCCTAGGCTTTGTTAATGCAACATAATGAGTTATTGAGAATAAATTAAAATTAAAATCTCCTCTTTGAACAGGGAATTTGAACTGACTTTGCTTTGAAATGAAATTTTTTTCTCTCATATTTGGACAATTAAATGAAAAGAATAACAATAAACTTCTACTTTGAACAACATTTTTTTTTTTTAGAGTGAAAGAAAAAACTGGGAGAAAAAAAATGAATGTATTTGTACCTGGTGTTTGTGGAGGAAGTTTATGCGGAAACTTTCATTATATGTATGTCTTTGTCTACTTGCCCATATCACATTTCTTCTGTGTTCATACTTGTGTGTGTATGAAAATAAATGGTTAAAACAAGTGGATAGTTGTAAGTAGTAATAACTCAATTGTAAAAATAATTTAATTTTTAGGGGCACCTGGGTGGCTCAGTTGTTAAGCCACGTTAAGTCGTAAAACCCTTGAGTTCTAACTTCTGCCATTTGAGTCATTGATTTTTTATGAAAAGTAGCATATTTCCAACTACATCTTCATGAGTTCAACAGCCTTTCTCTATTCGATACTCTCTTGTCCCATTTAGTACAAAATGGCAGTTTCTAATAATGTAAATTTATCAAGAAACTTGGTTTGTGTGTAAATTGGACTGAGTTTTACTCCATTAGGTAAAAGACATTCTCACAGGTATTTCTGAGATCATATTTTCTTTATTTTGGGGCTTTATCAAGATAGCTGTGTAAAAATACTAGACTTTACAGAGTCCCTCTGATTTGATTGAGATTAAGGGCACACTCTTATTAATCTATTATAAATTAATATTCTGACCTTTGTTTTCCTAATGTTTGAGCCAAATTATATAGTCATATGCTCCCTTTACTCTATGCCACACTTTCAACTGGCATTTGGACTTTTAGCATTGTTGTCATCTGGTAAGGCTAAAATTTCCAAATTCATCAATCTGGTTCCTTTTCGTTTAATACCTATTGCTTTAATTTATCTCCCTCCTTTTATATTTTGTTAGAAGTGGCAGGTAGAAACCAAGCAAAGTATTCAACTCTTTGCTTAAAAATCTCCTTGGCTTGGGAACCTGGGTGGCCTGATCAGTTGAGCATCGGACTCTTGATTTTGGCTCAGGTCATGATCTCAGGGTAGTGAGATTGAGCCCTGTGTCAGGCTCTGCACTCCCCACTCAGCAGAGTTGGCTTGAGATTCTCTCTCCCTCTCCCTCTCCCTCTCCCTTTGCCTCTGCTCTAAATAAATAAATAGATAAATAGATAAATAGATAAATAAATAAATAATCTCTTTGGCTATTATATTCAAATTTGTCCCAAATTCTGCTGTCCAAATAACTGCAGGACACATTTTCACTAAGTTTTCTCTACCATATAAAAAGGACTCTTCTTTCTCTTCTTCCTCCAGTGTGGAATAACATGTTCCATACTTCAGAAAAACCCCTGGCACTGTTCTTAAGTCCAGATTTCTACTAACAGTCTGTTCATGTCAATTTAGGTTTTTTCTAAGGCAATTTAGAATTTCTCTATAATGTTCCTCACTTGTTTTTGAGCTCTCACCAGCAATGTTTTCAACATCTATGTTTTTACTGACAATTTGTTCAAAGCCATCCAGTTTATTTTTACCATGCTCATGATTCTCCTAGGCTTCACACACTGTCTAGTTCCAAAGCCACTCCTGCATTTTAGGTGTATCATTCAGTGTCACTCCACTTCCAAGTACCAAAAGCTTTTTTAGTTTTCTATTGTTACATTAAAAAATTACCACAAACCCAATTCAAAAGCTTAAATAATTATTCTCCCTACCTAATCATCCAGTTACATTACATATTTGTGCTGCATCCAGTTACCAGTTACACTCTACCTTGTAATTATAAAATTTTAAGTTAAACATCTCATCACATTTCTCTAATATTATGCAAAGGCAGAGTTACTACAGCTCTTTTGGAGTAGGTTAGGAACAATTTGATAAATTAATAAAATATTTTCAGGTGTTATGATACAGTTACAGCTATAAAAAGTAAAAATCAAAAACATTTTTGAACACTCATATAAACAATGCAGTAATAATATCAAGGAAAAATTAATAACAATTATCAAGGCAAGTACAGTCATTGGAACAATCAAATGTGAAACTAATATCAAAACAAAACACCAAAAATGTATTTATCATTTATTACTAAAAAACTAAGAAGCCAGATCTCAAAAACATATTTTCATAAATGTTAACTCCTAAAATAATTTCAAAAACTGCCTGCTGACAATTTTCACATAATTTTACATATGATAACTAGTAAAACAATGGTATTAAACATTTCATGGGGTTTCTGGGCAGCTAAGTCGGTTGAGCGCCCAACTCTTGATTTCAGTGCAGGTAGTGATCTCAGGGTCATGGGATTAAGCCCTGCATAGACTCCACACTCTGTGGGGAGTCTCCTTGAGATTCTCTCTGCCCCTCTCTATGCTCATGCTCTCTCTTTCTCTCTCAAATGAATAAATAAATCTTTTAAAAAATTTTCATAATGCAAGCTGCCTTAGAATTTAATTCTAATCAGTTTTAATTTTTCTTTTGTAGGTTAAAATTCCATGATTGATATAGAAATTGATGTGTTTTCATTCAGAAATATGTTAGCCTCAACAAATATTTATTGTTGGAAAGATATCTGCCAGGTATTTTCAAGTCTACTTCTTCATTTAAATATCACAATAGTCCTGAGTTTGTTTATTATTCACCATAATTATAGGTGATGAAACTTAAGCTCAAAATCCTTGACAACAGTCACAACAGCTAGGTAAATATCCAGGTATAATTAAAACAAATGCAATTTTTCTCATTATTCCATAGAATTAGAAATAAGAAACTGGTTGCTTCAGCAATAAAATCATCATCCCTTTAGAATTGTAATACGTGTGTCCACAGACCACATATAGGTATATGCTGACTTAATTCTTTGTGTTAATTAGATAATACAAACTAGATATACATTATTAGATATTGTATCTGATATATATCTAATATTGTATAACCAGTTATTATCTAATATGTAATATTAGATATCTAGTTTATATTAGTTTGTATTAGATAATACTTATCAACTGAAAATTTATAACTTATAATGACCAATTTTATTTTTAATATTTCTGCATATACTAAAAATTTGTTTTCAACATTTTACCTATCATGTTTTCCTTTGATTTTTTTGTATAATTCATCAAGATAAATTTTTTAATGCACAAGTTCATTTCTAAATCTTTCTATATCATATTGACAGCCTTTATTGGGTTGTGATGTTTGTTTAAATTTAGATATCGTATTTTCTTTTTCTTTTTTTTTAAAGTTTTATTTATTTATTTGAGAGAGAATGAGATAGAGAGAGCATGAGAAGGGGGGAGGGTCAGAGGGAGAAGCAGACTCCCTGCAGAGCAGGGAGCCTGATGCGGGTTTTGATCCCAGGACTCCAGGATCATGACCTGAGCCGAAGGCAGTCATCGCCCAACCAACTGAGCCACCCAGGCGCCCCTAGATATCATATTTTAATCTTAATAGTTAACATTATTAACTTCCCATAATTATTTATTTTCTGTTTTTTGTTTTGTTTTGCTTTTGGTATGTGAAACGTTTTCTCAAAAGTTGAGGTTTTAAAATTTTTTTCTGAGGCTTCTTGCAAGAATTAGTTTCCAGGGATGATGTAGTATCTCCTGCTAGTTGAACATCAAAATCTTCTGCTTTTTCTGGGTGGACAGATTGAATACATTTCCCAGCCTCTTTTGTTGTTAATGTATAACAACGTGTCTCACTCAATGGAATAAGAGTACAAGTGATGTGTGCCAATGAAAATCCTGGCCCATTAAAATCCCCCATGCCAGTCCTTCATGGTCTTTTCCCCTTGGCTGGCTGGAAAGGGTACAACTCCTAAGAAAAACTCAGAATCCACATGTAGGAAGTACAAAGGTCCCTGGCAGCCTGGGTCCTTGAATGGACATGGAAGAATGGAGAATGCATGTCCTCGCAACATACACATACACCCTGTACTATTACATGATAAATAAATACATTTGTGTGTGTGTGTGTGCTGAACTATTAAATATTCTGGGCTATTTGTTACAGCTATTAGCACCTCTCCCTTCTCCAAAAAAACCAAGTTGCTTGTTCCAAATACAAGTTCAGTTCCCTTCTTTGGAACTGTTGGCCATGACCACATTTGTTAATCCTTACAGAGTGAACACTGCTACTCAATTTGGGGGACTTACTTAAGCTCTAAAAACTATTTTCGTCTTCTTTCTATTATTTACTCAGGCATAATTTTTTCATTCATGTCTCCTCAGGATGTCAGAAACCCGTGCAACACTATACTTGTTTTCAATTGCCTGCCTTCCTAGAAGCCCACTTCCTAGAAGCCCACTTCCTTATCGCTACACTCATTCTTTTATCCTGACACTTGCAAAGAGTACATTGCTTCATATGATTCTGTTCCCCCTCAGAATCTGGATCCTTAGAGGATCTTTGTTTTCTTTTTCTTTCCCATCTTTCACATATTTCTGCCTGAGTTCTGTTTTATCCCCATGTCTGGAGCTCTGATAGGATGACACTGAAGAAAATAATAATAATTCTCTGGAGGATTTCTACCAAAGTTTAGGAGCCCCCAGTCCTTCCAGTAGGGCCTACGAGTCCCCATCTCTCATTTTGCTGTCATCACCACCCACTACCTGTCAAGTTCATGAAAATTTCAGTATGTGGGTGGAAACCCTGAATTCAAGCAGTGAGATGAGAGCATTTGATTTATTGCATCAGTTTGGTCATTTCACTAGGAAATTGATGGAAAAAAGGTGTCAATTATTTGGGATTAGAATGCTATCTTGAATTTGGAACCCAAAATTCTATACTAAATAGTTAAATGGTACTGGAATGGCATACAAATAAATGAGCATATTAATCTATAAAATCTTACAAAAGAATACATCATTACATTTAGGAAACACATAAATTCTATTATCATTTGGTTTTTCACTTCCAAATACATATTTGCATTTTCAGCCAGGGCTAAGCAACACAAAAATAGACCTGTAGGCAAAAAAAAAAAAAAAAAAAGAATGGTACAACTATTGTTGTACCAACTAACAACAGCTAGCAAGATTAATATTTACGGATGCAATATGTGGAGCTTGGATAAAAGAAAGAGGCTATTTAAAGAGAAATAATTTTCTAGAAGTCAGCTATTACATCTAGTGTTAGAAAATATTTAGACTCATGGAAATAAATTCTTCAATTGGTTTTCAAGGGACTCACAGCTAAAGAAAATAAAAGAGGGCACCTGGGTGGCTCATTCGGTTAAGCATCTGCTGTCAGCTCAGGTCATGATCCCATGGTCCTGGGATTGAGCCCCCATTGGGCTACCCGCCCAGTGGGGAGTCTGCTTCTCCATTTCCCTCTGCCCTTCCCTCCTGCTTGTGCTCTCTCTCTTACTCTCTCAGTTAAATAAATAAAATCTTTAAAATAAAAAATAAAGAAAATAAAAGAAATGGCATTTTAATATGAATCCTGACAAATATCAATAATTAGACAGAATCCTTCCATCAAGGAAAAGCCAGAGATTATTCAAAGTAGGACAAATAAATGAAAACCTTCATTCATAACAATCAAATGTTCAGGGTCCATATTTTGTGTACTAATTCTGTCAGAATCCTTGAAGAATCTGGAGCTTTAGGGAACATATTTTGGAGAAATCTTCTAATCTCACAAACATGGTCATTTAGGAAAAAAAATTATTCTATGAGAATTATTTTAATTCTAACCATTGATATATATTGACCATCTTTCTATTGAGAAGAAATACATGAATAGATTTTAAATATACTTTAAGACATTAGCTGCTTAATTTAGTGAAGTAAAGTCTTGGCACATTGGTTGGCTGAAAAAGAAAAATAAATAAAATATCTTAGTTTAACTCTTCTGCCACATGTTATGTTCATATAGAATTATCTATGATATTGAAAATGAGAATTTGGAAACATGTTTAATAAACAGACACACTGTCAAAGTAAGGATGATGTTATTTGATTAAATTCTAATCTTTTGAAATGACATTTTGTAAATGACTAAATAGAATTTTCAAGTGATTTTATGGCATAGTAATTGTGTTACAAAGTATCATAAAATGAGTGACATAAGCAACAGAAATTTATTGCCTTACCATTTTGGAGTCTAGAAATCCAAGATCAATTAGTTGGCATGTTTGGTTCCTGATGAAGGCTGTGAGGGAGAATCTGTTCCATCCCTCTCCCCTCGTGTCTGTTGGTATACTGACACTCTTTAGTGTTCCTTGGCTTCTGCTACATCGAATCGATTTCTGCCTTTGTCTTCACATGGCATTGTGTGAGGCCTAATTTCCCCTTTTATAAGGACACCAGGCATTCTGTTCTTACGTGGCCACATCTTAACCATATTTATAACAATCTTATTCCTAAATGAGGTCACATTCTGAAATATAGGGGGTATAGGATTTCAACATTTGAATTTTTAAAGGACATAATTCAAATCAATAGAGCAATAAATAACACTTTTCCCAAAATTCTCTCCCTACAAGTCCCTGTATAGAATTGTGACTAGAACATGAAATGAGCATAATAAAATGAAAAGGCCTAAGGCTCATCACATTAATTCTTCAAAGAAAAAATAAAGACATTGAAGCATCAAAGGGCAGAAAATATGAAGTATTTTGTTTCATTCAATTGAATATGTTTGCTATAAAATTAATAATGTATTTAAAATATATTGTGCCCATGTGCCATCCTAAGACTGACGGGTATTAAAAAGTTCGTATTTCTTACTGATACAGATGATGATGATAAATATTGAAAGGGCAATATAGGGAAATGAAGTGCTAGAAGTGAGATAGGAATAAGAGAACTTCTGTAGACAGAGTTGAATCAAGAATGCCTATAGGCATACCTCACAGATACTGCTGGTTATGTTCCAGACCACAGCAAAAAAGTGACTTTGGCAACAAAGTGAGTCAAATGAATTTTTTTGCTTTCCAAATGCATGTAAAAATTATGTTTACACTATATTGTTGTCTATTAAGTATGCAATAGCATTATGCCCCCCAAATAATGTAGATATCTTAATTAAAAGTACTTTATTGCTAAAAAATGCTGGCTATCATCTGAGGTTTCAGTGAATCATAATCTTTTTGCTAGCAGAGGGTCTTGCCTCCACGTTGATGGCTGCTAACTGGTGAATGTGGTGGTTGTTAAAGGCTGGGGTGGCTGTGGCAATTTATTGTAAGACAATAAAGTTTGCCACATCCATTGACTCTTTCTTTCACAAAGGAAGCATGTGATGCCGTTTGATAGCATTTTATCCACAGAACTTCTTTCAAAATTGGGAGTCAGTCCTCTTAAAACCTATCACTGCTTGATCAACTAAGTTTATGTAATATTCTAAATCATTTGGTGTCATTTAAACAATCTTCACAGCATCTTCACCAGGAGTAGATTCTATTTCAAGAAACCACTTTCTTTGCTTATCCATAAGAAGCAACTCCTCATCCGTTCAAGTTTTATAGTGAAATTACAGCAATTCAGTCACTTCCTCAGTGCCACTTCTAATTTCAGTTCTCTCTCTCTCTCTCTTTTTTTTTCTGGAATGTTATTTTATTTTATTTTTTTAATGATTATGTTCAGTTAGCCAACATATAGTACATCATTAGTTTTTGATGGAAAGCTATTTTATTTTACCTTTTTATTTTTTTATTATGTTAATCACCATGCACTGGTTGTTATACTCAATGAATCATGGAACACTACATCAAAAACTAATGATGTATGTATAATTTCAGTTCTCTTGCTATTTATACCACAACTATAGTTACTTCCTCCACTGAAATCTTGATCCCCCTCAAAGTCATCCAAACTTCTGTTATTGTTATTTTGACCTATTCCCATGAAACATGGATGTTCTTAATGAAATCTAGAATAGTGAATCCTTTCCAGGTTTTTAATTTATTTTGCCCAGATCAATCAGAGAAATCATGATCTATAGATGATATGGCCTTTTATTTTTTTAATGATTATGTTCAGTTAGCCAACATATAGTACATCATTAGTTTTTGATGGAAAGCTATTTTATTTTACCTTTTTATTTTTTTATTATGTTAATCACCATGCACTGGTTGTTATACTCAATGAATCATGGAACACTACATCAAAAACTAATGATGTATGTATAATTTCAGTTCTCTTGCTATTTATACCACAACTATAGTTACTTCCTCCACTGAAATCTTGATCCCCCTCAAAGTCATCCAAACTTCTGTTATTGTTATTTTGACCTATTCCCATGAAACATGGATGTTCTTAATGAAATCTAGAATAGTGAATCCTTTCCAGGTTTTTAATTTATTTTGCCCAGATCAATCAGAGAAATCATGATCTATAGATGATATGGCCTTATGAAATGTATTTGTAAATCATAAGACTTGAAATTCAAAATTACTTCTTGATTCATGGTCTGCAGAATGGATGTTGTGTTAGCAGGCATGAAAACGACATTATCTCATTGTACATCTCCATCAGAGCTCTTAGGTGACCAGGTGTAATGAATCATAACATTTTAAAAGGAAGCTTTTACCTGAGTTGTAGGTCTCAAGAGTGGGCTTATAATACTCAGTAAACCATGTTGTAAACAGATGTGTTGTTATCTAGGCTTTACTGTTTCATTTAGGGCACAGGCAGAGTAGATTTAGCATAATTCTTCGGGGCCCTAGCACTTTCAGAATGGTAACTGAGTATTAATTTCAACTTAAAATCTTCTGCTGTATTAGACTTTAATAAGAGAATTAGCCTGTCATTTGAAGCTTTGAAGCCAGGCATTGACTTCTGCTCTCTAGCTATGAAAGTCCTAGATGTCACTTTCTTCCAAGAGAAGAAAGTTGTTTTCTCTGCATTGAAAATTTGTTGTGTAGTGTGGCCACCTTCATTAATGATCTTAGCTAGATTTTCTGGATAACTTGCTACATCTTCTACACCAGCACTTGCTGATTTACCTTGCATTTTTATGTTATGGAGATGGCTTTTTTCCTTAAATCTCTTCCGGTCTCTGCAAGCTTCAAACTTTTTTTCTGCAGGTTCCTCACCTCTCTCAGCCTTCCTAGATTTGAAGAGAGTTAGGGCTTTCTTCTGCATTAGGTTTTGAGTTAAGGGAATGTTGTGGCATTAAACTTTCTCCATTTCAGCAATAGGCTGCTTTACTTTCTTAATATTTGTGTATCCACTAGAGTAGCACTTTTATTTTCCTTTAAGAAATTTCCATTTGCATTCACAAGTTGGAAAACTGGAGGAAGAAGCCTAACTTTGGGTCCCCCTTGGCTTTCACATGCCCTTACTAAGCCTAGTCATTTCTAGTTTTTGATTTAAAGTGAGAGATGTGCAACTCTTCCTTCCACTGGAATGCTTGTTGACCATTGTAGGGGTATCAATTGGCCTAATTTCAATACTCTTTTATCTCAGGGAATGGGGGGCCCAAGGAGAGGGAGAGAAATAGAAGAACAGCCAGCCAGTGGAGCAGTCAAAACACACAAAACACGTGTTCTTTAAGTTCACCATCTTATATGAGTGCAGTTTGAGGCAGTCCAAAATAATTGCAATAGTAACACCAAAGATTATTGTTTACAGATCACAATAGCAAATATAATACTAATGAAAAAGTTTGAAATATTGCAAGAATTACTAAAATGTGACAAAAACTCAGGAACTGAGTAAATGCTGCTGGAAAATGGCACCAATAGACTTGCTCAAGGCAGGGTTGCCACAAACCTTCAGTTTGTAAAATATGCAGTATCTGTAAAGTGCAATGAAGTGAAACACAATAAAATGAGGTTTGCCTGTACCAGGAAAGTGTTTAAACCTCAATAGAAAGAACGAAACTCACAGTTGAGTAAAAATGACATTTTAGGGGCACCTGGGTGGTTCAGTCAGTTAAGCGTCTGCCTTTGGCTCAGGTCATGATCCCAGGGTCCTGGGATCAAGCCCCACATAGGTCTCCCTGCTCAGCGGGAAGCCTGCTTCTCCCTCTCCTGCTCCCCCTGCTTCTGCTCTGTCTGTCTCTCTGTCATATAAATAAATAAAATTATTAAAAAAAGGTTTAACAAAAATGATATTTTTTCATAGATATCTTCTGGGAAATGATGGCTCAGTTTTTATAGAGAAAGAGTACAAATTGTCAAAAAAGTTTTCCAAAAGTGGTTACTAGACTAGAATTTAATAAAAGCAGGGTAAAAGAGGAATTAGAAAGAGAGACTTACTATCTTCAAATTCTTCACAGTTAAAGTAATTAATGTGAAGTAAGAGATTATTATCACATTTAAGTTTCAATGTTAAAAATTTTGAATTTTCAGTTAAATTTAGTAATGTACCTTTTCTTAGTTTTCCTGAGTTCACTACTTGTAAGCCACTTAGTCACTAAAAATCACTTAGAAAACAGAATTAAACTTTTAAAAGTTGTCTTTTAGAGTAATGTTTCAAAATATAAATACATTTCATATAAATGTTTATTGTTTATTTTATTTGTATTTATTATTTCTAGGTGAATTATTTGATCTATAGTCTCTCCATATCAAATATATTCAAACACAAAACAGTATTTCCATAAAAATAAAAATGCTGGTGAAAATAGGTCCATTTTAATAGTCTATTCGTTTGCTCAGCATTATTGCTCATTCATATCCATTTCTATGTTATTTTCCTGCATTTTCTGCAATGGTTATCATATCTCAAACCAACAGGTTCCAAAATTAATATTAGTTATTTTTGATGGATATAGGTGGAATTGATTACCATCTCCTTCAATACTCAAGTTTTTTGTTTTTTGTTTTCCTGACTTGCTTCACATATAGGGCTAAATACAGAATAGGTGCTTAGGAAGATTTAAAATAAATGAATGTGTTTTGAAATGGATTAAGAATTAAGAAATAAGAGAACAAATGATAGAATGAATGTAAGAATCAGTTTAAAACATACACTAGGCAACCTGCTAACCACAAATTATGAAAAATATTTTCCTCATGTGGACTTGCCAATTTTTATCAATTGGATATCATTACCATTTATACTTATGAAGTGATTGTTAATATGTTTGTTCATTATTCAAAATATTGCTCTTGAAGAAATTAACATAAAGGATATTACCAGGAGAGGAAGACTATCTCCAAATAATGAAAACTCAGAGATCATTGTGTACTATCCTCAATTCAAAATATAAAAAGGAAAATTACTGTATGTTAAAAAAAAAGAAGATAGTAGGGAGGGAAAAATGAAGGGGGGGAATCGGAGGGGGAGACGAACCATGAGAGACTATGGTCTCTGAGAAACAAACTGAGGGTTCTAGAGGGGAGGGGGGCGGGGGGATGGATTAGCCTGGTGATGGGTATTAAAGAGGGCACGTACTGAATGGAGCACTGGGTGTTATATGCAAACAATAAATCATGGAACACTACATCAAAAACTAATGATGTAATGTATGGTGATTAACATAACATAATAAAATCTAAAAAAGAAAGTTATACAAGAGTGAGTTTATTTTATTTGAAAAATAAAACCGATTTCTATTTAATTAAATAGTTTTGAATCACTCTTGAGCAAACTTGCTTAAAATAATTTCTTCATCTTTTTAGAGTAACTTCTTTCTAATACTTTGTTTTGAAAATTTTTCTACAAGTAGACAAATATTATAAAATATGTAGTAATTCAAATTCTTTATAGCCTGATAGAATCATCTTTTCTAAATAACTTTAAAGGTATATTATTAGAGATTTACATATTTCAATGCTATCTGATGCATATTTCAGTAAAAATTTATGGCCTTGTTTTGTTTCATCTGGCTGTTTGATAGAACTTATTTTTATATTGTGGATGATTTCTAGTTTAATCTTTGAGCGAATGTCTTTTATTTTCTGATTATTTTTATTTCTGTTTTACTACATCATTTTTTCCAAATTTTATCGTGATTACTAACTGAAAACTTACCCCCAAAAATCATGTTGTATTCCTAATTCAGTAAATGAAATATGTGGTTTCTTTATTTTCCTATGTGAAATGATGTTTACAATCAAACAGTTTTCATTCTGTTCACTGAAAGATGATGGCCACTGTTATTTTTTAGTTCATATTAACAGCTTTACCTATAGTTATGGTTTAATTTGTGTGAATTAGAGTGCTTCTTAATACCTTACATACTGCCCATTGTAGTATTTATTTCCTTTAAAAGAAATTAACTTGATCTTTGAGAGATAGCTCTATGAAACTATTTTTAATATGATATTTTTGCATTTATTTTTTAAATCTGGGAAATAAAATTCAATTGGAAAACATCAGTGAGTAAAGAAGAAATAAAAGCAGAAAAACGCCAGATTTCTGAATTAATTATCTAACATTAGAAAAAATTAAGGGCATGTCTAACCATGTTCTTAATAATTTTGAAGATATTTTTAATGTTTTGAATCATAAGGACTTTGCTCTTTATACACTATATGTTTTCTTAAAACATGATGATATTACTGCTTTTATTCCGATCCTTATTTTTGCACAATATATAAATTACACCCTTGAATAGTCAAAATGATGTTCTTATACTAAATTATTTAGAAATAATTTTAAATAATTAAATATTGTGCATACATATGCTATATTAAATATTAATTTTTATAGACAAAGTTGGGTTTTGCACAAAATGTGGAATGTTAGTAAATTAGAAAAAGATCTTATTATGAAAACTCTAATGATAGTCTCAAGAAGAGAAGTATATTAACAGCAATTCAAACATTTTACTTTATGTTTCACAGCAATTTTTACAATGTAATGACTCCAAGGATCTCTTTTAAGTATATTTGTAATAGAATGTTTGCATGGAAAACATTTTCCTTATTCTTGAAGTTCTTAATTGATATTTTCATGGCTTGGTTGAGTCTAATATTAACTCAAAAATATTTACCTAGCTCTTTCTTTACTCATATTTATGTTTCCCTAAGCTAGAATTTGTCAGTGTTGTTGGTCAGAGACAACTAGGTGGAACTCCAATAAAAGTGTTCCCCTACCACATGGTAAGAGAACCTTTTAGCCATAAACACAATCACCAAAGATTTAAAAATATACTATTCAGTCTTTCTTGAATTAAGTCTGTAAAGTCTAAGTTCTAACAAAGAAGAAGTGATGGAAACTTCTAGGAACACTCATTGAAAGAAAGTTCAAATGAAAACTTTGTTCTTTCTTCCCATTCTTGGAGCTGTGGACAACATCTTTAATGGGGGATGAAGTGTTGAGCTCAAAGTAACCTCAATCTCCAAGGACTTCATGGATTAAGACACTTTAACATCATTAGGCTTCCTAGGTCTTGACTATTATGAGAGAAAATAACTGTATCTTGTCGAAGTCACATATTCTTCATATGTGCAATTAAGAAAGAACCTAACATTAACTGCTATACATTTGTAGTAATACACTCTCTGTTTAAATGTTACTGTATAATACAGATACATTGTTATATATAACAAATATCATGTTAATCTCTGTTTCTATTTTATACAAATGAATGTAACACTTACAACACAATAATGCCTCTTAGCTGAAACAATCTTGGCTGTTACTGGATAATGGATACTAGATAATTTTGATAACAGCTTTCCTCCATAGATAGCTCCAAGGTACTTCACTGTCCTACTTAAACTCTAGTGAACTGTCTCTCTATTAAGACATTGTAAATTACTCCTTCTAGAGGGTACTGTTTCTTATCAGATACTTGACTATCACGCATTGATAATCTCTCTGCCAGGAGCAAATGGAATACTGATAGTGGCATCATTCACCATAAGCTCATTGCTGCTTTTGGCATGGAATGGAGTACAGGTGGAGGCAAAGTGTGAAAGATCAAGTATTGTGACAATTATTAACACTACATGATTTAGCTTCTTTTTAACTTTCCTGCAAGGGATAAAAGGGAAGAAGTATAAAGGTCTTGAATATCAAACTCAGAATACATATGAAAAATCAGAAAACTTGGTAATTGCAGTTATGGACCCAATCAAGAGACTTAATTTCAGGGGTGCGGAGTTGAAAGCCCATTACATATGTATTTCATGATAAGTACACGGTAGGGAGAGTAGAATACTGAGATATTTGATGGAAACATTGGGCAGACCCAGATGAGGGTGATCATTCTGATCTCTAAAATAACTCAGTGTTCCTTATCTCGGAAATAGCTCACCCTCTCTGTCTTCCAGAACTGGTCTTTCCCTTCATAAATTCCTTCCAATGACTTCACTGGGAAAGTTTCTTCATGAAGAGATGCTTATTGTACTGGAAACTCACAACCATAACTTCTCATTCTACCTCTAGCCTTTAAAAATTGGAGTCCAGCATAACCCCAACAGAAAAAGTACAAGATGTGGTCTGGGACAAAGTAGACTACACCACTAAAATAATGCCAATTTGTATCAGCAGGAGTTGAGAGGGAACAAAGAGGGGAGTGGATTGAAAGATGTTTGACCAAAGAGGACAAGATATGAAACTAGTGAGGCCAAATGTATTTATATGAATACACCAACTCAGGATTAGGGATTGGTTTAAGCACCTGGGAACTGTGTCAGTTAGGTTGGTCAATTATATCCTGGATTCACATATGACCTTCAGTCAATGAGAAAGAAATTGCAGAATATCCCTAGAGTATTGAAGAGGAAGAAATCCAAGGACTCAGGTAGAATAGTGGTCTGTTAGGAGTAATCTGTAGATATTTGTGTGCCCTTTTCCCCAGCCACCTCAATTTTTAGACTGTGGGTCCATGTATACTTTAACCATGGTGACAAAGATAGAAGCTATTCATGGGCACTTGAACATGGATTTTCCCCTCTATAGGAATGATCTATTTACTGTCCCTGCTAAGTGCCTAACCTACCAACATTCAACCCCAATTCTATTGTAGAATATTGTATCTTTCCTTAGGGGTAATAGTCACTTGCAAGGAAGTTAACTATATTGGACTATTTAATCATGGAGGGGGCAAAAGTTTGTTCTTAAGTGTTTAGATACATTCTGAATCTTAGATTTTCCTTCCTGTCTATAATGCTTCTGCCATCATCACTGTTGATGGTCTGACAGAATGCCTTATCCATCAACATGTAATACCATAGAATATCTCCGTTTACCTATGGTAAAAAGTAGTATAACGATGGGATCACATGCACAGGGTTCATTAGCTGAATCCATGATTAGAAATATCAGGCTTAATAGAAAAAAAAAGAAAAAAGAAAAAGCAAGTATAATAGAATAATGGGATGATATGCTAAAGACTTAGTATAAGACCCATGTCTAATAGGTTAGATGTGATGACATCTACTACTTAGCTGGACTACAGGGATCCAAGAATCAGGCAGAAGATGGGGATGTGGGCCCTGTTAGTATTACAAGGGATTATCTACTGAAGATATATTTTCTTCCAAATCCTGAATCAAATTATGTGGAGTATTGGAAGTTGTGGTGCCAATGGACAAATATTTCCCCCTAGAAAAGATTCTTATCTCCAATGGTTTAGAAACTCACTCCTCACATACTTATCAACATTTTTGACATCTCATACCACTAAACCAACAGGAAGAAAAAAGAGTCATTGTACTTACTGGCCAAGGTGAATAATTTTAATTACTATGTATGAACTGGAATGCTGTTACAAAATGGGAGTAAATAGGACCCCAAGGAATTCACTGGTCTTAACACTCCTTTGCTCAACAGATGTGGCCAATGGAAAATTACTTCTATTAAGACAGCACAGAATTAGACCCAGATAATTCAGGAAAAACATAGTTTTAGGTCACCCTTGCCCCAGGAAATAACTTATTTTTTTCAGGTTTCCAGCAAAATATAAAAAGAACATAGAACAAATCACTGACCAAAAAAAAAAAAAAAGAAAAGAAAAAAAATCACAACAAAACAAAATATAGTTATATTAAGTCAGGATAAGCTGCAGATGTGTGGCTCTGGGGAGTAGAAGAGTTAAAAACACCAGCTATGCTTTAAGTTATTTTGTTATGTCTTAGGTTAATTTTTGTTTCTCTTTTTTCCCAACCACTGGGCCCAAAGATTTAGAAGTAGTCAAGAACCTTAAAAATTGAGTCAACGCTACAGGAATAAGTTAGCTATGGTATTTTGTGAATCTTATTTTGGAAAGGTGCACTTTTTTTACCTTAAGGAAGGATCATGTTTCTATATACACAGGTATATATATCACTCACTACACATACAGACACATTTATTTATATATAATACATTCTTTATAATATATATTTGTATTTACAGATATTCATAAAGCACAAATATATGTGTATAATATATATATTCCATATATATTTATATTTTAATTCAAGTTTTAGCCTAAAGTCTAGAAAAAAACAATAGAATGGGGGCTGTGGGTATCTTATTTTCTTTCTTCACTATGAAATATTTTATAAAATTCACTCCTTATAACACTTTAGGTAAACAATATAAGACTAAGAGAGATTTTAAACACCAGACTAAAATATATACATACTAATAATATTTTATTGAAATTAAATAAAACTTAGTATTTGTTCATCAATTTTTCTTAAGTTTGAATTGAATAATGTTTTCACCTAAATGTCAACTCTGAATTTTCAATATTTGTAGAGTATTGTGTTAAGAAAGCTTCTGTATCACAACCAGGCTCATCATCAAAATATGAAAAAAAATCAACGTTAGTCATAGGCTGTGAAGGAAGCAAGAGTACATTTTTCCAGGTATTTATGATTCTTTTTAAGTTTATTGTTATTATTTATAGTTATATTATATGATATTTTTAACCCCAAACTGAGTCTGAATATAAATGATGTACAACCAGATCTGAGTATACTTTTGGTACCTCAAATAGTGGGAAATTCTGATTAAAGTTAACACCTTAATAATAATAATAATTGTGCACAGTGCTTTCAGGATGTAGTAAGTTAATTGGAACTTTGAACTTTCATTCAAATGGATTAATAAATAAGACAAATTTCCTTAAACCTGAGGTTCTGTTGTTCAGGAAGTATATTTATAATAATATGATTATATTTTAAAAGTTTCTATGGGCCAGACCATAATTTATAGTGATTGTACTGACGGTTATGAAAACATATAAGAGGGGGTGCCTGGGTGGCTCGGTCGTTAAGTGTCTGCCTTTGGCTCAGGTCATGATCCCAGGGTCCAGGGATTGAGCCCCGTGTCAGGCTTCCTGTTCAGCGGGAAGCCTGTTTCTCCCTCTCCTGCTCCCCCTGCTTGTGTTCCCTCTCTGGTTGTCTCTCTCTCTGTCAAATAAATAAAATCTTAAAAAAAAAAATACAAGAAAAGATGTTTCTGGATATTTTACTTGCTAACTTCAATGATTTATATTTGTGTATTTTTTTTTTACTTCCTAAATGGTTTGAACAACTTTCAAATAAACTATGTTAAAAATACAATAAGTGGTTAAAAGGTAATAAGTAAATGAATTAATGAATGAATAAATAAATAAACAACAAGGAAAAACACCTCATCAATGAGTCCAGAAGTTGCATTTGAAACCTAGGCATTATTTCCTACCATTTAAGAGTGAGAGGGAAATTTTCAATGAGTATTTTTATTGAGTATATATTCTGAGTTTAATAATGTACTCTTAGTAAAATGACATGTTAGTTTTCCAATATTTAATAAATACAAATATTGACATGTATAAATATATACATATAGTCATAAATATTATACATATATAAACATGTACATATAAATACATATATAAATATATTAAAAATATATATATATACACACACATACACACACATGTTAGGGGGTTGTTTTCAGCTTTCATCTATTTTAAGCAGTGCTGCTGCAACATATACTGAGAATGGAATTACTGAATACTTAAAGCTAGTAGAGGAAGCCATAGGTTTTTCCAAGCCATTTGTACTGACTTGTTCTACCACCATTAGTATATAAGAGTTCCAGTTACTTCACATCTTGGATAACACATGCTATTGTCAGTCTTTTTCATTTTATTTGTTCTAGTGGTTCTACACATATAATTAGGTAGGATGAGGTCCTACCGGTTTAGGGTGTTTCTTAACCCACTATGCCTGGTCCTTTTAAAAGGGAAACATTTGGACACAGATGAATATATACACGGGGAGACTGCCAAGTGAAGATGAAGACAGAGATCAGTTTGATACAACAGAAGCCAAGGAACACTAAAGATTGCTAGCAAACCACCAGAATCTAGAGGAGAAACAGGGAACATTTCTCCCTCACAGCGCTCAGAACAAACCAATACTGCTGACACCTTGAGCTAGGCTTTCTAGCTTCCAGAACTGAAATAATGCATTACTTTTGTTGAGCCCACTCAGTTTACGGTGTTTTGTTTCAATAGCCCAAGCAGACTAATACACTGTCTCTTTCTTGTTGATTTGTAAGAGGACTGTATATATACTGGCTATGAGTTCTTTGTCAGCAATACGGACTGCAAATTAGTCTGTGACTTGCTTATTCATTCTCTTAATGGTATCTTTTGATGAATAAAGTTTGTTTAAATTAATGTAGGTCAAATTATCCTTTTTGTCTTCATGTCCTGTTTAAAAAATACTTGCTTACCTCAATATCATGAAAATCATAAATATCAAGATATCGTTTCTTCTAGATAGTATTGTTATATCTTTCATATTTAAGTGTAAAATACACCTGGAATTAATTTTTGTGAATTCAGTGATATAATTAGGTATGTGTTACCCAGGTTATTAAAGTGATCTTATTTATTCTATATACTCTCTTTCAGAATACTTTTCCACTATGTTTCATTGGGTTGAAAATACAGAATAAATTCATCTGTTGAAGGTGACTTAAAGCATTTTGAAAGCAATCCTTTGCTAATGGTTAATGAACTGTCCTAGGGATGAATACTATTCATTAAAAGATCTGTGAAATAATTTACACTTGTTATAAAATAGTTACATAGGGTTGCATTTGTCATTTTTATTTGGCAAAATCTTTCAGTTTGAAAATCAACAAACATTTACTAAGTGACTTCTGTTTGTCATGTACTTTAACCAAATATTTTCATGTAATACTCAGAAATGTTAAAATGTGATTTTTTAATACTAAAAAACTTTTGATAGACATCGAGTTTTATATTTTTAAGTGACTAAATCTAATAAAAATTAAAAAACAGGTTTACTAAAACAGGACCAAAAGACAATACAAAAGATGTCACATATCCAAAACATGATGCTCCTCATCATCAACACCTGAGCACCACAGCCCTGACAGAACTCAGGGACTGAGAATCCAAACTACCTACACACTTTAAGTTTTGTTTCCTTAATTTTAAGGGTTTTTAAAATGCTACCCCCAGCCTTGGGCTGTGGGATCCGGTCAGCGGCACTTCTGGCCCAGCGTCCTGTCTTCGGGCCGCCGGGGGCTCCCCCGTGCGACATACAGCTCAGCACGTAGTTGGCGGTGTAGGCGAAGGAAGGCTTTGAAGCCACCTGTAACGCTCTAGTTAACCGGTGAGTCCATGGTGCCGGTTGGCCTGCTGGAGTCCCTGAGCCCGTGGAGGAGCTGAAGCCCCCTCAGACCGTGGTGCGGCTCCCTCTGGAGCCATGTCTGGTAAGCCCAGAGTTTGAGCTGAGTTCGTCTCATGCTTTCTGGTTTTCTTTAATTTCCTCCATGAGTTAAGGAAATAAGTCACAAAACATTTTGTCTTTTGAGTGAAACGCTAAACTTCGGGCTGCGAACAGGGAAGTGTCAAGTCTCTCCACTGGCCCGGGTGGGGCCCTTCTGGGTCATGAAGCTAAGGAGGTGAGGACAGTGGAGACCGACCAGGCGGTGTTCCACGTGTCTGGGTGGAAATCTGTCATGGAAAGACGCAGCCCGCATTGCACTTAAATCTTCCATCGGGTGTTGTGTAAATTCTAGGAGGTTTAAAAAGATATTCTCTGGAAAAAAATTAGTTGTCTACGATAATAGCCACCTTCATGAGGAGTCAATCATGCCCGGGCCTCAGGCCACATAAGTACCATCCAAGAATATGGGAAGGTGGGGGAGCTCAGGACATGGGTAAGGTACCAGGTCTCTCTTAGTTCAAAGGCAGTCCTGCTCCAGTCTCTGGGTCGCTGTTGTTGGAGCTCTCTGATTGCTACTGTTGCTTGTCTCTCCTGGTTGTGGCGTGTGGGCCGCGGCCTCGCTCAGGCTTCGGGTGATGGAGGCAGGCGCTGTGTGCGCGAGACTGGAGCGGCTGTGGGAGAGGGGCGCTGCACCTGCACCAGCCCCCAGCCCACCACCGCCTCAGAGCTGCAGTCTCAAAGTTCATATTTTTGCGAGTGGCTATCCAATTGGCCCACTCCCAAAACCAAACTATTCCCCACTTCACTGCATATTAACTTTTTAATGACAGATTATTGGGTACTTTATTGTATTCTCCTTGTTTATCTATTTCTGAACTAATGGTATACTATCATATTTCTGATATATTTATAATTCATCTTTATACCTGGGAATAAAGGTTCTTCAGCTTTTTAATACTTCTGCAAGATTGTACAAGCTCTTCTTGAATCTTTCTTTCTTTTTTTTTAAGATTTTATTTATTTATTTGACAGAGAGAGACACAGCGAGAGAGGGAACACAAGCAGGGGGAGTGGGAGAGGGAGAAGCACCCTTCCTGCCGAGCAAGGAGCCCGATGCGGGGCTCGATCCCACAACCCTGGGAGCATGACCTGAGCTGAGGGCAGACCCTAACGACTGAGCCACCCAAGTGCCCCAAATCTTTATTTTTCATATAAATTTTGGAAACAGCTAATTTTGCTGTTGGAATTTTATTGGGATTGCTTTGAATCAATATATTAAGTAGCAGAAAATTTATATGTTTCCCATGTTGATTTTCCCAAACCCAGAACCTGGATTAGTGTATTTATTGAGATCTTTAATTAATGTTATTCACGTTTTGTAGCTCTTAGGGGAGGACTGTTGTTCCTCTTCTGTTAGATTTATTACTATGCACTTTGTTTCTTTTGCAGGAAATATTATCTTTTATCTTTTATTTCCTAATTGATTTTCCTCATATATAGAACTTGGTTTTTGTATATTGCCATTGCTAAGTTCCATGCTTATGATTTGTATATAATTTGTTCATTTACATATATATAATCACATATAATTGCACTGGCTATACACAATCCTATTATTTGTGAATGAAATAGTTTTATTAATTGCCCTTCAATCTTTAGTCCACATTAAAAAAATTTGTCTTTGAGCGCCTGGGTGGCTCAGTTGGTTGAGAGACTGCCTTCAGCTCAGGTCATGACCCTGGAGTCCCAGAATGGAGTCCCACATCGGGCTTCCTGCTCAGCAGGGAGTCTGCTTCTCCCTCTGACCCTCCCCCCCTCTCAAGTTCTCTCTCTCATTCTCTCGCTCTCAAATAAATAAATAAAATCTTAAATAAATAAATAAATAAAAATTTGTCTTATTGCACTGGCTATAATTTCAGAATGATGTTGGTAGACTACAATATCATTTTTTAAATAGCCATAAAATGTTCTCAGATAAAAACCCATATAATTCTTTTTAAATAAGCATCCTTTCATTTTCTTTCCTTACAGTGCAGTCACTCAAAATAGCACAGTTAGTATCCCTTGGTCCTTACTTCTCAATCATTTTACCACCACACACATACTGACTTTATCCTATTTCAGTGACTCTGCCAAATGCCATCCATCATTCTCTCCAGTTGTGTAATTTTCATTTCACTTCTCTGTTGTATCTATAATCCCTTTGAGAATCTTTATTGCCTTCTGTGAAGTCATGTTCTTACCATGTTTATGAGTTTTAGTTCTTAGGAGAGGAATTTCAGAATGAGGAAAGGCTTATGTTTCTGGCCATCGGGAGTTTCTTATTTGACCGTTTTAACTTATCTAAGCCTAATTTCTGTATTTTGACATGAGATAGTATATGCGTACAAGATATTTTTAAGAAAGTTGTTTGAAGGGCTTATTAGATGGCCAGGCATATGATAGAGGAGTACTTTTATTTCTTTGAAGTGTCTACTTCTATTTTTTTACACCTTAAAATTAGAGTTTCCTACAGGTTTCATTGAGAGCTTTGTTCTCATTCCAATCATTATTCTTGAGTGATAGGATTTTATTAATGTCTTTTAAAATTCAGCTTGAGCTTTTCCTCCTTCACACTTCCTAAGTAAATCTAACTTAAATTTTCTTAATTTGTGCTCTCATGCTATTCTCACATATTACTTCGTATACTGTAATAACATATACTTCATGTTTTCTCAAACTTGTTAATGGAATTATCATTTATGTGTATTTCCTACTCTCTGCTCCTCCATTTCTAATGAGACTTCTTTACAAATTTGCTTTTCAAACAATGCTGCATTGAATCTTTGTTTCCCTATGGGACTCTTGATGGATGTAGGCAATGAGCACTTTAAATCATACCAGCTATTCAGGAAATTATCTCTTAAATATTTAGGAAATTTATGATCCCACCAGCAGTTTATTAGTACTTCTTTCCCATTTTCCCTCATGCTGGCCAAAACATGGGATTTTGGGATGCCTGGGTGGCTCAGTTGTTAAGCGTCTGCCTTCAGCTCAGGTCATGATCCCAGGGTCCTGGGATGGAGACCCACATCAGGCTCCCTGCTCTGCGGGAAGCCTGCTTCTCCCTCTCCCACTCCCCCTGCTTGTGTTCCATCTCTCGCTGTGTCTCTCTCTGTCAAATAAATAAAATCTAAAAAAAAAAAAATGGGATTTTGAGAGTACCTAATATTTACTAATTTAATAGAATAAACTGTCATCACAGTTGTAGTTAATTCATATATTCATTAGCCTCTGGTTTTTCCTCTTCTGCTAATTCTCCTTTTTTGTTGTTTGTTGTTCTTGTTTGTCTTTTTCTTTTTGATATATGGTTGTTTTTCAATTTTGTATTTAAATTAGCTACTTGTTGTCATATAGTGACTATCTTTCCACAGTTCTTTATTTTTTAACCTTACTCATTATGCTTTTGACATCACAGAGATTTAAAAATTTTAATAGTGCCTAATTTTGATATGCAATGTGATGTAGCTAACTTTCCCTTTAATTTTTGAAAAGTTCTTGTAGGATCATATAATAAGTTATCTGTCATATTAAATGGCACTTTTTCGTGGTTTTTGTATATATAAATTCTTTGCTATTGTTGATTTATTTGAATGCTATTATTTTTATATTTGATACAGTTACTCTGCTAAGAACATCTTAGCTGAGGAGGACTGAACATTGATTTTCTTGGATTTTCGGCATCATTATTTACTTTTTAAGAAAATCACCTTTTCATTTTTTGCTTTTGGTCCTCAACTTTTTGGTTATATTTCTTTGGCTAGGACTTTTAGTACTTTGCTGACTGTAAGCTATAATAGTGTGCAAACTGGTATTTTGCTTACAGTAAAGGAAATGACTACATTTTTCCCCTTTCAGTATGATGTTGCTTTGATTCTTGGCGGAGAGATTTATCAAGTTGCTAGGATTTATCATAATTGGTACATTTTTATCAGATGTCTTTTCTGGATCTACTCTGAGTTTTTCTTTTTATCTTCAAGCTGTTAATGTGGTGATTTACAATGATAATTTTTCAATACTAACCCATTCTTGCATTCCGAAGGCAAATTATACTAGGTAATGAGTTTAACAGCTTTCAACTTTTACTCTCTGTCCAAGTTATTTGTATAATACATAGGTTTATCTCTGTCCCTGATATTTTCCTAAAATTAAAATTTGATAATTTGTGGAGCACCTATGTTTTCAGAGGGAAAGTTTTGGCTATTGATTTGATTTGTAAAAGACTATTTCTTTTTTAGAGTTTCTTGTTATTCTTAAATCACGCCTGTACGCTTGGCTAACTGTATTACTTTTCTGTTTCTGCCTAGCAAGTTGGCACAAATTTACTGGGTTACAACATCGGACCTTTTTATCTCCTTTTGCACTGGTGAAGAATCTGAGTATAGCTCACCTGTGTTCTCTGCTCAAGGCATCCAAAGACTTCAGTTAAGGAATCTGCAGAGATATATTCTCATTAGGGGCTGAATTGGGAAGAAGATTAGTTTTCAAGCGACTTTGGGTGGTTGGCAAAACCTATTTCCTTGTTGATAAAGAACTTACAGCAGCTTGCTTCTTCACTACCAGTTAGGAGAAAATCTCTCACCTTAGGGAAAGTCCCTGTCCCTTCTTTAAGAACTTTAGCTTGTAAATCAGGTCTATGCAAGCTAATCTTTTGATTTAACTCAAAATCAACAGATTTGGGACTTTAATTACATCTGCAACATTTACTTTTTCTGTATTTTTCTGGTTATAAGCAAGTACAGGTTGCTCTTGTACTTAAAGGGAGGAGACTATATAAGGGTGTGGCTTATTATAGGTAACCTTAGGGTGTGTCCACCACAAAATATGCCCTTATAAAAATGATTTCTAGCGTGTGTGGAGAAGTGTCCCATTTTTATATGCCTAATATAACTGAACTCTTCTTTCCCTTTGTTTTTCATCGGTCTTGCTACTGGTTGGTATATTTATTAAGAGTTTCCAAGTCTTGGATTTTTGGCTTAGTTGATATGGTCATTTTTACAAGTAAACTGGAACATAATTATGAGAGTGCAGAGTTCTACTCACGCAGAACATTTCATTTCCTGATTCAGATAATTTTTAATAGAATTTATTTTTTAGAGCAGTTTTAGGTTCACAGAAAAATTGAGCAGGAAGAACAGAGAGTTCCTATATATGCCCTGACCCCACTTCCATGCAAACTCCTCCACTATCAACATCCTGAGCTACCGTGGTACATTTGTTACACTTGATGCACTTGCATTAACGTGTTGTCATGAAAGTCCATAGTTTACATTAGGGTTCACTCTTGGTGTTATACATTCTTTGGATTTTGGCAAATGTGTAATGACATTTATCTACCATTATAGTATCATAAAGGATAGTTTCATTGTTCTAGAAATTCTTTGTGCTCCCTGCCCTGGCCTCTCTGGCAACTGCTGATCTTGTTATTGTACCGATAGTTTTATCTTTCCCAGAATGTCTTATAGCTGGGATTATACAGTAGCTAGTATGTTCAGATTGGCATCTTTCACTTAGTAATATGCCTTTAAGTTTCCTCCATGTCTTTTCATGGCTTGGTAGTTCATGTCTTTTGAGCAGTGAATAATGTCTGCTCTGTGGATGTACCAGTTTATTTATCTCTGTGTATTTACTTGCTAAAGGACATCTTTGTTGCTTCCCAGTTTCAGCAACTAGGTAAATATTTGCTTGCAGGTTTTTGTGCGGATGTAATTTTTCAGTTCCTTTGGATAAATATCAAGGAGTGTGATTGCTGGACTATAGGGTGAGATTATGTTTGGTTTTGTAAGAATCCACCAATGGTCCTCCACAGAGGCTGTCCCATTTTGCACTGCCACTAGTAATAGAAGAGAGTTCTTGTTGCTCCACATCCTCACCAGCATTTGCTTTTGTGAATGTTACACATTTTGGTTATTCTAACAGCTCAGTAGAGGTATCTCATTGTTGTATGAATTTGCATTTATCTGATGACAAATGGCGTGAAACATCTTTTCTTATGCTTATTTGCCTGCCATCTGTAGGTCTTTTGTGAGATGTCTCTTCAGGGTTTTTAGCATTTTCTTTTTGATCAGTCTGTTCATTTTCCTATTGTTGAGTTTTAAGATTTCCTTGGGTATTTTGGAAAATGGTCCTTTATCCAAATATGTATCTTTTGCACACATTTTTCCCAGTGTGTGGTTTGTCTTCATTTTCTCTTGACAGTGTCTTTCTCAGAGCAGAAGTTTTGATTTTAATGAAGTCCAGCTTATCAATTATTTCTGTCATGGATCATGCCTTTGGTATTATATGAAAAAAGTCATCATCATGCTCGAGGTCATTTAATTTTCTATGTTATCTTTAGGAGTTTTAGAGTTTTGTGTTTTATATTTACAAGTGATATCTATTTCAGATTAATATATGTGAAAAGTTTAAGGTCTGTGGCTAGAATCATTCTTTTGCTTGTGGATGTCCAGTTCTTCCAACACCATTTTCTGAAGTGACTCTCTTTTCTCCATTGTATTACCTTTGCTCCTTTGCAAAGATTAGTTGACTATACATATGTGGGTCTATTTCTGGGTTCTCTGTTCTGTTCCATTGATGTATTTATGTATTCTTTCACTGGTACTATAATGTCTTGGCTACTATAGCATTATAGTAAGTGAGTCTGGAAATGAGATAGTTTCAGTCCTCCAACTTTATTCTCCTCCTTCAGTGTTGAGTTGGCTATTCTGGGTCTTTTGATATTCAAATTTTTTTTCCTTCAACTTTATTGAGATAAAATTGACATATAACATTGTGTAAATTTAAGATTTACAACATAATTGATTTGATACACTTTTACATTACAATATGATTGCCACCTTAGTGACAAAGCTAATCCCTCCATCAGGTCACATAGTTACCATTTCTTTTTTGTGGTGAGAATATTTAAGATCTACTCTCTTAGCAACTTTTAAGTAAATAGTAAGGTATTGTTACCTGTAATCACAATACAATGCTTTAGATCCCCAGAATTTATTCATCTTCTAACTGGTAGTTTGTCCTTTGACCAACACCTCCTTATTTCCCTCCCCTGAATTATTCTACTCTTTTTTTTGCTTTTTTTCTAGGAGTATGGTTTTTTGAGATTCCACACATAAGTGATATCTTACAGTATTTGTCTTTCTCTGGCTGACCTATTTCACTTACCATAATGTCCTCAAGGTATCATCTGTGTTGTTGCAAATGGCAGGATTTTGTTCTTTCTCATGATTGGATAATATTCTGTTGTATACAGTGGTTCCCCCCCCCATTATGTGTGTGGGGGGGATATGTTCCAAAACTCCCAGTGGATGCCTGAAACCACAAATAGTATCAAATTCTATATATACTATGTTATTGTCTATACATATGTACCTACAGTAAAGTTTTATTTGTAAATTAGGCATAGTAAGGGGTTAATGACAATAACTACAGTAAAATAGAACAATTATACCAAGGTACTATAATAAGATGTGGTCTTTTCTCTCTCTTCCTCCCAAATACCTTATACTCTATTCACCCTTCCTTTTGTGGTGATGTGAAATGATAAAATGTCTGTGTGATGAGATGAAGTGAGATGAATGACACAGGCATTGTGATGTGGCATTAGGCAATTATTGATCTTCTGACAATACATCAGAAGGAAGATCATCTGCTTCTGAACTGCAGTTCACTGTAGGAACTGTAACTGCACAAAGTGAAACTGTGGTAGTGGGGGGACTACTGTATATATACATCTTTATCCATTCACCCATTGACATTCACTTTGGTTGGTTCCACCTTGGCTATTATGAATAATGCTGTAATAAATATGGACTTGCAGATATCTCTTCAATATCCTGTTTTCATTTCTTTTGGACCTATACCCAGAGGTATGATAGCTAGATCACATGGTAGTTTTATTTTTAACTCTGTGAAGAACTTCCGTATTATGTTCCACAGTGGCTGTACCAATTTACTTTCCCACCAACAGTGAACAAGAGTGCCCTTTTCTCCACATTTTCTTGCAAACACTTGCTATCTTTTGTCTTTTTACTTATAGTCATTCTAACAGGTGTGATGTGATATCTCATTGTGATTTTAATTTGCATTCCCCTCAGGATTTATGGTGTTCAGCATATTTTCATGTACTTGTTGGCCATTTGGATGTCTTCAGAAAAATGTCTATTCAGTTTCTTTGCCCATTTTTAATTGGATCATTTAAGGGTTTTATTGTTGTTAGTGATTTATATGAGTTCTTTTTTTTTTTTAAAGATTTTATTTATTTGACAGAGAGAGACACAGCGAGAGAGGGAACACAAGTAGGGGGAGTGGGAGAGGGAGAGGCAGGCCTCCTGGGGAGCCGGGAGCCTGATGAGGGACTGGATCCCAGAACCCCGGGATCATGACCTGAGTGGAAGGCAGATGCCTAACAAATGAGTCATCCAGGCACCCCAATGAGTTCTTTATATATTTTGGATATTAACCCCTTATGAGATGTAAGATTTGCAAATATTTTCTTCCATTCGATGGGTTGCCTTTCCATTTTGCTGATTGTTTCTTTTGCTGTGCATAGCCTGTTTAGTTTGATTTGCTCGTATTTATTTATCTATTTATTTATTTATTTATTTAGCCTTTGTTACTTGTGTTTTTGGTGTTATATCCAAAAAAATCTTTGCCAAGACCTATGTCAAGGAGCTTTTTGCCTATATTCTAGGAATTCTACAGTTTCATGTCTTACCAGATCCATTTTAAACTAATGTTTATACATTTTTATAATGTTTAAAAAGAGTGCCAATTTTTAAGAGAAAAAAGAGTTCAGAGTAATTTAGGTCACTGTTATTGGACATACTATATCTACATTATTAACTTATAAACCTCCTTAAATAAACTTGTGAACTTCTTGTATGGAAAGTGTGTTCTCCAAATACACAGACCTTTTTTATTTTCGGGAAAATCCTTATTATTATTATTATTATTATTGTTATGTTAATCACCATACCTTACATCATTAGTTTTTGATATAGTGTTCCATGATTCATTGTTTGCATATAACACCCAGTGCTCCATGCAGAACGTGCCCTCTTTAATACCCATCACCAGGCTAACCCATCCCCCCACCCCTCCCCTCTAGAACCCTCAGTTTGTTTTTCAGAGTCCATAGTCTCTCATGGTTTGTCTCCCCCTCCAATTCCCCCCTTCATCCTTCCCCTCCTGCTATCTTTTTTTTTTTTTTAGCATATAATGTATTATTTGCTTCAGAGGTACAGGTCTGTGATTCAACAGTCTTGTACAATTCACAGCGCTCACCATAGCACATACCCTCCCCAATGTCTATCACCCAGCCACCCCATCCCTCCCACCCCCCACCACTCCAGCAACCCTTAGTTTGTTTCCTAAGATTAAGAATTCCTCATATCAGTGAGGACATATGATACATGTCTTTCTCTGATTGATTTATTTCACTCAAATACACAGACTTTTATTTGATTTTTAAAAATATCTGGGTGCAATCTTTATTTAAGAAAATTTTAATGACATGGGAATATATCATAATGTCACTTTTAGAAACCTAATATAAAATATTTTTTGATCACTAACTTAGCTACAGCATGTAAAGTGTTATATGAAAGAAAGTAGTCTAGAGGCCCTAAAACATTTAAGAGTCATTGTGTTCAAATGTATTACTCTTTTTGTAATATGCATCATGAGAGTTTTTTAGTTTTCTGAGTGCTTAAAATAACAATTTGGCTTCATAGTTTATACTACTATGTTTTTCAGCTAAATCACAGAATTGCAAGACAGTTATACATAAAATTGGCAAGACAGGCAGGTCAGTTATGCATATAATTGGGTTGATCTGAAGTCTAAAAAGTAAAGGCTAAGTTATATTACATTGTGATGCTCTTTTTCTTACAACTTGTTCAATGATATGGCATGGATGTTGCAAAAAATAAAATAAAGATAAATTTTATTTCTTTCTCTAATCCTTCAAATTAATAGTGGAAATATGTATATGATTCAAATTATCTTTGCTTCTGAAGTTATGAATATATACTCAAGGTAAACTTTCAGGCAAAAGATACTTCTGTAACTTATAGTTTTTCCATTTTAAAATCCCCTTTCTTATTTATATGTATTTTCAAAAGTTGTTCTACTTGAGGCCTTCAAGAAAGTAATTTTCCAAGAAATTAATTATGATAAATTAAAATGCTGGATTTTTATCTTTTATTTTCACCTATGACTCAAGTAGTTAGTAAAAAAATATCTTACTGAACTGTCTGGCACACCTAACATCTGGCACACCATAACTCTTCAATGAGCAAGAGTTCTCAGTACTTTTAGTAATGCTGATATATATCCTGTCTATGATTGTTAAAATTCACTTGGTTTAGATAATAATAGCTAATATATGTTTAGCTTTTATAACATGCTAGGTACAGTTCTAAATTTGCATAGTTTAGTAACCTTATGAACCATCTCCCCCATTTGAGAGTATACTGGCCCATCTGTGATACATACACTACACCATTTAAAGTAACTTTATTTACCGTAAATTACCATGGTCTCTCAATGAAGTTCTCTAATTCTAATCATATTATCTAGATGAAAATTTCTAGTATTTGATGAAGGAACAGAAGGCAAGCTGAGGACAAAGCAGGAGCTGACACCCCACAACCCCCACCGTGGGATCTATGTGACACTCCTCAGGCACTCCTGGCCGCCCTAAAGCTAAGGAGAAGAAAAACAAATAGTTAACTTGCAGAGATCACAATCCTGCAAGACAAGAGTCTCCCTCAGTTTACAAATGTTTTAGCAATCTACAAGAACAAAGCATTTCTATCAATAACCTAGCTTCCAGAAGGAAATGAAGATGCAATTAAATGTCTTTATAACCTGCAGCTCACTGACAGATACTTGAGGTGGGCAGAGTGTATTGTTCCTCTAGGAAGCTCCCAACTATCTTCATGTTAATGTCTTGCTAAGACATTAGCAAGGGAAAAACAGCCTTAACTTGACAATGGCATGGCCTCCGGTATCCTGTGAGTCTTCTTTAACATATGAAAATCCTCTTGAAACCTCCCTTTTCCTTACCTTCCCCAACCCCATAGTAAATAATCAGCCACCCCTTACATGCCTGGTGCAGCAGCTCTTTCTGCCCACAGGTCCTGCCCCCATGCTTTAATAAACCACCATTTTGCACCAAAGGCGTCTCAAGAATTCTTTCTTGGTTGTCAGCTCTGGACCTCACCCCACTGAACCGCACTTATATTGCAAAAGCCCTTCAGTATTGTCTTACAGAATGCCATGATCCTCTGTTAGATTTCTTTTTCTTCCTTTTATCTGAGGCTATGTAAGCCTAGAGTTTTTGTTTATATTTGATCCATATTACTCCATAGCACTTCTTCTCCGTGTATTAATATGAATAAGATAAATTTCTCCATGAATAGGGGGAAATTGTTGCTGCTCTTCTAGATGTGGCCCCCAATTTGAGCTGGCACAGCATTGTTTCCAGGTTTAAATCTCAGGTCAGGAATTCAGTCTTCCTGAAATATCCACATATTCGGTGCTTCATGTCCTGAAGTCTATGACCTCCACTGCCCAAGTTCTATAAAGCAGCGTTCCCCTTACCTTGTATTGCTTATCTCTATTCTCCTGCTTTATTTTTTTCTCCTCAGCATTTATCAAAATCTAACATATCATGTATTTCATTTTGTTTCTCTTCTGATGTTCTTTAGATTAGTCTGCTTCCTCTGAGATATAGGCCACAAGACAGAATTGGTCATGCAAGAGATCTATAAGGGACAAAACTTGGGGGGAAATAGAAGGGAGCTGGGGGAGTCTGAAAAGTTGTCAGACCTTGATGCCACTTGGCTCTGAGTAAAGGAAAGAGGGAAGGAAGGAAGGAGGGGTGAAACACCTTAGACTGTTGTATGGATCTAAGAGAATTAGGAAGAGCTATGGTAGAGTCCTTGACTAAAATGTCCCATCAGAGCAGTACCACACCTCCCTGGAATGGGCCCACCTGAGTATCCCAGCTTCACTCGGTTATTGGTAAGGACATTCTCACAAAAGGCATGGCCTCAAGTGTCACAAAAACAGTGACAGATTTCAGAGTGCAACAGCTGCAGCTGGCAATTATACTTTGTACAAATGAAATTCTGAGTGAGATACGAGAGGTACATTTCAGTCTGCCTCTGCATATTCAAGCACAGGAGTTTTGCATACCATTTCAGGCCCATTACCTCCAGCAGTGCCCAGGTCATAGTAGCAGTCGATAAATGTATATGAGTAAATGAATTTTTCCTGGGAAAAATAGATGTGTATATCTCCTGAAGTGTTTTCTTGCACATTAGTGTTCTGCCAAGAGCTACTGGCAAGCCAGATCTAGAGACTAATTACCTGAGAGGTTGTCTGAATCCTCATCCTAACTAAACAAAAGGGAAAGTAAAATGTGTTAAAGGCACTACCTGTCAAAAGAACCAGAGGAGTGTCCTCTTAGTAAGTACACAACTTATCCTTATCATTAGCTCCTGAAAAGTAGTTTCATGGAATTTCACTGGCAAGCAAAACATGGGATTTCAATGGCAAGAACAATATTGTTTATTTTCAGAAAGGGGTGTAGGCGGTCTGAAGTTCAGAATCCCTCTGGTGCCTGTGGTCTCATTCATGAAACATAGCCATAGTTTCAAACAATTGTATTACTGGAGTGCAATGTTTATTTGCTCTATTATTGAAGACTATTCAATTCTGCTAAAGATGATGAAAAAAAAAAGGAATGCTTGAAACTTAGAGAATGTGTTAAGCCTAGAGAGTGAGTAATCAAGTAGCTTGTGAGACAAAGGAAGAATTCATAATTGTGTTATGAATAGGAAGTAATGCAAAGTAAAAGATGGAATAAATGGTCTATATAGAGGCATGAAGAAGAATGTCATAGATAGAAGGAGATTAAAGGAACAAGTAAATCTGAAATATTAATAAGCACAAATCCTGCCATCTCCAGTTTGACAGTCAATCATCCCTACATTAGACACCCATTGGTGACAGTCACTGTGGCCCCATTTGGGACTCAATGTGTCCTCTATCCCAAGAATATAGTCAGTAAGCACAGTTGCTCAGCAAGACATAAGAAAAGTGTAGTTATTGGTGAGGTGTACTCATCTCACATCTCTATAATAGATCTAGTGCACTTGGCTCCAGGCATCTTCATTTTCTGAGTCTTCTTGCTCAAACCTCAACTTTGATTCTTTTAACCTTGTCATTGTCAGGAAATATTTTTTTTATAGATCACATAAATTGCTAGTTAAATTTTGTATCTTTGATTGATGAAGTGGTCATTTACTTGGAGGTAAAAGGAAAAAATTATCTCAAGTAGTTTGTAGAATAAAAGGTCTTGGCCCAAGAAGGATTGATAATGGTAGAGATTGTGTTAAAGATGTGTAGAGGTATTGATTTCCTCAGTGGATAAGTGAACTGGTTTGGGACCGAGTGACCCAGAGCTCTTTGTTCTGACACTTCAGCCTAGGAGCAACCTTTGACACACCAGTTTCTAGAAAATATTATTATTTTCTGTCTGAACTGTGACCTGAAAAGGTTGAGATTCAATGGGTTGTGATAATACATTGGAAGATATCCATGGCAGTAAGAGCCCAATATGTAACAAAAGGGCCCATGGTATCTATGTGTCATAAACTATTAGGCTGTGGGGGACCCTCTTAGCTACCATCTTACTCTGCAATACCCCCAAAATTATCCTTGACATTTTTTTCACTTATCACTGATATTAACTTTTAGAGATAGATTCTATTATATTACTTATGTTACAAATCAGTAAATGGAGGTTATTCAAAGATTGCTAAATATCCTGTCTCCCCTTCTTTCTTAGAAGAAGCCTAACCACAATTTTTAAAATTTAGTAATGAATATAATGTTATATTAGTTTCAGGTGCACAACATATGGATTCAACAATTCTGTACTATTATTCAGTGCTTACAAGGATAAGTCTAGTTACCATGTGTCACTGTACAACATTATTCCAATATTATTGGCTATATTCCCTATGGTATACTTTTTCATCATTATGACTTATTTATAACTGGAAGCTTGTAGCTTTTAATCCTCTTTATCTATTTTGGCCATCCCCCACCCAACTCCCCTCTGGTAACCACCACTTTGTTCTCTATATTTAATAATATATATTTTTTTTTTTTTTTTACATTCTACATTTAAGTGAAATCCTATGGTATTTGTCTTTCTCTGACTTATTTCACTTAGCATAGTACCTTTTAGGTCCATCATGTTGTCACAAATGGCAAGATTTCATTCTTTTTATGGCTGAATAAGATTCCAGTGTGTGTGTGTATGTGTGTGTGTGTGTGTGTGTGTGGTACATCACATATTCTTTATCCATTAATTTATCAATGGCTGCTTGGGTTGCTTCCATGTCTTGGCTATTGTAAATAATGCTGCAGTAAACCTAAAAGTATGTATATCATTTTGAATTAGTATTTGCATTTTCTTTGAGATAAATCACAATTTTTGCAGAGGTAAAATGCACTCAGATAGATGACTAGATTTTTCTGAGACTCAAGTGTAAAGGCAAGAGATTGAATTTTCCAAAAATAAGAAACATTATCTCCCACAATATGTGTTTTTTTAAAAATGTGTCACTGTCCCACTTAGAGTGAAGTCTAATTCTGTTCTTTTTTAATGTGGGAAGGAAGGTTTTGGTATGTATACAGGAAAAGTTTGCATTCAGATGATACTGTGTTACCCAAATCTAGATTAGAAAAGAACATACAGCTTCTTCCTGTTTTACATTAAATGCTTACTCTTGGGTTCCAGGCCATTTTCTAATAAAGCCCAAGGCCCCCATGGTGATGACTAAAGTAGATGTCCTAGATAAAGTTTCAGTCATCATTGATTATCAGCTTCCAGATATGTCAGTGAGATCCCTCCAGATTATACCAGCCTACAGTCATCAAGTTGCTTCTAGGTTTTGATTCTCACTAGCTGAGTCAACAAACATTGTAAACCAAAGACAAGTCATTCTTCCTATGCCCTTTCTAGATTCCTAACTCATGAAAACTATCAACATAATAAAATAGTTATTCTTGTATTCCACTTAGTTTGAGGTGGTTAGTCAGTGATAGTAAATGGAATAGTGGCTGATGATGGCCAGGTGAGTAAGTTTGAGCCAATAAAATGTAAGTGAAAGATGGAAATCACATAAAGGTTCCCAAAGGAAATAAACTGCTGGGTTAGGTAATACCATTTGTCTTTCCCTTTTCCCACCTTTCTGCTTCCTGAAATAAAGATATAATTGCTGGAGCTTCAGCAGCTATCATGTAGCCTTGAAGATGGAAGCTTGAAGATGGCAGTAGAGATAGAGAGATAGAAGGTGCCTGGTTTCCTGATGACTTAATGAAGTCATCCTAGCAATTCAAGACCTCTGGCCATTGTAGTTAAACTATTTGAGAGACATATAGCTATTTATGCATTTAAGACTTTATTATAATGGGTTTTCTTGTATGTGTTGCCAGTCCTAAACCTGATTCCTGCATCTAAAAAGACTAAGTCACTTGCCTAAATTAGTAAGTGGAAGAGAAAAATTTTATTCTGTGATTGTCTGATTTAAGACCTACAGTTTCATTGCAGCAACATACTATTCCAAGGGTAGAAGTACAATTGTCAAAAATGGGAAAGAACATAAACATTTTTTTAAGATCCAAAATTTTAAAGTATATCAGAAACAGAATTCTAAAAATATACAGGATATGGAATACCATCTTGTGGAGAATGTACAGCAGTATATTGTATCCCCTGCCACCTGCACTTGCCATGGTCATTGTTAGTCACAAAAAGAAATCTTTAATATACTTCAAAACCTGGACTAGGCAAAACCTTTAGTATTCTATTCCATAGGTGCTCAGGAAACTCAAGTTTTATATGTTAATGTAGTACTACTTATGGGAAATAACTTAAAACTTATTTAGAAGGAATGATATATGTTTGGTCAAGTTTGTTGTTTTGTTTTTTCTCATCTAAACTCATTAAATATACTTAGGCGTACAAACAAAAATCCTGGTTATAAGATTTAATTTTAAAATGAGAAACTTCCTTATGGCCCTGGGTTACAAATAATTAAGGAAACATCCAATTCTGTATAAGTGAAAAGTTCATTCTTTCTGATTTTCTGTACACTTACACATTTATAGCTCGTTAGTTTCATTTGCAACAGGGATATTGAAAACACATTTCAAGTGCTCCTACTGATTTAAGAAATTTATTGTACCTTAAGGGCTGTCAGAGGAAATTTGCAAATTACTTGCCCAAATTATTTCAACAAGAAAACATAGTGATATGCTCAGGTAATGGAAAGGGGAAAAAGATTAACATAAGTGTCATAAAAAAGCTATTGTGCTGCATAAATCACAGGTAGTCAAAGATGTTTTGTAACAAAGATGCTGTGCTAAAATGCAAGAAAGAATATCTCTTGTACACTCTCTCTTATTCAACAGAGAATATCCTTTTGATTTCAGTGTTAAAATAGACACTTCTCTTTTTCTGTCCCATAAAGAGGACTTTAAGTCAGTTTTTTCTTCTTCGAAAAGGAGAATTTCACTTTGAAAAGAAGAATTCACTATTTGGTGAATGAAAAAACACTGTCATTCACCTAAGTACCTATGGATATATTTCTATATACATGAAAATCTTAAATAAAATATTTGAAGATTCAGTAAGCCCAGGAGAATCTACTAAAGTAGGCTTACTGTGTAACCTCTAATAGCAGAAATTAAATTGTTGTATTTTAAAGAAATGAATTATATGATAATAATTTCTTTACAAATCCCTGGAGGAACAATATACATAATTTATCATTAATATGGTCATATATAAGTTGTACTCTTCAACACATGCAATTGAGGAACATGTGTTTAAAGTATCTTAAAAGTTGGCACCTACTAGTGACAGGACCATTAATGAGTTAGGAAAACACCTGCTAGCCTATTTAGATGTTGAAACAATTAGACCTAGGAAATGTATGAAAGGTGAGGGTGAAGGAAAAGCATGTCCATAAGAGCTGAGTTACTTTGCTTACAAAATAGGAAACTTTCTCTTAATTTTTATTTACTTTAGTTATTTTTTTAAGACATTTCCTTAGGGGAAATGACACTGGTGGTAGTGATAATGGAGGTGTTGGGATGATAGTAGTAATGTAGAAGGAGGTAGTGTGTTTGGTAGACAGGAGTTGGCATGCAGTAGGAGGATGAAAATAGCAGAATGGAAAGGACTGTGGGCTGTCAAAACACCCAATTTTATTTTATGTTTTCCATTGTGTTGTAATTTAAATTCCCATCATCCATGATTTTAGTAATGTTTCCACAGAACAAAACCTTAACTATTTATGATATGTTACAGAGTGAAGGATATACCTATTCACCTTTCACATATTTAATTTTAAAGAATCCAAGTAGAGTGACTGAGTTCCATATGCAAATAGAAGCAAGGAAAAGATTCCAATCAAATTGAGCAGAACAGTGTTGATTTGGGGATGATTTAAACAGCTATAAAACTATCAGAATTGCCAAATCTCTCAGAGTTTAGCAGGGATGTTGTACTCTTATGAAACATTAGATAGTCCTTGACTCCTGTGCATTTCAAAGGAAGTGTTGTTATCTGGGTTATGAAACACCCCCTACTGAAGATATTCTCAAAATCTGTGTGTGTGTGTGTGTGTGTGTGTGTGTGTGTGTGTGTTTAACTAAATAATCTTAAACTTTGGCAGATGTTTGATTAGTCCAAAAGATATATTTTAAAAAAATGATAGATCTACTTCACTAATCCTACCATATTTAAAGTTGTCATATGTTTCTTAATATTTTCCAAGCAAACTTTTCTCTTTAATTAGGAAAAAAGTCTACATATTTTTTCCCAATTGAGGGTGATAATGAAAGGCTATAACATATTTCAGTTCTTAATACATTTAAGTAATTTTTTGGTTGTGTCTAGTTGCATGTATGTAGCAATTTAGAGTGAATTATTTGGTGAGACCTCAATGAGGCAAGCAGAATAATTTCAACAAGATACTTAGAATTATCTTAGTCAAAATACATTCATAGGTCAGTCTTTCTGAAGCATAGAACCTATTTGTTGAGAAGAATTTTAGTAGTGGTTGTGATATATTATTGGCACTAGATGAAAGTAGCTCACAACTTGTGCTGAGTGCAATCTTCAAGGAAAAACTACTGGCGAAATACTGTCTACTAAATTATTTTTCCTAATTTCTTATAATTAATAGTATTGTTACAGTGATTAAACTGAATGTCTTTTAAAGATAACAAAAACACATTAAGGCATATTTTATCTAAATAAGACCTTTAAATAATATCAAAACTTAATATGATTGAGGAAATAATATTTTGCTCTTGGGGTAATTGTCTTGTTTCCAGAAACTAATGCATAGTATATTTGAAGTATTTTTTTCAAGTTTAAACCAAAAACTTAAGATTGCTTCCTATTCCCAAAGTATTATTTTGCATTGATAAGCTTCCATGTACAGAAACACTCATAAGTGCTATAGGAAGTAAAAGATTAGTAACGTTGATCCACATCTTCTTGAATGTACCAAACTCATAAAAATAATGCCACTACAATAATTAATTTGAATAATACATGGCAAGTTACTATAAATACACTGTTGGGTAATATCATGAATTAGTGCTCTATGAAGTTATTTTTAATTGGAGGAGGGGAGTAGGGGAGATTTATGTAGGTCATAAATAAGTTAATGTGGTGATTGTTAAAGGAGTTGTAATAAGAATTCCAAATGAATGAAATATTATGACAAGGTAAGAAGGTGAGAATGTTGCATCACGGTTGAAATGAGATTTGGGTTCAAGTTGTGGTCCATAGTTTATGATGTGTGTACTCAGTATGTTACTCCTACTTATTTTTATCCTGTCTAGTTGATCTCCTTAATATCTCAATATAAGAAAAGTTACATCTCTTTATCCAAATAAAGTTATAATTATGCTTTAAGCCTCTTATCTACCAATTTGGTAGAATGTCTACTATCAGGCATTTTTTTTTATTCCCTCACTTGGAATAAGACAGACTTAAATCTAATTTCTTCTCCTGTTCTTATAGATATACCATACTAGTTAAGTTATTAAACCCTTAAGTCTCAGTAATATTATTTGGAAAATGGAGATAATACTAGCTGCCTCCTAGGATTTTTGTGACTTTTAATATAGAAGGTAGAAATGGACTGCCTATATAGCAACTATTGTATGGTAAATGTTTGATATATTTTAATTAAATTTTTAGAGAGTAAGATTTTTATTATATCATTTCATCAAGAAAGGAGAATTTCCTCTAACTCATTCTCAATTTGAAGTTTTGAAAAAATCACTTAAAAGTGATTTTTAAGATAAAACACTTTTTTCCCCCTCTTTGTTAAGAGATTGGTATATTGTAATATAAAAGCATGATATTGGGTCCTTTACTTTTCTTTCAAAGATCAGAAAAGTAGTTCTGAATTAACCTTACCTCAGCTATATTGCCTTGTTCATAGATCATCCAATGTGTAACAGCCTTGACATTACGCAAAGAGAAAATTATATAGATAGTTTGACTCTTATCTTGTATATTTAATGCTATTTTAAATAGATGGTCTTTAACTTGTGCTGGTTACAATTTTGTTATAGCAGGATTCTATTTTCCAGTGATATGCTCTCATAAACCAATAGTTCTATGACATTGGTAAAACACTTACTGTGGTGCATAGTAATATGCATTCCAGGAAGGCTTTCACAGAAACATCAGAGAAAACCCCGTTGGCAGGGGAAGTCATAAGATTTTCCACTCCATTTCCTATCATCGTTTCCTGGTCCTGTCTCATTCAGTGCCAGTCACTGACTCATGAATTTTGAGTGGTCTTATTTTAAAATGGTGCCTTGCCTGTCATATACTCTCTCAGATTCATAAAGGGATAATTTCTCTTATTGTAAGTAGTACGCCTTATGTTAAGATGTAGAATGACTGTTGGTAGTCATTTGAGTTGTATTTAAGAAGAAAGGGAAGTTGGTTGAGGAAAAGGATGAAGACTTCAAGAGTTGGAGCAAATATTCAGAGAGAAGCAATGAACAGCAGACCTTGTGGCTCCAGAAAAGATAGTGATAAAGATTGATGGATAATCAGAAGGTATAGGTATGTGTGTATGCTTAAAAAAATGACAGTGAATTCTTTGACATTCTTGCCATTGAGAAGTAGGATCAGTGTCCTTTCCTAATGAACATGGGCAGACTCTTAACTGCTATGACAAGGTATGGCAGAAGTGATGCTGTGTGTCTTTTGAGGATGAATAAAAAGCCAATGAAAGTTTCTCCTTGGCCACTGGAATATTTAGACCAGGAACCCTGAGCCTCCAGATAGGAAGTCTGAGTGTCCTAAGACCACCATGATGCGAGGAACCAGAACAAATCAATTAGTCAACTAGAAGTGTTCTGGTTGGCATTCTTTGTCTTTAGGTCATTCCATCTCAGGTGCCAGACTTCTGAGTGAAGGAGCTACTGTTAATATCAGCCTCCACCCACTGTGGTACCTCTGGTCTTCAAGTCATACAAGCTGATGTCCAGACACTGTGAAGCAATGACAATCAACCTCTGCTATATCCTACCCAAATTCCTTATCCACAGAACCCAAGAACATTACAAGAAAAAAAGGTTGTTATTTTGTCTCACTACATTTTGGAGTAGTTTGCTTCCAAGGATGATATTAGTTGCTTTGGAGTACTAGCTCACAATTTCATTAGTAGGTTTGTTTTCCTATTTAAGAATCATGGGCTTTACAAGTTTATAAAATTCTGTCTAAAATTGGGTTTCTACATGAGGAACTTCCTTTAACATATCTTATATGGCAGGTCTGCTGGTGAACATTCTTTATATTTTTTCTTTTTGTTTGCAAAGATTTTATTTTGCCTTCATTCTTAAAAAATAGTTTATTTGATACAAAATTTTAGGGTTTTTGGTTGTTTATTTGTTTTGTGTGACTTCAAAGAGTCACTTCATTATCTTCTGGCATGCACACTGTTTGACAAGAAATTGACTATAATTCATTTTTGGAATTCCTGTATGTGATGTGTCATTTTTCTCTGGCTGCTGTTAATACATTTTATCACTGTTTTTCAGAAATCAGGTGTTCATTCATATTTCTTTTGCTTGGGGATCAGTGAGATTTTGGATATATAATAAGATTTAAGATTTTTCTCTTTATCACTATTTTTCAGGAATATGTTTATGTTATACTTTGGTGTTTTTCCTTTGTTTTAATTCCATATTTGCTAAGAAGTTTTTTTTTTAGGTGTGAGGTTTCATATTTACCCTCAAAATTTGAAAAATTTTAGCTATTGTTCAAATATATTTTCTTTCTACTTCTCACTTATGTATTAGACCACTTGGTATTGTCCATCTGGTCATTCAGTATAAGGATTTATGTTAATGTGGCTAGGATCTAGGCTATATTTAATATTTGCTCTATCTGTAGCTGCCAGAGACATCACATTCCTCTAATATCCTCATGTTTGTCTTTTTGCCTTTGGTCTTTCTTGAGCACGCCTCCCTAGAGATGGTTTGTGTCTCATATGTCCTTCAGCTGTCTATTATTATATAGCCAATTCATATTATCCACCATAGTCTATATTCTGTAAATGTTACCAGGAATGCTGAATTAACTAATGCTGAACTATTACCGCTGGGGACATACAGGGTTAGCTTCCTGTACAGTTCTGATCAGAACATTTTCACCAACTGAAATGGTCTTTGTGTTATGTTGGTCCATTTGCCAACATCCTTAAAGACAAGACTGTTCTACAATACTGAAAACTTACTTGTTTATATAATGCTTTTGCTATATAACATTTAGCAGATAAATATTTTTAAAATGTTTTCTACAGCTTCTGGCTGCAGAAACTCCCTCACCTGTAAGTTTAACATTTTTATGCCACAATTGGCTTTTGAAATGTGTGAACTAGTCAGCACTAGCTGAGAAGAGTTTAACATCTTCCTGAGCCTGGATTAGGCTTTTCTTGTTTTTTTTTTTTTTTCATGAATTTGAAAATTTAGCCACTTTTCCATATTTCTAATAGTTTTATCACACACTGTAGATATTACTTGAGCATTACATGAGCAGCTTCATGCACAGATTGGTAAAATTCCTCTCTTTTTTTTATGGAAGTATCATTGTGATTCATTAGCAATGAATTCACAACCAACAGCACTATAACTCATTGCCTGAATGAAGCTGATCTAACACTTACGTTTGTTCTTTTTGAAAAGGAACATCACAGCCTTCTTGCATTTAGAAGTACTAGACCCCATTTCAGCACTCAACTTGGGGGCAATTTTAAACAGCAAAATCACCAAAAACAGCATAACATTTTTTAAAGGGTAGCATTGAATAGACCCCTCCCCACAAAAGGGGCATATTTACAGGATGAACAAAATGAGAAGGTAGAGCATCTCTTTGTTCCACTTCAGCTTGGACCACATGTCAGGAAACTAAAATTCTTTTTTTTTTAATTTTTTTTAAGATTTTATTTATTTATTTGAGAGAGAGAATGAGATAGAGAGAGAGCATGAGAGGGGAGAGGGTCTGAGGGAGAAGCAGACTCCCTGCTGAGCTGGGAGTCTGATGCGGGACTCGATCACGAGACTCTAGGATCATGACCTGAGCCAAAGGCAGTCGCTTAACCAACTGAGCCACTCAGGCAGGAAACTAAAATTCTTAACCATTCTGTGCATAGCTGTAAATAATCAGTCTCCCTAAGTCTTGATTTTGAGGTCATAAATAAATTTTAAGAAGTAGGTAAATATTCAAATACAGAATCCACTAATAATTTTTTTAACATACAGAAAAGCACACACATGTTCAGTGTTGGCCAATAAGTTGTCATGAAGTGAACACACTTGTGTTACCAGGCAATCGACTATACTTTGTTCCTGCTGGTGTCATAATAAGATGTGTGGGGAAAGAATCTTAACAATTAACTGTCAGTCTTTTGCTAGGCCTGTGTCTCTGGGGTGTGACCTTCACACGTCTTTCTGTAGTGGTGTAGCTATTTCATACTTTAGTTGAGATAGGACGGTAAAAGGAAGCTATGGTTGGTGGAGACTTCTTCCTCAGTGGGTAAGACTCTGGTAAAGTCTTTCCTGCCGAAAAATCTGTCTTTGTTATACAGAAATTTCTAAAAGGATTTAAAAATGATTAGTTGTCCCCTCCCCTTGTCAGAGCCAAGAAGGAATCTTTCTGAAATCTTCATCTTAAGAACCTGGTGGGATTCCTGGAGTTAAAGCCCATGCAATAGTGGGGGCGTAGGTGATGGTTAATTTTGTGTGTCAATTTGACTGTCCACAGGGTGCTCAATTAAACATTATTTATGGATGTGTCTAGGAGGATATTTCTGAGAAAGATTAGAATTTGAATCAGTGGCTTCACTAAAGTAGATTGCCTTCTGCAACTGAGGATACAATTCCTTTATATCTCACATTAAGATCCCAGAACACTCATACTTATTTCATCCCCGTGGAGGGCTGGGAAGGGGGTGCAGAAGCAGCTTGAAGCACCAGCACTGAGGCGCCCATGCAGGAAGGGACTGGCCTTTCAAGGCTCCACCCTTGTAAGGGGCTAAAACACAGGTGCAGTGCCTGCCAGTCTCCCACAAAAGTATCCACATGGCCTCGTAATGTAAGTGTACCAGGGATCCCTGCCCAGGCCTGGGGAAGGGGAGCAGCAGCTTCTGCTGCTATGCTAGCACCGTTGCCCATTGCAGAACCCACCTGCCCCCAGGACTAAAACCAAAAGTTCCTAGAATATAGATCTGAGCTGGGCTGGGTTGACAAAGGAGCCCTGGGTCCTAAGAGACCGGCAGATGCCAGCAGAGCCTGCCCCTGTGCTGTATTTGCATTTGGTATTTGCCCAGAGGAGGTCCCTGCTGCACATGCCTATCACTCTCAGCAGCAGACTGCATGAAGCCCTGTGCCAAGGGCTGAGAGGGACAAGGCCAGAGTCCTGGTGGTGAAGCCTCCACATTGTGCAGACCTTCAGCTGGTGGTGTGCAGGCAGTATGGTCCTTTCTGATGGCCCTCCAGGGTACAGGGAGCATAGGAGCAATGCAGAGCACAGCCCAGGAGGCCTGCAGCACTCACATCCATGGGCCCAGCTTGCTTGCTCCACATCACATGTGTACACACATACACATAAATATATGAATCTCCTGTTGTGTAAGTATTTAAATTTAAAAGGTTAACGTTAACTTATAGGCATGCCAGAGTAAGGAAAGCACCTATGATGGTGCTTATAATAGTATTTTAAACCTAATAAAATGAATAGGTAACTTTAAAATACAAGTTCTCTATGATAAAATGAAAGAGGTATGCATCATTGTTAATTTAATTAGTAGTAAATAGTGATTCCAAACCAAGGATGAATAATTGAGGTTGAATGACAAGGAATGTAAAATGACTTAAAAATCACCATGTCATTTTCAAAACATCCCAGCCACCTTCATGTAGGCATAATAGCAGATGGGTATCTATTCTTAAGTGACAGATCTCCAGTAAGAGTTGTAAAACTTGATTTGGTAAAACTTTAAAAAATTATAATTTTTAATGAATTTAACTTATGATAATTATAATGAATTAACTTATCTTATATATGATTTTTCTTCCTTTTATACCACAAGTTTATTGTTTTAAGTTCATATAACACATACAATGAAATGTCTTAAAATGTGTAAATTTGTGCAAATGCTTTGGAGAGCTGATTGACACTATCTACTAAAATAAAATATTCATGTAACTCATAATCCTAAACTATGCCAAAATATATATGATTAAAAATGGGGGTGTGTGAATTGCCATTGAGTAGTAAAAAGTATTTGATTGTGGTATCTCACGCATAAATCTCAAAAGGAGTAATTGAATGAGCCAGACACAAAATAATAAATGGTGAATGATGTCATTTATACACATTACAAAAATAAGCAACACTCTATGATGGTGTAGTAGTATAACATAGTCCATATAACAGTTACCTTGAAGAAAAAGGATAGACTAGTGATTGAGAAGGGACAATAGGGGTACTTATGGGGTACTGTTCAAATTCTATAACTTTAAGTCACACTTACACAATTGTAATTACTTCATAATTATCAGTGAGACACACATTCATAATCTGTATATATTTTGGATTTTATATAAAGCTATAATTTAAGAATTTATTAAGAAAAATAATAGTACTTCAACTTCACCTCTAATATGTAAAGATCTTGGAAGTCACCACTCTTGTCTTTAAGAGAATAAAAAAAAGATAAACTGGAAATAAATATTTTTCTTGGACCCTTCAGAGAACCGAGGTTGCAGGGTAAACCACTACGCCAAAATCTGACTTTGTAGATTTGAAGCATTCAGAGAGAGAGAGTTACAAGCTCTGACTGCCTGGAGCAGAAGCTATTGGGACCATAATGTCATAGGAACACTTAAATGGTAATTTTGATGAATTCATGGAGAATGAACTGTGGCGTTAGCTTGAAAATGAGAATTTCCTGGTGGCCACAGTCTTAGGAAGCTGTATTAGTCAGGGTTCTCCAGAGAAATAGGACAAGCAGGACATATGTATAAGAAAATATTTGTTATAAGGAACTGGCTCACACAACTGAGAAGAGTGAGAAGTCCTACAATTTACTATCTGTGAACTGAAGACCCAGGAGAAACAGTGATATAATTCAGACCAAGTCCAAAGGCCTGAGAAGTGGGATCACCAAGGCAGATCAATGTTGGCAGCTGAAGTAATCAGGCAGGAAGAAAAAAGGGGCACATTTTCCTTTATTGCATACATGTATACATATTTTTTCCGTTGTGTTACATATAGCTGGATTCTCCAACAAACCGCATTCTCACTTATTGGCCATCGTGTACTAATTATCTACAGAACATGAGGTATATAGCTTGTAAGACTTCTCTGAAGAAATAGAGCATGTTAAAAGTAAATTTCCATGACAAGTTAAGGCAGGCAGCCTGAAGTTTTTAAATAAAACTTTGTTTAAGTGAGCAATATGTATATATGCACAGTTCTCTAGGATGAGTTTAAGTTTAAAGTTTTTAATATCTATAGAATGCATAAAATGCTAACAGCTATTGCATTATATAGATTATATAGATTAATCACAAATACATATTATTAGCTTATTAATTTGACAACAGAGCCAAAGCTTGACAATACCTTAGGTTAACAATGCTGTGGGAAGTAAGCATTCTGATACAATCTTCTTTGGAGGGATATTAGAACTGTATCATTAGTACCTACCCACTTAGTCTTTGACCCAGCTAATCTTACTTCTGAAAAGTTACTCAGGTAATATTTCTAATATTACAAAAATATGTATGATGTCCTTTGGGCCATTATTTATTATTGCAAAATAAAGAGGAAAAACCTTACTTGACCATAAATGAAATTGATTCAATAAATTAGGGTTGAATAAACTGTGAACTGATATGGGGTGATTTTTTAGGATATATTAAATGAAAATGAAAAAAACAGAAAAAATGTAGCATGCATAGCTTTTGAGGATTTTTTTCTTAAATAAAGGAAAAATAACAGGAACTTATGAAATCTGTAAAGGAATGGATGGGTAGAAATGGAGTGGAAGTTATGGGGGTCGGTGCTCCAGTTCAGCAGCATGGAGGAACATTCATCTCATGCCTGCCCCCTAATCACAAGAAAACTGCAAATTAACTTCCTTTCCTTTCTCTTAACCCAGTTTGAGACCTTCTGGGAAGCCTTCTCTCCTTTCCCCAGAAAGCTTCAATTAGATGAGTAATAATGATGTTTTCCCTCCCCTCCTCATTTTTGTGGGTACGATGTCATCAGTTTCAACATTTGAACCAGTTTGGGGTGTGGGAATCTATGCCACCCATGCCTATGTAGGCTGACCACAACAGTTTCTAAAATACCAGGCTTTTAAGACCCTTATTGTATACTCTTGTATTTGCAGTTCAAATTATATTTGAATATTATTCCTACCATTTTAAGTCCTTGAAGAAGGAATTCATCTTTTTTTTTTTAATCTAAATACAATGATAAAGTGAGGATTTGGATCTAAGTGGTGATGTTGTTTCTGCAGAATCATTCAATTATCACTTTATATAATTGTTAAATATCTATAAGTCAATCTAAATACACAATCTTGCTTAGACATATTATGCACTTTAATTTTAGCCTTTGGCAAATATGATTTATCTTTGGGTGGTTTGAATCAGGAAGTTTATTTAGGACAGTTAAAGACATTTCAAAATTACATTCCTAAACTAAAACCATATGCTGATTTATGAGTTCTGTCTTTGAACTTACCTATAAATTTAGAGTTTTGTAAATGAAAATTTATTTCTCCACATGGAACATATTTTTCTGTTAGCTGTATTTGGTGAGCCACAAAGTCAAAAATTTGAACTAAAGCAACTATATTCTGAAATATACTAAGCTAAATCTACTGAGGTTGACTCAAACTCTAATCCTTATTTTCTCAACTTTTTCTTTTGTTATAAAAATTACTCTCTCCCTTGAATGGTGATATGTTCTCAGTAATGTATGGAAATACAAACTTTTCACACATTTATACACTATTAAGATGCTTATTATTCATTATTCTTGTGCTGATAGGTAAACCAATAAATCATTTTAAAAATATTACCATGTTTTGTTCTTTAATAGCACTTACTGTCTTATAAATCAGTATTAAGGAAGGCTTTAGCCCACTAGGCTATAACAGCTTGTTGGAACCTCTTATGATCTGTTTTGTCAATAAGGTCCTTTGAGATCTTTGAGCCTGTGCTTATGTGGTGTCAAAAACCAAGCTTTGCATATTGAATAAATAAGGCAGAGAGATGACTTCATCGCAAGGCTTTTAACTTACAAGTTAGAAAACTCGAGGCTCTAGGAGCAATCAGTTAAGTTGCTCACAGACTAAGGGTTCTGATGGGACAAATGTAGAAGTTATTTGACTTTTTCAGCTGATTGGTTGCCTAGTGGTGTTCTTTGTTCTCTGGATCAGGGTAGTTCAGTCAAAGAAATAGTAAGTCCAGAGATAGCATAAACAAACTTGGTGTTTGGCAATTGGATGGTGTCCTCTGCTAAATTCTGAGATGAGCTGTAAATTCCTGTAAGATTAGTTTAAGTTTCTTTTATTCACCTGTGTCAACTGTCTCCATTTTGTCCTTGACATAAATGACTCCATTTTAGTCTGGTTCTACAATGGCTATTGGAAACACACATTACACATATATTTTGAATTAACGTTTACAGCAAAAAGGTGAAAAAGAAAAAAAAAGAAACTTCTGTAATCTTTTAAGTCAATTCATCTTAATGTGCTGAAATTGCTAATACCAATATTATTTTGAATATTATGAAAATGAATTAACAAACATACCTTATTCTCTGGATCTTAACACATTTTTAAAATATTTTCTAGCATATGGGACCTCAAATAGCATCTTCACCATACAAATGTCATGCTTCCTTGTAATCAGAGAGACCTTATCTGTTTGTTAAAAGTTTAATCAGGTATCTTCAATGCCTGAAGGCAACATACATTGCAAATTTAAAGGGTATTTATAGATAACATTTAGGCATAACATAAGTTCATTTTAAAGCTGAAGGAAACAAGGACCCAGCATTCTTAAGTGATAAAATAAAAAAGGATGTAAATCCAAATTTTCTGCCTCCTGATCCAATTTCTTTCTACATCTTTTCAAAAAATTGATAATTTCTTCATTTATTTTTAATAGGTTATTAATTTGTTAGGTATCTTTATGAAATCTTAACCCTTTATTATGTTTCTATGTAATTGATATATTATATAATAATATCAAATAATTTTTATTCAGGTAATCATTAATTTTTTTATCTATAAAATAAATAATTCTTTGACCCCCAGTACTTGCAAAATATTGTACTAGGGAGCTAAGAATAAAGACCAATAAGAAATGACTTTTTATTTTCTTCTCCAGGTAGCACATTAGTTTGTAGATGAGATAGAACATGGACGCAATAATTACAAAGGAGAAGTTGCCTAACTGAGGAAGTGAGAAACTCGGCCAGGATTAATAAAGAGAGTAGAGAGTGTAATAGAAGTCTTTGTAAAGTTAACACCTGACTTGGAAATTTAGAAACATTAATCTAGGTGAAGAATCAGGGATCAAAAGTATTCATGCCAAAGACAAAAACGTTTGATCAATCTCTGGTATTATTTTCATGGAAATGTTAAGATTCTAACTGGATTGCTTGGTATCAGGGATAATTTGTATTCTAATGCCCATGTATTGGCTTTTCTAGAATGAGAACATTACATTTGCTTAAATTTCCTTGCATTAGAATAATGACAAAGCAACTCAAAGAACATCTCAGTTGAATATAAGTGAAAGTATCATCTAGTAGAAGAAACTGTTGGACACTAAAGTTGACTGCACATCTTATCTCCCAAGGCATTCTCCATTTGCTTGAACACCTGCCATCTAGGAATCTAAATGTCTCAAAAGAAAAGTAATTTTATTTTGGCAGCTAGAAAAGTCTTCCAAACTATGTTTCCCCATTGAGTCTATATATTGTTCTAAGTTTAGCTCCTTGAAACAGTATAAATTAAGTCAATTTTCTCTTCTATATGTCCATTTTGACACATTTTGTATGTCTTAAAAAGATAGATTATGGAACTTTAATTTAGTATTCAGGTGATCTCATCCTTTTATTATGCATCCAGTTTATATGTCCTCTTAGTCACATTCAACTGTGAAATTACATGTTTCAATTTACATTATTAAGCAATAGAGTATATTAATATCCATTGCCTGGATGGCCATGTTAGAATTTAGGATAGACTAGAAAAGATAATAAAAACAAAAGATGACATCAAAACAAGTTTGTTTGTTTTTTTTAAAGATTTTATCCATTTATTTGACAGAAAAATACACAGCGAGAGAGGGAACACCAGCAGGGGGAGTGGGGGAGGGAGAAGCAGGCCTCCCACCAAGTGGGGAGCCTGATGCAGGACTCGATCCCAGAACCCTGGGACCATGACCTGAGCCAAAGGCAGACGCCCAACGACTGAGCCACCCAGGCGTCCCTCAGCAAAACAGGTTTTGAGCAAGTGTTTTGATAACCTTAAACTTTGGTTTTTATGTATATGAAATAATATCCACTTTACACAGATTTTACTTAGATTAAGCAAGTTTGAATTGAGATAAAGTATGCAATGAGTGACCTATATAGAAAAAATAAGCTGAGTCAAGGCAGTCTTCTGAAAGAGAAGCTACTTGCTTGGAAGTGATTATTATTCTTATCATTGAGATATAATAGACATATAACATTGTGTAAGTTTAAGGTGTACAATATGCTGATTTGGCATATTTTATATACTGCAATATGATCAGCACCACAACATTAGCTAGCACCTCTATCACGTCACATAATTACCATTTCTTCTTTGTCGTGAGAACAATTAAGGTCTGGTCTCTTAGCAACTTTGAAGTGTTTTTTTGTGTAGTGGTTTGGGTGTATATGTTCTGAGATTTGATGATCCTCGACCATTTGCCTCTTCAAGCTGCTGGTGCTCTCCACAAAAGGTGGAGTGCTTAAGCCATTGTAGTGTGAAGAACCAGTATTTGATTGGAATGTGCTTTGAAATCAGTTTCCTCATTGGGTGGAGTCAAAAAATATCAGTTATCTTACAATGCCTTTCCAGTGTTTCCTGTCTGCTTCAGATATGTTCAAGTTCAATTAGACCAATTCTTCAATGACTGGTATTTCTGCACAAAGCCTTCCTCAGAATCCTATACATAACTTGGAAAATCCTCTGGTGCAGGTTTGTCAAAAATTTTTTACACATGTTTTTAGATACTTCTGCTTTTGGCTGCAAAGTCTGGAAGGAAGAAATTATTGGCAATGTTGAGTGTCTGGAAAAGTTGTTCACACAATGGCTAATATAAGCTTGAATACATTTGTTTGATGGTTCCCTTCGATTAAGCTCATTTAATAATTCAGTACCACAGTAACACATAGCAGTGATAGAGAGGTCAGTCACAGCAACATAGGACTTGCAACTACGTTACACTTGAAACACACTTTTTTTCCTATAGTAGTACCTTGAACATTAGTAAATCAATTCCTTTCAACTTAAGTTTTCCAATCAATACAATGCATATAATAACAGTTCCGACTTCACTAGCTTGTTGGAAAGATTAAAAGAGACATGAGATCTCCTGGAGAGCTCTCAGCCTAGTGTTGAGCATAATTACCAATAAGTATGAGCCTTTATTATTTATTAAGTATTGCTGCAAAGGAATATTTTTCATCTTTGGGTGCTGCAGAACATGTGGAAATAATGACAAGTTTTTTTGTTGTTTTGTTTTGTTTTCTTTTAAAGAAAAGGCACAGGTTCATGTCAGCAGAGTCGAGGGAGGAGCAGAGGGAGAGAAGAGAGAGAATCTCAAGCAAACTCCCCGCTGAGCATGGAGCCCCACGTGGGGCTCGATCTGGTGCCCCTGAGATCATGACCTAAGCCGAAATCAAGAGTTGGACACTTAACTGACTGAGCCACGCAGGTACCCCAATAATGACAAGTTTTGAGGAATCATTCTTTAGATTATTTGGAGTGAAGTTCCTTCAGATTCAGAGATGTACCAATTAGTCAATTAATTGTATACTAGTTAAGCACTTGTGGACTACAATAATTAGGTAGAATTTTTTTCTCTCCATTTCACTAAACACTATGTTCCAGAAAGCTAATTATACCAAACCAGTTAATTATAAGCTATATTCACATCTCTAGATCACTAAATCTTTATTTAGTGGAAAGCTGAGAAAAAAAAAAAGTGGGAAGCTGAGAAAAAAAAAACAGATAATTTCTTCTCTTAGAAAAGTACTCATGACCACTTAAACACTCTTTTCTCTAGAATGTCTATAACTTCCAGGATTCTAAAGGGGTCAGTTTTATGTTTCACCCATAAAATCCAATGCCTTTTTTTCTCCCTGACCCTCTCTGGTTTTCTGTCTCTATCTCTGTCCTTCTCTCTCTTTCTCTCTTACAACAGACACAAAGACACACAAACTTTTTCCTAATTGTAGTTTTCATACTTACTGTCTCTTGTGTGATGGAAAACACTTCTGTTTTCATCTTTGAGTATTGCTAATGGCTACCCTTAATATCTTCTTTGACATCAAGAAATGTATTTATTGAGAGGCATCTAAGGAATAGTTTCCCTCTACCTGATGATACTAGTTAATCACACTTGGTGGTGATATTTCCTTTCTTAAGCAATGATAGTAAGATTCAGTGTATTATCCCAAAAGTAGATATTTAAGACTTATCGATACTTTAGGTTAAAGAGGATTCTAGGTAGTATTGAAAGAGAAATCAGAAAATCTAAAAGAAATAATGTATAATTACCAGATATATTTATTTACTGTCGCTGTTACAGAGTTATGTTATTTTGTTAAACAGCAAATATATTTAAATGGATACTCCTGTTTATTTATTTATTTATTTAAAGATTTATTTATTTATTTATTTGAGAAAGCGAGAATGAGAGAGAGAGAGCACATGAGAGGGGGAAGGGTCAGAGGGAGAAGCAGACTCCCTGCTGAGCAGGGATCCCGCCCAATGTGGGACTCGATCCCGGGACTCCAGGATCATGACCCGAGCCAAAGGCAGTCGCTTAAGCAACTGAGCCACCCAGGCACCCTTGATACTCCTGTTTAACAATGATACTTTATTGACTGTTTTTAAAGATAGTAACAAAAATTAGGAGTTTTGACTTAAATTGACATTGATTTTTCATTGATTTCAGAAGCAAATAATTTAGCTATTTTATCCTTTCATGGTTTACATTTTTACTTCATGCCATTTATCCCATCTTCAAATGGCCACTTTTTAGAAACCAAAAAGGAATACTACAAACATTAAAATGTTTTAAATCAAGGAATCCTTATGCATAGAAAGATCTTTTTATCAACACAATTTTTCATGGAGGCAGTACTTCCATATATACTGTTGTTTTATGAGTTCTAGGTACTAATGAATTCTCCAAGAAGGGAAAAATATCCTTATGTCGTGACTGAATACATTGATAACAATGTATGGTTAGGTTCAAGGATTTACATTTCTTTATCAAGTTTTCAGTTTGTGGAAGAAATAAGTTATTGCATAACATGAAGAAACTAGTGTTTTACATTTAACTTCATCAATTATAGAAATAGCCACTTCTAGTTTCAGTGCTTTACTCTTCATTGCACTTAAGGCATAAATGGTGTATGTAGCCTGAATTCAGTCCACAGTCATTTTAATGATGTTTTCTGTGTAATGTAAAAAGTTTATTTAAAGCTGTGTCACTGACAAGTTAGCAAGCCTGTCACTTACAAGTTAGACAACTCAAGCTTCTAAGCTATTTTACTAGTTAAAAGTTATAAAAATGTATGAATTTTAAAAACTCAAGGACAAATAATATCTGGTTTATAACTAAAGTAATATTATAACTTCTTTGATGCTTCCTTTTGCTAGTTGCTGTCTAAACCAGATGTAGCTTAGATTTTGTGTAGTTGAAGCTTATACAGTTTGAGAGGAGGGATCTTTAAGTATGTGATTCTTAAATGGGACCATCCTCCCCAGTTCTCTGGTTGGGGATTTTAGAGCTATCTGGACATTTTTTATTGTCATAGTTATCAGAATCTAGTGGGTAGAATATATGGATGCTATCGAGTAACCTATCATGCACAGAACAGCCCCCCACAAAACAGAATTATTCATCCAAAATGCTAACAGTGCTCCTGTTGAGAAATGCTACTTTATATTAAAGAATGACCATTTAAAATATAAAATTAGATACAGGAATAAGTGAGGGACTCTGAAGGCTAAGCTTCTTTAATTTCATAGGTAAAACTGCTTCAGCTATCCCTTCAGTACAAAATACCAAATCAAATGTCTTTCTTTTTGGGTATGGTGTTAGACCTTATAAATTTCCACCTCTGGCTAAAGGTTTCAGAAGAGTGGAGGAACTAATGTGCTTTAAATGGAAGGTCTCTGTCTAATGAATTTAAAAGACAACTACATAGTGCATGATAATGTGGTTGGCAAGCACCAAGTTACAATGATTTGATTAAGTTAATGGAGTCTAGGGGGGAAAATCAGACAGAAACTTCACATATTGAAGGTAACATTTTCCTAGAAGTAGCAAATTAATGAAAATAAGAAGTATTTTAAAATTAAGTTTTTAATTTATTCTGTAACTTCTGCACTTCATTGTCATTCAATAGTTTTGCATAACTATTAAGGTATAATGCAAGTCAGGGATTCACCCCTTATCGGTGACAGGTAGCTATGAAAAAAGCATGTGCCAGGTGGCTTTCGTACCTGTGGCACCAACTCAGTCACCCCAGGCTACTTCCTTTCACGTACACACACACACACACACACACACACACACGCACACACACACACAAATTTGTCTCAGGCTTTCTAAAAATAGCTTAAGTCAAACTACTACAATGTTAAAAACAAACAATAAACTTCAACTATGTAATTTTTCTATATTGTTTATAGTAAATGTAATACTGCTTACATGTAGGTTACTCCATTCTACCAGGGGAACTGCAAGGTACTGGTGTCTAGTCTAGCCAAACTTGGGCTCTGTTCTATACCACTTACATTGAACATCATTTGAGAGCCTCATCACTTAGGATTTTGTGGAATCACTAATTATTTAACTTGTGTCCTGGTGTGACATTACACCGTCCATAAAACACTGTCAGAAACACTGATTTATGTTACTTTATACAGTGTTTCTGCAATGTGTGCAATTTGTTTTTAAATACAGCTTATTTCAACCTTTGAGAAAGTTAAAACATAAATAGATATTGCTTTGGTTATTTGAGAGTTTAAATTTAATAAGGAAGAAAGAAACAGGGAATATAGGCTTATATATATATATGAAATATATTAAATATCTAAAGCAAAATTCACTTGTACCTAAAAATAAAACTAGTATTAGCTTCCATACTCATACTTATTTATATCTTTATCTTTTTCCTTTTCTTCAACAACAGGTTTCTCAAAAGAATACTCTGTATTTGCTCTCTGGTGTCCCTGCTATATACAGAGTACTTAATATATTCTGCAATCTAACCCCTTCCTTACCCCCACACCAAATCAGAAATGCTTTCTGGAGGAACATCACTGAGCTCCTAGGTTCACATATAGTTGTAAGTGTGCCATTAAGTTCCTCATTTTCTTGGCATCTATGTCAATTGACAAATTCTTCTTACTGTTACTCTTTTTTTCATAATTTCTTTGTTTATTCAAATAATGTTTTCATGTATTTCATGTATCCAAATAAGGTTTTCATGTATTAGATTAAAATAAAAAATCAAAACCTAAGTATTGGTGAATAATGTGAAGAAACTGGAACTCATGTCCAATGTTGGTGGGAATGTAAAATGGTGTAGCCACTATAAAAAACAGTATGGATGCTCCTCAAGAAAAAAACTAAAATGAGAACTACCATGTGATACAAATATGCCACTTCTGAGTATATATCCACAAGAATTAAAAACAGGATTTCAAAGACATATCTAAACTCCTGTGTCCATTGCAGCATTATTTGTGATAGCCGAGATACAGAAATAATCTGTCTCTTAATAGATAAATTGATAAATTGTGGTGTACATATACAACTGATTTTTTTTTTTTTTTTTTTAGCTAAGACACCATCTCTTTAAGTAAACAATCTTTTAATCTCTAATGAGTCCGTATCTGGATGAAGCTGCCATAAAGGGAGAACCATATGTTGGCAATTAGGACCTGTATTTTCCTATGTTGTCATTGTCCATTGCATAAAGGGTCTAGATTCCTTCTTTCTGTTTTGTTTTGTTTTGTTTTATCCTTGTTTCTTCTCTGCTTCCTTTGACCATCTACAAACTAGAATGCCAGGTGTTGGTTTTACTTCACTTTTTACACTTCTTCTATACTTTCCTCTTGCCACATTTTCACTTATTATTAATGTTCAGCTGGTGATAGGACTGCATCTCTAGTCCCAAGATCCAATGCTGTATTTCAAGCTGACTGTATATAAACCAGGATACTCTAAGCAGCTAAGTTTCTCTTCTCATTATCACCATTTCCCATAAAGCTTTCTTTTTAGCTTTTGTATTTTCTGTATTTTGTATTTTCTTTTTATATTTTGTATTTTTCTTAAAGCTCCAAATCAATGAATCTCAAACTTTAGATGTGTGTTTTAACATTTAATTTTCTTATTCCCCCATATCATTTGAATTACTAACAGCTATTAACCATCATTTCCCTTTCTTTTAGTTTTCGTTTCTATGGTCATTTTCCCAGCAAGTTGTCATTGCCATCAAAACAAAACAAAAGCCTCCACTCCATTGTCTGATTAATATTTCTCATTCTTAGTTCTAGATGAGTCTCACATGCTAAATACTTTCTTGAGTCCCTGACAATCATTATGATTTACCTATGCAAACTCCATCTCAAACAGGAGCCTTTAAATGAAAATAGGTTGTAAATTACATTTGCATGATTATGAACCTTGATACATATTCATTTGGGAACAACCATTCAGTAACACGAGCTCTGTGACAGGTTTGGTTAATGAGATATAATCATAAGTCTACTTGGAATTTGTGGGAAAGTTTTAAAATTTCCTGATAAAATGGGAGTGATGTAGCTGATGTCACCCATCCACATCTCTCCTTGATTATAGGAACATAATGCATAAAATTGCAGCAGACATCTCAATTCCAAAAGCCACAATCATGAAGAAAAAGCCAATACGCCTAAAGATAACACAGAATATATTAATCGCTGGAGTCCTTGCTAACATTTTTAAGTAACTGAATCAATGGCAGTAATGTCATACTTTGCAATTTCATGGTATGCAAGAACAATAAACTCTCTTTAGATAGCCTTCATTTGTTTTTTAAACAGATGACCATATACACAATGTATTCATCTAAAGCCCCTGACATTCAAAACCATTTCTGGCCCTGAACCTCAGTTTTATATATTTTCCTCTAATTACTACATACACATATTATGCTTCCAGAAGCCAGGATTCTCAGTGTTCTGGAAAACCCCATCTGAGCTTAATTGCACAGGAATTATAGCAAATTGGTTATAGAAAAGTAAACAAAAATATAAAAAATAAGAAAACATTATTCATATTCCTTCCTGAAATCTAGTAATGAAGATCATCATGGTAATGAAGTGGATAATTCTATATTACTTAACAAACAACAGGGAACTATGATGATTTGGAGTTCTAGGTTATTTAGTGACATTTCTGGACTTATTTAATCTTTATAATCCAGAATAACATTTTTTATAAAGATTCATTTCATATATTTGAGGCCTCCAGTCTTTTCAGGTCCTTTCTGATTCTTGTTAAATATTTTGAAATTCAAGGTTAGATGAATAGTATCTCTTGTGTAATGACAGCTGCTAGGTAACTGGAGTGGTCTTTCATATCTTTAAAGCCAAAGTAGACAAGTAAATCTTCAAAAATCCTGCAAGAGAAAATTGGTATTGTCAGCTCACTTTATCCATATCTGATATTTCATGTGTGAAATTAAATCAAGCTTTGTCACATATAGATTTTAAAGAAATAAGTGTAGTTAATTTCATCTGTACTCTGATCAATGATATGATAATTAAATTCGTCATATGTGAATACCCATACCTCACTGGAAATGTGGAACAAGCAACAAATGACAATATAAAAAAGTACAGTATCAAGTTTAAAGTTGTCCATTATCTTTCTTGTTTAATACATCATACCAATATTGACCATCTGATCTACTTCACAGTATAATTATTTTTTATTATTTTATTTATTTATTTGAGAGAGAGAGAAAGCACGAGTGGGGGGAGGAGCAGAGGGGGAAGCAGGCTACCTGCTGAGCAGGGAGCCCTATGCAGGGCTCTATCCTAAGACCCTGGGATGGTGACCTGAGCCGAAGGCAAAGCTTAACTGACTGAGCCATCCAGGCATCCCTATAATCCTTTTTTAAAAAGTTTTATTAATTAGGAGATCATTTAGGAATGATATTTCCCCTTATAAATATTCCTTTTTTAATGCCTAATTATAATCCAAATGGACTCAGATCTAATTTAGTAGGAAAACCGCTGAAGGGAAAATAAGAATATTATGCCAAGAAATAGAAAATCAATAAATAGCAAGTCCCTAAAATTAAAGCACTATGTTGGGGGGATGTCTCAGTGGCAATTGAGAAAGGTAGCCAATCCTACGTATTTGTCAGGCCTAAGCCATTAAATTTGCACGGCCATGTTTTTTACCCAAAGGGATGTTAGAACAAGTTGAAACTTCGTCCCAGGGCATAGGTAGATGACAGCATCAGCTATCAACAAAAATAACAATGGTATTAGCAACAAGAAATTCCTCTACTATGAGGGAACAAGCACATTCTTGACTATTTTACCCTTCTTAAGTAGAAAGGATGGTGGACATTTATTTTTTTTTAAACTTGGAGATCATATGAAACATTTGTGTATGATTTGGAGGTCAAGTGCCCTTTGGTTTAATAGCTCAGTATCAATCAACAAAGGCTTTTTAAAAATACCTTTTTGACAAATATCTGAAATATACAAGAATATATGTGGAATGTATATCTAAGCCATAAAGCATTGCAGGGAAGTGAATACTTATGGAGCACAAAACCACACCAATACTATTATTAATAACATCGAGGTGATATCTGTATTTCTTCCATGTCTCTTGTTGTCACCATCCCTGCATCATTCCACATAGAAAACCACTGATGAGAATTTTGTTTATCAGTTTCTTTACTCCTTAATAATTTTATCAATGTTAGGATCTTATAAATAATATGTTATTTAGTTTTGCTTATATTTACTCATAAAAATAGCTTCAGGTGTGCCTGGATGGCTCAGTTAGTTAAGTGTCCGACTCTTAATTTCTACTTATTTCATGATCTCAAAGTTTGTGAGATCGAGGCCCGCCTGGGGTTCTGTGCTGGGTGTGGAGCCTGTTTAAGGTTCTTTGCCTCCTCTCCCTCTGCCCCACCTCTCCACCTCTCTCACTCTCTCAAGTAAATAAATAAATAAAATGGTTTCGTACTCTATGGAAAGTTCTAGGGCTGCCTTTTTTTTTCCCTGTTAGACTATATTTGTAAGATTCATGAAACCATAGTTTATTTTCTTTTAAATATATTAATCTCATGGTGGACACATGTAAGAGTTTCTAGGGTATATAGCTATGAAAGGATTTTTTGGGTCATTGGATTCTTTCATAATAAAATGATTGGTTTGGACATTTCTACTCTAAAGTTCTATCTGAAGTTTCCGAAATGCAAACAAACATTTTAACATATTAAGTCATTTAAAAAAAATACTGAATAACATGTTAGGAAGTATAAAAATTCTACCACAGTAAGCTAAAATATCTGATTCAAAGGTTTATCCTGACCTAAATAGCAGGTATATCTTGCCTGCCTATTTAGAATTCCATAGGAAGAGTCATTAATTGCTATGATTTTTTTTCTCAATTGACATAGTAATTATAAGTACTAATTCATGCTTTGATGGAACATAGAACTATACTCAAAATAAATGGCCATCTACCAGATTGATTTTTTTTCTGATTATATCATCAGGAAAGATCATTCCAAATTATTAAAATCTGTCTTAAAATCACATCTCTTTATACCTTAGAGAAGGATACAAGAAAATTAAAGTTTATGTTTTTATTCACATTTCTTTTTTTAAATGTTCTGTTATGCTTAAGAGAAAAGATATGCATATGGATAACAATTTTTAAGAAATTAAATTTCGAAAAATCCATTCTTCATTAGGAATCTAAGGAAATGGTATCTTTGCTATGGCCAGTGTGACTCGTACTTATTGATGAGAGCTATTTTTTAAGTACACAGCTATGATGGAAAGTACAACAGTCATCCATCTAGAAACACTTTATCAACAGAAAAGATAAATGGTGATGGTGATTTCTTTTTTGAAAGATAGAGCAACCATGCCTGATAAAACTAAACAAAATGAAGTTTTAAATCATCGTTGAAATTCCATTTGCAACTCTATGGACTTCAGAGAACATGTGAATGTTGATTTGTTTGATTATGAATATTAAAGTGAATTCAAGTAAGTTGCTAAAATCTTTAAAGTGCATTAAAAAAAGCCCACAAAATTTTCAGAAAAGTTGTACTTTCCTGCTAGTTGCTGGCCAGACTTTTATGCCCTGTCTAAGGAACTTGAACTCTGATTGAACAGGTTAGAAAACGAGGCTGGCAGCACTGTCACTGGATATTCTCTATCTCTGTGAAGAAATCTCCTGGGACTACTCTTAATCTGCACTTCTGTGTGTTCTGCATCTGCAGACACTCATTTTTCTTTTTAGACCACCTTTTATTGCAGTGGAACATTGTACACACTTTCTGCCTTCTTTCTAAGTGGTTAAAGATTCTCTGCACTCTGTGGTGTAGACCCAGCACTAGTGTCTCCTTTATCCGAGGTCAATAAAATACACACAAAGAGCATGCTTTGGGATGGGGGTGTTTTAGCCGAACAATTAAAGGGAATTTCTCCACGCTTCTAAAAAAAAAAAGGAAAGATAAAAAAAAGATGTCAGGAATCCTATGGGTAAGAAACAGAAAGAAGGTTCTGAAGTGCTCTGGACTACTCAAAAATGATGTGATGGGGTTCAAGAAAATCTAGATCATGCAGAATTCCTGCTTAGGTGTGCTATGAACACAAGTCAGACATTAGCACCTAAAAAAGCTCATCTTCATATGGTTGAATGTATACTGACAAAAGATAAGGACCACAACTACAATATCCATGGAACCTCAAAGCAAATTTGATATGTTACCTTAGAGCCAAAATGCTTTATTTCAAAGATAATTTCCTTTTATAAATCTTTTGTTCCTTTATATATACCCAAACATATCGTTTTATAATATACAGTATATGGATGCATGGAAAATGAGTTTTGAAGAGATGTGAGGGTTACTCGTATGTTTAAATTTTTTATTTTGCTGTACTTTCATATTTATAAAAACTTTGCCAAGATACTACAGAATTTTCATATACCCTTGACCTAGTTTCTCTTAATAGTAACACATAACTTTGGTACTAGTGTCAAACTGAGAGACTAACACAGGCACCTTACTTTTGACTACAGTCAGGTTTTATTTTGACATCAGTTTTCTCGCTATATGCTTTTTCTGTTCCGGGATCCAGTTAAAGTTCCCACTTTGCATTTAGCCATCCATGTCTCCTTAGTCTCCCTGGCATATGACAGTTTATCAGTTTTTCCTTGCCTTTCATGACCTTGACAGTTTGGAAGGGAACCAGTAAGGTATTTTGATAAATGCTCCTCAATTGGGATGGGTCTCATGTCTTCCTCATATTTGGTCTGGGGTGATTGGATTTTAGGAAGAATACCACAGAGGTGAAATGCTTTTCTCATCTCTAGTCACATGAAGGGAGACATCAGTGATAGAATGGGGCACGTGATCAACATGACTCATCACTTCTGGTGCCTAACTTGATCATTTGATTGAGAAATTTTCTGCCAGGTCTGTCCATTCTGAAGTTTCTATTTTTTCCCTTTCTATACTCACTAAGAATATTCCATACTTGAGGATGGGTAGAAGATTAAAATCCACCTCCTGAAGAGGGCAGTATCTACATATTATATGGAATTCTTTAAGGACACTTTGTCTCTTCTTGTTTGTTTGTTTTTAATCATTTATATCAGTGTGTTCTTGTTTACTTATATTATTTTTGGTTAAATCCAATACTACATCATTTATTTTGTTCAAATTTTTCTAAATCCCTCAGGAGCTTTTTCAACTTAGCTCCTGTGTCCCCTTTGACACATGTCTTTTGTTTTGGGTTTTGAACACTTCCTTATTCTCTGACACAATGAGATATTCCAGGCCTATCTTGCACATTCCTGCCCCTGCACTATAATCAGGAATTTCCCCAAAGAAGCATAGATCCATTTGTTGGAGAATAATACGTAGAAATGAAGATCTCTTGGCATGTTACTGCTTCTAGGCCCAATGAGCAATTCTAATCATAGGAAATGTGTGTTTGTAGCCTAGCCCATTTATATCTATGTATCTATAATTATCTATCTGTCCTTTCTGTCCTTTCATCTACCTTTCTACCTATTAAACATTAAATATTGCCAACTCGTCCAATGGTTTATTCTAGCCTCTCTGCTTATTTGTAACTTTTTTTTTCCTGACAGCAAGAAATCTGGCTTCAATTACCTAACATTTGTTTACCTTTTGTTTTCAACTCTGATACAGATGTAATGTTCTTTCAGAATTTTTAATCCATTCCCTCATGAGACTCAGATTTATAGACCATAGTGCAGTGTTTATATACAGTTGTAATTGTCTTACAGTTTTCCAGTCAAAATACTGTTATCCACAGTTACTTAGTTAGGTATTCTGTTTTGTTTGTTTGTTTGTTTGTTTATTTCCCAACCCTTTTCGTGAGGTTATATCATATATTTATAACCCAGATTCATTTAGCACAGTCTGCATTCCATCCCAGCTCAAGATTCTCCAATATACTGATTGGTTGTTTTGTTTTATTTGCTTATATTGAAATTCACTTTTTATGATGTACAGTATTACAGATTTTTGACAAGTACATAAAATATCTACTACACAAGTACCATACAGAGCACCTTCTGCTTTTACTGACAAAAACTTATAATTTACACATGTTGCTTCCATCTGGAATACTGTCTTTCAGTTCTCCTTGCCAGGTAAATATATGTTCTCCTTCCAAGATTTATCACAAATATTACCTTCTTGTTGAGGTTTCTCTGACTCAGGAAATTTTAAGATCTTCTGCCTCTAGGCTCCATTCAGCTGTGTGCAGTCTGAATGTCCATTTTTCTTTATGTTTTCACATTCTGATTTTCATCTCTGCACAATAATGCAGAGAGCAGAACCTGGAGGAATTATAGCTGGTGCCCAGACTTGCTACTGAAACAAGTTTTCTCCAATTAGGTAAAAATCATGGCCACGTCTTAGTTTTCCTCTGGTTCTGCCCTATTTTTTATTGTTTATGTTCGCACAAGATACTCTTGTAACCTTCCTTTTTTTTTTTGACATTCATCACTTGATGATCTTAATTTTTTTTAAGATTTTATTTATTGACTTAACAGAGAGCAAGCACAGAGACAGCCGCAGAGAGGGAGAAGCAGGCTCTCAGGTGAGCAGGGAGCCTGACGCAAGGCTCCATCCCAGGACCCTGGGATCATGACCTGAGCTGAAGGCAGACACTTAACCGACTGAGCCACCCAGGCGCCCTGACTTGATAATCTTAAATGATACTGCTTAATGCCAGTTTTTCTCCCCGTTTTCAGACCAGCCCTTCAATCATATTGTTGACTACTGTTCCTCACGCACTTATTAAGTGTTGATAATCACAGGTATTTTGCCCTTAGTTTTCAGAGAACACAGTCTTCCTGGGAATTCTCCATCTTACCTAAAAATCACCCTGCCAAGAATAATAACCAACAAAAATAGGTCTCTATGCCAGACTTAAGTAGTTTTCTGTACATTTTCTTTTTTTTTTAAAGATTTTATTTATTTATTTGAGAGAGCAAGAATGAGAGAGAGAGAGAGCACATGAGAGGGGGGAGGGTCAGAGGGAGAAGCAGACTCTCCGCCAAGCGGGAAGCCCGATGCAGGACTCGATTCCGGGACTCCAGGATCATGACCCCAGCCGAAGGCAGTCGCCCAACCGACTGAGCCACCCAGGCGCCCCACCTGTACATTTTCATATTGAACTACCTACAGGGAAACTATTACACAAGTAACTTAAACTCATCATTAACTAAGTACAATTTCCCCCAGATCTGCTCATCCTATTCTGTTGACCATACTAATTAGTGGCATTGCCATTTATTTATTTTCTTAAGTCAGAAATCTGGGCAGTCATTTTCAAATTTAAATACAGATTTTTAGTAATCCCTTTCCAATCACCATTTTTCTGTATAGTCTACTTTCACCAAGAATCATTTAATCGCTCCTGAAATTGTTCTTATATTGATTTTATCAACTCTTTATAGTTTCTTATCCCCCACTTACCAACACCCACACTTTCTACCTTATTCAGAATAGGGTGAGAATTAGTTTTTCCTTGCTTTTACCCTCACCCTCCCTTGTCTCGTCCTTGCATTGGTTTGTTCATTTGGAAGAAAAATAAACTCTCATTCAGTCAAACACAAAATCACACTAACTGGTCCCTCCTTAATTTCAGAACATCTCCAAGAGCTGCTGCTACTTTTAAAATTTGTTTTCTTTTAAGGTTATTCTCCCGTATGGAACTTATACCTTGTTTTCTGATGAGTACTCATCAAATATTACCTTAGAATCACAGGTTATCATCTTTGCTCGTATTTTTCTTTGACACTCTTTTTAACTTGTCAAGAAATCATCTTCAGTTATACAAGTTGAATTATGATGGAGTCCTTTGTGTTGATAAAATGTTTTAAGCACTGATTTATTTTATGTGTGTGTGTTTTGTAACTAAGAGTGCTGCTCTTTATTATTGTGGAATTTTATTTTTTGTAACTCATAAGTTACAGAAGTGGTTTGCAAGACTCCTTTATCCAATTATTATTATTTGCAGAAGTATCATCTTTGGAAGGGATTGATGACTTGTAACCATAGCATGATGTAGTATTTTTACAGATTAAGGATTGTGTCTGAGAACTCTTATGACTAATTCAGAGAAAAGGGAGACACTCAGTAAACAATCAAGAAACAAACATACAAAATATTGGGACCTTCCAGTAGAACGAGTTAAGAACATGGCCAGTGTCTGGTGGAGTTATATTGAACTCAAGGAGAAAGGGAAAATGTGTGTCCTGATATACATGTTTTTATTAATATTTACTAAACTTCACTTTTAAAAACAGCTTTATTTTTACAAAAAAAAAATGGAGAAGATAGCACAGAAAGTTTCCACTTACTACATATCCAGTTTCTACTATTATTAACATTTTACATTAATATGGTTTATTTGTTATAATTAATGAACTAAATTTAATACCTTTTTTATTTACTAACATCTGTAGTTCATTTAGATTTTCTTATTTTTTACCTACTCTCCCTTTTCTGTTTCCAAATCCCATCAAGGATACCATATTACATTAACTTGTTTTGTTTCCTTAGGCTATTCTTGACCCTCGCAGTTTCCTGGTTTTGTTTTATTTGTCTGTTTTTTATGATTTTGATATTTCCCTCATTAATTTTTTAAATGTTATTTCAGTAAGTAAATACTTCAAAGAATAACTCATTGTGAAAAAATTTCTCTTCCTGATTTTTAGAATCTGATGATATTAAATGTCTATAAAAATTCAGCTCACTTACATGTCAACAGCTTCAGAAGGAAAATAAGACAAAAGCCTCTAACAATTGTATGGTATTATAAAGCAATGCAGTTTACACCTTCTTTACATGTCCTTAGGTGATTTTGAAACAATTTTAAAATCTATGCTCAATGAGCTCCTTATTTGTTGGATGTACATTCTAGTTCCAATTTTTTTTAATGAAATGATGAGTATGTTAGCTTATTGAATAGCTTTTCTTTCAAGATATGCAAGTATTTTATTTGTTTCTTTCTCCTAAATCAAACAAATATTTTGAAATATAAAGAGTCTGTGAGATCTGAATTCTACTTGCTTTTCCTTTGCACCATTTTCCTATAAGGGATAGTTTTAACATTCCTGATGTTTGTTTTTAAGGAACTAGAGGAAATAGTAGTTAAAAGAAAATGTATGACACCTTGGAATTATTTCTTTCTACCATGAAAATTGCTGTCAGGGTGATACAAAGAACTCTTTTTTCCATCAGCAATTGTAGATGCACAGGTCAAACTAGTATGTGTCTGCAGAGTGAATACATGAGATGCAAAAACGAATAGCTGTGTCTCCCTTTCAGGGGATATTGTTGTCCCATGATTCAGTCACATGCATTCCAGCCGTGGATACAAATTCAGTGCCCACTCTATGCTAAAGACTGGGACAGGTTTTAAATATTTTAAGAGTTACCGTCCTCAGGAAGCTTGCAACTGGTAAGACGCAGATTATTTCAAGTTTATATGTTTTGTACAAATATATCTATTGGGGGGCCCCTGGGTGGCTCAGATGGTTAAGTGTATGCCTTCAGCTCAGGTCATGATCCCAGGGTCCTGGGATTGAGTCCTGCATCAGGCTCCTTCCTCCTTGGGAGCCTGCTTCTCCCTCTGCTTCTCTCTCTCTCTCTCTGTCTCTCATGAATAAATAAATAAAATCTTTAAAAAATATCTATTGGTTGCTCTATGTATTGGGGAGTATAGTAGGGTAGAGCTTTAGCCTGCTTAATAAGAAAAGCCTAGTGGAATTCACACCTAACACTATAATACTATGAAAAAAAGACCTTTTCCCTTCAAATGTCCACATAAGTTAAATCCACCTGCCATTTATAGTTTTGTGCCAGAACATTTCTGGGAATAAAATCAAAGTCGTGTGCATGAATTTTAGCCAAGATGTGGTGTTTGTGATGCAGATGGCACACCTGTGCCGCAGCCTGGTGTTCATCTCATCGCCATCCTGAAAAATGAGCACAGAAAGAGTAAATGGAATTTGATTAGCAAGTTGTCTTTTTTAAACAGATGTCGTGCCTGTTATAAATTATTCTTTTAGAATTTCTAACATATGCCAAAGTATTTATCACAGATTAACTGCATGAACTTGCATGCGATTACCAGGCTTTCTGAGTGTGAAATAGGTGGATGTATTTTTCACAATTCTGATCAAAAGCTATATGAGATTATCTAATTGTAATTCAGGTGAGAAAACAATTATTTAAAAACCTAACAAAATATTGTATGCAAAAAACTGAAACATCTTCTAACTTGTTTTTTTTTTCCGTACTTAAAGTTACTGATGCTGAAAAATTCTGCTAGAATTATTGTACCGTGTGTTACATACAAATGCACCTTAAAATTAAACATTTCCTCCGAATTGCTCAAAATACTTATATCTTCTCTTCTCTTAATTGTCCATCTCCTTCACAAATGAGGTCCTTAGTCCCAGAAATTACCCATTACATTATATTTCAGTTCATTAATTTGTATTCTTAGCTTGTTGGAAATTGTCAAATACATATTTCTAAATCAAGTGGGAGCTTACTAAGCATCGGATTCTTTTTTAAAGATTTTATTTATTTGACAGAGAGAGACAGCGAGAGAGGGAGTGGGAGAAGGAGAAGCAGGCTTCCTGCTGAACAGGGAGCCCCATGCGGGGCTCGAACCCAGGACCTTGGAATCATGACCTGAGCCGAAAGCAGAAGCTTAACAACTGAGCCACCCAGGCACCCCAAGCATCAGATATATTTTGAAACATAACAATGAAAATAGTGTTTTAAAAATTAATTTATTTGCTTTTGGGATTGTTTTACATCTCATTTAAGACATAAGTGATTGTGTGTGGGACAAATGGGTAGTTTCCTTAAAATCGTGATTAATATTTTCCCATGTTACTATTAAAATGAATTTACGTTAAATTTACAGTTTCAAAATATAAGCACTAAGGGATCTGTACCATTAGAGAGAAACAGGCTACTATTCACATTAGATACTACTTGTTTTGTTGCTGTGATATGTAAGATAACTTCTAATTTCTTGGCTCAGGTCACCACAGGCTAATACAGAGAAGAGTTATGTTTTCTCATTAATTTGTTCTTTAGTGATTTTCTTTAACTTTCAAAGAAAATCAAACTGGAAAAAAGTCAATGTCAGTATTCTGTTGCTTCCATATAAACTCTGGATTTGAACCTCGTGAAGTTATAGTTGCTATGGTAACAGAAGTGTGCTCTTTAAACAGTTTCTATCCTAACTACCCTGCTACTTATACTGAGTGATTTCTTCAAAAATAGGACTCGTGGGGGCGTAGTTATGAGAAATTGTATTCTCTATAAGGATACATATCCATATAATTTGTTGGGAGTAACTCCAGCATATGGAGGTTAATTAGATATAAATGTGGCCAACATGAATTTTAAAACCACAGTGTTCCCCCAGTAAGTAGCTACGTGTGAGGAAATGTAAAATCAAGAGGTATCCAAAAAAGAGAACTCAGATGACACTGGAACTGATACAGACATCTTTTAGATTTATGAATCAATATGGAAATATCTTTCAGAAAGTGTGAAGATGTTACAGAAATTTATATGTTAGATTTTTGCAGGTCAAAATGGGTGTAGCATGTTTAGCAAATTGCTTCAAAAAGACATAAAGCAGTGATTTTCCTTTTACAGTGTCTCAACATACTGAAGTCAGTAAGGCTCAAATCTATATCATCTTCACGGTGATAACTTTCATATCATTTCATTACCCTCCAATAGTTTAAGCTATTGACAGGCTAATTATATTACAGCTGTATATTTTGATATTTTTATTTTGCTCTAATTTCAAGGAAAAGTTTCTTTCAAAATATTTTCTCTCACATATGAAAATGCTGTTGTTGAGCCACCCAGATATGGCTATTTTCCAAACTCGTGGTGTTTTACTGGGCCGCTTGGTAAAATATAAAGCTTTTCTATATGAAAAGGAATGGATCTTGAATCATAAATCCATCACTTACTACCTAGGTAATTTGAGGCAAATCACTCAAACTTTCTGACACTTAATTTCCTTAGGTCCAGTACTGATATAACAATAATAGTTAACCATTTTGCTTTATTATTATGCCAAATAAAAATAAATATGACAGTTATATTAGCCTGGGCTGCCAAGACAGGTTTTCAGAATAAATGGCTTCAACAACAGAAATTTATTTCCTCAGAGTTCTGGAGGCTACGGGTCCAAGATCAAGGTCACCATCAGGCTTCAGTGTCTGGTGAGGCCTCTCTTTCTAGCTTTCAAATAGCCACCTTCTTGCTGTGTCCTCATATGGTCTTTCTTCTCTGGGTATGGAGAGAGATCCTGGATTCTCTCTTCTTATCAGGACACCAGTCCCATCAGATTAAGACCTCATCCTTGTAACCTCATTTACCCTTTATTACTTTCTTGTAGGCCCTATTTCCAAAGATAGCCACATTTGGAGTGAGGGCTTCAACGTATGGATTTGGGAGGTGTCACAGTTCAGTGCCCAGAAACAGTGCTTTGCAAACTGTAACTTACAGACTAAATCTTGATGACTTATTTCTGTGCTTTCTCTTGTTATGGGAGTGTCTGCCTTAGGCAGTGACTGACTGGCAGTACAGCTAGAGCCAGACTAGTCCACCAAACTAATAAACTCTATGCACATTCTTTGTTGTTAACACATGTTTAACTAATTGAGCTGAATAGACCACTTTAAAGAAACCAATAAGATGGTGAGTCTCACACTTTAAAAAACATCTCTTTAAGAACAGTGGTTCTTTGTCAATTTCAAGTGATGGTAACTTCTAGTTATTATTTCTTCTCTTCATTTTAGTTGAGCTCTATTCGATAACTTTTTTTTAAGATTTTATTTATTTGAGAGAGAGAGAGAGAGAGCGTGCACATGCATAGTGGGGGAGGGGCAGAGGGTGAAGGAGAAGCTGACTCTGCATTGAGCACGGAGCCCAACACTGGGCTCAAACCCAGGACCCTGAGATCACGAAAGCAGATGTTTAACTGACAGCACCACCCAGGCACCCCTCTTTCAGTAACTTTAACTACTTATATCATAATTATTTCTTTTCCCTCCAGCTTAAGTGATACTCTTGTGTTCCATATTTATTTTGTAGTTTGCATTCATTGCTCTTTCTTTTGACCAAGCTTCTGGTACAAAGTGGCTCATGAAACAGAAAACAATTTGCTTTTTGGTACAGGTAGAGAAGGTATGTGTCAGAGGGAATGAGGGAGCCCACAGCGAACCTGATAAGGTCTGTACTTTGGGGCTAACACTTGGCAGCCTGTATCACTGAAGTAAAAATAGCAGCTGCCAGGGCACTCCAGGCCAGGATGGGTCCCACCACCGTCCAGACCCACAGACATGAACTTGTCATTTGGGAGCATATTAGGGTTCCATTATATTTGGGACACAAAATTCTGTACTAGGCACAACACTTTTAAGTATAGAGACTTGATTTTCTCCCCACCCACCTCTCTAAATATGCTTTAAAACAAGCCAAATCATTTCTATGCGTATAAATACATGCTGGGTGGAGTGGTGCTGTTCTAAATATCTGGAGGATAATGTGACCTTGAAAATGCATGTCTTGTCATTGAGAAGTCAATCTATGGAGGATGCAGTGATGGCCATGACAAACTAACCTGACACAGGATAGAAACTTGATGACGATAAATGACTATAGAAAAAATTAATTTGGGGGGTAATGAATCATCATAAGTTTTATGTTAGAAGGTGAAGACCATATCCTTATAACTCCCTTGTAAAGTTATGAGTACAAATAAAATACAACTGAACTTTTTTGATATCGAATGGAGAAGCATCAATTAATGAATAAAAAATGCAAGATAGAGTTTATGCATATGTCATATTATTAAAGTTTTTCTAGCCAATGTTTCATTTAAAAGGAATGTACTATCCTAAGAATAAACCATATTGTTGCTTTTTTTTCTAACTTGATTCTATTTTATTATGGTTTATTGAGGAACAAAATATTAAAGCATGATAGACAGTGGTAAGAAGATACATATAATTTGTAAACCTGAAAGCATTTTTTGAAATTAAACCTGCAACTGTAAATGCAGTAAGTTCTCTTCTGTTTTGTACCATATTGATACATCCTTTATTTCAATTTTCCTCCTCTTTAATTGTTTGCATCATGCTCTGTTCCCTCCGTGTGCTATGTGTAACACTTGGGATAGTTAACCTGTTCTGTGTCTGTCTATAAATGCAGCTTTCAACTGAAACTGTTGTTCTTTTATAGCATTTGGATTATACATTTTAAAATGTTTTGGAATGTTTCATTATTTAGTCAGCAGGTTGATAGGAAAAAAAAATGAGCCATATGTTCCTTAAATTGAGAGAACATTTTGTAAGAAATCAAAATATGAAAAAACTGTATATTTTAAATTGACTCCAAGTTGTGATGTCTTTTGAAATGAACATTAAAAACTCCCCAAAGTAACAAATCCTGTGGCAGATGTATATTTATAAATTAGATGTAGTTGTTAGTCACACATTTGAAAAAAAATAACTATTTTTTTTTGTACCAAGTTTTGTACCTATACAATCTTTTACTTCATGGGGTAATAACCACATCAATATATATTAGAACACATTTCTGACAGTCATTTGTATAGAAATAAAATATTTTTAGGACGGAAAAGTGCTTTATATGCAAAATCATTTCAATCCTGGAAAGAGAGCATCTATTGATAATTTTGTCTAAAACTATGAAATAATATTAGAGGTCATAGGGATTATTTTTGTGCTAAACTTAAATATTTAGCATCTAACTTGAGAAGTATATTTAAATACTGCATCCATTATTTAGATTTCTAAAAACTATTTTGAAAATATAAATCTAAATACATGTGTTGAAATGATGGCATATGTATTTTCTAATCTGGTATTTTAAAAGATACAAATATCTTTTAAAATGATTCAGTCAATGCATGTTCTTTTCTTACATCTCCAATATAAGTTTATTATATCAAATACCAAAACATTGTGTTTCTTTTGACTAAAATTTGGCAGGATATTAAGAATTTTGTTTCCATTACCAGATGGATCCTAGAATCAGTTCTACTGTTCACTGTAACCTTTGGCTATGTACAGGGCTAAATTTTATGCACTAACCTTATGACTTCACCTATATATATGTCTGTAGATCCAGTACAAAAAAGTATATTATCTTAGGGTTTATTAATGAATATTCCAATTCTCCACTGGGACTGGAAATAGTCCCAGAAATCTACCTCAATCAGGACCCTGACATCATTTTAGAACCTTCTCCCAGGGCACACTATTTTCCTTAAAATCAAATTTCTGTTAGTCACTGGTTAGGGAATTGCTTCAAATTGCTTGACCATCGTGAAGAGACAGCCCTAGGTAGAGCACTCCTTAGAGACAGAGACCCCTTTTATCCTAAGGATGTTGTAATGTAATTAATTTGGGTATCTGTTACCAGATGACCATGCTACAGGTGGATAGTGGATATCCAGTGTTCACACTAGACATGGATATATGGAAATTTTCAAACCGATTACTGAGGTATTCACTCATAAATTAATATATAATTGGGTGACCCTTCCCATATCCGAGTCATTATCTCAATGTGTCAATACCTCTAGCTTCTTGCCTACTGGCTAAGATGTAATAATAGACAATTCATCTGAATGACTATTGAAGGTAATAAACACGATTAAGAAAATAAAATAATTCTTGAAGTAAAATATCAAGAAACAGAAATAATGTGATGGTTAATTTTATGTGTCAACTTGACCAGGTTACGAGATGCCCAGATATTTGGTGAAACATTATTTCTGTATGTGTATGAGAAGAACCTCTAGAATTTGACTTGTCCGGGAAAATAGATGTTACATATTCAAATAAAAACATTTATTACATGAAGTTACAGGATCAAATCCTCTGTATTTTTCTTTATTATATCTTATATTTGTAAATAATATCTTACACTTTGATCTGATTTTTTCAGCTTCTAATTTTATAAATTTTATGTCTCTAATTAGATCACTTGGATAAATGAGCAGAATTTACAGATAGGTTAAGAAGGTCATAGGATACAAGTTCAACATACAAAAAACTTTTATTCCTAAATAGTTGAAGCCCCAAAATGGAAAATAAAGATTCAATATGTGAAATAATCAAAATACATAACAAAAGAATGAATGATATTTACAAATCTTCCACTGAAAACTATAAAACGTTGGAGAAAAAATTTAAAAATAAATACATAAACCAAATACCAGCATTATTAATTGAATTTAAGACAGTTGACCTCAAGTTAATTTATAGGCATAATGCAATTCCAATCAAAATCCCAACACACTCCTTTTCTTTCTATTTTATTTTGTTATGTTAGTCACCATACATTACATCATTCGTTTTTGATGCAGTGTTCCATGGTTCCTTGTTTGCATATAACACCCAGTGCTCCATGCAGAATGTGCCCTCTTTAATACCCATCATCAGGTTAACCCATCCTCCCAACCCCTCCCCTCTAAAACCCTGTTTGTTTCTCAGTCCATAGTCTCTCATGGTTCGTCTCCCCCTCTGATTCCCCCCCTTCATTTTTCCCTTCCTACTATCTTCTTCTTCTTTTTTTTTTTTAACATATAATGTATTATTTGTTTCAGAGGTACAGATCTGTGATTCAACAGTCTTGCACAATTCACAGTGCTCACCATAGCACATACCCTCCCCAATGTCTATCACCCAGCCACCCCATCCCTCCCACCCCCCACCACTCCAGCAACCCTCAGTTTGTTTCCTGAGATTAAGAATTCCTCATATCAGTGAGATCATATGATACTTGTCTTTCTCTGATTGACTTATTTCACTTAGCATAATACCTTCTAGTTCCATCCATGTCATTACAAATGGCAAGATTTCATGTTTTTTGATGGTTGCATAATATTTCATTGTGTGTGTATACACACACACACACACACACACACACACACACACACACACATATATATATATACCACATCTTGATCTATTCATCTGTTGATGGACATCTTGGCTCTTTCCATAGTTTGGTTATCGTGGACATTGCTGCTCTAAACATTGGGGTGCATGTACCCCTTTGGATCACTACATTTCTATCTTTGGGGTAAATACCCAGTATTGCAATTGCTGGGTCATAGGGAAGCTCTATTTTCAACTTTCTGAAGAACCTCCATACTGTTTTCCAGAGTGGCTGCACCAGCTTGCATTCCCACCAACAGAGTAGGAGGGTTCCCCTTTCTCTGCATCCTTGCCAACACCTGTCATTTCCTGACTTGTTAATTTTAGCTATTCTGACTGGTGTGAGGTGGTATCTCATTGAAGTTTTGATTTGGATTTCCCTGATGTGGAGCTATGTTGAGCACTTTTTCATGTGTCTGTTGGCCATTTGGATGTCTTCTTTGGAAAAATGTGTGTTCATGTCTTCTGCCCATTTCTTGATTGGATTATTTGTTCTTTGGGTGTTGAGTTGGTTAAGTTCTTTATAGATTTTGGAAACTAACCCTTTATCTGATATGTCATTTGCAAATATCTTTTCCCATTCTGTAGGTTGTCTTTTGGTTTTGTTGACTGTTTCCTTTGCTGTGCAAAAGCTTTTTATCTTGATGAAGTCCTAATAGTTCATTCTTGCCCTTGCTTCCCTTGCCTTTGATGATGTGTCTAGGAAGAAGTTGCTGTGGCTGAGGTCCAAGAGGTTGCTGCGGCTGAGGTCCAAGAGGTTGCTGTCTGTGTTCTCAAGAATTTTGATGGATTTCTGTCTCACATTTAGGTCTTTCACCCATTTTGAGTCTATTTTTGTGCCAACACACTATTTCGTACCAATTAAAAAGTTGACTCTAAACCTTACAGAGAGAACTAAATGAGAAGACGAAGCAAAACAATCATGAGAAAAAGTACAAAGTTGGAGGGATCAAACCAGGATGGATTTGAGACAAAAGCTGCAAACAGTGTCTTATACCATACATATATTAATGCATAGGATTTATAATCCAAATTTATGGTCTTAATTAGTCTAAGTAGTTTAAATATGGCAAAAGCTATACAGATACTAGGAAAAATATAGAATATATTCATAACTTTGGGTAGGGCTTATATTCAACATATATAAAGAAATCCTTCAAATCAAGAACAAGATGTTTAAGGTAATAAAATGTTAACAAAAGACCTGAACAAATATCTCACAAAGGAAAATACACCAAGGCCTCAAAAGTGTACGAAAATGTGTTCAGCATCATTATTCATCATCGGTCAGCAGGGGATGTAATAGAGTCAACTCTGCATTAACTAGAGCAGCTAAAATTTAAATAGACTGGCAACAACAAATTTTGGTGACAGTGTGTAAGAACCAACACTCTCATTCATATACTGCTGGGAGCTAGGGTAAATTAGTGCAAACATTTTACCTTTTTTCTTTTGTTTTTTAAAGGTAAGTACCTACCCTCTGATCTGGCAATTTCACTTTTAGGTATTTTCCCAAGAGAATTTTTTTTTTTTTAATGTCAGTAGAAGATTTGTACAATGTTTATAGAAGCTTTATTTAAACACATAAAAGGGTCATATTAAAGCACCTGTCTAATAAACTAGGGATCATAACAAAGGGACATGATTTAATATAATAAAAAGAAGAGCAAAATTATAGCAGAAAATACTATCTATGGAAAACTGCAGAAACAGAAAACAAACTTAGCCCCAAGGTTTCTAGTAACCAGGGCAAAAAGTGAATATAATGAGCTAGATTGTTATCATTTGTTTATTAAAAGGAAGGATGTTTAAAAACCAGATAATGGAAATTATTTCCTGGAATCAAATTCTACATTAAGCAATATAAACAATTATAACTTTAGTGATTTTTGCACCAAACCCAAAGTCAGTACTCTTAAAACTGCTTCTTAAATTTTCATCAAAGATGAAAACATGATTAAGTCATAGTTGGCCAATACAATTCAAAATGGATTCAGAATTCTCTGGTTTAGGGTTTTATTGTGATTTTATTTAGTAGAAGAATAATCTTGGACTTGCTGACATGTATATATTACCTCCTATTAAGAACTCTTAGATCCCACCCTGACTGCAAGAAAATAGCCCACTTTAACATGGGCATCCGTGTGTATACAGGTACTCACTTGTATATATACTGTTGCTGCAGAAAAGACTTTTGTGTGTCTTTTAGGCTTTCTCTTAGTCACAGAGGTATTTAACATACCTTCAGGTCAATAGTAATCAGGGGAGTAATAGACTCCCCACTGAGCCAGGAGCCTGATGTAGGGGCTCCACGCGGGCTCAATTCCCGGACCCTGGGATCATGACCTGAGCAGAAGGTAGAGGCCTAACTGACTGAGTCACCCAGGTGCCCCTAGATATTTCCCTTTAAACCTTAGTGTTGTCCAGTGGTACATTCTTGGAACATGTCAATCTCCTTGCCCTTCTTGGCTCATCACCTGGAGCTCACCTGTGGTTAGATTTGCACATATATTCAAACCTTACCTTTCCAACTAGTCTCAAATACAGAACTGCAAACTCAAAACATTACAAAATAAATTTGCAATCAAGTAAATGCCTTAAAATCAAAATTTCCAATGTCAAGTGCCTCAGATACCCATATGAAAATATTAAAACATCTTATATCAGAGAACTGCAAACTCATAATACCCAAAGTGAAAATCACCAAAACTTGTTTATCCTTCTTTATCCACTCCACAGTAAATGATATTGCATTATTTTTCAAAGAAGAACTATTAGGACTGTAGATTTTATTTAAAAAAAAGAAATTATTTACTCACTTTATCAGTTCTCCTACTGCCCTAGACCAGACTTTTGTTATAGGAATGAGCTAAGAACATGGCTTTTGGGCCAAACATGAGAAACACACAGAATCTAATAACATGTCACATTGTCTTGGATAGGAAAAATATAATATAATTCAGAATAGAAAGAAGTGATCAATATGTTGAGTTTAAAACAATGATAAAGCAACCTGGATAAGGAGCTGTAGTCTCAGGGCAAAATGAGCATTAGAAATTTTTATACTTGAGCACAGGGAACTTGGGTTGTGGGACTCCTACACTGATAGACCATGGGCTGGCAGCTCCTGTTGGTTCTATAAAGGAAGACTCAACCTTGACTCTTATAATCATTAGAAATATTTTTGCACTGGGTATTACACGCAAACAATGAATCATGGAACACAACATCAAAAACTAAATGATGTATTGTATGGTGACTAACATAACATGATAATAGAGAAAAAGAAATATTTCCTTGAGTTTCTACAGGTCCAAATTTTGCATTCTGATCAAATTTTCAGGACTATAAACAATTTCAGCCTACGAAGAAAGTTATCCTAATTCAGTTTTGGGAGAGTTGTAAAAACATTTTTTAGGATTGTAAAATAATTTTCTTGGTGGATTATTTTCTTTAACACTGGAAAAGTTAAAGTTAAATATAAATAAAAATAATTAAAACATTTTAATAAAATATTGTAGGAATTATCTCTGCATTTTAATCACTTAGCATCTCTAAGAGATCCAAGTGTAATAGAGTATCAAATAAATTACTCTTACAAATATTGAGTAACAGATTCAAACTTCAGATTTAAAGATAAAAGAGAACTGCAAATTTTTAAATACCACCTACATGTTTAGAAAGCATAAGATTAACCATATTTACATGTTTAATTTATTAGATTTATACGTGGGAAGGCTTTGTTTATTGGTGTTTAAAAATTTAATATATTATGCATAAATGCTTTTCAAATTATTTAATTTAATTATAGAAACTATATAAACCCTTAAATCTGCTTGCTAACCATTTGCTAGAATTATATATAGTGTGATAGGTTTGTCAAATTGAACATATGTATAATATATATATTTATATATAAAACTTCCTAGTTTTCCCATTTAATTTTTCAATTAAATGTTAACTTTCATGACTTTTTATGTCACAAATACTGTTTTTATGTGCAACTAATAAGCTGAGTTCGTTACTACAAAGTTTGCATTGGTAGCTCTTTTTTTGTCATTTGAATTATTGTTATTGTCATCATGATGTTTTCCACATCCAGATTTGTAGCCATTAAATTCTTTCTCAATTCAGTAGACAGAAACAGTCTTCTGCTTATAAAGTAGTGATAGTCCCTTGTCTACATAGGGAGCTGGAGATGATGATTATGAGTGAGTTTAAATGCACCATCTGTGGACTCAAGTAAACATAAATGTTTTTATAAATACAGTTGACCCTTGAGCAACATGGCAAGTAAGGACGACAACCCCTTGCACAGTCAAAAATCTGCATGTAACTTTTGACTTCCCCAAAACTTTAATAGCCTATCATTGACTAGAGGCCTTACAGATAACACAATTAACACATATTTTGTATATTATATTTATTATGTACTATAGTCTTACAATAAAATAAGCTGGAGAAAATGTTACTAAGCAAATCATAAAGAAGAGAGCAGACATTTACTGTACTGTCCTATAAAAGATCTGCATATAAATGAACCCACATAGTTCAAACATGTGTTTTCCAGAGTTAACCAGAGTTAACTATTTTATATATATCTATATATAGTCATTTAAATACATATACATACATATGCATATGTGTGTGTGTATGTGTGTGTGTAAGTAAAATATAGATTTTTCTAGGAAGGGAGACCAAAACTTTAATGAGATTCTCAAAGATAAAGAACGAAAATGTAAAAATCACTGATCTCTAAGATCTAAGTATGAGTCTTTAGTTTTCTTAAAAGAACCTTTAAGAGCTCATGTTCCCAACGTCTTTAGCTTACTCCAGGACACTTTCCCTACACACTCTTGACACCCGAATTACCATACTTTCTGCACACTGTGGTACTACACAATTCTTGTTACTTTGCTTGTATTTTTTTGTATATTTTCTCACCATTTCTTAGGATTCATTGTCTTACTAATACTTTCTCAGTCAGCCTGTAGACCAATTTCAGAGGCAATGTCCTTGAGAAAATTCTTTCTTGAATCTCAAGTTGAATCAGTTGGTCTTCATTACATTTTCAAGGCACTTTATAAGTACCCCAGTGTTAAGATTTTCTACATGTCATTACAATTACCTGTTTATATTTTTACATATCACTAAACTTTAAGCCCTTTGAGTGTTTTTTTTAAATGTTATTTAGCTTAATTACTACCATAGAGCACACTGAAAGTCCTCCCTAAATTGTCTTTTATTTAAATAAATGGACTCTTGAATACCAGTCTTCTTAGTTAGCTATGTTGATACAAAACCAACAGGAGACTAGTGAGAATTTAGTTCAAATTGTTAATAAATGAAATTTCTTATTGCCAAGAAATTTGTTTCAAAACTATTGATGTATTTTATTAAATCCTTGCCTTTATCCACTTACCTTTCCCCCACACTTAGTAAGGAACAAAACTTCAGAAAGAGCAAGTCAGACAGCAAACTAAATAGGTTCCTCTGAACCCCTGGACAGTCTTGGAATCCAGAGAGGCAATAGGTGCAACCGCAAGTCAGCTGGACAAAGGTAAGGGAATTGATTCCTACACGGAGCTTGACCAATCAGCAGAATGAAGGACGGGCCAGGGGCACCTGGGTGGCTTAGTTGGTTAAGTGTCTGCCTTCACCTCAGGTCATGATTCCAGGCTCCTGGGATAGAGCCCCATGTCTGGCGAGCTCCTGGAATCGAGCCCCACGACCGTCTGGGGCTCCCTGCTCAGCAGAGAGACTGATTCTCCCTCTCTGTTTGCCCCTCCCCACACCTGTTTTTTTTTTCTCTCTCTCTCAAATAAATCAAATCCTTAAAAAAAGGAAAAAGAAAAAAAAAAGGAATGAAGGACAGGCCAGTATTGCCAAGCAGTTCTCTCTTTTTCTTCAGGTATGCAGGTTTAAATTTATGCTTCCGTACATAAATCATATATTCTTTCCTTCATGATCATAAACATGTAAACTATTTCCCTGCCTTCCTACAAAGGCAGAACAAACTAGTCCATGCTTCTACCTACTGGTGACTTATTTGCCTAAGATTCTTCCAGTTACCATTAGAGGAATTCAAGTCACAATGAGTACCACTGTGCACCTATTAGAATAGCAAAGGAAAAGCAAAAACAAACAACAACAAAAAGCAAACTTACCATGTAAAGTATTGATAAGGATGTGGTAACTCATATATTCTTGGTGGAAATGCAAAAATTATAGCCACCTTGGAAAATGTTTCTGAATAAATTTAAAAATATACTTAGCAGGTGACCCAAAATCCCATGCCTAGGTGTTTACTAAGAGAAAGAAAAGCATCTTCACCCAAAAGCTTAGAAGCCAATATTTATTTATTATTTATTTATTTATTTTAAGATTTTATTTATTTATTTGAGAGAGGGAGAATGAGAGATAGAGAGCACAAGAGGGAAGAGGGTCAGAGGGAGAAGCAGACTCCCTGCTGAGCAGGGAGCCCGATGCGGGAACTCCAGGATCATGACCTGAGCCAAAGGCAGTCGCTTAACCAACTGAGCCACCCAGGCGCCCATAGAAGCCAATATTTATAGTGGTAGTGTTCATTTGGTGGTAATCCATAAATGCTGAAAACTGAAAACAAATGAAATGTCCATTAGTAAATAGATAAAATCTATGCTGTACCCACACCATGGATGACTACTTTGGCATTAAAATAAATGGACTAATGATACATGCAACAACGTAGATGAATCTCAAATGCATTATACAAAGTGAAAGAAGTCTGAAGTAAAGGCTATAAGTTATATCATTCCACGTATATGACATCTGGGAAAAGACGATATTCATTCTACATTACTTATTCTTCCCTAAAAGTCTATGCTCTCGTTTACTTCTGGTTCTTTGTAAATTTTGTTCCCTTTATTTAGGCATTTCTAATTCCTTCTGGTTCATCCAGTTCTCTTTATATAACCTGCTAAAATGCCTTTATTTTTCAGATTTCCATGTATACATTATTTATGACTTCTTCTAAAAGACATTTTCTGATCATTTCTCACAACCTGTATTGACAATGTCAAAACACGTTTACAATTGTCTGCTTACTTTTCTGCTATGTTGATTGTAAATATATATATACATATATATGTAAGATTGAGATGTCCTTTATAATTTAAAGGCAAACTATATATATTTTATATAAATATATATTTTATATAATATATATATTTTAGCACATGCAGTCAATTAATTAGAATGCTTTAAGTGTTCCTTAAAATTCCTGTGAATAACACATGAAATGCAGTTGAGAAGTTTTTGTATAAATTATGTCTTACTGTTCTTGATAAGAGAGATCAAAGTATCAAATGAAATTATTTATAATAGAAACATTATCATTTACCACTGTAATTACTCTCAGCATAGCAGTTGGGTGCACAAGAAAATAATAGATTACAAGATATACTTAGTGAGAATAGATTTTGGGAACTTCATGGCAAACCTAGGGTCTGTCTGACACTGTACCACCGACTGTATTGGAACTGTGAAATGGAAGAGATAAAGCAGTTTTTCATATGGGAGACTATTTGAACTGACAAAACAGTAAAATATCTAGGCTTTAATCTAAATATAACTTTGTCTTCTAACTTTTATAAAATACTGTTCTTATGGCATACTTCTTCATTTGCTCTAGTGATTTCTATAATAATTTTTTCTCAAAAAAATTTTCATCCTCAGCCATTTTAATGCACATACTTCATTGAAATAAAGTTAATATATAACTGACTGAGTTTCTATTTCCAGTAAAATAAAATGAAATACTGCAAACAATTAAAAAATGTAAATCTGAAGAGCTATATGAACAATGGGTTACTTAAAAAATTCTCAGAATTTTTTATCCTTTGAATAAGAAGGCAAAGAAAGATTTAAGATTTGTAAGAAATGATGAGTTCAGATCACAAAGGTTGTGCCCTACAATCCTTACAGCACATACCAAAATGGTGCATATGTGCAATATAATTATCACATGTGACATCTCAGGTATAATCAAAACAATTACTGATAAATGAGCTAAGAATTAACCATCTAAGATTTTATTAAGGGTAATGTGAACTTTGTTTCTACACCAAGTATTTCAAGTTTAAAGGAAACCTATGAGCGCACTTTCACTTCCTGATTATTCGTAATGCAGTTTTTATCATCTTTCACATTTAAATGTTTTTTTAAATTTTCTTTATGATTTATCTTCCATCCATGGATTATTTTAATTTCCAATTATTTGAGGTTGTCCTTGATAGCTTATGTTGTTTATTTTTATTTTAATTCCCTTTTGATTAGACAATATATTCTACAGTGTTTCAATCTTTTGGATTTATTGGTTTATTATTCTATGACTAAGATAATTGTCGAATTTGGGTGAGTATTACTTGTGCTTTTGAGAAAAAAATTATGTTCTCAGTGAGTTCTGTGTTCTGTAAATGTCAGTTTCGTCAAAGTAATTGACAGTATACTCCAAATCATCTGTGGATTTTCGGATTTATTTGTTTAATTTTATCAGATGCTTAGAGAAGGGTATTAAAATCTTTAACTAGGATAATGGTTTTGTTTATTTTTTTTAATTTGGTAAATTTTGTTATTTTACTATTAGGCACATGTTCATGATTGTTATGTCTTCATGATGTCTTGAGACTTTTATAAATGTCCCTCTTTATTTCTGATAGTACTTTTGTCTAAGAGTCTTCTGTGTTCCATAATAATGTGGCCATTTCATTGTTTTTATGTGTACCCACTGCATGATGTAATTCTCTCCTTTTATTTTCACATTATCTGTATTTTATGTTTAAAACTTGTCCTTGCAGACCACATGCACTTAGGTTTTACAATTTTATTCCTTTTTTTCACTCTTTGTCTTTTAATAAGAGTGTTTAGTCCATTGTCATTTAAAGTTACAATCCTTTTAGTTGTATTATGTCCAGAATTTTCTTTTTTTTTTTTTTTTGCTCCTTTTTCTTTTTGGTTTCTTTTTTCTTCTTTTCTTTATTTGAAAGAATATTTATTTCAGACACTTAATTAGAATTATCTTTTCTCTCTTGGCATTTAATATTTACCTATTTGCATTATTTTATTTGTTGCTTTAGGATTATAACCTACATTTGTAACTTTTTACAGTCTACTTAGAGTTAATACTCTACAACCTCATGTCAAATGTAGAAAATGTACAACAGTGTAGGATAGTTTATTACCTCTGCCATTCCATATGCCATTGTTACCATATGTTTTATGCCTCTGTTCCTCACAAATCTTGTAAGACAGTCTTATAATTTTTGCTTTAAACAGTCATTTATTTTTAAGAAACATAGATGAAGAACATATCTTTTATTTTTACTCAAATATTTTATATTTCCCGTCCTTTTTATTCTTTCCTTAAAATCCACTTATCCATTTTGTATAATTTCCCTTTTGCTTGAAGGACTTCTTTTAGTATTTTTTATTATGCAAATCTTCTTTTTTATATTTGGAAAGTCTTTTATTTAACTTACATATTGAAGGGTATGTTCACTGAATGTAAAACTCTTTTATTGTTTTCTTTTGATTTCGATTTGTTTGCTTTTTTCTTTCTAACAGTTTTTAGATATTATTCCACCATCTTCTGGTATCCACTCATTTTGATAAAAGGAAAGCAGTTATGTAAATTGTTTTTGTCCTTTATACATTGGGGTATTTTTCTCTGCCCCCTTTTAAGACATTGTCTTTATTTTTGGAGTTCAGAAATTGGCCTATAATGTGGTTGATGTAATCTTCTTTCTTATTGATTGTGCTTTTCTAATCCTCTTCACTATGTAAATTTCCATCTTTCCATAATCTGGGGTAAATGCTTGGCCATTATCTCTTAAAATAGTTTCCCTGAATGTTTGATTTCTCCTCCTCTTTTTGGTCACCAATTAAGACTATGTCAAGTATTTTTATATTGCCTTATAAGTCCTTGGTGTTATGTTCATTATTTTTTCCCAGTCTTATTTCTTTTTAAACTTCAGATTGGATAACTATTTTGTTGATCTACTTTCACTCTTAATTGTCTGTCATCTCCAATCTTATGTTAGGCTCACCCAGTGATCTTTTTTTAATTTCCTATATTGTATTTTTAGTTCTTTAATTTTTATTTTCCTTTTATAACAAACATATTCTCCTTTATATCCTTGAGAACAGATATAATAGTTTATGGTGTATTCATTCCAACACCTAAATTACCTCTGGGTTGGTCTCCATTTATTGTTCTTTTTCTTCAGTTCGGGTCGCATTTGCTGTTTTCCTTATGTGCCTGGTAACTTTGGATTCTAACAAAGATATTATGGGGGCACCTGGATAGCTAAGTCGGTTGGACACTTGACTTTCGATTTCGGCTGGAGTCATGATGTCGGGGTCATGGGATAGAGCCCTGCATCAGGCTCCCCACTCAGTGGGGAGTCTCCTTCCCCTCCCTCTGCCCCTACCCCACTTGTGCTCTCTCTCTCTCTAAAATAAAATAAATCTTAAACAGATATATTATGAATGATACAGTTTGTAGACTTTGGACTCTGTTATGTTTCTCAAAGATAATTTTTTTTTTTTTTTTTTTTTTTTGCTGTTTTAATCAGGCAGCAACTAGGCTTTACTCAGTTCAGTTACTTTAGCTTTACCTGGCTGCTTGGATTGTGTCTGTGCATGCATTCTACAGATATCAGCCAGAGATTTGTACAGAGTCTATACAAAGATTTGAGTTCTCTCCATAAGTTCCTCCTTTCCAAGATTTTCCCTTTTTGTAGACTTCCCAAACTCAGTCCTTTAGTTCTTTAAAGACTGTAGGACTTCTGCTTTGGATTTAACTAGCCCACAGGGTACAGTTGGAGCCTGTTCTTGAGGACAAAATATCAGTAACTCAGTATATTTTCCTTCTGACAAGGGACAACACTCCTCCAGTATCTGCCTGCTTTTGTTCATTCTCTAATGCTGTCAATTAGTTGTGGTTTTTTCCCCCATAACTTATAGTTATTTAGAAGAAGAACTGGTTAATCTAATAGGAGGTATTTAACCATTACAGCAAAAATACCTTTTTAATTGTATGGTAGGAGTGAAGTTTTTGTGTGTGTGTGTGTTTTTTTTTTAATGTGCAAAAATAGTTGATTTCTTATATGTCTCCTATATTCTTAATTTGTTATTCTATACACACACTTGGAAAGCTATGTTATTGTTCCCAGCATCCTATTTGGGGGTTGACAGTATTTATTGAATACCTTAGCAATAATTGGCCAAAATATCCTGAACTTGCAGTGTTTTAATCTCATTTTATTTGAACCTTGTAGGCACAACACAATACAGATATGACTGCATTTTTTTCATTTCTCCATTAACTTATGTTGTGAAATTCAACTGCTTCAAGGTGAAGCTCTTACTATAATATTTATGAAAGTCATATTATTGCAGAGTCCATTACAAGAAGGGATGCAGGTGGATCACAGGTTTTGAGATTTAACTTTCACTGCCTGAGGCTGTTATTTAAACTCCAGAACTGACTAAAATGATGTGAACACCATTTTTAAAACATACATCTTATTTTCTGTGAATATTTACTATGAAGCCAGGACAAAAACATACAAAGACAATTTCATTAATACGTGTATCCACTTGATATTTAGCAGTCTAGTATTATTTTATTTTTGTAAAGCAACAGAAGTCTTAGTAGTGTTCATTTTGTGATTTGGTAAGAAACATTAAAAATTCTGATGAGCAGATGTTTTCCTAGTTGACTATCATCAGCAGTAGAGGTCCTTTAAGAGAATATTATGAAAATCATTTAGTTCACATGTGTAGTATAAGATATGATATTTTTCTGGCTATATAGAAAGAATATTGAAGGGGAAAAAGTAGGCAAAGCAGAATTTTAAAAAATTTGTTAGTTATAATTTTGAACAAGACTTTTCTGTGGCTACCTGATCACTGCAGGCTTTTGGGTGTTCTAATTGCTTTCTTGACTAAACTCCCATATTTTTACTTTCAGTCATTTTTTTTTTAATCTTGAATACAACAAGTTATATTATAAGCATTACAACATTAATTTAATTATATACTTGGTCATATACTTATATAATTTAATTATATACTTGGTCAAAATGTAAACAATCAAAATATATATTATATATACTTATATATAATCATTACATCAATCTTTGAAACCACACTGTGAGACTGTGAGGACAGACCATGGAAGGAGTGGTGACTATGAGGAGCTTCATGGACCTACACTCTAGTGGAAAAAAAGAACCTTACCTAGTAAAAATTAAAAGAAAAAAAAGTTTCTGGAAATTTTCCTGAGGGGAAAAAAACCAATTAATATACATTCTTAATGAAAACATACTAAATACTGGTAAGAAGAGGGAAAGTCTGTGACACTGAGCCACGGTTCATGCCTCCCTGACTTCCTCCACCCCTCAAGTTGGCATGATGGAAGCTTCATTCTGGGTGTTTGTGACCATGAAAATGACCACAGCTGCTAGTCAGGAAGAGCAGAAAGCCAACATATTTCATCTCTCAGCTTTTCGTAAATAAGTTAAATTCTACACAAGGGAACTGAGAAGTCTGGGGCTTCATTCCTCCACCCAGTCTCTGGATTAGGGTAGAGTCTCAACTTCAGGCATGGCAGACTGAATACTGGGGCTCAAGTTCTCCCTACCCATCTCCCTTATGAGGAGATGATTTCATAGTAAGATGACAAGAGGCTACCATCATTGCCAAATTTTGTGCTTGTAAAGCAGAAGTGTCACACTGAGAGAAGCAGGGCATTTTTCCCACCTCCTTTATGGAGAATAGCTCGGAGATGTTGTCCAGGTACAGAGACAGTCCATAAGAACAAAGAGCTCCAGAGCTGTCCCCAAATTAATTATTTTTTAATTAATTAGTTGGAATACAATGTGAAAAATTTTAAATCTAAAGGAGTTCTTGAAACAGTAGAGATTTGGGTAGTAAACAATTATGATGGACCTGCTAGCTTCATGAAAGCAACCAGCTTCCTTAAGCCAGTTACATTTCTAGGGAGATTCAGGGAAAGAAGTAGCCATGAAGTTAATGTTTAAACATTAAAGTCTGACCTCAAAATCTATACTAAAAAAGGGGTCAGAATTTATTTGGTTCAGACTGTAGTGCAATTTCTACAACAGGACATTTTGAAAACAGTAGAGAACATAACTTGCAATTAGTGGAGCCTAACAGCTGGGTATGAGGCAGATGACCTAACAGATCAGGAAAAGAGAAAATCCAAGAAAGTCCTGCTAAAACCATTGTTATCCAAGGATGAAAAGGGAACAATGATGAGAATCAGAAATTGTAAATAAGAAGGTTGATATAACAAACTCAAGAAGTATGTACTTACTTTTCTCTTATTTCAGTTTTTTTAAAAATATTAAGTTTTATAAATTAATGATTATATGAATACATTGTTGGATATGTAACATATGTAGATGTAACATGCAGAGAGATGATAACACAAAAGGGAGGAAGAAAGCTACATTACAGAGTAATGTTTCTACATTTTGACTTCTCACTGGAATTAAGTTAGCAGAAATCTGAAGTATACTATTAAGACTTATAAGGTAAACCTTAGACAAACCACTGGAAAAAAAAACAATTCAGAAGAATATAATGATAAAAAATCATTAAGGCATTATGATGTTACACTAGAAAATACCCACTTAATGCCAAGGAAAGTAGTGAAAAAAATTTGGAGAAAGTTATAGGACATATTAGGAAAATTTAATCAGGAGATATAAAGCCAATTATATGAATAATGATGACACTAATGTACACAGATAAGAAAATTCAATGCAAAGACAAAGGTTGTCAGACTGGGTAAAGAATTTGACAACTTCTAACACTTCTTCTGAATAAAAGTATTCAACAAACTAGGGAAGAAAGGAAGTTCACTAACTAGCGAAAGGCATTTAAACAAAACCAATAGATAACATAATATTTATTTGTGAAATATTGAAAGTTTTCTCATAAGATCAAGAACAAAACAAGTATGTCTTCTCTCACCACTAATATTCACCATTATATAGTAAGTACTAGTCAGGACAGTTAAGCAAAAGAATAAAATAAAAAGGATTGAGATTGAAATAGAAAAAAAAATCATCACTATTGGAAGGAAACAATGTTATATATAGGAAATCCTAAGGCATATATGCACACATACGCACACAACCTCTCACTAACTCTAATGAACATTTTGTCAAGGTTTTAGGACAAAAGATGAATGTACAAAAATAAATTATATTACCAATAAAATATTAAAAATGAAATTGAGGAAATAATTACATTTACAATAACATCAAAAGAAATCAAATACCTAGGAATAAATTTAACCAAGAAGGTGAAAGGCTTGTACACTTATAACTATGAAACATTGATGAAAGAACTTTAAAAAGACCTAATTAAATGAAAGCCATTCTATGTTCATGGACTGGGAAAGTTAATATTGTTAAGATGAAAGTTATACTCAAAGTGATCTACTGATTTAATGCCATTCTTATAAATATTCTAACAGCTATTTTTCAGAAATGTAAATGTACATCCTCAAGTTTATATGGAATTGCAAGAGATTCCAGTTGAGAGAACAATATTAAAATAAATAAAGTTGGAAGAGTCACAGTTTCTATTTCAGTGCTACTACAAAGGTACTGTATTAAACAACAAGGTAGTATTAAATAAGTAAATGAGTGAATCAAAAAGGCAAAAAAGGATACAGTTGTCAACACTGTTTAGTGCTGGAATAGGGTTAAACATATATATAAAGGGAATAGGACTGAGAGTTCATATATCAACTTTTACATTGACAATCAATAAATTGATTTTGACAAAGTTTCCAAAAAAATTCTGTCAGGAAAAAATACTCTGATTTTCAACAAATGAAATTGGGATAATTAGATATGCACATGTAATAGAATGAATTTGGAACCATTCTTTCTTTCTTTCTTTTTTTTTTCTGTTTTTAAAGATTTTTTTATTTATTTGACAGAGAGAGACACAGCAAGAAAGGGAACACAAGCAGGGGGAGTGGGAGAGGGAGAAGCAGGCTTCCCTCTGAGCAGGGAGCCTGATGTGGGGCTCGATCCCAAGACCCTGAGACCATGACCTGAGCTGAAGGCAGACGCTTAATGACTGAGCCACCCAGGCACCCCTGGAACCTTTCTTTATACCAGATAAAGTATTAATTCAAAATGTATCATAGACCTAAATGTAAGAGCTGAAAGTATAAAACTCTTAGAAAAATACATAAGAGAAATAATTCATGGCCGTGGATCAGGCAAAGTATTTTTATCTATCATGCCAAAAACACAAATAACAAGAGGGTGATAAAAGGAAGTTAGCTTCATCAAGATTAAAAACATTTGTTTTTCAAAAGACACCATCAAGATGGTGCAAAAATAACAAAATTTGAGAAAATGTTTGCATATCATGTATTTCATAAGGGACTTGCCTCCTGAACTCTAACAACTCAGTAACGAAAAGGTAGATAATGCAGTTTAAAAAATGAGTACATGATTGGAATAGACATTTTTTTCCAAACAATATATACAAATGATTGACAAGCACAAGGAAAAATGCTCAACATATTTGCTATTACATAAATGCAACTCAAAACCATAGTAAGATACCACCTCATACCTATGTATGATTATAACTGAAAAAAAGATTTAAAAAGACAAGTGTTAGCAAGGAGTGGAGAAATTTGAATCCTCCTATACTGTTGGTGGAAAAGCAAAATGTTAAAGACACTTTGAAAAACAGTCTGGTACTTTGTCAAAAGGTTAAACAGAGTTACCATATAGTCAGCAATTCCATTCCTAGATATATATCTAAGAGACAATAAAATATGTTCACACAAAAACTTGCACATGAATAGCAGTATTACTAGTAATAGCCAAAAGTGGAAATAATCCAAATAACCATGAAAAGATGGGTAAGTAAAATGTGGCATATCCATAGAGTATAATACTAGTCAGCAATTATAAGGAATAAAGTATTTATAAATATACTACAATATAGTGAATTTTGAAAACATGCTAAGTGAAAGAAGCCAGTTACTGAAAACTACATGTTGTATTATTAAATTTACATGAAACACACAGAATAGGCAAATCTATAGAAGTACAAAGTAGATTTGCACTTGTCTAGAGCAGGGATGGTTGAAGGAGAAATGGAGACTGATAGTTTGAATACTCAGGGATTTAAGGTTTTTTGTGGTTTTGTTTTTGCTTTTTGGAGTAATGAAAATATTCTAAATGTGGTCGTGGTCATAGTTTCACAACTCTGTGAATACACTAAAAAACATTAAATTATACACTTAATTATATTCTTTCTTGTTTCAGTCTCATAATTCATTCTACAAGTAAAGTGTCTTATTTATTGATGGTTGTATAGCAAACCACCTTAACATTCAGTTGCTTAAAACAAGAATTTGCTATTTCTCATGATTTTGTGGGTTAGCTAGGTTAATCTAGTTGGTTCTTCTACGGGTCTCTCCTGTCATCCCTCATATTGTTGCCGTCTGGGATTAGAGATACTAAGGTGTTCATTCACATGTCAATCATCTTGGTACTGGTAAATGGTTGACACTTTCACTATATGATCTTTCATTATTAAACACTCTAGCCCAGGCTACCTTACATGGTGGTGGGAACATTTCAAGAAGTAAAGGTAGAAGCTGCAAGGCTTTTTAACTCCTGGATTCTGGAACTCACACAATATAATTTTTGCCACAATTCTTTTTTTTTTTAGATTTTATTTATTTGAGAGAGAGAGAGAATGAGAGATAGAGAGCACGAGAGGGTAGAGGGTCAGAGGGAGAAGCAGACTCCCTGCTGAGCAGGGAGCCTGATGTGGGACTCGATCCCAGGACTCCAGGATCATGACCTGAGCTGAAGGCAGTCGCTTAACCAACTGAGCCACCCAGGCGCTCATTGCCACAATTCTATTCATCAGGCCCGGTCACATAGCCAGCCCAGATTCAAGGGGAAGGGAAATCTTGACTCCACACTTTGATAAAAAAACTGCAAGGGATTTGTGTCAATGTGTAATTAACTATAATAAATATGATTTAAAATCCCTTTATTAATACAACTTATTTCTTTATTTTTAAAAATTTTATTTATTTGAGAGAAAGAGTAAGACAGAGAAAGAGAGCACACACAGAGGGAGAGGGAGAAGCAGATTCCCTGCTGAGCAGGGACCCTGATGCAGGGCTCAATCCCAGGACCCTGGAATCATGACCCAAGCTGAAGGCAAATGCTTAACTTACTGAGTCACCCAGATGCCCCTATTAATACCATTTAATGCTTATCCTTAATCTATACAAATGTTATTTAAAAAAGCAAATCAATAACTAAATTCAAGATAAGAATGCATTTTATCTGACTGGCAATGTTAAATAATGCAACTTAAAAACTTGAGGTGGGGAATCATATCTCAAGTTGCTGCTTTCTTCTTCATTTTATTTTGTAAAACATTTAAATTACCTGCCTATAGATGTTAAAAGAGGAATTTGTAATCCTTAGTTCTACAACTTAAAATCTAAATACTTTGTATGGTAAACAAGTTCCCTTCATAGCCTGATCATTGCTTGACTCTTCAACTAAATATTACCATGCCTCTTGGAATGTATTTTTCCATTACAAGCTAAAAAAAGATTTGATTGATTATACCATTTGTCCTTGTGATGATAATGCATAACTCTTAGAAAAAAAGGAAGATGATGAATATCCATTTTATTGGAAACAGAACTGGAGCAGATAGGAAAAATGTGTATACCAGTTCTTCAAGATTCTGTTAATAATCGCTAAGCCAAGTCCCTGGGCTTTTAAAAAATTTTACATTTCCTGCAGATAGTCTGATGGAGTTAGAATGGTTTGAAAATTATCCCTAAACCAAGGAAGTAAGGGCCGTTGGGTCTGGCAAATACCAGACACATCACAGTCACACTTGGCAAAAATCAAATGTTTTTGGAGGAGCAGGGGCAATGTAAAAAGTAAATCAATGTTCCTGGAACTTTTGGGGAACATGGCAGAGTAGAGAGATCCTAGGCCCAACTTGTCCCATGGGTACACCTAGAGAACATCCACATCAGTGTAAATAACCTAGAAAATGACCCAATGACTGGCACAACAGACTCTCCAGAGCTAAACTAAGAGAACAGGCCACATTGAAAGCAGTAGGAAGGGCAGAGATACATTTAAGAATCAAGCTGACCCTCTGGATTGTCCTCAAGAGGGAAGGACACCACAAGCCTGGGGATGAGAGAGAAGGGGACCCCACAACCAGGCATGAGGGAACTGCATGGGGTAGATGAATCCACATAACAATTGGCTTTGAAAACCAGAAGTGCTTAACTTTATCACGACTTAGTGGGGCTTAACATCTGGAACTTTAAAATTCAGAAGGCTTGTCTTTGGAAGAGCTGGAGGGTGATAGGAAACTAAGTCCACATCCTTAAAGAGGCATCATAAAAACAACTTTGCTCAGAAATAGCACAGAAGCAGTATTTTGAAAAATGCTTGGGGTATATGGTGTATGAAATTTATTTGCTATGCACTGGAGGGGCAGGAATCTTTAGGAGATTTCTCTGGGAACAAAGGAGATGGTGTGTGCCATTTCCTTACCCTGTTCTCCAGGAACCAATGCAGCCCAAACACCTTCTACCTAGCTTGTTAATAGCATGCTCTGCCCCATGTTCTCCTGTCGACCCACCCCTCCAGCCACCCTGGGCAGGAGTTCTAAGTGGCTCATGTCTCTTCCCACAGCAGACTGGCATAAATCTTGTTAACCACTCCCTCTTACACACCCTCTGCAAGAGTCCATGCAAAAGAGTGGTACAAGCCTGACATTGTGCAAGCAGCCCTGATAGGGTCTAGCACCACTGCAAAGTGACACCTGCCCTGGGGAGGGGGGAAGATAAGCACACATACCAGTTTGAATATTGTCCCAGCAGTGGGCTAGAGGCAGACATCTGGTCTGATGGCAGGCCCTGCCCATCAACGAAAGCTCAGGGGGCAACACAAAGAGCATGCTTTGTAATTTGATTCAGTAATAGCACTAGCAAACATCTGGTCTGATCCAACTCAAACAGAAGGTGGCCCCAAACTGGCCCATTAACAACACAGAGACCAAACCCAGCCCATGACAGTCAAAGAGAGCCATTGCAGATGACTGAACTGAAGGCAAACATGGCTAAGCTATAACAATATGGCACATGCAAGCACATAGGAGACAACTCTGAGACTCAAGGTTCTGAACAAGGGATATTACACTGTATGGCACTACAGGACCTCTTTTTCATAAGGCCACTACATTCAAAAGCAGGAGATGGAACTGACTTTCTGAACACATAGAAACAGACACAAAGAGTTAGATAAAATGAGGAGACAGAGTAATATGTTCCAAATAAAGAACAGGACAAAACCACAGCAAGAGAGCTAAATGAAATGGAGTTAAGTAGTATGCCTGAAAGAAAATTAAAAGTAACGGTAATAAAGATACTCTCAAGACTTGAGAAAAAAGTGGATAACCTCAGTGAGACTCTCAAGAAAGAGGTAGAAAACATAGAAAAGAACCAATCAGATATGAAGAACTCAGTAACTGAAATTAAAAATACAGTAGATGGAATAAATAGGTAGACTAGACAAAGAAGAATGGGTTAGTGACCTGGAAAACAGAGTAATGGAAAACAATCAAGATGAAAAGAAGAAAGAAAAAAAATAATAATTAAAAATAAGAATAAGGGAACTAAGCAAAACCATCTCTCCCCTTTCATTCATGATTTTATTAAATTGGGTCCTTTCCCTTTTCTTTTGGATAAGTCTGGCCAGAGAGGTTTATTGATCTTATTCATTCTTTCAAAGAATGAGCTTCTAGTTTCGTTGATCTGTTCTACCGTTCTGGCTTCTATTTCATTGATTTCTGCTCTAATCTTTATTATTTCTCTTCTTCTGTTTGGTGTAGGCTTTATTTGCTGTTCTTTTTCCTGGTCCTTTAGGTGTAAGGTTTGTGTATTAGGGGTCTTCTAATTTTTTTTCCATCAGGGAAATACAAATCAAAACCACAATGAGATCTCACCTTACACCAGTTAGAATGGCAAAAATTAACAAGACAGGGAACAACAAATGTTGGCGAGGATGTGGAGAAAGGGAAAACCTCTCCCTCACACTGTTGGTGGGAACGCAAGCTGGTACAGCCACTCTGGAAAACAGTATGGAGGCTCCTCAGGACGTTAAAAATACAGCTATGACCCAGCAATGGCACTACTATGTATTTACCCCAAAGATACAAACGTAGTAATCTGAAGGGGCATTTGAACCCCAATGTTCATAGCAGCAATGTCCACAATAGCCAAACTGTGGAAAGAGTTGAGATGTCCATCGACAGATGAATGGATAAAGGAGTTGTGGAATATATATATATATATATATATATATATATATATATATATATATAGGAATATTACTCAGCCATCAGAAAGGTTGAATATTTACCATTTACATCAATCTGGATGGAACAGGAGGGTATTATGCTAAGTGAAATAACTCAATCAGAGAAAGACAACTAAATGGTTTCACTCACATGTGAAATATAAGAAATAATACAGAGGACCATAGGTTAAAGGAGGAAAAGTGGAAGGGGAAGTCCTCAGAGCAGGAGAAAAACCATGAGAGACTCCTAACTAGAGGAAACAAACTGAGGGGAGGTGGCTGGTGGGATGGGGTAATTGGGTGACGGGTATTACATAGGGCACGTGATGTGATGAGCCCTGGGTGATATACGTAACTGATAAATTATTGAACACTAGATGTGAAACTGAGGTAATATATACTGGTTAATTGAATTTAAATAAAAAATTAAGTACTTCAAAGGTAAGTGGAGTAAAAGTTCTAATCAAAAGATATGGGGTGATAGAATGGATAAAAAAGGAAGACCCATCTATCTTTTGCCTACCAGAGACTCATTTCAGACATAAAGACACATGCAGACTGAAAAAGAAGGGATTGAAAGGCATTTATCATGTAAATGGAAGTGGAAACAGCCGATATAACAATACTTCCATCTGACAAAATAAACTTTAAAGCAAAGACCATAACAAGTGACAAAGAAGGATTCTACATAAACATAAAGGGAACAATCCAACAAGAACATATAACAATTCTAAATATGTATGTACCCAACAAGGGAGCACCTAAATACATAAGGCAGCTATTAACAAGCAAAAAGAAAGTAATCAATAGTAATAAAATAATAATAAGGAAATTTAACACCTCACTTACATCAATGGATAGATTGTCCAAATAGAAAATCAAAAAGGAAACAGTGGCTTTGAATGACACTTCAGACCAGATGGATCTAACAGATATATTCAGAACACTCCAACCTACAACAGCAGAATACACATTCTTTTCAATTGCATATGAAAAATTCTCCATAATAGATCACAAAGCAGTCCACAAAACAAGTCTCAACAAATTCAAAAAGATTGTGTCTAATCATGCATCTTTTCTGACAACAACCCTATGAAACTAGAAATCAGCCACACAAAAAAATCTAGGAAGAACACAAGTACATGGAGGATAAATAGCATGCTAATAAACAATGATTGAGTCAATCAAAAAATCAAACAGGAAATCAAAAAAGTACATAGAGAGGAATGAAAATGAACACAACAGTCCAAAGTCTCTGAGATGTGGCAAAGCTGTTCTAAGAGGGAAGTTTATAGCAATACAGGCCTACTTCAAGAAGCAAGAAAAATCTCAAACAATCTAACCTTACACCTAAAGGAACTAGAAAAAGAAGAACAAACAAAACCTAAAACCAGTAGAGGGAGAGAAATAATAAAGATTAGAGCAGACATAAATGAAATAGAAACTGAAAAAAAACAATAGAACAGATCAATGAAACCAGGATCTGTTCTTTTGTAAAGATCAAACAAAATTGATAAACCTTTAGCCAGACTCATCAAAAGAAAAATAGAAAAAAGGAGGGAGAGAGAGAGTTCAAATAAACAAAATCAAAAATGAAAGAGAGAAATAATAACCAACACCACAAAGATACAAAGGACAATAAGACAGTATTATGAAAAATTCTATGACAATATATTGGAGAAACTAGAAGAAATAAATAAATTCCTAGAAACATATAACCTTCCGAAACTGAATCCGAAAGAAATAGAAAATTTGAAGAGACTAATTACCAGCAATGAAATTGAATCAGTAATCAAAAAACTTCCAACAAACAGGCATCTAGTACCAGATGGCTCCACAAGTGAATTCTTCCAAACATTTTAAGAGTAAATACCTATCCTTCTAAAATGATTCCAAAAAATATAAAGAGGAAGGAAAGCTGCCAGATTCATCTTATGAGGCCAATATTTCTCTGTTACCAAAACCAGATAAAGACAGCACAAAAAAAGAGAAATATAGATCAATATCTCTGATGAACATAGATGCAAAAATCCTTAACAAAGTACTAGCAAACTGAATCTAACAATAAAAAAAAAAAATCATTCACCATGATCAAGTGGGATTTATTCCTGGGTTGCAAGGGTGATTCAATATTCACAAATCAATTAAAGTGATACATCACATTACTAAAGGAAAGAATAAGAACCATATGATCATTTCAATAGATGCAGAAAAAACATTTGACAAAATACAGCATCCATTTATGATAAAACCCTCAACAAAGGAGGTTTAGAGGGAACATTCCTCAACATAATAAAGACCATACTTGAAAAATCCGAGCTAACATCATACTCAATGTTGAAAAACAGTTTTTCTCATAAGATCAGGAACAAGACAAGGATGTTCACTCTTATCACCTTTATTCAACATAGTACTGGATGTCCTAACAACATAATCAGACATATATAATAAAATAAAAAGCACCCACATCAGTAAGGAAGAAGTAAAACTTTCACTATTTGCAGATGATATGATACTATATATAGAAAATCCTGAAGACTCCACCAAAAAACTACTAGAACTGATAAATGTATTCAGTAAGGTCACAGGATATAAAATAAATATACAGAAATCTGTTGCATTTGTACACACTAATAATGAAGCAGCAGAAAGAGGAATTAAGAAAAGAATCTCATTTACAATTGCACCAAATATAAAAAAATACCTAGGAATAAACTTAACCAAGGAAATGAAAAGACCTAAACTCTGAAAACTATAAAATATTGATGAAATAATTTGAAAACAACAAAAATAAGTGGAAAGATATCTTCTACTCATGGATTGGGAGAAGAAATATAGTTAAAATATCCATCCTACCCAAAGCAATCCATAGATTTCATGCAATCCTTATCAAAATAACAACAGCATTTTTCACAAAACTGTAACAATTAATCCTAATAATTATATGGAGCCACAAAAGACCTCGAATAGCCAAAGCAATCCTGAGAAAGATAACAAAGCTGGAGGCCTCATACTTCCTGATTTCAAAATATGTTTCAAAGCTGTAGTAATTAAAATATATGGTACTAGCACAAAAATAGATCAATAGATCAATGGACCAGAATAGGGAACCCAGAAATAAACTCATGATTAATTAACGTCAGTTAATCTATGACAAAGGAGGCAAGAGTATGCAATGGGAAAAAGACAGTCTCTTCAACAAATGATGTTAGAAAAACTGGACAGCTACATGCAAAAGAAAAAAACTGGACCACTTTCTTATACCACACACAAAAGTAAACTCCAAGTGGATTAGCAACCTAAATGTGAAACCTGAAACCTTAAAAATCCTAGAAGAGAGCACAAGAAATAACTTCACTGATATCAGCAGTAGCAGCATTTTTCTACATATGTCTCCTGAGATGAGGGAAACAAAAACAAAAATAAATTACTGGGAATATATCAAAATAAAAAGCTTCTGCACAAAGGAAGCAACCAACAAAACTAAAAGGAAACCTACTGAATGGAAGAAGATATTTGCAAATGACATATCTAATAAAGGGTTAGTATCCAAAATATATAAAGAACTTATACAACTCAACATCAAAAAAACAAATAATCCAATTAAAAATGGGCAGAAGACATGAACAGACACTTCTCCAAAGGATACATCCAGATGGCCATCAGACACCTGAAAGGATGCTCACTATCCCTAATCATCGGGAAATGCAAGTCAAAACCACAATGAGATATCACCTCATTCCTTTTATTTTTTTCATTTTTTAAAAGATTTTATTTATTTATTTGACAGAGAGAATGAACACAAGCAGGGGGAAAGGCAGAAGGAGAAGCCGACTCCCTGCTGAACAGGGAACCTGATGAGGGACTCAATCCCAGGACCCTGGGATCATGACCTGAGCTGAAGGCAAATGCTTAGCCAACCTAGCCACTCAGGTGCCCCTTACCTCATTCCTTTTAGAATGACTAAAACCAAAACCACAAGAAACAACAATTATTGGTGAGGATGTGGAGAAAAAGGAACCCTCATGCAGTGTTGGTGGTAATGCAAATTGGTACTGCCACTGTGGAAAAGAAAAGAGAGGTTACTCAAAAAATTAAAAATAGAATTACCATATGATCCAGTAACACCACCACTGTATATTTACACAAATACAAAAACACTAATTTGAACATTATTTTTGTAAAGATTTTATTTGTTTATTTGAGAGACAGAAAGAGAGCATGAGCAGAGAGAAGGAGAAACAGACTCCCTGCTGAGCAGGGAGCCCAATACAGGGTTCAATCCCAGGACCCCGAGATCATGACCCGAGCTGAAAGGCATACGCTTAACCAACTGAGCCACCCAGGTGCCTCCAAAAACACTAATTTGAAAAGATATATACAACTGTGTGTTTATTGCAGCATTGTTTATAATAACCAAAATATGGAAGCAGCCCAAAAGTCTATTGATTGATGAATGGGTAAAGAAGAGGTGGTATGTGTATTACTTAGCCATAGAGAAAGAACAAAATCTTGCCATTTGCAACAGCATGGTTGGATCCTGAGGGTATAATGCTAAGTGAAATAAGTCAGTAAGAGAAAGATAAATACTATGTGATTTCACTCATATGTTGAAATTAAGAAAAAAAAAAACAAATAAACAAAGGGAAAAGGAGAGAACCAAAAAAACAGACTGTTAAATATAGAGAATAAACTGGTGGTTACAAGAGAGGAGGTGGGTGGGAGAATGTATGAGATAGGCAAAGGATATTAAGAAAAGAGTTATTGTGATGAGTACTGAGTAATGTATGGAATTGTTAAATCACTATATTGTACACCTTAACCTAATATAACACTGTAAGTTAATTATACTGGAATTAAAAAAAATAAAAGGTAAAAGTAAGTTAATGAAAGAAGAAAGAAAGAAAGAGAGAGAGAGAGAAAGAAAGAAAGAAAGAAAGAAAGAAAGAAAGAAAGAAAGAAAGAAAGAAAGAAAGAAAGAAAGAAAAGAAAGAAAGAGAAAGAAGAAAGAAAGAAAGAAAGAAAGAAAGAAAGAAAGAAAGAAAGAAAGAAAGAAAGAAAGAAAGAAAGAAAGAAAGAAAAAGATCTGCGTTTGAATTTTATAAGCTTGTTAAAAACATGTCTCTGAAACCCTTACTTCTGTTGATTCTTCTTCCCAGAGCCAGCTGGCACTTTTATCTTCCACCACCTTCTTGGATTGGTTAAATCCTGCTTACCAAAAAATTCCACACAGCTCAGAAAATCAGGTCATATGCTAATGATTCCTCCAGCCACTACAATAGTATTTCCAACATAGTATTTGTCAAATCACATTTTAACAACCTAGAGAGCTACCAAAAGCAGGAATAAGATGGAATAGATCAATCTTGAATGAAGTAACTGCACTGGATATAATTAAAAAGGTCAAAGAAGCTGCTTGGAGACGGCATTAGCTGAGATATAGGAGAAGAGTAACAATGAACTAACTGATGGTAGAGGGATCTAAGAAGGGGATGTTTTGGACACAGGGACCAAGATGTCTAAAGACTTTCTGTCTGAAGAGAATATAAGTCCCCAAAAGAAAATAAATACGAAAGTTGGATAAAATACATAAAACAATTGATGAAAGGTATTGGAAAAAGACTAAGTTTAGAGGCAATAAATGAAAAATGCTATAGACAAGGTACAAGAAACGGATCCTCAGATTTGCTTCTGTATTATCCCTCAGCTAATTTACTAGTTCACAGTGCAGGGAATAAAGGCTGAGCATAAACCAGAGGCCGGTGACGTAGGGGTCTTGCTGAGATGGGGGGAGATGAGTTGGAATTTTGGTGGGCTACAAGATTAAGAATTGAAGTTCATTAAATAAACCAAAAATTCTGTGTTCAGTATTCACTCAAGGCATGTGTGAAATCTTAAACTCTCAATGCTCAAGTTGAAATGCGGAGACCCAAAGGAAAATGTAAACAAATAAACTGGGTGGCTAACAAGCTGACAAAAATTTCTATAATCTCTCTTTTAAGAAGAAACAAGGTTTGACTTTAAAACTCAAAAATCAGAGTAACACTGGTAAAATTCCAGACTCAAGTTGAGTCCCAAGAAGCCTAGCCTCTGGGAATTGTTGATTAGTGGTTATAGAAAATCTGGACTAACCTGGATCAATAACATTATTTATAAGAATAATTACAAAATATGCATGATAAAATGATTTTAAAAATTTATTTATTTTAGAGAGCACGCATGTGAGCGAGGATGGGAGGTTAGAAGCAGAGGGAGAGGGAGAGAATCTCAAACAGACTCCCTGCTGAGTGGGGTGCCCGACATGGGGCTCGATCTCAAGACCCTGAGATCATGACCTGAGCCAAAACCAAGAGTCGGTCACTCAACCAACTGAGCCACGCAGGTGCCCCTAAAATGATGATGTTTTTAAATAGAGTCCATAATGGATTTTATTTTTTTTAAGATTTTATTTATTTGACAGAGACACAGTGAGAGAGGGAACACAAGCAGGGGGAGTGGGAGAGGGAGAAGCAGGCTTCCCGCCGAGCAGGGAGACTGATGTGGGACTCGATGCAGGGCTCAATCCCAGGACCCTGGGATCATGACCTGAGCTGAAGGCAGACGCTTAACAACTGAGCCACCCAGGCACCCCTAAAATGATGATTTTTAATAGAATTATAGGAAAAGTGAAAAGTTGTAGGGTTCATTTTATTGTTTCCATATCTTAGCTGTAATTCAAATTGCTTTTCAGAGAAAATAATGGAAAACAGCAAAGATAACAAAACACCATTCAGAGAAAAGTTAATGTGCTTTTTTGCTTAAAATTTAAGTATATATATATATATATATATATATACTTGAAACACAATTCAAATATTGTGTAAGTATTGCAGTATACTCTGTACTATAAACTCAATTTTTATATTAAAATCATAGTGAAAGTTTTAAATATAATTACGTTGACATAGCAGTAGAAAAATCATACCAAATTTCTAATGCTGACATAAATATTATGTTCATAAATGCTTAGCCAAGCAAAATCAGAGCGACCATTCAAAATAATAAATGACAAAGAAAATCTAGGAAAACCGGCTGAGAATATGAAATAACATTTATTGTTAAATTTTATTGTCAACTATTGATTATCTCTAGGCATGTGGAACTGGAAGTTCATCCAAAAAAATACTCCACCAGCAGTGCCAACAATCATTTATCCAATAAAGATCTCTCCTGACAAAGATTTTACAAGGACTACTTACATTTGCAAAGTGGACTATAGTTATTCTGTTAGTCTTGCGCTACAGTTCGAAGTTACTAATGAAATTGCCAGGATATAAAAAGCCACATTTAATAACTCAAAAGTGTGAAAGTAATTAAAGTATTGTCATATAAACAAGTAAAATTATTCATGCCATTATAGGTAAGTCACATTTTACCTAACTGTGAACTATATAGAATATGGGAAACAATAAGAACTCAGTAGGAAAGAGTCAAAATGTTAGGTCATGGGCTTGTGTTCTAAAGCAAATTAAATGAAATGAGGATGTATAACTATGGAAGAAATAAGGGTGATTAATTTTGTTTAACTTTAAAAAATAATAATTTAAGATTTATGGAATACAGTGTCAGTGATGGGATGCATGCTCCTCAAAATATGGCCCCTAGAGCAGCATTGTGTATCTGCAAACTGCTAGTTAAAGGTCAGCTGCAATTCCAAAAAGTGAAAAGTCCGTGTTTAAAAACATATAGTTCATTGCAGTGACACTTTTTTGTATATTTCAAAAGTATCAGATATTTTTTAAAAAGTCCTTCACTGTAGAGAGTTTGAGAAGTCCTACCATACAACCTAAATGATGGCGACAGTAGAAAAGAAGAGAACTGAGGGATAAGACGAGGAGTGGCTGAAATACCTCTAATAAAAATATATTTACAACAGCATTTACAATCTGTAGTCTTTGTGGTACGAAATTTATAGAGATTGATACTTTGTTCTGGGTGAGAAAGTCAGCCTTGTGTGTGAGTGGAGGTCTTGGTCCTTGGATTCCCCACACGAAAAGATTCAGGTGGAGATCTGCGCTCAGAATGAAGACTGCTCAGAATAAAGCAGCAAGCACAAAGCAGTTTATTAAAGGGAAAGTACACTCTCAAGGTGGGAGAGAAGGCAGCTTCCGCAAGATGGAACCTGGCCCTGTGTGCTTTTGGGATTGGATATTACTCTCTGGGCTGGGAGGAGCTGTGATGTCCAGTGGGGTGATCTCTAACGGAGGCCGCTTCCGATCATTTGGGAAACTCCTCCCACAGGTTGGGAGGGGAGCTTTTGACTCTGCAAGGTTTGTACTGATTCCATCCGGGCAGCCTTTCTCCATGGAGGTGGGGGGCTGTACCCACAATGCAAATGAATTAAAGTAAGTCTAGGGATTACGCTGGGGCAGAGGTGAAGGAGGAGAGTGCATCTTCCGCACTTGTGGCTCTCTTTGGTCTGTCAGCCCCAAGGTCTTGGAAGCCACAAAATCAGGAAGGTGCACTCTTGGGTTTTAATGTGTAGCTTATATAATTCCATCCTTGTCTCCGACTCATGTCCCTATCATTTCCCTTGAAGGACTTGGGACTCTGCCTCACGACGTTCCTTCCTCTGTTCCTGTCTAGCTTCTACCTAACACTTTTATTGTTAAAACAGTGTTAGCAAGTATTACTAGTATTATTATAATTTATAGATGCAGAAACTGAGGTTCTAAAATATTAAATAATTCATCTTGGATCTTAGAAGTTATATATACAGACCCCAAAATTGAATCCAGATCTAACCCAAAATCTGATAGGTAGTCACTTTTCCATCATGTCTTTCCCAAGAACAACAACAGGCATTCCAAAAACATAGAAGATATTTCTAAGTGCAGGATTACCAACCACAAAGTTTACATAATCTCATCTGGAATAGAATATTCTCAACTGTAACATGAAGAGAAAAATAAGAGCCAAACTGTTATTTCTTCAGTTCTTACTCTGTGTCAGACAATGCGCCAGATGTTTTTACAATATTATTTAATTTAAGGGGTAGCTAACTGTAAGCCTGATTTAAATGTTGAGGGGAGCTTTACTGGCACAAATTAAATCTGCCTTTAAGGTACTGTGTGTTCAGGCGTCTGAGTGGCTCAGTTGGTTAAGCGACTGCTTTCGGCTCAGGTCATGATCCCGGAGTCCTGGGATCGAGTCCCACATCGGGCTCCCGGCTCAGCGGGGAGCCTGCTTCTCCCTCTGACCCTTTCCCCTCTCATGCTGTTTCTCTCTCTCTCAAATAAATAAATAAAATCTTTAAAAAAAAAAAAAGGCCTTGTGTGTTCAACAAATAGTTAACAGTTTATTTCTTCAGATTGGATGCAGGTTTCCTTCTATGAAATCAGTTAAAATCTGAAATGGAGTTAGGGATAGATTTTTAAAATCAGAGTATATTCATTACAGGCATAAAGAAAATTCCAACTTTAACAGGTACCTTGACCTTGGACTTTCCAGCCTCCAGAACTGGAAAAATTAGTTTCTATTGTTTAAGCTACCCAGTATGTGGGATTCAATTATTGCAGCCAGAACTAAGACAATTACAGATGACATATTTTCGAGCTCATCCAAAATGTGCCAAATCTCTTACAGACAATAGATAGCGTTTGTTTTTCTTTTAGTTTAAAATCCGTTCTCTAGTCATATGAAAACTGCACCTTTTGCTTTTAGTAATTATAAAACACTTCCTCTATAATTCGATCCTAAGGGATCAGAATCCAAGAGAAGAATTAAATCAAACTCTGTGGTTTTAATACAAAGTAAATTTCCTCTATGTTTCCAACATGTGTTCCTAAACATCCATTAGATATAAGAGGCCATGGTTTTATCTTCATAATATTAGACAGAAAGGTAAGAGTTTAAAAATCTAGTGTAAAATATTGCTAAATATTCTTTTCAAATTATGAAAAGTTATAGTTTTGTTATATTTTTCTCTTGAATGTTATAAAAATCTAAAGATAATAGCTATTATACAGAGCTTAATTCTTATAGGAGAAAAAAGCACACTTTGTTCTACTAAATATATCATAGATATATTGTAAACAGTTTTAATTTTGCTTATGTCATATTTAAACAATAATGGTAACACTCCTTAAAATTTAGTATCTTTAAGATTTTTAATATGGCAGATAGTTTTATTTTGACAAAATGCATATGTACAGTGTTTTTATTGTGTCATAGATTTCCCAAGTTGAGGAATATATCCTTATACATTTAGAGGCCTGGAAATTTTGACATGTATAAAATTCTAAATATGATTTTATTCAATGCAGTACACAAAAGAATGATGTATGATTCCATAAGTAAAATTTCACAAAAACTTCAACTATTATCATGATACTCTTGAAGTAATAATTCTTAGGAGTATAGGTAATATAAATATCAAGAAACAGGCCATATAATGTGTTCAAAATATGTCATTTTAATTGGTTTTACAGTATGTTAATAAAAATTCATGCATGATTTTATTTTCTGCACTATACAGTATTATATATGTGTATTTCAGGTACATTAACAGATATACAAACTGAAAAACAAGGAAAATTTTCTTTTTCTTATTTTTACATACGACTAGGAAGATTAAAAAGAGAGAACAATATGTTTGTGTCGTTTTTTTAATCAAGTGTGGGAATAGCTTACACAGATCTAAATTAATTACAACCCCGGAGGTAATATCAAGCTAGGTAACAATAGCAAACCAATTCAGGTGGCTCATAGTCTTTGACAACTGTAATAAAGCATACCAAAAATAAGCTCTATAGAGAATTAGTTATGCCTAGGAAAATAGTTTTCGTTGTATCTTCAATAAAAGAATTGCACCACAGAGACTTTACTCATTGTGATTAAAATGTAATGTTTTATGTTAAGTATGTGTATGGACAGTTTAAAGGAGGACTTTAATTAAATGTCTGGAATGTAAGAGAAAGTACATATGCTTGCAAAGCAAAATGGAAACTATAAGAAATGAGGGATGAAATGCTTTATAACATTTTTAATTAACTGATTATAAATCAAGCAATTATTTGGAAGTCTAATAGTTACAGATACAATCAGATCAATTTCAGACTAACCTTTAGGTGCTGACAGACAAATTTTCAATGGTATAATAGTCTTGAAGTCCATGATCAGGCTAAAGTATATAAAAGTCAGCAAAAGTGATGTGGAACATTTTTTCATGTGTCTGTTGGCCTTTTGTATGTCTTCTTTGGAGAAGTGTCTGTTCATGTCTTCTGGCCATTTCTTGACTGGATTATTTGTTTTTGGGTGTTGAGCCCTTTAGCTGTTATGTCATTTGTAAATATCTTCTCCTATTCTGTCGGTTGCCTTTTAGTCCCCCTGGTGATTTTAGGGTCTTTTCTGGTTCCATACAAATTTTAGGATTATTTGTTCCAGCTCTGTGAAAAATGTTGAATGGTATTTTGATAGGGATTGCACAGAATGTGCAGCATAGATGTTTAACAATGTTTATTCTTCTAATCCATGAGCATGGAATGTTTTTCCATCTCTTTGTGTCTTCCTTAATATCTTTCATAAGTGCTCTGTAGTTTCTATATCCTTTACCTCTTTGGTTAGGTTTATTCTTAGGTATCTTATGGTTTTTGGTGCAATTGTAAATGGAATCAATTCCTTAATTTCTCTTTCTTCTGTCTCATTGTTAGTGTATAAATACCACTGATTTCTGTGCATTGATTTTTTATCCTGCCATGTTGCTGACTGTATGAGTTCTAGCAATTTTGGGGTGAAATCTTGGGTTTTCCAGGCAAAGTATCATATCATCTGTGAAGAGGGAGAGTTTGACTTCTTCTTTGCCAATTTGAATGCCTTTTATTTCTTTCTGTTGTCTGATTGCTGAGGCTAGGACTTCTAGTACTTTTTTGAACAGCAGTGATGAGAGTGGGCATCCCTGTTGTGTTCCTGATCTTAGAGGAAAAGCTCTCAGTTTTTCCCCATTAAGAATGATATTCACTGTGTGCTTTTCATAGATGGCTTTTATGATACTGAGTTATGTTCCCTCTATCCCTATACTTTGAAGAGTTTTAATCAAGAAAAGATGTTGTATTTTGTCATATGCTTTTTCTGCATCAATTGAGAGGATCATATCGTTCTTGTCTTTTCTTTTATTAATGTGATCTATCACATTGATTGATTTGCCAATGTTGAACCGCACTTGCATCCCAGGAATAAATCCCCCCTGGTGGTGGTGAATAATTCTTTTAATGTACTATTGGATCCTATTGGCTAGGATCTTGGTGAGTATTTTGGCATCCATGTGCATCAGGGACATTGGTCTGTAATTATCCTCTTTGATGGGATCTTTGTCTGGTTTAGGGATCAGGGTAATGCTGGCCTCATAGAACAAGTTTGGAAGTTTTCCTTCCATTTCTACTTTTTGAAACAGCTTCAATAGAATAGGTATTATTTCTTCTTTATTTTTTTTAAAGATTTTATTTATTTATTCATGAGAGACAGAGAGAGAGAGAGAAGCAGAGGGAGAAGCAGGCTCCCAAGGAGCAGGGAGCCCGATGCGGGACTCGATCCCAGGACCCTGGGATCATGACCTGAGCCGAAGGCAGACGCTTAACCATCTGAGCCACTCAGGCGCCCGGTATTATTTCTTCTTTAAATGTTTGGTAAAATTCCCCTGGGAAGGCATCTGGCCCTGGACTCTTGGTTTTTGGGAGGTTTTTGATTACTGCTTCAATTTCCTTGCTGGATATTGGTCTGTTCAGATTTTCTACTTCTTCCTGCTTCAGTCTGGTAGTTTATAAGTTTCCAGGAATGCATCCATTTCTTCCAGATTGCCTAATTTTTTGGCATATAGTTGCTCATAATATGATCTTACAATTCTCCGTATTTCTTTGGTGTTGGCTGTGATCTCTCCCCTTTCATCATGCTTTTATACTTGGGGTCCTTCTCTTTTCTTCTGGATAAGTCTGGCCAGAGGTTTATTGATCTTATTAATTCTTTCAAAGAACGAGCTTTTAGTTTCATTGATCTGTTCTACTGTTCTTCTGGTTTCCATTTCATTGATTTCTGCTCTAATCTTTATTATTTCTCTTCTCCTGCTTGGTTTAGGCTTTATTTGCTGTTCATTATTCTGGTCCTTGAGTTGTAAGGTTAGCTTGTGTATTGGGGATTTTTCTAATTTGTTTTTTTCCATCAGGGAGATACAAATCAAAACCTCAGTAAGATACTACCTTAACACCAGTTAGAATGGCAAAAATTAACAAGACAGGAAACAACAAATGTTGGTGAAGATATGGAGAAAGGGGAACCCTCTCATACTCTTGGTAGAAATGCAAGCTGGTACAACCACTCTGGAAAACAGTATGGAGGTTGCTCAATAAGTTAAAAATAGAGCTACAACCCAGCAATTTCACTACTAGTTATTTACCCCAAAGATACAAATGTAGTGATCTGAAGGGGCACTTGTACCCCAAAGTTCATAGCAGCAATGTCCACAATAGCCAAACTGTGGGAGGAGCTGAGATGGCCTTCAACAGATGAATGGATAAAGAAGATGTAGTCCATATATACAGTGGAATATTACTCAGCCATCAGGAAGGATGGATACCTACCATTTGAATCAACGTGGGTGGAACTGGAGGGGATTATGCTATGAGAAATAAGTCAATAAGAGAAAAACAACTATCATATGGCTTCACTCAAATGTGGAATATAAGGGCCATAGGGGAAGGGTGGGAAAACTGAATGGGAAGAAATCAGAGAGGGAGACATACCATGAGAGACTCTTGACTCCAGAAACCAAACTGAGGGTTGCAGAAGGGAGGGTGGCAGGGGATAGGGTAACTGGATGATGGGCATTAATGAGGGCATGTGATCAGATGAGCGCTGGATGTTATGCAACTAATGAATCATTGAACACCACATCAAAAACTAATGATGTACTATATGTTGGCTAATTGAACTTAAACTTAAAAAAAAGAAAGAAAAGAAAAGTAAAAGTCAGCAAAAGACACTGAGAGTCCATGCAGTGTAGGACACTTGGTGACATATTTGAGATAATTTAAGTAAAATTCTATAACTTGAATGGCAAGATTAAAATGGAGATAGTGAAAGCTTGAATGCATACTTTGAAAGAGATAATTGCAGTAGGCTATGCCATTCACTCAGATAAACATGCAGATGAGAATTTTATGCCTAAAAAGTTATCTTAGCTCTCAGAGATGTTACAGTTTCGAAAGTAAAAGAGAGTCTTAGTCTTTATAATAGTACAAAGCTACTGTGATTGGACAAATAATTATAACATTTTATTGCTCCAAAAGTTTTATAAAATTTATAGGTAGCTTTGCCTAAAACATATGTGTGTGTGCATATATACAAATATATCATGAAAAAATACATATTTTCTAGATTTAATGTCTAACCACAGAATTGAAAATATAAAAGCTTAATTTTTAAGTGAAATTTGATAATAAAATTACTCCAATTTGTAGACTTTCAGTATGTTTAAGATATATTGAACATTAATTTTACTTTTTTACATGTACATAAGAGTTTATTTTAAATATCCATAGGTGTAATTTTTAGAATTGTTTTATTTTGCCAAGACAAAATATAGAATGAGTCTTATCAGAAACAGACACAAGGCCAGTTTTGGTTAGGAGGAATGAAATAATCTCACCACATAAGAAAGGATTATGAGTTGGTATCATTATTTTAGAAATCCTTTTGACAGTATATCTCAAGATGTTTTAAAATGTTTGTGTCCAGGGTGCCTGGGTGGTTCAGTTGGTTAAGCAACTGTCTTTGGCTCAGGTCATGATCCTGGAGTCCCAGGATCGAGTCCCACATCGGGTTCCCTGCTCAGCAGGGAGTCTGCTTCTCCCTCTGACCTTCCTCCCTCTCATGCTCTCTCTCTACCATTCTCTCTCTCTCTCAATAAATAAATAAAAATCTTAAAATAAAATAAAACAAAATAAAATAATAAAATAAAATAAAATAAAATGTTTGTGTCCATAGACCCATCATTTCTACTTCTAGGAATCTATCTAAAGGAAAAAAGCCTACATATGCAGAAAACTGTTCACTACAGTGTTACTCATTATCATAAAAAATAATGTGATCTAGATTTAAAATATATCTGCTTAAGTAATTATATTAAATCCATTAAAATGAACATCAGGCAGCAACAGAAACTATATTTTCGATAACATTTAATCACTTGCAAAATTACTTATTTTCTTTTGCTAAGTTAAAAACAAAATACAGTTATTATTGTATTGTAGCATTATATTAGAAAATATAATGATAAACCTACTAATGAAAATGACCTACACTTAGAATAGAAATTGGCAAGAAATTTATTAACTTATAGCACTGCCAGTGGTTTATGTAATAATTTCATCATCATCTTTCTGATACTTGTCATTTTAAGATTTATAAATTTTGCTAATGTGAAAGTTTTAACATTCTATCATAGTCTACGTTTGCATCTACCTAATGATTAGACAATTTGGAAATAATTTTATTTCTTGTAAGCTACATGTATTACTTTTCTAGGGATGCCACACCACAGACTGGGTGGCTTAAACAACAGAAATTTATTTTCCCACAGTTCTAGAGGCTAGGAGTCTGAAATCAAAGAGAAGGTAGATTTGGTTTCTTTTGAGGCCTCTCCTTGGCTTCCAAATGCCCACCTTGTGTCCTCTCATGGTTTTTTCTTTGTGTGCACAAGTCCTTGGTATCGCTTTCTATGTGTCTTAATTTCTTCTTGTTATAAGGTTGGATTAGTGTCCACCCTGTTGACTTCACTTTAATTCACTTTGATGTAAAAGGTCCCATCTCCAAGTAAAGTTACATTGTGAGGTACTGGGAGTTAGGGTTTCAACATATGAATTTTGAGGGAACACAGTTCAGCTCATAACACTACTGATAGTTTCTCTTCTGAGAATCAGGAAGATTTTTCAGGAAGCAGAAAGTATGTTTTCTACTTTATTATTTATCTTCTTAACGACTCTGTATAAGACAATTTATTTTAAAATATTTCAGCAATTTTTGATTTGCATAAAATGTCCAGTTTTTCACATGCACAGAATTTTTTTGTCTCTCAGTTCTTTCTTTCTTTCTTTTTTTTTTTTAAGATTTTATTTATTTGAGAGAGAGAGAGCACATGAGAGGGGGGAGGGTCAGAGGGCAAAGCAGACTCCCTGCTGAGCAGGGAGCCCAATGCAGGACTCGATCCAGGGGCTCCAGGATCATGACCTGAGCTGAAGGCAGATGCTTAACCAACTGAGCCACCCAGGCGCCCCGTGTCTCTCATTTCTTTAAAGCGCTGTTCTTTCCAGTACTTTTATTCTAAATGATAGAGGCAGGGCAGTAACTAAAAGTGTGGTTTCTGAAATTAGACTGTGTAGGCTTGGGCACAGCTTTTTCACTTTGGGGAAGTCCCTTCTTTTGGCTCAGTTTCTTCATCTCTAAAGGGAATATAGGACCAACCTCATAGAGTTATCAGAATTAAATGACATAATATAGACAAAGCCCTTAAAACAGTTCCTAACCCAACATTCAGTGCTCAATTAAGGTTAGTGATTATAATTATTTTGAGGAATCCCGTTGAAAGTTCTTGGCATAGATTTAAGAAAAAAACAACAAAAAAAAATAAAATTAACCTTCTAGTGTCTACTTCTTCAGGATGTCAGTGAATCCAAAATTGTTCTCCAGAACTGTGAAGTTAAAATTTATTCACAGTCTATTAACAGATTTGCTGCTGTCATGTGTTCCTGTCTAAGACTTTATAAACCTCCAATGTATCCTGAGCCACTGTGGTAGCCATTTGCCATGCCTTTGTGCTCAGGAGCTGGGCAGCATATATATATATATATATATATATATATATATATATATATATATATTATATATATATATATGTTCACCAAAACCTGACTCCTCAGCTACTTATTTGCTGAGGCATGGTCAACCTATACTAATGGCACAGGACTACAAAAATCTGTCATCTTCTCCACTGAAGCAGGATATCTCTTTTCACTTTTAACCGAATCTATCAAACAGCATAAACGGGGAAAGATTGACAAAAATAGGTTCCCCACTCACTTTAAATAGCCTCACAAATGACTCTTTGCAAAAAAAAAAAAAAAATCTAGTAATTGGAGATAATTTAAATGTAAAATTTGGTCCTATCCATTTGGGATAGAATTTGACAACTTATGTCCCAATAGACTGATTTTTATGAAGATTCCCACATAAAGTCTATATTTTTGGCTGGAATAAAATTTATGTTTTACACTCAGCAGAATAGCAGCTGCCTATTGGGCAGACAGTGGTGAAGCACCTCTGTCCCTGAAGAATTTAAAGAAAGAATTGAATAGGGTGACTTAATGTCAAAAAGAAAAAAAAAAATATTTAGAAAAGAGATAATACCCTACATCATGTTTTACAGGGGTGCAAGTAGAATACAGATTGAGAACAGATAACTGAACTTGGCTGTCACAAATTTACAGTAGAACAGAAAAATTATAGAACTCTATAATTTGTGAAGGAATGGAGACATCAGAATTTTGACGTGGAAATATAACATTTATTTACTACCCTAACTAGTGAAATATTTTTATTTTTTATAATAAAAGTAAATGCTTTGTTTTACATTTGCTGAAACAAATACAGATGTTATGACTTGTTTTTGCATTTCCCACTCTATGTAATCCTGCTGACCTCTAGGAGGTTATCCAGGGGGCTGATCTCTCTGAATTGCATGCAGAATTTTTAGACCTTCTTGCTTCTAGGTGGCCTTAGCCAGTCAAAAGTACTCATGGAGGGCCCCTGGTGGCTCAGTTGGTTAAACAACTGCCTTCGGCTCAGGTCATGATCCTGGAGTCCCAGGATCAAGTCCTGCATCAGGCTCCCTGCTCAGCGGGGAGTCTGCTTCTCCCTCTGACTCTCCCCCCTCTCATGTGCTTTCTCTCTCATTCTCTCTCTCAAATAAATAAATAAAATCTTTTTTAAGAAAAGGGTACTCATGGATTAGAGGGGATGATGGACTGAATTTGTGTCCCCACAAAATTTCTATGTTGAAGCCATCACTTCCAGGGCCTCAGATTGTGATTGTATTGAGGGGATAGGTCCTTTAAAGTGGTTATTAATGGGGGGCCTGAGTGGCTCAGTCAGGTAAGTGTCAGACTCAGTTTCGGCTCAGTCATGATCTCAGGGTCATGGGATCAAGCCCTGTGTTTGGCTCTGCACTTAGTGGAGGAGTCTGCCTGAGATTCTCTCTCCCTCTCCCTCTGCTTTTCCCACTCGCTTGTGCTCTCTGTCTCTCTCAAATAAGTAAATATATCTTAAAGAAATAAAGATGTTATTAACTTAGAGTGAGGCCGTTAGACTGGGCCCTAATCCAATCTGACTGGTGTCCTTCTAAGAAAAAGAAATTAGAACATACAGGGAGAGACACCAGGAATACACAAGCACAGACCAAAAGGCCGAGGAGATGGCTCAGAAGAAACCAATTCTGTCAACACCTTGATCTCACACTTCTAGTCTTCAGAACTATAGGAGAATAAAGTTCTATTATTAAGCTACCCAGTCTGGGGTGTTTTGTTACAGCAACCCTAGCAGACCAATACAAAGGGCACAAAAGGGCTTTTTTGTTTGTTTGTTTCTTACTCCCCTTGATTCTCCCTTCATGTAGAGTGCATTTTGGTACTGACTGAATACCAGAAGCACAGTTTCTTTTGGGTGGCCTCTCCCACAGACACAGTTCTAGTTGGACCAGTTCTCTTTAGGTTTATGAAGTCAATAGAGTCAACTGGTTTTTGTTTGTTTCTCTTAATGTTAAGTCTTTAAGTTGTTCCTTCTTTAAATTCTCTTCAGTTGACTTCAGAAATGTGGTCTGTTTTCTACCATAATCCTGCAAAATCATCAGGTAATAAAAATGCCCATTAATGAAAGAAAGAAATTATATCTTTGAAATATATAAATAAATTATATAGAACATAGTTTTACATTAAGACAGCATGACTTGGATTCATTATACATTACATATTATATGCTGTATATCATTTATTCATTATTTTTATATTTTATATACTATAATTTATGTAGTATATATAATACATATTTTATATTATATCACAGTTAATGGCAAATTTATTTACATTTTTGTAATGTTAAGTCAGATCACCAGGGTCTTTAAAAATATATGTTTTTGTTTTTTTCTGTATGGAAGAGCATGTTTTCATATACTGAGGGAAATAATTGAATGAATGGATTTACACATTCAATGGCCTAACAAAGTATAGTTATAAAATAAGAATTCTCAAAAAAAACCAGGTATAATGATGGAACAGACTACATGAAATGATGGTCTCCTTAATCATTTCTAATATGTTCAAGAAAAGATGATTTTATATATTATCCAGGTTTTTCTTGTTGTTAGAAGGAAAACAATTTTGTCTTCCATCTACCTCTAAACAGAAGTAGTACTTTTATTGGTTTTCTTTTATTCCTTTTGAAACCCAACTTCTAAAAAATATGGCGCATTTGGTATCTTTGAACATGATCCTATCCTTGGTCTTCTTTGGGAGTCAATCTGATCTCCATTTATCTTGCTTAATCCTTCTGAGCGATTGGGGTGGGTAGAGAAAAAAAGAGTTTGTGTTTGCCCAGGGTTAATAATATTATTATTTCACCACACTTTCATGGAACACCTACCATGTGCCTGTAATGTGCTAAGTTCTTGGGAAAATGTAGGGGGGCAGAAAAATGCAAGTCCTTGGGCTCATGGAGAAGACAACCATCAAATTAACTGATGAATCCTATAAAATGACACACTCAGGTGGATATTGGTGGGAGAAGAGGCAAATATCTTCCATTCAAGATACTAATGATCAAAACTAGAAGGTCAAAGAGCATTCTGTCAGATGGAGAGAAGTCAGGTTGGGTGATATGGTGAAGTCTTGTCAGACAGTATTTGAAATTTGGCATTTGTCCTAGGAGACATTGCCAAGTGCCATGCTAAGGTAGAGAGGTAGGGTTCTAGCCATTGGGAAAGGAGAAGATCCTGGCAGGCTCTCACATTCATGAAAAACCAGAGCATTAGTTTAGTTAGTGATGCAGATACTCAAGGGGAGGTGAGAAAATAATAGTTGGGTCTGAGGTGGGGATTAAGGAATCCAAGTATGAGGTTAGATGCTGGAGTAGGGCTAGACTGAAGCTGATGGGACAGAGGACACAGCATCTGCTTTTCTACTGCTGTATTTCGTCTCAGGGATACTAGTTATCCCTAGCGTCCTGCATCTGAAGTCAGGATAATAGCAGGGTAGATGCAATAATGACCTGCCTGAGAAGGGGGAAGAAGTCTCAAAGGGACCAGGAACAAGACAGGCCTGAGCTTGGCAGACAAAGAAGCCAGTACACACAGAGGGGGAGTCATGAAGACCAAGACTGGAAAAGTGACACTAGGTACTGATAAGTGATAAAATGTTGTGAAAGGCAAAATCATCCTCTGAAGGTCATTCTTACTCTCCAGCAATCATTATTCATCTGGGAACCATCCCTCATCTGAGAGATTCACAAAATTTATGGCAAAGGCCTTCGGTCTCCCAGGAATGTTGAAATTTTGTAGCAGTATTTTTAAAAAGACTGTGCTTATACTGATTTAGTTTGAACAATTGTGTTTAGTAGTCAAAACAAACAATCAAACAAAAAACATTTTTGATTTCTGAGCAGCACCCTCTGGTATCCTGTTGATGGTATCTTCAATAATAGATTGCACTTGTTTTTAGATATAAATTTATAGACATAGTTTGAACATTGATATTGTTTACTTTGACTTTACAATGCTGCAGGTTTACAAATCCTGGAAACAAATCATTTCTGGAAAATAGAAGAAACCACATTTTGTGTTATGTCACTCTTGGGCATGATACTGAATAAAGAATGATGGCAATGCATTTGGGAATTGCTTTCAGCATATCAAATCATCATCTTATCAACTGTCCAGGAACAGTTATTTGATGTTTTCCTTGGGGTGGCTTAATAATTTCAAGTGATTCATAAACCATGTAAATTAGGTTTCAAAATAATTAAACATGTACTGTACAAATTTGCCTTCCTAACATCAGGTATCCCATTCTAATTGTAACAAATTAAATAATGTCACAAATATATGAATCTACCTGTAAATAATATATGAAAAAAGTAATAAATAATAAATGCCATCTTACAGTATCTCAAGTTAATGCCGAGTTCAGTTTATTCTGTACAATTTGTAATTTATGTTTCAGTAAAAATCACTCTTTCCCAGGTATTTTATAAAAGTTGATCTGTCAAATCCTGTGTGTGTTAGAGCTCAAAGAGGCTCCATAAAATGAAAACAAAGTTAAACAACTTCACAAGAGACAGAAATGGCCTTTTAAGATTCACAGGAGTGTGCCTCCCTGTCTAATCTGAGCAGCCATCATGGCGAGATTGATGTGCTTTGGCTGAGAAGTGTTTCATGAGGTTGGCTGTCTGCTCAGTGGTACCAGAATGGAGCTATCTGTCTTCATTGTGCTGCATTAACATGCCCCTCAGATGTATCAGGCAAATGTCTATATACCTACTTTATAAATTATTACCAGTGACAGTTAAATATTTCAGAACTTGTTTGGGAATATCATTCACCTTATAGTCCTTAATTTACACACACTCACATTTTTAAGCGCTTCAAGTTTCAAGGATTCCTTAGATCTATTTTATATTCCTGCTTTAGATGAATTTCTTCTGTTGGTAGTAATCCATTAGGCTTGCAGTTTATTTAGGTAAATCAAAAAGAAGAATGCAAATTATTCACTAACAACGGCACATTTCCTTTTAGAATTAAGTAGACAGGATTTCCTATCAGTTTGACTAGAAGAATGAAATCTCATTTGTGCCCTTTCAATGCAAATAATTCTGAACTAAAAAGAATGCAAACTAACTATACTTATTTGGAATTTATCTTTTATAATAACTTTTATTTAGTTAGTTTATATTTTACACACTGACAACAGTTATGTTTGTAGTAATAATGCTTAAAGGTCCAGAGTGGTACTTTAATAATTTTAGCATGTTAATTGATATGATTGCAAATTGTTAAGTGTTGTTCATGTAACAGTTATTACAATGTCTACATGAACTATAAAGCTAACTACATTTGATTGATTTGGGTGTGGAATTACAGGAAGGGAACAATTATTTTCAATATAATAAAAAGAAATTTGGACTGAATAAAGGTAAATGAGTTTCACATTTAAAATCCACTGTATTTACTCACTTAAAATTTCCATTCTTGAGCTTATATTTCCTTGGGGACTAGAGGTGGCTTTTCATTAATCTCCTTTTTTAGTTGGATGATGGTATGTAACTGAAATATACATATTAAAACTAGACATTTTTCTTGGATTACAGAACAGTGTTTGGAAAGGAAGCAAATCATGAAGGTATCACCGACAAATAATTAACTTTGTTTATCACATTGAAAGGGCAGCACTGGAATAAAACACTCAGCATACTGTTGAGTGGGAGGCTCTATGTAAATTATTTTGTTATGGCTTCTTAACAGTTCTTTGTGGTAGATATGTTTTCATATATTAGTTGAGATATATATTATATATATATATATTATGTATATATATATATATATATATATATATATATACACACACACATACCAGATTCTATTTATATAAAGTTGGAAAACAGATTCAGGGAGGTTAAGTTAATTTCAAAAATATAAAATGAATGAGAGGAGTAAATGGGAATTACATCCAGTTCTCCCTGATATCAGGCACATTGATGTCCGTGTTGCATGTTTATTAAGTCAAGGGAGGCATAAAAGAGACTAAGAGAGATGCTAAACGAAGATCAGAATTCTCTTTATTTTCACATTGCTTATTCCCATTCTTCCATTTTAGAGTTTTATCGAAATATATTTGACATAGAGTAAACTATACTTAAAGTCTGATATCAAAATTGATAAATTTTAATATGTGTATATCCAGTGTAACTAATGAAGATAATGAAAGCATTGTATATCTGTCAACCAAAAAAATTACTCCTGCTCCTTTATAATTTCTACTTCTTGCCTGTTTTTACCACCCCATTCTCCAACCTCAGGTAACCAGTGATCTGATTTCTGTCATTATGGTTAGTTTGTATTTTCTAAAGTATTATGTAAGTAGACTGATAGAGTAGGCATTCTTTTTTATGACCTCTTTCACTCAACCTAATTATTTTGAGTTTCACACATATACTCGTATGTAGCAATAGTATGTTCCTTTGTGTTGTAGGGTAGCCTTCCATTGTATGGTGTACCACAATCTGTTTATCTAGTCACTTAATGGACATTTGAGTTTTTCTACTTTCTAGCTATTATAAATAAACCTGCTATATAAGTATACTTGTCCATTCTCCATATAAACATATACTTTTACTCCTATGAGTGTGGGATCGTAGGATAGATGAATGCTTAATTATTTTTTAAAGAAAGAGCCAAACTCCCGAATGGTTGTAGTATCTTACACTCACATCAGCAATGAACATATGAGTGTTTCATTCCCACCACATTCTCACCTTCATTTGGTATGCTCAGTTTTTCCTTTTTTTTTGGTGTTGGGGGAAGAAATCAATTGTCTTAATATGTGTGGGCATATTTCTGGACTTTTTCTCTGTGTTGTTGATCTTTTTGACTATCTTTCCACCACTACCATGTTATCTTGACTACTGAATTTTTATACTAAATATTGGAAGCCAACTGTATTCATCTTTTTAGGGTTGCTTTTCTTATATGATAAACTTTGCATTTCCATACAAATTTTAGAAATAGCCTATTGCTAAAAAAGCAATATTATTTTGGTTAAGATTACATTGAATCTATAGATGAATTTGGGAAGAATTGACATATTAACAATATTTAAACATGCAATCTATGAACACAGTGTATTACTCTATTTATATGGGTTTCTTAACCACCTTCAGAAATAGTTTGCCATATACAGATACTGTATATTTTATCTCAAATATAACCCTAACATATTCAAATTTTATGTTATCTTAAATACTGATTTTTAAAATTTAAATTTATGGTTGTTTATAGATACAATATAAAAATACCACCAATTTTTGCATATTGAACTTATATCCTTAAACCTGCTAACTCAGTTATAGCCTTTTAGTCTAGTAGCCTTTTTTATACACTGTAAAATTTTCTACTAAAACAATTTTACTACCTATATCTTAGACAGTTTTCTTTCTTCCCCAGTAGGGTACTTTCTCCCCTTTATCTTTTCAATAACTTGACCCTAGGAGAAAACGTCTAGTTTTTCACTATTATGTATGTTGTTAGCTGTAGACTTTTTGTTTGTTTCTTTTAAAGATATATTCAATCAAGTTTTATAAGTTCCCTTTTAACGATTATTTTAATGAGAGTCTTTATCAGGATGAATGTTAAATATTGTCAGATGAATTTTTTCCATCTACTAAAGTGATAATATGGTTTTTGACTTCTAATTTGTGAATATTGTGAATTGTATTATTTTTTATTTTTGAATGTTACACCAACTTTGCATTCCTGGTGTAAAACTCACTAGGTTATGAAATATTATCCTATTTTAATATAATTTTATAGAAAAATATAATTTTATAGGAAATTTGCATGTATATTTATCTCTTTTTCTACATCTTTGATTTTGATATCACAATAAGTTGATCTTTTTCCTTAAATTTTCTGGAATAATTTAGAGATAATTGGTATTCTTTTTTCTTGGGGCACCTGTCTGGCTCTGGCCGTAGAGCATGCAACTCTTGATCTCTTGATCTCAGGGTCATGAGGTCAAGCTCCATGTTGGGTGTGGAGTCTACTTAAAAAAGAAAAAAATGCTTAAGGTATTATATTTTTTGTAATTTATAAGAATCCACTAGTGAAACCAGAATTTTCTTTGTTGTAAGGTTCATAACTACCAATCAATTTCTTTAATAAAAACAAAGCTATTCAATTTATGGATTTCTTCTTGAATAAACTTTGGAAGATTATATCTTTCAAGACATTTGTACATTTTCCCAAGATGTAAAATTCATTAACATGATATCATTCATATTTTATCATCCTTTTAATTTCTGTAGGATCTGTAACTATGTCACTTCTTTCATTCCTAATATTAGTAATTTGGGTCTTTTGTTTTTCTTAATCAGTCTGGCTAAATGTTTGTCTATTTTATTAATCTTTTGAAAGAACCAGTTTTGATTTTATTAATTTTTAGCTATTATTTTTTTATTTTTATTTCATTAACTTTGCCTTGATATTAATTATTTCCTGCTTATTTGGAGTTTAACTTGCTCTTCTTTTTCTACCTTCTTTGGGGGTAAAATGAAATAATAGATCTGCATCTTTTTGTTATTTTCTAATATTGATCTTAATTGTTATAAATTTACCTCAAAACACTTCTTTACTGGATCCCAGTAATTGCTAAGTAGGTAGACAAATTGATAGATGAGAGGCAGATTGATTCTATTTATTGAGACTTGGTTGTTTTATGGTTCATAATGCTGTCTGTTGGTATATATTCAGTGTGCATTTATTTGAAAAGAATGTATTGTCTTGCTGTTGTTTTGGGTTGATAATATTGTACATTCCTATCACCTTGCTAATTTTTTTCTATTTGTGTCATCTGTTTCTTATTTCCCCCCTTTTTTTTTCTAAGAAATAAAAATGTCAGTTTAAAATTCTTTGTCTTTGGGGAGCCTGGGTGGCTCAGCAGTTAAGCCTCTGCCTTCAGCTCAGGTCATGATCCCAGAGTCCTGGGATGGAGCCCCGCATCAGGCTCCCTGCTCAGTAGGAGGCCTGCTTCTCCCTCTTCCTCTCCTCCTGCTTGTGTTCCCTCTCTCGCTGTGTCTCTCTCTGTCAAATAAATAAATAAAATCTTTAAAAAAGTAAAAATAACAAAAATAAAATTCTTTATCCAGAAAAAGGTCTTTCAAAAATTAAAGTTACATAAAGACTTTATAAAGGCATAATGCTTTAGTATTAGACCTAAGACTTAAATATTTTTCTAATTTTTTATTTAAATTCAATTTAGTTAACATATTCTGTATTATTAGTTTCAAGGTTAGAATTTAGTGATTCATCATTTGCATATAACACCCAGGGCTCATTACATCAATACCTTCTTTAATGTCCATCACCCAATTACCCCATTCCCCCACCCACCACCCCTCCAGCAACACTCAGTTTGTTTCCTATAGTTAAGAGTCTCTTATGGTTTCCTTCCCTCTTTGATCATCTTATTTTATTTTTCCTTCCCTTCCCCTATGTTCATCTGTTTTGTTTCTTAATTTCCACATATTAGTGAAATCATATGGTATTTTTACTGACTTATTTCACTTAGCAAATATGCTTTAGTTCCATCTACATCATTGCAAATGGTATATTTGCATTTATATATATACTTATATATATATACCACATCTCTAAGACTTAAATATTTAAGTGTTTTCCAAGATTCTTACACATCAAATGGTTAAAAGAATTCATCACCTGGAGAGCAACACTACAAGAAATGTTCATGGAAAAGCTTCAGGCAGGAAAATAATACTAAATAAAAACCCACAATTGATAATCATGTAAGTATATATAAAATATTTTTCTTATTTTTATCTCCTGAAAAGATTATCAAATGTTTAAAGCAAAATTAATGGCAATGTATTGTTGAGAAACCAAAAATGTTGCCTTATGAGAAAAAGATTCATCTTTGACCATCCACCAAGCTCAGAAAACAAAATATCATGACTTTATCTACCAAATAAGACTTTTCCTGCTTTGCTTTGCTTTCCATTTCCAAAACTACCTGGACTGCTCTCCTTCTTCATGAATGTTCAAAAACTTATTTAATTTATCTGAAATGTAATTGAGTGACAAGGAAGAAACAAAATGCATAAAAACAATGATTGATGGGAAATTTTAAGTTGTTTTGGATATGTCCTATCCAGTATAATCAATAGAACAGAATTATTTTATAGGCATTGGAATGTTTTATAAGACTACATAATAGAGTATTAAAAATAATTATTATGGGACAAGATAAGGCATTAGTTTTCTATTTTACTTTATATATTTGGCTATTTGCTTATTTTTAAAAAGTTAGTGTTATAATAATAAGTGATATTTCAATCTTGAAAAAATTCTAATGTTTTTAACTTTTTCTGATATTTATTGATGATGATATAAAACCATTGGGAGAATGGCTCTTTTAATCATCTGTTGATTGACTAAAGCAGTGGTTCTCAAAATTTACTGTACATCAAAATCTTAAGAGTTTCTTAAAGCAAAGATTGCTATATCCCATCCCCCAAATTTCTGATTCAGTAGTTCTTGGATGGGACCTGAATACTTGTAATTCTAAGAAGCCATCCAGTAATGTTGATTCTGATCTGGGAGTCATATTTCTTGAACCAGTATGTTAGAGGATGCACTGAATGTTTCCTTTGTCAAGAAAAATTCAAGAATAGGAGCACCTGGGTGACTCAGTCGGTTAAGTGTCTGACTCTTTCTTGATCTCAGCTCAGGTCTTGATCTCAGGGTTGTGAGTTCAAGCTCTGCATTGGGCTCCATGCCCAGCATGAAGTCTACTTAAAAAAAAAAATTCAAGAATAGTAAACTAAGTGGTATATATTTAAGCATATCTCAATTTTGTCATTATACAAATACCATAACTTGGCTGCACATACAAATTTTGAATTACATTTCCTGTCTACTCTTATCACATGATTTATTTAGATGTTCACTGCTTTAATGATACTGCATCTTATCACTATTTTTCTGGTATAAGCTCCCTGGTTTTCCTAGAGCAAATGTTCCTTGCTTATTTTCTTTTAGGTGCTGTAGATAGATTTAGTTCAACACTCAAGTTCCAGGAATTAAATATGTGTCCTAGGCCAACCCAATCTAGTAGTAGTGTGCCATCAAACCAGGGGTACTTGATTCATGGATTGAAAAATGTTCCAGTCCAGGTCCAAACAACTAGTAAGAAACAAGTCCAGAACTTTCCAAGCTTTCTCTTACGGACACTGAAAATGTAAGATGAAATGCAAATGGGATTATTGAGAATGGAATCATCACAAAAGAAAGCAGAGTAGGAAAATTAAGTCATGTGTGTGTGCACAAGCAAAAAGAGTCCAAAAAGTCTCTTTCTTTTTTCCACTTAAATAAAGCTGTCATTTTCAGTGAAAGAATCCTATCTAATACAGATTGATTCTAGCTTGTATTGTTTGAAGTAGTGATCTGTTTATTCGTTAAATCTTTCCAAAACACACATTTTAGGGAGAATTTAAAGAATATTCCATTAAAACCATTGTTTGCTTGAGAAATATCTTAGTACCGCATTATTGTATAGCTTATTTTATTTTTTTAAAGATTTTATTTATTTATTTGACAAAGAGAGAGAGAGCACAAGCAGGGAAAGCAGCAAAGGGAGAGAGAGAAGCAGTCTCTTTGCTGAGCAGGGGGTCTGATGTGAGGTTTGATTGCAAGACCCTGGGCTCATGACCTGAGCAGATTGAACCATCTGGGTGCCTCGCATTATTGTATAGCTTAGATGACTTTTCTTTGTTACTCCATTTATTATTCTTTGTTTCATTTTCCTGAATTTTTCTTAAGGAATTTCTATGGCAATTATATAGAATGCGCTTTTCTTATTTTCATGTATTTCACATTCTCATTATTTTACATATAATCACTTAGTTTATTTATTTTTATTTTTTTATTATGCTCAGTTAGCCCCTGTATAGTACATAATTAGTCCTTGATGCAGTGTTCAATGATTCATTAGTTAAGTATAACACCCAGTGCTCATCACAGCACTTAGTTTATTTTGAACTATTGTGTTTTTTTAAAGATTTTATTTATTTATTTGACAGAGAGAGACACAGCGAGAGAGGGAACACAAGCAGGGGGAGTGGGAGAGGGAGAAGCAGGCTTCCCACCAAGCAGGGAGCCTGATGTGGGGCTCGATCCCAGGACCCTGGGATCATGACCTGAGCCGAAGACAGATGCTTAACGACTGAACCACGCAGGCGCCCCAGAACTATTGTGGTTTTCATATTATTATTTCTTATTCCAAACATGATTTTAATTCTGATATTTCATTTAGTCTTTTTTTATTTTATCTTATTATAAAATAAAGTAATCATTTTCTAAAATGTTTTGATTCTTAAGGAAAAATATTTTTGACGAAAATGTTCATGCAGCAAATCCTTTATATGTTGCAGAATAATTTTCTCCCATGTCCATCCTTAAAAATATATGAATTGTATTTTACCTCAAGGAAATTCATTACAGCAAAATGTCCATATTCTGAGGAACTTAGCTTCTATCAATAATCTACAAGTTGCTTTTATGATACATCTTTCAAACTTGAGATGGAGCTTGGTGGATGGGCATTCATCATTTTACTAGTTTGCCATATATAATATATATACTGTATTTAAGTTAATGGTAATATAAATCACAAATAAATTATCTGTCTGTATCTCACTTATTTCACTTCATTGTATACCTGAAATATCAATAAGAAACAATAGTATATGCATCTTGGTTTGTTGTGTGTAAGTGGATTATAAATAAAATTAAATATTTAATATATTTTCTTGTGTAAGTTAAAAACATCTGTTTTATTTTAATTCTTCTCTTCCATTCTTAGAAACAAATGGTAAGATGATAGAAACAACGGTAATATATTATCCACCACTTATACTTGTACCCATTTAATATTGAAGTAGTATGAACAACTCAATAATTTCCATGTATCATTAATGACTATACTTTAGAATGCTGGTGTCAATGTTACCTTGTTCACAGGTTCTCTCTGATAATTTTTCTCAGGAAAAGTTATTTGAATTAGAGAATGAACCCCTTGCATGTTTTATAATAGTACTAATGTACATTGTATTGAATAAGGTACATTGTATTGAATATATTGTAGTAAATCTTACTACAATATAATGTATAATGTGTATAGAAATATGTGTTGTGACATTATTTTGAGGGGTTTGGTTTGATATTTTACTCTAAATATATTTACATATAGAAGTTTTATTACTTAAATCCATTAGGAAGGACAAAATTGTAGCAATAATTTCCTTTATAAAAAATGCTTTCTCCAATAAAATGGTTCATAAATGCTTTCCATTTTAAAGTAATTTATAATCCTTTGGGTACCTATGAAAAATGAAAAAAGAAAATTATGCAAGTTCTTCCATTTCACTCTTCTGCAAAAGCACAATGGAAGTAGATCTGATATGATTAGTGAATTGGGCAAATGGGAACTTAATAAAGATGCTGGTCTTTTCTGACACATCTCTTTTCCTGGAAAGGATATCATCACAAACAGTTCAACATGACATATGAACACTGGTATTTCAAAAGCAAAATAATGTAAATGCTGTATTAAAATATATAATTCTGACATATTATTTTAATATTAAATTGAATAAAATATACATGAAAGACAAGGTTTTATAGGTGATTCCCTTGGCTGTGTAATTGAATATTTTGTAATACTTATCTTACATATTGGCATCTAATAAACATATGAGAGTGAATATAGCACTAATATTTTTATTCTGGGTTCACTATCAAAGAGACATATACTGAGAAACTTGGTCTTTTCCCATCAAAAATGTGAATTATCAATAAACTTTAAAAAATACCACAATAGTTTCAGGGGTAGAATTTAGAGATTCATCAGTTGCATGTAACACCAGTGCTCATTGCACAATAGATTTTAAAGGTAGAAATACATAATATTTTCTGGGAAAAAAACAAAACCAACTTGGAATGTTTCATGAGCGGAGCAAATAATTAGTAGTAGTAGTATTTCCTTTTGGTTGAGTTTGGGAGGAGAACAAATTTCCAAATTATTTATGTCTACTATGGCATTCCTGCTTCTTCATATATATTAGAATAGAATGCTTTAAATGTTTTAATCTATTCTCAGGAGAGGAATTATACTTATTTAAAGTCAGGACAAAAGTCTTCAGAGTAGAAAAGAATTCTTGAAAAAATTGAACTATTTTATTGGTAGAAATATGCTATATTTATTTACTCATTCATTTTGCAGACATTTGCAACAGTACCATTACATTCCTAAATGGTAACTAATTTGTTCCTTAAACATAACATCCTTTTAATAAAAAATGTTTTAACTTTTAATGGGAAAACTGAGAGCAAACATACTTTTATGCATTTAGAGATTTGAAATGATGAGGTGCTGTTATGATTATCATCAGCTATTTCTAGTTTGCTTTTTGCCAATTTACCTGAAATGTTACCATCAGATTAATAATTTTTTTATAGCAGGCTCTCCATGTATTTTAAATAACAGTGTTTTCCAAAGAACAGAGTTGCTTAATTTTAATGAAGTTCAGTTTAAAAACTTTTTTCTGTATTTTTTAGTGTATATTATTTTAAACATATAGCTTTATGTTGTACATTTGGGTCTATGGTCACTTTCCACATGGTGTGAGGAGCTTGTCATTGTTTTTTGTAAAGAAAATTTTTATTTTAATTTACAGGGAAAGAGACAATGTTGTAGTTTCCATTAATGCTTTACTCATTTTGGGTTAAATTATATTTGAAATATTTTTTCAATATTCTAATTAAAATATTTAAATTTTTTATTTAGGTAGTATAAATATATAAAGGAATTCAAATGAAACAAATGTAAAATATTCATAATGGAAATCAATTAAATGTGTTTCTTAAAGTACCTTATGCCTTTATTTTATGATGCTGTACTTTAACACAAGAAAAAAATGACAGTTAATGACAAAACCCCAAATTGATAATTAAGAATTCAGTAACATGAGTTTGTTTTATGTGTAGACTTATTATTTAAATTGAAATCAATTTATTTAAAAACTTCAGACTATATCTGATATTTATTTAAATCTTCATACTATGGCAACATAATAGAAACCAAACGGAAACAGAAGAATGCTAAAAATAAATAAATTTCCTTACCTAACTAATTAGTGAGTACTTTATCTTGTTGGATGCACTTGGATTCTCATCCTCTAAACCATCCTATGACATGAGGACATCATTGAGAAATTTATCTTGCTGGGAAAAAATTAATTAATAGCATCAAAGTATTTATCCTGATTTAAAATCCTTATTATTTCATTTTAGATCCTACAACCATTTGAAAGCATAATAAAATATTTGCTACAGTAATACAAATCTAAAAACATTATGAATTTCCCTAACTTTATTATAGGAATAATAAGTATATTCAGTGAATTTATTTCATAGGATAAATATTTTTATCCTAAAAGAAATTAGGTGAAATAAGGGTAATATGCCAACCCCTAAATAAAAAAAATAACTTATTTACACTCTTCTTTACTTGACACAGTTGCTTAATTTTTAAAAATAATATTAGAGCTACACATATATACTAGATACATCAAGATGTTGATCATCATTGAATTTTGAAGGTAATTCAGTCAGAAATACCACATTTTATTAACAGGTTGAGATATAAACATAGAAATCATGCAGAGGAAGATCAAATATCAGAATTATTATAGTTACAACACATTGTAGTACTCATGTATTTATCTTTTAGCCTAAAAGTCTCTTCCACACTTCTCTCCAAATTACCACAACTTGTTCTCTTTAGATGATTTTGCCTAACTATAGGCTAATGTAAGTGTTCTGAGCACACTTCAGTTAGGCTAGGCTAAGGAGCTATGATGTTCGAACTACTGAGATAGTTTGTGATGTCTCCAGCAACTCGGACTATGGTATTTAGCAATGATATGATGGATGCCAAACATCCACTGGTAAGTTATGTGTATTAAATGCATTTCCAATTTGAAATATTTTCAACTTACATTGACCCTATTGGGATGCAGCCTTATCATAAGTTGAGGACGATCTGTATGGTAAATATATTATAAAAATTTTTATATACTTTCTTCGAATTCTTTAATGTCACTTCCATTTATTTAAAGTGAAATAAAGTTAATACTGCATATTCAATTAGTATATGTAAGATAACACTATTATGATTATATTATATATCTATCTTTTTGCTGTACATATCCATGGGAAGATTGTTAGGATATTCACTAATTACTTTTATTATCCTGGCAGATTCAATGCTTTAATATTCATGTTTTATAAAAAGTCACTTCAAAACCAATCACTTCCACATTCTATATCATCCAAACTTGTCTTTTCTCCCTTGTTGGTATGGAAATGGTGACTGGGAAAGGTTAGCACATTTGTTTTTGCTTTTATTTCATAAACTGTACACATACTGAACAATAAATTTGGTCCAAAAATATGTAGAAGCAGTTGGGAAAGATATTGTTAAGTAATTCCTCTCTGTATTCCTTTAAAGGATCTTACTAAGTTAGATAAAGATTAGAGTTAGGATTATAATTTTTGCCCATAAATTTTGCACAAGCAAGGGTCTCTTAATGCTTTTGTATTGTAAAAGTTGCATCAGAATTGAATATTCTGGTTCTGCTTGTCAACTGGACAATCAATAACAGACTTTTATATATATAAGAAAATTTTTCCAATTCTTAAATAAAAGGGAAAAAGAAAAAGAAAGGAAAGTTATATATAGCTTTTGGAAAATTATGCATTAGTTTCAGGCTAGCTCAGAAGTTTGGGGAATTAGATAGCAGATGTGTATCTCAGAAAAACAGTGATCTGGAAAACTTAAGGGATCTGAGAAGCAAATGAGGTGATAAAGAGCCTTCAAAGGCATTCATCATCATCGTTAAATACCATGGTCTCAGTTGCTGGAGAAATCACAAAGTATCTTGAATAGTTCATGTCCAGGGGGACACATGCAGTTTTTTTCTAAAAATTTATGATGGAAATCCAAGTGGATCCCATTAGTGCCCCCAAATTTTCGTGGTGGCATGAGAGCTTAAGGAAGCAAATGACTTCGGAGTGAAGTATAACTTCCCCCCTAGAAGAAAGGGGAATTCAGACGTCCTTCGATGGGGCTGAAAAATAAATTACTTGCAATTATTTTTCTATTCCTATGATTCTTCAAAATGTAATTTGAAATCTTCCCAATTTGTGAGCTGAGAGAAGATATATGTCTTTGAGAAAGAGAGAGTTCCATTAATATCTGCAATATTTCAGCTACTGCTGAAAAAAAATCAAGAATACAAATTTGGAGTGAACTGTTACAGCCTCAATACCGCAAAATATTAAAATCCAGTGTATGAAAAGAGGATTTGATTTTTTCCCCTCAGATGCTAAATCAACCTAGTTTATCTTGAAGAGAGGCAAAAATCTAGACTAGCAACTATATGTTTGAATGGAAAAGAAACTTCTTCAATTTAACTTGCGGAGAATAGAAACAAGCATAGAAGAATCAGGTACTGCCACATGTATGCCCTTAAAGGAGAGAGTTCTATCAAGAAATTCAGCCCCTTAGGCTCTTATTTTTCAGAAACAAAAAATCTTGTGTGTCTGATATTCATAAGCATCCTCATTCTTCTTCTTCTTCAACTTTGTAGAAGAAAGAATCACATTTTGACAGGGTAACAAGAAAAGCGAATCCAGAGAGCAGACTAAATGCATTATATGTCTTAAGTCTCTTTAAGAAAGCCCAGGTGGATCTGATTAATATCTGTATTTTAGGATATGTAAGCTGAGGCACAAAGAAGGTAAATTGCCTGTCCAAAGCCATATAATTTCTAAGTGACATGGATGAGATTCTAATCCATCTATCAAAAACCAAGAGCCTGAGTACCTATCTACAATGTTTATTGGTTTTCATCGTCATCATCTCCTTCATTATCACCTACCGCACTTCTTGTCTTTACTCCTTTTCCTTTTCAATTGTTTCATCTTCATGTTCACTAAGAGGAGAGGAGATATGAAAGGTATTGTTTGGAAACAGCCTGTTTGTTCTTCCTACGCTGTTGGTATGCTTTCAACGTTGACTCCTTAGGCCTGAATGTTTGCCACAGACAATTAAGCAGGTGATAGATGAACTCTTGGTTTTCCTGGGATGTAAAATAAACTACACTGAGTCTGAAAATATCAACATGCAATATGAATGATGCGTCCTTGCAGACTAGTTTGCATTTCTATCAGCCTCAAATTGGTTCTCATTGTTGAGCCATAAACATGTCACAATATTGTTTAACTGTCAACAAAGTGTATTTTTTTTTGCCAACGGAGCTAAATATAAAAATTCAATATTACTGGATAATCATATTTTATTCATGAGATTATAAAATGTAGCAATTAATATATTTCAGTGATAAAAATTATATTTATAAAAGTATGGTGAAAAATAAACATATACACACATTTCAATATATGTCAATGAACTCTAAATCATATTCCTAGCACTCTTTGGTGCTTACTCAATATTTGTTGGCTGAATTCATGCATATTCAATGCATGCTTTTATTTTAAAGTCTAACTTTTTTTTCAATACTGACCTTTTTACTTAATGGAAAAAGAGTTTTCACAATAAGTTGCGCGCAAAGAATGAAAATGTACACATTTATCTTGGAAATGCAATACAAAGCAAAGCAAAGAGGTCAGATAAAAGTAAAAATATTATCTAATTTAGTCTCTTCTTACAATTTTCTTTACTTTTTTCCATTTTGAATTAAAAAAATAGACAAAAACTCAAAAATATGCAGTACTACAAAATTTTATTAATACATACATATTTGACAGAAGTATAAAATGTTCATGGAAAAGAGACACAAATTTGCAAGTCACTCCTATAGAATGTGGGATTTAAAAGAAGTGCTGGTTGGGGTTTTAGTGTAAAAGATGTGTTTTAACCATGTAGCTATCAGAGAGAAGCTCAAATTAGGCAGAGGTATTAGGAAGGAAAAAGACCAGTAGACCAAAGTCTAGAATTTCAGTAATAGTCAATCCAAGCAAGGGCCAGTGTGCCTGAAGCAGAGAAAATGAGAAGAATGAGGTGAGAACAGAGTGTGCAGAGGGAAGGCATTAGCACTACAGCTCTTTTTAGACTATTGTAAGCACTCTGGAAAAATGGATAGTCATCATAATATTGTGAGGAGACAGTGAACCTACTAAACATGTTAAAGAACGTCTGTGACTGCCATGTCAAGATTACATTTTTAGCAGAGTGAGAAACTCGTTAACTGATGCAGAGGGTATTTAGATAATTAAAGAGAGACAAGTTAGTGGTTACCTCCAAGGTAGTGGCTGTGGATGTGATAATGACTGATCAGATTAAGAATATAGTTTTGAAGATAGAGACAGTAGATGGGCTGGATGTGGAGGGTAAGGAAGAGATATTAATATGGTGCTATTTAGTATTTTTATTTATTATTGTATGTAATTTACAGAGTCATTGTATGTGGATAAAAGTTAAAACCTAGGAACTTGATGAGAAAATTAAGGAAGTGTGTGGATCAAGTGGCCATATGAATTATTTGATGATGGCTTTAAAGTGAGACTACCTAACCTAGGTAATAGAAATTTGGATTTGGACAGGGCTGTGGTATTGGTGAGAAAATATGAATAAATGATAGCATAGCAAAGTATATGCAAAAGACATTTGTTTCTAGTAATGTTCCATATACTTCTTCCATGCTTCAATTTCATCATTTTTGCTCAGCAGTAACACCGCCCTATCCAAATGTAACTTTCTCCTTCTCACTTGAATTAATGTTGAAATAAATTTGCTTCTCAGGTCTGGATTTTCTAATTTTTTTCAAGGGAATATTTTTTCATCTCATTTTATTTCTAATATGGTACATTAATATAAAGTTATAAACTTAAAGGTAAGTAAAAAGAAAATATTTGTCTCTTCTTTTTAGGTTAACATGTCCACAGCCAAGGCTAAGAACAAAACCAAACAAAACAAGACATAAATGAATAAATAAGTGCTTAGGTCTTACTAATAAAAAGCTATATCATTTTCTTAAATACTTAAACAAAAGACTTTTGTAAACGTTTTGTAACTTATACTCAATAGGAATGGAAGAAAGACTATTACTTTTGTTTTGTTGTGCTTTGTTTTTAGTACTAAAACAAAATGATCTGCTCAGTGTATTTATTTTAGAAGTTTTTTTAATAAAAGTAATGCCAATAAAAATTTACCTCAGTTTCCTTTCATATATAAAGTCTGTATTTTTTTTCTTATTCACCTTTTTCCAGTATTTTTAAAATTTTAATCCCTGTATAGTTAACATGAAGTGTTATATTAGTTTCAGGTTTACAATATAGTGATTCAATAGTTTTATACATTCCTCAGTGCTCATCATGATAAGCATAGTCTTAATCCCCATCGCCTGTTTCACTCATCCCCCACCCACTCCCCTCTGGTAACCATCAGTTTGTTCTCTATAGTTAAGAGTCTGTTTTTGTTTTTGTCATGTCTCTCTTTTTTTCTTTGTTCATTTATTTTGTTCCTTAAATTCCACATATGAGTGAAATCATATGGTATTTGTCTTTCTCTGACTGACTTACTTTGCTTAGCGTTGTACTCTGTAGGTCTATACATGTTGTTGCAATTGACAAAATTTCATTCTTTTTTTATGGCTGAGTAATATTCCATTATTGGTGTGTGTGTGTGTGTGTGTGTGTGTGTGTATACACATATCTTCTTTATCCATGTATCTATCCATGGACACTTGGACTGCTTCCATATCTTGGCTATTGTAACTAATGCTGAAGTAAATATAGGGAGGTATGTATCCTTTTTTTTTATTATGTTATGTTAATCACCATACATTATATCGTTTTTGATGTAGTGTTCCATGATTCATTGTTTGCGTATATGACACCCAGTGCTCCATGCGCAGAATGTGCCCTCCTTAATACCCATCACCAGGTTAACACATCCCCCACCCCCCTCCCCTCTAGAACCCTCAGTTTGTTTCTCAGAGTCCATAGTCTCTCATGGTTCGTCTCCCCCTTTTGAATTAGTGTTTTTGTCTTCTTTGGGTAAATACCCAGTAGTGCAATTACTGGGTCATATGGTAAATCTATTTTTAATGTTTTGAGGAACCTCCAGATGGGCTGCACCCTCTGGAGGTTTCTCAAAATATAATTACTAAACTACTAAGTATAATTACTAAATTATAAAATGCAGTTTGCATTCCCACCAACAGTGCATAAGGATTCCTTTTTCATCCTCACTAATACTTGTTGTTTCTTGTGGTTTTGATTTTAGCCATTCTGACAGGTGTGATGTGATATCATAGTATGGTTTTGATTTGCATCTCCTGATAATTAGTGATGTTGAGTACCTTTTCATGTATCTGTTGGAAGCCTATCTTTTTTTAAACCTTCTGGATAGCATTTTACTTAAATATTGTTATTGGACATATTTTATTAGTAAATTTCTATTAAAATTTCCTACTTTTCTCTAAAATTATAGTCTCATGGCTCAATTCACATATAAGTCTTAAAAGATCCTAAAAATCTATAAAACAGGGAAACCAGCATAGAATTTAAAATCTTTAAATACTTTTATTCATCACACATATACACACACTTAACTTCTTCTCTGAATTCCCAATAGCATTACTGCTGTCACCTGATTCAGAGGACATTTGTATTAAAAGTTGTGCATCCATTGAACTTACCTCATTTATTAAACAGTACATCACTAAGTCCTAGGGACTATGTGTTTCACATATTTGAACCATATCTTTTGTACATCATTACTTGTGTTGATTCTTATTCAATAAATCTTTTCAAATGAATTAAGAAGCAAATTCAGACATTAATATATGATGCCATCATAGGAAATCATGATGATCCCAATATTTCCTAATCATGGAAATATTTCTCCCACTTATATTATTAATAGAATTTCTACCACTTATATTTTTAATCTACTGTTCTAATATTTTGTCAGTTGTCATAATAGTAAACTACACATTCTCACATAACACAAGCTACAAATTTCCCTACACATTCTTGGCATGGGCAATGCTTCTTCTTTGAATATGTTGAGCCAATGGGTTATAAATTGATACCTTGTAGAAAATAAGATATTTTGAGGTTGATACGTGTGACATATGTGAAAACAAGCCAAAAAATGATATTGATTGAGAGTGGATATGATGCATCTTATTGAGTGATGGTAATATTCTAGGTCTTCATCTGGATGGTAGTTATAGTAACATAAATGAATATATTTGTTAAATTTATCAAGCTAAACACTAGGCTTGTGTACTGTATTGATTTTTGTACTTCATTAAACATAAAATAATACATAAGCATAAACTAAATAACAACCACAATAAAAACTGTGATCTTATTACCTTTGCAAAATGTTTTTATCAGTAAACTGCGAGGTAGCATAAACATTTATGCTACCTTTAAATGGCACAGGTTTTTTGTTCTGTTCTGTTTTTTGTTTTTGTTTTTTTTTTTGGTTAGATCTGTGTGAGACAGTTCTGCCACATGCTCTGGTGTGGTTTTGAGAAAGATCACTAATCTCTCTGAGCTAAGTTTTACTACCTATAGGATAAGGATAATGACATTTCCTACTTCATTAGGTTGTGATATTTGAATAGATGACATAGAGCATCCACTGGTTTATGTGACGTATAGAATGCAGCAAAGTCTAATTGCTATCTTTGCCTTCAGATTTAAGATAAGAAAATTAGATTTGGCTGAAAATTCTTTTTCCCTTAAACACCTCAATAATTATTATTTAAAATTAATTGAGATATCCTGACTAGTGAGCTCTAATAAAAACAACAAAATAGATATATTAGCATAGAATCATAATCACAAATATAATTGACACAACTTAAAATAATATCTAAAAACATTAATCTTCTTGATGTCAATTTCACGATAATGAAAAGCTGCGAAGACCCATATTTTATTTCACCCTCATCAAATTTCCAATCTTTTCAATTTTTTTCATGTCAATCAAAATGACAGAGTTTGAGTTCTACTTTGTCAAGATGGAGCACAGGGTATATAGTCTCTGTCACTAAGGGAATCTAAAAGTAAAAAGAATCAATGCGCTCTTAACACTTCATTATTTTTCCACAGAAAATTACATTCCTTGGGGAATTTTGACTTTCCAATATATGAAAAAATACTTGGTAATAAAATTTAAAGAATAATTAAAGAAGAATGTATTAAATTCTTTCCCATTTAAGATGCAAAATGAGATAAATAAGCACAGTTTTTCCAAGCTAGAAATTATCTCCATATTTGTTTAATTTTGATCTCCAGGAAAAGGAAGTGAGATAATGCAAATTGAAATAATTTTAAAAAGTCCTTAGGTAATTGTTAAAAACAAATGAAAGTTTACCATTTCAGTATGTTGAAAAAAAAAGCATGTTGAATCCATAACATTTTCTTTTAGATAGCTTGAAAAATAAACTCAAAATATTTTTGTTATTCTTGATAGTTTCAAATACTACATGAATAAGAACTTTAACTTAACAATACAGATTATCTGGCTTCCTTTACTAAAAGCCTTTAAAGTTTATTGTGAATATGAATCACACAATATTCAAAATGCTTCTCTCCTTATAACAAGAACAGTCTTATCTTTTATTTTTCATATGCAGAAGCAAAAAATGTATTATTCAGGAGAATCAAGGCAAAAGAATGAGGTGAGCAAATAATCTTCCAAAAGGGATGTGATAACTTCACAAGTATCAGTCTAGGTTTTAGAATGAAACACCCTTTTTTCCCGTTAAAGAAACTTGACAAATAATGGAGAACAGGAGGGACTTGTTAATTTCCAAGAATCTGAAAGTATCTGAGGGGTCATCTCTACTTAGCTGTTGGTTTAATTGATGGCCCTCTCAGACTCATAATAATCAGGTAGAACTATTTATTATTGTGGTTATGCTTATGTTTACATATTAATATATAAAACATCATTGGCACATTTAACAGGTAAGATGTAAACTTTGAATAGTAGGCATCATTATACATTTACTAACTAATGGTAGCTTTATCAGTTGAAATATAAGTTTTGCTTCCATTTAAAAAATGTCCTTAAAATCTTTCGTCACCACAATAAGGTTTTATTTCTTGCCCATGATCATGTCAATTGTAGATTGGCCATAGATCTGCTCCATATCATCTACATCCCAGGATGCAGATGATAAGGCAGTCTCTCTGGACATCTTAGAAAAGGGAAAAGAGAGATGGAGAGTCACACACTGCTGTTAAAGCTAATGCAAGCCATATGGGTCTTCAGTTCAACATAATGGACATAAGCAATCCTCCCACAGAGTGGACCATGAAAGGAAGGAATCAGAATATATGGAAACAATAACATATTCAACACAGTATTTCAGCAATTATTTTACCACTTAGATTACAAATAAGGAATTTAGCCACGAATGCAAGAAACTTGTCCAATAATGCAACTATTTAATGATAGTGTCTGTCTTAACATGCACATGTAATTATGCTCTTGTTTCTCTCAAGATTAATAAACATAAACATAAATGTTATTAGAAATTCTCCATCATTTTTTTTGTGACAGTGGAAGGAAGGGAAAACTGGAATAAAGCAGATGGCACAAAATATGTCTGATGATACCTTTATTAAATAAATTATTGATAGCAATATATTCACTTTGAGTTTATTTATTTATTGAGTTAATTGCCTTTATTTATTTTCATGTATAAAATAATTATTTCGGGCGCCTGGGTGGCTCAGTCATTAAGCGTCTGCCTTCAGCTCAGGTCATGATCCCAGGGTCCTGGGATCGAGCCCCACATCGGGCTCCCTGCTCCACGGGAAGCCTGCTTCTCCCTCTCCCACTCCCCCTGCTTGTGTTCCCTCTCTCGCTGTGTCTCTCTGTCAAATAAACAAAATCTTTAAAAAATAAATAAATAAAATAAAATAATTATTTCTTTGGGAAGAATAAATATTTATAAGAATAAATAATATTTGGTGGGAAACCATATGTTCATGTGCAGAATAGTTCCATCAAATCTTTGTAGAAATCTTTCACTTCTTAGACTATCTAAACTTTATACTTCCTCCAAGGGCAATCATGTCCTTTATGCTTCTCTATTTTTCCAAACTATGATGAAGTGCCACAATTACTCATATTGTTATGTAATCTTGTGTGTGTTTTCCATGTGTTCACAAGGGGATCTCATATACCTTAAAGAAAAGACCGTGCTTGCATTTAGCTGTGAACATAAAATAGACAATGGGTATTCTATAAATATCTATTAGTTTTAAAATTGTATGCCTTGCATTATAACAAAAATAATTCCATATTCTGGCTAACTGAAAACAATGAAAGGCTCTATCAGGGGATAGGAAAGGAGGAAAAAGAAATACTGTCACTCTCAAAACTGCTCATTTTTTTAAATGAATTTTGATATAAATTATTTGAATTTTTAGAAAAATTGAATTCAAAGAAAAAGAGAAAGATTAAAATTATTTTTTCACAGAAGTATAATAGGTTGACAAAGGTTTATTGAAATAGGCTCAGAAACATGTATTTGACTCAGTTCTGCCCAATTTAATTGTATGAACCAGCCTAGGTCTTTAATGCTCTTGGTTTGGTTTCCTCATTGATATAATGAAGAAACTACATTACTTCTACAATTACTTTTGCCTCACATATATATAATCTATGACTAAACAGTTGAATAGAATCTTATCTTTTTAGGAAAGAGAGGATACGTTTGCTTAAAGCATAAAGTCACACATTTATTGTTCTCCTAAGCCACATAGCAATAGACTTATTTTGTATTTTTAAAGTGCAAAATAAAAATTCCAACACAGATTTTACTCTTGCTATGCAAGCAATACCACTGTAATTGTGTTTTGCAATGAAAACTAAATGCAAAATCAAAAAATAATATATTATAATCCAATATAATGATGAGCAGTGTTTCTATGACTGCTTATCTTAATTTTATTGTATTTTATAATATAACATTATTACTTACCCATTAAAACAGATAGTGAAATAGCCAATGATAATGAACAGTCTCTATATATTTAACAATTATATATTTTAATCAGAAAGCAATTATAGGCTAGAACTGTAGGAAAGTGAAATCAATTAAATTCTCTTTGATAGGTATTTTATTCTGCACGTCCCATACAAGCACTTTTATGCATATTACCTGACTTAACACAACCTGTTGTTCAGCATACTGCACACCTAAAACAACTCTACTGTGCTCTCTCCCTCTGTCTTCCAAGAAATGTTTTTAGTAAACTCAACTACTTCTGCCAATATCAGTTCAATAACAAGCTTGTGGGCAAGGTAATAGCCCATAATGAACAACTCAGGTTGCATATTCACTTGGTCACCAATGATCTGATTTTCATTTTCTTCCATATCCTGGTATCATTTGAGGTACTGTTTCTCAAAAAAATAATAGTTATCTGTGGAAGAGGGTGTGAGTTTACTCCTTAGCCCTGGGGTTTTCTGTACAGATTTACTTAGGATTCTCTAGAACTTACTGAGGCATTCCTATTTGCCACAGATCTGTTGAGTTCATTGTTGTTTTATAAATTACAAGTGCAGAGTGCTTCTATAATTTCTGGATCTGCTACAGAGCTTTCTTGGTTCTTGGCCCTGCACAAAGATGGCAACCTTCCTGGTTTCACAGTAAATGTGCCAGAGTAGCTCACTCAAATGTAGCATGTTGTCTCCAAAATCCAAAGAGGGCCACTGAGTGCTGTGCTTCCGTATTAATGACGGGCAGTGAAAAACGCAGCATTTTTTTTTTCCACTTTAGAGGAGGATATCCTGACATGCTTTTGACCACAAAACCAATAGAAATTACTAAAAGTGTGGGTCCCTGAATTTCTTTTGTGTTTCTTTCTTAACCTCTAAAATAATGCATGCTACCAAAGCATCTGATTTATTTTTGCTTCTTTCATTAGGTCGTGTCAACAAAATAGTGAAACAGTGTGATACTCGGTAGGATGTCAAGATCAAAATCTCGGCAGCTTAGATTGTAGCAGATTGCAGGATTGACGTAAAGCTGAGGTGTGAAATTGAAGGAATACTGTTGTCTGCCAGGTAAAAGTGAACTGCTTCTGGTCTTTTTTCCAAATCACTTGGAGACAAATACATTTGCTACATCAATAGCCACACATCTGACCACAGGGTTTTGTTGATTTGCTTCAGCATTTATACCACATTTGGAATAACAGCTTAAAATGGAGTTGCCTTGTGATTATGATAACCCATAATCATTCTTTTTATTTTATTTTATTTTATTTTATTATTTTATTTTATTATTTTATTTTATTTTATTTTATTATTTTATTTTATTTTATTTTATTTTATTTTATTTTATTTTATTTTATGTTATATTAATCACCATGCATTACATGATTAATTTTTGATGTAGTGTTCCGTGATTCATTGTTTGTGTATAACACCCAGTGCTCCATGCAGAACGTGCCCTCTTTAATACCCATCACCAGGCTAACCCACCCCCCCACCCCCCTCCCCCTAGAACCCTCAGTTTGTTTCTCAGAGTCCATCATCTCTCATGGTCCGTCTCCTCCTGATTTGTCTGCTTTCTTTACAGGTGAGGAGGTTATAGAGTTGGTATAGAAATCACAAAACTTTGAAAATGGCTTAAAATTTCTGGCACATATTTGGTGATAAATAAATATCATCTTTTGTTCATTTTATATCTAGTGGCCTCTGTGCTTATTTAATTGAGAAGTGATGGTAAGCTTAATAAGACTTTCATGGGCATTTAACAAAGAGATATGCTACCATTATCCTGAGGTAATTTAAGGGTTTTCTTTAAGAGTAAACTCCTACACAATTCAGACATACAAAAAAAATGCTATTTTTAAAACCAGCATTCATAAATATATTTTAATTCCTTACCTAATCTCAACTATATTAGGATTGCATGTATTGCATAGTTTCCTTCTATAAAAAAAATCAATTACCTTCATCTCCATCTGAATCCTTCCTTTTATACCCGTTTTCAAAGACTTAAATAGTACCTTGTTCCCTCACCCATTTAATGAAGGCATGCATTTTACAATACCTCTGAAATATATTCGACAAGTCTTCACTGGTAACACATATGAATTTCTGACACAAATGTTAATCAATAACATTGATTATATTAATCACAGTTTGCACAATATAATCTTTCTAGAAACCAGTACAATATGCTTGGATAATTATACTCTGTATTTAACAAATTCAACAGAAACCTCAATCTTTTATTTAGTCACACAAAGAGTAATTCAAAGAGTCAAATCCTCATGTATTCTTTTTTTTAATTTTTTTATTGTTATGTTAATCACCATACATTACATCATTAGTTCTTGATAGTCCATGATTCATTGTTTGTGAATAAAACCCAGTGCTCCACGCCGAACGTGCCCTCCTTAATACCCATCACCAGGCTAACCCATCCCCCCACCCCCCTTCCCCTCTAGAACCCTCAGTTTGTTTTTCAGAGTCCATCGTCTCTCATGGTTCGTCTCACCCTCCGACTTACTCCTCTTCATTCTTCCCCTCCTGCTATCTTCTTCTTTTTCTTTTTTCTTAACATATCTTGCATTTTTTGTTTCAGAAGTACAGATCTGTGATTCAACAGTCTTGCACAATTCACAGCGCTCACCATAGCACATACCCTACCCAATGTCTATCACCAAGCCACCCCATCCCTCCCACCCCCCACCACTCAGCAACACTCAGTTTGTTTCCTGAGATTAAGAATTCCTCATATCAGTGAGGTCATATGATACATGTCTTTCTCTGATTGACTTATTTCACTCAGCATAACACCCTCCAGGTCCATCCACGTCATTGCAAATGGCAAGATCTCATTCCTTTTGATGGCTGCATAATATTCCATTGTGTATATATATCACATCTTCTTTATCCATTCATCTGTCGATGGACATCTTGGCTCTTTCCACAGTTTGGCTATTCTGGATATTGCTGCTATAACCATTGGGGTGCACATACCCCTTCAGATCCCTACATTTGTATCTATGTGGTAAATACCTAGTAGTGCGATTGCTGGATTGTATGGTAGCTCTATTTTCAACTGTTTGAGGAACCTCCATACTGTTTTCCAGAGTGGTTGCACCAGCTTGCATTCCCACCAACAGTGTAGGAGGGTTCCCCTTTCTCCACATCCCCACCAACATCTGTCGTTTCCTGATTTGTTAATTTTAGCCATTCTGACGGGTGTGAGGTGGTATATCATGGAGGTTTTGATTTGGATTTCCCTGATGCCGAGCGATGTTGAGTACTTTTTCATGTGTCTGTTGGCCATTTGGATGTCTTCTTTGGAAAAATGTCTGTTCATGTCTTCTGCCCATTTCTTGATTGGATTATTTGTTCTTTGGGTGTTGAGTTGGATAAGTTCTTTATAGATTTTGGATACTAGCCATTTATCTGATATGCCATTTGCAAATATCTTCTCCCATTCTGTTGGTTGTCTTTTGGTTTTGTGGACTGTTTCTTTTGCTGTGCAAAAGCTTTTTATCTTGATGAAATCCCAATAGTTCATTTTTGCCCTGGCTTCCCTTGCCTTTGGCAATGTTTCTAGGAAGAAGTTGCTGTGGCTGAGGTCGAAGAGGTTGCTACCTGTGTTCTCCTTTAGGATTTGGATGGACTCCTGTCTCACGTTTAGGTCTTTCAACCATTTGGAGTCTATTTTTGTGTGTGGTGTAAGGAAATGGTCCAGTTTCATTCTTCTGCACGTGGCTGTCCAATTTTCCCAACACCATTTGTTGAAGAGACTGTCTTTTTTCCATAGGACATTCTTTCCTGCTTTGTCAAAGATGAGTTGACCATAGAGTTTAGGGTCCATTTCTGGGCTCTCGATTCTGTTCCGTTGATCTATGTGTCTGTTTTTGTGCCAGTACCATACTGTCTTGATGATGACAGCTTTGTAATAGAGCTGGAAGTCCGGAATTGTGATGCCGCCAGCTTTGTTTTTCTTTTTCATTATTTCTCTGGCTATTCGGGGTCTCTTCTGGTTCCATACAAATTTTAGGATTATTTGTTCCATTTCTTTGAAAAAAGTGGATGGTATTTTGATGGGGATTGCATTGAATGTGTAGATTGCTCTAGGTAGCATTGACATCTTCACAATGTTTGTTCTTCCAATCCATGAGCATGGAACGTTTTTCCATTTCTTTGTGTCTTCTTCAATTTCTTTCATGAGTAGTTTATAGATTTCTGAGTACAGATCCTTTGCCTCTTTGGTTAAATTTATTCCTAGGTATCTTATGGTTATGAGTGCAATTGTAAATGGGATCGACTCCTCAATTTCTCTCTCTTCTGTCTTGTTGTTGGTGTATAGGAATGCCACTGATTTCTGTGCATTGGTTTTATATCCTGCTACTTCACTGAATTCCTGTATGAGTTCTAGCAGTTTTGGGGTGGAGTCTTTTGGGTTTTCTACATACAGTATCATATCATTTGCAAAGAATGAGAGTTTGACTTCCTCTTTGCCGATTTGGATGCCTTTGATTTCTTTTTGTTGTCTGATTGCTGTGGCTAGGACTTCCAATACTATGTTGAATAGCAGTGGTGATAGTGGACATCCCTGCCGTGTTCCTGACCTTAGGGGAAAAGCTCTCAGCTTTTCCCCATTGAGAATGATATTCGCTGTAGGTTTTTCATAGACGGCTTTTATGATATTGAGGTACGTACCCTCTATCCCTATACTCAAAAGTTTTGATCAAGAAAGGATGCTGTACTTTGTCAAATGCTTTTTCTGCATCTATTGAGAGGATCATATGATTCTTGTTCTTTCTTTTGTTAATGTATTGTATCACGTTGATTTGCAGATGTTGAACCAGCCTTGCAGCCCAGGGATAAATCCCACTTGGTCGTGGTGAATAATCCTTTTAATGTACTGTTGGACCCTATTGGCTAGTATTTTGCTGAGAATTTTTGCATCCATGTTCATTAAGGATATTGGTCTGTAGTTCTCCTTTTTGATGGGGTCTTTGTCTGGTTTTGGGATCAAGGTAATGGTGGCCTCATAAATTGAGTTTGGAAGTTTGCCTTCCATTTCTATTTTTTGGAACAGTTTCAGGAGAATAGGTATTAATTCTTCTTTAAATGTCTGATAGAATTCCCCTGGGAAGCCATCTGGCCCTGGGCTTTTGTTTGTTGGGAGGTTTTTGATGACTACTTCAATTTCCTTAGTGGTTATAGGTCTGTTCAGGTTTTCTATTTCTTCCTGGTTCAATTTTGGTAGTTGATACATCTCTAGGAATGCACCCATTTCTTCCAGGTTATCTAATTTGCTGGCATAGAGTTGCTCATAATATGTTCTTATAATTGTTTCTATTTCTTTGCTGTTGGTTGTGATTTCTCCTCTTTCATTCATGATTTTCTTGATTTGGGTCATTTCTCTTTTCTTTTTGATGAGTCTGGCCAGGGGTTTATCAACCTTGTTAATTCTTTCAAAGAACCAGCTCCTAGTTTCGTTGATCTGTTCTACTGTTCCTTTGGTTTCTATTTCATTGATTTCTGCTCTGATCTTTATGATTTCTCTTCTCCTGCTGGGTTTAGGCTTTATTTGCTTTTTTTTCTCCAGCTCCTTTAGGTGTAGGGTTAGATTGTGTATTTGAGACCTTTCTTGTTCCTTGAGAAAGCTTGTATTGCTATATATATATAGCTTTATATATGAAAGTATATATATATACTTTCCTCTCAGGACTGCCTTTGCTGTATCCCAAAGATTTTGAACAGTTGTGTTTTCATTTTCATTGGTTTCCATGAATTTTTTTAATTCTTCTTTAATTTCCTGGTTGACCCATTCATTCCTTAGTGGGATGCTCTTTAGCCTCCATGTATTTGAGTTCTTTCCAACTTTCCTCTTGTGATTGAGTTCTAGTTTCAAAGCATGGTGGTCTGAAAATATGAAGGGAATAATTCCCAATCTTTTGGTACCAGTTGAGACCTGATTTGTGACCTAGGATGTGATCAATTCTGGAGAATGTTCCACGGGCACTAGAGAAGAATGTGTATGCCGTTGCTTTGGGATGGAATGTTCTAAATATGTCTGTGAAGTCCATTTGGTCCAGTGTTTCATTTAAAGTCTTTATTTCCTTGTTGATCTTTTGCTTAGATGATCTGTCCATTTCAGTCAGGGGGGTGTTAAAGTCCCCCACTATTATTGTATTGCTGTCAATGTGTTTCTTCGCTTTTGTTATTAATTGTCTTATAAAATTGGCTGCTCCCATGTTTGCGGCATAGATATTTACAATTGTTAGATCTTCTTGTTGGATAGACCCTTTAAGTAGGATATAGTGTCCTTCCTCATCTCTTATTACAGTCTTTGGTTTAAAATCTAATTTGTCTGATATAAGGATTGCCACCCCAGCTTTCTTTTGGTGTCCATTAGCATGGTAAATGGTTTTCCACCCCCTCACTTTCAATCTGGGGGTGTCTTTGGGTCTAAAATGAGTCTCTTACAGACAGCATATGGATAGGTCTTGTTTTTTAATCCAATCTGATAGCCTGTGTCTTTTGATTGGGGCATTTAGCCCATTTACATTCAGGGTAACTATTGAAAAGTATGAATTTAGTGCCATTGTATTGCCTGTAAGGTGAGTGTTACTGTATATTGTCTCTGTTTCTTTCTGATATGTGCTACTTTTAGTCTCTCTCTTTGCTTAGAAGATTCCTTTCAATATTTCTTGGAGGGCTGGTTTCATGTTTGCAAATTCCTTTAGTTTTTGTTTGTCCTGGAAGCTTTTTATCTCTCCTTCAATTTTCAATGAGAGCCTAGCTGGATATAGTATCCTTGGCTGCATATTTTTCTCGTTTAGTGCTCTGAAGATATCATGCCAGTCCTTTCTGGCCTGTCAGGTCTCTGTGGATAGATCTGTTGCCAACCTAATATTTCTACCATTGTAGTTTACATATCTCTTCTCCCGAGCTGCTTTCAGGATTTTCTCTTTGTCTCTGAGACTCGTAAGTTTTACTATTAGATGTCGGTGTGTTGACCTATTTTTATTGATTTTGAGAGGGGTTCTCTGTGCCTCCTGGATTTTGATGCCTGTTTCCTTCCTCACATTAGGGAAGTTCTCTGCTTTTATTTGTTCCAATATACCTTCTGCCCCTCTCTCTCTTTCTTCTTCTTCTGGGATCCCTATTATTCTAATGTTGTTTCATCTTATCCTTTCGCTTATCTCTCGAATTCTGCCCTCGTGATCCTGTAGCTGTTTCTCTCTCTTTTTCTTAGCCTCTTTATTTTCCATCATTTGGTCTTCTATATCGCAGATTCTCTCTTCTGCCTCATTTATCCTAGCAGTTAGTGCCCCCATTTTTGTTTGCACCTCATTAATAGCCTTTTTGATTTCGACTTGGTTAGATTTTAGTTCTTTTATTTCTCCAGAAAGGGTTTCTCTAATAACTTCCACGCTTTTTTCAAGCCCAGCTAGTATCTTTAAAGTCACGATTTTGAAGTCTAGGTCCGACATCGTACTAATGTCCGTATTGAGTAGGTCCCTGGCTGACAGTACTATCTCTTATTCTTTTTGCTGAGGTGATTTTTTTCGTCTTGTCATTTTGTCCACAGGAGAATAGATGAATGAGAGAACAAAATGCTTACAGGTTAACAACGTCCCCAGCAAATATACTCTATACAAATCAGAAAAGACCTGAAATCAGAGGAAAAGAAAGGGAAGAAAGAAAAAAGAAAGAGAAAAGAAAGAAAGAAAAAAAAAACAAAAAGAAAAAGATTAAAAACAAAAACAGAACAATACAAAAAAACCAAATATGATCAAATATGATCAGGCTAGTGCATAGATCAGTGCCACACACTAGATTTTGGGCATATTTTGGTCTGTTAGAAAAAAGTGCCTCCTAAAATTTTAAAGGAAAAAAGACTTATATATGTACAAAATAAGGGTTGATACAATGCAGGGATGCAAGATGATTGTAAAGATGAAAATTATAAAAGATTTTATAAAAGGAATTGATACCATAAGAAGTTGTTTGAAAAAAGAAAGAAGAAGATTTAAAAAAAAAAAAGGAGAGAATGTGATCAGGCAGGAGACTAGAACAAAGCCATACCCTAGTGATTTAGGGTATATTTTGATCTGTTAGAAGAAACTGTATCTCAAAATTTTAAAGAGAGAACAACTTATAATATATGCCAAAAATAAGGGTAACTACTATGAAGGGATAAAATATGACTCTAAAAATGAGAAATAAAAAATGTTTTTTTAAAAAAAGGGATTGATAAGATGTTGGTTGAAAAAGGGAAAAAGAAATTAAAAAAACAGTTAAAAAATTAACTTTGAAAAACTAATGGATCATGGTAAAAAAGAGCCATGAATTCTATGTGCAGTATTCCGCTAGCGCTGGAGTTCTCCCGTTCTCCTTGATCGGTAAACTTGGTCTTGGCTGGCTGGCTGTTTGTGCTGATCTTCTGGGGGAGGGGCCTGTTGCCATGGTTCCCAAATGTCTTTGCCGGAGGCGGAATTGCCCCGCCCTTGTTGGTCCCAGCTAAGCAAGCTGCTCGGGTTTGCTCTCAGGAGCTTTTGTTCCCTGCAAGCTTTCCGTACGGCTTTGGAGGACGACAGTGAAAATGGCGGCCTCCCAATCACCACCCCAGAGGAGCCGAGAACTCGGGGCTCCTCTCCTCAGTGCGTCCCCAGAGAAAAGCAGCCAGTCACTCCCGTGTTCCCGGTCTCCGGCCGCACTCCGTGCTCACCCAACCTGTGACCGAGTGTTTCTGTCTCTGGCACCCGACCCCGTGTGGAGTCTCCAAACCCAGCAGATCCCTGCGGTGCGTTCCCGTGCCACTCCTCCCGGGGGAGGAAGGGGAGTCTCCCCGGATCTGCCGCTTGTTGGGTCCCTGCTGGGGGAGCAGTGGCCCGACTGGGCCGCGGATCACAGTTTATGGCAACCCCAAGCTGAGAGCCCGCACCTCGGCTCCGTCTCTGCAGCCGGCTTCCCCGCTCCGATACCTGGGAGCTCTGCCGCACTCAGGCACCCCTGGCCTTTCTGTGACCCCGAGGGTCCTGAGACCACACTGTCCCGGGAGGATTCCACCCCCCGCTTAGCCACTGGAGCGACGTCCCTCAGCGGAACCGACTTCTAAAAGGTCTGATTTTGTGCTCTGCGGCTCTATCACTTGCCAGAAGTGGCCGACGGAGGCCCCCTCCCCCGCCGTCTATCCTCCTGAATATCGCCTCGGATTCACTTCTCCGCATGTCCTACCTTCCAGTAAGTAGTCGCTTCTCTGTTCAGAGAGTTGTTGCTACTCTCCTCTTCGATCTCCTGTTGAATTCGTAGGTGTTCAGAATGGTTTGATCCCTATTCAGCTGAATTCCTGAGACCAGACGAAATCCAAGTCTCCTACTCCTCTGCCATCTTACTCCCCCCCAAATCCTCATGTATTCTTGAAGCTGGGGAAACGATTACTGTCCAACTCTTCACCCATTTCATCAAATATGTGTCCAACCATTGACAATATTTTTTGACATTCATTTCTTGGATGTTTCTTTTTGTAACTCGAAATGCAACCATGTCTGTACTATCATTTGGTGCCAGAAATGTGGATGTATTAAAACACCAGAGACTACCAGATCATCTCCTCAACTTTCTCAATAAAACTACCATTTCCTTATATACCATATATTTTACTTTTTTTTCTTATTTAATACATAGTTTAATTAATTTGGACATATGCATACATTCATGAATTTATCATCACAATTAAGGTAATAGACAATACCATATATTTTCAGTTGCTGAGTAGGACACCATAGGCCAATGCACACACATACACACACACAAAAACCCCACCGAATTCCATAACCACATCCAACAACTTAAGAATAAGTTTTCACCAATGCAGACTTTTTAGTGTCATGGTGGATCACAGCTTATTTCTCTTCTGTGGGCATAGTACATTGATGATCCTTAATTTCTCTCTTCCTGACTAATTGAAGTGCATGATATATGTTAATTTTAATTTGTGGCACTTTGACTGTGGGTCAGTTGCTTTGAGATCACACCTATCATAGTTTAGAATGGCCATAATGTTCCACAGATGTATACCTCAGCACAAGTAGTCACTGACCATTTAAATATATCAACTTCTGTTGCAAGCAGTATACCAATGAGTTCCTCCTGAGTTCCACATGATCTCCTGCAGAGTTATTGGCAAGTAGGAAGCTCTATCAGTTTAGTAATATACACACTCCATTTACACATTGCTTCATCTTCTATGCCAATTTCTGAGTATGGCCGATGTTCCAAAAGAACAGACCCAGGGCGCCTGGGTGGCTCAGTTGGTTAAGCAACTGCCTTCGGTTCAGGTCATGATACCGGAGTCCTGGGATCGAGTCCCACATCAGGCTCCTGGCTCAGCGGGGAGCCTGGTTCTCTCTCTGACCTTCTCCCCTCTCATGCTGTTTCTCTCTCTCTCTCTCTCAAATAAATAAATAAAATATTTAAAACAACAACAACAACAACAACAAAACAAAAGAACAGGCCCGCCCTCTAGAGTCCCAAACTAGGTTACAAAGTTTCCTCATCCAGGTTGAGGCTTCAGGAAGTGTAACAGTCCCATAGGCCCAAAATGCCTTCTTGCATTTTGAGGCCATCAAATGGTAACCTGTTCAGTGTGAATCATTAGTGATATGAGATCATTGGATCATGGCAGCATTCACTTTCTTTGACCTCATTCTGATTACACAAACTTTTGTTTACATAATGTTCTCTCCACTCTCAAGTTTGGTGTACTCACAACAGCAAAGTAGATTCTGAGATCCTTGTCTACTTTTATCCCAGAGGGTCATTTTGGTACACAGCATTAAAATGGTTCAGTTGTTCCTTGTCAACTGCCAGTCATCCATATAATCTGATTCAAATGCAGAATTTCTTTGAAGATTAAAAAAATATATTACAAATACTACAAAACATTTGTCAAAATCTTACAAAATAAAATAAAGTATTCATAAGATAAATGTTCAAATGTGATACAAAAATATGACTCAAATTATAATAATGCGAATCTGCTGTTATCCAAATGACCCAGGTAGGGTTCTTATGGAAATCTTAAATTTTGGTTCTTTCAGCATAAGTCATGATTCAGAATGACAATAATGAGAAATAGGAAGAGTTTCATTCTCTTGCTGTAAGATACTTTTTTTAGAAATGAGTGATTATTTTACTCTTTCTGGCATCTTAACTCATGTGATTTAATCATCTTTTTATCCTGGACATTAACAAAGAGACAGATGGGCATATTGATAGGTATTTGTTGCATTAATGAACTTAAATATTGAATTATGTAGAAGATTTTATTTCCCAATTTTATGGTTAATTAAGAATGTTTCTACTATAAATTTTAAGTAATTTGGGTATGTATGTGTGTATGTGTATATATACAGAAATATAATTTAAGTAGATAAATCATTTGTTTAATGGAATTTTTATAGTTTTTGTTTTATAAATTATATTAGATCTAAGTTATTATGCCAGAGATCCATAGACATATTTTTGATTGAATGTTCTTCATTGTGTGTGTGCATGAATGTGTAGTGTCTCAATAAAAATGAATACAGGAAATCTTACCTCAATAAAAGTTAGTTACCTATCACTGTTTCAAAGCATAATTTTGAAGACAGTTTTTAAACTTGATTATCATCACCACTTTGGGAAAAGCTTATACTGTTTTTCTTAAGTTTAGATAAATAATACTAAAAATAGTTGATACCAATGTAATGCTTTAGTGACCCTTTCCTTAATTGAACAATAGTTTTTGAATCTTAATAATTTATTTAGGCCTATCTTTATTTAACTATAATCATGTGATCTAATAAATACATATATCAATTTTTTAAATAAAAAAATAGGTTGTTTATATACCTTAGGAGGAATTAATATAGGATTTCATTTTGTTTGAACTAGAAACTATATTAATAACATAAAAAATTTCAAAATTAATTTAGCAACTAAATATGTAAATAATATATTGCAAATCAATGTATGCATTTTAAATGTTCAACAGAACACTAATCCAACCTTTAGAAGTAGAGGAGTACAAGACACTGTTAATTATGCTAGTTTGGTGTGTCAGTAAATATTCAGTTTCTCTTTATTTATATAAGTAAACCCTGGTTTGACATACTCATGTTATAGAAATAAAATCCAGATAGAATACTATTCTGATTTTTTCTATCAATGAGTAGAAATGTTAGTATTTCTCTTACAATAATTTAAAAATAACTCATGTTAACATTTTTGTATTATACCTGCATTTTCTCACATATTTTGAAGATCTTTTCCTTTAATCATGCTGGAAACTAACTGCATTAATAAAGAGAATGGATTTAAATATTATTAGGGGGAATGGATTTCTTACAGAAAAAATTATGCGACCTTACGGCCATTTTATAGTTAATGCCACATAATATTAGGGCAAAATATTCACACTATCTTAGAGTAAAATAAATTTTTAAAATTACAAAGAAGTTATCTATAAGAGAAATAAGGTCTTAATACATCTAAGTCAATTAAAGTAATATCAATAACAACTAAATTTAATGTAAATTTACAGAATATTATGCTCTGGTTTTCCATCACTTAGAATAGACTTTAAATTGACATACACTTTAGTTAATATAAAATACAAAGTTGAAGTGAAAAACAAGATAACCCACATGAACAGAGCAAAAGATAAACAGTTCTTAGGTTGTAGAAATTAAAATTGATTCTGATGTCCAATTAACCCACAACCTGATGAATTTACAACTTGAGCAAATATTCAGCATATTAATTTGTTCTCCTTTCCTTTTATTAATGAAACAATTTCCAGCTATAAAGTGAATCTCTGGAACTGATTAAAGTACTGATTAAAAAAGGACATGGTATGCTTTTGTTTTGTTGTAGGTTTCAAATGGAGAGCAATGAACAAAATTGTGAGTTCAAATAATCTAATTTATCTTAGAATTCAACTGGGACAAAAAATAATGTCTACTTTAAGTCATTATGTTGATTTGATCAAATTTAATTTTACATAAGTGGACAATAATTAAATGTATTGATAGAAAATTACTTAAATTAGAATACAACTTAAATATCAGGGAATATAAAAGAGAATAAAAAGAATAAACTCTTTTTTAAAAGATGTCAATAACTAAGGGTAACTGGGTGGCTCAGTTGAGCAGTGGAACCTGCTTGGAATTCTCTCTCTCCCTCCCCTTCTGCCCCTCCTCCCACTCAAGTGTGTGCTCTCTCAAAAAAAAAAAAAAAGAAAAGAAAAAAATCAATAACTAAATCAAATAAATTTTGCAATGTATTTTTGATTTTTTAATTTTAACATTTAAAATTGAAAGAGGAAAAGTATCTTGCAGGTCTAAACCTATGAATTACTTATGCAGCACATGAGACTATGTCATCATGTATAGAACATATGACAAATACTTTGAGAAAAAAATTCCCACTCAAAACATTTTAGATTCTTTACTTTAATGTTGTAAATTTCTCTAATCATTACAGTGGAATTTTTAAGAAAGTGAACATCAAAAAATAAAAAGCTACCAATTAATACTTACATTTTGTAATCCAAAGACAGATTTAGGAGAATAATTAATATATTAAACATTGGTAATCCAAACTTGATGTATGACTCCTTACAAAATATTTTTCTTTCTGTGATTTTTCTAAATCATATTTGTTTCTAAATATTATTTAATTTCTATATCCATGGGAGATTAGTAGAAACGCTACTCCTTTTAACTCCAATAAAGGAAATAATTTCTAAGAAATGATGATGAATATATAATTTATTAAAATGTCCATTACAATTAATATTTCATAAAAGTTACTGGAAAAATTCCCTTTTTCAGTGTTTTGGAACAGAATTATAATAGAGCTTAGACCTTTCTGCAGGGATCATAACTTGTTTAATATTGCAATTTTTTATTACAATATTCATCTCAAATTTCTTCCAAATTTCTCTTTTTCTCGGTCTAGTTTACTTCTCGTTAAGTTGCCCTGTTATCTTTCAAATCATGTTACAGATTTGTGGTTTTCTTGTATTTTGGAGTCTATGGAGCAATTATTTTCTAAAAGTATCCTGTGAACTCTGTAATAAATAAGTCATATTCCAAAATGTATTCCTCCAGTGATTCAAGTCCTTGCTAATACTGCCTTATTTTGCATATTTTTGATAGGTACTCTGCTGTTTGTTTTCTTTCCTAGTTTTTTATTTATTTATTTTTTCTGAATGGGTAACTATCTGCCCAGTTCAGGTATTTATCCAAAGAATTAATGGCCCCAGAACCATCACAAAACAGTGGAAAATTGGCTGAGGTTTGAGTTCTGTTTCCTAAAACACTAACTTGGAGTAACTCCAAAATAGTTGGTTTCTTCTGTGTTCACTGACTGTGACTCTGATTATTTTTCAAGAATCAGATTTATTATGTGACTTTCTATCAAAATACATCTACTTTAAGTCAGGGCTTGCTTTAGCATTATGTATGGAATCAAAAGCTTTGGGATTGGTCATTTCCTAAGTGTCATTGCACATGCAAATACAACTAGAATCCACTTACTTTAAAATGATTCTTGAGACTTTATCCACAATGCATTATGTCCCGGAGTTAAGCTGGTGTTCCTTGGTATCACAGCCCAACATTTTTGTAAAATTTCTTTGTTTTGCCTTAGTATTTTTTGCTGTTTCAATATCCCAAAGTATTTTACTGTGACTTTTGCAATTATCTCATTGTAATCAGTAATATTCCCCATATTTAATCTCTCTAAATGCTCTTTTCCCCACTACGTATCATAATTGACATGGTCTTACCCCAAGGGCACCAGTTACTCTGAAGCTATTATAAGTAGTGACTATTTGCTTTATGTCAGTCCCTATGAATTAAAAAACAAAAATTATGTATAGCTATATAGCAATTGACACAGATAGAGATATACAGATTGTATAGATATGTATTTATTCTAGTATCTCATACCAATTTATCACTGAAAAGTATAGGAAACTATTTCTTGATCATCTTTCTTCTTTAAACATAAAAGCTGTCCTTCTTGCTAGCTAATGTGTATCTCTGTACTCCACTTCCATATATCTCAAATGCATTCAACATCTCTCTTGCAACCCTATCTTCTCACTTATTTTTTTTTTAATTTTTATTGTTATGTTAATCACCATATATTACATCATTAGTTTTTGGTGCAGTGTTCCATGATTCATTGTTTGTTCATAACACCCAGTGCTCCATGCAGAACGTGCCCTCCTCAACACCCATCACCAGGCTAACCCATCCCCCTACCCCCCTCCCCTCTAGAACCCTCAGTTTGTTTTTAAGAGTCCAAAAAATCTCGATTAAAATTATATTGATCTCTCCAAATACAATGTATTTCTTTTTTCTTAATTTCCACATTTATTAAAATATTTTATCTAGCTACCATCTTCTTTCTTCACTCTCTAACACCTCCTATATCTCTCCTCTGTACTTTTATAGAGATTTTTTAGCTTCCATGTTATTCTCAACAGATTTTGTACTTGTTAAATACTCTGTCCTTTTAGAATATTCTATTCCTTCTTATCTGTGCTGGATTTCTCTTGTTTTTCCTTTTCTGACTCTTGCTGGCTAATGTTATATTACCTGGATATTAAAATTTGGAAAGCCTCAAGCTTATTATAGGCTATCTGCTCTCCTAAAATTATAACTCCTCTCTAGGGAATTTTACACACATTCTGACACACACAGACTCACACCCAACCCTACATTTTCCAATTCTGCAAATGAATCACAAAAGTATACCTTAATCACTTCTGTTCACCAAGCCCTTAAATCCAACTTACCTGTTTGGCAATGTCTTAGAGTTAATTTAAGCAAGCTCAACATGCTCAACTGGGAACTAATGATCTTCTTCCCATAAACCAGTCTGCTTTCTGTCCCATTGGATAACATGCCTTTCCAAAGAATTTCACATGCTAGAAGTGAAACAGCATCCTTGCCTTCGTGCATTCACTTGTCTCCTCCATTCTGATCACCAAGTCATGTCAGTTTTACCTGCCAAATATCTCTGACCTTTGAACTCTCCACCTGCCCACTTTAGTCTTAGTTATTATTATGTCTCTTGCCTGAAGACTGCCATAGGATCTAACTAGCTAACTGACATCTAAAATAGTTCTTGCCCAATGTGTTTTCATATTGTGGCCAGGTTTCTCTTCCCAAAGTGTGAAACTATACATTTTGATACTCTGCATAAATCCTTCTAATATATTCCTATTGCATTTTGGATAAATATGGAACTTCTCAATTTGGCCAGAAAAGCTCTGTATTGCCTGGTGTCTTTCTTCCTTCTCTCACAATCCTGCCATGAAGTTGTTCTTAATTTCTGACTCATATCCATCCTGCGCCTTTGACATCCCTTCCCTCCACTTTGCCTAATTAATGTCTACTTTTTATTCACATCTCAATTCAAATTTTACTTTTTAAAAAACTATTTTCTGACTTTCTTTACTGCATTAAATATCTCAATTATGGGATCATTATTTGGAACACTTGTTCCTATGTAAATTCTAATTTTCTTCAATTGATTATATGATTTGTAACTATTTTCATGGCTGTACCATAGGCAAAATAAAGGTAATGGATCCTGTCTGCTTTTGCTTTATAATTAATTTACCCATCCCCAGATCAGTACCTCACACATCACTGGTACTTGATAAACTCTTATTCAGTTAATGCCTAACTTATGAATAAATGAATCATTGAACACAAATTACTTTGTAAGATTATCACTGTTTTACATAACATACCCACAAGTTTTCCTGACATCCCTTCATGTTCTTGAAAATAGTACACCTCACCCAAACTCTCACTTTTTCTGGCCATGTGGCACACTTAGAGATGGATCTCCACAATGTGCATAAATAAAAGTTGCTGAAGGAGTGCATAATTTGTTGTTAGACATACAAATATCAGAATGCACTGAAATTTTAGTTTGTTCCTTCGTGTCCTGGTATTAGAGGCAATCAGTCTTAGAAGCTTTTCTGAAAAATAACTTTATAGTTATCTTTATGTTCTAATTTAAATTCCTTTTAAATATCTATTGAAATGAATATAATCCTTGTGTTATTTATTCAGCACATAGTGAGTCTAGGGTTATTATGGTTTTGTAGCTCTTCTAAGCTCTGGGCAAAGATTGAATTAAAAAAAAATCACTACTAATTTCATGGAGTTATATTCTTATGGGAAAGGAAGAAAATTGACAAGTAAATGAGATGATGAAAAGTCCTATTGGGACGCCTGGGTGGTTCATTTGGTTAAGCATCTGCCTTCAGCTCAGGTCATAATCCTGGGGTCCTGAGATCGGAGCCCGCATTGGGCTCCCTGCTCAGCAGGAAGCCTGCTTCTCCCCTGCCTGCTGCTCCCTCTGCTTGTGCTCTCTCTCTGACAAATAAATAAATAAATAAATAAATAAATAAATTAATTAATTAATTAAAAAGTGCTATTAAAAATAATAAAGCATTAATCAGTATAAGAATAAAGAGTCATTGGAAAAGATGTGGTCTAAAAGATTATCCAGAATGTGTTTTTTAATAAGACACTGGAGCAGAGCTCTCAATGAAGGGATGGAATAAACCAGAAGGGTTCCTGGAGAAAACTGGTGATAGCAGTAAAGTAAGTCTGGGGTAAAGTGATGTAATGTATGGTGATTAACGTAATATAATAATAATATAATAATAATAAAAAAATGCCATGGTGGTAAAACAAACAAACAAACAAAACAAAAAAAAAACACTGGAGCACAAAATCAGGACCCTTAGAAATCAGCTCCAGTGAAAGACATCCCTTTCTGAAAAAGGCACAGGGGTTAAATAGGGCAGAATTCTAGGTGGATCACTGTGGTCTCAGGATTCCAGGAGACTCAGAAAGTACAGGGGAGCCTTAACCAATAGAGTGCCCACATAGTAGAATGGGGAGACTGGTTATGGTCAGTGAGCCCAGAAGGAACTCTCAGCTCTAGTCACCATAAACTACAAGCCAGGCCAGTAGGGAGACCACTCTCTACGTGAGCACCCTGAAAAGGACTAGAAGATGTGGGCTGTTTAACATACCAGGGGAGATATAAAACAGCTTGCGCCCTTGGCAGGGCAACAGTCGTCAGGGCAGTGCAGCCCCAAAAATACACTGGGGCAGCACCCAGCTGTGACCTGGGAGCTGCCGAAGAAGGTGTACATGTGAGCCCACAGCCACTCTCAGTTACAAAGGCACAAAGCACAGAGATGCTTTGGGGTCCCTGGAACTGCCCTAGGAGAGTTGCAGTGGGCATGAATAGTGCGAGTCTGTGGAGTTTGGTACACACAGAAGTGGAGATGGTTTGACCTGGAGGGTTTATTGAAGAAAGGGGACGACGACCTTGGGGCTCTGGGCCAGAGATTATTGCACAGACATATTTGCTCTGACTCTCTAAAGAGAAGCAGAAAGCCACCAGGAAACAAAAGCCACACAGACAACCATCTCATATTAAGCCCCCTGACAAGGGGTGGGACATCTCCACCGAGGCAAAGACACCTGAGAAGCTGAGAAGCAGGCCCCTCCCCCAGAAGACAGACTGATTGACAAGCTTATTTCCCACAGGCCTGTAAAACTCCAGCACGAGGGGAAAATAATATAGGGAGCTCCAGGTGTTCCCTCGCAACTCGTTTATACTTCAGGCTATATATATATATATATCATATATATATAAAAGTTCTGATTTCTTTGTAACTTGGGGATATAGTGTCTTCTAATATACAGACCACAAATCATTCAGGAACAGGCAGATCACCCTGCTTTGTCTACCCTGAGAGATTATAATCTTTCTCCCCCCACCTCCCCATTTTGTTTTTTATTGTTTCGGATCTTGGCTTTGTTTGCATATCTGTGGTAGCTTCCGACAACCTCAGATTTTTTTCTAGGGTATATTTTGCTTGGGTCATGGTTGATCTTTTGGACTCTGTTCATTCATGCAACCATCCCTCCACAGAAGGACTGGGAGGAGGAACTCTCAACAAAGAAAAGAACCAGAGACAATGTTCTCTGCCACAGAAATAATGGATATGGATATAAGCAAGATGTCAGAGATAGAATTCAGGATAGCAATCATAAAATCAATAGCTAGGCTTGAAAAAAAGATTAGTGACAATATAGAATCTCTAAGGGTAGAAATGAGATCTAATCAGGCCAAACTAAAAATGCTATAAATGAGATACAGTCTCATTGGATACTCCAACAACCAGGGTAAATAAGGCAAAAGAGAGAATCAGTGATCTAGAGGATAAGCTGATAGAAAGTTGAGGAAAACAGAGATAGGCAGCTATTACCCTATAAAAATAGACTTAGAGATTAACAATGCCATGAAATATTCCAGTGTCAGAATTATTGGGATTCCTAAGGGGTGGAGAGAGAGAAAGAGAGAGGACTAGATGGTATATTTGAGCAAATCATAGGTGGGAACTTCCCTAATCTGGGGAAGGAAACAAGCATTTGTGTCCAAGAGGCAGAGAGGACCCCTCCCAAAAATAATAAAAATAAGTCAACACCCCAACATATAATAGGGAACCTTGCAAATCTTATAGCCAAAGAAATTATCCTGAGAATAGCTACAGAGAGAAGGTTCCTTACATATGGAGGGAGAAACATCAGAATAACATTAGACCTATCCAGAGACCTGGCAAGCCAGAAAGGGCTGGCAAAACATATTCAGGGTACTAAGTGAGAAGAACATGGAGCCAAGAATACTTTATCCAGCAAGGCTGTCATTTAGAATGAATGGAAAGATAAAGAGCTTCCAGGAGAGGCAGAAACTGAAAGAATATGTGACCACCAAGCCAGTCCTGCAAGAAATATTAAGGGAGATTCTGTAAGTGAAGAGACACCCCAAGAGTAATATAGATTAGAAATTAAGAGACAATCTACAGAAACAGGGACTTTACAGGCAACACAACGGCACTAAATTAATATCTTTCAATAATTACTCTGAATGTAAATGGGCTGAATGCTCCCATCAAAAGACACAGGGTTTCAGATTGGATAAAGAAGCAGAATCCATCTATATGCTGTCTCAAAGAGACTCATTCTGAACTAAAAGACACCTCCAGATTGAAAGTGAGGGAATGGAAAAAAAAAAAAAAGAAAGTGAGGGAATGGAGAATCATTTACCATGCCAACAGACCTCAAGAGAAAGCTGGGGTATCATTCCTCATATCAGACAAATTAGATTTTAAGCCAAAGCCTGTAGTAAGAGATGTAGAGGGACACCATATCATACTTCAAGGGTCTATCCAATAAAAAAATAATCTAACAATTATAAATATCCATGCCCCTAATGGAGCAGCCAATTACATAAACCAACTAATAACCAAAATAAAGGAACATACTGATGATAATACATTAATAATAGGAGACTTCAACACTCCACTCATAGCAAAGGACAGACCATCTAAGCAGAAGATCAAAAAAGAAACAAGAGTTTTAAATGACACATTGGACCAGATGGACTTCATAGATATACACAGAACATTTAATCCTAAAACAACAGAATAATCATTCTTCTTGAGTGCACAAGGAACTTTCTTTGGAATAGACCACATACTGGGTCATAAATCAGGTCTCAACCAATACCAAAAGACTGAGATTTTTCCCTGCATATTTTCAGAACATAATTCTTGGAAACTGGACTTCAAATACAAGAAGAAATTTGGAAGGAACACAAACACTTGGAGGTTAAAGAGCATCCTACTAAAGAATGAACAGGTCAACCACGAAATTAAAGAAGAACTTAAATAATTCATGCAAACCAATGAAAATGAAAACACATTGGTTCAAAACATATGGGCTACTGCAAAGGTGGTCCTTAGAGGGAAGTACATAGCCATCTGAGCCTCTCTCAAAAAAATTAGAGAAACCTCAAATGCACAAGCTAAGCTTAAACATAAAGGACCTGGAGAAAGAAAAGCAAATATACCTTTTATCCAAAAGAAAAGAGAAAGGGCCCAAATTAATAAAATCATGAATGAAAGGGGAGAATCCCGGCCAACACCAAGGAAATACAGGCAACAGTAAGACCATATTATGAGCAACTATATGCCAACAAATTAGGCAATCTGGAAGAAATGGATGTATTTCTGGAAACTTATAAACTACCAAGACTAAAATAGGAGGAAGTAGGAAATCTGAACAGACCAATAACCAGCAAGAAAATTGAAGCAGTAATCAAAAACCTCTCAAAAAACAAGAGTCCAGGGCCAGATACCTTCCCAGGGAAATTCTACCAAACATTTAAAGAAGAAATAATACCTATTCTACTGAAGCTGTTTCAAAAAATAGAAATGGAAGGAAAACTTCCAAACTTGTTCTATAAAGCTGGCATTACCCTGATCCCTAAACCAGAGAAAGGCCCCATCAAAAAGGAGAATTACAGACCAATATTGCTGATGCACATGGATGCCAAAATACTCACCCAGATCCTAGCCAATAGGATCCAATAATACATTAAAAGAATTATTCACCACCACCAGGGGGGATTTATTCCTGGGATGCAAGGGTGGTTCAAAATTGCCAAATCAATCAATGTGATAGATCACATTAATAAAAGAAAAGACAAGAACCATATGATCCTCTCAATTGATGCAGAAAAAGCATTTGACAAAATACAACATCCTTTCTGATTAAAACTCTTCAAAGTATAGGGATAGAGGGAACATACCTCAATATCATAAAAGCCATCTGTGAAAAGCCCACAGTGAATATCATTCTCAATGGGGAAAAACTGAGAACTTTCCCCTAAGATCAAGAATACAACAGCAATGCCCCTCTCACTACAGATGACATGATACTTTGTGTGGAAAACCCAAAATACTTCACCCAAAAATTGCTAGAACTCATACAGTGATTCAGCAACATGGCAGGATAAAAAAATCAATGCACAGAAATTAGTGGTATTTTTATACACTAGCAATGAGACAGAAGAAAGAGAAATTAAGGAATTGATTCCATTTACAATTGCACCCCAAACCATAAAATACCTAGAAATAAACCTAACCAAAGAAGTAAAGGATCTATAGAAACTACAGAGCACTTATGAAAGAAATTGAAGAAGACACAAAGAGATGGAAAAAGCATTCCATGCTGATGGATTGGAAGAATAAACATTATTAAAATGTCTATGCTACCCAGAGCAATCTATATATTCAGTCCAATCCTTATCAAAATACCATCAATATTTTTAACAGAGCTGGAACAAATAATCCTTAAATTTGTATGGAACCAGAAAAGACCTGAATCACCAAGGGAATGTTGAAAAAGAAAACCAAAGTTGGGGGCATCACAATGTCTGACATTAAGCTATATTACGAATCAAGATTGTATTGCTATTGGCACAAAAACTGTGATCATCAAGATTGCATGGTATTGGCACAAAAATAGATTAATGGAACAGAATAGAGATCCCGGGAGTGGATCCTCAACTCTATGGTCAAGTAATCTTTGACAAAGCAGGAAATAATTTCTCCATATCCAATGGAAAAAAAGACAGTCTCTTCAATAAATAGTGCTTGGACAATTGGACAGCCACATGTAGAAGAATGAAATTGGATCACTGTATTTTACCATACACAAAGATAAACTCAAAATGGATGAAAGACCTAGATGTGAGACAGGGATCCATCAACATCCTAGAAGAGAACATAGGCAGTAACCTCTTCAACACTGGCTACAGCAACTTCTTTCATGACACGTCTCTAAAGGCAAGGGAAACAAAAGTGAAAATGAACTTTTAGAACTTCAAGATAAAAAGTTTTTGCAAAGCAAAGGAAACAGTCAACAAAACTAAGAAGCAACCCACTGAATGGGAGAAAATATTTGCAAATGGCATTACAGATAAAGGGCTGGCATCCAAGATGTATAAGGAACTTCTCATACTCAACACCTAAAAAACAAATAATCCAGTCAAAAAATGTGCAGAAGACATGAACAGACACTTCTCCAAAGAAGAAATACAAATGGCTAACAGACACATGAAAAAATGTTCAACATCACTCAGCATTAAGGAAATGCAAATCAAAAACACAATGAGATACCACCTTACACCAGTTAGAATGGCAAAAATTAATAAGACAGGAAACAACAAATGTTGGTGAGGATGTGAAGAAAGGGGTAACCTCTTGCACTCTTGGTGGGAATGCAAGTTGGTAGAGCCACTCTGGGAAACAGTATGGAGGTTCCTCAAGATGTTACAAATAGAGCTATCCTATGACCCAGCAACTGCACTACCAGGTCTTTACTCCAAAGATATAGATGTAGTGATGTCCTTCATCAGATGAATGGATAAAGAAGATGTGGTCCATATATACAATGCAATATTACTCAGCCATCAGAAAGGATGAACACCTACCATTTGCAGTGACCTGGATGGAACTGGAGGGTAATATGCTAAGTGAAATAAGTCTCTCAGAGAAAGACAATTATCATATGGTTTCACTCATGTAGAATACAAGGAATAGTGCAGAGGACCAGAGCGGAAGGGAGGGAAAACTGAATGGGAAGAAATCAGAGAGGAAGACAAACCATGAGAGATTCTTGCTTCCAGTAAACAAACTGAAGGGTTACAGAAGGAAAGGGGGTGGGGGTGGGGGATACCAGGTGATAAGTATTAAGGAGGGCACGTGTTGTGATGAGCACTGGGTGTTATATGCAACTAATGAATCGTTGAACACTACATCTAAAACTAATGAGGTACTATATATGCTGGCTAATTAAACATAAAAAAGAAACGTGTAATCCATGAAAGGAATTTTCCATTTTCTTGTGAATAAAATGGAAAGACATAGGAGAATTTTGAAAAATCAGATATATATGACTTGTATTTTAAAAGGATATTTTGACTCTTGCATGGAATGGACATTAGGATTTAAGTGGGGAACAGGGAAAATCAGTTTGGGAACTTTTATAAGAGGCAAAGAGAGAGCTATTGGCTTGGAATAGTATAGCAGTTTTGAGTTAAAAAGAAGGGGTTGAATACAGAGTATGCTTTGATGATAAGCCAACAGGATTTGCTGGTGCACTGGATCATGGGTGTGAAAAAGAATATTAAAACAACTTCACAATTAAAACAATACATACATGTTTTATATTGTTCTTCTTTTTTATTTCATAATATTTGGATTTTCTCTTTCTTCAAATGATCAATTCTAGCATTTATTTATCAAATTCAGTTTTCTAATTTTTTTCTTTATCTCATTATTTTTAAAATATTTTATTTATTTATTTGAGATAGAGAGTGAGTGAACAAGTGAGAGAGCACAAGCGGGGCTGGGGGGCCAGAGGGAGAATCAGGTTCTCCACTGAGCATGGAGTCTGATGCAGGGCTCAGTCCCAGGACCCTGGGATCATGACCTGAGCCAAAGGCAGACACTTAACCAACTGAGCCACCCAGGAACACCTCTCATTATTTTTGTCTCTTTTTTCCAATATATTATTTTGATTCTGATACTATTTTATTCTTTTCCAAATTTCTGGCTAAGTTAAATAAAATATTTTATCTGTCTTGATTAACCATATGCCACATCGTTAATAATAAGTAGAATAGCGCAGCTCTGATACAGCATCATTACGCATAATCTGTAATCAAATATATTTATTGGCTAGTTTTACCATTTCAAATAGGAGACAATTCTGCATATTACCTACTTGCTATTATAGCTGTCTATAAAGCAATGGGTTCCCCAAACTGGAAGCCAGGCTTCTGGAAATGATTGGGCAGGTAGAGATGACTGAACATTTGATTCCTTTAGTTACCATATTTGAGACTAATTAAATCCCTATTTCGAGCCAGTCTTTCCAGGATGATACGGCCTGCGTTTCAGTACCTGCATTTCTTCTATTGCCTCAGTGGAAAAATTATCCTTAACCTGCTGTGGGTCTTTCTAATATACTCCCACAACGTAGAAGTGCTGAGTTGTGATAGCATGTGCTGAAAATAAAGTCTAATTCTATTTCTGTCACAGGATATATCATGTAGTGAAGTCATGAGAAACATATTATGGAAAACTTGAACCAAAATACATTAAATATGGTCATAAAAATGATTGTCAATTATGGCTTTGCAAAAGCCATTGTAAAGCTGAAAAGACTGTTGGTATAAAAAGCTAATCTGTTTCTATTACTGACTAAGGTGTATGATAATTATATTTATATTATCAAGGGTGAGCAGGCTGTGGATATAAAAATAGATAAGAACAGATGAACCAATCTCAGTGTTATCTAATATATATCTGCTTTCCACAGAGAGGCATTAAGAGAAAGAGCAATGTTGTTATTCTGTGAAAAGGAAATTATGAAATTTTAAAGTTGTGCCAATAGAAGCAAACAGAAGTGGCGAGATGGGTGAAATTGATCACTCTAAGCAGCTGGTTTCAGTAATTCAGTCTGCTCAAAATAAATGTTTATGATAGGAAATCAGTAGCACATGCAAGGTGCTAATTTATGAATATGGGAACAAACTCCCCTCCAAAATTCTTCATCAGAATATAGTTTTTTGAGCTGGTATACTGCGGAAAATATGCCTTCCGTTTCTAGATGAATGATTACTAACAACAGGTTCGATATAGTTAATTCTGCTTTTCTAACACTGATATTCTCTCTCTTTTTTTTTAAAGATTTTATTTATTTATTTGACAGAGAGACAGCGAGAGAGGGAACACAAGCAGGGGGAGTGGGAGAGGGAGAAGCAGGCTTCTCATGGGGCAGGGAGCCTGATGCAGGGCTCGATCCCAGGACCCTGGGATCATGACCTGAGGCAAAAGCAGATGCTTAACAACTGAGCCACCCAGGCACCCCTCTAACATTGATATTCTCATTAGGCTTGTGTAAGCATAAAATACAGAGACTGTAACATAGTTAATATGAAACCATGCATTATGAGAAAGCACAATTTGAGAATGACAAATAACAGGTTGGGAATGCAAAAACTAATTTGTTATATTTTACATTTACATTTATAAAAGGTTGAAACTTAAGGTATCATTTGATAACCACTGGTTTATTTCTGAAATGGTTGTATAAGACCATATTTGAATTCCCATCTCTTTTCACTCTAAACAAAAAGCACCATGACTGACTATAACCATAAAAATGATGGAGAAATCAATACCTCTTTCTATAAATGCAACATAATTGAGTTGTGTAGTTTAAAATTATAAATTTACTATTTCAAAAAGATTTTTAAATGGTAACAGCATAAAAAATGGTAACAGCATGCTGTGTTGTGAATATATAATATCATAGTATCAAAATATGTTAAAATCTTGGACATCATCAACACCTTCTAAACCATTTCTTTAAAAGATTTAACTAAGATGCTATGCAATTCGGTTCTAGAAGTGTTTTGTCTGATGTGGTAGCTAGCAGTAGTAGTAAAGGCTAGTATTGGCTACCATATCATACAGCAGAGAGAACATTTCCATTTTCACAAAAGTTCTATAGGTCAGTGCTATTTTTAAAAAAATTAAATATATAAAAACAACTTTATTTCTTACCCATATAATTTTATTTTGTTTATTCTTTATTAAACATGTAAGGCACTGTGGAAATTTAAAATTAGCTCATAATTTGCTTAAAACATAAAATCCATAGCTATTTTGAATGCAAAGTGTCACAGCAATGACATTTCTTTCCTTCAGGTGTTTTTCTAAGTCAATTTGGAAAAAAAGAAGGTAAAATTAAATCACTGTTGATTAAACATCTCCTAGCAATGAGTTTGTCATTCTGCCTTGTCTCCCAACTATATTAAAACTCAGACCAACTGAACCTTTCTTCAGTGACAGAATATAATGTAAAGCCAAGAGAGTAGAGGACTTGAACATTTCAGGATGTAATTTTTATTTATTGATGGAGGAAAATATATTCCTGTACAAGTTTTGTAGAACTATGAAATAATTATACAAGGCAATATTTTCTGAAACAAAGAGCTTCTAAAGTTCTATGAATATGTGCACATACTTCCTTTTCAAACTAATACTTCTAATGTAAAAATGATTTCAATTATATAATATGTAAAATTGTTGTAAGATTTAATTCTTTAATAATTATGTACTATTTTTTAAGTTGTAGAATGTCAATACCTGCATTCAGCCACATTTCTCTAACCCCACATAGCAACCATTGTTTTAAAATAATGGCAAAATATCTGGTCAGTTGATCCAGAGTCTAATACTGTATCAATGTCAATTTAAAAATGTTACCTTTATATCAGTCTCAAAATTAGTACTATGAAAAGACTATCAGTAGCTTCATATTTATCTACTTATAGATAAATAAATATTTTTACTGAAGTATAGTTGATATGTAACATATTAGTTTCAGGTGTACAACATAATGATTTGATGTATATGTATATTGCAAAATGATCACATTATGTCTAGTGAACATCCATCACCATATATAGTTACAAAAATTTTTTCTCTTATGATGAGAACTTTCAAGTTCTGCTCTCTTAGCAACTTTCAAATATACGATACAATATTACTAATCATAATCACCATTATGTATATTGTATCCCTATGAATTTTATTTTATCACTGGATATTTGTACCTTTTTACCTCTTTCACCCATTTCACCTGCCACTCACCTCTAGCAACCACTCATCTGTTCTTTGTATCTATGAGCTTTATTTTATTTTTAATTTGTTTAGACTGCACATATGAGTGAAATCATATAGTATTTGTCTTTGTCTGTCTGACTTATACCACTTAGCATAATGTCCTTAAGGTCCAAAGGTCCATTCATGTTTTCACAAATGGCACGAATTCATTAGTTTTATGGCTGAATAATATTCTACTCTATGTGTGTGTGTGTGTACACCACATTTTCCTTATTCATTCATCCATATATGGACACTTAGGTTGTTTCCATGTTTTGGCTATTGTACATAAAGCTGCAATGAACATAGAGGCGCAGATATCCTTTAACATAGTGATTTCATTTCCTTCAGATATATACCCAGAAGTGGAATTACTGGTCTTATGGTAGTTCTACTTATAATTTTGGGGGACTCCCCCACACTATTTTCCATAGTGGTTGCACCAATTTACATTCCTACCAATAGTGCACAAATGTTTCCTTCCTCCACATTCTTGCCAACACCTGTCATTTCTTGTCTTTTTAATAATATACAGGACTTTATTGATTGCCTCATTAAATGTTATTCATTCAATAAGTATAGGAAATTGGAAAATTTGACGCTGAAATAATGAGTAGGTCAGCTAACATCTAAGGCACATACTTTTCTAATAATAATGATTTTTGAATTAAAACAGAAGTTCAAAAATGTTACAGCTTTTCAAATACTAAAATTAGTCTCTGGTAGTCTCGATAAACTAAACAATTCAGCAAAAACTTCTAAACAGTTGCTATTGATCTGAAATAATTCATGCAATTTAGGAAGCTTTGACTAAGGATCAGGCCTATCATTTTCATTGGTAATATGAATAGTAACAAGTTGCAATTTATCTTATATTTGTAAGTACTGAATTTACAGGAAATTTGATTACTTTTTCTGAATTTGATCTTATAGGCAACAACCACATTTTGAAATCCATTGCTCTAATTATATTCAGTCACTAAAATAGTGTTTTGTCAGTTTTCCTCCAGGACATGAATTGATGCTTTTATCCTCTATGAAAGTCAGCGTGATCACTCAGCAGGGATTATACCTTATTTTGTATAAATAGACTAGATATTAATATTGGATCTCTTTGAAATTATTTAAAACTTGTCATGTTTTCTGTCCTCATTGAGTGATGATTGATGAGGCAGTATTTGCAATGTGTCATAAGTTTTATGAGTGAAAGCTGCTAAATGAGTAATAGAGTACAAGCTATTCTTATTAAATAATAATTAACTTGAGATTTCACCATTTTCTCTCCTTCCTAAGAAACGTGGAAATTCAAGCAATAAAATGTTTGTGACATATAAGAAACCAAGTTAAAAATTTTTTCTTTGTTTCATCACAACACATTTGATAGCTCTGTTTCTGGGTTGGGATATTTCTCCCCAGGCAAATATCTTAACAATGATAGCAAAAGCAGGAGCAGTAGCATAAAAACAATCAAGGCCAAATTATTTTAAATGGTGAAAATAGTTTTAATTTTTTTTATTGCCACTTACTTAAAAAATAATAATTGTTAGTTATATTTTTTTATGTGCCCTTACTAAGTAGTTCCTCTTTTCCATGGTCCTGTGCAATCTCTGTTTTAGTGGAACGTATAGAATGAAAAGATGATTTCTATTTCATATTAACTATACTTTAATCACGTTAAGTATTTTAATTACATAAGCCCAGACTGCTTGGGTTCTGCAAAACAATTTTTGTGCACATAAACTCAAAGATAAATGTTAGAGTCTAAAGATGAATGCTATAATTTTTGACCAAGATCGTCAAACTGTATTAACTCATTCACAAAGGAGATTTAAAAATGCATTTTAAAAATTAATTAAATTGAAATATTGGGCCAAAATTAATTAAAATAAAAACTATATAGTAGCATAAAATACTAATTACACTTATATTTCTTTTTAAAACTAATATCAAATTATATTCAGTGTTCTCATTGTAATTATTATATTTACTATAAAGTAGAACCATCTTTTCAATTATTAGAATTGAATTATTAGAATTTTTGAATATATTTTTGAAAGTTCACTGTCAGGCTATAATAAGGTTATCAAATTTTTATTAAATATATTTCATTCAGTGCATGTGGCTATCATTTTGTGGGGTTTTTGTTTTGTTTTGTTTTTGCTTTTTAAGATTTTGTTTATTTATTTGACAGAGAGAGACACAGCAAGAGAGGGAACACGAGGAGGGGGAGTAGGAGAGGGAGAAGCAGGCTTCCTGCTGAGCAGGGAGCCCAATGTGGGGCTTGATTCCAGGACCCTGGGATCATGACCTAAGCCAAAGGCAGACACTTAATGACTGAGCCACCCAGGTGCCCCTGTCATTTTGAAATTAAAGACGACTGTCCAATTAAGTTAATTTTTGAATAAACATTTAGTACTAAAAATCACTACAATTTTGATAAGAATTAGTTTGCAGAATATTTAGTAATTCAAAATCAGTCCAAAACAATTCAAAAACAAAATAATTCAAATAACCCCCATGCACATATTTTACATTTAGTCAATTTAAAATGTAATCAGTGTAAATATTTGCTTATCTAATAATTTTTGACTTTGAAGATACTTGCTTATCTAATGATTGTTCACAAGACAGAAGTATTTTTATATTTAAACAAATTTTAAAAGGCTTTTTTTTTTTAGATCAGATTTTACAAGTAGGTATGTCTGGATTTGTTGTACTGTAGAGACAAACTGGAAGAACTGCCCATACAATTCTAAACCTACAGGTACAATGGACTTTTTAGTTTAGAAACTGTGCCAGATAATGTGGCAAAACTGTTCTTTTACAAGGTTATTATATAAAATCTAGTGATTCTGAGCTCATTGGTTAAAATTAATAAATAATTTTATATGCCAAGAATAATAGAGAAAATGATTTCCAATGCTTAGAACATTTTTTTGTTTTTTGTTTTTTTTTTACTTAAAATGAATCATTAAGGCTATGTAACAGTAATTTTTCTCAAATAATCCTTTTTCACAGAATGTGTTTACCTCCTGGCAGCATTGGAAAACAGTGATGTTCTCTAATACTCAGTATTGGTGGTGGTGTAGTTATTCTTAAAAGTAACTAATTTAAAATTTTCTTCTGAAATAAATCCTGTGTTTCTCTCTGCAGTCTGTATTTGGGAGCTATTTTCTTGCTATTTTTTTTTCCTTGTGTAAGAATGTTAAATTAAAACTAACTTACAAAAAGAGGTTATATTGTTCTTCCAAACCCTAATCAAACTGTGGATGTTTAATCTATTGAAAAACTGAAGAGAAGTATTCTGGACTCTACAGTGGCCCCTTTGAGGATCAACTTCATAAAAAGGAGTTGCACTGAGCAAAATTCTGGTCTCCTCTACCACACTGATTTCTCAGATTCATGCTATCCAAGTTATATCATTAGGCAGGGCTTTGGAAGAGTCTAGCCTGGGAAATATGACTTATTGAAGAAAAGGACTAAAAATACCAATGGCTATGGCCTATGGTGCACATATTTTTCTTAATTAAGCACTTAGCATTCTTCTTCAGCCCTGGCTCTACCTCTCTCTATGTATTTGAGCTGGAAGCTACTTAGCTACAGTTCCAAGCCTCCCTTGTCTTTGGGGTTCTGAATCTGATTTATATAGTCAGCACGCCTTCCCTCAAGATTTGGAATGTGGGGGAGGGGGGCAGATGTTATTTTTTTCTTCCTCCAACAATGTTCTATAATTGTGTTTACTGTTATTTGGTGAGATTATTAGGTATTTGTATCAAAGCAATATTAGTTACATAAAGAGCCCATCTTTATTATGCTCCTTACTATGTTAAATAATAAAACACTTGTTCAGTATGATAATCTGGAAATTTTTAGAAATGCAGTTTGTTCATAATTTTCTGTTCTTTCAATGGTAGTTAATTTTTCACATAATTTCTTCTTGAGGTAGTATCCACAATATGATTATAATAATAATAGTACTAATAATTTTTCAAAATGTTTCATTTACTTTGTAATAGGTTTATATTAATATAGTTAGGTATCACTCTTTGGCTTAAATATTAATTTACTGAACAAGATTTAAAGAAAGGTTTTTAGTGAATTCTTTTTTCTGTATAATGTTCTTAATTTCAAATGCCCTCTATTTTAAGTCAATTTACAGTTTCATTATTTCATGTTTGCTGTTTTGTTTTGCTTTATAATTTTCTCCTTTTTATCTTGATGTGTGCAAATCAGAATGCATATATTTCAATTTCTTTGAATGAATTTAGTTATATATTTTTTATTTTTTTATTTTTAGAGAGAGAGAAAAGAGAGCACAAGTGGGGTGGGACAGGAGCAGAGGGAAAGGGAGAGAGAGAATCAACCTGGGGCTCAATCTCACGACCCTAAGAGCATGACCTGAGCTGAAATCAAGAGTTGGACACTTAACCAACTGAGCCATCCCGGTGCCCCTGAATGACTTTAGTTATAGAAATGTAAGTTACAATAATGTTTAAAAAAAAATGTGTAGAAGATAATTTTGGCTGATGGGGGCATTCAGAAGTCATATTGAAATGAACACTTTCAGTAATTAAGGAAGAGCAAGTTAAATTATCGTAACATGCCAATGGCCACAGAAATTATATTTAAATGACAGGAAGAAAGAGAGAAGACTAGTCTGGTATAGCAAAATCTTGATATGATTAGAACTTCTCTCTTCCAAATCCCTAATTTTTTTGTCCATCAGGGATACAAATAACAATATGTCACACAGTTCATGATTTCATAAAGCTTTTAAACCATTTAAGTTATAAGAAATTTTATAATTGTCTTGGACATATAACACTTTTTGAAAAATTTCAACGTAGTTAACATATAGTGTCATATTCATTTCAGGTGTAAAATATAATGATTCAACAATTCCATATATCACTCAGTGCTCATCAAGATAAGCATACTCTTCACAACACATGCCCTCCTTAACACCCCAAACCCAGTTACCCCCTCCCCCCACCCCCTCCTGTAACCTTCAGTTTGTTTCCTGGAGCACTGTTTGTTATATGCAACTAATGAATCGTTGAACATTACATCAAAGACTAATGATGTACTGGGCACCTGGGTGTCTCAGTCGGTTAAGCATCTGCCTTGGGCTCAGGTCATGATCCCAGGGTCCTGGGATTGAGCCCTGCATCGGGCTCCCTGCTCGGCGGGAAGCCTGCTTCTCCCTCGCCCACTCCCCCTGCTTGTGTTCCCTCTCTCGCTGTGTGTCTCTCTGTCAAATAAATAAATAAAATCTTAAAAAAAAATTAATGATGTACTATATGTTGGCTAACTGAACATAATAAAAAAATGATAATCATACTTGACCTGCTTCACCTATTTCACCTTCCCCCCACCTCCCCTCTTGGTAACCATCAGTTTGTTGTCTGCAGTTATGAGTCTGTTTTTGATTTGCCTCTTTTTTTCTCTCTCTTTTGTTTGTTTGCTTTGCTTCTTAAATTTCGCCAATGAGTGAAATTTGTCTTTCTGTGGCTAGCTTATTTCACTTAGCATTATAATTTCTAGATCCATCCCTGTTGCTACAAATACCAAATATTCGTTCTTTTCTTGCATAAAAAGTCTCCTATTCTATATATACACACCGTATCTTCTTTATTCATTCTTCTATTTATGGACACTTAGGTCACTTCCATAATTTGGCTATTGGAAATAATAAACATAGGGGTGTATATGTCCCTTCAAATTAGTGCTTTTGAATTCTTTGGGTAAATACCCAATAACACAATTCCTGGATCATAGGATAGTTCTATCTTTAATTTTTTGAGGAACCTCCATACTGTCATGGTGGCTGCACCAGTTTGCATTCCCACATGCACAAAAGTTCCTTTCTCTCCACATCCTTGTTGTTTCTTGTGTTTTTGATTTTAGCCATTTTGACAGATGTGAGGTGATATCTCATTGGGTTTTGATTTGCATTTCACTGATGATGAGTGATGTCGAGCATCCTTTTATGTGTCTGTTGGCCATCTGGATGTCTTCTTTGGAGAAATATCTGTTCATGTCTTCTGCCCATTTTTTAATTGAATAATTTGGTTTTAAGGTGTTGAGTGGTATAAATTCTTTATATATTTTGGATACTAATCCTTTATTGGATATGTCATTTGCAAATATCTTCTCCCATTCAGTAGGTTGTCTTTTAGTTTTGTTGGTTGTTTCCTTTGCTGTGAAGAAGTTTTTTATTTTGATGTAGACACAATAGTTTATTTTTGCTTTTGTTTTCCTTGTCTCAGGACACACATATAGAAAGATGTTGTTACAACTAATGTCAGAGAAGTTACTGTGTGTGCTCTCTTCTAGGAAGTTTATGGCTTCAGAACTCATACTTTGGTCTTTAATCCACTTTGAGTTTATTTTTGTGGATGATGTAAGAAAGTGGTCCACTTTCATTCTTTTGCATGTAGCTGTCCAGTTTTGCCAACACCATGTGATGAAGAGACTGTACTGCATAGTCCCATTGCATATCCTTGCCTCTTTTCTTGAAGATTAATTGACCATATAATTGTGGATTTGTTTCTGGTCTTTCTGTTCTGTTCCATTGATCTATGAATCTATTTTTGTGCCAGTACAAGCTATTTTGATTACTTCAGCTTTGTAATATAATTTGAAGTCTGGAATTGTGATACCTCTAGTTTTGCTTTTCTTTTTCAAAATTGCTTTTGCTCTTTGGGGTCTTTTGTGGCTCCATACAAATTTTAGGATCGTTTGTTCTGTTTTTGTGAAAAATGCTGTTGGTATTTTGATAAGTATTGCATTGGATGTGTAGATTGCTTGGGTAGTATTGATATTTTAAGAATGTTTGTTTTTCCAATCCAGTAGCATGAAATATCCTTTCAATTATTTTTATGGTCTTCAATTTCCCTAATCAATATTTTATAGCTTCAGAGTCAAGTCTTTCACCTCTTTGGTTAAGTTTATACCTAGATATTTTACTATTTTGATGAAATTGTAAGTGGGATTTTCTTAGTTTCTCTTTCTGCTGCCTCATCATTAGTGTATAGAAAGGGAACATATTTCTGTACATTAATTTTGTATCCTGCAAACTTACTGAATCTTTTTATCAGTTTTAGCAGTTTTTGGTGGAGTCTTCAGGGTTTTCTACATACAGTATCATGTCATCTGCAAATAGTGAAAGTTTTATTTTGTCCTTACCAGTTTGGATGCCATTTATTCCTTTCTCTTTCCTGATTGTAGTGGCTAGGACTTCCAATACTATGCTGAATAAAAGTAGGCAGAGTGGACATCCATGTCTTATTTCTGATCTTAGGTGGAAAGCTTTCTGTTTTTCCCCATTGAGTGTGATTTTAGGTGTGGGTTTTTTAATATAAGGCCTTTATTATGTTGATGTATATTGCCTCTAAACCTACTTGTTAAGGGTTTCTATCATGAATGGATGTGGTACTTAGTCAAATGCTTTTCCTGCATCTATTGAAATGATCATTTTATTTTTATCCTTTCTCTTACTAATGTGGTGTATCACATTGATTGATTAATTTGCAAATATTGAATCATGCTTGCATCCCAGGTATAAATTCCACTTGATAATGGTGAATGATTATTTTTTAGTGTATTGTTGGATTCAGTTTGTTAATATTTTGTTGAGGATTTTTTCATTTATGTTTATCAGAGATATTGGCCTGTAGTTCTCATTTTTGTTGTGTCTCTACCTGGTTTTAGAATTAGGGTAATGCTGGCTTCATAGAATGAATTTGGAAGTTTTCCTTCCCCTTCTGTATTTTTGGAAAAGTTTGAGAAGAATAGGTATCATATCACCCTCTTTTTAAAAAAAGATTTTTTAATTAATTAACTAATTTTGTATATCATTTATTTCTGCTCTAATCTTTATTATTTCCTTTCTTCTGCTGGCTTTGGGTTTTCTTTGTTGTTGTTCTTCTTCTTTTTCTAGCTCCTTTAGGTGTAAGATTAGGTTGTTTAATTGAGATATTTCTTGTTTCTTGAGGTTTGCCTGTGTTGCTATAAACTTCCCTCTTAAAATAGCTTTTGCTGTACCACAAAGATTTTGGACTGTTGTGTTTTCATTTTCATTTGTATCATGTATTTTTTTTATTTCCTCTTGGATTTCTTTGTTGACCTATTCATTGTTTAGTAGCATGATATTTAACCTGCATGTATTTGTGTTCTTTCCAGATGTTTTCTTGTGGTTGATTTCTAATTTCATAGTGTTGTAGTCAGAAAAGATGCATGGTATGACTTTGAGCTTTTTGGAATTGTCGAGACTTGCTTTGTGACCTAATATATGATCTATTCTGGAGAATATTCAGTGTGCACTTGAGAGAATGCATATTCTGTTGTAGGATGCAATGTTCTGAACATATCTATTAAATCCATCTTATCTAATGTGTCATTCAAACCCACTGTTTCCTTGTTGAATGTTGGGTGTATAAATATTTACAATTGTTATATCTTCCTATTGGATAGTCTTCTTTATGGTTATATAGTGTCCTTCTCTGTCTCTTGTTACAGTCTTTCTTTTAAAGTTTATTTTCTGATCTAAGAATTGCTACTTTGTCTTTCTTTTGACATCTATTTGCATGATAAATGTTCTCCATCCCCTCACTCTCAATCTGCATGTGTCTTTAGATCTAAAGTGAGTTTCTTGTAGGCAGCATTAAGATGGGTCTTGTTTTTTTTGTTTTTTTGTTTTTTTTTATCCATTCTGCCACCCATTGTCTTTGGATTGGAACATTTCATCCATTTATATTCAAAGTAATTTTGGATAGGTATGTATTTATTGCCATTTTGTTAGTTATTTTGTGCTTGTTTTTGTGGATGTTCTCTGTTCCTTTCTTCTCTTACTCTCTTCTCTCACCATAAGTTTGCTTTCTTTAGTGATATACTTGGATTTTTTTCTCTTTATTTTTTTTCATATCTATCACTGGTTTTTGAATTGTGGTTATCATTAAGTTTGTGTAAAACTTCTTCTGCTTATAGCAGTCTATATTAAGTTGATGATTGCTTAAGTTGGAACTCATTATTTATTCCTCTCTTCCCCATGATTTAGATATATGGTGTTATGCTTTCTGTCTTTATTTTGTGAGTTTATTGATTGATTTTTACTGATATACTTATGTTTACTGCTTTTGTGATTCTTACTTTTTTTTCTTTCCTTACTCTCTCTTTTTTTTTTAAAGATTTTATTTATTTGACAGAGAGAGACACAGTGGGAGAGGGAACACAAGCAGGGAGAGTGGGAGAAGGAGAAGCAGACTTCCTGTGGAGCAGGGAGCCCGATACGGGGCTCGATCCCAGGACCCTGGAATCATGACCTGAGCTGAAGGCAGGCGCTTAACTACTGAGCCACCCAGGTGTCATGGACTCTTTTCTTTTCTTACTTATGATCTTTCCTTTCCACTCAAAGAGTCCTTTTTAACATTTCTTGCAGGCCTGGCTTAGTTTCATGAATTTCTTTAGCTTTTTTTGTCTGGGAAATTCTTTATCTCTCCTTCTACTATGAATGATAGCCTTACTGATAGAGTATGCTTGGCTGCAGAGTTTTCTCCTTTCAGAACTTTGAATACATCATGCCACTCCCATCTGATCTGCAAAGTTTCTGCTGAAAAATCAGCTGATAGCTTTATGCAGGTTCCCTTGTATGTAACTTCTTTCTTTCTTTTGCTGTTTTTAAAATTCTCTCTTTTTCACTACTTTTGACATCTGAATTACTATGTGTCTTGGTGGGGACATCCTTTGTTTGATATTGTAGGGAGATTTCTGCGCCTTCTGGATCTGGATTTTGGTTTCTTTCCCCTGATTCAGTAAGTTTTCAGCTTCAAGTAAATTTTTTTCCTCCCCTTCTTTCTATTCTCCTTTCAAGGTCCCTATAATGCAAATATTATTACACCTGATGGTGTTGCTAGTTTCCCTAAGACAAATCCTGTTTTGCATATTTTTTTTCCTCTCACCTGTTCAGCTTGATTACTTTTCAGTATTCTGTCCTCCAGGTCACTGATTCATTCTTCTGCTTTGTCTAGTGTATTTATTCCATCTAGTGTATTTTTAATTTCATTTATTGTGTTCTTTCTTTTTTTATCTCATTGCTAAGGATCTTACTGATGTCTTCCACTCTTTTCTTTAAGTTCCATGAGTATCTTTTTGATCATTAATTTAAATTCTCTATCAGACATTACTTATCTACATTTGGCTTAGGTCTGTTGCTGTGATTTTATCCTGTTCTTTCATTTTAGACATGTTCCTCTGTCTTCACGTTGTCTAACTCTCTGTGTCTATTTCTGTGTGTTAACAAAAGTCAGGTATGGTTCTTGCTCTTGAAAGTGGGTGGGCGTGCACTTTTAACAAGGTGGCATTGGTCCTCTTCCACGGGGAACATGCAGCTGCCATGGAGACCGAGGAAGGCTGGGGCCATTCCACAGAGTGTGCATGGGCAGGGCATGCAGTTTTAAAAAGGTGCTTGTGTCCTCTTCAGGAGGTGACCAGTTGCCATCACCAGAAGAAAGCCCTGCAAAATGCATAGTAGGCAGTAGTGGTTTGGGAAGGTTTGTGCTGGTCTTCTGGGGGAGGGGATCTGCAGGACCAAGACTTAGGCAGGCCTGGCTGGAGGGCATGTGGCAAGGTGTAAGCAAGTTAGGTAGTAAATGCCAGTGCTACCCTGGTTCCCACAGGTGGCTGTGTATTTATGCTGGGGGATGAGGGAGGGAATGGCAGCTGCCATCTCCTTTGCTACTAGAGAAATCTCTCAGTGAACTCTGAGATGTGTAAGTAATTCTCCCTCCCATGTGCCCCCAGCATTTTCCAAACTGCTGCTTCTGTTCTGTATTTCCATAGGTTGTTTATTGTGCTCTTTTTAAGGGTGGGTACTCAGTTTCCTATCACACTCTAGGCTCTCCCAGAGACCAGCCTCCTGATTTTTAAAGTTCCAGGCTATAAGTCCTGGTGGTTGTAAGAACTGATGAAATTCAGCCCTTCCGGTTTTCAAAGCCAAATCTTATGGGTATTCATCTTCCTCGTGCAGGCTCCTCAGTGTGATAGTCTGTTTCTCTCCCCCCTCTGCAGCCATGACTCCCTCCTTCCAGGGACCAGACCTGACAGGTTTAGCTCCCTACCATGTCTTTGCCTTTCCTACTGTCTTCGATGTGACCTCTTCTTAATGTTTAGTTGTGGAGTTTGTTCTTCCAGTTCTGGGTTATTTCCTGGTTTATTTATATTGATGTGAGTGTAATCTAGTTGTATCCATGATTGAGGTGAGCCTAGGATCCTCCTATCGGGCCATCTTTCCTGGAAATCTTGGCCAAATAACATTATCTATAGGAAATCAGACTGATCACTTAGCTATAAAAGAATTCATATGCATTGTATTAATTAATCCAGCTCTCTATATAACATAATATGTGAATTTTCTTGCTGTTCAGAATTTATTTTAGCAGCCTATTTAAATGAATGGTGATGATGATCATAATCATGATAATAATTACTGTATTTGAAAATGTCAAATATAATATCAATTTTATTTCCTCCAAAATTCAATTCAAAATGTGGGACAGAAGAAAACTAGAAATAAGTATTTGTGTCATCTTCTTGATATTGTTGTTTTTAAAGTCACTAATCCCTATTGTAGAGGTCAATATTTGCATTCAAGTTTTGAATAAATTTAAAATTATCTAAGAATACCATCAGAATGTGTGTGTGTGTGTGTGTTTGTGTATGTTTCCTAATTCTGATATACAACAGAGGAATAACTGGCAGGCTTTGTACCCAAGGCCTTTGTGAGCAAACTAGATAAGAATATTGTAAATATAAGTGAACAAACATAGAAGATAAAGCAACGAAAGGGGAGGGATATGTTCAGCTTTATTGAAAAGAATGAAAGCAATCAAATTCAAATTCAAAAGAATGATGTTGGTAAAGAAGAAAGTTCTTTTAACAGACATCAAGGATGACAGTATAAACAAAAATAATTAACAATGAAAATAGAAGTTAGAGAGAGCTTGTCATTGTTCCTCAAATAATAATAATATTAGCTAATAATGTTAGATCAGTGAGGAATCCTCTTGATGTATTTTAATTCAATTTTCTTCACACATTCCAGACAAATTACAAATTCAAAATGGATATAAAAGTTTAAAACCTCCTGAGTAGTCATAAGCAATTGAATATAATTTTTATAAAATAGTATGAAGAGCATAGTGAGTACTAAACAAATGAATATCTTACAGCAAAAACTACATATTAATGGACAAAATGATTTCATTGTGCATAAGTACTTAAAATAAGAAACATATCAAGTATCTGAATATGAATCAGATATTCTTATAATGATTTTAAAACCATTCCTTCAACAGTTAAATGATTTTTTTTAATTGAGTATAGTTTAAAGATTGTAGATCAAATTGAATTATGGTATAGTGATCCCACTATGACACACAATACTTGTAATAGATAACTTGGAAACTATTTCTGATAGTTTATAATCTCACTTTTAAGAATATTCATGAATAATAGTAAAAATGATGTCTTGTGTTTGGCACTGGCAAAGAATTAGATTTATGGATTTCAAACACAAATAATAAACTGAATCACTTCGAGCATGGGAAGACTAATAACATAAGAGTCCACAAGGTTTACATAGAAATCTTCAAATACTGTGGTTTATTACTTGTGTTCTTGTCAGCAAAAAATAAAAATGCTTTCAGAGTGTTGTAGAATACTCAGAGCTGTTATCATAAGCTCTTCCTATGTTAATTATGCAATAATATTTTTCAAGCAATAGAATATATTTTAATTGGATAGCTCTTCAGTAATAACTAATTTTATTGGGTCAAGTATAGACTTTTAGAGGAAAGAATACACAAATATATTTAATAAAATCTACTATATTTGCTTGATGAGTTAACATCTTTATTAATTGAAAGGTAATTTAATAATTATCTATTTCATCTATTTGGAGGAACCTATCTTAAAGTTGCTTTCTGAAATGTGAAAAGAAAACGTGTTTTATACATGTCCCACAAGGAAATTTCTATTTTGTTAATCTATTTTGTATTTAACCGTTTTCATATAGGGGTGTCTTGGTGGCTCAGTTGGTTAAGTGACTACCTTTGGCTTAGGTCATGATCCCAGAGTCGCAGGATCAAGTCCTGCATTGGGTTCCCTGATTAGCAGGGAGTCTGCTTCTCCTTTTGACCCTCCCCCCCTCATGCTCTCTCTCTCTCTCTCTCTCTCATTCTCTCTCTCAAATATATACATAAAATCTTAAAAAATCAATTTCATATAGAGGTGCTCAATTTTAAGTCTTTCATTTGCTGTTTTACCATAACATTAATTTATTCATCCAAGAAACATTTGAGACATACTTTTTTTTGTGAGTATGTGAGTATATTACAAAGGATGTACATACATGAGTAAAGCAACCCACCACCCACAATGGGATTAGGAATACTGACTTAAATTTCAATTTCAGAATATTGCAGTGATGGTAGAAGATATAAGTGTGTGACATGCATGTATTTTAAAATTTTAAAATTATTGCATAGGCAATAGTTATTCAGTAACTACAATGAATCCAAGCCATGTTAAGCACTTTAAGTCATATAGTCGTCATAAAACTTGTGTGTTAGCTTATTATAGCCCTTATTTTGAAAATAAAGAAGCTGAAGTTTAGAGGGTTTTTGTCCAGGGTCTTGTTAATTTTAAGTTTAGAGCCAGAATTTAATCCAAGTAGTCTGACCCTTGACCCTTCAACCTTACATACTGTTACATATTTTGTTTGTCAGAAAGGCCCTATTCAAAAGACATTTTTCCTATTCTTTTAGTCAGTCACTTGTGGGATACCTGGGTGGCTCAGTCAGTTAAGTGACTACCTTTGGCTTAGGTCATGATCCCAGAGTCGCAGGATCAAGTCCTGCATTGGGTTCCCTGATTAGCAGGGAGTCTGCTTCTCCTTTTGACCCTCCCCCCCTCATGCTCTCTCTCTCTCTCTCTCTCTCTCATTCTCTCTCTCAAATATATACATAAAATCTTAAAAAATCTTAAACCTGAGCCTTTGGCTCAGGTTTTGGTCCTAGGGTCCTGGGATCAAGTCCTGCATTGGGCTCCCTGCTCAGCAGAGAGCCTGCCTCTCTCTCATCTGCTGCTCTCCCCGCTTGCGTGCTCTCTCTCTCTCTCTCTCTCTGTCAAATAAATAAATAAAAAATCTTAAAGTCACCTGCTCTCAGTTGAAAAATCTAGTTGACATTAAATATTGGAAAGAACTATTTTAAAAGAAAAGTAAATTTAAGAATAACATACCATCATTTCCAGATTCATCATTTTACCTAAATTCAATCATTAAAAATAATCCCCAAGAAAAATTTATAGGCCTAGTGTTGATCAAAATAAACAGAATTCTTGACTTCATAATTTATGCCTAGAGATATAACATGTCTCTGAAAGTAATAACACATTTTTAATATCAGACATTTAAGGAAATCTGATGTATAGAACTTCAAATGGAACAGATGCTAGGACAAAAGGACATATAATGCCATAAGATAAGGAGAATGAAGGAAATTGCTGAGGAAGTGTTCCTGAGCTGCAATAGGAAGGATGGCTCAAAAGCACCAAGATAAAAGTGGTTAAAAAAAAAAAAAAAAAAAACAGGCACGAAGATTTCATGAGGACAGAAACTTGGCACATATGACAACTTTACATGTTCTTTTGAGTATGTCTGAACAGGGAGATTAGAAATTATTCAGGACTGATGGCCCACCGTAGCGAGTTACACCTCTTGCCAAAAAGCAGTGAGAATCAATTATCAAAGAATTTTAATCGAAGTATGGAGTTGGTGGTGGTCAAAGAACACTTATTTGAATGGTGAAATTAAAATTTTAATGCCACTTCAGTATCTTTGAGGTTTATATCATCAAAGATATATTGAATTAGAAGTCATTCTGCTTTGCCATTTATGAAATCCCAGATGGACGATCAGGCACTACTGAGTGAAAGAAGTCAGATGGTAAATGTTTCAGATGAAGAAGACATAGCCCATACATTTAAAATATATTCAAACAGATATTGATGAACTGTGTATATTAATGTTTTCAAAAGATGCTTTCATTGGACCCTAGCACATGAAAGGGGTGATGGTATTGAAATTATTAACCACAAAGCTCTCCTCAAAACATTCCAAATTAAAATTCTTGTAATCAGTTAGTGTGTTTTATCTGTAAGTAATTCAAAATAATTATAAATAATTATTGTAAAGTAATACAATAATTACAAAATAATTACACTATATTTTAATCTCTCTTTTGTTAGGATGCCAGTTGAGATATTGAGGTGATTGTTTGCTTTTCTATTAGACAAGAGGTTGTTCTGTAGATTAAGAATACTTTGGAGTCAGATAACCAAATATAGGATCTCAACTCTACCAGTTACCTACTCATTCACTTTGGGAAATTTGTTACTTTCTAAATTATTCATGCTCAAAGTATAATCCCTGAACTAGCAGCCGCATCATTACCTAGAAATTGTTGGAAATGTAGACTCTTGGGTGTATAACTGTGGAGTCAAAGCCCAGAATTCTGTTTTAATAAGCTCCCCAGATGACTCCAATCCACATTAACAATTGAAAGTCACTGCTCTAAACCTTAGTATCTTCATATCTAAAGTTGATTTAAGAATATTAACAACTTCCTTAGATTGGAATGAGAATTCTATTACATATTTGTAGTAAAGGAACAGTATAGTGACTATTATCATTGTTCAATAAATGTTATTTATGATTAATATTAATTGTAATTTCTTGACCTTCCCTATACAGGATATAAGATTTAACCTGGAAGGAACAGCTTTGAAGTCAGAGGGCAGTTATATACTTGTCTAATTTTGATCCTCAGTTTCTCTACTGAGATTGCAGACTCTTGACATATAACATAAAATGTTCTTTTATATGCCCTCATGAACAGTAGAAATTATCCTGAAATATCTACCATATAGTGCCAAATATCATTTGTCAGTTATAGTACTTATTTTTTAAAGAGTATTCTCTTTCGTAATATTAGGAAACTGAAGACTGTGTTACACAACATGAATTATTTTACTTCCATGAGCTACGCAGTATTTTATGACATCTTACTATTTACTAAGGACTAAATAGTAGTAGACTAAGGACGACTGAAAGTAGATATTGACATGCTGTATCATGCATGTTTTCTTAGAGGTTAGTTGTTAGTGCCTTTATTTTTTTACATACTTTTATTTATTAATCTTAGAGAGAGGGGGAGGGTTAGAGAGGGAGGGACAGAGAGAGTCTCAAGCAGACTTCCTGCTGAGCATGGAGCCCGACGTGGGGTTCAATCCCATGAACCTGAGATCACCCTGAGCCGAAGAAATCAAGAGCTGGAAACTTAACTGACTAAGCCACCTGGGCGCCCCTGTTAGTTCCTTTAAATATGTGTAAAGTACATGAATAGCTGTTGTTTATTCAGTTGGAATAACAAAATAATTGTTAAACAGTTGTATTTCTATATTCAACAGATTAAAACAAACTTTTTATTTTACTTTATTTTTTTAAAGGATTTTATTTATTTATTTGAAATGAGATTGAGAGAGATCATGAGCATGGGTTGGAGGGAGAGGGAAAAGCAGACACCCCACTAAGTGGGGAACCCAACATGGGGCTTGAGCCCAGAATCCTGGGGTCATGACCTGAGCTGAAGTCTGATGCTTAAACGACAGAGCCACTCAGGCATCCCAACAAATTTTTTTTTAATCTTTTTTGTTACTGCCCTTTTTTGGATTGAATTATCCTGTGTATTTTAAATGTACATGGAAGTGTTCCTTTATTGGCTTCTTACAAACTTATAGTCAATTAAATTATATTTATATGAAGTTATTTAAAGAAAATTGTCAATAATATGATATTTTAAATATTTAATAAGATAGTAATTTATAGATCAACTATATCTTCTTAAAAATTACAATGGATATAAAAGGACCTTGTAGATTACATATACTATATGTCGTGAGAAAAAAAATTAGATTGAAAATTCTGTATTCTATACTATACTGGCTTATGTGATATAAAATTTAGGTAAAGATGTATTCAGTTTATGCATTTTATTATATATATTCATAGTAAATCTTATTTAATCATTGTGAATAAATCAATAGCTGATAATAAATTGCACTGAGTTATATGTTTGATTTATTCACTGCATTAATGATAAAAAACTATTTTTGTACAGTCTAAAGAGGTCTTCAAGAAGAAGCCAGATTAGAAAACTATTATTTAATTCTAAACGTACAGTGCTAGAACTTCAAGTTCTTAGTTATATAATACAGATCAAGTGACCTAATTCAAACTACAAGTGCTTTTTTGACCATCTGTTCATCTGAGCATTCTCAGTAACTTTTATCTAGTTTGCAAAAAGACTGGGTTCTCTTTGGGTTCTCTCCTTAATTCTGAAGAACAAATGAAGACGATAGACATATTTGGTCAATTCTGATAATCAAGAGTTCATTTTACATTTTCGGTCAAGAGAAAAAGAATTTCTAATGAGAATGTTTGGATACTACCTAATAAAAGTGAGCTTGGTGGTATGAAGGTTATCGCAACATCAACTGTTAAGAGCCACAGACATGAGTCACAGTAAACCTAGAAAGAGATAGTGAATAGTTAGGGAAAAGCTAGTGAATAAAATTGGAACTTGGGAAGTAGAATGGAGAATAAATTCCAAAATGACTAAATTTTCAGTCTGAATTCTTAAACCTGATTTTAATTAAACTGCAGGTGATAATGGTTAGCAGGAAAGGTTTTTATATTTTTTAAAGATTTTATTTATTTGAGAGAGAGAAAGAAAGGGAGCAAGCACAAGCAGGGCTTGCTGCAGAGGGAGAGGGAGAAGCAGGCTCCCCCCCTAGCAGGGACCCTGATGCTGGACTTGATCCCAGGACCCTGAGATCATGACCTGAGCCAAAGACAAATGCTTAACCAACTGAGCCACCCAGGTGCCCCAGGAAAGGTGTTTAAATAGCCATATCAGATCAACTCAATACTATTTCGGTAGCAAGTAAAATCATAATTATATAACAGCAGCTTCCTAACACAAATCGGTGGATATTTTAATAATAATAATTTTTTTTTTTACTTAAGGAAAATGAAACATCTAAGGCTGATACCACCAATACTACTTACTGGTCAACGGAATTAGCTTCATCTTGAGGTGAGAAGAAGGAAACTGGTTAGGACCATAATTATTGCTGCTTTGTACAGGATTTCTATACAGAAGACTGAAAGAATCCACTTGAAATATTTTATCACTATATGTATGATTTGATAACATTGAAAAAATGACTTCTTGAAAATGTCATTCATGCATTGCCTTCATGTACACCTATTCCCTCTTTGGGGTATATGAGAATCTATTTCAGAGTGAACATTAGTGAGGAAATACACACAGAAATTTTATGATATTACATAGTTAAAATAAGTTGCATTGTTTCATAAACATCTCCAGGTATGTGTATGAGACTGAATGTGCTTACATGCATGGAGAAGCAGCTATCCCTGATGTCTGATATCTGGCCCTAAGTGATCGAGGTGAATGTATATTGGCCCGGAATGTGAGAGTCCTGTGAGGGGAGTGACTGGGACTCAGTCAGTAGCTCAAGATGACAAGCCTTTAGCCAAGGCCTCAAACTGGGTTAAGATAGGACACGCACATAGACACATGCATGCACATAAGCACTCACACATACACAAAACCCACACATCATGTTACAAAGGTATTGTCCATTTGTTTGTTTTCCTTCATTCTAGTCATTCCTGTGATTGAGTACTTGAATCTCAGCTAGAGCTTTCATAGGAATTTACTGAATAATAATAATGCCGAGCACCCTTTCATATGTGTATTGACCAATTTGATATGCATATTAATGAGGTAGCTGTTGAAACCATTTGCCCACTTTTAGTTGGGATTTCTTTTTATGATACCTCTTAAGATAGCATAAAATTACATTATAAAGGAAGAGATATAGAAAAACTGTGCAAGCCGTCTTCATAGAGAAGTACAAGCTATTACTGAGAGTAATTGAACCAAAATTACATAAACAAAATACTTGACCTTTCTCACCAGATTCATCTATGCATTCATTGAAATTCCAATAGAAATTTCAGTATTTTTAAATAGTATTAACAAACTGACTCCAAATCTCATATGGAAATATACACCAACAATAATAAGGAAAATATTACTGAATAAAAAGAACAAAATTGCAGGATAAACATGTCAGATATAAAGATTTGTTGTAAGTTACAGTAAGTAAATAAGTGTGGTACTGGTGCAAGAATAGACAAGTATGACAACAGAGGAAAATAGAATCTACAAAAATATCTTTACATAGTTGACCATGTAATTTACTATATTTATTACTTTCATAAAAATTGGAAAATTGTTTTCAATAAATAATGCTGGAATAATTGTGTATTTATATGGAAAAAAACGTGAATCTTGACTTCTGCTTTAAATAATATACAAAAACTAATTCCTGATATATCATAGCATAATATGAAAGATAAAAATCTGAAGTTCTCAATAAAGAAAGAGAATATTTTCACCATCTTAATTGCACATCTATCTACAAAGTAATATATATATGTGTAATAGGTAGAGATATAACTATGGATAAGACATACATCTGGATCTGGATATTACATATACATATATTTTACAAATTTACTATATCGAAAGTATATTATAAATGCCTATCATAAGGTTTTTAAAACTTAGTAATCAGAAAAGTATTTTTAAAGGCAAAGATGGATAAGTGGACAAGAATTTTACAGGTAAAATGTATGAATAGATACTGCTCTGATCTAAGAAACCTGAATGTTGATCTGCCCTAATGCAAGGACTTCAACAGGTCTAGGTACCTTGGTCAGCAGAGGCAGAGAATGGACAGAAAGAGACTTCAGATGTGTTCATGTGGGATATCAAGAGGCTTTCCATATTACAGAATTTTGACTTGATTTTTAAGTCAATAAGGAATCTTTAAAATATTTTATGTAATAGTTTTATATTTTTTAATTTGAGTTTGAGGAAGATTACTTTGGGAAGACCATTGAGAATGAGTTGGAATGGAGTGTAGGCAGAAATGGACCTCCCCAAATCCCCCACTGGTGTATTTGTCTTTATATAAGCCCCCACTTCTTTACTTGCAGGTGGAACCTTTAATTGCTTGGAAACAATTTCCAAGAATTTGCCAGAATTAGGCAAAGGTGAGAAATATACAGATGTAATTAATATCCCTAATAAATTAACTTCGACTTAATGAGAGGGAGATTATCCTGTGTGGGACTGATTTATCAGGTAAGCCCTTCAAAAAAGTGTTCAGGTCTTCCCTGAAGTGAGACACCAAAGAGAAGAGAGAAGATCTTGTTGGCTTTGAAGTCATAAGCTGCCATGTTGTCAGAGGGCCAATGCAGAGACCTTGGAATAAAGAACTGGGAGCAGCCTGGGAAGCTGAGAGGGGTGTTGCCTGACAGTCAGTTGGAAAGTAGACATTTCAGCCCTATAGCCACAAGGAACTGAATGCTGCCAACAACCATGTGAGCTTGGAGGACTTCAAAGTGCAGGGAAATTACAGGATGCCAAAATTTTAATTGCAGCCATTTGAGGCCCTGAGCAGGGGGCAAGTGAAGCCATATCCAGACTCCTGACCCATGAAAGTGGAGAAAATGAAGGTATGTTGTTTTAAGTCTCTAAGTTTGTAGTGACTTGTAATGTAGCAGTAGAAAACTAATACAATTTATATATAAATAGAAAAGACAGGTTGGGAGGAAAGAGATCATTGTGAACTCAAGAAACAGTTTTAGACCAGAGAATACTACTCTAGACAGAATTCTAACTCTAATAAGGTGAGTTGATCTTATGCCTTACTCTGTCTTGGACCTGGTACTTTAGAGTCTATATTTGTTCTTATTAAATCTTTAGATTTTATTTTGAATTGCTTCACCAGAAATCCATTCTGTGAATTACTCCTTGGACTATAGCTATAGTGACTGTGGTATTTTTATATCTGTGAATAAAAGGAATCAAGTTCAGTTATAGATATTTTCACTCAAATATAATTTACAAACTCATTTACATACTTTTACTGAGTATAAGTATTCCATACACACCTCAAATATATATTTTGATTTCTATCATGAAAGTAGAATGAATTATGTTCAGTGTCTTCCGAGTCTTTGCTATCAGAATAAGAATGATATACTTTCACATTTCTGGAGTTTTTATAATGAGTTAAGCAATACTCAGTATTAAAGGCCAACTAACCATATTTCCTTTCCTCATTCTGGGTCGTTTTCTAAATAGATAAGTTGCCATAAAATTGCAAAATTGAAAGTTTTCCTAAAATGCCTATTTGTTTTAGTACAAATATAGACTGGAATATAGTCAGGAAAGTAAATTTTTTGTCATATTTCTAAATAATTATACTAACTGTGGCAAATTACTTATTTCTTAATATTTACTTTAGCTAGCAAATGAAATGGCAAAATTATACTACCAGATTCCAATGTAATTTCCAAGCTCACTTTAAAATGAGATTAAATGTGGTTATTTATATGGTTATTTAGTTCTAGAACGTATAATTCTGTCAATATGTCATTAACACCAGCATAAAATTGCATCTGAATATCTTATATTAATAGTGCTCACTTATGAAGAACAATTCTTTTCCTTTATGTCATTCTAGCCATGTTAGTTTTATATATTTCCCTGTATCATCTCATTTCCACTCATAAATTACCATAGATGACTGTTGTAAAGGTCACATGCTAAGATGACCTCAGTGAATAAAGATCTCATCTTCTTGCATTGAGTATAGAATAGGCAAAAACCTTTGACTTGATGGCCAAGTTGAAGGGGTTTAGCAGTTGTAATTAAGGTCCCAAATTGGTTATCTTTGAGTTAATCAAAAGATACAGTCATCCAGGGTAGGCCTGACTTTACCAGGTGAAAAGAAGGGCCAGGCCTTTTGCAAGTAGAGATTCAAAGAAGCAGAAACTCATTATTTCTGGCTTGGAAGAAGCAAGATGCTGAGAACATACAACTGCAAGGAAATAAATTCTGCAAAACTGAGAAAGCTTAGAATTGGGTTTTTCCCTAGTCAAGCCTCCAGGTGAGAATGCAGCTTGGTTGACACCTTGATTTTATTCTGGTGAGGCCTTGAGCAGAGAACTCAGCCAGATCCTGCCCAGTCATCTGATCGACAGAAACTGTGACATAATAGATTGGCGTTGCTTCCTGTTATGAAATCGGTAATAAACTTTTTACACAGCAATAGAAAATAAATACAACAGCTGAATTCACATGTCCAGAGCCAACCTCCTTCTTGAACTTCTTACAACTATGTCCAGATGACTATAGACATCTCCAACATGAATCCTACTCATACAAATGTAACCTTTTTCAAACTCAATCTTTGCCTTTTCCTTTCCTTTGAATGCCATCTGCAGTTAATGATACCAAAACAAGCAATCTCCCAATTTAGCAATCCAGAATCAACCAACTGAATAACATACCTGGATTCATCCTTATCTTTTTCCTTTAACCAGTCATACCTACTCCATTCCCCCTCAAGGTTTTGTGAGTACTAGTTCCTACATAATTAATTAGCTATTACATAAAGCATCGTTTGAATCATTCTCCCTGATCTTTCTTATCCTGCCTCAAGTTGGCCCCTCATTTCTTGCCTGAAAAGGCTCCTCTGTCACAGAAATCCCTTTTCCGGTATCAAAAGCACAAGATCATGTACACACTTATAAAATAATGTGCTTTTAAAATGTCAGACCCTTTTGTGACTCCAAGTTGGCTTTTCCATGATTCTGTACCTACCAAATTTCCCATTACAATGTCCAAACAAGAAGACATCTCTATGAGTCCTTCATAGTAACCTTTGGCAGAACTACCTACTTACTCCAGTTCTGTATTCCTCTGGACTTTTGTTTCTGCCTTTTATAGTATATATCTCATTTATTGTGAGTAATGTTAACATTCTTCTTTCTCTTGCCTGACTATGACCTTCAAGAACAAAAGATATGTATTAGTCTCCTTTGTATATCAATTTGCTCTGTAGCAAACATATCAAATACTTCACAAATATTGTTCATATGAATAAGTAAATATATGATTGCTATTACAATCACAAACAAGCATTATTTGCAATTGTGCATAATGGTTTTAGGTCGATTTGCAAAAAACAATTTGCTTAATAGTCAACTTGCTAAATGATCCATTCATCAAATTTTCTAATATATGAATCAAAAAGAATGTTCCTTGTATGTATTTATTGTTTTCTATGAACTAGGATGGAGTGGTTTTAAAACTTTTGAAAATAACCTGCAAAGTCTTATTCATTTTTTATTCCCTAGCCACAGTGATTTAAAAAAATACTTTATCAAAAACTAAGCACCATAACATGGTATAGTTTCTTAATATTTAAGAGTTTAAATTTAATAGATAATCATCATTTCAGTATTTCATAAGTGAAAATTTTAGTTTATAATGATTTTGAACAACTTTTAGATTTGTTTCTTAAGTAACATTTTAAACTTAGTATTTGTAGCAAAACTAGCCAATGTGGGATATAATACTCTATTTTCTCTTTTTAATTTAACTGACTTTAACATTTTATGGTATTTAGTAAATGTATCAAATTATTGCTACAAAATATAAGTATGTGGATCAGACATTAGGTACTATTCATAGCAATAATCAATAATATCTAACAATACATTAAAACATTCACTATGATCAAATGGGATTTATTCCTAGGATGCAAAGGTGGTTTAATATTTGCACATCAATCAATGTGATACATCACATCAAAAAGAGAAAGCATAAAAACAAAATGATCATTTCAATAGATGCAGAAAAACATTTGACTAAGTACAACATCCACTAATGATAAAAACCTTCAACACATAGGTTTAGAGAGAACATACATCAACATAATAAAGGCCTTCTATGAAAACCCACAGCTAACATCATACTCAATGGTAAAAACTGAGAACTCCCCCCCTAAGATCAAGAACAAAACGAGGATGTCCACTCTGCCCACTTTTATTCAACATAGTACTGGAAGTCCATGTTCCAGTACTGGAACCACCACAATCAGACAACATAAAGAAATAAAAGGCATCCAAACTGGTAAGGAAAAAATAAAACTTTCACTATTGACATGACATGACACTATACATAGAAAACCCTGAAGGCTTCACCAAAAAACTATTAAAATTGATAAATGGATTCAGTGAGGTTGCAGGATACAAAATCAATGTACAGAAATATGTTCCATTTCTATACACTAATAATGAAGCAATAGACAGAGAAATTAGAAAACAATCCCATTTACAGTTGCACCAAAAATAATAAAATACCTAGGTATACATTTGACCAAGGAAGTGAAAGGCTCTGAAAACTATAAAACATTAATGAAAGGAATTGAAGATGACACAAACAAATGGAAAGTGATATCATGCTTATAGATTGGAAGAACAAATATTGTTAAAATGTCCATTATTACGCAAAGCAATCTACAAATTTAATGCAATCACTATCAAAATACCAACAGCATTTTTCACAAAAAATAGAACAAACAATCCTAAAATTTGTACAGAGCCATGAAAGACTCAAATAGCCAAAATAATCTTAAAAAGAAAAACAAAGCTGGACATATCAGAATTCCAGACTTCAAGTTATACTATAAAGCCATAGTAATCAGGGTGCCTGGGTGGAACAGTCTGTTGAGGGTCCAAGTCTTGGTTTTGGCTCAGGTTGTTATCTTAGGGTCCTGAGATCTTGCCCCACATCAGGCTCCATGCTCAGCATGGAGTCTGCTTGAGATTCTCCTTGCATCTCCTTCTGCTCCTTCCTCTTGTGAGCTCTTTCTCTTTCTCTGTAAAATAAATAAATAAATCTTTTTTTAAAAAGCCATAGTAATCAAAACAGTATGGTACTGGCACAAAAACAGACACATAGATTAATGGAACAGAATAGAAAGCCCAGAAATAAACCCACAATTATATGGTCAATTAGTTTTCAACAAAAGAGGCATAAAATAAAATGGGAATATGCAATGTAGTCTCTGAAACACAGGGTGTTGGCAAAACTGGACAGCTAAATGCAAAAGAATGAAAAAGGACCACTTTCTTGCACCATACACAAAAATGAACTCAAAATGGATTAAAGACCTAAGTGTGAGACCTGAGGCCGTAAACATCCTAGAAGAGAGCACAGGCTGTAATTTCTCTGACATTGGCTGTAACAACATCTTTCTATATATGTTTCCTGAGATAAGGAAAATAAAAGCAAAAATAAACTATTGGGGCTACATCAAAATGAAAAGCTTCTGCACAGCAAAGGAAACAACCAACAAAACTAAAAAACAACCTACTGAATGGGAGAAGATACTTGCAAATGGCACATCCAATAAAGGGTTAGTATTCAAAATATATAAAGAACCTATACAACTCAAAACCCTAAAACAAATAATCCACTTTAAAAAATGGTCAGGAGACGTGAACAAACATTTCATCACCAAAGATATCCAGATGGCCAACAGACACATGAAAAGATGTTCAACATCACTAATCATCAGGGAAATGCAAATGAAAACCACAATAGCATATCATCTCACACCTGTCGGAATGGCTAAAATTAAAAACACAAGAAACAACAAGTGTTGGGTGCCTGGGTGGCTCAGTTGGTTAAGCAACTGCCTTCGGCTCAGGTCATGATCCCAGGGTCCTGGGATCGAGTCCCACATCGGGCTCGCTGCTCAGCAGGAAGCCTCCTTCTCCCTCTCCCTCTGCCTGCCACTCCCCCTACATGTGCTCGCTTATCTCTCTGACAAATAAATAAATGAAATCTTTAAAAAAAAAAGAAACAACAAGTGTTGAGGAGGATGTGGAAGAAAAAGAACCCTTGAGCATGTAGGAATGCAAATTGATGCAGCCACCATGACAGTATGGAATTCCTCAAAAAATTAAAAATAGAACTACCCTATGATCCAGGAATTGCATTACTGGGTATTTATGCAATGAATAAAAAAAACAGTAATTCAAAAGGATATGTGCACCTCTATGTTTATTACAACATTATTTACAATAGGCAATCTATGTAAGTAGACCAAATGTCCACCAGTACGTAAATGGATAAAGAAGATGTGATATATTATAAAACGGAATATTATTGAGCCATGAAAAAGAATGAAATCTTGCCATTTGCAGCTACAGAGTATAATGCTACATGAAATAATCTAGTTAGAGGAAGACAATTACCACTCATATGTGGAATTTAAGAAACAAAACAAATAAACAAAGGAAAAAGAAACAAACCAAAAAACAGACTCTTAACTATAGAAAACAAACCCAAGGGGAGGTAGGAAGGAGTATGGTTGAAATAGGTGATGAGGATTAAGAGTACACTTTTCATTATGAGCACTGAGTAATGTATAGAATTGTTGATTCATTGTATTGTACACCTGAAATTAATGTAACCCTCTATGTTAACTATAGTGGAATTAAAATTAAAAACTTAACAAAAATAAAGAATTTAGACCCTCAGGATGGGGAGAAGGTCAAAATGGACATTAGTATTAAGAGTTTAGAATCTGGAAAATAAGTGGGTGAGTCTTCCCTGAACTAGTGACAAGAACTTAATGTCTGAACTTCATGTATTTATATTATCTCTGATAAAAACCAGAAATATTTTGAAATTAAAGAGATTTTGAAATGTGTCCATATGATGAAAAAAATGATATTTTGAAAATATAATGAGACTCCTCTATCCACGAAATAGAACCAAGCACACCCACACAGATTTCTGAAGATAAAACTCCAAAATTTTTACAAGACAGTACATTCTTCTAATGAAAGAAATTGAAAGATTTCTCTGGTGAAACCATTCAATCAAAGGGATAAAACTGATACCTACTAATAGTTGTAATTTCCTTTTAAGAGTTGAAAATGTCCAACCTAATTAACCTCTACTAAGACTAATTACTTGGCCAATTTTTTGCATGCTCGTGATGCTTACAAGGTAGTGTTAGCTCATTCAAAAACATAATTAGTTGGGCGCCTGGGTGGCTCGGTCGGTTAAGCGACTGCCTTTGGCTCAGGTCACGATCCTGGAGTCCCGGGATCCAGTCCCGCAGCAGGCTCCCTGCTCAGCAGGGAGTCTGCTTCTCCCTCTGACCCCCCCCCTCATGTGCTCTCTCTCTCTCTCTCAAATAAATAAATAAAATCTTTAAAAACACACACACACAGTCACTCAGGGTTCACTATATATTTGAGGAAAAGCTTGAATTTGAAAGACAGTGAAAAATGCTGGGAAAAACCCAAAAATGTAAGAAAATGCCAGGATGGGAAAACTTCTAAGTATTTTCCTTCTAAAGTTTAGGAGAGAATTCTATTCATGGAACAAAGAAAGATAAAAGAAATATTTAAAAAAATATTTAGAGGATAAAAGTGCATGGGAATTAAATAACATAATGAGTAATTCAGTAGAAGAATTAGGAGATCAAGGAACTATTAAAGGAATCTTCTGCAAAAGATGGAGAATTTGATATACAATATCGAATAAAACAGTTAAGAATTCAGTGATTCAATTCACAAAGTCCAATGTTAATACTAGTAGTTTAGACCTTAAACTCCTATGGTGAAAATGATGAGGGAATATTATCAAACAAATAATTCAGGAAAATTTTTCAAAGACAAACCAAGGCATATTATTGTGAAATTTCAAAACAGAGTGGTTAAAGGGAGATTTCATTCCTTTATAGAGAAAATACAAAGACAGCAGGAGATTGCAGGCAAAAGATTAGTAAATAGAACAGCATCAAGCCGCTCAATAGGGAGACCAAAGTTTCAAGATCATAAAACAATGTGTTCAAAATTCTGAGAAAAATCACTTCCAAGAGCAAGGAACAAGGAAATTAAGCTGACTCCTCTGTCATCGGCAGGCAGGAGAACTGTTCTTAGAATCTGGGGATGGATTCATGATAGCTACATAGAAAGCTACAGTGAGTAATTTGTTTACTCTAAGAAATAGTAAAAATTGTATAGGAAAGTAAATAAAGTATAGAACCACTAAGCTTCCTTGTCATAAAAGTGTATTCATAATGACTTAAACTTTGAACATAAATTGCTTTAGCTAAAGCCGTAATAGAGCCATCCTGGAGTGTAGGTGAAGAGGTATGTGAAGGTGTGGGGTTTAGGAGTGATAAGAAATATCAATGTTTATTTTAGGAGGCAGATAATATGAAAAAAAACGAAAAATTAAGGTAAATTGGGGGAAAATAAGATAGGAGTAAAAGCTTTAAGAGATTTAAATTTGTTGCTTCTTGGAACTGCGAATAAAAGGTTTTTGCCCAGAGGTTGCTTTTTTTTTTGTTACAAGCCTTTAAAAATGATTAGATTTTTATATTGTATAATGTAAGACTTTGATAAAAATAGGAACACATCTATAATTGATTTTACAGAAGGTATATTGCCTCTTATAAGGATCGTCACTTTGCAGGATTCTTTCCTGATTGCTAACTCTAGTGCTCAGTTTCTGCCATAGACTCTTGAGATTTAATGCAGTACTGTTACAGTTGTTCTGTCATTTTCTGAAGGGCACAGTGTTCTAACTTCAGAGCTGTGCCACTTGTCAAAGCCTGTGATCTAATCCTTAATTGCCAGGTAAACTAAAATAGGGAAAGTGTTGGAAGAAAGATTTGATCTACAATAATACTTAATGATTTCCTTTCTCTGGTGACCAAGGTGCTTAATGAAGCCTTATAAATCGTTCTTAATAGCCCCCCCTTTATTATTAATGTGGTGACTCATTTTGATACTCAGAAACCTAGAGATAAAAGAAGGGGAACTGAACATAGGAAGAAAATAAGTTTTATATACAGCTTGTATCCCTGAAGTTTGAGAACTTTCAACATTGATAGAAATTTTCTGCTGCTTACAGCATGAGGTATATTTTGGAGATAGGTAGGCAGGAAGAATGTTCATTTGACTGACAAGAACAGGAGGAAACAAAGTTAAGATTGGCATCTCTTCTTAAAAAATATGTTAAGTTCAAAAAAAAATATAAGTTCTATTGAATATCCCAGTCCTTCACCCCTCCTGGTGCCCAGTACCTTTGCTCTTGTTTCTTTGTAGTGCCCTTTCTTTCTGACTTTAGGTTTAGTAGGCTATGTGCTTGGTCAATACAATAAAGAAGACATGACCGGATGTCTTTTCCAAATCTAGGCCTTCCAAGACCTCCTTTAGTGCTCAGGCTTGCTCTTGGCTTTTGTGATTGCTGTGAAGACATGAGAGAGACCATGGTAATCTATTGAAGGATGAGGGACCTATGGAATCCCAGACAAAACTTGCTGAAATCTGAAATCATGGAAAACCAGCTGATCCCCAGACATGACTAGACATGTCAGTGAACCTAGCCAAAATAGAGATGTCTTGAAAATCCCAGATGACCCCATATACATGAGAAACATACACTGATTATTGTTTGCTACTAAGATTCTATGGTTGTTTTGTGTGTAACTTTATGCAGCAATGAGGAATTGATAGACAAACTAAAATGTTTAAATTTATTTGAAAATATCCCCAGAATTATTCCTTCATGTAGACCCTTGAATTATATACCTTATAGCTCCAATGTATTAAAATATAAGAAATTGTTAAATTATAACATAATTAAGTTAATTAATATTTAATAATTATAACAATATGTTATAGAATTCAGTGCTTCATTTTTATTTGATTATTTTAACTTGTATTTTACAAACACAAATATCTTTAATCAAAATTTTATCAGTTAACTATCTTTTTATACAACAGCATAATTAACACCATTAAAACATCATTGCTCTGATATGTGAAGAAAATTCTCCATGATATCTGAAAATAAATACACTCAATATTGAGAGTTGACATTTTTCTACCATAAACATGTGATTAATTTCCTAGGGCTGCCATAACAATGTGCCAGAAACCGGGTGGCTTAAGAGAACAGAAATTTATTCTCTTACAGTTCTGGAGTCCAGAAGTCTGAAATCAAGGTATTAGCAGAGTTGGTTACTTCTAGAGACTCAGATAGTCCACTCCATGCCTCTTTCTTAGCTTCTGATGCTGCAGGGGATGCTTGGCATTCCTTGGCTTATAGCCTCCCAATCATGGGCTCAGTCTTCACAGAGGCTCCACCCTGTGTCTCATCCAGGTATAAGGACATCAGTCTTTAGTCACTTAGGCCCAGCCAAAATCCAGTATAAGTTCTTCTTGATATTCTTAATTATATCGGCAAAGGCACTGTTTTCAAATAAGGTCACTTTCATAAATAAAAATGGAAATTAGGACTTGAACTTTTTTTTAGGGGGGGAGATGCACCATTCAAACAGCTACAATGTATAAAAATAATTCTAAATGTTATTTAAAAATCAAACCTATCAAAGACTTTGGGTACTACTCTTCTCTACTGTTAAGTTTACCTTTGGCAAACCTCATAGTCATTCAAATTTATGTTGAAAGGGGACCTGAGAAAGCATCTACTCTAAATTCTTTTTACAGGTGAGGAAATAAGAGAAATAATTCATTCTGGTTGGAAGTCAGACATAATACAGTGTGTAAGTGCGTAACGCTTTAAGTAAAGGTACCTTTTCAGTAAAGGCAGCCAGAGGTCTAATCTCCTTGCCACACAAGACCTGTGTGTCATAGGACATGACTCCTTAACATTTAAAATATCAGTTTTGTCATCTTAAAATTATGTATCATCATATTTGCCTTAAAGTGTTATTAAAATAATTAAACGAAATTAAATATATACCACAATATTTGGTATACTGTAGATTAAGAAGCTTATCTGAGTCACAAAGAGAAAATGACAGAGCTTTTTGATGCTTAATCCTTGGTCCCATTGTTCCTTTTACATTAAATGATTGAGCCCTCGGGTTCTCCTCTGTGTTCTAGAATCCAATATTCCCATAGCGCCTCATTACTGTGACATTTCATAAAAATCCTGTCAGTCTTTTCATTATCTTGATGTGAATATTATGAAAAGTTACAACTGTAAATCCACACGCAAACACATAGGAAAAAAATGAAAGGCTATAGCTGGAAAATATTTCAACATAATAGAAAAAAATTACCAACTTCTCTGAAAGAAATAAACAATATTTCTTTGGTTATGTTCATGTAATATTCATTCTTGATTATTTTCAACAAATATATAACGGACTTCTTATTTGTGCCTGGAATCATGTTCGATTAAAAAAAATAGTAATAGTTTTATTTTTCCCTAACACCTTATAAAGTTTGAAGTCTAATTGGAGAAGACACTGATGTTAAAGTAGTCTCCCCAGGTAAGCAGCTGGTCTCCCTGGAAGAAACAATCTCCCTTAGTAAATTAATTCCTCCTTTGAGTACTATAGTAATATGTTTATAAGTACTAAGAATATTATAGCTAATGACCACAAACATAAGATTTAAAGATACATATAGAGCAGAAATTCATATTTCATGATTATTTAGAGAAAAAATAACACATTATCAGAGATTTTGCAATTGAACTTTGTAAATTGGTTCTGATTTCTCAAGCATACAGATGTTACAAATAGTTCAAGAGACTTTTGTATACACTACCCAGATTCAGCTGTTGTTTGCATTCCACTCCATTTTAGTGATATTCTCTCTCTTCCTTCCTACTCTATCTCCTCCCCTCCTTTTTTTGCATTACCTATCATCCTATCACCAATACCATTTAAGGGTAAGTGTATTCATTTCTTGTGATTGCCATAGAAAGTTACCACTTAGTGTCTTAAAACAAACTTGGTGGTTTGAAATTACAGAAATTTATTCTCTCACAGCTCTGGTGTCTAGACATCCAAAATCAAGAGCTCAGCAGTATTGTGTTACCTCCAGAGACTCTAGAGGAGAATTCCTTCCTTGCCTCTTCTAGCTTCTGGTAGCTGCAGACATTCCTTGCCTTGTGGCCACATTACTTCAATCTCTGCCTTCTTATACTGCGACAGCAGGTGCTTCTGCACCCCAATGGCATCTGGATCTCTTTCCTATGAGATGGATATGATTGCATTTAGGACCCACTTTGTTAATCCAGGATATCCTCTTCATCTCTAGAGCCAGAACTAAATCACATGTTTTGCCATATATAAGGTAATTTTCACATGTTTTAAGGATGAGGAACTTAATATATCTTTGGGGGCCATTTTTTATTTTCTACAGTAAGAGATATCCTGACCCTTTATCACAACTTTCTTCATTATGTATTTCCTAAGAAGCATATTCTTTCTTTTTTTATTTTTTTAATTTTTTTAAGATTTTATTTATTTATTCATGAGACACAGAGAGACACAGAGAGAGAGGCAGGCTCCCCACGGAGCAGGGAGCTCGATGCAGGACTCAATCCCAGGACCCCGGGATCATGACCTGAGCTGAAGGCAGACGCTTAATGGACTGAGTCACCCAGGTGCCCCTAAGCAGCATATTCTCTTAAGTAAACATAAAACAGTTGACAAAATTAGATGATCTAACATTGATATAATCAGTGTTTACCTAGTCACATTGGAGTCTGAGAAAAAAAGGAAAAATCATAAATAATCTTGTAATTATTTAAAATGGATACTTTGCTCATCATGGATTTTTACATTAAGCTTTTTAAAATATTACATTCAAATATTATTTATTTTGATTGCTGAGGGGTTTTTTGCTACTGTAAATTTTGCCCCCAAGGAACAATGGCTCCCTCATTTCACACTACCCCAGCCTTAATCCATAGCCTGTATTGGAATCTTAACAGTTTTCCTCATGTTATTCTAAATAGCTATCTTCTCCCATCCAGAATCTCAAGATCATGTGTCACACTTATGTATGTCTCTATTCTGGAGTTGTTTCTCAACCTTTCTCTTGTATATTCACCTTCATATTTTGAAGAGAAGAGGCCAGTTATTTTGTAGAATGCCTATTAATTTGGACTGCCTGCCCTTTCCTTGTATTTGACATATGTGTGTGATAGCAGGAATATCACTGAAGTAATGTATCTTTTTTCAGGGTATTATATTAGGAAGAATATGATGTCACTTTGTTCAACTTAGTGGTAATTGTTTAGGTCAAGATTGGTAACCTGATCAAGGTGGTATGTACCATATTTCTCCACTATCCAGTTGCTATTATTGTCTTTATAATTATCAAACAGGTTTTGGAATATCTTTTTTTTTTTTTAAGATTTTATTTATTTATTTGACAGAGAGACACAGAGAGAGCAGGAACACGAGCAGGGGGAGTGGGAGAGGGAGAAGCAGGCTTCCCGCTGAGCAGGGAGCCCGATGTGGGACTCGATCCCAGGACCCTGGGATCATGACCTGAGCCGAAGGCAGACGCTTAACGACTGAGCCACCCAGGCGCCCATGGTTTTGGAATATCTTTAGCAACTATGCAAATGTCTTGTTCATTGTCAAAATTTCACTCAACTGCTTTGATTTCCATTGATTTCTAATTTCTTTGTTACTGAAATTACAACATTGTTATACTATATTTGTAAATATATTTTAGTTGAAATTCTATTGTAAGAAAGAGATTTTCACTATGTATTTTGTATTCCATATGCAACTACTCTATGTTTGTGTGTGTATATAGAGAGATATAGATATCAACTCATACATTTGTATTCTCTTCAGTGGGACATTAAATTGTCCTTAGTATGGTTAGTGCGAGCTCTTCTTGCTGAATTTTGGATCCTTTTGAGAATTCCCCATTACTCCTTCCTTGAGCTTTTCTCATGTTCCTGACCCAAACAAGTTGTAAGAATATCATCTAGTATTTTATATGTAGCAGTCCTTGGCATCAGCCATTTGTCCAAGAAGTTTGGTAGCTTTTAGTGTGGAAAGGCCTCTATTGCTTCTGATGATGTTAGCTGTCATTTAAATTCCCTTTATTCCCACTTATATAATATGACAGTTTCCTGTGGCTTTTTTCAAGATTTCCTCTTTATTTTTGGATGTCGTCATGTTGACTCTGATGTGCTTTAGTGTGATTGTATTTACCCAGCTCACAGTGCACTGTTCTTCTTGAATCCATAAGTTTAGTCTCTTCATCAGATTTGAAATACGGTTAGCCTTTATTTCTTCAAATATTTTTCTACACCCTCTCTTCTTTTGGTGCGAATATAAATATAGATACCTTAAAATACTTGATATAGTCCCAAAGACTATTGAATTTTTCTTCATATTCATTTTCTTCCTCTTCTACATAATAATAAATATACAATTCTATTGAATTTTTTATACTGTCTTACAGATCATTGAGTTTCTGTCAATTTTCTTCATTTTTTCCTCTTTTATATATTGTAAAGTCTCTATTGATCTATTTTATTTTACTTATGTTGTTTAATTGAGTTTTTACAGAATATCCTTTGTTTTTCATAGTTTCAGCTTTACTGCTCATATTCCCCCAAATATTCATTGTAATTAAATTTTGTTTCAGGACCTTGAATATATTTATAATAGCTGCTTTAAATCCCTTATCTGATAATTTCAAAATGTATGTCTTCTTGGGAATCATTTCTGTTGACTTTTTTTTTTCTGAGTATGAATCATTTTGCTGGTTCTTCACATGTCTACTAATATTTCTATTGCATGTTGGGTGATGTAAATATGTTGTGGGGTTCAGTTCTATTTATATTCTTCTTAAGTGTACTGATATTTGTTCAAGCAATGAGTTTAAATTAGTTGAATTCAAACTTCAAGCTCTGTTTCTTTTATGATGGTCAGCAACTGAAAATCTGTATCCTAGCTTCTCACTCCTTTATTTGCCAGGCTCCTTGTATTTCATTAACACTAAACTAGATAAGTGTTTCATCATGAATTATGCAGATTTTATAGAGAGATTTTGGCACTTATTCCATGTGCAACTACTTTTTAAAAAGGGACTTTCCCCCTTAATCTCCTAGCCAATATACCAATTTCAAAGTTAGTATGCTGACCTCCTACCCTCAATATCATAGAGATCAGGGAATACCTTCCAGCAAAATTGAGAAAACATGTAAACCATACGTGGTACACTTGCTGTATTTGAGAGATCATCCTTTTCAAGACTCTTCCTGTTTTAGGTCAATACCTAATTACAATATTTCTTAATACTGCATATAGGTTTTATAGGTGTTATCTATGGGAAAGTTTAACTATACAGGTTGGTTTCTCTATTATTACTGAAAGGTAGAATCTCAAAGTTATTTTTTTAAGATTTTATTTATTTGACAGAGAGAGACACAGTGGGAGAGGAAACACAAGCAGGGGGAGTGGGAGAGGGAGAAGCAGGCTTCCCGCGGAGCAGGGAGCCCGATGTGGGACTCGATCCCAGGACCCTGGGATCATGACCTGAGCCGAAGGCAGACGTTTAACGACTGAGCGACCCAGGTGCCCCTCAAAGTTATTTTTAAGTGTGAACATTTTTAAAAATTAAAATTTATACTAACCCAAAACTTAAAAGTGGAACTGCTCTGATTGGATAAAGAAATGGGAACAGAATCTTGCCCTTTCTCAATACAACGGACACATACAACACAAAATTATTCATGTAGCACTCCTCCAAAATTCTACATTTGCATAGACTATTTGAAAATAACTATACCAAATAATGAATATACAAAGAAGAAACCTATACTATAAAGAATGTGTTCACATATGTAGCCAGAATAATTAAGTTTCACCACACAAACTTTAGGCAAAACTCCCAATGAACATCTTTAAAAATGTGTAAGACTTTATATACATTTGAGGGTATTTTCAAATATATAATTTACTATTCACAACACTCCTAAGGTACAGCACATATAATTATTGTCATTTTAGTAGTGCTACTACTTTATAATCCTATAAGAAATCATGAAAACATGTAATTTAGTGATTGTATATACCTGACACTATGTTAAGAGTTTTGCAAATATCATCTTACTTCATTTCTACCAAAAGCTTTTGATACTGGGTTATTAGTTCAATTATAAAAAGTGAAACTGAGCAATCAAAAGATCTTAAGACTTACTCAAGGAGAAGGTAGTATAAATATGATTCACAGATCAAACCTTAGTTTGTATGCTTGTGAAAGCACATTTTTTAAAATATTATATCATTCTGCATTTCCCACAGAAGGTAAGTGTCTTTCAAATGAATTAAATAACTTGACTTTAAATATACAGTCATTCTACAGAAACTGGACTCAAAATCATTTCTTATAATGGTTTGACTCAGCCTTTTTTGTATATTTTATTGCTTGAAGGAAGGTACAGACAATATTAAGACTTTAGGACATTTATTGCAACCCAGAAATTTCAATAGCTTAACTCAATAAAGATCTAGTTCTCTTTTACATAAAATCTAATATGAACCAATATCCTCTATTTTGGGTTATAATTTGAGCCAGTGGTATTCATTAAAAGTATCATGTGAGGGTTATATTCAAGCACAGACTTTAGGGAAGTAAGGGTGTGAGCTATGTATATCATTTGGGAAAACATTGTGGGGGGGAGAGAGAAAAAAATGCAAAGTTCCATATTGAAACTGTTCTTAGAACATGAAGAATAGTAAGGAGACCAGTGTTCTTGATACAGAGAGGGGAGATTGTAGAAGGTGAGATTGAGGAGGTAACGTCTGTAGGTCCTTGAAAGCCACTGCCTGTAAATGAGATAGGGTTCTTTTTCTTCAGTCCTCCACACCTGGCCCTAATACCTATCACCAAAAATTAAATAATGAACCTTGTAATTATATGAACATCTTTCCTTTCTTTTCTTGAGAACAGACTCTGAATATGGTTGTTATCATAAATGCAACAGACTTGTGTGTTTGGCACTTAATCTGGAAAGATATGCTTTTATTGTATGTTTCTTGATAAGCTTCAGATTTATGTTTCACACTGCCTCTTTAATTTTATGGGTACCCCTGTGAAAATGTTGTTCTCTTTAAATGCTTAGAACCAAGTCATTGGATTTTCATTTTGCTCTTTGACCAAAATCAGTTTGGTCCTCTATAAGTGAACTTTACCACAGCAAGCATTGTTTTGTCTTTTTGCCAAGTCTGGAAATTTGGACACTCCATCCAAGTCATTTGATTTTTCCATCTCTCTTGTGTTTGCTGTACGCTATAACTCACCATCTTGTGCTGACTCCTAGAGTCCTAGTTCCTTCAGTTTTACTCTGCCCCAAATAACAGAACTGACACCAGCCTTAATTTTTTAGTGGTGACATATGGTGTTGACATCCTGAAGAATGCAAAATGATCTGATAGTCCTTTCAATTGCACAGTCATCAGTTGGAGTTGATAGGCTACTACTGTTATGTGACTTATTACTGTAAAATGATTCAATGTATAATGTGCATAAATTTTCTCCCAAGTTGTCGTTTTGCAGTAGCAATGCAAAAATACAAAGCAAAACAAAAAGCAATCATTTAATAAGCCCCTGAGAGAGGTAAAATGATCTACTTCATTCTAGAAATATGTTTCATCTCAGTAAGGGAAGTCATGATGATGCAAACACCTATAGATTAAGTAAATTAGGAAGAAATAGTTGTGGAGAACTATTCTGAAACTGAGTAACATTGATTAGCAGATTAAAATTATAACCCAGGGATTTGATATGTTTTGAAACATCTTTACATACAACACACAGTGCTCATCATGACACATGCCCTCCTTAATCCCCATCACCCAGCTAGTCCATCCCCTAACCACCTCCCCTCTATCAGCTCTCAGTTTGTTTTCCAGCATGAAGAGTTTCTTATAGTTTGTTTCCCTCTTTGCTCTTTGTACTCCCTCTCCCATTTATTGATCTGTTTTATTTCTTAAATTCCACAGGAGTGAAATCACAAGGTATTTGTCTTTCTCTGACTGACTTATTTTGCTTAGTATAATACACTCTAGCTCCATCATGATTTTCTTTTCCTTTAAAGATTTTATTTATTTATTTGACAGAAAGAGACACAGCAAGGGAAGAAACACAATCGGGGGAGTGGGAGAGGGAGAAGCAGGCTCCCTGCTCAGCAGGGAGCCTGATGCAGGGCTCAATCCCAGGACCCTGGAATCATGACATGAGCTGAAGTCAGATGCTTAACAACTGAGCCACCCAGGCGCCCCAAGCTCCATCAGGATTTTCTTTTGTTTTTCTTTTTTTCCCTTTTATTTTTTTTATTATGTTATGTTAATCAGCATACATTACATCATTAGTTTTTGATGTAGTGTTCCATGATTCATTGTTTGTGTATAACACCCAGTGCTCCATTAAGTACGTGCCCTCCTTAATACCCATCACCAGGCTAACCCATCCCCCCAGCCCCCTCCCCTCTAGAACCCTCTAGAACCCTCAGTTTGTTTCTCAGAATCCATAGTCTCTCATGGTTTGGGGGAAATCGGAGGTGGAGACGAACCATAAAATTTATTTTATTATAGTGGGTTGCATGTTTTTTTCTAAGTCAGAGTCTCTGAAAACACTTTTCAGTGAAATTTTTTTTCCTAAAATAAAATTTATTTATTATACTCAGTACCTATTTTTTCTAAGTCTGTGTCTCATTAAAGGCAGCACTGGGTCAGGGAATGAACAAAATTTTCCTAAGTTAATTGATAGGAATATTTTTAGCATTATGGTGCTTTCTCCAAGGATTGGCTGTATTTTCCCTATAGATTCGTTCTTGAATTTGATAGGTATTAAAGTTTATGATAGAAGAGCTCCTCAATCTGCTTATCCAGAAATGCATCTAGGTTTTCTTTTGCAGATGAGTAAACTGTAATCCCTTAAGAATTCATTTTGTTCAATTTTTAAATATGCTTCTCTCTGCTGCCTCCATGAGAAAGTACATCTTTTTAAGCAAAAGAATGTTTCTCATACTTTCCTTGGCATCAGTATACAAATATTCAGGTATTATTCTGAGTCCCTAAATATTTTCATAGAGTAGGCAAGCATATAGACTATTAAGAGAGAAAAAAAACCAAATAGCTCCAGGTTTTTAAGGTTCATATTTACTTTTTCTCAAGTTATTATACCTGAGAATGCACCTGACTCAAGGCATGATGCCAGTTTTTCTTCTGATCCCACCTTTCATAATAAGCATTCTCCATTCCCAAAAGAAATTCATGCCTATCTTTTACCCATCATGATACTTCACTGTTACTTCACTTTGGGGATAAAAAGCCTCAAAGATGCCAAGTGTGTTAGGGTTCTCCAGAGAAACAGAACCAATAGAATATAGAAATATGTACCAGAACCAATAGCTATATATGTAATACAAATATAAATATGTATATAACACACACACATATAACATGAATGTATATATAAAACAAATATATATAATGAAAACATATATGTAATGAGACATTATGAGGAATTGGCTCACGTAATTCTGGAGACTGAAAAGTCTCACAATCCACCGTCTGCCATTTGCAAGCTGGAGACCCAGGAAGCCAGAAGTGTAGTTCATTCCAAGTCCAAAGGCCTGAGAACCAGTGTCAGCAGTGTGTAAATCCCAGTCCTTTAGGACAGAAGATTAGGGGAATTGTCCTAGCTCAAACTGTGATGCTGGGGAGGGAGGAACTGGAGGGCAAATAGAACCTTTTGTTCTATTCAGGATCTCACCAGATTGAATGATACCCACATACCTTGGGGAGGGCCATGGATACCTAGCCCACAAATTCAAATGCTAATCTCTTCCAGAAACACTTTCACAGACACACCCTGAAACAATGTTTATTTGGGTGCCCCATGGCCAATCAGGTTGACACATAAAATCAATCATCACACCAAGCAAAGGGGCAATTCAAAATATTGATATTGTGAACATTCTTTTTTTCAAGATATCTAAAAACCATGGTAGGAATTTGTGTCCCCCAGTCTGGTCCCCCCAACACACACACATACACATTCTATTAAGGTAGAAAAGCATTGTGAGAAATGGTATGTTCTGACTTATTCCACAATGTCTGAATTAAAATGTATTATGGAATAAATTTATGGGAGTAATATCAATTTCTCTTAACAACTTTACCTCTTCCAATCAGTGCATTCATTGTTACTAAGAAAAAGAAATCAAAAGGAAGGAAAACATTCAGACCATTAATAAAAACTAATGAAGAAAGTGACATTTGATTTCATTCAGTAACCTCTGATAGTAAAGTAGGGACTTGATCCCAGAACCCTTCGATCATGACCTAAGCCAAAGGCAGACACTTAAATGACTGAGCCCCCCAGGAGTCCCTAAAATATATATTTCATTATGCCAGTCGTGTCTTCTAAAGATCTCACAATAAAAGGTCCTGGTAGGTCTCCTGGGTGGCTCAGTTGGTTAAGCGACTGCCTTCAGCTCAGGTCATGATCCTGGAGTCCTGGGATCAAGTCCTGCATCGGGCTCCCTGCTCAGCGGGGAGTCTGCTTCTCCCTCTAACCCTCCTCCCTCTCATATGCTCTCTCTCTACCATTCTCTCTCTCTCTCAAATAAATAAATAAAATCTTAAAAAAAAAATAAAAGATCCTGGTATAAAACTTAAGTCCTCACCATCACCAAAGGTCTAATAAAAAAATGGCCCCAGGGCGCCTGGGTGGCTCAGTCATTAAGTGTCTGCCTTCAGCTCAGGTCATGATCCCAGGGTCCTGGGATTGAACCCCACATCAGGCTCCCTGCTCTGCAGGAAGTCTGCTTCTCCCTCTCACACTCCCCCTACTTGTGTTTCTCTCTCTCTCTCTCTCTGTCAAATGAATAAATAAAATCTTAAAAAAAAAAAAAAACTGGCCCCATTACTTCTTTAACAGGTGCTGTTACTACTCTTCCCACATACCTGCTCACCCCTCTCAAGCCATACCCACTTCCTTTTCCTCCTCCAGCATCCCAGAATATGTTCATTCCAAGATGTTTGTAAGGCTCTATTTGAACCCTTCTATAATGGGCAGCAGGATAAAGAATTTTAGCAAAGCATTTCAAGTTTTTGTGTTTTTTCTTAGAAATAAATAATGGTAGTGCTTTAAAAACACTTGTGAGCAAAAAGTGGGAAAGGGCAAAAAACATCACATCAGATTACTGCAATTATTGGAAGAGAGTGCTAAGAACGTGAGCTAAGGTGGAAAGAATTGTAAAAGAAGATAGACTTTGATGCATTTATGAAGTGTCTGGCCGTTCTACATGGGAAATAAAAAAAAAAAGTTGAAATGATTCAGAGGTTTGTTTGGGCAACCTAAAGAATAATCATGGAATCAAATGAAACTGAAGTTAAGAGCAAGCTTAGAAAGATAGAACTGACCTTTATACACAAATCTGTTCTTCCATGGATTGTCTGGCTTGAAAGGTGCAGGTAGTTCATGGACCTGAGGGGAGACCATTCTGGACTACCTGGAGGCTCATTTCCTCTGTCTTTGTATTAGTTTAGCAGCTGGCTTACAAGGTCCAACACAGCTCAATTAAAAAACAAACAAAAACTGGGGGCGCCTGGGTGGCTCAGATGGTTAAGCGTCTGCCTTCGGCTCAGGTCATGATCCCAGAGCCCTGGGATCGAGTCCCGCATTGGGCTCCCTGCTAGGTGGGGAGCCTGCTTCTCCTTCTCCCTCTGCCTCTGCCCCCCTCTCCCTCTCTCTCTCTGACTCTCATGAATAAATAAATAAAACATTTAAAAACAAACAAACAAACAAAAACTAAAATTTGCTTAGATGAAACTCCATAGATGTTTCCAATACTCCTAATTCTAAAAACACTTTGAGCATTATGGAAATGGAGCCATGTTCTAAAAAAATATTGACCATGGTAAAGTCAGACCAGCCATGCCCAATTCAAGCTGTGTGATAATGTGGTTGTGATCATGTTACTAATTCCTTTTTTAAGATTTCCCCAGTAAACCTTCATTTTTCATGGGTCTCTTTCACATTTTTGCACACATTTTTAACTTTTCCTTTGTATAATGGCTAATTTTAATCTCTTTTTTTGTCCCCCAAATTTCTAAATTGTATTTAGTATTGTAGCTCCCTAATTTTGATTTCAGTCATTAAAAAGAAATATTGAGATTTGGACTACCTAATTCCACATTTTCAAATAGAAAAACAGAAGTCATTGAGATAAGAAAATTTTAAGTAAGACTATATACAGAAATCCATGCACACTGGGTGTTATATGTAAGTGATGAATCACTAAGTTCTAGAACTGAAACTAATATTACACTTTATGTTAAGTAACTGGAATGTAAATATCTTGAAGAAAAAAAAAATATACACAAAAATTCTAGCTCAGAACACTAGGCTCTTCTGTGAATTATCCTGATTCTATAGGGAGATATTTTAAAGAGACGAAGGCCCTCTAGTTATACATTCCAGCTCTGTAAGTGTCCAACAATGAAGCATTCTTGGCTGTAAAGTGGTTATATTGACAGTGTCTTCTCACAGGGTTACTTCAAGAGTTAACTATGATAATTTATGTAATATACATTTACTAGTATTTAAAAATATTAGCTTATTTTATTGTTGGTGTCATTATTACTGTTCTAGACTATGAACTTTTGGGATTCCTGGACTTCAACCACAGCTGCATTTCAAATGCCTACTTCAGAGTGTGGTAAAGACCAAGTTTTTGATATATATTTCTTTAAGGAATTAACCATTTATATGACTTGATTCCATTGTTTTTCACTTTTAAAAGACTACAGAAAACTGATATTGAAAGAAAAATTCAATTAAATTTGAAACAGTACAGTCAAAGATATGTAATAATATTTATATGAGTAAGGAGATAGGGCCATGTTCAAATATTTACACCTTCTTCTATTATTAAGTCTAAGTAAAAAACTAAATATTACCCGTCTATTTTGCTCATTCCATCATTTTCTTTTTTTTTTTTAAGATTTATTTATTTATTTTGGGGGAGAGAGAGAAAGAGCACAGACAAGCTTGTTGAGTGGGGGGAGGAACAGAGGAAGAGGGATGGAGAGAATCTCAAGCAGACTACCGTTGAGTGCGGAGACCCACGCAGGGCTCATCTCACAACCCATGAGATCATGACCTAAGCCAAAATCAAGAACTGGATGCTTAATGGACTGAGCCATCCAGGTGCCTCCTATTCCATCATTTTCTTTCCTTAAATTATACCCTGTTCTATCCTTTTGTGCACCTAATTTGAAAGTTATAAAAATTATCTTTTAGCATACAACATACTTATTAAAACCTTTAGCATACAATGTTTAGAAAACCTGTTTTTTGTGTCATTACTAAATATCATGAGATACCATCATGTATGCAATGCTAAATAAAAGTATATAATTCTAGAAGATATTTTAGCTTTATATCAGTTCATGATAGAAGTAATTTTAAGATACATATTTTGACCTAATATACTTTGTTATTAAAAATTCTATTGAAATTCTTTAACAAGAATTGCATTCTATATCATTCATGTTAGAAATATTGATTGCTAGGGCGCCTGGGTGGCTCAGTTGGTTAAGCGACTGCCTTCAGTTCAGGTCATGATCCTGGAGTCCCGGGATCGAGTCCCACATCGGGCTCCCTGCTCAGCAGAGAGTCTGCTTCTCCTTCTCACCCTCCTCCCTCTCATGCTCTCTGTCTCTCATTCTGTCTCTCAAATAAATAAATAAAATCTTTAAAAAAAAAAAAGAAATATTGATTGCTATTATTAGCCATAAGATTTATATTCACCTTTTTAATTTTTTTAAAATTTTAATATATTTTAATTTTATTTTTTTATTATGTTCAGTTATAGTTGCTACATCATTACATCAAACTGCATCATTAATTTTTGATGTAGTGTTTAATGATTCATTAGTTGTGTATAACACCCAGTGCTCACCTTTTTTTTAATTTAATATATATGACCCCACTTCTGGGCCCCCAAAATAGTAGAAATCATATTTATAGAATAGCAAGATTGTAAAACTAGAATACTGCATTTTTTTCAGTTTTTAAAAAATTTTATTTTATTATGTTATGTTAATCACCATACATTACATCATTAGTTTTTGATGTAGTGTTCCATGATTCATTGTTTGCATATAACACCCAGTGCTCCATTCAATCCATGCACTCTTTAATACCCATCACCAGGCTACCCCCCCACCCCCCTCCCCTCTAGAACCCTCAGTTTGTTTCTCAGAGTCCATAGTCTCTCATGGTTCGTCTCCCCCTCCGATTTCCCCCCCTTCATTTTTCCCTTCCTACTATCTATTTTTTTTCAACATATAATGTATTATTTGTTTCAGAGGTACAGGTCTGTGATTCAACAGTCTTACGCAATTCACAGCGCTCACCTTAGCACTTACCATCCCCAATGTCCATCACCCAGCCACCCGATTCCTCCCACCCCCCACCCCTCCAGCAACCCTCAGTTTGTTTCATGAGATTAAGAATTCCTCATATTAGTGAGATCATATGATACATGTACTTCTCTGATTGACTTATTTCGCTTAGCATAATACCCTCCAGTTCCATCCACATTGTCACAAATGGCAAGATTTCATTTTTTTGATGGCTGCATAATATTCCATTGTGTATATATACCACCTCTTCTTTATCCATTCATCTGTTCATGGACATCTTGGCTCTCTCCATAGTTTGGTTACTGTGGACATTGCTGCTATAAACATTGGGGTGCACATAGCCCTTAGGATCACTACATTTGTATTTTTGGGGTAAATGCCCAGTAGTGCAATTGCTGAGTCATAGGGTAGCTCTATTTTCAACTTTTTGAGGAACCTCCATACTGTTTCACAGAGTGGCTGCCCCAGCTTGCATTCCCACCAACCGTGTAGGAGGGTTCCCCTTTCTCTGCATCCCCGACAACATCTGTCATTTCCTGACTTGTTAATTTTAGCCATTCTGACTGGTGTGAGGTGATATCTCATTGAGGTTTTGATTTGGATTTCCCTGACGCCGAGGGATGTTGCGCACTTTTTCATGAGTCTGTTGGCCATTTGGATGTGTTCTTTGGAAAAATGTCTGTTCATGTCTTCTGCCCATTTCTTGATTGGATTATTTGTTCTTTGGGTGTTGAGTTGGATAAGTTCTTTATAGATTTTGGATACTAGCCCTTTATCTGATATGCCATTTGCAAATATCTTCTCCCATTCTGTTGGTTGTCTTTTGGTTTTGTTGACTGCTTCTTTCTCTGTGCAAAAGCTTTTTATCTTGATGAAATTCCAGTAGTTCATTTTTGCCCTTGCTTCCCTTGCCTTTGGTGATGTTTCTAGGAAGAAGTTGCAGCAGCTGAGGTCAAAGAGGTTGCTGCCTGTGTTTCCTCTCTAGGCTTTTGATGGACTCCTGTCTCACTTTAGGTCTTTCAACTATTTTGAGTCTATTTTTGTGTGTGGTGTAAGGAAATAGTCCAGTTTCATTTTTCTGCATATGGCTGTCCAATTTTCCCAACACCATTTGTTGAAGAGACCGTCTTTTTTCCATCGGACATTCTTTCCTGCTTTGTCGAAGATTAGTTGACCATAGAGTTTAGGGTCCATTTCTGGGCTCTCGATTCTGTTCCATTGATCTATGTGTCTGTTTTTGTGCCAGCACCATACTGTCTTGATGATGACAGCTTTGTAATAGGGCTTGAAGTCTGGAATTGTGATGCCACCAGCTTTGCTTTTTTTTTTTTTTCCCCCAACATTCCTCTGGCTATTCTGGGTCTTTTCTGGTTCCATAGCAATTTTAGGATGATTTGTTCCATTTCTTTGAAAAAAGTTGATTGTATTTTGATGGGGATTGCATTAAATGTGTAGATTGCTCTAGGTAGCATTGACATCTTCACAATATTTGTTCTTCCAATCCATGAGTATTGAATGTTTTTCCATTTCTTTGTGTCTTCCTCAATTTCTTTCATGAGTATTTTTTAGTTTTCTGAGTACAGATTCTTTGCCTCTTTGGTTAGATTTATTCCTAAGTATCTTATGGTTTTGGGTGCAATTGTAAATGGAATTGACTCTGGAATTTCTCTTTCTTCTGTCTTGTTGTTGGTGTGTAGGGATGCCACTGATTTCTGTGCATTGATTTTACATCCTGTCACTTTACTGAATTCCTGGATGAGTTCTAGCAGTTTTGGGGTGGAGTATTTTGGGTTTTCCACATAAAGTATCATATCATCTGCAAAGAGTGAGAGTTTGACTTCTTTTCCGATTCAGATGCCTTTTATTTCTTTTTGTTGTCTGATTGCTGAAGCTAGGACATCTAGCACTATGTTGAATAGCAGTGGTGATAGTGGACATCCTTGCCGTGTTCCTGACTTTAGGAGGAAAGTTCTCAGTTTTTCCCCGTTGAAAATGACTAGAATACTGCATTTTAACATTTATAATTATTTAAAACACATTAACCAAAGACTGCTATATAATTGTGAACAGCATAACACACTTCTTTTCTTGGGCTAATTCATTTATTTAATTGTCCTTTTTAGTGCCCATCACATGAAAGAGTAAGTTGTTGTAGTTTTCATCTGGGATATTTCTCAGATACAAAAGTGTAGTTCTGAACTTTTGTTGCTTTAGATGAAATCAAAATGGTAAATAATGGAAAAATGAATAATTCTAATTCTTACTACTGGATTCTATCCATATTACAAAATTGAACCAACATAAATACAAAGAAAATGCACAGAAAATGCTGAGGATTAGAAACTAAAAAAGAAGTTACAATGCCTTCCTATTCCAGTCTTCTAAATCTTAAATTGGAGGCCTATGTTCCTGCCATTATTCTATTGTGTACATTCATTTTAAAATTCTAAAACCTTTCATTTTATAAATCAGAGAATTTTTTAATTATTTTAAATTTTGTCATTGCAGGATACTACTGATTTTGAAAGTTTTAGGGGAAAAGGGAAAGAAATCTATGGAACTTGTATATTGCTTTGGTTCAGGGTGAATTCTAGGAGGGATAATCTATAAAACCAGTCCAAAGTGTTAGCTGAATTAGAAGCTGTTCAAATTAACCAGGCATTTCCCCCTACTTCCAAAAAGAATCAAAGAATTCCAAATACTGCCATAAAAATGGATACAGTGAAACCATCACACATATGGTTTTATCAGAACATATTCTCTTCCCTAAGTGAAAATAAACTCCTTCTGAGAGTAAAAAATCTGAACAGAAATCCCATTCTTGATTATCTGCAAAAGCTACAAAAGCACTTATGGGCCTATTCAACCACCAGAGAGGCAGAATTTTAGGGAAGTCCATTCCTGAAATGTATCTTTATTTCCTGATGTGCTTATTGCAAATGCTATTTTAGCTGTTAGAGTATCTTAAAGACATAAAAGCAGTTGGTTAGATGTTCTAAAGATGATGGCAGTAGCCTGCAGCTTACATAAACACGATAGGGTCCATGGACATAGTCGCAAGAAAGCAGAACATCGAAAACACAGCTTATATAAAACTTAATACACTTAGCCTGGAAGATACTTTTAAACATTTGCTAAAATTACTTTACAAGCAGGCATGTTCACTATAAAATCATCCTAATGGAGAAATAAAGCAGGGGTACAGAATAAAATGTAAGATATTCTCTCAAACAATTCTATTTAAGCATCTAAATAACAGCTAGGGTTATCTTGATGCAATTTACAGAATTCCTTTACATGAAGATTTCATTTATATTTTCTGGTATAGATAATTATCTTATTAAATTTAATGTTGTTCCTGAAAGCTCTCATGTTTCCATAATATCTAAATGAGTCTCTGACCTATTTACCCTCCAGATATGTGTGCTTGTGTGCATGTACTACTATCTTTTAAGTAAGATTAGTTCATGGGCTGTCCCTACAACCCTGTGTGCATAGGTTTTTTTCACAGTTAATTTTATGTAGGATACAGTGCTTATTATTGACTGGGCATTATTGTTCAGAAGGAAGAATTGGTAGTTTTGGAAGAAGAAAATTTGTCAATTAGCAGAAATTCATTTATGATTAGTAAATTCGGTAAAGTACAGAACCCAGACTTGCTTGGAACTAACCTGCCTGGGTATCCTTTCACTGAATTGATGCTTTCTCATCATTTCCTATAAAAGAAGTAAATTTAAGGGGGGGATGTACTCCCTCATGAACTTGACCCCACATTGCACACATAGTAGAGCTCCTTAGCCACAAGACATATTTGTGGAAGACAGTGGGATGATCTCTTGCTGACCTTGTTTTTGTGAGCTTTCACTTTCCTCAGTGGTCTATTCCCTCCGGCAGTCAACATAAAGTTAGGGAAGTTAGGGAATTGACAATGAATTTGATACTTGGCAGGTAGTGACCATGAAGGAGCCTACCTTGTCCAATAAGCTGGAAATATTAAAAATCAATATATATTCATATACATGTATAATTAAGTATACATATGTAATTATGTATACTTAATTTTTTAAAAAAAGAAAGTTTTAGTATCCTGTGGAAATTGTTAATCATATTTCTTAGGTAAATACCAGTCATTATGCCTGGAAATGCTTATAACAAAAATCATAGCATGCTTGCTTTGCTTGGCCTTCTACTTCCTATTATGTAGAAAGCAACAGAACATTATATCATCTTTAACAACAACAAAAAATTTAGTAGTCCTCAAAATCTTTCTTTTTAAGGTTATCACATGACTAAGGTTACAAGGCCATCTAATGAAATGAAATCCAAAGAGTGGGTGGCAGTTCAGAGAGGTAGGGTGGAGAGACAAGATAAGTCTTTAGACAGATGTGCTGGGAGAAGAGGTAGGTGTCCACCATAGAAGCAGGAAATCAAGCAACTGAAAATTTAAATTCTTAAAGATGTGGGCTAGCCTGAGACTTTAGAATTCCAGGAAAATCCCCAAACAAAGGAAGTCAGACACCACCCTACAATTCATTTCTATAGTCCTCCACCAAGGGTTCACAAGGAATGTTAGTGGTAGGGCAAGAGGCTTGAGAGAAAAACCCATCCATGGTGGAGACATGTGGGGATTTCCCAGGTGAAAGCAGCAGAGCCTAGAGGACTCTCGGCACACTGGACACTGCATAAGTTTAAGCTAGTGATTGACTGTCACAGGGAGACAAATAGCATGTCTGTATACCAGATATGAGACAAAAGCCATCTGTTGCTGGAAGAGGGATAAGAAACCTCTTCATCCCTAGGACTCTTCACTGACTTGAGGCAGAAGACCTCTGGCACTGGGTGAGGGGTACAGAACTCTTAGCCTAGGCTCTGCGCCAAATAATAGGAAAAGGTTGACTGCCTGGTAGGGTCAGGACTGCTAAGAAGGCCTCACTTCTGAGGTTTAGGTACACAAGTCCTGCCTAAGACTAAGGATGAGGCAGGAGAATTGAACAACCTCTCCACTCAAGCTATGAGCCTGCGCTGAGCACCAAGAAACACATACATACACACAACTAAAAAAATTATAGACTATCCCTCATGTAGACACACATAGAAATCCTTAGCAGAACATTAGGGAATGCAATTCAACACTATTAAATGGATAATACTTCATGATCAAGTTAGATTTGTCCCAGAAACACATGATTGATTTATCATATGATAGTTTGCCACATTAACAGATTAAGGGTGTAAAATCATAGGATCATTTAAATTGATGTGGGAAAGCCATTAGATGAAACCTCAGAATAGGAAAAAAAAACTTTCTCCACTTTATAATGGACATTTACAAAGAAGCTACAGCTGATATCATCTTTTAATATTGATAGCTTTTTCACTAATCCTAGGAACACCTCAAGGATGTTCTTTTTCACCATTTTCTCACATAGTATTGTACTGGAAATCCAACACAGTGCCATAACACAAGAACAAAAAGCATGTTGGATGGAATTAAAAAGAAAACTTTGGGGCGTAGATGTCTGTGTGCCTAGAAAATCCTAAAAATCCTACCAGAGACCATAACTTGGGAGTTTTTATAAATTTTAACAAACAATTGCCATATGACCCAGTAATTCTACTCTTGGACATTTATCCAAGAAAAATGAAGACCCACATTCACATAAAACCCTGTACATAAATGTTCACCAGTACACAAATGAAGCTTTATTCTTAATAGTACCAAACTGGAGACCACCCAGATGTCCTTCATTGGTGAATGAGTCAACAAACTGTGGTTCATCCACACCATAGAATACTACCCAGCAATATAAATAGGCCAACTATTGATACACACAACTTGGATTAATCTATGAGGAAGTATGGTGAGAAGTCGATCTGAAAAAGATGTATAGTATATAATTCCATACATATAATGTTCTTGAATTAACAGAACCTAGAAATGGAGAACTGATTAGAGGGTGCTAGAGATGGAAGGGGGAGCTGCAAAAGGACACCACTAGGGATCCTGGCAGAACTGTCTGGCATCTTCACTGCATCAATGTCCATATCCTAGTGATGATATTTTAGGGTTTTGAAAATGTTATCTTTTGGTAAAAGGTATGAGACATCTCTCTGTATTTCTTTTTGTTTGTTTATTTGTTTAGAAAAGCAATGTGTTTACTATGGAAAATTAGAACATATATGTATATATACACAAAGGAAAAGAATAAAAATCACTCTTAAGGCCATCATTGTTTACATCTTTATACTAGCCTCTCAGAGTTTTCTATATATATTTTTTTATTTCTCAATAAAAAAATGGGATCATACTGTGTATTTTAGCTTGCTTTTTTACCTAGGGCATTGTAAACATATTTTCATGTCATTAAATGTTCTTCCATGCATGAGTACTAATGGCTGCATAATATCCCATTGTCTGCCTATTTTATACCAAAATTTATTTAACCAATCATTTATTGCTAGCATTTAGTTGACTCTAGTTTTTTTTTACTTTTTTCTATTGATTGATTGATTGATTGATTGATTGATGTAGTGTTCCATGATTCACTGTTTGCATATAACACCCAGTGTTCCATTCAGTGCGTGCCCTCTTTAATACCCATCACCAGGCTAACCCATCCCCCAACCCCCTCTAGAACCCTCAGTTTGCTTCTCAGAGTCCATATTAAAATATTGCTTTAGAGGATTTCTCCTTAAGTCTGGTCCAAAGCAGTCATCTGCATGTGGTTGAAGCTTACTTGAGGTGGATAAGGTACGAAAATGAGAGGTTTTAAATCTTTCCAGGCTTTTTTCCCAGTCTTATAAACTGGGGAATATGGGTTGGACAATCTTTAATATCCTGTAATGCCAATTTTGTTTTGAAAAGGAAAAATGTTTGTCTTATACCAAGTCTTTATCTACTTCCCACTGAATGGAGAAAACAAGAGGAGATTCTAAACAATACTTACTTTACTTTTATGAGTATACAGCCAACCCTATTTTGCACCATTGTCAGGGCCATTTGAAAAGGAGGATCCTGGGTCCCCATTATGTTTCTACCTCCTACATGTTGTATACATTTTGGCAGGTTACTTAAAAGTTATAAAACAATGGTAATGGTCATGTCTTATAATAGTTACAGTGGCTGAAGGCCATCCTGTGGTAAATTATCTACCAAGGTTTGTGGGAACAAAGGGTGGAGGTGAATAAACATGTTGGTTTCTTACTTTGCCTCATTTGTCCCATAGATATTCAGATATATTTGAGAAAATAAAATTGCCAAGCCCTTTGCTGCATATACATATTACACAGGAAAACAATATACGTTTTTAGTCAGATATTTTATTGAAACTTTCTGCTTAACTATTTAACATACAAAGAGATTATACATTATTTTATAGGATATGAGAAAGTCTTTAAAGTTTTTCTATTTTGGGACAGTGAAATGAGCAGAAGTAAGGTGTATCACTTGGGGCAGAAACTTTAATATCTAATACCCAGTTTACAATTTTTCCATTTCCTGTATCATGGAGACTGATATATCCCAAATGGTGAAGTTTTGATAGCCTGCATCCCTGATTAAGGGTGACAGGAAATGGAACTATCCACTTAATAAATAAATAGCCACCAGTTTAAATGTGAATGAAATTAATGACAGTGGATCATAGCTGTAAGAGAGCAAGACACTCTCTGAGGAGCAATACATAGAGAAGCTCCAAAGCCAAAGGGAGAGGAAAAAAGAATTCTAAGGCTTTTGGAAGACTCTGGCACCTAGAGCTACAACCAATTCCTAGCCATAATAACAAATCTTCACACTAAAGTCTATTTATCTCAGTTCTTATATATAACAGTTTTCAACAACAGAAATTATGAAGCATGCCAAAATGTAAGAAAAAATATAGCCTGAAGAAATAAGCAAGTGCCAGAACCAGACTTGGATATGACACAGATGTTAGAATTATTAGACAGGGAATTTAAAATAATTGATTGACATGTTCAGGGTTATGCAAAAAGTGGGCCACATGCAGTAACAGATGAGTAATGCAAGCAGACACATGGGCACCCTAGAACGTGTAAAAAGCAAATGTTAGAATTATAAACAAAAACACCTGTAACAAACCACAGATTCCTTCAACAGGTTCATGAGCACACCTAACAAAATGGAGAAAAGAATCAATGAGTATAAGTCAATAGAAACTTTCCAAACTGTAATGCAAAGAAAAAAAAAAAGAGAATTGACCAAAGCACTCACATTGGTGAAATACCATCAAAAGATGCTATATGCAACTGATAAATTATTTAAAAAATAAATAAAATAAAGAATATTTGAACAAAAAAAACCCACAAAAGATGTAATATATGTATAACTTGAATACCACAAAAATAAAGAATGGAACAGAAGAAATATTAAAATAATAACGGCCAAGAGCTTTACAAAATTAATGACAGACATCAAATCACACATCCAGAAATCTCAGAGAATACCACAAGCTTGACAGCTGGAGTGGATAGAAATCCTTCCCGTCCTCAGTGTTCCCATAACCTTCATGGTAGTGATTGTTGCAAAAACTGTAGTGATCCCTTTAGGGAAGGGAGAAACATCCCTTTTCCCAAGGATATAGTCAAGGAAAGTGCTATGCCAAACTAGCCAGGGTTCTTAAGTTCATAAGTTTTTGATTCACTTCCATATCCCCTTTCTATTGGCCTATATCTGTTCCCAAAAGAACTGGTTAGGGTCACTAATCAGTTAGGATCACTACCTCGCAACCCTGGAAAATCTATTGTAATCTACCCACTCAGGGCCTTCCCACTCATCCCACTTATGTCTGCTTTAAAGGTAATTTTATTCCAGGGGCTCTTTTTCCCTGGAGGGTCTTTATCAGGATCCTGCAATTCCATCTTAACCAGGCTTCCTAAATTTGACCCTCAGTGAACAGGAGTCTTGTTTCCTCACAGAAGGCTTCTGGCTTCCACTTAACAAGGAAGTGGCTTTACCTCCTCCCTCACCATCACCTATAACACACCATACAAACACAGACTCTTGACAAAGTGTCTGTTATTATTTTAAGGCTATGTAACATGAAGAAGAGCACTTTATGTAACCATTACTGGACAAAGGTCATCCTCCTGGTAAATACTATGCAAACTTTTAAAGATAAGCAACTAGGAACTAATTTTGCATTTATGGAGGGAAAAAATCTGCCTCATCAGGCCACCCATGAAAATTGGGTTACTATTTAGGCTTAATGATTGGTGCTAAATTTGCTTTTTAATAACTCTGCATTTATGATTTTGCAGAATATAAGACAGGAAAAAATCCTTATGTTTTTCAAAGTTCACTTATGTATTTGATCTTGGGGGCGCCTGGGTTGCTCAGTCGTTAAGTGTCTGCCTTCGGCTCAGGTCATGGTCCCAGGGTCCTGGGATTGAGCCCCACATCGGGCTTCCTGCTCGGCAGGAAGCCTGCTTCTCCCTCTCCCACTCCCCCTGCTTGTGTTCCTTCTCTCACTGTGTCTTTCTCTGTCAAATAAATAAATAAATAAATAAAATCTTTAAAAAAAGTTCACTTATGTATGGAACAGGACAGTTAGATGAATTTGGAGATTTAGAGGAATCAATGTCATACAGATAATGAAAGTAGTGATGGTACCTAAGAGAGCTATGTTTAAAAAAAAATCAGTGGTCTAATGTGAAAAGAGAGAACACTATTGCTTAAAGGATTCACAAAAGAAAAAGAATCCATAATGGAGGCAAACAATGACCTATGGAGAATTAGGACACTAAGGCATCTAAGGGATGTGGAGATTTTTAATAAATTTAGTGAAAGAGGACTCATTGGAGCTATGAAGATAGAATCTTGATTGTGATGGATTGCTGAGGAAATGTCATGAAAAGCTTCAAAATTTTTGGTAAATTGTGATTTTGAGGAGATTGAATTTATAGCAGACAAAAAGTAAATTGAATAATATCCTAACAACATAGTATGAGAAAAACACTATGCTAGATTTGATCCAGGTTTAAGGATTTATAGGATATTTGTATTTGAAGGGCAAAGTTACAGAGGGCAAAACACAGATGTAGCCATAGAATGTAAAGAATTTCTTATTTTTCTATTTTTTAAAATTATTATTATTATTATTATTAGAGAGGGAGCAGGAAAGGGCAGAGGGAGAGGGACAGAGAGAATCTTAAGCAGATTCCATACCCAGTGGACACATAAAGGGAGGATATGAAAAAATGTTAATGAATTTTGACTTACAATTTGGGAGTGGTTCTTTGGCTGAGGCTGTTGATTATCCATAAATATTCATTTCTCTCTGTTTCAGCACATGACTTTTAGCCTGACATTGCATTCTCTAATGACCCTTGTTACTTGTGGCCATGTAACCAAGTTCCTGCCAAAGCTACTTGGATAATACTGATAATGCCATTCTGGTTCATACTCTTAAAAGTAATACACTCTCTTAGCCTATTCTCCTGTCTGAGAGACATTGCAACTGTTGCAACTTCTTTGGACCTTGAGATGGAAGCTGTTCTCTCAGCTCTGAATCTTGTAGGATAGAACTAATATCCAAAGCAACAGCAGATGTGTCTCTTGTTTAAGCCACTGTTACAGTGAGCTACTTTATTACAGTGTCACAACTTGTAATCTTCTGCTAAAGCTCCCATAATGGACAGTCCATTTTCATAATTCCATTAATGTATTTCTAATTGACATGCACAGATATCTAATACCTGAATTACATTCAAATTGATCAAATGTGCAGTTATAATTTAACAGTATAATTTTTACAACTCAACACTGTTCTCCAGCATACATCAAGATACCCATAGCTAACCTTGTGTTACAAAATTGCACAAAAGGTTTTAATTTTTTTTAAAAAAGACAAGCATCTCTGAGTCAGTATTCCATGAAATGCTAAAATAAAATGGTCATTTTAACTGCATACTTGGGTTGAGTATCAGTGAACAACTTCAGTGACCACTTGAATGAAGAAATTTAAATAATCCCTAATTCCTTTTGGTTTACATATATTCCCAGTTATAAAAGGTAGTTATTAATCTTGAGTATGTTCCTCTCAGCTGATTTCCTCCTCAAAACCAAACCAGACAAAAATGCTGTCACTCAATTCTTAGTTCTTTTATATGAAATAGAAAGAATTACATATTCTAAGAATGCAAAGCCTTTAGGCTTTTGCTAGTGTTGTTACTTTTTAAATTATATTTCAGGATTTTGGAAAGCTTTCACCAGAAAAATATTTTTCAAGATAAACTTGGGTTCTCTAACTGTGATAGCAATAGTAAGGAGAGGTTCAGGTTTTTAAAGAAGTCAATGAACTACATGTACATGTACAGCCTTTATGTAACACCATTTGTCTGAGTCAAGCTGTTGTTAAGCAGTTTTTGGTGTATTCTCCAGAGTGTACTGACCAAGCTCTAATCTCATGGAAAGGTAAAGATAACTGAAGTGTTTGGAGAGGTAATGGGAAATCAGTGCCCGGGAAGAGCACTTAGCTATGTTTTTAACCATAAATGTCAAAGAACAGGGTCATAAGTGTTTCTGTTTCTTGAAAGTGTTCTGAATTTGAACACTTTTTATTTTCTCTTGGGCTCTGGCTTGAGAAAAGATGGGTAGTGAACTGACTTTCCAACATTTATTGTCTAACACAGTTCTTTCTTCGAGTGGTAACACCCTTGGATATAGTTTCCCATTACATTTATGTGCAATCATCTAATTTTTTTTTAAGTTCTCATATCCTACTGATTAAGTTCGTTCCACATTTGTTCATGGTCGAGGAATTCTTAACTGAAATATACTTCCAGGTGTGGGAGTTGTCATGTAGTAGATTCCCCCTGGATTAATTCTGTTCTAGTATTTTCTGTTATGCAGGGCAGAGCATCTGGCCTTTCAGATCTTGGACAGAAATGGTAAACCGTGACTTCCAACAGTGTGCACTTGAAAATGTTATCTGGTACGTGGCTTAAATGTATCATTAATAGGTTCCAGTATTTTATTTCTAGATTTATTTGTTAATTCAATAAATCTTTTCTAAGAACTTCTACTAACTATGTTACCATTTTAGATTTCAGAGTTATACAATTTTTAATGTGACTTACTACTCTCAGGAGTTACAAATAATATGTATCAGGAAGTCAGGTAATTGCTAACTTGATTATTAGGAAATCAAGTAATTGATACTATATGGACCAGTATTTGGACTCCATGAAATGTCAAGCACTTTAACCAAGGTCTTATCAAGATAGAAGAAGAAAATATTGAGGATAAGCAAACAATCTTTTCACAAAATTGTAAAGTGAGTCTTTAATTTTGGAGGTTTTATTCTGTTTTCTAATTCCACGTTAATTAAATGGTGACTATGTTCAGGTAGCATGGCTAATGGAATAGGTTGATTTTTTTTAAATTTAAATTCAATTAATTAACATGTGTGTATTGTTTCAGGGGTACAGTTCTGTGATTCATCAGTCTTTCATAATACCCAGTGCTCATTACAACACATACCCTCCCCAATGTCCGTCACCCTGTTACCCCATCTCTCCACCCCCCTCCCTTCCAGCAACACTCAGTTTGTTTCCTATGAATAAGAGTCTCTTAGGATTTGTCTCCCTCTCTGGTTTTGTCTTGTTTCATTTTTTCCCTCTCTTCCGCTATGATCCTCTGCCTTGTTTCTTAAATTCCACATACCAGTGAGATCATATGATAATTGTCTTTCTCTGATTGACTTATTTCACTTAGCATAATACCTTCTAGTTGTATCCACATCATTGCAAATGGCAAGATTTCTTTCTTTCTTTTTTTTTTTTTTTTTTTTGATCTCTGGAATAGGTTGATTTCTCACAAGCACACTAGTCCAGGGCTTCTTAAATACACACTCACGTGGCACATGAAAAATTATATGATAATATCAATAGATGCAAAAAGGCATTTGACAAAATCCAACACCCATTCTTGGTAGAAGCTTTTCATAAACTAGGAATAGAGGAGAACTTTCTTAACTTGGTAAAAAAATCCACAAAAAGAACTATAGCTAATGTCATTATTAATGGTGAAAAACTAAAAGCTTTCTCACTAAGGTCAAGAACAAAACAAAGAGGACCCTCTCACTACTCCTTTCTAACATCACACTGGATGTTCTTGCGAATGCAATAAGGCAAGAAAAATACATTTAAAGGTATACAGGTTAGGAGGAAAGACATAAAACTGTCTGTTCATAGATAATATGATGTAGAAAAAAATCTGAAAAGCTGACAAAAAAGTCTTCTAGAATTAATAAGTAATTATAGCAAGATTGTAGAATACATGATTAATATACAAGAGTCAATTCCTTTCCTTATGCCAATAATGAAAGTGGCACATGAACACAACCACACACTTACAGTTTCTAAAATGATGTGAGAACTAATTCCACTCCACTGAGTGCCAATTCAGATACACAAATATTCCCTGAGGAGCAGATTTCTATAGATTTCAGGAAATAGTCCTCACACCCATTACAGAAGGAGATAGTCTGTTGATATAATGGATTATATTATTTGGTTTTTGAACGTTGAACCAACTTTGCATGCTTGGAATAAACCCCACTTTTTCTGGTTGTATAATTTTTTTTACACATTTTGGATTCAAATGTTAATATTTTCATAATTTTTTCATCTGTGTTCATAAGACATATTGGTCTGCAATTTTCTTTTCTTGTAATGTCTTTATCAGGGTTTTGCGTTAGAGTAATTCTGGCCTCATAAAATGAATTAGGAAGTATTCTCTCTATTTCTATACTCTGAAAGAGATTGTAGAGATTGGTATAATTTTCTTCCTAAATCTTTGCTAACATTCACTAGTGAACCTATCTGGACCTGGTGCTTTCTGTTTTAGAAGATTATTAGTTATTGATTCAAATTAACAGATATAGGCCTATTAGATAATCTGTTTCTTCTTGTGTGAGTTTTGGCTTATTTTGTTTCCAGGAATTTATCTATTTCACCTCGGTTATCAAATTTGTGTACGTAGTTTTTCATAGTATTCTTTTAATGTCCATAGAACTTTTAGTCATGTCCCCTCTTTCACTTCTGAAATTAGCAATTTATATCTTCTTTCTTTTATTCTTAGTTGTTCTGACAGAGAATTATCTATTTTATTGATCTTTTCAAAGAACCAGCTTTTGGTTTCATTAATTTTTTCTGTATTGATTTCCTGTTTCAAATTCATTGATTTCTGCTTTAATTCTTATTATTTCTTCAATTCTGCTTGCTTTGAATTTATTTTGCTTTCCTTTTCTAGTTTCCTAAGGAGGAAACAAAGATTATTGATTTTAGATCTATCTTCTTTTTCACTATTTGCATTTAGGGCTATAAATTTCCCTGTAAGCACTGTTTTTACTATATTTAACAAATTTTCATAAGTTGTGTTTTCATTTTCATTTAGTTCAAAATGTTTTAAATTTGTCTTGTGATTTTTCTTTGACTTATGTGTTAGAAATGTGTAGTTAAACCTGTATTTATTTTGAGATTTTCCAGTTATCATTGTTATTTGATTTCTAGTTTAATTCCACTGTGGTCTGAGAGCAGACATTATATGATTTGTATTCTTTCAAATTTGTTAAGTGAGTTCTATGGCCCAGAAAGCAGTTTCTCTTGGTGGAATTGTTCCTTATAAGCTTGAAAAAAATGTGTACTCTGCTGTTGTTGGATGAAATAGTCTATAGATATCAGTTATATCCTATTAATCAGTGGTGTTGTTGAGTTTAACTATGTTTTCACTGATTTTCTGCATGCTGGATCTGTCATCTCTTGCAAGAGGCATGTTGAAGTCTCCACATATGATGGTGGATGCCCCTATTTCTCTTTGGAGTTCTATCTGTTTTTGCTTCATGTAGTTTCACGCTCGGTTGTTAGGCACATATACATTAAGAGGAGGGTATGTGTTGTGGGGAGCACTGTGTACTGTGTAAGACTGATGAATCACAGACCTGTAACCCTGAAACAAATAATACATCATATGTTAATAATAAAAAAAAAGAGTCTCTGTCTTCTTAAATAACTGACCTCTTTATCATTATGTAATGCCCTTCTTTATTTCTAATAACTTGCTTTACAGTGACATCTGCTCTGTCTGAAATTAATATAGCTTCTGTGGCTTTCTTGTGATTAGTGTTAGTATGACATATTTTTCTCCATCTATTCACTTTAAATCTATTTGATCTTTATGTTTAAAGTGGATTTCTTGTAGACAGTTATAGCTGGGTCTTATGTTTTGATCCAATCTGACAGTCTCTGTCTTTAAATTAGTACATTTACACCATAGACTTCAAAGTGATTATTGGTGTGTGAAAATAATATCTACCATACTTTTTACTGTTTTCTATTTGTTGCCCTTGTTATTTGTTCCTATTTAGTCTTTTACTCTTGTTCTACCTTTTGGGGTTTTAACTGAACATTTTATATGATGCCATTTTCTTTTTTTAGCATATCAATTATACTTCTTTTTAAAATTTTTAGTTTCCCTAGACTGCAATTTATATTCACAACTATTCCAAATAATACTTTAACACTTCATGAGTATTGTGAATATCTTATAATAACAGAATAATCCTAATTCCTTCCCTACATCATTTTAAATCATTGCTGTCATTCATTTCATTTATATGTAAGCATACTTAAACATACACATTATTTATTATATATATATAATCAAATACATTGTTGCATTTATTATTTTGAACAAATTGTTATCTGTCAGAGCAATTAAGGAAAAGAAAAAAAGCTTTTATTTTACTTTCATTTATTCCTTCTTTGATGCTCTTTCTTTCTTTATATAGATGCAAGTTTCTGAGCTTTATCATTTTCCTTCCCTAAAGAACTTCTAGCATTTCTTGTCAGGCAGGACTAGTGACAAATTCTCTCAATTTTTTTTCTGAGAAAGTCTTATTTCTTTTTTACTTTTGAAGAATAATTTCACAGGATACAGGATTCTAGGCTGATGGGATTTTTCACTCTCAAACCTTTATTCCATTCCACTCTCTTCTTTGCATAGTTTCTAAGAAGTTGGATGTAATTCTTATCTTTGTTCCTCTATAGTTAAGATATTTTCCCTACTCTGGCCTTTTTCATTTTTATTCTTATCTTTGATTTTTTTGTAGTTTGAAAATAATATGTCTAGATATAAGGCTTTGGGAGTTTTTTTTTGTTTGTTTGTTTAATTGCTTTGTCATTTGTCCTGTTTGGTGTTTTCTGGGGTTCCTCAATTGGTGGTTTGGTGTACGACATTAATTTGGGAAAATTCTGTCATGATTGTTTCAGACATTTCTTCTGTTCCTTTCTCTTTTTTTCCCTTCTTGTATTCCCATTATGTATATGCTATGCCTTTTGTCATTGTCCCACAGTCCTTGGATATTTTTGTTTTTGTTCTATATGTTTTTCAGTTTTCAAGGATTTTATTGATATATCCTTTGGTTCAGAGATTCTTTCCTCAGCCAGGTCCAGTCTACTAATAAATCCAACAAAAGAATTCTTTATTTATCCCTAGTATTTCTTTTTTGGTTCCCTCTTAGGATTTTTTATCTCTTTGCTTATATTTTCTCATCTGTACTTTCATGTTGTCTGATTTCTCCTTTGGAGCCCTTAGCATATTAATTATAGTTGTTTGAAACTGTATGTTTTTTGCCTTTTAGTATGCCTTATAATTTTTTCTTGATAGCAGAACATGATGTACCAGGTAAAGGAACTGCTATAAATAAGCTTTTAGTAATGTGGTGATAATGTGTGCAGGTAGAGGAAGCATTCTATAGTCCTATGATTAGGCCTATGTCTTTTAGTGAGCTTATGTCTCTGGACTGTTACCCTCACAAAAGTTTCCTAGTATTTTTCTCTCTACTTATTTGGGAAATGGATTGCTACAGTGGGCTGGTGTTGGGTATTTCCCTTCCTGAGATCACTTAGGCTCTGATAATATCCCAGAATGTTAAGCTGGGGCTAACTAGTCTCTCAAGAGGTCAGGGCTTGTTAAGAACAGAATGCTTTGGCATACTTCAATATGGTTCCTTTTCCCTGTCCTTTACTAGAAACTTGAGATTTTTCCCTGATACTTGCTGTGAGAACTATGTCGAGCTCCTAGAGATAAATCATACAATATTATGGGGGTCCCTCTATGACTGAATCCCCCTAGAGATTTTATCTCTCAGAGTTCTTCATACCAAACCTCTAGTAATTCACCAGTTACAGTTGAGGCTTTCCTATCCCAGCACTGCTTCCCACATCAGTTTCTTTCTTTCTTTTTTTTTTTTTTTAAGATTTTATTTATTTATTTGAGAGAGAGAGAATGAGAGATAGAGAGCACGAGAGGGAAGAGAGTCAGAGGGCGAAGCAGACTCCCTGCTGAGCAGGGAGCCCAATGTGGGACTCAATCCCGGGACTCCAGGATCATGACCTGAGCCAAAAGCAGTCGCTTAACCAACTGAGCCACCCAGGCGCCCCCCACATCAATTTCTGCTCATGAGTCCCTGCTCTGGTAAGCCATATCTCCCTCTAGTTGCCTTCTGACTCTCTAGTCTTGAGGTTAGTGATTTGCCCTGCATTCTCCTCTCTCTTATAGATTCAAGAAGAGTTGCTGTTTTTTCAGTCTATTCAGTCTATTTACCTTCTGTTAGGGTAGAGTGGAAACTTTCAAGCTCCTTACATGCAAAACCAGAAACCATAGTCCTGATCCTTTCACTTTTAATCAGATGTTTATATCTTCTTGCCTAAATAAATGTGGCTTTGTCCTAAGGTCACGGCTCCCATTACACTTGTTCAAATGCAAATTGTAAAATAACCCATGCACATCATGGGAGATGACACTATTGTCATTTTTTATTTTCTTTCTATTGAAAAAAAACTACCGTCTTCTGAGACTCATATCTTGCTTCACCAATATTTATCTTTCCTCATTTCTTTTAACTCTGAGAATCTTAAAAATGTTATCAGTTTTGACTCATTCTCCTCTCTGTCCAAAATAGCTATACACAATTTTTTCTGGAAAAAACAAAAATAAGAACAAAACAAAACAAAAACACTACGTGAACGGAAAAAATCTCAACCAGACCAAGCCATGTAGAAATACATAAAACACACCTATGCACACACCACAAACATCTGCCTACTACTGGATTCAACATGAATGTTATGAGATACACCTTTCCAGGTCTGGCTTATAACTTTCCATTCAGTTTTATATAATGCTCCATCATTCCACAATAACTTATAAGGTGTAGACATCTCAATGTCCACCTCTACAAGCAGACTTCAGATATTTTCCAAGGTAAAGTAGCATATTTATTGTAGCATTTATGTATTTTTTAACATATGATATATATAAACCTGCACTACTGTTTTCTCCTCCTCTTCATTCTTCTTTATGCATCACTGGTACAGTTCTGGAGTATTATACCTTTCATTTATCCACAAGCCCTGTGTTTTTTATTCTGTGATTTTGTATAGTGTACTGATTTTTAAGAATACATAATGCCACATGATAGCATATCTCAGTTGGCAAAATTTTTCTGGTGATGGAGGTACCAAGATATTCTGTGGGGGAAAGTTATACTGTTACATGTTTCTGACTTTCAGCTTTAGTCAATTATCTTTTCTGTTCTCAGAGGTTAAATTTCGATCTTTCTCTGAACTTTCATATTTCATATGGAAAAGTAAATAATTCAGGGACAGTGCACTTTAGGGTAGTAAAAACAAGAAAGTATACAAGATATTTGAGTTTAGATTACATCATAAACAAATAATCATGGATTGGCTATTGAAATGATTCATGAGGAAAGCAGGAAAATCCTTAGTTCTCTGGCTTGACAAATGATGCTATATTTAATCAAAATATAAAATATAAGAGGAGAACTTCCTTTTAAAAATTTTGATAAGTATGTATAGCTTTGTTGAGTATGAGGGACATGTGGATCAGCATACAAGAAAAAATGGAGATTGAGAGAAGAGCTAAATGAAAGTTTGATCACTTGTAGCTTGGTTATTGGTTTTAATATTGGAGATACATAAACACTGAGGGAAAGACACCCTTATGAAGGAAAAATTGGAAGCATCAGGAGGTAAACAAATCTACAAAAGAGGAAGTTCTTTTGACAGTCAGAAGGGAGGAGAATCTGGAAGAATGACTGACTGTACTTGGGTAGCATGAGTTAAGCATTCTCCATCTGGATGTGGGGCAATGAAGATGCAAGCACAAATGCACATGACAGAAGAAGAACCCATAGCAATTATTGCCTGGTACATTCTCTTTTTCCAAATTTAACTACTTAGAGATGATCACAATCCAGAAGCAATTGTCTGTTACTCTCTTCATTGGACCCAAAGCAAAAAAAACCATCATGGGACTCTTGCTTATTTCCTAATCACAACCTGTGCATTAGTCAAGCAGCACTTGCACTTATTAATGCTTGTGTGTGTGTGTGTGTGTGTGTGTGTGTATCACATATACATATACAGTTCCATCCACTGCCTTATAATTCCTGAATCAGTCAACATACATAAAAAAAAAAAAACTTGGTTAAATAAAAACTAACCTAAAAATAAATAAATAACATAAAAACTGACCTTGAAGAGTAATTTTTTATGACCAACCATTTCTTTCAATTATTTTTTAAATTATTTATTCTGTTTTTTTATAACCTAAAAAAATTCACAAACTTCTTAAATAATCATGATATGCAGTACTGCCTCATGGTCATGGTTTCATTCTTAACCTCTTATATCCATAATTTCTATTTCTGTAATGTGAAATAACAACTAACTTATTTAGGAGAGAAATAAAATTTCCTTATATAAATCTGGTTATTAAAGAGCAGCATTACATTACCAATGTAGACATTTATTCATGGACTGGGACATAGTTCTTTTGATGAGAAATATTATTGTAGTTTTAGTTATACTGTGAAAATAATTGTTTTAGACAATATAGAAAATATCTAATTTTTAGCTCAGCTCATATAAAATTTAAAATAAAACTCTTTAAAGCTATAAAGTCACCATTTATTAAAGGCAAATACTTATAGATATCTATAATGTGTATGTTTCTTTAGGAAAGAGATAGAAATGAATAACTAATTTAATATAACAAATGCTGTTGGCACTCAAAAACAAGGTTACTATTTCCTGATCAGAAAAAGTTACATAAGAATCTGTGTGTAATATTTAGCTAGCCCAAACAGAACTGTCCTTCTAAGAAAATTTACATTGCCCATTCTTGACATAATTATAAAACTCTGCCATATGTTTCTTACATATGCCAAACATTTGTGAGGAGCAGATAATGGCAACTTGCTAGACAATGATGAAGCGGGGGAAAAAGATATCTTAGACTCCTGAACAAGCATGCCAAGAAACAAGTGATTTTTATTATAAAAAAAGTACTCTAGTTGAAATTCTTGATTAAAGATACAGAGTGACTATGAAAGACAAAATTATATAGCTGGGTGCATGGGATAAATATAATTAAGGCCTGGATTCCACGAAGAAAAAAATATACAGAATAATTGTGAGTTAGGTTTATTTGCGTCACTGCTTTTTCCACTTTACTACCTATTTGTTCTGAAGTGAAATCAGATGAGAGAAGTAAAATCTAAACTGATGAAAAATGCTTTCATGCTTTTATACACTTCAAAATCATAACTTTCTATCAAGCTTGTGCGTAGGTAGTGACACTCTTTCTTAGCAGGAATCTGCCGCTTGAATACAAAAATAAGAAGCACCATGCTGTGACCTGACAAAAAGAGAACAAATACAATATGGGAAAAAGGGTGAAGAAACAGCTTTATATGTTAATTATTTTAGCCACTAAATAGATCTGAACAATACATATTTTACATCATCAAACCCAGTTGATTTTGATGTGAGAAGTTAAAAATTACATGGTTTATAGACTTCAATATTAATGGAGTAAAAAAGTATTGAAAATATTTTTACCAAAATTCATGACATATATACTTAAAATTGCAAAAAAAGTAAGAATAGATCATATATATGTGCATATATATGTGTATATATAATATGCATTTAAACTAACAAATGGCATGATAGGATATAGACATTCAAATATTTTATATTATATATGTACATATATTTTATATTTATATATTTTATATATGTAAAATACATATATATGTTGCATAGGGTGTGGCAATTTGAGAGGGTGGGTTAGATATAATTTGAATATCTAAAGAGCATATATATGATTATTAACTTTCTCTAGTAATTTAAACAGTAACGTATTTATTCAACATCTACAAATTTATTACCATTATTGTGGAATACAGGAAAGTTTAAGATATATTCCCACCTACAATTTTTACAATATAATTCTGTAGACATAACTAATGTACATAAAATAGTTGAAGAAAAAATGGCATTATACACTGATCAGGCAATTAGAGAGGAGTTGAATATATAAAAAACATGCTATACACATGGAATTCACAATTAAAAAAATAGATTTAGAATCATGTGGGGTATATTGAGTGACAACTTCAAGAGGTTCTAGAGCTAGGGCCACGCCATAAATAATGTATAGTATGAACAAGAGCAGGCTAAGAATAAAATCTAGTAGAGACAATGGTATTATTTTAATTTACAGATTAATTTGTAGGGCTTATCAGCAGTATATTTACATGTGTTCATTCAAAGACACCTTATTTGAGGGGTGCCTGGGAGGCTCATTCAGTTAAGCATCCAGCTCTTAGTTTCGGTTCAGGTCATGATCTCAGGGTCATGAGATGGAGTCCCGCATCTGGGTCCCTACACTTGGCTTGGAGCCTGCTTTGGATTCTCTCTCTCCCTCTCTCTCTGCCCCTCCCCTGCCCTCCTCCCCATTCACAATCTCTCTCTTTCTCTCAGAAAAAGAAAACACAAAAAACAAAATATATTTAATATATGTTGTTGATTATTAATATTGAACTCTTTTTCTGTTACACAAATGCTTCCAAGGGCCCAGTGCAAAAGCACAAAGAAATGTCTCCAATTCAACAAAAAAGTACAATAATATATTACTATTTTGCAATGTTAGCTGAGTTATCTTAAGCAAAAGTGAAACTCACCTTCCACATTCATGGAAAATAAGGATGAAGGTTTAATAAGCAGATCATGGGGAAACATTCCATAAAAGGGGATGAACAAAAAGGGGAAAATGGTAGGAAGCACACAAAAGTATGGTATGGATTGATACATGGAAACTGGATAAACCAGAGATAATTCCTATTGCAAGAAATGCCATATTCAGAAAGCTGAAATTTAATGGCTATCCTTGCTGATACACATATATACAGTGTTTCATTCTGTGGATTTATAAAAATCAATGTTTTTAATAATGGGAAAATTATTGAGGATAAAAGTCTTCTCAATGCTTTATTAAAGTATATAAACTCCTTTCAGGTGGAAAATCAATTATTATGTGCTCATTATGTTAAAATTTTATTTTCTCTGTGTTTTTTAAGGAATCTTAGTTAAATAAAAAGGACAAAGCCAACCAAAGGACAGCCCAATTTAAACCCCTTTATTCTTCAAACCCCTTTATTCTTATTCCTCTGGTATAAGAGCCTTTACTATTCAGAATCTAGCTAATGACATAGAAAATCTAGAATTTAAGTGTAGGCCTACTTTTGTCCTGGGATCTCTACAGCCCTGGTCCAAGAATAAAGACCTTCTTGCTTAGATCCTAAAACAGCACCTCCCAAGTGTCTTACTTCACAACCAGTGAACTTTCAAATCCTTATTACTCAAAATTGTTTACACATTTTAATGTGCATTCTTTCTCTCTTTGGAACTAGGACATTTAAATTTATTTTGTAGACTCACTGCTTTCTTACATTTTTCTAAGTAGGTATTTCATTTTTTATTGAATGTCAGTTTCATTCCAATATTTATTGTTTTAGGATGATAAAATATTACCTTGATCCCTGAATATGCAATGTGTTTCTAATATTAAAGGAAACCATATATTTGTGTAAAAATTAAACCTTTTACATAATTATACATGAAAATGTTAAAAGACAAAATGAGTTGTAAAAATAGATGCAATAAATACTGAGCTCACATATTTTGGATATAGAAGGTTTATAAATGAGTGATAAAATCTTAAAAAATATAAAACCAAAATCAAGCACAAATTATTTTACTAATAAGTTATTAGTAAAAATACAGAACAATATATACAAATGTCTACAAATGTTATGATATATTCAGGTTTACTAATCATAGAAAAAATGAAAGAGAAAAGTGATGGAAGGGTATCTTTATACCTTTCAAACTGGTAAATTTCTAAAATGTGGTAATGCATCATCAGCATTGATGGGTTGCTAGAAATGGAAATTAGTATTTCTGGAAATCAACTTGCAAACAAGAGTTAGTTTAGGACATTGTATTCATTCCATGTCTAGAAATCTAACCTAAGCAATTAAGTTTAATTTGAAAAATATAATGTATGATCAAGAAAAAAAAACACCCTAAAGATTCCATATTAGGAAAGATTATGTATCAAATGTGGAATCTACATAAAACTGGCACATCTCCAAAAGATGTTTAAGTTTTGAACAACTTTGTTTAGAGAATCCTCCAAATTTTTCTGACTTGAAAGAAGGTTAATCTTTTGTCAGGCATTTTGGAGGATCATTAATCATTGAAATTTTAAACTTAAAATTTAATTGTATTCAGAAAAAGGAAGTGATGTGCAATGCTTTCTGTACTCCCTTCCCCCTATTTAAACATAGAGCCTCATACAGACACCATTTCCCTGCCCAAGTTGTAGGCCTCATTTAATTTTATTTTTCAGAAGTATACTCTGTGTGTGTGTATGTTCACTATTATCCTCCTGGGGTCATTGCTCCCAATTATGAAACCTCTTATGCCCCTGGTATTCTGACTGTCCATTCACAGCTTTCTCTTGGATAAAGTCTTTTTACTCCTGCAGCCAATTCTCCTGGAAAGAGATATTTAGAAATATACCCCCTGGTGGGCTCTCTTTTGTAGATACATTGTGTAGATAGTATTTTTCCTAACCCAGGTATAATTGAAGGCTGCTTTAGGGCAGCGCTTACTCTGGTCTGCCACGTTAAGCCCCAAACCCAAGTGTCACATCTTTGAAGAGTGGTTTAGCCTGCCTTCAGAAGATCCTAGGTAATGGAAACACATAACATACAAACAACCTTCTTCAAATATTTATTCCATCTCTTTGAAGTTGGTGGTGAATTTTTACTGGCTGCTCTAGTCTTAAAATGTCCTAATATGTCCTGCATATGTGGTTTAACATCTCTTTAGCATATGGGCGCATTTGACCTGATATAATATTTTTTACTTCTGGGAACTTAGCAGAACCAGAACACCTCAAAGTGAATGCCTAATTATTACTTTTGATCCAGTTTTGAAATTTTTAGATGTGTCATAGATCCGTGGTCTCTCATTTCTTTGGTATGAAGAGAAGATTTTATTATTCTTGTCCTTTGAAGCCTCCGTTGAAACCAAGACCCCTAAAAATTTGCAGTGGATTATTGCTGAATGATCCAGATTTAAACTCTGTTAGAATGTTCTAAAATCTTAAAATCTTAGGATGTTCTTCAAATGTTTTCAATCACCTCTTTGAGACATTGACGTATCATCACAATGTTCTAGTGTCCTTGGCCTCTGGGACCTCAACTGAAACCAAGACAAAATTTGCGCCATTTTAACAAAATTTTATATATTATATATTTCCAATTTCAGATATTCATATCAAATTGGGGATATAGAAAAATATATATGTAGACATAATCATATATAGGCTAACAGCTTAGGGGAGTATATGTTCTGAAAGAGCAATTATCCAAACTGAGCAGATATACACTTTCATCATCGGAGCCAGAATCACCCAGCAGATTGAACCACATGTTTTATGGAGAGGTACAATATCCACCCAAGTCAAGAAGAAGACTGACATAAAATCCACAGTTTCCATGCCTGTCATCTTTGTTTCCATCTGTCAATATACAAGATAGCACCTCATTCTGCCAAGAGTTCCATAACATCAAATTTTTTTACTGCAATGTGTTATACATTATTGTCACTGTCTCAGCCTTCAGCTTCCTTTCTCTTCCAATGTGGAGCATCATAACTGCAGAATTCCCTGTACTCTTAACTTTACTAGCTTTCAGTAATAACTGCATTAACCAAACTCAGATTCTGTCTCTCTGCAGAACATATAAGACTCTCTACCCCAAAATTTTCTTGGACAATCATTTATTATCTGCTTCACTCTGAGCTAAAGATCCAGAAGTGGAGGTTGGTATTCTCTTCTTTGAGACTACTTTTTCTCTTTAAATATTCTTTATTTCTCATTCTCTTCCACTCTTGAACACTTTGGCACCCAGTTCACAATCACTTTGTCCACTTCCAGATGCCATTGGTATCACCCTGAGTGTAGATGTCCACACAGACAATCTAGAAAACAACCAAATTCTCGGTTTGAGGATTTTTAATATTTTTATGTCCAGTGACCTTCCAGACTCTCATTCAGCAATCCACTTCCACAATTTCAGTTTTGACCTTGTCATTACCTATAATACAAGTATTCTATCTCAACATATCACTAATAATAAGTGATTCACAGCTCTGATCACAGTCTCATTTATTATGCACCTGCTTGGTAAAAACTCTTTGTCAGGAACTCAGACCTCTATAAATTTTTCGCCATCTACCTCTTTATCTCACTTTATTATTATCCAGCTTGGGTTCCATGGTCCATGATTTCAAGGACATTCTTGCAAATATTCTAAACTTTCTTGTTCCTCTGTTGTTCTTATTGAGCCTATCAAGCAAAACAACAACCTTTGATAACCTAGACTATCATAATGCAGCAGGCCCTTACCCCAGCAGCTGAGCAGGGGTAGGTAATTTCACATATGAGGTCATGTGAGCCTCCTAAAACGTATTATCATCATTCACAAGCCAGCCCTTGGACTGCCCATCTATCTCTCCATAAAATGTTTTAATCTTTTCCCCTTTCTTCAAATTTTGATAATCATACATATCCTTAACTCTAACAGATGTCTTTGCTATCTACTGTCAAAGAAAATAGAGATCATAAGATTAGGCTAAAAATATATATATGTGTGTGTATATATATATATACACACACATATATATATATATATTCTAATGTATCTTGTGTATTCAATTATTTAACTCTCAACTAAAAATTTACCATTGATTTTTATCAATTTACTTTGTTTTAATCAAAATGGTAAATGTATTGGATGGCAGTTTTCCTTTTCCTATCTTCCTATGGCATGGAGAAAACTCAGAGATTCAAATTCATATGTTGAAAGCACCTTGATCCCTGAAAACAACCAGCTAAGTATAGCCACTCACTTGCTCTCAACTGAGTGGTGATATAAGAGATAAACTCTTTTTTGTTCTACATTTCCAAAAAAGCAAGAGTAATATTTTATTCCTTGGAAACACATTTGTAAAAATGTATCAGTAAGATTAAAAGATTCAGAACAAGTTTATTTATATGCAGCACAAACATTGAGGATCAAAACATCTGCTAAAAAAGAATACACTTGAAAACAGAGCATATAGTTGACTGACTCCACTGTGCAGGGCATTCTTTGTGTTGTTTTTAATCATTGATACTGTCATTCATCTCTTACAGTGTTATAACAGCTGGCATTATTTTCACTAATACAGAAAATGTTACCTTGAAGTTGTATTATGGTTATGTGTACAAAACATGATATAGAAAGTAAAACAAGAATAAATATACTTTAGTTACATTTATATATGTAAATATTCAAATATGTAATACACTTATAATTCAGAAAAAATAATAGTGTTAATTATAAGATAAACATGTTTGTTTCCCTTGAAGATACATGACTATGAAATATAAATGTTTCTAAATACAAAAAGGAAGAATTTAGTTGACAAGTTTTTATTCATTTTGTAAAATGTGATATTCTTAATTAACTTTGACTTCCATAATCTAACGTCCATCCATGTTTTCTCTTTATATTTATTAACACTGTTACTGCTTAAGGTGAAAAAAATTATTAGAATATAATTGAAATAATAATAGAAATAATAATAATAGAAAATTCTCATTCAGTGTAATCAAGTCTGGTTTATAAATATTTCAAACACTATGTTAAGCTATTTCTAATAGTGCAAAAAACAAAATTTAGCCTTTATAATTTAGTTTCCGCATGACTTGCATTGTATTATAAATATAGCCTTTATAATTTAGTTTCCACATGACTTGCATTGTATTATAAATATTTTTTTATATCTTATCCATCTTTATTGAGGAATAATTGAGAATAAAATTGTACATATTTAAAGGATGCAGTGTGAAGATGTAATATACAATGTGCAATAATTACCACAATCAAGTTAATTAACACATCTGTTATCTCAGAGACTTAAGTATGTGTGTGTGTGTGTGAGACATTTAAGACCTACTCTCAAAATTTCAAGTATGCATACCATATTATTAACCATAGTCACCATGCTCTGTATTAGCTCCTCAGAACTTATTCAGTTTATAACTGAAAATTTGTAACCTTTGACCTATACCTCTATATTTCCCCTCTCCCCCAACTCCTGGCAACCACAAATTTACTGTTTCTGTGATTTTTTTTTTAGGTTTTCTTTGTAGTTTCCACAAATAAGTGATACCATATAGTATTTGTCTTTATCTGGCAAAATATTTTAAGTAGCATAATGCCCTCCAAGTTCCCTGTGTTTTCACGAATAGCACGATTTTCTACCTTTTTTTTTTGCCTGAATGATGTTTCAATATATATATTTGTTACTAACTGAATTCCTCCTAATATTTAAAACGGTTCAACTGTCAAAATGCAGACAGACCCCTTGGTTTTACTTTTGTAGTTACTTACAGAAAATTACAGGAGTGTGAGATTGCTTTTCATATTCAGGCCTTTTCCTTAACAGGGTTATAATTTGTAGTAATTATACATGAAAAAAATGTATTTTTGTGATATGCTATGTTGAGAGGGAAAAATATTTATAATTGTCATAAATGCTTATCTAAATATTATACAATGTAATGTGCTCAAATGTCTTAATTTTTGCTAATTTTCTAAGATACATTAAAAATATTTTGTATTTTTTAGCAAATGGACTCAATAAGAAAAAAAATACCAGAACTACAACAAATATACATATATATGTATGTATAAATATATATATCACATTTTCTTTATTCATTCATCCATCAGTCGATGCTTAGATTTTTTCCATACCTTGGCTATTTTAAATAATGCTGCAATCAACATAGGAGTGTATTTATCTCTGAGATACTGATTTTATTTCTTTTAAATATATACCCAAATTTGAGATTCCTGGATCATATGGTAGTTCTATTTTTAATTTTTTGAAGAAGCTTCATACAGTTTTTCATAGTGATTGCACCAATTTAAAATTCCTAGCAACAGTGTGCAAGGGTTTGCTTTTCTCCACATCCTCACGAACACTTGTTATCTCTTGTCTTTTTGATGTAGGACACGGGACAGGACTCAGAGCAGAAACAGCAAAGCCCTGGGGATGGTTGGCCAAAACTCTCAGAACCCAGGGGGCAGAGCACATTGCAGCAACACCACGCTGCTGATGTCTGATCAAACCTCCAGTTAGCCACCAAAGACGGCTGAGTGCAGCATGCTAACAGCATGGCCCCGTTGATGGCAAATCGAGCTTAGCACTTGTGGGGCACAGTGCAGTGGCAGGTCGGAACTGCTAGATGGTGAGCGCTGTGGTGCCCCATCTTGGAGAGCGAGGCACAAGCAGAGTCAAGTCTCACCACCAGGATTGCTCAGGGACAGCAGGCAACGCATCAACTGTGATCAGTCTTGGTGGAGACTGACCCTGAGGATGGTGGGTTCCTCAGTAGCAAAGGTTAGAAATGTCTGTGGTAGTGATGAGGATTGTTGAAGTCCTCCTAGTGTTGTTTTGTTTTGTTGTTTTGCTAGTGGAGTGGAAACCCTCTGAGGGAATCCCTTTGGGCACTGAGCAGCTCCAGAGGATGGCATGGCATGGCATAGGTAGGATGCTTTCTGTGCTTCTCTATGTGGCAATTTTTGGTTTTGGGTGTCCAGGGAGTTTCTGCTACTTTGTTGTAATCCAGAGCTTTTGCATAGCTATTTTCTGTGATTTGTAGTTGTTTTTTTGTGGGGGAGATGAGTGTTCGGACCTCCAGCCTGCCATCTTGTCAATGTCATTTTCTGTATTATAAAGTTTAGGGCACTATAACGTTATGTAAGTGTCCTAATTATGAAGAAGTACATTAAAATATATACGGTATGAATTTTGAATAGACTAGACATAAATCAGTGAGAAAATTGGCATTCCTAAATAACCTCTTGAATACAGAGAAGAGGAGGTATCATTAAATCATCTAACCCATTCTAAATTGGTTTGCTCTTATGAGTTCATATTTAAACATTAGCTAAACTAAAGGCTATTACCAGACAACCAAAAAACACCTAAATCATAGTATAATTGAAATGATATCACATGTGTGCAGTTTATTATTTGTTTGTTTCCATACTCACCTGAGCTCTGGGAGCCTGAACCTTTGGACTGGATCAGATGGTATCATTCTCTCACTTTCTACTGATTGGGCTCAGAAACTGGAAATAACACTAGGGGATTCCGGGGAATCCCAATTGTCTTCCTTTATCCTTGATGCTGGAATGCTGGTTCAGTGTCTCTGTAGTTGTAGTGTTCCACTCTACCCGAAGCACCTCATCCATAGTTCCCCTCACAGTCCTGTTGCACTTTTGAATCTAGGTTCGAAAAAGACTTTATTTGATAGTTTCTAAGTACCTCAATATCTTTTAATTCCCATACACATCTGTAAGTTATCCCCTCATTAAAGCTTTATGAGAAATCTATTTGATAAAAATAATAATAGCATTCACATCTATATCTTGTCGATCAAAAACCACATCTGGTTCTTCAGTTTCTTTCCAGCAGGTGTTATTTCAGTAATAAAAATGATTGAGGTAGTCAAGTCAATAAAGTAAATAAATAAAAGCTGTATGCATCATTTAGTTTTTGAAGAGTAAAAAGGTTCTTGCTTTATATCTCAAGGAAGTGACTTGAATAGACTTTCCACCTAAAATATACTGTTTTTCATTCAATAATGGTCAAATATTGATAATTCGACCCTCTGAACTCAAATAATACATACCTTTTTAAAAATAATTTACTCAATATTTAAATGTAATTTGTATTCTCAAGTAATGGGGAGTTGTTACTCAAAAGAAGTAAATTTAGTACTATAGTAGTGGCTTGTTTTGATAGATTTTGGACACTACAAAGTTAGGGAGAATATGTTTTATTCCTTTCTGTGTCCCAGCACGAGATTGGTCCCAGTATGTGCTTACTAAATGTTCTAAATATGTGTTGGTTAAATTAGTAAATATATTAAAAGTTGGACTCATATAAAAATATATTAAAATTAGTAAATATATTAAAAGCATTTCACAATAGAGGGCTTTCACATGCTTAAGCTCTTTGGCTTTTTACAACTCTACAGATAATGTTTTATCATCAATTTTTCACATGAAGAAAGAGGCATGGACATTTTAAAAACGTTTCCAAAATCAATAGCTAACTATGTGTTGGAGTCATGAATCCATTCAGCTTATTCTATAACCTGTTTCAGTGATAAGGTACTACAAATGTGTCCCCTTAATATAGTTTTCCAATGTTATTCAGCATTTAAGAATATACATTGAAGCCACTATTTATTGAATGCTTATTATATGTAATGTGCTCAATTATCTACTTACTGCTTTTAAATGCTTAAAACAGCTCTAAAAAAGGGATATACACTACTTTTATTATCATCATTGTATTATTACCTTACACAAGAGGAAACTGAGGCAGAAGATGCTAAGCTCCAATACTGTACTCCGCAAGACACAGAGATATTAAAACTTACTAGCCCACCTTAAGAAAATATTTTATTCTCCATCATCAATAGTGAAAAATAAAACTTTATCTAAAAAACAAAAGAAAACATTAGAGAGCAATGGGATAATATCCAACCCATTTATCTCCATAATAACAATCATTGTGACTAATTTTTCAAAAGCATTGATATTATATTATTAAAATCAATAATTAAAATTCTTGACATAATTCTAGACATAAAAAGTCAGTGGTATGTGTCTCTTGAGGTTTGGCTCAGAAGACGCAAAAATAGAGATCAACTCAATATCTGTTTAAAATACCGGTTTTGGGGTGTCTGTGTGGGTCAGTCGATTAAACGTCTGCCTTCGGCTCAGTGCATGATCTCAGGGTCCTGGGATCGAGCCCCACCTCAGGGTCCCTGCTGAACAGGAAGCCTGCTTCTCCCTCTGTCTCTGCCCCTGCCCCCTGATCATGCTTGCTCTCATGCTCTCTCTCTCAAATAAATAAAATCTTTAAAAAAAATAAATAAATAATAAAATAAAATAAAATAAAATACCAGTGTTCAGAATTAGTGAAAACCTGTTTGCAGATTACCAGGAAGTATATTATAATATCATTCATTGGAATATATATTTTTAGTTTTTTTCTATTAAAATAATTGCATCTTTATATATACTTTTGTAGCCATTCCATCAGACTTAGTCTTCTCTATTGGTGCTCTTAGAATTAATCTTGTGTGAAGCAACATTTTCACTGTTGGCAAACTCTTACAGGGTTTTTTTTTTGAAATTGGATTTTGTAAATTTCCTCCCTAAAAAAAACCATAAACACAAACAAAATTGGATTCAGTATATAAGCATAACATTATCCCTCTGTTTCAATATATAAATAACAAATGTCACGCTAAGTGAGATAGTTCATTCAGGAAGGCAAGTTGGTTGAACATCAATATCTGAAAACACTCTAAAAAATAATTATAACATGTTTTTAGTGTTGAAGCAGAACCTATTCTTGTAAAGGGTTTGGTTATGTCTTCCATTTTGCTATCAATATTTATATATTGTTTTCTGCTTGAATTCCTTCTTTATTTCTTTGTATCTGGAGCCATCTATTTTTCACTTGTTATTGTCCAAATAGAGAAACTTAACTTGATTCGATTTATATGAGATAAAAATGAAACACACTCATAATAGTAAATGGAATCATAGAATAACATTTTACTTATCATAGCTAAATAAACATCTGAAATTAGCAATCAAAAACTTGAAAAAAATCTATGGTGAAGAATAGGAATTTCTGAGTTAAGCATCTGATAATATTTGAAAATCATTTGCATATCATAGCAATCACTCTGCAATAAAATTATGGTTCAGTAGAACATTAGTTCCCGCTTTTATTCAGACAATCTTAAAATACTTGATTTTATGTCAATGGCATAAAACCAAAAAATTATATATAAGAAATGTGTGCATATGTGTACATGCGTGCATGCATGTATCTTAGTCTTTGCAAAGTTCAAATAAAAATTCAGAATTGAAGTGGTGGTTACTTCCTTACATATTTACCTTTGAATGTCCTGTTTTAATAAAGGTTGTTAAGGAAATGATAACAGGAATGGAATTTGACTGCAAAATATATATTGCTATTCTTATGCCAGATTTCAAGATGAAGAAATAACAACAAATAGGACACAAAAAAGTAGACACAACTTTTATGTAAAAGCTACTATCCAAAAAAGGGGATGACTAGATATTAAGATACTGAACATTTCATAGGACATCATGTCTTTCTGTTTAAAGTATTTAGTGGAAGTTAAGGAACTGAGCAGTATATGTATATTTAATATGTACATATATACAGTTTAATCATATGAGACTGCTAATATTTAGCTACTTTTAACTTTAATAAACAGTGATTCAACCTAATACTATAAATATTAATGGTTCATATATCACACAAATGTAAGGATTTGCTTCACTGCAGGTAAAACCATGGTAAATGTTGTCATGATTCAAAAAAAAGAAATAACCATTGGTAATATTTATATTTACTTTACATGACCACACCCATGATGAATTTTTGATCGCTAAGAAGCAGGGAGCATATAATTGAACCAAAGTCATTGATTATTACAATTGCATAAATATATGTGCATACATAATCTAAGTATATTACCTTAGTGCCACCTGATTGCAAATTAAACACTTCAATATTTTTTTAAAAAGTTAGAGACCCAGTGTTAAATAGCCCATTTACATTCAGAATAAATGAAATATAGAAAAAAACACAAAAGCATTTCACTGATGAATACTCCTTTGTGCAAAATCACATATATATGTAAAATATATGTCTTTACAAATAGTATATGTATATGAAATTCTTAATTTTCTGTGCTAATAACTTTGCTACTGTTAATAAAAGAATGCCAGAAGATACCTTCTATTGATTTTCGAATCTCTTTACCTTATTGCAGACTCCTGATAATTGTTAGTTTTGCTTACAAAAAACAAAGATTGATTGACATTATCTCTGTAAGGGGGTTATATAAATGTTGGGAAGGGGCAGAGTTAAAGGTCATCTTTCTACATCATTATTCAAAGGGTGGACATTTGATTCAGATAGAACTAGATTTATTTCCAGTTTTTATCCCTTCAAAGTAAGTTTATTTTTAGCAAATTTTATTCCAATTTTCAATTTCTTTATCTGTGAAATGGTAACACTAATTGGGCTCACTCAAGAAGTAAATGAACCAATTCATAAGAAAGCACTTGCCAAAGGACCGAACACATGCTAAGTCTTCCATAAAAAGAAGCTGTCTATAGTTGCCATTACCATCACTGCCAGGGCTAAGTAAAATGTGCAAAATATAAATACAGAGCTCCTTATTTAGAAAGCAGGGGGGGAAGTATTGCTAAAGTACTTAAATATATCCTATTTCATGATGTTTTTACTTTTTTCTGAAGATCACAAATTCATTCCACTTGAATGCCTATTCCTCTCCCAGCATAAGTTTAGTTTACATGCAATTTCAAAGTACCTTGAACCTGACTATGCCTCAAGGAAACTTTGATTAATATCCATACCCACTGTTAACAGCTGTGGGTTTACATACTTTGAAATCTAAATACCCACAAAAGGAATCCGACTTTTCCATTCCACATTTTTAGAACAGGTCACTGGTTGTTGGCCTCTACCTAATGGCTTTCTTTGATTAGCTTACCCACCATTTTTCCAATTAGCTATGTCCACGGGAAAGAGAGGGAGGGAGAATCACAGAGTAGTAATCACTGAGGGGCATTAGTGGCTATGCTGAGGCATTTTCCATTAAACCCAGGAGTGAACAAGTCAATCATGGTGATTAGCATCATTCAAAATATGGAAAAAGTCCTTTTATCCAAATAATTTAACTTGGCAGAAAATCTTAAAATAATTAAAGGTGGTATATATTTTATACATTTCAACAGTGAAAATATAAAGGTGAATTTATTTAAAAATTTTATCATCTAAAGCCAAGGGCTTCCCTTGTAAATCAGCTGATGGACAGTCCTGTGCACTTTCTTTTTCTTTTCTTTTCTTTTTTTTACATAAAGCATACTCATAATTCATCACATGCAATTTTCTGTTTCCATCTCTTTAAAGTACATTGAGCAATTACAAACACTTGTAAGCAATTTGTGTGCTTTAGATTTAGATGCCTGTGATTTCCTCTCCATTTTTTTTTTATAGTGATGTCAAGCCCACACTTTGAGAGCATATTTCAAGCAACTCACCTTTATAGAGTTGTTTTCAAGGCATACAACTTAGCTTTTATAGAAACAACTCTATTTTTACACCCCTATTTTCATAAGTTTAAGTGATATTTAAATACATTATGTAAGTGAAAAAACAAAAACAACTGGTACAAGCAGATTTGGGGATAAACACATCTGATACTTGGTACACATGCTACCGAAACAAAGAGAACAGAAGTGTAAGAGACAGAAGTTATGGAAGCCAAAGGCATTCAGCAAGCCATAGACTTCAGTAAATATGTTCAACAGAAAGACTGGAAGGCATTGTTTTATGTGATAAGTTGGTAAAATGGAGGTCATCTAAGATAATTTTTGTTATGTTTTTATTCCTTACCTCATTAAATTTATTTTTTCCACTCTTACCGAACGTGTCTCCAAATGGGAAGGGAAAGTGGAAACAAACATGTTTTTTATGCACATCTACTAAATAGGTAATTAAACATTTTACCTTATTTAATTCACATACTGAGATGACCTGCTCATAGTTGACATGATGAGCTTGAAATCAGTATTTTTAAAATATGCTACAGTGCAATTCTTAAGTTTGGAGCCAGAAACAACACATATAATGAATCCTGAGTATTTGTAGTTTGGGAAATTAAACAGGAAAGATAAATTTGTTAAAAATATGGTATACCTGTTGTGGAAACTTTTCAGGAAAGGACAGGGTGCATGAATAGAGATTACATATAAAAAAAGGAACTAAGGAAAATTGCAGATTGGATTTTTTTTCCCACGACAAGAAATCAGCTTACTGATTTTAAATTCACATCATACAAAGGGGATGACTTTCAGACAAACCCTCTAAGAAATGTTAACAATAAAACAGGACAAGAATAGGTATAATATTGTCTAAAGATTCCTTCAACCAACTTATATTCATATTTCCATTTTTAATGTGTCAAAGACAAAGCATTTCACAGATACTTCAAGCTTTTGTCTTTAATAAAAATTGAGACTTTCCTCCTAAATTATCTGGCATCGACAGTCCCTTCCTCCCTAACCATTTCTCTGGAATGACTGATAATTCAAGTTTTAAGATCCTCAGTCTCAGGAAGCAATTTCATTTCTATATTATTTAAAGCAAAAAAATATAATAATTTTGTAATCTTCTGTCCTGATATTAAGAATATGGAACAAATAACTTCCTGTTTCCACAGAGATTTTTTTCTTAAAAATACATTACTAAAACATATACTCCAAGAGAGCTAGAATTTTACGTGTTTGAATTTTTATCTCTGTATCTAAAACCTAGAAAAGTATCTGGCACATGTTTGATGCTAAATTGGGATTCATTGAATGCATATAGGAGTTCCACGGACAGTTTTTCCCATCATTAACTGGCCTGTAGTAAAATTAGTAGTGACTGTAGAGCATTCCCTAATGAGGACATGCCTGTCCCATAAATGAGGAGACACAGAAAGAACTGGTAAATACACAATCGTGTCAATTTCTGATCTTTAGTGAATTCTCCAGAACTGGAGATCCTGGCTCAAAGTATGTGAGCAAATTCAAGGATTTTACTAAAAATATCTAATTGTCTTGTGGAAGGAATATTACTGCCAGCATTATAAAAGTACATTAAGTACAGAAGTTAGTCCCTTAAAAATATATATATTAATTTTAGCATCATGTATAGAGATGTTGAATCACTATGTTGTACACCTGAAACTAATGTAACATAGTGTGTCAACTATATTCAAATAAATTAAAAATAAAAACTGACAAAAAATATTAAATTTGAGATGTATTGATTTTTAGAACTGTTTTTTCTTCATATTCAACTCCATAGCCCACTTTCATTAATTTTCCTATATTGTGAAGTATGTTATATTTTATCAATATTTAATACCTTTTCACGGATAAAAAATATTGGATAATATTTTACCTGGTGATTACAAATGTTATATATCAATTTGTTATGTGTCAATTTTGTGTATAGTTAATCACTCCTAGAGATGAATATTACCTTCTAATAAGCTATAATTCTATTTTAATATATGATTTTAATACTGTTCTATTGTGACTTGTAAATAGGTTTTAATATCAGAGGGAGAAGCCATAGTTGGGTTGGCAAACTTAACTGACATTATTCTTCCTCAAAAGTAGTAAACTGTAACCAAGGATTCTTCTACATTAAATCTGAAATGATGATATACTCTTGCACTACACAGCAGAATTTTATGGAATAATTTTTTATATGCTATTGAGCATCTAAAAATTAATTTTTGGACTATTGTCTATTTTTACATTTTCAACTTCATGAAACTGTTCTTTCTCTATCCCTCCCTCCCTGTTTTTTTTTTCCTCTTTATTAGAATTAGTTTAACTGTTATCTTTTTTGTATTTTTTTTCCTGAAAAAAACAATTCTTTGGGTTAATCATCAGTGCTATATTTCTCTTCATTATCACTTCTCCCTCTATTTTTATTTACTCTTGAGGCTTACTTGATAATAGTCTGCTAGTTGATAGACTTGATTTCACTTAATTCAGCATAATTTTATTTGGGTTTTAATTTTCTTGGACCAAATCTCTATATTGGAATATATACCTTCTTCACTTTAATTTCTGAAAAATTTGTAAACCTGTGATTTGGCTCTATGTAATCATGAAGTAACTGAGTGGAGTGAGGACTTTGTTCAGTATTTTTTTTTAATTTCTGTAATTTGGAAACATAATTATGGAGGCTGTCACATTTCTCCTTCTACTTTTTAAAAAGGTTTTTAGGTTTGTGTATGGGTATGTTTTAACTCCTAACCAATGGTTACTAAATTGAAACTCTCCCATAGACACTTAAAAGTGACATTTGTCTTCTGTATGATTTACAGTTTTAATTATTTAATTGTTCTACACCCTCACTCATACTGCATTTATTTTTTCATATTATCCTCTTTTGCCCACTTGACTGCTCAAAGGTTAAGGGAATCTTTGAAACCACTATTCCAGTGCATTTTTTAGGTTGTATTTTAAAACATTTAAAAAATATATTTGTTATTGTTCCTTTGCAATAAAGTTCATGATCGTTAGCTTGCCCTTTTGAATGACTTAATCTTTTTCTTTTTTTTGTAAGATTATATTTATTTATTTGACAGAGAGAAACACAGCGAGAGAGGGAACACAAACAGGGGGTGTGGGAGAGGGAGAAGCAGACTTCCCGCTGAGCAGGGAGCTTAATGCGGGGCTAGATCGCAGGACCCTGGGATCATGACCTGAGCCAAAGGCAGACGCTTAACGACTGAGCCACCCAGGCACCTCAACATTTTTCTTGATATCTGCATTTTGTTGTAAATATATTGATCCCTGGTTATTTTAATGTTGTTAGCCTGAGAATCATTCTCCTGTCAAGATATTTGGTTCAGTTTGTTTTACTTTTGTAGTTCAATCTTCAGAAAATACATGGTTGAGGAAGTGATTTTTTTTCCTATATTTTCTTTGTGGTTTTGTTTTGTTTTTGTTGTTTGTTTGTAATCCAACATGAAAATTCTATTTTTAGCAATAGAGGTTTTAAACTCATTTACATTTACTTTCAGAATTGACACAATGTGGGCGCCTGGGTGGCTCAGTTGGTTAAGCGACTGCCTTCAGCTCAGGTCATGATCCTGGAGTCCTGGGATCAAGTCCCACATCCGGCTCCCTGCTCAGCAGGGAGTCTGTTTCTCCCTCTGACCCTCTTCCATCTCGTGCTCTCTATCTCTCATTCTCTCTCTGTTAAATAAATAAATAAAATCTTAAAAAAAAGAATTGACACAATTGGTCTTTTGTTAACTTTGGTGCATTTGTTTACTTTTATTTTGTTTTTTATACCATGCATGCTCCATGAACTGCTTTTCTTTTTTTTTTCTTTTTTTTATTGAGAGAGAGAGAGAATGATAGAGATCATGAGAGGAGGGAGGGTCAGAGGGAGAAGCCGACTCCCCGCTGAGCAGGAAGCCTGATGTGGGACTCAATCCCGGGACTCCAGGATCATGACCTGAGCCGAAGGCAGTCGCTTAACCAACTGAGCCACCCAGGCACCCTCCATGAACTGCTTTTCCCCTGAATCTTTCCTCTAGTTTCATTTTATGAAAAAGTATATCATATTTTATTAGCTTTCTATATTTGATATAGGTAATACCATCTATATTTTTAAACATGTATGTTAACTAAGAAACAAAAGTTTAAAAGACCTTGTGTGTTGCTAAGCTATAAATTAAGTGGGGAAACCAGAATCTTAATATGGTTCTGATGTTAATGCCCATATTGTCTCCACCTCAAAGAAAAGAAAAAAAAAATAGCCTGTATATTTTACTAAGGCTAATAGTTCATACATTGAGCCATCAAATGATATTTGGAAATGCAATAGAACATAGGCTGAGATGAAATGGAATGAGCTCAGCCCAGTAAAGTATATCTGTGTATTGCAGGGTCTCTGCATGTTAATTGGTATAATATTTTAAAAGACATGGTCAGTAATTTTCATTTGATATAAGTGGCCATTTGGCAACACCATAGTGCTATAAGAAGCTGAGTAATGGGATCAAAAAGGACACTTGCCTTAGCTGACTATTACTTCTTATTTAATATACATTGAATAGACTATTAGTCAGGAAACCTTGTAAAGAGTCTATGGCACCATTTATCGCTACTGAAAATAATTTTAGCTAAATCATGGTGGGATGATGAAAATAAAGTGTTACACATAACAAAATACATGAACAAGGAGTTAGAATGATTTGGTGATGCCCTAAAAGAGAATATTAAAAGTCATCTGAAAATGGTGAAGCATCTAGTCTTTATGATTGCTAAGGTCAACTTAATACATGGCCAGAGCAGGTAAGAGCATAATGGCCTTGGTTTTATGTTTATTTAGTTTGGGTGCATGCAAATAAAAATGATTAGGTCAAAAATATAAGAATTACAGCTATAAGAATTATGTCTGGATCTGAAAGTCAGAAGCAAATACATATCCTAATGTAGGTTACAGAAAGTAACTTCTTAAACTATGCAGGGGAGGCATAACTTTACCTATCTTAGGTTGTCAGCTGGAACTCTAACAGAAAGACAGATTAACAAGAGAAAATCAGTTTATTAACACGTGTAACACACACCACACAGAAGAAACCCAAACAAAAAATGACTCAAAGCAGTGGTTTAAGCTAAGACTTATGTTTTCAACAAATAACAATAAATTTGTGGAGAAATGACAAGATGAAAGGAAGCAGTTCTAGGCTTCCAAGGCAGCAGTCTGGGAAGGTAAATATAATGGTAGGAAACTAATGGAGCAGGGTTTGAAGATTCCTCTGCTATCTTTTCTAGACTGATTAAGAATTTGTCTCCAGTAAAAATAGATATATTCCGCCCTTAGGCTGAAAAGGGGGAGCTTTCTTTTGGGTTTGCTGCTTCTTAATTGCCTTCAGCTCAAAATAACTTTCATGTCAAAGAGGCATATTTTGGGGTGACATATTCAGGTTTCCTTCAACTTCCTTATTCACCTCAACCTCTTTAGGGAGGAATGCTAGTAATCAGACGTAACATGTAATGAAGGTGAGACTCCCATCACAGGGATCCATTCAGATTTTTGGAAATTGTTAAAATACTTATAAATAATTTCTATAATTATAAGGCTTTAGTAAATCTAGGACTTGAGTGTAGGAATATATTGGACAGTGTATCTCTTTTGAGTTTCTGAATCTATCAATGAGTACTGGACCTTCCAATCTTTGTGACTATGATGCAGTAATGTATTAGGGATTGCAGATGATGAGTCCTGAATATGGAACTTTTGGAACACAATTGGTGTGATGCAGAGTGAGGATTCTTCCATTTTATGCTCGCACTGCAAGTAAGACAAACAACACCCAGTTAAAATTAAATTTCTGATAAACAGTAAGTTTTCACTATGAGTATGTTTCAAGTGATTCATGGAACATGTCTACTAGAAATTTTTTATCTGAAATTCAAATTTAACTGGGCATCCTGTATTTTATCTAGTACTCTAGGCTTATGAGACATAACTTATTATATGGTAGCTGACCAGTTGGTTAAAATGTTGAGTTTTGTTGCTTAGAATTCACAATCAAGGCTTTTGGAGAATATGGGACATTTTAGAAAAATAAGACTCTCAAAAAAATTCAAGCTATTGGTGTATGTCCATGACTTATGTTTACTCCTCAGTAAGTGCTAAAAGAGACAAATGCCAATGCTACTAAAGAGAAAAGCCTCAATTTCAGTGAACCTGTCTAAAAGAAGAACAGACAGATACACAGTTGTGAGAAAAGAAAACCTTTCCGCTTTTTGCCAGAGATCCAACACTGCCAAGTGTCCATAATTTGAAACTGCCAAAAGCAACTTCTCTGCCTCATGCTGTAGATGTGGTAAACCAAAACAGGAAGGTCAAAAATATCAGGATTTAGCTTGGCATCCAATGGGAAATTAAAACAACAACAACAACAACAACAACAAGAAAATAGGGAGCCTAATTCATTATTCCCTCCCAGAAAACTCCAGTAGATGCTATGTTTGGCAAGATACTATCCTTACACATAAGAGTAATTTATAAGATGGCAGGCAAGCAAGGGAGATAACGTTTTACCTATTCTTTTTCATTGTCAGAATCAAATATCAAGTCCAATACCAAGACTAAAGTCACAGACTGAGTTCTATACATCTATGGCCAAAAGACAGAGTCCAAGAGTGGACTTCGCATTAAAATTTTATGGTTTAAAAGGTTTCTGGTGCTGGACATCAAGAGGATGTGCAGTCTGCAAATTGTCAGTCTTGGGCCAGTACTGATGATCACTGGACCTGTAGCAGAGGACCTGTACCAAAGATCACTGTATATTTTTGCAACTAGTAGCCTTTTCTAAATTCGAATGTTTATTGCAATAGACTTGTTTTTCCATTCATTAGTATATTTTGTATGTGGAATCATGTTTATGTGATCAGAGAGCTCAAAGGTTGCAGAGAAACATCTGGACATTTTAAAGTTACATGTACCTCATGTTTATGTTCTGGAATAAGATATGATATTACATAGAAGCATAGGCATAACAGCTTCTTCATTTACAAAACTGGCATGGGGACAATTCCATTGGATTAGAAATCCTTAGATGTATATAAATAAGTGAGGATCATTTATATATATCAGGGACATGTGTGAGTTCTGAGTTCTCAAGGTGTAGACTTGTAGCATTCATTGTTCAGGTGTGTTTATGTGTTAAATATCTTATTTTCCTATGTCATTTTAGTAACCAGAGAGGAGTACCCTCTTCAGTGGGGTTTAGGTTAGAAATAGCACTTGATTGCTTGATTCAGACCAGAACCATCAGGCTTTTTCTTTGAAGCTGGTAGAGAAGTGTCACTCTTATGTGATCCCTAAAGCTGAAAAGATATGATCCCCAAGTTCTCAGCCAGTATGTGCTCTGCCATAGAGAAAGGGGATGATTAGGGAGAAGAAGGGAAAGAGCAAAAGAGAAAGTTCCCTGGAAGCAGTTAATGTATCTAAGAACCCTGGAGACTATTGTTTTCAATCTAGATGTTGGAACATTTATGTGGGTTGTAAAATTAATGTAGTGAATGGTGGCCAGGATATTTTTAAAAACAAAACAAAATAAAGTAGAACAGAATAATTAAAATATGAATGTGTATCATATAGAATAAAATATTTTATGATACTTATTTACGTGTATACACATGCATGTAAGGTTTCCCAGGATTGTAATGTAGAATGTGTTTCTTACTTTGAGTAGCTGTCAAGTGTTTGAGTCCAGTAATGAAGACATTTCTAGTTCTTGGGACTAATTTTTTTAATAGTGTAAACTACCCAAAAATTCCCTCTATTATCTACCTACCATTTTAACTTCGTTTAATTTAGTGTTATAAGCACCTAGTGCAATAACTCATTTAATCCTCCCAATATCTCTATGAGGGAGGTACTGTTATTATCTTAATTATAGTGGTGAGAAAAATCAAGGCACACAGAGTTCAAATAATTTTGCCTAAGTTCATGCAGCTGGTAAATGGCAAAGTCAGGGTTACACTGGTACCCTAGAAAACTATCTTTTATCAGGTAGAAGCAACAGAATACAAAAAAAAAATCCATATTTTGTAAAAATATGTAGTGTTTTATAGAAAGAAAAGAATTTTGCTGAAACTAGCAAAGAAGCTGTCCTATTAATTGTGGTGTCCTAAAATGGAGGCCATGACTTCTTGAAGCTGAGATTCCTAGGGCCATCTAGGGCCAATTCCTTTTCTTATGGGAAAACTCTATGCTATGATTACTGTTTATAAATTAGTGAGCAATCCTTGAATCCTTAAATGTCCCACATAGATCTTTAGAATAAAGTACACACTCTTTACGATGACATTAATAACTCTTTTTGAAACCAAATACTTGTTGAATTTTTTTTTTTAGTTTCAAGATTGTATTGATAGTATCTATCCAGAGACCCAAATATGATGTTTTCTGTAAATAAGAAAAATGCTATTTATATTGTAAAGTGAAATACCAAATTTAAGAACATATTATCTCTATGTGTTATAATCTAATTAGTTTATAAATACTTAAGGTAATTCATAATAATGTCTGTGGATGAACTAGGTTTCCAACTGAAGATATAGGGAGTATGTTTTGGTCCACAACTGTCTCAGGAGACTTCCTGGAGTAATCTGGACACTCCCCACCCCACCCCACCCCAACCCCCACTGCATGCAGAGGTCAAAGAGAGACCAAAGAAAGAGGCAGGCCATTCCAGGTTGGTAGGTGACAGTTTTACTAACAAGGGAACTTACACACAAGGCTTGGTCTTGTGCAGTAGCAAGACGAATGGATCCTGCACCCGCCCGCCAAATCTTAAAAGTTCGTAAAGTGGCCTTAACTGGGTTCAGTCATGTATACCATGCAGGTGTTCTCAAAATCACATCACGATCTCAAGACTATGTTCTTGGAACAACAGCCTGTGGGAGGAGAAAGGCAAGCAGAACTCATATTCCAAGGACAGGGGAGGAAAACCCAAGTGCCCGGGTCCAGCTCACAGGTCAATCAGAGGTCATTTCTTCAATGACGTTCCCCAACAGTATATCTAATTGTTATACAATTTGTTTGATCCATTGTATACATATAAGCAATTCATGGATAATTGAGCTACTGTGCATAGCTTTGGAAGAAATGAGTAAAAATGTTCATACTAATTCTTGTACCTGTATATGACATCTTCTCTATGTGAGGCATCTTACAAACTTGATTTCAGAACAATGATGAAACATAATAAACAGAGGCTTAGTGAGGTTAACAAAACAAGACTATTTGGTACATTAGTTGAAGAATTATCAAACTCTATATATGCCTGAGTCCAAAGTATATGCTCTTTCTACTAAGTCAGCTGCATTTTTGGATACAAGTTGGAGACCTGAGCAAAAAGGGTTGAGTGAGAAGTGTAGGAAGCATTATTTTCAGAAAAAGTAAAAACAGATCTACCCATAAATAGATAAAGCATTAACTGGTTAAAGAGAGGGTAAGCCCACCAAGATGTCTTCATCATTTCTTTGTAACTTTTTTCTATCTTTTACTGTGATCTACATTTTTATTCACATTAGGTATACTACCCTTAATTCTCCTCTTTAAATGTCCTAGTTGCTCTTAGCAACATCAAATTATGATGACTCCCTTAGAGCCTTAACAGCTTTAAGTATATTTTACTGCTCTGTGACTTGCAAGGCATAATTTAAAGCTAAAATTTAACTTTTTAATCTCTTTGTGGTTCAGTAAATTTATTGCTTAGGAGAAGTAAAAGGATAATAGGAGAAATAATTCTCCAATGAATTAATATTATAGAACAACCTTACCAGGTTTTCTAATCTATAGGGCTCAGCTAAGCAGGAAGGGCTGAGAAAAACATAAGGGGGTCATGGTTTCTCTGGTGACAATGGAAAAATTTGGCATCACTCCTTGAGACAATGCTCATTGCCACCATGATGGGATTGTGAGATCAAGTGGAAAATATTTAAACATGGTCAGGCAGGTAAGTTTCTAAAATAAAGGTTTAGAGTTTCAGTACTATCTCCTGATAACTGTAGTAAAAGTCTGCATCCCTGTACAAAACCCCAGATTTCGATCAAGGACAAAGGTTATGTGCTAATCAAAAATCATTTGCTCTCCCCACACTGTAATAAAAGTCACTTTAAAAACAACTTCAAGACATCAATCCCCTGCTAGAAAGTAAGGTGAATTAGGCAAGGTATGTGTAAATACTAAATGTAAAGGCTTGAGAGCAGGATATTCTGGAAATATTTTGTATTGCCTGAATAGGTAGTTGTGTATCTCTTCACACACTGGAGCTATACTAGATGAATTCCAACCATGTGAATTTGAACTGACTGTTGTGAATAAGATTCTGTCTCCTAGCATTAAATCTGAGAGGGAGAAACTAGCAGTAAACAAGTGGCTAACGAGAAAGTAATTGACTTTGTGCGACTATATACTACTTGTTCCCAAAGAAATAGATAATAAACTGAAAGGGATATATTGTAGCATAAGAACAAGGAAGAACTGCCCTACCCTAAAGATTTCATGATTAAAATATATACATCTGAAAATTTAGTCCAAGAAGGAGAATACATTTTTTGGAAAATGTATTCGTTGTGATCAAATATAAGAGATAACATGCATATTAATGTACATATACACACATTCTGAGGTTGGCAAGAGAGTGAGAAAAATTCTCAGAAACTAGAAAATTAAGAGAAAGCATAGATTCAGGGAGGTAATTTGGCAATACAAAAGCCTAGCTTCTAAGGCATATACATTCCTTCAGGACTCAGGGCTGGGTCATAGGAGACAAGCCTGAGGTGCTGTTTAGGAGAAGTAAAATTATCCATCTCACAGGAGTAGAGACTACAAAAAATGTCTGTTTCAGCTTTGACTCTGAATAGAGAAGGGGAAAAAAGAGCTCCCTAAAAATTTTAACTGCATGATTGTTCTCAAATAGGTCCAGGACTATAATTTACAATATATCTGCTTCCAGAAAAACCTAAATGGTTGATTTGGTTTAGATAGGCCTCATTTAGGTAGTGCCTGTATTTCTCTGGAAGAAAGAAAAGCAAAATTTACCTTAAACAGTTTTCAAAAAATTCCCTTAAAAGTGTTCACAAACCATGGACTCAAATTATAAATCACAAAGTACATGAAGAAAGAAGTCACCATTAGAGGAGAAAACAGAAACAAACAGTCCCCTAAGCTAGCAGATATAGAACTTATCACAAATACAACATGAAATAAGTTTGTTTTATATATAAAAGCAAAATTTTATTTTTTTTTAAATTCTAGGATTTAAAATATAACCCAGTATAAATTGCTTAAAAGAGACATATTTGTATGTATCCAACATAGTTACATTAAATGTGTTATGCTCAATTAACAGAGAATTTGGGAATATTGTTTAGATGCTTAATTGTAACAAACATGTGTTTGTCAGATATCCACATAAGAGGCAAATTGATCTTTTGCTTGAGGTTTCCTCTACCAATTATTTTTTATTAAGTTTTTTTGTAACAAGAAAATTACAACATTCTTTTATAAATATTGCAATTTGAATCGTGCATAGAAGACATTGTTAGAAATACTAAACCAAATAAAACAAGTATAGCTGAATTGATGTGAAAAAATTAGACAAATTATACATTAATGCAAAAAAAAATAAGAAAGAGTAAAATATTTGATTCTACAAGAAGATATAACCATTCTGAGAGATAATGTATCTGTCATCAGTTTGAAAGTGGATGGAACAAAACTGACAGAATTCCTAGAAAAAATGAAAAAAAATCTAGAATCATATTGAGGCATTTTAATACATATTTCCTGGGAATTGACTGATACATCAAATAAAATAGTCAGAAAATTGAAGATTTACACAACACAATTAAGAAACTTAATCTAATGTGTATATCTGAACATTTCATTCAACAGCTAGAGAGCACACATTGTTTTTCTAGAATTCACAGTACAGGGCGCCTGGGTGGCTCAGATGGTTAAGCGTCTGCCTTCGGCTCAGGTCATGATCCCAGGGTCCTGGGATCGGGTCCCGCGTCAGGCTCCCTGCTCCTCGGGAGCCTGCTTCTCCCTCTGCCTCTCTCTCTCTCTCTCTCTCTCTCTGTCTCTGTCTCTCATGAATAAATAAATAAAATCTTTAAAAAAATAGAATTCACAGTACATTTAAACATTAACATTAAAAATTAAAAATTAACTGATTATTAAAAATTAATAATAAAGAAAGCTTCATTAAAAACTTAATTAAAAACATAATATTACACAAATTTCTCTGATCATAATGCAATTCAGAAATCAATTAAAAAAAACCCTGAAACAATACTTTAAAAAATATGGCACATTGAAACAAACTACAGATAAAAGTCAAATCATAATGGAAATTAGAATTTATTTGCATTTGTTAGCAAAATATCATGTAAAAACATGTGGAAGCATATTTAACAGGACAGTTTTATCCTTAAATATTTAGCAAAGTCCATGATAAGTCTCCACCTTGAGAATTTGTAAAAGGAATAGGATAATAAACGCAGAACACAAAAGAATTTCAAAAATACACAGAATCAATTATTCTAAAATCTTATAATTCTAAGTCTAATAAATTGGCCAACCCCTGACAACATTGCTGGAGAAATACAATTAAGGACTGAAAAGAGGGGTTACCTAGTGGCTCAGTCAGTTAAGTGTCTGATTTAGGTTCAGGTCATGATTTTGGGGTCCTGGGATCAAGTGCAGCGTCAGACTCCCTGCTCAGCGGCGAGTCTGCTTCTCCCTCTCCCTCGGCCCCTCCCCTGCTTGTGCTCTCTCTCTCTCTCTCTCTCTCTCAAATAAATAAATAAAATCTTAAAAAAAAACAAAAACTGAAAGAGACAAAACTAAAGATATAGTACAAATAATAAAAATTAATGAGAAAATATGATAAAATATGTTAGCAAGTAAGAAAAAGTTGCTTTAAATGAAAATTGTTCTAGAAAAAGTGAAATTTCCATAATTAACCAAAAATTAGACACTATGGGTTTTCCACATTATTAAATAATGAAATAAATTGTTTTTGTTTTGTTTTTTTTTTAGATTCCAGATATGAGTGAACTCCTACGGTATTTGTCTTTCTCTGACTGACTTATTTCACTTAGTATAATACCCTCTACATCCAGCCATGTTCTTGCAAATGGCAAGATTTTACCCTTTGTTAAGTCTGTATAATATTCTAATCTGTGTAAATGTGTACACACACACATACACACACACACACACATACACACACACCACATCTCCCTTATCCATTCATCTATTGATGGGCACTTAAGTTGCTTTCATATCTTGGCTATAAATAAACAAAAAGCAGAATCAGAAGTTTAGAAATACAGAGAACGAACTGATAGTTGTAAGAGGGAGGGAATTTGGAGGGAAGGGTAAAATGGATGAAGGGAAGTGGGAGATACAAGTTTCCAATTATGGAATTAATAAATCACAGGAATAAAAGGTACAGCATAGAGAAAATAGTCAATGATACTGTAATAGGGCTGTATGGTGACAGATGGTAACTACACTTGTGGTGAGCACAGCATAATGTATAGAAAAGTTGAATCACTATGTTGTACCCCTGAAACTAATGTAAGATTATGTGTCAACTATACTCAAAAAGATTTTTAAAAAATAATGAAATCAATACTTAAACATTAACCAAAAACCCATCATCATACCCAAATCATCTTAATGATGAATTCCATCAAATATTCAAGAAGCAAAATATTGTCACTTTCAAAAATTTGGAGTATTAAACAAGAACAATAACAAATCTCTTTAAATACTCTTATGAATCTTTTATAGATTTGATACATAAACCTTAGGAGAAAAGGAAATTATAGGCTGCTACACTCATAAATGCAAATTTTAAAAATGAACAATGTTAGAAAATTGAATCTAACACTGATTTAAAAATATAATCTTCCCCCTATAACTCAAAGTTGGATGAATATTTAAAAATCCATTGATGTCATATACTAGATTAGCAGATTAAGGAAAATCAATCATGTTTACTTCAATGGATTTAAACAATCATTACATTATTCATACCATGGATGATTAAATATAAAAGAACCCTAAATGGAGTGACAAAAATAATTTTCTTAACCTGATAAACTCATAAAAAAGTTACAAGTATATTATTTAATAGTAAATTTTTAAAAGACTTCCCTTCAAAATCAAGAGCAAGTAAATTATGTCCACAGTATTTCTTATATTTAACAGTTAGCAAGTAAGCAAATAATAGAAATAAGCCAAAAATTTAAAGGCATCGTGATTGGAAAAAAGAGATTTTGCAAAGTGAAGGTGTGTATTTACACAGAAAACCTGGAAGAATCTACAGTCAAATAATAGGAGTAGTAGGATTGTGAGCTATATTAGGATAGCAAGAATATGATGTAGTCATTAATAAACAAACAAAAACTGGGTTTAACATTTGCATACAAAATTGATTCTTGCCTGGGATGCCTGGGATGCCTGGGTGGCTCAGTCAGTTCAGTGGCTGCCTTTCGCTCAGGTCATGATCTCAGGGTCCCGGGATCGAGTCCCGCATCTGGCTCCTTGCTCAGCGGGGAGCCTTCTCCCTCTGCCTGCTGCTCCTGCTGCTTGTGCTGTCTCTCTCTCTGACAAATAAATAAATAAAATCTTTAAAAAAAAGAAAAAAAATTGATTCTTGCCCACACCATGTCTGATCTTGGTGCAAGAAACTCTATAGTGTGTCATACATGCTGTGATTCAGTGATCCAGGCTGACGCGGACAGAGGATATTGCTCATCTCCACACCAGGCCTCTGTATTCTCCAGAGCAAGGTGAGCAATTATGCTCTCAAATTAATATAAAATAGAGATATATCTTCATGAAATGTGACACGTTTATTTCACACTACCCAAACACAAGCTGTTCCCAAATCTTAGAGTTGAAATAATTGTAAAGTGGTCTTTGACCCTCTGCTCTTGGCTGATATTTTGCAAGCCTCCAAATATTTCAAAGCCACTGTTTTGGTATTGATTAAATGAGAACAAAATGTGTTATGAGCTCACTGCAATTGCCCTGACATACAGTATTTTATCCTGTTTTTATATCTTTTTGTCTCATGAAGCTTTTGATAGGAAACAAAAAAAGTATAATATATGCAGAAATAATTTGTCACATAAAGATCTATACAGATGTAATAAAAGGATATACAAGAAACACTCCTCAGAAATTTCAGAAATCAAACATATCTATGACTGAGTTCGTGATTCCAAGAATTAAATCATGAGTAGTAGAGATAAAATATACATAATGTTTAGAATAAGATAATGATAAATGCTCTCTCACCAGTATTCCCTCACCAAAAAAGAATTTATGTGTTATAGAAGGCCAAGTAAGCCAACCTTAACTTTAGAAGGCTGATGTTCTAAGGCTTAATGGAGTTGGGCATTAGGAACTAAGCCCAGTGCTTGCAGACTGTGTAGCTTTCAAAGAATGATAGGAATGAGAGGGAAGCATTCTAGCAGCAAAGGAAGGGTGAACATCATTGGAAAGTTACCAAAGCTATATCGGTAATACTGACTAGTCTAAGGTGGCTGACATATGCTATTTATAAGAGGGAACAGTGAGATAAAGAACCCGAAGTGGTGTAAGCATGGGCCAGCGGTCAGATCATGGACATCCTCAGTTGTATTTTGTAGAAAATGGGAAATCACTATAGTTTTGATTTCCCTAATTATTGGTAAGCTTGAGCATTTTTTCATGTACCTGTTGGCCATTTATTTATATGCCTTTTTTGAACAAATGTCTATTCAAGTGTTTAGCTCATGTTTAGATCAGGTTATTAGTTTTTTTGGTATTGAGTTGTAAGAGTTTCTTGTATATTTTGGAGATTAACCTTTTATCAGATATATAGTTTGAAAATATTTGTTTCCATTCTGCAGGTTGTCTTTTAATTCTGTTGATTGTTTCCTTTGCAGTGCAGAACATTTTTTTTAAAGATTTTATTTATTTATTTGAGAGAGAGAGAGAGAGCACGAGCAGGGGGAGGGTCAGAGGGAGAGGGAGACTCCCAGCTGAATGTGGAACTCCAGGTAGGGCTCTATCCCAGGGTCCTGGGATATGATCTGAGCTGAAGGCAGACAATCAACTAAGCCACCCAGGCACCCCTGTGCAGAAACTTTTTAGTTTGATGTAGTCCCACTTGTTTATTTTTGCTGTTATTATTGCCTGTGCTTTTGTGGTCATCTCCATGAAATCATGAAGAGACTATTGTGACCAAACTTTTCCTTTGTTTTCTTTTAAGAGTTTTACAGTTTAAGTCTTACATGTAGGTCTTTAATTCATTTTCAGTTGATTTCTGTGTATGGTCTAAGATAAAGGTCTGATACCATTTTTTAGCATGTGGATATGCAGTTTTCCTAGCACCAGTTTTTGAAGAGGCTGTCCTTTTCTTGTTGTGTATTCTTGATGCCCTTGTCAGTGGGCATATATGAGTGGATTTATTTATAGTCTCTCTTTTTTCTTCTATTTGTTTATACGTCTCTCTTTGTGCCAGTACCATTATCATTTTGAATACTGTAGCATAATACTCTATGTATTATATTTTGAAATCAGAAAGTGTGATGCCTCCAACTTTGTTCTTCTTTCTATTAATTTGACTATTTGTGGTCTTTTGAAGTTCCTTATACATTTTAGAGTTGCTTTTTTCTATTTCTGTATAAAATGGGTTTGTTATTTTCATAGTAATTACGTTGAATCTTTGGATCACTTTGAGTAGTATGGACATTGTGACAATATTAAGTCTTCCAATCTATGAACAAGGATGACTTCCAGTTTGTTAGTGTTTAATTTCTTTTATTAATGTGCTGCAGTTTTCAGTGTATAGGTCTTTCATCTATTTAGTTAACTTTATTTTAATTTTTTTGGTGCTGTTATACATGGGATTATCTTTTTAATTTCCAGTAGTTTTTTGTTAGTGTACAGTTATTTTTGTATATTGATTTTGTATTCTGCAACTTTTCCTGAAATTTTACATCAATTCTAACAGTTTTAGTTGTGGAATCTTTAGGGTTAGGGTTTTCTGTATATAGGATCATGTCATATGCACAGAGAGACAGTTTTAGTTATTCTTTTCCAGTTTGGATGTCTGTTACTTATTTTTCTTGCCTAATGTCTCTGGCTAGGATTTTCAATAGTATGTTGAATAGTAGTGGTGGGAGTGGGCATCCTTTTCTTATTACTGATATTAGTGGAAGAGATTTCAGTTTTTCACCAGTGAGTATGGCTTTCCATATATGGTTTTTATTATGTTAGTTTCTTTCCTTCTATTCCTAGTTTGTTGAGAGTTTTGTTTGTTGTTTTTTTTATCATAAAAGGGTGTTAAATTTGGTCAAATTCTATTTCTGCATTTACTAAGATGATCATATAATTTTTATTCTTTATTCTGTTAATATGGCATATCACAGTTTTTGTGTGTTGAACCATCCTTGTATCTCAGGGATAAATTCCACTTGGTAATGATGTATAATAATTTTTTATGTGCTATTGGGTTCAGCCTACTTGTATTTTGTTGAGAATTTTTGCATCTGTATTCATCAGGAGTACTGACCTGTAGATTTCTTTTTTGTAGCACCATTAATAAGATATCACCTCACACTGTTAAGCATGGCTATTATTGGAAAAACAAAATACAGTAAGCATAAAGGATACATATATCTTTTTTGAATTTGTGTTTCTATTTTCTTTGGTTAAATACCCAGTAATAGAATTACTGGATTGTAAGTTGTTTCTATTTTTTAATTTTTTTGAGGAACATCTGTGAGCATAGCATAACATACCATTGTTGAATTACTATGTTGTACACCTGAAGCAAAGGTAACATTGCGTGTCAACTATACTTCAATTTAAAAAAAGGCAAGTGTTAGTGAGGATGTGGAGAAATTAGAACCCTTGAACACTTTTGGTGGGAATGCAAAATGGTAGAGTTGCTATAGAAACTGTACATAGCTTCCTCAAAAAATTAAAAATAGAGCTACCATATAATCTAGCAATCCCACTTCTGGATATTTATCCAAAATATTTGAAATTAGGATCTCAACAAATTACTAGCTCTCCTATTTTCATTGCAACATTAGTCACAATAGTCAAAATGTGGAAAAGGCATAAATGTCAATCAATTGATGGATAAAGAAAATGTAGTATATACGTACAATAAAATCCCAGTCAGCCTGAAAAAGAGAAGAAAATTCCACATTATATGAAAAGAGATGAACTTTGAGGATTATTCTAAGTGAAATAAACCAATTATAGAAAGACAAATACGACATAATTCCACTTATATGAGATAGCTAAAATAGTCAAATTCATTAAATCAAAGAGTGGAATGGTGGTTGCCAGGTCTTCAGGGAGGGGTAAATGGGGAGTTACTAATCACTATGCATAAAGTTTCAGTTAAGCAACATGAATAATTTCCAGAGATCTGTTAGCATTGTAACCTATAGTCAACAATAATGTGTTATACACTTAAAATTGGTTAAGAGGATAGATCACATGTTAAGTGTTCTTACCACAATAAAAGAGAAGAAAAAGATAAACAGAAGAAATATACTACAACAACAACAAAAAGCAAATGGGCAATCACTATTCTTTTTCAACATTCTAAGGTAAAAGTAAACAGGGTAGAATGCTAGACAAGAAAAGAATTGCAGAGGTAAAAGATGCAATTTTCAATTTTCTTGGCTGAACTTAGTCATAGATTATGTATTTCTAGGCAAATAGTGCCTGAGAGGATGGAAGCACCATTTAAATAAGTGGTGAGATATAATATCAATAAGCAGGAGGATAATATTGCTGATCATTTTTATACCATAGCCCCTCCCCAAAGTAACATGGGAACATCAACCTAAAGAGCTTATTTTCAGTTTGCAGCACAAGTAAACTATCAATGAACTAAATATGTAGGACTTGAACTCGAGATTTCAAAGCCAGGAATGCAGATTTAGAGACCATACAGGTGATTTCTGACACCAAGGGAATAGCAGACTATTCCCAGATGAATATGTTACAGAGAAATCAAAAGACAGAACTCATATTTTTTTAGAGGTTGTTTAGTTTCACCAAGATGAAAGGAAAATAACTTCATACATAAAATAATATCTTTTGATTACTACTGTATATGTTACTCTGGGTGTATTAAAATGCAGAGATTAAAACAGTTTACCCTCATGTAATTTATAATCTAATAAAACATAGATTGGTAGGAGAAATGCAATCTATAAATACTGAACATGAAATTGTGGTATTTTGGGTGTTTCTCATAAATTATTTAGTCAAACAACAGCCTTGCAAATTATCTAAATTCTGTGTATATGGGTAAAAAAGACATGGAAAATAACACAGGGACAAAATTCTGATCAAAATACCTGTGCTTTTTTTACTTCATCAAATGAGCTGTTAAGCAGCATAGTGGTAAAGGAAATGTCTTTATGATTAAGAAGTCATTAGGAACTTTTAAGGATCTGGTTGTGTAAAATTTTGGAAGAGGTAACATAACTCTCCGTGTTTAATGGATTAGCCCAAGAAAGAGGAAGCCAGAAATGACATAATATTCTAAGAAATATGAGTTAGGGAATACAGCCAAGAATATGATCTTCAGGGAAGAAGAAGGCTCATTGGAAGATTCTTAAAGAATAAATGCAACTAGTGTGTTTGCAGGCAAATTAAAAGTCGAAAGAAAGAAAAAATGATTTCATCATTGATATCCTAGGACCCCTGAAAAGAAATACAGGCATCCAATCAAAGACCTAATTCAAAAGGCAGCACTTTAAACAATGAAAAGAATAAGAAAATACATGCAAATCTTTGTTATGTGGACAGATCACAAAGAATAGCAAGTAGGAACACTAATAAAGTTATAGCAACAGAGAATAAGAATCCCTTAGGAAATGCCATTAAAACACAGATTCTGGATTTGTTTCCTCACCTTTAAAAATCAGAAAAGCTTCACTATACTGTACAACTGAACCTAGTGTAACATTGTATGCCAATTAGACTACAGGAAGGAAGGAAGGAAGGAAGGAAGGAAGGAACGAACGAACGAACGAACGAAAGAACGAAGGAACGAAGGAACGAAGGAAGGAAGATCTTAATAAACATGGATTTTTAGATATTTAAATAATTTTCTCTTTAATCTGGCACTAATAATAGTAATAACAAATAATTGTTAATGTCATAAAACTACACTGTGATCCCTGTATCAGTTATGTATATACTTACACATTTACAATGTTAAGATATATATATATACACACACACACATATATATATAATGTAGATAAATATATAATTATATACCTTATATGTGTGTGATTTTATTATGCATATGTTAATTTCAGAAAAATGATAAGTTAAATATTAAAATATTACATGTTTAATGAACACAAGATTGAATCCAGATTCCTTAGCAATATAGCAATAAATGCCATCAGCATCAATAATTATCATTATTCAAGGAATGTGACATCTAAATTCATATATATGTATGATCCTTAGTTGATTCTGTACCCATTTTCTAGAGTTCTGCCCGAATTCTACTCATCTCTCCTGATCTTAGCTTCCTGGCAGTGATTTGTGTCTTGAATATATAAGAGCTTCAGAGGAATTGGTAGTTTACATTGGAAAGAACACAAACTTCACATCCTGACACAATTATTATAGCCGGTTTGAGTTATGGCAGATTACTCTAGTTTTCTGGTTTCAGCTTCCTCATATATAAAATAAGGGTATTAACTACAATCTTATAAATTCTCACTTATCTTGTAACCTAATATGTAGTAAATTCTTATAGGAATTCAACATTATTAATAAAACTTGTTGCAGGGGCGCCTGGGTGGCTCAGTCATTAAGCGTCTGCCTTTGGCTCAGGTCATGATCCCAGGGTCCTGGGATCAAGCCCCGCATTGGGCTCCCTGCTCCGCGGGAAGCCTGCTTCTCCCTCTCCCACTCCCCCTGCTTGTGTTCCCTCTCTCCCTTTCTCTCTCTCTGTCAAATAAATAAATAAAATCTTTTAAAAAAATTAAAAAATAAAACTTGTTACAATTACATAACTGTGTGTTGTTTATTTCATAGTTAGGGATTAAGGTCTTTCTTGATTTTTCAGTATTTTGTTTGGTCAGTGTTAACTGGATGTATGTTATCAAAGTCAAAGTCAAGGAATGCTTTTCTTTCAAGTTAATATAATCATAATGGTATGCTAAAACTATAAAAATGAACTTATCTTTGGAAACATGATAAACTTCATATAGAGACAAACAGAATTTTATCGTAAAAAGTATTTACTATAAAAATGTGATTGAAACTCAGTCCAATATTAAACTTGACAATCACATATTAGAGTTATTGCTACACACAGAGGTTCTAAATATGTGATTTAAAATCCATTTTATATTACACAGGGACATATTTATTCATCTGAATTTGAAATAGGGTTTTTACACTGTTTTCAAGGTTCTAGAAATTCTATCAAATTTGTTTCTAAAAAGAATGGTTCCATACACTCAGGATGGATGTTTACCTTATTGATGATATTTTACAGAGACTGATATGAATCTACTGTTTTCTTTTCTCTAAGCTTCTGCCTTCATAATACAACCTCAACTTCCATCATTGCTATCCCCTGATCTATTAGTTCTCTGTTACTGAGTTTGTCTGTACTCCCTCCAAATCTTCCATTTTAGACTGGAACATTCATGGCTAGCTGTGACTGTAAAACCAAATTCTTTCTCAAATTCTCAGCTCTGATGGAGCTGGCTTAGTTCCACTTCCTGCTTTTGTTTCCCAAAAGGTAGAATTTGAAGTGATACTTAATATAATATCTGATAGAATTATCAACAAAAATAAATGAGGAATCTCTCAATTCATGTTTCAGGTAATAATGTTTTCTATTCATATTCCAGCTGAGAAGAAACTCTAGTGTCCCTAATCCCCAAACTAAAACGTAGTGCTAAAATCAGAGGGCAATCATACGAGTTATTAATAACTCAATATCTGCCTTAACTCTACCTTGTTTTACCCATTTCAACCTTCTCCTGAATATAGTCATTTTCCCAAACAGTAATTTAAGTGTCAAAGGAAAAAGTGCTTAGAGACATCTGATCCATCAGGGATACAGTTTTCTACTCTGGAGTATCATACACATTTTGGAATCAAGGCAGACTGACTAATGGTGGCTGTTTTGCTACACAACCATCAACATAACTTTGCACAAGTAACACAAACTTTCTGAGCATATTTTATCTTTAAAATTTGGAATATATTAGTATGTACTTTGACAACCTTCCCAAACACTGAACAGTGTCTGAGATTAATCTAGAATACAATCTTTAATGTAGTAATTAATGGAAAAATCTCCCTTAAATTTAAAAAAAGATATTTTCCTGAGAGAATAAAAACTTGGAATCTGCCTAGAAATGGGAGAACTGCCTCAAAATTTTAATTTGTTACTCTATAGTGTTAAATATTATATCTTGCATTTCACAAACAACTTATTTTTGAGAAAACAGGAGGCATGTACACATCTCACATTTTGACTAATAATCTTTAATGATCTCGAGATCCTTTTAAATGGAATTTTGCTTGGAAACATAACCTAAGAAAATTAAAAGTAGAAATTATTCTCTTTATACTATATTATATTGAACCACAAGAAGTTGTCATTTCTGAAGGTCAGAATTGTTGAATATCACCAATTTCATGAGTCAACCCAATTATTTAGCACTCACTCTAAGTCTCAATAGTGAGTAAATGTCAGATAAACAAGTTTTATTTTTAAGTATACTGCTTGTAGATCAAAAGGTAAATAGTCATCCTTTAAAATGTTTGTTACCAGGGCGCCTGGGTGGCTCAGTTGGTTAGGCGACTGCCTTCGGCTCAGGTCATGATCCTGGAGTCCCGGGATCGAGTCCCACATCGGGCTTCCTGCTCAGCGGGGAGTCTGCTTCTCCCTCTGACCCTCTTCCCTCTCGTGCTTTCTATCTCTCGTTCTCTCTCTCTCTCAAATAAATAAATAAAATCTTTAAAAAAAAAAATGTTTGTTACCATATAAAATCTTACTATACAATAGACAGAAGCCCATTTGATGATATTCACAATGTTAAATTGTTCTCAGTATTGTTTTTTCAATTGGAAATGTTCTTTAAAATATTTGTGTGCATGTGTATGTGCTGACCGTATTTATTTATGAGTTGGAATTCTTTTTTTTTTTTCTTTTGTTGACCAGGAATTAGGTTGCTTTAAATTTTTAGTGTCTCAGACAATGTCACTAAGAATATCACAGCATATGCCTTCTTGTATACACAAATAGGTATTTCTTTAGGAAAGATATTAAACAGTACAAAACTGCTGGTAGTTGTATTTTAACTTCTAGTGGTGCTGACGATTTATTCTCTAAAAAGACTGTGTCAATTTATACTCCTACAATATCAAATACCCCACAAACTCCACATATAGTAGTATCAATTAAAATATTTTTCTAATCTTCTATGGTTTTAAAACTGATTTATATGAGCTCTGTATCTGTTGTAGGAAATAGGAAATGAACTTTTTCTTATTATAAAAGTTAAAAACTAATTTCTTCTCATCTATACCTTATCTATTCTGGATATTAATCTCTTCTCTGTTATATAGGTTGACAATATATTTTAGCAGTCTGTAGCTTTGTTTCCTAATTTTTAAAGTGTGAATTTTGATGTAGTCAAAATTACGGACTTTATGGCTTTTGTATTTCATATTTTTTTTCTTTCTGGTTGCACATTTTTAAAAATAGTAATTCCAATATAATTAACATACAGTGCTATAGTAGTTTCAGGTGTATAGTATAGTGATTCAACAATTCTGTACATACCCAGTGCTTATCACCATAAGTATGCACAATCCCCTTTACCAATTGCACCCATCCCCCACCCCTCACCCCTCTGGTAACCACCAGTTTGTTCTCTATATTGTCTCTTTTTGTTCATTTGTTTTGTTTCTTAGATTACACATAGGAGTGAATTCATATGGTATTTATCTTTCTCTTACTGACTTATTTCACTTAGCATTTTCCTGTTTAGATCCATTCATGTTATTGTAAATCATAGGATTTCATTATTTTTTATAGCTGAGTAATATTTCACTTTGCATATATATATTCATATATCCATTTGTATATCAATGGGCACTTGGGTTGCTTCCATATTTTACGCATATCCATGCGTAAATAATGCGCAAAAAATATAGGGGTGCATATGTCACAAAGAATGTCATTGTATATGCCTTCTTCTAGACAGATATTTCTTTAGGAAATATATTAAACAGTACAACTGCTGGATGATAGGGTAGTTATAGTTTAACATCTAGTGGTACTGACAAATTATTCTCTAAAAGGACTGTGTCAATTTACACTCCTTTTTTGATTACCGTTTTCATATTGTTTGAGGAGATACCCAGTAGTGGGATTACTGGATCATATGATAATTCTATTCTTATACACCAACAAATTGGACAACCTAGAAGAAATGTATATAAATTCCTGGAAACATATAACCTCCCAAAACTAAATCAAGAAGAAATAGAAAATGTGAACAGACTGATTACTAGCAATTAAATTGAATCAGTAATCAAAAAACTCCCAACAAACAAAAGTCCAGGACCAGATGACTTCACAGGTGAATTCTACCAAACATTTAAAGAAAAGTAAATACCTATCCTTCTCAAACTATTTCAAAAAACAGAAGAGTAAGGACAACTTCCAAATTCATTCTATGAAGTGAGCATTACTCTTAAAACAAAGCTAGATAAAGACACCACCAAAAAAGAGCACTAAAGGCCAATAGCTGATGAACATAAATGCAAAAATCCTCAACAAAATATTAGCAAACCTAGTCCAACAATACATTAAAAAAATCATTCACCACAACCAAGTGGGATTTATTCTTGGGGTGCAAGGGCAGCTCAATATTTGCAAATCAATCAATCAGTGTAATACAGCACATCAATAAGAGAAGAGATAAAAACAAAATGATCATCCATTCTTAATGAAAACTTCAACAAAGTAGGGATAGAAAGAACGTACCTCAACATCATAAAGGCCATATATAGAAGACCCACAACTAATATCTTCCTCAATGGGGAAAGAGCTTTACCTCTAAGGTCAGGAACAAGACAGGGATGTCCACTCTCACCATTGTTATTTAACATAGTACTGGAGTCCTAGCCTCAGCAGACAACAAAAAGAAATAAAAGGCATCCAAATAAGCAAGGAAGAAGTCAAACTTTCACTATTCCCAGAAGACATGATACTCTAAGGAGAAAACCCAAAAGATTCCACCAAAAAATTGCTAGAACTGATACAGGAATTCAGCAAAATCATAGGATATAAAATCAATGTACAGAAATCACTTGCATTCCTATACACTAATAACGAAGCAGCAGACAGAGAAATCAAGGAAGCGATTCCACTTACAATTGCACTGAAAACCATAAGATATCTAGGAATAAAACTAGCCAAAGAAGAAAAGAGTTGTACACTGAAAACTATAGAACACTTATGAAAGAAATTGAAGAGGACACACACACACACACACACACAAATGGAAAAACATTCCATACTCATGGATTTGAAGAACAAATATTGTTAAAATATCTATACTGTGTAAAGCAATCTACACATTTAATGCAATCCCTACCAAAATACCACCAGCATTTTTCACAGAGCTAGAAAAAAACAATCCTAAAATTTGTATGGAAACACAAAAGACCCCAAATAAACAAAGCGATCTTGAAAAAGAAAAGCAAAGCTGGAGGAATCACAATTCCAGACTTAAGTTAAATTACAAAGTAGTAGTCATCAAGACAGTATAGTACTAACACATAGATCAATGGAACAGAATAGAAAACCCAGAACTTGACCCACAACTACGTGATCAACTAATCTTCAGCAAAGCAAGAAAGACTCTCCAACAGAAAAATAACAGTTTCTTCAACAAATGGTGTTGGGAAAACTGGACAGCAACATGCAGAAGAATGAAACTGGAACTACTTTCTTACGCCATATACAAAAATAAATTCAAAATGGATGAAAGACCTAAATGTGAGCCAGGAATCCACCAAAATCCTAGAGGAGAACACAAGCAGTAACCACTTTGACATCGGCAGTAGCAACTACTTATTAGACTCATCTCCGGAGACAAGGGAAAACAAATGCAAAAATTAACTATTGGGACTTCATTAAGATAAAAACCTCTGCACAGCAAAGGAAACAATAAACAAAACTAAAAGGCAACTTCCAGAATGTGAGAACATATTTGCAAATGGCATATCTGATAAAGAATTTGTATCCAAAATCTATAAAGAACTTATTAAACTCAACATCCAAAAAAAACAAATAATCCAGTTAAGAAATGGGCAGAAGACATGAAGACATTTTCTTCGAAGAAGACATTCAGATGGCTAATAGACACATGAAAAGATGTTCAATATCACTGATCATCAGGAAAATACAAATCAAAACCATAATGAGATACCACCTCATTCCTGTCAGAATGGCTAAAATTAACAACACAGGAAACAACAGATGTTGGCCAGGATGTTGAGAAAGGGGAACCCTTTTACACTGTTGGTGGGAATGCAAACTGGTGCATCCACTGTGGAAAACAGTATGGAAGTTCCTCAAAAAGTTAAAAATAGAAATACCAGCAATTGCACTACTAGCCATTTACCCGAAGGATTCACAAATACTGATTCAAAGGGACACATGCACCCCAATGTTTATAGTGGCATTATCAACAATATGTGATAATAATAATATATATATATAATATATAATATATAATATAATAATGGAATATTACTCTGCCATCAGAAAAAGAAAGATATCTTGCCATTTTCAAGGATGTGGATGGAACTGGAGTGTATTATGCTAAGCAAAGTAAGTTATAGAAAGACAAATACCATACAATTTCACTCATATGTGGAATTTAAGAAACAAAACAGATGAACATAGGGGAAGGGAAAAATAAAAAGAAGAGAGAGGGAGGCAAACCATAAGAGACTCTTAACTATAGAGAACAAACAGGGCTGCTGGAGGGGAGGTGGGTGGGGGATGGGCTAAATGGGTGATGGGGATTAAGGAGGTCACCTGTTGTGATGAGCACTGGGTATTATATGTAAGTGATGAATCACTAAATTCTACTCATGAAATCAATATTACACTATATGTTAACTAGAACTTAAATAAAAACTAAAAACTGAAAAAAAGAAAGAAAGAGAATTGTGGATGCTTCAAATATTTGACAACACTTAGAATTTTGTCTTTTTAAAATTGTAATGTGTGTGCATTGGTGTCTCATTTTGATTTTATTTTCATTTCCTTAATGACGTTGAGAACTTTTTCATGTGGTTTTGGACCCTTTGGATATCTTCCTTATAAAGTATTTGTCAAAGCATTTGATCATTTTCTCAAAACCAACTGCTTGTTTATCTTCATGGTGTTGAATTCTAAGGAATTTTTTTTTAAGTAGGCTCCACATCCAGCATGGAGCCCAGTGCAGGGCTTGAAACAATGACCCTGAGATTAAGACCTGAGCTAAGATTAAGAGTCTGACACTTAACCGACTAGCCACCCAGGCACACTGTAAGGGATTTTTATAGATTCTAAATAAAAGTTCTATGTACGGTGAATCAGTGTTGGGAATATATTGTTCCATGACTTTAATTTTTTTTCTAATTTTCTTAATAGTAACTTTAGTTGGACAGTATTTAAAAATTCTAAATTGAAGTCCATGAGTATTTTCTTTTCAGGTTTCATGCTTTTTGTTCCTATCTAGGAAATCTTAGCCTAGTCCTAGGTTGTGAATATGTTCCCTAGTTTTTTTTTTTTAATTTATTTTAGATCTCTAATTTTAGCTTTTGTATTAGATCCATACCATTTTTGTTTTTTAGAGGTGGGGGAGGGGCAGAGGAAGAGGGAGAGAGACAATCTGAAGCAGGCTCCACACCCAGCTCTATCTCTTGAGGGCTGAGATCATGACCTGAGGCAAAATCAAGAGTCAGACGCTTAACTGATTGAGCCACCCAGCCATCCCTATGATCATTTTTAAGTTAATTTTTGTGTACCATGTGAGTCAATTTTTTTTATTTCCAGGTGGATATTGAGTTCAAGGGAAAAAGTTACTGAAAAGATTATGCTGTATTGATTTACCTTGGCAATTTTGATGAATAAAAATGAGTACCTGTGATCTATTTCTAGACTCCCCATTCTCTTCCACGGATCTGTATGTCCGTATCTACATCAATACCACACTGTATTGCTTATCATAACCTCATAAGTAAACATTAAAATCAGGTAAAATTATATAGTCCAACTTTGTTCTTATTTTACAAGACATTTTGACTATTCATAGTATTTCACATTACCATATTTTGAGGACACATAGATTCAGGGTGTCAGTTTCCATCCCCCCCCAAAAAAAGGTGGTAGAGAATGTGATTGGGAATGCTGTGGAAGTTTTAGATCAATTTTAGTAGAATAGATAGGCAACAATCAGGTTGTTCTTTACCTAAGACATTTTTTACAGCTGTTCTTTGTCAGGCCAAGGATATTTTCTAGTTATAGTTTGTTGTGTTGAAAAGTGTTGAAATTTATTCAAAAGATTTTCTGTTATACAGAAATACTCAATTTTTTCCATTTTATTCATGATTTATATTGATGCACTTTTAATGTTAAGTCTTGCGCTCTAAGGATAAATGTCATTCATTCATAACATTATTTCCATATATTGATATATTTGGATTTGATAATATTTTTGCATCTGTGTTCATGTGGGATATTCATTTTTAAGTTTCTTCTATTTACTGCCTTTCCTTCTTTGGGTATCAGAGTAATTGTGTTTTCAAAAAACAAGTTGGGCATGCATTCTGTCTCTTTCACTTTAAAAAAAAGTTTTTACATAGTTGGTAATATTGCTTCTTTAAAAAAAAAAGATTTTATTTATTTGACAGAGAGAGGGAACACAAGCAGGGTTAGTGTGAAAGGGAGCAGGCTTCCCGCAAAGCGGGGAGCCTGATGCGGGGCTCGATCCTAGGACCCTGAGAGCAGGACCTCAACTGAAGGTAAATGCTCAATGACTGAGCCACTCAGGCACCACGGTGATACTGCTTCTTTAAATGTGTGTTATAAGGCGTCTGAGTTGCTCAGTCGGTTGAACGACTGCCTTCAACTAAAGTCATAATTTCCGGATCATGAGATCGAGCCCCACATTTGGCTCCCTGCTCAGTGGGCAGTCTGCTTCTCTCTCCCTTTGCTGCTCCCCCTGCTTGTGCTCTCTTGCTTGTGGACACACTCTCTCTCTTTAAATAAATAAAATATTTTTAAAATAATAATAAAAATTAATGTGTGATATAATTCATCAGTGAAAATAGTCAGGCTTTGGAGAATCCTCTGTGAAAATGTTTTCAATCATGTATTCCTTTAACAGATAAAGACTCATTCAAATTTTCTACTTTTTCTGGAGAAAATTTTAACTTTTATTTTAATTAAATTTGTACACAGTATTACTTTATTTTTTTTTAATTTGATAGTCTTATTTCCTCTTTCTGTCCTGATACTGGTAATCCGTCTTGTTGTTGCTTTCTTGAACTGTCTAGCTAAAGATTTATAAAAACTTTAAATCCCTTCATTGATTTTTTCTGTTTTTCAGTCTCATTTATTTCCATTCTTTTATTATTTACCAAAACTTACTGATTTTGAATTTAATTGCTCTTCTTTTTCCAGATCCTTAAATCATTTATTTTGGATGATTATTATTATTATTATTTTAACTAATGTAGGAATTTAAAGTTATAAGTTTCCCTCTCGCACTGCTTAGCAGAATTATTTTGTTTTCATCATCATTCAGTTTAAATTATTTCTAATTTCTTTTCTGTTTTAATTCTCCTATAGCTGACTAGAACTTGGACCTATCTTTTTGGGTGTCATTATTGAATTTATTACATATAAAGTTGGATTTTGTCCTTTCTGTCTATAATTTCTGCTTTTTCGGTTGAATTTTTTTTCCATTTTCATTGAATGAAATTATAAATTACATTAATACTGTTATGTTACTATTTATATTATAATTAATATTCTATTTCTTCTGTTCTTTTTTCTTGTACCTTCATCTTCTGCCTTTTATTGAGTATTAAGTATTTTTAATATCCTATTTTATTTTTCCTATTGAACTTGTAAAATTTTCTTTACCATATTTTATCTTTCACAGTTGCTCTAGTGTTTGCAATATGACTCTAATTTACCACAACGTGCCCTGAAATAATAGTATGCCACTTTGGACATAAGTTTAGAACCTTTTAATAATATACCTATATTTTCTCCTTTCATGGTAAGTGTTGTTTTTTCATACATTTTCTTCCACATATGTTATAATCTACTAGTCCATTGTAATTAGTTTTGCTTTAAACTGAAAATTATTTTTACAGTAAAAGTGAGAAAAATTTATCTTTTATAATAACTTAAAATACAATAATTCTGGAACTCTTTATATTTTTACAAATCACAGTTTCTATCTGGTGCCATTTCTCTTTATTATGTAGATTTTACTTTAATATTAGCTGGATACCACTTATCTGGCAGCATGTTCTCCCAGCTAAGTTGACCTGAAAAATTCTTATTTTGCCTTAAGTTTTAAAATGGGTAGTTGCTTAATAAATAATCAGGTTGATAGTTTTATTTTAATTTTATCCTTTAAAGACACCATTCTCATAAACACTGAGAATATTTTAATCCCTTAATCTCTTCTAACTTTTTCTATGATGTCCTTTGTTTTAATTATATAAATATTTTACAATATACTGGACATTGCCACATTGCTTTACAAAGTTAATAATCATCTTTATTTACTCAAGCATCTGCCATTTCCTTTTTTTATTTCCTTTATTTTTCTGCTTCCATCAGGATTATTTCCTTTCTTCTTAAAAAGCTTATTTATTAATATAAGTCTCCTGGCAATGAGTTCTCTCTCTCTCTTTTTTTTAAGATATATTAAATCCAGTTGATTTTTTTTTCTTTTTAAAATAAACTCCATGCCTAATGTGGGGCTTGAACTCATGACCCCAAAATCAAGTTACCTGTTTTACTGACTGAGCCAGCTAGACACCCCTAGTTTTCTCTTTTTTTAAATCTAAAAGTATTTTACTATGCCTTTATTTTTAAAATAGAAAAAATTTAGAGGTACACCTTAAGAATTATTTTTCTTTAATACTTAACACTATCGTTCCATTGTTTATCTTATTTCACTATTTCAGTTATCATCTTTGAGTCAGTCTTATTGCTACTTCCTTAAAAGTAGTGTATATTGGGCGCCTGGGTGGCTCAGTTGGTTAAGCGACTGCCTCCGGCTCAGGTCATGATCCTGGAGTCCTGGGATCGAGTCCCACATCGGGCTCCCTGCTCGGCGGGGAGTCTGCTTCTCCCTCTGACCCTCTTCCCTCTTGTGCTCTCTATCTTTCATTCTCTCTCTCTAATAAATAAATAAAATCTTCAAAAAAAAATTAAAAAAAAAGTAGTGTATATTTTTCTCGTTGCTTTTGAGATTTTCTCATTGTCTTTAGTTTTTAAGCACTTTTACTATGATGTGCTTAGATAATGTTTCTTTGTATTAACTACTCTTTAGATTATATGTAGCATTATGTATTTCATCAGTTAGGAAACAAAATGGTCAATGTATTTTTTTCAATTACTGTACCTGCTTTATTCACATTTACCTTTTCTCCTAGAATATCAAATGATCTTATATTAGACATCTTTATTGTGCCTCATATTTCCCCTTGCACTCTTTCTTGAAATTTCTGTCTTTATTTACCCTTTCTCCTTGCACTTTAGTCTAGACATATTGCATTCTATTGACCTATATTCCAATTTGCTAATATTTCTGTAACTGGAATAGTTGAGCTGATCATTTTCCTGGTAACCAAGCGAAGGAAAATGAAACTAAGAGCGGATTATAATGCAACAGTTGAATGTAATAAGAAAAAAAAGAGAAGGAAAGAATTGATTAGATTTTGAATATAGAGTTTAAAATCCTCAATATTCATATGGAGGAGAATACTGAGAGACAAATAAATTCAGTATTAGAATTTGGTCCATATTCTTTAAATAGGCTTCTCTTACACACGTATATGTAGATCTGATAGGTCCTAAGATCTTATTAGTATTGAACGTTGCTTCTTCACTCACCGGTGTCTACCCATTATTCTTGTTCTTTTCTTTCTGGCTCACTAATAAGCCAGTATTATCTTACATCTAAATTCTTGATTCCTAATGACACCTTGATTCTCACCTCTCTCTCCAAGAAAATGTTGCTACTTACCTGTTGTATTATAAGAATCACAGGTGTGGGCAGGACACTGCACTCTTCCAAACAAAGTCCTCGACCAGGCTTTTCTGTTTCCTCTAGAAGAGATAAGGCTTAAACCTTATAATATAGAGTCCTAGGCTAGAATCCTAAACTTCCATATTGCCAATATGGTATTGCCAGTACATGAAGTTAAAGACAAAGAAATGGGAGAGATCTGGTCCAGTATGTATGTGATGTAAATTCTACATCTGAAACTAATATTATTCTGTATGTTAACTAACAGGAATTTAAATAAAAACTTGGGAAACAAATGAAGGGCTTGGAGGTAGGCATAGACTTGAGAATAATTTACTAATTTTCCGAAACTGTTATTAACCCAGTCAACCTATATTTATTACATGCTTACTAAATGCCATACCCTTTCCTAGGAGCTGTGCCTAGAACAACATAAAAAGCAGATATGGCCCTCTGGTCCAGGAAACTTGTATTAGGCAATGAAAGCTTATAAAACAAATGTTAGACTAAAGTCGTAGTTTACAATCTATAAACTCAGATGAATTAAATGTATGAATTCCTTTGCTTTCTGTAATGTGTCTTCCTGTAACCACATGCAAACAAACAACAGAGTTGCTCATCCTAGACTCTTCTAATTTAAAATTATTTCTTTTACTTTCATTTTGTCTCCTTCAGATAATCATTTCAAGACTTACATCCATTCAAGTCTGGTTTCCCTCTACACTTTCTCTTGAGGAAGTTATGGATCCTGCTAGCGTCAGAGAGAAAGAGAAATGTCATTCATTCATGGTTCTTGTACTGGACTCCAAACAAGTGTATTTCACCCTTATCTAGTCATTATTTGCTGGAATGCAGCTGACACCTGCCCAGTCCTGCCTCGTGTGTGTGTGTGTGTGTGTGTGTGTTTGTGTGTGTGTGTGTGTGTGTGTGTGTGTTGGGGGAGAAAAATGATATGGAACATTCAGGATATTTATCCCTTACCTTCTATTCCTTTCTCCCCTCTGTTCCACCCAGTTCCAGAACTGACTTCTACTCATTTCTATCTGATGGGAATTTATTCCTTTCTTTCCCATTGTAGCTTTATGACTTTATCTGCTTGGTGAATGGTGTCAGAGGCAAAAGTCCATATTACCCAGGAAAGAAAATAGAGGAATGTTTTTAAAAATCCCCTTGTACATCTTTAATAAAGAGTAGTAATGTTCATATGGAAAAAGTAAAATGCTGTAAGAATTTCTAAGATGGTGACTTATTCTAAACTTAGTATAGTCAACAAAATACCATAAATATGTGTGAAGCTAAAATAGGAAACAGAAAAAAAAAAGAAACAAACCTGACCAAACTTTTGGAAAAATAGTTTAGTTTCCTATATAAAAAGTAGAAGGACAAATTTTTCTTACCAAAAGAGTTCAGCTGCCACTGATTCAATTTTATTAATGAAATTTTATACAAATTTAGAATTATACTTCACTAAGTAAATTGGATCCGTATTTATGCATTTCATGATTGTTGAACTTTGTACAAAATAGAATTTATAAATTTCCACTTGAACATGTATACAATTATTTCTGCTATTTTGGGTAGATTGAAAAACTAAATCAGATGTCTGTTGATTTTTAAATTTTCATTTTTATCCTTAAAGAGCAAGCAATAGAAATCAAATGTCCTGTGACAACTAATTTGATATTGTGTCATTATGACAACAGTAAAAATAGCTTCAATGACAAAAATTAATGGAAATTTCATATATTTATATGTGGATTTTATTATAATATTTTATTGGTCAGCATATCTTAATTGGAGTTCTGTTAGATCTTTTGTACTTATTGAAGTGTAAAAACAAAAATAAGCTAGCATATGCTTTACCAGATGGTATGCATATCTTTCAAATATTAATGTTTGAGCATTGTTATTTGTCAAATTTAAACAGGTAAATAAAAATTGGAAGGAGTCTTTCACTTACTTCTTATACTATCCTGTGTAACATAGAATTACTTTACAACTGGACAAGAACAGCTCTTTGCTTATTTACCTTGTTAAGCCACAACATTTGGCTTTGACTTTTGGCTAGGGTAAGAACAAGTCTGGTAACTAATGATATATAATGAGCTGTTTAATATTGACAACTTGTGGCACCCAGGGCGGTCTTGCTTATCGGTAACTCACACGTGATATAGCTGTTCAGAATCTGTTTTGGCCCCATAACTAGGTGTATGAACTTCCTAACAGGAAATTTGGTGGGACATCAACCACTACCAAGATTCTTTACACATATATCAGTTGTTCTTCTCCAGAGACAAAACAAATTCTGCATAACTAAAGAAAAGACATTGAAGAGCTCTTCCAGGAACTTCTCTGGAGCCCCGGGCTTTTCTGTGCTTTTTCTCATGCTCTACTGTATCCTTTGCCTTAACAAGTCCTCCTACATAAGTATGCTCAGTGAGGTCTAATGAGCCATTTCATTATCCAGTTTATCTAGTCTCACTACCAGATGCATACTCATATTAATCTTTCTTCTTAATTCTGTTGGTAGTTATCTCTGCAATCTTGACAATATCCTTATATCTTACTTTATCAAACTTGAAAAATATCTACTCAAATAACTTTATGGGAAATGGTCTTACTTAAACTACCTCCCAAATATACCACATATTTTTGATAGTTTTGTATTTCTTAATCCATCAATTTTAGACAGTCTCCTTGTATGTTAAAAAGAGAGAGAGAGAAAAGAGAGAGAGAAAAGTGCTTCTACACTCTCATCTATTTCCAAATAGTTTTAACTTCCAACTTCTAGCAATGATTTTATTTCCTATAGGTTGTCAAAGTCTATAACACATTTTGAAAGTTTTGAGGAGTTGATTATGAGTAAATAAAATGAGGGATCCCCGGTGTCCCTGTTGGTTAGCTGTCTGCCTTCGGCTCAGGTCCTAATACGGGTGTCCTGGGATGGAACCTGCTTCTCCTTGCCTCTGCCCCTCCCCCACACTCATGCTCACACACAGGTTTTCTCTCTCTCTCTCTCTCAAATAAATGAATAAAATCTTTAAAAAAAGAGTAAATAAAATGAAATTTTCTGTATAACAAAGGTGAGGCAGTTACCCACTCCCCCATTACCAGGATGTTCCTTGAAATATGAAAGACTCAATAATAGGTTCAGTTTTTATATCTTGCACTGCAAGATCTCAGGTCTTCTGACTGTTGGAGCTATAAACACATACCCTGAAATTAACTTTGGAATCCCTCCTAAGTTTACAGGACACTTTGTAACAGGTAAAATATGTGTCTCTCAAGGAGATAAAAAAAGTTTTATTGATTTTTTCCTTCTATGTTGGTATATGTAAACTTGCATGAGATTTTGTCTGGACTTTGTTGTCTCTCAGTGACTACCTGCAAGCATGGAGTCAGATTGTCTTCTCAATAATAAATTGTGTTCTCTCCTTTCTATATCAGTATGGAGGACTCTCTTTGTTGGTAAAATTTATTTCCCTCACAAATGTCTGTAAGTTGATTCTAAAAATTAAAATTCAATGCAGAGTGTTTATAAAATTATGATTATATAAATTTTATCCACCAAGATGATTCATGGGAAAGAATGGATGATATATATTAGAAGTCATTAAACCTGTCAATTTGAATGAGAATGTTAGAACATCAAGGCAAAATGGCTCTCTTTACATAGTACATTATTACTTTTGAAAATTTATGCCACAAATTGCATCATAATTGGAACATGACTTTGATATTGTTTTATCTCAAGTATACAATAGCCTTTTTCCACTTTTATAAATGATATTTATGATTCCATTTTTGTTAATAAATACATGTCTTTTTGTTTTTAATAATAAAATAATTTTTAATACATCTTATTATTTTTAATAATAAATACGTGTCTTATACCACATGTATAAGACAATCCTATTGCAAGTTGTAGAATGTTGGATTCTGGAGGGATTTGGAATATACCATCCCCGAAAATATGCCATTTTGGCATGAACATTATTTTGAGCTAGAGGCAAATGAGAATCAACAAGAAGCAGACAGAAATCTTCCCAGAGCTTCCCTGATCTCACTACAAGGAGAAACTTCTAAGAAATGAGGACTGCCATAAATCTCTCCTGGGGAAGTTTTGTGGCCACGAAGAAGATGGAAAGTAGGTGCTGAGATCAAGCTGCACAAACCAACCTTACTCCATTTGTGTCTCCATATATTTACCTTCCCACAACTGGCTGCACTCTAAAAGCCTAAACCCCTTCTCCTGTGCTTGTCACTTCTCTACAAATGTATTTTTCTTTCTTTAAGATGTTATATAAATTCAAGTTCTAACGACTCTTTTGAGTTACTCATCACTGACATGTCTGCACACCTTAACAAACTCTGTTAGTTCTCCTCTTGTTCATCTGTCTTTTTTCAATCTAATGTACAAAGTCCCAGTCAGAGAACCTAGGAAGAAGGTAGAAGAAAAGGTCATATTTTTCCTTCCCTGCAATCCCCAAGTATCAACAGCACAACTTGTTGATAAGAGAAAACTAACTTTATTGATCATCAGGGTCAAAGAGAACTGTGAGCTTGGAAAGTGTCTTGGAGTGAGGTTGCAAAATCAGATTTTATAGACAATTAGAGGTTTGGTTCAAGGCAAGACTTTCAGTGCTGGTAGGCTGATTAGGATTGGGTAAGAATCATGATATGTTTAGTTCTGGATTGATGGAAAAAACAAGGTGAGGATTTTGAGGTGGGGGCTCAAGGAATCTTAGGACACAAACTGTCTGTTGATGCTTTCCGTTAGAGACTTGATGGGTCTTTTATGAAGTTCGGTAATGAACAATTAAGCCATCTGTTAGGACCAGAGACTCCTTGAAAAGTAGAGTAATATTAATGGAGACAGTGGAATAGCTAAGGCATGTTACCGTAGTATTATGGGCTGAATTATACCCCACTAAAATTCATTTGTTGAAGTCCTAACCCCCCAGTATCTCAGAATGTGACTGTATTTGGAGCTAGGACTTTAAAAATGATAATTAATGTAAAATGAGATCATATGGGTGGGTCTATGTGAAGTATTTGCTTATCTTAATATTTATTTTGTCTGATCTTATGTTTGATTTGCATTTTACTGAGTATCAAATCTATATTCCATTTGATTTCTCCTTGTAATATTTTCCATTGTTTTCTAGTACTTATTATTGATAAAGAATATATGATACCAGTTTAATGAAAATCAAATATATATGTATACACACACACACACACACACACACACACATTCTTTATGTTCTAAAAATCTTTGAAGTATGTACTATACCTGGGGATTATTAGTTATCTCTTCATAACTATAGATATTGTTCTTCATTCTGGCTGTTCATTAAAATCATTCATCAGGGAGTTTTTATGAATTACATGATGCTATGCCATACCTATTAGATTAGAATTTCTGGGACAGGGTTCTCTTAACCACTTTCTAAATATTTTCTAAACAGTTATAGGTTTATTGGGAAAATACATACATACATAAATATATATAAATATATTTATGTATATTTGTATAAGTATATTACATATATTATGTATATTTGTATATGTATATTATATATATATAATTTCATAATAGCTGTTTCTTGTGAGCTGGAGTGGCAGTGTGGCATTTTGTGTTTGTAGAAATGGTGTTTCCAGTAGCAAGCCTAATATTAGAGCCATGTTTACAATGATGACTCCTAAGATCAACCTAAAATTAGTAAAATGCAGATGATGAATTTATTTTGGCCTGATTAAAACTATAGTAGGATTTCTAGGCAGATCATTCCACTTTTGAAAAGACTTGCTCTGGGAGCCACGGCCATACGGCAAATGATTCTACACAACATGTGGGTGAAGTTAAAAGGTAAGAAGAATGATTGGCACAAATCTCAGCCATTGGCATAACTGTCTTTTAATACCTTTCTCTGCTGTTCATTCCGTATCTCCATCCTCTCTCTTCCTAGGCTGCTGCTTCTCTAAGCTTCTGCTGGGGCAAACAGTGTTACTGCAGCCTTCTCCTATGTGTGCACTGGACCGTGACTCCCTCCACTATCTTTGATGTAGCCTTAAGTTTCCATCTGCCTCTCATTTTCCAAAAATGTGTCAAAGTCTCTGTAACAACAATTATTCCCTTTTCTTCTACCTCTGTGCACTCTGGTACTCTTCTTTTTTCTTAAGGAATCATCAGAGGGAGAGAAGAGAAATATACTTGATGTATAGATACAAATATTGGTGTCATTCACATTATGCCTTCTTTTTAGTTGTCTGAGAGTACAGACTATAGAAGAAAGCTAGTAGAGAAGGAAATAAAACTGTATTTACAGGGATGCCTGGGTGGCTCAGTCGGTTAAGTGTCTGCCTTCGGCTCAGGTCATGATCCCAGGGTTCTGGGACCAAGTCCCACATAGGGCTCCTTGGTTGGCAGAGAGCCTGCTTCTCCCTCGACCTGCTCTGTTTGCTGCTCCCCCTGCTTGTGCTCTCTCTCTCTGATAAAAAAATAAAATCTTAAAAAAACAAACAAACAACTGTACTTACACTTAGTTTATCCAAACATCTATATGGATTAATTTATATACATGTTTTTGAAATTCAGAATTAAAATTCCCCTATTAAGAATTACACAAGGAAGCTTAAATATTTGTAATCTCTTTTCCTCCAATTTACATCTTCAGTGTTTTCCTTTTCCACTTATTCTAAAGAAAATATACCCTATACCTGGGTTGGATTCACTTTGTCACTATATCCTCACTGCTGAAGGATTTCTCCTCTTGTGATTTCATCTCTTATCTGTTCATGAATAATTTTCAAAAACTGAGCTCTCATATTTAGACAGCTTTCTTGCAGTGTAACACCTCATCACCTACCCGGCAGGATACCCTGGATGCCTGCTTTGCATGTCAGCTTGTGTATATCAAAGACAGAATTTTACAGTCATCTCAAATGCCTCAATATTCTGCATACTCAGAGTCATTACAAAAATGTAGAGAGTTTCCATGCCTGGGCTTTTATTAAGTTAAAGCAGCTCTCTTTTCCTAGTTTTTTATTTTATTTTTTTAATATGTCAATTTTGTTGGGACTAAACTTAGAGCACAATGTGCTCATGAGACAATAGGACTATGGGAACTACAGTGTTTGGAAAGAAATAAGTTAGTTTCATTTTGAATACAGAATAATAAAAAGCATGTGTTTACTTGTGTATGGCTTAACCATGCTTTCAAAATGTTAACTCCTGATATATTGTAGGAAATTTGAAATGAGTTATCTGGGATGCTGAAAACATTTTTACTGTCCCATTTAGAGTATCTTCCTGGCCTCCAAGGGGAGAAGCAGAAACTGCATGCGGTCTTCACGATCAGTCAGTAGAAAGTATATAAAGATTATCCTTGAAAGGAAATTCTATGATTTAAAAACAAATAAGTGAGTGATGTCCATGAAAATGGTGTAATAAATAGCTCCAAGGGACCAATGTTCCACAAAAACAATGAAACTGCCATCAGTTTTGTCAGAATTCTGGAAAATAGTGCAAGGTTTACAGCCACCAAGCAAATGCTGACTCAAGAAAAAGACAACTTTAAAATGGTGGTAATGCTTTTTGGCTTTTCACTTGCCCTTTCATACCTTCTTACCAGCTCAGCTGCAGACTTGAAGATGGCAGCCTGTGTCCCCAAATGAGTCTCTGAGCTCTGGCTCCAGAAGGTACAGAGCAGAGCTTATTCTCAAAGAATTGTTTTGTCTGTTCTAACTTCTGTGGGGGCTGCCTCTGTCTGAAGTGTTGAGGCAAGGAATTTGTCTTTGTTTAGTCTGACTCAGAACTCACTCAAGTCTGAAAATCTGTGGGATTGCCTCAAAAACACTGTAAGGCAAATGAAAAACCATAGCCACTTGGGGCAAAAGATTACAATGGAAGCAAATGACAGAGTGCCAAATGCCTGGGAGGAAAAGCTGCAACAAGAGTTTCTTTGGGAAATGAGGGCACTCTAAAAACTGTACATGCATATGAATTTTAAAAATCATATTCATGCCCAAGTTAGGACACATTCTCAGAAAAGACCTGCAAATACTTTAAATTTTCTCCTCCTCTTCTCCTAAATTTGCCCTCTCTAGACACAGGGCAAGCAGGATGTGAAGGATAAGGCAGAGTTTTAATTGGCCTGATGAAGGGTTGCCTCATCAGAGAGCCAAATCCGCAAAAATTGAGAGAGATTTTCCTTCATTTCCCCTTCCTGCTTCCTAGCCCCTATCTGCTTCCCCTCCCCCTCTGCCTCTCAGAATTCAAGAAACTGTCAAAACACTAGCTGTATCCAAGCTGGAAGAGAAGTGCCTTCAGAAACCACTTATGACAAAGGATCTAGGCTTACATCTCAAAGACAATAAAACTACCCAATTAAAAAATGGAAGAAAGTTGTATACAGGCATTTTTCCAAAGAAGATATACAAATGACTAATGAGTACATGATCAAAAAACATACTGACTACTGAATAAAACAGAGTAGAAAAATGGGTTTATTGCAAGGCTTTCAGCCTACAAGCCAGGAAACTCAAGGATATGGGAGCAGTGAGGTCTGGGTTGCTTACAGACTAAAGGATTTTTATGGGACAAACACAAAATTATTTGGCTTTGGGTTAGTTGTCTTTTAGTCTTCTTTCTTATTTGGATCAGAGTAGTTGAGTCAGAGGAACAAGGAAGTCTAGAAATGGCATGAACAGACTAGGCATTTGGGGATTGGCTGGTATCCTCTGCTGATCTCTGAGAAGAGCTGTAAATTCCTATAAAGTTTAGATGAAATTTTCATTATGCGCCTGTACTCACTGTTTCTATTTGGCCCTTGACATAAATAACTCCATTTCAGTTAGGTTCTACAACATGAAAATATGCTTAATATCATTACTCATTAGGAAAATACTAATAAAAACCACAAGATACCTTTTTTTCACCAACTAGCATGGCTGCAACCAAAAGAGAAAGAAAAAGAAAAGGAGGTAGGAAGGAAGAGAGGATGGGAGAAAAGGAGGGAAGGAAGAAAGGAAGAGAAGTAAGAAAAGAAGGGGAAAAAAGTGTTGATGAATATGTAGAGAAATGGAAACCCTCATATATTGCTGGTAGGGATGTAAAATGATTCACCTGCTATGGAAAACAGTTTAGCAGTGTCTCACATATATTCAAAGATAGAATTGCCATTTGATCCCACAATTTAACTCCTAGATATTTACTCACGGCATTGAAAACAGGTACCCAAAAGAGTCCACATGCATGCATATTCAAAGCAGCACTACACAGTAGCCCAAACATGGAAGCAACCTAGATGTCTCGCTGAACAGGTATCAAATTATGTTATGTGTATACAATGGAATACTATTAAGCCATATAAAGGAATGAAGTGCTGATGCATGCAATACTGTGGATGAACCTCAAAAACAAATTATGCCAAGTGAAAGAAACCAGACAGAAAAGGCTGTGTATTGTATGATTCCATTTATACGAAATATCTAGAATAGGTAAATCTGTAGAAACAGAAAGCAGATTGGTAAGAAAAAAGAAAAAGAAGAAGATAACAGGAGAGGAAGAAAAGGGGAGTATGTCAGAGGGGGAGACGAACCATGAGAGATGATGGACTCTGAAAAACAAACTGAGGGTTCTAGAGGGGAGGGGGTAGGGGGATGGGTTAGCCTGGTGATGGGTATTGAGGAGGGCACGTTCTGCATGGAGCATTGGGTGTTATGAACAAACAATGAATCATGGAACACTGCACCAAAAACTAATGATGTAATATATGGTGATTAACATAACAATAAAAAAATTAAAAAAAGAAAAAAAAAAGAAAGAAAGCAGATTGGTGTTTGCTAGTGGCTGGGAGATGGGAGAAAGGGAAGTAACTGCTTAATAGATACAGAATTTTTTTAGAGGGGTGATTAATATATTTTGGAATAGATGGAGGTTGTGATTGTACAACACTGTGAATATGCTGAATGGCACTGACTTGCTCACTTTAAGATGGACTTTAAAATAAATTTATGTCATGAATTTGATTAAAATTATAAAAATTTTATTTAAAAATTGTTTTAAAGAGTAGATGCTACAGACCTCCACTCATGTCTTGGTTTTTGGAGGAATATATATAATATCCACTTTACGTATGAAAAAACTTCACACCAGAAGAGATTCTGAAAATAATATAAGCTGGAATGTGATAAAACTTAATTGCAAATTCCAATGGTTTTGAAAACATTCAGGAGAAATTTAAAGGATAACAATATATGTCAGCAAATAATTTTTTTCCTTCAAATCAAATTTCTTTCACTAAATCACTTTAAATATTAATCCCTTTAAAAATGGTAAAACATACATATCACATACATCTTGTTTAGTAATAAAGGATATTTTGATATTGAAACCATATATTTCAATAATATTTATCTAATAGTTTTCCCATTTTAATTTAGTTCCTGGCATCAGAGTCTCAAGGAAAAGAGGTTGCATCGGAATAAAGAGGGGATAAGGAAAAAATTATTCCATGAATAAATGTATTCAGACTTATTCAACACGAAACTTAAAAAAAAATGTATGTGGAAAAAAAGTACCTAATTTTTACTCTAAATGGATAATTCATTTAGAAAACATATCATACTTTAATATTAAAATTTTCTGACAATTAAAATGCCTATTTCAGAACTTTTACTCAGCAGTACAAATTAATATTAAAGTCAGGGGATGTTCATATTCACTAGGATAATCTGACCATATTACATATTTTTCTGCATCGACTGTACAGAAGGTCCATATTTTTCTTTATCTCTTTTTTCACCTTTTCTCTTTTTATCAGATATTTTGGGGAAGACCCAGAATCTACTAGGATTATACTAGTTAAATAGCAAATAATTTCATTCAAATTAATGAGGAATTTCAAATGCATGTTCTGAGTAAATATTTGAGATTTATTTAATCAATAGTTAAATATTTTTGCACCATTCATCTTTTTTCTTCTCTCCCCCTGCCTTTTAGAATTCATTTAACCATCTCCTGCTCTGCAGGTGGCTCAGTGCTACCCTCATTACTCAAAGAACCAGAAGCAAAGAAAACTAAAGAAGCTTTTGTTCTTAAGCAGTCAAAACAAGATAGGTCAACAATAGTTACAAAGCAATGGATTCAGTGGTAATTAGAGATTTGGAGGCCTTTTGTGAAACTGTTATTCCTAAGAAACCCTTAATCCTTCCAATTTCTTCTTTCTCATATATTCTATAGCTCTGACGTCTGTCAGGCAGCCTACAGTATTTGTGTCTGCAGGAAGTTTCTAAACTAAGCATATGCAACCAAGATTCTTTCCAAGAATCAACGCTGACACATTGCAAATAGACCTCCTTTAAACTGTGTTATAAAAGTACATAAAGGCATTGATTTAGTAAATTAATTTTTATTTGAGCCCCTGTTAGTATAAGATTATGCAATTAAATGATATAGTGCATTAAAAGGATACGAAATGGTTTTCTACCCTTCTGTGCAAAGGAGTTGAAAATGTAACTATCCAAGGTTAATTAGTGGCAATAGTAAAAATACTATTTTTAGTAAGGGAAGGTTTTGTTAAGTAAAACTAAAATATGTTTATGGCTTGCTGTGACCTTATTTTATAATGTTAAACTTAAAGGTTACCTTACAGAATGTAATTACCAACTTCCAGAAGTAGTTTACAGGGTTGTTATAACTTCACACAATTGAATAAAATATTTACAATTTTGTGTGATGATGAACACATGCATTGAGATTATACTAATAGATCAACAGTAAGAATAATGACACTGTTTTTGCCATCTCCAGCATCTTAGATGAAAGTCTTGTTGAAGCAAAGGTTTGGATGGTAGAGAGAAGAGAAAAGCAGGAAGATATTTTTTAAATGATTCTAATAGTATTCTAATTTAAAAAATTCTTAAAATCTCACTCTCCATTTCTTTCTCTTTTTGAATAATTTTGATAACCAGGAAGTCTTTCTTGTTTTCTCTAAAATTTAATCAATTCTATGGAAAATAAGCCCAGTCGATGTGAAATTTGGCAGGGACTGTTATCTCGAGCTTGCATTAACCTCTGTAGTGTAATGGAGACTGTGAGACTCTTGGGAGTGACAGTAACCACGGTGACAGAAGAATACCGGGTTATTGGCATTTCATCCCTTATAATAGATGCCCAAACAGGTCCCCAGACACCTGCAGAAATTACTAGGGTGTGTTAGACCATGACAGTTGATAAATTATTGCCAGACACAGTCTGAAAGTGGGTTTCTAAGCTTTACTATCATCTCTGAGGGAAACAAAAAAAGTACTGCTTGCTTATTGGAGGAAAACTTAGGTAAATATTCTAAAGAAAAAAATTGAAATATATGCATAAGGTAATCATAATTCAAAACAAGATGTTCCTGAGCCCAAGTTCAATTTGCTCCAACAAGTCAAGTGACAAGTTCTTAAAGCAGGAATATATGACTTTATTTGAGAAAGCTGGCTAGCAGAGAAGGTGGTGGACTAATGTCCCAAATAACTGTCCTACCACTTTGGTGTGGACAGGGGATTTTAAAGAGGAAAGGAAGGGGAAACAAGTCTCAAAGTTTAAGCAGTTAAAGTCAAAGGCTAATTATAACTCTTCAGAGGAACTTGTAGGCTCCAGTCCTGGTTATCTGTCTGTCTTGAGCAAGTCCCCAGTTGTAGTCATTTGATTGTCATGAGTTTTTGAGTTGGCATCAGTTTAAGTTTCCTTTAAGTTCCCTATAAACAATATTGATGATTATCTTGGTTACAGTTTACCCTTTAGATTGTGTTTGAGAGTTACGCGACAGCATGTTAACATAGTTTGCTTTAAGCGGTAAGTCAGGGTTTCTTATGTATAGATTACCTTTCTTTTAAACAATTCAAAGCAGAAGAGAATGGGGAGTCTTCAAAATGCCCTTAGTTCTGCTACAATTAGATGGCAAAATTAGACAACAAAATAATGTAAAAAATAGGAATATTCACAAGTAATGCAGTGTAGAGGCAGAAAATTTTTTGCTTCTTCCCTTCTAGTTTATTTGGCTGGTCTAATAATTCAGCTGTCAGAAAACAGATTAACAAGAGAAAAGCAAATTTAATTTTGAATGTGCAGGAGAACAAGAGGTAGTCAGGCAATTGAGTCTTATATGCCATTTTGAGCTAAGCAATGGGAGACGGGTCTGGAGCTTCAAAGGGGAGGAGGGTGATTCACAGGAACAGAAATAGAGGAGCTGTTTGGTATTAGACGTTTGCCCTGCCATGCAGGTAAGCCTTTCAGATAAAAAAAATTATCTCTGGTAATAGCTCTCTTTCTAGGTCAGGCCCCCTATCTAAAGTATTTTAGATGGTTAAGGGAGAAGTAAGAGCTTCTCCTGAGACTACTGAGTCTTAACTGCCTTTAGCTCAAAATAATCTACATGGCAAAGCCGCATGTTTTGGTTGCCCTATTTTGTTCCCCCTCAATAGTAGAATGAATGTCAAATAATAAGAAAAAAAATTAGGTATTTATACACTTTATGCACAAGGACATAATATTGCTAGAAGTTATGCTATAAAATTTTAGGCAGAAAATAAAAACAATGGTATAATATTAGCACTGGGACCAATTCCACTTTAATTGCATATAGTGCAAAATATAAGTTAGACTTACATATGTTCATGCTAAACTAATTCTGGGATGATTTTCACAATGCCATTGGGAGTTTCCATAGAGTAGAATTTAGTAACAGTAAAGCTTACTGATTGTGCACTTAAGTTTTTACTACAAATCTGAGTATGTAAGCAAGTACTTTCAAATATATGCTAATTAATAATATATAATTATATACAACATAATATATAATATGTTATATAATATATACATATCTATATACTATGCCTATATCTATAGATTTATAGATGTATGTGATTATTTTTTTAGGATTTATTTATTTTAGAGAGAAAGAGTGTACAAGAGTGGGGGAGAAGCAGAGGGAGAGAGAGAACCTGAGCAGATTCCCCACTGAGTTGGGGGGGCATGAAGAGCTCAATCCCATGACCCCAAGATCATGACTTGAGCTGAAACTAAGAAGTAGATGCTGAACCTCATGACTTGAGCTGAAACAAAGAAGCAGATGCTTAATAGACTGAGCCACCCAGGCACCCTGTGATATATTAATTTTTATATTGGCTGGTTTCTATTACAAAGAGACTATTTTATTTACTAATATTGTTCTCCAGTCTTCTCAGTGTTCACAGAAAAACTAAAAACAAACATGAGCTTTTTCCATGAATAATACTAAATCATTTTGTTACTGATTTGTATATCAAACATTATACACTTTTTCTGGGGCGATACCTAACCCTATGTAGCTGTTTTGGTTTGGTTGGGTTTGGTTGGGTTTGGTTTGGTTTAGTTTTCCCCTCAAGGAGGGTTAATAATTCCATTCTCAGTGACATTTATCCAAGAGATAATGACAACCTTGAAGAAAGCAGACTTTCTTGGGGACAATTTTAATATGTTTAGGGAGGAAGAATTTCCTCTGTCCTTCAAGTTCCTTCTAGTTGTACTAAGAATCAAATTGACATGAGACAGATTAACAGGAGAAAATCAAATTTAATAGCTTACGTATGGGGAATCCACACTCATGGAAATTCCAAAGACAGTCAAGATGCTTATTTGAGATAAGGGGAGGAATAAAGTTCTGAGGATACAAAGGGGAGAAAGACCATTAGCAGGAAGGTGAAAGGAGATGTTTGGAAAATAAAAGTTTCTCTATTATTGTGGATAAGTTGTGGAAAAGTTTCTTAGATAAAGAAGACTCTCTGTGAATAGCTTTCATCCTGGTACAAGCAGGCCATTGAGGGGAGGTAAAGAGCTTTTTCCGAAAGTGCTGGGTTTTGACTACTTTTAACTCAAAATAATGTTCATACCAAAGTGGCCCATCTTAGGATGCTCTGCCCCTGGCCCCTACACATGCCTACTGTGGCCTCTTACTCCATTGGATTTCTCATTTCTTCCTTCAGATTCTTTCATCTTATTTATAGAAATTCTTTATTGTATGCAATGTGAATTTAATAATGAACTCAATGCTTAATGATTTCAGAACATTTCTACAAATGAGCCAACAAATCAACTCAATCATCCAAATATATGATTCTTATAATCAGCACTTATTCTCAGATTTGAGCACAAACCTTATAAGGAAAAAAGTCATTTGAGTGTATTTATATGGTACACAATTGTCACAGGCAAAAACTTAAGATGATCCAAATGACGATAAAAAAATTGTGAGGTACTCTTGTATTATTTTTGGTTAACTTTTTTTTTTTTTAAGTAGATAACGGAGGATAGTCAGAAGAAAGGCAGGCAGGGGCAAGGGGCTCCGTCCTAAAAGGAGACTACCCTTAAAAGGAAAAAGACCCCATCATGTTATTCTACACCACCATGAAAAGAGTCTTCCACCCTTTCCCACGTAAATAACTACCTGACAGGTAGACGAGCACAGGGACAAAAACATGATTGGGTGACAGATGGGCACATGGAGGGTTAATCAGATTAAAATAGCCTGCCAACGTTTTCATAAAAACCACTAGACTTAGAAACTCCAACAGCAACCCTCTTGGGTCCCCTCCCCCTTCAGGACTTTTGTACTATTATTCAATAAACTTTGCTTTGCTGCCCACCACGCTTCATCTGGTCTATCTCATTCTTTGAACTGGTGTGGCCAAGAACTGTGGGCACTAAAGGAAAAGAAATCCTGAAACATAGATATGTTTAGGTCCATTAGTTTATATTCCCAGACAAAAGTGATAATGGAAATTTCTACCTCATATATTTGTGTAAGTTTAATCAGCACTTCTTTAGTACCTTCTTTATAACTCTCTATATACCACAGTATAAACACATGGTCATGTTATTGAAAGATCTATCACAGCTGCTAACTCAGGAAACGAATGGGTGAGCCCTGGTGCCCTGCAGGGACCAACTGCTCTGTCCCAGGGAATTTCAAGGGGGTTGGACAAATCTAAAGCATAGCTCCTGGCTGTGTTTGCCAACACTGTTGTCAAACAAACTCAGGATAAACACATTGCAAGAGAAGCCAATAACTCAAGAGACTAGGGTTTGGGAAAGGTATGGGGAGAAAATTATTTTGGGTGTCAGCAGCCAGGGAAGGTCACAGGCTCAAGCTATAACAACTGACCTTCTCACCCACAAGATGGACACCTCCAGTCTATAGGGAAAGAATGATGATGTATGTGCAAGAGAACAGGCAGGGAGCACGTGATCGTGGGTAGAGGTAAGTATATATTCAGCCCATGATCATGGGCATGGAAGGGGACATGTGGGGTGTGGTCTTCCAGGCATTCCATTGCTATCAGGGCTTTCTGATCTGACAGTTGGGATGTTTGAGCCTTTGCAAACACTTTCATCACCGCCGCAAGAACATATGATAAAACATTAGCATAGTGGGTTTTAGTTAGAGCATGAGTTAAGTCTTGTCTATTTCTGGTTTTAACTGTTGGGGTCTATAGTAGAGAGCTTGCTAACAGTCACATATTTATGGCATAGATGCTGCTGATCAATAGTAGTAAGCCAGATGTAATTTGACTATTATCGTTTATTATATATACAGATTTCAGCTAAATAATAGAAATTACTCGCTCATCTAACAAAGTTTTATAATGCCATTTTAATTGGTATATTCTGAACATATTGAGAATTTTAATAGTTAACATATTTATTTTGATAAACGCTTAATATTTTACCTTATCTTAAATTTTATTAGATTCTAAAGCAATGAAATATAATTTATAGCTGAAGTGTTTAGCTTCACGTTATTTTAGCTACTTAATTTCTTGTGTTTTTATCTCACTGAAAATATCACCACATTACTCTTACTATTCCTAACTTTTCTGCTTAGTCTCATAAATTTATGTTTCCATGTTAACTTTAAAAACTGTTATCTTCCCACAAAATAATGAAGGACAAAATGAAATGAGGATTATGGTGAATTAGTAACTTATAGAGAATTTTATAAGATAATTTCAAAAACCTGTAAGTTTATATCTAAAGTAATAATAAATAACATAAGTTAAAAATACATATTTATTACAGTATTAGAAAATGCATATATACATATGATATACATATATATGAAATAATTTCCCAATTTATCTTTCAGCATGTCAATCAGTAAAAATGCAGACTTGAAAAATCTGTTCATGAACAAAAAGAGGTCACTAAGCAATGTCTGATTCACCCTGGGGTAAAATATTTCCCTTCTATAGGCCTTGTGAGATAGGGTTGTGGGTTGAATTTTCAAAAATTGCATGGACCAGAAAAATCTCTGGGTGAGAAATTAACCAAGGAGAAACAAGCAGATACTCTTTAGAGTTCCAGACACAGTTGATCTAAAAATGTAGGAAAGGCAGACTCAAAGAGAACTGAAAATTCTTCCCAAACTAGCAGTGTAAATAAAGAGAACCACTTTGGAACATTTGAAATGATAACATAGAGTATAAAACAATAGCAACAAAGAGAAGAAATTAAAATTTGTGTGTCAATGAATACATATCCCTATAGAAGGTTTTTCCCTTTGCTCTCATTGATAGAATCGTAAATTGTATCAGAAATTTCATGTGTTGGCTAACTGAACATAAAAAAAAAGAAAAGAAATTGGCTACTATGAATAAAAAGTGAAATCTGCAGGTCACTGCAATTAGGTATGGTACTACTAAATACAATGGAACTAGGTATAAGCAGAAGTTGTGTGTGTACTTTTTGGAAAGCGTCATTACAAAGACATCTCATTTTTTATCTTCCACTCCTCCATTCTGCCACCTGGAATGTATAGGTCTCCACATTTAATCCTGAGATTTAAGGTTTTGTACAGTGGAAATACATGATGAGTGTGATAATTTCTTGAAGTAGAAGTAATACACAAGTCCTGGACTACTAATTGGACTTCAGTTTTGTATAAGAGAGTTAAAACCAATGTCATCAAGCCACTATTATTTTGGTTTTTGCTTTCCTTTTCTTTCACTGCTTACTCTCATGCACTTTCTTTCTCTCTCTAAAATAAATAAATAAATCTTAAAAAAAAAAAAGACTAGAAAGGAGCCTTCTTAGTCTACTAAATGCTATCTACCAGACAATTTATGGTTAGAGTTGTAAATAAAGGGGAAAAGCTAAAAGCATTTCATTAAAAATCAGGGAAAACTCATACATTCCATTCTTAAGTTTATAAACTACAGTTCCTTTTTATACATGTGCACAGGATATTTTTGAATATTTATAATACAGTCTCTTGTATTAGTGAAGAATTGGTTAAAACCTAAATGTCCATCTCTGGTATAGACTTCTACCCCCTAAATATAATAGTGCATTCATTCCATGTATTACCATACAAGATTCTTACAAACATAACATTGAGAAAAGATACAAGTGTCAGAGGATATATACAGTTTAAGCTCATGAAAAACAAAGCTATGTATCATTAAAGATGAATACATGTGTGATAAAACTACATAAAAATACACAGGAATAATTGAAACTAAACTTACTACAGTAGTTACTTCTGGGAAAGGAGAGGTAAGATAAATCAGGGAGGTGTTACCTAAACTCCATTGGCAAAGTTTGTTTAAGCTGCATTGTTGGCTTGTAATTATTCATTATGCTATTCTTTACTCCTTTTTATATGTCCTAAATAAATATTGCATAATTTTAGAAATAGTGAATACTGTTTTAATAGACTTCACTTCTATGATGTTATTTCAAAGTCTAGCAAAATAATGGAATGCTTAATATATGGGTATTTAATATAAATGAAATATGTATACATTATATATAGTATCATATATACATTCATATATATATATATATATATACACATACATATATATTTTCCACAGATATAATACACAGAAACTGGAAATGTTTCACAACCAAATAGGAGGAATCATTAAGAAATGATTGTGTAGAATAAATACAATTTATTGGAAAATGAATGTATACTTTTGTGATTATATATGGATATAAGACTAAAGAGCATAAGCTTTACTTTTTTTATAAAGATTTTATTTATTTATTTATTTGAGAGAGTGAGAATGAGAGAGAAAGAGAGAGCACATGAGAGGGGGGAGGGTCAAAGGGAGAAGCAGACTCCCCGCTGAGCAGGGACCCAATGCAGGACTCGATCCCAGGACTTCAGGATCATGACCTGAGCCGAAGGCAGTCGCTTCACAAACTGAGCCACCCAGGCGCCCGAGCATATGCTTTAAATATATGAAAAATAGTTTTAATACGGAGCTTGCATGTTTAGAATTTGTTTGGTTATTTTCAGATCATTTATAAAACTTCGAATAGCAAACCTGCTGCTATGGAGATTTTGCTTAATAATCATCAAAGGCTAAAAAAGCAAAAATTTGCATTCATAAGAACACTGTGCTTGTGTTTATATTTTGAAGATCTACAGCATGAAACACTTGCTGAGTTCCTGCCAAGTTTTGAAGCAAACCCTTCCACTCCCACTTAATCTGAAATTATTCTATTACTTTTAGATTAATTTATGTATTCTTCATATTCACCTATCATCATATTGACAAAAGATCAAGCATTATATACTGTTATTATAGGTAGTAGCTGAAAAAGAAATGAAGAACATTCCATGAATTATCTGATATTGCTTGGGAAGAGCACATCTGAATCCTGCAACTTGGTTCAGAGCCATTGCAGAAGCCCCGCATATAAAAAGGAGTTTTCAATGCAACAATTTTATTTTTTTCTTCCTCATGATTTTGGCTGGGGTTCATAGCTTGCTTGTAGGGATTCACAGACTTTTAAGCATCCAAATCTGCAAAATTACCACATTTCATACATATTGCCCACTATGAAAGTCTGTCCCTCTTCAATCTGGCTTGCTTATCTGTGGTCTGACAGATGGATTCTACCCACAGGCAAAAAAGAAACCTTATTTTAAAAATAAAAATTAATTAAATCAAATTTGAAACCTCACATCAAGTTGCTGAGAATTTTTATTGAATAAATTGTATTAGAGCACTGATTGTACTGTTTTAATATCCATTTTCATCTGTCACTGAAGGTACTTTTTAAATCTTTGCTTTCTAACTTACATAGGTGTCATTTTTCAAATTTGGTAGAGCATTCAAATTCAGTAGAAGGATGGGTCAGACACAGACTCCTTACAATATTCTGGCTAATAAGATACCTGTTCTTGTTTGAAGCAACAATGTGCTTAGCTGCAAATGTAGATGGTAATTGAACTAAACCAGTAGTTTGAATCCTGTTCCCCCTATTTTCTTGTAGCCAACAGTGGCCATTGCAACACTGCTTTGCCAAATGGACATAAAGGGAAGTGTGTTGGGTGCATGTGGGGTTTTAGAAAACCTTTTGAATTTTTTGATAAAAGAGATAAACTTGTTAAATTTCCTTCTGCATTTTTCCCCCCCTTGCTGCCATTGTAAATACCATGATTACAACTGGAACAAACATTTTGCTACCATAATTTATATGTATGAAGAGGAAATCTAACATTCTAGCGATGACAGAAGAAAAACAAGAATCTCATGCTTCTGATGGCATGAATGAGTATCTGAGGCATCAGTGCGAGAAACAACCTAGCTTCAAATTTCTTATCCTTTAATTGACACAGAACCATTCATGTAATCCATTCCTTTGTGAGGGGATGTTTGTGGTTGGTTTCTTTTCAAGTGATATGTTCATTTTATCTAAGTTGTCAAATTTAGGGCAGAAAGTTGTAACATCTTTTTGTTATTATTTTAGCGTGTATACATTCAAAGTGCTATTTCCCTATTATTCCTGATAGTGGTAATTTGTGTCTCTTGTTCATGATTATTATAGCTAGATGTTCATCATTTTACTGATATATTTTTAAAAGATTTCATTTATTTATTTGAGAGAGAGAAAGAGAGAGAGCATGAGCAGGGGGGAGGGGCAGGAGAGAGGGAGAAGCAGACTCCCCGCTGAGCAGGGAGCCTGATGTGGGGCTTAATCCAAGGACTCTGAGATCAACACCTGAGCTGAAGGCAGACACTTAACTGACTGAGCCACGCAGGCACCCCAATTCTATTGATATTTCAAAGCAGTTTGATATCAATGACTTTATTATTTCCTTCTTTATGCCCATATTCTTGCTTTGATTTTTAATTTGCTCTTTATTTTTCTAGTTTTTTTTAAGGTACAAACTTAGATTGTTGATTTGAAACACTTATTTCCTAATCTAAACATTTAATGTTATACATTTTCTTTTAAGCACTGTTTTAGCTGTGTCCCATAAAATTCATTATGTTGTTTTCATTTTCCTTCAGTTGAAAATATTTAAAAATTTTCTGTGTGGCTTCCTCCTTGACTTATGGGTTAGGTAGAGTACATTGATAAATTCTTTATATAATTAATTACTTGTAGTGTTGTCAGAAAGCATATTTTGTGTGATTTCAATTCTTTTAAATTTGTCATGTTTTATTTTATGACCCAGAATCTGATTTATTTTGGTGAATATCCCATATCAATTTGAAAGAATGTGCTTTCTGCTATAGTTGAGAGGAGTGTTCCGTAGCTGTCAATTAGGTCAATTTGGCGTTATTCATCTTTTCTATATCCTCGCTGATTTTCAGTCTACTTGATATGTCAATTATAGAACAGTGAGATTTTTCTATTTCTTTTTCAGTTCTGTCAGTTTATGCTTCATATATATAGAACCTGTTTTTAAAAGTATATATATCTTCTTGGTGTACTGATCACTTTATCATTATGTAATTTTGCTCTTTATAACTGGTAATGTTCTTAGTTTTAAAGTAAACTTTGGTATCAGTATACATAGCCTAGGTTTCTTCTAGCATTTCTGTGATACCATTCTTGCTCCTCTAACCCATGTCCTTATTTTTAAAGGCAGACTCTTTGGACAGCATATAGTTGGGTCTTGCTTTTTCACCATGTCTTCAGTATCTACCTTGAATCAGTGTTTTTAGGACATTTTATAATTTATTGCAATTACTGTTATGACTAGATTTATAACTAAAATCTTAGTAGCTGTTTTTTCAACTTATCTCTAAGTTCTCCATCTCCCCCTTTTTTTCTGCTTGCTTTGGAGTTGTATAAACTTTTAAATTATGCCATCATATCTCTACTAATGGCTTATTAATTATATCTTACTTTATATTTTTGGTTGAATTAATACACATTGTTATTTAATCACAGTGTAACTTCCAATAAGATTATGCTTTTCCACAGACAGTATAAAAACCTTAAGTAGTACACTTTTAATTTCTCCCTCCTACTATTTTCTGGTATGCACATGTTACTTTTACGAGTAATATAAACTCACTATTTTTGCCTTAGAATGCTAATTGTCATTTAAAGCAAATAAAAATAAGAACAATGTATTCATGTAGACTTCATTTCTTTGTGTTTATATAAGTTTTTTATGTATAATATTCCTTCTGCCTAAAGAAATTCCTTTAACATTTCTTGCATTGCTCTTCCACAGATGATGGGTTTTCATAGCTTTTTTTTTTTAAGATTTTATTTATTTATTTGTCAGAGAGAGAGCACAAGCAGGGGGGAGTGGCAGGCAGAGCAGGCAGAGGGAGAGGGAGAAGCAGGCTTCCCGCCAAGCAAGAAGTCCAATGTGGGTCTCAATCCCAGGACCCTGGGATCATGACCTGAGCTGAAGGCAGATGCTTAACCGACTGAGCCACCCAGGTGCCCCAGCTTTTGTTTTCTTAAAGAGTCATTATTTCATATTTATTTTTAAGAGATACCCTGACAGTGTATAGAATTCTGGATTGGTATTTTTCTTTTTTCTTTTCTATTACCACATTAGTATTATTCCATTGTCTTCTGACTTGCATAGTTTCTCATGAGAAGAATATCCTAATAGCTATCTGTGTGTGTGCGTGTGTGCGTGTGTGTGTGTGTGTGTGTGTGTGTGCAATGTGTATTTCTTCTTTGTATGGCTTCAAGATTTTTGCAGTACATTTATTTTTTGGCAATGAGACTATGATATACCTAGATGTGTGTGTGTGTGTGTGTGTGTGCGCACACTATATTCTCGGTAGTTGTTCTCTAAGTTTCTGGGATCTGTAATTTCATACATTTTATTATGTTTGGGAAATTTTTGACCATTATGTCTTCAACTCTTTCTTCTGCCCTATTCTGCCTCTCATGTCTCTCTGGAATTCACTGTTACAGTATTTGATATTATTCTACATCTCTTAATGCTTTTTAATTTTTTTGTCCTCATTTTCTTTTCTTTTTTGTTTCAGTTTGGGTAATTTATATTCACCTGGTTTCAAGTCCACAGATTTCTTCTTTGTCAAGCCTACTGGTGACACTTGTGCCCTTCGAAACAGATGTGTTGAACTCCTAATCCCCAATACATTATGAAATAACATTATTTGTTTTTTTTTATAAAGATTTAAAAAAGAGAGACAGCATGAGTGGGGGGGGTGGGACAGAGGGTCATGGGGAAGCAGACTCCCCACTGAGCAAGGAGCTTGACATGGGGCTCAATTCCAGGACCTGAGATCATGACCTAAACCGAAGACAGACACTTAACCAACTGAGCCACCCAGACACCCCAGGATGTGACATTATTTGGAAATGTATATTTATAGGGGTAATTGAGTTAAAATGAAGTTATTAATCCACTATGAATGATATCCTTATTAAAATAGGAAATTTGGACACAGAGACAGACATGCACAGACACATGTGAAGACACAGAGAAAGCCATATGAAGAGGGATGATTGGAGGGATGATGTATTTATAAGGAATGCCTGAGAGTACCACAAGTTAGGAGGGATTATGGCCCTGATGACACCTTACTTCTGTCATGCAAAATCTGAGACAAATTTTTGTTGCTCTGATCTCACTAGTTTGTGGTACTTTGTTGCAGAAGCCCTAGGAGCTAATATTAGTAATAATAATAATAATAATAATAATAAATCTCTGAGAGATTTCTTCATTCTGTTACAGTATTTTTTAATTTATACTTATTTTGTTTTATTCTTCATGTATTTCTCATTGTTATACTGAATTTTCCTGTTTGTGCATATTAATTTATCAACCAAATCTTATAATATATATATCATAGTTACTTAAGTTTCAAGTTAAATATTTCTAAAATATATGTAATCTATCAGTCTGGTTCTTTAGGTTGTTTTGCCTCTTGACATTAGACTTTGTTTTTTGTGTGTCCCATAATTTAGGCTAAATGCCAGCCTTCATAGGTAGAACTGTAGAAATAGAGGTAATCAGTATTTATGAGTAGAAATGGGCATATCTTTTTCTTTTCTTTTTCTCTATTATGTGGGAGATTGTGCCAGTCTAGTCAGGAGTTGAGCTGGGTTTGGGTTTTATTATCACTAAGGATATTTTTAACGTTATAGTCCCATTGGTTTTAAGTTCCTTTAGTAGTATCCTGAACTTAGCTATAGTGGGTACTGGGTTGCTTGGGAAGTTTTTTTAATATTTCCCCTCTACCCTCAGCTTTCAAACTTCACAGTGCACCTACACCTCAGAAGGAGTATTTTTCCACATTCCTTTCTTTCTTCTGTGGAGGACTTCAGTGGTGTTCTCAGTATGGGGTAAATGGAAGTGCTTTATTTTGTCCTGTTCCATCCTCAGTCTTAGATAGCTCCTACATGAAGGTCTGTGGAATAGAACATGATGAGAGTTTCTGTGAACTCCCGTTGTGTCTGCAGTTCCATGGATTTCTATACTCAGAGGGTCCCACTTTCATCCTGGAGTTTTTGGGGTTTTTGTTTTTAATTTTGCTGAATTTGTATCTTTCTGAGGTGCTTGGTCTCTCTGCTACAAGTATTTCATATCCTATTGCCTTGGAAGGAGTCTGTCTTTGGATTTCAGGCTACTTGTGTCACTTGTGACCTTAGTACTCTGATGCATACATGAAAATTTATTAGTTTCTAGTTTATTTAGGTTTTTTGGTTGGTAAAGAAATCATGGTCTTTTCAGTTCTTTACCTTTTAGATGGAAATGGAACTCTCTGTCTCTCTTATCTCCATTATCTCTATCTATCTATACATGTATACATGCCCACACACACACACACACACATTTATAGGGATTATTTAATAGAAAGGGGGGAGAGTGTGTGCAGACAAGCATCACTCGTCTTATAGACCTGATTTATAGATCAGGAAAGAGACACAAAGAAGGGTAGTGACTTGCAAAAGCTTACATAGCTAGTAACTGAGCTAGAGATTGAACCTATTTTTTTCTGACTTCAAAGTCTGTTTTTTCTACTTTGTTGCATTTTCCTCATGAATTGTCTTCCTCGTGGACTCCTATTTGTCTTTCAGAGCCCAGTGTTACAGAGTTATTTCCTAAGTGAAACCTTCCCTCATTCTCTTCTCTCGCCATCTCAGGTCAGTAATTATTACTAGAATTCTAAATGAAGTTCTGTTTTAGTAAGTCTAGAGAGCCCAGGAATGCCCACATTCTTCTCTGCTAATTATCCCTTCTTAAGCTACACACCCAAGAAATAACAGAAAAAATTGCTTCTCATTTTTATCTGGGTCAGAGTTTGATGCCCCCAGGGCAAAACTCCTGCCACAAACCTAAATCCAAAAATATGTATCTACAGGCATACCTCAGTGATACTGCAGGTTCAGTTCTAAACCTCTGCAATATAGTAAATATCACAATGAAGCAAGTCAAATAAAGTTTTTTGGTTTTCCAATGCACATGAAAGTTATGTTTACACTGCACTCTTTCAAACATTAATAGTACAAATAAATATTTATACAGATAAATTACTCCTAGTTTCCTTTCAGTTATAAATCTTAAACAATAATAATGAAATTTGTTTAGTTTAAATATTCTATTTAGTGGCACAGAGAGTGAAAATGTATATATTTTTGAGTTCCTGCCAATCTTATTTTACTGGTGCTGCCATAACAAAGTATCATAGACTGAGTAGTTTAAACAATAGAAATTTATCTATTTACAGTTCCAGAAGTTAGAAGTCAGAGATAAGGGGGCCATCATGGTCAATTTTTGATGAGGGCTTTCTTGTTGGTTTCGATGTTATCACCTTCTCAATAGTCCTCACATGGTGGAGAGAAAGAGCAAACTCACTGGTGTCGCTTCTTCATAAAGGCATCAATCTTATCATGAAGACCCCTACCCCCATGACCTCATCTAACCCTAATTACATGCCAAGGGCACCATCTCCAAACACCATCATATTAGGGGTTAGGTCTTCAACATATGACTTTTGGAGAGCACACAAACATTCAGACCATAACACTGCCTAATAATTTAAACAAAACTAGTTAGGATTAATGGAAAGAAGAGTGTCACCATTGAAGTATATCTGATTTAATTTTAGTATTACTATTTAACATTAATACATGCAGAACATATACATGTGTATGTTTTTCACACATACATGTATGTACACACAGACAGACATATATGTATGCTTATAAACGTGATTCATAGAGTAGACCTATGTAGTTAACAAGAAGATTGCAATTATTCATATTGCACACCCATCCTGGGGAATCCATTGTATCATAATGTTGTCCTTTTCAATGTTTATTTGTAAGACATTGAAAGAACTACCAACTCAACAGAGAGAAGCATCTCAGAACAAAAGTGTCTCTTCTCTTTGCTTTGTTATTATTAGCACTGTTATGTTTTTTATTTGCTTTCTTCCATCTTTTGCTGTTTTTTATTATTGAGCATGTTACTATTTCTACAAAGAAGGACCATATTGACAAGTAATATTAGCTATGTATCTTAGTGTTCTATTAAACCATTGAGGTTTATTCGTTAAATAACATTTCAATAAATGTATTTCTTTTTTCCCCCTCTTTCAGCTGTGCTGAAAATTGTGAAAAAGTATTATTAGAACACTAATAATAGTGTTCTTTATCAGTTGATTATTCCTACTTTTAACAAATCCATTTATTTTTTTTTAAAAAGAAGTCTTTGGTATTATCAAAGATTATTAAAGGGAGAAGTTAAACGAGTTAAAGAAAAAAAATTTAGACTATTAAAAGGAAATTAAAAGGAAAGAAGACTGAAAAGCTCAAGCTTACCTACTCTGTTAAATTATACAAACTTTTCTGGTTCAAAGTTCTTGGTATTTTTTTTTTTGAAGTTATGTTGTGGGAGATAGAAAAGGAGCAATAAGTATTTTCTGACTAAAGAATTTTTAAAGTTCAGCTATACAACACAAACCAATTACTGTACAAAATTCAAGGAGAGATTATATGCTAGGAATAATGTGAGTCTTGTGTATTGGAAATTTTATGGAAAATATAAATATTGAGCTTTTGAGGTTCTGCATTATGTGTATTATTTAAGTAGAATATGTATAAAATTAATGATATTTAATTTAAAGAAATATGTTCTCTGTTATTTTGGTTTGAAGAATCTGGCATCTTGTGCATTATTAGTTTGATATAATTATTAGTATGGTATATATAGAACCCTTTATATGACATATTTTAATATCTGAAGAATAGTTCCAAGTATTATTGAAAAAAATAACAGGAAGTTATTTCAGTATAATTCTATTGGGGTTTTTTTTGGCTAAATAATAGGAAATGTTTTTCTTTGTTTGTTTGTTCCTAGATAATAGGAAAAGGTTTAAGTAATTACAATTCAATTGGTCAAATCTGTCTGTGTCTGAATCTTGATTATGGACTAAGATTAGTCTTTCAACAATGATGCACTTTAGGGGTGCTTGGGAGGCTCAGTCAGTTAAGTGTCTGCCTTCAGCTCAGGTCATGATCCCAGGGTCCTGGGATTGAGCCATCCAGGTCCTTGCTATGTGGGGAATCTGCTTCCCCTCTGCCCTCCCCTTCCATGCATGCTCACACATGCTCTCTCTCACAAATAAATAAATAAAATCTTAAGAAAAAAAATAAATGGTCTTTCCAATTTAAAAAATGATATACTTTAGCTAGAGGCAAATTAAAAAAATATGACTAAGAACTTGTTTTAGACATCTTGCAACTTACTAAAAGTTAATACATATTTATAATATTTCATAGCACTTAGGGAGGCAGATATTTGGTATTTATTCTCTAATACCAAATATCAAAACTAAAACTTGTGTTGACTTAGTAAAAAGATTCATGTTAGTAGGAAATTTATTAGATATATTCATATTATCAAATGGAACCAAAAGACAAAGGGAACATGAAGAGGAAATTCAGTAACTGTGTAAGAAAGATGTTAAAAACCAATTTTCTCTCTCTCCACACACATCTTTATCACTATCTCTCCCTAGTGTGTTTGTGCATATGTGTGTATCTACAGATAAACTTCCTCTCCTTTTTATGTACATGTTCCGTTCACAATTCAAAACCTTCTGTTAAAGGAACCACTTAAACTAACATGTCATTCTGAATTCCAAATCCCCATGAGAGAGGATCTGACTGTGTTTAACTCATATGATCAACACTGACACTGCCTTTTGTATACTATGAATACAGCTTCATAATTTAGAAATATAGCTTCTAGGAAATCAGTCATATGAATTTAAGATTGATGATGTTTAAAAAAAAAAAGGTGGTCATCATGACTAATAAAGACGCTCTAAATATCCCTTTCACAGCTAGGATCTCAAATAAACCCTAAGCTTAGTCCTTGGGCCTTTCCTTCCATCCATTAATATGATCTTGGTAATCATGTTAGTCATGAGTGAAGTATTTCAAATAAATCTGTGCTTGCTTTAGGAGACAAGTAGAGCATCTATAACAAGTATTTGAAGCCAGGCATATCTCAATTTAAGTATTTGCTGTGTTATGTAATAGGTCTATGACCATGGCCAAATTATTTGCTGTTCATTTCCTAAATAGCAAAACTAAAGACAGTAATATTGGTAACATCATAGATTTCTTCACTGGTTAACAAAAAAGATAAAGAATGAAACTTGTTTGATACAATGCCTGCACACAGAAAATGTTTACCGTATATTGATTGTTGGCAGTATTGGAACTTATGGTAGAAAAGCAACTGGTAAAAATATTAATACATTGGGTGGGCAAGTGTAAGTCACTGGCAGTTTTGAATAGTTAATTGGCACATTATTTAAATAGTTAACTCATAGCAGAATGGGTGTTAACTATGTTGTATAAGATACATAACACAATGAGTGGAAAAAAGCATCAGGACAGTAAGGAATATCAGAAAACAGGTGATGTATTAGTTTTCTAGTGCTGTTACAGTATGTAAATCAGAAATCTTAAATGAGCTACAATCATGGTGGCGGCCAGGCTGCATTCATTCTGGAGGCTCTAGGGGAGAATCTGTTCCCTGCCATTTCATAGTTTCTAGGCTCTGCACATTTCTTGGCTCATGGAAAGTCTTTCCAGACATTCCTGCTTTCCTTCTGCACTTTTAAGACCACCTGTGATTATACTGGGCTTCCCTGGATAATCCAGGATCATCTCCCCCATCTCAAAGTCAACTGATTAGCAACTTTAATTCCCCTTGCTGTGGAACAGAATATTCACAGGTCCCAGGAATAAGGATGTGGTTATCATTAGAGGGCCACCATTATGTCTACCAAGGTAGGTGCAAGAGTTTGAAAGAATTTCAGAAATTAGAGTTTACAAGTTCTTTGTTTTAGGTCAAGATGAGGGACAAAAAAGTGTATGAATAAGTAAATTACTCCATTAGGCAGAGTAACTGATTGGCTTTTCTTCTCAAGATATAGATTTATGACGGGCACATTCCTACCCATTAATAAGAAATTAACCATCTGCAACAGAGTCCTTTCAAACACTTGTGTCATTTGTAACCATGTGTAATAACTGGAATATTGGAGCATACTAAAAGACAGATTGAATGGATAATTAGATGACTATAACAGAAGCAAGGTTAAACATTACTTTAATTTTTTTTTAATTATTGAGAACAAATGTATATCGGAAAATGTAAAAAGTAAGAGTTCAAATGAATTTTTTATCTAGAAAAGTGGCCATCCTATTAAAATATCTCACTGTGAATTTTCAATAACAAGCTTGCTTTTCTGATACTGAATATGTAAAAGCTATTTAATTTTGCCATCTGTTCTTAGAATGATTAAGTATAAATTAATTGCAGGCAATAATTTTTAGAATGCACTGAATGCCAGCATATCTTAAATGTTGCACAAAGAGAACTTATTTTATTTTCCAAAATAATAAAGCAAACTTTTTGAAAGTGAAGTAATGATACAGACTTTGCTACTTTGATATAATTTTCATTTTTTCCTTTCCTTCAGGAGTTTTGTGGAATTTGGGGTGCCTGGGTGGCTCAGTCATTAAGGGCCTGCCTTCAGCTCAGGTTATCATCCCAGGGTCCTGGGATTGAGCCCCATATCAGGCTCCCTGCTCTGTGGGAAGCCTGCTTCTCCCTCTCCCACTTCCTCTGCTTGTGTTTCCTCTCTCGTTCTGTCTCTCTCTGTCAAATAAATAAATCTTAAAAAAAAAAAAGAATTTTGGGGAATTTGTGTCTAGCATTTTACCTATATCCCTGGTATCCATTAATAGTTCTTGCTTTAGTAGGGGTTCACTTATCACCCTTGCCTACTCCTAAATTTGGCACCTTTCATGTATACACTTTAATACTGAAATAATAAATTCTAACTCTACTAAAACTGGGAGAAAAGTGAAAAATAATTGTTATGGTATGAAAATAGAAAACAAAAGTTATTCAATTTTTTGTAGGTGGGTATTTTTAAAGAGTTATAAGTAGTTGAAGAGGACACCAAGGTATTTCAAATAAAGAAACAAACCCAGAGTAGACAAAATAAAAAAGTAAGCTAAAAATTATTGAGCAAGTATTCACGTGATAGGAACTCTTCTAGGTACTTGAACAGAACAAGATGAGGTTCCAGTTCTCATAGAAGATAAATTCTAGGGTGTGGAAATAGGAAAGAAAAAATAAATATTAAATAATATGATATTGATAAAATGGTATGTTTGTAATTTTAATGTGATATTGTTTTAGTAGGTCAAGGAGTTCACATTAGATTGCCTGGTTTAGGACAGTTGCTCTGAAGAGCTGAAAAAATCAGATGACCTCTAAATGACAAGAAGAAATCAAAGACAGGAATCCTCAAAAACTAGTAACATCTTTTGCATTAAGTTATTTTTCCTCTTTTATAAAATTCACCACTCTGTAAAATTCGTGAATTAATGTCTCATTTCCTTAACATTTCTTTTCTAAAGCTTATCTTTTTGTTGCTAATGCATTGGACATCTGCTTTTTCTTAATTTTTCATTATTATGAGCATTTACTTAATTTTTAATTATAAATTATAAATTTTCCTTATTTTTTGGAATTTCCTCATAAAATCAATATTTTTATCCTCTGGCTCTTTGCTGGGTTTTTAAAATTTTTGCTCTTTTTTTTTCTAAATTCCAAGATCTTTTATTTTTTTGTTCTTTTCGTATTATGTTTCTTTTCTCAATCTTCCACTATCTTAAATTTCAGAAGATATAAAATTTCTTTGAAGTATTATTTCTTCATTACTATAATTCATATGGATTCTTAAATGTATGTGTGTATGTGTGTCTGTTTTCATCTCTATATTTTGAAGTGGAGTCTTTCCTCAAATGTATTATGATCAATTATGCGTACCAGTGAGCCATTGAAAAGCTGATTTGAAGGTTTCTTTTCAATGGAAATATTCTTTGCTGCTGGTGGGCATTATTCCAGAATAATTAATTTGGGTTTTTTTCAGAGTGTTCTTCTAATGGTCTATCCTATGAATAGATTCTTAACTTTAAGTTCATAAGTTCTTAAGACCCTCTTGTCCTGTTTGGACAATTTGAGTCATATTTAGGTGTTCTTGAACTGGGCCAGGTAAAGAGGCTATGGATTTCAGTTTTCACTAGTCAAACTTCCAAATAGTATGTTTTCAGTGAAGCACCCAGCCTTTTCTTTGTCTATTATGCCTGATACCAGAACCTCTGGAATTCAGTTTCTAAAAGGAATGAACTGTAGCCCTATGAGAGGCTTATGGAAGCAAAATGCCATATTGCAGGGTTTGGGGGGAACTTGGAAAAACCGCTCTTTATCCTTATTACTGAATTCCTCCCCCTGTGTTAAGTGTTCGGTCTTCTGCAGCATCAGATATATGCCTTTTGAGGGAACACACCCTTATCTTCTTGGTTCTTTTATACTTGTCACACTTTTCCCAATATCTGCCCCTTCCTAATTATCTACATTTCTTATAGGAGATAAATATCCCAACAACCACAGTAGTAAATTACAAGTTCTAGAACCTGGATTTGCTACCATCAGTTCTCCAAGTTGGCTGACATCTGCACTAATCCTTTACATTTTCTTCTATTGTAATGAAGAGTTTGACACTCCCATTATCTGAAACCAATTCTTGCACCTGTGCCTCTACCACTTTCTTAGAATGCTAGTTATTTAATATCTTCTCTCCTTGATCTTTGGGCTTTTCCAACCGACCTTCTATTTCCTATCACAACACCTCAATCTCACCGTATTTTAAAACAAAAACAATCCCTTAATCCCACAGCTCCTTTCAGATATTAACTCATCTGCCTTATGGAAAAAAAAATAATTCTGACATGCAATCTACATTTAGTCTTTGATTTTTCACCTCCCAGAAGTGACACTGACTGTAGAACTTCCCAACATAGATTTAGTTTCCACCATTCTTTAGAACCTTCTTCTAGTAATGCCATTATTTCAGGAGATATCTTTGGGTTATCTTCCTTTCTTGTTTTCTAAGAACTTGACACAATTGCACATGTCTTTGTCAAGGGCTCAGCTGAGCTGAACTGCCAGGTGTTAAATATCTCATTAAGACAGCAAGCAAAAATCAAAATAATAGTCAAGCCTCTCATCACTTATTGCAGTAGGGTAAACAAAAGGCTCAACAGCACTAGCTCTTCCCTGTTCCATTTTATTTTTTAAGATTTTATTTATTTATTCATGAGAGACAGAGAGAGAGAGAGAGAGGCAGAGGGAGAAGCAGGCTCCCAAGGAGCAGGGAGCCCGATGTGGGACTCGATCCCAGGACCCTGGGATCATGACCTGAGCCGAAGGCAGATGCTTAATCATCTACACCACCCAGGCACCTTCCCTGTTCCATTTTTAACCCCAAGGAAGTACCAGTACGTTGAGGGTCAAGTGGATCGGTACAGTTATGGGATATCATCTCACTTCCAAGGGACCCCCTCGAAACAAAAGGCTCCTATAATGCTATGAACCCAGGGAACAGGGAGAGGACAATGGAAAAGGGTAAGATTGAAGCTCTGAATAGTGATTCCAAGTGTAGAGAAAATGCCTTCACTCTGCTAAGGAGGTTTCGACAGATGCACCTGGGCTAAGAATGTACCTATAAACACAGCCAGCAGGGGGGTGCTGAGTCTCTGGCTTCAACCACCTTCAGAGATTCCAGTGCCCCAGGTACCATATCTGGTGTGTGAAGGGCAAATTTTCCTGTGAGGTCTGTTAGGTAAAACCTTTGTAATTTTCTATGACTGGGCCTAAAATTCAGTTTTTTAACTAGGAGCCAGACTCTTCAGTCCTTATTCATTAAACATTAGCTTCCTCTGGTTTTCATTCTAACATGATACTCCTGAGAGCTTGTGTTGCATAACCTAAAAATGAAAAGCAAAACTCTGATATTTGACCTCTTGGGTTCAAAGACCAGTTTCACCTTTTGTTAGCATGTGACTCTGGGAAAACCATATATTAAAAGGGTAAAAGGAAAGGTCTTTCCAGGTATTCCATTTTTAGTTTTAAAAATCTTTATTAATTTAAGGAATTATTTAGTTGACATCATTAAAATGAGTTGCAAAATTAACTGGAGTCTACAGCTGTATTATTCCTTTACTCAGTATTTCATCATAAACTGTAATAAATGATTTTTATTTTGAAATATGAGTGAGGGATAGTTTTCATGTCTGAGTTTGTGATAGGTTTAGAAAGATGTGGCAAATGATAAAAGAAGAATTGTTGAATAGGTTACTCCATGAAGAGTGTCCAGAAAGCTCTTAATGCTAATACTGTGGGACTGAAAGAGCCTTAAGAAGCAAATGATGTCCTAAACAGTTTCCCCATTTGTAGGTTCTCTATCCCTGTCTTTCTCTGTTTCATTCCCTCACTTTTGAAACAGGAAGGAGGATAAATATAAAAATGATGTGAAATACAGCTGACCAACATTTATGGAGTGAGTGTGGATTCTTTGGTTTATTTACTTATATGTGTAACATTATTTTTTTTACATTTTAGTAGACCTTAACCTTTAAAGAATTTTTACATAAAATACCTAATTTGATTTCTGCATCCATGCCACCTCATATCCATAGCTCCACAAATGTCTTAAGACCAGTGGAATTATTTGTACAGCATTGCTGGAAGCCATGGGAAGAAGTGAAATATTTCTAATACCTTTTAAGTAAGTAATATTCTTGCCAAAGAATTTTCATATTAATTATATCATTTAGTCATGTAAAAAAAAACTTAGTGAATTATATAGATGTGTAAAAACTATGATAAGATTTTTGTGACTAGCTATGATAGCAGCCTAGTTATTAAAAGTGCTATATTAAGAAGTCTTGTAGTTTGAAAACTAGTCCAATTATTTTCCATCTATATTGTACCCTGATTATAAAAACTTACTTTGGTAGCTGAAAAGAAATGAGACTCGAGGATTTATCTGGAGAAAATATTATTCTTACATGTTTGAACAAAATCTATAGGAAGAAAACATATAAAGGATATTCTGGATTATACAGAAAATGTATTGCTGTAAAATATAATTTCAGATTTTATTTGTTTCGATTGAAGAAAGTTTTTTTATTACTGCAAAATATGTATTTTTAAAAAATAACTTGGTTTGACAAACTTGTCAAAGTGTCATTTAAGGCAGATGTTCCTTTAAAATGGGCATTTTCAGTATTTTAATATAATTACGGATATATATACACACACAAATCTACAGTCTTTTAACACATGACAAATTCCACTGTCATTGATTAATATAAATAAATTCTGAATGAACAGATTTCAGACATATAAACTCTACTGACATTCATTTTAGTTATCTACACATGAAATGTGCACAGCAACTTTAAGCTTAAAGTATACCAAATGCTTTCAGAAACAGAATATCATTTGTTCTAATTCAGAGAGCAAATATCGTCACAAATGGGGAAACTGAGGCAAAATCAAGAAAGTCTCTTATCAGGGTCATCCAAGATTTATTTCAATGATTCCTGAATATTAATTTATTTCATCAATTGCTCTACTGAAAATAGATTTAGAGTGTGCTAGAGAATCTAAGTACAGTGCTACAGAATAAAAATGGGATAAAAATTTTAGAACATATTAGACAAATTGCTGAACTCTGTTGGAAATGAAGTTATTGAAGAAAATATAAGGTATTTAAACAGTATTTTGGGGGTGAAACATTTTATGACATGCTTCAAAATTAGAATAAAAAGTGAAACAGATTTTCTATATTTAGTTTTATCTCAGGAAATTTCATTGTTTAGGTAAGTTAAAGAGTATTTAAGAACATCTCAGATTTTCTTTAATGAATTTATATACTGAGAGTAAAAATGGTAAAATAGTAGTCTGTCACTTAAACTTTCTTTTTAAACTCTAAAACCACCAGGAAATAAAGTTGAAAAACTAAAATTTTAAAGCAGATTGATAATAGGTTACTGGATAGCAAATGTTACATTGTTCTTTATTACATTTATTTGGCTACCCTAGTCAATCAAAGACACTTATATAAGGGTTTGATAATGTCACTTTCAATAACATGCTTGACAAGAACAATTCTTATACATTGACATGACATCCAGTATAGGTACGGTCTGATTTTTCAGGCTTTCACTTGAAAAATTTCACATTTCATATGTTATAACATCCACCACAGTAAATGCTTTAGTTAAAAATCACACCTATGTATAATTTATTTTTTTGCATAATCTTGTAAGCACTGTTGTTTTGTCACCAATGTTTTTGTGCACATGCAGTCTGAAAAAGCTTCATATAAAAGAGTGGGGACCACACAATTCACAAGTGGAATATTAACAAGCAAAATGAAATCTCAGTAGTAGAATTCTCATACTGGTAAAGAAATTAATCTAAAGTAGCCAGAAAAGATGAGGAGTTAAATCAATTAAAACTATGATATTGGTGGAGGATTCCATACTAAATAATAGTTTATTATCCTTTATAACTAAACATTGTTTCTTTTTTTGATTTCTTCCTTTAATTTTCCCAGTTAAATTTACCTTTCTGGTTTCTTTACAATTTTAATATTTTTGTTTTTTTAATTTTATTTTTTTCTGTATAGAACCATCAACTCTTCCTGTGAAGTGCGCTGCATGAATATTGTAGATACACATAAATGCTACTTTTTCAGGATGATTTTGTTAAAACATATTTCACACACTGGACAACATCCAAACTTGCATATTTAATTGTGGCTGAAAAGATTTTGTATGCTACTAAATGAAATTCTATTTCAATATGATTTAAAATGGAAGATATTCTACTATGTCCTCTTCTGCAAGTCATGAGCAATATTCAAATATCAATTACATCACTGTTTATAAAAGGTTTATTTTACTTTGCATGAAATACATCATATCCGGAAAAAGGAAAAGCAAGTACTAAAATTGAACCATTTGACTTAATGTCATACTACTTACCTGGCAAGGTCTAATGACATCTATAACCTATGACATATCCAACAGTTACAACTTTTGGAAATGGAAGTGTAATGATGGTTTATCTTTTTCCCTTTAATCATCCTTCCCCCCCAGTTACTTTACAGCACAATAACCTAAATTAAATATCAATCTTCTCAACTATATTAAGCTCCAATCATTTCTAAGCATGATAGTAATTCTGAAAAGCACCAATTACCTAATTATCTACATCTTCCTTGAAAATTTCACTTTTGAGACTTACATAAACAGAAAGATGTGAAGTTGTATTTTCCCCCTATATTAAACATATATAGGTTCCAAAGCATTCCAAATGCTGCTTTTATGCATATGGACATTTTTTTTTAAAACAGCGAATTCCAGAAGAGGAGTTATGGTTTGTTATTAAAGGTTAATAGTCTTAAATGGAATACTTTATGTGTTATGTAATATGTTGTCATTTCAAGTGACTATTGAACAGAATTTGGCATGTAACATTGATGAGGGAACAGAAGAAAAGCTGAGGACAAAGCAGAAGCTGACACCCCATAAGACGCCCCCCCCATGGGATTTGTGTGACATTCCTCAGGCACTCCTGAGTGCCCTAAAGGAAAAACAAATAGTTAATTTATAGAGATCACAATCCTACAAAACATGAGTCTCCCTCAGTTTACAAATGTTTTAGCAATCTACAAGAACAAAGCATTCCTATCATCAATAATCTAGCTTCCAGAAGGAAATGTAGATACAATTAAATGTCTTTATAACCTGCAGCTCACTGACAGATAATTAAAGTAGGCAGAGTGTCCTGTTCCTGCAGGAATCTCCCAACTATCTTCATGTTAATGCCTTGCTAGAGAGGTAAACAACCTTAACTTGACAATTGCAAGACCTCTGGTATCTTGTAGGTCCTCTTTAGCATATGAAAGTTCTTTTAAAACCTCCCTTTTTCCTTACCTCCCCCAACCCCATAGCATAGTATATAATCAGCCGCCCCTCACAACCCCGGGGCAGCAGCTCTTTCTGCCCACAGGTCCTGTCCGTGTGCTTTAATAAACCACCATTTTGCACCAAAGACGTTTCAAGAATTCTTTCTTAGTTGTTGGCTCCGGAGTCCACCCCACTGAACCTCACTTATATTCTAAAACTTCATCAACATGAGGCCCTGGTCAAAACCATAGAGTCTGTATCATAGGATTCCAAATACTCAAGCAGAACTCATTAAGTGAGCTCCTTAGATGTGCAAGAACCCTGCACAGTACTAAGTATGGAATTTGGGCTAAATAGACGTTATAGTTTTCTTATTTTGCTCTCTTATATTTTTTTGTATCCAAGATAATTGGATTATAGTTTACATTGTTATGTTAGGGAATCGCTCCCTTGGTTTAAAAATTCTAGTAACTTGGAATTTAAATACTTGGGGAGAGGCAAAAAGAGATTAATTTCCTCTTTAATTCAGGTCATATTTTAAAAATTATTGCATTTACAATCTGGTTTTGATGGTTCGTTGTTTTGTGTTAAGAAAGCCTTCATGACATGAAACAAATTCACCTCAGTCCCTTTAATATATTTCTTTTCTTTTCTTTCTTAATTTTTTTTTTTTTTTCTGATCTTCTGAGAGACTTTCCCCAGTCATTTTCCAAGGGTCCTGATCTGGTAGTCATTCACTTCTCTGAATAACTATTCAATTTAGATGAGTTTCTTCTATATGAACTTTGTAGAAAGGATTTTTAGAGATGACATTTATTTCTGACTTAATATCCTTATATATTCAATTTGAAAAATAAAAGAAAAAATCATAAAGCTCTTTTGAATTACTTTTTAGAGAGGCATGTACTACTTCACTATTATCATTTTACTCCTCCAGGCCCTTTATGTCATGCTTTTAAATCTTAAGGAAGGAGACACAGATTTCCATGGTGCCAATTTGGACTAGAGAAATTGGTAAGGTTGTAGCATCCACTTGAAGTGAGCTTTTGTTTCTACGCTGCTTTTGTATTCTCATTTTTTACGTTTGGTTCATTTTAAGAATCAGTAATGATTTTATCTTTATTTGTGTGGAAATAAACACAGAACAACTGAATAAGAACAGGCAAAGGCTATTTTTCAGGATTTGCAATTACAAGGGTATAATCACCATCACTTGTGCTTTGGCAGAAACTCAAAGGCAGGAAGCATTGGAAAGCTTTATGATGGAAAACAGAGAAGGCTTCAGGTATGTCCTGTTTGTGGAAAACAGAGAAAGCTTCAGGTATGCCCTGCTTGGAGGCTGTTGGCACAGGGAAGCTATAGGTGGCTAACTATAAGCAGGGCAAGTTTTGGCAGGTATGCATACTCGGCTTTCTCTGTTTGGTCCTATGTTGGAAATAGGGACAAAAATTACGGAAGATGAGAGTTATTAATCAGGTCCTGGCCATTTTAGGCTAATTGTTACAGGGATGTTTGTTTGGCTTTTGGAATGTTTGCTAGAGAGAGTGAGTGGTCTGACTTCCTACATTGACTTGTGAACAGTGGTTTGGCTTCCTGTGCTGGTTACTCTAGATAATGGGTCAGTTTGTGGGCTGGTTGTTACAGACTGTGAGCCAAAGTTCTGCCTTTATATATATATGTGTATATATATATATATATATATATATATATATATATATATATATATGGTCTGGTCCTTGTTCATTCAGTCTCTCACTTTTCACAGATAAGCTTTAGATATTATTGCTTAAAAGGTTGTATTAGTTTTAGGTTGATGAGCAAAGGGGTAGTTCTAAATAACTAGAATTTGCATAACACAGGTTTAACTAAGAAAATATTACCTAAAATTTAATAAATTTTCATATTATGTACTATATTTTATTTATCATATATTACATGAATATTTGTTACCACTTGTAAAACTTTCTTCAAATTTTCCTATTTATACAAGACAAGCTTTCTTAAGAATAGAACAAACTTATTTTGATTGAATTCATAAGAAGGATTAACTTTAAGAAAAAAAATTTCTCATCACATCAGCTGATTATTTATAAAAGGAATGTAAGAATCATTGATGAACAAACAGATATATTTATTTTAGGTTGATTTTAGTCTCTTATTGCTGAGGGATGTTTTTAAAACTTCTCCAAATTCTGGGGAGAATAAAATAAGCCCATAAAAAGAATTTCTGCCATTTATTGAGTCTTTTCTACATACTACACAATTTGCTATTCTTTACATATTTTTTAATGACACTCTCTAAGAAGTAGTATAGTTTTGTTTGTTTATTCACGTGAGTAAAGTGAAGCCCAGGGAGCTTTAAAATTCTAATAGTCTTGGGAAAGAGAATTCAAAGTCTAACTCCATTATGTTTCACAGCCCTTCAAGTGATGTAGCTTTGTCTTATCTACAAATTGTTTATCTCCAAATTGTATGTCTCCTAAAGTGAAACTGTCAATTAAATACAACATCTAATGTGAGAGCAACAGAAATTACACTGATCTAGAATTAAGCCTGGTGTTTCTTATGTCAATGCCACAACTACGAGCTAATGTAGAATGATTCAACAGATTGACTTTGACTTTGAAATAATATAGGAAAAATAAAATAAGGAAACAAAAAGGGAAGCAGATATATGGAAGCATGTCTAATTATTGCAAACCCATTCTTAGTATTGTGATAGAATTTAAACACATGTTTTTTAATTAACAGAGACACATAAGAAACAGCCTAAATGAACAGTAGAAGAGCAGTTAGATAAAAAGTTATGCACCCATACATTGAGTCATTATTTATTAATGGAACATAATCCATTAACTAGTGATATTTAGTGGGTTTTTAAAATAAGATCTGTTAGTATTTTTTATCAATAAGAGAGCAATTTTTAACTTTACCTGTTTATTTATTTATTTGTTTGTCTGTATTTTTCCCTGCATATTTAAATATTGACTGTGAGACTATTAAGATATTGTGACAATATTTTAACATAATTTCCAATGGCAAATTATAAATAATTTCAATTTTCTCATGAAATATTCTTAATTAAATGAATCTTTTTTTTTTAGTGTCATAATTAATGATTGAGAGTGTATAATTGTTTAGAATATATACCCTGAATTGGATCATTGTCTTTTGGCAGAAAGCTACTGTCAGTAGTCCAAGAAATAATCTGTTGGGTTCTTTGTGGCTTTCATCACTCTCATATGGCAGATGAGTACTCAAAGAAAAAGCTCAGCCTGTTAGCCTGACAGATGACATCCATTTCTATATAGAAACATTTTATATCATCACCAGCACTTTACAGAAAGTGCAGTTATTAACATTGTCATTTAAAATGTCATCAAGTTTAATATAATGATATATTCCCATTTCCTTTGTTTGTTTTTACTTTGAGCTCAAAATACATATGGTTATTTTTTCTTAGACATCCTCATTTAGGACATTATAAATAACATTGAAAATTTTCCCAGAATCCCTCAGATTCTGTGACAAGGTGCAATTTAACATTCAATTTCTGTCACTAGACCCTACCAGTAGAAATATTTTAATTCCATGTATGCTTTACATATTTGTTATATTAAAAAAATTAAAGTTTATTATACAACATTCTAGAGAGTAACAAAAAAATACATTGTTGTAAAACTTCTCATTTAATATTTCTTTTTTTAAAAATTTTTTTAAAGATTTTATTTATTTTTCAACAGAGAGAGAGAGACAGCGAGAGAGGGAACACAAGCAGGGGGAGTGGGAGAGGGAGAAGCAGGCTTCCTGCTGAGCAGGGAGCCCGATGCGGCACTTGATCCCAGGACCCTGGGATCATGACCTGAGCTGAAGGCAGACGCTTAACGACTGAGCCACCCAGGCGCCCTCATTTAATATTTCTGATTTCAGTTCCAGTGTATGTGGGTTCTTGGTTTTTTTTTTTTTTTTTTAACATACCACCAGTTTGGAGACACAAGGTGGATATACTACAGTCCAACTCAGTTATCCCTCTAGATAGTGTCAGATTCCATAGGCTAAGTTGGACCCATGAGACTGTGCCCTGTTCAGATACCAATTGCAAATTTAGGTGCTTCTGAGTGACTGGTTATAAATCAGAGGTTCCCACACATCTTCTTTGGGTTTGATTAATTTGCTAGAGTTGCTCACAGAACTCAGAAAAACATTTTACCTCCTAGATTACCATTTGTTATAAAAGAATATAACTCAGGAAGAGCCAGATGGAGGAGATGCAAACGGTAAGGTATGTGGGAAGGAGCATGGAGCTTCCAGGCCCTCCACACCACTCCTCTGGCACTTTCACAGGTTCATCAACCAGGATGCTCTGAACCTTGTCCTTCTGGGTTTTTGTAGAGGTTTCATTAAATAGGTTTGATAGGGGTGCCTGGGAGGCTCAGTTGTTAAGCGTCTGCTGTCAGCTCAGGTCCTGGGATCAAGGCCCCCATCGGGCTCCCTGCTCAGAGGGAAGCCTGTTTCTCCCTCTCCCACTCCCCCTGCTTGTGTCCTGCTCTTGCTATCTCTCTCTCTCTGTCAAATAAATAAATAAAATCTTCAAAAAATAATAAAAAATAAATAAATAAATAAATAAATAAATAAATAAATAAATAGGTATGATAGATTAAATCATTGGCCATTGGTGATTGAACTCAATCTCCAGCCCCTTTCCCCTCCCAGGAGGTCAGGTGGGAGGCCAAAAGATCCAACCTTATAATCACATGGTAGGCTCCAGGTGGAAACCAGCCCCCATCCTTCAGTGCTTTGCAAATCACTTCATTAATATAACAAAAGATACCTTTCTATTTCTCCTCATAAAAATTCCAAGAGTTTTAGAATTTCACCGTATTATCTCAATATTATATTATCACAGTATTATAATATTAATCTCAATAATTTATAGCAATGACTTATAGAGTCTGACCAAGAGAATCCCAAACTCCCCAAATCTTCCAACTGGATTCAAGTTAAATTCAGGTTGCAACATGTTAATAGTATTTATTTGGCTTCTGCTTTTTTTAAAGTAGATTTATTACTTCAGATTACAATCTAAAGAAACAAAATACCTATATTATCACACACAAACAAGGCAAAGATTCCCAAGAATATTGTTTTATTTTATTTTCATGAGAACTAGAAGACTGGTTGGGCTCTGCTATCACCTTAAACTTTATATTTTAGATGTTTGGGAGACACTCCATTTCACATATTATTTTCTTATTTATTTATTTATTTATTTATTTATTTATTTTTAAAGATTTTATTTATTTATTTGAGAGAGAGAGAGAGAGAATGAGAGATAGAGAGCACGACAGGGAAGAAGGTCAGAGGGAGAAGCAGACTCCCCGCTGAGCAGGGAGCTTGACGTGGGACTCGATCCCGGGACTCCAGGATCATGACCTGAGCCGAAGGCAGTCGCTTAACCAACTGAGCCACCCAGGCACCCTCACATATTCTTTTCATAAAATGTTGCAGAGAAGAGTACTAACATTGTGGCACAATGTCTCATAATTTATTTAGGCCCTTATCCCCCATTAGAATGAGTGTCTCACAAATCAAGGAGTCGATCCCATTTACAATTGCACCCAAAACCATAAGATACCTAGGATTAAATTTAACCAAAGAGGCAAAGGATCTGTACTCAGAAAACTATAAAATACTCATGAAAGAAATTGAAGAAGACACAAAGAAATGGAAAAACGTTCCATGCTCATGGATTGGAAGAACAAACATTGTGAAGATGTCAGTGCTACCTAGAGCAATCTACACATTCAATGCAATCCCCATCAAAATACCATCCACCTTTTTCAAAGAAATGGAACAAATAGTCCTAAAATTTGTATGGAAAGAGAAGAGACCCCGAATAGCCAGAGGAATATTGAAAAAGAAAAGCAAAGCTGGCGGCATCACAATTCCGGACTTCCAGCTCTATTTCAATGCTGCCATCATCAAGACAGTATGGTACTGGCACAAAAACAGACACATAGATCAACGGAACAGAATCGAGAGCCCAGAAATGAACCCTCAACTCTATGGTCAACTCATCTTCGACAAAGCAGGAAAGAATGTCCAATGGAAAAAAGACAGTCTCTTCAACAAATGGTGTTGGGAAAATTGGACAGCCACATGCAGAAGAATGAAACTGGACCATTTCCTTACACCACACACAAAAATAGACTCCAAATGGTTGAAAGACCTAAACGTGAGACAGGAGTCCATCCAAATCCTAAAGGAGAACACAGGCAGCAACCTCTTCGACCTCAGCCACAGCAACTTCTTCCTAGAAACATTGCCAAAGGCAAGGGAAGCCAGGGCAAAAATGAACTATTGGGATTTCATCAAGATAAAAAGCTTTTGCACAGCAAAAGGAACAGTCCACAAAACCAAAAGAAACAGTCCACAAAACCAAAAGACAACCGACAGAATGGGAGAAAATATTTGCAAACGACCTATCAGATAAAGGGCTAGTATCCAAAATCTATAAAGAACTTATCAAACTCAACATCCAAAGAACAAATAATCCAATCAAGAAATGGGCAGAAGACATGAACAGACATTTTTCCAAAGAAGACATCCAAATGGCCAACAGACACATGAAAAAGTGCTCAACATTGCTCGGCATCAGGGAAATCCAAATCAAAACCTCAATGAGATACCACCTCACACCCATCAGAATGGCTAAAATTAACAAGTCAGTAAACGACAGATGTTGGTGGGGATGTGGAGAAAGGGGAACCCTCCTACACTTTTGGTGGGAATGCAAACTGGTGCAACCACTCTGGAAAACAGTATGGAGGTTCCTCAAACAGTTGAAAATAGAGCTACCATACAATCCAGCAATTGCACTACTAGGTATTTACCACAAAGATACAAATGTAGGGATCTGAAGGGGTACGTGCACCCCAATGTTTATAGCAGCAATATCCACAATAGCCAAACTGTGGAAAGAGCCAAGATGTCCATCGACAGATGAATGGATAAAGAAGGAGTGGTATATATACACGATGGAATATTATGCAGCCATCAAAAGGAATGAGATCTTGCCATTTGCAATGACGTGGATGGAACTGGAGGGTGTTATGCTGAGTGAAATAAGTCAATCAGAGAAAGACATGTATCATACAGCCTCACTGATATGAGGAATTCTTAATCTCAGGAAACAAACTGAGAGTTGCTGGAGTGGTGGGGGTGTGGGATGGGGTGGCTGGGTGATAGACATTGGGGAGGGTATGTGCTATGGTGAACACTGTGAATTGTACAAGACTGATGAATCACAGATCTGTACTTCTGAAACAAATAATGCAATATATGTTAAGAAAAAAAAAGAAGAAGATAACAGGAGGGGAAGAATGAAGGGGAATAAGTCGGAGGGGGAGATGAACCATTAGAGACGATGGACTCTGAAAAACAAACTGAGGGTTCTAGAGGGGAGGGGGGGATGGGTTAGCCTGGTGATGGGTATTAAGGAGGGCACATTCTGCGTGGAGCACCGGGTGTTATGCACAAACAATGAATCAAGGAACACTACATCAAAAACTAATGATGTAATGTATGGTGATTAACATAACAATAAAAATTATTAAAAAAAAGAATGAGTGTCTCAAAGATAGTGTCCATCTACTATACATCTCTTTATTCTGTGTTGTAGGGACTGGAACAGAAACTTATAAGAATTCAATGGATATTTATTGAATATCTAGATATACTAAGGATCTGATCTTTTGATCTAATTGTGTTGTAGTATAGCATTCCACAGTCAATTGGTTTTTATCCATGTAAGATCAGTTTTTTCTCAGTACCCTTACAGTACCTCTTTGCCTATAATAATTTTAAATTCTTGTTTTGTTCTCACTGCTCTTTGTATGTGATAACTCCCAAAACTATATTCCCAGACTAATCAAAATACTGTCCTGGGAATAATGGATATATACACCCTTTCTCCAGTTGGGTTTTTATAGTTATCTCATTGGTTTATTCAGTCATCAAATATAGTCAACTATATTTGAACTTTATTCAAATATAGTTATGAGAGTACATACCTCAAGATAGTGGATCAGTCACTGCTCAGAATTAACATGGCTAAAACCAAACAAAGCCTTCAATTCCCCTCACCCACAACAAATCTGTTTTTCTTTTTTTAAAGTCTTCTCCATTTAAGGAAATTATTACACCATTCGTATCTTGTTTAACACATATAGATTTTGAGATATGCTCAGGCCCAAATCTATTTTTAGTGTTTCTTATTCTCTGTGGGGCTGTAATCCTGTTCTAAGCTGTGTTGGCTTCTTGAGAATACTCCAATTCTAGTCTCCCAATGAATATCTCTCCCCTCTCCCACCATTCCTGTTCTGCTCCAATCTTCTTTCCATAAAGCAACCATAATAAAGTTTTTAAAGCATAATTACCAAATTCTTCATGATGGCCTTCAAAATTGGCTCCTGAATCTGATCTGGCCAAAAGTCTATACTTTCTACCTGATATTCAACACCCTAGTCATAATGACTTTCTTTCTGTCCCTCAAAAATACAAACTGGTTTTCTCTTCCAAGCCATTTTCTATTTGTTTATTTGTAATTTTGGGGTTTTTGTTTGTTTGTTTTCTGATTCAAAATTGTCTCACATGATCACATATCTGACACTTCCTCTTCATTTTACTGCCACCTCAAATGTTACTTTATCAGGATGGACTTCCCATGATCTTAGGCAATGGATTCATCTAGTCACTTTTCCATTATGTACGACCATATTACAGCCACTTCTTTATTGTTATCACTCTCTGTATATATATTACCTCCTTAAGTCTTCTGTGTCACAAAGCCAAGCAAAAAAGTAACAGTTCCCTCACCTCCTACCCATTACCCAGGCCCCACCTTAGGGGACTAGGTATTTTACAGAGACTTCAAAATTCAGACATGAAGCATAAAGTTTGTATAAGCTTGTTATTCTGGTATGATGGTGGAACACACAAAATAGATATTAAAACAGAAATCATTAACAACCAAAAGCCCTCTGGGATTCCACATGATTATATAATTCAGGGTGAATAAATGCCAACAAGTACAAGCCTAGAAAAATGGATCAGCATGGTGCAAAACAGGAGACAGGAGGTGACCTCTTCAATTGACTGAGTAACCAAAGGAGACTCAGGGGAAAAAAAAATCTGAGATATATTTGTATTGATAAAATAAAAATATTTAATATAGAAACAAATTCCAGAACTAAGTTTAAATTTGTTATAGACAAATAGTCAAGTAATTCATATACATGCCTGTTACAATTAAGAACACATGTATCCCTAGAAGCAAATAGCAGATATTATTGGATCTTGCTCTAGATGATGCTGAAACACATCGATCACAGCATGAGCAATTTCTAATAGAATAAGACAGAATTCACATATTTTTTAAAAGATTTATTTATTTATTTTAAAGAGAGAGAGAGAGTGTGGGTGGGACAGAGGGAGAGAATCTCAGGCAAACTCCCCACTGAACAGAGAGCCTGACCTGGTGCTCAATCTCAGGACCCCAAGATCATGACCTGAGCCGAAATTGAGTTGGTTGCTTAACAGACTGAGACTCCCAGGCACCCCTGAATGCAAATATTTTTAACAAGCACAAAATATGTAAGCAATCAACCTGGATTTTCCATCCTAGTAGAATCTGTCATATCCATAGGAGATAGATATAAATCAGGACATAGCAGAGTATACGAACAGAAAATGCTGTTACATTAAACTGTAAGTGAAAAGTTTCCAAACAAAATGCTATGCTGTGACATTTTATATTAAATATTATCTTTGTTATTCAGAATTTAGTTCATATGGAAGGTTTACTCATAACATGCAATTGGTAATAGAAAAAATAGATCAAAAGCATAAATAAAAAATTAAAAGGCATAAATTTCAATGTTAGACATAGTGCTAAAATGCTACAAAATAGTGTGTATAAATATGAATAGAGATAGAAAATATATATGGGAGTTTTAAATAAAATTAGCAGGTATACTAGCAGAGGAAAAAGAAAGCTGAAATTATTTTGAAGGAGAGAATTTATGTTTACTTCTGTTGTTCTACTTTTGCTTTCCTTTTTTCTTTCTGGGCACATTTCAGACAAATAAAAGGGTTAGAATGAAGATTGAGCAAGTTGATGTTTGTTTTAGCTGAAGCAGAGTTCAAGGCACAGAGGAGGAGTTAATCAGGGGGTATCTCAATATGAACCTCGCCATTAACTTAAATGAAGTCCAGAACCTCTATCATACTCATAATTCACTTTCATATGGGATATATTTAGTTGTCTCCCCTAGAGAAATGATACTGCACCATACAAGATTAATATAGCTTGGGCCCTTGTGGCCATTATGTTGCCACAGGTTTATGGTTTTTCTATGGTATTTTGATTTATGATACTCTTCATTTTAATAGAGGTTCATTATTTGTACATTAAGTTTGTAACTTACTCCATCATATGGGGACTTCTATTAATCAAGGAGCCTATATAGTTCAGCCTGACATTACTGTCCTTTTTGACAGTATTGCTCAAGCAGAGCAATTTGTTAAATGTGCACACCTTCAGGGGCTTAAGATTCACGTCAGCAGCTGAAGAAACTTTTGCATTCTAATGCAAAATGACTCTTGTGTGTCATTTCATATATCATTTAATCTAGGTGATTGACTCTTCAGTTAACTAACTCAACACTATTTGTTTTGATTTTATAGGTCTTTGCTTTAAAAAAATTGCAAAATCCAAAACTATGCTGTATCCTGGCCTTACCATATCTCTTCTTGATAAAGTAGTGAGGAGACAAAAACCAGAGCACTCTCTAGGCCTTGACCTTTGGTTCATAGTGCTCTCTTTCACATAGATATTGTTTTTATCTGTAGGAGAGAGAGAGAGAAACAAAGATGTGTGATTTTTATCTGAGAAAGAGAGAGAGCCTTAAGATCAGATTCAATATTTATGAGCATTTTAAGTTCTGAAATTCCATACACTTCTAATGCATTGCAAGTTTATGGAAACTACATTTCTATGTAACATTATATTTTGTTCCAGAACTCCACATTTCAAAAAGATCAATTCTGATGAGGTTTATTTGCTATGGAATATTAAAGTGAAATTTTGATGAAATAATACCACTGAGCAAACTCTGCTTAGAGGCTTGAGATTTAGGGAGACTTTATTTGAAGTTTGAATTTACATAGCCAATTCAGGGAACAAAATGCTTTATATCAACATGTAAAGAGTAAAATGATAATAAGATGTCTTGGTTCAAGATATGTATTAACAATGCATAGATGCATAAACCTAAGTCCTCATGCTAGACTAGGTATGTAGATGTTTCCAGAGGCTGGACAGGCAAATACCGATTAAAGTAAGAGCATTTAGAGTAATCACAGCAATGAGGAATTTGAAAGTTGCCTTTTCTTTTGCCTTATTAAATTTATAGTTTCCTAATTAAAGGACGTAAAAGTTTAGCATAGGTATGTTATTCAAAAGTCTTGTTTCTATTTTGTTCACATTTGAAAAACAGATTTTGTATTATTTGGATACCTTTTTTTAAAGGTGAAAATGTATCTAGTTAAAAAGTCATTACCACACAATTATTTGTTTATATACCAATATATTTTTATAATTATATTTATTAATAATAGTTCTTCCTCCATTTACACATTAACTAGATTTAGATAAAGCATATATTTTAATGCTTTGTTTCATAACAAGAAAAATTTGCAGCAACCACAAAATACAAAAGAGGGGAAGGGCACCTGGGTGGCTCAGATGGTTAAGTGTCTGCCTTCAGCTCAGGTCATGATCCCAGAGTCCTGGGATCGAGTCCCACATCGGGCTCCCTGATAGGCGGGGAGCCTGCTTCTCCCTCTGCCTCTGCCTCTCTCTCTCTCTCACTCTCTCTGACTCTCATGAATAAATAAATAAAACATTTTTAAAAAAAGAAGCTAAACTTGATTAAAAAAAAGGAGGGGAGACAAAGGGAGACAGAGACACAGAGGAAGAGAGAGAATCAGAGAAGGCAAGGGATAGCAGTATACAAATCAGATAAATAGAACTCCCCTGTGAATAAATGGTAAAGACATATGCTGTAACAGAGATACGGAGTTCTTAGAATCACTTTGGGGATGCAGCTGAACTGAGATGTCCACATGAAGTCTGGCTCCTTAAGGAGGTTCTAAAGTTAGTGATTAATGCTGTGTTATAAACTACCACACACTTAAGGGCTTAAAAACAAAAACAAACAAACAAAAAAACCCTCACACATTGTCTCACAGTTTCTGTAGAACAGTCCATGTACAGTTCAGTTCGGTTCTGTGCTCCAGTCCCTCCAGCGTGCAGTACAGTGGTTGGCTGGAATTGCAGATTCCTCAGAGGCTAGACTAGCCAAGAGCTATGTCCATGCTCCCTCAGGTTGTTGGCAGTATTTATTTCCTTGTGGCTGTGGGAGGGAGGCTTATTGGCATATAATGAGTCTGGTATGAAACAAATTAGATACTTTTGAAAGGCTAATTTTTTTCACCTCATTTCTCTGCGCCATGATTTTTGACATTGCTTATAGCAGTCCTTGCTTCAAGCATCGCTGACATGTTAACCTGTGAGATATAAGAAAAATTGCAGGATAATCCTTTGTCTTTATAAATATCACTAGATAATTCATATGTAGGAAACTTTGTGCATTCAATATTTTAAAATATGATTCTTACTATGGAATTATAATTGTTTTCAATCTTTTTAATATGAGACATTTTTGTTTTAAGTTATATATATATATATATTTTAAGATTTTATTTATTTATTTGACAGAGAGACACAGCCAGAGAGGGAACACAAGCAGGGGGAGTGGGAGAGGGAGAAGCAGGCTTCCTGCAGAGCAAGGAACCCGATGTGGGACTCGATCCCAGGACCCTGGGATCATGACCTGAGCCGAAGGCAGATGCTTAACGACTGAGCCAGCCAGGTGCCCTGTTTTAAGTTATATTAAAGGTAGAGCACTAAATCAAGAGAAATAGTGTTTCTAACATTGCTACAAGTACATTGACATTTTCACAAGTTAACTGAAACATATTGCTTGATATTTGGTTATACTATCTCAAAGCAATCATCATATTCACCTTTTCTGTTTTATAGATGGAGAAAGGGATATTAAGTCATTTGCACTAGAGCTTGGTATATCTTTGAGACTGAAATATTTGTATAAAAACTCAGTTTACATGTTTACATGATAAGGGCTTGCTCTACAAATTTCAGTTCATGTAATATCTCTATGCCTCAGTTTCTTCATCCATGTTCCAAGTACTTTGCACCTCAGTTTCTTCATTCATGTTCCAAGTACTTTGCTCATATTATAACCCTACTCAAAACTTGTCATTTCTAGCCATATAAGGCTAAACCCCTTAGCTCATAATTTGGAGAAGTATACAGTTAGACCTCAATCTCATTCTGAACCTGTCAGTTCCTCCAGTGCCTACTTTAGTAGATCTACTATGTGCCATACTCATGCTAGAATTTCTTACACTTTTCTCATTCAGCCCTACAAAGTATATATCATAATTTCATTTTAAGGATAAGGAAACAGACTCAATGAGTTGACTTGTTCCAATATCACATAACAAGAGTGTTGCATGGAATAGAGAAATGGCAAAGCAAGTAATAGTATATAAGACTTTTGAGAGCTCAATATATACAGGACACTGCTTAATTCAGATCATATTTTCAAATACTTCCTAGTAGAGGACATAGACTTTTAAACAAACACACAGAAATCACAGTTACTCTGATGCACAAGACACAGTGGTAATATAAAGTCTTGAGTATTTAATTCAAATTGAGGGTTATGGTTAGGAAATGTGTCATAGTGGATTTGCTTGCACTAGTCTTGGGGGATGAATAAGGCTTTAATGGCACAGAACTGGGCATGCGTGAACTCAATAAAAGAAACCACAAAATTTTATAAATTACATGGTAAATTTCTGGAGTGTTTAGCACCCTGGTTCTAAGAGCAGAGGATATAATATAGAGGGTTAGTAGTGATGTAGAAGCAGAAATAAAAAACTTTGAAGGTAGTGGACTAGGTATAGTCAAAGCAAATGGAGAGAAAGGGATTACAAGTTTCAACCAATGGAGTCAATGATTAAAATGGTGGCTAGTACAGAAAATGATGTTGCCCTGTTTAAGTGCTCTTTGAAAACATATGCTGGCAAGAATGAGGAAGAAAAATAGTTGTCAGTGTGGATCTACACTCTTATAAATTTTAGGGGGATACAATTCAGTTGATAAAATGAAGCCTTAACCTCCAATGTGACTGTATTTGGAGATAGGGCCTTTAAAGGAGGTAATTAAGGTTAGATGAAGTCACAGGATGGGGCCTTAATCCAGTAGGACTCGTGCCATCATAAGAAGAGGAATAGATACCAGGAGTGCATGCACACAGAGGAAAGGCCATGTGAGGACACAGAAGGAAGGCAGCCATTTGCAAGTCAAGGAGAGAGGTCTTACCAGAAACAAGCCCTGCTGACATCTTGGTCTTAGATTTCCAGCCTCCAGAACAGGGAGAAAATAAACTTCTGTTGTTTAAACCAGTCTGTGGTGTTCTGTATTGGCAGCCCTAGCTGACACACATATTGTGATCATTATTATTTTTTTATTTCTTTATACATCCTGTAATTCTCTTTATATAATTATTAAGATGCACCAATCCTCCTCAAGCTATCATATGTCTTTTACAACTCTGTACATTTCATAGGCATCCTAGGCAGAGAGAGGGTAAGAGGAAAGGCTAGAGAGAATGGCAAAGGGCAATTCCAGCTGAGTATTTCCCTGTTTTAATGAAGACAAAGTAAACCTTTTAGAACTCCATTTTTGTCTTACTAAGCTGAACTCCATCTAGTAACCCAAGCTGAAAGAGTCTGAACTTCCACCTGAGTTTCATGAAGGCAGAGATTTTGACTCATTTACTAATGTGTCCTGATGCCTATGGCAGTGTCTGGCAAGGAGTAGGCATGCAATAAAGAAATATATGTGGATAAATGGATAAATGAAGTATCTTGTCTCCTGGAACAAAAAGAAAAAAAAAAAGTCTCCTGATTGGCAAGGACAAGGAAGAATGAAACTTGTATATATCATTAGCAATAGGCCACATACATTTCCTTTCTTCTCTTTCATTTTAAACAGTGTTATATATAACATTTCGGATCATCATGTATGCCTAGGTATTTGTGGTAGAAGTAATGAGAAGCCAGCCTGCTTCCAATCTCTAGCTCATTTTATGGAAGATAAAATCAAGGTCTACAGAAATGATGTGTTCACAGAAACACAACTATCTAATGACAGTCCTGGGAGAGGGCTCACACTGGAGTGTGCAGACCCCATATCATTCTGTGAAGAATGGGAAAAATGTGTATATCACTCTGATCCAAATAGCAGTATACCTCTCATTTCTTCTCGTCTACTTAACTGGAAAATTGAATTTCCTTATCTTTAGCTTGCCAAGTGTCCTTGATTCCTTCCCTAGCTTCCCGGTGCATTGTGTGTTATAGTCAGGGAACAATCATGCTTCACATTTGCAACCATCTTGGGCTATGTGATAGAGATCTTTTTGTTGTTGTTGTTGTTGTTTTGGGGCTTTGTGTGTGTGTGTGTGTGTGTTTATTTTTTGTGTGTGTGTGTTTTGCGTTTTTTGTTTTTTGTTTTTTTTTTGCTTATAGCTCTTGCTATTTCAGTTTTTAGCTGTCAGCAACATTAAGGACCTAAGAGATTGCTGAGAATTATTTGCTGATTTTGACTTGGACCTCTGAACCCTAGTATTTGTAAATATCTGAATAGAAATGTGAGTTCTATACATTATCCTATGGGAAATTCACTAGCTAGATATATGATACTGTTCATTTCCTCTGTTATTACTTATGTCAAGCCTAGTGGAAAGATCTGTTGGGTGATAACTGGAAGGCAGTTTCTAATTACACTTTAGATTGTAGCAAATCTTCAGTTACAATTAGGAGAAAACATACTTTGTTTTTTGAAAAGTATTGAACAACTGAATAGAACTTCCTATACTTAGGTGATGAACAAACATAATGTGAACTTATGCAGTCATTTTATTTCACAACTGTCAGTTTAGAGGAGTATGTAAATGAGTTTTTAGGCCCTCCCTCCAAAAGGAGACAAATTATCTTAATATGATACTTTTGAGATATTCAGTAGCTTCTTTAGTGAAGGCAGGAAAAAGTTAAGTAGACTTCCCAGCCTGCTTTCCTTGCTAGGTCTGCCATTTTTTCATACAAATTTGGATGAACAAGATTTATCTGATGTATTGGCCCCACTCCCCTGACATTCCACTGTATACAGTATCATCAATGAGTATAGTGTTTAATACTAAGTAGGATGTGGTATTAAAGAGCCATTCAGTATTATTCCAACAGGATATCGTAATCTGAGATTTGATATGCTGTAGGGCAGCAAAGATAGGGCTTATGCTATCTTTCTAATCACTTCAAGTGGCTGCCAAACCCCAATCTAATATGGCATTTTCCCTGTAAATAGTGTTCATTAAGGTAAGTGAAGAGCTTTCAGAGCATTTCCCATAGAACTACATTTATATGTAGCCATCACAAAGAAGACACCTCCACATATGCAGCCTTCTATTATGAATAGCAAAGGAAAGAAGAGACATAGAGAAGCAAAGTAAAGATTTTATATATATATAATGTAATATATATATTATATTATATTTGCATGTATATACATACATGTACACATGCATAAATATGAATAATTTTCCCCCGTATTTCCTAGAAAGTAATGTTATCCACTGGTTCAGAGATTATAGCACCTGGCACTAGTATAGGGAATTCAACTTCAGTAAGGTGGGCATGAATAAGTAATATTATGTCAGGAATAGGGACCTGGACTCTTGATTTAATAAGGAAAGTTAGCCTTTACAAAAGTGGAAAATGGATGTAAAGGAAGAACTATGTACCCTTCCTTTGGGGAATATGAAATCGTGTTCTCTTTTATGTTTCTTTCAAAGAAGTTCAAAGAGAAATCTCATTGGAGGGGTTAGTGAATTTAATATTCTTCATCATAGTTCATAATTATAATAGAACACATAGCCCATGTCTATTCTTAATTCCAAATGTCTAATGCCAATAAGCGTTTATGTCTACTATTCTTAACCTTACTTCACAGGTACAACCTGTAATCTCCCCATGACCAACCTTCCCAAGTAGTATACCCCACATTGGCTCAGAGTTTCTGTCTTTAAGCAAAACTTGAATATATCTTCAAAACTTTACAGAGGTTAAATTTTGGAAAAGTCTTGAGATTATGATGTTTATATATCTAAGCAATGTGATCATTTTAAATTCATGTCTTAAATGCTTTGAGTTACAATAAACCTTGAAATCCTGTGTGTGTGCATGCACCTGCATGCCTCTGTGTGTGTGTGTGTGCGTGTGCAGTGGTGATGAGCACTCAAGTGAGTATAGATGTTAAGTCAAACAATGCTGAAACTAAAAGCCAAAAGATTGATTGATTGATTGAAAGTTCCAAAATAGGGGCACCTGGGTGGCTCTGTTGGTTAAATGTCTACCTTCTGCTCAGGTTGTGATTTCTCAGTCCTGGGATGGAGCCCCTCATCCAGCTCCCTGCTCAGCAGGGAGCCTGCGTCTTCCTTTCCCCTGCCCCTGTTCATTCTCTTTCTCTCTCTCTCTCAAATAAATAAATAAAATAAAAAAAGAAAGCTCTAAAATAAAGCATTCAGCAGACATCTAACAGCATTAAAATAAATATGATCAGGAATCTATGTGAAAATGCATCACTGAGAAAAAAACTAAGCTTCTATTTTTATTCTAATATCAATAACTCATTGTCATTATATTTATTAAAATCTGTGTGTCATTTTATGTATAGATTTGTTCATAAACAATAGAAAAAACCTAGAATATAACAGGATTGATTTACCAGTCTTAAAAAAAGCAGTATCATTCCTCCATGTTTACTGAAAAATAGTCCTAAATCTCAAAACTTTGTAAGGATATATAATCAAGGATGTATATGTTCAGGAATTATTGTTTTAAGGTACATAAATTTTACCAGATGATATTTTTGGATGATGGCTCTCAGAAGAATTATTTTGTTTTAAAATTATATCAGAGAAATTTCAAAACACACACACTTTTTCTTAAAAGCACAAGAAAATAAGTTCTATTAAAATTCCTTTTGCATTTCCACATGAATGTAAAAAACATAATAGCAATAAACTTCACATTTTATTTATTTATTTTTTTAAGATTATTTATTTATTTGACAGAGAGAGACAGCAAGAGAGAGAGAGAACACAAGCAGGAGGAGTGGGAGAGGGAGAAGCAGGCTTCCCGCAGAGCAGGGAGCCCGATGCAGGGCTCGATCCCAGGACCCTGGGATCATGACCTGAGCTGAAGGCAGATGCTTAATGACTGAGCCACCCAGGCACCCCAATAAACTTCATGTTTTAGAAGTTAGTGACGTATAGACTTACAGAGCCGAAGAGACCAATTAAACAGATTTCACTCTCATTTCCCCTGCTTCTGTCAGCTCCATTTCCAAGAAGTGATGGAGAAATTTTAAACTGTTTACATCTTATAGATCGCCAGGAAAGACCATTTTCTGTAACTTTGCACCACATGCTCATAATATCTAGGAGATAGGAGAAGAAGCATAGGTACATGAAGGGCTAAAGTGGTTGATTCTTTTGCTAAGGTTTGCTGTAACCAAGTACCAAACACTGGGTGACTTAAACAACACACATTATTTCCTCATGATTCTGGAGGCTGGAAGTCCACGATCAAGTCGTCAGCAGAATTGTTTGTTCCTGAGGCCTCTGTCCTTGGCTTGTAGATGGCCATCTTTTCTCTGGGTCTTCAATTGGTCTTGCCTATATGTAGGTCTGTATCCAGTTATATTGGAATAGGACCCATCTTAATGATCTCATTGAACCTTCGTCACCTCTTTAAAGACCAGATCTCCAAGTCAAGTCACATTCTGACATACTGGAAGTTAGGGCTTCAACACCTGAATTTGTGGGGGGACACATTTCAAGAGCTGTCAGGTGCGATCTGGACAACAAAGCTCACGGAACAGAAAGGCTTATATGGATTTATCAGAGTTCTGTGGTTGTAAACAATCCCTGTGCCCTCAAACATCTTTAAGGAAAGTGCACAAAAACACAAAATGCTTAATGGGACTAGATTTCTTATTGGAGATTCAAATCATTTTATATTTAGGTTGATATGATGCTTAAAATGAGCCAGCTTCTGAGTTTGTGGGAATCATTGACATAGGGTTTAAAACAAGATTTTGGTAAAGAAATTGTGAGTGTCATGGTTTACTGACATTGTGTTAGGAAGTCTGCCATTGTACTTTTGTTATCGTTGTTACTTATTCTTTCTCTATTTACATTTTTTTAAAGATTTTATTTATTTATTTAGCTGAGAGAGACACAGCGAGACAGGGAACACAAGCCGAGGGAGTGGGAGAGGGAGAAGCAGGCTTCCCGCAGAACAGGAAGCCTGATGCGGGGCTCGATCCCAGAACCCTGGGATCATGACATGAGCTGAAGGCAGACACTTAACGACTGAGCCACCCAGGTGCCTTTATTTACATTTTCACCCTAAGAATTTCAACCCTAAAAAATGGCTGTCAGTTCTGTATACCTTCTTTCTCAATATTAAAATAGTAAAGTTAGTAGTAATTTTATCCTTAAAACTATATTGTTATTTAAAATATTAAATATACTTTCACAATATTTTAATCAGGAAACATGCATGCATTTAAGTATCACATAGTAGGGCTTATTATATAGCAGATGGTATATAATATAGAAAAGTTATATTTCCACATTCATAAGGAGGAGGAAAACAAACTTACTATTTATCACCCATATTTTAATGATCAAATATTGGCTGATATGACCACACATGATGCATAGTTTGATAGGATAACTGAGTTAATAAAGTTATATAAAGTGAAATAAATTCCTGAGGAACTTCACTTGCTAACACAAATATTATCATTCACTCAGGAGTAATCTGGAGACATTCACGTTCATTATATTGATATGTAGGAAGTAAAAAGAATTGCTGGCCTTAGCAGATAACTGTCATGTTGATGTCCTTCTGATAACTTGCATTCACTGAATTATGGCCCATTATTCATTTAATCCTTATTTCATATAGCATTATATTATAATTTTAATGACTTGATAAAGGCATATATTTTAGTATATTTTATGTAATTAAAAATGAAGATAGTAATATTTATTAAGATTGCTACAAAAATCTCAGTGACTTTTTAACTAATTATGCCATAGGCTAATTTGACTTCTATATAAATGACTACTGTCTGCACAGTGGGGTGATGATGAAAAGTTTGAGGGAATGAAAATGATAAGAGAACATTTTCTACTCACTAAACTGCATGTTGTAAAACTGTTTTCCATGATCCTCTTACATTAATTGCTGAAGGATAAAAGAATGTAAAATTTTACCCGATGAGTTATAAATTTTGCACTTGTTCATTTTAAAAGGACATCAGAATATAAGATATTTTATCTTGTGTAGCCTAAAAATGCTAACTTTACCTCATGCTTGGTAATGAAATGCAGAAGGGAAGTGAATGCTTATCGTAAGAATTACTGTTAAATCTGAAATGGCTGAAATTTAATAAAGAAGCAATGAGACTATTTTGTGGATTGTTTATAAAAGAGAAATTCATGTCATATTTAAAGAAGAATACTGAATTCTCATTTCTTTACTGTTTTAAAAAGGGATTTAAATAGAGCAAACACAATAATTAAAAAACTCAATTGGACTAGAATGACACTAGATTTATGACTATATTCACAGCAGTACAACCCTTGAGTTTCATCCATAGATTGTAAATGTAATAGTATGATTAGAAACTTGGCTGAGGTGTATTTAATTTCACTGTTACACTAATTTATACCATTAGATATACACATAGCAGAAAAGATCTATTTTTTAAAGCAGTATATACCCAAGGTAATTCGAAGTTTTAAAAATTGTTATTGGTATCCCTGCCCCCAAGGAATTGAAGAAAAATTACATACAGAAACATTGTTAGAATAGGCTGGACTTGAAGCAATAATATCTGGACCGATTTACTCTTCTGACTTGAACAACTAGAAAACCAGACAAAATACGTAAAACTAAGATTTTTCCAATGTTGGACAATAAGCAGTGTAGAGTACAGTAATCCCTGAAAAAGCTTACAGGCCTCAGCTAATGGAGGGAAACATAGATACCAGAATTCTTGCTGAGTTACAAAGACAAGGATCCTGTACAAGGTAATCTACTGTTTAAAGCAAAATTAACAATATATTATGGAGATTAAAAGTATGTAGAACTAGATCATAGGTTAAAAGTGGATGGGACACCTGGGTGGCTCAGTCCATTAAGTGTCTGCCTTTGGCTCAGATCATGATCTCAGAGTCCTGGGATGGAGTCCCGAGTCAGGCTCCCTGCTCAGCATGAGTCCACTTCTCCCTCTCCTTCTGCCTCTCCCCCACACTCAGGCTCTCTCTCGCTATCTCTGTCTGTCTCTCTCTCTCTCAAATAAATAAATAAAATATTTTTAAAAACTTATTAAAAAAAGTAGAACAAGGATAAGACATGTGGAGAGATGTTGTAAAGTTTAATATATATGTGAAATGGTAAAATAATAATTGAAAGTGGAGAAGGAGAACTTAAAGATGTATATTGTAAATTTAGAGCAACCCCTTAAAGACACTTTAGTGGTATTGCCAACTTAGCCAAAACAAAGTTGGAATCATAAACAGTACTAAAATTCATCTAAAAAAAGCAGTACTAGAGGAAAGATGGCAGAACAAAGAGATGGACAACTATAAATCAGACAAAGTTAGTAGATTTATTCCTGAATAAATCACATTAAAGATAAATCATCTAAATCTGCATCATCCTGTTTATAGCCAGTAGCCATACATAGCCACTGCACTTGAACATCACAGGATGTGCTGTTAAGTATAAAATCTCCCTTGAATTTTGAAGGTTTACTACTGAAAACAGAGTGAGAATTACCTTGTTAGTAATGCATTTAATATTGATTACATGCTGAAATGATAGTTTATGGGTATATTGGATTAAATCAAATATATTATCAAATTAATTTCACCTATTTTTACTTTTTAAAAATGTGACACTAGAAAATTTTAAGATTACATATGGAGCTTATATTAAATTCCTGTTAGAGCTAGATAAACACTCAAATCAAAAGGCATCATATATATTAGACTTGTACACTGAAGACTATAAACATTATAGAAAGAAATTAAAGATATAATTAATTAGCAGAAAAAGATGTCATGCTAATGGGTCAGAAGACTCAATATAGCTAAACTCACAGATCTCCCCAGTTGGATCTATAGATACAAGGCAATTCCTATGAATATCCCAGCAGATCATTTTGTAGAATTTGACAAACTCATTCTACAGTATGTATAAAAATGCAAAAGACCAAAGCAGTTTTAAAAAATAATTTTGCAAAAAAAAATTGGATTACTATCTTTTACTGATTTCAAGTTCTAATAGAACTTTATACATTACAGTTAGGGGTGCCTGGGTGGTTCAGTCGGTTAGTGTATGCCTTTGGCTCAGGTCATAATCTCAGGGTCCTGGGATCAAGCCCCGCATCAGACTCTCTGCTCAGAGGAGAGTCTGCTTCTCCCTCTCCCTCTACCGCTTCCCCCTCCCCCCTGCTTGTGCACTCTCTTTCTCAAGTAAATAAATAAAATCTAAAAAAAAAAAAGAACTATTTGTGAAACCTGAAGAAAAAATGAAGGGTAAAACAGAATTGACATGGTTAAAGAATTAAGTAAACCAAGATAAAAAAACAACACTTTTCTGATCCTAAATTATTTTAGTTTACAGAAATACATTATGAAAGAATTAGTATTTTAAAACTCAGCTGATTTCATTTTATGTTACGTAATATGTACATGGATACTTTATAAAAAAGTGATCATTAAAAGTCACTTAAAATTCACCTAACGTGTTACTCTTTCCCAATTAATTTCCTACTACAGAGAAGTATGTCATTGACATAGATAACTCTTATACTCATGGGTATCTCTATTAAGGAGAAGATGTATTCTGTCTGAACATCTCTGTTACAAATTCATTACCTGAGAATAACAGAGAAAGGGAATTATAGACCATAACACTCAGAAGAGGTCTGTATTTCCACAGCAGATATTTGCTGGTAACAGTAATTTTAATAATTTGGAAAACTTATTAATTTTATAATGTGAAATATATATTTGTAAAGCTAACCTCATTCTCAGTATAAACAGAACTGGTAGCAGAGATGCAATAAATAAAAAGGGGCACCTAATTTGTTGGAAAGCACACACACCACACACATTCTCTCTCTGTCTCTCTGTCTCTCTCACACACAGGCACACACTCTTCTGGGACCCCAAAAAACTGCTTTTCTGTATACTTTCTTATTCTCCGAAATTCAAGATCACTGAAAATCTGTTGCATGAAGTTCCAGAGAATATCTATTAACTATCACAGAAATCCCCAGGAGTTGTACAAGTCCATTTAGAATATTAAGAGAATTTAACATACTTGGATTCATGAGCTTGTTTTTGAACCCATCTAGGGTTCAAAAAAATCCTACTGCATCACGAAAGCCATCTGAATGGTTTTGTTCTAGATCTCATTTTCTTCTTATTCTGGAACAACCTCTTGAATAAACAAGGCTTTCATTTTTAATTTTATGTTGGTGAATCACAAAGTTTTAATTCCAGCCCATGTCCCTTCTCTGACTTCTGATGTCAGTTTAAATTGCCATACCCTTAAGGAACTTTCTTGACAGACTGGATTAAAACCTTTATACCCTCCAGAATTCTAGGCATATTCATTCTTGGTCTTAACACATTTGAAATGATATATTCATTTTTTGTGAATGTTTGATTTATGGTGTCTACAATTCTCTAAGCCAAATGAAGGCAAAGCTGGTGTGTGTGTGTGTGTGTGTGTGTGTGTGTGTGTGTGTGTGTTTTCCAACCAAATTTGTTGGTCAATTGCTGAGACAGAGTAAGTGAGCACTTAGAGTTTCTTTTACTATGAAGGAATGAAGGCCTTCTTTTTATGAAATAGTCCATAAGAAACATTATGTCTCCAAAAATGTATCAGAGATATCTTGTTAAAGGAAAAGTTAACAAAGGCCAAGTTGCCTTCATACTTTACCAGCAGACCTCATTCTATTAAGCATACTACTATGGAAAAGTCCCATTTTTCACCTATGTATAATAATGTCCTATGAAAAGTCACTTTGAAGATCCTCTCATCAAGAATTGAAGTCTGTTTCCTCATCCTTTCAGTACAGACTTGCATTGGGTTTTCCTCTGGCCGATAGACAGACACAGAAGTGATAGGATGCTAGTTGTAAGCCCTGGCTGCTAAGACCCTACAAGCTCTATGTGACCAGAACCCCGAAACCAGGCAGTTAACAAGTTAGGCTAGCCTGCTTCAGGCTAAGTGATCTTGTGGAAGAGCACAGAGTCTTCTCAGCTGTAGTGTTCCTAGACAGTCAGCCCCAGTTGATCTGACAGCTGACCGCTGACCCATAAATCCAGTCAAAATCAGTCCTACTCACTGATCACCACAATTTCCAGTTTACACTAAGCTTGTCAGAGTTAATAAAAGGTTATTGCTTTATGTTCCTCGGATTTGAAAAACAATACCAAGAATGACAACACCAAGAGTGATAATGATAAAGAAATATATCTTGAGCAAATACAAGTATACCTAAATCTAATTAGTCCCAATTATATTCTGGTTTCAAAGTGGTATCTCATTAGAATGAACATCAATTCAAATGCCAAAATAATTAAAAGTGAGAAATATTTAATATATGTTTTTGAGCAATGTAAGGGGAGGTTAGTACATTATTAGTATTTAGTAGAGCATTATAAATATCATGAAAGTTAGTAAAATTAATTTTTCTCTCAACACTGTTCGCTTCTCCCTTTGCCCACGTTTTGCTTCTTATATATCAACAATCTCTTTCCAAAAAGCTATCAGAACTGCTTAAAATTTTTGACCAAAAAATATATACCATTGCCAAAAAGCTACCCTTGAATAGAAAACAACTCCATTTCTTTGGTTTTATGTCCTCGAGGAAGCTTCATAAAACCATACCATGTCTTTTTGAAATGTGTACTTAAATATTCTTCCTTTTATAAAAAGACAAGGAAATGGAGACATGGGTTATTTTATATTGAGACTGTTGGTGAGTTTTAGTCTTACTACTGATATTACTGGTTGCTTTTAGATTAAAAAAATGAGACTTGTGAAATCTTACAAAACAATAAGAGTTTTCTTATTATCCCTTGCCAAAATAATTTCCTGGGACTTTTTTTTAACACACATATATTTTTGAACGGTTCTATTTAAGGTGTAATTTTGTGTGACCATAACTGCACACAATTGTGGATTATGTCAGAGTTGACCTTGAATGACACTGGGGAGTTGTTATAAACTTTTTCAGTGGCTAAAGAGTTTAACCTAATATATCCTTAATGCTGAGGGCAAAGGTCTGGAGAATGATCGTCAAAGTAAACACACACACACACACACTCACTCACACACACAAAGTCAGCTTTGATTCATCAACTGGATAAAGAATACAGTCTATTCCATTTTACAGGTGTCTTGGTTCATAAACATTGAGATACAACCAGGAATCATTTCCAAAAAAAATTCATTCAATTTTATGAAATGCTGTGCTTACAAACAGTTCATGAACTTCGGGAGTACACTTTTATGTTCAAAAGCATGGCTTTTTGCAAAGCATATTGGTAAAAACAAAAACAAAAACAAAAACACAGGCATTAAAAAAGGAGAGATGAGGGGAGCCTGGGTGGCTCAGTGGGTTAAGCATCTGTCTTCAGCTCAGGTAATGAATCCAGGGTCCTGAGACTGAGCCCCACGTCAGCTCGTCAGCTCCCTGCTCAGTGGGGAACCTGCTTCTCCCTCTCCCGCTGCAGCTCCCCCTGCTTGTGCTCTCTCTCTCTCTCTCTCTAAAATAAATAAATAAAATTAAAAAAATAAAAACTAAAAAAAATTTAAAAAGGAGAGATGAGAATGCTGGAAAGGACTAGTACCACAGCCATATAAGACCAGCTAGGATATTTCTCAGAAAAATTTCATACCTAAGAAGATAAGAAATTTTTCTAACATTTTTTTCTTGTTGAAAATGCCCTGTTGCAATTATTGGCTCATGTCCATTTACAATTTCAACGACATGTTTCCTTGTCACAACGGTGAGAGGAAAACAAACTTATCTAAGTATTTGTGACTATTATGCTCAAAATGTCAATAATTTCATTAATAATTTCAGCTATATCATTCTGAAATATCTTCAATACTAGATGCTAATTTCTTTACTTAATATATAATGTACACATGTGTAATTGGGGAAACAAGAATAGCAATAGATTAAATCTATATGTCAGGTAAAAAATCATTTTTTATTTACAAAAATTTATAAATAATAATTTTACAAAGATTTTCTTTGCTAAAATTTTGAACCACTTGTTGGAATACCATTAAAGAACGGGATTGTAAGCTCTGACAAAATCAGCTCTGATGATATAAGTAATAATTATAATAAAAACAATAATAACTAAAATATTGTGGCTTACCACATGCCTCTGACTTATATTAAATGTTTTAATCATCATGGCAGTATAAAAAGGTAGGTACTGAATTATCCCCATCTTCAGATAGGGAAATGTAAAAAGATCTAGGAATCAAGAAACAAACAAAACCCTGTATTAAACATAATAATCCTACCCACAGATGAATGTTTTTGTTTCAGGTGTACCAAACTGTTTTTCCTCTTTTAATGACCCTTTAACCTCTCTGATCCTCTGTGTATCAACCGTAAAATGGAAATAGTTAAATAATCAGTAAAACCCAGGCACCCAATGACCACATGGGCTTACTGTGATAATTGAATGAAGTATAAAATGGTCAGCACGATATTTTAGCATTCAATAAAATAAAACTTCTTATTAATGTTAGTAGTATTGTATAATTTTGGATGTAGGACTTGCTTTTATCATGAAACTTTAAAAAATATTGAATAATCACATTTTCCATGTTTTCTTAATTTTCAGGAAGCTCAAAGGGAAGATATACTCCAATTTTTGCTGTGTGTGCTTTTTTTTTTTTTTTTAATGTCCAGGGTTTCTTGTATAAGTATCTGCAACTATCACTTCTCTCTCATTTTTGTTATTTATTATTTATATCTCATTTTTATGATTTCATGGTTTCATTAATCTCATCTTTTATCATAAGGCAACTTCATATTGTCCATGGAAATAAGCCCATATGTTCACTGTAGGTTTTCTTTTGACTGTCAAAATTAAAGACCCAATGATAGTGGGTTCAAAACAAAACAAAACAAACCCAGGAGTTTGTTCTCTTTCTCACTCAAATCAAGAAAAGAGAGAGATTATCCATCCATTCTATCCTAGCATAAGGACACAGTCTTCTTCACTGTATCTATTTCATCACTGGTAGTCTGTGTCTTCTCTCTGGGTTAAATAGTATATAATGGAGTAGCTGACCTTCTATCGTGAAGCTCAAGTGGTTGTGAATCCAGCGAGAAAAGGGAGAGGATCAAGGAGCAAAGGGGCATTCCTATGAGCTGATTTCCTGGAAATTACCTCAAAGTATTTTTTTCCTATTTTTTCAATAATCATCTGCAGTAGAAAAGAGGTTTGAAACATGAAATGCTTTTGCTAAATACATTGACACCTCATATAAGTTCCTGGTTTTTCTACTAGCAACAACAAAAAGCAAAAATAAATAGTGGTTAGGCCACTAGATGTTTTGTCAAAGCAAAGAAGAAATGACAGAGGATCTTTGCATAGAAGCAAAACCTTTGCTAGTACAGACAGCTTTTCTATAGAAAGACTCATGAACCTGTTCTCAGGAAAATTCTGTAAAAATTGCAAGAGATATGCTTCTCATGTTATGCCTGCTTTAATTTATTCCTCTGGTGAGTGTAGCAACCTGTGACATGTAGGAACTTAAGCAGTAATATTGTATATCTATGTATCTGTGAGTAAAGGTGGCCATGTAAGTAGAGATGTTATTTTGAGATTAAGTAGCTAGCTAAAAATTTCATTTTGTATGTTCTGGGGACATATCTTAAATTTTACTTTTTGAGTTCTGGATTTATTCAACTAGATAGGACTTTTGCATTATAAATGGGGCTGTATTTTAGAGCATATGCTGATAGTTCAGATGCCCTGTGCCCTTTGGTCCATACATTCTGATTAACTGCTCCTTGAATTGCTGTCCTACATCAAGTTGTGACAGAATAATGTTCTAGCACTTTTATAGTTCATCTCATTTTAAGTTGTTTTGTCAATCAATGACTTGCTATTCTTTTTTTTTTTAAGATTTATTTATTTATTTATTTGAGAGAAGAATGAGAGAGAGAGAGCGCACATGAGAGGGGGGAGGGTCAGAGGGAGAAGCAGACTCCCTGCCGAGCAGGGAGCCCAATGCGGGACTCGATCCCGGGACTCCAGGATCATGACCTGAGCCGAAGGCAGTCGCTTAACCAACTGAGCCACCCAGGCGCCCAATGACTTGCTATTCTTAACAGATTTGAAATTTGAAAAATAGTCTCCTTATCAAGGGATTTTTTTAAAATAAATTTCAGTTAAATTATTTGGTTCAGAAGTATTCTCATACAACTTTTGAATAAACATTCTCTGCATAGTCTTTAAAACTTATAACAATAGATCTATCCATTGATCTATCAGCAGGCAATAATGCTTACTTTGTTGTTATAATAAATGTACTAATTACGACTGATCTATTACTTAAGAGCTATTACGGTTGTTACTGGAAGAATAAAGTTACACTTCCTGTCTTCCTAGAAAGAAAACGAATATGAGAATGGCTAAGTATTTTCTCTATCTACCACTCATTTATTCATTTATTCATCTAGTTTGTGACTCTAACATGCTAGGTGATCTTGTATACTGTGGCTATCTAACAGCAAATAAGAAAGACAAGTTTCCTGCTCTTTGGGGCTTATATTCTTGCTGTGGGGAGAATACAAGTAAGCAAATAGTTAGGAAAGATCGTTAGGATTAATGACAAATGCCATGAGTAAAGAATACAAAATTAACAGAGTTCTTCATGTTAGAAGTTCAGGAAAAGCCTCATAAGAGGTTTGCATTTGAGGTGATATCTGATGCAAGAGAAGAAATTATGTGTAAAAATTAGGAGGAGAAGTGTTCCAGGCAAAGAAAATAGGAATTCAAGGGACTTAAGCCTGGAAGGAATTTGACAGGTTCCATGAACAAAAACAAGGCCAGGATGTCTGTAGACTCTTCAGTAAATGGGGGGGTGGGGGGAATGTAAGGTGAGAACAGAATGGTGCCTTGTTAGGACATCTGACTAAGTGAAATGAAAGTTACTGAAGAATGTTCGCAAGGGGTGGATATGAACTTGGGCCATTTATGATTAGTAAATTCAAATGTTAGCTCCAACTTTGAACAGTGAAAGGAGCAGTGCACAGCTCAGCAGCCAATGTTTAGATAGAGGGCTCAAGGTCATGGATGAATTCCTAGAGAGAGAAGTTTGTAACTTGGATTGAGTTCATCCTTTTTGGGTAGATAGTGGATTCTCCAAAGTCAAATAGACACATAGTTGATTTTCAATGTAGGAAATGCTGTCACAAAGAAGCATGGGTCCAAAAAGGGGAGTGAGGTGAGGAACTGGGAATGGACTTGTGAAGAATACCTCCCCCTCCCATCAAATGTTTATTTTTCTGAATAATTTCCTTTGTACTCTATATTTAAAAATCTTATTTCACATTACTTAAAAAAAATTTCCCCCCAATTTTCATTTAATCAGAAATTCAATAAAGCTTGATCTGTCCTTCTAATAATGGTATAAGAGGAAAAACTATAAAAAAGAACTATGGCTTGCCTTCTGTTCATTGACCACCCTTGGGGAAAGAGCAGCATCCTCTTATGTAATATACCCAGAGGTTAAAGAGAGGGGCAGTGAAGGTGGTGAGAAGTGGGCACATGAAAGTCCTGTGTGGAACTAAGAGGAACCCTTGAGGCTGAGACAGCTTCTAAGTGGACAGAGGGGGAGACGAACCAGGAGAGATGATGGACTCTGAAAAACAAACTGAGGGTTCTAGAGGGGAGGAGGGTAGGGGGATGGGTTAGCCTGGTGATGGGTATTAAAGAGGGCACGTTCTGCGTGGAGCACTGGGTGTTATGAACAAACAATGAATCATGGAACACTACACCAAAACAAATGATGTAATATATGGTGATTAACATAACAATAAAAAATTAAAAAAAATAAGTGGACAATTCAAGAAGGACAATAGGTAAAACCTCCCTTTTCCCCAAACTAGTTTGAAAAGAACAGAGTGAGTTCATGCACCTGGAGTCAACATTACAGCATATACAGTGTCAGTTAGTCCGTGCCCATCATTCCATTCAGCATTTGTTTAAAAAATAGAAATTAAAGGTTAACTTGATACCAGGCAGTGGGACAGGTACTGGGGGTAGAGAGAGAGGTCCAGGATGAAGACCCTGATCTAATGGAGCTCATGTGCTCCTGGGAAACTAAACTAAACAGGCGACTTTTATGACAATGTACATACTGTTCAAAGAGCATTAGATGAATTTCTCCAGTAAGAGTCTACAGGAAATCATTTATGTTGGCTGAGTTAGAACAAAGAGAACTGCATGCGATGTGTTTTGGTAAATGAGTAGAGGATTAGCAGATGAAAGATAGAAGGAAGGCCATTACAACTGTAGGAAACAATGTGTGCAAAGGGACTGGCCCCCTGAGCACATGTCCAGTGTAAAGAAATTAAATGAGATTGTCATGGCTGAGATAGATGGTGAGGTGCAGAGAGCTTCAACATGCAATGATGAAGAGACTAGGAGGGATAACTTGTGCATCATCTGGAATTCCAGAGTGAGGCATCCAGACTTGAGTCCAGATGTTATGGACAAAATGGAAAGATTTTAGCAGAGAGCCAATATTTGTTTTAGAAAGAAGAAAGATCATTTTAGAAGTAAGATTTCCTTACTTCTTTGTGATATTTTTAGGAGAGTCATCCATGTCTTGAAGATTATCTATCCTTTTTGAAGTATCCTTGCTTATTTTTCAACTCCTTCAGATCATTAAGTTTTCCCTGTCTTTTCACTTATTTCACCAATAAAAAAAACTCCCCTTCTTTTCTAAAAACATGTATCTTAACCTTCAGTACCCCTGAAATTCTCCATCCTATGGACTTATAAAAAAAAAACAAAAAACAAAAACTTGTTCTTTAAGCCTGTTTAAATCTACTTTCTGGAAGGAGAACTGTAGAGTTGCTTAACCCCCAACCCATTCTGCTTTTGAATTTTCAGCTCTATTAGTTCCTGGTAAGTTTCGTAACTGATTACATCATGCAGTTCTCCTGGGTGCACAAGAATCAAATAAAGAAGCTCAGCCACCCATGTCAATTCCTGTGCTTTTTACAACAGAGAATCTTTCCTAATTAGCAGTTGTCAGGTTGGTTCAATTCCCTTGTCACCACCAAGCTCTGTACCCTGACTACCAAAAAGCTGACTGTCTGATTATTTCCTTTGACTCTTGTTGTATAATAAATAATTAATAGTTTCCTTTAATCTGATCAATATTGTCCATTGATGTCCAATTATTTATATTTCTTGATTTTTTTGACTGGAAGGTGATTTATACAGCAAACCTGGCTTTAGTTTATGTGTTTTTGAATATATACTTTCTAAGAGTAAGTAGGTAATACTTTTGCAAGAAAAATATTTTTTTTCCCTGCCTTCCCCACCTCCCCCCATATAATCGCATATTTATTGTCTCTCTGGTTAGCCTAAGATAGACATCACATTGGAAGTACAACAGAAAGGCTCTGTTGTGAGCAAGGAGGCTGTTTACTACTTCAAATTTCAGACGTTGGAAAAGTCACTGTTCGGAGTGATCCAGTACCAACATTTTTGTTTGTTTTGAATTAAGAGCATAAATAAGCATGGCCAGGCAGCCAGTTCCTCTAGTTTGCACCCTTTCAAGTCCTTCCTGGTGTGTGTGTTTAGTTGAGAATTGACAGATACAATTTGTAAGTCTCTGTGGCTGAGGCATTGTTGTTGGGGAGACTATCTGGAGCAAAAGTGAGAATATGACATTGTGATAATATGATTTATAATAAGTATAGATTTGTCCTTTGTCCCAATTTCTAACAAGAAGCTCCCCAAACCCTTGGAATTTTCTAAATGATAAGAGCAATACAAGTGTCTTTTATTATGTTAAGGAGGTAACTTTTAGAAAATAGAAACCAAAGGATGGGGACTGGTGGCCAACAGAGCCAAACTTGTGATTAGAGGGTTGCAACTTTTAGTTTTAGCCCCCTCAACTGGGGCAATGGTGATGGGCTGGAGGTTAAATCAATTGCATTGGCCCAAGATTTGATCAATCATGCCTATCTAACGCAACCATCATAAAAACCCAAAAGGACTAGGTTCAGAGAGCTTTCAGGTTGGTGAACGGGTAGAAATTTGGGAAGAGTGTTGCACTCGGAAAGAACATGGAAGCTCTGTGCCTTTTCACTATACCTTGCCCTATGTATCTTTCTCATCTGGGTGCCCCTGCCACATCACAATAACCTTCTTCCCTTTACTGCAATATATATATTTTATATATAAAATATATATATATATATTTTTTAATAAGTTCCTCCTCACCGAAGTCTGGATTTGTTTTTATTTGACAGTATACATCCAAGGACTAGCCTGGGGTATAAGGTGAGAGGCCTCACTTTCCCCTAATGCTGCAAAGTCATATAAACCTTTTTTCCTCATATCTCCATGCCAACTGTGAGAGCAACAAGGGGAAGATGGGAAAACCTTAAGATTGACTTATCTCGGAGATGCTGACTTTAACCTCAAGATCTTATTTAAATTAACCAGTCAGACTAAGTTTTTAAATGATTTTTGCTAAACTTATGTTCCACATTATTCTTTCTATACCTAGAAGATTGTTGTGAGAAGACTGCAAATAAAAGAGAAATTTTAGAAAAGCATTTCTCCTCTCCAGGTGAATATTTCTAAGAAAGATTAATAAGTAGAAAAAAATCATCTTCAGAAAAGATCAGAGCTTGAGCTGTTCTTAGAAAATGCTTAGAAAATTAAGTAAAATATATATTTTCTGCACATCGAAGTTCACGAGTAAATCTGTGAACTGGCTATGCATATAAATCGTAGACTTTGAAAACTAGTCTTTTTTTCCCCTCAGCCTGTTTCTTATTTTGCAAGTCTTTTCCTGGAAACTTCAATCTAGCATTATATATATTTTACTTACTATACTGATTTGTTTTCAAACATTTTGTTTTGATGGGTTTAAATGCCTTCTGCTGAGACAGTTGCCTATCACCAAGAAAAATGGGAATCAGTGATGCCCCTTGTGAAAATAACTTTGTTCATTTAAGGAAGAAGAGACAAAGTAGTAGGGTACATACTACTCCACTCCAGCACCTTTCTCTTAAGATCTTGTGCTGTATTCTTAATGTAATCTGGACATATTACTTTTGTATATGTGATTTAAATTTTGTGTCAAATTATTTTTTTTGGCTTACTTTCTTTTAGTAATGAGGCTGCTATATACCTACTATCTTGAAATTATTTCTAATTCTAAATATTTTTACACAAATAAGAATCTGGGAAATTTTTAAATTCTCCGATTGGAAGACTTTTAGGACCATATGTTACATTCTGTAGAATTTCCTAGAAATCCTAGAAAAGTATTTTCCAAAAACATAAAAAAGTATAAGCTGATTGTATAATATATTCACAGCACTATTTACTCAACTAAGTTCTTTCATAACCCTGGAAATTGCCCTTGATCTACAGAAGCACTATTGATGATTATTTATGAATATTATTTATAAAATTGAAATTCAATGACAGTGCTAAGCAAACTACTTAACAGTAGGTTAAACTCTACAGAGAGGATATATATTAGGAAATTCAATCCTGACAGGCATACATTATACAGGTAACAGATATCAGGCATGAAATAATTCATGCTGGTAATTATTTTGAAAGAGCAGGAAATAGAATATTACTGTTACAGAAATTTGTCAGGAGAATCTTGACTTCTAATAGGTTACATAGAAATATGAAATGACTGAGGATAGAACATTTAAAATCTTCACAGGCAGAAGAAACGAAGTGGGTGGTCCAAAGGAAGGCAGAGTCCAATTGTTGAGGCTGGGAGAAGTCCTGTTGAGACAAGGACATATTGTAGACAAAGTCTTTCCTCAGAAGCACTTGAAAATGCATATGGGGGGGTATAAAAATGACTTCGTGAAGAGTCAGAAAGAATGATAGTAGAAGAAGGTATGTTCTCAACAGCAAAATTAAAGCATCTAGGGAATATTTGCACAAAGTAGAATATATACAATATGTATACCACTAAATTGCAGATTTCCCTCTGTGAAATGAGTTTGTCAATCTGAGACAATGGAAAGTTTGAAGCAAAACAAAACAAAACCCTCTTCCATGCACAGCCCACTCTCACTGAGGGGATGTATAAAACCACAGAGCACAAACAGACCAGCTCAAGTTATGATCTTTTCTGAAGATGATTTTTTTCTACTTATTAATCTTTCTTAGAAATATTCACCTGGAGAGGAGAAATGCTTTTTCTTCTATCACAAAAGAGGCAAGTCTTTGAAATCCCATCTTTGTTCTTCACAATGTGGACTTGTATAACTTACAAAGAATTCTCTCTGAAGTCCATAAACAAAAGAATGCCTTGCTGTATACAAGTTATCTGTTTAAGAGAGCTTTTTTCTCCTCCTCTGTCCTGATTTGAAGTGTTTCAACATGCCACAAAACTAAGATCTAATCATTGCCACAATTGACTAAGGATTCCCACTGAGATTTTAAGGACAGAAACAAGCATCATGCAATGTTACACTGATAGGCCCCAAACACACTTTGGAAATTGTTTAAAGATGTTTACTTATATTTTTCTTTAAAAATACCAAAAGAAATCAGGTTTTCAGTGAATGATATGCACCATTGTCACAGCTAATCTGTTTACAAGTATTTGTAGATAAAATATTTTTAAATGATGTAGAACATGCATATTATTCCAGGTAGTTGAATTGCACTAAATGAACTGGAAACACTGGTCAAAAGTAATTCTCTGTGTGAAAGTTTTACTTTTTTTTTTTTTTGTAATAGTGGAAAGAAATTTTAACTTGTGAGAAATACATACTTTTACTGTTATCTTAGGGTAAAAATCCAGCATGCCCCAATTTAAAGAATTTTGTCCTCTGTAACCCTTACCCATTCCTGTTTTAACTTGACTTTCTGGCCTTTGGGAGATAGCCTTCAATTATGAAGACTTCTTTGCCTGCCATTCTTATTCAGAATCACCAATGTCCTAGGAAAATCAGTCTCTCTCTCTCTCTTTTTAAAAGATTTTATTTATTTAGGAGAGAGAACGAGCAGGGGGAGAGGCAGAGGGAGAGTCAGAGGGAGAAGTAGACTCCCACTGAGTGGGGAGCCCGATGCGGGGCTTGATCCCAGGACTCCAAGACATGACCTGAGCCGAAGATAGACACCCAACAAACTGAGCCACGCAGGTGCCCCTCTTTCATTCTCTTTAAACAAAGTTAGGAGAAAATAATCTTCCAGAAAGAGATGGGGTGTTCAGAGGATGTGAACACAAATTGTCCAACATGGAAATAACCCATTCTAAAGTGTTACCTCCATTTCAGAACACTACATCTAGAACCACAGCAGGGTAGGGAAGTAAGTGAGGGAGGTGCTGTGTTGCTTCTTGTAGCATGAGTTCAATTCCCACCACATTCTGCTCTATTTTGAGACCCAGCTACATGCAGAGTAGAACATTCATTGGGGAGGAGTTTGAGACATCCAGTTTTCCGATGTGCATTAAAAGCCACATTACCTTGATTTTTCTCTCCAGAACATAGTTTTTCACTTTTGTAAAATGAGGAATTGGATTAGATGATTTTACTGTTTGGTTTTTATTTCTGTAACTCTGTCATTTAATAGAAAAATTAGGAAACAGTGTAGAGGAATGAGGACAGAGTGACAAAAGGTCCCCAGAAGTAGTCTAGGCTCCAGATAAATGCATAAGTACTTAATGTACATAGGGAATTTTCTATGAATATGTTGCATAATATAATACATAAGATTAACCATTACACAGTTAGTCTTCTTTATTTTAATCCCACCCAATTCAGTGATTAGTACTAGCCTAAAGTCTGTTTTGCAAATTCTTAATGTGACCTATTGTGCCTTTATAAATTCTTGACTTTTCACAATGATTGCGGGAGAAAATATTTCAGCATATTTTCTCAATAGAGTTGGAAAATTATATACTTCACTAAAGTAAAAACGAAAAAAAAGATGAGATATCAAATGTTTCAAAAGAGCCCTAATGAAAATATAAAGCTCTATGAAATGTGTATTTAAAGATTTCAACCTACATATTCTTAATTTTTGGTAGACAAATTCTTAAATGTATATAGTAATATCCCACCATCAATTTTTGATAGCTTAAAGTTTCTTTTAAGTCAGTGCAACATAAAATTTAAATGAAAAATAAATTTCAATGTGTTTAAAAAAATATTTGGGAATATGGGATTATCAGGGAGTAAGAATTCCTGTTCCCTTCAAGGGTCCTTCTAACTTGACTAAAAATAAAATTGACATGATACAGAAGAAACAGGAGAAAATCAAATTCAATAGTATACATGTGGGGAGTCCACACAGACATGGAAATGCCAACGACAGGCAAAATGAGGTATATATGTCATTCTGAACTAAGGAGAAAGGGGGTAAGGGGCCTAAGATTTCAAAGGGAAGGAATGCAATTCACAGGAAGATGAAAAAGAGCAAATGACTTTCTATGATACCTAGTCCATATCATAATGTAGTTATCTTTGGTGTTGGCTCTCTTCCTGGAGCAGGTTCTCTAAATTCTTTTTAGGCAGTTGAGGGTGGAAGTGAAGAGCTAGAGCTTTTTCCTGAATCTGCTGGGTTGTGATTACTTTTTAACTCAAAATAATCTTCATGCTAAAGTGGCCCATCTTGTCTTGTCCTTGGCCCCTACAGAATCAATGCAATGAATTATGATTAAGGGAGTGGCATTTTGGGAATGGCAGAGTGAGTAATGCAGTGAACCCTCCCCCCAACAAAACCACCTTTTAACTAGAGAACATGATAAAAGACCAATAACACAACAAAATGCCAATCATTTAAGGTATCTGGAAATTGTCTGAAGGGCCTAAAGCAAATGGAAAAACACTTACTTAAGAAAGTCTACTAAAGCTCAATAAAAAGAGCAGAAGTCTGTGACATTTAAATCAAGACCTCCTGTGTTTCCTTACTTCCAGTTCCATTTATAGAAACTCTTCTTTTGGTCCTCCATCCCAGGAGGGTGCAACCATAAAGATGGGACTCTTCACTCCAGCTCCTTTTGAGGGCTGTGGGTTTACCTCAGAAAAGGTAGGCAGCTGACATTTCTCATCATTAGTCCTATTTTATAAAGCTTCATTCAAAACAAACATAACTGAGAAGATATGAGGCCGGTTAACCCTATTCAAGCTCTAATTGTAGCATGCAGACTCCACTCCACATACGATAAACCAAAACTACTGGGCATAATTGCCTCATCTCCAGTTTGCTCATAGGGCAGAGTTTCCATGGAGGGAAGGGCAAGCCAAGAAAACCAGGGGCTGTCAGCTACCTGCAGTGCCAACTTACAGAGCTGGAATGCCATTCTAATGGAAGAGGACCCTTGGCTCACCTCCAGCTTCCTAGCAGATCTGCAAAGATTCTGATCAGGGGAAGAGGCAAGCTATAATGACTCAGAGCTCCGCAGCTCTGCCTGAAGAGACTGACTTTAAGTGGAACAGATCTCAAAGAATTCCATGTCTCACGTTGTTGCCAAAAACCATGAAGACCTTAAAGGGAAGCAATTAAGAGCACACTGATAGCACCATGTACTAGTAGCATCAAGTGACATGGCAGAGAAATCAGAAATTCAACACAGAGAACCAGGAGAGAAAAAAACTTTGAAGAACCCTCTTTGGAATCACAGTCAACCGTGGGGTTTGGGAATATTTTGTATATGTTAGGTTGCACCAGCTTGGGAACAATCAGAACAGAATATGAGGTAGATTTGAAAACATTCCCAAACCACAGAAAAACTCATCAATAAAGGGCAGAATCCTCACTGGCACAAATAAATTAAGGATAGTTCTGAGAAAATATTGGCTGAACCGTAAGCTCCTCTGACTCAGGGGCACATCTTAGGAAGCCAGGCTTAAAAATAAAATCACACCCATAACTGGCAGAGTGGAAGACGATGTGTATGCCTTAGGCTGCGCCCTCTTAGGAATACTCAGAGAGGAAAAACCCAAACTATTAAGTGCTAGGTGAACATGAGACAAAATCACAAACTCCTTAAAATATGTGAAGACCCTCTATGTCAGACATAAAACAGTGAAGGGTACAGATCTAACTGGCTAAGGATATTTAAGCACAATCTTTGATCAAAAAGTGGCTTAACTGACCTAGGTGTGACCACTAGGTGACTAAACGACCAAAAGACTAGAAAATAAAATAAAATAAATTAACAAGAGTCATTATAGCCTGCACACTGTGGGGAAATAGACTCCACAGACATAGTCCGGCCAAGTTACTAAAAAGTTACTAAAAAAAACACATGACCAAGGAAACAATAACAACACAGTATCAGACTAACCCTGCTCCACTCTTGGGAGACAGCTTTTAATAAAAAATTGAAACAGACAAGGAAACTAAAAAGCATGGCTCATAAATAGAAAGAAAGAAAGATAGAAAGAAAGAAAGAAAGAAAGAAAGAAAGAAAGAAAGAAAGAAAGAAAGAAAGAAAGAAAGAGAAAGAAAGAAAGAAAGAAAGAAAGAAAGAAAGAAAGAAAGAAAGAAAGAAAGAAAGAATGAAAGAAAGAAAGAGAAAGAAAGAAAGAAAGAAAGAAAGAAAGAAAGAAAGAAAGAAAGAAAGAAAGAAAGAAAGAAAGAAAACATAAACAGAAATTGGTCAGTGAAAATTATTTCAAAGAAGCCCCAGTGTTCAACTTACTGGACAAAGACTTCAAAGCAGCCACTAAAAATGTGTTCGCAGAACTAAGGGTAAATATAGCTGAAGACTCTCTCACCAAAGAATATCAGGAAAGTGATATTATAAATAAGAACCAAATTAAAGTCTGGAGTTGAAAATTATAATAAATAGAATAAAAATGTGCTAGTGGGGCTCGATAGTAAGTTTTAGCTCTCAGAGAAAAGAATCCTCAACATTGAACTAGAGTAATAAAGATTATATAATATGACAATGAAAATGAACAGAGCCTCAGGGAAATATGAAACACCATTAAGGCCAGCAGCACATGCAGAATGGAAGTATCAGGTTTGGAGAGTAAGGGTTATGAAAAATATTCAGACACATAATGGCTGAAAAATTTCTGAAATCTGAAAAAATATCAATCTACAAATCCAAAAATCTCAACGTACTTCAAGTATGATTAATTCAAAGAGATCTACATATCATAGTCAAATTGTTGAAAATCAAAGAGAAAATCTTGAAAGCAGGAAGGGAAAATGACTCATCACAAGGAAATCCTGCTATAATTAATAGCTGACTTCTCATAAAAAACAATGACTCCACAAGGCAGTAGAATGGCATTCAAAGTACTAAACAAGAGAAAAATAAGTGTCTACCAAAAATCTTATAACTAGCAAAGCTATCTTTCAAAAAGGTAAAATAAAAATATTCTTTTTTTAAAAGATTTTATTTATTTATTTATTTGAGAGAGAGAGAGAGAGAGAGAAACAGCATGAGAGGGGAGAGGGTCAGAGGGAGAAACAGGGTCCCCGCTGAGCTGGGAGCCTGATGTGGGACTTGATCCCAGGACTCTGGGATCATGACCTGAGCCGAAGGCAGTTGCTTAACCAACTGAGCCACCCAGGTGCCCAATAAAAATATTGTTATATAAATAACAGCTTAAAGCATCTGTTGCTAGCAGATCTTCCTTTTTTTTTCTTGACATATTTAAAAAAGAACTGCACTAAAATGTATATAATTGTATTGTTGGGCTTATAACATTTAGAAACATATATTTGACAGAGCACAGAAGGGTAAGTGACAAGAAATTTATGTAGAGAAGGAAATGACACTAGAGGAGAACTCAAATACACAGAAAGAAATGGAAAAAAGGTAAATGAAAATACTAGTGTAATAAATGTTATAAATATACACTGTTCTTCTTTCTTCTCTCCCCTTCCCTAAAACACATATGATTATATAAAATGGAAGTTAAACACCACATCCCACAACAACCAATGAGTCAATAAGTTATGAGAAAATTAGAAAATAATTTTAGATAAATAAAACAAACACACAACATACCAAATTTGTGGATTTCAGCTGAAAAATATCAAGAAGGAAACTTACAGCTGCCAACACTTATCTAAAAAAAGGAATATGGATGTTAAATCAATAGCCAAATATTTCACTTTAATTAGGAAATCAGAAGAAGAGACCAAACTCAAAGCAAGAAGGAAGATAATAATAAACATTATCATGGAAATAAGTCCAATTTGGAATAGAAAAATAATAGTGAAATTCAGTGAAATCAAGTCATTTTTTGAAAAGATTAGCACATTCAACAAAACTTTATATATGATGACCAAGAAAGAAAAGACTCAAATTACTAAAATCAGTGATGAAAAAGGGCACATAACTACAGACCTCATAGAAATGAATGTAAGAGAATATTATGGGCAATTGTATGTTAAGCAGTTAGAGAACTTAGAAGACATTAACAAAGTCTTGAAATAGCACCAATTATTAAACTTATTCCAGAAGAATTAAAAAAATATGAATAGAGTATAAAGTAAAATGATTGAGTTAGTAATTTTTAAATTTTTTGCAAAGAAAAACTTAGTTCCAAATGGCTTCCCGAGTGATTTCTACCAAATATATATAGAATAATTAATACTAATCCTTCATAAAATGTCCCAAAAATAGAAGGTGAAACACTTCCTAACATATTCTTTGAGGCCAGTCTCATCCTGAAACCAAAAGTAGACAAGGACGTTAGAAGATCAATATTCCTTGTGTGATAAAAATCCCCAACAAAATATGTTAAATCCAGAAAAATATAAAAAGGATTATACAACTTGAACAAGTGAGATTTATCCTTGGAGTACAAGGTTGGTTTAACATTTTAAAAAAAAAATCAATTGATGTGATATACTATATTAACAGAATAAAGGACAGTCATCTCAATAGAATCAGAAAAATCAATTAACAAATCCAACGGTTTTCATAATAAAATCACTGAACATATTAGGAAAATAAGGAACTTTGATAAAGTCATTTATAAAATTCCAGAGCTAAATCATCTTTATTGGTTGAAAATTGAATGATTTCCCTTTAAGATCATGAATGAGACATACCCACCCCTGTGATTATAAATGACATGATCTTGTATATACACATTTTTTTTTTCATTTTGGTAAGTTTTTATTTTAATTCCAGTACACACAGTGTAATATTAGCTTCAGGCATACAATATAGTGATTCAACACTTCCATACATCCCCTGTGTTCAGGATGACAAGTGCACTCCTCAACCCCAGCACCTCTCACACTCATCCCCCAACCCTAAACTTAAAAAATAATTTTAATCCTTTATTTTATTTAGCTTTTTCCATAGACAACATCCTTTGAAAAATATAGGAAGCTTCCTCACATATATACTAGATCTTATTTATTTACAAAATTTGTATGTACAAATTTTTAAAGCATCCATTTAAAAATATTAGAACTAATGTATGAGTTTGGCAAGTTTTCAGGATATAAAGTCAATCTACAAAGTTTAATTGTATTTCCATACACTTGCAATGAACAATCCAGAAAATAATTAAACAATTTTATTATAAAAATGAAGTGATAAGAATTAATGGAAAGGCATCCAATATTTGTGAATCAAGAGACTTAATAGTCTTAAGATAGCAGTATTTTCAAAAATGATCTATAGGGGCGCCTAGGTGGCTAAGTTGGTTAAGCATCCAACTCTTGGTTTCAGCTTAGGTCATGATCTCATAGGTCATGAGACTGAGTAACACATGGGGCTTCCAACTCAGTGGGGAGTCTGCTTGAAGATTAATAAATAAATAAATTTTTAACAAAAAACCCCACAAAAAACAAAAATGATCTACAGATTCAACACAGTTCCAGTTAAAATTCAAGCTAGATGTGTGTGTGTGTGTGTGTGTGTGCGCGCGTACAAACTGACAGGCTGATCCTAGAATTCATATGAAAATGTAGAAGGGTCAAAACAATCTTGAAAAAAAAAAGAAAAATGTTGGAGGATTTCTTAACCACATAGCTACAGTAATTAACTACATAGCTACAGTGTATAATGGTATGAGGATAAATATATAGACACTTAAGGGAAATAAATCATGTCCTCTAAAAAACCCCAAAACTTGTATACAACTGCTCATTACAGCATTATTAATAATAACCAAAAAGTGGAAAAATAAATACCCATCATCAACCGATGAATGGATAAGCAAATATTGATGATAGATAGATAATTATTAAATATTGTTAAAAAGGAATTAACGACTATTACATGCTATGACATGGATAAAACTTGAAAAATTTATAGGAGAAAGAAGCTTCTTACAAAAGGCCCCATATTATATGATTCCATTTATATGAAATGTCAGGAATAGACAAGTCTATAGAGACAGAATATAAATTGTTGTCAAGGGTTGTATGGGAATTACAGGGGGAGTAGATAAATCTTAGTAGATCTAAGATTTCTCTTTGGATTGATTAAATGTTCTAAATTTAAATTGTGGTCAGGGTTACATAACTGTGAACATATTAATAACCATTGTACTGTATACTATATGTGGGTGAATTGTATGATATGTGAACTACATATCAGTAAGGATGTTTAAAACTTATGATTGACAAAAGTAATGTGAAGTGAATAACTTAGGAAAAAATGTGTAATATTTACAAAAATAGGATATTTTGGGGCACCTGGGTGGCTCAGTCAGTTAAACATCCAACTCTTGACTGCAGCTCAGGTTATGATCTCAGGGTTTTGAGATCAGGCCCTATGTCAGGGTCCAAGCTTTCCCTCCCTCTCCCTCTGCCCTTCCCCCACTCGCTTGCTTTCTCTAAAAAAATTCTAAAATATAAAAAAATAAATGGCCATATGTGCCTAGTTGCTACCCTGTTGGACAGTTCAGATCTAGAGCAACTACTAAAATAGTTGTTCATCACGGTTGTGTTAATTTGTTTAATTTCTCCAGAAAAAGTGGGAAAATAATATCTATACCATATTTTTGCTATGAGACTAAATGAAATTATGTATGTATAGAAGGTACTACAGTGCCTGGTGCTTAGTAGGTACATAGTTTTTGTTTGTTTGTTTGGGAAAAAAGCCTTGATATTGAAGAATAGAAGCACAAATACAAGGGCTTGAGGTCCAGTCTTAAAATTACAGGGCAGAGTTAGAGCCTAGTTCTTTAGATTAGAAAAAGGGAGAAACCAGTCATGAAAAGAGAAGTTGGGGTAATTGGTTTTGGGATATTGACAGCAAGACTGTCTTTATTAAGACTGATCTGAAACAACAGCTCCTTCCATGTGTCGCCAAAGGTGAAGATTTAGATTTTTCTGAAAGTGGAGCTGAGCCCACAGGAGAGCGTACTTTTTGCTCGACATCTACCAAGAGCTGGGCTGCACTCCAGATCACCACTGATCCACTAGTGTGGCTTCCTGAGTCAAGGATAAGAATGAATCTATTACCTGGAGCTTGTGTCTCTGAGGACACCAGATTTGTTTCTTTCTGCTTTATTTACCTTAATATCGGACACACACAGGGATTTGGAAAGAGTTATGAGAAGAGTAGAAATAATTAATGGAATCAACTCACTGAGTTATGAAGAAAGATTGCAGGAACTGAAAATGCATTGTTTAGTTAAGCATCAGTTGTCTAAAGATACGATAATAGTGTCCAAGTACTTGAAAGGTACTTTCAAGTAATATGCTGTCCTTCATATGCAAATTTAAAACTACTGGCCCATCAGTAAAACTTGTGCTTAAATATTTTCTCAGTGGTGAGAATACCTTTAAACAATTTTAAACACTCTTTCATTCAGTCCCTCTTATAACCAGTAGAATTTATGTAAGAGACCAGGATTAATGATATGCTAATAAGTGGGGGGAGAAAAAGGCTAAACTGTCTAGTACAGACTGAATCCTTGATTTTATATTATCAAAAGTTTTCTTTCTCACATCAGCTACTTCTCTGACACCAAGAGAGGGTGTCCTAACAATTCAATTCAATTCTGACCTTGTTTACCTGGAGTTAGCATCAGATCCCTCAGGTTAACAGGGCTCAATCCCACAAGACTGCCCCCCATCAGATACCAATTGCAAGTCCCAAGCCATGTGAGCTTCTAATGAACAGGCTATAAATCTGGAGGTTTCCACAGCCCCCTCCAGATTTAATATTGCTAGAATGGTTCACAGAACTCAGGAAAACACTTTACTTAATTTGATGGTTTTTCTTATAAAGGCTACAATTCAGGAACAGCCAAGATGGAAGAGAGCATTGGTGGCATGGATATTCCCTGCACTCTCTGGGAACACTACAGTTCCAGCCCCACAAGTGTTCATCAGCCTAACAGCTCTCCAAACCCTGTTGTTCAGGGTTTGGTATAGAGATTTAATTGGCCATTCGTGATTAACTCAGTCTTCAGTCCCTCTTTCCTCCTCAGAGGCTGGGAAATGAAGCTAAAATTCCCAAGCTTTTAATCAAAGTGTGGTCTTGCTGGTGACGAGCCCCATCCTAAATGCGCTATCTAGGGGCCTACTCATCAAGAGTTGCCTCCTTAGAACAAAAGACTATCACTCTTATCACTAAAGAAATTTCAAGGTTTAGGAACTCTGTTTTTAAGAGCTAGGAACGAGGACAAAGACCAAATATCTTTCTATGCCAGCACGACTATATACTACCCTCATTGAATTAGCTTACCACCAGCAAAGTGAAACACTGGGTTACAATTAATGTACTTATCACCACCCCATCAACATACACATACACACCTGCACAAGTATGGTGTTATAGCTCCTGACCAAGTATTCACAATTGCCCATTTCTTACCCTCTGCTTTGTCTTTTTTTTTTTTTTTTTTAAGATATTTATTTATTTATTTATTTGACAGAGAGAGTCAGCGAGAGCAGGAACACAAGCAGGGGGAGTGGGAGAGGGAGAAGCAGGCTTCCCGCGGAGCAGGGAGCCTGAAGTGGGGCTCGATCCCAGGACCCTGGGATCATGACCTGAGCCGAAGGCAGACGCTTAACGACTGAGCCACCCAGGCGCCCCCCTCTGCTTTGCCTTGACCAAACTTTAGTCAGGGTGCTCTCTTCCCCACAGGCCCCTGAACTATGGCTTGTCTCCAGCCCTGGGCAAGAATTGAGATGCAGAATATGTCCTTTCCAGCAGCTGATCCCCAAGTCAGGTGATTCTGCAGACACGTTTCCTGTTAGATGGTGCCTGTTGATGCTCTTTTCCTCATTCCCCCTTGCTTGTCCCACTTACCCTTAAAAGTTTCTGCTTAGCTCTGCTTACCTCTATAAAAGAAAAGTCTTTTTCAGTCTGATTTTCATACACTTGCAGATTTCTGAGCTTCGAATATTTCTCACTATTGTATTAGTCTTTTCAAATAAAATCTCTCCTTATCTAAGCCTGGATGCATTTTTATTTGGGGCAAAATGTTAATAATGCTACAATTATATCAGATGACAGTGTCAGCATCAAGTCTACTAAGACAAAGTAAAATTAAGAATTAAACAAGTCTATTCATAAACTTGGGCAATACAAAATAGATGATCTGGATAATTTTGTGAGTTTATGAAAGTGCTTTCTTTTTTTTTTTTTTTTTAAGGTACTTTTCATAAATTGAGTCCCGAAGTGAAAGAAAGATAAAAACACATCATTTAAAAATTAACATTTGGCTACATACCAAGGAAAATTTCCTTAAAATTATATGTGCTGCTGGAGCAAGCACCTATTTTTTTTTTTTTTTTTCAGTAGAAGGCTATCTGGAATCAATATATCCCATGTTTCAATGTCTGTGTAACAGAGCTATAGACTAAGAAGGACCAGTCCTTCTCCTCCTTAAAATAGTAATTCTAGGTGTTACCTCAGTGAGCCATCAAATTAGAAAAGAATATTACTTATTTCAGTAAAGATGAGGATTTTTGCCACTGAAGATTTGTGTGATAAAACAATATGGTGAGTGAGAATGTTGACTTTTACATGCATTTTAGCTATATAAATGGATTTAGCTACTTCATGTGAGTTAATAGTCTTCTGCTTACTAAATTGATGTTAGTAATTAATGTTAGTAAATAGGTTACTTGGAAATTAAATATGTTAACTTTAATAATATAGTATTTATATTTAATATATATTTATAATATAATTTAAACACATGTATTTTTCTGATAATGCTTATGTAATGGCAATAGGAAATTAAGTAAGTCTTGAAAATGCAAAGGCAATGAAAAAAACTTTTTCTATTGTTTTGTTTTTATTAGTCTTTTCTTTAAAACCATTTTTTCCAAGCAAAAATGTTTTATTAGGACATCTAAATTGTCACTTTCTGACTTAGTAAAGTCATTATGTATTACTTCTAACAAACCAATAATTTCATAATAATAGGAAAACTAGAATCCTCATTGCAAACGGAAAAATAATTTTAAAAAACCATAATATGCTCATTCATGTGTCTTTGATTCCCTTGCATAGCTAAATAGGAAGCATGAACAAAGAACAGAGAAAAAATGTTATAAAGTTTTTAAATGAATAGTTAGTAAATTTTAAGTATAAAATAAATACACCAAAAATATACTTAATTGCATGAATATTTCTCAAATGACACAGCTAGTAATTTTCTCACTCTTCCTAAATGGACTGTATGTCATGTGGAACTCTTCCAGATCATTTGTATTCATGACCTCACCACTGGTAATAATTCACATATTATTGCTAAATCAAATATTTTATTTTGAAATTATGGCCAGAAACAAGTTTAATGAGTAATATTTGTCTTGTGTTTTCTTATTTTTCATAAGAATACCGGACATGAAATATTAAAAAAATACCATGAGAGCTTCTTAAATGAAAATTATATTCAAAGTGAAGGATGTTGCAGTCTTTTTTTTTTATTTTTTTTATTTTTTTAATGATTTTATTTATTTATTCATGAGCGACAGAGGTGGGGAGAGAGAGAGAGAGAGAGAGAAGCAGAGGGAGAAGCAGGCTCCCAAGGAGCAGGGAGCCCGATGCGGGACTCGATCCCAGGACCCTGGGATCATGACCTGAGCCGAAGGCAGACGCTTAACCATCTGAGCCAAAGTGAAACTATTCAGACTCAGTGATTCTGTGAGTTGTTTATAAAAATCATACACCGTATTTTCACCTTAACTCTAAATTTCTAACTTAATTTAACAATAGGAGCAGCTTTTCTGAATGTGAAGTGATGCTACTGTAAACATCTGTGTTTTTATGAATTGTAAATATGTAAAGATGAGTGAAGAGACTTGCTTGTAGATACTGACATGTTACATGGGCACTTTTAAACTAAACTGAATGATGCTTATTTTGGTCAGTTAATTCACTAGGAGGTATTGAGAGTTGCACACATCAATCAGTTACCCCAAATTAGTTCAGGGAGTTTTACAGAAGGAAAAGGTGCCATCTACCCTTCACTTTGCAGGGAAAACTTGACCTTTAGTGGACTCTCTGAGTAGTTCAGCAAACTGTATAATTAAAGATAGAGACAAGTCTTTTCATTTAATCCAAGTTCTAGACACAACAGTACTCTATTATATTGCCATAATGTTGCATAATGAATTGGATTTAACTAGGAATTGTTTTCATGTATAAGTTAGATCCTTGGTACTCTAAGATAGCTTACAGACAAGAATATCAGCAACAGTTGGGAAATTATTAAAATGTAGAATTTCATATTAAAACTTATTAAAAATGTTCCTCCCAAGACGTATGAAATTGGAATCTGCATTTTAGCAAGAGCCTAAGGTCATTTGTAAACACATTTAAATTGGAGAAGCACCAGGTTATGTGAACTTCATAAGAAAGGCTTTAAAAGGAATCCTCTGATCAAATATGGAAATGAAAAGGATAGGCTTTAAAGCCCTTCCCAAGCCTGAGACTGGATGGAACTCTCTGAGAGGATAAAAGAAACAAATCTTAAATTTGCATCTAATCTGTCTATCCCTTATTCTCTCTTCTTTGAGGGAAAATTTATTTAACTCACTTGTTTCTCTTTATTGGTATCTTGTCTAAGGAAATCAAATTAAAAATTGTAAGAGGCATTTTTCTGTCTTTTCCAAAGTGTAGATCATATCTTAGGTCTGGGCCACAAAAAACATTTAAATAACAGAGTTTAGCTAGGTAGACTTTGCCTTTAATGTCAAAAACATCAATCAACAAATTTCTCCAATGGGCGGTGAATTTCAAAATTCAGTGTTATCATCGGCATACGGTGAGCTCTTTCCTACCTCGTCCTGCCTCTTCCTTCCCAAGGCTATTACCCTGCTTCAAACCACAATCACTTATCATCTGAATTTCCACAGTACTTCCTGCCTAGTTTCTGAATTTTCACATTTGTTTCCTCCAATCCATTTTTTTTTAATGTATACTGTAGCCATTGTATAATATCTGAAGTAGAATATTGATTGCACCACTTGGCTTCAAATTCTTTCAATGTTTTCATTTTTGGAAAAAAGCTCAAACTTTTTAATATTCCTAGTAATCATACCCTTGCTCTACATTTGCCTCCTTTCTGCATCCATCTCCTGTACTCCACATTCAAGGGATATTGAATTCTTGTTACTTCTCCAAGTATTCCTTCTCCTCTTTGGTTTTAGATATTTAATGCTCACCTTTCCTTAAGAGCATATAGTTTCATTTTTTTCTCCTCCTAACTGCCACCTCACCTGGAAACTAACTTATCCTAATTCTCCAAAAATGCTTCCCCTGTGGATGCTCACAGCGCTCCGCTCTTCTCTACCTTTGTACATTTTTTTATATATATTAAATCATCCAATTGCTAACAGAGTTTTTTGAAAGCATTATTTTAACTTCTTATGGCAAATTACTTCCTAGAAATAAAAATGACCTTTTTGTTAAAAAATGGTTTGATTTAGGTGATTATAAGATAAGTAGAAACAAGATAAACTACTTTGGTAAGAAATGAATGAGTTGAATAAGAAATGAGTAGGAATTTGGGGTCTGGCTTAAATACCCAAAGGGCAGAAAATGTAAAAGTGAAAATAGTGTAAGAATCATCGTCTGGAGCTAGACTTTATGAGAAAATTTGATTTAGGAAAAAGGTTTGATTTATAGAATGACCAAATAACTTACATAGAACTTGTAAGTTACAAAGTTTTGCTAACTAATTATAATAATAAGATTTTTCATATGCCCTTGTAATATGTATGGTGCAAAAGACTTTTGTGGCTTGCAAACTACTAATATATGCTGCATCCACTAAAGAGAGCTGTCTTTTATGACTAGATTAGCAAGAACCCAAGGGGAAACAGGTGTAAAAAGGCGATGCATGACTCAGCAGAAGGAGCTTGGAAGCAGAAATGGGAACAAGAATTTAAGGAAGAGGCAATTCATGTAGTATTGAGTTTTTCGTAGGACATATCTTAGGAAACACAAATAGATGTCATTAAAACATGTAAGACCGGGGTAACCTCAGCTGATATCTGATTTAATCACAGGCGTACTCCCCACTAGGTTTCTTTTCAGTTGTAATTTCAGTAGACATTTGGTACCTTTCTTGGACTCTGGAAGCTATACAGAAAATACTGTGAAATAAGTAAATGAGTGGATTCAGATTAAAAGAGGATTCATATTTAAAGGCATGCTTTATCCCCAAACCCTATCATTCCTGAAAGTGGTGACCTCAAAATTTCCTTCCAGCTCAAAAAGAACTCAGGTACTTTTGCCCATGGAAAATGAAAATGTTTATTGTATTTAGAAAGAAAAGTATCTAAGCTATCTGATGGGTTTATCTTTGTTCTTGTATCGCTAATATTATATGTGTCAGTTACCTAAAAGGTAGAAATGAACATTTGAATTTGGCTCCCACAAAAAAAGGATTTTGTAGCTCCGTCATCACTATATCCCCTGCACCAAGAAGAATGCTAAGCCAAGTTTAGTGATTCAATAAAGTTATTGTGAATGAGTGAAAGACTTCCTAACCCAACAAACTATAGATAACCACTAGAAGCAGTGTGAAAAAAATTTGAGAAAACTCCATAAAAGAGTTGGGAATGTTTCAGATAGAAGAAAAACAGTAACAATACAGGAAAAACAAAAAAAAATGGAAAGTCTTGCTTACTTTCCCTTTCTTTACATATGAACCGTAAAATATCACCTGACTTTGAGGTGTTCGAGAAAGCATAAGGCACAGAGGAGATATTTAGAATGTGAATCAGACATTGCTAGGGGTAAAATTTTCAGTCAAAAACCAAATTCCTCCTGAAGCCTAGACTTTTGGAGAAAACCCCTTTGCTTGGGGACACAGAACAGTTAAAAAAAAAAAAAAATCTGACAAATGTATGTAATGTTAACGAACATTTATAAGGTTGTGATTTTCTGGAATTCTCAATTTCTATGTGTAATGAATAGAATTAACTGGGTTTTTATTTAGTTGGTTTTAATTAATACTGAAAGAGTAAGGAGGAGAATACCAGCTATCTATATTATAGTAGGTGGGAGTGGGACCAGCTACATAGCTTGGAGGGCCCAGAATAAAAAGTAAATGCAGGAAGGTCCCTTGTTCAAAAATTATTAGACATTTCAAAACATCAACAGTAGAGCATTAAACCAAGTATGAGGACCTTGCACACGCAAGCCAGTGCCACAGGTCCTGGTTGGGAGTGATGCTAAGTGTGATAAGATGTGCTAAAATGGCAATCTGTGCTTCTATGAGCAAATGTTTTTGACACAGAAGCTATTTACATAAGAACCTAGCTGAATAATAGCTTAAGATTATAATATTTTATATTTTCATTAACTCCATTTAATACTGAATTCAACTGTATCTTTCCTTTTTAGAATGGTAAAATTGGGGCGCCTGGGTGGCTCAGTCAGTTAAGCATCCCACTCTTGGTTACGGACCAGGTCATGATCTCAGGGTCATGAGATCAAGCCCTGCGTCAGGCTCCCCACTCAGCGCAGAGTCTGCTTGTCCCTCTCTCCCCATCTGCACTTCCCCCTGCTTGATTGCTTGTGCTCTCCCTCTCTCTCCTTAATAAATAAATACAATTAAAAAAAGAAATGGGAAAATTGGAGACCTATTAGACAGTATTAGATGATAACTTATCTTCTGATTGAGGATTTCTCAACCAACACAATGAGGCAAAGATAATTAACATTTATTAACCAATTAGTATGTGCTACATGTTGCAGTTACATAGACTCATTAATCCTAAGGTTAAATCTTTGTTATTATCATAGAGTCATGTGTAATTAATGAAATAATTAATAAAATTAAGTAACCTGTCAAAGAATCACACTCTCAGTAGGTAACTAATTAAGAATCAACATCCATATTTGTTTTAATATGAGGAAGGAGAAGCTTCTCTGATCATTCCTCTAACAGAGCATGCATGCTAGCCATCTTTTCTTCTTTCCCAAAGGAAGAGAAGTTACTAAAATGATTGATTAGAGCCCAGGGCACAAACTATATGTTAAAAAAACACAAGCCCATAAATTTCTCTTGTTTTTATCCCTTGTGATATACAGGGAGTTATTGTTGTTGTTTTTATTTATTATTTATTTTGTATAATCCCTTCACTCACTCTGTCAACTTTCTATTAATTCAGACGATGATTTCAATTTACATTGGGGGCCCCTACTATGCCTTAAACCTAAATCTCCTTTTACTGAGCTCTGCATTAGCACACTGAGATCTTGTAAAGTTGTATTTTGACACCTGCTCTGTCAGTGTATCTTCTGTCCTCAGCTAGAAGAATGGAATGATTGGCAGAGTAGTATTTATATACTTTTGAGTCTTTAAAGGCCATAGCATCTGACCTCATCCTTCACTTCCAACATCTTGGAGACACAGTAGCCACATAACTTCTGAAGTGGGCATGATTTGTACTCAAGTCAGGATCTGAAACTTGCTGGTGATGTCTGGATAGTCACTTACCCCTCTATATTTATTATCACATCTATAAGCCAAGTGATAACCAATTTCAGTTTTGTTTTCAGGATGAAATGAGGTAATGAATGGATAATGTCTAACTGCAAAATCCACTCTACTTGACACAAACAACAACAAAAATAGTAATTAGGAAAAGCTCTATGTTGGTCAGGGTTCTCTAGAGAGAGAGAGAGAGAGAGAGAGAGGGCATCAGGAGAAAGAGAGAGAGAGAGATGAGAGATTGATTATAAGAATTAGTTCATGTGGTTACGGAGGCTGAGCAAGCAGTCTCACCGTCTGCTTCCTGAAAACTGGAAAGCTAGAGAAGCTGGTGGTATTACTCAGTCCCAGCCCTAAGCCCGAGAACCAGTTACTGAATCAAATGCTAACCTCTTGCAGAAACAACTTTACAGACACAGCCTGAAATATTTTACCAGCTATCTGAGCATCCCTTAGCTCAGCCAAATTGACACAAAATTAATCATCACAAGTTCAAACATGTATTTTTTGGGGAAAAAAGACCTAGTTAAAAATATATTTAAAAAAGATCATTAGAAACAGTATTTTTTGAAAATAGCTTTGAGACTCCCAATAAAAAGCGAGTAAGAGAGGCATGCTGCATTTCAGATTAGATACTGCCTGATTAGAGTAGTTAATTACATTACGAAAGCTAGGCCTTTTCAACTAGAAATGATTTCTGGAAAAATTTTATCAACTTGACATCCTTAAAAGCTATTTTTGATCATATATGACAAAATTTGGCAAATATTCTAGTTTCTCATGTCTCTATAAAAGCTAAAAATGAAATATTAACCATTACTCAATGAGTGTGTTTCTATGGAGACTAACATAAATAATGTATATAAACTGCTTCCTAATAATACAGCTTATTTGAGGGCTAGAACTTCAAAGACTTAAAGAAATAAGATACTTTGGGGCACCTGGGTGGCTCAGTTGGTTAACCATCCTCTGCCTTTGGCTCAGGTCATGATCCCAAGACCCTGGGATTCAGCCCAGGGTCAGGCTCTCTGCTCAGCAGGGAGCCTGCTTCTCCCTCTCCCTCTCCCCCTGCCTGCCACTCTGGCTCTGTCTACTTGTGTTCTCTCTCTGTCAAATAAGTAAATAAAATCTTAAAAAAAAAAGAGCAAGAAAGAGAATGCTTTAAGATCTTAAAATGCATTAGGAAACACAAGGTCACAATTAATTCATGGCTAAGTTCCTTCCAAGAGCTTGATATGTCCATATTCTATCTTGGTGAGTAAATGGAAATTCATGTGTTTTATAGAAGATATATGTAGGTAGTGCTATTGATACACTGTTCTGAAAATGTAGGACATCTACTTGAATTCTCCTTCAGACAGATGGCTAGTTCATTTTCATAGGGACTTAGGACACGGGAGTACATGTGGTTAGACCACATATATTATTTTTTTCCCTCAAAAAAGAATTTTAGTTTTAGTTAAGCACTCTGACATGTGCAGTTTGAGATCCAAAGTTCAGCCCCATAAAGCTTACAACAGGCCATCTGGAACTAAAAATATTTAAGAACAGGTGTTATAAATTGGCCATTATGTCCATACAGGAGCAAGAGGGTAGTTGAAAATCTGCTTTCAGGTAGAAGTACATCTTGATGGATATTTCAGAATAAATTATCTGCAGAATGTACTCTTAAGTGTCTAAATGAGTTCGTCAGGTTACATGACTTAAGAACATCTACTTACATTTTGGCAAATGTCAAATTAATTTTTCATTTTCAAATATTTTGTGCTTGATTGATCTTTTGACAATAAATACTTAAAGGAGATATTTTTAAGGTCTCCTTTATAAAATAAGAATATCTCTATCAGGCAATAACACATGCGTCTTCTCACTATAGTGATATGTTTATATCTAACAATCCTTTTTAGCAAACATTTTTATATACATACTTTCCCTTCTTCAAGGAAAAAAAATATATAATCCTTTATTTTGGGAATTTCTTTTCATCTTAATGTAAGAGGGTCTTTGGTTGGCAAGACTGTTTTATTTCCCCCACAATATCATGGTCCACATTACATGCACAAAGCCAGTCTGCTGTGTATGTAGTTCAGCTCATATCCAGTGAGAAATGAGAAAAAGGAACTCCTGGAATTTTGATTTTTTTTGTTTGTTTGTTTGTTTGTTCGTTTTTAGTCCTATGATATGATTGCCCTCATATCCTCCTAAATTGCTGTTTTGACAAAGTTGAATTATAGGAATTACTAGATTTTCTTTCTTTCTTTTCTTTTTCTTTTTTTTTTTTTTTTTGAGTGAGAGAGAAAGAGAGCGGGGAGGGGGGCCAGAGGGAGAAGGAGAGAGAGTCTTAAGCAGACTCTGAGCTGAGCACAGAGCCCAACATGGGGCTCAATCTCATGACCCCGAGATCATGACCTGAGCTAAAATCAAGAGTTGAACTCTCAACTGACTGAGCCACACAGGCACCCCAGATTTTCTTTCTTTCAAAGTAAAAATTGGAGTTTTGCTCCTTGGAATAAAAGACCTTAGACTGATTTCCCATCAAGAACATTAGTATATACTACTACATGGAAAGGACCATGCTAGGAGCTAGGTTTAGAGTTTATAAAGAAAAATGAAATTTAATCCTTATCCATGAAGAATTTGAAGTCAAATATATAAAGGAGAAAACAAACCCCTAATAACAGAAGGAATATGAAAAACACTTGCAATTGAAGAATATACAAATTGCCATTGAAAACACAGGTTTCTGTAAAGATGGATTTCCTAAGCCAGAAAATTATGTGCCATTTTTTTTCCCTCCCCTTCACTTTTCAAATTCAATTTATTAACAGGTTTGTCCATCCTATGTATGGTCTTGAGTTCTTTGGATTTTTCCCTATTTCATTGTCTTACCTTCCTTAAGGATATGGATTGTGTAGCATTTAAGAGAGTGAGCTCAGAAATCCGAGTACCAGAACTCAGACCATACCACTATTACTTAGCAGATACTTCATTTGGGAAAAGTCATTTAAACTCTCCATAATTGGGTTTCATCATTAGTAGAGGTGAAAAAGAATACCTACTCAAAAAGTGAAGTCTAAAGGAGGTGCGTCATTTTAGCATCCACTGAAATAGCAATCAGCATTAATTATTTGGTATTATTGCTGCACCTTTTTATTTGTTTCATGCAGAGTCCACTCCCATTTACCCTTCACCCACCAACTGGACTTGTTTTGATTAAGATGTAAGCGTGATCATTCCATTTATCTATTTACAGCTTTTCAGGAAATCCCATTTGCCTGCAGGATGAAGTCCTAGTATTTTTTAAGAGCATGCTAGGCCTTTAATCTTGAACTCCTTGTTTATATATATATATATATCTAGTTTCATATCTGTCCACTAATGTACCCTCTTCCAGCCGGTGCCCCTTCTCCTCACCTGCCAGATCCACTCTTGGTACTCCAGATTTTAGAAAGAATGAACTATGTACATTCAAGTCTTTAAATTGGCAATGCTGGGGCGCCTGGGTGGCTCAGTCAGTTAAGCGTCTGCCTTCGGCTCAGGTCATGATCTCAGGGTCCTGGGATCGAGTCCCACGTCGGGCTCCCTGCTCCGCGGGGACTCTGCTTCTCCCTCTGTCCTCCCCCTCACTTGTGCACACGCATGCATATGCTCCCTCTCTCGCGCAAAAATAAATAAAACCTAAAAAAATTAATAATGAATTGGCAATGTTGTTTCTCTTCCGAGTCTTGTACTTGCTGAATTCCCATTGCTCTCTTCAATCTGTCGCCACTCACCTCCTTTCCTTCGCCTGACAGACCCAGTGTTACCTCCTCCAGTAAGCTGTCCAATTTTACCCTTTACTGCAGTGTTTCCTTCTCTGTGTGTGCTTCCTGTGTGAAGCCTGTACCACCCCAAATCATAGGATATAACCACAGTGTACTATGATGTCCAGTTTCCTTGTCAATTCACTGTTACTTAAAGTCAGGACCAGAATTATTTAATTATTTTACGTTAGATTATACACAGAGTGTGTGTGTACACACAGTGTGTGTAATCTTAATATTAATGTAGTTTATATTTAATAGGAAGAGGTAATGTTTTCCTTGAGTCTTGAAAAAAAAGTGTTCCTGGTTTAAAAAAAAAAAGGCAAAACTAAACAAAACCTCAGGAGAGCAGATTAATCAGAAGTTTGTCTGTGAACATTTACGAATTGCAAAAAAAAGAAAAAAGATTGTTACATATATGTTCAGAAACCACAGTATAAACTATAGGTAGAGATTACTGTTCCTTTATGTTCTTGTTTTGCAAAATCAAACCCTGCTATTGAAATCTGGAAATATATGTATATAACATTATATGACTCTGTATGGAGAGGGAACATGGCAGATTGGGAAAATTATATCTGCACTATAAATGTGATGTCCCGGGTTAGAATTCTTGACATCCAACATGTTGCCTGGTTAACCTTCAGCTACTTGGCTGATCTGATCACTGGTTTCCTCAGGCACATTTTGGGAAAATGGTTTTTTAAAGTCCCCTCTAGCTTTCAAAATCCTAAAATTACTGTCTGTTATGGGCTGAATTGTGTCTCCCTAAAATTTATATGTGGAATCCCTAATCCCGGATGCATCAGAATGTAACTGTATTTGGAGAGGGGGTCTTTAAAGAGGTGATTAAGTTAGAAAGAAGCCTTTAAGGTAGGCCCTAATCCAATCTGATTGGTCTCCCTTTAAGAAAAGGGAATTTAAGCACATAAACAGGTATCAGGGATATGCACACACAGAGGAAAGACCATGTGAGGACACAGCAAGATGTCCATCTACAAATCAAAGGGATGTGGAGGCCACTTTTAGGCAGATAAGCTTGAGGGATGGGAAGTAGAAAGGATACACAGTGACCACCTGGCTGAATATAGACAGGACCATCAGATGACCCACTTCAAAATATCCAGGGCCCTAATCAACCAATGGGCTACTTACAGCCAGACACAGTTACCAAACAAGGGAGAATTCCAAACGTTGCCATATCTCCTCATCTTCTCCCTAGAACAACAGCCCCCACCTGCTGCCTCAGTGGAGGCAACCTCTCTTCTGTTCCTCCTGCCGCTCCTTTGCAGTGTCTTCAATAAACTTCTATCTCCTTTGTTCTTCCTCTGGTGAATTCTTTTACGTCCCATGCTACTGGCTTCCACCAGACTGTGGGCCCACATTTGGGGGCCCCCTTCTGATGGAGAGAGACACCCCATTTAGATACTACAAGAGAGAGGCCTCAAAAGAAACCAAACATGCTGATACCTGGATCTTAGACTTGTAGCCTCTAGAATTGTGAGGAAAATTAATTTCTGTTGTTTAAGCCACCCAGTCTCCAGTATTTTGTTTCAGCGGCCCTAGCAAATGAATATACTGGATAAAGTAATTGATGTCAAAAATCAAAGTCATGGTAGGCAGAATAATGTCTCCCATAACGATGTCCACACCTCTGAGGAGTGGAACCTGGGGATACGTTGCCTTACACAGCAAAAGAGACTAGTAGGTGTGATTAAGGGGATCCTGAGACCTTGGATGGCCTAATTAATCTAACTATATGAACTTTTACAAGTAGAGAAAGAGGCACTCCACCTATCCTTACACTAGCATTAAAGATGGGGCAAGGGAGCAATGAGTCAGGAACAAAGGCAGCCTCTAGAAGCTGGGAGCAATGCTCAGCTGACGACCCCAAGGAAAAGTTGATCTCAGACCTACAACCACAAGAAACTGAATTTTTTTCAACAATCCAAATAAGGAGAAAATGAATTCTCCCTAGAAATGTAGCTCTGACCGTAACATTTAGTCCAGGGAGACCTGTCAGACTTCTGACCTACACAACTATACAGTAACAAACTTGTATTGTCTAAAGCTACTGCTTATGGTAAATTTGTTACAGCAACAATGGGAAACCTGAAAAAATGTTCTGTTTCATCCAAAGTCTTCAGAACAGGATTTCAGTGTGTTTGTTGTGTGGGTATGCCCTGAAAGCTACAAGTTTCCTGTAGTTTTTCCTTTTTCAAGTATAAAATTCAACTGGCATCTTTTACAAACTACCTCATGTGCTTGTCACACAGCCTTTCATCCACGAATAGGCTGTAATTCACCATCATCTTGTTGACGAGGCTATGTTTCGTTTCACACATCATTGTTCATTAAAATAATACATACCAGAGCCTTACAGAGTCCAACTGCTAACAAATTTATAGTCAATTAATTTTAGTGGGTGAAGAGCAGTTGAAAACTATACATGTTTTTCACCTTTGTAATTCTTTTAGGAAATTTAGAAACTGTAAACCAATTACAATATAATATTTTAAAAACTATTTCCTAAAATTTACTTATAGTGGTATTGAATCCTATATGAAAATGGAAAAGCATTTAATTATTTTTAAGCATTAAAATTTTTGTCTTTCCACTTATTTCAAAATTATAATTACTTCATTCTTTTTACTTTAGTATTTAATCTTAAATACGAAGTACCTATATTGCGTGTTGACCTAATTCCTGCTTTCAGTAATTTTCCAAATACATTTTCTGTAATCTGAGAGGAAGAATTTCCTGAATACCATGTAAAAAATGTTGCTGTTATTTCTAAAGTCACTGTGTTGCTTATCTACTGTTATCCAGAAATATTGCTCATACTTTGATTTGATGAAAGGAGAAAATATTTATATGGTTTTGATCAGTTTGCTGGCACGCTTTCCGTTTAAGTTAAAGCAGAACAAGAACATTATTGATCCATGGTAAGAGATGGAGCTGCTAAGCACGCAGCAGTTTCCAACGCTGTGAAATTCTGCACTTGAAATGCAGCATTCACTAACTGTTTAACAGTGTTCTCCAGGGGAATTTTAACTACCTCGACAGCTGGTGGTGACAAATATAGCTAAAAATAGACCAAAAAGATTTCCTGGTTGCTGGGAGGTCAATTACATTGTCTAAACCAGGGAATTCAACAAGAAGGAATTATTCTAAATGTGTGTTTCACAACCATACAAGAATTGCTTGAAAGTGGGAAAGAATCAAAGAAATGAGATCATAGGTACAAAGGATTTTAAATTCCATGGGTTTATGAAGGACTATAAAGCCATGTATTACATTGAAGGAGATGCCTTTGGGGGAATTAAAAAAAAATATAGGCAAAGGAGACTAGGGAGGAAGTATTCACTATAGTTTGAATAAAAGGTGCGATATCACAAGATATCAGCATATCAAAAAGAGTAGGAAGAATTTTCATTTAAAAGTAAAAACACAAAGTTGAAATGAAGAGCAGAAATTTGCAACTAAAAGGAAAAGTGTCTCAGAATGAACTATTAAATCCTAGCAGGTGTCCATCTGTCCTCAGGAAGTTTCAACTTCCGAAGTACACAAAGGTTTTTGAAGAAAAACAAGTTTTTTACTTAAAATTTCACCCTGCTCCTAATCTTTTAAAATATAAAATATCTTTTTACTTGTAGCTTACTATCTTGATTTTTCTGTTTTTCACTTTTTAGAGAGAAGCACAATGTTGATCTTTAGAGATCTCAGTGATTTTTCAGATATAAGATATTTCCTAAATATCTGTAAATGTGAAAGATATAATGGACATGTGCATATTGAGAACATATTATTTCAGTAGAATAATGGGTTTACATGTGTATTTATATACATGTCTGTGCATGTGTATTATGTTGCTGGACAGAACAAATTCTGCAAGCAGCGTCCATGTCACATCTGTTGGTAATTACTATTAAATGCACAACTACTCAGATCTGAGTCATTTGGTAAAGCAGTATGAACTAGGACTTACTTTGACTCTGTGGAGCATGCATAAAATTTCTTCCCCTTATACTTTTCTACAAATCATAAGCTAAAGTTCAACAATTTTGACTGAAATATTAATTCATGTCATAGAAGAATATATCTTATTCTACTTTACTTTTTCACTTAAATCACATCTTTTAATTTGTAGGAATACTGTTTATAGACTCTGGAGCCTGACTGCCTGGAGTAGAATAGCACTTGCAATCTTTCTTTGGGCTAGTCTTCTTGAGTTTTCTCCTGTGTGTAAAGGGGGCTGTTTGGAGATTAAATGAGTTGACCTGAAAAGCAAGGAGAGCAATACATTATGTAATTAGCACTTGTTATTAGAACCTAAATTAGTTCATCAACTGGTATAAATGACTAATAGCAGATATATATAGATCTATCTATCTATCTATCTGTCTATCTATCTATCTATCTATATTTTTTTGAGAGAGAGAGAGCCCTGGAGTGAGCTTGTGGGGAGGGGCAGAGGGAGAGGGAGAGAGAGAGAAAATCTTGTGTGGGGGGTGTTCAATTCCCATGACCCTGAGATGGTGACCCAAGCAGAAATCAAGAGTTGGATGCTTAACCAACTGAACCACCCAGGCACCCCTCAGATTACTATTTTTTTTTTTAACGTGGGAGAGGAAATTACAGATCAGCAAATGATAGGCCCATGAGCTGCTCTTACTGGTAGGATAAGGAATTCATAAAAAGACAATTGAAACTGACACTACTTTGTAGATGAAGCACCGACTTTTTCTAAAGTGTGTTCTGTGAGATAATCCAGGCAGTACAATTCTATCAAATGCTCCATAATATCCCAAGATAGTCTCCAAAATGTTGACCAAGACTGAAATCGTGATGGCTTTCTGTGGGCAGCAATTCACATGAACATTAGTTTGAATAATAAATATATAATCCTAGTTCTGTTTAGGCTTTATTTGATTGTAAAAAGAAATTTACACTTGCTATTTCTAGAAAGAGGGAATGGAATTTGTTCAAGGATACATTTGGGATAATAATGGAGACAGACAATTACAGGAAAATCAAGAATAGAAATCATAGGATTGGAAAGTTTCAAGGAGACTGGAAATTGATGCTCTGTGTCTAAAGTAGTTCTAAGGATCTCAGAAACAATCCTTAATGGACATTCGTAAAGATTCAAAATGCCATCCATACTCAGCCACTCTGACTCTAACCTTCTTTTGAATTCAAATTGTTATCCTCCTGCTAAGGAAAAGTAAGAATTGAAAGAATCTGACTTAAATATTTGTCAACTATCAGCTCTGAATAGATAGGCCACCTTAGAGATTATGGTACTACCTGGATTGTCTTTCTACAAGCTTTGTCAAATGAGATCTTGTGGCAAGAACTTGGTCACCCAAGATTGAATCCTCCACCAGACTTTGAGTTGGGCAATTTCTTTTTAAAATAATTTTGCATAGCAAATATGATTCTGTTATTTTAAAAATTATTAGCCTTTTTTGAACAGTATACACAAAAAATATTAACCATCACCAGTTTTAAGTATATGATTCAGTGAATTTTGACACTCATCGACATAGTTTTATAACTACCAGCACAATCAAATCCTAATAAAAAATATATCTTGCTAACCACAAAATGTTACCTTGTGCCCTTTTGTGGACATCTGCTCCCCTCAGCTGCTGGAAAACACTGATCTGCTATCACTATAGTTTTACCTTCTCTTAGAATTTAAAATTTATTCTGTCTTGTCAGAGAAAAAGAAAATTAACACCTTTATCTGCTTATTTATTTTTAGTTATGTGAGTCATCCTAAGACATATTCAATGAACATGTTATCTATATCCTACAGACATCAGTATCTTTACTAAAAGCTGTTGTTTTAAGAAGTTAAAAAATTACAAAAACCACATTAGGATAGGGAAATATGGTTGTGTTTTTGGATGTGAATATTACTAAATTACTTTAAAAAAAGGTTTTGGGGTGCCTTGGTGGCTCAGTCAGTTAAGCGTCTGCTTTCAGCTCAGGTCGTGATCCCAGAGTCCTGGGATGGAACCCTGCATCTGGCTCCCTGCTCAGTGGGGAGTCTGCTTCTCCCTCTGCCTCTTCCCCTGCTCATGCTTGCTCCCTCTCTCTCTCTCAACTAAATAAAAATCTTAAAAAAACCCACATTAAAAATAAAAACTAAATATTATTATTTTATGATTGTCAAAGAACAAAATTATTCAAATAGTATATTTTCCTCAAAACGAGATCTAGAATAGGATCTCGAACACCTGGATTATTTGTTATATTCCACTTGAACTGTCTAAACATCTTTTATATGTTGGAAGCAGAATACTTGGCAAATTTCTTGATTTAATACAATAGTATTTTATCTCAGAATATCACGGAAACATAAAGGGAAATGCTTCCCTAGTCTGATTTTAACTCCCAGTGAAATGTCTGATAATATGAAGGAAAAATGTGGAGTAATGAGTGAAAGTCAATCCCTAGTACGTTTTACAGTGAATATGGGAGCTACACCTTAGAAACAAGAGTAGATTAAAACAAACAAATAAAAAAGGCAGAAATAAGGTTTGAAAGCATTTTCTAAATTGAATATATTTTAAAGACTAAGCTCTTATTTGGCATTAGATGAGCAAATATAATAAAAGGGAAACTTACGAAAAAATATTTGATGTGATTAATAGAATGTTCACAGATCTTAGGGATAAGATAGCAAAATTAAACATAATAAATATAGATAGTATTTATTTAGTTCTTACTCTGTTTCAAGTACTTTTTAAAGCTCTTTCCAGATAGTAACATATTTGACCTTTATACTAGGAGGTAGATATCAGTAATAACTCCAATTTACAAAAGGTGAAAATGAGATATACATAATTTAAACAAATTGTCCATGTTCAGAAAATTAGTGAGTTGGACATCCAGTGTTCAAGCCCAGAACCCTCTTAACAATTGCAAAATAATATAAGAAGTCTTATTTATATATTATACTATCAAAGATCAGAGGTTATTTACACCAGAAGTAGAGGACAAGGTTTCCTTGGATCCTTATTTTCCATGTATTTTTTAAATTTATTAAAATGAAGAGAACAGGGGTGCCTGGGTGGCTTGTTGGTTAAGTGTCTGCCTTCAGTTCAGGTCATGATCTCAGGGTCCTGGGATCGAGCCCTGCATCGGGTTCCCTGCTCTGCGGGAAGCCTGCTTCTCCCTCTGCCCTTCCCCCTACTTGTGCTCTCTCATGCTCGCTCTCTCTCTCAAATAAATAAAATCTTTAAAAAAAAAAAAATGAGGAGGACAATCATTCTTGCCTAATATTCCCTCTTCCTTTTATATATCAGAATAAATTATACCTATAAGATATATATCCCCTCTAGAAAAGTAGAGGTTCATAAGTAAAATACTTTGAAATCATTAATTTTTTTGAAAGACATTTAGAAAATTTCTCCAGAACTCTCCTGTGGGCATAATGGAGAAACTTAGATTTGTACTTCCTGGAAAATGTTAACAAGGATTACTGATTTATGCATAGATGATTTACTGGACTGAGATTTCTACAATAGCCAAGGAAATAATTTGTTGAGCATTAAAATGGCAATTCCCACGATGTGTGTCAAATTGTCCCACTAAAGTAAATCTAAAATGTGAAGAGAGCGAAACTATCCTTCTGAATGGCTGTGAATATCCTCTAATGGAGATTACTTCAATCTGGCAGGGCCTCCTTTAACAAGAATTTTTATTACTAAATACAGAATATATGAGTGTCTACATTTTAAGTTTGAGATGACTAATTATTTAAAATTATCATTTTGAAATGTCAATTTTAATCAACTTTGTGGGACCTCTATACCCTTCTACTAAACCCATACCACTACCCTTTCAGAATATGAGTATATTCACATTGGAGAAGTGTGGGCTTAGAATAAAATATTGAAGGCATGGTTTTCTGCTATTTATATATATATATATATATATATATACACACACATATATATAAAATTATATACAAATATATTCATTGTAAGAGATAACTCATGAACTGCATGCAAAATAAGCACTCATGATTATTAAGCATCTCTGTAGATGGTTTACATTTGATATACTATTTTAAATAATTTTTAAGATATAATCTATCAGCAGTAAGTTGTGTCCATTTAAAGTCTACAAGTAGATGAATTCTAAGGTTTTCTATTATTTATTTGAGAGAGAGAATGAGAGAGAGAGCATGAGAGTGGGGAGGGTCCGAGGGAGAGGCAGACTCCCTGCCCAGCAGGGAGCCCAACCCGGGACTCGATCCTGGGACTCCAGGATCATGACCTGAGCCAAAGGCAGTCGCTTAACCAACTGAGCCACCCAGGCGCCCTACAAGTAGATGAGTTCTAAAAGATCTATGAATTTGTGCAATCACAGTCACATTTAAGATATAAAATATTCCAGTCGTTTCTGTTTCCTCATTCAGGTCCTCATTTCCTAATTCTTCATCCCTCAATTATTGCTACACTTCCTCTGTACTCTTTTGTGACTGGACTTTTTCTCTCAGCATAATGATTTTGAGAGTCATCTGTTATATTGCTTGTATCATTAATGTAATCCTTTTTATTGCTGAGTAGTATTCCATTGAATGGATATGCCATAATTTGCTTCTCCATTCTTTTGATGAATATGTGCACTGTTGTCAATTTTAGCTTTTATGAATAAAAGTGTATGAGATTTTACATGAACTTGTCATTTCCCTTCAGTGAGTTTCTAAGATTGGAATGGCTGAACGACATAGGGACTTTATTAATTTTTAGGAAACTACCAAATTATTTTTCAAATAAATTATACCATTTTAGATTACCAACAAAAAGTATGCAAGTCTCAGTTGTTGTATATCCCCACCAATACTTGCTATTGACATTTTTTTAGTATTATCTACTTTTTATAATTGTTATCTATGGTAGGATTCAGCATGTCATTTCTCCAACATTGGTAGAAACAGTCCTCCTATTTATGACGTATTATTGTATGTTCAAATAATCAACTATATAATATAAAAACAAGGAGACCTGGCTTGAGAGAAATGTAACAGGGAAGACTTCAAAAACCATTGTTACTCTAGGCCCTGTAAAACAAAACAGAAAAATAAAATAATAATGATACTAATGCAAACTAAGGACTAAGAATAATTATTTATGAGGAAGTAAGATAGTTCCATTATGGCTGTTGTGAAAATTAATAAAGGGAAACCTCACTAAAATGGAGTTGAAATGCCAGAATGGGGAGTTCTCATGCCCTACCACTCCTCATCAGTGGAAGACCCCAACAGGAAAGAAGTGGTACCTTGCAAATCAGTATTACTTGACTACCCCAGCAGGAGGAGGAAACGTTTCCTTCTCCAGCAACTGCCCAGCCAATGAGAGATTGTCACAACTCAGCCAATGAAAAACCACTATACTTTGAACTTCCAGTTTACTCCAAAGGACTTTCTGTTTATAACACCCATCCCAACTTCCCACTTTCCTCTAAAGAAGATCTTTCCTGTTTGTGCTTCAGACTTGCCTATGTTTTTGCCTTAGCTTGCATGTCCTGAATTGTAATTCTCAAATAAATCCATTTTTGCTGGTAAAATAACTGACAGTTTTATTTTTAGGGTTAACATTGCCAATAAGATAATTTTGTTCAGTTTTCAGTACTATAATGTGAAGTTATTTAATTTATGAATGTGTTTTAATTAAAATAATGTAGAATGTTCACCATAGAATAGTTGGTTTCTAGAGCAAATAATCCTAGAAATAGAAAGGTGAATCTTCATGAATCATTTGTCAAGAATGTTGGAAAAGAATTTAAGCATAGAAGGAGAGACTAAGTGATCTCCAGTGTCCTTTCCAAGTCCTTCATTCAATCAGTTTTTGAAATCTATTTTATAACCTATTAAAAGTAATTCACACAAAGAGAAAAAATATAGGTTTATAAGAAAACAAACTATGTAGTTATATTGCATTTTAAATATTTAGGAATAATTATCATCTTATAAATTGTATAAAGAATACTATTGTTTTATAAAACAAATTCAGTTCCATATTTAAAAAATAGTGAAAGGAATCTTTCCTTTTCTTCTTTTTGTTGAAGTAAACATGCTCTCCCTATTGCCATGAGCCACAGGACATATAATACAAAAGGGGGTGCAAAACATGATTAAGAGTAGAGGTAGGGGCAAATATCAGCAAAAGAAAATGGATAGCATTAAAGTGCTATATTAATATCTACAGTGAAATGTCATTAAGTCATCAATTTCTTTTGCCACATGGGTCTATAGATTAACTCATCTGAAAGAATGAATTGATTTATAGCCACATCATATTTTTGGGTTAAAGGCAAAAATGTAAAAAGGTAATTAATCTCCAATTAGCATTATATTTTACCATGTTGGAAGTTATTCCATAAAAAAAATCACAAATGAGTGAATACCAAGAAGAAATACTCTAGAATGGCCACTTTTGAAATGCAAAAATGAAAGATCACCTCCTTCTGTTTATAATATTCACTACCACTTTAAAATTCTGTTAACATAATCTTAGAAGGGGTTACAAATAGACGACAATGAGGTTTAGTTTAATTTCATATCCGCACAGAGTTTAGTTGATTTTGGTTTTGACTTCATAATGATACCAAGGAGCTGGGTGTAATTATTTGTTTAGAGAAATTTGCTACAACAGAGTTCCCTATTTTGGTAGTATTTTCTTTACTCTTAGGAAATGACCTAGAATTGCCTCTTTCCACCAGATTTCTTACTGGTATGTTATGAATGATTAAAGAAAATCTAAAGGGCACCTGGATAGCTCAGTCAGTTGAGCATCTGACTCTTGATTTTGGCTCAGGTCATGATCTCAGGGTCATGGTCTCAAGGTCCTGAGATCTAGTCCCATGTCAGGGTCAGGCTCCGGCTCCGTGTGGAGCCAGCTTAAGATTCTCTCTCTCCCTCTCCCCCTCCCTGCCTCTTTCCCTCTTAAAGAAAAACAAACAAACAAAGAAAAACACACACACAAAGCTAAATTTGCCTTAAAAATGCCTTAAAAAATAAAAAGGCACAGAAATTTAACTCTGTAGTATCTCAAGCACTGCATCTAAGTATATTTGTATGAATTTGTTGTTTCAGAATATTATACTGGCATTTATAAATACCAAATATATTCAGACACATTTCAGTCAAAATTGTGTTCCTAGTGGGGGAGACATTAGGAAAAGGGTAAATGGGAATTGATGACCATCTCTCTTCTTCAGCAGCTCAGGAAAACAGCTGAGACCCGACTTGAAGGGCAAGCGTTCCACCTGCCTAGCCTGAAATGAGCTAATTGCCTACCTGTCAATTCATCCTTCTGTTTCCCTTCACTCATAGATGGCTTTAAACAATGTGAAATTCTTTCTCTCTCTCTGAATGCAAAGAGGAGGGCAGGACCTGAAGAAACCAATGGTCCTTTATGCTATTTACCATTTCACATTTTTAAATACAGAGTGCTATCAAAGCAGGGATCAACTTTTCTATGTGCTATTTTTTAAAAAGAGAGGAGCTTTCTCTAGTGTCTTAGATACTGCTAGTGTTGTATTTGAAATTCATAAACAGGATTAACTTGGCTAAGCACATTCATTTAAAACTTAGATATTTTTATGGATTCTCCCTAGCCCTCTCGATGTATAGAATCTCTAAAATACACTAACTATGGGATAATCAAGTTTAAGATGGGTATTTTTCTCTTTGGAGGGAGCTGGGGAAATCTTACTTCTTATTAGAATGTAACTTTGTATCTAAATAGGTTATATAAGAGATCCTTAGTAAAATGATACAGTTTAAAATACAAGTTAAGGTGGGGTGGGGTGGGGGTGCCTGGGTGACGCCTGGGTGGCTCAGTTGGTTGAGTCTGCCTTCAGCTCAGGTCATGATCTCCAGGTCCTGGGATGGAGCCCCAGGTCAGGTTCCCTGCTCAGCGGGGGAGCCTGTTTCTCCCTCTCCCTCTGCCACTCCCCCTGCTTGTGCACTCTCTCACGCTCTTTTTCTCTAATAAACAAATAAAATCTTTAAAAAATACAAGTTAAGGGGAAAATTTTTTCCTGGATATTTGGAAAGCCCCAAATTCCCTCCTATTAACTCATTATTCAATCAATGATCAGCCGTCACTCTGCTTCTTTAACCCTCTTGTTAGTATCCACAGATTCTGGGGGTATATATACAGCCCTGTAGCAGAGTTTATCATCTGACTGTCCTGGCTTCTTCAGCAATACAGAGTCCTCTGCAATGGTATTGGGGAAAAAAAAATCTCTGTTGAGCACAAACTATAAGGAAACCTTACTGCTAGTTGTCCTGAGGCATACAGAGACAAATCAACTCAGTGACCCCTCATAAAACTTACAGTCCAAAGGGGAGATACACTTGTAAAAAGCACACCTGTATTTAAAGTCCATATCCTCCATATTAACTATTTGGAAAATGATTTGAAGAGGAAAACGCACGAATGAATCATATGGAAAGTGGTTTCATTCTCTATAAATGTAAGTGCTCAAAAATACCATGGTAATTTATTAGTGCTGTTGGGAGAGGTTCTGGACAGAAATAGCTCCAGGGATGGTAATTATCCTGAGACAATGAAGCTCTCCAAATTACAGGTATGATAGAAATGATGTTGCCTGAGTAGTGTGGACATGGAACAGAAAAGGTAGATTTTTGTTTGCTACCTGAAAAATGTTGACTATATTAATTGACAGCATAATAGATGTGTGTAGCAAACGAACATGTAATAAGATTATGGGTTCAGGCAAAGGCATAGGCAGCAAAGTGATAGTGCAGAGCGGAATCCAAGAATTTATCAGAAAATGAGCTGATTTAGACAAGCCGCATTTTGTTTAACAAGATCCAGGTTCCTTTTGTGGCATACATATTTTTCGTGAAGTTGTAATTCTTGTTTAACACGGAAGAATACTATGGAAACTTCAAAAAAAAAAAGAACAGTAGGTGCTCAGGACAGAATTGAGGCTGGAAATTCTTCCTGGGGGTTGATACTTTAGGCGTACATTTAGGTATTTGTCCTTGTCAGGTAGGGCTGTCACTAAGGGGTTTATAACAACAGATTTTTTTTTTTTTCCCTCACACTTCTGGAGCCTGGAAGTTCAAGATCAGGGCACCAGAAAGGCCTAGTTTTGATGAGAGCCCTCTTCTGGATTGTAGACAACCATCTTCTCATTATATCCTCACATGGGGGAAAAGGAAGAGGAGAGAGACCGCTGGGGTCTCTTTTAAAGGAGAACTAATCCCATTCAGAGGACCCTACCCTCAATACTTAATCACCTTCCAAAGGCCTCACCTCTAAATACCATCTCCTGGGGGGTGAGAATTTTGGCATTTGAATTTTTCGGGGACAAAAAGATGCAGTCCATAAAAAATATATACATAGTTAAAAGTCAGGAAGGTAGGGCTTTGGAAAGAGCTTTTTGGAGAAATATAAGAAAGTCTCCAGTAGTATGTTCAAGAAAGGCATAATTTGATGCAAATAAAACATGGGCACAGGAAGGAAGTAATTTCGCTATAAATATTTTAAACAGTTTTGTGTATCTATAGAGTGGCACAAGTTATCAAAACATGTAAAAATACTTGTTGGATACTTTGAAGAGAAGTTTCTTCATATATGTTTAGGAAGGCAAGTTTTTTCCCATTTTCATTAACTCAGGTAACAGAAAATCAATTTGGGCCCAACTTGTAACCCTCCCTCTATTTTTTTTTTTCTTTAGCAATTAGGAATTTGCCATAGGAGAACTCAGAATGTAATGAATAAGTTAATTTTGAGAAAGGATTTGAAGTAGAGAAGATTAACCCAGCAAGAAAACAAAACAAAACAGATGATTATTACCTACTACAGACAACATGAAGAATGCATCAGTAAGTTGTAGAATGCAGCGTGTTTAGGTTAAGGCAATGGGAAAATATAAAAGTTTTTATGAAGAATATCAGGGAAGATTTTTCCACTTAAATTAATAGAGAAGTGATTACCTGGTGAAAATGATATTTAAAGTGAAGAGAAGGTGACTTTTTCAAATATGTCAAAAGCTCTGGAAAAATTAATAAATTGACTCTCACCTGAGAAGTCAGTGAATCTTTCAGTAAGAGGTTTAAAATCAAGAGACCATTCAGAACGAAGCTGTCACTTAAATGGCCAATGTCTGTTAGAGAAAGCGGCGGGATGTGATTACGGTAATTGAGTCAGCATTGTCCTTAAAGGGGCTCGTGGCAGCTTCCAGAATGACTCAACAGATGGAAGGTAAGTTATAAAGTGTTATATAATAGCGCCCTCCTGGGGAGCGGTGTATCTGTATGAGGAAAAAAGGAAAACTGGCAAAAAAATGAGAAGTGAAAAAAGTGTTCACATTCACAGGGAAAATTAACCTGTTTGGTATCTCACTTATATGATGAGTTAGCAGCGATGAAGCGACAATAAATCAGATGTGTGTGCCAAGGAGAGATTACAGACGAAACATTCATTGAAGTTACCCACAGCGTTCAAATGTATGATATGTACTCTTTAGGTTTAAGTGACCTTGAAAGTTTATACTTAAATAGAAAATCGTTGTTTGTAAGTAATGGATACATAGAATGGTGGGAATAGCATAGAGCTTTGAATACAAGCAGTTGCTTTAGATATTCGTGCCAGTTGCCCTTTGCTCTATATTTCCCAGCACAGATCTCTGTTCATTCAGTATCACTGCATTGCCACATTCTACCGGCAACTTCATTCCTGAGAACTTCTAACTTTAAAGGAATGTAGGACATTAAAGATCATAAAATAAATGAGAATTTAAGAAGGGGTATAGATTTGGGGGGAAATGCTATAAATTTCGATACGGTAATACTTTATCTAACACCCTCCCTCAAAATAAGAGAAAGAGTTTTGGAAAAAGATTTAGAATGCCTTAGTACTTCTGGAATGGCACATCAGGATTTCATAACCACCAAATCTTATTTTCTCCCTCCTCACACTTGATGGGCGATGTAACCCTGTTGTCAGTTTCTTTCCTCTTGAGAGTCTTTATTTTGTTCTCTAGCTCTCATCATTTTTTTTTATTCTGTTATTTACCAGATTTTTGTTATTTGCTCTTTCCTAAACATGGCTCCTAAATGGATTTATTCCTCTCATTTCACATGATTTATTTTAAATTCTCTACTGATGTACTTTGAAAATTCACTTCAGTATTGACAACTCTCAAATTCAGTATTGACAACTCTCAGATGCTCTGCTCCAGCTCTAGATACTTATTTTCATCTCTTGGCTTGTGGCTCCATCTTAGTATGGTGCCTGCTCTTGGCAGCCTATCAAACAAAAACCTATTCATCTTCCCCTCTTTGATAATATCAACAAATCCTGAGCCTGCCACTATTTTCTACTAAAAATCTTACCACATTTTTTTTTTTGTTCTTTCTCTTTTATATCTCATCAAACATTGTCACACATGTATTCTTTCTTACTTTATTCTGGCAATGGAACATTCACTCAGTTTTTTGCAGTAGCTTCCCGAATGTTCTCCCTGACTCAAATTTCATATGTCCAAATCCATTCTTTAACTGACACTAGATTGTTTCTTGTCTTATTCCAACGATCTCTCCATCATATACCATTCAAATTCCTTTGCGTCCAACCTGATGGCGTGCAGAAGACATGTCTAACTTTTATTTTATAATATTTGAGACATTTCACATTGTATCTCCAACTTTGCTTTCCAGACCGAGTATCCTTAAACCTAATTCAAACCAAGCAGAATGCTTTGATGTTTTCTGACAATATCCTTCCCATGTTCAAACTGTTCCTTGATCCTGAAATAGAATCCTACAACCAGATTGGTCTCCAGCATAAAGCCTGCCTCAAGAAGCTCTCAGTATAAACTTTCATTGGTCTTTTTGACCCAAAAGTAATCACTTCCTCTTCACTGCTGGAACTACAGAATATTTAAACTTGTATAATGGCATTTATCACATTCTGCTTTGTATTAAGGCAATCCATGCAATAAAGCCTAAATCCATGTGGTCAAAAAAACACAGGGGCCAACCTGTAATCACGTCAGAGATAGTGACTTGATGCAGCAAGGGTGACTCTTCAGAGAAGTATCTTTTGTAAGGTTTGGCTTCCCATGGAATGATTTTGAGAAAGGTCTAAGGAAAGCATAAGTTTTGAATCAGTCACTTTTTTCTGAGGCAAGATTAGAAGTGGAGATCAATTAGTCATTGCGTGCTCCCTTAAAGTGAAGATGCCTTAGTAATTGGGTATCTCTAATTATAAATATAAATAGCAAAGAGAGGCTGAGAGTGTGATTGTAAGAAACGGTATCACTCCAAAAAAAGATCATTAATGCATTTAACAGCTACTCTATAACTGGGGAGATACAGCTCTTCCTGTTAATTTAGTAGCTCTCAGGTTCTGCGTCTGCTCATACCATTTTCCCCAGGCTGATTAACAAGAGGGTTTTTGGTCTTTTTTAGTTCAAGCCGATTTTTACTCTCTTTACAGACAGTATTTAACACTGTCTCATATCTATATATGATATTGTCTACCACTTGAGAAGACAGACATTGCATCTCAGGAAAAATGGTATAATGGATTGTTCAAAACAGTTTCAGAATGACACGGGGTCTAGTACTAGTTTCTCTATTTTGTAGCTTTTGTATAATTTCATTTGCTTGGACTGTTTTCTCAGTAATAAGATGGGAATAATAGTATAATATCTCATAGGCTTGTAATGAATAATGAAGTAATAATTCTTATAAATCGTGTTGCATAGTGATTGGCCTTCAGAAGTGCTCAAAAAAGCATTGCATTATATTTCATTATTCCTATTCAGTAGTACCAAGATCTATACATAACAGACTTCTATAATCACAGAAAAATAAAATTAAGAGAAAAATACACCCTGTTATCAAAACTTGAAGACAGCTACTTTTTTAATTGTGATATAGTTATATATCTATCTCTATATAAAATCAGAAGTTGTTTTAATTTTTTGCTTTATAAAATCCAGTTATAAACATTTATGTTTAACATATGTTTATATATACATATATTTTTCTGTTTGGGATCGTTTCTTTAGAAGATATTTTGTGAAGTAGAATAGTTCTTTTGAAATCGTATGTTTATATGTTTAAGTCACATAAAAATGGATTATTGGGAATTATGGGGTTTTTTTAATGAGCACAGTCCAAATTTACAAGAGAAGTTAAAAACACTAAGAGAAATATGCAATGGAAAATTCTGGTCTTTTTAAAAGTTTACATAAATAAACATTAACTTTAGAATAACCCCATATATATATATATATATATATATATATATATATATATATACACTTCATGGGTCCTGTTAAAAAGCATGTACTGGCTAATGCAGTGCAATTTCCAACTGTACAAAACACTGCAAAAAGCTTCAGGCCACCAGGAAGCCCCAGCAATCCGGCCCCTAGAATAGAGAAGAAAATGCCGCACACAAAGCAGATGACGACCCACTCCAGCCTGGAGGGAAGAGGCATCCAGTCACCTGGACAGTCAACCCCGCTCCTCGTCATCCTGGCTGCTCAGGAGCCCCATAGCTTCTCCATGGTCCTGTTCCCACACACTGGCGTTCCCGCTCGCAGGACCCCTTTGCCCTCCTTAATTTTTCAGCTCCCTTTAAAACATTTGCCCATACCTATTGACCCCAAAATTCAAATCTTGGAAGTTTGTATTATAGAAATAAAAATACAAATATTAAAAAAAAAAAAGCTGGGGTGGGGACACAGAGATCCTGCCCCTGTTCTTATTCCCCAACAAACCATCACTCTATTTCATTGTAACCTATTTATCAATAAAGGCTTTATTCCCCTCACAAAAAAATTTATATCATTATATTATATTAATATATCATATATTGATACATATTTATTATTATATTAACATTATATATTAATACAATAATTATATATTAATATATTATATTACATATTATATCTATTTGGATATATTGGATATAATCCAATGGGTTATATTATATCCATATATATATATATATATATATATATATGGATATTTCTTATACTTGAACTCTTGTCAGAAATACTGATTGGTACATAGTAGGTGATCGATAGTATCGAATTAAGTAATTGAAAAAATTTTACCATCTTGTTCTTTCAAAATGCGGTGAAATTTAATAGATTCTCCAGGGCTAGGAGGCAGTAGACTTTTGTACCAAGGGCTGGAGCTGAGTGATAAAAATCATAGATCATCTCTTCAAGGAGTTCATAGTCTATCTGATAAACCAAACTAAATCACATAGTTTTACCACTTCTCATTATTTCAAAACTTTTCAAACTGCTAAAATTGAATCTTCTTCCTGCCCTGCTCTCCCAAAAAGATAAAAATAAAAAAAGAAGGCAGAGAAAAAGACAGATTCATTGATTGGAGGGAGGGGCCAGAAAGGAAAAAGGACAAATGCATCATCACCTGGGCAGGAACTTAGTGAGAAGCTATGTATCGAGACTATTTTTCAGAACTATCTTACTTGTAAACAGCACATTTTGTCTATCCTAGGAGATGAGATTTAGTCCTGTTTTGTATTCTTACATCAACAAGGAAATATTTTTAAAAAATTGCAAAAACCTTCCCACCTATCACTATTTGCTTGGGTATTTCAGCAAACCAGTTAATTTATGCTAGAAGATTAAAAGTCATTTATTTATTAACATCAAAAATGGAAATATATGGAAAACAGAATCAAACCAACTTGAAAAATATACAAAATTCTGTCCTTCCTAGATGCCATTTTTGTGTTATGTTGAAACTGTTTTGTCTTTTTATTTTTTTTAAGATTTTACCTATTTATTTGAGAAAGAGAGCACGAGCAGGTGGAAGGAGAGGAGTAGAGGCAGAGGGAGAATCAGACTCCCCTCTGAGCAGGGAGCCTGACGCGGGGCTGGACCCCAGGACCCTGGAATCATGACCTGAACTGAAGGCAGACACTTAACCGACTGAGCCACTCAGATGCCCCTCGTTTTTTTTTTTTTTTTTTTTTAAGTGAAGTGGTACTTCAGATCAAAAGTTCTGGAACAGGACTACCTGGGTTTGAATACCTACCATGTTTACTTATTTTTATCAAATCCAAGACATCATTTTTTAGAGCATACATCATTATTTTATATTCTCCCCTAGACACACACAAGCAAACACTACAAGTGATTTGTAGGATACCAATTATTTCAAGATACATCTTGATTTCGGAGATGTTATGATATGGAAAAAAGGCTTATCTTAGGGTTGATGGAATATGGCAGTAGCCAAGTGAACATGAGCAAGTTACTTCATCTAAATAAAACTAAGTTTCTTTATTCTAAAAGTGGCAATAAAAGTACCCAGGTAACTCTTCTGATGATTAAATTATAGTTTATATAAAGCTCTTAGACGATTGCATGGGACATGTTAAACTTATTAGGGGGAACAAAAGGGTAACTTATTACATTTTTTAAAGCATTCTACAATACAGTAAATAAAAAGAAACAAAGAAGCATGTATATGTATTTTTTTCCACAATGACAGTTTTCCTGGGAGGCATTAGCAAATAGCCTGTGGTAATCTGTAGGTTGCCCAGTGGTTCTCTCAGTTTAGATCCATTAGGCAGGGAAAGAGAAAGAGAATGTATGGGAGAGCTCCCTGTCCTACAGACTCAGGCTCCCACGCGGCACACTGCCATTTACTCTCATGGAGAAAATCTGGCCCCCTATACTATGTCTACCTGTAGAGTGGGCTAAGAAATGAATTCTCTGATTAGAAAACTTCATGCTTAGAACCGCCCTCTTCCCAAGTAAGAACAGGAGAATGGATTTAGTGGAAGACTCAAAAACTCTATCATAGTACATGTTCTACAAATATCAGCTATTCTTATTTTTACCTAAAAGAGAAAAGGTATATGAAAAAGGAAAATGCTACATTAACATGATACAATTGTAAAACAGGACGGATTTTTTTTTTTTTTCTTCCTGAAACTTAGAAAAATCAAAGGTTTATTTACTTGGGACACTTTAAGTATAATATGTTCTATTTCCTCACTGCTTGTATCGTTTTTTGAAGGCACAGTCACAACTGGATCTTACTTTGCACTACTTTCTGATAAGAATAAGGCATTCATTGGTCACTTTCATAGTCATCTGGAAATGGGAAGCTATACCTCTTTAATGTTCCATAAATTATTTGGAAATCAATTTTAAAAATGAATATTATGTTATGGTTAAAATGCAGTATTTTACACAAATAGTATGATCACAGTGATTCAGTAATAATGGAATCATGTCATGCTACTGTTAAGTCAAATAATTTTATTTTAGCAAAAACATCTACTGCACATAAAAGATGGTTTTGTTTTTCAGACTTCACAGAAAATATGGAGCAGCTACTTCACATGTTTCTGTAAAATACTCTTTGAAATACTACAGAGCTCCTTCCTTGGAACGCATGAGATTATCAGGAAAGTCTTTTCTCTGTTTCCCTCTGTGTTAGGTTTACATTTTTATTAATCTGTGGTACCTAACACTTAATTGGACCTGTCCTTACCATTGCTTTCAGCTTTGGTCTCACAATCAATCCTAAGTAATTATTTTTCTATCACCAGTTCCAACTCTAGAACAGGTTGTTTTTTCTGTTTGTTTTTTATAAAGACAGTCAACCACAATAAATTGTTTGGAATAAAGCAGGTTATATAAAAACAAATACACAGAAAGTAAAATACTATTGGCCATTAAAAAACATATTAAACACATCATATTTCTCGTAAAAGAAAAAAATTCTTGGTAATTCTCACTCTTTTTACTACTCTTTCTAAAAATGAAAGACATTAGTTAAACATATTCTAATTCCCTAATGCAGTGTGTGAGACCACAACTCTAATGGTAGAACCAAGTCTAGTGAAACATCCTTTATACTAAGCAGTGTGTTTAAAATGTATCTCGTTTCTCATAGCTCATTAGCTCACTGAATGAATTTGTGTGAATCACGAAGGCAAAATGAGTTTAAATTCCTGGGCACATCTTTTCTTCTACTCATGTAATTTACACCTTCATCACTTGCTCTCAGAGCAAAGATCCTTTTCGCTAATGATAGTATTTTGAAGCATTGCTAAAGCAAGATATAATGAGGACATACCTAAAGAGTCAGTTAAAGAAACATAGAAGGAGAGTAAGAAATTGCATACTGAGAAAAAGAGTTACACACACACTTAACCCAAGCACTCTCTCTGGGCTTTGTGGTTTTGCTACTTTATTCCTGAAAAATAATGTGAATAGATAAAGAATCACACCAGGGTTTAAGTTCATCTTTCAGGGAAGGAACATCCACATGTTTCGATGGTTCAGAATCACAAAAGTATTTTTTATATGGTTTCATTAGACTGCTATGTGTAGAATCAATTTACAGCAGGAACCAAAGATCAGGGAGTTGAAATGATTCTTTAAGAATGATTCCTATAACATGTAGCTTGGGGAGGTGGCTATTAATGATAAAAAGAAATGGAGAGCAATCCCAGAACAAATATACAAAGATACAGGTTTTTCGAAATAGACTTCTTAATGTTAAACATTTATATGAACCTGACTATCTCCCTCTCCTGAAATTCATATATATGTGTGAAAGTATGATTACATAGTAAATTATTCCAATTTGTATATATATTTACAAGATGAATTCTGTATAATTTCATATATATGTATATGCAAACAAATTTTATGTGTGATTACAGGGGAAAATGTGTTATAAGTAAAAACTTAAAAGTCAAATTTACTTGAGGTCAAATCAAAATAAAATCAACATATGGCTGAGCTGTAATGTTAAGAGTAGAAATGGAAGGGTTATTCAAAATCAAACATCTTAAGAGATCAAAAAGCCAAGGCCATACACTGAGAGCTCGAAAATACATCAAAATAGTAAAAACTTAAGTTCTAAATAAGGAACTATTGACTATAATGATTTTTAATTCTTGAGGGATTTGACACACCTAATTTGGAATATCAGTATGTAGGCTGATTGTATGTGCAGTTAAGCCACAACTAAAGAATGAACAAATAATAAACCAGAAAATTGCCTTGAAGAATAAGTGATTTCATTTCTGTTGTACAAAACAGTCTTTTTCATACAATAAATCTGAAGGTAACGAGAAAAATACCTTTTTTTCCCCCTTAAATGGGATTGGAAAACAGCCTTGGTAGAAAGATTACATTCAAATGTTTATCACATTGTAATGTTAAACCGTGGGAAGATGTGCACTCAATTTATACTCTGTGGTGCTTTGCTTCATTTCAAACCAGTTGGGTTGCTAAACAGTATTTTCTCATAAATTTCTTTTCATGAGTCCTTTTATAATTAACTTATCATTAAATATTATTTTTGCTTAAGTGAATGATTTGTGGGATTAAGTTCATTCACCTAAATTTCAAACAGTACATTTTGAAAGGTAACAAAAGAAACATATTACATATCAGTACTTTCTGGTTTTTTGATTAGAATCTATTTGACTTTATAAAAGCTGGAACACTGTGCACATTGAGCAAACACTTTCATCAAGGAATTTTTTTATTTCTTCCGATTTTTCAAACAAGGCCCCATCCATACCCATGAAATTAAACTAAAATTAAAAAGTCAGTTTTCTTAGAGTGATTTTATAATTGAGCTTACTATGCAACTGGCTATTAAACTCAGAATCTGAGGGAGTGCCTGGGTGGCTCAGTCATTAAGCCTCTGCCTTTGGCCTCAGGTCATGGGCCCAGGGTCCTGGGATGGAGCCCCCTGCTCAGTGGGAAACCTGCTTCTCCCTCTCCCACTCCCGCTGATTGTGTTCCCTCTCTCACTGTCTCTCTCTCTGTCAAATAAATAAATAAAATCTTAAAAACACCTCAGAATCTGCAAACAGATTAAAGTCACTATGAATATTTTAATTTCCTGTTTGTTTTACATTTTTATTTCCTTTGATAAAATTAATGATATTTGTGGATGGCTGCACATTTTTACTCTGTTGGACTAATTATGAACTTTAACATGTGCATAAATGAGCACTAAGTTTTACTATACTATATTTTCATTAAAAAAATCTACTTAACCTTTAGTAGTAAAATTTTAGACCATTTTTTTATTGTTATGTTAGTCACCATACAGTACATCATTAATTTTTGATGAAATATTCCATGATTAGACCATTGCTTTTAATCAATGCAGAAGAATTAGATAGCCAGTGAGGCGGGGATTCAACTGCTTTAAACTAATCTCAAATACTTGAAAGAAATCTTGAGAAACTTTAAGTGTTTTGCAATGAAGTATCCATCTATATCTTATGGTATACTGTACAAGTTTTATTGGCTTACAAGGGCAAATAATTCTCCATTGGCCAGAGAAGAATAAATGAGCGAATGTGTGTCTCTGAAATAGACCTGATGTTGTTGTGAATATATGAGAACTTTTGAAATAAATGATGGACTCTGATGGCTCCAAGAAAACTATAGTCACTGATCAGTTACTTTCTTTACAATGCTTGTTTATAAATGATTTTTAAATGCAAGTTAAAGAACATATAAGGACTTTTAATAGTTATTATTTAGTGCATTTTATTTTATCGAACAAGACTTGTTTTTATTTAAATGCTTTTAAATTGCCCTTCCATGTCTCAGTTATTATGCAGTATCCATTATGATTTACCATATAAAATCATCTAAGGATCATTATCATGATAAGCAATATATATATATATATATATATAAAATTATAAGGAGCACATGGTGTAAAATTTTTCGAAATTTTGGTGAAAATAGGTAGTAAAAATTACTCAAAAATGACTCAATGACAAAAGACTGGTTTTTTAAAATTTATATTAACATTTATCAACTTTAGTACAGAATCTGTTTATTTTATCACGGATGACTTTAAGTAACTCTAATGATCTTCAGGAAATCTGGGGTACCATTTCTTAAATTATTTTATATGATTGGAATTTTTTTTAAGTATGTGTAGAAGAGTTTCTTGTAGAAAAGCAGGTCAGTCACTTCAGTTTTATCTTGGCATCCTAAATGTTACCTATTCAAAATCAAAGAAAGGGGGATAAGGAATGTAAAACCTGATTTAAACGTTCTAATTCTTATTTGGTTATTCTCTTTTCTACCAAGGGGAGTTATACAATACAAAGTAAAGTGAAAGTAAGGGGCAAATCACTGGATCATTTTACTCTAAAGAAACACAAATATATTATATCTCATTATTGGGAGCAAGGGAGTTTTCAGTCCCCTACGACATCCTGCAAAGCGGCCATGTATAAGATAGCAATATACTACATTGATTTTAAATGATGATAGAATTAACATTGTTTTTTAAAGGTTTATTTATTTATTTTTAGAGAGAGCACAATTGGGGAGAGGGGCAAAAGAGAAGGAATCTCCAGCAGACTCCCTGCTGAGCCCAGAGTCCAACATGGGGTTTGTCTCACAACCCAGAGATGCTGACCTGAGCCAAAATCAAGAATCAGATTCTTAACCAACTGAGCCACCCCAGCACCCAGAATTAACATTCTTTTAATGGTACTCTTTCAATTAAAAAAATATATATATATAAACATATATATATGACTATGATTATTCCCTGCAATCCTTTGTTTTTGTATTATTTTGGTTTCTTGTTTTTAGTTTTGTTTTTCTTTGTTGCAGTGAGACTGAAATTGATGAAGGTGATGGAAATATGTGGACACTAATATGATAGTGGAATATACTTCTAATTGTTTTTGAAAATTTAAGTTTCTTTATTGATGGAAAACCAAAATACAAAGACAACTAAGTCTTACGCTTCAGAATTCATGTAATATATTCCATATGTAAATGTTCATTTTCACTCTCATGTTTGGACAAGTACCTTCTGTCTATCCCATTCCCAATGTCCAAAGTTCATATTATGATGTTGAGGCAGGGTGTAATATGTGTATGGGTGTTAGCGATAAAGGCCTGAGGGACCTCATTGTAGTTGGACAGAATGTGTTCCCTTCTACATTTCTTTGCCTTGTTACAAATATACTAATGTAATAGTAACCACAAGGATGAGCATACTAAAATACTAAAATATATTATTCGATCTGAAACATTATAATTGACTACACAGCAAATTGCAATCCATTCCCATTCATCCACACATTCATTCATTCACTCATTCAGCAAATATTGAGTACTTTCTCTTTGTCTGCCATTGTACTCTAGGGGTCCAGTTTGAACAGACAAGAAATAATACCAGCCTTCATGGAGCTTACCATTTAGGGAGGTGACAAAAGTAAGTTCAAAAGTGGCATAAATAAATATGTAACTGCAAAACTAGAAAAGGAAAAATGCTCAATGCTAAGAAATGGTGGAAGAGGGGTGCTTGACCTGGTCTGAGAAAGAAAAGAAAGTTCTCTCCAGTGAGATCTGAAGCATGATTATAAAGAATGAATAGATTAACAGAGGACACAACAGAAGAACATCTAGATAAAGCCCACCCCATGTGCTAAAAAGAAGAAGGAGCACTGGGTGTTTATGACGGTGAAGGCAGGCCAGCCTGGGTGAAACAGAGAATGAGGAAAGCATGGAGGGAGAGGAGGTTGAAGAGGGGAGCTGAGTGCACATCATCTTGGGCTCTTCTCATGGCATGGAGTTTAGAACCATACAATCACTTGCAGTTTGCATTGAGAGAATTATATTAAACTTCTTAATGACATCAGGACGCCTTTCCCAGGTATGTTGCCTTACTCTTAATGTCATTCACTCAGCAACTGTCTATTGAGTGATTACTTGGGAATCATTACTTTTTCAACAGACCTGAATTCTGTCACCCCAGGAATCAGATGATTTAGACTAGAGAAACTAAAGTTGCTTTTCCTTCCAGGGTACTGAGTGTCCCGTAGCACAATGCATCTAAAATGTAATGATTCATAAAATATCAATACAGTTGAGGAATGTAGTAAAGTAAAGATTTATTCCATCTTAATTTCAGGTATTTGAAGGGACTGAGAGTCAGATCATTTATAGTGCTTCTCTGTGGTGACATTATTTTAATGGTGTCATTTAAATCCATTTTCAGTGCCATATAGTAATTCCTAAATGATAAATTACATTATTTAATATTTCAGCTGAGACATTGGTAAGATATAGAGGTCCAATTGTTTTAATGAAGAGTTTAAAGATTTGCTTGCATCTTAAATTAGAATCCTGCCTTAAATTAATAGTTTTTAAACTAACTGTTTCTTTCAACTTGTCAGAATATCATATATTGATTGTAAAACAAGTGTTACGTGTTGTTTTTAGATCCACTTAACTTTCAATTTTGAACAAACCTACAAAAAAAGCACAGCATGAAAAGAAAAGATGAAAAATGATGAGTTCACTTACATGGCTGCTCTCTTAGTCCCAAAGCAATAAGTCTTTTTTTCCCTTTTTCTCATTTATCACATATTTGTACAAGAGACTTAGTTGCCCTAGGGGGGGAAATGTTAAATAGAGAAGTTAATATTTGAAACACTTACCTGAATCTTTTTTTCTTTTTTTTGTTCCTTTTCTATTTATAAACAAAACAAAATGATAGCTAAAAGTAAATCATTTTTAGCAAATAGAATATGAGTATACACTAAATATTTTGACCTTTTATTTATATTTATTTATGTTATTCAAGTGTGTTCATTCTGATCCAAGTGAAAGATGGACAAAGAACATTTTTGTTCAACTAGAATTTGTTAAACTTCCAGTCATCATTAGATGCTAAAATTCTGTTTCAGGAATTAGAGTTGGGGACACCGTGATTTCTTTGTATATCAAAATGAATGTCTTCTTACTCTCATGCAAAAAAGGTAAGAGTCAAGCAGAAATATTAGGTTTGCTGTAATAGCATTTATTGTAACTTTCAGAATGAAAATCAGTGACAGGCGTGCAGTCGCTGTTGCCTTGTCACCACATTCTGGGGTAGCTGATACAAATCTGAAGTCAGCTCATGGGACCTGAAGTGAGATTTGAGGAAACAGCAGTCCTTGGGCAGTGGGGCTTTTGGAAAGAACTAGAGAGCATCTCCTCCAATGGTAGCTGGGGCCAACATAAAAAAGTAATTTGATGGTTTAGAACCTTGAATCCAAGCAACCCTGTTACCAGCTCAGTGTGAGTAGGGACTGAAGTTTGGAGGTGGAAAACTCTTCCCTAGTAGGATATGTTTGTGAGCTGGGGCACAAGACATGCTGTTGCAGTTGTGTTATGTGACAAACTCCTTGCCACATTGTTGTTCATGGCTGAATTGGGACGGGGATCTAAGCTTTGAAGTTGACCTTAATTCTTTCCTTAAGTAATGGATTTGGGGGTGATCAGCACTTTGTTTAGGAGTATCTCCTGCAGGAGCTTAGCTTTGGACAAGTTACTTGCATGCATCAGGAGTAATCTTACACAATTTGAAGATTCAAAAGGACAGGTATTACAGACCTACAATTATCACTATAGTCAGTTACCCCCTTTGATTCTATTTGTGTCTCTGTGGTAACTCATTCACATTTCTCGGGAAGATATCTACTTCAATTTCCTTAGAATGGCTTGGCACACTGCCATACAGGTGTAGTGGGAATTCTGAACTGGGAATTCTGAAACTGGGTGTTTCTTAAGTGGCATTAACACATACCTCCTGATCTTGTAAAGGAATTCATGCAACTAAGTTTTATTCTTTCTCATAGTGAAACACTTTTTTTTTTCTTCAAAAGCATTGATATTGTTTGGTCAGTTTCAATTTTTTTCTCTTTTATGTAAGGAAAAATAATTATCTGAAGTAATACATGCACACATTTATACATAGAGAATGATATGAATTAATATGTACACACAGGTATTTATAGGGAAAATTAAGCCATACTATATTGCTTTAGTTGTAGGTGAGAATTTTTGTAAAGCTTTCTAGTGTATAGGATTTCTTTGTCCTTGTATTGGACTGCTATGTGAACATTTTACAACAAAAATACAAAAGCTGCTCTTTTTGACCCACTTTTTTCACCTCAAGATATTTTTGTCATGTTCATAAATTGGTTTACTATATTCCCATTGTCAACAGAAGTCTGTGCTTTTCAACATTTTACACCTGTGAAGAACTATGACTTTACTGCAAGCAATAGACATAATTGGTTACAAAAGAACTTTAGCTCACTAGCAGGAATGTCAGACTTGCAACAAATGTTTATCAGTTGAAAGAAATCCGAATCTCTAATTTACAGTTTTATTTCTTTCCTGATTTCCAGCTGAATATGTTTACTTTCATATATATATATATATATATATATATATATATATAAGATATATTTATTTATTTGACAGAGAGAGACCCAGTGAGAGAGGGAACACAAGCAGGGGGAGTGGGAGAGGGAGAAGCAGGCCTCCCGCAGAGCAGGGAGCCTGATGCGGGGCTCCATCCCAGGACCTTGGGATCATGACCTGAGCCGAAGGCAGACACTTAACGGCTGAGCCACCCAGGCGCCCCTATATATTTATTTCTTTAGCTGTCCCCAGTATGCTCTCTCATTTATTTACTTGTTTATTAGCAATTTTGTTTTTTTCTCAGTCAAGATACTATGTTTATTCAGTCTTAAGCTTTTCTTTCAAAACAGTAAATCTCTTTCACACTTGCATAAGTGTGCATATCTATATTGTGTATGAAAGCAAAGCAAAAAAGAGCTAGGATAACAAATGCTCATGAATTTTTAGAGGCAGTAGCCAAATTCAGTGGTCCCAATATAAGATGACCCACGATTATGAACACTTTGGTGGGGGGTGGGGGTTGATGGATAAGAGTGTATACAGGTCAAGTTGAGGTTGTAGACTTTAGAACAGCTTGCAGGCACACTGTGTTCCTCCAGAAGAGTTGGGGGTGAGTGTTCACCCAGAAGTAAATGGAGTTTGTTGGTTAGCCGAGGTAAGAGGGATTTCTTTTCCTTCCCACTTTTCTTTTGTCTCTTGAGCTGCATGACTTTTTCTACAGGCATACAGACTGAAATGACTCACGGTGGTGTAACACCATATATTGGTGTGCTGTGTATTATTATCTGAGCAGCTATAGATTGTCAGGTGAGCAGATTATGTCCCAAAATTCTCTAAGATCTCTCATTCCCAACTTAAATATTTTCCCATAGAAACACATTTTTTGTTAAAATTATTTTTAATACCGAATTGATATCAAAATAAACTTGATTCATAAATTACCCTTTGCCCAAGTGATGGTGTCAAAGTATTTGCGGTTGGTCGTATCCAACCATAGCTTTCTTCACAGCCATCCTGTTTCACCAATCTCTTTATTTTCTCTCTCCTCTCATCTTCCATTGACCAACTAGAGCTTTCCTTGCCCTGGCAGGAGTAGCCCTTAGTCAAGGTCAAAGATTGCACGAACCAAAGAATATTCCCTATAGAATAAAGTTTTGCTTCACCCATATGAGAATAAACAATTAGGAAGCTTTGGGAGATTTGTTTTGTTTTGTTTTGTTTTGCACAGCTTAGTGGCCCCCAAGGAACCAGATATCACTCAGTTGCTCTATCCAGTCTGTGTGTGTGTGTGTGTGTGTGTATGTGTGTCCTTTATGTCTGTGTTAAGGGTTGGGCAGCATATAAAAACACTTGTGAGAATGGCAATAAAGGTTTTCATGATTGGCAAAATCTTTATGACTTGAGGTGATATGGGCCAGTTATTTAAAAATTAATGGGAAACTTTGGGGATTCGCAAAGCTACAACACAGAGTGCTCTCTCCTAATGTACATAAACATCTCTCAAAATGTTCATATATTGTGTTTCTAATGAAAATAGTGTGTGTTTCTGTTGGTCTTTTTTTATCAGTCATATTCTTGTTTTTTTTTGTGAAATCATGTACTTCCAGACTCTCCAATATTCACTCACCTTTTATATTGTGATTTTTTTTAGAATTATGTAATTTATTTTATTTTATTTTATTTTATTTATTTGACAGAGAGAGACACAGCAAGAGAGGGAACACAAGCAGGGGGCGTGGGAGAGGGAGAAGCAGGCTTCTTGCCGAGCAGGGAGCCCGATGCGGGGCTTGATCCCAGGACCCTAGGATCATGATTTGAGCCAAAGGCAGCCGCTTAACTGACTGAGCCACCCAGGTGCCCCTAGAATTATTAATTTTTAATAAACTCCCCAACATTCTTAGTTTTCACAGAATGTTCTCCCACTTATTCCCCTAAGTGTAAAATGGTACTGCCAGTGTTATCTATCTATTGCTAAATCACAAATGACCCCAGATGTAATGGTTTAAAAGAACAGACAACTATTATGGTCCAATTTCTGTGGTTCAGGAATTTAGGACTGGATCTTTCATGTGATTGGAATCAGCTGGGCTGCAGGCACCAGAAGTCCTGACTGGGGCCACGTGTCTGCTTTCTGGAGAATGCAACTGACACGTTACATCAACAAGCCAAGTAAGGCCACCATACGTTTTCCCACTCTCTGTGCGTAAACCATCATGTATTTCTGTCAGTTTTCATCTCCATTTTTCTAATAGCAAATGATGAGTTGGTTTTTCTTCTTGAACAACAACAACAACAATAAAACTCCTTTGCATGGAACTTGACTTCATCCCATCTCTTCTCATTGTTCCCCCCTTCTTTTACTTCTTCACCAACTTTCCCCGCTTCTCAACTTGCTTCAAAACGTTCCTTGGCTACCAGTTCATATTTAAGAATGGCAATGACATGCTCTGCTCTGGGAGTGTGGGGTCTGTAGTGCATTGAATTGTGACTCCCAAAAATATATGCTCATAACCTATAACCCCTGGAACCCGTGAATGTGAACTTATTGGAAAAAGGCTTTTTGCAGATGCATGTAATTAAGAATTTCAATCACCCTGGATTAGGGTGGGCCCTAAATCCAGTGACAAGTATCTTTATAAGAGAAAAGAAGGAAAGAACATAAATACACAAGGAAGAAAGTCATGTGAAGATGACGGTCAGAGATTTGAGCTATGTTGCCACAAGTCATGGAAGGCTTCGAGCCACAAGAAGCTGAGAGAGGAAAAAAAAGATTCTCCCTAAATGTTTTCATGGAATGTGGGTTGACACCTTGATTACAAGACTTCTGGCCTCTAGAATTTTGAAGGAATATGTTTCTATTGTTTTAATCCACCAAATTTGTACTATTTTTTATAGCAGCCTTAGGAAACTAATACAGGGTGTAAAGGGAAATAGTGAGATTCTAGATGTTGGAATTTATTCTAAAATCATTAAACAATGAGTAGGTTTTTCTGATGTGTAGATATTTCCTCTATTCCTTACTGGTTTTTCCAGAAAAGAATTCCCAACCCTAGTAGTGGGACACAGTTTATATACATGTTGGAGAGCATTCTGGGAGTAGAGCCCAAGAATGTTCTGGAAGGGTATGGGGGGAGGTGGTCATAAGATACAGAGTGAAGAGTTTTACTTATGTCCCTCTTTTTTGTCCACTGCTTCATCTTTATCTGCCCGAGTGGCAGATATCCTAGAGTCTAAAACATTCGAATTCAGTATTTTCAGAGAATAAACTTCCTCTAGGACCCCGGGTAATTATACTGGTTTTATTCCTATCATTATCCCTCTTATAATTTAGGTTCCATCTTTTTCTGTTCTCCTAAATGTCCATCCCTTCTTCTTTTTTTAAAATATGCAGTTCTTCTCTTCATTTTTTTCTCTCTCACTCCACTGTTTGGTTCTCATGGACCTGTATGTCTCTTGGGACTTTAGTAGTGTTTTGAAATGCAACAAAGATAAACTTGTCCTGTCTGAAAGTTATATAGTAATTCTCTTCTTTTTATTTCATCCTATTTGCTGACAACACTGTCCATAATCTTACCAGCGCTACAAAGCTGAAAGTAAATTCAAATTTGTTTCCTCCCCCTGGTCACTTAGCTTAATCACAAAGCCAGGCATAGTCTCATAATTTTTTTATGGTCAACACACTCACTATTCTCTGTCCCTAATAATTCTGCCTTAATTAGGCTTCTCATCATCTCTTAATTAAGCACTGTGGTCTGGTCTCCCTCCCTTTAATAATGCATTCTCAAATCCATCATCCACAGCCTTATGGAGGGATCTGTCTCATATGTATAGTGGATTATGTCCCTTCTCTTTTTAAATTTTTAGCACCTGCTCTTATGTCTCTGTATCCAAGTGCAGCTCCTGAACAAAGCATGCAGGGACTTCATGCCATGATCTCTCAACCTCTCATTCATAGTTTTCACTGCTCCAAGGCTGACACTTTATATTCTAGAATCACCTATCATCTCTGTAGCTCTGTCATTTTCTCTAATCAAAATGACTTTCTCACTTCATCTTTTCTCTTCAATTTCCTACTGATCTTTTAAAATAGGTCAGGAATTTTGTCTTCTCCACCATGAAGCTTTCCTTGCCTGCTTCTTCCCCACATAGCCTGTCCTGCTCAACCAGGCTGGTTTACTTACTGATTATTTTCTTTGCTCCTGGAAGCTGCCTTTGTTATTTTGATCACATTTATTATAATTATCTTTAAATGCTCTCTTCCTCCTCTGAAGTGTTGATGTTTTAAGGAGGCAACATACTTTATCCATAAGTGTAACTTCTTGCTTATAGCAAGGTAATGGGCACACAATTGATCTTACTGAAAATGTGAAAAATTGATGAATCTCTGTCCTGAATAAGGACAGACACAGAGGGAAAAAGTGTACTCTGATTTCCAAGAAGGCAGTCATGTGTCTTCCCACTGATTTTTTTGTCATTGTTGCTAGTCAGAATAAACTTCCATGGTTCAGAGCTTTCACTGAGTTTTGTCCTTCTGCCTGGAATGCCCTTTCTCAACTTTCCTTACTGAATACCCAGCTTGGATCAGACACTGTGATTTTTTAAAGTTCCCCATGTAGGAAAGTCCTATTTTAGCACAATCCATCAGAAATAATGGCATTCAGAATGTATTTCTCTTCCATGCTGCAGAGGTCAATTTTCCTACCTCTATTAGAGCATTCATCACTCTAAGCAGTAAAGTGGGATACCTCCCAAACTTAGGAGTGGAACCATGGAAAATCAACTTGCAGTAGTTGACTTAGCCTTGGGTAAAGTATAATACTTCCAAGCAATAATGCACAAATGGGTCATTGAGCAGTTTTCTCTAATAAAGAGGTCAGGATCTTGCTTTAGAAAAAGACTACCTGTATGGGCACGTTCAAGTATATAGCAGAATCAATGTCTACAATGAAGAATGTTTCAATCAGGGACAAACAAATGTTTAGTCGAGAAAAAAAACAAGGGCAAAAACCTGAAATCAAAACTAGGATGAATCAGTAAGCATTCAGCATTGATCGTTTAACAAAATAAATGGATTTAGGATTATCATCTTCCTATTAAATATTGGGGAAATACATAAACGCCGACATGCTTGCCTGTCCCTCCCCCCGCCTCTCCTCAATCTCTCCATCCTTCCCCTACGCCCAGCCTCCCTCCTCTCTCAGATCTGTTGAACTTGGGTTCTGTTTACAAAGCTCTTTCCCTCATTAGCCTGAGAAGATCGACTTAATCTCTCCATCTAGACATTCAAACACACATTAAGTGTTCAAGAATTTTATTAAGTGAGTGCACGTACAAGATTTTAAACACAAACAGGCTGTAGATCGATTATAAATCTCAACTATGTGGCCTTATACAATAGAATATTAGATCATTTCAATTTTCAGGTTGTGATTTTATAAAACTTATGAGAAAATCTGTTGATAGTGAATTTGCTTGACATTTTCTTTTACATTTTTCTCCTTTCTCACTTTGTTATAGTACAGTCCAAGGTAACCCTTAAGTAGAAGGAGAGCCTGGAATAACGATATTATTAGTCTTCTCTATTTTCAAGTTGAAGGGCACTGAACCAGTCACTAATATTCCAAACCCCAAGAAATAAGTCCTCCGGAGGTTTGAGGGCACTTGTTATTCCTACTTCCTTTGTTGTATTTGCTTTTTGGTGCATAATAACCCTTAATATGTTATATTTTATTATTTTAAAACATGATGCATCGAACATGTCATATCCCAGGAGATCATGATTTAACATGGAACAAGAATATTCTCAGAAAATGAAATGAAAATCAGATCTAGCAGTTGCTAGGGAGTTGAAGATATCCAGACAATTTCTTGGTGTAACAGAAATAAACTGTGTGTCTATCTTTCCTGCCTTTTTTCTCTTTGTTGTGTGGAGGAGAATTTGGTGTCTCATTTTCTCTTTTGGGGTCATTATTTTCATGAGCATATCATATGTCAAGTGTGAATATACCTAGTAGATGCAGTAAAAGATGATAGCATTCTGAATATATTCCATGCATAGCCTAGGAATTCAATCCAAAGGACTATATTCCATTGTATTTGCACTGTTGGAAATAGAGAAGAAATAAAAAGGCCAGGATCAAAATGATAAACTGTTGATATAAAAACTGTTGATACTACCCCCAAAAAATAAGTACTCAAAGATGGTAAGAATATTTCCTTTGGGTTTCTATGATAAATGTTGGACTGTATACCATATAGTATATTCTAGTAAAAAGAGTAAGAGCCACAGAAACACTGATATTTAGTTATTTAAAATTGGAAACTTAAAGACCTGTATCACTGCACAAATAAACAATAATATTTGCAAATTCTGAATCAACATTGGGCAATATCTATTTCATATCATTGAACAAGCAGTTCAAGGAACTTCAAAAGAACAAACCTACTAATAGGGATCAAAATTCAAATCAAAGTGTTTACAGAAATGTTTACAAAATCTTGCACTGCCTTTTGAACTTATATTTATGAAAGTTTTGTCACTTGCTACCTTCAATTTGCCCTGTTGCCCTGGCCTCCTGTTTTCCTATCCCATTTCTTCTTCTTTTTTTTTTTAAGATTTTATTTATTTATTTGACAGAGAGAGATAGCAAGAGCAGGAGCACAAGCAGGGGGAGTGGGAGAGGGAGAAGCAGACTTCCTGCTGAGCAGGGAGCCGGACGTGGGGCTCGATCCCAGGACCCTGGGATCATGACCTGAGCCAAAGGCAGACGCTTAACAACTGAGCCACCCAGGTGCCCCTCCCATTTATTCTTCTTGCATATCCTTCAAATTAATATTCCTCTGCCCTTTTCTACAAAAATGACCTTTTATTTCCGCCCCCCCAGGCACTTTGAATTATAAGGGATAGGGTTACTTAAAATGTCTTTGGGAAAGTATATGAAAAATACAGATGCCTGATAAGTCAGGAAAAAAATTGACAAATAGGCCGCAATTGGGGAAGAATCTATGGAACATCTGCAGACCAACTATTCTTTACTGTGTTCTCTTTCTCATCTCCTCTGGCACCATCTCTTTGTGTATGTGTATCTCCATTTTGAGCATCTGCCTTTGATTTCTCTGCCTTGCCTGTGTTCTCGTATGTACTTCCCCAACAGAGTCCATGCAGTTCTAGTTTCAGCACCTATCACCAGAAGAATTGAATTCTTAGATTCTCAAGTCCATAGAGTACCATATGATCTGTTCAGTTTATCTGTTCAACAAAAGCCACAAACCAAAGTTAGCTGACCAAGCTATTGAATGGTTGTCACTGAGTTGAATTTATACCTCTTTATCAATTATCTACAGCTGAGAGGCATAGGAGCATAAAGAAAAGATCAGTGTACTTTCTTTTGAAGTAGCTATAGGAAGATCGAGTATGCACAGAAATCTATCACTGCTCTATTTTGTTTTCTATACATTTGATTTCTAGTCACAACTCATTCTTTTATATCTATTCAATCAACACAGGGAATATTGACTTTATTTTATGCAAACCAAACATGAGTTTTCCCATCCTCACATTTATTTGACACTGTTAAACTGAATTTAACCTAGGTATCTAATCTTCAAGTTGATACATGTTCTTGATAATATTTTCAAAACAAATTCAAACACAGGATGTGCTTGCTCAAAAAGTGGATTTCTTTTTTTTTAAAGATTTTATTTATTTATTTGAGAGAGAGAGAATGAGAGATAGAGAGCACGAGAGGGAAGAGGGTCAGAGGGAGAAGCAGACTCCCCGCTGAGCAGGGAGCCCGATGCCGGACTCGATCCCGGGACTCCAGGATCACGACCTGAGCCGAAGGCAGTTGCATAACCAACTGAGCCACCCAAGCGCCCCAAAAAGTGGATTTCAAAACAAGCTGACATCCTTTTAATTTCTTTCACTGTATAATCCCCATTTTCAGGACAATCCCCCAATTTTCATAATGCAGTTAGTGATTTGGAGTTTATTTAGCATTTTACTTCTGCTTTACAGAATGCATCTGATTACATTTCTTCTCCACCCCCCTCCCCCCCCCACTACTGGACAGGCATTTCTGACTGGTTACCTGGTGATTTGGCACCTGGAGTCAATAGAAGTTCAGGGGTTGGAAAGCTATGAAGTCATAATTCACAGCAATGTAAATACTAACATTTTGTTTAGAACACTGAACTAAATTAGCCCCTAGCTACATCCTAGAGCTTTAAAACTTAAATATGGCTCAAAGTAAACAAACATTTAGTGGAATCAATTCTTTAATATAGCTAAACTTCTTTTCCTCCTATTATGTGAACATCAAAAGTTTTTAATACATAATTCCTAGTTCTTTTTTTTTTTTTTAAAGATTCAACTATCCATTTCAGAGAGAGAGAGAGAAAGAGAGAGAGAGAGCAAGTGAATGCAGGGGTGGGAAGGGGGGAGAGGCAGAAGGAGAGAGAATCTCAAACAGACTCCGCAGTGAGTGTGAAGCTGGATGCGGGCTCCATCCCATGACCCTGAGAACATGAACTGAGCCAAAACCAAGTCAGATGCTCAACTGACTACACCAACCAGGTGCCCCCATAATTCCTAGTTCTTTATGGACAAACTAAAAGACATATTTTTATTATTAAACATAATAGCAGGTCTCTTATCTATGTTAACTGAAAACAGTATTACCATCAGTAACTTAAATACACATTAAATCTTAAATATTTGTATTTATTAAATATTAAAATTATATATTACATAATTTATAACGTCATTTCTAATGTCATTTCTGTTCATGAAGCAACAACCCAAACATTAAATAGTAAGAGAATTAGAGAGTCTTCAAACTGCCCACACACATTTTGCTACCCAAGAGCTTTATTTTCAAAGCTGTTAGAATTTCTTATTGGGGGGATATATCCATATACAACTGCCATAGGACTTTATCTCCTTCTTTGGAACATTTTAGAATTATTTATACTTAGGAATTTGTGGTTTATACATTCACACAATTTTCCCATTGCAAAAAAATAAAACAAGTTTTAAGATGCCTCATTCAATCCTGGATCTTGCTTCAGGCATAATTCTCTTCCCCTTCACAATTAAACCTCTTCAGAGCCTTGTCTGAAGTTCATGACTCCAGATCTCTACCACACATTGTTTCAGCTGTTGTGATCTGGCTTCTGCCTCCGCTGTGTTTGGTTCTTGTTGGGGACATCAGGGCTAACATTTTTGTGAGAAGTGAACTTTCACACCTTAGCTGTCTTGACTTCTCAGGATTACTTGTATTTATTGAGGATCCTTCTTAAATGCTTTTCTTCCTTCCTCAGTGCCCACTTTTGCTTTGCCAGAATCTAACCTTCTCTGCCCACCCATTGAATTTGTTGTTTTTCCTAGGTTTTCTTTTCTTCTCACTTAAACACTTGCACTGGGTGATCTCCTTTATTCCTGTGACTGCAGTTACCATCTCTGGTCTCTGTCTCCCAAATAGGCCTCCAGTCGAGATCACCTTAATGAGCTTTAAGTCCATATATCCACCAGGCTCCTGGAGATTCCAAAGTACCATAAAATTAACTAAGTTCTTTACATGTTTCTTCTCATTTGCTTTTACTCATGATTCCTGTTTTAGGTAAGGTTCCCTGGAAACAGACTCGAGAATGAAAATTTGCCTGCAGGAAATTTCAGGGAAAATAATTGGGGAACATCTCCTGCAGGAGTAAGGAAGGTGGAGTTGGCTGAAAGAGGGAGTGAATTGTAACAACAGTAGCAATAGCGGCTTTAGCCAGTAACACAGTGAGCTCTGGAGCTGGGATGGACTTTTGGGGTTGTCCCAAATTGAGGCAAGGGAGTTAAACCTTTCTACCATGACTGTCAGTGGTCACTAGATGTGGACTGACCCTTGAAGGAAAATTAGCTACCTCGGGAGATGCATCTTCCTTGGTCAAGAGCCATTCCTTTGAAAGTCTCAGTGGTGAGCCAGGAGTTCACAGCATTTCTGGTAGAACTGCCTTGTTTCTGAAGGGTAGTCTGGGTGGCTCAGCAAAGAATCCATTGTAGGTCATGACTTACTACATGCATCAACCCCAGCTAGGTATAGATCCTTTAAGTTTCTTATTGGCCTTTTTCTGGAGTAACTTAGAAGAGGAAGGTAAATGGGACAAAGTAATGCTTCCACTAATGCTGTAATTCTTAAGGTGACACCTAACATTTCTCTCTCCCACGACCCAGTCTAGATTCCCCATGCCCTCTCCTAGTACTTTTGTTAGCCTAGAGAGATGATAGAGTGGGATGATCCAGATCCAGATCCCAGAGGTATCTGTGTTTGCCCATTTTCAACATGTCCTTCTCAGGCTGTAGCTGCTACTACTGTTCATTTGCAACCAAAACTGGACAGGGAAATAACAAGAGAGACCACAGGTGATTGCCAAATGAGTTTTTTCCTGCCCCCACCATGTAAGATCATCTTGCTAGTATGATGACACCTGTTTTGGTCATGAAGAGATGCAATGACCAGGTGACAGCCATAAAGTTCAGTGATACTCTTACTCTCTTTCTTGGGAAAGGTGTTATTCTCAGGCAACCAAGACCTCTAGACACACAAGCCTAAAGTCGTGAAGACAAGAAGCATGAATTTCCCATTTGTGGAATGACAATAAGTAGAACACGTCTATTTTCATTTCTTGATTCCTGTTCTACCTGTCCAGGATCCAACACTATAATATGATAATTGTTTTAGGATATATGCTGTTTCCTGAGGTATGGGTGATGGAACCCCATCACTGTAGAGCATCATTTTCCAAATGACATATCATCTGCACCTTCAAAATCTGTTTTGTTGCTCTATCAGGATAGCAGCTTCTGGGAGGTATGGTTTGCAGTGCAACAGAGCTCTCATGGACATGAGCTCCCTAGCATAGCTCTTTGCTATAAAGTGGGCTCCATAGTCTGAAGCAATTTTATGTAGGATTAGATGTTTGCAAGATTGAATTTTATGCTGGCCAAAGCCTTGTAGGAAAGATAGACCCTTAGCTGGAATGTATATTGGTCCCAGTCAAGAAGAATTTCTGTCCCTTCAGGTTGGAAGTGGTACTACTTAAGAAATGTAACAATAGGTGTTACGCGTTCAGCCCTGGTCTATTCTCCTGGTTATTTGGACATCAGGCTTGGAGAGTTGGAGCCCATGGTGTTGGGTCTAACTATGGCCATCATCCCTGCCACTGCGGCTACTCTGTTATGAATCATTGTGCCATTGCTCAGTGATAGAAATTTGCTCATGTCAATTGGCTATGCCATTCTATCTACTTGGTTTGTTAGTGCCTTTTCCCTAGAATATACACTCTGGTGGCTGTTACCTTGCATTTCAAAGATCTTTTGTACTTTGTGCTCACTGCCATCCACATGCTATTTCTTGAAACTTCTGTATCCTTGATCCCCACTCTTTTTAAATATTTATTTGCAGTGCCCTGAACAAAAAACAAGTTGTTCACCACTGTCAATGTCAGAAAATGGGAGATTTAACCAGGGCATAAAGTAAATGTTTGTGTCACATAAATAATGGCTGATTCTGATTCTCATTTCTGACAGGAATGGCAAAGAAAATATATTAACAAAAATATGTTAATCTGCTAAGATACTACATCTGGCATAGCAGATGCAATTGAGGCAATTATTTTTTAAAGTATTATTTTGCCAGAATCTGCCTGTTTTTGTATGAGCCAGGCTGGTTTAATAGGGATATGTCTGAGACAACTTCCTCTGCATATTTTAAGACTTCAATAATGTCTGCTATTCTCCCTGCTTCCCAGATGCAATACAGTTTTTGATTTATCTTTTGGCTGGGCATGCGGCTTTAGAGGATTCCATGTGGCTTTCCCATTGAGATATCTCTTACCCGTATGCCAAGGAACTACTGTGGTAGTTCTGCTAATTATCAGGTATGTTTATTCCAGCTGTGCATTTGCTAAAATGACCCCCAGGTAGTTTTATGGATCCAGTGGACTCATGGTGAGTCAGAGCTGGAAACAGGGGTCCATTTTTTATTATTCAATCCATGATGATGTTTTGTGGCCCATGTATCAATGCCAATTTCAATCGTTTTTGATGTGTCTGAGTATTCCAATTCACCCTGTGTATGATTACCATCTAACTGGCAGTAAGTGCATTTGGGGAAGAATTGCTCAATACACTTGCCAAGGTGTTACGGCATTTTTCTTCAAGGGGACCTGGCCTCTACTTTAATCGATGGGTTCCAAGTCTGAGTACTGGGTCAGGTCCTGAAACTGAGCAAGAGATCATGAATATGATGTGCCTTCACCCACTATTCATTCATTCTTGATATACATTTTTTTTAATTCTATACAATCAGAGGTACTTTTATTGGCTGTCTGTTTCTTTTCCCCAGGAACACTCTGTTCTATTCATTATTTCCATAATCTTTGTAGTTCAGGATTTCTGGCTGCCAATTAGACATTGCTATTTAGTACTTAATTGTACTTCTGCTTTCTACTTATGCTTAACATAGTCATCTGATATCTATTATTTTGAGAGTCTATCATCACTATTCTGCCCTAATGCGACTAAGGAGATCAATTCTGTAATAGCATTTTATATTGTCATCCATGTCCCAGAGAAGATAGCAACCATCAAGCCTCTCAGCAAGATTGTTATCCCCTTCACTAATAATAAAGTATCTTCCCAGTGCTCCTGTACAACATAGTTAGATGGTGAGTTTTCTGGCCTTCTGTTCACTCTACAATGGCCGTTTCTAACAATGTAACCCTCTCCCTTTGACATACCCCCCCTTAGAATCCATTGTCGAAACTGGCTTCTCCCAGCATATGTTGACTAGGTCCCTTTCTACAACTAAAAGACCCCAGCACTAATTCTGTTTGACCCTCCTTATAATCTGGTGGTCAGGATGAGAAGATTGAACAGATCCTGAGGAAGGGGTGGGTTGTGTTTTCAAGGAGGAGAGGTCCCTACATCATTCTATTAGCAAAGTTATGTATCAGGCTTATCTTAGAGGAGAGTACAACTTCTCCTGGCCCAGGGAGTTTTGGAAGATCTTGGGATTCATGGTTCTTAAGCACATTGGCTCACAGGTCCCCACTCCAACTCCAGCTGAGTCCCTTGCCTTTCCAATCAGTGCTCTAACTTCAGAAGAATAGAATTGGGAAGTTGAGAATCCAACCTCTCCAGGGACTGCTCTGCACTTATAATTAAGTCCTGGACCTGATTTTTAAGTTTCTGTCCTTTGAGTACAGAAGATAAATGTCTTTTTAAAAGTGGCCTTCTAACTTTCACAGCCACTTAAACTAGAGATTAACAATCTCAGCCTTTTGTTGTCTTTCTTTGACATATTTGTAGCACTTAGTTATAACCAACTGATTCCACAATCTGCAGGTCGTCAGTTCCCACATAGCTTGCAAATGTCTGGGCTCTTATGCCATTCAGTGCATTTCCTTCCATTAGTACCCCATCTGAATTCCTTAGTAGTCAAATTGTACCACTACTGAAACTGAGGCTGTCACTATTCTACATACCATCAATATGCTGGCCCTCATTGTCAATTAGCCAGCAAATAAATGATATAGGTCCAAAATTCCTATTTTAAAATTGGATAATTGCTGGTTCAACTATATTAAGTCAATTAGAAATAGAATCTGAAAGAAAAATGTACAGGCAAGGGGTTCACTGCATGGTGTCTAAAAAACAACACCTCTGCAAGAATGAGTGAACCAGAACTGGGCAATTGGAGAATTTGAACATTAAGAAAAATATAGTTGGAATATAGATCACAGCAGATAATCCAGGGTCTCTGGAGCTTCAGCCTTTCAGAGTTTCTTCCTTGACGGAAAGGGGCTTAACCTTTACACAATGCACTAAATAGCCATTGAATGTGGGCTACTTTCTGGGGGGGAAAAAAAAAGGATGCCTCTGTAAAAGGATGTTCCTTCAGCTGAAGGCATTTCTTAGAAGCAATTCAGATAAGAACCATCACCTACCAGTACTCCCAGGATCCAAGGAAATATGTCCCTCAATCCTGAAAGGGAGGTTATTTGTTGCATATTCCAGCGTATGCATAATAGTCATCCATTCAATGAAAGGCATCTCCTTCCAACCACTGTTCTACCTTCTAATAGTGGGAAGCATGCTTGACTATTTCGACAACACTCACATATTAGTCAATAAAATCCTGGCAATTCTACCTTTCAAATGTCTCTTGACGCAGTTCACTTCTTTCGCCATCCTCACTCACCTGTTCTAGTTAAGACCGCCGTTGTCTCCTACTGGGTTTCCTGCCCCATCCTCCTATTCTCCCACCTTGAGTCATGTCTCTTGTCAATTCTTAAGGATTGAAGGTAGAGGGACATTTTGAAGTCATAACTTCACTGATTAAAGCAATGTAAACCTTTTAGAAATACTTCACTATGAAGTCCAAATTTGTAAAATAGCTCAAAAAACTCCTTATGGTATGCTTGATTTATATTTTAAACTGCCTTGCATGTTGTATTAAAGTACGAGGACTGCTGTGACAAAAGACCGCAGAGTGGGTGGTTTAAACAACAGAATTTTTTTTCTCACAGTTCTAAAGGCTGGAAGTCCCCGAATCAAGGTGTTAGCAGAGTTGATTCCTTGGGGGAGAGGGAGTCTCTTGTCTTGGCTTGTAGATGGCCACCTTCTCCCTCTGTTTCACATGGTCTTTCCTCTTTGAGTGTCTGTGTCTTAATGTCCTTTTCTTATAAAGACACTGACTATATTGCATTAGGGCCCAGCCAATGAACTCATTTAATCCTAATTACCTCTGTAAAGAAAACTATCTCTAAATTCAATCACATTTGGAAGCACTGGAGGTCAGGACTTCAACATATGAATTTTGGGGGGACACCAATTAGTCCATAATATATGCCACCTTTAAAATCTGGTGAACTATATTACTTCTCCAGATATGTTGTGCTCTTACTTAATTTAAGTTTGTCTAATATTATTTCTTAGTTTTCACTTTCCTTCATCCTTCTCCACTCCTTCAAGATTGGAATTGAATGTCATTTTTACTAGAACACTTTCCTTGTATCTGTAAATTGAATTAAATGGCTTTTCCCCGAATTCCCATTGTGCTTTTTTTATTTATACCATAATACTTATTAGATGTTATTTTAATTATGTACTTACTCATTTATTTCCCCCAGTAGACTGTAAACTCCAAAAGAAAAGGAATATTGTCTTATTCACTATTATATCCCCAGGATCTAAGACAATGCCTAATGTGGATTAGAATCGCTATAAATAATTTTGATCATATCTCTTTTCTTGCATTATTAATCACTTAAAGGTAGCCTGTGTGCTTTATGCAACATTGTTTCTACCATAGCATTCAGAAAATTCTTATTTACCTAACAATAAGTGTGTAATAATTGCAGATTCAAATTTATTTAAATAATTTCTTAAAATACTTAGTCAAATTTTGGAACACCTATAGAAATTTGATTGCTTCAGGAATTACATCAAGTGTAGTTATTAACTCATCTGCCTGTATACTTTGGATAGGTTCTGATTATGCCTAACATATCAATAATATTGTTTTCAGAAATGGCTTCTAGGTCAGTGAAATATTTGGATTTCATTTAAAAATTTATGTTCGTTATTCAATATTAATTATTTTCCCCAACCAGTTTTTATGTATGTTATGTATGTATTTAGGCAATGAATGCCTTAATAAAATGTCTTAGGAAACTTCTAGGTTGTTTTCTTTCTTTTTTTTTTTAAGATTTTATTTATTTATTCATGAGAGACAGAGAGAGAGAGAGAGAGAGGCAGAGGGAGAAGCAGGCTCCCAAGGAGCAGGGAGCCTGATGTGGGTCTCAATCCCAGGACCTGGGATCATGACCTGAGCCGAAGGCAGACACTTAACCATCTGAGCCACCCAGGCGCCCTCTTTCTTTTTTTTTTTTTAAATTAAATTTAAACGAGATTAAAAAACACACTTAAGGATTTTATGGAAAAAGAGTGGCATAGTGCATCTGAAAAGTTTTTTATAATAAGATAAAATGAGACATCCAGGAAAGCTGGAAGAAAGGAAGTAACTAGAAATAGAGGAGCAAATATCTTTGGGCATCATTCTGAGAGATGAATCATAGTAATTAAGAAGTAGGAAGGAATTTAGAGACAGATCTAAATTAATGCATTATTTGCCTAGATGAAGATTTGACATAGAAAGATTCAAATGTCTTATCTTCTGACCACAAATTTAGTAACAGTGGCAAAATCACACCCTCATACACTTTGCATAACACTTTATTCTCAAACTCAAAAATCTGCACTAAATACATGCACTCCACATCTGTATTTATGAGACAATACATATTCATAACACTATTTAAAAAAATGGTTTGTTGACTGCCTAATATTGGACACTTCTTTTGGATGTGTGGGAATTCTATAAAAATGAGATTTAAACCTAAGTGTAATAGAGCTTTTAGCAGAAACACATAATTGGCATGGTTCAAAGAAAAAGGGTTAGTAAAGAGCTTCTATACCTGTTATCTTACAGAAATTATATCTTTATCTTTTAAGACATAGGTTGAAAGCATATTGATGAAAAGAAGTTAAAAAACAAAACCAAAAAGTACAGCAAATGGTTGTTTAACAGAGTTAATTGACAAAGAGAAGAGATGCATGAATGTCAATTATAATTAATAATAAAAGGTGTATTATCTTACATTTGTAAAATCTTTTACTGATTTTAAGGCACTTCTGATATAAATGATCTCTTATTTGAGCCACAGGCTAATGAGGTACGTGGCTCGCTAAATGTTACAATTTATACATCCAGACATAGAAGCTGAGAACTTTTGTGATTTGTCCCCATTTACTTAAGTAAACTGTCTCTCATCAAAATCACCAATGCCCTCCACAAGACCAATTCTCAGTCTTCATCTCACTTGACTTGGTAGCAAGATTTACCACAGCCCATGATTTACTCCCATATCTCTGAAATACTCCCTTTATTTGGCTTCCAGAACACCATTTGCTTTTGATTTTTCCCTTCCTTAGTAGCTGATGACTTTTTCCTTCCCTTTCTTGCTGCTTTCTCTTCTTTCTGACTTCTTAACATCAAATGCCCCCTTTGCATTTTCAGATAGACTTGCTCCCTTGTTGATCTCTCTGCCTCATCACTAAAAGTGCCCACAATCGCTCTCTAAAACGTATCTCTCTTCCCCATAGGGTCTGGATTTATATATGTGACTATCACACAATATACCCATCCAGGTGGCATATAGATATCTCAGGTTAGACACAACTGGCTGAATTCCTCATTGCCTTCCCCCAACCTTTTGTACCCATAGGCTTCGGCACCATGGTGTATGAACAACAGTCAGGGAGCAGATCCTGTGAGATGGAGACTGAGGTTTGACCATTGGCTTCGGCAAGGTGCAAGTCATTGTGGAATTTGACAAGAGGCAGTTTACTTATGTAAAGGTGTGTGAGTTGCAAAATCACTGAGTCTCTTTAAGTGGATATATAAAAAATATTTTCAAGTGCTGGTAAATGTTGCCATCTGCACTCCTTACACCCTGGTCATAACCACAGCCATCTTTCACTTGGATTATTGTAATCAGCTCTCTCTATTTGTTTAATATCACTGCTTGCTCTTCTGTCCCTCCCCAAGCCAGACTCTTTGTAATGCAGCAGATCTTGTAATCTTTCAAAATCTAAATCAGATAATCTCACTCTTCTTGGCAAAACCCACCAGTGGCCTGATATTGTTCAGACTAAAGGGAGGTCTTTACTCTTTTCTGTTCCATAACTCCATTGCCACCTTGTAAGTCCATGATGTCATCTTCTACAACTCTACCTTGCTCACTGTGCCGCAGTCACATCGATCTCTTCTGCTGTCCTAGAAACACATCAGGCAACACCCAACTCAAGACATTTGCACTGGCTTTTTCTCTCTCTGGAAAGCTTATCTCTGGCTATCATTTTTTGATCCTTCCATCTCCTCCTTTGTTTTAATATTGCCATTCCCCATGAGCTCTGCCTTAAAAATCTAATCTCCCTTGCCTTTCTTGTATTTTTATTCATATGCTCATTATCTGGACTATCTGTCTATCTATCGATCTATCTATCGTCTATCTACCTATCTGTCATCTATCTATCATCTATCTATCAGAATGATATAATATCCTCACAATCTGAAGGCTACTGGGAACAAGTCAGGTGTCTTGCCTTCCATGGAGATTCTTAAAAGGCTGTTTAATGATTATTAATTAATTACTAATGATTATTTCTCTTTGGAGGATGAGAATACTTAAACAAATATGTAAGCTCATGAATGGGAATTTGAATACCACAATGTATACACTGTTAGATATTATGAATGCTTTGGCTTAAATCATGACAGTTAATTATTGCACATATTACTGAGATCTATTGAGAATAATGTTCTCGAACTTAACTCAAACTAAATGTCAACAAATACTCATTTATCTGGGAATTGGAGAGGCTATCAGCTAATCAATTGTACTTCCAGTTTGTGTTAGAAGGACCAGAGATTATCATTTGATATTTTAGTGAGGAAATTAAGAGAAATCCACTATGATATATCTGGGCAAGGGTCTCAGAGAGCTGCTCTGCCAACTGACTTTATTGCTTTCTTATTTGGGTAACATCTAGAGATTAAACAGTACCACTCAGACTCCTATGAGAACCTTGGCAGAAATTTAGCCCAACTATGTCAAGGACCATAAATGGCTTAAACAAAGCAATATCTCTACTAGAAGAGTGTGAAGCTGAAGAATGGATTGGGACTTAAGTGAATGTATCCAAATATATTGGTTCTTCTCTATAATTTGAGTGTTTGCTATAAATAATATATTCCAAATGTAAAAGTAGCTTAAGACCAGCTGAAATTATCTCTAATTTACTTTTTTTTTTTTTCAGAAACCATCCTAGAAAATCTCCCCAAAACTTAAATGAAACATCCTTACAAAATTAAATATCCATAGTGGGTTGAATAGTGTACCTCAAAAATTCACATCGTCTAGGAATCTCAGTAGGTTACCTTATTTAGAAATGGGATCTTTGCAGATGTAATTGTTAAGATGCAGTCATATAGAAGTAAGATAGATTCTAAATCAAATGACTGGTGTCCTTAAGAGAAGAGAACACACACACACAAGGAAGAGACTACGTAAAGACAAATCAGAGGTGGAATTATGTTCCCATAAACCAAAGAATGCCAAGGAATATCAGGAGCCATCAGAATCTGGAAAGAGCAAAGGAGTCTCTCCTAGAGCCTCTAGAGGAAGCCTATCCCTGCCAACATCTCAATTTTTAGACTTCTTGTCTCCAAAATTCTGAGAGAATAAGTTTTTATTGTTTTAAGCCACATAGTTTGTGGTAATTTACTACAGCAGCCCTAAGAAATTAATATACATACTATAAATAAAATGAAGATATATAATAATTATAACCAACCATCTATAACAATTATTCCACCAAAAGAATAATTTGTAAATGAATAGTTGAAGATATTGAGAAATACCGAATTTTTAACCAATGTGATCTAACAGTAGAACATAATAAATCAATTTATACTGGACACCTGGTTGGCTCAGTCCATTAAATGTCTTCCTTCAGCTTAGGTCATAATCTCAGGATCCTGGAATCGAGCCCTGCTTTGGGCTCTGTGCTCAGGGGGGAGTCTGCATGAGGATTCTCTCTTTCCCTCTCCCTCAGCCTCTCCCCCCAACTCATGCTCTCTCTCTCTCAAATCAATAAAATCCTAAATAAGTAAGTAAGTAAGTAAGTAAATAAATAAATAAATAAATAAGTTTATACCTAAGCAATTGCATAGTCCTCCTTCTAAAGAAAAAGCTATAAAAGAAGAGGATAAGCAGTTGAAACTAGCAACACAGGGACCAAAAAGCAAATTGTTATTAGGAAATTCTCTGTAGCTTCAAAGATAGAAGAAGAGGTACTGATTGGGCAATTTGTCCATGTATTTAACATATACTTGATAAGCTGTCAAAAACATTATGCCATACTAAAGAGTTATATATTTTTTTATAAAGATTTTATTTATTTATTTGAGAGAGAATGAGAGAGAGAGAGAGCATGAGGGGAGGGAGGGTCAGAGGGGGAAGCAGACTCCCTGCTGAGCAGGGAGCCCGATGTGGGACTCGATCCCGGGACTCCAGGATCATGACCCGAGCCGAAGGCAGTCGCTTAACCAACTGAGCCACCCAGGTGCCCCAAGAGTTATATTTTTACTGTAAATAAATTAAAACCTATTTGGACACAAATGTATTGTGCATGTGATTAATGTAAGCTAGTAATCATCTCTGCATATGTTAAAATCTTCCAACTCTAGAAACCAGAAACTGAGGAATGGAACAAGGAATGTAGTAACTATGTCATGACACATCTCCTTAACTTATTCAGCGAGACAGTCAAGTATTTATTAAGCAGTTTCTTTATTAGACACTGAAAGAAGTTTTCTAATAATATTTCTCTGGTTTCCCTAATCACTTTCCCAGATATTATCTCTACTGTTATATGTCACATTGTAACAAACACAAATACATCCAATTTTCTCTTTCCTCTGCCTTTATTTGATCCTCCTTGTCCATTCAGGAGACAGAATCTATAATTTAATTTGAACAACAGAAGCTTAATATCAATGACTGTTAATAATAAAAGCAAAAAAATAATACATAAAAAGAATTTTAAAGTTCAAAAGGAAGGAAGGACAAAGTTGGGTGAGTGTGTCCCCTCTCCAAGGCTGGGATAAAGATCTCCTTTTGAGGAATTGTAGTTATATCCCATTGGATGGCAGAAAATATTCTTTGGGCTGCCCCAGCCAGAGAGGCTGAAAGCATCTCATTCTGTATGCAGGTGGGCAGAGAAAGGTATACAGAAGGAGTTGGGGTGTCAGGAGCATGGAATACACACACAGTGTGCTGTCATTAGGGTTGCATAAGCTACTCTGTAGGCTGACTGAGGCTGACAAGCAAGGATGGAGAGGGAGTTGGAACTTTTGGGACCTGCTGGCCGCCAGGGGAGCAAAAGAGTCTGGGGAGTACAGTGTCTATTTCAGGAAGGCAGCAGAAAAGTGGTCACCAGGTCAGGGTGGGGACTGCAAGCTTGCTAAGAAACTACATGATCTGGGCTTAAGCAGAATCCCTTGTACAGGTGCACAGTGACAAGGAGAAGAAAGAAAAATGGCAACAAAATGGACCTAGGAAGAAAAACATCTTACTACTGTAAGGTCTTTCCAGAGTTCGCTACTGACACAACTTAGTATTGTACTTGCTACAGAGCTCTTTTATTGCAGAACCAGTAAAGAAAGATGCATTTGGAGCCAAGAGCAACCCACTGATATCTAGAACATTCTTTGTTGGCTCTCTGATTCAAATATTTCTAAAACCACTATCGCAGATTCTCACTGGACTAAATCTTAGGTCTCATTTTCCATTTCCAGGTCTCATTTTATATGGCCACTGCTATTTTGATGTATTTCTTATTTTGCAGTTATCTTCAGAGTCGCCATTTTGCGCACCTCTAGGGGGTGTCATTTGTGTGGATGCCACATACCACTTGGGGTGGTTCAGTGAAGAGACACAGCTTTCAAATAGCCATATACACTATATTTTAGGTCACATAATTTAATTCCTTAAGAATAAAGTCCAAACTCCTTAATATTTTATGCTATACCCTCCGATCAACCTTCCAGTGATATTTCAAGACTACCTCCACTCCCTATTTTATGCTACAGATACTCCAGATACAATTTGTACCATTTGCCTTTGGGCTTTGACAGATTATGCCAAAACTAAATTGTTCTTATTTTGTGTTTCTACCTATAGGAAATCTACAATACAGCCTCATGATTTGGCACAAATGGCATCTCCTTCACTGATCTTCTGAAATAGAAACATTTATTCCTGAGGAGAACTACAGTAACATATTCACTGTACCTTTCTTTTAATACATGCTTGAGTTACTACATGATATCAAAATTACAACCTATCTCTCCACACTTATTGTTGAAGATTAGGAACTGTGTACCTCAGCTACATAATATTTGGACAAAGAAGATGGCCTATTTTTCTTTGTTTTTGTTTGTTTTATTTTGTTTTTCATCCACCAAACACAAATGACAAAATTTCATCAGTCTGAAGATGTATATACAAATACCAAGTTACAAATGCTCATGTGCAAATATTTTATTTATTTATAACTGAGCTTTAATTAAATTTTTCATTCTGCTGGATGATAAATAAAATCTCACTTAGGTCATGATTTTGTCATTATTTCCTGAGCCATCCCCTAAATTCTAGATAAGAGAGTGATTGGAAAAATCAGACACTTCCATGGTAATTGTGTGTTCGTGTGCTGGGGGATGGAGACACATCACTTCATGTCCCAGTTATGCCATCTGCTGAGTGAAGCTCTCACGTTTCAGGCAGAGGCTTTCACTTCCGGTTAACCAGTTTCTTGCCATGTCATTCTCCTTAGGTTTCTGTATCTCAGTGCTGGCCTCCTGGCTCCTGGCACAAGAGAAAGACTTCTGCATACCCCCGAGCTCTCTTTAGCTTGTGGATTCAGACATCTCAGTTAATCCTGAGACTCTTGAGCCATGGTAGACTCAGGAAAACTCTGGGATTCTGACACTTTCTTGGATAACAGAGGCAGAGGATCCCTTAGCTCTTTGGATCGAGTCTTTATCAAGTTGCTATCCAGTATAGGCTGCAGCATTTGTACCTTCTCAGGGATCCATCAGTGTCTGAGTTCTTTTTCTTTCTCTCTTCATGTTCCTCCCATTCCCCAAATCAAATGCATAAGTTACATATATGTATGTGGGGGGGGGGTTGGGGGAATGTGATAAAATATAGGGGGAGTGATGGAAAAACCTTTCTTTGATAAATAGCATCTCCAAATTTAGTGATTATACCTTATGTCTTAAACTTATAACACAAAAGCTAAGATTGTGTTTTTGGTTAGCCCTCTGCTGAATCAGTGAATGAAGAGCCTAACACCCCAAGATGAGGGAAAGAGGAAGGAGGAGAGATAAGAAATGTTAAAGGAGCAATGGTTAATGTATGGAAATATTTTCTCTCAATAAAAAAATAAACTAGAAAATGTAAAACAGTACCCCAAACATTGAAATTGCATAATACATATTTGTTATTGGAAATCTGCAATCTTTGCTTCAGAGGCAGAGAATGGGCTGCAAAGTGTAACAGAACAGGATAGGAAAATAGAGCCTTTGGGGCACCTGGGTGGCTCAGTTAAGCATCTGACTTAGGCTCAGGTCATGATCTTGGAGTCCTGGGATTAAGCCCCACATTGAGCTTCCTGCTCAATGGGGAGTCTGGTTGCCCCTCTCCCCCTGCCCCTCTCCCCACTTGTGCTCTTTCTCTCTCTCTCAAATAAGTAAATAAAAATTTAAAAAAAATAGAGCTTTCTTCACACTTGTATCTTTATTTTTTGTAATCAAATTTCAAAATGTCAGAAATACCTATATGCCCCAACTTAAATAAAAGCTATGCTTTGCATAATTAAAATTAAGTCTAGTAGAAATTAAACAAATGAAATACAAGGAAAGAATAAAATAGAAAAAATAGATATGGTTTTAAGACAAATCAAAAAACTAATATATATATAAAGATTGTTCAAACAATAAGAATTTAATATTGATTTGATGAGATGTAAGAAGCTAAAACATAAGATTAAAAAGAGAAAAAATAAAGCTGAAGTTAAAAAACATAAAAAAATAAAGTTCATGGTAGGATTTGGGATTTTTTTTTTAAAGATTTTATTTATTTATTTGACAGAGAAAGACACAGCAAGAGAGGGAACCCAAGCAGAGGAAGTACGAGAAGGGGAAGCAGGCCTCCTGCAGAGCAGGGAGCCTGAATTTTTTTTTTTTTTTTTTTTTTTTTTTTTTTTTTTAATAAAAGAGTTTCCAGGATACCTGGGTGGCTTAGTTGGTTAAGCATCTGACTCTTGGTTTGGGCTCAGATCATGATCTCAGGGTCATGGGATCGAGCCCCATGTTGGGCTCCATATTCAGTGGGGAGTCTGCTTGGGATTCTCTCCCTCTACCTCCCCCTCTAATCTTCCCCCTTCTCTGTCTATAAAATAAATAAATAAATAAAATCTTTTAAAAAAATGTTTCCCTCATTCTGAAGTTAGACAAGTAGAAAAAATATCTAGTTTACCAGATATTACAATGCAGTAGTCCTCTTTTTAATTTGCTAATATTAGATTTTACATATTATGTAACTTTATTTATTATAGCTATTGCAAATGGAAGCATTTTGTTCATTATCAGTAAAATAGGAAATGAGTATTTTTTAAATTTTTAATTGAAGAATAAACATACACTATTATATTATTCTCAGGTGTACAACATGGTGATTTGACATTTCTATACATTATACAACGCTCACCATGATAAGTGTAGTTACCTTCAGTCACCACACAACATTATTATGATATTATTGACTATATTCTTTATGGTGTACTTTTCATCTCTGTGGCTTATTTATTTATAATTGGAAGTTTGTGACTCTTAATCCTTTTCACCTATTTTGTGCATTACCCTACTCCCTTCCCCTGTAGCAACTACCAGCTTGTTCTCTGTATTTGTAAGTCTATTTTTTCATTTGTTTATTTGTTTTTCAGAATCCACATATAAGTTATATTATGTGGTATTGAGACAAGAGTATTTTGTTTTCAGAGAGAGAGAAAGAGCACATGCATATGTGCATAAGGCAAGGAGGGGGTTGGAGGATGGGAGTAGGGGTGGGGCAGAGGAGAGGGAGAGAATCCCAAGCAGGTCCATGCCCACCGTGGAGCCCAACTTGGGGTTCTGTCTCACAATACTGAGATCACGACTTGAGCTGAAATAAAGAGACACCCAACCAACTGAGCCACCAGGCATGCTGAGACAAGAGTATTTTTAACTTGAAGTGGTTAACTTTCATGTTTTCCATCTGTTAAGAATCCATTTATTTTCTTTTGCTATTTTTGTTCATGAACTATTTCCCAAATAGATTGTAACCAGGACAATGAAAAAAAATTTTTGTGTGTGCATGTGTGTGTGTGAATTTTAAATTTTGGGGGGACTCAGACTCCTCAGGTTGCATATAAATGCTGTTAAAAGGATTTAATTATGTTTTTATTTGTCCTTCATTCTGCTTGATAAAACTATATTTAATCAGATTGAAAACATTCAGAAATTTGTCTTCAAGTTTAATGCAAATATTACATACCATGTAAAATATTAGAGACCAGTTAAATGGGTCAGTGGTTTAAAAAATTGAAGTACAATAGATAATTTTAGCAAATTATTTGCAGGTTTTGTTAATGGAAAATAATACCGAATCAAAATATCCAAATGGTCCTGGAAAGATTTTAAAGATATTTATGAACTGGCAGAATGTGTCCTAGTTATCATAACATTGTCTCTTTCTTGGCAATACAGGCAAGAACATTTGCTTCTTCCAGTTTTACAAACTTAAGATGATTTTAACTGGCATTAATCAGTGAAAGGAGTGGTAAAGGTTGAGGAATATATTTCCATCTCTTACAAAAGTGACGGAGAAAAGTGTGGATTATTCTCCCGACCCCCCTTTTTTCTGATTTCCTTTTTCTTTTTTTAAGTAAATTTTAATTTTAGACATATTTTAGGTTAACAACAAAATTTAGTACAAGGTACAGAGATTTTTCATATACCCCCTGCCCCCATACATGCACAGCCTCCCTCATTATTCAGCATCCCCAGCAGTGGTACCTTTGTTACAACTGATGAACGTACACTGACACATCATTATCTTTGAACATGCTACTGTTTGCCTTTGGTTGTATGTTTTCTGTGCATTTGGGATCGTGGTGGTCATGTTATCATATAACATTTTAATTCTTTCTGTCTCTTTAACAATATAATATGACCATTTTCTCGTACCATTAAGTATGCTTTATCAAATTATAGACTATTTTATTTCACTGGCCTCTGCATGTATTATTATGTCTATGCTTCAGTTTTAATTATTATAGCTTTAAAATTAGCCTTCATATGAGGTTGGATGGGATCAAATTATCTTCCTTTTAATTTAGGTTATCTTTAAATTACTTTAATAGAGCTTTATGATATTCTCTATTGAGTTCTCAAACATCTTTTGTAGATTTACTCCAGGACACATTATATTATTCTTTTTTCTTTCTTTCTTTCTTTCTTTCTTTCTTTCTTTCTTTCTTTCTTTCTTTCTTTCTTTCTTTCTTTCTTTCTTTCTTTCTTTCTTTCTTTCTTTCTTTTTCTTTCTTTCTTTCTTTCTTTCTTTCTTTCTTTCTTTCTTTCTTTCTTTCTTTCTTTCTTTCTTTCTTGCAAATATCATATATTAACTGATTTCTTGATATTTGTTACTGAGAAAGAGGAATTCATTTGAATTTCTTAACCTTACATATAACAACATGGTTGCACACATTAATTCTAAAAGTTTTATGTACATATTATCTGGCTGTAATGATATTTTTTTGCTTAACCTCTTTTATTTCTTTTTTTTTTAATTTAGTTTCTTTACCTGGCTTTTTAACTTTACTTTGGATATTTAAGTCATTATTTAATAGAGGCTTTCTTTATTCTTGTTTTTTTTTAAGATTTTACTTATTTATTTGACAGAGAGAGAGAGAGACAGCAAGAGAGGGAACACAAGCAGGGGGAGTGGGAGAGGGAGAAGCAGGCTTCCTGCCAAGCAGGGAGCCCGATGCGGGGCTCAATTCCAGGACCCTGGGATCATGACCTGAGCCGAAGGCAGATGCTTAACGACTGAGCCACCCAGGCACCCCAAGGCTTTCTTTATTCTTAATAATGTTTTTCACAATAAAGTTAATTTTGTCTAATATTTATCTAGTATCTATATATCAGATTTCATTTGCTGGTTCTATCCTATGTTTATATTGTACTTTCTGTTCCTTTTTTATATGTCTGTCTTCTGTAAATATCATAGATTTTTTAAAATTTCAATCTGATAATTTCTGTATTCTACCAGAACGTTTATTCCATTTATATTTATTGTGATTACTAAAATATTTATATGTATATGTGTATCTATAAATTTAATCCATTTCAGCCATTTAATGCATATTTATATAAGATATTTTATAGATATATGTAAGATATATATATATGAAAATATGTATATATTTTTTGATTCCAGGCTCTATTTTTCCTGCCTTTTCTCTATCCCCTTTTTAATTTCTTCTTTCTGGTCTCCTTTTGTATTGTTTGCTTTTATTAATCATATATTTCCATTCTACTCCTTGGAAAGATATACACTGAATTCCAGTATTTTAATTCTAATACTGAAATTTTCACATCCATACTTAAATTTAAAAATTATTATTTTTAATTGTATATGTCTTTCTCAGTTTAGTTCTGCTTCTCATATTTTTGACTGCGACTTCTCCTTCTTCCTGGCAGTTGTCTTTCTGTAATGATTTGTGTCATATACATATATATTTTCTTTTTGGTTGTCTTATTTTCTTTCAAGTTTTTTACAACTTTATGACTGCTACCAATAATGCTGTTTCTATTTCTTGAGTACTGCCACTTTTAATTTTATTACTGTATTCTATATTTTGTAATTAACGGCCTCCGTTGCAACTTTTTCTTAGTCAGAGACAGTGTATTTTACTCCTTCAGGAGATGCCTCAATATTTCTGATACAACAAAATACCATTTCTATTTTCTGATCCCGGCCCTCTAGTCCCCAGTATATCATATATTTTCTTGTATGTCTTGACTGGCTTTATATGTTGGATAGATGGCACTTGTGCTTACTTTTCACTCTAATTTGTCTTTTGGATCCCTTCAAAGAGCATGCTTTCAAATATTAACTAGGTTGTCCACGCTATTCTATCTCATGGACATTTGTCTAGTTATTACTCTTGGCAGCAGTGGACACATTTTACAATTTCTCCTTTTCTAAGCATGTTTCTCTTGGTGCCTATGATATACGACTTTGACAACTTACTTTCACCTCCTCTAAGATGCTACAATTTTTGAGGGTCAGCAGTTCACTTGCTATGGGAGACCTGAGTCTTTTCTCTGGCCATTTCTGCACAATTAGTCCATCAGTAAAATCATGGGATTTTTGACTTCCCACTCACTTGCATTTGGATGAAACACCATAGGACAAATTGGGGAATCTGGGATCCTTGAAGGATGCCCAAGTCACTAGGTATTGCATTCCAGAAATGGGTATGAGGTATTTTTCTCATGGGATAAATTTTGACCAACAAGAAACAAGAGATAGGAAAACACATAATTCTTCTCCTCATTTTCTCTGATTGACCACTCTGAGACAAACATTCACCTTGCACCCTGTCCACATATTCTTCCTTCCTTCCTTCCTTCCAGAGCACAGCACTGGCACTGTATGATCCATCTGGTACTATACCTGCTAAGTCACCTACTGAAGTGAGTCAGTTCTGGGTACTTTACTAAAGAGTAAAACCCAAAGAATGCATCAGTACACATTTGTTTGTTTACCTTTTTATTGTTTCTCACCCTGATACCTTAGACTCTCACGCTTAAATAAGTCATCAGTGTTGTTTTTTTTTTTTTTTTTAAGATTTTTATTTATTTGACAGAGAGAGCACAAGCAGAGGGAGAGAGAGGGAGAAGCAGACTCCTTGCTCAGCAAGGAGCCCGATGTGGGACTCAATCCCAGCACCCTGGGATCATGACTCGGCCCGAAGGCAGCCGCTTAACCAACTGAGCCACCCAGGCGTCCCTCATCAGTGTTTTTATTTGCTTTAGGCTTCATCCTCTAAGGGATCAAGGCTAAGTTATTATCTTTTTATAGATCTTTTTTTTAAATATTTTTATTTATTGAGAGAGAGAGAGAGAATGGTAGAGAGAGAGCATGAGAGGAGGAAGATCAGAGGGAGAAGCAGACTCCCTGCTGAGCAGGGAGCCCGATGTGGGACTTGATCCCGGGACTCCAGGATCATGACCTGATCTGAAGGCGAGCGCTCAACCAACTGAGCCACCCAGGCACCCTATCTTTTTGTAGATCTTAATATATCAAGTGTCTAGATGTGGGGTCTGGCACATAGCAAATACTCTATTAGCTTTTATTCAGTGTGTTGAGGGGTTGGAGGAATAGTTACAAAGTAAAAAAGAGCATCCATCTTGCCCAGGGAATGTTTCTTTGTGCCAGAGGCTAACAGGCCTGTTAAATTATTATTTTAGTTCATCTTCATAACAACACTATGAATGTGGTTTTTTAACCTTCATTTGACAGATGAGAGTTTGGTGGCTTAGAGAGGTTAGCATGACCTATATGTTACACAACTCATGATTGATAGAGGTGGGAATTGTGCACAAGAAATTTCGTGTTCTTCTGCTATTTGGTACTATTTTAGAAGCTTATCTTTATTCCTTATGACTCTGGGTTGGAAACACACGGCTGAACATTTTTCATAGAAAGTGACACAAAATACTCTTATGGTTTGTAAAAAGTCATTTCTGCCCCCCCTCTGTTATTCTCTACTAGTTAATGTGATATATGAAAAGAATCTTTGGAGAAATGGAGATACCATTTGCCATTTACTTACTGTGTGACCTTAGGCAAGTAACTGAGGCACTGCAGACTACCATTTTCTTAAATCTAACAAGAAGAGAATAAAAACTGCCTCAAGAATTTGTTGCCAGGTGATGCCTGGGTGGCTCAGTCATTAAGCGTCTGCCTTCGGCTCAGGTCATGGTCCCAGGGTCCTGGGATCGAGCCCCGCATTGGGCTCCCTGCTCCGCTGGAAGCCTGCTTCTCCCTCTCCCACTCCCCCTGCTTGTGTTCCATCTCTCATTGTGTCTCTCTGTGTCAAATAAATAAACAAAATCTTAAAAAAAAAAGAATTTGCTGCCAAATTTTTAATGCATGTTATAAATCTTCAATAAGTGTTTCTATCCTGTTGCTATATAATGCATTTCTTGGCTCTTCTGAAATAAAATAAAATATAATTTTGCTCAATGTGAAATAGTGTTAGAGCAAGTGATAATGTCACTTAAAACAGTGAATATTTCAAAATCCATCTATAAATGGCTTTGGACTTTACCAGATGATAGTTTAGCCCCAAAATGTATCTTCCTAGTGAGGTTTTAATTATTTAAAATGTCTTCGAGTTCCCTAAATGCATGCATCCATTAAACTCAAATTAGGAAATTAAAAACAAACAAAAAAAACTATAGTGCTAAGAACCCATGGTTCTAAGTTGAATAAGGCAATCCTTACTTTTTGAAAAGCTGAGAGACATACATCTGCTAAGTAGCTCTGCTGTAAAGTGAAGTATATTAGATCAGATGTAAGTGGGAAGAACTGTGGGAGCACAAGATGAATTTTCATTTAAGTGGGGAATGTCAGCCTCTCAGGAACACCTTCAATCTTTCTGGACCTTGTTTTCTTCTACGTCTCAGTACTGGCTTAAAATCTACTGACTATGAAATAGACCTGTTGTTTGAATCACAATATGCAATGTTTCTTATGTTTATGATCATCTGTAATTATATATTATTTCTCCATGCTATCTTATTTTGGACATATTTTTTAATGTGTTTTGCTTCTTCACTGTTAAGACTTGATGTCTGTTGTGATGTGTGTACACAAAAGAGATGATAATTTAATTGTGCTTACAAAACATATCCCATTCTTTATAATATTTACCCTCTCTAGTCCATATTTATGTGTTCAAAAATATATCTGATGAAGAAAGCACTGAACGCAGATTTTTTTCTAGCTGCATGGTTGTGTGTATTTGTGTCCTTTCTTTCCCCTTCAATTTAAATCATACTGAAATAGTTATGTGTAGAACACATTGGAGGTGTGGTCCCCCCCAAAAATTGGGTATTAATTACCTAAAATACCTTGTTGATTTTGTGAACAAACAGTTGTGGGACACTTTGAAATGCATTAGAATCTAGTAATACGGTGTGACTTTTAAGCCAGAGCAGATAACAGGGTTCTTATCATGCAACCTGGGAGCGACTAATAGGTTTTTCCCTTACAGCTGATAAGGATTATCCTACCTCAGAAAAATTCCGTTTCTCCTATACTCCCCATCTACTACCATGTTCACAACATTTCTAACATCAGGTATGTGGGTTTTTCCCCACACCCAGAAATTCTCTGCTACAGCAGCTGGGTGTCCTAAAATTCAATTCAATTCTGACACTCACTGGAGTAAGCACAGATCCCAAAGGTTAAGGGCTCAGTCTCACAAGACTGACCCCCACATCTCAGAAGACAGTTGAAAGTCTAAGTTGTCACCTGTACTTCTGACAGAATGGTTCTAAATCAGAAGTTCCCATGATCCCCTCTTTGGGTTCCATCATTTGGTAGAACAGCTTACAGAACTCAGGGAAACATTTACTTTTACCAACCTATTATATAATAAAAGAGATGATAAAAGATATAAATGAAGAGCCAGATGAAGAGATACATAGGGTGAGGTCCAGAAGGTTCCCAAAGTAGAGAAGCTTCTGATTTCATGGAGCTAGGGTGCATTACGCTCCAGGCAGTGGGTATGTTCACCAACCCGGAAACCCTCCAAAGCCTGTATTTTGGAGGTTTTTATGGAGGCTTCATCATGTAGGCATGATTGATCATTAACTCCATTTCTAACACCTCTCTCCTTCCTATAGGATGGGGGATGGAGCTGCAAGTTCCACAGTTCTAATCATGGGTTGGTCTTTCTATCACCAGTCCCCACCCAGGAGGCCACCCAGTGTCATCTCATAAGAAACAAAGACACTGCTATCATCCAGGAAATTCCAAGTGATGATTTAGGAGCTCTGTATTAAGAATCAGGATCAAAGACTGAATATTAGGGAAAAAAACGGTACTCCTAGAGCTCTTACAACTTAGGAAATTACAGGGTTTTTAGAAGCTCTGTGCTTCTCTCTATATATTCTATTATTTATGATATGTATTCTATGATTATTACATATCCATTTTAATCTTTTCCCATTAGTTTATGTATCCAATCACCTACAATGCACTGACCACATTCTAGGTACTGCACATGGCCCTGGAGATACAGCAGTTAACAATCTAGTCAAAAATATTTGCCCTGAAGGAAATTACATTCTAAGGAGGGCAGAGAGGTGGTAAAATATAGAGGAGGTAAAAATGGTAGTTTGCATTCCCAAACCCAAAGAGTTCTAGGTTTGGGGAGACATAACTTTAAACCAGGTGATCAGGGAAGGTTACATAAAATCCATATTGTTTATTCTTTGTACAGTTCACTGTAGTGCTAATTTTTAACATATAATATCATATTTTCTCTAGCTATTACATGAATTAACTTTACACATGGTTGATCAATCTGACATATTTTCAAAAAGTTAACTGTAAGTGGATGACTTGGAAATGTAATATTTTGGAGGGGGAGGTGGGAAGATGGGTGATTTTTTTAAATTTTTATTTATTTTTTTGGTGTTTTTTTTTTTTTAATTAATAGACTATTGCTTAGAGTACAGTTAGGTTTACAGAAAAATTAAACAGAAGAGTTTCCAAATACTCTCTCCTTCCCCGTCTTTAGTTTTCCCTATTATTAATATCTTGCCTTGGTGTGGTATATTTGAGACACAATTGGTAAGCCAATACTGATACAATACTAACTAAGTTCCATGGTTTATGTTATGGTTCACTTTTTCTGTGGTACCGTTCTTTGCATAATGTCTTGTGGCCATCATTATAGTATCATTCAGAAGAGTTTCACTTCCCTAAAACTCCCTTGTGCTCCACCTGGTCAGCCCTTGCACTTTATCCCCAGAATCTTGGCAACCACTGACCTTTTTCTCTATCTAACATACAGTTAGAATCAAAGAGATTTTTCAAACTGACTTGTTTCACTTAGTGGTATATATTTAAGAGTTCCCCGTGTCTTTTCTGGCCTGGAGAGATAACTTCTTGTTATTGTTGAATAATATTCCATTGTATGTATGTATTGTGTTGTTTACCCATTCACTATGGAATAACATCTTAGTTACTTCCAATTTTTGCAATTATGATAAAAACTGCTTGTAAACATTTGTGTGCATATTTTTGCGTGAACTTAGGTTTTCAACTCATCTGGGCAAATACCTAGGGAGAGTGAATTGTATGCTAAAACTATGTTTAGCTTTGTAAAAAACTGTGTGTCTTCCAAAGTGGCTGTACTATTTTATACTTTCCCCAGCAGTGAATGAGAGTTTCTGTTGGTCCACATCCTCAGCAGAATTTGGCATTGTCAGTGTGTATGATTTTAGCCCTATTAACACACCCTTTCTGATAAATGTTTACTGGTATCTTGGTACTGTTTTAATTTGCAATTCCATAATGACATATAATGTTGAACATCTTTTCATATGTTTGCCATTGGTATACCATCTTTTTAAAGATTTCATTTATTTATTTGAGAGAGAGAGAGAGAGAGCACGAGCAGGGCAGAGGGAGAGGGAGAAGCAGACTTCCCGCTGAGCAGGGAGCCTGATGCGGGACTTGATTCCAGGACCCTGGGATCATGACCTGAGCCAAAGGCAAATGCTTAACCAACTGAACCACCCAGGTGCCCTGGAATACCTGCTTTTATTAGGTGTATGTTCAGATTATTGCCCTCTGTTTAATTGGGTTGTTTGAGATTTTTTACTGTTGAGTTTTAAGAGTGTCTGTGTGTGTATATGTGTGTGTGTGTGTGTGTGTGTGTGTGTGTGTGTGTATAAAACAAGTCCTTTATCATATATGTACTTTTCAAATATATTCTCTCAGTCCATGGCTTCTCTTTTCATTTTCTGAAATCGTTTTTTTAACAGAGCAGATTTTTTTTTAACGGAGTCTAACTTAACCACTTTGTTCTTTTGTCAGTCATGCTTTTGGTGTTGCATCTAAAAAACTTGCTGCTTAATGTAAGGTCACCTAGATTTTCTCCTTACTGTATTCTAAAAGTTTTATACTTTTATGTCTTGCATACAGGTCTGTGAATACAAGTCTATGAGTTGATTTTTGAGTTAATTTTTGTGAACGGTGTAAGGTGAGTTTCCAGAATTTCTGTTTGTTTATTTTTGTATGAAGATGTCCAGTTGTTCTAGTACCGTTTGTAGAAATTACTCCAGCCAGTGAGTGGGGATTGCTCTTTTTTCAAAGATCAATTGATTGTGTGTGTGTTGGTCCATTCTAGAGTGTCTATTCTGTTCCATTGACTTCTCTTTCACCAACATCACACTGCCTTGACTACTGTTGTTTTCTAGTAGGACCTGAAGTTGGGTCATGTCAGCCCTCCAACTTTGTCCTTCTTTAATATTGTGTTGGCTATTTGGCTCTTTTTCCTTTCCATAGATTTTTTTTTTAATTTTTATATCATGAAATGGCTTGTTGGGATTTTGTTTTGTATTGCATTGAACTTAGAAATAAAATTGAGAAGAACTATTATCTTAATAATATCAAGTCTTCCTATCCATGAAAATGGAATATATTTCCTTTTGTTTAGATATTATTTGATTTCTTTCACAGAGATTTGTGGTTTTCTTCATATACATCTTGTACATATTTTGTTAGATTTCTACCCAAGTATTTCACATTTTGGGTGCTAATATAAAGGATGCTGTGTTTTAAATTTCAAATTCCAAATTTATACTGCTCATGTGTAGTAAAACAGTTGACTTTTGTATATTAACCTCATATTTTTCAGTCTTTCTGTGATCACTAATTCATTTCAGAAGTTTTTTTGTTGATTCTTTGTGGTTTATACATTTATAATCATGTAGTTTTATTTCTTCCTTTCAATCTATATACCTTTTATTTTATTTTCTAATTTTAGCTAGGACTTCCAGTATGATGTTGAATAGGATTGGTGAGAGGGAGGTCTTTTTGCTTTGTTCCTGATCTTAGCAAGAAGCTTCTAATTTCTCATCAAAAATATCACTAAATATCATTAAATATGATGTTAGCTGTGTTTTTTGTAGATGTTCTTCATCATGTTGAGGAACTTCCCCTCTATTTCTAGTTTCCTGACAGTTTTTTTTTAAAGATTTTATTTATTTATTTGAGAGAGAGAGAGAGAGAATGAGAGAGAGAGAGAGAGAGAGCACATGAGAGGGGGAAGGGTCAGAGGGAGAAGCAAACTCCCTGCTGAGCAGGGACCCCAATGTGGAACTGGATCCCGAGACTCCAGGATCATGACCCAAGCTGAAGGCAGTCGCTTAACCAACTGAGCCACCCAGGCACCCCCCCTTTTTTTTAAAGATTTCTGACAGTTTTTATCATGTGTGGGTGTTGGATCTTGTCAGATGCTTTTTCTACATCTATTTATAGGGTCATATAGGGTCATAAATTGCATTTAGCCCATTGATGTTATGGATTGCATTAACTGATGTTGGAATGCAGAGCCAGTTTTGCATTCTTGGAATAAATCCAAATTGGTCATGATGTATAATTGTTTTCATACACATTTTAATTCAGTTTGTCAATATTTTGTTAGCAATTTTACATCCATGTTCATCCATGTTTGTAGTTTTCCATTATTGTAATATCTTTGTCTGGTTTTGGTATTAGGGTAATGTTGGCCTTACAGAATGAGTTTGACAAGTGTTCCCTCTGCTTCTGTGTTTTCAGAGAGATTTCAGAGAATTGGAATGATTTGTTACTCAGATACTTGGTAGAATTCAGCAATGAAACCATCTGGGCCTGGGGTTTTATATTTCAGAAGGTTATTGATCATTGATTATAGATTAAATTATATATATATTAAATATATATTAAATTATATTATATATAATATAAATATGTTTTAAGATTTAGTTCTCCTTATTTAATTAGTTTTAATGGATTGTGGCTTTTAAGGAATTGATCCATTTCATCTAATTTACCAAATTTGTGGGCATAGAGTTTTTCATATTACTTTATTTCCCTTTTGCTATCCATGGATTGGTAATGATAACTCTCTTTCATTTATTTTACTAGTAATTTGTGTCTTATCTCTTTTTTTATTGATTAGCTTGATTAGGAGTTTACCAATTTCATTGATCTTTTCAAAGAGCCAACTTTTGGTTTCTTTGATTTTCTTTGTTGGTTTTCTTTTGTCAATTTCATTGATATCTGCTCTAACTTTTATTAATTTCTTTTCTCCTGATTAAATTTAATTTGCTTTTTTTTCTAAATTTTTTAAGGTGGATGCTGAGATTATTGATTTGAGCTTTTTCTTCTTTTCTAATATATTCATTCTGTGCTATAATTCTCTGCAAAACGCTGCTTTGCAGCATCCCACAAATGTCCATAGGTTATATTTTCATTTCCATTTAGTATAAAATTTTTTTAAATTTCTCTTGAGATTTCTTCTTTGATACATGTGTTATTTAGAAGTATGTTGTTTAATCTCCAAATATTTAGGGGTGTTCCAGCTATCTTTCTGTTATTAATTTTTAGTTTATTTCCAAAGCATATTTTGTATGATGTTATTTCTTTAAAATTTATTAAGGTGAGTTTTGTGATGTTTATTTTTTAAATTTATTAAGATGAGTTTTATGGCCAATTGAGTTTTATGTGGTCTGTTTATATGAATGTTCCAATAGAAATGTAATTTTTTAAAAGTTTGTATTTATTTAAGCACAGAAGCTGGGGGAAGAACAGAGGGAGAGGGAGAGAAAATCCTCAAACAGACTCCTTGCTGAGCATGGAGCCTCATGTGGGGCTTGATCCCAGGACCCTGAGATCATGACCCAAGCAGAAACCAAGAGTCAGACACTTAGCTGCTGAACCACCCAGGTGCCCCAAGATATAATTATTTTTTTAACAATGTGGAGTTGAGACCCATCGTTTTAAGTGCCACAACACTGAGCTCCTATAGGTGCTAATAAACCCTATTGAATTAAAATGAATAAATTTAAAACTAATGAATTTGTAAACTTGGTGAGTTATTTTAAATTAAATAATCTGCATAGAATGTGGAGAACTAACTTATTGTATTCATATATTTCTTGTGGTTACCAGTCATGGTCAGCTCAGGCTTCTGTATAGTGATTAAGAACAAGGAACTTAATCCCATGGTAAAACTGTGGAAACAATGCAAAACAACAACAACAACAAAAATCTTAAAATTATCCTACCTGAAATAGGAAAAGTCATTGTTTCAGGGCTGTTGATAGTGTTCATTCCTTGGAGGTTCTGTTTGCAGTAGTTCCAGAAACAAAAGCCTTCAGGCATTTGGAAATTGCACACTGAGAGATCTGTGAGTTATATATGGGACAAGGATAGCATCTGCCATCTGCCATAGGAATGAATCATCAACAAGGTTGTTTGTGCTAAAGTAAGTAAGCTCCCCAAACCCTAGTTAACTAATATGCCAAATGGAGCTTGGAATGATATGATGTACAAAGTAGATGAGGTTGTGATTATGATATTTTTTTTAACTAAGATGTATGTAAGCCCTACTTGACCTAAATATCCAAGCACTTTCTTTTATAATGCCCATTTTCTTTCTAGTTCTATGGTTTTACATTCTCCTATATATATATATATATATATATATATATATATATATATATATATATATATTCATTCAACCCTCTGCATTTCAGGTTCATGTTTAATAATGTTGATTTAATATTACATAAACAAAAGAAGTATGACTGAATCTCCTTTAACAAAATAAATGCACTCTTTATCACATTTTGTTCTGATTAAGTTCATTTCATCTCAATTTTTGAGAATCATAGTCATACTTTTTCAGTATGAGAAAGGAAAAATAAATTTAAAAAATTTTATTTTATAAATGTAATACAAAAGGCTTTACAATAAAATTATGTATTTGCAAATAAAATTTGGAAGTTTTCCTGTAAATTGTAATTGAAGCAACTTTAATTTTTGAACCTAATATTGTATATTGTGATTAAACAGAAATATTTGGTAATACATTTATTAAGTATGTTATCTTATAATAAAAAGTTTTCTACTATTTTAGATAATGAACAAATATTATAATTATTTCCCCCTAATTTTCCCCATTTTAAAATATTTTCATTATTTTATAAATGAATACTACTATAAAATATTAAACACACCTATTTTAATTTTGGAGCTTATATTTGTTATGTCTGTACAGTCATATTTTTATAATCTTAGATGAACAATTAACATTTTTATAGCTGTTTAAGGTGGGAGAATGTAAAAATGCATTTGGCAAATATCAAGCAATTGAATTTCAAAAACCTTTAAAATTCATTATATATTTTTATCATATCTAGTTTAAACTTTTGTAACATTCTCACAATAAAATGTCTGAATCTTTAACCTTTATTATCAATTAAAAATTTCAACATTAGAAGTATGTCAAAATAAGCAAAATGTTGATTCAGTTCCTTTTGACTGCAAATATATGTTGAGACACTGTAATACAAGGGAAAAAATAATTATATATTCTACTCTGTTAAAAGGAAATTTGACCAATTAGACTGTTTTGCTATAAAATAAAGTATTCTCAACAAAGTTATCATTATAGTATTCTTTTTAAAAGCTCTTCAAAATCTTAGGCAAAGCAGATTTATGAAAGTGGACTTTTAAAAGTCAGCATTTTTTATTTAACTAAAACTCTTCACTTAGCAACACAGTCTGGGCACATAGTTTTACTGAAAGGCATTTACTTTGATCTTTCAAATGGCTTATTGTGCCTGATTAATCCGTATATTCCTTTGGTCATAAGCGTTCTCATTAAAATACAGACAGCTAGAGAATTCACAAAAAATTACTATGGAAAAAAGAAAATCAATTCTTAGATAAGATGGGTTCCTCTATTTAAATATGCTATACACTTGTAATAAAGAGTCTGTCTTCGTGAGCCACTGTGAAAAATCAACCATAAAAATGAATTTTCCTTTTTGCTTAAGATATGTTTATACAAAGTATTCTTTCAATGGGGAAAAAAAAAATCTTTGTGGCTTTACATACTTACTCCCCAAACATCATAAGATGCAAAAGAAAAAGCTAAGACTTTTAATCACAACTGTAAAATTAAAAATGCTTTAATACTGCAAAATGAATTATTATTTACCAATGAATTTTGTCAGTTAATTTTATCAACCTCTCCACCCACATTTGACGGAAAGACTGCCTTTTAAAAACCCACAAAACTATTTTGAATAGTCTGACAGTATTTGGGTTATTTCAACAAAAAATGATTAAATAATGTAGAGCTCTTATTGAGGATAATTAATACTTTCATAAAAAATAATTTTCATAAAAAAACACAAAAACAAAAAAAATAAAAAGTGAAATTCCAAGCTATTTTGTGTTATGTTCCCACAGGGAAAGAAAAGTTAATGAAAGCTGATAATTTTGCTCATACATATATGTATGTCATTGCTTTGTGTCCATCAACTATGAAAAAAAAATGCAATAAAGGATTTTCTATGATATTTTAAAGGAAATATCCAAAAGAGTCCTTCCTTTATTAAATTGGAGATAATTTCACCATCAACCTACAACTTAAAAGAATAAGAGATGAAGGAAGTTATTTTTCTCACCAATTCCTTTCTTCAAAACAGAAGACTAGTGACTACTGTTTCTTGTTTTTCAGAACCTGGTGTTAATAATCTGAAATATTAAAATATTTTTTGAATGCCTTAAAGTTATAATATATATATAAGCATCAGAGTAGAATATATAGATATAGACTATACATCATATATAAAGAATAGAATGGAGAGTAGTATAGGATATGCATATATAATAACTAATTGCTATTACATGTGAGACAACTATCTTCCCTAATTTTCAAAATATTAAATAACATTTACATTGCTATTTTTCAAGAATTGTAACATTAAGGTCAATCTCTACACTGCTTCAAGTTGTGCATGGCAAGGGCATACACTGAGTAGCACAGAGGAGCTGAAATTCAGCTTGTGGTGCTCACAGAATAAGGAAAATAGGAATGGAGTCAGAGGAAAAGAAATCTTTTTAAAATTTACATGACTTTATATATGGGCTAATCATATTCCTGTACAATATCATATGTTTTTGAAACTAAGAGAATGCAAGTCATATATTAATACCTTTTATTTTTGTTTTATTTTTATATTGAAATTTAAGAAATGTTATTATTTGAAATGTTTACATTTCTATTCTCACTTTTGATCAAAAGTTTCAGTTTCACATCTTTAGTTGTAGAAAACATTAAAAGTAAGATGAGTGCTATGCCAGCTAGTGCTAGTGCTATACCAATTTTAAAGGATTGAAAGATTTTGTATGCATTGGGGAAAAGCCACTGCCCTGAGCTTCCCAAGTAGGTGATGACTGACTTGGGTCCCTCACCTCTTTCCAAGAAATCTGACTACTGAAAAGTTTGTGGCTCACAGGAAGCCTGTAGGATTCTACTCTACAGCAAAGGCTAGTGTCAATTCTGATTATGTTATTCTGAATAACATCTTTAAGAGATTGAAAAAAAAATGCAGAGAAATGTAGAAAAAATGATAGAAATTTTTAGAAATATCCTTACCTTTATGTACTGCACTCTTTCCACATTAGCATTCTGCTTTGATCATGTTCCATTCTCTCTGGCTTCAAGGTCTAAGCACGTACTTTTCCTTCTTTCTGGAATTAAACTTCTCCTCAGCCACTGTACAACTCTGTCCAAATGGAGCTTTCTATAAGAGAGTCTTTATTTTTGGATGTTTGATTTCTGACCATTTTTAAGCCTCACCCTTTCCCCTTCCTCTTTTGCTCCACATCTGGACAAGTTGATTAAGAAAGCCCAGGTGCTCATTCTTTTGGTACCAGTAGAAGTTTCAAACTACTACAGACCCTTTCTGTGCACAGGAACTGTTATCATGGCCCCACTCATTTTTCCAAACAAGTCTCCTTTCCTTGCTCTTTCAAGCAATTTTTTAGATCAGTTTGGGAGGTCTGTTTTGCTCTCACAGAGCCTCATCATGTAAGTAATAAAACCTTTCATACCTTTTTGGTATGTGTGTGGCTTCATCAATCTTGACATCTGACCACATTTTGGGTAGGAGTTCATCCTGTTCTTAGAAAGTGGATGTACCTCTCTTTTATTCCTAGTCTCAGCTGAAATATCTTCTTTTCTGAAAAATTATGAACAATGTATGGAATATCTCCCCACTCCCATATTACACAGTTATGAAACCTATTCTCTATCTTATTCTCTATAAAATGTGTCCTTTCTCCTTCAAAATTCATGTATAAATTTGCAATTACTGTTTTTATCTATCCATGTGCTTATAGTTTGATATACATTTATAATCTCTCTCTTCTTATGTCTAATCGGGAACTTAGTACCTTACTGCCTTAAATTCTACTTCATAAATGTCTTTCAAGGGGCGCCTGGATGGCTCAGTCATTAAGCGTCTGCTTTCGGCTCAGGTCATGATCCCAAGGGTCTTGGGATCGAGCCCCGCATCGGGCTCCTTGCTCTGCAGGAAGCCTGCTTCTCCTTCTCCCGCTCCCCCTGCTTGTGTTCCTTCTCTCGCTGTGTCTCTCTCTGTCAAATAAATAAAATCTTTAAAAAATAAATAAATGTCTTTCAAATGGGGTCCTCCTTTGTACCTTCCTGAAGTAAGACTTAGATGACTTCTCTTCTAGATTACTAAAATGGTTACCTAATTGGTCTTCCTTACTACCATCACAGCCTTCTGATCCACCACTCATAGTTTTGCTAAACTTTGTATTGTAAATCCTTTATGTCTTTGATCTAAAATTCTTTAATGGTTCATCATATTTATATTTTATTCTACTTGCTCCCTCTTAACTATAGCTGATGCTATTGCTAAGTAAAAATACATGCCTATTTTAAGGCTTTTAATATATATTGTTAAATTCACATCTTTTCCATGGCCTCCAAGGATCTAGATAACCAGGTCCCTACTTACTTCTGGGAACTCAACTCACACTACTTTCCTTTAAGTTTCAGCCACATCAGCCACCTTTCAGTTTATGAGATGTGCAAAGCTTCCTTCAGGGTAAGATATCTACCCAGTTATTTACTTTGCTCAGAAAATTCTTTGGATTTGCATATGACCAGCTCCTTCAATTGTCACCTTCCCAAAGTAGTCTTCCCTCCATCCCAACATCCTTCCCTCTTTTTTTATTTTAAATTACCGATTTTCCATGTGCGTATTCAAAACAATACAAAGAAACATACTTTCTGAAATAGAGCATTTGCTTTTTTTTTTTAATATTGTAAATACTGGGGTTTCTTTTGAAATTGTAATGTTTATATTTCAGAATGTGTTTTAACTACTGATGAGCATAGCCTAAGTTTTTGCTATTCATACTACCTTGTATGTTTGACATTCCCTTTTCATTCTTAGTGAACACAAAAATTACATTACAGAGGGGCACCTGGGTGGCTCAGTCATTAAGCGTCTGCCTTTGGCTGGGGTCATAATCGCAGGGTCCTGGGATCCAGACGCACATTGGATTCCCTGCTCGGTGGGAAGCCTGCTTCTCCCTCTCCCACTCCCCCTGCTTGTGTTCCCTTTCTCTGTCAAATAAATAAATCAAATCTTTAAAAAAAATTACGTCACAGAGATCTGAAAACGTGCATTGTTTCCACTGAAATATTAAAAGGTTTTTTTTTAATTCAACAACTCAGAAATTGTTATATTTAATAATTTCTTCTTAGCAAGGAATCAGATAGTGTTGTTCTAAAAGATCCTGAACTCTGTCATTGAGCTCTTTCTCTTTAAATAAGCTGCTAAAGATATGTTGGATATGAATTTAATGCATATAATACATATTTTTTAAATCTCTAGCTATTATTACTCTAGGATAAGAAACTCATAGAAATTATATGACTTCATATTTTTAAATTCATGAAACTATTAGACATATTTCAGATATTACAATGTCATTTTTAAAGCTGTCATTTGATGTCATAGAGGAAAACAATAAAATGTTTTTCTTTTATCCTCTATCCATAATTCAGTGATCTAGGCTAAATATGTATTACATATGCAGACATATATGAGGGATGCATCTGTAGGATGCATAATTAATGAGTGAGATTTAAGCAGAAATTGCACATGGCATGCTTAATATCATAAAAAGTGATACAAAATAAGCAAAACTCTTAGGAAAATAAAATTCCTCTTTTGGTATTATCTATCACCAGATATTGAATCATACTAAATTATTTAAAAAAACAGGGTCTTGTATTCACTTTTAGCCATTCCACAATTCTAACAGATTATATATTTTTAAAGTTCACTTTATGTACTTTATGTATCAGATGCCTTTTTTCAAAAAGATATATTGATCTTAGAAGCATATGCTTTGCTTTGGGAAGGACGTTTGAAAAAGCATCAAGGAAGAAATGAACTCCACTGGAAGAACTGCTAAAATCTGTCAGGTAATGTTTGGGTTAATGCATATATCTCTGTTAAATTCCCTAATATCACATAGACGTGAGTTCAGCATCAAACGGAAATGAAGCATATCAAGTAACAGGAGAAATACATCATATTAGCAGAATGATTAGTAATAATCCCTAGTTGCATTTTCACAGATCCTAATATTTATTTACGAATGAAACCATAAGGAGTGTATCATGAGGTAAGTAGAATAAGTGCAGATGTTTCACTGCATTTCATACTTCTTAATTTTGCTTCTGACAGATTCCCATTAAATGCTAAATGATTAGCTAAATGTTTCGATAGTTGAAGAAAGCTATCCTTTAAAAGGGTTCTTTACAAGATTGCTGGTAATTTTAAATGGAGAAGATAATAGAGAATGTCATACATATAGTCATTGAATGGGTTTTCTTGTATGTTCATAGAGTCTATGAAGACGGCACATATTGAAGAAATAGAGCAGATGTTGACAGACTTTCCACGTATATTACTCTCCATCTCAGCTCCTCTATAAATCAGGAAACTCAACTGTAAAGAAACAAACAAACAAACAAACAAACCTTTTGAGCCATCTTAAGTAAAGACAAATTTTTCTGAAGATACTAATGAATCTTGGGTATCTTCTTACTGAAATTACAGCTGGATTGCTTAGCAAATGAAACATCAGACAGCTGTTCTCTATCTCTTACTCTGAAGCCATGTGGTCTTTTTCCCTTTCTGTTCTCTTTTTAGTCTCATCTCTGTATAGCACTTTGCTCTGCAGAAGTTTTACTTTCTACCTGGAAGAATGTGGTTTGCATGTGGCAGAGAAGGGAGATGTTGTTGCCTTCAAGGTGCTCTACCATCTCACTGTGTTTCCTAACTTCAAATCTCCATGTTGTTTGGTTAGATGCTGTGCATCGGCTCATTCAGATAATAATTTATCAATAATTTATCTATGACTCAATCATTTACAGCTAGAGAATTGGGTTCTTTTACTACATAGGACTCCTTTATTCAAGCTCTGGGCAGAGTAGAAATGGATGTGAGTGGAAAAGAAATAATGGCTAGCACTAATAAACTCAATGTCCATGATCATTGTTCTTTGATCCTGCAGGCATCATTGATTATTTACCAGTTTGCAAATGACAATAATAACCAGCCATGGTTATTATATTATATTATATTGTTTTATATTATTGGGAAAATAGTGTTTTTAAAGAGAAAGTTTGACAAAATAATAATTAAGAAAGAGATCGCCAGTGAGAAAATTAAATACTTGGCTTTTCGGTATATCAGTGTAAACCTTGAGTATTACAGAGCATTAACTTTGAAGGTGCAAAAAGAAAGTCACCGCAATGATTAATACGTTGGAAATTTTCTTGGAACTCAAATATAATTTTTAGATTCTAGGAAAACATAATCCATTCATATATTTAACATTTACTGAGAACTGATAATAACCTATTTGCTATTTTTATTGATTTATCTCTGCCCTGAAGGTGTTCAGTTTATTAATAGAAACATATATCATTAATAATAATATTATAAATAGTATACTAATAATATAGTCACTTTAAAGTAATTAATTTTATGTGCATATCAATACCTCCACAGAAGTGCATTTGAATTGACTTCCTGAGGCATAAAGAATCGTGGAATAGAGAGATGTTGAGTTTGGGGACAGGAGCAGCAAAGGCATTCTAGGCAAAAGCAACAACATGAATAAGGTTTAGTGATCTGAAGTTACTCTATGTACTAAGGACCTGGCAGTCAGTTTATTTACCTCTATGTTAGACTGAAAGTTAGGGAGTGGCAGAAGACAAGCTGTAGAATTAGGTTGGTGGCAGACTGCAAAATACTTGAGGGCTGGGCACCTGGGTGGCTCAGTCGGTTAAGTGTCTGCCTTCAGCTTAGGTCCTGATCCCAGGGTCTTAAGATCAATCAAGCTCCACGTCTGGCTCTCTGCTCATCGTAGCCTGGAGCCTGCTTCTCCCTCTCCCTCTACCTGCCGCTCCCCCTGCTTGTGCTCTCTCTCTGTCAAATGAATAAATAAAATCTTTAAAAAAAATACTTGAAGGTCTTGCTGAAGAGGATTTATTAACTCTTTTACCATTGGTGGTGGGGTGCATTAGAGACTTTACAAATTTCAAGAAACAGTAAATAGATCAAAGATTTCAGAAGAGGACTGTGTTAGTCATTTGCTCTCAGTGTCATTTACTTCCTCGTCTGGGCTCTTCTTGGCATAACTATGGGGGCTGCACACTTATCCCAAACTATCGTGCCTATTCACTTCTGGCTAGGTTCAGCCAACGCACTAGGGGGGAGGTTTGGGGATGGAAGGAAGTTTGAAGAGTAGGTGTTTCTCGCCTATTTCTCCCTCAGGCAGTATCTCTGGCAGAAGCTGTATCTCTTCTACATTGTCAGCTCTCACCACACCGACTATGTTGCCAAGACCCCAGCAGCTGACAGGCACATCCACTCTAGCCCCTCCATCCACTTTGAGTTCCTACTCCTGAAACTGGTACCGCTGACTCTTCCCTATGTTTCTTCAGCTCTAAATGTGGCGGTAGCCACCAGTAGCTGTTAAAATGGACATTTCTTCATTCTCCCCTAATTGCCCTTTTCCTGTTACAAAACTCTGGAATTAATTTTCCATACCAAATTTCCTCCGTTGAATCACCTGGCATGAGTTTGTTTACCTGACTGTACCTTGATAAATAAAAAATAAATAAATAAGATAGCTCTGAAAAGAAATAGGTTTAAATTCTTTGCCATCACTTTTAAATGATGAGTAATGAGTAAGTATATATGAGTAATATAGTAAGCAATATCTTACTTGAAAAAGTTTTTCAAGTTTGGATGAGTAATATAGTAAGCAATATCTTACTTGAAAAATGCTGTCATGGAAATGAACCCAGTGATAAGTTGGGAATTTAATCATTGAAAGTTTAAAATATATGTGTGTGTGTGTGTGTGTGTGTGTGTGTGTGTATCTTTTTCTCTTTCTGCCAATCTCTCCATTAAAGCCTTTGAACAGCCTAACTTATATTTTAATATCAACTGATATTACTTGGGAAATGTCAATATAAACAGCCAAAATAAGACTATCTTATTTCCTTGTTTTCTTCTTTGTATGTCTTTCTTTTTCATATCAATCTGCTTTTTTTTACAGAGATACAAAAAGAGTTTGAGAAGTTGTTTATAATTTAAAACCTTAAAGTCATTAAAAATTTAATGGCTCAGTGGTTAAAACAGACAAGTTGCTTCAAGCTCACCTGGCTTTGTTTTCAAGACAAAAATATTTGTCCCAGTTGCTGTGCGGGTGTATTATAAACACATCAGTAGTGACAACATATTTTGTGCTTATCTTTTAAGTCAGTGTTGTCACCGCTGTATTTATAAGGTGAATTTGGGAACTTTCCCACAGAGAAGGCAGGTGAGGTTGATAGACAACAGAAAGAAAGTGATTTGTGCAAAGTTAGATAATATACTCAGTTTTAAAATAGAATTTGTACTAATCATTTTGTTTCTATTAACTTTTATCAAATTAAGTATAAGCTCATTCATAAACCTTGAAAGTATATAAGAGCATTTATATTAATCCTTAGCTCTTGAAAAACATATTTGACTTCTCTGAAATTTAATATTTTTTTTTTCTTAAAATTACCTATAAGTTCTTCAGAAAATGATTTGGTTCCCCTCTCTGATAATAACACACCTTTCTTCATATTATGTATATAAAGAAGTTTAAGTGTGAGATCAATATAGAGTTTTGATAGTTAGAGGAATAGATAGGTAAATTTATCTTCATTATACTTTATGTATTTATTTAATGTGAACTATAATTTCTGAAGTATCATGGTAATTCCATTTCATTTCCTAAAGTAATATTAATCCCAGAGCACACAATAGAATATTATAAATTTTAATCAGATGTCCTTTAGATTTCTGAGTTTATCAGTTAAAGATCCCCTTTGAAAAAAATGCTTAAATGTTCCAAACATTTCCAAACATTTCCTTGGTGTATACCCACCAAAACTGAATGTGGTACTTGATTGGAAAATTCTTCAAGCATACAATTTCTCATTTGGACTCTGACATTTGTATAAGATGATGATAGGATTGACCAACCCTCAGACTATTTTCATTTTCAATAACAATAATGGAATAATGATGATATGTTTATATATAATAATCATATTCCAAGTTTCACGGCTTAGCAAAATATATGAACAGAAAAAGAGGTACAGTTTTGATCATGGAACCTGACTGTAAAAGTTAAATGGATGTTCCCGCCTTTAGGTTTAAGTAATCCTGGTAAATTGTACACCAATAAAAAGAGAAAAACTTAACTGACATATTATAAATCCCCAAAATATGCTCTATAAACATAAAAGCATCTTAAATTGCTACACACACACACACATATACATCTGTATCTGTATATATTTATTTTTGTGGGTATGTATTGTATGTATACAATTTACAGGCTGTTCAATTTTCCTTCCCGATCAGTTTACCCTCTTTATATTTTAAATTAAAAATATGGACAGGAAGTCCTCTTACCTTCCATGCAGTTATAAAGATGTGGTGAACTTTTTATGCCATCTGTAACAGTCATTCGTATTCAGAAAATTTTCTGGAACTAAGAAATATCAATACTCATTCAGTGATTAATATTTCAATATCAATAATGTTAATAGGCTATTTCAATGATGAAATATTGCTACTTTGGAATCTCCTTTCCTCCACTGATTTAAAAATGACCACCATGTTTTTACTCATAAAATATTTCAAGCCAGTGGATATTTCTGTTTAAATGAAAGAATTTTCCTAATGTTCATTAGAGAAATCTGGGGAGACCCATACAAGTATGTACAAAACCCAGCAGCTATTTGTACACTGTAATTGATGAGGCACCATAAATAATTATTCCCCAAAATCAGCAGACCAGGGTAATTTTGTTCACTGGTACATACCGGCAATTAACAGTGCCTAATATAGCATAGTTGCTAAATCAAAATATTTTTAATTGATGTGTAACATACTTCCTCCAATTTCTGTCCCACAGTAGAATTTATGACTGACATGAGTCAACATAGGTGGAGTCAGGGAGTCATAACTCCACTCCATTTGGGCTGACTTGTAATGGGTCATCAGTGACTTTGTCTTGAATGATCAGGAGGGTTGACATATAGACATGACAAGTATTATTTACCCCAATTCACAGCTAAGGGGAAAAAAATCCTCAAAACCACTTCATGATTTATTTGAGGGTAAGTAAGCATTCAGGAAAAGTTTATTATTATCATTATTATTACTATTAGTCCAGTGTTCCTTAATAGCAGAAAACCAATGTTCTCAAAACTTTTCAAATCAGAGCATTAGAAAGCTTAGCTTCATATAGTCATAATTTTCTTGAACTTGAGCTTGAAGCCTAAGATGGAAGTTTTTACCTCAGAAAAGTCAGTTTCCTCTATAAAAACAAGAACTTGTTATATGGTGGTGTTTTATTTTCACAAACGTGTCTCTACTCTCCAGCACCGAACAGTCCATTCCCATTATTAGCAATTTTGTGTTTATGAATTTGCCTACTTGCTAAAATGTATTTGTAATCCTAACTCAATACTTGGAGTGTTTTGTGGTCATTTGTGGACATACCACATGCACAGAATAGTGAAAAATTTGTGTGACCTAATATTCATGTTCCAGCTGAGGTCAAACAAGGACATTTTCTGTCTTCTTGCTTCAGCTTTCATATTGTAAACATGTCCCTTTTGCATTATAGTTAGTGTCACATTTTCGTATGTTTCTGTCTTTCGTTGTTTTTGTTGATTGTGATTCCAGCTGTTTAAGATGGTTCCTAAGTGTGGTGCTGAGGTACTGTGTAGTTTCCTAAATGCAATAAAGTATGATGTATCTACAGAGAAAATAAGTATGTTTAGGTAAGCTTCACTGAAGCATGAGTTAACATGTTGGCTGTGAGTTCAGTGTTAACGAATCAACAATATGTATTAAATAAGGTATCTTTAAAGATAAACTCATGTAACACAAGGTTATGTATTGATGGATTGATAACATATTTTGATCAGAGTCTTCCAAAAACCCAACCCTGTAATTCCCTTAGGAATAAGGATTTAGTATTCACTAATTTAGTGTTCTTGGAACATAACTACTGTAGATAACAAGAATCGACTGTATTTCATTTCTTCATTCTGGGACTCAAATAACTTTGAGCTCTTAACTCACCTGCATACACTCACATGAAAACATAAATATATACACATACATTTACTCTAGGAACACAAATTTATTCAAAATTTTTACCATAGCTATAAGAAGATTAATAGCCACATCTGGGTTAGCATAATTCATTGACTTTGCCAAGATCGTCAAGCTATTTCATAGTTAGTTACATTACAGCATTTTATGGTCCACACCTTATCAATTTCAAAGATTAAAGTTAGGGAAAAGATGGAGATTAAAGTTAGAGAAAGATGGAGAAGAGTGAATTATTCCATTTTCCAGAGAGAACTATGGAGACTTCCAATAACCCAAGCTATAGGAGATCTTAGAGCCAGCCAATCAAAACAAGAGGCAGAAAAGGAAAACTTCCAATCATGAAAGCTGTTGTATAGTCATCCAGTGATCAGGACTATGCTTTCTATCACTGTAGCTCATAAAGCAAAATAACCCCTCAAATTCAGATTCTATATTATTCAAAGGAATTAGTTTTTAGATTTACTTTATATTGTGTAATTAGACAAATACCTGATTTCATATTCACACAACCATGGTCTTTAAACTGATAAAAACAAGTTTAGTAACACAGATATTTGATAGAAATTCCATTATTCATATGTATATAATTATTTTGATTTTTTTTCCTTGATATTAATTAACATATAGAATAGTGTCCTGCAAACATAGCCTTGGAAAGAGTTCTAATGCCACTGTAGATTTAATTCATGGGGACACATTAACATTCTCAAATTCCATTTTCTGTTGCTAAGTACTACTTAGCATCCAAAATTCAGTATCTTTGGATTTAAGCTCATAAGGCTTTTTGAATCTCTCCTGAAACTCATTGTTTTGATATATTGATGTTAGCTCATTACCTAATTTATCAAAGTGACACTACATTTTAATAGAGTAGCAAAGTATTAATGCCTTATTTCATGTAGAGACAAAAATCCTGATAACATTCTAGTTGGGAAAAAAAAATACAACCTGAAGCTTCCTGTGTGAAGTTTCTGTGTCTGTCAAACTGTCATTTTCTTAGAGTACTTTGTAGTAAATGCATTTCAATAAGGACAGGCAAAAACATCACACAACTCTATGAGACTTCATTATACTCAATTAAATAGAGCCAACAAAGGCATACAAATATTTGAAGAACCACTTACCCATTGATTTGCCTTTTGTTTGAGAGTTTTAAAATCATATACACTTTTGCTCACGTTTGAAATTTATTGTTCAATTTTTAACATGAGAAGATTACCTAATATGCCTAACTCTTACATCTGTACCAAAACACTTCAGAAGAGCATCAGTAGTTGATAAATATTTCCATTTACTAATAATAGAACTTCTGTCTGAATAATATTTGAGGAAATGAGGTTGCAAATTCCACTGTGAATATACTTTCCCTAGAAATTACTGTGATGAATCCAGCAAGTGCTCTCTACCTGCACTATGAGCATCCTGACTATAGCCATCTTCATCTCCTGCCTGGAAAATTGCTGCATATTCTTCTTCTCCAAAGTTCCACTGTTGTTTATCATCAACCAAATGACAGAGACAAGAATGACCCATAGAACAAAACAAAGTCACTAACATCCTTGTTTAACATTCTAATGATTTCTCAAAAAAAACCCCAAAAAACATTCTAATGGTTTCTCATTGTCTTTCGATGAAAATCCAAACTGCTTTACTGGAACGTCTTGCTTGTTGTCTCTTCCTACAACTCAAACCTCAGTTTTTAGCACCTTCTCGTTCCATTTTTATCTCATTAGGATCTAGAAATACTGACTTTCTGCTAATTGAACAGCCAAGCACACCCAAGTCCTAGTGTTTGCTCACACTCTTGTTCTTTGGCATGGTGTTTCCTCCACACCTCGTGCTCCTATATGTATCGCTGCAACCTCCTTTCTAAAGGCTACAACCGTGCTATCCTTAGTCACTCTCAGTCCACTATTCTTACTGATGCTTAGGTGTTTAAGAAATCAGGCATGTCCATTTATTTGCTTAATTATTTTTTTGCCTTTCTTCTTCTGTTAAAATGTAGGCTTTATGAAGTCAAGAGTCCTTCATTTTTTCAATATTTCAAGAAGACCACTAAGAAGAAATGCACATTCTCTAATGAATGCACATACTCACTTTATTAGGGAAGACAAAACTAGCTGCTCTAAAAACACAAACCCTTCAAGTCTGAATGGCTTAAAAGTTTATTCCTTCTGTGACTGGCTTATTCTACTTAGCATAATGTCCTCAAGGTTCTTTCAAGTTGTTGCATGTGGCAGGGTTTTCTTCTTTTTTAAGGCTGAATAATATTCCATTGTATTGATATAGCACATGTTCTTTATTCATACTGCATTGTGCATTAAAGAATTACTAAGAGGGTAGATATCATGTTATGTATTTTTACCATTATTATAAAAAAAAAGTTTATTTCTCAGTTATCTAATCACCCAGTGCTTGCAGAGATAAGTGGATTTCTTTCCACCTTCTATTTCTTCTATTGATAGTACCCGCTGACCTTTCATCTTGTAACTGAGCCAGTGATTGACTATGCTGCCCAATGGAAGCAAGAATTCCAGTAGACAACATATTTTTTCTAGCATAGCCTCTCACACCTTACTTAGCTTTTTCATTTAACTTAGACATAATGAGGATTTTATTTTTAAAGCAATGACATTTAAAAATTTGTCTAGCAAAAGACTTCAGCTTTTGCCTCAGACCCTGCTGCGATAGCACAATCAGATTTAATGTTTATTTGATCGCACAGAGATTAAAGGATATTTAATACACTGTAATGAGTTGCCATGTGTTCTGTCTCTTCTTCAGTGCTTTCATCCAACAAATGAAACAACATTGTAGAGATTCAGTATGCTCCAAAACCAACATAGGTCAATAATCAGAGGAAAATAAAGAAATACAATTTCCTAAAACATAAAGACAAATATGTTTCTGTTTTTTCAGTGTCTGCTTTACAGAGGGCCTTCATAATTTCAGTATATATGTATGAAATACAGGTATAAGGCCAAGGATTGTTCTAATGGCTGAAAGAGTGTGTAGAAACGAGTAGGTGCTTGGTACTTTTGAGGTCCTATGCAAATAGCATGAGGTACTCTTGAATAGTCACTGCTAACTTTATATTAGACAAGGTATGTAAAACAGGCAATAGCAATTCTCACTGAGAATTGATCCACATCCAGAGTAAAAACAGAAAATAAAAGAAAATTAATTATAAAGGAAGATGGTATCCCTCTCTTTTATATTCCTACTGTGAAGGCAGATATATCAGATATTTTAAGCATGCATTTATTGTTTCTGTGTTAACTGAACTTGTACTTTTAGTTCTGTTTTCCTTACATCTCAGTATAAGTAAAACAGTCATTGGTGGCTAATAATTTCCAGTTCTTATAGCTGTTGCAGTTCTTATTATAGAAATATATATTTCTGATTTATTAAATACACATTGTTGTTTTAGGATTATTTTGTTTCATTTAGTTTTTTGCTCTGTGTGTGTGTGTGTGTGTGTGTGTGTGCGTGTGCGCACGTGCGCACGCAAGGCAGCACCCCAGAGATGCTCATCTCACGAGTAATGAAAAGATTGAGGTTCTGAATCTACAAAAGAGAAGGTTAGACCCTATTGATTTTCCCTTCTCTCTTTTTCTTTTACCAGCCAGCACCTCTCTTCCTCAGGAAACACAACACCTTGCTTTTGGAATCTGTAAAACTTTAGATTAAGGAAATGATAGCACTCTTGTTTTTACAAGAAGGGGAAAAGACTATGGCTTTATACCAGGATTTTAAGAGAGGTCTGATCACATGGCTTCTTTTACATGATGGAGAAGGCAAGATGATCTGCTAAGAGAGGGTATGGATTTCAAGATTTATGGAGAATGGAATCATTTTGAATAATTTCTATGAAGAATGTGAAGAATAATTGCCAGGAAGTAGAGCAAAACAAGGAGAAACTAGAGAGAATTTGGCAGCATATTTTAGGAACTACTGAACTTGGTAACCAAGGGAGTACATTGGCTCATTCCTTCTTTATTTGTCCAATTCTTTTTTTCTGTAATATACGATTCTCTTGAGAAAAGTCCAGAGATGGCTGATGGTTAGATACAGTTAGAGTGAGGTTGTTTTACAGAAAAGCAATCTAATGGGGCGCCTGGGTGGCTCAGTCGGTTAAGCCACTGCCTTTGGCTCAGGTCATGATCCCAGGGTCCTGGGATCGAGCCCCACATCGGGCTCCCTGCTCGGCAGGAAGCCTGCTTTTCCCTCTCCCACTCCCCTGCTTGTGTTCCCTCTCTCGCTGTGTCTCTCTCTGTTGAAAAATAAATGAAAAATCTTAAAAAATAATAATAAAAAAAAGAAAAGCAATCTAATAGCATTGAAGTATGGAGTTGAAAATATCAGAATGATAGCAGAGGAGAAATAAAAGAATGTAAGGTATATAATACTTTCATCTTTGTATTATCATTGTATAATACATTTTAAGTTACCTAAATAATAAAGACTTAATCCATAGAAACTCTTTGATCCAATACTTTTATGTTTAGAATTTATACTGTAGAAATTCTTACATAAATATACACATATATAAGTACTACAGAGATGTATATAAAAGTGTTTTTTGTAATAATAAAGTGCCAAAAATAAGTAAATATACATTATATAGAATATTATGTAACCCCATTAATATGAATCTCCCAAGTTATATAAAATTGTTTTATTATCCCACTTTAGAAAACATAATATTTTTATGATATGCATAGCAAACTAACAAGGAAGACACAACCATTTGTTTTGTTTTGTTTTTATTATGTTCAATTAGCCACTGTATAGTACATAATTAGTTTTTGATGTAGTGTTCAGTGATTCATTAGTCTCGTATAACACCCAGCGCTCATCATAACACGTGCTCTCCTTAATATTCATCACCCTGATACGCGATCCCCCAGCCCCCCTCCCCTCTGAAACCCTCAGTTTGTTTCCCGGGGTCCATAGTCTTTCATGGTTTGTCTCCCTCTTTTTTTCTCCCCCTTCAAATTTCTCTCCTTTCCCTTATGGTCCTCTGTGCTATGCCTTCTGTTCCACATATGAGTGAAATCTTACGATAACTGTCTTTCTCTGCTTGACTGATTTCACTTAGCATAATCCCCTTCAGTTCCATCCATGTCGATGCAAATGGTGGGTATTTATCATTTCTGAGGGCTGAATAATATTCCTTTGTCTATACGTACCACATCTTCTTTACTCATTTATTGAAGGGCATCTCGGCTCCTTCCACAGTTTGGCTATTGTGGACATTGCTGCTATGAACATTGGGGTGCATTTGCCTCTTCTTTTCACTACATCTGTGTCTTTGGGGTAAATACCTAGTAGTGCAATTGCTGGGTTGTAGGGTAGCTCTATTTTTAACATCTTGAGGAACCTCCATACTGTTTTGCAGAGTGGCTGTACCAGCCTGCATTCCTACCAACAGTGTAGGAGGGTTCCCCTTTCTCTACATCCTCGCCAACATTTGTTATTTCCTGTTTTGTTAATTTTTGCCATTCTCACTGGTGTAAGGTGGTATCTCCTTGTGGTTTTGATTTGTATTTCCCTGATGCTGAGGGATGTTGAGCATTTTTTCATGTGTCTATTAGTCATTTGTATGTCTTCTTTAGAGAAGTGTCTGTTCAGGTACAAACATTTGTTAATAACGATTTTCTCAGGGTGAATTAAGGGGAATTTCCAGTTTTTATTTTACATATTTTTTCATTGTTTAAATTTGTTTATTAAAACACATGAATTATTTTAAAAAACAGCAACAAGGAATTTAAAGGAATTTGGGACATTGCATAAGTTAGTCTAATTAATCAAGTTTTTAGTCACTGAGCATGTGTAGATAGATGCATCTAAATTGATGGTGGCCAGAGGGAAAGTCCTATTTTTCTCATGTCCATTATAATTTTTGACTTTTTCACAGAGAATTACACATTAATCTATACTTTGTACAATATGGAGCTAGATATTTCGACAATAACTGGTACCTGAGACTCACCCTCATGCTTAAAGAGTAGAGTATAAAATGGTAAGATGTTCAGCCCATCAGAAACACTTTAACCTGGATCATGACTGGCTGGTTCAAGCAGATCTCTCTCTCTCTCTCTCTTTTTAAAAGCTCCATTTATTGTTTTGAAAGAAAGAGAGAGAATTGGGGGGGAGGGACTGAGGGAGAGGAAGAGAGAACCTCAAGCAGACTCCTTGCTGAGTGCAGAGCCTGAGGCGGGCCTCAATCCCATGACTGGAGAACATAAGAGCTGAAACCAAGAGCCCAACGCTTAACCAACTCTGCCACCGAGGCGCCCCGAGCAGATATCTCTTTTTAACAATTGAACATGGAACCCTGGAGAGTTAGTCCAGAGTAGAGTGGTCGAAATTGGGGAGGCATAGAAAACCGAATAAGCAGAAGCCAAGAAGTGTAATTAGTCATGAGGAAAAAGATCATGAAGTAGAGAGAGGAGTTACAGTAGAGAGAACATTACAGTAAAGTAGTAGGGAAGAATAAAGAACAGGACAGAAAGAGGGGCACTGTGGCCACAGATTGGAATACTTGTTTAGAACCATCGTTGCTGCCTAGGGCTAGAGGTGATTATTCTATTGCAGTTTTCTGTGAGCTCTAGTTTTGCAGCAACTGATCTTATTCCTTCCTTCTTGCTTCATTATATACACACACAGTGTATCTCCATTAATAAAGAAATCTGAGTGGGTCCTTTCCCACAGAAGTTTTAAATAATTGTAAATTGTAATATGCCTGACATAGTTGCAAACCTGACTGCTTAACAGATTGACTCTTTTTAAAACTAGTCTCTTTCGCTTCCCTTCTAATTTTCTCATTTCATTCTTCTTATTATTAGCTTCATAGTTCTTTGACTTTGTCATGTATTTTGAGTATCATTTTCTCAGACTTTCAGTCTTCAGTGACATGCTTCCCTAATTTACTGTCTCATCAGACAGGCTTGGCACACACTTTGATGAAAATTTTCTAAAGCAAATGTAATTTTTATACATCATACTTAGTTTCATTGAGACCACATCTAGAGTTTGGTGTTTTCTCTTTACGAATATTTAGCTATTTCTGATAAACACATTTAATCATTAAAATGTTATGCTGTGTGTCATTTCCGTAAGCTTTGCCAACACAGTTCAAATTCACATACTGATTGCCTTGGTGCACAAACAAGAAGCAGAGGAAATAGATACTTAAGTTTGAGTGCTATAAATTAAGAAAAGTTTTTTCTTTTTTATGATGGCAGGGTATACAATTTTCTTGGACTCCTAATCATATAAATAACCTCCCCAATTATATGTAATGCCTGCAGCCTGTTTCATATAAAGGATTGAGCACCAAATAATGACTATATTTCATTGTTACGAATGTAGTAGGCATTTATTAAAAATTTTCCATATAAGAAAAAGGAAATGATTCTCAAATGTTCACTAAGACTTATAGATAATGTATTAAATAGATTTAAGTCTCTAACTTCACAACCTGTCAAACTTAAGTTCTGAAAATGTACAATTTAAAATCATGGCTGCCTTGAAAATTATAATACATTAAAAAAATTTTAATTCCAGTATAGTTAGAAATTGTAGTACCTTTAATCCTCACATAGGTAATCCACCTCAATGATACACTGGCTCTAGATTTCACAGTAAGATTTCTTACTATTAGTCAATATCAGGCTATTAGTCTTCATGTGAAATGGATTTTACTTTTTAATTCTCTTGTAGTAAATTTGTGCAAATAAGACTTGCAGTAATGACAGTAATACTCTTAATCTTCTCATGGTGTTGCTCTACCCCACAATGCAATTGCAGAGAGACTATAACCAGGGGATGGGTTTAATGATCTTAACTATGCCAGGGAGCAAGCTTTGGGCTTTCCAAAGGGCATGAGAAGCAAACAGTAGCCATCATAAACACATGTAGTCACTGGAGTTGTCCTGAGGGCCAGAATCATTGCCATCATTAGTAACACTTTAATTTGTTCAGTGATGAGAAATCAATCTGTAAAAGGAGGATATCTATTGCTGTTTTCCAAAAGGCTGCTAATGATAAGTGTAAGGACATTGTAAGCTTGACATTGCAAAGATTTGTTTACATAGTTCCACAAAACAATTAAGATAGAAGAATTGGTCAGATACGGAATTGGTGATTTTCATGTCTCCCCATAAAAAATGGTTAGAAATAATAAACTTATTTTTTTCTTACTTCTCACTCTTCAAAAACTAGTGGAAAATTTTGTGAGAAGTGAAAATTTGTCCATTTCATTCTTAAAAAAATTCACTGCCAACCTCAATAACAGTGTTTGAATATCAAAAGAAAAACATTACTTAACATTTAATGAAATAAGGGCAAATAATACATATTATTCCTGAGCTCATTTTAAACAACTCTACATGAAATTGATTCGTTTAGTAATGTAAAAAAAGTAATATCTAAATTTTTAAACTTTGTAATTTATATATCCTTTGTGACATATTTTTGAATGGTTCTCTTATCAACATGTTTCATTGATAATGAAAATTATATAATTATATACGGATGTCCTTAAATTCAGTAAGCAGATTTTCTAACAAGTCAGAAAATTGCATTTTAATTTGCAGTTTCTTCTTGATCTACTACTAATGAAAGTTTCACTGAATTATCTACTTAAAGGTCAAAATGCTAATTAGAAGTTTCTCATCAGTGATAATTCAGATATATGGAAAAATGATGGCATTAGCTTTTTATCTTCTTGAGGTAACTTACTTTGTACTCCATTGTCTTATCAGAGTTCTCATAACAATGAAGTTAGTTTATAACATTTACTACTCCCCATTTCAATGCAATACATACATTCTTGTTTAGAGGAACACATTATATGGATCTCATCACAATTTTCTCCTTTCCAAATGTGACTCTGTAATATACACTTTAGTAAGCTAAATTTTACAGACCACATTTTAAACTACGAGTAGAATAATACACTTTACACCTAAACTTTGTTTTTACACCTACAAAAATCAATGTTTTTAGAACATGTATTACATTTAAAAATTCTTGATCTTACAGTTCAAAGTTTCTAGATCCAGGGAGAAATAATCATTTCATCTTATATATTTATTATATGTACTATATGATTTCAGAATTCATAGCATATCACATTTTATTTGCGAGAAAGCTCATAGAATATGAAAATCTATTAATGAGAGCCAACATCCCTCTGTATGTACAAACATAGTTGTGTCCTGAAAAATGAAAATACATATTAAAGGATATTGGTCATCTGATTTAAGTCACAAACATGTAAATGTATATACCAGTATTAGAGACTCTGTGTGTGTGTGTGTGTGTGTATGTGTGTTTGTGTATAATCAAATTTATGTTGTCTTTAAATGACACTACACTTGAAAACACATACAGAATGTTATGACCATGGCAGTAAAGTGATGGTATATTCCAAAGGAACAATTTAAGAGAGTTTAATAGGGGTCAGTTTCAAAGATTTTGGCAGACATAAGAGGAATCAGTGAAGGATAGTGGATATTGTTGCCACTGGTAAGCCTGAAGGAGAAAAGTCCAGAAAGAGTTGTAATTGTGGAAGAAGGCTGCTCAATAGGAGCTGCGCCTTTGGTAATGAAACTCACCTTCCCTCACTTTCTGCTTTCTGATCTCTTATGGGTGCCCTCTTTGGCACAAGCCAATGAGAAAAGGATAAGGAAGCCCTTGATACAGTCTATAGAAGTTGGTGTCCTGGATTACCAAGCAGGGTAGGGAAGGCAAAACAGGGAATTAAAAGAAGAAATGGAAAACGCCTAGCTTGTATTTTCAGCATATAGTATGTTCATGAAGTAGAAGACTCAACAAGAAGACTCAATCAAGAGGTCCATTTTCCTCAATCCATCTAAAGAGTAAACACAAACCAATCAAAATCTGTGGCAAAAATTTTTGTAGACAAACTACTGAATCTGAATTCTAAGATTGATAAGGAAAGGCAAACTGGCATAGCCTAAAGAGCTCTGAAAAAAGAAAGCTGAAGCATCCACACTATCTAATTTCAAGACTTGCTATAAAGCCACATACATTGAGGTGGTATTAGTAAAATAATGATGGAACAGAATAGAGAACATAGAGATAGACCCAAGTATGTAACTCCAACTTGGTAAGAAGCTGCAAGTCCTTCAGTTGTTAAAAAATTAATGTTCAAGGGCCCCTGGCGGGCTCAGTCAGAAGAATGAGTAGCTCTTGATCTCAGGGTCATGAGTTAAAGCACCATGTTGGGTGTAGAGATTACTTAAATACATATACTTAAAAAATTAATGTGCAATTATACACAATTGATCAAAATGAGACAAATATTTTATAAGTTCTTATATTTATTAGATCTTAAAAGAAAATATTTTACTGAAAATATAGCTTTTAATGGAATGAGAGGAGTTTTGGTTTTTCCAATCAGTATACATATTCATGAACACAAGTTATTGATTGTTAGAATGAAATATGATTCCAGTATTAATTTTACCCCTGTTCTTTTGTTTCTTAAAAAATATAAACACTAAAAAGTTTTATCTCCATAAATAAGTAGAAGGAATAAAACAAACTTTTTTATAGCAATATAACTCATTTCTTCAAAGTTTTGCTATTGCATTCAGAGCTTACTCTGATTTATCATAAAAAGTGTTTAGGTAGTCATAAGTGGATAACTAGATTAAGTTCTCCTTCAATTTTTTTAAATAACAATTTGAGAATAACCTAAATTGAAAAGTGCTTTGTTGCTAGGCATTTGATTCATTCAATTCTTCCTTGTAAATTTATTATTGACAGGAATTATCACATTGTGCAGGATTGTGTGCTATAGCACATAACAACAAAATATAATCTGAGTAAAATATGACATTTTTTTGAAAATCAGGAGAAAAGTCCCTTCGTGAAGGACATGTGAGAAAGGGAATGCCACTGGGCCAGAGATCTTTGCTGATGCAGATCAACTTTCGGAAATGGGACACTTGGACCATAAAGATATAGTCTTTTATATGCTTTGAATTTTATATACTCCTAAGGTTATAGATGCCCCAGTTTAAAAACCATCATTCTATGTAGGGTAGAAAAGGAAATGCTCTATTCACTCAGTGTGTAGTCCTTTGATTTCCCCTGATTACAAATTATCTTATGAGAATTTATTCACTGGTCATACATCAGCTGAGGGTCCTGGATTTCTTTAGTGTTTTAGGATACTCAAATTTGTAATTAAAAGCAAATTATGAAATCAAAGTAATTGTGAAATTATACCTTGAACTACATGTTATAATTAATTAAGAAAAGAAAAAAAAATCTATTTCAGTTTGGCAAGAACCAATGAATGTTGAATGCAATATTTTTATATTATAATTTTAATTTGAGAATATTGATGAATAAAGACCATGAAAAAGTTACACTTTTTCTTTCTTACTCAACTCTTTTTACCAAAGAGGAAGAACCAACATGTGTGAATGAATGTTTCTATGTAGATATACATACATGTGTACACATATATTTGTATACCTTTGACCACACAGAAGTGTACATGCACACACACACACACACAAAGTCAAGTTAAATTAGGCCTAAGGCAGCTTTTTATTTTTTTTAGATTTATTTATTTGAGAAAGAGAGAGAGCATATGAGTGGGGGAGGGGCCGAGTGACAGAATCTTCAAGCAGATACCCCAGTGAGCTCAGAGCCTGATGCAGGGCTTAATCTCACAACCTGTGAGATCATGATCTGAGCCAAAACCAAGAGTCAAATTCTCCACTGAATGAGCTCCCCAGATGCTCCAGGCCAAGGCAGCTTTAATGTAGTTAAGAATGTGGAAGAAAAATCAAAAAGAACATAGAGGTTGAGGAGATATTTCTGCCAGAGAGACTCACACTATCTTCCCTCCTTTCTCTTTCTTCATTTACTGCTCTATGTGGGAAGGTCATAGAAATAAGTATCATTTTTTTTTTTTTTGCTTACAGTTTTGGTTGCTATTCTTGTCGTTTTATGGCCTTTCCTCTCTCTTTATTTTAGATTTGTTAATCTGTAATTGTCAGCCTAGAGTGCATCCTACTTTTTGACTGTATCTTGGTTACTTCCCTCTTTCTCTCTACACAGAGGTGAGAGAGTTCTAGAGCTAGGGGCCACATCACTAAGGGCCAGGTGTCAACTCTGAGCAGCAAAATACCCAGAACCTAGGAAATGAGTACAGAGAGTTGGTAAAAGAGATCTGAAGGGATTTGGGTGGGTGACAGCAGTATCCGCTGCAGGGCCTGATGTGACTGACTTATTCCTTAAACTCACCAAATGGTCCCACTTTGTATATAAAGGGGGAAAACTTGTTGAAATGGTTGCAAATGAAATATTCTAGCTAAGCAAATGTTCTGGTTGGTTACTGAATTGCCGAGGACTTAAAAAGTACAAAAAAACTGATACCATATAATATCAGAAAGTGTCACAGAGTTATTATATTTACAACTATTATAGTGTTGTTGCTGAAAGGAAAAAAGTACAAGTGAATAGTTTCCTCATATTTAGAATTGTGGAAAATCAGGTGAACTTTAAATATATCAGCATCTTTTTTTTTTTAAAGAGTCACTTTACTAGTACATATGATAATATAATATTCAAAAAATCGCTCTTGGGGCACCTGGGTGGCTCAGTTGGTTAAGTGTCCGATTCTTGATTTCTGCTCAGGTCACCATCTCAGGGTTGTGGGATCAAGCCCAGGTCAGGCTGTGCTCTCAGCGGGGACTCTGCTTGAGATTCCCTTTCCCTCCGCCCTTCCTCACCCTGCTCTCCCTCTTTCTATCTCAAAATAAATAAATCTTTTAAAAAAATCTTTCTTGACATAGTGTGGTTTTCCACCTTAAAAAGTATAATGTAATAATTGAATTTAAAACATCAAAATGACAGTGAACTCAAGAAAAAAAAACAAATCTTAAGGAAGATCACATTTGGCAATCATAGTGGTTAAAGTGTAGGCAGTAAAGCTAGATCTTAGGGTTTTAAACCCTGCATGGCCACTTGTTAGTTGTGCAACCCTAGACTAGTGGATTAATCTTTATATGTTCAGTAGTCATCTTTAATATTAAAATAACCTACACTTCTGAAACATAAAGTTCTGAATCTGAAATAAACAATGTAGTGATCAGAACAGTGTCTGTCATGTAGTAATTTTTAGTTATTATTATTTTTATTATTATTAATGAAAGTTGCTAGGCAACAAACTAAAATTCAAAAGTATTTTTTCTTATAGCAGGAGTCAGCAAATATTTTCCATAAAAGACCAAACAGCAGGTAAATGTTGGCTTTGTCACAACTATTAAGCTTTGACCTTGTAGCCCCACCCCCAGAACAGCACAGGTAATATGCAAATGAATAGGTGTGGCTGTGTTTCAATAAAATGTTAAATACAAATCTGGCCTCAAGTCACATTTGGCCCATGAGCTGTAGTTTGTTGAACTCAATCATAAAATAACAAATTGAAATTCCTTTTTCTACCAGAAACAAAATGTGATTCTGTCTCTTTTTTTAAATATAATAAATATTTTATGAGTATGCCAAAAACAATCTACTTGATGAACATCAATTCTATAAATTACTAATCACAGTCAAGGTAGATCAATTTGAAATTTGACTTAGGGGGAAAAATGAATTACAAACTTCAAAGAGAACATACTGACCCTAGTTCAGGGACAGAAAAGATATGAAATATCAGGAACACCAAATACTGAATATTTTTATTAATCTGGCACATAGCCCATGGGCAATATGCCAAAAGCAGCCAACAATAATATAATCTTTTCCCAATTACAATATTGATTGACCTTACACTACTTCGCTTAATTGAAAGTTCAATACAGTGAGGAATATTACTTTCTTGGATGTTGTTATTGCAATGGATTAATGATCTAATCTCAAAAATTTCTAAAATAGCCGAGAAAGAAATTCCAAGAACCTAAAGATGTTAGAAAGAAGGAACTAAGAAAATTAGAACTACGTTGGACTTTGTGTATAATAATTTGCTACATAATGTATCATGTGAAAAGACAAAGAGGCTTAAAGACATTTTTCTATAATTACTTAAAATCCATCTAGTAAAAACATATACTGTCAACCCAAATAAAGTGATAAACTGAGGCAAGGTCACATGACCGGAAATTGAGTTCATTCAGAAATAGCAGAGGAATTGCAATTTGGGTAATGAATATGGTAGCAAACTATAGGCACATGGGTTGAGAGTTTAGGGCAGGCTGTGCTTATGGGCAGGGAGTGCAAAGAGGAGGACATGCTGCTAAAGTCCAAGCATTGTTTATTGGCTTGAGGATGAGGAGAGATTCTTGGCGGTTGTTCACTGGTCAGGAGAGAAGTCTTGGTCTTCTGTAAATCAGGCATTTGATGGAAATCATTCCCTCAGTTCTTAAGTTTTGGATGTGTTCCCGAAGTCCCATGCCTCCATTTCATATCCTATGGTTCCATTTTATTTTTTTTTTGATTTTTTTAAAGTTTTTATTTATTTATTTGAGAGAGAATGAGAGAGAGAGAGCATGAGAGGGGAAAGGGTCAGAGGGAGAAGCAGACTCTCCGCTGAGCAGGGAGCCTGATGTAGGACTCGATCCCAGGACTCTAGGATCACGACCTGAGCCGAGCCACCCAGGGGTCCCTATGGTTCCATTTTAGATTGAAATCCTTTCACATAACTATTTTTGTAATGGTTTATTTTTTGTGGCACTCTCTATTAAACAGACACAAATGCATACTCACACACACATATATGCACTTAACAGAGGACCACAACCATTCAAAACTGCACAGCTGAATTTCAAATATAGTCGGTTACATTCTATATCATATTACAGTAAATTCCTAAATAAAGTTGGCTCTGAAAACAATGTCATTCTCTACTCACCATGGAATTATCTTATCCAAAGTGGCATATCAAAATGCCTTCCTAAATAATATTTTTATCTTTCATTTGTTATTTTCTGAATATATTTATCTTATCAAATAAGTTTATAAAGAGTATGGTACTGGGGCGCCTGGGTGGCTCAGTCGTTAAGCGTCTGCCTTTGGCTCAGGTCATGATCGCAGGGTCCTGGGATTGAGCCCCAAATCAGGCTCCCAGCTCGGCGGGTAGCCTGCTTCTCCCTCTCCCCCTCCCCCTGCTTGTTTCCCTCTCTCGCTGTGTCTGTCAAATAAATAAAATCTTAAAAAAAAAAAATAAAGAGTATGATACTTGTGCTTATATTGTAGCAAATTCTTGGTCTGTCTAGGAATTTTTTAAAAATTCAGTTTTTAAAGATAGAGTCTTCATTAACTTTATGATTCTAAACACTGGTATTTCAGAAAAAGGAAAAAATGATTAGAAGAGAGTTGGTCAAAGATGAGTCTTGGGAGATTTATTCTCTAACACACAAAACTGCAAAACAGTTTTTGTAACTGTGTGTTAACTCAGGAATGAGTCCTTATTCCTTTCAGAATTGTGCTATGCCACATTTCTATGTTTCTGCTGTGATGGCTTTTGATCTGGTTCTTCTGCTCTGTTGAGTTGAAAGGGATCAATCTGTGTAACTTCAGGCCTGAGCATAGTTCCTGGCCTACAGTAGGCACTCAATACATTTTTGCTGAATAAATGAATGCATGTCAGTGTCAGCATAGCCACTGTTTTTTACTCTTGTAGGAAAATTCACAACTAGTTCTATTCAATTTCACCTTGACTGGTCATGGAGCAAGTTTTTACTATCCATCAAGCCCCATTACTGTCTCCTGTGTTCAGCATGAGACCTAAACTAAACAGTGTTCAGAACTTGGGCAGATAGAGGTAGAGAGTAGAATGGATGTCAAAATCCCATACTCCAGGACAGCCTTGTGCTGAGCACCATACACAGCCTGCCCAGATTTAAAGAAAATAACTTCCCATTAAACAAACCCCTCATAAGCTCTTCTCCTGACCTCTCCACTGTTTCCTTTGAAGATTCAACTGGTCTTTGGGGGCAAATAATTTGCTTTATTAGCAGGCATTTGAATCTTTCATCTTGTCGGTTTGGGTGTTAATTCTTCATTACATGTCTAGTATAATTATCCATCAAAACAATCTTTTCCCAGTGAAACAAACTTTTCCCATATATTTATATTTTTTGGTGATCTTTTTAATTGTAAATTTAATTTCTTCAATGCTTATAAGGTATTCAGATTATCTGTTTTATCATGGTTGAGTTCTGATAGTGCATGGCCTTGGAGAAACTGGTCTGTTTCTGCTAGGTTGTTAAATTTCTGAGCATAAAGTTGTTTGTAGTGTTACCTTATTATTCTTTTAAAGGCTACAGCATCTCTAGTGAGATCTTGTTTCATTCCTGATGTTGATGATTTGTGTCTTCTGTCTTTTTTATTTTTGTGAATCTTGCTAGTGGGTTATCAGTTTCATTTATTTTTCCAAAAAAAACCCCAGTTTTTTTGTTTTATTGATTTTTTTTCTCTTGATCTTCATGATGTTTTGAGCCACTTCGTTAGATTTTGACAGTGACTAAGTCACATAAAGTCCTGTCTGTGGACCATTATCCTTTCCATTGATATCAGTTATGTACAAATTATAGATATGTAAATTTGCTTAAGAAAATGAAAAGCAGAAACACTGTTGGTTGTTTCAAAATCTTTCAGAAATTTTCCTGCAGTTCCCTCCAGAAGCTCTATCTTCTGCTTGTTCTTCCTTTCTCTTCTTTGCTCAGTACTTGTGATGGAGAGTTACTCTCCTTTGTTTGCCCCGTATTGGCCACAACCAGATGCAGTATAGCTTCAGTATTGCCATTTCTGGAAGAGGGGGGCCTATACTGCCTGTAGAGCAGTCAGGGTTCAGTGGTCATGATAAAGATGCAGAAGGAAGATATACAACGGCTCATGACTGTAATGCTTTCCCAGCATCAAGAGCAGAAAAAGACTTAGCCTAAGTAGTCAGGCCATCTTCAAATTCTTGCTGAAGAAAAGGACCAACCACAATCTTACCCAATCTTATTCTGAAGGGTAAAATCATGTAATAGCTTTCTCTGTTAGAATATTAGAATTCAAGGGTGCCTGGGTGGCTCAGTTGGTTAAGCGTCTGCCTTCGGCTCAGGTCATGATCTCAGGGTCCTGGGATCGAGCCTTGAGTCGGGCTCCTTGCTCAGTGGGGAGCCTGCTTCTCCCTCTCCCCCCTGCTCGTGCTCTCTCTCTCTCTCAAATAAATAAATAAAATATTTAAAAAAATATTAGAATTCAAGTAGAATCTGAAATATCACTTGAACACACATGCCACCTGTTCCAACTTCTGCTTAATTGCAGAGAAACAGGTGTATGTGTTAGAACTGGGACAAGAGGGAACCCTACCTAAGTCAGATTGCTCTCTTCGTGTGTGCTTGCCAAGCCCTAGTGATTGCCACAGAAGTGATGCTGGTTCTAATGGGCTTTGTGCTCCCCATAAATCTTATTTTCAAATAAGATCTTATTGTGGATGCTAGTATAGTTTTCAAAAAGGCAAATCTAGTTGGTAAATTAGGCAGCAGGACAATCTTAAAAAAATTCTTAGATACAATTTTATTATTTTTACTTTTTTTAAAAGATTTATTTATTTATTTTACAGAAAAAGAGAGGGAGAGTGTGCTGGGGGGTGGTGTGGTAGGGGCAGAGGCAAAGGGAGAGGGAAAGCCAAGCAGACTCTGTGCTGAACACAGAGTCTGACCAGGGGCTCAATTCAAGACCCTGAGTTTATGACCTGAGCTGAAACCAAGAGTCTGATGCTTAATCGACTGCACCACCCAGGTGCCCCTTAGGTACGATTTTAGAATGCACCTTCCATAAATGGTGTAGAATTTAGTTAACTAGTTCTTTTTTTTTTTTAAGATTTTATTTATTTATTTATTTGAGAGAGAGAGAATGAGAGAGAGAGAGAGAGCACGAGAGGGGGAAGGGTCAGAGGGAGAAGCAGACTCCCCGCTGAGCAGGGAGCCTGATGCAGGACTTGATCCCGGGGCTCCAGGATCATGACCTGAGCCGAAGGCAGTCGCTTCACCAACTGAGCCACCCAGGTGCCCCTAGTTAACTAGTTCTTGAGGCAGGCATGCAGTTTATAATATGGTAATTAAAATAATTTGCAAAACATAAACTGTTTTCTCTGACTTCTGATAAAATCTAATAGGTGAAGCAAGACTATTTTCATAACAAGTGGGAAAAGCAAACATGCTTCATTGACATTTCATTAATATAATGATTGTCCTTACTCTTTCATTACTTTTCAATCCAATGTATAATAAATAGCAAACACTATCCATGTGTATAATGATGGTTGTGTCATCAAGCATGCATAAACCATAATTTTTTTCTTTTATTTCACCTAACTTAAGAAAGCATATTATTTATGTTTTAAGCATACAGCTCACAATACTTAAGATTATATAGTCTTGGAGGGTCCAGGACTCTCACATGAATTTTTTTAAGATTTTTTATTTATTTGATAGAGAGAGAAACAGCGAGAGAGGGAACACTAGCAGGGAGGAGTGGGGGGAGTGGGGAGCAGGGAGAAGCAGGCTCCCCACTGAGCAGGGAGCCTGATGCTGGACTCCATCCCAGGACCCTGAGATCATGACCTGAGCCAAAGGCAGAGGCTTAGTGACTGAGCCACCCAGGTGCCCCTCACGTGATTTTTAAAGAAATGAAACACAACCCCATTTATGGGAAAAAGAAAAAAATCCCCAACATTCTGAGGCACGTATTTGAAAAACAATACCCTCAGCCCTTCTTTAATACTACCATTTGGAGTTGGGCATTTGACAAATGCATCCATCTGTCCACTGTATCATTGATTTTGGAGGTGATTTCTGACTCTGTAAGGGGTCTTCTCTTGAGTTTGACAGCTGTTGATGAAAATATGAAATTAGAGAAGAATAACCTGAGCTGAGACAGATGATCAACGTTATCTGAGGCACTGAAAATAAGTGCCCTAGTCTTGTTCTCAGATTGATGATTTACTTATCGAAATGCACCAGGGAAACTGAAGACTATCACAAGTGATTGAGGAGGCAGCATAAAGGATACAAGGGCAATAAATAAATAGTTTAACTTGAACAGTAAATGTCCACTAATACAAGAGATGGAGAAGAAGGAAAATGTTAAAACGTTAAAACAGGCACACATCCACACACACCTACAACAATGCAGTATGAGGTATGCGGTTAAGGGAAAAGAGAATTGTTTAAAATATTTGGTGAAATTGTAAGTTAGGTAATAAACCAAGCGACATGAAAAGTGTTCATAAGAAAATGATTTTACTTTGTTAGTAACAAAATTGGAAGCATACTCTGCAGCCAAAATTACCCATGTCATATTTCAGTAACTCTTGAAGCTATGAAAGTTATAACCCAGAATCTTTAGGAATGCACTAAAAGATTGGCTTATGTTTATTCTCACTCCCAAATAAGAAAAACTGATTATATTTCCTAATATATCTATGTGTGTTTCTGTTTCTTTCTCTCGCTCTCTTTTTTAAAGTTTATTTATGTATTTCAGAGAGAGAGAGAGAAAGTGGGGAGGGATGTGTTTTGCGGGGGGAGTTGTGACCGGGGGAAGACCAGAGGAAAGAGTGTCTTAAGTGGACTCCACGCTGAGCACAGAGCCAGAGGCAAGGTTGGATCTCCGGATCCTAAGATCATGACCTGAGCCAGTACTAAGAGTCCAACATTTAACCACTGTGCCACCCAGGTGCCCCTCTGTTTCTGTTTACAAGGGAACAGAATTATGAAAAAAGGAAGACATAATAAGAACCTGCTTCTTAAGCTTCCTCTCTAAAGGGAAGTAGTTGGGGAGGTAGTAATTATAAAGGGACTTCAAAAGGGATAAGGAGGAGACTAAATTTTTGAGGCCTATGTTAAATGTTTTCTTTTTAATTTCTTTAACTTGATAATGCTTTTTATTTTATTTTATTTTTTTAAAGATTTTATTTATTTATTTGAGAGAGAGAGAATGAGAGATAGAGAGCACAAGAGGGAAGAGGGTCAGAGGGAGAAGCAGACTCCCCGATGAGCAGGAAGCCCAATGCTGGACTCGATCCCTGGACTCCAGCATCATGACCTGAGCTGAAGGCAGTCGCTTAACCAACTGAGCCACCCAGGCGCCCTTGATAATGCTTTTTAAAGAATTATCCCTTTTTTGTATCTCAGAATGGCTGCCATTTTATTGTATAGAAGAAACTGATATTTTACTTTCATTTTTGTATTCTACCTTTCATATAATTTATAGCTTTGTTACTGTAAAATCAGAATAATGAATCATAAGGTACTGCAACACAGCTTATTATTTCAAATTTAAATTTATGGCACATTTTGGACACAATGACAAATATGCAAAATATTTCTTGAAGACAAAGAAAAATTGACATCTAAATTAATGAAACTCCAAAGCTGACTTGAAGTGTGGTTCTTAAATTTCTGTGGAATTTTGGATTCTCAGGATTATCTGTTCTACAATACAGAAGACAGTCTAGAGCACCTCTGACCATATTAGACAAAACAATACAAATCTACAGATGCAGTGTTTTGAGAGCAACATAACTAATAAAAAGCAATTACTGGAGTAAAATATTTGAAATAATTAAAAAGTCAAAAATCACTTTCTGTTTAAAGAACAATTTTGAAAAATAATATATTCACTTAAGAATTTTCTGTGGCTATAATAAAAATTTTAGTTTAAGAAGTTAAGATTCCAAAAAGTTATTGTAATATCACTACAGGTAACAATAAATGGTTCTGTTAAGTTATTCAGTGTGTGAAACAAAATGACCACCTACCAACAATAAACATTTTGTTTATTGTGAAAACTACTGAGAAGGAGAGAGGAATTATAGAAGTCTCTGCCAATGAACTCAGGTTATTGAATTTGCATATTGTTCTTTGATTTTGAGTCACATCATATTTTTTTGTAAAATTCCATAAAGATACACATGGGTATCATATAATGTGTTAGTGATGGTTCTCCAGGGGAACAGAAAGAGGGATGGAGGAGGGAGCGAGGACACGGGGAGGGATAGAGGCAGAGGTCCGTGTGTGTGAAAGAGAGAGAGAAGGGGGGGGAGGAGGGAAAGAAATGATTCATTGTAGAAATTGGCTCATGAGGTTATGGAGGTTGAGAATCCCCACAATCCACTGTGTACAAGCTGGGGAATCAAGAAAGCTGGAGAACCAAGAAAGCTGGAGAACCAAGAAAGCTGGTGGTATAATTCAGCCTTGAGTTTGAAGGCCCGAGGACCAGGGGAGCTACTGGTGTAACTCCTAGTCCAAGGCTGAAGGCCTGAGAACTGGGGACTGTTGGTGTAAGTTTCAGAGTCTGAAGGCCTAAGAACCAGGAACTCTGACGTCCAAGAGCAGGAAAAGACGGATATCCCAGCTGAAGAAGAGAGATGGAATTCACCCTTCTGTCACCTTTTTGTTCTATTTGGGTCCTCGATGGATTGGCTGATGCCCACACACATTGATGAGGGCAGATTTTTACCCAGTCTACAGAATCAAATGTTCATCTCTTCCAGATAGACCTCCACAGACACACCCAGAAAGAATGTCTTACCGGCTACATGGGCATCTCTTAGCCCAGTCAAATTGACACGTAAAATTAACCATCACATATAACCAGTTAACAAGTCATTGATCTCAAATGTTCAATAAAAGCAAGACATCATTTAGAAGCTTTTTCCATCTAGATGAAAAACTCTTCTGATAGGACATGTCTAACTAAGGAGCATTAACTTTTTTTTTAATAACTCCAAATTTAAAAACACATCTGTGTCATGTCATAAACAATGAAATAGGAGGCAAAGACCTGCACTCTAGTCCCAGCATTGTCATTCTACATACCCCAGTGACCTTGGAAATGCCATTTAACTGTTCAGATTTTTCCTTTTATATTTGCTTAAATCAAAAGTAATTTTGGGTTCTGATTTTCTTACTCCATGTTGAGTGATACTTCTTTAAATTTTGTTTAATTTTAAACATCAATCTTAGAATTGCTTAAAAAATTCTTCTACATGACTGGTTTACTCATGTTTGATGATAATTTGTCCAGTCCTGTCTTACCTTTTCAGCTTTACTTTCCAGTTTCCTTTGGTTTTTGCATCTTTTTTAAACTTTTAAAAAAAATTATTGAACATATATAAGATAAAAATACATAAATAAAAGGTGTATATGTCACTATATTGTACACCTGAAACTAATATAACACTGTATGTTAACTGGAATTAAAATAAAATTTTAAGAAAAAAGAAAAGGTGTACATCTTATCAAATTTATATTAAGGTGAAAAAGTGAGTAGCTACCACCTAGATCAAAAACCTGAAAATTATTCATACCTTCACTACTATCTTGACATTTTAAAATAATGATTCCTAGTTTTCCTTATAATTTTACCATCATTCTATTTGTTTTGATTCTTTCACACATATTATTTTTTACTTTGTATTTCACTTTTATTACCTTCAGTGTTATATACTGTTTTACTATTTAGTGGTACAGTAAGTGGTTGTGATATACATTAGTGAATAGTGTCACATTGTGATAGTAATTAGTAATTTTATCTTCTTCTTGGATAATGCAAGGAAGGAGGAACGTGTCAATTTGTTCTCTTTCCCCTTGCACTATTACATATTTTAACTATCCTTGTACTTAAAGCCCTATAAAATTATTATTCTTTTATACAGGTAATATTTATTTAGACTGAATCATTTATTTACTTTTTTATTTTTTTTTTTTTTTGCTCTTCTCTCCTTCAGGTATCCCCAGACTTCCATCTAGGCCCACTTATAAGGAAAAATACAAAATTAGTATTTCTTTTGTTGCAGGTATGTAGATCACTAATCTCTCACTGTTGTTTTTTTCTAGAAATGTCTTTATTTCACCTTCAATTATGAAGGATAGATTTCTGAATTGGTGATATTTTCTTTCTGCACTTTGATGCTACCATATGTTTGGTTTTCAGAAGTTTTTAGCCTGATGTGTTTGGGTATGTATTTTTTGTATTGATTCAGCTTATTGTTTATGATATTTCTTCAATTTAAAGAGAGATTTCTTTCACCAGTTTTTAAAATCCTCAGTCATTATGTCTGATGCCTTCTCTTCTCTCCTTTGGGAACTCCAGTAACTCCTATGTCAGATATTCTCACTGTGTACCCCATGTCACTCCCTTGCCATCCACATACTTCTTTTGTTTTGACTGTCTCCCTCATTCTGCGTAAGTTCTTCTTGATACCATTTCCAGGTCAGAAAGTTTCTCACTGGCTGCTAACTTATCCACTGGTCTCTTAATTTTAGTTTTAATATTTTTCAGTGTAGTAGTTCTCATTTCTTCTCTGAAATTAGTACTTTTGTCTTCTCCTTGAACATAATGTGCTTTTATTATCATTATTAATGAAAATGCCTGTTAACTCTCCACACCTTTATTCATCTAAAGAAAGTTTGCATAATCATTTTGGTGATCATGTCATATGATTAATTCCATATCATTTTCAGTTGTCGGTGGATGTGATCCCTCGGAGTTATTGTTGTTGACCTTGTTGGTAATTCACATGAAGAGTTAATAAAGTGCCATGTGAGTCCTTTAAAACATATACATGGTCTTATAGATCCTTACTTAAGTTGGTCTCATTAGTTCTAATTTGTTCTTCCCACTTTTTAAAACTTTATTTTGTCATTCAAAGTGTTTCTCTGTTCTTTTATAAGACCCTTCCTTATCTGATATTATACAGTTTGGCTCCTTTGTTTATTATCTGTCTTACCCACTCTAAAATATAAAGATTCACTACTGCGAACATAACAACTAGAAAAATGCTTTGTAAGTAGAAGATACTCAATGATATTGAAAAAACCAGTACTCTGTTGTCATTCTATGTTATCCAACATGGCATTGGTTACAACACTGAATAGATTATTGGATGACCTAAGCCTCAGTTTGGGGAACATTTATCTATAAATAAATAACTTGCATATAATTGCTCAGTAAATTCAGCCAATGGTTTGTTCATATTGTTTTCCCCTTATAATCCTCTTGAAAATTGTCTCAGATTTATTGCTAAAATCAAGGAATAATACATCCATTAATCTCATTTAGGAACCTGGATTTTACTTACAACATGATTTCATGTGAGCCCCCAAAGAGTAATGCTTCCTTTAATTTTTTTTTCTCATGTAATTTTATTTTATTACTCTTTCTGGAACATTGTAGTAAATTAATAATGTTAATTTGGTTGTTTCTACAACCTCTGATTTTCAACCCAAATTTCACTTTTAAAAAATCTTGGTCTTGCTGACTTTCAACAATGATAAATATTAAAAAATTTTAAAAACAAAATAATTGCCCATTCCAAGTCAGATGGTACCAATGGAGGGACTATCTCATTTTGAACACTAGAATCTTTGCCAATCTCACCCACCTCTATGTTCTCATAACTTCCTTTCCTCTCCACGAAGTCTCCGAGATTTATGAAGTGTTTCTATGATTAGGTCTTTTATGAAGTGTTTCTATGATTAGGTCTTTTATAATCTTAGGCCTTTGAATGTATTTCATCTGCTTCTAAAGATTTGAATTCATTTAGAGGTACTAATCCTCTTCTACTACTCTCTGTAAATAAAATAATTTGGTAGTCATGTTACTTAGCTCTGTATGCTTTTCAGTTATCAGTGGATGTGATTGATCTTTTAGAGTTAATTGTTGTTAATTCATGTGAAGGGTTATAAAGCACCACATGAGTCTCTTAAAAATATGCAGTCTTTTAGATCCCTATTTAAGTCTGTCTCATTATTTTTAGTGTAATTTTCTTCCTTATCAATATCTTTTTAAACCTTTATTTTGCCATCTAAAATGTTTATACCTTTATTGTTCTTCAGTGTTCTCCTCTTAATTATGTTTATTCTATCACTTTGAATTTGAAAATAATTATTTTGGGTAGTGAAGAACAAAATACAATCAAGTCATGCTCTATACCTCTCCTTTATTAAAAACATAACTCATACCACATTACTTTTTTTTCATGCTCTAAATAATGCCACACTAGCTGCTTTGCTTTGTCCTTCCCTTTCCTCAAAGGTCTCAGTTAATTCTGGGCTTTAACCTTCCAGAATATACTTGCATTCCCTGCTTCTCCCTTGAATTCCTTATATGTTCCTCTTAGTCAATCTTCAATTTATAATATTGTGTCCTTCATGGTTAGATCAGTTTAAGGATGCAAGTGATACATGTAAAGTGTTAAATTAGAATACATAAAACAATAGAGCAGCAGTTAAAATTGCATGTACCATATAAAAACTATGAGCCTTACAGTATCACCCCATTAGGAAAGACCAATTAAAAACCATGGTTCCTTCATTCTTCCCTGACGGTCATTAGATCAAGGGTTTGACAGATTGAAAATTTGGTCTAACTTACCTATATTGCATATTTTTAAAATAAACCTTATTCATTCCTTGACACCACAAAATTCCAAATTAATTTTTACATATCATTTAAATGTTTATAATTATACAGCAAGATATTAAACAAAAATGAAAAAGAGAATATACTGCTCTCTGAATGCATCTTTGGAACGAGCTTTGCTGCCGCTTCCCAGGCTGCTTACTCTTGTCATTGCCACAAAGCCAACCACCAATTTTCCCAGATCTATAATTAACCTCTTCCCAGGGAAGACCCTATCAGAGTTGATGACTGCTCTCAGAAACAAGTTTGTTTCTGGTTTTGGGAACAGACTTCCTTGTGTTTGATGGAGAATGTTTATATTACCTGGATTAACTTATAGATACTGCAGAAATATCACACACGCTAAGAATGGGAGAAAGAGTAACCAGCTGAGGGCAAGATTGGAATCTATACATGAAGACAGCTGCTGCTATTTAGGTAGAAGATAAGGTAGAAAAAAGCAAGAGGGGAAAAGACAAAGTAGGAGTTGAAATTTAATCTTTTTTTCCAAATGGAATCCTTAAGGAGAATGAAAGTAAAGATGACTGAAACATCAGTTTTCTCAAATCTCTCAGCTTTTACCTAAATTCCATTACTTATTTAGACTCTAGATTCTAGAGAATGGCATTATCAGCAAAGGTTCTGAGAATATGAATGCTTAACTGTAATCTTTTTAGAAACCTTGTATGATAATTTGATGCAGTTGGTTTTTACCTTAAGCATCACATCACAACTCTCTCATGTTTTTATAAACTGTTTTATCATAACCACCCAGTCCTGTCAGTGGCTGTTGCTTTCCTGGTTTGTGAGGAAAATCAAGATCTGTTGGCTTTAAGAACCTCAAGAAAATTATTTCACCCAATGTTCCACATTATGTGAGAATCAAAAATGTTTATCCTACCAAGAATTACATTGTTTAAACTCTACTACAGTAATGATTATTTGTGTTTATAACCATCCCTAACTTAGCCCCACTAACTTACTTTAATAGTACCCATCCTTTTAATAAACATTTGTTATATGAGGAGGTGCAAGTGCATGTTCCTCAGAAGCAAATCTTGAGCCACAGATCCTTATATAAGTGATTTTTGAGAGAGTCTTTTCAGAAGAAACCTGTAAAGAGGTGAGGGAAAAGTAGAAAACAGGAAGAGACTAAGCTGAGATGTGGGTTCACGTGAAGGCTAGCCTCTAGCCTCATCTGATCCCTTGAGTAGTTCTGGAGCATAAATCCCACCTATATATGAAGGGACTGAATTTAGTCACTGACTAGATGCTGCCTAACAATGAAAGAAAGTAAGAATAGTATAGTCTCCCAAGCACCGCCCATCACGGGCAGTTCTTGGTGATGGATGAAAGTACGAACCATTATCTTTTCACACCTTTAGCAGCTAGTAGTGGGAGTCCTAGCCTGGTAAAGAAAATCCAGGTGGGGCATCAATATCTGCTATTAGGAAGAACAGAAGTAGTGAGTAGTGAATGAAGTTGACTAAGATTTCAGAGTTGTTTTCTTAAAGGTCATGATTACCCTGGTGAGCAATTTGTATTTTTGGATATACAGCAGAAATCATTTGCCACTACAAAAATTTGCAAAGAGATGGAGCCAAGCCTTCCCAGAATCCTGTTTCAAATGTTATTTGTTAGATTCATTCCGGACTTCCCATAAATCCCACATCACATGATATTATCTAAATGTCAAACAAACTAATCATAGATTCATTTCCATAAAACTGGGGAAAGATAAAGAGGCTCAGCCTGTACCTTAATCACAAGACACTAAAAACATTGCTAGACAAAAGACAGTGGCAGTGGTCCCCTGAGAAAAAGAAAAAAAAAAATGGAAGAAAAATGTAGTTGAGTTTGAAATATCTTCTTATATCAGACATCTGACCCTGAAGTTGGGAAGAGAATCATGCTAGCATTTTTATTAAATATTCTTCTTTAACAGTACATGATAATCTGTGTATCTTAAAAATGCATTTTTTGTTCATTTTAAAGATCAGCCAACTAGATCTTTATATTGCTCCTATATATCCAAAAATACATTTATGGATTGGGCAGCATCCCATCTAGCAAGTAGAGGGGGCTCCAAGGAATTGTCCAAAGGTTTTATAGGTGGGTAGGGACAACAAAGTTATTAGCAAAAGAAAAGGATTGTTTCAAGGGAGGGCTGCTTTCTAAGGGGAACTTAAATATGCATTAAGTCAGTCACTCGAAGAAACCAAGAAACCAATTATTCAACAATTGCCTATGATCAAATTTTGGCTAATAAGTTGGAAAGTAAAGCATACGTCCACCTTAATACAATAAAAAATGCACAGAATCAACATTCAATACAGACAATATATTCAGCTACTTAATTTAAACAAAAATACTCAAAAGAGAGACAATAGAGGGATGCCTGGGTGGCTCAGTCATTAAGTGTCTGCCTTCGGCTCAGGTCATGACCCCAGGGTCCTGGGACCGAGCCCCACATCGGGCTCCCTGCTCAGCAGGAAGCCTGCTTCTCCCTTTCTCTGTGCTGCTCCCCCTGCTTGTGTTCCCTCTCTCACTGTCTCTCTCTCTCTGTCAAATAAATAAATAAAATCTTTTAAAAAAGAGAGAGACAATAGAGTAGGAAAGGAACAATGGAATAATAGTTCTTTGATGTTAAATATACGATCTCCTGGGGGAAGAATAGATGGTTGTTAGCATAAATCAAATATAAAATTTGTATTTCATTTGATTATATATATATGTACATATATTTATAATATTTGCATATATACACTTTTAAAAGCTGAGTTTTGATCATGCCTTTTCTGTCAAGGGAGGGGAATAAACAGACCGTGTGCAGAATGTGCTCACTGTGTATTCCAGCTCTTTGAGGCTTGTTCGTCTTACTATGTTACTAGGGCTCTTTCTTTAAAGGGCAAATTAATCAACGTTTTAAAAACCTGAACATAGCGAAGGTTCTGCATATAGACTAACCAGTTTCACAACACAGCATTTTAGCATAGGTATTTCCATAACTGTGATAACAGAGCCAGGTTTGATTTTGTTTATAGTGCCGTGGGGATCCACCGCAGCTTGCGGCTTCAGACAAAGCAACACCTGCCACCGTGTAATGCGAGGGAGGAATTCTACTCGTAGACTACTAAAATGTTTGCCAGCAAAAACCTGCGCGGGCTTTCCTTTTCTCCTTCCCTATGCTACTTTTGTCTCCATTTAGATAAATTGTAAATGGGTCAAAAGACCCACGTATTGAAGAACCATAGACGTCAAAATGAGAGACATAATTTAGAGCAATTAGTGCATTTCTTACCAAAATGAGATGATTTCCTCTAAAGTATTCTAATTTCTTTTTATTCATTCAGTTAGGCGTTATTAAGCACTCAGTGACCCCTTAATTATACCGAACATTTTCATAATCATGTATTTCTATGGTAGATTTTTAAAAATTTTTTATTATGTTCAGTAATCCAACATATGATAGATTTTTTTTTAAAGAAATCACATTTAGAAGCTATGCTTTTTTCACACCTGTTAGAAATAAATGACTTAGGCCCTGAACACTGTTCTTGCTATCCTCCTTCAAACACTAACAAAAATATGCAAAGGTAGAGATAACATACAATAAAATGCTGTTGTACAAGTTAAGGTCTATTTGAGTAAAATAGAAAGTTTGATATCTTTGAATATTATTCCGTTGAACGACATGGTTCCATTTTTACCTATGCCATTTTGCTCTAGTTGTAACTATGATTTATTTCCACAGTTTCACACACTCAGCTCTCCTGTCTATAAATTATCTACGAGGTATATTTGATATTTTGAATATTTATAAATAAACACCAATCCAGAATCTTCTTTGAAGAAAGTTTTATTTTCTAGTCATAAACATAAGCTGTAGAAAAATAAAGCAAAATCTTTATAGAGCCAATCCAGTGCCACATCCTCCTCAATGGCCTCAGGAAGCATTTTCTTGTTGGCTGCCACTTTGTGGTTTATGTCTTTGGCCTTGATGTTTAACAAAGAGACGCAACTGCCAGATTCAAGAACATATCTCCTTTACTGATATGTTTAGTTTAGCTTTTACAGTGTTTAAAAGAAGTTACAACTAACATTTAAAAGTTGGAAGATTTCACATAAATGCATAAAAATACAACTTCTCTTGAGCTATTGCAAGTGTTGGTGGCAAAGAACGCTAATTTTAACCTGACAACACTTGGCTCCAGTTGAGTAGCAACTGCTTGCCTTAGTTGACAGTGCCCACTATAATGTGTAGTCACATAGAAAATGCATCTGAACTTAAACCCAGCTAATTTTAGCCATTTAAATAGCCAACAAGATCCTTGTAAAGATTTGAGTTTGAGAATCCTTCCCAAACCAATTTTGTTATTGTTGTTAGTATGTGTGTGTGTGTGTGTGTGTGTGTGTGTGTGTTTTGCTTCTACTTCTACATAGTCTAAGGTAATTATCCTGCAATTCAAACAAATGCCAAAGGGTATCAGTAAGTATCATGGTCAAGCTTCCTGAAAAGGCAGGTGACTGTTTCATTCAAAAATATCAAAATTAACTGTATTTGCCTTTAATTTTATACATTTTTAAAAAAATAACACTTCATTAATAAAAATAAAATAGAGTAAAGACATTTAAAATTTTTAAAATGCATTGTGATCCATAAAGAACATCTTAATGTAGGATATACCAGAGCATTCATATATTTAAAATGTATTTTAAAAGGTCAGTAAAATAATGTGCTGGTAATGCCATATATATATATATATATATATATATATATATATATATATACACACACACACACACCCCTACTGATTTGCAACATATATTTTCACTGATTAAACACATTACATGCCAAAATAATTATGTCTTCATTTTCATTCTAAAAGCTATGTAATATTCTATTTCATGGATATTGAAAAGAGAATTAATTCATTTAATTCAAGTAGTATTTCATTATTGGGTGTTTAGATTCTGTGAAGGTTTTTGTTATTATATCCCATCACCATATAGTGATACTAGCTTTCCACTAAAAGACATTCATCCATTTAATGAGTTTTTTTTTAATACAGAGAACTAATCTGTAAATAATCTGTGTTATTTTGGCACAGAGATGTGACCATTAAAAGTCAGTGGAGTCCAATCATTCATTTAATACCAAGCAAGATGATCAATGCCTGATGCTTAAAGATGATTTCTGGATATAGTCTGCCAGGTTTTAAGGCTAGCACTGCTGCTTATTAGTAAGGTTATTTCAGACTACATATTTTGTCACTCTATGCCTCTATTGGAAAATGGAGAACGTCTTAGAATTAAAAGTAAATACGATGGAGGAAAGTTTATAATGTAATATTATATATTCATGACATATATTACTTAAATTCTATGAAGTAGGTATGTGCTAAGACCAGTTTGCAACTCTGAAACAACATGGTTCAGAGTTATATAATTAACAACAACAGAGTTAGACTCAAACCAAGATATTCATGTGTCTGAAGCCAGTTATATTTTCTGCCTCTATGTATTGATGTTTCTCCCTGCAATAGTTAGGACCACAACTTCAATGGCATACACAATTTAAAAAAAAACTTTAAGGGGGTTGAAAAAGAGATTTACAACAGATCTTAAAAGGACAATGATATGTTGGTAATATCTACTACTTAATATTAGCCAATGATTTGTGAATTAATTTCTATTAGTTGATAAAAAATGTAAAACATTCTTTAGATTCTTTAAAGCAATTGCTTTAATAAGCTCTCCTACTAGGTTCCATTTATCTTAAGAGAAACATAGGGTTAAGCTCCTTGACAATGGTTTTGGAAACGACTTTTTGGATTTGATACCAAAAGTAAAGGCATCAAAAGAAAAAATAAATAAGTGGGAGTTCATTGAACTCAAGTTTCTTTATGGCAAAGAACACCATCAAAAAATGAAAAGGCAACCTGTGGAATGAGAGAACATATTTACAAACCACATATTTGATAAAAGGCTAATATCCAAAATATATAAGGAACTTATATAACTTGACAGCAAAAAATAATAATAATAAAATTAAAAATTAAAAAAATAAATGATCATAGGACCTAAATAGGCATTTTTGCAAAGATATACAAATGTCCAACAGATATATTAAAAGGTGTTCAGTATTAGTAATCATCAAATAAATTCAAATCAAAACCATAATGAGATATCACCTCTCACCTGCTAGGTTCTTTATTACCAAAAAGACAAGAAATAACAAGTGTTGACGAGGATATGGAGAAAGGGGAACCTTGTATATACACTGTTGGTAGAAATGTCAACTGGTACAGCCACTATCGAACAGTATAGAGGTTTCCTCAAGAAATTAAAAATAGAACCACTGTACGTTCCAGCAATTCCACTTCTGAGTTTACATCCAAAGGAAATGAAATCAATATCTTGAAGATATATCTGTCTACCCATGTTCATAGCAGCATGATTCACAATAGCCAAGTTATGAAAACAACCAAAATTTCAGTTGATGGATGAATGGATAAGGAAATAAGGAAAATGTGATTGATACACACACACATACTGGGATATTGTTCAGACTTAAAAAAGAAGAAAATCTTGTCATTTGTGACAACATGGATGAAGCTGGTATGCATTATGTTAAGTGAAATAGGACAGACAGAGAAACTGTATCATATCACTTATATGTGGAGTCTAAAAAGAAAGTCAAGCTATAGAAACAGGGAGTAAAAAAGTGGGTGCCAGGGCTTGAGGGGTGTGGGAAATAGGGAGAGGTTGGAAAAAGGATACAAACTTTTAGTTATAAGATGAATAAGGTCTGAGGATCTAATGTATAACATGGTGGCTATGGTGGATTGTCCTATATAGTGTAAGTGAAATTCACTAAGAGAGGACTTAAGTGTTTTCACCAAACAAATGAAAAACCATATAAAACATTTTTAGACTTTTCAAAACAATTACTTTAAAAGACTGTTTGGCTAGTTTCTAGATTCGTAAATATATACAAAATTTTAATAAGAATATTAGGAAGTCTTTCTAAAAAACAAATGCAATCAGTGGCCCTTCTAAGAAAAAAAATGAAATAGAAGTAAAATAATACCAGGTAAGACTTTTCAGTAAAGGGGTGCCTGAGTGGCTCAGTTCGTTGAGCAACTGCCTTCAGCTCAGGTCATAATCCTGGAGTCCCAGGATCGAGTCCTGCATCGGGCTCCCTGCTCAGCAGGGAGTCTGCTTCTCCCTCTGACCTTCCCCCCTCTCATGCTCTCTCTCTCTCATCCTCTCTCTCAGATAAATAAATAAAATCTTAAAAAAAAGACTTTTCAGTAAAAAAGGAAGGAATGTAAGTATACATTAAAATGGCACTGCAGAATATGGTAGTGTCTAGCCAGGTGTGGTTGTTTACATTTGCACCTATAATAAGCAAAGTTAAATTAATTTAAACTTTTACTTTCTCAGGTTCACTAGCTGTATTTCAAATGCTTAGTAGCCTCATGATGGACAATGCATTTACAGAACATTCTCATGATTGCAGTGCTTCATTAAGGCAAAACACTTAACAGAAGGAAAGCAACATATTTATCGTGGTTACTATGTCACTGCCAAATCATCACCTTAAAAGTCTCAGGGAAGTCCCAAGAAATAAAGAAGCAAAGTATCAACACAGAGTACATTAAAAAAATAGTTCAAATAAAAGCCTTAAAGGAGTTATTGATAGATAGACAGATGATGATGATGATGATCAACACAGAGTACATTAAAAAGATAGTTCAAATAAAAGTATTAAAAGAGTTATTGACAGAGAGATAGATGATGATGATGATGATGATGATGATGATGATAGAAGGTTGCAACATAGGATTGTTTTGAAAATTAAATAAAATTAAATGTAATAATGAATATAAAATGTGGCCGGTTCAAAATTAATTCTTGAAAATGAGAGTTCTTTTTAATATTAGTCAATGAATAAAAATATTAGATGAATAAAATACAATTCTTTTTTTAAGATTTTATTCATCTATTTGACAGAGAGACACAGTGAGAGAGGGAACACAAGCAGAGGGAGTGGGAGAGAGAGAAGCAGACTTCCCGCGGAACGGGGAGCCCGATGTGGGGCTCGATCCCAGGACCTTGGGATCATGACCTCAGCTGAAGGCAGACGCTTAACGACTGAGCCACCCAGGCGCCCCAATAAAATACAATTCTTGATATTCAGTTGATTAAATGAAAGGAGAGTTGGGGAAAAGTGATTCTAGACCCAAAGCCTTATTGCCATCAGATAGTAAATACAGTATGTATTTCCATAGTATTTTACGGGTGAAAAATCTAAGCCTGCATGCAAATGCCACATGTATCAAAGATTCTGCATTTAGAGGCTAATTAGACGCTCTGATTCAACACTGGTTTCAATAGTGATATCTACACTGAAGAAAATTGAACGCTGACTTTACTATATCTGAAGACACTACTTATAGACAGAGTTAAGTCTAGATACCAGATTTTTTAACAAACCCTGGCAAATATATACTCAAATTATATTTTGGGGCATTGAAACTTTAAGGAATAACTTATTAATTCAATATGTATTCATTATTTGCCTAATATGGGACATGCATTTTGCATGCATTTATTAATTGGCCAGAACTTAAAAAAAAAAAAAATCTCTGTGCTTATGGGGTTTACATTTTTATGAGGAAGAAGTCAAATTAGTAAGCAAAATTTGTAAATAAATAAGATAATTTTAGATTGCAATAACAGTGCACGGCTGTGTTTACATGGGGGAATACTACATGGAGATGGGGTTGGGAGGGGTGAAATAAGGAAATTCCCATATTTGCTGTCCATTTATCCTGATAAAAAGTGGCTTAACAGAAAATTTGAAGTAGAAACATGCCCCCTAAATTAGCATGCCATTAACTATGAGTATGAAATATGTCCTGGATCAGCTGGAAATTAATCACCACGGGGAGATATTAATTAGTTTAATAGCAGAATGAGAAGGAAAATATAAAGTAACTATTTTCATATCCAGTAATGTCACTGTTCACATATTGCCTGATATGAAGAATAACCCTTACCAAGCGCTCAGAATGCTATAGTCTATAATGTACTTTTGACTAAGCTCATGCTTTGGTCAAGTGGGAGATTTGAATATTTAACCTGAAAATTTTAACTACAAACATTGTTTTTAACACAATAATATACTTAACCCCAGGATAGAGCATCTGGAAGAAACCATTAGAGAGCTAATTCATATATTAATCTTTTTTTTAGAAGTTGAATATGTTACCCAGAAGGGATAGTTCCTTGTTCTGTGCCTTAAAATCTTCATAAATGAAGATCCATAATTTAACTTGGGAGCACATTTCGTGACTACAACGCCAGCATTCAAGATGGTACTACATCTAAAAATCCAACTTTAATGTAATTTCATCTTTATTTTATTTTACTCCTGAGGCCTTTAGTTGCATTGAACAGAAGTAAGCATCAGTCCATGCAGGGGTTTTCTTCCATTTTTCCGGTGTTTTGAATTTTTTTATATTACCATGTTTCCCCTGTCATCCTTCATCCCCAATTTCATATCTTCTTATCCTCTGAGGTGCCCATCATGTGCACTGAAGCTTTTCTTCCAATGTATTTTCCTACACATTTATTTAGTTACCTATTTATCCTTGAAATAAATTTGTTATTTTTATTAGAAAATATGTTCCTGGATTTTAAATTAAACAAAAAAGATATTAGGATTAAAGAATGTTGTTTTTTTTATCCTAGGTATACATCACTAAAAAAAATACATAAAATATAGCAAAAACGTGTTGTGGGAAAAAGGTAAAGTACCATGCTTCAGTGAGAAGGGCTGAAATTGGATGCACATTGTTGTAATTGATAGATTTTGTGTTTTTGAGAATTATAGAACAAATTCAGTTAGTTTCTGTATTAGTTCTCTATTGTTGCCATAACAAATTACCACATATTTAGCAGCTCAAAACAACACATTTTTATTATATTGCAGATCTCTGAGTCAGAATTTCAACACTGACTCAGTGGGTTATAATCAAGATGTCAGTAGTACTGCATTCCTCCTGGAGGTTCTAGAGGGGACTCTGTTTCTTTGCTCATTCAGATTGTTAGAAAAGCCCATTTGCCAAGATTGCCCACATCCCTTGGCTCATGGCTCCCTTCTTTCATATTCAAAGCCAGAAACAGCGGGTTGGTTCCCTCTCATGCTTGAATTTTTCTCGTTTCTTATTCTGGGTTTACTCTTTGACTCAAGCCAAGGAATATTCTCTAGTTTTTAAGAGTTTATGTGATTAGATTGGAATCACCTGGATAATCCAGGATAATCACCACATCTCAAGATCCCTAATCTTAATCCCATATATAAAGTCCCTCTTGCCATGTATGATCACATAGTCCCAGGTTCCAGGAGTACAGTGTAGACATCTTTGGGGGATACAGGAGTCATTATTTGACCTATCACAGCTCCTTCTCCTCCCCCTCCCCCAGTCTTCATTTTTTCTTTTCTTAGTTAATGGACTTTATTTTTTAGAGTAATTTTTGTTTTACATAAAAATTGAGTGGAAAGTACAAGGAGCTCCTACATATGCTTTTCCATTCTCTCCTCCTCCCCTACAATTTTCCCTATTATTAAGATCTTCCAATAGTGTGGTACACTTGTTGCAGTTGATGAACAAATATTGATACTTTACTATTAACTAAAGCTCATAGTTTACATTAGAGTTTACTCTGTTGGTTCTGACAAATGTATAATTCATGTATCCACCATTACAAGATCACACGGAATAGTTTCACTGTCCTGTCCTAAAAATCTTCTCTGATCCACTTACTCATCCTTTCCCTCCTCTCTCCAAACACCTCGTAACCACTGATCCTTTTCACTGTCAGTATACTTTTGTTTTTTCCAGAATGTCATATTGTTAGAATCGTACATTATTATAGCCTTTTAAGACTTCACTCTTTCACTTAGCAGTATGCAATTAAGTTTCTTTCTTTGTCTTTTCATGGACTGATGGCTTATTTATTTTTAGAGTTGAATGTATTCCATTGTATGGATGCACTTAGTGTAGTTATCTATTCACCTATTGGGAAAAAATTTTGGTTGCTTCCATTATATGGCAATTATGAATAAAGCTGCTATAAATATTCATGTATAGGCTTTTGTATGGACATACATTTTCTGCTCATTTGAGAAAATACCGAGAAGCCTGATTGCTAGATCATATATATAGTAAGACTATATTTAGCTTTATTAAAAAAAAGTGTCAAACTTCCTGGCAATGTGGCTGTAGGATTTTGCATTCCTATCAACGATGAGTGAGCGAGAGCTCCTGTACTCTAAATTCCTGTCTGCATTTAGTGTTATCAGTGTTGTGGACTTTATCCATTTTAATAAGTGTGCAGGTGTATCTTGTTTTAATTTGTGTTTCCTTAGTGACAAGTGATGTTTTTATATACTTACTTGATTTGTGTATATAGATTTTGCACAGCCTCTTTTTTTGATTAGTAGAAAATCAGTTTATATTTTGAGAAGTAAATGATATTATGTGCAGATTAATAACAGTTGTATGTTAAAACCTGCATGGGGAATGTGAAAATATCAAATCCTAAACTGATATACCTACAAACCTCTCTCAAATTCATTACAACCAGCCACTAAATCCTAACAACAAAAGAAATACTGAAGATAAAGAGAGGTAGACTGTGAGGAAAGCTACAAATTTGGCTAGATATAGAATGTGATGGATGGCAGAAAACAATATTTATTTTTGCTGTAGACATTATCTGCCAGTACAGAGTCTAACACCTGGAAACTATCAAACTCTATAGTCAGAGAAGAGAGCATGGCAGAAAACATGTAGACTACATAGACAAGGGTAGCAAAGCTGGGATAGATGGTATTAGAAAGTCTCCTGCTCTCCAAAGATCTGCAAGAGAGCGGAACAGTTAGTGTTGTTCCTCTCCACTGAAGCTGGAGAGCACTAGGTTTTGCACCATTGCAGATCAGAGAAATTGAAAGGTTCACAGGCCCATCACTTGCCACAGAAGTAGATACTTATGAGTTGGTTCTCCTTTATGTGTTACAAAAGCTGTTCCTGAGAAGAATCCAGAAAATTGAAAACTAACAAACACCCAAAATAAGCAGCCTGCACTTAACAGAAAGAGTAGAGGTTTTTTGTATGTGATTGAAATTGAGTGGAGATCAGCCTGAAACAGGGTGCTGTAAGATGTTTCATATAAGCCCCATGATAACCACAAAGAAAATAACTATAAAAGATTACAAAAGAAAAGAGAAACAAATTAAATCATGTCACTATAAAAAATTAAGAAAACCTAAAAGAAGATAGGAAGAAAGGAAAGGACAAAGATGTACAATCAGAAAAAAATTAACAAATTGCAATAGTAAGTCCTTACTTATCAATAATTACTTTAAATGTAAATGAATTAAACTCCTCAATCAAAAGACATAGAGTGGCTAAATAAATTAAAAACTAAGATTTACCTATACACGGTCTGCAAGAGATTTGCTGTAGATTTAAGGACATACATAGGCTGAAAATGAAGAGATGGAAAACGATATTTCATGCAAAAGGGATAGCTATATTTATATCAAACACAATAGACTTTAAGTCAAAGTCTGTCACAAGAGAAAAATAGGTCATTATATTATGATAAAAAAGTCAACTCATCAGCAAGATGTAACAATTGCGAATATGTATGCATCCAACATTAGAGCACCTAAATATTTAAAACAAACATTGACAGATCTGAAGGGAGAAAGGGACAGCAATGCAATAATAGTAGGGGACTTCAATATGTTACTTTCAATAATAGATTGTCCAGACAGAAAATCAATAATGAAACATCAGACTTGCACAACACTATAGACCAAATGAACCTGACAGACATATAATCTTCCACATAACAGTAGGAGAATACACATTCTTTTCAAGTACACACAGAACATTCTCCAGGACAGATCACATGTTGGGTCACAAAGTCTTAACAAATTTAAGAAGATTGAAATAATACTAAATATCTTTTCTGACCACAGTGGAATAAAATAAGAAATTAAAAATGGAAGGAAAATGGGAAAATTCACAAATATGTGTAAATTAAGCAAAATACTTTTAAACAACCTAAGAGTCAAAGAATAAATCAAAAGGGAAATTCAAAGATTCTTTGAGACAAATAAAAAATATATATCAGACTTACAGATTGCAGCAAAAGCAATACTAAGAGAGAAGCTTTTAGTGATAAACACATACATTAAAAAAGAAGAAAGATTTCAAATAAGCCATCTAACTTTATACTTCAAGGAACTAGAACAGGAAAAAACAAGCCTAAAGTTAGTGGAAGGAAGGAAATAATAATGAATAAAATAGAAATAAATGAAATAAAGAATAATAGAAAAAGTCAATGAAACTGAATCAGTTTTTTGAAAATCTAAAAAAAATTGACGAACTTCTAGCTAGACTAAGCAAAAAGAGAGAAAATTCAAATAAACTTGTAAATGAAAGAAGAGAAATTATAATTAATGCCACAGAAATAATAAGGATCATAAGAGACTACTATGAACAATCATACACTGTCAAATTGGATAACATTGGAGAAATGAAGAAATTGGTAAACACATGAGTTATCAAGTCTCAATATGAGGAAACAGACAATCTGAACAGACAAGAAAGAAGAAAGAGATTTAATCAGTAATACAAAATTTCCCAATGAGGAAAAGCCCACGGCCAGCTCACTTCATTGGTGAATTCTAGCTAACATTTAAAAAATAATCATCAATCTTTCTCATATTCTTCCAAAAAAAAAATCAAAGAGGAAGGAACACTTACAAACTCATTTTTATGGGACCAGCATTGCCTTGATACCAAAGCCAGACAAAGACACTACAAGAAATGAAAACTACAGGCCAATCTCCCTGATGAACAAAGACACAAAAATTCTCAACAAAATCCTAAGAAACCCAATTCAAACACACATTAAAAGGATCATGCATCATGACCACATGGGATTTATTCCTGGGTTGTAAGGATGATTCAACATGTGCAAATGAATACACCACATCAACAGAATCAAAGATAAAAATCACATGATCATCTCAATAGATACAGAAAAAGCATTTGATAAAATTCATCAGTCATGATAAAACTATTAACTAGATATAGAAGGAATTTATCTCAATATAATTAAGGCCATTTATATGAAAAGCTCACAAGCAAACATCATTCTCAATGGTGAAAAACTGAACGTTTTCCTCTAAGATCAGAAACAAGACAAAGATATACACCCTCCCCACTTCTATTCAACATAGTATTTGAAGTCCTAGCCAGAAAAATATAGGCAAGAAAAGGAAATAAAAGGAACCCAAAATAAAATATAAAATTCCCTCTGTTTGCAGATGACATGATTTTAAATGTAGGAAACCCTAAAGATCACATGCACACACAAAGCTCTTAGAACAAATAAAATCAGTGCAGTTGCAGAACACAAAATCAACATACAAAAATCACTTGTATTTCTATACATTAGTAATGAACTATCCAAAAAAAAAAAAAAAAAAAGAACTTAGGGAAACAATCCCATTAAAATGGCCTCAAAAAGAATAGTATACTTAAGAATATATTTAGATTTATCCCTAAGTAGTTGAAAAGACTTGCACACTGAAAACTATAAAATATAATGAAAGAACTAAGGAAGAGTTAAATAAATGTAAGATACCTGGGCGCCTGGGTGGCTCAGTTGGTTAAGCGACTGCCTTCGGCTCAGGTCGTGATCCTGGAGTCCCGGGATCGAGTCCCGCATCGGGCTCCCTGCTCAGCAGGGAGTCTGCTTCTCCCTCTGACCCTCTTCCCTCTCGTGCTCTCTCTCTATCTCATTCTCTCTCTCAAATAAATAAATAAAATCTATAAAAAAAATTTAAAAAAATAAATAAATGTAAGATACCTCATTTTCAGGGATTAGAAGACTTAACATTGTTAAAATGCCCATACCTCCTGAAGCAATCTACTATAGATTCAACAATCCCTATTGCTGTAGACTGAACGTTGTGTCCCCAACCCAAATTCATATGATAAATCTTAACACCCAAATCTTTTATGCCTCATCCTATAATTAAGGAATTTACTTATCTTTTCAGCTCAAATGGCATATATAGTTGTATTTGTTTGTTTATTTTTGTGGTCTAGACCCCATCTATATGATCCCTTCATTGTTAGTCTGTACTGTATTTTTACTACTTAACTTGCATGAAAATCTTACTAAACATTTAGTATCATATGGCACTTTCAAGCACTTCACTGAAAAACAGCCCTGGGCTAAAAAGGAAAAAAAACAATTACAAACAGGTAATTATTTATTATTTTCATCTGTTTTTTGTTGTTTATAAGTCTGTATATTTTTTATAGGTAATACTTTCACCTGTTTCAAAGTCAACTCTAAAAAGGGTAAACAGTTAGTATCTCCCTGCTTATATCTGCTCCCCAAATCACCCAGTTTTCTTCCCTTCTTAGGGCATCCAAATTACCGTTTTTAAAAGTAAATTTTCAGTTTGATTTCATGCAAAATAAAGAAATAGCACACATATTTTTCTCCTCTTTTTGAAAACAAAAACAAAAACAGTATTATTCATACTGTTGTTCTGCACCTTCTTTTTAACTTCATATACTTGGGAGATCATTCCATATCAGTAGCCAGGGATTTCATCATCTTTCTCATAAATACACATTATCTATTCATGTAGCAAATCGATTTGACCAGATTCCTAGATGTGACATTTAGTCCACTTCCAATTTTAGCCATTACAAATGATGCTGCTATAAATAGCATTATAAAATGATCATTTCCCATATATCCGAGAATATTTGTAAAATAAATTCCTGGAAGTGAAGTTACTGGGTCAAAGTTAAATTCTTGTGATTTTTGCATTGGGGTTGTATTATCTTAAAGGGCAAATAATAATAAACTTTAGTTTTAAAAATAGAAATGTAATCATTATTATTTACCAGCCTGTGACTTTTATCAAGTCACTTATGCAAGATAAATTGAGGCATGTGAATATCCCATGCCATCTCTCAGTTTTACACTTGTTTTACCAACTTGCTTCTTTAAAAACTGACTCTTGGAATGGATTTTGAAACTTATTTACACATGTATGAATAACTGAATATTTGATAATGGCTTAAAGTTTAGAAGGAAGTTGAGAGAGAGGCATCTTTTAACAAGTCAAAACCTTAAATTAAATAAACAAATTGGGTTTATAGAATTTATGTTATATAAGCAAATTAAAGGGAATTGTTTTGGAGGTGAAAAAAGAGCCAAAGTAGAATCTTCCTGATACACCTGAATTCCCAAGGGATGCATTCAGCGTTTTATTGCTATACCAGACCTTAGACATCAACTCTCCTATGGTAGAGACCTTTACAGCAATCTCCTGCAAAACAAAGAACATTGGCTTTATAAAATTTTGGCAGGTTTCCATTCCTACCTTTCAATGATATTTGTTCATATGTATGTGGGTGAAGCTTATGCAATCTTTTTTATTTTATTTTTCATTCACAAGAATATTTATAAGATGTCTAATTATTATTAGCACTTAGTTCCCAGTGTTTTACTAATAAGAAGAATTCCATGTCTTGTTTCATGAATATTTTTTGTTTGTTTGCTTAGCAATCTTATTTCTGCTCCAAAGAGTCCAAGTCATTTCAAACATAGGTACTGAATAATCATCACCAGATAGAAGAATTTAGCTATTTATATATTAACTAGTGTCAGAGCTTTCACAGTAAAATGATTTTCTTGCACAATGTACTGGTAATAGTCAGGTTATGGCTTAAATAACCTTCCTCACAGAGGTTTCTAGAGAACTGAGAAAGATTTTTTTTTTTAATTTACTTTGTGAAATGCCTAATATACATGAGTTATATATGTTGGTCTTTTCATGAAAACAAATACCAACAAATTTCTAAATTATTGAGTAAATTATTCTAATTTTTTTTTTAATGTTGTAAAATGGGAAGTACCAGGTGAGTGTTCATGCCAAACAGCTTATCTTCCTCCTTATGATGCTGGTGACACAAAGCAGCCTCGGGCTCATACCAGATACTTCCCTGCAGATCCATAGAGGCAGTTCCCTACAGTGAACAGCTTCCCACAGACTTCTCCATGAACATTTCCTTCATGTTCCCATTTCAGAGGCCAGCATGATTGTCAGTGCAACAGATAATAAGGTCTAATTCCAATGTCTCCTTATTCCCATCATAATGGCTTGGTTTGCCCGAGTGAACTCTAGATGATGCTAAGATTAAGACCCTAAAGTAATTTAAGAAGAGACTAAAGTTTGGCTATACATAGAAATATATTTGTAATGCCTTTAGATATAATCAGTGTGTTGGAAATAAATTTCTAGGCCCCAAATGGAGCCCCTCCAGCCTGGATTGTATGCCAGCAAATGGAAATTTAGATCACTTTTGTGTTCACGTAAATGTTCCACTTTACCAGAAACACAGTCTACCCAGTCAGCCAGTCTCCACAAACACCCAGCCAACTCTGGACTTCTCGCTCTAAACGAAGTTAACTCTGGCCCCAAATAATCAGAAATTTTATCTTTTTCTCTTCCTTGTTCTTTACTTTTTATCCTATAAAAGCTTCTTCTGTCCCATTTTGCAGTTCTTTGGAGGACTGTCTGCTTCATAAAGTATTAAATAAATTTGTTTGCATCACCTAAACTGTCTTCTTTAACCATTTTTAAGTTTCTGGTGACAAGGAACAGGATCTGAAGCAGGCATAAAGGATGAGAGGCATATGCGAGGCACTTGCAGATTCTTTTGAGTTCCCTGTTCTTGTCATCACTGAGGGCCATGGGTAAGTCACTGTTGGATTTGAGCCTCACTCCCTTGTGTGTAGCTCTCCAGTCCAAACAAACTTTATTAATTAACATATATTAATTTACATATATGGTTAATTAATTATATATATGTTATATATTATATAAATTTGTGTGTGTGTGTGTGTGTGTGTGTGTGTGTGTGTGTGTTTAGTTAGTTCCCATTAATGTCCTGGATTCTCAAAAGGTTAACAGGGTTTGTTAAAGTTCCCAGAAAGGTTCTGAGATCACAAAAAGATTTTGGGGTAGTTATAGTGGGAGTCTGCAACAGGTGGCAGTCATTAAGGAATTCACAGTTTGAGGTAAGTCCATAGCATAAACTGCTGGAGGACTTGGCAGAAATAAGACAAGAAATTTGAACTGTTTTGACCAAGGATGTATCAAAATCTAAGTAGGTACAAGTCAGACTATTAAAAGCCATTAGGGTGTCTGCTGCTATAAAGAAATCTTCAGATGAAAGGAATGATAGATCTGTTGCTAATGGGAACATCAGAAGACAAAGACACAAACTTGGTGGGCATGGGCAGAGCACTTAAAGCAGATAGAGTGCCCACCACCTAATTTTAGGACTCCTGTTCTAGGGTAGGTTGATCATGGATTGGATTAGATTAACACTAGGTCACCTGCCAACCTCAAGAAAATTTCCATGCAATAAGGTACACACTGTAACATGCCACCAAATCCCCAGCCAGTTAATACCTCTCAGGTGTTAATTTGGTTTGGAGAAACCCAAGGCTTAGCTAAAGAAATGGGAACATTAAGTTTCAAAGAATTGAGCACACCACCTTTTGGCATACCGGCTTATGTTATGTCTAAGATGTGTGATCGTGGAAGCTGAAGATATCTACAAAAATGGAAGAATCTTATTAATACAACATAGAATTAACAATGGCCATTATGGGGAACGTTCCAATTAGACAAGTTGTTCATTTAAGAAGGGCAAGTGTTCCCAAGTCAACAAAGAGAATTGGATACCTATGTTAACTGACATGCAGAAGTCTCCATAAGTCTTTAGGATTTTGAAATATCCTTACTGAAAGTTTCACTGCAAGAGACTAATGAAAATTAAAAATATATGCGGTACCTAAAACAGAAGACTCTAAGACTGACACGATTCCTACTACTCCCAACTGTCCTCCTTCACCTGAGCACTCACAGTCTACTAATCCTCTATCTGAACTGTCTTTCCACTCTGAAGAGACCACAAGACTATGAACAAAAATCCACCAACTTAGTGGGCTTACAGCTACAATATTGCCAAAGCCAGAATCCTGAAACACCTAGTCCATCCTCCTCTGTTATACCCTCCAGTGGTCCATCATAAAAACACTGGCCCAGAAATTGGGGTTTATTTGTAATCAGCTAGGCCACTGAAAGAAAGACTGTCCTTGAAGGTTTTGTCAAATTCTTCTACACCAACCCAAATGCCCCCATAACCACCCTCAAAGGAAGTCCCCCATATAAGCCCTTTTTGGGGTTGAAGGATTCCAAGATATTCTCTGGAAACTGCTACCAGTTATTCCCTTAAAGAGCCAAGGGGAAACTGAAATTAAAATTAATGTAAAATCTCACAAATCTGGGGAGATACTATGTCTTGGGGCTATATTCTCCACTTAAATTCACTTGCTCTGGAGCCTGCTGATAGAATGCTGAAAAAAGTGGCTGAAGCTAGAAAAGGTAAGCCTTCTTACCAGAGTCAGTTCTCCTGAATCTGTATAGTGCCTGGTGGAGAAAGGAAGGCAAAATTTTACATTGTCCATTCAGTTCCAAATCTGTATTCCGTGAATTTGGGCTTGGCATACTCTTTGGTTATGGATCGTTTTTCTCCCAGCAACAAGCTGTTGCCTTCTTGTTTTGCTTCTTGTTTTGTGTCCTGAAAATTTGGCTTGCCCTGGACATGCAGGTTGTTGGTTCTTGTGTAGGCAGGCAGCTCAGCCATCAGGTTGTGGGCCCAGAAATATGGCCAGCCAGAAATGTGGATTGCACCTCATTTGCAGCTAGATATGGCAGGACAGAAATGTAGATTACACTCAGTCTGCAGCTAGGGTCCTACTGACTGTTAGCTCTCAGAGGAAGTCTCTCTTTCTTTAGGCTCTCTTTTGGAGTGACTCTGGATCTTGGGAGGGCAGAATCTGCTGCACCCTCTTTAAAGGATGCCTTTTGTGCACATGAGGTTTTCAATATTGCCAGAAATGTTTATTCTTTGTACCAGATGAAACTTGACAAGGTATTTGAAAGTTGATTTTGTTTGTTTGTTTGTTTGTTTGTTTGTTTGTAGCTCTCTGGTCAGAAATTGGCCAAATTAGAAGTTGATACTCAGAGCATGATAGGAACTCTTTTTAGGCCCTCTTCCCTAAGCTAAAATGAAACTATGTACCCAAAGGGAAAAATAAACGTTCTATAGACAACTAGAACATTAGGAATATTTGATTTCTATTTAGTTGAAGTTCTTCCTTCTGAAATAAAGAAGCAAATTGTAGTTGGTTGATATTCAGCTTTCACCCTAATTCATTGAGGACCATTTGTTTTACAAATTGAGTCTTTACAAGAACAGAAAATGTCCATTTATCCTTTTTATCAATCCCCAAACACCCACTATTCATCTCAAAAAAACTTATAAGCATTGTAACAATTCTGGACTTGGCGAACGAAAATCCTTCTTGGAGGAACTTGCATTTTTCACTGTACCTTTGAGATATAAATTTTCTACCTGGTGTTCTCTAGAAAGTGAGGGTCATCTCTTTGAAATCCAAACTTTAGGGAGATAAATCTTATCAGAGAAAAAGAAAAATGGGGGAGGCTATTTAAAAAATAGGCAAATGAAAAATTTTAAAAATCTTTGCCACAAATATCAGTGAAAAAGTTAACCCATTAACTTATTCCATCTGCCAGAAACACAGTTTGGATCCAACTTTCCTTTTATATAAACTAGTCAGTTTTTGCATTATCATATCTGTCTCATGGCCAAAATTTTAAAACAAAAGTAATAAGATCTTTGTTTGTATTTGTTTATATATTTATGTATGTCCATGTATGTATGTTATAGATATGTGGTATTTGTTTCTACTCCAGATGGTATTGTCAAAATTAATTTATAAACAGCTCTTTCTAGATGCCTTTAAAAAATTAAGCATTTATAATGATCAAGTATACTTTCAGAAATATAAAAACTAACCCAAATGTTTTTCAAGTTCACAGGATCTACGATAATCTTCAATAAATAAAAGCTAGCTAAGTTTGTTGGTTTAATTAAAACAACATGCCATTAGGGCTATCAATATTAAATATAATGCAGACATATAATTTTATTCTACTTAGGTTTACTAAAAGTCAAACAAGCTCATGTCCTCTCTGTTAGGAATTTGTCACCCAAAAAGATAACTTAAGATGATTAGCCACTTAATATCTCATGAAATTTTCATGAGTAATCTAAACATAATTATTAAGAACAAGTAAATTAAATAGATGTAAGCAAGACAAAAGTGTATAAATGTACTTTTCAATAATAATTATGCTTTATAGTATGTCTACATAAAAACAGTTTTGAAAAAAAAATTTTGGTAACTTGAAACTTTAAAGTTATAATGAGATAAGTTAAATGATGGATATTCATTGAATAAGGAAAATATCTCCATTCAAGCAAATTAGATGCTTTTGGCAGCATTGTTTTTTTTTAAAGATTTTATTTAATTGAGATAGAGAGATAGCGAGCACAAGTGGAGAGGGGGAGAGTGGGGAGAGGGAGAAGCAGGCTCCCCAAAGAGCAGGGAGCCTGATGTGGGACTCGATACCACGACCCCAGGATCATGACCCGAGCCAAAGGCAGATGCTTAATGGACTGAGCCACCCAGGCACCCCAACAGTATTGTTAAATAAGTAATGATTTGTAACCTCCTTAGATTGTATTTGTATGTGTATGTTATTAATTTAAGTGTTCCAAAAATTTTATAAAATTCCTAAAAATCTGGGGCGCCTGGGTAGCTCAGATGGTTAAGCGTCTGCCTTTGGCTCAGGTCATGATCCCAGGGTCCTGGGATCGAGTCCCGCATCAGGCTCCCTGCTCCTTGGGAGCCTGCTTCTCCCTCTGCCTCTCTCTCTCTCTCTCTCTCTCTCTCTGTCTCTCATGAATAAATAAATAAAATCTTTAAAAAAAAAATTCCTAAAAATCTGATATGTCCCGGTATAATATTGCCAGTCATAATTCTAGTTGTCATCTAAAATATTGTGTCTCACAGTAATAACCAAATTTCCTTGTCAATTCCGTTATAATAAACTTTCATCAGATCTTTAACAATGGGCATTTTTAAATCTTTCATCCCTTAGGGGCAGTAATTATCTTACTTTGATGCTTTTGTAAAAGTGAGATTCACAGAAAGGAACCTATCAGTACTTTTTCCCACTTACACTATTGCAAAATTACAAGATGTCAAATCTTGGGTGCATACTTCACAACTAAAGAAGACCCCACCTGACCTCTGATCCTGCATAAATGCCAGAAACCTCAAAATCAAATTGACTAGGAAGAGAAGTAGCTAAGATTGAGGTAGATTACTTCCTCCCAAAACATCAGATCAAGAATATTTCTTTCCATCTCTCTTTCCTTCTCTGCCCATCTTTTTCCTATTCCTTATATTATTAAGGCCTTTCTGATTCTTTGTCCACCTTTTCCCTGGCCTGGGAAGATAAATGCCATTGTTCACATATCTTAAAACATTGCAGTGGGGGGTAATCCAACCTTCAACTGACTGGATTTTCTGTGATGTTCTTTATTCTATAAAATGTTCTTTATTCTATAAAAGCTTCCTACCTTCTGCCCCATTTTGCAGTTCTCTGAAAGAAGACTATCCACTTCATGAAGTGTTATATAAATTTTGCTTGTGTCATCTAAATTGTCTTCCTTAATCATTTTTTTAAGACAGATTTTTTTTTAGGTAGAAGCCTGTGACATCAATTGACAGATGGTACTGATAAGAATCTGTAGTCATGTGCAAGTTGTTATCAAAGTCATATTTTGAAGCTCCAATTTCTAAAATAGTCACACTATAAAATCTGTTTATTTTCTTTTTGTCTGTTTGCAGCCAACACAAATTTTACCTCATTTAACTAGATTATCAGCAATACACACATGTAGGACCAATATTGATTGCCCGTGTTAAATCATTTGATGTTAGGTAATTTCCTTTCAAACCAGTTTTTCTTACTATGGCAGAGTTTTATACTCATGAAAGAAAAATCTCAACTGATTCTGAAGGCAACAGTTCAATATAAATTGGCCCTTTCTCCTGCATAATAAAGAAGAATGCTTATCAAAGGAAGAAGAGGACAAAAAGGAGGAGAAAAAAGCTGAGAATAAGAAAAATGTAAGAATAGAAGATGAGAAATAGACAATAAAATATAAGAAATAGACAAAAAAATTGAGATATGGGAAAATTTCCACAACCTCAGAGAGTAGGAAGTAACTTTTTAGGGGAGAGAGGAATTCCATTATTAAAAACAAACAAACAAACAAACAAAAAACAACAATAAACCTAATGTACAGAAAGAAAAATGTTAACACTGGTTCTATGTCTTTAAAAATAATTAAGAATATGTGGACCTTATAAAACAGTAAAAAATATAAGAATAGTAATAACTCAGTATCCAGAACACAAAAAGGGACATGACAGAGGAGGATAGACATTAAAAAGAAAGCAATTAAAATAATGAGGGGCACCTGGGTGGCTCAGTTGGTTAGGCTTCTCTTTTTTTTAAGATTTTATTTATTTATTTGAGAGACAGAATGAGAGATAGAGAGCACGAGAGGGGAGAGGGCCAGAGGGAGAGGCAGACTCCCCGCTGAGCGGGGAGCCCGATGTGGGACTCGATCCCGGGACTCCAGCATCATGACCTGAGCTGAAGGCAGTCGCCCAACCAACTGAGCCACCCAGGCGCCCCAGCTTCTGACTCTTGATTTCAGCTGAGATCATAATCTCAGGGTCTTGAAACTGAGCCTGGCATCAGGCTCCATGCTCAGCAAGGAGTCTGATATTTTCTCTCTCCCTCTCCCTCTACCCCTCCCCCTGCTCATTCTCCTCTCTCTCTCTCTCTCTCTCAAATACATAAATAATTAATTAAAAAATAAACTGTACAGAGATTACAAAAATGACATAGTACATATAAAATCTATATATATTAGATAGAGTGTATTCTACCTAACAAACATTAAAACAAAGGAAAGGAGGGGCACCTGGGTGGCTCAGTTGGTTAAGCGACTGCCTTTGGCTCAGGTCATGATCCTGGAGTCCCAGAATCGAGTCCCACATCGGGCTCCCTGCTCATCGGGGAGTCTGCTTCTCCCTCTGACCCTCTTCCCTCTTGTGCTCTCTATCTCTCATTCTCTCTCTCAAATAAATAAATAAAATCTTAAAAAAAAACAAAGGAAAGGACATCTCTCAGAGAAGAAAAGGTTAGAGATAAAATCATAAAGGAGAAATTGATATGTGTTAAGATTGAGAGCAAAATGCTTGGTTTTACTGAAAAAGAAACTGAATACATAGAAAAATAAAATGTGAAGAAGAATTAATTTGCTAAATAATTGACTCATTAAGATCAAAGAAGATTAATAGCAAGAGAAAACATTTCAATTAATTTGGGTAAAATGAATATATTTAAAAATTGCCAAAATATCCAACTTTCCAAAAGAGCCAATCAATTTATGTGGAAAAGAAAATATATGTTGGGTTTATCCTCTGTCACTCAAAATGTTGAAGAGCAGAAGGGAAATTGCTATATTGTTTTGAGAGGGAAAGTTTATGGTATAAAAATTCAAAACACAACTGCTTTGTTATTCATGTGTGAAGGTAATCAAAAGATACTCCTTAGATATGCAAAATCTCAGAAAATATATCATCCACATAAACTTCATGAACAAAACATGTCTTCATTACATATTCTAGTCAGTTGAAATTTTCTTTTTAAAATGAAGACAGAGTATAAAAGGGCTGTCAGAGGATATTGAAAGGTGTCTTCGGGGCACCTGGGTGGCTCAGTCGTTAGGCATTTGCCTTTGGCTGGGGTCATGATCCCAGGGTCCTGGAATCGAGCCCCACATCGGGGTCCCTGCTCAGTGGGGAGACTATTTCTCCCTCTCCTGCTCCTCCAGCTTGTGTTCCTTCTCTCTCTGTGTGTCTCTCTCTGTCAAATAAATAAATAAAAATATTAAAAAAGAAAGGTGTTTTATATATATATATTATAAATAACTATATGTTTACAAACAGAACTCCAGAATATAAGATGTTGAAAAACCTTGAAGCTAACAAACTGGGAAAAATATAAAATATCTATTTTTGTGAACTTACATAAAGGGTAGGCAATCTTATTTCATTTTATATGTAAATAATTACATAACCACAGATTTAAGAACACATTTTGGTTTTTTGATTATTTTGTGAAATATTTTTACTTATAAAAATAACATATAGTCAGGTGACAATTCAATACAATAAGGCATGGTTCTTTGCTTGCTTTTACTTTTTTTTTTAGTATTTTAAAATTTAATTACATTATAGTTAACATACAGTTTTATATTAGTTTCAGGTGTACCATATACTGATTCAACAACTCCATATATTACTCAGTGCTCTTTATGATGTATACTCTTAATTCTCTTCACCTATTTCATCCACCTCCCCACCCACCTTCTCTCTGGTAATCATCAGTTTATTCTCTACAGTTGAGAGTCTGTTTTTCTGGTTTGTCTCTCTCTCTGTCTGTGTTTGCTTTCCTTTGTTCATTTGTTTTGCTTCTTAAATTCCACATGAGTGAAATCATATGGTGTTTGTCTTTCTCTGACTGGCTTATTTCAGTTAGCATTATGCTCTGTAGATCCATTAATCTGTCTTCCACATGCATGTAATTTCACATCCAAAATAAAATCAGTGTTCATCTCTCCTTATATTTCTTATCATAAATATTTTAAAAGAATTAAAAGTGTAAATCTCAAGAAGAATCTATTTGTAGTTTATGTTCAAATAAAATAACAAAAGAAATATTTTACCAACATTAATATCTTGGTAAGAATTTCACCACAAGGGAGTGATGTCCAGGAATTACTCCTAGGTAAAATGTTATTGGATCAAGTTTGAAGAATTAAATATGACAGAGATTAATACTTTATTTTCAGGAAAAAGGCAGATATTCCAAGAGAAACTAAAAGATACTGTAAACTAAATGAAAATAAAAATACAACTTATCAAAATTTGTGGGATGCAGCAAAGAAGTGTTTGAGAGAAATGTATAGCATTCAATGAATATATTATTAAAAAAAGATTAAAATTAATCTAAGCTTCTAACATGAAAAAGAGAAAGAAGAGCAATTTAAGCTTAAACAAAAAATACAACAGAAATCAATGAAATTGAAAACAGGGAAATCAAAGATGATTTTTGAAGAGATTTTTTAAAAACTGATAAGTTTTTTTGAAAAAGGATTTGTAAAAACTCTAGCCAGGTTAACCAAAACAAAACAAAACAAAACAAAAAAAGGAAGATATATCCTGGTATAATGTTATCAGTCATAATTCCAGTTAGCATCTTAAAATGTTGTGTGTCACAGAAATCAACAAATTTCCATGTCTAGTTTTCCAGAAATGAGTGTTTTTCACTCACTGGCTCGTACCTTGTGCAATAAGATAAGAAAATGAAATAAAAAGTATACAGATGTGAATCAGTTCTGCAAATTTGGCTATTTTAGATACTACATGTAAGTGGAATCATGCAGTACTTGTCTTTCTGTGACTGGCTTATTTACTTTAGCATCATGTCTTCAAAGTTCATCCATGGTGTAGCATATTTCAGAATTTTCTTTTTTTATGGCTGAATAATATTCTGTATGTGTGTATACTACATTTTCTTTATCTAAAACAATCTTATATGCACCTCTAAGTTAAAGTATTAAAAGTTAAGATAAAGTACATTTTTTACATAGAAATATGAAATATTTACTTAAAACTTAGACAAATACTGATAGATAGATTGAAAAAAAATTATTCCGATAAAAAGTTACTTTGAAGAAAGTTTCCAACCTCAGATGCATTTATGAAGGGAGTCAATTCAAACATTTATGGAATGTATATACTCTAGAAAGTGTTGCAGAGCAAAAAGGGAAAAATAAACAATTACATCAAACTAAAAATCTTGTGCACAGAAAAGAAAACTATCAATAAAACAGAAAGGTAATCTACTGAATGGGAGAAGATATTTGCAAATGACATACCTGATAAAAAGTTATTATCCAAAATATATAAAGAGCTCATACAACTCAACATCAAAAACATTCAAGGCAATTAAAAACTGGACAGAGAGGGGCACCTGGGGGGCTCAGTTGGTTAAGTGGGTGGCTCTTGATTTTGGGCTCAGGTCATGCTCTCAGGGTCCTGGAATCAAGCCCTCTGTTGGGCTTCATGCTCAGTGAGGAGTCTGCTTGAGGATTCTCTCTCCCTCTCCCTCTGCCCCTCCACCTCAAATAAATAAATAATCTTAAAAAAAAAAAATGGACAGAGAACCTGAATAGATATTTTCCAAAGAAGACATACAGAGGGCCAACAGACACATGAAAAGGTGCTCAACATCACTAATCAAGAAAATGCAAATCAGAACCCCAATGAGATATCATCTTTATTTGTCAGAGTAGCCAAAATCAAAAAGACAAGAAACAACAAGTGTTGGTGAAGATGTGGAGAAAAAGGAACTCTTGTGCACTGTTGATGAGAATATAAATTGGTGCAACCACTGTGGAAAACAATATGGGGGTTTCTTAAAAAATTAAAAATTGAAATATCATGTGATCCAATACTTTCAACTACTGGGATTTACCCAAAGAAAACAAAGACACTAATATTAAAAGATAGATGCACCCCTATGTTTATCGCAGCTTTATTTACAATAGCCAAAATATAGGAGCAACCCAAGTGTCCATTGATAGGTGAAGAGATAAAGATGTGGTACACACACACACACACACACACACACACACACACACACACACACTGGAATATTGCACAGCCATAAAAAAGGATGAGATTTTGCCATTTGTGACAACATGGATGGACCTAGAGCACTTACTATGCTATGTGAGATAAGTTAGCCTGAGAAAGACAAATACCATATGATTTCACTCATATGTAGGATATAAAAAAAACCCAAATGGATAAACAAACAAAAAGCAGGATCAGACCTATAAATATAGAGAACAAACTGATAGTTGCCAGTGGGAAGGGGGATAGGAAAAAATGGGTGAAGGAGAGTGGGAGATAAAGGCTTCCAAGAATGAAATGAATACTTCATGGGAATAGAAGGCACAGCATGGGGAATATAGTTGAAAAATTACCTGTTACTATGAGGAACATTTCTTCAAGCTCAAATTCCATTTATGTACAGAGCTTTGTTTATAGCTTTCTTTTCTTTTGGGTCAGAAGATGGGCCTTGGTATTCTGGGATATTTAATTTTCATTATAAAAGATCTACATGATTATTTTTTTTCTTTTTTAAATTACATCAAGTATATATTTTTTAATCTCCTACTACAAATATTTAGTTCATTTGTTTTTTATTCCAAAGAAAGCAATTAGAAGGTGACAATTTTTTTAAATATTTTATTTATTTATTTGACAAAGAGAGACACAGCAAGAGAGGAAACACAAGCAGGGGGAGTGGGAGAGGGAGAAGCAGGCTTCCCGCGGAGCATCCCAGGACCCTGGGATCATGACCTGATCTGAAGTCAGACACTTAATGACTGAGCGACCCAGGCATCACTAGAAGGTGACAATTTTTAAAATGTGTCCTTTTGACCATTAAGAGCTTAATAATAAACGCCTATTTTTCTTATATTTACCTTCTTAAAAGTGCTTTTATGCCCTTCAAAAGGTTTCCAAAACTTGTCTCTAAATCATTCTTAGAATTACAGTTCTTGACAATTCACTAAAATGTGTCTTATATACCTCATGCCAGCAAGTTTCCCAGTCTCTGGTCCCAAAAGCCAGGTCAGTTACTTTATATACCATCCAGAGTGGCCCAATAAATGGGTAAAAGAGTACAGATGGCCCTAGGTTAATTCCTGTATCTCCACTATTCTCTCTCTCTCTTTTTTTTTTTTATTTTCTACTTACTTGCAGTAGTTCTCTTTTCCTGGGCTTAGTATCTGATCTCTATTTTTATTTGATTTCAGCCCCTAATGTTCACTCTCTTCATTTTGAACCTCAGCAGTTGTGTATATTTTAGTTTTGATAGCTACATTTAGCCATGCAACTATTTTCCAAGCACCTACAAAGTATTAGGAATTATATATATATATATATATATATATATATATATATATATATATATATATATAGCACAATCTCAATCTTGTTGTTTTGTCAAGAAAAGACCTTGTATATCAGCCCAGAGTATAAGCAGACACACACACACACACACACACACACACACACACACATTCCTGAAGTGATGGAAGAAGGAACCATAAAAAATTAAATAAAGTAATAGGTATTTTCTAAGCAGTGTTGCTGGCAAGATGTGTACTCTGTGATGTTCAGATATAATTCAGGTCTTGATTCTGTATCTTCCTTTCACTTCTTTGAAATCCTTTTTGCTCCATATTAGAAAATCTTTGACTTAAAATTAATGATCCTAGCTAGGTGGCTGGTGGATATTTGCTAAAACTTTCAGAGCATTTTGTTAATTTAGATTGACATAATTGGGCAGGACTAGTCTAGAAAGAATTTACTTGCACAATTTTAATTCTAGAAATACATGACGTCATCAGTGAAACTTCTGAGAAAGCAGGGTAAAACAATGCTACATAGTTCTCACAATCGACTAAGCTTAACTCGTCGAATCCAAGTATTTTCAAAACAAGATTTCAGAAATTATTCTCCTTGTGATTAATTATACCTGATTCCCTGCATTCATCATGAAAGTTGGGCAGATAATTTGCCTGGGGTTGAAAACATCACCACATTACTCTTTATAGGAACTATGTTCATATACTTTGAAATGATTTTTAATAAAACACCAAGGTAAAAAATTCTTCTGAAAGTCAGTGCTTAACTAGAATTCCAAATATTTTCAAGAATAAGAAATCCATGACTTACCTTATTCAAATTAAGTTCCAACTGTAAACAAAATAAACTTGTTATACAGGGTCGGTTGATAAAGACCACTAACGTATGCCCTCTTAGGAGTAAAAGCGTTCTAATTAGAATATTTTTGAACCACTCCACAGTAAACCAAATAAAACAGAATCAGATCATAAACATACTCTCTTTTTTCTAGGTCACGTTTTTGTCAACTATGCTTCCCAATTTTTCTTTCATTTTACCATCTAATCAGGACCATTGTTTCATCTATGGATTTGGCAATAGGTAAAAACACCTACAAGTATAATTTTCCTGTATTTCTCTTCTTGAAGTCCCAATCCTTCAGTGTGATCCTCTTAGTCATAGATTATTATTTTCATCTTGGAATTCTGACATTTCTTCATAACAGAGTTGAATACTCATTTCCAAAGAATATGACCTAAACCAGTCCAACACCCACACTATCAATTTTTAATTTTCAAAAGATATAGACTCCTACTTTTAATCACAAAAGGAAAAGCTTATTTTTCTGATTCAATGATTATTTTGAAACATGCATCACAATAGGAGATATTTTCCCCAGAATATTTCAGGATGATTTCATCAAATATCTTAACCTTTTGGCTCTTTTGTCATTATCTGTTTGTAAATGAGCTAAATTTTAGAAATGACGTATGCTAATGGTTATAGTGTCAGGCTTTTAGCTGAGAAATTGAATAACAATAGAGGAGCAGAGTTATAGATGTTGAGCAAAAAACGTTCAACAAGGACCATTTTTTTCTGATACTATTTCTAATTTCTGATGAGAGCAACAGTTACAGATACACTTGCACACCGTATATTTGCAGATGTACATGTAAGTATGCACACACATATAAAATAAATATGTGAACAGACTCTCCAAGTGCGGTAAAAAGATCTTACCATGGACTAATTTTTAGTGATCATTTCATCAAACAAGTGGGGTTCGCACTTTCTTTTTTTAAGATTTTATTTATTTATTTGAGAGAGAGAGAGAATGAGAGACAGAGAGCACGAGAGGGAAGAGGGTCAGAGGGAGAAGCAGACTCCCTGCTGAGCGGGGAGCTGGATGCGGGACTCGATCCCGGGACTCGAGGATCACGACCTGAGCCGAAGGCAGTCACTTAACCAACTGAGCCACCCAGGCGCCCGGGATTCACACTTTTATTTCCACAACTGAGTAGAGAAAATGGAAGTAGGATAGGTTTAAAGGAACATTCACAGTCATCAGGCAACAAAATTATTGGTTAAAATTTATTATTTTCTCTTCTTTCATTCTGTCCAAAGTTATGCTGGACATTTTACACTTAAGCATATTTTATTGCCAAACATTAATGTACCCATTTTAATTCACACACAGAAAAAGAAATATAAATTAATGGGGAGAAGAATAGTAATATAAAACAGGGACCACTTATTTCCCAAATCGATATTCTAAGGTCTAAAACCTTAGAGTTGTTTACTAAAACTGTTCTTTCCATCCAGTATGTCTTTATTTTTTTAAATATTTATTTATTTATTTTGGAGAAAGAGAGAGTGCGTTCAGGGGTGAGGAGCAGAGAGAGAGGGAGAGAAAAATTTCAAGCAGGCTCCCCACTGAGTGTGGACTCTGATGCTGGTCTGATTTCACGAACCCGAGATTAGGACCGGGGCTGAAATCAAAGCGTTGGACCTTAACCAACTGAGCCACCCCGGCACCCCCAGCCCCAGGTCAAGTATGGTTTTAAATGAAAGCCAACAGAATGCTGATAACCTGAAACCAACATTGACTTCCATATTTATTTTGGGCAATCAAAATTTGAATGGTTTTTTTGTTCTTTAAAATATATTAAGAAAGAAAAAACGATAATACCTTAAATAAAATTCATATTTCCAAATCCATAAATCTTTTTACATTTTAATTTTTATTTGTTTTGAAGTTTAACATACTGATGGAAAAGTATACAAAACAAGGACTTTTAGGTCAGTCTTCTTTAAGAAAACAAACTCACCTATATACTTAACACCCACATTAGGAACCAAATTTTCAGGGACCCAGAAGTGTTCTCAAGCTTCTTCTCAATCACTATAGCCAGGGAAAAGTACCTATTAACTTGTCTTCCAAAATTCTAAATAGGTTTTATTTTAAAACTATAAAAATAGAATTATAAAGTAGTTCTTCTGTTCCTCGCTTCTTTCTCTAAAGCTTACGTTTTCAAATCCATACTTATTATATCATGTAGCAGTGATTCATTCATTTTCAGCCACACATATTAATTTTTATGAATTCACATATGAATTGTCCATAATTTACTTGACTATTCTATTAGTGATGTATATTAAATACCTTCCAGTTTATAGCTATTATGAATATTGCTGTTGTGAACATTCATATACATGTACTTTGGTAAACATACTTCTTCATTGCTTTGAGGTATGTAACTAGAAGTGAAATTCCTGAGTTTCTTAAGGTATGATTTTGAAGAAATTGACAAACTGTTTTCTAAAGTTGTTTTAACAAATTTTACTCTCCCAGCAACAGTATTTGAAAGTTTCAGTAGCTCTGTATCCTCATTCACTTTTAGTGTTTTCTGTTGGTTCCATTTTAGTCATTCTGTTAGGTGGCTAATGAATTTTACCACCTTTTAATGTGTATTGATCACCTTGACATCCTCTTTTTAAAATGGCTGATTAAGTCTTTTCTCTATTTTTCTATTGAATTACTTTTATTTCTCAATGGTTGTAGGAGTTCTTTAAATAGTTTTTTTATAGTATTGGAGCTTATATATGTATATGTATTGTAAATACCTCCCCCACTTGGTGGCTTACCTTTCTCTTCGGTGATCTCTTTTAATCAGAAGTTCTTAATTTTAATGAAATCTAATCTATCTAGCTGTACTTTTATGGCTCACAGTCTCTGTTTAGTTTTTATGTATTGCCTATCCCAAAGCCAAGAAAATATCTTCATATTTTTCTCTAAAAGCTTGCTTTATTTACCTTTGACCTTTAGATCAATAATCCACTTGGGCCTGATATTTCTTTATGTGAGTTCGAGTACAAGTTTTATTTTTCACATATGGCTAGCCAGTTGCCCCAACACTATTTACCATCCTTTCTACATGGCTCTGCGGTATCATTGCCATGAATCTATTTGTAATATAGTCATGGGTCTATGTCTGGATCATATCCTGTGTCATTAGCCTACTGATGCTAATGTGCCAATACCACACTACCACGTGGTCTTAATTCTTTAACTTCTTAATCCTCAATGTCTATAGGTTCTGGCTTTAAGTTTTCTTTCTTAATCTTTCTTTCTTAGTTTTAGATTGATTATTCTTGGCTATTTGTATTTTCATGCGAGTTTTACAATCATTTCAATCATATCAATTTCCATAACACCAACTGGAGTTTTATTTAGGATTTCATTGAAAATGTAAATCAGTTTTTGATGAAGGGACATCATTACAATGCCCAAGGTGTAGGCTATGTTATTTAGTTATTCTGCAATTTCTGTAAATAAATTATTTCATCACATTCTGAAAAGGAAACCTTCATAAAAGTTAAAATTCGTTACTTCACCCAAATTAGAGATCTTTAAAAAATATATTTTAATGAATGTACATGAAAGTTTGAACTTTCAGATCAGACCATTGTATAAGTAGAAAGGCACTGCAACCCATGTCATAGTATATATGGATGAAAACATGTGGAAGCTCACATAGCATGTAAAATTCAATTCCATTGTTTAGCTTTATTCTTATCTGGGATCTAAAAAAGTACATTAAGTGCCAATCAAATGACCAGAACTTAAGTCTCCTGGAGAAGACAGAAGATAGAAAAATTTAGCTACTCTCCAGTGAAATGAGCCCTACTTATTACTAACCTATTTAATTGGACCCTATGTGGAGATAATAAAATTAACTCTATCAAAATACACTGTTGTAATCTGCTACATGTTAGGAAAGAAAATAGAAAAATATGTAAGAAATTAAAAAAAATAAAAGAAACTGCTCCTTTCAGTCCAAATCGTAGTCCCAAGAATTCAAGTCAGTATTTCATCTGACCAAATTATATAACCAATCCCTGATATAATGGACTATAAGAAGCAGCCAAGTGTTATGAATAACTAGACCGTTTCTGAGAACTACTCTATTCTCTTTATCACCTTGAGAATTTTTAAGAAATAACACCCATCATTTTCACTTATTTCTTGAAAGCTCCTGATAATATAAATATAAATCATCTGTGATTCAAATTGTGCAATCTAACTCAACATATTAAATAAAATTGCATCATTTCATTTTGCTAGGACCAAATTGCTAAAAATAACATTTTTAAGGTCAAATTTCTAATAAAGAGAATAAAATGCATTTTCTAAGAATATTTAACATCTTATTACCTACTTTACTTAATTCTTTAGATAAATTAGGTGTTTTCAGGACAGCTGTGACAGACAAGAGATTTTTCCTCCTTCCTGATGACATTGTCATTTTATCTCAACTACGAGTGTCCACTGAAAATAACAGAAACCTGAGGTAACTACTGAGGTAGTTAAGGGAACACTTTCCATTTTTATATCTTAGTGGATTTCTCAAAAGACAGACCTACTCACAATTAGGTCTTGCATTAAGAATATACAAAGGATTTTTTTTTAATTAATGCAGTTTCTTTTATTTATATCTTAAGCATTTTCAATAAAAAAAATGTCTCTTCTGTGGCATCTGGAACAAAATCTTGGGTCTCAATTATACACCTATCAGAGTACTTAGATTAAAATCTCTTTATTTGAAGGGAAAACAAAATACGTATTCCATACTCACAGGCATCCATGATACCCATATGTCTAAATCATTGCTCTACATATGGCTAAGAATAAATCTCAGGCTTCTAAATCTTCAAAAGTTAACGTTCTGCCCTACTTATATCTAAAGTACATTTGGCATTTTGGGCACTCCTTTTCAGGCATCAGAACAAGTATTCCAGCTATGAAGCAATATGGCATGGTAGAAAAAGCAATGAACAGAGAGCCAGAGGACATTCTGTTTGGTTACAAGTTGTCATTTGCAACTGTGGATCATGGGCAAGAAGTGTACCCTCCTTAAAGAAACCATATTTGAGCAAAGTCTTAACTGACAAGGAGGGGGCCAACCAAAAATTTGTGTAAAAAGCTGGTGTGCAACACACTGTGTTTTATGTTGCTATATGCATAGAGTTTATGTTATATAATTTGTGTGTTGCATGGAATTATTAATATGCTATTGTTTTTAAAATGTATCCCATCCTTCCTCGGTAATCATGATGTTATGAGCATACAGTATTGGGGTCAGATTTAGACACTTAGAGTTAATCATCATATTAAAAAAGTATTTCAAGTGCTTGTCTTCTATACAGTATGGAAAATACGAGCAGGAGATTGCCATACTATCACATTTTCTTTTACTTTAAATTGTGTGTGCTAGCCAACTAATGACTAAAGAAAATCCATATTCCTATAACTCATAAATCCTATAACAAATCTTATCCTGTCCCAGCATCATCTAGTATTATGATTTGTTTAACCAAAGCTTTGTATCTTTCTCTTCTCTTGTTAATCATTAATTCTCTGACCAGCCGCCCAAATATGGCATTGGAAATCTTAGTGTTGTCTTTAAAATTATCATCACCTTCTTGGGAACAGAAATTTTGGAAAAATAACAGTTTATTTACTGAAAGGAAATACTATTTTTCATCACCTGACATGTATATTAGATAACTATTAGAAAAAGGCAATTATCAGAGGAGTAGTAAAGAGATAATATGTTATTTTGTTTTATTTAGTGTGCATTTTGTTTGTGTAATTAGAGCACATTTTTAAGCTTTATCAATTTTTAGAATCTAATCAAAAGATTAACAGTTGCTTAAATATCTTAAAATACAGGGTCCCTTGCATAGAAAGAAAACCAAGTGTTATTCCATGTTTCCAAGGTACCAATTAAAATGTGTATTTTAATTTTTTTCTACTTTAAGTTTCATCTGAATCTGATGACCCTATCTTGTTTTGCTTTGCAGGAAACTAAAAATGTTTTCTTTTTGTATACTTAGTAGATCGTAGAAAACACATTTATACCATCTTGTGATGACATATCCTAGCTTGTAAATATAGCTAATATTTGTTTTCACTTAATAAGAAAAATTGTTATCCTGTATTCAGTAGAGTAGAAACATACTATTCAAGCTATAATTTTAACTACATTACAGAATGTAAAATAATCTGTTTGCCAAAATATAAAAGATGTTTCAATAACATTTATACAATTCAAAATTTCACATTCTATTACCTGTATTGAAATTTCTCTCAAATCACAAAGCAGAAATTACATAATTGGCAGACTGGCTTTGATTACAGAAGGTACATTTCAGATGGTATAAAATAGTGGTGAAAAGCCTTGTTTGAAAGAGGAGCACCATTAAGTGCTTAAGTAAGAACAAGCCCTTCTTATGTCTTCTACCCCGTGACAAAATAGGAATAAAGAGGTGAATAATCTGAAGACTCTTGCTCTCAAAACAAAACAAAAATAAAAATAAAAGCTTGGACCATTCTTCGAGGTTATCATCAGCAGTTTGCCACGATTTCTTCTTCTTGGACTTCCATTCTCAATTACCTACTAATGTATTATGTGATTAATTATAGTAAGTAATTTACATGCATTCAGTGTTTATGTTTGAGTTATAATATGCCAATGCTGTTGGAGATTACTAAAATAGGAAAAAATTCCTGAATACAAAGGAACTTGACTATGTGTTATCAGGTTAGTGGAATTTCATATAAGGCAGACATATCTTTTACTAATCAAAAAAGTGGTAGTGCTCAATTAATAAAGCTCTTTAGTATTACATATTATATTACCTACATATATCTTAAAGCATAAGGTGAGGTTCCCTTGGAAATGCAATTTTATTTCAATTGCAAATGTCTTTTAGATGCATTTTGAAAAATAATTGCACATAGTGATGATATTTCAATCATTTTGAAATTCTATGTATTTTTAAAATCAAGAATGTGTACTGTATTTTGAGTAGATCAATATTCACTGTATGAGAAAATTAAATTTAAAGTGGTTATATTATGGACCCACATAAAGAAGCTCAATTTTTAAAAGATTTTTACCTGCATGTTTATGTCATAGCATGAGCCAAAAGTACAACTCTGTGGCATAGTCCACTGTTTTGTCTTTTGTTTCAGTGTAACAAAATGGAAAACAAAATGGAATGATTAGAGCAAGAGTGGAATAACCAACCTGTAGTACAATAGGATTTGGTCCAACATGTAAAATATGTTGATTACTTACAGCAGATAAAAACGTAGATATTTGAATTTAGAGGTCATTTGTAAAATCATCAGACTTAGAAAGTGTGCAGAGAGAAAGGCTAATGCAACTGAAAACCTTACCACCAGCCTAGAACTTTCCAGGCACTGACATGTTCAAAAGAGCATGGCTCCAACAGCAATGTTGAGCTGTTGATTCCCTCAACCTTTACAGTAGGCAGTGGGGTTTGGGGCTTTCAGGGTCCACAGGATTATTGCTTTTACTAGAATTTGCTTCTTCCATTTATCTAACACTTATTTTCTCAGTGTGTTGTGATATGAAAAACTCTAGTGAGAAATGTCTAAGTTGCTAAAGGAGACAGAGAGATCCCAGCTCACATTATGAAACTAAAAATAGTTAAAATATTTTAGGATATATTGCCATGTCTTCAAAGGTACTGAAATATCTGACTTCTCTGCACTCCAGCTAGGGAAAGTTCTATCTGCCCATCTTTATTTTCACCATCTCCTTATTTTTATGCTCCAATATTGATCAAAACAGACACCTGTTTCTGTTGTTGAATAACACTTAGTTCTACATTCTGGAATTCTGTATTTAAAATTGCAAATATGATGTTCACTATTTGCATTGTTTAAAAGGAGAATGATAGTTGGGCAGTGAAGGCAGAGCAAGAATATCTGATCTTAAAATGAAGACTTCTGAACTTGAAAGTCAAACCGAAATTTCAAGAAATGAAATGCCCCTTACCAAACATCATCAGATTGGGGCACATTGCCCAATCGTTAACAGGATTTAAGCTGTGGATTAGGTTGCATGCCTGCAACTCTGTTTCCCCTATGGTATCCTCTCTATATCCCCAGCAAAAATTATTAATAATAAAGAAGATAAAGCATTGATCCAGAATACAGTAGGTCAGAATATAACATGGTTGTGGTTGTTGTTAGTCCAAGGCTGGAGAAACTGGAATGCTAGAACAGAGGGGGCTCTGGACATGTCGGGGCTCATTGGAGAGCCTACTTCTTCAGCTGCCTTGTTCACTTTGTTTTGACCATGTTCTCCTTGCTGTCCCATGTGTACACCAGACAGGGTCACAGTTTGGGAGTCATTATTTTTGCTTTGTTTTCCTTGTATATGGTAAACACCTAGGACAGCGATTGGCATGACCTGAGCCGAAGGCAGACGCTTAACTGACTGAGCCATCCAGGTGTCCCAAGTTACAAAATTTATAACAGTTTCCATCACACCATTACAGGCTGTACTCAGATAGATATGGTTACAGTAAAAATAGTTACAAATCTGACTTTAAAATAGTTTATCTCGGGCGCCTGGTTGGCTCAGTTGGTTAAGCGACTGCCTTCGGCTCAGGTCATGATCCTGGAGTCCCACATCGGGCTCCCTGCTCGGCAGGGAGTCTGCTTCTCCCTCTGACCCTCTTCCCTCTCATGCTTTCTATCTCTCATTCTCTCTTTCTCTCAAATAAATAAATAAAATCTTTAAAAATAGTTTATCTCACTACATCATGTTAAACTCGTATCTGAGTCAACACTAGAAGTCTTTATCATGAATGGCAGTAAAAGGGTGCTTTCTTTTGAAATCTAATCATTGGCCCAGTTTTCTGAGTCCAGGCTCTTGGCTTTTGGGGACATAAAACATGGCCAACTAGCATTCAAGATGCATATACTCCCAACATGTATGCATCATGGATATTTCTTATTTTATGACTGCCATATTCTAATACTGTCTATGTTCATTTAAGAATAAAATTAGAATTACATTTATCCTCCATAGAAACATAGTGGCTTTTACTTCAATAACAATTATTCCAACAATAAATCACCTAAACATGGAATTATCTATAGGGAAAAATACTGAATGGAAAAACAAACCCCCCCAAAATGGAGTTATCCATTATAAAAAAAATAATACCAGGAAACAAAAAGAAGCAGACTATGAAGTTAACAGATGAGGCAGGTTTGTGATAGCAACCAAAACAAATACCCATAGTAGACCAAAAATTTCTAAGGAAAAACACAGAACATTGGAATCTATACTATCTACCACTACCACATACACTGGTTAAAAATACAGTTTATTCCACTTCTTTCCGTGTGCCCATCTTTATAAGCCTCTACAACAACAAAACTCTGAATACTCTGACAAAGTAGTCCGTGGCTTCCATGAGATATAGTTGTGAATGGACTAACAATATTTTGATGCCTTGGCTTATCAAAATATTTTAAAATAATTTTTCAACAGTATTTTTGAAATTTTAAAAGATTGCTAAAAAATAAATGTGCTTTTTTCGTGGCTCTTGGCTATTTTTTTTTTTTCTATCGGACAAAATCCCCTCATAGGAAAAAAGTTCCAGGGGTCACATCATATCTTCATGTATAGATAAGCCACTAGATTGGGGCGCCTGGGTGGCTCAGTTGGTTAAGCAACTGCCTTTGGCTCAGGTCATGATCCTGGAGTCCTGGGATGGAGTCCCACGTCGGGCTTCCTGCTCAGCAGGGAGTCTGCTTCTCCCTCTGACCCTCTTCCCTCTCATGCTCTCTATCTCTCATTCTCTCCCTCTCTCAAATAAATAAATAAAATCTTGAAAAAAGATAACTCACTAGATTCACCAAATAATATGCATCTACCTCACATTTTTGTGATTTATAAAAATCTCATGGATTTTTTTGAATAAAGCTATGTCACTGATATTAGAATTGGCAGTCTTAATGGGATTTCTTTTATTTGACAAAATATATTGTGTTCAAGGTTAATAATACATTTCAGCAACATACATAGTGCACTTGGCAGATGTGTGCTCAGTTTCATTATTTTGATAGGCAGATCCCATTCTTTTCCTCTTCATAATAAGTAAAATCTTTCCAAAAGTCAATGTTCTGAATTACTTTAATTCATTTTAGTGTAAATTTGGATAGAATGTTATTTCTCTTATTATAAGACTAGCCAGTCTCTGCAAGAAAACTGGTTTACTGGAAAAGAAGTTTGTGATTTTAATAAGAAACTTACTATGAAACAATGAATAGGATAAAATTGTACTTACATGTTTGGTGGAACAAATCGAAAACTTGTTTTTTAGTTGGTAAAGAGAAGGGGCTATCATGTTTAAAATAGAGTTCCAAACTATCCTTTATCAGTAAAAGCACTATATTAAATTTCTAGATCTTTCAAGGATGATTAGTACTGACTTAGTCCTAGGACATTACAAAAAAAGTCACAGCTTTTCAAAACTTAGCTATTTCCAAATAATCATACTGTGCCTTGCTACCAGGATTGATTATTAATATTCTTTGTAAAAGTGATCTTTATACCAATTCACACATGAAACCATGTCAAAGCTCAACACTTTTCTCTCTTTTCTTTTTAAGATTTTATTTATTTGACAGAGAGAGACACAGCGAGAGAGGGATCACCAGTAGGGGTAGTGGGAGAGGGGGAAGCAGACTCCCGCTGAGCAGGGAGCCCGATGTGGGACTCGATCCCAGGACACTGAGATCATGACCTGAGCCAAAGGTAGACACTTAATGACTGAGCCACCCAGGGGCCTCACAACACTTTTCTCTTGATTAAAAAATTTTAAATTATCCTCTTTCACGAAAGCTATAATAAGGAGGATGATTTTGTTTGACAATGCTGCAAAAAAATCATCTACAACAAATTAACAAATATTTATTAGCCTTTGCAATGTGCAATCTACAGTGTCAGTTATTGGGAAACAGATTCAAATTTGTTTCCTATTATGAGGGTCTTACAGACTATCTAGAGAGTAAATCAATAAAACCAGGATAATGTAATTTGTTTTATGACAGTTTTGCAAAAGTTTGGAGGTGTAAGCATAAAGGAAATTGTCTACATTGTGCTGAAGGTTTCAGAATATTTTTTCAGAGGCTACTGCCTCTTGAAATGATTTCCAAACAATGAATAGGGATCATCCATACCCTTGTGAAAGAAAGAGGAAGGTTTTTCTGTTTGGAATGGATAGTGCCCTTTGGGTTATTAGATTGGTTTCATCAGCCTAGAGCAAACACTACATATGGGGGAGATAATAGAAATAAGGGGGAAATAAGAGCAATAATTAGATGATGAAATAACGTGTACAAAGTTGATTGTGCAAGTTATCATAAATGATATGTAGAATCATTAGAGGATTATAAGTTCAACAAGTTTGGGTCATTTTTGATGGACTAGTTGCTCCAGTGGCAGACCTGTAGAGTCAATCAAATTAAATGGTTTGTTCACACAACATAGAAACGCATCTGTCTAGAACCAGTTGAAATATTTATTTTAACAGTTTTCAATCTCTCTTTCTTTGTCTTTCTCTCTCTCTCTGTCTCTGTTTCTCTCTTTCTCCTCTTCCCTCCCTCCCACTCTCCCTCCCTCATATAAACATATACCCTCCAGTGATAGCTGCCTGAGCCATTTCTTTTAACAAGAAATACAGAACATCTTATTTTCTTTTTATAAATATTAGAAATAATGAAGATAATCAAGGACATTACAAGGAATTAGTTTGTAGCCTTAAAATGGACATATTTTTAGTTTCATGATGACTACTATTCCCTCCGATTAGCCAGAGATATTATAAATAAATTGAGAAAATATTAAATAATTATAAAAATATTTAAAGGCGAATACTTCTATACACACAAATGGCGAACATTGAGTTAGAACCAAGAAGTCATGCAGAAACTGGTCTGTTCTGGCCTTAATAAACTCCATAATATGTTCTTTGAGAAGGAGTCAAACTTTCCTTTGTAAATTCTGCGCAAGATAACAATATTTTCACAATGTTTTATGCAGATTAGAATATGCATCAGGCCTCAAGTTACTGAATTGCAAGTCCCAGGGAGCTTGAGGCTGTCACTTCCAACTTTTCCAGGTTATCTGTCTAACCAGTGCAAAACCTCAGGACGGGCTAACAGAACACCTCTGTGGCTGAATGAGTTAATGCAGCTTCCTAAAGTGCTTACACTTCATCTCTCACTGGAAAGCCTGGCTCATTGCACATCCAAAATGTGCAAAGCAATTTAGGTCTGCAGCAATAGCCAGATGGACTGCCTTGAAGGCAGAAGTCCCTTGTTTACAGACAAAACAAGTACAGAAATGCAGCCTAAAGCTAAATGCCCACAAACTGCCTAGGCAAGTTTCAGGTGGTTAAATCCCCAAACTAACATGATATCCCAAGAGGGTAGATTTTTGTATTAGAATTTATTATAGTGCTTATGATAATTGATTGTGTTCTATTGAAATAACAAATCATTTAGCATGGATTAGGAAGCCCTTTATAGAGACAGGCCATGAGGGAAAGAATGAACTTTGATATACCAAATAGGAAGAATTAATCTTGAAATTAAGATTATAATACGTTATAATGCTATGTAGAAACTATTGGAGAAGCCCGGTGTAGCACTGTGCAACATGTAAACCTTGACAAGATAAATGTCCCTCTTTGTTTTTTCCAATTATTCACCAAAAATTATCTTTTCATATTTTCCTAGAATTGGGATTTGTTCTTTTCTTCCACTTAAAAATGATGTCGCGATGAAAAGAACCCTCATTTGAATATACTTAAAATTATACAGCTTATGTCATTGAAATGAGATGAAGTACATAACAAGGTATCTTACCCTTGTTTCTTAAAAATTTGAAAGAACAGCATCTTACAACAGCCAGGACAAAATAATAACTGTCAGAGATGATGACTTGGATTTGAAAAAAATTCAAATTTTATCTTGTTTCTTATATAAATCTTTGTATTTGCCTATGCAAATGTATGTAGCCTATTGCTACATATTATAGTCTACAATGGTTTCTTCTCTTTCCCTTTTAAAGCATCTTTTCTAGAAAGTCAGGACTCTTGAGTTTGGGGAAATGTAATCAACCAGAATCGTTCAACAGTACAGAACATTGCAGTTTTTATGGAGTGAAAACACAGCCAGCTGGGAAAAGTTGTATCTCTAAAAAGAGTGATTTAACTTAAAAAAATTTAAAATTCTAGACTTGGAGGTATAGGCTTGTGTGTGTGTGTGTGTGTGTGTGTGTGTGTTTATTAGCACATACATAAATATGCCTGTTAACAATGGCCTATTTATCCAACTGTAAACTTGGTATAAATCCTTGAGGATTTATTTACTAGGTAGCTAATAACTAGTAAAATTTTTAAAATGCTCTGGTATCATTATTATAAGCTTTTTTCTTTTAGAGGAGAAATTTGAATTGGAATCAAGTCTGTTAAATTACAGCCATTGTTAAAATGACTAGTTGAAAGACGTTTGCCTTCAATTATCTTATCTAAATATCAACTCATGGGACACCTGAGTGGCTCAGTCATTAAGCGTCTGCTTTCAGCTCAGGTCATGATCCCATGGTCCTGGGATCGAGCCCCACATCGGGCTCCCTGCTCTGTGGGAAGCCTGCTTCTCCCTCTCCCACTCCCCCTGTTTGTGTTCCCTCTTTTGCTGTCTCTCTCCCTCTGTCAAATAAATAAATAAATTTTTAAAAAAAATTCAGGGGCGCCTGGGTGGCTCAATCGTTCAGCATCTGCCTTCAGCTCCGGTCATGATCCCAGGGTCCTGGGATTGAGCCCCACATCGGACTCCCTGCTGGCAGGAACCCTGCTTATCCCTCTTCCACTCCCCCTGCTTGTGTTCGCTCTCTTGTTGTGTCTCTCTCTGTCAAATAAATAAATAAAATCTTAAAAAAAAAAATCAACTCATGACTGGCAAAGCAGTGAACAGCAGGTGATGTATTTTGAAGATAAGAATAATCCTGTCCTTAAAAAGAATTGAACACTATTCCAATTTCATTAAGGAAAGTAATCTGCTTGCACAAAGAAGCCTAATGGAATCAGCACTTACTGAAAACCTACTAAGTGCAAGTGATTCTGCTAGTCAATGTGGGGACCAAGGGAGAAAGGAAACAACATTCGAGTGAGTGATCTCAGCTTTACACATTAGAGGCACCTGGGGATTCTTGCACAATCCTGAAGTTAAGGTCATAATTAAGTCCAATTAAATCAGAATTTGAGGGGTGAAACTCAGGAATTAATTCCCCCCAAGTGGTTGATGTGCAGGTCACCCAGGAAAATACTATGTTAGAGAGATTCTTCTCAAAATTTAATATTCCTAAGAATCACTTGGGAATCTTGATAAAATGCATATTCTGACTGGGTAGGTCTCAAGAGTGCCTTAGAGTTTACATTTTAACATATCCGTAGAGCCAGGTGAAGTAAATATGACTTTCTGCTGTTTTTGCTGGTAATCTTCCTGTGCATGATCATTATTTTTTAATTATAAAGTCTTCATTTTATTTGGCATATTTATTTGTGGAAATTATTTGATCCAATAATGGTGGATTCCTGAACCACTCGGCCATCGCTGCCACCAATAATGGTGGATTCCTACAGAAGGATGTGCTTCAACTGCCACGTCCCTACTACATTACCCATCTAGAATCATTTTAAATTAACTTGGTTACTTTATGTTTTCTTATATCATCCAAACAGTAAATATCAGCTTCAAATCCACGTGTAGACCTGCTTGAGGATTCAGCCTCTCACAGATTTTCCTGTTTCCCCCCTGTTTTCCAAGAAAAGTTTGTTGAAGTCTCCTGTAGTTCTGAGTGTTCAGATGATAGTACACACATAATCGTTTCTGTAGCAGTTACTCACCAAATGCTTTTAATATTTTTTCCTGGGCACATAACTACATATATTTTCCTCCTGTCTTAAATTTAGATGTATGTGGCTATGTGGCTGAATTTGAGTAAATAAAACATTAATGGAAGTGACATCTAACAATGCTTATAAAAATTTCCACACACAGCCTTCCATGCTTTCCCTTGTTTGCCAGCATTTGACGTGTCCCTTCCTCCTGTCACCATTACACTGCACATATGAGAAATAACCTTGAAAGATTTGAGCCATTACACATTATGCTAACCAACTCCCAATCTTGGGTAGTTCTGAGTTTCATTTTCTGTCTGTGAGGTACCAAAAGTCTCTTTAAACCTGTTATGGGTTGAATTGTGTATCTCATAAAAGGTATGTTGAAGTCTTGGCTCCTGGCACCCGTGAATGTAGTCATATTTGATAATAAGATCATTGCAGATGTAATCAGGTTAAGCTGAGGTCAGTAGGGCAGACTCTGATCCAATATGGCCTGTGTGCTTGTAAAATGAAAAGGGACACAGAGACAGACAAGCACAGAGGGAAGATGATATGAAGAAAAACAGTAGGAATGCCATACATGGACAGAGGCGGACATTTGGAACAAGGCAACTACAAGCCAAGAACACTCCTGGAGGAAGAAGAGGCAGGGCAGGATCTTATCCAGAATCTCAGAAGCATGCCCCTAATGACAGCTGGATTCCAGACTGCTGGCCTCCAGAACTATGAGAAAATAAATTTCTGTTAAATCACCCAGTTTTTGGTGCTTTGTTACGGTGGCTCTGGGGAACTAACACAAAACCAAAGCACTGTTTTACATGTTTGGAAATGCCCCGAGGACCTCAGTGAGTTCAGTTATCAGTTTTCTTTTCAAGGAATCTCAAGGGGCAGTTTTCTTTTCTACTTTGGCCAAATGATTCCTTTCTAAATATTCAGATTTATAAAGTTTACATAGCCTGCTATCTTCCCTAATGCTGAAAATTGAGAACTGAAATTACCTGTATCTACTAATTTTATAGTCTATATTAACAATGGCTTTACAATTTCCTTGTCTCTATCATCATGCATTTACTACTCCAGGCAGTTGCCAATAACTTGATTGTTCATTCCTGGGACATCCAGCAAATTCCATTTGAATAAACAATACCTGAACAGGTAACATGAAATGGCAGTTTTACTTCCCAAGACTATCAATCCCCTCACCTTGAGATCATTACCTTCTGTGTTCACCAATCCTAAATTGTTATATCTTTTAGATACTGGCCTTTAACCAGACTCCAAAATCTCATAAGCCCCCCAGATGCACCCTCCCACCTTCTGGCTACTTACAAGACTCTGTCATGTAGTGACCGCCTTTGTTGCAGTAAAAATAAACTGAGCTTTGTATTATGAACAGATAGTTTTTGTGGCAGCAGTATTTGAAAATCTAGGTTGAAAAATTTAGAATGGGAGACAGAACAGGAAGACACTGAGGATGAGTTAAAAGACCTCAAACTACATAGGCTACCAGAGTTATTTAGAAAAGCTGTTGTGGAAAGGTCTTTGGAGTCTACCCTCAAAGCCTTTCCACGGTTTCAGTTCCACAAGCAGCGAAAGGATACATGCTTTGGGGAAATCATAGATAGAAGCTCATTTGGAGAGAAAATTCAGGAGCGGATCCTGAGCCATGTGTGACTGGCTTTCTCCACTTCCTGTGAATAGTGTTGAACCAGAAAAGGGGATTTAATATATAAGCAAAAACTAGAATGAAAAATAGTTTCATGGCCAGAATTGCAGTACCAAGCTGAGCATTTTGAAAAAGACTAAAAACAAAATTAAAGTAAGTCTTAGAATTGTGAGCCTATAGAAAACAAAAACTAGATGTCCCCATTCCAGCCAGTAAATACAGCAAGATAGAGGATTCTTTTGTTAAAGATTCTTGTAGCTGATATATAAATGGAAAGGACTTTGAAAAAAAGGATCAGCCTGCATTATTACGAAGCTAAAAGAAAAAAATGACCAATGAAGTCACTCAGAGGAGGAACCAAGAACCCATTTTCCTGTTTTACCCTGAAACTCATGAGGAGATAATTTTCTAAATATTAAAATACAACCTTACAAAATTGTTATTAATACAAGTATTACAATATCAAACATGAATCTACCATTACACAGCCTTTCACTCAGAATCAATAAACTTCACACGTGGCAATAGTCCTAGGGCTTAATAGGTACCATGCCAGACCTTAACTGGAGAATATTCCTCCTTCCTATGTGAAACTACAGCTATTACCTTAGTAAGGAAGGATCCATTGTACAAATAAGAATTGCCACAATAGGGCACTTCTGAAGTTCTCTATCTTGAAATCCCTATTAATAAGAGGTCAAAGCCAATTTTGCAATGAACTTATCAGTACTCTTATGCCTAAATCAAGCCCAAATTAAAGATATCAAGTTAGCTGGGACTTCTTGTGGGCAAAAAATTCATTTGATGAGGACAGGAATGTTGGGCCTGAATATATTTTCGGCTTCAGATTGGCCCATTAAAAATTCTATCCAAACTCACAAAATAACCTCTTAAACTGGAAGATAAAAGAGGACAAAAGCAATAGTGAAATGATTCATCGTACCTCGCACCATTCCTTGTAACACACCTAGTCAGAAAACTCCAGAGCACTCCTCAACCAGAACTTGTAGAACGGATTTTATTTTATTTTTATTTTTTAAAGGTTTTATTTATTTATCTGACAGAGAGAGAGAGAGAGAGAGAACAAGCAGACAGAGTAGCAGGCAGAGGGAGAGGGAGAAGCAGGCTCCCCACCGAGCAAGGAGCTGGATATGGGACTCAATTCCAGGACCCCGGGACCATGACCCGAGTTGAAGGCAGATGCCCAACCAACTGAGCCACCCAGGTGCCACTGTAGAAAGGATTTTAAATTTCCCTCTGATTCTTTTATACAGCATAAGGAAGACCCTTTGTAGTATTCTAAAAATGAGGTAAGCTTTGAGACTGATTCCATCTCTCTACTTAAAGTTCCAGCTCAGAAAAAGCAAAAAGTTTCTAAAGATGAGCACAAATTATGTCCAAAGTTCATAACCTAGGACGTGATTTAAGGAGCAGCAAACTGCAATCCTGGCACTTCTCAGTTATCTGTAATGACAGCAGAGGGGCTGAGAGAGAAGAGAGGAGGGTGAGGGAATGGGTTCCCTAAGTCCCTCTGGAACATTGATGCTCTCCCTGCTTCTTAGTAACCAGGGTGATGTTCTCTTTTTCTTCTTTTTCCAGAAGAAAGAAAGATAGCAGGAAAAATATATTCAGACCAATCAAAGTTTGTCAGTAGTTCAGCATAGATCTGCACATATCAGAGCAGCTGAATGGTAAGTGGGATAAGTTTGACCATGTCAACTTTTAGAATACAGTATTGTACCTCTTGCCTCCCCACCAATTCATATTTCAACATATGAAGCCCTAACCACCACCCCTGTTCCTCAGAATGTGACTGTATTTGGAGGTACACCCTCTAAAGAAAATGAAGTTAAAATGAGACTGTTAGGATGGACCCTAATCCAATCTGACTGTTGTCTTTATAAGAGGAAGAGATTTGGACACACACACACACACACACACACACACACACACACACACACACACACCAGGGATTCATACACATGAAGAAAATGCCATGTGAGGACACAGCAAGGAGATTGACATCTGAAAGACAAAAAGAGAGGCTCAAAAGAAATTGAACCTGCCAACACCTTGATCTTGGACTTCTAGCATCCAGAACAGTGAGAAAATAAATTTTTGTTGTTTAAGCCAAACGTCTATGGTATTGTTATGGCAGCCCTAGTAAACTATATACCCTGTTTACCAGCTAATTGACTGTACTTATCAGCACTATCATTTAGCATTCTTTTTTTAATCATCTCTAAAATAGACCTGATTTGGCTTATTGCTATAGGTTTAAACTGGCCTTATCTTTGGTTTAAATAAAGACAATGAAGTTTAAAAACTAAAGTGTGACATTTCACAATAAATCAATTGTCTATTATCAATTATATATTTACTTTTAAAAGGAAAGAAGATTAATATTAAGCTACATGGCATTGTATGGGTATTGAAGGGATTTTAGTCTTCACTTGGGATAAAAAGAAAGTATTATCAAAAATTTAGTTTATTGAACAGAACTAAATACACTTCCTTTCCTATTAACCATTCAGTGGTAGCCTTTAAGAAAATCAATGTAAGATATCAACAAATTAAAGCACTATTTTCTCTGCATATCAGAGATGTCAGGTGATGAATTTTGAAACTTCATTCAATATGTTTATTATTATTGTTGCTTTTTTCATCTCCTACAATGAAAAAATAATCTATTAGGGTCTAATGTACTCCTAAGGTCTTTGTCTAATTCACTGATACATTGTCAGCACCTAGACAGCGTCTGGGTGTAATAGGTACAAAATTACCATCATTATAAATAAGTGAATCAATATTTATTGAACACTGGGCGCCTGGGTGGCTCAGTTCGTTGGGCGACTGCCTTCGGCTCAGGTCATGATCCCAGAGTCCCGGGATCGAATCCCACGTCGGGCTCCCTGCTCAGCAAAGGAGCCTGCTTCTCCCTCTGACCCTCCCCCCCTCATGTACTCTCTCTCTCTCTCTCATTCTTGCTCTCTCAAATAAATAAATAAATCTTTAAAAAAATTATTGAACACTTATTTTTGCTTCCTCTTTTGTAAATAACCTTTTTCCATTTAATGTAGATATTTTAAAGTTCATATTTGTACATTAAAATATTTGTCTCCTCCCTGGAAAATTACTCTTTCTTTAACATATGGACCTTGAAAATCAACTAGACAAAAAAGACAGTATTTCCAGTAAACCCTGTCATGTAAAACAAATGTATTTACTAAACAAAAAATGGAACACACTTAAGCACACATATGCTTCAAAATAAGTTTCATTTTGACAAAATAAATACTAATGGAAATAAAAACCCACAGATAATTTCTACATTTACTCTCCATAGAGATACTGATAGAATGAGGAAATTTTTAAGCACTGCAAAAACAGGAAACTGAATAGCACATGGTGTTTTTTTAAAATCTCAAACAGCTCACAATCTGCACAGTGAGCAACATAATTGGATAAACACTTTCAAGATAGCAATGATAATTATCATTCACTGATCATTTGACAAGTGTCATGTATCAGTCAAAGCAATCAAATGTATTTCTTTGTTTAATTAGTACACTGTGGTTTATTAAGATCAGTGCTACTTTATAGATGGAAAAACTCAACAACTTGAGAGCCCAGTAACTTGCTTGTGCTACAGCATTTTGAAATTTCCAACCTGGTACTCAAATCTAGGCCATCAGACCTCAGTACCCCTTGTCTTATATGTACCCCAGAAATGCAAAGAGCACACTTAAAATCAGGCAGGTTAGGGAGTGTTAGATATGGTGGAATGCTGTTATGTGGTCGACTTCTCCTTAGAATCAGTAGAGACTAGAAGATTATGGAACAACATGTTTATAGAGTTGTGAAAGTAAAAAAAAAAAAAAATCTATTTAGTGGGACAGTTTTTTTAAAATGAGGCTAAAACCAAAGCATTTTCTCAGAGAAATACCTTAGAGAATTTGTCTCCAGCAGAAATCCAGATCCATGGAAAGAAAGAGCACTAGAAAAGCAAAAGTTGATGATAACCATAAATGACCTTTATATGATCTTTTATGAGCATGTATGTGTGTTCACTTACATAAAAATTTCTTTCAAATATTATTGACTAGAGTAAAAATGATACAAATATATTCTGGGGGTTATGCCATAAGAAGTAAAATGTAGGAATAAAAACACAAAGGACAGAGAAAGGCACAAATGAAGTTTGTGCTTCCTATATCTCTGAAGTTCATATATTGTTAAAATAGTATAATATTATTTGAAGATTAAATGTGACAAGTTAAACATTCATACTATGCACTCAAGAATAAAACCATCTGTTAGAACTTTCTGTGAAGATGAAATATTCTGTTCACCTATTGCTGTCCAATCCTGTAACCACTAGCCACATATGGTTAGTAAACCTTTAAAGATGGCTAGATCAGCAGAACTGAATTTTTAATGCTATGTAATATTAATTAATTTAAATTTTGATTTAATGGCTATATGTTGGGCACCTGAGTGGTTCAGCAAATAAGCGTCAACTCTTGATTTTAGCTCAATTCATGATCTCAGGGTTGTGAGATCAAGCCCCGTGTGTGACTAGTCAAGGAGCTTAGGATTCTCTCTCTCTCCCTCTCCCTCTGCCCCTCCCCATCCCTCTCTCTCTTTCTAAAAAAATAAAATAAAAAATAAATGGCCATATGTGCCTAGTTGCCACTCCATTGGACAATTTAGATCTAGAGCAACCACTAAAATTAAAAACAGAGAAGTATAGCTCAAATATCAATAGAGCAGATAAAAGGAAATAGTAAAAGATAGTTATTCCAAAAATGGGAGAGAAATAAGGGAGAAAAGGAACAAAGAAATTTATAGACAAAACCAACAAATATGAAGATGTTAGACTTAAACACACACATACAATAATTTGATCATATAAATAAATTAAACACTCCAATTAAAAGACAGACATTTTTAGATTTGATAACCAAACAACACTACAAGGGCAAAAAACCAAACACTCATACAAACCATCACAAACTTGAAATACAAAGATACAAAGAGATTGCAAAATAAATATTGAAAGAATACATACCAACTGTAAGAAAGTGGTATAACTGTATTTATAATAGAAAAAATATTCAAAAACTCACTAGAGATAAAGTAGGTCATTTCCTGATGAAAAAAGTGTCAATTCATCAAGAAAACATAACAAAATTAAATTGGTGAACACCTAATGGTAAAGATTCAAATAAATGAATCCAAAAACCCCTGACAAATCCACAGCCATAATTATATATTTTTAACTCTCTACTATCAGTAATATGTAAACAACTAGACAAATAATTAGTAGGAAGAAAGGATCCCATTGGCTTAATTGACATTAATAAAATACTACACCCAAAAACTATAGTCACAATTTTTTAAATAAACATGGAACATTCAGCAGCACAGATGACATTCTGAGCCTAAGTTACAATCAATTTCAAAAGATTGATATTATTCAAAGTTTGTGTTCTGAGTGCGATAGAATTAAATTAGAAATCACTGAATATAAGATATCTAGAAAATCCTCAAGTATTTGGCAGTGAAGCTATGTATTTCTACATAAATTATGGGTTACACATTGAATACAAGAGAATGTAGATAATGTTTCACACTGAAATATTATCATGAAAGATATCTGTTTTAAAGGTAAATTTTAAAACCCCATGAGGCTGTGATTGTTTCTATTGTAGCTTGCTTAGAATTATCAGGACATTGAAATATTACAACATACATGAAGGAAAATGAAAGTATGGAAATAGAACTAGGAAGTATAGACTAGTTTTTCAAATAATATTTTAAAATTATTTTTAATGGTTAGAACAGAAATAGTATAATAAGTCAAGGAGGGAATATGTTGAAATATACAACATTCAGAATTTAAGATGTCTGAGTTATTTTCTATGTGGATGTAAGGGGGGAAAAATCCCTACTGAAGAATGATTGACTGAATGCAAATCTTGAAGTGGTAAGAATTGTTGAAATAAATGATTAAAGAATGTGAGGTTGTTTACAATAAAAAACATGCGTAGAAAAGTTAGCTTACCCAGAGTTCAAACAATATTTGTCCTTATGATAGTAGAGGAGATAAAGATAGATAAAAATAACTATACATTTAGAAGTAGAATAGAGGATGTTGGAGAAGTTTGAACCCAGTTTCTTAGAGACATGAGATAACTGGGTCATCAGCTGGGATGTTTTGAGCAGACGTAAAAGGACAACAACTTCATATCAAGAGAGGGATTCAGGTTTAGAAGTGCTACTGTGACATGAAAGCATTAGCTGTCTGGAATCATATACCAGGATGATACAGATAGAGTGAAGCATCAGGCTATAGAACAAAGCGAAAGAATGTCCTATAGAAATCCTGTCATTTATTCAACCTTTTAAAATTAAGGAAAAATTTACATTAAAGTATTACTTACACAAACATTTAAAACATTCTATTTGGATCTTATAAATAAGTACCAATCTTCATTAGAAGGATTATAAAGTGGACAACTTCCAATACGTATTTTTTATCCCTTCATCTTTGTACTTTAGAGATATAGCCAATTTCAGACTCTCAAAAATGATTTAGTCCAAAATGGGGTTTATTTATTCCACAGACATTGGTGTAAAGGTGGTACCTGTGGTTTTTAAAAATACATATTTAGTTTTCAGCATTTATTAATTGTGATATTTCACATAAAATTCCAATTTTCAGCTTTTCTCAACAGAATTTTAAGCTTGTCAACATGATCTCTAAAATACTTTCAACTTCCAGGGGCAACCGTTTATAGATAAGCAGGAGTTGCTCCCTTTAGATGGGCCTATTGTCTACTGTTTACCACAATTCTCACTGCCCACAGCTCAGCTTGTTTCAGTCATTCCTCACAATTCTTGAACTATTGTTGAAGTCATGATATATTTAGGAAAAAGGAAATGATGTCTTGGTTCTTTGAGTTGTGAAGGACATGCATAAGATGAGATTTCATTTCATTAATAGGCAAAACAGTAGGCCTGTATAAAATTCATGTACACACATATTTATGTACGTGCATACACACATATGTATTCAGGCATACCTCCTACACACACACACACACACACACACACACACACACACAACTTTGGGCAATGAATCCATTCATTCATTCATGTTACTTCCATGGTCCCATTGTTGCAATTTTTCCTTAAATCTCTGTTTTACTATACAAAATATATGTAAACATATGTAAAAACACAGATAAGTTTGGCAAAAGCAACAAAGAATAAAATGAGGGCTATTGATCTGTTCTGTCTTCTAAGGACATTGGAATATTGCCTGCAGTAGTCAGGCTAAATTCTTCCCACATATTTGATTAACACAGATGTAAAGAAGCTGTTTAGAACATTAAGAAGGCAATAAGCAGATTAAGGATTCGTAAACAAAAGGCTTCTATAGTTTGCATCCAAGGCTTAATGTTGCTAATTAATGCTGACTTCTCAGATATAATGTAATGGTAATTGTGAAGGATTAAACCCCAAGATCTTTACATATTTCCAAATATAAAAAAATAGTCCCTAAGCATATAATTTTCTCAGTCCTGCAAAGAAATAATAATAAGAGTAATAATCATTATTACATCTAATATTTGGAAAGTGTTTCTGTGCCTGGAGATATTCTACAGGCTTTCTATACAGAGGTTACTGAATACTCACAAAATGCTTTGAAGTGATTACAATTGATCTTTATTTTAAGAAAAGTAAAATGAAGAATAAGTTAAGGTGTACTCAAATCAATTAGAAAGTAAGGGATGGAGTCAGGGTTTTGAACCTAGACATCTTGTTGGGAAAGCCAAATATAATTGATTTTTTTTTAAGATTTATTTATTATTTATTTTGAGAGTGGGAATGACAGAGAGAGCACATGAGAGGGGGCAGGGTCAGAGGGAGAAGCAGACTTCCCCCTGAGCAGGGAGCCCGATGCGGGACTCGATCCCAGGACTCCAGGATCATGACCTGAGCCGAAGGCAGTCGCTTAACCAACTGAGCCACCCAGGCGCCCAAATATAATTGATTTTTGAACAGAATGGGTCTGAACTGCACAGGTCCACTTATACGCAGATTTTTTTAAATAAATGCAGCACAGTACTACAAATTTATTTTCTCTTCCTTAAGATTTTCTTAAAACATTTTTTTATTCTCTAGCTTACTTTATTGTAAGAATACAGTATGTAATACATATAACAGAAAAAATTTGTGTTAACTGACTATGTTATTGGCAAGGCTTCCCATCAACAGTAGGCTATTAGTAGTTAAGTTTTGGGAGACTCAAAATTTAAGTGAGGATTTTCTACTGTGTGGTGGGCCAGCATCCTCAACCCCTGTTTTGGTCAAGAGTCAACTGTACAAGGTCTCTCTTTGAATCATGAGTTTTTACGCGGATTTTGAATGAAAATCAGACTGCTGAGTAGGGAAATACCATCTCCTGGTATTGGGGCAGATCAAGCCTTTCTTGTGCCGGATTTATTCATGCCTTGTGGAATATTTAACATCATACTATATTCCAGAATCATTCCCTTACTCAGTGTGAAAAAGACCTGAAAAATTTCCAAATTCTCCTCTCTTGGTGATATTGCCACAAATTGGAAAATCATTCTGGATATTTCTCTACCCTCAAGTATGAAACAGAGGAATAAACAAGCCCCCTGGAGCTGCTCTCTTAATTTGACCTTCTTTTCTGCCCACATTTCTTTCCATATCCCTGTAGTTTTGTTCATACCCCTTTTTCTTTGTTGAGGTGATTTCACACTTTCTCCAAGAATGTGATTACAGAGCATGGCAGAAAAAACAATGATCAATAAAGAAATGCTCAAAAACATCACTAATGTGGATACGGTCTGGTCAAATCATTGGTTATCAAGTTAAAAGATAATCTCCCCCGGAAGAGTGTGCAAACATACACCCCTCAGTTCAATTCTTCCTCACTGCAAGTTCTGCAAAGGATAGTTAAAATCACAAATGCTAAGTATGTGTAAGGCAGGATGTACTGCACAGTCTGTGATATGCTGCCTGGTTTTCATATTATTCTATGGATTACTCTATTTTGAGCCCTATCTGTTTTTGTTAGCTGCCTTTTAAAAATCTGTTCTTGTAGTTCTCTCTGTATTATGATAATGCTGAAGGTTTTAAATTGAGGGACTAGAAACAGAACAATTGAGTAGAAAACTTATATTTCCTACATGCAACATGATAATAGACGTTCTGGCTCCCCATGCTATCCAAATTAACATCCCTTTACCCAACACACATACGGACACACACAGCACACACAAATTGACACACTCTCTCTCTGGTCAAAGATGATTAGCGTTAATATCATCAATTTCCCCTCTGCCAAATGTGGGACTACAAAAGCATTTTTATTTCATTTTGTTTGGGGTATTTGTGCTGTAAAAGAAAACACCAAAAAAATAATTATACAAAACAACAACCATTTTAAAGTGCTCACAGTTTTACGGGTGAGAATTTGGGCAATTCATAACAGAGCACTTATCTGAGCTTAGGCGGTTCAAACAGTTGGAGTTGCGATGGCTGTGGGGACTTCACTGGAGCCACATGTCTGGGATCTTGATTCTTGCTATTGGCTGATCCAAAAATGTCATGTTCAGTCACATGTTTGACACCTGGTCCGTGGGCTCACCTGGCTGGCCCAGCTGAGGCTACTTGAGCAGGAGCTTTCTCTTCTCTTCTCTCTTCCCCCTTTTCAGTATGACAGTCTCAGGTTGTTGGTCTTCTTTCACAGCAACTGGCTTCCCCTGATGGCAACATTCCAAGAGTCTGGGCAGAAGCTGCAAGGCTTCTTATGAAGTAACTTTGGAAATCCTGAGTGTACCTTTAGATACATTCAACTGATCAAGTAAATAGTTAAGGCAAGCCCAGATTCAAAGGGAGTAGAATTAGGTTCCATCTCTCTCTTTTTTTAATTTTATTGAATTATGTTATGTTAATCACCATACATTACATCATTAGTTTTTGATGTAGCGTTCCATGATTCATTGTTTGTGTATAACACCCAGTGCTCCATGCAGAACGTGCCCTCCTTAATACCCATCACCAGGCTAACCCATCCCCCCCACCCCCCTCCCCTCTAGGACCCTCAGTTTGTTTCTCAGAGTCCATACTCTTCATGGTTCGTCTCCCCCTCTGATTCCCCCCCTTCATTTTTCCCTTCCTACTCTCTTCTTCTTCTTTTTTTTTTTACCATATAATGTATTATTTGTTTCAGAGGTACAGGTCTGTGATTCAACAGTCTTGCACAATTCACAGCGCTCACCATAGCACATACCCTCCCCAGGGTCCATCACCCAGCCACCCCATCCCTCCCACCCCCCACCACTCCAGCAACCGTCAGTTTGTTTCCTGAGATTAAGAATTCCTCGTATCAGTGAGATCACATGATAGACTCCACCTCTTAATGGGAAAAGTAGCAAGAATTTGGAATTTGTGGCCATCTTTAATATATGACTAATGTGTCTACATGGTTCAGAACCCCCAGTGTTGAAAGAAAGTATATGCAACCTGATTATAGAGTTGTTGTGGTTTAATCCATGAAAATTATATTGAGATACTTCTGCATGTTGACTGCTTGGCCCTTTCTGTTTATTCTCTGCTTCTACCATAGGTTTTACATTATCAACTTATCTACATGATCCAAGAGTTAAGGATTTCCTACCTCCTTCCATACTCCACAATGAAGCAGGTTTTATCTCATTTGAAACTGTCAGTGAAATCTAACCCATTTTTACCGTAACTTTATACACAGTTTTATAAACATTATGCTTTTGGAAGTATTAGCAGAAGTAGATGGTTCCACTAAACTTCCAGTGAATATTGTTCTTATATCACATCCTGTTTATCTTAATAAGATGCCAGAGTCCCAGAAGTTCTCAATAAAGATGACAAAATTTAGAAGGCTATAGGAAATAAAAGCACACAAGAATGTGTGAAGAATGGAAAAAAAATAATGTAGTGATGTTGGGTGTTATTTTTTTATCATTATATGTCAATGTAACTAAAATAATATTAGTTCAAAAAGGATTATTTTTCTCTCAACTAATTAAACACATCCTTTGTACTATAATCACTCACTCTCATTTTAGAAATACACAGAAGCAAAATTTTTGTAGAAGCTATATTTTCACAGATTGCAAAAGGCAAGCTCTTTCAAAAATTGTCATGAGATTTCCTGCTTTTCAGAATTCTACAATTTCTTAGTTTAAATTCCTCCAGGTAAAGTTTAAAGTAATATATTAATATCCAACTGATGGAAGGAGAAAAGGAATGGAGCCAAGGTAGTACAACCTATTCCCATTTCAATTTAAGAATATTTTTACTCAGAATTATTATCAAGGTAATACTCCAGGGATTTCTTAAACTATTTTGGTAAAACAATTTGAGTAGCACAAGAACTGTATCTGTGGTACTGCAAAGCAAATTATATGGCTTTCCAATTGAGAAAATATTGAAAGAATTAGAGACTTTAATCTCCAGTCTTACTGAGACCAAAAAAATAAGTAAATATCATAGTAATAGTATTTCTCCTCAAAGTATTGTCTCATTTTATAGAATTAAATTATATCTGCCCTTCACTTTACCAATTAATAACTGTCAAAATTACAGAATACACTTTTTAGCTATTATATATGCTCTTTGGTCATTTTATTGTTTTAAGATTTTATTTATTTATTTGAGAGAGAGAGTGTGCCTGAGTGGGAGGAGGAGCAAAAAGAGAGAGAGGAAGAGGGAAAAGCATACTTCCCACTGAGTGGAGAGCCCAATGAGGGGCTCAATCCCAAGACCCCAAGATCATGACCTGAGTCAAACGAAGTCAAACACTTAACCACCTGAGCCACCAAGGTGCCTGGGTAGTTTCATCTTAAGCAATTCAGCACTGGTATACTCTTGTACCATTTATTTAACCCAGAAAATTACATACTTATCATGTGAGAGTAAAAAATTAGAATATGCAGAAAACAGTAATAATTTGTTAAATTGTCCTTCTCACTAGTAAAGCAAAATGCATTTGATTCATAGGCATGGAAAAGAATATAGATATAAATGTGCATGCACACACATATATGCATAGTTAAAAAACTTGACAGAAATAGTTTATGTTTAACAATTGATAGCTGGTTAGAAAAATTCTGTAATGTTATGTAAAACAGGAGAGTCTTCTTTGGGTTTTCCACAGTGAAAAAAATCAGAAATATTTTTCAGCCTAATACAACTCTTCCATTTTCTTCACAATTTTCAGTTATTAGAAGCAGATGGTGTTTTGGTGGTAAACACAGTTACTTTCATTTTATAGAATTTACTTAATTAGATGTGGACTTCATGTCTCATGGGCATTGGATTTCATTGTTTTACATATTGTTTATAATCCTGCTAGCTGTCATAAATGCATACTTATTTTTTTAGTTCTTAAGAATATCGTTTCTAAACAGGAGATAATCTATTCATTTTACTGAATAAATTAGAAATAAAATACATTATTTTATAATTGAATTTTATAGAATGTTATATGTAGTCAAATCATCTTGGTCCAAATGCATGGAGAATTCAAAGTATATGTGAATTTTAAAACATATCACTATTTTACATCTCTTCAATTATGTTAATGTTTTTGTTTTTCATTTCTAAAGTATTAACTGAAATATTTCATACTTCTAAGATCTACAAAAATACTAATCATGACAAAACACATGCTTATTAGACCTTGAAAGCATTCTCAATTTGTTTTCTTTTTATGTTTTGCAAAAATGTTACCAAAGTAGATTGTATAGAAAAACCAAATAGTCTGTTGAAAAGTGAAAACACTGCCCATCTGTGATATATTGGTTCTAATAAATGCTTCTCACCAAAATGTTGACTTTGTATGTGCAAGTGTGTATATGTGTACCTTTTTATTACGGAATAGTTTGTTCTTGTCCTCAAGAATAAAACTTTCTCATGGGTACAAGGTCTGTTTTACCTGTCATGGATCATCAACAAAAGGTTAAGTACCTTGGACAAATTATTCTTTTGCTTCTGGAAAGTGCAATTAATAGTTTTTTAATTCCCTTTGGTAATGGTCTCTAATAAGTATAAAAATCTATGGTTAAAAGTTATGTATTTTGTAATCTAGCTAGATTCTAAAGAATATTTTGAATTTGTTTAAAACAGCTTGAGCTTAATATTTTCTTATAAACAATTTTTAACTTGTTTAACAAGTTGCAGGGCTTAGGGTTAGGTTAAATTTCCACTTTTCTTACCTTACTGACAAAAAATTCTAAGTCATTGTTAAAAATAATGGCCAAGTATTATAAATAATAATTTGAGTCTCAAAGTAATATTTAAGTTATACTGACAAATTCCCTCAGTAGTAATACATTATAACCAATAGGTTTATATTTTACATCTTTTTAGCAGGTGATTTAATGAAAAATCATTTACTTGACTCTGATATATCAACATTTTAAACCTAAACTCTAATTTTTTTCATGTCCATTTAATGGAAAGCTTTTTTTCTGTCAGAAAAAAAATATGGCATCTCATATTTCTACTAAATTTTAGCAAATCTATCAAGTAAATATCTTTAAGGTAACAATTAATAACAAACATTTTTTTATACCAGGAAGCATTCTTACACTTAAAGGAAAGAATGTTTAGATTTCTATTTCAATATTCAGCTTCAGTTTCCCTCTCTCACTGCCAATGATCATTTAAATACGCTTTTTATCTTCTCAGATTCATCATTTATCTATTCTGAAGACACAAAAATGTTCAATTTCAGGACCATTAGTAATTCTGAAAAGCTCCACCATATTCCTGTTGATCTAAAAGCCTGAAGGTATGTACAAGACTGAAAACATGCCTAGAGAATACCTACGGAAAGCAAAAACACCAGCTGCTGACCTTTGGCTGCAAAAGTAGGAAATGAAATCTGAGGCTGTTTTGCAAACTGCTTGAATGTTTGTGTCTTCTCACACATATCCTCTTGTCAAAGGGCAGAAGACATACAGTCAAGACATTTAAAGAAATATGACCAGTCACTGGTTGACTACTAAATGATAATGTCAAATATTAACCTCAGGAAGGCAGGTTGAAAAAAAATAAGACAAAGTAGCCAAAAATTAAGTGACCACACAGTATACGAAATACAGAATCCATAATTTATTCCAGGGAAGTTGCTAAATAGATATTCAGCAACAGGGGCAAAATAGCTTTTGGAGATAAAAGAATACGATATCAGGATTGTTACAAAATACTATCTAAAATCTACAATGCCCAGTTTTTAACAATAAATTACGTGTTATGCAAAGAAATGGAAGGTATGCACATAAAAAGTAGAATGAAGTATACAACAGAAAATTTCACTAAGGAGACCCAGATTTAGGATTTAGGACACAAAGAGTATAAGTTAACATTGTAAAGATGTTCAAGGAAGAAAGGAAATCTTATGTCTGAAGAATTAAGAGAAGTATGACAGTTATGTCTCATCACATAGAGAATACCAATAAACAGATAAAATTATGAAAAAAAGCCAACAAAATGTGTGAGTTGAAAAGTACAATAACTGAATAACTGAATTTTTTAAGAAATTAATAATCCAAAAACAAACAAACAACAACAACAAAAAAACACACTTATCACTAGAAGGGCTCAATAACAGTTTGAACTCAAATAAGAAAAGAATAGCAAACATGAATATAGGTCATATACAGATTATGCAGGCTGAGGGGTACAAAGAAAGGAAAGGAAGAAAAATGAAGAGAACCTCAGAAAATTGTGGGCCACCCTCAAGCGCATCTATATATGTGGATATTGGGAGGCTCAGAAAGAGAAAAGAAAAAGGCAGAAAAGATACTCGAAAAATTATGGTGGAAAATTTTCTCAATTTGATGAAAACATTAAATCTACATATTCAAGAAGCTTAGTGAGATACAAGTAAATAAACACAAATAAATCCAGCTATGTACATTATATTCAAAATATTTAAAGACCAAGATAGAAAAAGGATATTGAAAGTAGCAAGAGTAAAATGACGTATCACCTACAAAAAGAACCCCAGTGAGCTGACTTTTCATCAGAAACTGTGGAGGCCAAAAGACAGTGAGATGACAATTTTTTGTGTCAAAAGCAGTATCCTGCTAAGCGGTGCTTCAAAATTAAAGGAGAAATTTAAACTTTTTCAGATAAACAAAGGTAGAGAGAATGCATTGCTAGTAGACCTGCTGTGCAAGCAATACTCAAAGGAGTCCTTCTGGGGCACCTGGCTGCCTCAGTTATCTGACCCTTGATCTCTGCTCAGGTCATGATCTCAGGGTCCTGGGATGAAACCCCTGTCAGCCTCCACTTAGCGGGGAGTCAGTTTCTCTCCCTCCCCCTCTCCCCACTCACATTCTCTCTCTCTAATAAATAAATAAATCTTTAAAAAATAAAATAAAAAGGAAGTCCTTCTGACTGAAATGAAAGGAAACCAGAGAGTAACTCAAATCCATGCAAAGAAATGAAAAGCAGGGCAACCTGGGTGGCTCAGTCGTTAAGCGTCTGCCTTTGGCTCAGGTCATGATCCCAGGGTCCTGGAATCGAGTCCCACATCGGGCTCCCTCCTCGGCGGGAAGTCTGTTCTCCCTCTCCCCCTGCTTGTGTTCCTGCTCTCGCTCTCTCTGTCTCTGTCAAATAAATAAATAAAATCTTTAAAAAAAAAAAGAAATAAAAAGCAACAGTAAAGCAAACAGCATAGGTATTACAGAGTATAAATATATTTTTGGTGCAACTCTTTTTTCTATCAATTTTAAAAACAACTGCATAAACAATTACTTTAAAATGCAGTTGATGGACTTATAATGTTTAAGATGTATTTTGTATGACAGTAATAACATAATAGCAGATATACACTCCACAAGACTGTAGCAGAACACACATTCTTCTCGAGTGCATAACTAATGTTTTCTAGGATAGACCATAAGTTAGATTATTATTTTACAAAAAGCTATTATTAATTATTATTATTGTTATAAAAATCTTGAATACATTTTAAAATCATACAAAGTATGTTCTCTGATCACAGTGAAATTAAATCAGAACATAACAAGAGAAGAAACTTTAAGAAATTAATAAATATGTGAAAAGTAAACACCATAGGGCCAACACACAGGAACCAACTTTGGCTTATTTCTATAACAATAAGGAACATCAAAATCCTAAATAATGATGACTCAAAGAAAAAAATCACAAGAAATATTAGAAAATACTTTGAGGTGAATAAAAATAAATATGCAATATATAAAAACTAATGGAATATGGCAAAAATAGTGCTTATCTGGGAATTTATAGCTATAAAAGGCATTATTAAAAAAGAAGAAATAGCTCAAATTGGTAACCTCAACTTCTACCTCAAGAAATTGGAAAAAGATGAGCAAACTAAACCCAGTGCCAACAGAAAGGAGACAGTGAAGATTGGACAGAAAATAAATGGAATAGAAAATAGAAAAATAATAGAAAAAAAAATCAACAAAACCAAAGTTGGTTCTTGGAAAATATCAATAAAATTGACAAACATCTAGGCAAACTGACCAAGAAAAAAGAGAAGATTCAAATTCAGAAAATTTGAATGAAAAATGAAATAGGGCATTGTTATTGGCCTTACAGAAATAAAAATGATTATAAAGACAAACTATGAACAAGTATACGTCAGCAAATTAGATAACCTAGATGAAACAAATTCTTAGAAAGACACAAATATTAAAGTGTAGCCAAAAAGAAATAGAAAATCTGAAAAGACCTTTGCAAAGCAAAGATATTAAATTAATTAAAGACTTCCCACAAAGAAAAGCCCCAAAACAGATGGATTCATTAGTGATTTTTACCAAACTTTCTCAAACTATTCCAAATGAAGAAAAGGAAGGAATACTTACTAACTCCATCAGGCCAGTATTACTCTGATACCCCAGACAGGAAAATACATCAAAAGAAATGAAAACTACAAGCTGATATTCCTTATCGTTATAGAAATAAGCCAAAGTTGGTTCCTGTGTGTTGGCCCTGTGGTCTTTACATCTTCACAGGAAGCTAGGACTGCTAGCTCAAAAGCCTGTTGAAAACAAACTCAAATATTTACAGGTCTAGCTGCTTTAAATATGGCCCAAGCAAGCAATGGGTTTTTTCACTTTTGTTTTTAAAGATTTTGTTTTTTTTTAAAGGTAATCTCTATGCTCCATGTGGGGCTTGAACTTACAACCCTGAGATCAAGAGTCACATGCTCCACTGACTGAGCGAGACAGGTACCCCCCAGTCAAGCAGTTTTATAGGCATTTAGAGCCTGCCTAATTTTCATATTCCACAAAACTGTACCCCAAATCTATCTGTAGATAAAACCCTGGGGCTATAGAGCCCCCCAAAACCCCCAAGCCACTGCTGCCCTTAAGAATTCTCTGACTTGTAAGCTCTCATTATGCTCCTGAGCTACAACCCCTGGACGGGTAGAGCCCCTCTCCAATTTGCCTGTGTCCCAGAGTACCCTGTCCTCTTCTTCTGGGGAGTGGCCCTGTATTGTTGTCTCTGGAAGGTCTTCTGCTTTGAAGGACTTATCCTCACAGGCAAACCTGTCAATGTGCTCCCCAAATAAAACTCGTGTGCCACTGCCACCTTGTAGTCATATCTTTTTCCTTGATCAGACCTGAAATCCTCAAACCCACTGCACTGAAGACTAGAGACATAAAAATCCTCCACAAAATATTAGCAAATCAATTCCAGCAACATACAAGAAAAATTATACAACAAAAACACGTGGGATTTATTCCCAGAATGCAAGGGGGTTCAAAATAGAAAACACAATCTAACAAATCACAACAACAGAATAAAGGGCAGAAACCACATTATTGTTTCAATAGAAGTAGAAATCACATTTAGTGAAATCCAACACATTTTCTTGATAAAAACACTCATCAAACTAGAAATAAAATGGGACTTTATTAATCTGATAAAGGATATATGCAAAAACCCAACACCTAACATCATACTCAATGGTGAAAGATTGAAAACTTTCTCCTTAACATCAGGGTCACAAGTGGCTCATGCCATTCTAGTCAACATTATATGGTGTTTCTTACCATGGAAGTTGGGCAAGAGAAAAATAAATAATATTCACCAAGGAGAGAATGGGGTACGTGAAACTATCTCTATTTGCAGGTGACTTGATTTTATATCTGGAAAAATTGTAAGGAGTCCACAAAACAATTAGGACCAATAAATAAGTTTGCCATATTTAAAATAGAATATAATACTAACATTAAAAATCAGTTGGGCTTTATTAAAAATTAAAACTATTCTGCTTAAAAGATCCCATCAGAAAAGTGAAAATACAAGCCAAATAATAGGAAAAAATTTTTGCTTGCTAGGGTCTGCTATCCAGATTTTATAAAAAACAAACAAAAACAACAACAACAACAAAACTCCTACAATAGACAATCCAAGTAAAAAAAAATGCTCAAAATTTTTGAATAGACATTTTTCCAGTGAATACTGTATAATGATATGACCAATAAATATATGAAGCAATTTCAACATCATTTGTCTTTAGAAATATTCAGATCAAAATTCCAGTAAGATATCACTTCCCACACATGAGATTGGCTATACTTAGAAAACAAGCAAAACGAGTGTTGATGAGCATGTGGAAAAATCTGAACCCTACATGTTGTTGGTGAAAATATAAAATGGTACACCCGCTTTAGAAGGCAGATGGACAGTTCCTCAAAAAGTTGAAGACTTACGATATGACCCACAATTTCACTCTTAGGTAATTATCCAAGATAATTGAAAACATGCATGCACGTAAAAACGTGTGTACAAATGTTTATAACAGCATTATTTATAACAGCCAAAAACAGAAACAACAAAAATTACATTAACTTATACATGGATAAACAAAATATTGTGTACCAATATAATGAAGTAGTATCTGGCAATAAAAATTAATAAAGCACAGAAACAGATGACAACTTGGAAGGACCTTGAAAACATTATTTTAAGTCAAAGAAGCATACCTAAAAGATTAAATTTCATGTGAATCCCTTTATGTGAAATGTCTTGAAAGGGCAGATTCATAGGGAAGGAAGATCTGTGGAACATGGGACTGGAGTGGGAGGAGGCGGTTAACAGGAATGGCAGTGATTGCTAATGGCTCAGCAGTTTCTTTTATGAATGATGAAAATATTTAAAAATTAAATTATAATGATAGTTACACAACCTTGTGAATATACTAAAATACATCGAACTGCACAGCTTAAATGGGTAAACTGAATTGTATGAGTTAAATTTCAACAAAACTATAAAAATAAATCCCTATGTTTAAATTAAGATTCCCTTCAAGCATTTAAGTTCTATGATTAGTCTTCTTGAACAGCATATATAAACACGTAAAATATAAAGAAGAAACCAAATAAATCACACAAATACTTCCACTCTGAAAATGTTACTTTGGTCTTATATCCTCCAAGATCTTTGGAGCCAAATTTCCTGGAGCTGAGTTCTGGCTTACTATCTACCCTGTGTTACCTTGGTCAATTTATTTAACCTGTCTGGGCCTCACTTTCCATCTTTGTAAACTCAGAAGGGTCTTGTAATGACTAAGTAACTCCATATATGCAGAGTGACTATAACAATGCCTGGCATGGAATAATACATGATTTTCAATGTTATAATATATTAACATACACACAATTATGTTTGTGTGTATAATTAACATATGTCTAATTGCTGTTAGTACTTTTTAGCATAACCTAAATAGGATTTATAAAGTTCACTGAAATGTCTATCAAAGTTAAACTTAATTTATATAACAATCATTGCTAATTACATTTCTAGTAAGTGAAATCATGCAGAAACAATAGAAGGAAGAGTATGTGTAAGATTGCAAACCAAAAGGTGGGTTAAATGGGGGTGCCTGGGTGGCTCAGTTGGTTAAGTGTCTGACTCTTGGTTTCAGGTCTGGTCATGATCTCTGGGTCCTGAGATTCAGCCTGCATCCAGCTACCTGCTCAGGGGGGAGTCTGCTTTAGATTTTCTCCCTCTGCCCCTCCCCCCACCCACATGCTTTCTCTCAATCTCTCTAAAATAAATAAATAAATCTTATTTTAAAAAGAGGTAGGTTAAATAGATTAATAGAAAAGAGAGTATGTGAAGGGTTTAATAACATTTTTTCAACATTTTTTATAAGAAATGTATCAGTAAGTTTATTTAAAAGTCTCTCTGTATACACAAATATTTACATTTAAATGGATAATCATTTGTAATTTTAACTGATTACATTTTCTAAAAACTTCTGTTTCAGAAAGAGAAAAATTTGAATCTAAAGTATTTTATCTAGCAGGGTAGGGTGAGTTATTCTGCGATCAAATATATTTGTCTACATCTTTAATGAATTTAATGTGAAAAGTATTAGAATACCAGCCCAAGAAAGAATTAACAAAATTTTTGTGGCCATTTATGCATTTTTCTTTTTTTAATATGTCTAGAAAACTAGTGAGAGATGAGCAGGGATAGAAAAATAATAAAATAGGGGCGCCTGGGTGGCTCAGATGGTTAAGCGTCTGCCTTCGGCTCAAGTCATGATCCCAGGGTCCTGGGATCAAGCCCCACATGGGGTTCCTGGCTCAGCGGGGAGCCTGCTTCTCCCTCTCCCTCTGTCTCTCTTCCTGCTCATGCTCTCTCTCTCCCTCTCTGTATCTCTTTGTCTCAAGTGAATAAATAAAATCTTTTAAAAAATAATAATAATAAAATAAAGAAAAAGAGATAAACAACTACTAAAATTTTGAATATGTATCAGTCAACTAACTAAAAAATGTAATTATTTAGATCCTTTCAATACATTGCCTTAGACTAATTTACTGTTTTTTTTGTGTATTAAGTAAAATATAAAGTTTTTTCTGTGTGTGTGTGTGTGTGTGTGTGTGTGTGTGAGCAAACGAGAAAAAAAATCCTCTGAATTTTAGGCCATATTAACCATGTTATTTTATACCTGTGAAAATATTTTCAAATTCTTATTGTTGATTCTGTCTCTGAAGAGGTCACTGAACCTATGACATATGTAAAAAATGCTTCTGAGAGGAACAGGTTTATCTGGGCAATTACTACATTGACTAAGGAACAAGGAGGCTGAGTTCCCTCTTAACACAATTGTTATTTTATTGACTAATGTTAAGTGAGACACAGAGTCAAAGCCTTAGGACACAGGAACAATTATCCTCTCCTGGGAGCAAAGCATGATGCTTCATAGAAACTTGGATTCTAGAATAAATCATTGGAATAGTGTTGACAGCAATATGGATCCACTATCTGAAAATAAATTTATCCCATGTGGTTACCATGTTGACTGAAATAAATGCCCAGCAATATACAGTGCCAACCATGGTTCCTTAGTGGGAATTATTTTAGTCATTGTTAGTGTATTTTTGTTTAAACTGATTGTTTTCTTGATACTTGGGAATATGCTAATGTGGCAATACTAATATCGCAAACAATAAGCTAATTTTATATAATTATCTAATTATTTTTCTTTTTAATAATGATTGATTTTTAAATCAAATACATGGCTCACAAAAATACCTTACAAAATTTTCAGGTCGGGGTTGTATGATAAACCAAATCTCTCAAAAATAAAATGATCATTATTAGAAATTATATTGGCTGCAGCAGTCTCCACAAGAAAAGTTACACATACTCTGTGTTTATTTGCTTTAAGTATGTTGTGCATTTATTCTTACTATGTGATGAATACTAAGGACAAAATAAGCCTGGTGGAAGAAGTCAAGGTTTTTCTGTGGATTAAAAACTACAGAATTAGTCACTGTTCTTAGGTCTTTTTCTTTCTGGGGCACGGTGTAGGTGATCTACTTGTTTCTTTATTCCCACAACCACAACTTTAAACCTTTGCCCTGAGTTTTAAGACTGACCCATCCAGATTCCCAGTGTCCTCCATCGTAGAACTGTCTCAAAATTTGGTCTTGAAACCCACCCCTTTTACATAAGTGATAAATGCTAGAAATCACAAGAAAGATAAAAGCTTAATTACTTCTTCCACAGATTTAATATTCTTTTTCATCCATTTATTCAGCATCTCTATGTGCTGAGAGTTGAACATACAAGGATGAGCACATCATCTGAGAAAAGAGCTTTCAGTACATGAATCCACCTACTTCTTTGCCAAACATTCTTATTCTTATTTCAGTTCAACTATGGAATAAACCAAAATGCACACATACTCTCTCTGTCTGTCCCTCTCTTTCCTTCTGTCTCACACCCATACATACATACATGCACACTGCTTTTAACAATAGTCAGTGTTTTAACCTGTCAATGGTAAAATACTATTTTTTTTTAAGATTTTATTTATTTATTTGAAAGAGAGAGAATGAGAGATAGAGAGCACGAGAGGGAAGAGGGTCAGAGGGAGAAGCAGACTCCCTGCTGAGCAGGGATCCCGATGTGGGACTCGATCCCGGGACTCCAGGATCAATGACCTGAGCCGAAGGCAGTCGCTTAACCAACTGAGCCACCCAGGCGCCCTCAATGGTAAAATACTATTAACACAAACAAACAGGCATATAATTATGTTCGCGCAGGTAACTGTCAACATATGTGTGACTTTGACTATGTGCTAGACGTTGTTCTAAGTACTTTAACTATAAGCATAAACTAATTAGGATTTATAAAGTCGATGGCTTTGTTTGAAGTGTTTGCACTGAAATGTATAATTTTAATATACATTAATAGTTTAAATAGCAAGAGGAGCTTAAAATGTTGACAATTGTTCTGACAACTAGTTTACTTGCAATGAAGGTGGAAATCTGACAATGTATTGAAAGTGAAATTATTTTAGCATATGATCTCAAAGAAGCAAGTAAAACAGACATGAATGTAGAATGGAAGAGGATCTGTTTTTCCTGATAAATCTTTAATTGCTTGTTTTTTTTAAAAAGATTTTATTTATTTATTTGACAGAGAGAGACGCAGCGAGGCAGGGGACACAAGCAGGGGGAGTGGGAGAGGGAGAGGTGGGCTTCCCGCGGGGCAGGGAGCCCGATGCGGGGCTCGATCCCAGGACCCTGGGATCATGACCTGAGCCCAAGACAGACGCTTAACGCCTGAGCCACCCAGGCACCCCCGATTACTTGGTGTTTTAATCTATGAACTGATTTTGACTTAAAGTGCTAAAGTTTAAATATTAATACTTAATATTTATAGAATATAACTGAAAATGTTCCTTGAAAACCATATAACATAAGCAAATATAGCAGATATATCTATACTTAAACCATCTACTCTATCTTTATTTTAATTATAATCTCAATTTTTAAGAAATATTTAGGGGCTTTTGATGCAGATTGATATGGTTTAAATTATAGCTCTTCCATGGGTTTTTCTTAGAACCTTGTACAGAGCAGTCCAATGTGTAAACCTTAGTTATATCATCTGTGAAATAGAGATATTATGCGACTGATAGATTTATTATGAAGATTGAGATAATAAAGGCAAAAAAATTAGCACAATGTCTAGCATAACTCAGTAAGTGGTAACTGTCATTTGAGAGACACATGAAGACAATCTCATTTTGTTAAAAATAAAAATTCCATAAAATTTAGTACTCCCTGGTGGTATATAACAAAACTGTAATCGAAGTGAATCCAGAGTACATCCAGAATTGACCACTGTGAATAAATTACTGTTCAGTATGAATGTACTATATCAGAACATGGCTGGGTGCCATGTCTTATATCAGTGAAAGGAATCATATGACAAATAATCAGAATTTTCTGTTCACTAAGGATCCTTTCTGAGCTTGTTTATCTAAGGGTGGGTTGGAAAGACTTTTGTGTATAAAACAAAACATTCTATGCCATGTGGGGCTGGAAATAACTATAAAAAACTTTAATTCTTGCTATTATGATTGATATTACACAGATCATAATGACAATTATGATCATTTTTTAGAAGAAAAAAATAAACTTCTGTAAAATTTCTTCCTCTCCTGCTTTTTATTTTGAAATAGAATTGAGGAAATACTGTGTTCTGATAAGGTGAATTAACACTGGGTTTCCCCTCAGGTAAAGTCATTTATCTAAAGTTATGCAATATCAGTTAGTTACTGTGAAGAAGTGTAATATGTGGTAGTAACCAAACATTTCATTTGTTGACAAATTTAATTTCAAAGATTTACTTTCAAATGTATATAGGGGAAAATGGCATCTATTTCTATACCTACAAATTTGTTTATAAATTAATTATTTTTTGTAGTAAGGTGGATTCCATAGGACCATGGGATATGTTTTATATATCATATTTTTGAGATGTTTTTATAAAACACACTTTGGTAATGAGCCAAAAAGGAAAGAAATGTGAACATTTGAACGGCTTGTATGAGAGAGAGCCCACATTAGTTCACCCTCCCTTTAGGGTCAGAAGACTATGGATATAAAAATTGTCAGATACATATAGAACTAAACAGAGGAAGTTTTATTATTAGTAGAGTCAGTGAATTGGAATTGAATACTTATTGCACATATATTTATCTTGTACTAGAAACATACGATATGAGAAATAAGACAGCCATATTTCTTAAAACAGTTTATATAAGGTAGACAGAGAAGTAAACAGGCAATTACAATAGAAAGATAAATGCTATGGCAGCAAAATCTGCAAGTCCTTTTTTTTTTTTTGCAGTGTAGCTGATATACAATATTATATCAGTTTCAGGTGTACAACAGAGTTGTATACATTACAAAATTTTCAACACAATAAATATAGTTACCATTCATCACCATGCAATCTTATTACAGTATCATTGACTATTCTCCCGATGCTGTATTTTTCATCCCTGTGACATATTTATTTTATAACTGGAAGTTTGAACCTCTTAATCTCCTTCACCTTAATTGTCCATCCCCTATTCCCCTCCCCTCTGGCAATCACGGGTTTGTTCTCTGTATTTATGAGTCTATTTCTATTTTGTTTGTTCATATGTTTTGGTTTTTAGATTCTACATAAAAGTGAATCATATGGTATTTGTTTTCTCTTTGAGTTATTTCATTTAGCATAATATCCTGTAGGTCCAACCATGTTGTTGTAAATGGAAAGATTCACTCTTTCTTATAGCTGAGTAATATCCCATTATATATATTTATATATATACCACATCTTTTTCCATTCATCTATGGATGGACACTTGGGTTTCTTCCATAACTTGGCTATTGTAAATAGTGCTGCAGTAAACATAGATGCATGTATATCTTTTCAAATTAGTGGTTTTGTTTTCATTGAGTGCATACCTAGAAGGGGAACTACTGGGTTTTATGGTATTCTTATTTTTAGTTTTTGAGGAACCTCCATACTGTTTTCCATAGTGGCTATACCAATTTACATTCCCATCAATAGTGCACAAAGGGTTCACTTTTTTCCACATGTTCACCAACACCTGTTATTTCTTGCCTTTTTGATACCAACCATTCTGAATGATATAAGGTGATATCTCATTGTGGTGTTGATTTGTATTTCCCTGATGATCCAGTGATGTTGAACATCTATTCATGTGTCTGTTTTCTGTCTGTGTGTATTCTTTGAAGAAATGTCTATTCAGGTCATCTGCCCCTTTATATTTTTAAATCAGATTATTTGTTTTCTTGGTGTTGAGTTGCATGAGTTCTTTATATATTTTGGATATTAACCCTTTATCAGATATATCATTTGCAAATATTTTCTATTCAGTAGGTTCCCTTTTTGTTTTGCAGATAGTTCCCTTCACTGTGCAAAAACTTTTTAGTTTGATGTAGTCCCAACTGTTTATTTTTTTCAAATTTTTATTTAAATTCTAATTAGTTAACATATAGTGTAATATTGGTTTCAGAAGAAGAATTTAGTGATTCATCACGTACATTCAAACCCAGTGCCCTCCTTAATAACCATCACCCATCTAGCCCATCCCTGGCCCATCTCCCCTCCAGCAACCCTCAGTTTATTTTCTATAGTTAAGAGTCTCTTACAGTTTGCTTCCCACTCTTTTATTTTTTTCCCTTCCCCTATGTTCTTCTGTTTTGTTTTTTAAATTCCACATATGAGTGAAAGCATATGGTATTTGTTTTTCTCTGACTGACTTAGTTAGCTTAGCATAATACACTCTAGCTCCATCTATATCATTGCAAATGACAAGCTATCATTCTTTTTGATGGCTGAGTAATATTCCATCTCACACACACACACACACACACATGCACACACACATGCACGCACACACACACACACACACACACTACCTCCTCTTTATTCATTCATCAGTTGGTGAACATTTGGGCTCTTTCCATAATTTGGTTATTATTGATAATGCTGCTATAAACATTGGGGTGCATGTACCCCTTCAAATCAGTATTTTTTGTATCCTTTGGGTAAGTACTTAGTAAAGCAATTGCTAGGTCATAGGATTGTTCTACTTTTAACTTTTAGAGGAAACTCCGTACTGTTTTCCAGAGTGGCTGCACCAGTTTGCATTCCCACCAAGAGTGCAAGAGGGTTCCCCTTTTTCCACGTCCTTGCCAACATCTGCTGTTTTCCTGTGTTGCTAATTTTAGCCATTCTGACAGGTGTTTATTTTTGCTGTCATTTCACTTGTCTGAGGAGACAGATTCAGAAAAATATTACTAAGGCTGATATCTAAGAGATTATGGCCTATATTTTCTTTTAGGAGTTTTATGGTTTCAGGCCTTGCATTTAGGTCTCTAATCCATTTTGAGTTTTCTTTTGTGTATGATGCAAGAAAGTGGTCAGGTTTCATTATTTTGCATGTAGCTGTTCAGTTTTTCCAACACCATTTATTGAAAAGACTGTCTTTTCTGCACTGTTATTCTTGCTTCCTTTGTCATAGATCAATTGGCCAAATAAGTGTGGGTTTATCTCTGGGATCTCTATTTTGTTCTGTTGATCTATATATCCATATTTGTGCCACTACCATACTGTTTGATTAGTATAGTTTTGTAGTATATTTTGAAATCTGGGATTGTGATACCTTCAGCTTTGTTTTTCTGTCTCAAGATTGCTCTGGCTATTTGGAGTCTTTTGTGTTTCCATATAAATACTAAAATATTTGTTATGGTTCTGTGAAAAATACTATTGGCATTTTGATAGAGACTGTATAAAATCTATAGATTTCTTTGAGTTCTATGAATATTTTAACAGTAATATGTCTTCCAATCCATGAGCATGATCTTTGTTCCATTTATTTGTGTCAAAATCCTACAAGTCTTATAGAATCTTCAAGAAAATACTATAGAATACAGTCTTTGCAAAATTGGAAAAGGAAAAGTACTTTACATTAACTAAATGTACACATATATACAAGCACATGTAGCCTAATACTGTGTTTCAGGATAAAGACTTACAGCAGAACAGGAATCAGGAAACATTTGTACTATCACAATTCTGCTGTATTTTATGAGCCCCTTTACTACTCCAGTTGACTTCAGGTTTTAGAAGATATTAAATTAGGAACACACCATTTAAAATATGAGTTTTTAAGTAGAATGAATTTTAGTATTCCTTTTTAAAAAGAAATTCACAAACAATAGGAAAGTTGACAGGAATGAAGGTATTTCCTGTGGGTGTAATACTCATATTACTGCACTAAACAGCCTTGCTTTAATATGGTCTTCTGTACTCATAAGCCAAAATTAATATTTTAAATTTTCATACCTAATGATAAATTTTAAAAGGTTACCTCTGTTGAGCCCTCTGTGACAGGCAGTTTTCTGAAATCATTACATATAACGAATTCACTAAACCCTCACAATGATACTGTAAGTTTGGATCTGCTATCATACCCATTTTATAGGTAAGAAAACTGAGTACAAAAAGAAATAGAAATTTCCCAAAGATTCTGTTGCAGTTAATGGGCAAAATCAGGATTCAAACTAAGTTTAGGAATAAGTTCTCCTAATCTACATGCTAAGTGCATTACAAACATCATGTTTTACAGGTTTCACTAAGGCTTTTAGACTAGACAACACATATTCACACTGTAAATTATTAAATCATTGTTCTAAGCACAGGACCTTACTTATAAGTAAATAAGGTGTAGGTATAGTATAGGTACAGGTGGGTAGCCAGTATTATATTGTAGCCGGGTATTTGGGGTGCCTGGGTGGCTCAATCAGTTGAACATCTGACTTTGTTTCAGCTCAGGTCATGATCTCAGGGTCGTGAGATTGAGCCTCACATGGAGCTTTGTGCCCAGCTCTGAGTCTGCTTGAGATTCTCTCTCTCCCTCCCCCAGACCCTCCCCCCCACACATGCATGCGCTCAGTCTCTCTTTTTCTCTAAAATAAATAAATAAATAAATAAATAAAATCTTTAAAAAAATTATAACTAGGCTTTTAACTGAAGACTGTTATGATGGTTATGCCAAACATATGTTGCAGGATTTTCAGGCTATAATATGTTTATACAGATAAATAGAGTAAGAGGAAAAGAACTTTCATTTTTACCCACTAAAAATTATCTAAAGCCCTTGTTTGTATGGAAGACATAAAGAGAATATTATTAGTTATTTCAATGCCTCTCTAGAAAGCCCAATGGAAATACCTATGATTTAACAAAAGATATCTAATTAAGAAAAAATAAATGTTATCTAAGCGCTTAAAATTAAATACAACCTAGGGTGCCTGGGTGGCTCAGTTGGTTGAGCGACTGCCTTGGGCTCAGGTCATGATCCTGGAGTCCCGGGATTGAGTCCCTCATCGGGCTCCCTGCTCAGCAGGAAGTCTGCTTCTCCCTCTGACCCTCCCCCCTCTCATGTACTCTCTCTTTCTCTCATTCTCTCTGTCTCAAATAAATAAATAAAATCTTTTAAAAAAATTAAATACAACCTAGTTTTTAGTACTGGTCCTGTTGCTAAGAAGCTCTGAGACCTGGGAAAAATCATTTTTCTTCTCTGAGCCTTAGTGTGCAGATCTGTAACAGAGAGGCTAGGAATCAGAAATTGATCTTTGAGGTCCCCTCAGGCTATAATAAGCTATGATTACATGAAATCAGCAGAGTTTGAGTAGAATGAAATCAGTAGAGATAAACATGCCAATTAGTGCATACTAATTCAGAGCTTCTCTCTCATAGGCTCATGCTTAAAAAGACATGTACTGCAAATAAAAAAGATTTAAGTAGAGATATTAAAATTATTTACCACTATTTTACTTTTAGGAAAAAATTTCCCAAACCAAATATTTCAATACATTGTTATACTGAAATAATTAACTCAAGTAATTTGAAGAGAGATTTGGAATTATGCAAAAATTGTTTAATATATATTTGTAACAGGAGGAATATTCTATTGCCTGTATTATGTATGTTTGCCTTTTTAGTGTAACAATCTTCACTGGTTTTATATTCATGTTTTAAGAAGCTGTTTTCTGTTAAACATTATCAAACATATTATGTTGCATTGCTCTACATTAAAAAAAAAGATGCATGCCATTAAATACTAAAAGCATATATTGGAATTTGATATTTTAAGGACGTCCATTACTTTTGCAATTTTTGGAGTTTCTGGAAAAAAAAATCTAGTGCCAATTTTCCTAGGAACAAGTAAGAGTTATTTTTTAAATGAAATATTTTCTGTCAGTATGTCTCTTTATACTATTTTTCCCTAAAATTTAATGATAAATTATGATAAATTCAAATAAGAGAGAAATGCGTTTTCAGAGAAAGCTTATAAAAATATTTTAGGATTTTTTCTTCCCACATAAATGTTCTATATTAAAAAAGATTGTTTTAGATTACCAATGTAGAAACAATGAAACTGAGTGCTTCCATGAAATAAAAGATTGACTTCTTGTGACAATTTACATTTTCAGGGGAGTAACAAAGACTTTAACCCACCTTGTGACACAGAAAGGTGAGTTCTTTGATCTTTCAGCCTTGCCATCTCTTAATTCCTCATTTTCCACAAAAGGAAAGGAGTATATAGGAGGCATAGATCTGGAAAATAAAAAGTCCTAACTTAGAAATACAAAATATAACTTGTTTAATTCCTTTGATTGGAACACATTGATATGGCCACATCTAATTGTACGGATGGTTAGAAAATATTTGTGTCCACAAAAAATAAGCAAAGAAAATTTGGTTAACAAAGACTTAACCATATCTGTATTGTTTTATTTTAGTTCAGAATGACTATCAGTGAGTTTTAATGTTTATGTTATAATGCAAAAGGAGCAAATCCTTGAACATTAAAAACTTTGATGGTAGAGTTTTATATTTACACAATTCCCAAGAATATGTAATAATCTGATAAATTAAATCAAATTATAATTGATAAATATAACTGTTATTTATAGTCTTTGAATACTTAACAAAATGGAAAGTGTTATTAAACATTGGAAAAAAAATTGTTTATGTCTTAACAAGAAGTACCATGTAAGTACTCATAAACATGTTCATTACTTTATATAATGCAAACTTTTATCACAATGATTAATTTTTGGTGCTACATATAAGAACGAAAGGTAGAAATCTTATTAGATCACTAAGCCAAACCTAAGAAACTAAACTATGAAATTATTGCTTTTTCAAGGAAAGTACAAGTCAAGGATGTCCACTCTCACCCCTTCTTTTCAACATCATACTAAAAGTTCTAGCTAATTCAATAAGACAAGAAAAGGAAATAAAAGATATACAGAAGATTGCAGGACACAAGGTCAATCCATAAATTTAATCACTTTCCTATATATCAGCAGTGAACAAATAAAATTTGAAATTAAAACCATAACATCATTTATAAAACATCCAAAAAATGAAATATATAGGTAGAAATCTAACAAAACATGTACAAGATCCATATGAGAAAAATAATAAGCCCTGGTGAATGGAATCAAAGATCTAAATAAATGAGATGATATTCCACATTGATGGCTAGGAAGACCCAATATTGTCAAGATGTCAGTTATTTATCTAAAGATAAGTACAATCCCAATCTAGATCCCAGAAAAATTGTGTGTGTGGATGTATGTGTGTGAATATAGACAAACTGATTGTAAATTTATTATGGGGAAGCAAAAGACCCAGAATAACCAACACAATATTGAAGAGGAAGAACAAAGTTGGAAAACTGACACTACCTGATTTTATGACTTGCTATAAAGTTATAGTAAATTAAGACTGTGTGGTTTTGATGAAAGAATATGCAGATAGATCAAGGAAACAGAATAGAGAGCCCAGAATAAACCCACTCAAATATAGTTAATTGATCTTTAACAAAGGTCAAAGGCAAAGCAATAGAACAAAGGTAGTTTTATTTAAATTAATGGTGCTGGCATAGCTGGACATCCACAGGCAAAATAATGAATCTAAACACAGAACTTAACACCCTTCACAAAAATTAACTCAATATAGATCATAGACTCAATATAGATCACAGACTCAATACAGATCATAGACCTAAATGTAGTCAATCTATAACATATACTCCTAGAAGGTAACATTGAAGAAAACCTACATCACCTTGGGTATGGCATTGCCTTTTAATTCACAACACCAAGGATATGATCCATGGAAGAAATAATTAATAAGCTGTACTTCATTAAAATTAAAAAACTTTGGCCCTGTGAAAGACGCTGTCAAGAGAATGAGAAGAAAACCCACAGACTGGGGAAAACATTTGCAAAAGACATATCCACTAAAGCACTGATACCCAGAATTTACAAAGAACATTAAACCCAACAATAAAAGAACTATCACTCCAATTAAAAAAAGAGGCCAAAGACTTTAAATGACACTTCACCAAAGATGATACACAGATGCTAAATAAGCATATGAAAATATATTTCACATTACATGTCATCAGGGAAATGCAAATTAAAACAGTGAGATGCCACTACACACTTACTGGAAGAGCCAAATTCCAGAATATTGGTAACACCAAGTGCTGGTGAGAATGTAGAGCAATTGGAATTCTCATCCATTGATGTTGGGAATGAAAAATGGTATAGATATTTGGAAGATGCTTCAGTGGTGTCCTACAAAACTAAACATTCTCTTACCATATGATCCAGCAATCACACTCCTTGTTATTACTCAAAAAAGTTGAAAACTTGCGTCCACACAAAAACCTAAGAACAGATGTTTATATCAGCTTTGTAACATGTCAAATCTCGGAAGAAACCAAGATGTCCTTCAAAGGGTAAATGAATAAATAAACTATGGTACATGCAGATAATGGAATATTATCCAGTGCTAAAAATAAATGAGCTAGCAAGCCATAAAAAAACATGGAGGAAGCTTAAATGCATATTACTAAGTAAAAGAAGCCAATCTGAAAAAGCTGAATACTGTATGATTTCATTTACATGACATTCTGGAAAAGACAAAACTGTTATATATACTACAAGGTATAAATTGGCAAGACTTCTGCATTAAAAAGTATAAAAATATTTCTGAAAGATGACTTTTATAAATGAAGAGCATTTCTAAATTAGAAGATTCAATGTTTTTTAAATGTCATTTATCTGCTTTAGCCTGTAGATTCGGTTTAATCAACAGAAAATTCAAATAGATTTTATAATTTTCTTTTAGAAACTGATAGCCTTGTTTTTTAATTTTATTTAAAAAGTGTGAAAGAACAAACTTAGCTAAAATAACCTTTAAAAATAAAAGAATAAAAAAACTTGGAAGACATCCAGTACCTGATTTCAAGACTTACTGTAAAGGTATATTAATTAAGAAAGTGTGGTATTGGTAGTAGAAAAGATGAATACACCAATGGAAAAAATAGAAAGCCAGCAAATATATCTATAATACAGCCAATTTATTTTTATAGAGCTATCAAAGCAATTCGAGATAGAAAAGAATACATTTTTAATAAATTGTACTAAGAGCAACTTAAAATCCATAATTTAAAAAGAAATGAAACCTGAGCTTTACCTTATATCATGCATAAGATTAATACGAGTTGTAAGAAATGCTTACATGTGAAATGTGGAACTCTGAAACTTCTTGAAGAAAACATAACAGACTATGTCTTTGATCTATAGACAAGTGAATATTTCTAAAACAAAAACAATTTTTAAATGATCAGTTAGATTTTATGTAAATCAAATATTTTTTTTTATAAAACAATACTGTGAAAAAACAAATTTAGAAGTTAAGCCCCAAAGGGAGAGAAAACATTCACCAAACATGCATGTTACATATATATGTAGCAATGAAGTTGAACTCAGAATATAAGAAATCAGTAACTATAAGACAAATAAAAAAGAAGAAACAAAAAACTCTAAACACCAAAAAGGGGGAGGGCTCAAAGGCTTGATTAGACACTTCACAAACATCTTAGAAAGATTTAAATGAATAACCTCTCTTGGTCCATCCAGGCTGCTATAACAAAAGTACCAAAGACTGGGTAGCTTATGAACAACGGGAGTTTATTTCTCATGGTTCTAGAGGCTGGAAAGTCCTGAGATGATACCAACAAATTTTGTCTGGTGGCTGTATTTTCACTATAACCATATATAGTTGGGGGCAAGAGATCTCTCTGGGGTCCTTTTTATTAGGGGACCCATCTTCCAAAGACCCCACCTCCAAATACCATTACAATGGGGTTTAAATTTCAACATACGAATATGGGGGTGAGCACATAAACATTCATATTGCATTAGCTACGAGGGGGATGCAAATTAAGTCTATTGCATTAGCTATGAGGGAAATGCAAATTAAAACCAAAAGAAACTATTTGCTGTCTATTGAGGCAATTGAGATTCAAAAAGTTTATGTCGTAAAAGATCATGTAAGGGGGGTAGAGAAAACTGGAAAAGATCATGAGTGTATTTAGAATGATAACCATTGTGCTAAATGTTTGAGAGGGTGATTTCAATCAGTGGGAAAGAGAAGGGAATGGGATTCCTGGGTTTTCTGCTTCACAGCTAGGGAGATAAAAGTATAGATCGATCCTTTATCATTATGAAATATCCCTTTAGTAACATTTATTCTTTAAAAAACTGTTGTCTGATATTAGGGTAAGTCTCTTCAGTTCTTTTTTTTTTTAATTTAATTTTATTATGTTATGTTAATCACCATACATTACATCATTAGTTTTTGATGTAGTGTTCCATGATTCATTGTTTGCATATAACACCCAGTGCTGCATTTAATATGTGCCCTCTTTAATACCCATCACCAGGCTAACCCATCCCCCCTCCCCTCTAGAACCCTCAGTTTGTTTCTAAGAGTCCATAGTCTTTCATGGTTCATCCCCCCTTCCAATTTCCCCCTCTTCATTTTTCCCTTCCTTCTATCTTTTTTTTTAACATATAATGTATTATTTGTTTCAGAATTACAGGCCTGTGATTCATCAGTCTTACAGTTCTTTTAAGTGATTTGCATGGCATTTCCTCTTTGCCCTTTAACTTTCAATCTATTTGTATATTTAAAAAATTTGTTTTAATTTATTTGACAGAACGGGACAGCGAGAGAGGGAACACAAGCAGGGGGAGTTGGGGAGGGAGAAGCAGACTCCCTGCTGAGCAGGGAGCCCGATGTGGGGCTGGATCCCAGGACCCTGGGATCATGACCTTAGCCGAAGGCAGACGCTTAACAACTAAGCCACCCAGGTGCCCCTCCATCTATTTGTGTATTTAAATCTCAAATATTTGTCACCTGTGGAAACCCTATATCTGAATCTTGTTATTTTATCCAGCCTGACAACTTTGCACTTTCGACGTTACTTCATCCATATGTTGTTGCTGATATGGTTTGGTTTGTATCTTTCATTCAGCTTCTTGTCTTCTATATATTTATTATCTTTTAATTCTTTTATTTATCATTTCCTTATTCCTTTTACATTAAATGAATATTGTGTCATGTAAATTTTTAATTTAATTAATGATTTAAAATTATCTTTTGAGTTGTTTTCTTGGTCATTGCAGTAGGGCTTACAATATAAATCTTACCTTATTGGACTCCAGCTTTTGGATTCGTTCCAGTGAGATACGGAAACTGTCCTTCTCTATTGCTCATTCCCTCCTCCACTTTTTATGCTATTATTTGTATATATATGTATGTCTATATTTGCTTTAAATCTGACAATCCACTGTTACAATTATTACTTTTTATCATATTATGCATTTTAAAGAAGCTAAGAGAGTAAATATGTACTTACAGAGTTTGTTTTATAATAACATTTTTATTTACCATTGTCTTTTCTCTTCATTTCTTGTGGATTTGAAGCTAACTGGTGTCATTTGTTTATGCCAATACAGCTTTTCCTCATCCACCTTTTCTGTGCTGTTATTGTCAAATATATTGCATGTCAATATGTTATAGGTCCAGCAGTACAATTACATAATATTGTTTTAGACAACTGCTTTTTAAATTAGTCAAGAGAAAAGAGGAGAAATGTAATTATACAGCATTTTGTAATTGCCTATATAATTATCTTTAACAGAACGCATTGTTTTGGATTTCATTCTGATGTCACTTGCTTTCATCTTGAAGAATTTCCTTTGGAATTTCTTGTAAGATATGTCTCCAAGCAATGAATTCTATTTTCATTTATCTGGAAATATCTTCACTTACCATAATTTGGGAAATTAGTTATAATTAGTGTAAGATGGATAACAGAATCTTGATTGACAGGTTTATGTTTTGGTTTTTTACTTTCATTATTTTGTTCTATCGCTTCTTTCTCTTTCTCCAAGTTTTAATTTAAATTCCACCTGGATAACTTACAGTGTAATATTAATTTCCAGTATGGAACGCAGTGATTCATCACTTCCATACAGAACTCAGTGCTCATCAAAATTGCACTGCTTAATACCCATCACCTGTTTAGCCTATCCCACCTCCCCTCCATCAACTGTCAGTTTGTTCTCTCTAGTTAAGAGCCTCTTATGGTTTGCTTCTCTCTCTTCTTTTTCCTTCCCCTATGTTCTTCTGTTTTATTTCTTAAATTCCACATATGAGTGAAATCATATGGTATTTGTCTTTCTCTAAATGACTTATTTCACTTAGTGTAACACACTCTAGCTCCATCCGAATCATTGCAAATGTCAAGATTTCATTCTTTTTTGATGGCTGAGAAATATTCCACCTCTTCTTTATATACCACCTCTTCTTTATTCATTCATCAGTCGGTGGACATTTGGGCTCTTTCCATAATTTGGCTATTGTTGACAATGCTGCTATAAACATTGAGGTGCCTGTGCCCCTTCAAATCAGTATTTTTGTATTCTTTGGGTAAATATCTAGTAATGCAATTGTTAGGTCATAGGGTAGTTCTACTTTTAAATTTTTGAGGAACCTTCATACTGTTTTCCAAAGTGCTGCACCAGTTTGCATTGCTACCAACGGGGCAAGAGGGTTCCCCTTTTTCCCCATCCTTGCCAACATCTGTTGTTTCCTGTGTTATTCATTTTAGCCATTCTGACTGGTGATAGCTCACTGTAGTTTTAATTTATATTTCCCTGATGATGAGTGATGTTAGGCATCTTTTCATATGATTGTTAGCCATCTGGATGTCTTTGGAAAAATGTCTCTTCATGTCTTCTGCCCATTTTTCCTTTGGATTATTTGTTTTTTGGGTGTTGAATTTAATATGTTCTTTATAGATTTTGGATACTAACCTTTTATCAGCTATGTCATTTAAAATTTCTTCTCCCATTCCAAAGGTTGCCTTTCAGTTTTGTTGATTGTTTCCTTTGCTGTACCAAAGCTTTTTATCTTGATAAAATTCTAATAATTTATTTTTGCTTTTGTTTCCCTTGTCTCAGGAAACATATTTAGTAAGAAGTTGCTACAGCCAATGTCAAAGAGGTTGCTGCCTGTGTTCTCTTCTAGGATTTTGGGGATTGTTTCCTGTCTCACATTTAGGTTTTTCATCCATTTTGAATTTATTTTTGTGTACTGTGTTAACAAAGTGGCCCAGTTTCATTCTTTTGCATGCCCAATGCCAATTAATGAAGAGACTATCTTTTTACAGCTGGATATTCTTTCCTGCTTTCTTGCAGATTAATTGGCCACATAACTGTGAGTTCATTTCTGGGTTTTCTATTCTGTTCCATTGATCTCTATGTCTGTTTTTGTACCAGTACCATACTGTTTTGATCATTATAACTTTGTGATATAACTTGAAGTCCAGAATTGGGATGTCTCCAGCTTTGCTTTGCTTTTTCAAGATTGCTTTGGCTATTCAGGGTCTTTTGTGGTGTCATACAAATTTTAGGATTGTTTGTTCTAGCTCTGTGAAAAATTCTCATGATATTTGGATAGGGATTGCTTTAAATGTGTAGATTGCTTTGGGTAATATAGATATTTTAACAATATTTTTCTTCCAATCCATGAGCATGGAATATCTTTCTATTTCTTCATGTCATCTTCAATTTCTTTCATCAGTTTACAGACTTCAGAGTGCAGATCTATTCATAGGTATCTTATGGTCTTTGGTGCAATTGTAAATGGGATTGTCCTATTCTTTGAATTTGTTGTTTTTGATTATAAGTCAGCTCATTTCTTATTGGGACTCTCATAAATAATGACTAGTTTTTCTCTTGTTGTTTTCAAGATTTTCTCTTTTCCTTTCACTTTTAATATTTTAACTATGATGCATGTGAGTGTATAGCTTTTTGTGTTTATCTTCTTTAGAGTTTATTGAGCTTCTTCAGTGTGTCAGCACATTAAACTTTTCATCAAATCTGGAAAGGTTTCAGTCAGTATTTCCTCACGTATTTCTTTTTCTTTTTCTCTCTCTTCTGGTCCAATTACATGTTTGTTGTCCAGTTAACAGTGTCTCACATTTCCTTTAGACGTTATAAATTTTCTACAATCTTTCTCTTATTAGTTCTTCATAATTTCTATCTTTCTTTAAACTTGCTTATTCTTTTTTCTTATAGTTGGAAATGGTTGTTAAGTTTCTCTCACAAATGTTCCATTTTGGTCATTATAGTTTTCAATGGCAGAATTTCCATTCTGTTATTTGTAATAATACAAATGTCTTTATTGATACTCTATTTGATGGAACATTGTATTTATATTTTCTTTTATTTTTAAAGCATAGTTTTTGAACATATTCATGACACATTCTTTGATGTCTTTGAGTTCTGATACACCATCTGGGCCCCTTCACAGGCAGTTTCTAATGCTGCTTTCTTCCCCCTTTATGTGTCATACTTTTTTGTTGTTTATTTCCGTGACTTGTCATTTTCTGGTAAAAAGGGGACACTTTAGTTAATACAGTGTAGCCACTCTGAGAACCAATTCCCCCTTTCCAGAGGTTTTTTTTGTTTTTATTAGTTTAGTCAATTTTTGTTTAGTGACTTTTGCAAAACTAATTCTGTGAAATCACATTTCCTACATTTTGAAGCCTCTGATGTCCCCTTTCAGATCATTTCCCCTTGCTTTTATCTTTTAGTTCAGCTACTTTTGGGTCATCCCTGAGTTCGTATAAGCTGCATTTTACAAAGGTTTTACTTAAGTCCTCTTGGCCATTTAGATTACACCATTTCCTGTTAGATGTCTGTGGCTTATTTCGTCCCCAGTTTCAGCCAAAGATCATGAGCATGGAGGTATCCTCTCTGGTCACTCCCAAGAAGGTTTAGCCTCGGGCATGCACTCAGTCTTCTAACCTGATGAGGGTGAATTTGCATTTCACTCCGAATTTTTGAATTAGCTCCTTAGAATAGTTTATCACTCAGTCAGTGTTTGGCCAGAGGTTTTGTTTAAACCTTTTATGACAGTGGCTTTTCCACCCTGTGTTTACAAGTCTGTGGTGGCTCAGTTGGTTAAGTGCCCAACCTCTTGATTTCAGCTCAGGTCACAATCTCAGGGTCATGAGATTGAGCCCCGTATCTGTTCTGCTCTCAGTGGGGCATCTGCTTGAGATTCTCTCTCTTTCTCCATCTCCCTCTGTCCCTCCCCCTGCTCACTCCCACGCTCTCTCTTTCTAAAGCAAATGGATACATCTTTTTATAAAAGTCTATTTGTGGCTTGGTGATGCTTTCAAGCCTACCCCACATCCTGCCTGACTGAGTTCCACCAAATGCATGTACACAAGTTTCCCAATTCCCAGAGTTGACAATGATCCCTAAAGGCCTATTCTTGACTCTCTCTTGCTTTTATCCTATCTATTAAACTTCTGGCTGTTCTGCCATTTTGCTTGTATAATTAACCTATAACCTTCCTCTTATTTTCTCTCCAATGAGATCTCTATTTCTTTGACAATACCATTAGGAATGGAGGCCTCCATTCTTTGATCCAAATAATATCAGCCCCCTCAGGCAGAACTTTTGCTGGAATGACACCCTTTCTCCATGAGTTGACATGGGGTAGGTGTGGTAACCACTGGTTTTCTCAGCTTGCTTCTCTCCCTACAACTTGAAAGTGAGCCAAGGCAGGGGTACTTGGGGCCCTAGTATTCTTGGTTTGATATGCCTGGGTGAGAATTTCCACCATATAAGTGGAGTGTCAGGCGAATGAAGAACTGGTCTTATCAAATGTGCACCTACATGGAAAAGAACCTCTTTAACAGGGAGCTGGGGCAGTAAGTGAGAAATTCAGGTAGCCTACCCCTCCCAGGGTGAAACTACAACCCTAGAATGATAACTGAGAGGAGGAACCCATCTTCTTGATATTATTTCCCTGTAGTAAGATGCCCTGTATAGAGCTTCTGGTGCATGCATGTTGCTAGAGAGTGGTGGTAAGGGATGAGGTCATGGCTCAAAGACCACAGATTCTTGCCATTCTTTGAAGGGATTTGTTACATTTTCTTGAATGACCATTCCTCTATTTACACTGTTTTTAAGACAATTTCCAGAGTTTCTATTTTTTAATTAATTATTATTATTACTTTTTTCATTTATCTCATCATGCTCCATATTTCAAGAGTTGTAAATATTTCCTGAAACCAGTTCTGATCCCTTCAAATTGGAACCATGTCTTCTCATTATATCTCACTATGCCTAGCACAGAACCTTTCTCATAGACAATGCCTATAAATGTCTGCTGAACAGTTGACTAGAGTTAACCAGGGCATGAGTCATTATTGATACAAAACTATGCTAAGGATGAAAAGAAGAGAGTAATGAGAGCTTGTAGAGAAGTGTCATGGAGAAGATAGTATCGGAACTGAGCTTTGCTGAAAGAGTAAGATTTAGACAGGTGGAAAGGAAAAGAGACAATGCAGGCAGGAGTCGAAGCATGAGGAAGGCCTGCCACTTACAGTTATTTCAGACTCTTCAGACTTTTTAAATGACTTTAAAAATTCATGAATTAATTTGTTGTTTGCTGAAGAGAGTGTCTGCTGAACTCCTCATTCCAACATTCTGGGAACCTCTTGCTCCCCTTAGTTTAGTTTAGTTTAGTTTTTTTTTTTTTAATGCATGTTAAACTAAACTAAATATTTCCCACTATGTATATGCAAATTAGATTTAAGTACTAGGCTCAGATAAGCATTGACTATTTTTTTTGGTTTTGTTTTGTTTTAGCCCACATGGGTATGTAGTGAGATATTTTTAAAGCTGTGAAGTCTCTGGTAAGTTTTTTTCTGTTTATGCAATTGCATACTGCACTGCAGAATATTTAACATCTCTCACTACCATTCCCTAAATGTCAGTAGCACCATTCCAATCATTGTAACTATTAAAACCCCTTAGCCAACTTCCAAAATACACACTTTTACAAGAATGTGGTCATACAATGCATATATTCTATAATTTGTGTGTGTAGAACCACAATATATCTTTGATAGAATTCAGTGCCAGTGTGTCTGGTCTATCTCATTCTTTTAAACCATTGTTTGCTTAGAGTATTATGGATATTTTCTATTTTTCTATTCTAAAACAAATACTTGGTTGGCCTCTTAAAATTTTCCAAGTAGATTTGATTTGATTGGCTCTTAAAGACTTAAAATTATTTGCTATCAGACTAATTTCTAATCACCATAGATCAAATAAAATTTATTTAAAAATATATAATACTTTTTATCTTAAATTTTACTTTCTGTAAATCTGATTTCTTTTTAATTTTTACAACCCGCAAAGTTTCTGTTATTGCATTTTAAGAGCGAAAAACTGAGGATCAAAGAGGACAAACAACTTGAAATGATTAAAGAAGATTAAGAGAGGTAAATGCAGCATTAGTCACAATAGGCAAGCTACGGAAACAACCTACGTGTCCATCAATGGATGGATAGATAAAGAAGTTGTATCTATATACAATGTATTGTATTTCCACCATTAGAAAGAAGTCTTGCCATTTGTGACAATATGGATGAGTCTGAAGCATTATGCTAAGTGAAATAAGCTAGACAGAGAAAGACAAATATTGCATAGTATCACTAAGATGCGGAATAAAAAAAAAAAGTCAGTTCATAGAAAAGTGGTTGCCAGGGTCTGGGGAGGGTGGTAAAAGTTTATAAGCTTTCAGCTCTAAGATGAATGCAGTCTATAAAACATGGTGACTATCATTGATAACACAGTACTGTATAATTAAAATTTGCTTAGAGTAGCACTTAGATATTCTCTACATACATACATACATAAAAACATACATATATACATGGCTATGTTAATTTAGTAGATGAAGAAAATCCTTGACAATGAATATGTATATAAAATCACCAGGATGTACACTTTAAATATCTTACAGTTTTGTCAATTATACCTCAGTGAAGCTGAGATTTTTTTTTTTTAAGAGCCAGAGGTAAATTTGAGACCAGGATTTATGCCTTTTCCTTTGCACTCTACAGCTAAACTGCACTCCTGTATTTTGTTCTGAATTAACCACTTCACACCTCTATCAATAATCTTGAATTCTAGTCTTTTAAAATATTTCTGCCATCATCCAACTCTCCTGAATAGGAACTAGTGTGTAAATTGAAATGTCTCTTCCAAAGAAAGCCTGTAAGCAGCTAAATTGTTTAGAAATTGGGGAAATGTCTGTTCCCTTGCCTACAAGATCTTATTCCATTTATCAGTTCCAATTGTTTAGATCAAAGTTGAGGGATACATGAAATTCACTGTGAAGTCTGCAAACTGCAGAACATGTGGCATTTATTTCTTCAGTTTGTTTCAGCATAAAACCTTGAAATTTGCCCTTATTTCTGAATACATTTTTAACAGGCATTACTGTCTTCAATGCATGTTTAATGTCAAAGAATAAACAAGGACAATTTCCTTGAAGACATATTCTGATGTTTGGAAAACATCAAAAACATTAACAATTCTTATAATGAGCAATAAATTGTGCATTGTTCTTTTAAGCATAAGCATTTTCTGACAAAGCATTATGCCAGATCTCCATTAGGTGTGCTGTGCTTGCATTTTTTCTTACTATTGTGCATGCAGTCTTTATTATTACACATGAATTACCTTATATCTAGAAGCCCCCCCAAAACAGACTAACCAATGATATAAAAGGGTTAGAAGAGAAAATAAATGTCCATTTCCAGAAATTGTATTTCATCCAAATCTCATTTTTGCAGTCTACAAATTCCTTTTCCCCAGATTAAATTTGTTTTCAGAAGTAAACTCTAGAATGATAATTATAACATGATTGTCTTAACTGGGACTCTGAAGTGGATATAATTTTTTCTTTCTGTCTTAGTAATAATCCTTATCTAAAATAAGCATTTATCAAAAAAATGAAGGAGGAAGGGTGGCATGATTTGACTTTTTTTTTTTTTCCATTTAATGATCAAGAGCTCATTCTGTTTGCATGCTTCATATAGTACTAGAATAAAGCTCATTTGACTCCTTAATGCTTTGCACTTCCAGAAACCATTTTATCCTAAAATTTCTTGACTATATCCATGAAAGTTAACTCTGTAAATTTCAATATAATTTGAAGTTGAAGGATCTTAAGAACACATGAATAGACTGATATTTTATCAGAAAATAAAAACAAACCCTATTATTTATAGGACAATATTTTGGGTTCTTTAGCCTGAGTACTAACTTAATAAAATATTTTACCCACTGTAGCCAGGAACATATTATCATAAGTTTATTCAGATATTTAGAAAATTATATCTTCTTTGAAATGTTAGATTTTTAAATTACAGCTTTATTGACAGTTTCAGCACAAAGGAGAAAATTCCTTTGTGCACTCAATTCATGAATTTGTGTATCTGAGCAGGAGTCAAAAAGAACAGGCAGTAAGTGATTAGTATATATTAATAAATACAAGTAATAATAAATAATTGTAGTTACACTTAGTTGTTTAAAAGCAAAAACAAATGAACAACCACAGATGGGCATACTGATAAAAGTGTGTGTGTGTTTGTGTATGTATGAAACTACTGAACACCCTAGTATATCATAATCAATTTATTTCACACTGCATTATATAAGTTCTAATTATAATCTCTCTTACCTTTCTATAAACTCATTTTCTAAATGAAAATTACTCAAATCATCAAGATGTCATTATATTCCTTAGGATAAACATCATTAGCCTTTACTAACTTACTTTTTAAACTACTTTATGATCCATGTTATTACTTACTCTTTACAAACTTTATAAACTATCATATGGTGAAACAGTGCTTTGTACTTAGCAAATAAAATGAATAGAATTTTATTTTTAAAAAAAGATATCGACCAGCGTGTTTTTGTGCAGACATCAGTTCTTTAAACGTATGGAAATTAAAATTTTGATTCTCCAAACAGATTTTTTTTTTAAGATCACATTCATTTGAGAGAGAGGGAGAGAGAGCATCTGAAAGAGAGAGCAGGGGGAGTGGCAGGCAGAGGGAAAGGGAGAAGCAGACTCCCTGATGAGCAGGGAGACCCCCCCACATGGACGATGCCAGCACCCCCAGATCATGACCCAAGCTGAAGACTGATGCTTAACAGATGGAGCCACCCAGGCACCCCTCCAAACAGTAGATTTTAAGTTATATAGTAGTTCTCAATGGTAAATTGATTGCCTATGGAAGACAATAATATTCTTAAATATTTTAAGTATAATTATGCTTAAAGAGAACTTGGCTATGTTAAATAACTTGTCTAAAAGATTGCATATTTGAGGATTAAACTGAATTTTGAAGCAAAACCTTTATTTCAAAATATTAACATTTGTGTTTACCTAAACCAAAAAAAAGAGTAATGTTTATTAAAAAATGTAAAATGTCCAGAATGCATAAAGTATAAACTAGGATACCCTAATTGTAACCTTCCATATATCTATTTCAGTTTATTAGAAATTTCCCACCTTAAATTAAACATAGATATTTGTGAGAAAAATGAGGTGCTCTATACCTAAGTGTCTCTGTGTTCAGTGTGTATATTGTGTGTGAGTGTGTGTGCAAGCCTGTGTGTTAGAGACAGAGATCAGTAAGACGACTATTCCATGTGAGGATACAAAGCTCTCCCTTTCTGTTTCTACTAACTAAATAATATTTTATTGTCTGAATTCCTATAAAGTAAAATAATCTTTTTAATCTTCAAAAACTAGAGAGCATTAACTAAAAATACATAATTAAAAACAAATGACAAAGAGAAAATGTGTAAGGGAGAGTATGGCAGAGCAAATATGCTGAAGGGTTTTTACTATTTTACAAATGGATAGTAGATGAACTACAGCAAACATCTTCTGAATTCCCTTTTATGCCCCAAATCATTTAAGAAACATCATTTCAGGGATTAAAAAAACCGATATATACAACAGCTGAAACACAAAGGAGCTCTCATCATTGATGGGGTTTGGTTAGCAAATACTAATACCATTGCATAATGCAAGTTTGAGCCTCTATAATGATCCAAACGGCTGGAGATAAATCTGAGTGGCCCTTATTAATTCAGAGGCCAAAAGAAACAATGCTCAATTGCTCAAATGTTGTAGACTGTATTTCTCTCACAAAAAAAGGGCCAGTGGTGAATGTTCTCATGTTGGCAGAGTTTCTCTGCTCCGTAAAATTATCCAGGAACATGAGGTGTCAGATTAGCGTTAACTCAGCTATACTAAATCTGTGACTTCCAAAACTAGGTCTATGGTCTAATACTGTAAGAGCTATTTTATCTGTGTGATTGGTAAAGGTGATAAATAGATTATCAGTGAAAATATACCTTTACACAAATCAAGGGCATTCAAATTGACAGTATGTATCAATATTTGATATGTGCATTCAGCACTTCGATAAAGTGGTTCTAATTATGAAAATTTCACCTAGAGGAAAATCATTTAGATGTGTACAAATGCATGAAAAATAACATGGCATAGCATTGGTGATAATAATAAAAAGGTACATTTTTAAAATTTTATGTGTTGGTAGTGATTTAAAATAGCTTTAATTTTTCAGACTATCTCCAATAACATGTCAGAATGCAGAAGTAGAGATTTTTGAAAAGTAATTTTAAGAAGCAAATAATTTAAAATGTTTAAAAATTGGTAATAGAGCTTGTTTTATTTTCATTCTTTCAGATGTTGAAAAACCAAAACCCTAAACTATTTAGAAATGCATAATATTGCATATTATGCCTGTGTGCATACTATTTATATGTGTACATTTGATGCATGTTTATAACTAAATCTTATTTACTAGAAATCTGAGCAAATGAGAAGAAAATGAGTAGAGTTAGAGAAAGAGATGTGGGCTTATAGAAAAGCTTATCTCAATTTGAATCTCACCTCTACCATCTGTATAATTTTCAGCAAGTAATTGATTTTCCCTAATTTTCAATTCTATCACTTGAACAATCAGCCTAGTGAAGATTTCATTTGTGTAACCATGGGTAATAAATAAGGCAATATTTGTGTAGTACTCAATAAAACGCTAAGACATACGTATTCTAGGATGGCAGTTGTATTTTTTTCACTGTTATTATTATTATTGTTACTGATTTATATATTTGTTAAAGGGATCTCTGAAGTCATCTAACCCAATAATTGTGCATGTATCCCTTTTACACATCAACCAGGCTCTGTTAGGACATTTTTAAATTCAGGGAAACATTATTCTTTTAAGAAGTTCCATTATCTATAAATGTTGTAATTTTGTGTACTTGCTGCTGTACTAAATATATACATGGGTATATACCAACAAAATTGATAGCTTTTGTCATTTTAACATTTACTCAAAATTCTCATGAGTTTGCCTAACAATTTATAAGCAAGTAATTTATACATTTAACTATTTTATTACTTAGAACAAATTAAAATATAATTATAATCAGTTTCATGGGAAAGTGTGCAGTGATGGATTTTCTTTGGAAACCCAATTAAATTACACATATATTGAAGATGGGAGGCTCATATGTTGCAGAACAAGGCTGAAGTTTTGTGCCACTCTTTTTTTTTTTATTAACATATAATGTATTTTTTGTTTCAGGGGTATAGGTTTGATTCATCAGTTTACACAATTTGCAGTGCTCACCATAGTACATACCCTCCCCAATGTCCATCACCCAGCCACCCCATCCCTCCCACCCCCCACCACTCCAGCAACCCTCAGTTTGTTTCCTGAGATTAAGAGTCCCTTATGGTTTGTCTCCCTCTCTGGTTTTGTGCCATTCTTGAGAAATAATGTTTAATAGTTGGAAAGATGGCAGAGCTGTGCCACACCATATTTCCACTAAATAAACCTTTTTCTAAAATGAGAGTTTGATTACTAATGTGTCAAATCTCATTTTGGTGGGATTTTGGTGGGAGAGGGGTTTAATGAGCTTGAGGCAATAACTACTCAGCTATCTTTAAGGAAAGCACCCATATAGAGGGAATCTTTGATTTTTGTGTTTTTTTTTTTAAATATAGAGCTGCTAGATTGCTTCCTTTTGCATATAGCTAGAATATAATTAAAATAGATAATTTGAGAAAGTAATTACTGAGTTCTTCTTTCAGTCCTTGCACATTCTAAGGATTATATATAAATCCACATGAGCCTAAAAAGTATAGTTGTTGACAGCTCAAAAGCTATCTTGAGTTATAATATTAAGAACAGTCATCTTTTCTCATAAATATCTGTGTTTAATTTGGAACTATGCAAAGTTATATTAATTTGTCTAATCAAGGTTTTAAAATACTTCAGAGTCATAAATGATAAACTAGCAGAACATTCTGAGTTTATATTTTATATTTATTTTAAATGGAAAACAAAGACAACTTTGTTTCCTTTTTTCATCTTACTTAAATTTTCAACTATTAAATGCCTTGTTAAGTCATTATTATTTTTATAAGATAAACTCTATGCAAATAATACCTTTTCTACCTGCGGCTGTTCAAAATATATGTTACAGGCAGTTTCTTTTTGTTAAAACCAAAAGAGAAACAATGATGTTATGTGAAGAGTTACTGCATTGCAGCCACTGGCTCACTGTGAGTAAACTCATAATAGGTTAATTGCATAGAATTTCAAGCCAGAGCACAGGTACAAAAGTCTAGCGTTAGTAGATATTTAAAGTCCTGAACTCGATTACAGTGTGAATTAAATGAGTTTATTCTAATGTTGATAATCTTTCTAGTTTTCACCCTTTATTCTCAACATTGATTCCTGCTTAGTTATCCAATGTTCATTAGTGAATGAATAATTTATTTTTTCAGTTGAAAGTTATCTTTGGTAAAAAAATGAAAAGGACATAGAAATTGAACAGGAAGTTATGTTAAAATTAATAAAAATAGGATTGTTTTCAGACATAGTTTATTATATTAGAAAATTAAACTATTGGTAAGGTATATTGAACAGTTTTGTATCGCAGGGGAAACAGAATTTCATCAAAATCTACGAATTAAAGTATACAGAAATATGTTTTTAAACTTTTCCTTATTAAAAAAAACTCTTTTCCTTATTAACTTATTTCAGGTTTTTATCCATTTTGCCACAGTAACCTTTGGGTTAATCATTCAAGAAGACAAAATGCAAAGAAATAAAAGTTTGAAGGGGGCCAAGGTGGCTCAGTCAGTTAAGCATCCACTTTTGGCTCAGGTCATGATCTCAGGGTCCTGGGATCGAGCCCCGCATCTGGCTCCCTGCTCAGCGGGAGCCTGCTTCTCCACCTGACCTTTCCCCTTGCTCCTCTCTCTCATTTGCTCTCTCTCTCAAATAAATAAATAAATTCTTTTATGTGAAAAATATTATTATTTTATTCCAATAAACCACACTTAATTTCTGAAATGAATAGCACATAGTCGAGGTATATATTTACAGTTTCAGATGATTATTGATGTAATTATATCCGAAAACTTAAACAAGCCATTCAGAATCCCACATTAATATAGAAAAGAGAGAGACAAAATAGAAGCCGTAGTTACTGTGTAACATTATTTTCTCCCCAACCAGTCAATAAAGAAACCTCCTCTCAATTAAAGGGACAATCTCTCAGTTCCCCCACTTTCATGGTGGGCCGCACCACTTGACTTTATTCCTAGGAAGAGGAGAGTACAGAGGCTCATTTGTGACAGACTGTCCTTTCTTAAACTACAAAAGTTATTGGCTAATGTATTATTAGAAATAATGCATGCTTAACCAGAGTTTACCTACCACAGATCAGTTTATATGTTTTGATATATATTTACCAAATATGTGACTATATACACTAGATGTGGAGGCAATTGTCTTACTGAAGTAAAATTAAAAGCAAATCTGGTGTGGGGCGCGTGGGTGGCTCAGTTGGTTAAGCGTCTGCCTTCAGCTCAGGTCATGATCCCAGGGTCCTGGGATCGAGCCCTATGTCGGACTCTCTGCTCAGCGGGGAACCTGCTTCTCCCTCTCCCAATGCCTGCCATTCCCCTTGCTTGTGCTCTCTCTCTGTCAAATAAATAAATAAATAAATAAATAAATAAATAAATCTTTAAAAAAAAAAGCAAATCTGGTGTGACTAGTACATATTAACAAATCATTGTCCAATAGGAAGTTTAAGAAAAAGATTTCTGTTAAGGCATGATGCATTAATGCTCGTTCATCATTCCCTAATCATATAGATAGTAGTAGATGGATGGATAGATTATAGATATAGATATTGATTATATATATAGAGAGAGAGATGTTCAGTAAATTGAAGTGAATTACCCTTATATTGCCTTACATTAATACTTATCGCCACTCACAAATTAATAGCCTAATTTTATTCAGGCACCACTATTTAATATTTTTATATGATCATAATAGAAATATTGAGTTTAATTATTCATTTTCTACTTCTAAGAGTACACAATAGTTCAGGAAACAATATGAAAAAGGAAAAACATTATTAAGCTCCAATGAAGATAACATTAATTACACAAAACTTAATCACGTAAGGAAGAATTGTAATAGAGATTTAGCAGGTAACCTATAATATAAGCCCACATTAATTTATAAAGAAACAAAGAGAAATTTATTTTAAAAGATTAATCAGAGAGATATTTTCTTCTTTACCTAAAGGAAAATTAGAACTGATACATAATGCCCCATGAAATTAGGATTATTTTTTCCCTTTTAATACTTAGGTGTCATAAAAATGAACTTGATTTCATTACTGTTTTTCTTAGGTTAGAGGCTTAAATATTGGCATTTGAGTGGAAAACCTTGTATCTATAAAACCCAAAAAGTAATGTATCATCATAAGTGGAAGATTCTAATAAGTCTAGCGTGTCCCTTCCCTTCTTTCCAGTCCACATTACAATGACATCAACTTCTAGTTTGTTTCAGATGGAGGAAAGTGCAGTGGCTTATTTCTGACAGGCTGTCTTATCTTAAACTACAAAGAATGTTGGTTGATTAATTTATTAGGAATGATACTTGATCTACAGTTTTCTTTCCACATTAGCTAACTAGGAAACTATTTTCCTGCTAAAGTAAAATTTAAATAAATACCTAGCATTAGAACTTTGTGCAGGGAGAAGTTTAATTTTAAGGAAAGGATTTCTTTGGAGGCATAATGCATTGTTTCCTTTTCAGTTTTCCCTAAACATGGTAAAATTTATATTTATAGAAGTGAAGGGGGTTGAACTCTGTATTAATCTCTATAAAATTCAGAGGAGAAATAAAACGGACTATGTCTAGTTAAACTCGAACTTGAACTCAGCCTTTAAAAACGAAGAGAAGATTCAGTACTGGAAGAAGATAGAGAAGACACTGCTGAAATTGAAGCCAAATATATAGGAAAGAGGACTAATACAAGAGAACAAAACAAGATAAAAATGACCACTTAGGTAAATTCAAGAGTTTCTGTTATTCATTCAGTCTAAAAATAGTTTTAGAGCACCACCTTTTGGGAGACGATTTTCTACTGGTCCCTTATGTTTCTGAACATCTTGGAAGCAAAGGCACTGACAGCTTTTATTCCAGACAATATTTTCAAGGCTGTCTATACAGTGAACCACCCAGAAAGATAGAGACGGCGTCTTTCTCAGAACAAAGAGAAGACTTGTTTGCTAGCCACAATAATAAGGTTAATGTCTCCCTCTGGGGCAAAGTTTGGGTGGGTTTGATTGTATCACCTGACAAAAGATGGGCATTTTCTGAAATTGGAGTTCTTCAGATGGGAGCAAAAATACTTCCTGTGTTACATCCACCATGACCCATCTGAATCATTGTCATGAGACCTGGGGAAATATGGGGAACCAGAGCAAACATGAAGCTCATGGTATCTGTTTTGCTGTGTGTAAAAACCCCTTTGTTTCTGATGCAGGAAACTTCTGTTAGCTTGAAAGGAAAATAAAATCTCAGCCCCTTTATAGCTGTTGACACCATGTGCTAGGTTTATTACTGTCCTCTATTAAATAACATCTACAATAGCCAAATTATGGTAACAGATTAAGTGTCCATCAAGAGGTGGCATATATATATGCAATGGAATATTACTCAGCTGTAAAAAGAATGAAATCTTGCTATTTGCAATAACATAGATAGAACTAGAGAGTATTATGCTGAGCAAATTGTTATGGCTAACTAATTGTGGTATAGACATAAAATAGATTTTGCTTATACTAAAAAAGAAAAAGAAAAAAAAAAGGCCATATTCACTTACCCAGAAGATAGTTCATAACCTATCAAGTGAAAAAGCAAGTGCAGGTTTTGATTGCATTAATATAGATTACTTTTCAATGACAAAAATAATGAAGGTAGGAAGGAAAGAAGGAAGGGAGTAAAGAAAAAAAGGAATAAATGAAAGAAGGAAGGAGGGGAGGGAGGGAAGAAAGAAGGAAGAAAGGAAGGAAGGAAGGAAGGAAGGAAGGAAGGAAGGAAGGAAGGAAGGAAGGAAGGAAAATACTCTATATTAGTCCCATAATTACTCCATATTAACCTTTGGTAATCTCTGAAAATATGAGTGAAGGGAGAAGGTAAGATTATATATATATATATATATTATATATATTATATTATATATATATGTATAAAATGGTATGTATGTCTTTTTTTTAAGTTTTGATTTAAATCCCAGTTAGTTAACAGAGTGTAATATTAATTTCAGGTGTACAATATAGTGATTCAACACTTCCATACCAGGTGGTGCTCATCAAAAGTGCCCTCCTTAATCTCCATCACCTATTTAACCCATTCCCCCCCACCTCCCTTCTGGTAACCATCAGTTTGTTCTGTATACAGAAGAGTCTGTTTCTTAGTTTGCCTCTCTCTCTCCCCTCCCTTTGCTCATTTGTTTTGTTTCTTAAATTCCACACATAAGTGAAATAATATGGTATTTGTCTTTCTCTGACTTATTTTGCTCAGCATAATACTCTCTAGTTCTATCTATGTTATTGCAAATAGCAAGATTTCATTCTTTTTACAGCTGAGTAATATTCCATTGCATATATATATGCCACCTCTTGATGGACACTTAATCTGTTACCATAATTTGGCTATTGTAGATGTTATTTAATAGAGGACAGTAATAAATGTTGAAGGACTGGAGCCTAAAACTAATGGATGAGTACATATTTTGTATCCAACTAGGAACTCTTAATGGCATATATTTTTAAATTAGTAATAACAGTGAGAATAGAGACAAAGTTATTTAATCACCTGTGTTTCAGGGACAGTGGTTTAACTACAATTTTAGCATTTACTGTAAAAAAGGGGTTAATAAAAAATTAGAAAAATAATTGTTATACAGTAGTTGACAGAGTCAGGAAAAAATGATAGAGTCATCATGAAGTTAGAACTATGGCCTTAGAAATTACAAATCTGGATATTAATAACATGGATGAGAGGAAAAAATTTTATGAACGGACTTCACTTTTGTTTTAGGCACCTTGAGTTTGGGATGGTAGTAAGAATTCCAAGTGAAAGGGCTCATGAGGCAGTCAAAAATTTAGCCCCAGAATTTAGAAAAAAATTTGAATGCAAGAGATGATTTAGGATCATCCCAAGTAGAGAGTTGATTTCTAAAGCTGTGAGAAAAGACAAGCTCTCAAGGATGTTGCAAAAATGAAAGCACAATGGCCAAAAACCGAATATTGAATCACCTGACTTCCAGAAAATTGTAGAAAATAATCCACCAAAAAGAAATAGAAGAGGCGAAAAAGAAGCAGAGTAGCACAAGGGGATTCCAAGATAGTGCATGAGCCTAACTACCAAGACAGAAAATAGAGTCAGCAGAGAGGGAATGACCACTTTGTAAGGAGTGACAAAAGAATATTAATACTGGAGGAGAAACTATAGGTGACCTTCAATTTTGTAAGGGCAGAGGCCATAGAATTCATAGAGATCAAATAAGATCATTTTACAGCAATTTATTTTTAATGTTATATAAAGTTATGAAGTTAATTTCAAGAAATGTTATGTTGACAAGTTATCTCTGATTCATTTTTTGACTGGCAAATAATTTCATCAGATAGGAAATGTTTCATTTATAAAATATCATTTAAGTAAATCTCTTACTCTTAGTATGTATAATGTAATTTAAACATTACAATTAGTAGTAGTAGTGCCTAACAATAGTTTTATTTTCAAGAAGTCTTTTCTATACTGAGTTTTCAGGGATATCCATTAGTTTCTTCTATTCACTCAGTTATATTAACAGGTAATGAAATTGTGAAATGATTCACTATGAGCAAAGGGATACGGTATCAGAGGAACGATAAAAATCCTTCAGTATTTTTCCTTCATTTTTTATTTCATTAACTTGCTTGTTGCTTTGGGAAAGAAAATGTATTTTCACCTTAATTTTTCAATTTGTGATATAAGAATAATAATAATACCTGCTTCAAACTTATCTAAAATGGTATAATTGATTTCAAAGCAAATAGAGAGAGAGAGAGGGAGAGTATAATTTAAATTTTCATTTCAGGAGGGCTAAATAGTTTGGAGGATTTTTTATTATATTACTTGGTTTAGCTACACCACTTCATTATATTTAATAGTAATATGAAAAATATACATTTCTCTAAAATGTATGTGAACTCCTAAGCCTCCATCTCTCTAACCTAATCCTGTCTAGGTTTATGAATAACCACTGAGTTCATTAGAAACTACTGATGTGTGCAAAATAATTTGATACTTTTATATATTTAACTTTGTGAAAAAATATTTTAAATGCTGTTAGATTTGATGCCACTTTTATGTGCCTACCATTTTTTGCATCACCTTAAATAAAAGTTAATGCACAATGTTTTGTTAGAATACTAATTTTTGCAACTTCCTGGTAAGATTTTAGTAGACTATTACAAAATTGATGTTGAAAAGAAGAAAACAAAATATTATAGATTATTCACTGTGATTTATACCCACCACTGTGATATCATACGCATGGAAACACTTAGCCATATTTCTTTCATTACTTTTTAATTTTAATTTTCATAGTTTTGTGAGAAATGTTTGTGTGTAGACAGGAGAATGAGTACCAAGAAAAGTTATAGAAACATATTCTGTAGCTATATTAAAAACGAAAGACACACAATAAAGATTGACATACAAATGGCACCACCTATGATCTATAATTTAGAATAAAATTTCAAACTTTCAATTCTTATGATTCAGAACATAAAATCCTGCCATGTGAAATCAATAAGAAATATCCTACCTGAATTTTATTTCTATGTAGATGAACATCTTATGTATTTATATAACTAAAACAATAGATTCAAGCATGTGATACCACTTAAGATAATTGTAATAAACCACCATTTATTGAGAGTCAGCTATAATTCCAAGCACTGCAGTTGTATGCAGTTTCTTATTTGATTCTCAAAACATCTCCATAATCTAGGAATTATTATCCCAATGTTTACATGAAAAGGAAGAAGGAAGGATAGAAGGAAAGAAAGAAGGCACAAACTTAGCAGCATACAAGAGAATAATGACGTAATTGCAATATAATCTATTTTATGAATTCCAAATACTATAGTAATAGTTTCTAATGTTATGTTGTTCAAAGTATCACTGTTGGGGCACCTGGGTGGCTCAGCCAGTTAAGTGTCCAACTCTTGATTTTGGCTCAGGTCGTGATCTCAGGGTCCTGGGATCAAGCCCCACGGTGTCAGGCTAAGCGCTCAGAGGGGAGTCTGCTTGAGATTCTCTTTTTCCATCTCCATCTCCCTCTGCCCCTCCCCTCTGTGTGTATGCACACTCACTCTCTCAGATAAATAAATCATTAAAAAATAAAAACATAATAAAATAAAATATCACTGTTTATTATAATACAAAATATAAGGAAACAACCATTTCTAGATTTTTTAAATAAAAGTACTGGTCCTTCTCACCCAGACCACAATATTAATTGGAAAATCCTTTTTTTTAATAAAAAGTAGATCATTTTCTCTTGTTGATATAAATGATAAGTAAATTTTATCTCTCTGATCACTTTCCCTGATATTAGCCTTATTTTAATTGACACAAACTATTTTTCAAGGTTTCTCTTTTATTTACATTTCTCTCCTTTTACTTAGGAAATCTTAACTGCATGCAGATATTTTTTAATGACAATATTTGGTATTAGATGAACCATATTAGTGGAATAAATAAAGTTAACATTATTCCTTTTATATAAAATAATGTTAGCCCTTCAAATAGGAACTGGAATGATTGCAATCAAATCAGAAAATAACCCTATGCTTTCTGACATTGAAATTTTACAATTCGTTTTATAAATATGCATTTAATTCTCAAATCAAAAAGTTATTAAAAGGGATAGTTACAGAGTGAAGATTTTTTGGCAATGTTAGTGAAAGTTGTAAGAATTTAAAACTATTGATTAAAATGCACAAGTAAATGCAGAGAATCACTCTTTTCCACCAAGTTTTGAGTCAAGTGAGAAAAAAAAGCAAGGAATTAGCAGATGTATAACTAGCATTTGACTCTGTTTTGTTTAACTGATAAAAGATGTAACTTAGTTGAGATAAAAGTGGTTTTCATAACTTCTTACTCTTCTTGGAATAGCCCACGCAAAGGAATGTTTGAAACTACAGAATAGACATTATTGACCTATGTTGCTACTTTCCCCTATTTGGGGGATTTTTTTTTAAATGCCAAGTGTTTCCTGGGGGTCAGCATGGGCATGATGGAAGCTAGCAAGCTAGGTCAGCCTGCCAGAGCACGGTGACCCCACAGAAGGTCTGTGTGAGGTGGACACCCAGAAGAGAAGCTGACCTGGAGAGTGTCCCTACCTTGTCATCCTGATGGAACCAGCCTTCACAGATAGCTCCACTTAGATGAAAAATTAGGATGAAGACTCTGACCCCTACCAGGTAACACATCCTACTCCTAAGATGGGTGGTGGAAACAGCCAGGAGGATTTAGGGAAAATCCCTTCTCATGGATGAAAATAGAACACGTAAGAAATGGATCATCCAAGTCATTTTTAGTTTAGTTTTGTTTTTTTTTTTCAAAATTCAGTTCAAAATATATAAAATGTAAAATCTAATTTTCCTTTTAGAATGATAAGAGTGTTGACTGTAAATCTTCCTGGTTAGCATATTTTGAAGGTGTTATACATTTTTCCTCCCCTTTTGTCAATAATATACTCAAGGTGTAGATGGTCAGATTGTATAACTGGCAAATATAAATTAGCTTCTGCTTGAACTGAGACACTTCAAAAGACAATAAGCAATCTCATTTTCATTTCATTAAGATAATATTGATAATAATCAATAGGGTAAGCTAGGTCAGTCCTGAAATATCCTTCCATGTCACTCACCCATGATAGCCAGTTCACAGTGACTTCTCTAGCACTGAAATCAAAACTCATCTTTTCTGCAACATTGCTGTAACAAAAATTCATGTACTGAATTATGAAGTTCCTATACTATCTAATTATTATTTTATTGTCTATTTATGTTTGATATCCCTGACTTCTAAAATTTTTATCACCCTTGAAAATAATAGTAACTTGAAAATAATAGATATCCAATACATATTTGGTAATAGATATCCAACACATATTTGGTGCTAATATTTTTATTTTCTAATTAACTAGTAGAACATTTCAGCCTCTGCTTGAACTGAGAAATCCCAAAGGATATTAGGAATAGAATGATAAGGATTTGAAATACCTCTAAGTTTCTCACTTTATTTGCACGAATTACTATTCCTTTTGGATTTCAACCTATTATATAATTTCCTTATGACACTACTTCATTGCTTTCCAAAGAGCTGATTATGGCGTTTGGCAATTATTGATAGAACATTAACAGTTCTTTTTAATTGAAACCAGGTGAAACATATATTGTGTAGAAAAGCATTGAGGTAAATGACACTCTGCTTTATTTTCAAGGTAGTTCCACTTTATTTTAAGCTCTGAGTCAACTTTTTCTCCTATTTTTGGACCCAATCTAGCTTCCATTGTATAAATAGATCTTAAACATTGTGAATAAACTAGTGAAAAAACTATTAACAAATCCCTTCCTCTTTTACTGTCTCATATTAATTTCTGAAATATGTCAGTGATGCAGGAAAGAACATTAGGGTTGGAAGCCAAAGGCCAAGAAAGAATTCTTGGACATCTTTGGTGCCAAAAGGTGGTTTTGTTAAAGCACAGTAAGAGCTGCACCATTGTCATGAGGAGTGGCTCATTACAGACTTTCAAGTTGGGAGGGAGTTTGGGATAGCATAAGCCTCTGAGGAATTTCGGAAGCAAGGTTTCTAAGACCTTGAGGGGGCTAGCTATTGTTGGGAAAAATGTCACTTATTACTGTTAAATAAAACCTGAGTCGTGAGACCCTTCAGATATATAATGGTGGGTCGTATGCTTGGGGGATGATTGCCAACGTGTATCTTGGGGAGTAGAAATAAAGGAAGTTTCCAAAGGAATTTTTATATGTTAAAGTAGACTTACAGGATCTTGGGGCTTGGGGTAAGATTGCCTTTTGACCTTAGCGAAGTATTAACATTGAGACAATTGAGTCCCTAGAGGAAGGGACTCACTCTGCCTCTTTCAAGGACTTGTCAATAGGCTGTAGGTGGTGTGGAATTTAATAATTTTTCTTCTGCCTTTGTTTCCCACATCATCAAGACTTCTATCCATAGGATATAGGTGTATTTTCGTTACATCATGTAATGAATTGGATTTTGTTTTTGCACTTGTCTTCATTGTAATGGCCAAATAACTCCATATTTATACCAGAGGACTGCACATTCTAATTTATTGACATGTGTCTTTACTGGATTCTAGCTTCTTTTGAGTATAACTCACTGGGCAGCAAGCAGAACCTACAGAAGGAATACAAAATGAAAGAGTAAGTGCAGATATTAAAGGAAGTATGTGAATCACAAAGTTTTGCTAAAGAAATCAGAAGAAGGAGGGGAGAGATTAAGAAAGTATGTACACAAGAAAAAAGGCAAGGAGGAAATCTTCACCAATGGGATGGAAGATCAGAGAACTTATATATTTTTATAAAATCTTCAGGGCCTCCTGATGTTGCTGCTAATAAACAGTCTCTATTACATATTCACCAAAATACAACCATAAATTCGCCATTAAATTCATTTTAAACAGATCTTTGATAATGAATAACTTAGTTTCAACCAGATTATCTCAGAGTTCTTAGTCCAAAAGTTTTGTATATCCTCTGCTGATTAACATCACTCATAGAAAATGATGAATCTGGGTGCCTGGGTGGCTCGGTTGTTAAGCGTCTGCCTTCGGCTCAGGTCATGATCCCAGGGTCCTGGGATCGAGTGCCCCATCGGGCTCCCTCCTCGAGGGGAGGCCTGCTTCTCCCTCTCCCACTCCTGCTGCTTGTGTTCCTGCTCTTGCTGTCTCTCTCTCTCTGTCAAATAAATAAATAAAATCTTAAAAAAAAAAAGAAAATGATGAATCTGTACTAAGAATACTTCAAGAATTGGCTGACAATTTCTTACAATCCCAGATGCCATCAAGGCAAGGTTTCACTGAAAAAAAGAAAGAAAGAAAGAAAGAAAGAAAGAAAGAAAGAAAGAAAGAAAGAAAGAAAGAAAGAAAGAAAGAAAGAAAGAAAGAAAATAGAAAAGTATTTTAAGTCTAGACAATGTTCTTGTTCCTCCTGAGTAATAAGCAGTCTGGGGGTTGCAGAGTGGCAGTCTAACCTGAGCCAAATGTGAGCTACTAAGAATGTGTCAGAATCTTTCCTTAGCAATCATCACTTCAAATTTGAAAAAGGGAGTCTGCTTTCATATTTTAAGTGCAAGAAATTCACATATGAAAAGGTGAATTGAAAGAGGATATTCTTTTTGACAGTATTAAAGACACTAAGGGGATTTATATTAATGTTTTCTATGTAAAACATGAGCAGTTGGCCTTTCAATTCCAAATAAGAAAGTTTGGCAGTTAGCATTTTTTTTGATGCTATCAAAAATGTAAAAGCATCTGAGTTACAACACACCTAATGCATTTAATATCAAACACATGATAGATGGATCTAGAAATAGGAGGTAAACGTAAGTGTTTGTCTGAGTTGGTCTTAAAGAAACTAAAAAAGAATATACACAACAAGTAAAAACCTCAGCACACACATATGTCCAAAAATATAACTCTAAATTTCTTTTCCTGAAATTAATGCTGACGTGAGAGTCAGCTCTAATGCGTGTGTTAATTTGCTATCAAAATAGTCAAATAAGAGTATTCTCAGGCAACTCATTTTTCCTTCTTCCCTTCCTTTGCAGGATAGGTAAAAATTGTGAAAAGGCAGATGCACAGTCAGGGCATTGACAGGGAAGCCTCTGATATTTGGTCAACATATCTCCTTATGTTCAGCCAAAGAGACACCTATGGTTGGATGTCATGTCATCTGGTTCTAACATTGCCATCTCAACCCATTGCATTAGCTGAGATGTCCTTTGTCTGGCTCTTACTTTATGTTTTATGGCCAGCCTTTTATTTGTTACAACAGATTTTCCACCTCAAACTATGAAGCTTCTCTAAGCCCACTCTTTCTCATCTTTCTCCCAACTTAAAGGCCTTTCAATGTGAAGCAACAGAATACTTGTTGAAAAGTGAATTAAATAATATGCATTGGTTATAAAATGTTGTAAGTACAGGAATAATTTGTCCTATAATTGATTCATCAAGATGACAGTGTCAGTGCTTTGGGTAACTTTAATTTACTATTTCAGCCCTCCACAAAAGTTCAAAATATTATCTAATTTTAAAAATGACAGTCTCCTAGGGACACCTACCATAAGGATATTGATAAGACACAAAAAGCTGTGCTTAATGACCAACCCTTAACTTGGCTTCGTCTGTTACACACCACTAAGCATGTATCATTTAATTTTTGCTCTAAAATATTAAATTTGTTGTCAGGGGAATGCAAATTTAAACCACATTGAGAGAACTCTTAACTCCTATGAAAATGACCTAAATTGGAAACACTGATGTCCCCCAAAGCAATGAAGATGTGTATAAAATAAATAGTCTTATGTGGAAATATTTGTAGAAAAAAATGTTTATCATGGTACACCAAACTGAAACAATCCAAATGTTCAGCAATACAACAAGGAATGCACTGATTGTGATATGCCAATATCATGGAATATTACTGAATCATCAAAAAGGCAAAACCAAAACTATATTTACCATGACATGGGTGATCCTCAGCAACATGCTGAGCAAAAGATGTCAGATAGAAAAAAATAATGCTGCATGATTTCATCTGTGTAAAGTGGGGACAGGATAAGAATCCAAGGAATCATTAGCTGAGGAATTGTGAAGGTGAGGATTGGCTGGGAAGGGACTTGAGAGATTGTTCCAACTGAGATTTTAAACTTTGAATTTTCTCTATCTTTGTACCAGAGTGGGTTACTTAGGTTTGTGCAAGTATAAGAACTCATCATATTGTATGTCTTCCATGATTCATTGTTAGCATATAACACCCAGTGCTCCATGCAGAATGTGCCCTCTTGAACACCCATCACCAGGCTAACCCATCCCCCCACCCCTCTCCCCGCTAAAACCCTCAGTTTGTTCTCAGAGTCCATCGTCTCTCATGGTGATGAACCATATTGTATGTCTTCTATAAATGTTACCTCAATTACAAAAAAAGAAAAAAGTGACATACTGATAGAAAATTGTAATTTCAAAAAGACAGTTTGTATTTTCTTTATATAAGATATGCACTGGGTGAGGCAGGCTGACAATAGTACCATGAGCTACCTAAGTGAAACAAAAAGTTTTGATATGAGTCATAAAAGAGTAATGATAATACAAAACCTTTTCCTCCAAACAAAATGAAAAATGCCTCCTTAAGCTTCGATGATATTCCAGAGTTATATTAGGACATGAGATGGGAACATCATCTCAGCTAATAACTAGCACCTGATCAGGGCTGACAAAAGCTGTCATAGATAAAATTTGTTCATAAATATTTTGATAATTCATTTTATTGTTTGGATTTTATTGTCTATAAATAAATCTGATTCATTGGACATGGTGCTTTATTGCATAAAACAGGTCTGAATATGCAAATAGGATGGGAAAGCATTTGAGAGAACCCTGTGATTAAATCCAAATAAGTATAAGAATATAACTTGAATACTACTCTTTTACTTTGATACCAGAATTTTCTCTATGTTATTAATAAACCTTATTATAATTAAAGTAACAAATCTTTAAAATGAAAATTCTAAATTAAATGCTTAGATTTTTCTCCCGAAAAAAGGGTATATTCTTTTTCATTATGACAACTTGCCTTTTAATTTGATGAATATACATACTATTATTGAAAAGTACACATTCTTTTCACATAAATCACCTTTTCTAAAGTTTAGATATTATTACCTGTCATCAAATCAGCTCACTTCCTTCACCTCAGTATTTCCAAATTTTTCTCTATCTCTCTCAGCTTATGAAGATTAAAAGTAGAAACATGGTCGATGTTTATAGTGGGAAATATAAAATAACTAAAGATAGCAAAATCACATTGTTTAATTAATGTACTTTATTAAATATGTGACATTTTGAATTTATTTTCTCAATTTAAAAATGTAAAAATAAACATGTTCTCTGATTCTCCAAAAAATATTTAATCTGGACAATGTGTTCTTGCTTCATTAATCATTTTTTTTTTAAACAAGCACAAAATGTGTTTTATCCATACATAGAAGGAATGGTATCCATTGTTTAACTGGTGGGATAAAATGATCGTTGGTACTTTTTGGAATTGCTCCAAAAAGAGGTGCTCCTATGTGATCAGTAACATTTTTAACAAATTTTCGGTAGAGAATTCAGTATGCTCTATTTGACTCAACTGTTTACTTACATATTTTTCCTACTAGATTACAAACTTCCTAAATCCAGGGACAATCCTTTATTAATTTCTTTATCATTATTACCTATTTTAGTGACGAGATAAGGTTAATAGTCAATGAATATCTTTTAAATTAGGAAATGTTCCTTGCCCAAACTGTTTTTTAAACTACCCAAAAATCTGTATTTTTTTTTTACTTTAGTCAAATTAGCTCAAATATTACCAATTATATTTTCATTTAAGCTGAAAGTTCTCTATTTTTAACATAAATAATCTGACAGTTTAAAGGACTGTGTGTTTTGTACAGCTTAGTTTAGTTGGCTGTTTTCCTTCTACCATTCTGAGGTGAATAGAAGAAAATGGGCATTTATTTTTGAGTTTAGTTCACACACAATGTTACATTAGTTTCGGGTGTAAAACTTACTGATTTGACAAGTTTATACATTATGCTATGTTTGCCACAATTGTAGCTACCATCTGTACCATTACATTGCTATTACAATATCATTGACAGTATTTCTTATACTGTGCCTTTTATTCCTATGACTTATTCATTCCATAACTGGAATCCTGTATCTCCCACTTCCCCTCACCCATTTTTCTCAACTCCCACCCTCCTCATCTCTGGTAACCATTAGTTTGTTCTCTATATTTATAGGTCTGATTCTACTTTTTGTTTGTTTATTTATTTTTTTAGATTCCACTTATGAGTAGAATCATATGGATTTGTCTTTCTCAGCCTGACTTATTTCACTTAGCATAATACCCTCTAGGTTCATGTTGTTTCAAATAGCACAAGCTTATCTTTTTTTATGGCTGTATAATAGTCCTCTCTCTCTCTCTCTCTCTCTCTCTCTCTCTCTCTCTGTGTGTGTGTGTGTGTGTGTGTGTGTGTCACATTTTCTTTATCCATTCGTCTATTGATGGACACTCAAGTTGCTTCTGCATCTTGGCTATTATAAGTAATGCTGCAATAAACATAGGGGTGCATGTATCTTTTTGAATTAGTGTTTTCATTTTCTTTGGATAAATATCCCATAGTGGAATTACTGGGTAATATGGTAGTTCTATTTTTAATTTGTTGAGGAATCTCCATATTGTTTTCCACAGTGGCGGCTTCAGTTTGCATTCCCACCAACAGTGCACAAGGGTTCCCTTCTCTTTACATCCTTACCAACACTTATTATTTCTTGTTATTTTTTTATTTTATCCATTCTGGCAGGTGTAAGGTAATATCTCATTATGGTTTTGATTTGGAAAGTGCTCATCTTAATGACATGTATGGTAATGGAAGAAAGAAAGTGAACATTCAAGTGTGTGTGAATTTGGGAGAGAAGTGGAGTATTTTACTGACTCAGAACGAAATTTGAGGACACAAAGTAACTGGGAAAAAGAAAAGAAGCATATAAAGGAAAAATAGGAGACCTCTAAAAACAAACATCCACTCTATCATTTTTGCCTGGATTGTGTGGCAGTTCTCATTGCCCTTCTACCTTCTGACTTGCATATTATGTACCATCACGTGTGGGTTTGTCTCCCTGTATCCATTTTTCATTTTTTCCAGTGTTTAATATTTTAAAGAGATCAAATAAATACGAATTCTCACAAGGATTGTTAAAGTATGCATGTTTCTATATCACATTTTTAAATAGTGTTATATTTTTTCTAGGGCTTCCCTGAAAAAATGTTTTCAAATCTGTCTGCTTATTCCTATAACCAGGAGAGATTTTAAAATGCACTGATACCCACACATCAGTATATTTTTTTATTTATTTTATTTATTTATTTTATTTTATTTTTTGTCAGAGAGATAGAGAGCACAAGTAGGCAGAGAGGCAGGCATAGGGTGAGGGAGAAGCAGGCTCCCCAGCCGAGCAGGGAGCCCGATGCTGGGCCCGATCCCAGGACCCTGGGATCATGACCCTAGCTGAAGGCAGCCGCCTAACTGACCGAGGCACCCAGGCGCCCCCCACACATCAGTATATTTTTTAAAGCACTCCTGGTGATTCAAATGCATAGCTATGGATGAGACATACTGCCAAAAATCGACTAAAACAATTGATTCACTTAGTGGACGTTTCATGTATAACTCATGACATCTTCAAAATCAGTCAAGAAAATGATTTGTTAGAATGGTTTCTCTCTATGAACTGAGATAAAAGCATTTACCATGTATACCTGAAAAGAAAAATAAAATATCACTTTTCAAAACAAAGATTTCAGGAAAGCACCTTTGAAAATGCAGGGAGTTTGCTTCCTATTAAAAAAAAAGTTTACTTTTAAAATCAAGGATATTCTATTTGTCCCCTTCTTCCTCTATTTCTTCTTTCCCCAGAACAGCACAGAAGCTACAAGGCAGTGGTTTATTTTTACTTTTCTATTTGTAGAATTCTTTAAAAAATGACCTGTAAGAAAAGTAGTACTTAGTGTTACAAACCGTTCTTTTAAAAAAGCAATAATTATATTTGAATAACTTTAATTTGGAAAACAGTTTATTTTAAATGCCTTAAAAAGGAATGAACTTGATAAATTCAAGTTCAAAAACACAGAAATGTATTTAAAAGGGGTTATCAAAATGAATATGACACAGAAACATGTTTCAGTATATTTTTTTCTTTCACTTACCACATATTTTCTCAGGGCTGAGGTTGTATTTTCTCTAGAGCTAAGGTGATTTGATATCTCAATTTGGCCTAGAAAGCTAAAGTCTTTAAATCCTATATTTTAGGGAATGTCCAGGTCAGAGCAGCTTACCCCAGAAATAAGTACTGTGTGTATCTTCTTAGTGATATATCTAAGATGACCTCATTTTGTGCTGGTTCACAATGTGATTCATGACTCCTTGTACTTTGTCCACAAATTGTTTAGTATCTCTTGTAGAACTCATTCAGCCCCAAGAGTTGAAGGAATGCTGGTTTCCAGAAAATTTTAGAATTTAAAGACACTTCAGCTATTCTATTCTTCTATCAAGACCACATGATTAACTCAGAAGATACTGATATTTAAGACAAATAAATTCACTTAATCTGCTAACTACTGTTTCAGGAAGCCTCTGTTTCCCTAACTTTGCATTTCTCTTAGGAGAATCTCTACTCTCAATTTGTTCTGAAGTGTGGAAGTGAAAGAATAGTTCTTATTTAATCGATTTGCTGAGACCTTCACATTTTGGTGCATTAACCAGGCACCACGAGAAATAGATAAGGGATTACTTTGGGTGAACAAGGCTGCATCCAGAGACTTAGAATCTTTGTCTGTTATAGGATCTGGTTCTAAATGTGTGCCAAATGAGTTTGAGAGGATGGTTTATGGTTAGTTTCTACTGACTTTTTTGTTTTGTTTTGTTTTTGTTTAATGATTGCTTGACTAGTTTTAATTGATGAGCAAACAACATCTAGGTAAGAAAGACCAACTGCTTTGGCTGGAATTTGTGAATCTCATTTTGACCAGGTTTAACCAGGTACTACTGAAACAGAGATTCAATTATAAGGAAGAGTCTTTGTGTATCTAGGCCTCTTAGGTATCTATGACTTGGTTTCTCAGCCATGAGTACAAAAAGCCATGTTTAATTAGGGGATTTCCCACTGTATTGGCAAGTGCTATCGGGCAAGCATCTTCAAACCTACTTCCTCTCTATGTTGTTTAGAACATTTTCAGAGCCAAAAGAAGAAACTATGAATAAGTTAACCTCTTCAATCCATGTGGCTTTTCTCATAGGCAACAATTATTCTAGCACCCACATGATCTCTAGTTAACTAGCTACATAAAATCAGAGTATGGATTTAGGTGGCAGAACTCAAAACTTTCTCTTTACCTACAGAAAGGAAAAGCAGAACACTGTATAAACAACAACAACAGCAAAGTTTCAAAGCAATGGTGCCTGTCTATTGTATGTGATACTCCTTGGTTGAAATAGATAAGCAACTTTTTGAAATTATTTCAAATCAAAGACTTAAAAGGAAATTTTTCAGGGGTGCCTCTCTGGCTTAGTCAGAAGAGCATGAGACTCTTGATCTCAAGATTGTAAGTTTGAGCCACACGTTGAGTGTAGAGATTACTTAAATAAATAAGAACTTAAAATTTTTTGTTCATACATATCTATAATAATCTGGAAATCAATTTTGCTCCAGAAATCAAGAAAGAACTGAGAGGATTTGAATTTAAAAAATTTATTATAAATATCAGAATAGAAAGAGGGAGAGAATAAAATACTATTTTATACCTATTCACCTGGTTTAAACTAAGGAATATGAGGACACACAAAGAGTTGGAGTGACTGTGGATAAGATGATTTTGCTGGTAAAACTACTTTGGAAAAAACAACTTAGATTTGTATAGTTAGATTGAAGTTATATATACCTTAAGATACGGTCATTTCTTTCTTATATATACCCAACAAAATATTTAATATCTATGTACCTAGAGGCATCTAAAGAACAGGATCCCTGATTGTTCTAGTGATACACTCAGACCAAATGAGACACTACTCCAGTAGGGAATGGGTAAACATATTATAGAAAATCACACAGGTAAATATTACACAGTAGTGAAAATGAAGAGACCACCTAATGAATATCACTAACAAATACTGTGTCAAGAAAACAAGTCTTAGAAAACTATTTATAGGAGACAATTTTATATAAAGGTCAAATACAAGTAAAATATTATATTTTAGATACATATATATTGATTAAAAAATAAAATGGGCCATGATAATCTCCACATTCAAAGTAGGGATTACTTCTAGGAGTGATACATAGGTGGGGGCACACAGATCAACGGGAGTTGTTGTCATTAACTAGGCCTCTTCTTTGGCAATGTGTTTGTGGATTTCATCGGATCATTATAATAAATCTTTTAGATGCTAAATTAATAACATGTGCCCATACTGGTACCAATGAAGTTAGTGTGTAATGAATCAAAGGTTTTGATCTATCCAGGTTTTTGCGTTTGGGTTCCAAAAAGTAGGGCAGTTGGGCCAACACATGAAGAAAAGGGGGGGGAGAAAAGAAACCAAACAAAAGAAACCAAAAAAAAAGGGGGGGGAGAGTTCAAATTAGCCAAGCAGAAGTTCGAAGATGAGCAGCTCAAAGTTCGAAGTGAGCAGTGTTCCAGACAGAGAGAACATCATTTGACTAAAATATAAAGAACAGAATATGAGTTTCATGTGTCAGATACTATACTGAATGTGTATATACATATTAACTCATAACACATTGCAACTCTCCCCCCTATTTTACTTGAGGAAATGTGGTCAAAGAAAGTTCACACAACTAGGAACTAGCAGAATGTGCACACTTTTCCCAATACACCATCACAAGACAATGGCTGCTAGATTATATCATGAAAAAAAAAGTTTTACCCAGAAAACAAAGCTAAAGTAGAAAGAAAGAATGCTAATATCCAGCAAAATGCGCTGGTTCTTTACAAAGAGACAACTGAGAAGCAGGTAAGCATCTACAATCTTGACCAAGCCCTCCTCAAGTAATTTAGAGAGTGATTAAAGAAAAGAGAAAGAGAAGAGCATGCCGCCTGACATTAGCTAGATATTGCTGTCATAGGAGGACGTATACTCCTCAATATTTCAAAATTCAAAAACCCAGAGTGACCAGGCTTTAGGAAAGGACACAGACAAAGGTACTGATGTCCCTTCTCTGCCTCCAGGGGCTTAGCCTCCACAAGTCTCAGTTCAGGAAACTGCAGAGAGGCAGATTCTTCAAACTTGTTTAATTTCCATGTTATTTGTGAAATCCTCATGTTCATAGCAGCATTATTCACAATAGCCAAAAGGTGGAAATGACCTAATTTTCCATCATTGGAAAAGTAGATAAACAAAATGTGGTGTATGTGTATAACTTAGAATATTATTCAGCCTTTAAAAACTAATGATGTACTGTATGGTGACTAACATAACATAATAAAAGAAAAAAGCACATACAAACACACACACACACACACACACACACACACACACACCCCAAAAAAAATAAAATAAAAGGAAAGAAATTTTGACGTGCTAAAACATGGGTGTATCCTGAAGTCATTATGCTAGGTGAAAGAAGTGAGTCACAAAAGGACAAATACCGTATGAGTCCACTCATATGAGTTGTCAAATTCATAGAGACAGAAATAGAATTGTGGTTGCCAGGAGCTGGACAAGTGGGGGATGGGGAGTTAGTGTTTAATAGGTACAGTACAGAGTTTCAGTTTGGGAAGATGAAGAAAGTTCTGGAGGTGGATGGTAGCGATGGTAACACAAAAATGTGAATATACTTAATGCCACTGAACTGTATAATTAAAATAGTTACAATGGCAAGTTTTATGTTATGTATATTTTACCAAAAAATTTTTCTATTTATTTAAAAAAATGGATAAAGCTATAACTGGATTTTCTAACATATTACTCCTAAGTGAAGGCTTATTCATGACTGCTCTGAAATCATGTGTTTGAAGCTTTTTTGTTGCAAACATTTGTAAGTTCATCTTGGGTAATAGTTTCCTTCTTAGAGCTTTACCCAAAAAGATCCTTTTGATGGGTAAGTTCTTTGTAAGGCTGAGACTATCTTTTTTTTTTTTTTAATCAGTCACTTGTAAAGAAAAAAGACAACATTACCATCTAACTTGTATGTTTCTTTCTTTTTTTTAAGATTTTATTTATTTATTTGAGAGAGAGCAAGCAGAAGTGGTGTAGGGGAGGGACAGAGGGAGAATCAGACTCTCTTTTGAGCAGGGAGCCTTACCCAGGACTCTATCCCAGGACCCTGGGATCATGACCTGAGCCAAAGGCAGAGGACTGACTCACCTAGGCACCCCTATATGTTTATTTCTAAAAGTAAATAATCATTATATTCAAGTAATTCTGCCAAGCTATTTTTTAAAGCACTTTCAACTATAAATTTAGATGATTCATACCTAAGCATGAAAGTAATAAATAAATGCTTTGGAATTTTTCTGTTTTAGCCCTCAGACAAGTTTTACTTCAAAACATACATGTATTTCTCTGACCATAATTGGATTTTGACCATAATGAAACCAATACAGTCAGACAAAACTCCAAGTAGAATTTTTCAAGATAAATCTGCAGTTTAGGCAACTACTAAGAGATTAGTTTCACGTAAACAAAACCAAAGGACAAACTTATCTAATCAACTCTAAATAAGAGTAATAAACAAGATTTAGTTTTGTTTTTCCTACCTCATAAAAGCTTTGAAATAAATGGAGAAGTTAAACAATGTATCAGATGTTATACACTCCAAACTACATTATAACTTTACAAGCACTATTTTTGAGTCTGCATGCATTTATGTGAGGTTGGGTGTGTCTGTGTGTGTGTGTGTGTGTGTGTGTGTCTCCATAATTTCATTCAAAGTTACTATCTTCAACTCTATCAAATAACTTGAAAGAGACAGAAATGGTGGTAAACTGGCTATTCTTTCATTTGTTTCACTCTTTAGTCAAGAAAACATTGGCAAGCCTTTTGTCATGCAGATATTTTTTGCCTAACTACTATTCACCTACCTGAATAAAATGCAGATAAAAGCTGAAGAGATCAGTCTTTTTAAGGATGCCTCCAAATAAAATTGAATTATAACTATCTTCTTATCTTTCTGGCTATCCATGTTGTTTAGAGATTGGAAGTTAAATTTTTAAAAGTGGGCAGAAGTTTGTATCTAGAACATTACATTTTCACTGTAATAGTCATTCCTCTTGTAATTCTAGTAAAGTCCAATCAATGATAAATGTCAAAATCATAAGTGAATAAACTGTGTTCTGTATAAGAGTTGAGAAACGGAAAAAAATCTACTTTGGAGTAGTAAAAAAGAAAAGAAAAGAAAAAATTATGATGGCTCTTCTCTAGGGAGTATTCTCTAAAGATAAATGGCAAAAGGTGTACATTAAAGGGCTGAATTTAAAAAGAGTAGAATAAAGTGGAATATTTTCATTTGTTTTCTACTTTTTTCAATCAGTGTTTTACTGAACAAGATTAATGGTACCATTTAAAATTACAGTAAGACTGTTATAAGGAGATGTGACAGTGGGAATGTCTGAATGAGAGGAAAGTAAAATAAAAGGAAATTGAACACTAAGCAAAGGTTGTCAAAGCTTATGAGAGCTACGTGTGTCAAGAACTTTATGGTATCATAGTTAACCTTCGCGTCAGTATCCTACTATAGGCATTATTACCCCCCTTTTCAAATGAACAACAGCAGCAAAAATAAAAAGCAGTCAAGTACTTTGCAAAAGCTGTATAACTTAACAATACCAATGCCTAGTGCTAGCTTATTCACTGGCTTTCCTCATTCGCACTCCTGGATAAATGAGGTGAAGAACGTTGTAGCGTCTGTATTTGATGAAGTAGTGTTTGGCTGTGATACTGAATTCAGCTGAGAAAAGTTGTAGGGCAAAAAAATGTGTAATAAACTAAGAGATTTTGGAAGACTGGTCAAAGGTCTCTGGATTTGTTGAATTTTTAGTCTTGGCTAAATTGTGGCTGAGCAAGCACTAATGCGCGGGAGTTCAACTGGGGTTAAAAAGGATCTTATGGGGCGCCATCAGGGGAGCTTAAAGGCACAATTCCTCTAAGAACCTGTGTGACTAAGAACCTGGATTCATACAGTTAACCAGCAAAAAGAACTTTTAGAAATGTGTTGGGAGAAGTACAGTTAGGTCACATTGGGATTGCAAAGTTACAAAAGGCAAAGACACTGTTCCAGGGACCTGCCATCTGTAGGTCGTGTTGCCCTTCCAGCTCAAGGGCCCTCATTATGTGTATGCATTGTGAACACATTCTGAACAGTCGGCTGGAGAAGGGTTTGAGGAAAACCAGCTCCTCTCAATTTTTTACCGAGTCATTAGAGAAACTGGGTGATTGCAAAATATGATAGAAGAAATAATTCTAGTAGAAAGTTAGACATTTTAAATTAAAAAGTTTCTAAAGAAATAGAGGAGACTCAAGGTCATTGCCAGGATACAAGATGTGGTTGATACAGAGATGTGGGACCCAGATGTCCCTTTAAGAGAGTACTTGCTGCCAATTCTGGGAAGTCACTCAATAGACTCTAGCTGTCAGTTCCTTTAAGGATCTTATCTCTGCTGCAGAAAGCTAACTTTCCAAGGCCACATCCTTTCTGAGCAGCCTGCATTCAGTAACTTTTCAAGTAGGGGGTATAAAGGATTGGCAGTGTCAGCTCAATGTGGGCACCCTGACAAGCAGTCTTCACCCCAGAGCTTCCCATGGGATGGGCCCAGGCTTTGTCAAGCCTGTAAATGCAATTTCATGCCTTCTCCTGACAAATTCTGAGTCAGCATCCTTCTCTTCACAGGTGTTGATTCTTATTAAATATTTTGCACCCCAAACTCCATCTCAAAATCTGTCTCTGGAAAATCCTACTTGTGAAATCGAGGTTAGTAGATCACATAATGTGTTTCCTAAAAGGAAAGAGAGAGAGAGAGACATTTAACCATTAGTAATACACATTGTTTTCAGGAAAAGGTTAATCTTGGAAAAATAACAATCCAAACTGCACTGATTTATGAAAATCTGAGAAAATGTCTGGTCCTTTTCAGTGATAGAAACATCAAGACTTGAAAGAGGAGACCAGAAGTCAATCTCAAATCTGCCATTTCAGTTTCATGGCCTAGGGCAGGTCTCTTTTCTCACTGAGCTCCAGTTTCTTCTTTGGTAGAATGGTCCATTACTTAAGTAACCAGACTATTTTTTTTTCCCCTTGAAGCATTTAGTATTCTACTTCCTCTGTTCAGATAGCCTTTGTTCATTGCACTAGAATGTCCCAGCAACTAGAAAAAAAGATTGGTACTCAGTAATGATTGAGATGAATTGTACAGAAGATATGACTTATTAAATCAACTTATCAATACTTCTACTGTACTTCTGAAAACCAAGCTTCTCCCAAAATTTCTCAACTTCACCTGAAATAATTTTGAAATTTTTGTTGAAGGACTTTTAGTGTATAAATGAACTTTTTTCTTCTAATGTAATTTAGGTCACTGAAACAGAGTTATAATGATATCTCTAAATAGAGATTATTTAGAAGCCACAGAAAGTATTATAACTCTCAATGCAAAACTACTGAAAATCTCACAAGGCTTCTTCTTTTAAGACATACATGAAGGGTCACCCACAGTGTGATGACTCTTTCAAGCTTCCTGAATAAATTGACAATTCTCTTCTTTGTCCATCCAGTATATGTATGCCTATTTCTTAAAGGGTATGTAAGATACATAATATTTCATTGCTTTCATATTTATTTCTCCTCTCGACTATGGGACCTTCAAAGCAATGACCACTTGGACTGTATATCCCCAGCAGCTTTCAAGTGTTTCACATATATTATTTAAAAAATGAGAGAGAGGTAATGGTAAGTTGGTTATGAGTTATGTGTATCCAATAATCAACATGTGGCTTGCAAATTGTTCTTAGCTGAGTTTCTTTTAAAAGTCCTTTAAAAGTTCCTTTAAAAGATGGAGAGGGAAAAGATGGAGAATTACCCCCTTTCCACATTCCAGCCACAAAAGAATGGTTAAGAATGGTTAAACTATTTAAACTGGTACAGAGCTTAGGGTCATTACATATTTGTGCATAAATTCTGATCCCATGAAATTTTTCTGAACTTTAAGGACTTTGTCTTTACAATGGGTTTAGTAATCTTTGTCTCACAAAGTGGTTTTATTTATTTATTTATTTTTAAAATATTTTATTTATTTATTTGTCAGAGAGATAGAGAGAGCACAAGCAGGGGTAATGGCAGGCAGAGGGAAAAGCAGGCTCCCTGCTGAGCAGGGAGCCCGATGAGAGACTCGATTCCAGGACCCCAGGACCATGACCTGAGACAAAGGTAGACACTTAGGCAACTGAGCCACCCAGGTGCCCCTCACAAAATGGTTTTAACGAATAAGTGATATTTACATATGTAAAGTCCTAATGTGATGCCTAGCATATAGTCAGTATTCCATGCAATTATTTCTCTTATCATCCAAAAAATTAAATGAATAAGCTGCTTCATGTGATGAGTTTTGTCCAGATCACTAGAATTGTTTGTAGCTACTAAGATCACTTTGCAATAAAGTCTTCAATTCTAGATAGTAATTCCCACATAGAATTTTTTGGCTCTCAGAATTTTAGGCAACTTATTGAAACTCTAATGTTTGTCACATCATAGAAGCTAGAACCTGGACTTCTTCCATGCAGCTCAAATCTAGATATCATAATCAAAACTTATAAAATAAAAAATGCTTCTCTCACTGTACCATTTTCCAACCTCTGCTTATTTTAACTCCTGCCAACAAAATGGTTAACAAGCCTGCCACCACAAAGTTAGACCTTAATTCAGAAATAATTGTTTTCAAAATTTCTTATCCTCTCACTGTGCATTCTTTGTATCTTCTATCAATAATGATACATCTCTAAAGTTGTCATAGTAAGATTGGTTTCATAGGAATTTGTGAGAACTAATGAAGCAATGGGTTTAAAGCGTTTAATAAAGTAATACTTTAGTACATTTCATCTGTATCCTTAAATGCTATGGTACTGCTACTAGGAAATACTTAGCTATCCTTCTCAATCTTTGAATAGACAAATACTAAATTACAAATACTCTACATACTGGCTTAAGTAAAAGCAATAGTACAATAGTAACACAGAATTTTATTTAAAAAAAATAGCTAGATTCATATTGGCTACTTCTGTGAGACACTTTCATGTTATCCTCTTCTTCCATCTTTGTACCCAAATATTTGTTAGTTTGAGTATAATGAAATGCATAATTATACACCACCGTTTTACCTCCCAATATATACAACTCAACCAAAAATCCGGAACATACCCCCCAAATGTGACCTAAATACTCCATGAAATAAGGGTTTGATGACTAACTGGCAGGGATGTTGTGCTGAAAATTTCTACATCATCATCAGTTGAAACTAAGTAAAATCTTCAAAGAACTTTTTTTGTCTTAACTATTCAAAAACTTTTGTGACTCTGTAGGTCACAAAATACATTTTAATTTATTTTTTAAGAGATTTTATTTATTTTATTTTAGAGAGAGAGCGAGAGCAGGGGGAGGGACAGAGGGAGAGAATCTCAAACAGACTCCATGCTGAGCATGGAGCCAGATGCAGGACTCGATCTCATGACCCTGAGATCATTACCTGAGCCAAAACCAAGAGTCAGATGCTTAACCAACTGAGCCACGCAGGTGCCCCACAAAATACATTTTAAATACTTATAATACACGAATACATTATAGAATATACAGAAGAAGCCTTATTATGTTCTTACATAATTGGGGTTGGTAATTAGTTTATTAATCAGCAAACCAGTTAACAAGGAGACTCATAAGACAGATGCATATGTTATCTATCTAGTTAGTACCTATATTCATTTACTGTCTAAAGTTTTTAAATGGTTTCAAAGTTATACAATCTTTCTTTAATAAATCACACTCATATTATATTGATTAAAAGTTTAAATAAGAATTTAAAGACAAATAGGAAATAACTAAAAAGCAAGAATTTTTTAAAACATCTGAATATTCAGTAAATTTTATAAATTTTACAGGTGCCTTGTCTAATTCTAACATGACAACTGATTAAATCACTCACCTTTTTCAAGTTAACCATTTATTTTGATTTCAATAAAATAAAACAAATGACTATTTGCAAACATTTTTCATTAGTTTATTAAATTATTCATTTAAATTAAATTAGTAATTACAAGAACGTGGCAGTGAAAATGTGGATTAATCCTAATGGCTACTTTACTGCCACCTAGTTGAGAGAGCTTTCATAGCAAGTAGATACTACCAAGTGCAACATCTACATGGAGGATTTATTAAAACAGTACCTATTTGTATATAAGAAGTACTCTCCTTTCCTTTTTTTTTTGTTTAATAGATGTGAATCCATAGTTTTATTTTGACATAATGACTAAATTCATAGTTTGGATGATGTTCCCATAATTAAATAAGACTTCAGAGAGGACATATATTTTTTTTCCCATAGCAGTAAATAAAGTTAAAAAAAAAAAAAAAGAATAGTGAATCCACCTTCCCTAAAAGTCTCTTCTCCAAGTAGATATAAAACAGATGCTTGGGGTGCCTGGGTGGCTCAGTCATTAAGCGTCTGCCTTTGGCTCAGGTCATGATCCCAGGGTCCTGGGATCGAGCCCCGCATTGGGCTCCCTGTTCCACGGGAAGCCTGCTTCTCCCTCTCCCACTCCCCCTGCTTGTGTTCCCTCTCTCGCTGTGTCTCTCTCTGTCAAATAAATAAATAAAATCTTTAAAAACAAAAAAACAGATGCTTATAACTTCATTTTAATATTCACAGTCATGCCACTTGATAACCATGATCTCTGTAATACAGATAAGGAAACTAAAGACTTATGCTCAAAGATCCCTTGAAAGAATTTGTAGAAAGATTATTATAAAGTAAATAGAATATTTTGAGTGACTTTGTTGAATATAAGGACAGTAAATTAAAAACAAAGAGAGAGAGAGATAGTAAATTTCCTCTTTAGGTCCATGGTCTCGGCTCTTGAGATAGTCTTTCTTACATTCAGTTCTCTCTGCCTTTTATCTCTGAGTGACAAATGTTCCTCAAAGTCCCATACTCAGTATCAGTTCTCATATATTTCCTTCAATCTCTACAGCCTTAACATCAGCTAAATTACATTACTTGTGTTAAGTTAAATTATATCTTTATTCATATAATACATGTTGATTTTTTTCCAGAAATGGTTGCCATTTTTGAGTATTATATACAGTTTAATTTCCTCTAAATTGCTAAAAGCCAACCTGAAAATCTGGAAGGATTTCAGCATGGTCACGTGTGTGTATATAATAGGCAGAGACAGAAAGATGTGCCTGAATTGTCTAAATTGTCTAAATTTAAGACATTTTTTGATAAAGAAATCAAAGGCATATAATCAAAAGTTAAAAATTGTAAATAAAATCTACTCTTTACACAGTTTAATATGCAAAAACTACATTTAAAAAATACAGTTTCAATCTAAGGTTATATCACTTGTAGTGTACAAGTGAACAGCCTTAAAAGATGGAGTAGTTTACCAAGAAGAGTATAAGATTGATTATGAAACTTTCTGGATTCTGTTCCTAGCTCTGTTGTTGCTTGACTTTGGCAAGATCTCAAATATAGTCAACTTTCACTTTCTTCATGCATATGAACTAAATTAAATGATTCCCCTCCCACCCATATGGTGGACTTTCTGCACAGATGCAGTTAGTATTACATGCTGAGCAAAATCCCAGCTGTAAACTGAAAACTGTGCTTTCATTTATTTTCTATTGTTTTTAGTTTTATGAAAACAAGCTTAAGAAGCAAATGAAAAACAGCAAACAGAACCAGAGTACTGGCTAGGTCCACAATTTAATGATGAAAAGATAGAAAGGGCTGGAAACTGAAAGGAAAAAATACAAACACATTTAAAATATAAAAAATGTTGAAAATGGGGAAACACATTATTTGCAAGCTTCTTAAAATGTATATTCTTAAAAAAAAGTCCTGCAAAAGAAAGATTCAGAAGCCCCAAATGTCCTCCAAAATTCTATTGAAGAAAATATGTTCTGAGAGAAAATCTTGTGCTCTGTTTTCTTTCAAGGAGTATAAAAATCTGCAAGCAGGGTAGGGAATCTGTGGTACCTCAAGTGTATATCAATTAGTATTCAATTAAGGCCATGGGCAATTGTCAACTTTAATATTAAGTTCTAGAAGAGGTAGGTTTAAAATAAAATCAATTCTTTACTGTAACTCAAGGCTTTAGCTATTCTTACGAGGAATTTTTGTATTCTTTGGTTTCAGATCTCTATATGTGTCTCGGTAGAAAACCACTTTTACAATTCTACAGGCTAAAAGCCAACCTGAAAATCTGGAAGGATTCAGCATAGTCATGTGTATGTATATATTAGGCAGAGACAGAAAGATGTGCCTGAATATGCATGTGAATTTTATAAGATGCTGCAAACAAAAATTCTATTGTTCAGTATCACTATTTCAATAAGACCTTTTCTCCAGCTAGGTATTTAGTGCTCTCACTGACACAATCTATTTTACCTCTGTCTCCATGTCTATCTGTATCTCTGTCATTTCTGTTTCTCCTCTTAGCTGAAGCTGTGTCAGTAGGCCTAGAGTAATTTATGGTATTGGCAAAGTCTGGCCTCCAGACCTTTAGGAAAATTTATTACCTTGGGATATTTCATCAGCTTATAATAATGCAACTTGGATGAAATGAATAAGATTTCAGAAAAGTTCGTATTTCTCCCAAGTTCAACTTCAACCTTTATTATAATAGCACTTAGTAAAGATTAGGCAAAATTAACAAAAAAGTTATGAACTTTGTTGTTTATTCTTTTGGGTCTCATAAAATGGATGTTTAGTATCATATGATATATCTTGCCAATTCCTTCCTACAAAAATTTTATCTATCCAAATTGCCCACATTTCAGAATGAAAATTTTACATATTCTTGCAACTGTCCAGCATCCTCATATCAAATAACAAACATTAGAAGTACATAAATTATATATAGAAAATCTTGTTTAAAAAATCCGCTATTTTTAGCTACACCTTAGCCACAAATAGAGACTGAAAATATATTCTAAGTTAATAAAGGGATGTTGTATATCACTGAATTGCATTGAGCATACATAAGTAAAGTAGTATCAGAAGTAAACATTACTGTCTGGTTTTCTATCACCGCGTAGATAACCACCTCAAGAGTTATGGCTTTACAACAACACTTATTTACTTTGATCACAGATCTACAGTTCTCCAGGGCTAGGGTGGGATTGTTCCTCTTTACTTTACAAAACAATATTAGGGGTGGCTAGACTTCCAGGATGATTTGTTCATATGGCTGCTGGCTGAGTCAGAGCTGCCAGCCATGGATCTCAGCTCCTTTCCTGATGGGTATCTCCTTGAAGCTATGTTGGGCTTTTCTTAGGATATGGTGGGTTTAAGAGAGATATTTCCAAAAGACATGAAGTGGGGATTGTTACTTTACTAAGGCCTGAGCCTAGAAGCTGTCATAGTATTATTCTGATGTGTATGCTGTCTGTCAAAGCAGTCACACAAACCTCCCACATTCAAGGAGAAGGAACATCAACTCCACCTCTGGGTAGAAAAGTGTCAGGAATTTATGGCCAGCTTTAATTTTCCACAAAAATACATAAGGCAGCTTATATGGAAAACTGATGAGCCAGATTGGAAATACACACTAATTTCAGACGTTTATTCTTCAAACTGTGTTCCTAGTTAGTGCATTCCAATTTTATGTGAGTATAACATTTTTTAAGTGTCTCCAAAGTACACAAGCATCTTTGTGAATAACTAACTTTGGATAAATTCGACAATTTTGAATACCTTAAAGACATTTTATATATAAAAAAGATAGTTTATCTTCTCTACATATCCCTCACTATTTTGTTAATACAAATTCAATTAAATATAGTCAATATAGTTATGACTGACCTATTAAATTATAGCTAAATTACTTAGTATTTTAATAACTATTGGTTTCTGGCACCTAACATTCACATAGTTGTAAATGTTATAAGTTTTGTTCACTAGTATTAGAACCTATAACTGTTACAATGATCATCACTTTTAAGTACCTAGACCATCACATTTTTAATGCATCCTTCTTAATTTAAAAAATCAAAAGAAAATCCAAAGTAAAATACAATTAATGTGTAGTTCTTACGCAGCAAGACTCAAAGCTAACCATTGTCATTGCTTCTAAAATTTAAAGTGTATGTTTCTTTAAATTGTTTCTGAAAAAAAGTGTAATAATTTTACAGACTGACATCTGACTATCAAAAATACTGTGGTAGGCCATAATCAGGGCCACCTTAAGCCCAAACGGGGCAGAAGGAATCATTTTACTGAAGAAAGAAACTCTGGCAGGGAGGCATTGCTTTTTGGGAGAGATGGAGTCCCTGATTAGCTGAAAGTTCTAAAAGGCAGCAAGCCCATTGTTTTTCTGACCTGATTAATTTTTCATTCTACATGGGATATATCATTCAACAACGACCTTCACCCGGTCTCAGGAAGGCACCGGGGAAGCACCAGGAGCTGTTTCCCACACATACACCCTCATCTTGTACATCTTTTATATTTCTTCTTTGCCAGAACAGTGGTCAACCAAAGTGACAGCAACTTTTGCTGAGTCTGAGTTGTCATTCTTGTCAGTCTTTGAATCCTGATTAGGCTTTGTAGCCTAGCTCACAACTGACAGAGCTGTCAAAGGCAAATATTCCATACTCGAGGAAGAATTTGATGCTGTGAAAAACAAGAGAATTTCAGAGGTCATGTTTTAATAATCAAAGGGCAAATATTTCCTCTAGTCTCAAGACTACCTCTGAAATACGTTTCCTTGGGTACATACAAAAAACAATATACTTACTTGAATTAGCAACTTGAATCTTTAAAGTGGAAAAGATACTCAATACTAGCAATTATTATACACATACCCTACAAAGAGGAAACTACCGAGTAGTGTAGGAGTTTGCCTTAGCCATACAGCTCATTAGAAGCAGAGCAAAAATTGGGACCCAGGTTTCTAGGCCTCCAGCTTAGAGCTTTCTATATGGTTATCGTAAATCGGGATTTTCTACTAAAATATGTTATCAGTATAAATGATGTGACAGACTATTTTAAATCTTTACTGTATTAGCAACTGTATAAGGAAGTGTCTTTGTTGATTACTAATATTACCCTGAAAAAGCAGTATAATTATGAAAGGAAGCATGGAGCAGATATCTCCCTAAGAGGATAGAATGCTGGGTTTCTGCTACTGAGACATACAAGTGTTGAATATGATATATGAACAATATGTATAATATGTAATATATTTAGATATGGAGAGAGAGAAGCTTGATATTGACAAAGGGAATGTTCAGATCACCTAGTAGCAAATGAGGAAAAGGGGCAGAAGCTGTGTGGTGTATGCATAAGGTGACCTGGTTTGCCTGGGATGTCCTAGGGTATTGTCTGTTGTGCTGCCATAATTAATAGCACCACCTAGAAAGTGATGGTGGATACAAGACCATGGACCATGACAAAACCAAAAGAAATCACCCTATCTGTGAATGGGGAAAGACTCTGCTGACTATTACCAGAAAGCTGACTGAAGTGACAGATTATGAATTGAAAGAGTGTCATTTGTGGCTAAACAGAAACCTAAGTCTGAATTCCAAAGTTTCTGATGACAGATCTTCTATTTAAAAACCTAACATGAAAATTGTTCTGACAACAAGGGTTTCCATAGGAACTTGTATCAGTCTTGATTCCATTGGGAAAACAAAGTCACTTTAATGAAACGATTGGTTTAATAAGTGCATTGGAATTACATGATTGTAGGGAGAGATGGGGAACCGCCATCAGAGGAAATGTCACCAAATACAAGGCCATTGCAGGTGGGAACGAAGCACAGCAAACGTCAAAATCTTCATCTTAAGCATTCTATCAGTTGGTTCTCAAGAGCTGGCATGAAAGGTGGAGAGCTCTTCTTGACTGGCTCATCAACAGCACAAGAACAGGAGCTTCTCACATTCTTGCTGAGAAGCTCCTGTGACTCTGCAGTCTGCCCATAACTGTGGAAGAAAATACCTTCTAAATATTATAAGAGCTCTTTTATTGGTGAACCATAACTCAAGGCTTCTAGAAAAAAAGTAGTTCCCTGCTTCTCCTCCACATGAAAAGGAAACTACAAAAAGGGTGTGCAGTTGATGCTCATTTAACACTGGAAATTGGCACAGGGACCAGGGGAGTTGAATGCCCTCCAGTCCCCCACAGATGCTTCTAGAACCTAGGGAACACATGAGACTCCTTCTGAAGACAATGCCTTTAAAGAAGGGCTCAGGCAGAATATCAAAAAGCATGGGAATGAATCCTTTCCTCTAAAAATGAATTAGGAGAATAAAAGGGAAAATCCATAGCCAGAATCTAGAGATTTAGGACAATCTGAAATTTATTTTACAATACATTTAAATTATTCAGAGAGATAAAAAAAGAAATAGAGTTCATAATCGGCCTAGGGCATTTTTTAAAAATACATAAATTCCAGAAATAAATAACATTAGTGTTTAAATTAAAAAGTGATGTATTAGAGAGTTAATTAGTTACTTGTTATTTAATTGATTATTTGGTCAGTAGATCTGAGGAAAATACCAAAAATATATCACAGTGTGTTTAAAGATGAAGACTGAGCTAAGCAAACAGGATAGAACCTGGCTATATGTCTTTAAAGGAACACTAGAAATTGGGGGGAAGAGATAAGGAAGAGATGTTATACTTTAATAGGAAGTGAATTAATTTTTTTCCAGAAATATAGAAAGATGTGATCTCAAACTGAAAGACCACGATGAGTTCTGAGTAAGACAAGTAATCTTCACTCTGAAAACATCAAGAATAGAGAAATACTTTTTACTTCTATAGGTGTATAGGAATTATGGTAACAATTGAATAATTTTAAGATATATATTAAGATGTAAAAGTCCCTTCCAACTCTACTGACTAACAATTTGATCATAATCAAATAGTCTTTTTAGTCTTAGTTTACACATTTGGAAAGTGGGAAGAGTATCATTATTTTTACTTACATCAGTGGGATATGCTCAATAAAAAAGAAGGCATACTATCTTGAAGCTAAGAAATTGTAGAAGGAATATGTAGATATGAGCTGCTTATCTCCATCACTGATTTGCAAACTTAATGTGCCATTATTTATCTTTCATTCATTTAATCATTGCTTCAAATATTAAAATGTTTATCAGTATGAAAAAAATAAAATTGTGAAAGGTGTTGGAATGTGATGACAGTTATTTAGGGAAAAAAGTTGTAAGACAGTGGGTAAATGACAATTTGTTTAAAATTTTCATTTCCACTAAAGCGTCATAACTGTATTTAAATGACGCTATTATATGGATTAACATGTTGTATAGAGGGTACAAGTTCAAGATCAAAAACTGCTTTCAAGTATAAGAATTACCAGTGATGAAGACTGATGGTTTCAGGTTGTCCTGACCTTCTTAGAATTACATCTAAACAGACAAGTCCTCCAGCTTTGGAGACACTATATTAAATTGTCACTTTTCAAGATCAAACCGAGTTATATGGAGGTGAATATATGGAATATTAACTGTATTAATCTAAGCATTTACTAATGGTTTAATTTTAAAAAGAATGATGAATTGGAAATTAAACATAAATCTTCTTGCTCCATTAAAGTACTTGTATAAGCCATCTTAAATCTCCAGGACCTGGCCTTTAGCAGTAAATCAATAAATAAAATAAGTACTAGCAAACTTGAGATTTTAAAAATAGAAGATGGAAAGAAAAATTTGTTTTGGTTTTACTTTTGCTTTTTTTACAATGCATATTGCAAAGTGAAACTTCAAAGATATTTTGTCAAATAAAGTATATAGTATTTGTAGAAAATAATTCAGAAAAGTAATCAGTGTATAAAATATAACATTTCCTCAAAGAATAGATTCCTTTAAAACCAAATTATTTTATTCAAACATAGAATAAATCTTCATCATGAAAATAGCTGTCTATATAAGTCTTTTTTTAATGGAAAGCCCTCAGTACATTTTTCCCCAAAGAAGTTAAAATAAATTGGGGCCACCTTAATCAAGGTTATGACTTCCTTGAGGCTTATCTTCTGACAGAATCATTTTCTACTATCATTTTCTTTTCTGTTAGCAACTATTGTCTGGGGCTTTTCTGCTTCTGTCACAGTCCCTGTCTGTAAGTCAAAAAAAAAAAAAATCTGATATCCAATTATTTGCACTTTTTTTTAATAGCCTAAACTCCATTAGAATTGATTCAGAATTAGGTATAAATTCATTATAGCTTCTAAATTTCTGGTTTACGGGTGGCAGTCTAATTAGAGTGAGCCTTAACTATGATGTCTGACTTCAGTTGGCAATCAGTGAGAATGGGGGACTAGAGAGGAGAGAGGAAGGCAGATCCTGAGAGGTGGTATCATGCAGAAGGACTGGATATTTCTCCCTGCCTGGACATCCCACCCAGCAGCAGGGCTAACTTGCTTCTCTTCCCACTACAAACAACACAAAACAGTATTTCCTAGCTCCTACAAGATTTGCTCATAAATAAGCAATATTCAATGCTGATTTTCTAAAATATCAACAAAACGAGTTGATGAGACAAACCTGGATTCATTTCTTGCCATGGTAAAGAATACCACCTTAACAGAAGCAGAAGAGCACTTAATGAGATTTTAAAGTCTTGTATAAGGTGAATCATTCAATGAGGAGGCTTGGTTAAGATTGGGTAGGACCATAACAACATTGGTTAGGATTGTGCACGTAGGGAGGAGAGAATCTTGAGGTGAGTATTACAAAGGGTCTTCACATTCAGGAAGATCCGAGAATGAGAAATGAAATTATTTGCAATTTTCTCCTTCTGGGGCAAGAGTTTTCTGCAATACTAAAATTAAGTCCATGAAGTCAGTGGAGGAGTGAAGGCCTGTTAATGTAGACGGTAAGCTGTGTGAATGTAGTCTCCATTCTCAGCAGGGAATCCCAGCGAAACAGTATCAAGACTGATGAAGCGAGACAGGAAAGCAGACACTGGAACAGAGAAAACAGCAGCCTCAATGAAGAGAAACATTTTAACACAAAGAAACAAAACTATAAGATTGGATTTTAAAGTAAGCCTTTAAACATACATGCATATACAAATTAACACCATAAAATAAAATTTAAAAAAAAATCCCTCAATACATAGGCTAAGTTGCAAAGTGGGTACTGCTGAAAAATTAATAAGCACATGGAGTCAATATTGAGGATTGTTCTCAAAAGGAAAAGGGGCTGGAATGTATAAAGAAAGAGGTAAGAGACTTAAGGAAATCATGTAAGTTCCAACATCCAAATTGAAGGAGCGCCAGAAAGAGGAAACACAGAGAATATTGAGAAATCAATGATGTAAAAATCAGTTTCACCTGAGAATGTCTCAAGACAGAATTAATTACGCATTTCCATTCTAATGAAATTATTTTAAAGATTTATTTACTTATTTATTAGAGAGAGAGAGAGAGTGGGAAAAGGGGCAGAGGGAGAGAATCTTCAAGCAGATCCCCTGCTGAGCACAGAGTCAGATGCCGGGCTCAATCTCACGACCTGAGATCATGACCTGAGTGGAAACCAAGAGTTGGATGCCTAACTGACCAAGCCACACAGTCACCCCTGAAATATTTTGTTTTTAATATGAAATAAAAAGAAAACGTTTATGCCTCACAAAGCAAGGCTCTGCTACTGCAAAAAGCAGGAAAATATTTGAGCTGCTAAGAAGCACGTGAAATCACACTCTGACAGATCTAGAAAATGCCTGTTGCTTATGCACTGTGCAGTATCATGTGTCAGAGATGGTCTACCCTAGGATAGAGGCCTCCTTTTCTTCAACATTCCCTTGAGGCCATGATTGCTGGGAAGTTTTTAATGTTTTTAATGAGTGACCATGAGCGATCAGAAGTTTTTATGATGAAAAGTTTATAGCCTTCTTATATTACTTGGCATTCTCTCTCTTATAACTAGCACAAAGTAGATTGGTGATGGCTCACTTGTCTCCAAACTACTTAGCTTCTTTCACTGAATCTCAATCCAGTCAAAGATTATTTGCTGAGTCATTTGGTGGAATTATTTTAGCTAATTTTATAACAATTTCCTACCAACGTCCATGTTTCCTATTACCACAAAATAATTGTTCCATATCTTTTATTTCTACATTTGGATTTAAAATTCCTTGAAAAGGGTGCTAGCAAAATGAGTCCATTTTATTAAGAAAGGTATTCATGTTCCTTCAGAGTGGTTATTCGGAAAAATAAGTGCCACCTGTCAACTGCTCATCACAAATGACACAAGGTAGTTATAATGCTATTGTGGGGCAGGAGCCACAATTTCATCTTTGAGCAGCTAAAGAAAATCCTTACTGAAATTATGTTTTATTATGAGCTGCAGTCTCTCTTTAGATTCATAAAGATTGTTAGTTATGTTCACAGAAAAAAGAGAAGCATCCTGCCTTGTTCCAGTACCCACCATTAAAGCCAGGCTTACATGACACCTAGTAATTTTGATCTGAATGAAAGCATCTCATTTTATTCATTTTATTTTTCAGTACTAGCATAACACCCCTCTTCATACACTTTATCATAGAGGCTACATACTAAGGGAATGAAGGTGCCGTGTTTCCATTTTCTCTTCATCATTGTCAAACAAAAAAAACAAATGTGGATTTAGTAAGCAGAGACTTGACTTGAAAGGATTATTCCAAGGGTAAAAAGGACTCTTGCAAGAGTGGAGGGGAAGAATTTCAATAATGAGAACACTCTGATCATAAGATCTTAGAGTGTCTCAAAGATTATAGGCAAAGAGAGATTTTCTGTTCTAGAGAGTGGTGAACAAGGCTAAAAGAACCACGTGGGGGAAGTGGGATGAAAGGGAAGCAGGATCAGATAGGAGATCAGAGAATGTTTAGTCCGAGGCCAACCGGTTCTCAGGAAGGAGAACAGTTAAGAAGTTGCATGCCAGCCGAAGTTAGGGACCTGGGGAAGAAGAGAAGCTTTGCCCCAAACTGTTTTGTTCTGTTTTGTTTTTCTTTAACAAGCATTTTGTTCTGATTGACCAGTGGGGACAAGTAGTTCAGCTGCTCATTTATGAATCCAAGAATAGGAATTTGGGGAGTTTGTGTCTGGTTTTGTCATAGGAAAACAAGGGAAACATCCGTGAACCTTATCTAAGTCATGTGGGGAAGGGTGTCTTAGTACAGTTGGCCTTTCTTCAGAACACAAAAACGTGGTGGTGGCGGGGGGGGGTGTCTCAACCTTCACTGTTTTCCAGGATCACCAGGCTAAGGTAAAAGGCAGTATTGTCATCATAAAGGACATTGTATACAGGAACCAGAGATGCTGAAAATGTCTCGAACCTTCAAAGCACAATTCTGTACAATCACTTACAGTCATCCAGTGAGATTAGAAATAAAGCATTTAGAAGTTCTCTGAGTAAAAGAAGGTTTGGGCAGAGCCTGCATCTGGCTGTTGCACTTATTGTTTGTCCTAACAGGCACACGCAAAAACAGAAGAATGGTGTCTGTTAGTATTTAAACACCTTAAAACCGTAAGACTTCTATCTCTAAAATTGGTAATGTGTCTATAGATTGATAACCAATGATACGAGTTTTGTCAACACAAAATGGGATATTCACATTTTATCTTAAAGAATACCTAGAATAAGAGGCCTGGGCTTCTATTTTCTCACTTGAAATGTAACAAATGAGTAGATAACTATTCTGAAGTTAAGTATAGAATGTAACTTAAAATAGTTATAGAATACGATTATTCTGTAACAAAAAAACACAGAGTTCTAAACTACAGATTTTGAGTGTGGCTTGTCTTCCAATCCTGACTCTGTGGTTTACTGCATTAGTTTTGTCACTTTGTTAAGTTATTAAGTCCTCTGTGCCTTATTTCCTACCACACTGATTACACCAATGTCCACCAAAATTGAATAGAACAGGTATGTAAAGTCCATGCACGGCATGTAGACTACAGTCCCAGTTAAAAAAAAGAGCAAAAAATAAGGGGAGAAATTTTTTTAACACTATAATGTTTTGACTTACATATATTGTGAAATTATTCCCACAATAAGTTTAGTGAGCATTTATGATCTCATATAAACACATTAAGGAAAAAAGCAAACAAAGAAAAAATTTCCTTTGTCCTTGTGATGACAACTCTTAGGATTTACTCTCTTAAAACCTATCCCTATATATCATACAGCAGTGTTAACTATAATCATCATGTACATTTCACCCCTGATACTTATTTATCTTGCATCTGGAAGTTTGTACCCTATGACCACCTTTTTCCAGTTCCCTTCTCCCAACCCCTGCCTCTGGTAACCACAAACCTGATCTCTTTTTCTGAGTTTGGTTTGTTTTTGTTTTTTAGATTTCTCATATGAGGTCATACAGTATTACTTGTCTTTCTCAGACTTACTTCATTTAGCATAATGCCTTCAGGGTCCATCCCTGTTCTTACAAATGGCAGGATTAACTGAGTTAATAAATTCCCCTATGATTCCTGGTAATATGGACAGTCAAGACATGACAACTGCCTGAGCATATCGAGCAAAGGTACCACAGTTCTGAATCTGCTCACCTACTAAAAACTCTCCCCTTGGTCTGCCTACAGACCACATAACCATTCTTATTCTTGATTATTTTTTTTCCTAGAACAAAATCCAAAGGCATTTCATGCTCATGTTTTTTTTTTTAATTTTATGAAATATTTCTTCTACTAGCACTAAAAAAATATGACAAATACACCCAGTTTCAAAAGCAAATCATTTTCATGTCATACCCCTAGAGTTTCCTCAACTAGCATAATAATAACTGGGTCATTATTCCTCTGAGAACTGAAAATGAATGTTCCTAAAGAATTGAGTTTTTAAAAGCCATGATAACAAGGACTTTTAAATGTCACATTGACTTACCCAACTCACCTTTTGTTCTGCCATGTAACTTTAATACACCCTTCTATGTACTGTGCATGATTCTTTTCTGTGGCATTATCTCTAGAAAATGGTGGATTTTCTGTAACTGAACCTGCAAGGAAAACTAGAGGAATCCTTGAGATTATTAGTTGTATAAAGGGAACTGATTCAATGTGGGGGAATTTTTTAGTCTTTATGGGAATCCTTGATAATATTATTATCATATTATATTATCATATTATCATATTATAATAATAATGATATATTACACTATTTAATAAGAGTGTCGGGGAGCAATGGAGTGAACCTATAATCATTTAATAGCAATTAACAAGAAAATTTTTGTGCCTTATTTCTTCCTTTTATGTCTGTTTTTGTCAGGGAGATTTCACTACTGGAGTATAGCACATCTTTTTGGCAACAATGATATGAGTCTGTTAAAAAGTAAATTGGGCAATAACACCCAGAGAAAATGGGACTATTCAAGAGCTGTGTGTAATTATCTGAGGACCCTGAGGAGAACAAAGTGGAGCATCTGCTGTTAAGGAAAGAATCAGTTGATGCCTACATGCAGTGAAAAATCAACCCAATCATGTGGGCAAACATTTTAATACAGTATGTACACTGTAACCTCAGCTCACCCTGTATTTAACCAACAAAAAGCCGTGGAGTCCAATAGACCATAGTCTGTGTTAATAATTAATGAGGCAAAGAAACCTGTACTCGAGCGCCCTTAATATCTGTTGTTTTAGCTATTCTGTTATGTGCCACCTGGTCTACCAAAGAGGGTATAAAAACGTTAAAAACAAAAAACAGTTTAAAGCATGCACAGAATTAATTTCCCCAATGTCATTTTCTCTATCAAATGCCTGTACTGGCAATAGATACATACCAATCAGTTGCCTTCTAAGTAAGTACCTAGACTGGGTTTGTCCACAGTATCCTTTGTGGATTGGAACAATGAAAGAATGAAAACAAAATCCTTATATGTTAAGTCTTTTCTGATTCACAGCATTACTAAATTACTGTTGTAGTTCATAAAGTCAATTTCAAATGCTTAATACACGAACATACACAAACTCACAGTGGACTGTTTTCTTCTTGAATGACAGTATTTCTATGTCCTGAACAATAATATTCCACTTTATCATCATTATTCATATTAGTATACCAAGATTCAAAAAGAGTAAGTGAATTTCTAGAGTTGCAACAGTGGTTAAAGGTACATATCCTGTAGGGTTGTAGTGTGAATTAAATTAATATATATGACTTAGAATAATTTAGAATGATGCCTGACACATAGAAAGTACTACAGAAGTGTTTGCTATTATTATGACCCCTGTTTTTGAAATATTGTTTTCTTCATCTTGTATTACAGTTTGAAATGCCAGCTACTGCTATAACATCAATCGCCCTTTTAGGAGAACTGGAAACACTCCAGGACTCACTTTCAGACAGGGTGTTCTACACTTTCTGGAACAATGCTGGCCACAAAAACAATGCTCATACAAGATAATGAAGTACAATATGATTGCAAAGACAGAAATGTCTAAACTCCTGGAAACACAAGAAGGAACTTGGTTTCAGTTTTCACTATGCCTGAGAGCATAATTATTATAAGGCAGGCAAGGTCCAACCAATAGATGGCCCAAGCAATGGAAAAGAGACCCTGGAATTAACTAGGGAATGGGAGGATGTCCCCACAAAACACCCTGACTCAGTTGTGACATTCCTGACAGCTGGACACAGAAGCTGGCTCCAGGACCTGGGTCCCAGTTAACACATTTCTTAAGTTAAAAGTGATGGAACAGAAGCAACTCAAACCATGTTACATTTTTATTCTTATACCAGCTAAACTTGATGCAGTATTTTTTATGACATTTACAAAAACTTTTTCCAATATATTACCACATTAATTCACCTGTGAAAAATAAAAGGCAGATATCTTTATTAAAAAATTCACAGTGTAAAAATTGGTCTAATTAAGAGGAAGGTACAAATTTACATATTACCCCAAAGGTCATTTCCAATCCTTTTCCTCTTAAACAAACAAACATAAAGTTGCAACACTAAAGCTTCAAAAGTCCCAGGTCTGGAATCTGGGCAGTCTGATTCTAGAGACATTCACTAATATTCTGTGCTTTAGGGATTGAATATGCCACTTCCAACAGGGACCAAGCAAGTAACACAAGCATAGGGTTGTGTTGGATTGAGTGCCCCTTCTTAAGTGGTCAGCTGCTACCGAGCTCAAGGAATTGATTCCATCAGGGCATCAGCACAGCATTTCTAGATCTTCTGACATTTTCCAAGAGCTAGAAATTGCAATTTCAATGTGACTTCCCTACATTTCAAAAGTAGGCTGGGGTAGAGCAAGATGGTGGAGGAGTAGGAGACCTGGATTTCGTCTGGTCCCAGGAATTCAGCTGGATAGGGATCAAACCATTCTGAACACCTACGAACTCAACAGGAGATTGAAGAAAAGAATAGCAACAACTCTGAACAGAAAAGCAAACACTTTTTGGAAGGTAGGACGTGTGGAGAAGTGGATCCAAGGCAATATTCTGGAGGATAGATGGCGGGGGAGGGGGCCTCCGTCGGCCGCTTCTGTCAAGTGATAGAGCCCCAGAGCACAAAATCGGAACTTTTAGAAGTCTGTTCCCTGAAGGACGTTGCTCCAGTGGCTAAGCGGGGGGTGGAACCCTCACGGAACAGTGTGGTCTCAGGACCATCAAGGTCACAGAAAGACTGGGGGTGCCTGAATGTGGCAGAGCTCCTAGGTATCAGAGAAGGGAAGCCGGCTGCAGAGACAGAGCCAAGGAGTGGCTCTCAACTTGGGGTTGCCATAAACCATGATCCCCGGCACAGTCGGGCCCCTGCTCTTCCAGCAGGGACCCAACAAGTGGCAGATCCAGGGAGACTCCCCTTCCTCCCCCAGGAGGAGCGGCACGGGAGCACACCGCAGGGATCTGATGGGTTTGGAGACTCCACACGGGGTCGTGCACCCCAGATAGAAATGCTTGGTCACAGGCCAGGTGAGCACAGAGTGAGGCCGGAGACTGGGGGAGATGGGAGTGATTGACTGCTTTTCTCTGGGGGCTCACTGAGGAGTGGGGCCCCGAGTTCTTGGCTCCTCCAGGGCAGAGATTGGGAAGCTGCCATTTACACTCTCATCCTCCAAAGCTGTACGGAAAGCATGCAGGGAAAAGAAGCTCCTGAGAGCAAACCGGAGCAGATTACTAGCCCGGACTGGCAAGGGCGGGGCAATTCCACCTCTGGCAAAGACATTTGGGAACCACATCATCAGGCCCCTCCCCCAGAATATCAGCAAGAAGAGCCATCCAAGACTAACTTTACCGATCAATAAGAATGGCAGAACTCCAGTGCTAGGGGAATACTGCACATAGAATCCATGGCTTTTTTACCATGATTCTTAAGTCTTTCAAAGTTAATTTTTTTAACTGTCTTTTTTTTTTTAATTTTTCTTTTCCCCTTTTCAACCACCATCTTATCAATTCCTTTTTTAAAAAACATTTTTATTTTTCATTTTTAGAGTCATATATACATATATAAGTTGTTCTCTCTTTAAAATTTTGAGAGAGTTTCTTCTAACAGATCAAAATATACCCTAAATCTCTAGTATATGGCTTTGTTCCAGTCTCCGGCCTGATCACATTCTCTCCCCCCTTTTTTTTTTTTCTTTTTTTTTCCTTTTAAGTCCTCTTCTTTCTTTTTTCAAACAACTTCTTATCAATTCCTTTTATAAAATCTTTTATAATTTTCATCTTTACAGTCATCTTCCATCCCTTCATCATATTAACCCTTATTTTTGCACATAAATAAGTTTTTCTTTCTTTAAAATTTTGGGAGGCACTTTCTTCTAACAGACCAAAGTACACCCAAAATCTAGTGTGTGGCACCAGTCTATGCACTAGCCTGATCATATTTGATCATATTCTTTTTGTTTGTTTGTTTTGGTCTGTTTTTGTTTGTTTTTATCTTTTTCTTTTTTTTTTTTTTTCTTTCCCTTTCTTTTCCCCCAGTTTTAGGTCTTTTGTGATTTGTTTATAATATATTTTCTGGGGATATTGGTACCCTGTTAGCATTTTGTTCTCTCATTCATCTATTCTCTGGACAAAATGACAAGATGGAAAAAATCACCTCAACATAAAGATCAAGAGGCAGTACCAACTGCCAGGGACCTAATCAATATGGACCTTAGTACGATGTCAGAACTAGAGTTCAGAATGATGATTTTAAAGATACTAGCTGGGCTTGAAAAAAACATGGAAGTTATTAGAGAAACCCTTTCTGGAGAAATGAAAGAACTAAAATCTAACCAAGCTGAAATCAAAAAGGTTATTAATGAGGTGCAATAAGAAATGGGAGCTCTAACTGCCAGGATAAATGAGGCAGAAGAGAGAATTAGTGATATAGAAGACACTATATCCAAAACAAAATAAAGAAGCTAAGAAAAAGAGATATAAACAACTATGGGATCATAGAGCAGAATTTGAGAGATAAGCGATACCATAAGACGAAACAACATTAGAATAATTGGGATCCCAGAAGAAGAAAGAGAGAGAGGGGCAGAAGGCATATTGAAGCAAATTATAGCAGAGAACTTCCCTAATGTGGGGAAGGAAACAGGCAACAAAATCCAGGAGGCAGAGAGAACCCCTCTCAAAATCAGTAAAAATAGGTCAACACCTCGACATCTAATAGTAAAACTTACGAGTCTCAGAGACAAAGAGAAAATCCTGAAAGCAGCTCAGGAGAAGAGATCTGTAACCTACAATGGTAGAAACATTAGATTGGCAACAGACCTATCCACAGAGACCTGGCAGGCCAGAGAAGATTGGCATGATATATTCAGAGCACTAAATGAGAAAAATATGCAGACAAGAATACTATATCCAGCTAGGTTGTCATTGAAAATAGAAAGAGAGATTAAAAGCTTCCAGGACAAACAAAAACTAAAGGAATTTGCAAACACAAAACCAGCCCTACAAGAGATATTGAAAGGGGTCCTCTAAGCAAAGAGAGAGCCTAAAAGCAACATAGATCAGAAAGGAACACAGACAATACACAGTAACAGTCACCGTAAGACAATACAATGGCACTAAATTCATATCTTTCAATAGTTACCCTGAATGTAAATGGGCTAAATGACCCAATCAAAAGACACAGGCTATCAGATTAGATAAAAAGACAAGACCCATCATATGCTGTCTCCAAGAGCTTCATTTTAGACCCAAAGACACCCCTAGATTGAAAGTGAAGGGGTGGAAAACCATTTACCATGTTAATGGACACCAAAAGAAAGCTGGGGTGGCAATCCTTATATCAGACAAATTAGATTTTAAAACAAAGACTGTAATAAGAGATGAGGAAGGACACTATATCCTACTTAAAGGGTCTATCCAACAAGAAGATCTAACAATTGTAAATATCTATGCCCCTAACAAGGGAGCAGCCAATTATATAAGCCAATTAATAGCAAAAACAAAGAAACACATTGACAACAATACAATACTAGTGGGGGACTTTAACACCCCCCTCAATTAAATGGACAGATCATCTAAGCAAAAGATCAACAAGGAAATAAAGACCTTAAATGACACACTGGACCAAATGGACTTCACAGATATATTCAGAACATTCCATCCCAAAGCAACGGAATACACATTCTTCTCTAATGCCCATGGAACGTTCTCCAGAATAGATCACATCCTAGGCCACAAATCAGGTCTCAACTGGTACCAAAAGATTGGGATCATTCCCTGCATATTTTCAGACCACAATGCTTTGAAACTAGAACTCAATCACAAGAGGAAAGTTGGAAAGAACTCAAATACATGGAGCCTAAAGAGCATCCTACTAAAAATGAATGGGTCAACCAGGAAATTAAAGGAGAATTAAAAAAAAATCATGGAAACCAATGAAAATGAAAACACAACTGTTCAAAATCTTTGGATGAAGCAAAGGTGGTCCTAAGAGGAAAGTATATAGCAATACAAGCCTTTCTCAAGAAACAGGAAGGGTCTCAAATACACAACCTAACCCTACACTTAAAGGAGCTGGAGAAAAAAATGCAAATAAAGCCTAAACCCAGCAGGAGAAGAGAAATAATAAAGATCAGAGCAGAAATCAATGAAACCAAAAGAACAGTAGAACAGATCAACGAAACTAGTAGCTGGTTCTATGAAAGAATTAACAAGATTGATAAACCCCTGGCCAGACTTATCCAAAAGAAAAGAGAAATGACCCAAATCAACAAAATCATGAATGAAAGAGGAGAGATCACAACCAACACCAAAGAAATACAAACAATTATAAGAACATATTATGGGCAAGTATATGCCAGCAAATTAGATAACCTGGAAGAAATGGATGCATTCCTAGAGATGTATAAACTATCAAAACTGAACCAGGAAAAATAGAAAATCTGAACAGACCTATAACCACTAAGGAAATTGAAGCAATAATCAAAAATCTCCCAAGAAACAATAGTCCAAGGCCAGATGGCTTCCCAGGGAAATTCTACCAAACATTTAAAGAAAAATTAATACCTATTCTTCTGAAACTGTTCCAAAAAATAGAAATGGAAGGAAAACTTCCAAATTCATTTTATGAGGCCACCACTACCTTGATCCCCAAACCAGACAAAGACCCCCATCAAAAAGGAGAATTACAGACCCATAACCTCGATGAACACAGATGCAAAAATTCTCACCAAAATAATAGCCAATAGGGTCCAACAGTACATTAAGGATTATTCACCACGACCAAGTGAGATTTATCCCTGGGCTGCAAGGTTGGTTCAACATCCGCAAATCAATCAATGTGATACAATACATTAATCAAAGAAAGAACAAGAACCATATGATTCTCTCAATAGAAGTAGAAAAAGCATTTGACAAAGTACAGCATCCTTTCTTGATCAAAACTCTTCAGAGTATAGGCATAGAGTGTACATACCTCAATATCATAAAAGCCATCTATGAAAAACCTACAGTGACTATTATTCTCAATGGGGAAAAATTGAGAGCTTTCCCCCTAAGGTCAGGAACACAGCAGGGATGTCCACTATCACCACTGCTATTCAACATAGTACTAGAAGTCCTAGCCACAGCAATCAGACAACAAAAAGAAATAAAAGGCATCCAAATCAGCAAAGAAGAAGTCAAACTCTCACTGTTTCAAGATGATATGATACTTCACATGGAAAACCCAAATATCCCCACCCCAAAACTGCTAGAACTCATATAGGAATTCAGTAAAGGGGCAGGATATAATATCAATGCACAGAAATCAGTGGCATTCCTATACACCAACAACAAGACAGAAGAAAGAGAAATTAAGGATTCGATCCCATTTACAATTGCACCCAAAAACGTAAGATACCTAGGAATAAATCTAACCAAAGAGGCAAAGATCTGTACTCAGAAAACTATAAAATACTCATGAAAGAAATTGAGGAAGACACAAAGAAATGGAAAAACGTTCCATGCTCATGGATTGGAAGAACAAATATTGTGAAGATGGCAATGCTATTTCGAGCAATCTACACATTCAATGCCATCCCTATCAAAATATCATCCACTTTTTTCAATAAATGGAACAAATAATCCTAAAATTTGTATGGGACCAGAAAAGACCTCGAATAGCCAGAGGAATGTTGAAAAAGAAAAGCAAAGCTGGCGGCATCAGAATTCCGGACTTCCAGCTCTATTACAAAGCTGTCATCATCAAGACAGTATGGTACTGGCACAAAAACAGACACAAAGATCAATGGAACAGAATAGAGAGCCCAGAGATGGACCCTCAACTCTATGGTCAACTAATCTTCGACAAAGCAGGAAAGAATGTCCAATGGAAAAAAGACAGTCTCTTCAACAAATTGGTGTTGGGAAAATTGGACAGCCACATGCAGAAGAATGAAACTGGACCTATTCTTTACACCACACACAAAAATAGACTCAAAATGGTTGAAAGACCTCAATGTGAGACAGGAGTCCATCAAAATCCTAGAGGAGAACACAGGCATCAACCTCCTCAACCTCAGCCACAGCAACTTCTTCCTAGAAAGATCGCCAAAGGCAAGGGAAGCAAGGGCAAATATGAACTCTTGGGACTTCATCAAGATAAAAAGCTTTTGCACAGTGAAAGAAACAGTCAACAAAACCAAAAGACAACTGAGAGAATGGGAGAATATATTTGCAAATGACATATCAGATAAACGGCTAGTATCCAAAATCTATAAAGAACTTCTTAAACTGAACACCCAAAGAACAAATGATCCAATCAAGAAATGGGCAGAAGACATGAACAGACATTTTTCCAAAGAAGACATCCAAACAGCCAACAGACACATGAAAAAGTGCTCAACGTTGCACGGCATCAGGGAAATCCAAATGAAAACCTCAATGAAATATCACCTCACACCAGCCAGAATGGCTAAAATTAACAAGTGAGGAAATGACAGATGTTGGCAGATTTGGAGAAAGGGGAACCCTCCTACACTGTTGGTGGGAATGCAAGCTGGTGAAGCCACTCTGGAAAACAGTATGGAGGTTCTTCAAAAAGTTGAAAATAGAGCTACCATACAATCCAGCAATTGCACTACTGGGTATCTACCCCAAAGATAAAAATGTAGGGATCTGAAGGGGTACGTGCACCCCAATGTTCATAGCAGCAATGTCCACAATAGCCAAACTGTGGAAAGAGCCAAGATGTCCATTGACAGATGAACGGATAAAGAAGAAGTGATATATATATATATATATATATATATATATATATATATATATATAATGGAATATTATGCAGCCATCAAAAAGAATGAAATCTTGCCATTTGCAATGATGTGGTTGGAACTAGAAGGTATTATGCTAAGTGAAATAAGTCAATCAGAGAAAGACATGTATCATATGGCCTCACTGATATGAGGAATTCTTAATCTCAGGAAACAAACTGAGGGTTGCTGGAGTGGTGGGGGTTGGGAAGGATGGCGTGGCTGGGTGATAGATTTGGGGGAGGGTATGTGCTATGGTGAGCACTGTGAAGTGTGCAATACTGTTGTTTGTGGGTTTTTTTAGAATTTATTCATTCAATTATTTGAGAGAGAGAGAGAGAGCACATGAGGAGGGGAGGTTCAGAGGGAGAAGCAGACTCCCCGCTGAGCAGGGACCCCCCCCCCCCCGATGTGGGACTTGATCCCGGGACTCCAGGATCATGACCTGAGCCGAAGGCAGTCGGTTATCCAACTGAGCCACCCAGGCGCCCAAGTGTGCAAGACTGTTGAATCACAGATCTGTACCTCTGAAGTGAATAATACATTTTATGTTAAAAAAAAATAAAAAGATAGCATGAGGGAAAGAATGAAGGAGGGGGAAATCAGAGGGGGAGAGGAACCATGAGAGACGATGGACTCTGAGAAACAAACTGAGGGTTCTAGAGGGGAGGAGGGGTGGGAGGATGGGTTAGCCTGGTGATGGGTAGTAAAGAGGGCACGTTCTGCATGGAGCACTGGGTGTTATATGCAAACAGTGAATCGTGGAACACTACATCAAAAACTAATGATGTAATGTATGGTGATTAACATAACATAAAAAAAAAAAACTTCAGAAAAAGATAAAAAGTAGGCAATTGGGACACCTGGGTGTCTCAGTCAGCTAGGTGTTAGACTCTTAATTTGGGCTCAAGTCATGATCTCAGGGTTGATGCGATCAACTCTGCATTGGGCTCTGGGTTGTGTGAGTCTGCTTGAGATTTTCTCTCTCCCTCTCCCTCTGCCCCTTCCCCCTCTTTCTCTCTCTAAAAAGAAAGGAAGGAAGGAAGGAAGGAAGGAAGGAAGGAAGGAAGGAGGGAGAAAGAAAGAGAGAGAGAGAGAGCGAAAGAAGAAAGAAAGAAAGAAAGAAAGAAAGAAAGAAAGAAAGAAAGAAAGAAAGAAAGAAAGAAAGAAAGAAAGAAAGAAAGAAAGAAAGAAAGAAAAAGAAAATCTTTCAAAAAATAAAAAATAAAAATAGGCAACTGATTCAGTTTTGTGAAAACACTACTCCAAACACAACAATTTAGGCATAAGATCCTGCTGTGGCCACAATTTTTACCCCAATTAGTGGGCACTTTAAATCAGAAAAGAGCCCCCCAAAAGAAGGAGCCCTGGGTGAATTTTGTAGCAACACTAGGGGATAGTGAAGGGACAGTGTAAATACTAGTTAAGTGTTGGGGTGAGATTATTGCTACCAAGGAGTGGCTTAGGTAGCCACTGTTGTGTGTTTGATGCCATTTTTTTTTTAATTTGAGCAATTTAAGCTATGTTTGTAATGATTTTGCTAAATTCTAGCAGTATAGGAATCAGAGATAATGAAACATGGTCAGCAAATCAAAGAGATCTGTCTTGAAATAAAATTTTAAGGCCTCAGAAGATAATTCTTGAGCTCCTGATATTGGTGCTTTCTTTTTTTTTTTAATTTATTTATTGTTATGTTAATCACCATATATTACATCATTAGTTTTTGGTGCAGTGTTCCATGATTCATTGTTTGTTCATAACACCCAGTGCTCCATGCAGAACGTGCCCTCCTCAATACCCATCACCAGGCTAACCCATCCCCCTACCCCCTCCCCTCTAGAACCCTCAGTTTGTTTTTCAGAGTCCATCATCTCTCATGATTCGTCTCCCCCTCTGACATACTCCCCTTTTCTTCCTCTCCTGTTATCTTCTTCTTTTTCTTTTTTCTTAAAATATGTTGCATTATTTGTTTCAGAAGTACAGATCTGTGATTCAACAGTCTTGCACAATTCACAGCGCTCACTGTATGGTGCTTTCTTTTGATCCAATCTATTTCAGAGGTATAAACCTTCCAGAGGAAGTGGCTGTTGAAGTTTGAAAGGATGTTTTTAAGGAGTCATAAAGTAGATGACATGTAGCAATGAATCCATTTGGTCCTGTGGTTTTTTTTTTTTTAATTTTTGCCAAGAAATCTTGATTATATACCTTGCCCTCTAATTGACTTTCAGTAATCATTAGCTTTCAATCCAAGCACATTTTTCCTCAGAAATACTAACCATGACAGGAGCAAACCTCCTTTATAAGAACTCATTACTCTTTCTTTAAATATGTCACAGATGAAAGTCAGAAGCTCAAATAAGGAATGAAAAGTTGGCTTAAAAACATAGTTATTATTGTAAAATTAGCAATAATAAAATCAGATAGTTTCAGAAATGTCATGTATCCAGATATCTACAAAGAAATTTCCTCTCTCATTCTCAGAAATAGTTCTCCAAAGTGGTGGAGACATATTCACAAACTGAGATCTTGCCCAAGCAAAAGGAACAAAATCAAATTAATTAGTGTTATACACAATTACAAAGAGTAGATATCAAGTACCTGGCACAGTGCTTGGCACATGGCTGAAACTTCTTTAAAAGGATGGATAGATGCATAAATGAATACTATTATCAGTCAAAATATCTTACTGCAGATAAGATTAGTGGACTCCAGCTAACTTAAGTAGAAAAAATTATCACTGGAAAGATAATAGAAAGATCACAGAATGTCTGGAAATCTTAGAGAAACTTAGAGATAAAAGCTAATCTTAGAGAAACTTAGAGATAAAAACTTAGAGAAGGTGGTCAAGCACTAAGAAGTCAATTCAAGGACACCTCACAGAAACAACTTGCTGAGATATCATATTGGTGGCATTGCTATAGGTCACGTGGGTTCACCACCACTTACCTCATAGTGCCATCACCTCTGAAGAACATCCAATTTACTGAGTCCTGGCCACATTATCAAGTCATCTGAGCATTATCTGACCCCTTAAGATTCTTTAGTAGAATGGAAAGACCCATGCTCTCAGCAAGACTCACACATTAGAAATACTGCTAAAGTAGAAAATGAATTTAAAGGTAGTAAAAATTAAAAAGTAGCAACATCCACTATAATGTTATAAAATTAAATACCATCTTTGTGAGATATATATCTCATATATATGTGCTAAAATTCAATATGATTTTATAGACTATGAAACCATCTTTGTGATATACCTATATATATAGATATATAGAGATACATATGCTAAAATGTTAACTGTGATTCATTTGGATTATGGAACTTTGAATGAGTTTGCTTATTTTTAGTTTTTATTTTTATATTTTAATAAAAATAATTGGATTAAACCAATTATAAAAGATAATTTGCAGTTTTAGGTTATTCATTCACTCATTCTTTTATTCATTAATTAAAAAATGTTTAGTGAATAACTACTGTGTTAAAAGGCTATGTCAGAAATAAGATAATGTTTTGCAATGAACAAGATGGGTTCCTTGTCCTTATAAAGTTATAGTCAATTATGGGGGGGGCACATTATAAAAATTCATAAAGAACTATAAGTTTTTTTTATGTTCAGTTAGCCACTGTATAGTACATAATTAGTCCTTGATACAGTGTTCAATGATTCATTAGTTAAATATAACACCCAGGGCTCATCACAGCACATGTCCTCCTCAATACCCATCACCCTGTTACCCCCTTCCCTCTGAAACCCCCAGATTGTTTCTCGGGGTCCATTGTCTCTCATGGTGCATCCCTCTCTCTGATTTCTCCCCCTTTGGATTTTCCTCCCTTGCCCTATGGTCCTCTGTGCTACTGCTTATATTCCACATATGAGTGAAACCATATAGTAATTGTCTTTCTCTGTTTGACTTACTTCACTTAACATAATCCCCTCCAGTTCTATCTATGTTGATGCAAATGGTGGGTATTCATCTTTTCTGATGGCTGAATGATATTCCATGGTGTATATGTACCACATCTTCTTTATCCATTCATATGTTGAAGGGCATCCCTACTCCTTCCACAGTTTGGCTATTGTGGACATTGCTGCTATGAACATTGAGGTACACGTGCCCCTTCTTTTCACTACGTCTGTATCTTTGGGGTAAATGCCCAGTAGTGCAATTGCTGGGTCGTATGGAGAGAGAACACAGTCTAGTTTGTAATATAAAATCTAACTAAGAGAGTGACATACAAGATAAGACCAAAAGAATATAACAGTCAGCTAAGAAAATTAGAGATAGACCACTATAGGCCAGGGGCATCAAGCTTTTCTATAAGAGAGCCATAGAATACATATTTTACACTTGGCAGGCCACATGGTCTCTGTTGCTGGGGAACACAGCCACTGATGATACACAATAAACAAATGAGCACAACTGTTTTCCCGTAAAATAGGCAGGAGTTTGTTGGTCCATAGGCAGCAGTTAGCTTACCCTTGAGCTAGGCCAAGAGAACATTTAATGCGTCTGAAAATCTTGAGATATAAACCTGAATATATGGCTTATTAAAACACATGACATTCACTGAGCACTATGTCTGAAGTAGGATATACACTTTAAACTCATCTCATTAAACTTATTATCTTCTCACAATTATTGACTAGGTGCTTTTATTATTCTCATTTTACATATAACTATTCCATACCTATTGCCAAAGTAGAGGAAATCTATTGTTTGTTCACTTAAATTTTCTATCACTTATTTATCATTATCTAGAAGTTATTTACTAATGCCACTTGAGTTTTCTAGATAGACAAATATATCATTAGTAAAAGAGAATTCATTTTTTTTTAAAAGATTTTATTTATTTATTTGACAGAGAGAGAGATAGTGAGAGCAGGAACATAAGCAGGGGGAGTGGGCAGAGGGAGAAGCACGCTTCCCGTGGAGCAGGGAGCCCGATGTGGGCTCGATCCCAGGACCCTGGGATCATGACCCGAGCCGAAGGCAGTCGCTTAACAACTGAGCCACCAAGGTGCCCCAGTAAAAGAGAATTCTTAAGTTTATATTTTGCAATGTTTATAAATCATCAGTATTCCCTTCTCATGGCATGTTTTAGTAATTTCAACACTGTTAAATAACAACAGTGAAAACGGACAATCCCATTTAATTGTTAATTTACAGAGAAATGATTGTATTATCCCAATATTTAGGATATTACTTGCTATTATATTTTGGTACATTAGTTTCCTTCTAAAAATACTATTTTGCTTAGATTTTAATAAGAATGTTTGTTATAGTTTATTAGTTTTTGCAGCAATTATAACTGGAATCGTATCTAGTTATACTTGGAATCATCACTTCAATTCAACATTGCTCTGGATGTACATGCTAGTAGAATAAGAACAAAGAAATAAACATATAATGATGGAATAGGAAGAAATAAAGCTGCTGATTTTTTCTCAGATGGAAATATTTCATGGAAATTTTAAAATAAAGAAAAGCAATTGGATTGATTAAAATAATTCAGTGAAATCTTTGAATTCATGGTCAGTTTACAATCACTAATTTTGTTTCCATATTATCAAAAACAAAAAATCAGCAAACAAAATAAAATTATAATTTCTAATAAATCAACAATCATCTAAATGCTTAAAATTATTCTAACAAGTATACAAAATCTCTGTACAGAAAAATATAAATAAATAATTGAGAGTAATCTTGATATATACTTTGTTCATGGATTGGTATACTCAATATTTTAAGATATTACTTCTCTTTATATATACCCAAATCGATATCAATTCATTATAATCTCAAACAAAATGTCAGCATTGTCTGAGTGTGCATGTGCATGTATAGGTATGTAAAATCATACAAATTGATTCTAAAATTGATTTGCAATCACAAATAGCAGCCAGAGTTGAAGTGCTCACACTGCAAGATGACATACCTATAAATTTATCCTAATTAAAATAGCATGGCTAATTACAACAATGTCCTTAAGTACAAGGATTGAAAAATAATTCAATGGGATAAGATTGTCCAGAAACAGGCCTACACTCATATAGACTCTTTGATTATGACACAAAGAGCACTACAGACCAATGAATAATCATGAATCTGAACTCTGTTTTATATCATATACAAAAACCCACTCCAGGTGGAGGGTGGAGGTAGAAGTAACTCTACAAGATAATATGATAAAGCTTCCAGCAGATAATTTAATAAAAAAGTTTCATGAACTGGGAATAAGGTAACATTTCTTGACCAGGATAAAAAGAGCTAAACATGAAGAAATTATACAATGTCTAAATTAGGATATGTTATTATCAATAGCATCATTAATCTGTGAAATATGGGACATGAAGGTGGCCTACATTTCCCACATATTTAATCATCAAACATATAGTCTCAGATTATATACTATCATTCTCTAAATAATAAAATAATACAAGTCAGTCTTAATACAGAACAAAAGTCCTTAAACAGGCATTTCGCCAAAAATATTCGCATATCCCACAAATACATGAACAAGTGCAAAATCTTACTAGTTTCCAGAGGAAATAAAATTAAAACTATAAGACAACACTACCCACCCACCCACCCAAACATCTGAAAATTTAAAAACCTGACATTACTGAGTGTTGTTGAAGATGTGCATCAACTGGAACTCTCATACCTGCTGGAACTCTCATACCTGCTGGTGGGAACATAGATTGCTAAACCGTTTTGGAAACTTCATTGGTAATAACTATGAAACTTGAACATAGACATGCCAAATTATACAGTAATTTTATTCCTAGGAGTACGCCCAACAAAAATGTGCACAAAGTCATGAACTTAAACACTGATAGTGCATTACTTACAAAGCTACATAGTGTAAATTTATTTCTATCAATAATAAAATGGGTAAGCAGTTGTAGTATAGTATCATACAGTAAATTACTTTACAGCAATAAAAATGAGCAAACTATAGGTACACACAGTAAATTACTTTACAGCAATAAAAATGAGCAAACTATAGGTACACACAACAGCATGCTTGAGTTCACAAACATAATGGGTGGAAAAGGCAATAAGAAAAGGAAACAATGCATAACTACATTTATGAACATAAATTCAAATTCTGGGTTTCTGGTGATTTTGATTTTGAACTACTCCTATATAGTAGTTTAATGGATATGTTGATTGTTTCTTTCTTCCAATTTTTTTATTGTAGTAAAATACACATAAAATACATCATCTTAACCATTTTTTAAAGATTTTATTTATTTATTATTTGAGAGAGCATGAGCAGGGGGAGGGGCAGAGAGAGAGGGAGAAGCAGGCTCCTCAGTGAGCAGGGAGCCTGACGTGGGGCTCGATCCCAGGACCCTGGGATCATGACCTGAGCTGAAGGCTGCTGCTTAACCAACCGAGTCACCCAGGTGCTCCTCATCCTAATCATTTTTAAGTGAACAATTCAGTGTATATTCATAATGTTGTGTAAATATCACCACAATCCATCTCCATAACTTTTTTCCTCTTATGCAACTGAAACTTTATACCCATTAAAAAATAACTCTTCATTCCTCCCTCTCCCCAGTCCCTAGCAAACAATATTCTACTTTTTTCTGTCTCTGTGATTTTTACTTCATTAAGTACCTCATTTAAGTGGAATCCAACAGCCTTTATCTTTTTGTGTCTGGCTTATTTTATTTAATGTAACGTCCTCAAGTTTCATCCATGTTGTAGCATGTGCCAGAATTTCTTTCTTTTTTAAGGCTAGATAATATCTCATTGTATACATTTAGCATATTTTACTTATTTATTCATATGTTTATGGACACTTGAGTTGCTTCTATGTTTAGCTGTTGGGTTTATTTTTGATACCGTTTATTGAACTGGTTAAGTTTGAGGTGTGCATTTACCTTTATATGTGTGTGTATATATATTTTTTGAGAAATGATTTTATCCATATTCAAAACATCTCTCAATTTACTGATCACATTGTGAATAATCCGGTGATAATTCTGTATTTTATAATTTATTTTTTCTTGATTTTTATGCTTTCTTTTCTCAGAAAAAGTGATAACAGAGATTGCATTAAAATAATCATATTTTAAATCACAATACTAGAAAGTCACACATATTAAGATATATATATATTTCACATATTTCCACATATTTTTATTTTCCACAGTGTGAGTAAAAGGCTCAGTTTATATATGGGCAGCTCTCCAGGAATTTTGAATCTCAGAATACCAGCTAGCAAACCTTAGAAAGCATTGAACATACTTGCTAGTTTAAATAGCAGGGAATGATAAGGGAATGGTAGCCAGAGCATCAAAATGAGCACAGTTGTATGATTACAATGAACACATATGAGTAAATATGAACATGATTATATGATTAAAACATAGCAGGGCCTGAACTTGGTTTTCTGATTGTAAGTTTAATCCTCTGCTCTTTGTCTCTCTTGTATACGTCTCAGGAATTCCCTAGGGATGGGAGGTATTTCTCCAATCTCCCACTTCTACGCTTGGTGTTTGTGGTGGCTTGAGACATGATCCTCACATGTTGAGTTTGATAAATTCTTTATAGATCTTGAATCCCGTCAAGAAATGGGCAGAAAACATGAACAGACATTTCTCCAAAGAAGACATACAAATGGTCAACAGACACGTGAAAAATGCTTAACATCACTCAGCATCAGGGACATACAAATTAAAACCACAATGAGTGGTTTCTCAGACCAGTCAGAATTGCTAAAATTAACAAGACAAAAAACAACAAATGTTGCAAGTATGCAGAGAAAGGGAACCCTCTTACACTGTTGATAGGAATGCAAGCTGGCACAGCCACTCTGGAAAACAGTATGGAGGTTCCTCAGAAAGTTAAAAATAGAGCTACCCTATGACCCAGCAATTGCTCTAGTAGGTATTTGCCCAAAGGATACAAACAGTGATCCAAAGGGGCACCAGCACCCCAATGTTAGATGTACATCAACAGATGAATGGATAAAGAAGAGGTGGCATATATATACAATGGAATATTACTCAGGCATCAAAAAATGAAACCTTACCATTTGCAATGCTTTGGATGGAACTAGAGGGTATTATGCTAAGCAAAATAAATCAGAGGAAGACAATTATCATTTAATTTTGCCCATATGTGGAAATTAAGAAAACAGAGGATCATAGAGGAAGGGAGGGGAAAAATAAAATAAGACAAAATCAGAGAGGGAGAAAAACCATGAGACTCTTAACAATAGGAAATAAACTGAGGGATGCTGGAGGGGAGGTGACTGGGGGGAAGGGTAACTGGGTGATGGGCATTAAGAAGGGCATGTGATGTAATGAGCACTGGGTGTTATATGCAATGGATGAATACCTAAACTCTACCTCTGAAAATAATGATATACTATATGTTAATTAATTGAATTTAAACATAATAAAATTTTAAAAAAGGAAAAGAGAGCTTTTTGTCATTAAGGGTAAGCTTAGAAGTAAGATGGGACTGGATCTTCTCTTCATGTTTCCCTCTAAGGAGATAATCAGGCTAGAAGAGGACAATCAAAGTGATTTTCTTTGTAAATATTAAATCAAGAATTTTATTAGGATAGCAAATATCAAACATAAAATTAATAACTGTGTTTTCCTTGAAGAACATAGTAGGAAATGGTGCATTTTCTGAGCATTTTGTCTAAATTTATAATATAGTTGCATCTCGTTTTGTGCTACTGATAGGTTTTAAACTTGTATAAATCAGATAATATTTAGAATTTTCTAAAGCACTTCATTACAGTATTTCTATGGTGAATTTTTAAGTAAAACAAATGTGATTTTATAACATAACTTTTCTTTAGTTCATCTGCTTGCATGTCTAGTTCTCTGAAATTTAATTTTATAAAACTGGGCAAAAGATCTGAACAGACACCTCGCCAAAGAAGATACCCAGATGACAAAGAAGCATATGCAAACATGATCAGCATCATGTCATTAGAGAATTGCAAAGTAAAACAATAATGAGATAACCACACTACACCTGTTAGAATGACTAAAATCACAACACTGACAATACCAAATGCCGACAAGAATGTGGAGCAACAGGAGCTATCATTCATTGCTGGTAAGAATGCAAAATAACACAGACACTTGGGCAGATAGTTTGGTGGTTTCTTACAAAATAAATATTTTCTTGCCATGCAATCTAGCAATCACACTCCCAGGTATTTACCCACATGAGTTGAACACATATCCACGCAAAGACCTGCACACAAATGTTTACAGCCACTTTATTCATAATTGCCCCATATTGATGCAACCAACATGTCTTTCAATCACTAAATAAACAAACTGTACTATATTGTAAACTAAACTGCTGTGAAAATTGAAGTCCATTAATCAAAGGAAGAAAAACCCAGAAAGACAAATACATTTCCATGCTATTTTTTTTAAAAGATTTATTTATTTATTTATTTGAGAGAGAGAGAAAGAGCAAGGGGGAGGGACAGAGGGAGAGGGAGTGTCTCAAATGGACTCCACACTGAGTGCAGAGCGCAACTTGAGGTCAGATCTCATGACCCTGAGATCACGACCTGAGCCAAAACCAAGAGTCAGAAGCTCAACCGAACCATGCCACCCAGGCGCCCCTTCATGCCCCTGTTAATCACGACTTTAGTTGCCAGATTTCTTGATAGAGGCAAAAATTCTTGCAAAGCAAACATTGAAGTAAGAAGGAGCCAGGGATTTGAGCCTTGCTTGCACCAATTAATTGAGTGCTAATTCCAGGCCATCCAGACACCAAAAGCTCTTATGTGTTCAATTTTTAAAGATATAAGTTAATATATGATTAAATTATTTAAACAATAACTTAGTCTGCTCCTTGGTCTAACTATTGCTTTTTGTACTTTTATTTGACTAAGGGAATGTTTTTAGCTCGGGGGCAGCAAATTTAGTTTACTAAAACATAAATAGTAAATTCATTTTTTCAAAGTAGTGCAAAAGCAGTGCTTTTGTTCCTGGGGCTGGTTGTTTGGGATGTGTGTTCGTGTGTGTATGAAAGAGAGAATTTTCTAAGTATTGAATGAAAAATTAATAATTTTAATAATACGGGGGTTTTGACTCATGTTAAAATACAATGAAATGGAAGTTATCAAAACTATAATTACTATTAATACTATATAATTACTCTTAATGTAAAAAAATAAAAGCATTTTATTTGTTATTTGAAAACGACTTTGGTAATGTGGACAGTTATGTGTTTTCTTACTCTTTACCATTAGTTGAATGGTATTGTTTGCTTTTAAAATCATTTATTTGTCATGAAAATAATAGTTGAGATTCAACATAAAAAGGAATAATGATACTCAATTATGAGACTGACATACATGTTTTTAGCTTGTATCAAGTTCAATAGGTATTTTGCATAATACAGACAAAAGTATAAATGTCTCCTCTTTTTATGCATTCCACTGATTGTTCAGCATTATTTTTTTTAATCTCTGGATTGATCTATCAAAAATATTCAAAAAAGAAAGTACTTGTAAACATATTTTCAGACACAAATCATGTGCTATTTCCCATAAGAACAACCTTTTCTAACTTTTGAACATCACTGTAAATAATTCTGTTTAAACTTCCTTATAAGTAAATTTGAGGCTGCATCTTTAACTGAAAAATTTTAAGCACGTATTTCAATTACCATTGTGTCATTAGTTACATCTTCCAGATTCAATCATTTCATGACTTGCTACTCATGCTATTGTTAAGCTTATGGAAAAAGATTAATGTAATAACTTGTCTGTGGTTTCTCTTAATTAACTTAGAATGTGTTTCCTTCTCCTCCTTGTGTTTGATTAAAAATTAGTAAGATTGGATCACAATCTAGTGCAGTATTTTTAAAAGAGCAGGTTTGGGACTACTTGTTCTATGGACCTAGATCCACTCAGAAGTTCAGGTCCACCTGCTTTAAGATGGAGCTCCGGATTCTCCTTTTTAAAAACTCCTCAGTAACTGCTGTGCATATTAAAAATTGGGAAATTTAATGCATAGGAGGAAAAAAATAATGTCTATTTTTCTCTCTCTACATTATACTTTGAAACAAGTAGCTTACTGAAAAAGTCAATATCTAGTTATTCAAGATATATTTAATGAGAGCTTCCTGTATATCAGAAATTGTGTAAGCATCAAGAAAAATTGAGTCAGAAGTATACCTGTGGAAAACTCACAGGTCAATACATTTTTCAGGAAAAGACCAATTAACAGAATAAGCTCATAGTCAAATTTCTTCTGCAAATAAAAAAGAAGCACACTTTTCTTTTTAACTCAAATTTGAGGAGGTCCTGATGTAACCCTTGGGGAGGATTTTGATTCAATCCTAAGAAGGATAATATTTACAATAATAATAGCAACAGCAACTATAACTATTTTAGAATGGTTGAGATACTGTGTATGACATAGATTATCTCTTAGTTAATTCATACAATATCACAGTGAGTTATGTGTTCTTAGTTTTTTTTTCATTTTATAGGTGAGATATTAAAGAGATTAAATAATCAGCTCAAAAGCATGCAGTTTGTAAGTGGTAAAGCTATCAATTGAACCAAGATAAGATGCCTTTGTCTATGTGCTATTCTATCTCACACTAAATTGGCAGAAAATTTCCTCTACAAAAATTAAAAATGGCTCTAAGCCTTCTAAATTGGGTTCAGCTACATAGTAGCAGGAATCTTTAGGATCTTCTAGAAATTATGACAAAATATCAGAGAGAGGGTCGATATACCAAACCATGCTAACATTAAGGAGAAATCTTAAGGTAAGTGTAGATATTTCATACTGCCCCCTTCAATCCACCACACCATTTCAAGAGAATGAGCTGTGCCACGTGGAGTCCTCATATTATGAAACTTTATTATCCTATGGAGTCTCACAAAGGTCTTTAGAGAAGTCTATTATGCATTTGGAAGCAAATAAACACATCTTAAGGGAGTATAAAAAGATCAGTGTTCATGTGTTTAACCATCACTTAAATATATTTTTTCTTAATTATTTGTGTTAGAAATGGTGAGAGGTATAGTTAAGTGTTTTGAACAAAACAGAAGCATTACCCTGAAGGAACTTAAGTTTAATTGAAGGAATAAAATAATAAAATTAAATAAATGAATAAAATAAAATAAAGACTCTGAAATAACAAACTAGATGACCCAATAGAGGAGATTGGTCGGGGAAAACCTCTCTGGGAGATAAATTTGCCATGTGGTAAAGATTTACTAGGAAAAGTAGATGACATATAGGAAGAGATGAGTATTTCAGCAAAGATGGGGCTTTATAAGAAAGGATCAAACTGAAATAGTAGAATTAAGAATCATGATGTCAACAGTGAAGATTTTCTTCAACCATCTCAAAAGTAGTCCTGAAAATATTTCAATGGATATTATATAAACTGAAACACAAAGAGAAAAAATATTGGAAGAAAAATTTTAAATCTATATGACAATATCAAATAGTCTAATATCATGTAATTAGAGTCCAAGAAAAAAGAAGAGAGTTATTGATAGAACAATCAGACAAAAAATTAGTAAGGATACAGAAGTTCTGATAATATTAATAAAAAGAAAAAAGGGAACAAAATAAAAATAAGACTAATAGAAAACAAACTGAAATACTACAACATTCATAATCACATTAAATGTAAATGGTTTAACATACTAATTAAGAATCAATATTAGGGGCACCTGGGTGGCTCAGTTGTTAAGCATCTGCCTTCGGCTCAGATCATGATCCCAGGGTCCTGGGATCGAGGCGCACCTCAGGCTCCCTGCTCCGCGGGAAGCCTGCTTCTCCCTCTTCCCCTCTCCTTGCTTGTGTTTCTTCTCTCGCTGTGTCTTGCTCTGTCAAAGAAATAAATAAAATCTTAAAAAAAAGAATCAATATTAATCAAACTGGATAAGAAAGCATTTCCCAAATGTATGGCATATATAAGAAATTCACTTTTTTGTTCTGGGGGCAGGGGGAGAATATCAGCAAAATGGAGGAATAAGAAACTCAAAACCCCACGCTTCTATAAAAGCAATGAAGAAAACTGGTCAAAATCAATTTTCTTTCAAAGTCTGGAGCGTAACTAAAGACTTGCAGCAAGACAGAGAGTACTTATTCAAGAAAAACAGCTGAATGTCAGTAAGCACAGCAAACTGTGTGGTATTTTAACTTATTTTTAACTTATCCCAGTTTGATACCATTCCCTAGTTCAGCAGTATCTCTGAAAATAACAGCCCACATTCCCTGTACTGGAGGGAACAGAACAGACCTTATTTGAAAATAATTATAATTATTACTATTATTTTTTTACCGGTCTAGTCATTCCTTGGAAGACCAGTTCAAAAGTCTTGCATTTCACCTGACTCAGAACTGGCTCAATGCTAAATCTGACTCCGTAGGTTGTTTGTCAAAGATGTTCATAGGACAATCTTTTAGTTATAGCTGCCAGAGATGATAAATAAAAATTGGAGCACATGAAGGACTAACTGAAAAGCTTGGGAGAAGTGGATGATTAATGAAATATTCACAAGGGCTTTGAAAAGCCCCAGCATCTTCCTGGGAATCTAGAAGTTCGCACACATGGCCTGAGTCATGTGCATGTTCAGAAATAACCTGAGCAAGTTCTCAGTACTTAACTCTAACTAATCTTGAGTCTACGTGGAGGCAGAACGTGCATGTTAAGGCAAAGTTGTAAACTGTCTGTCTGAGTGTTGAAGGTGCGCCCCAACATATACAGCGAACCATTCAGCAAACACTGGAAGATTTTTTTGGTTCTAAGTATTTAAGGAAATTCTGTCCAATCATTAACAGACTACTAAGGGCTAATAGAAAAGAGACTTCAGTGGCCAAACACAACAAAAAATACTGACTTTACAGATTTAGTGAAGAAAAGTCATTAAACAAACAAAAATAACTACATTAAGCAGTAGCAATAAAAACCCATGGCAAAGAAGTATATCTCATTTCCAGTGTTTTATGTCCAGTGTTCAACAAAAAAAAAATGAAGGGACATGAGAGGTAATGTGATACTATGGTCCATAAACAAGGCAAAAAAGTCATTGATAAAAATTATACTTGAGGAAGCCAGACATAAGGAAGCCAGACATAAGAATTTCTAGACAGGTACTTTATTTTTTTAAAAAAAAGATTTTATTTGAGAGAGAGAGAGAGAGAGTGAGCACGAGTGGGGTGGGGGAGGGGCAGAGGCAGAGGGAGAAGCAGGCTCCCCACTGAGCACGGAGCCCCACACGCCTCTTAATCCCAGGACCCTGGGATCATGACCTGAGCCGCAAGCAGATGCTTAACCAACGGAGCCACCCAGGCACCCTAGACAGATACTTTAAATCAGCTATTTGAAACATACTCAACAAGCTAAAGAATACTATGTCTAAAAAAGGAAAATATGAAAATGCTATCTCACCAAAAAGAGAATATCCAATAAAGATATAGAAATTATAAAAAGGAACCAAATAAAAATTTTGGAGTTGAAAAGTATAACTGAAATGAAATAGTCATTAAGAAACTCAATAGCAAATTTGAGCAGAAAGAATCAGCAAACTTGAAGATGGGTCAAATGAGATTATTCAATCTGATATAGAAAATATAATGAAGAAAAATGAATGGAGCCAAGACCTGTGGGACCCCACGGAGCATATCAACATATTCATAATGGGAATCCCAGAAAGAAAGGAGAGAGAGAAAAGGAAGAAGGAATTTTTGAAAAAATGGTCAAAAACTTCCCAAATTTGATGAAAAATGTTAGCATTGCTTACCTATTTGGCAAGCGCAAATGAGCAGCATACAAAAAGGATTATACAACACAACCAAACTAGATTTATCACAGGAATGCTAGGTTGTTTCAACATATGAAAGCCAATCCATGCAATATACCATATAATTAGAATAAAGGAAAAAAAAAAGGATCATTTCACTAGATGCAGAAAAAAAATTTGACAAAACCCAGCATGTATTCATGATAAAAACAAAACACTCAAACCAGGATAGGAAGATTTGAAGGAAACTTAGTCTGATACAGGACATCCACAAAAACCTACAGCTGCTATTACAGCTAATGGTGAAATCTTGGAAGCTTTCCACCTATGATCCAGAGCAAAACAAGGGTGTCTGCTTTTGCCACTTCTATCCAATATTGTACTATTCAATATTATACAGTATTTTTCTAGCTGGGGCAATTAGGCAAGAAGATAAAACATATATATTGAAAAGGAAGAACTGACACTATCTCTATTTGCGGATGATAAAATAATACACACACACACACAGAGAACTATTAGAGCTAATAAATTATTTTAGAAATGTTGCAGGATTCAAAATCAACATACCAAAACAGTTGTGATTCTGTAAACACATGAACAATGTAAAAATGAAATTCAGAAGACAATTCCATTAACAGTACCATCAAAGAGCATAAAACTTAGTCAAAAATTGTAAGACATACACTGAAAGCCACAGAGTATATTTTAGTAAGAAAATATCCTAATGGCAAATAAACACAATAAAATGCATGATGTGCATAGTGAGATGCAAATTACAATCATAATAAAATACCACTACAAACCTATTAGAATTAATTTTAAAAAAAAAATACTGACAATATTAAATTCTAATGATTCAAGCCAACTGGAGTGTTCACACATTACTGATAAGAATGCAAAATGGCACAGCCAGTTGGAAAACGTTTGGCAGTTTCTTATAAGGTTAAAACATGCTAACTATATGACTTAGCAATCCCATTTTTAGATATTCACCCAAGAGAACCAAAAATGTACATCCACACAAAAATCTATATTTGAATGTGCATAGCAGCTGTACTCATGATCACTCAAGACTGGAAACTGGTCCAATGTCCACCACATTTTGAATGAGTAAACACAATATTGTACACTTATACAATGGAATCTTACTCTGGAATAAAAAGGAATGAATTATTGATACATACGACATTAATAAATCCATGGTGTTACACTGAGTAAAAGAAGCCACCCTCAAAAATGTTACATAGTGTATGATTACCTTTATGTAACATTCTGTAAAAGGTAAAATTCAAGGGACAAGAAAAAGTTTACAGGTTGCCAAAGACTGGGATTGGAGGGAAGAGATTGAAAAGAGACACAAAGAAACTTTTTTTTTTTTAAAGATTTTGTTTATTTATTTGAGAGAGAGAGAATGAGAGACAGAGAGCATGAGAGGGAAGAGGGTCAGAGGGAGAAGCAGACTCCCCGCCGAGCAGGGAGCCCGATGTGGGACTCTATCCTGGGACCCCAGGATCATGACCTGAGCTGAGGCAGTCGCTTAACCAACTGAGCCACCCAGGCGCCCACACAAAGAAACTTTTTGAGATAATGGAAATTCTCTCTGTATTGACTGCAGTGGTGGTTACACAACTATATACTTTTTTCAAAATTAATAGAACTGTATATCTAGAGGGAGTAAATCTTACTGTATGCAAATTATACCTCAATAAACCTGACTAAAAAAAATAAGTATCCCTGAATAATTAATATCACCTACAAAAAATAGGTCCTTGTTTTGTATTTACAGACTGTTTAAATAAGATATGCCTTTTTAATTCTACATGCTTTCAAAATTTATCCCTAGGTCAGATAGTTTTTTTGAACCTCTCACCCATATATCCAATTGCCTAATTGCTATTTTCACTGATATGTCCCACAAATAATTCAAACTCATCACAATCAAAACAGAGATCATAAACTCTGTCACCTCTGCCTCAAACTTGCTTTCCATCCTTTGTTTCCTTTCTCAATAGTAGAATCCTGGATACTATGCTGGTTTCCTTTTTTTTTTTTCCTTTCTTTGCATTCAATCAGATCCAATCTGTATCTAGCAGATAGTAGAGATTCAAAACATATTTTTGGATGAATGAATAAATTAAGGAATTCTGCTCCTGGGAATAGAATAAATGTTTGAATGATTCTAAAGAAGGCCCCTGCCTCCAGATAAGCATCATGAAACATTAGCTCTGCTTTTAGAAACAAAATGATGCAATTAAGGGCAGAGGGTGGGGGGATGGGTCAAAATTAATCTGCTGCTGAGATGCGGAAGTTAAATATTTTTAGAGAAATGAGAATAGATTGAGGCAAGCATGTCATAAACTCTTCAGTGTTTATCTCCTTAAGTTTTATGCTCTGCATCCTGGATCTTATTTTAATTCTTATATCCGTCTCTATTTATGAATTCATAACTGCCTTGTTCTCTCATAGGCACTCCATTTCTCTATATTTTATGCCTGGCTTTGCTAAATCAATTAAGTTCAATTGAATTTAGCTAAATAAGTCACAAAACTAAACCCAGAAGACCACATTAACGAAGACATACTGCTGTATTCACTCCCAATGAATATTTAGTAGTAAACATATTTCCTCAATCTGAAAGCTGATTTGATTTATTATTTAAGCCTGTAAATAGAATAAAATTGACTGGTCTTAAAATAATAGGCACTCTTATCTAAAGGAAAGAAAAATATAGTAAACTACAAGTACTGGTATGTGTGAGAGCTGTCCAGGTCATTCAAAAATAAAATGTGAATGGGAGTCCTAGAGGGATGTGACAGGCCTTCCCTGTCTCCCTTCCCTCATCCCAGTTTCTGTAGAGCTCAGTCTGTGTTGGAAGCTGAGCCTGAACTACATGTGACTCGTTTCCACAACCCCGCGATGGCTAATGGCTAATGGGTAGGACTGTGGTAACAAAGCACTATCTTTTGAACAAAACAGGAGTGGGACTTGAGGATATTTTAGTGCTTCTTTTGCTTCACAAATGCACCAAGTTTCCTGGAAGAACTGGCCAGTAAAACTGCCAGATCGGGGAAGGTCAAGTACAAAAGAACTAATAGGATCTCAGGGGAGAGTGATATAGCTAGTGGTTATTACCACTCATGCTTAGACCAGGAGGTCTGTTAAAAAAAAAAAAATCAGAACTTTTTCAGCAGATAGAATAAATAAACTTCTTCTGCTCCATGTTGATGTCTCCTTCTCTTTCAGATAATCCAGACCATCATTGTGTTCTTTCAGATTGCTTTAAGAGTCATACCTGTAAAGCTTTCCAAGCAAACCTCAGAATGGAGCACTTATAACTTGGCTCATTAACAGTTTCTAAAAATCTTAAAAGTAATAAACACTGGATAATGAAAGGAATACTTTAAAATAATTTATATCTTCAGATTATCGTTTTATTGCAGATTTATGGTCTATGTCCATAGTTTTCCATTGACACTAGACAATAATATATTTTAGGGACCTCTTTCTCTTTGTTAGGGCATTTTTCATGGGTTAAATTAATTTAATCTTTCTTGGGTATGTATTATTACCACTTCTCATAAAAAATAAGATACTAAGAGAGATCAGCAAGAAAGAAATTTTAAAATGCTAATTAATCTGACACAATTCCTCCTTATCACTTAGAGCTTTTTAAGCAAATTAGACACAGATTTTATTAGTCAGCCATCACCACTGTACATATATAAGTAGAAATATAAGTAAAAGTAATTAGTTCAGGTATTCCTAAAATGAATTAACATTCAGAATATAGGGGCACCTGGGTGGCTCAGTCGGTTAAGCATCTGCCTTCAGCTCAGGTCATGATCCTAGGGTTCTGGGATCGAGCCCCGCATCAGGCTCCCTGCTCGGCTGGGAGCCTGCTTCTCCCTCTCCCTCTGCCTGCCTCTCTGCCTACTTGTGTTCTCTCTATCTCTCTATCAAATAAATAAATAAAATCTTTAAACAAAAAACCATTCAGAATATAATAGTTAATCACTTTTTGGTAATACTAATAATATTTTCCTCTGTGTCATTATGAGTTCTCAATATTTCTTAAAAGACTTGAACTAACTAAAAACCACTGATGATGTGATGTTAAGCTAACTTCATAAAAATGCCACCACTGAGCTTACTGCTCTACATGTTTAATTCACCAGCAACCTGAGGCCTGCCCCAAACTAGGTCAATCTGGAAGATAAAAAGAAAACTCCAATGTCATCACTCAGATTATCTTCTATGTCTCTGCCATCCATTCTACAGATTTTAAAGCTGGATATTCATCTTTCTAATATGTAGAGACTGTGACGATTATGCCATGATTGCTCTCTGGTTGACTTCAATTTTAAGACAATATCAACTATAAGATACTGATATCAGAGATGTTCACATAGATGTGCAAACATATATCACGCCCAAAGATACACAACTAATAAATGGTCAAGCCAGAATCCAAAACAAGGCCATCAGACACAAGAACCCACACTCTAAACAACTTTTAATTAGACTATTTCACATATGCATTCGCCTGTTCAATATTCTGAAAAGAAAAAAGATGGGAATTTAAAATTGCATTACTTCAATCTACATTCCTTTTTTTTTTTTAAAGATTTTTATTTATTTATTGAGAGAGAGAGAGAGAGAATGGTAGAGAGAGCATGAGAGGGAAGAAGGTCAGAGGGAGAAGCAGACTCCCCGCTGAGCAGGGAGCCCGATGCGGGACTCGATCCTGGGACTCCAGGATCATGACCTGAGCCAAAGGCAGTCGCTTAACCAACTGAGCCACCCAGGCGCCCTCAATCTACATTCCTAATTTAATTTCTGCTGTACTTCCCTAACTGCCATCCTATTACCATCAGTACACAATACCAGACTATTGCAACATATCAAATTACTTGTCTATTCTATAGCCTACTCATTCTTTCCTGCTTTTTTTTTCACATGAATGGTTAATGTTTTATTCTTTGAAGAATGGTTCTGAAACATTACACTAAGTCAGGCTGAAAGGTAAAGTTTAAAATAGCTTTATAAGGATATAACATATGACTGCTCCACAAAATTTTGACCTTAGAGCTTATGATACACCTAGTTGGCAATAATACCCAGGTTTTTCCAAATAGTCATCATTTTTCTCTCATCTGCATAGACTTCTTCTCATTAGCTGCCTTTCCTTTTGTTGCATTATCTCAGAGTCCCTCTGCTTTCTCTGAGAGGTGGTCAAGCTATCATCCTCTTTTCTTTTTCCCTTGAAAATTTCCTGGGATTTCTTCATGTATTTCTGGTGGCCAAGTTCTCACTGATTTCCTCCTGTAAGGGCCAAACAAAAGAACTAGGGAGGAGACTCAGTCGGAGCTTCCAGTCCTCATCAGGCCTTAGGACCTTAAGTACCAGCTAGAAACCCCTTTCAGAACAGGACGCCTCCCGGGATCACCGTCCTCATACACCTGACCTTCAGAGAGGTGTTCTTTACTGTGTAAACTCACACCTGACCGACAGGTGCTAGCCTTTTTTTTTTTTTTCTTCCTGCACAGTTGTATTGGTTGGGGTATTACTTGCTACTGTAACAAATAGGCCTCGAAGACAAAATCATTTTAAAAAGAGTTTTAAGTACCTATCTTGCTTGAGAGTTTAGGTAAGTCTTCAGGAGTGACAGATTGGTGGAGGAAATGTTCAAGTCATGGTTTCCAAGATTGTTTCATTCTATCAGCCAGAAAAGAAAAGGATTACAAACAGCAGGTTCACAATACTTGTAGAATGCATGAACAAGTGAATGAATCACAGGTTCATTTATCTTGAATAAAATATGAAATTTTTATTCTTTTTTTTAAATTAGAGTTGACATGCAATGTTGTATTAGTTACAGGTGTACAACCTAGTGACTTGACAATTCTCTACATTATGCTATGCTCACCACAATAAGTGTAGTTACCACCTGTCACCATACAGGGTTATTACAATATTATTATTGACTATACTGTACCTTTCCCTGTGCTGTACATTTCCATGACTCATTCATTTTATAACTGGGAGTTTGTACTGTTTAATCCCCTTCACCTATTTTACCCAACCCCCAACCCCCTCCCCTCTGGCAGCCACCAGTTTTCACCAGTTCTTTGAATGTATGATTATGTTTCTGTTTTTCATTTGTTTTTTAGATTCCACATAAAAGTGCAGTCATATGGTACTTGTCTTTCTTTGTCTGTGAAATTTTTATTCATGATAGAACAACCCCTCCAGAGAAGTCATATTGAAAGCATCTGCTTTTCAATGAATAATTCCTGCTGATCCAGTAAAGCCAGAAACATGTGGATGGCTAATGGAAAAATGGTGATTCCTAATATATTGATCTCACCCAAATCAATTAGCACTTCAAAAATCTTTACCAACGAAACAAAACAAGTTTTCTAGAGGTACTATGTTCTTGAAGATCTGATAGCAGATAAAAATTCTATCTAATAATAAAACAATAGAAGTGTATATTTTTCAGTGTCCATTCACATTTATTATCCCACTGTAGATTGTCACTCCAATATTTAAATTAGGACAAAACTTATAATGATTTTACAGATAAGGTAGGACTCAAATCGTGACTGACAAGTTTAAGAGCTCAACTCCATGGTGTTCCTTTCCATCATTTTCATTATCACCTCTTAAAAGAACAAATCATGGGTAAAAACATTCGCTTACTTCTGGAAGCCAGATGTGGGTGTAGGAAGCCTGCGTGGATCACTATGATTCTGATTCCTCAAACCAATGATTGCTAAAGCTATTTCACATATTTTACGCACCCAGATGTAAACTACCTTGTACCCTGCCTCATCATGGTCCATTTAAAGCCATCTGCTGTATACAGCCCTGGCTTTCTAGAAGTTGGCTAGGATTATGCTCTTGCTTCTTTGTCTAGGTTTGACAATGTTTTGACTGTTTATCTACAACATTTGTTTCACATTTGTTTCACTTCTGCTCTGTACCTAAAACAAAAATGCTCTGCCTAATCCTTCTGTTTATTTATTGGAGATTTATTGCTTCTGTATTTCCAAGACATAGAAGCAGCATAAAAGCTTAAAGTCACATTTCAGTCCATGATTTCCCTAAGAAAGCATCATGTCTTTTAAAGGACTGGGTTACTCTAAATGTTCTGATATACTACAAAGGCAGATGCTATCCTATTGTGAATTATTCCACTGAAAATTTGGTTTGGTTTAAAGGCCCGTTTCCAAGGGCACTTGTTGTGATGAGCACTGGTGTTGTATGTAAGTGATGAATCACTGAATTCTACTCCTGAAATCAATATTGTACTGTATGTTAACTAAAATTTAAATAATATACATGGAAAAAATTAATATAAATAAATAAATAAATGTTTCCTTCCAGTCATTTTGTGGTGAAATGAATAGAATTGTCCAAAAATGACCATGGGTGTTCACTCCGAATTTTCTGGTCACTGAGCCAGTTGGGAGCTCTGGCCGCCTAGCCCCACATTCTCTCACCAGAAAGGGTTGCACCAAATCTCAGCTTCTCAAGGGCCAAGTTGTTGCTGCTCTTTGACAAGGCGGATAGAACATGTCATGGGAGCCAAGCTTTCTGTGTAGCTGATATTCCCAGACAACTTCCGTCAGTACTTGGCATCAAAATTCTAGATTGCTTGAGACCAAACTCCCTTTGTTTTCTCCACTCACAAGACTACTTTCTCACACTTGTTTCCTGTAATGAAGAATAAATTTACACCCAAAGACAATGTTTCTTATATTTAAAAATACATGTTCAGGTTTTTATCATTATTACCACAACTATAATAATAACTTGATTGTGTAAGTTAAAATTTTGCTGCTTTAGTGTTTTCTGTTATAGATATTGCATTTTCTATATTAAATCCTAATTATCTGCAACAATATTACCCAAAGTAATTGTGTAATATACAGAAGTGTTGAACCATTGTTGTTATATACCTGAAACTAATATAACATCGTATTCAACCATACTTCATAATAACAATTTAAAAAATTTAAAAATTTAAAATAACCACACAAAAAATAATATTACCCAAAGTAGTGAAGACAGAGAACTAGAACTGAATGTACAGCTTTATATATTAATGATGCTATATTTTTATACTCTTCAGTTCACCATAAAGTTTTCATTACTGGCTTATTTTTAATATATAATTGATCTTTATGTGTATTTTAAAATGGCTAATTACAAAAACAGGAAAATATAACACTGGTTTTCTCTGAATAGGGAGATTACACATGGCTTTTGTTTTTCTATTTATTGATTACCTACAGTTCTTTAAAATAAGTATTTACTAGAAGAACATTAAAAAATGCCTTAAGAATTCTAAGGGGGCATCTGAACAGTTTGGAAAAGGCTTTTTCATCACATATTATTAACAATCATGTGTGTCAAATATTGTCCCACTTAGAGTCTCTGGGAGGAGAAATATGTAGAAGAATTAAGAAGTAAGACATACAACATCACTTATGCACTTTTTAAAAAAATCTTAATAGAGAGGAGTCAGTCATCTCCCAGGGTCTCAATTTTCTCATTTAGATATTTCTACTATATTCACTATATATTCACTATTTTATCACTTCTTAATGTCATGATTCTATTATAACCCTGTCCTTTTTGCTTGGTAGAACTATCCTTTTTTCTTTTTTTTTAAGATTTATTTATTTATTTATTTGAGAGAGAGAGAGAGAGGAGAGAATGCCAATGGGGGAGGAGCAGAGGGAGAGGGAGAATCTCCAGCAGACTCCCTGCTGAGCATGGAGCCCTACACAAGGCTCCATCCCAGGAACCTGAGCCAAAACCAAGAGTCAGTTACTCAACCAACTGAGCCACTCAGACGCCCCTAGAACTATCCTTTTGATACCTGTCTTTGTAAACTAGCATATTTATGGCTTATAACTCATTGTTTTCTATGTGCCAGGAACAGTATTTCTATTTGTCACAAGCACCGCAGAAGTTAGGTTTAATTAGCCCAGTTTTAAGGTAACAAAAATTAAGACCACTATCATTACAGTAATTTGCCCAAGTCACCCACAAATAAGCAACAAAATCCACCCATTATTTTTCCTGGGCCACCATCTTGCACATTCACGTGGTAGCCTAAACGGAAGGGCACCCGTGTTCCATCACATACCGCAGCCTCGCTGACCGTGGAGTTGCTAACACTTCCTTCTCAATAGACCAGCCTGCTTCCCGACCCCTCACAGCTAAATGTGGCAAATGGTTTGGCTTTAGAGCAGAAGTATATGGGTGATCATAGGCTTGTCTACTCCCTCTGTGAATTCATAAAGGAAGAGACAGCGGCTTTATCGCTAGTGTGAGAGAGGAAGCTACTGATTTAAGATTGCATTGTCATTACTGTTTCTGACTAACTCAGAAAATTAACATACAAAAGAGAAAGTTGACCTGTCTGTGGATTCAATTTTATACAATTTCATTTAAGGAAATCCACAATCAATGAAAATTCTGGCATTCATATTTTGCCAGCCGTTGGTGGATGTTAAGGTTGCTTCACCTCTGCTGACTGTGTTATGTGAGGGGTTACTTCCCCTAACCTTACACTACTGCTGGTCATTTACCATGATGCTGGAGCTATCCATCCTGACCGCTGGGAAATTTGCTTTTACTTTGATAAACTGAGGTTTCTCACCGCTTCTGTAACTGTAAGTGGTCTTCCTTGTTCTAGAGAGAAAGTGCACTTGTTTAAACTACCCAGGTGATTTTCCCTTGGCTTAAGTGAGAGTCTAGTCACTCCTTCGGAAAACAGCCAGCGATATGGTGGTGGCAGAAGTGAAGGAGGAGAAGAAAAGTAAATGGCATCGTTTGCTTTAAAATAAAGCCTCAGGTAAAAAATGCTAACTGCTGTGTTGTGTAAGTATTTACAGAAAAAGGCAATTGTTTCAGGAAATTACGTGAGATGAAAAAAGAAAAGCAAACCTTATCAGCTGCTTCATACCACATTTACTCTTTTCTGAACTAATATGTTTCGGTCCAAGAATTCTACCTCTAAAGAAGACAATTCTACACATCGCCATCTTGTTATTCCTAGTTATACATAATGAAATCATGTCGGACTAAGAATTAATACCATTAGTTATTTCTAAGGGATTTTAACAGCTCTCATTAATTCTTTATATTCAGAATGATTTTTTTTTCATGTAGGGCATTGTAGAAATGTTACAAATAGCCATATCAGCAAGACAAGACTTAAATATTGTTTGAAAAAAATAAACCCTTTACCACAACTAGTTATTTTCATAGAACAGAATTTATTCCTATTCACTGTGGCTGTGGGCTTGTGTAGAATCATGGCAGAATATATAAAAATATTTAAGATGTGGAAGGAAGGAAGTGCCACCTTGAGCATTCATGACCTTGTTAGGTTTCATGAGAAAAGCAAAAGGGTTTAGATGAAATTTCAGTTACACTTAACATCTAGCAATTGACAGATTTGGGTGGGGAAAGGGACTGGTATTAAAAGAAATAAGGGAACCAAAGATAATGCTTGACTGAAACCACTGTTAACTGTCATTGGTGTCCCTCTGAAACCAACAGCTCTTTTTCTCATGTGTGTTGTTCTCATGCCACTCCCTACCTCCCAAAAAGTCACACTAGATTTCTAGATGACATCTACTCCAGCTCACCTTGAGATTTCCCATAACAAAAGTCAACTATTGGGGCGCTTGTGTGGCTCAGTCGTTAAGTGTCTGCCTTCAGCTCAGGTCATGGTCCCGGGGTCCTGGGATTGAGCCCCACATCGGGCTCCCTGCTGAGCGGGAAGCCTGCTTCTCCTTCTCCCACTCTCCCTGCTTGTGTTCCCTCTCTTGCTGTGTCTCTCTCGGTCAAATAAATAAATAAAATCTTTAAAAAAAAAAAAAGTCAACTGTGTACACCCATTCTTTGGTCCCCTCACTTCCAAAAGTAATCTGCTTGGAAAAGATCAAAATACATCTCAATTAGTTTCCTTCTACCTTGTCTACTTAATTCAATAAAGGGCTCCTTACTTTTGCCACATCAAACTATGGAAACAAACATGGCTCTCAACATAGCCTGGAAAAAAGATTTTATTATCTTCATAAGCAACTCAGAGCAGCCTCTCATCTTTATTTAGATTTTTCCAAGAAAGAGTCAGGCACAGTTTTCATACTCCAAAAATTCCCATAATTCAAGTTGTTCCCCTCCAAATACTTTCTTTGCTCTACTCTTGTCCCATAGCAACACTGGACCAAGATGTGTTGATGAGAATCTGGCTTCCTCCTCCTGGGAGACACTTCCATACTCCACAAGTCCTATAGTTCAATCCCAATGGACCTATGTGGCTTGAAGGTACAAAAAGGGTAAATGCACAGCAGTGGTTAGTACTATCTTTAAACAAATAATATCCTCTCTCAAAAACTTATTCTCTGTCTGGATATGTTGGCTAAAAGTTGTTGCAGGATAAGAGTTAGAGAACCTGTTTTGGGTCACTGCTGAGCAAGTCTTGCTAATTATGCTTTTAGAACTTCACAGTGTCATCGATTGTCCCTCCCTTTGGGGATTCAACCTATATTTTGAGCTCTTATGAAAAAGTCTGGCATTTTGTTGTGTTTTAGAGAAGGACTAGATCTATGTAAAAAGGAATTTTTTAAAAAGTATATATTAGGAATTTTGCAAAAGGCAAAAATGAAAAAGTAAAACCTGCTTAATGGTGAAATGGAAAGGAGCAGAGAAGAATGAGAGGCCAATTGAGACAAATACAAGAACATTTGTATAAAGTTAGAATTAACATTTAGGAGTATATAGGGAAACAAAAAAGATAGAAAATTATCTAACCTGATGTGGCAGTTATCATATCTCAAAGATGTAACAGTTCTTTAGATTTGAATGTCTTACAATGATAATGTTAGGTACCATTCACCACTTGCCAAAGAGAGGAAAACAAGTTGACTATTGCTTCAGGGATGTGTGTACTGAAAAGACTGAAAGCAATACTAAAATATATACTGTGCTTAGATAGCTAAAAAGAATTATCAAAGGGATATTTTAAAGACGATTACTCTGGGTTTAGGATTCGTTTTAAAAATCTAAAATCTAAACATTTGAATAAACTGCTTTTTGTAAAATCAAGGTTGTTTTTTAATGTGAAATGTATTTGAATTTTTTTTTTTACATATTTTATCCTCCTCCTCCATTCTTTCCTCCCTCCACATACGTGTGTATATTGCAAGATGGTGTGTATATTTATTTTTACATCTGGATCCCTGGGAAATCCCAAGTTATGTTAAGAGAATGAGGTCTTTAGAAAAGCTGAAAAGAAAAAAAAATAGATACTTTTTGAATAATAACACAAAAGGATAGTCCATACATTTATTAATTCATAAAATAGTTATTGAGAACAAATTATGAGCTGTGTATATACTAGGTATTGGGAATTCAATGCTAAATAAACACAGATGTTTCCTACCCCCATGGAGACCAGAGCTTTGTAAGTAAAACAGTACTCAGATAATCACCCAAAAATAAATATAATATTACAAACTATTGTTATCTCCAAAAAAGGGAGATGAATTGTGCCATTAGAGTCTTAATAGTAGGATTTGACTTGGTTATAACCATTATGGAAGCCATCAGAGAGGAAAAAATGACCTAGCTGGGAAATGAAGAAATAATAGATATTACATAGAGAGAGCTGGGGGAAGTTGTTCTAGCATACAGTTCTCCTTGTGCAAATAAAGGGAGATGGCATGCTTGAGGAACTGAAAGAAGACTGGCATGCTGTAGTACAGAAAGAAAACAAAAGAGCAATGGGGAAGACATTATATATACCTGATCTCGAATAGCTAATGGCTAATTTATGACCTGTGTCCTGAAGCCAATAGGAAGCTGGAGAATATTTCACTGAGATTAGTGACATGATCAAATTGTATTTAAAAATGAACAGTGTGTTCTATCATGCATGAAGAATGGATTGTATGGGATCAAGATTAATTTAAAAGTGATTATTCAGAAGGATATTGCAATATTCCAGATGAAGAAGATGTTGATGTTAAGGAGAGAAAGAGAGAAGATGATGTGACATAATTCTGAGGTAAATCGATAGGGCTTGGTGAAGGATTGATTATTAAGGGGTCTGAGAAAAGAAAATGTCAAGGAAAACCTCTAGGTTTATAATTTATTTAAAAAAGGTGGATGGAGGTACACTGAAGAAGACTATATTGGGAATAAAGGAGTCAATCATGATTTTAATGTGGGACATGTTCAAATCAAGTAGAGATATCAAGAACAAAATTTATATGCAAATTATGAGAGGGTTTTTTTGTTTTGTTTTGTTTTGTTAGATGCAGGTTTCTTAAAAGTGAGTTTCATGGTCATAGATAACAATTTAGGCCCTGCACATTAACACCATGACTTGATCAATATAAAGCATGGAAATTTGGGCTTTTTGTGAAGGATCAAGAAGGACATTGTCACTTAATTCCCTGTTTCCTTAAGCAAAAATGTAATGTGTTTCCAACCCCAATCCTTTAGTTCAGTGGAAGGAAAATGTGACACAACCAAACAAAAAACAGCCTGAATCAGAGGACTAAAGGATGAAGAAGCAGATCCCATTGCAAAAGTTGAGCAGAAAGGTTTGAGACAATGGAGGAAGAGAGAAAGAGATCACAGAGACAGAATTTCCTTATATCTATCAGAGATGGATTTAGATACAGACTGATAAGAGCAAAGGAAAATAGAAAAATGCTTTGTGTACCTTCTTTTTGCTGGAGGGAGAGAAGAGAAAAATTTGATCATTTAAGACCTATGGGCTATACTTTGCTTTCTTATAAACTTTAAGAATAAGTCTCTTGGAGTATTAATCTATAGGAAAATTGCTCTGAAATGCAGTATGTCTCCAAGCATATTATAATGCTGAATTTGTATTAAAGCACATTGTAGAATTAAGTCAATTTGCAGGTCTTCATAGCAGCTAAACTGTTAATTTTTGTCAAAGCAAAAAGACATCTGGCAAAAGCAATAATGGCCCTGGGATTGACTCTCTCAGGAAGGGGATATCATGAACAACGGTGATTTTAACTCTAGAACTTTGTTAATTGGTGGGTCTTATTTTGAGAATGAATCCCTAAAGAAAAATGAATTTTTTTTAATTTTTTTCTTTTTTTTTTTTTTTTTTTTGCCTTGTGATTTTACCATACAGGGCTCTATAAGAGACATCCAAGGCAAGGCAGCTTTGTGGACAATAGTTCACATACAGCCTTGTCCAATATGTAACTGTTTAAAAAGTAGGTTTGCTTCTAGAAAAGGAAGGTAGATTCTTGAGCAATATCATGAAGTTGGTGGGAAGACTCAAAGCAACAGTAAGACATAGGAAGCCCCAGGTATCTGGACTGGTGCCCTGGAATAAAGGATATCTCAAGTGATGCATGCTGTGTTGTAGGTCTCTAATACTAACCCCAGGTTTGGTTGTCTTTCCCTAAGAGGGCTAAACTCATAGTCATACTCAAGGATATAATTTATTACAGCAGAAGGATAAAACAAAATTAGCAAAGGGGAAGGTGTGTGGGGCCTGTTATTGACTGAATGAATGTTTACATTCTTCCCAAATTCATATGTTGATGCCCTAACTCCTACTGGATGGTGTTTGAGGATAAGGATTTGAGGAGGTAATTAAGATTAGGTAAGGTCATGAGAGTAGAGTTCTGGTCTGATGGGATTAGTGGGCCTTATAAGAGGAGACAGTAGATAGCATGTGCCGGCTCTCACTCTCTCTCTCTAGATCTTTATATATCTGTATCATCTATATCTCTATCTACATCTCTCCCTCATCTGAGGATACAGGGAGAAGGTGGCCAACTACAAGCCAGGAAAGAGTTCCCACCAGTACCCAACCATGATGACATCCTGATCTAAGAATTCCAACCTCCAGAACTGTAATAAATTTCTTGTTTAAGCCACCCAGTTTATAGCTTTTTGTTATGGATACCCAAGCTAACTAATATAGCACTTTTGAGAAGGAAACTAGGTACAAGAGTCAGAGAGTTCTCTTCCAGGTGAGTCACACAGTATGTGCTTAATTCCTCTGGTAATGAGCTGTGGCGCCATGTGTAAAATGTTGTCTACCAGAGAAATTTGTGGGAGTCTCAATACCCAGGGTTTTAATTGAGGGCAGGTCACATAGGCACCCTCTGTCTAGCACATTCTAGACTCCTGGAAGGTAAGCAAGTGTTCAGCATAAACCATGTTGTTTGTACAAACAGTCTAGGCACAGTAAGCCATTCTTAGTTTGGGCAATAGTAGAAACCCTCCCTAAATCTCAGATGCCAGACTAGGGCCAATATTACAAGCAGGTATTTCAAAGGATAGCAGTCTCAAGCCTGGTACATTAACTCTTCTAAATATAGCCCAATCTGGACTGTACCAGCTCAGAAAACTGAGGAATTTTACAAGGAAAGAAAAGTGAGGGTTGAAAAATGAAGCATTTGAATGGTGCACTGAACATAAGAAAGAAATATTATAACATAAAATTTCTGAGAGCTTGAGAAACATTGACAATTGATGTAAACTTTGGGGGCCTAGTCTGGAGGTGGTGCCTGGGGTGAAAGCCAGGACTCCAACATTACCTCTACTTGAATGTTTACTGACACTCCGTGAAGAGTTTGACAGCAGAGAAATTTCCAAGGAAACACATGTGGAATGTGAAACCAACTGGCATAAGAAGTTGTAAAGAATTTAAGCTTTGTAATAATATGAAAATATTATTTACAAAAGGCAGTGCAGAGGGGAGACCAAGGACTGAGTTTCAGAAAGCCAGGCAATGATCAAGAACTTGTAGGTGGGACTCACCTCACCTATAAGGGTTATTTTAGCCTCAATCCCTGACTCTCGAGGAATTTTAGAGTTTCCCCCCCCCAACCAAGATTCTCCTTTATTGCTAGAATTAATTCAGGTGGAAAAGAGAAAGTCATAACACACAAATACCCACCCTACCTAACCGCCCCCCAACACGTACACACACACTATTCATAGCAGGAGTTTAAGACAGTGTCTTGACTCAAGTTCATACAATGCCGAGCAAAAGAGAGGGCCACAGGGCAGAGAAGATTGTTACTTTGGTAGCCATATTAAAGTAAGTAGAAATTGGAATATTTCTGACTTCACCTTCCACAACCATCACAAATTCATATAGAACATTGGCCAAGAACTCAGTAAGGAGGTTGAAAGTGGAAACAGAAAAAAAAGAAGAAGAAGAAGAAGAAGAAGAAGAAGAAGAAGAAGAAGAAGAAGAAGAAGAAGAAGAAGAAGATAGAAAAGTGGCCTTCTGATGGCAATTTATAAACTTTTATATTCTGAATATCCTGGTCTTGGAAAGGCATACTTTTCACTAATAGATACTTTAAAATAGTCCAATGCCCTATACTTGGGGCAGAGAACCATAGCCTCAGAGATACTTCATTATGAAGACTGTGGTCATTGGGGGACATTGGGGAAAAATATATTCTCTAGTATGGGATTCTCTCTTCTAAAGCATTCTAAACAAAGAAAATAATATTGAGGTTTTTTATTTTTGGAAGTATCCAAACTGACGGAAACCAAAAATTCAAGGACTATCTCCAGTCATTATCAAAGAGATTCCTAAATAAGATATGTAACAAAAATTTATCAAATAAGCAGAAAATTTTCAGTCCAGAGCAGAGCAGTCAGTGAAGGTGCCATGTGTGTTTTCTTCTCTAGTCATTCAAAATCCTAATAAATGGAAACACCAGTTTTATACTCCATTTCTTTATATCCAGGAGGGAGAGTACATTAATGCCCAGACAGGGGTAAAGGACAAATTCAGAAACCATTTCCAAGTGGCATGCTAGTTAACAGCTTTGGCAGCATAAGGATGATTTATATGTATGTGTACGCTCAAATAAATATAAAAATATGCATATACAAATTTAAGAATAAGCACACACACCACACACACATACACACACACACACACACACACACACACATTCTCTTCCAAGGAATTAAAATTGGATGATTAGTCTTGATACGAAATTTCAGAGGCACACATAAACTACTAGCTGCTGCAGGAAGGTCAATTTTCGTATAATGATGAACCCCAAGAAATATAATTAGAACCAGTTATGGTTGGAGCTTTCAACTATATAAAGTCCACCAACAACAGGACTACCTGTGAGGAAATCTCCTAGGCCTTAGGGTACTTGTGATGATGACTATGGGCAGTTTATCTCTTGCCCTGCCCTTCAGAGATTGTATTTGGGGGTTAAACTTTGAGGAAATGGAGGTGGAAGCCATTGGCAATGCCCAGGTTAAGTCTATCATACAACTGCTACTTTGGGAATCGTAAATTCCTTCTATAGACCTGCACTGAAGGTATAATGATCAAGACTATGAGGACAGTTATTGTGTCTGAGTTAAACAAAAGGATACTTTGATTTTTTTGAAGGGAGGAGGTAGAATTTCAGTGAAGCAGAGGAACAAATCCTCTAAGACATTGACAAAAATATAAATATAGGCCTAGGTATAAGTATATCCCCAAACATGATCAATAAATAAAATATGCAAGTATTCACACTAGATAAATTTGAATTGGAAATGAGTTCACAAAACAATTTTAAATAGACAAATATATTATAGAATCATAAAAAACGTAAGAAATACTTGGAATTTAGGTTTGGTTATCTTGTGAATTTTACATATAATACTTGAATGAAAACCTTACTTTTTTTCCCCTGAGAACAGGTTTTCCTAACATCATATAGAAAAGAGGTAAAAAATGAAAATGACAAAAAAATGAAAATGTGTTTCAAATCTATATTCCTTAAAACTTTTTTTAAAACTATTTAGTAGTCATTTCACAAACACGCAAAAGGACATTATGTTTAAATATGTAGGAAACACTGGGTCAGATGAAATTACACAGGTTTCCTTTGTGCAGAAAGGGAAAAAGCTGTAAGATATTGTGCATACAAATTGGCAAAAAATAGATGGTGCTTCATTTCTGAAATGATTTTTTTTAACTGAAACCTGATTTAGGGAAACATTTAAAAGCTGCAGAAGATTTGGAAAAATGCAAATCTCAGGAGAATTTTGCAGTCTTTTCATACGTAGAGAATGTTCTTTCTAGAAAACTGTGGTATCATCTGTATTTGGTCGTTCTTGGTTCCTGACACAGAGCCCCTAAAACCCTCAAAATGCCCTGAATGATAGAAGTGTCTTCTGCTATTCATAAAGAGCCCCACACCTGAGTTTATATTATAGGATTTAACTCATGCTGGGACTCCTAGATAGCTTCAGGATGGAGACTGATCACCAGGAAAGCCAAACACAGGATTAGAGGTTTGGAACTTTCAGCCCCACCCTCTGACTTCTGGAGAGGGAAGGGGACTAGATGTTGGATTCTAAAAACTCCTGAACAATGAAACTTGGAAACCTCCTTCGTTGGTGAACATGAAATATATAGGGAACATATATAACATGGATAGATACATAGCCAGGGCACAGGGGTGTAAGAGCAGCTGGCTTCAGGGGTCCCAAACAAACCAGATTCTGCCACTTGGCATTGACAAAATCCGAAGGCAGAGAGACAGTGATGGTGAAACAAAAAAGGACTTTATTTCAGTGAACCCAACACCTGGAAGACAGCAGACTATATTCTCAAAGACTGTCTCCAAACTGCTGAAAATATTGCTAGATTTATATAAGGAAAATGTGGGACAAAAGTCGGTGGATACTGCAAGTGGGCAGTAAATATCAGGTTGATAGTTGTCAGTCTTGAGGGGTCTTGCTGGCTCAGGGCAGTCCTTATTGCTGGAGGGGATAGTTTCAGTTCCCATCAGGGGATATTTTGCCCACTGGGTCTTTTACCTGAGTTAAGAGATAATCTGGAAAGAAGAACTTAATATTGTCTTTTCCATTTCGGCCATTTGGTGAGTGAATGGTAACATCACCTTGTGCTTTTAATGTGTATTTCCCTGATGATTACTAAGATTGAACCACATTTCTAATTGTTGTTGGCCTTTTTAACCTTCTCTTTTGCAAAGCTTTCAAGTATTTTGCCCATTTTAAAAAAAGATATATATTGTTTTCTTTGATTTGTAGGAGTTTATTTTGGCTGTAAGATCTTTATTAGATATATGAATTCTGAATATCGTTTTCCACTCTAGTTCAAATTTCCACTCTCTTACTCGTGCCTTTTGATGAACTGGAGTTCTTAATTTTAATGCAGCTTAATTTGTCCTTTTTGCAAGTTTTACAAACTGTTTAAAAAATTATTGCCTGCTCCAGGATCAAAAAGTTGTTCTTTGATATCTCCTTTCCAGAACTTTATGATTTTTTCTTTTACATTTAGATCTGCAATCTATCTGGATTTCATTTTTGTGTGTAGTGTGAGGTAGAGGTAAAGATACTTGTTTTCATAAATTGATTTTCAGTCAATATGCATTGATAGCACAATCATTCTCCCACTTCACTGAAGTATTACAGTGGTCACTGTCATAATTTAATGTCATAATATAGATTTTTATGTACTCCCAGAATTTATATCCTGTTCCATAATGTTTTTTTTCCTATTACTTTTTTCAGGATGCAAGGTTTTAATATAGTTTTATAGCCTTATAGTAGAATTACATTTGGTACTATAATATCCCTAGTTTGTTCTTCTACTTGAGGGTTATTTTGTCTTTTCTTGGCACTTTGCCTATCCTTATGAATTTATAATCTGTTTATCAACTTCTGAGAAAAAAAAAGGCTCTGGACACTTTGATTGGTATTGCCAATAAATAAATAAATTTGAGGAGAACTGACATATCTACCATATAGAGTCTTCACACATAACTATGTTATTTATTTTGGTCATTGGTTTATTCAATAATAATTTTAGTATAAAGTCCTTGTAAACCTTTGTTTGATTTGTTCTGAGATATTTGAATATTTTTATTGCTTTGTAAAGGGTATTGGTCCTTAAATTTCCAACTGTTTTGTTTTATTTCTATAGAAATATATTTTTTCATATTGATAATTGTATATACATGAATTGTATATACATGAATTTAATAAAGTGATTCATATAAAAATTTAGAGTTTTTAGTTGTCATGTTATCTCCAAGAAAATAAGTTTTATTTATTTCTTTCCAATATTTATGCTCCTCTGTCTCTTTTTTTTTCTTGCCTTATTGCAATGGTTAGACTCTCCACTACTATATTAAAGTGGAAATAGTGTCCTCCTCCCTCTCTGTAGGGTAAAGTCTTTAATTTTTTTAAACACTAAATGTAATGCCCTCTAGGTTTTCTGTAGATATTCTTTGTCATTTAAAAATTTTCACTGAGTCTGAGTTTACTAAAAGATTTTTCATGAAAGGTTGTTGAATTTTAGTCAAATGCTTTTTTTTGGTTTCTCGTGATGTGTTTTTTTTTTTCTTTCTTGAAAGTTCTTGACAGGATCTAGAATTCAAGGTTTTGTTAGCCTCATAAAAGGCGTTAGAAAAGGTCACCTTCATTTCTTTTTTTTCTGTTTTCAGAAGACTTGGTGCAAGATTGAGGTTATTTCTTTTTAAAATAGTTGGAAGAGATTTCACTATTAAAGCCATCTGGTTGTACAGTTTTCTGTGGGAATTTTTTTTTACATAATAACAAATTTAATTTCTTTAACAGATGCCTCACTACTGAGGATTTACATGTCATCCCTTAACTTCAGTAAATTGTATTTGTGGGGGATTTGTTCATTTTAATTAATTTTCAAATTTCTTTGCTTAAAGTTGTTTGTAATGTTATTTTATTATTTATATTATTGATCTATATTTATGCCCCTTTTCCATTTTTATTTTAGTTTTTCTGTTTACAATTTTTTTTGCCTTCATCACTTTTGTTCAGGATTTATCAACAATTGGGGCACATGGGTGGCTCAGTCATTAAGCATCTGCCTTCAGCTCAGGTCATGATCCCAGGATCTTGGGATCGAGCCCCGCATCACATCAGGCTCCCTCCTCAGTGGGAAGCCTGCTTCTCCCTCTCCCACTCTCCCTCATTGTGTTTCCTCTCTCACTGTATCTTTCTCTTCAAATAAATAAATAAAATCTTTAAAAAAAAGGATTTATCAACAATTAATATTTTCAGTCTTTTCAAAATTCTAATGATTGGCTTTATTATTTTCTCTATTCTACAGTATTTTTAAGATTTCATTCATTTCTATTTTCATCTTTAGTATTCCTTCTTTTGTTTTGCATATTCTTCTTTATTAAGATAGAAAGTTAAAATGTTGATTTTTATCCTTTCTTCTCTCTCATACATGTATGTAAGGCTAAGTTTCCCTTTAAATACTGCTTTGTCTATATTGCACAAGTTTTGATCTGTCATATTTTATTATAATTCAGCTCAATAATATTCTAATTTTTATGCTAACTTATTCCTTCATCCATGAGTTGTTTAGGAATGTGTTACTTAATTCTCAGGCAGTACATCTTTTGCTAGTACAGTTTTGTTGCTGTTTTCCATCTTAATTCTATAATTAGAGAATATACTTTAAATTGCCTCAAATATTTTAAAATTTCAAATTGTTTCAATATTTTAAATTTTGTTGAGGCTTTGTGATGGTTCACCATATGGCTGATGTTGATGAACCTTGCATATGAACTTGACAAAAAGATAAATTCTACTTTTGTTGGGTTCAGTGTTCTATATATGTCAATTAGTTCCAGTGTGATAACTGTGATATTAAGACTTCTTTTGTCCTTCTTTATTTTTGAGTGATTTTTCTATCCACCTGCAAATACACTCCAGATAATTGAACAAAATCCTTTCAGATTGATTCCCTTCAAATGAATTTTTAATATTGCTTTAGGTGATTTTAATTTACATCCATTTTTTTAAGAAGATTCAGTTGAGAGATCACTGTTTTGGCCATTGAAGTAATCCTTAAATGGATGACAGTATTCCATTTATGGCACAAGTTTATACTAAACACACACCCTGGGAAGCTCTGCAGAATAATCCATTAACAGTATTTTTTTAAATAAGTTTTACAAGTAAATGCAATCAAGTGAAAGCATGTTTCTTTCATAGATAAATGTTAATTTTACCTAACATTATAGCATTTCATAAATGTATGTGGTTAAAGTAATAAAAGGGAACATGTCATTTACATAAAATCTAACTATAGATTTTAACATTAAATATTCTTTGCTAATTGTTCTATGAATCACAAATGATTCCCTTATTATGAATTATTTTTCTCACCAAATATTCTCAGATTATATGTGGAAGTAACAACTCATCAAAAAAAGAGAGAAAAAAATCAAGAAACAAAAAATAATCTCTAAATTAGATATGGCAAACTGGTGGCCTAAGGGCAAAATTTGGTCTTCAGAAATGTTTTGTTTGATCTGTGGAATTTTTAAAAAATTAGTCAATATTTTAACAGTGGGAGATGTTATATAAAAATGACACTGTTAATTATTTTGAAATATTATAAATTTGACAAAACCAATGCCATAATTTTCTCTGCATTCCAGCACCTTCAATGTTAGAACAAGAGTCTGCATCCTAATAGCTTCACCCAATTAAATTTTCTGCCTAAATGTAGAGAGGTATTTGCACTTCCTGCTATAAATAAGTTCTATGACTTTAAGCATCCTAGCAATTATCAGTCATTCCACATTTTATCAAATGTACTGTGTTTGGGGTGCTGATTGGTTGGAGGATATGGTAAGTCAATCTATGATAGAGATTGTGGGCAACAAATGGCAAATAATATGCAAAGCAATATGCATCAAATTTGTAAAACCATATACTTGGAGATCATTTTAACAAAGTTGTTAGTGGGATTTTAATTAAGTTAAAGTTATATCTGAGGATTTTTAATTTAAAAAAATTGAATGCACATGAATAACATAACCCTAATAGTGGTGACATGGCATCAGATATAGGAGCAGAATGGAAAACAGAGGTAGAGGAAGAGACTGGGACCTAATTATTGTTTTCTAAGGAGTCTCCCTTTTTTCCCAAATTCCAGGTCTTTGAAACAGAGTAGCAACAGAGAATTCCCCACAGTGACCAACATAAGAATATCTTATTTGGGTTGCCTACAGTGGTCAGGAAGTTCAGTGTTTAATATCCAGGGTGTATGCCATATAACACATTTGATGTCAACAGAGCTTAATGGTAGCTTCTGGAATGATGACTGTCTTAAAAAAAAAAAGTGCCATTTTCTGGAATCAGAATGTCAGTTTGGAGGGGAACCTGAAGGAAAGCTGACTTAATCATAAGTCTCTGAGCCATGTGGAATCAAAGATTCTGACATCATTTTGCCTGGAAATATTGTTAGTCCAACAGTCTAAGATAGGGATATATTTTCAGAGAAAAAGGACTTAAGCAGCCCAGAAGCTGTGGTAGATTAGTTATTCACATTTTTTTTAAAGATTTTATTCATTCATTTGAGACACAGAGATACAGAGAGAGAGAGAGCATGAGCAGGGAGAGAGGCAGAGGGAGAGGGAGAAGCAGGCTCCCCGCTGAGCCAGGAGCCCGATGTGGGGCTCGATCCCAGGACCCTGGGATCATGACCTGAGCCGAAGGCAGACGCTTAACCATCTGAGCCACCCAGGCGCCCCTCACATTGTTTTTTAAGGTGACAAATAATTCACTGTGGAAGTTGTTTGCTTCTTTAGATGCAGAGACACATTCCAGGACTACAGATTTTGGATACACTTTCCAACTAAAAGAAAATCACTTGCCTGATTTCCCTGAGTCCATGTTGATTATGGAATGTGCCTTGACTGAACAAAACCAAGTAGCAATATTTTAAATGTCCACAGCTCTTGAATCTTCCATTAAGAGAAATGGATGAGACCAAGTCATGGTTTAAATATAAGACAGAGAAAAAAATGTAATCGAAAAGTATAAAGTTTAAATAACTGGACAGAAAGCTGAAACATGGAAAGCGTTTCTCTTTTTGAACCTATGTGTATAGAATAATTTTTTCCTAACTCAATGCAGTTAAATTTAGCTGCCAGGAAGGAAAAGAATAAGAAAACATCTGTATAATAATTTGAACAACACCATAGTAATCTTTGGATAACAGCATTGATGTAGCTTAAAAATTCACCAGAATACAGAGTTTCTTCCATTTTAATTTTCATGTAATTCACTAATACATCTAGTTAGGAAGAGTTTTTATAATCTACCAGGACTGTATTTGCTCACCCAGAAATTACCTGGATTAATTACTGAAGGTTTCCACAGATATCAGCATCTTATTCTTCACCTACCTTGAACCTTGAAACCATTCCCTGTGAAGACATACTATGAAAACATACACAGATGGCCTTGAAATTTAAATGTATAATTGGAATTTCCCCCTCCCCACCGAAAAAAGAAACCATTCTGTTTGGGGGCTGGGATGGCTAGTTATCCATGACACACTTCATAACTTTATTTCTAGTCCATTAAATTCAATATAGACAGAAGTTTAAAACTAGTACCAAATAAAGGCAAATGACATACTTTTAAACATTTAAGACAAATCATCAACCAGTTTCTACTGACATACTCAAACACTTTCACATTCTAGTGCAATTATTCTTTAGTTCTTCCTGTTGCTAAAATGTTTATTATTAAACAAATAATAAAAACAATTATAAATGAGTGAGCACTCTCCTAACCTAAATCTAAGGAAAATAATTTATTGGAATACATCTTCATTTTCATGTGAAAATTTTTCATTAATTTTTATGGGCCTTTTATATATGAACATTCTGGGGAGAGGATGTGGAGCCTGGGGAACTATGTCACAATTATTATATTTTCCTGGATTATATATTATATTATATTATTATATTATATTTATTATATTAATTTTCCTGGATTTTCCCATAGCTTGGACATCTTTTGGTTTTTATTGGTATTCTATTTTTATCCTACTACCATGAGTACTCTATGACATGATGAAAACTTGATAGCTACTCTTTTTATCAAAATCTCAGGATTTTTTGGTATATGACACTCTCATGTATAGTTTTAAGAATTGACACAATACCCACAGTTATCTTTCAAGATATTTTAATAGGAATAAATGTATTCATTTAACAAACCTTTATTGAGATCTTAGAGTGTGTCATGGACCAACACTAAAAAGAACTGTAAGAGCTGGAAAAAGTAACCAAACAACAAATACAGAAAGAAATATACAAATGGCATAATACAGGTGAGAAGAGGTATTATTTATTCACCTAGTTTTTTAAAGTTGAGTGGAAATTAACACAGGAAAGAGGTGAAGAAATTGTTCCTGGTGGTAAAGGTACAGAGGCATTAAGAGAATGGAACAACCATAGAGAATAACGAGTAATCTGCTATGGCTGAAGCAAAAGTATGAGTGGTGGATTGGTGAGAAATGGGTTAAATAGGTCATCAGAGACCAGGCTTCAAAATTGCAGGGAAAAAATTCATACTGAAGCTATTGAAGAATTTAAATGAGAATAACCAAGTAAGACTGTATTTTAGAAAGATTGTTCCAGTGGCTGTCTTGAGCATGCATGGATTGCAGGAGGGTGAAACTGGCAAAGGGAAATAGGCAGTGATAAAGGAGATAAGGAGGAAGTAAGAAGTATATTACAGGGATAACAAGTAGAGTAGAAAGGATTTGGATGTGGAGAAGAGAGAAAAAATATAAAAACTTTCTTGGGCAACAGGCTGATTGGGATTAGTGGTGACTCTCCCTGAGTTGGAATTCAGAGGAAGTGGAAAATATGTTTTGGAGGAAAGAAAAGGATATTGATTTTGGCTATGTTGACTGAGATTTGAGTATGATCCCTAAGTTAATAATTAATCATGATATTCAAGGAATTTAATAACTAGTAGAGCACAGGCAGTGGTGGCTAATCAGGGTGGATGGCTAATTCCCTGGAGTAAGGTCTGCAGGCCAGCCGGGAGGGAAGGAGGAGCTTAAGTGCTGGATGATTGGCAGTCCATCATAGCAGGGCTGGAGCAAGGATCTCCAGTCCAAGCAGACGGTGGCTAAGTGCATGGCACAGCAGCTTTAACTGGCTAACAGTGCATTTCACATGTTCACAGCAATACGCACGCAACCAGAATGAACACCACTCTCAATATGTGGACCTGCAGATTATGAGAACAAGCTGTATTAGAGATAGAGGTTTGGGGGCCTTTTCCCTTCGCACCAGTTCCCAGAGTCTTTTGCATCACTATACCTCCTTCCTACTCTTTCTATTGTATTATTCAATAGTGCTTTTGCTCAATTTCTTACAGGCTTATTTCCCAAAGACAGGGGAGACTCCTTTCCCCATGCTTTGCATTAAATTAATTAAATGGGTTTTTTTTAACATAAAATTGCCAAAGAAAGAATTTTAAAAATCCCAAAGACAGACATTTTCTTAGGGAATTTTAAGCAAGTTTCTTTTAATCTTCTACTTGAGATAATATTAAGTAATGACTGGATATCGTCTCTATAGGTTTTGTAATAATTTCTTTTTTTTAAAGAATAAGAACTGGGCTATCTATATTCGCAGCATGTCTCAGAGTGTCAAATACTGAGAAGAGGCCTAGATGTTCTCCTTCTTGCAAGCTGACAGTTAGCCTGCCTCTGTTTCATGGATGCTAGCAAGGTATGACATTCCCAGGTGAGGATCAAATAACTATTAGACACAGTAATTTCAGTAGCCAGAATACCAGCATTTTCGTGAGCAAGTTCCTCAGGTTCCAACTGCCCCAGGGCATGGCAAAGATGGCCAGGTGAAGCTTGCACATGAGTTAACAGGAAAGAAACTGTGAGCTTAGGAAAACACATCTTCTATTATAGGCACTAAGCATGACTCTCCTTTGCTCCAGATATGGACATTATTTTACTGTACTGGACAGTTACCAAATCTGCCCTTTGTTTTGAAGGGAGATATTATTCCTAGCTCCCAAGTCTCTTTGCTGTGCAAACATCACTGAAAAGAATCTATACCAAGATAGGCAGAAATAAAAGACATCCATTGGGGATTGTCTCCCAACAATATCTGACTGCCATTCTTTATAATCTTGATTTCTGGTAAATTTCTTCATAAGTACATCTCTCCTTTGACTACCGTGGTCAATCTGATACTAAGTGGCTGGGATCAAATCTGTTTAATTTTTCTTTTTCAGCATTTGCCTTAGAGTATTATCGACATGACTCCAAGCAGCAGAATGAGGCCTGCCTTCATATTTCAAACATGCCCTAGCATCTTGGTCTTAACCAGCCGAACAAATCAGGATATACCTTAGGAAGCCATGAGCAGCTCTCCTCAGGTTTCTGAACTGGCTATTCCACATGGCTGGAGGCATTAATCCAGTGCCACAGAGTGTAGTACCTGGCTGTAGTCCCAATTACACAGACCACATCTTTGCCTACAAGAAAGAATTCTAGGGCATATCAACATCCAAAACAGGCCAGTGAGTTGAGGATAGCCTGAAAGTCTTCGAGGGCAGGAGGAGTATTTCCTTAAACATTTGATGCACAAATCAGCTATGTTTTTGGAAAGGGGGCAGGTAAATACTTGGCTTCCACTCAAGAATTATAGTCCAGAAGGTCCCAGTTTAGTTTGAATAGATTGGATTAGTCCTTGTTTCTGGAGAGCCTATTGAGTGCGTTAAGTTCAATTTATACTATTTGTCTACACTATCAGCCAGAAAGCCTTCCTGTCCATGTGAAATGACTGGGTGACAGCCATAGCTACGGGTATGGAGAAGATAGTACAACTGTGTTAACAGGTGTTTTCCTTGGAAGATGCAAGATCAAGAGCCATCCTCTACTACTTTCCATAAACTTATCTATAAGGTGAAGGAGTGTAGTGATCAAATCATGGACAAAATCAGTGGGCATGGCACACGGTAGTATATTCAATCATGTGGTCTTTATCTTTATGATCTAGGACTATGCTGATTTAACATAGAATCCAGGTAACTGAACCTTTTGTCCAAGCTGCCACTCAAAGTATATACTAATCAGGCTGACCTGGTTTTGCCTTTAGGGTAAAGAATGAAGCATCATTCCCAAGGATGGTGGGGGAAGAAACCTGACATGGGTGTATATAAGTCCCAACTTGTTCTTCCTAATCAGTACCCAGGAAGCAACTGAGAGTGGATTATCCCTTTCTGGTTATAGTCACATTCAATGACAAAACTCCCTTACTAAGATGTGTGACCAAAGAAGAGATAAAGGTAGTAGTCAGAAACTTTTTACACCAGTTTTTGAAGAATGCTCAAAAATACCAGATGTCTATGGATGGTAAGGAACATGGAAGATACTCTGAATATCTTGAGAATCAGTTATTATTTTATTGATTTTGTATCAAAAAGCCCACCCTTGTCAGATTTCAGATGGACCAGAAAGTTGAAAACATGGCATGTTTTAGTTTCAAGGGCTGCTGTGGTGTGGCCAGAGTCAAGAGTTTCGACTAGAGCAGAAACTCTCTAACCTAAGAAAGTATCAGCATGATGAGGCATGACATCTCTAGCTCCTGAGGTGTCCTTCTCTATGTGAGTTGGGTTTTCTAAGTTCAAAAGCAAATGGAAGCTGGTAATTATTACATAAAAATTTTCTATAAATGACTTTTCTCATGTCAGTACATTCATAATTTCAGCTCCATCATTCTTTCCTATTTAGCATGTGTATTTGGGCCACCATAACAAAATACAACAGAATGGGTGGCCTAAAAAACAAAAATGTATTTTCTCACGGTTCTGAGGGCTAGAATTTCAATATCGATGTGTCAGCAGGTTTGATTCCTTCTGAGGCTTCTCTTTTTAGTTTTCAGATGGCTGCCCTTTTGCTGCCTATTCACATGTTGGTCCTTTGTGCATATACATCTCTGGTGTCTCCTTATATGTCCAAATTCCTTCTTTTTTATATGAACACCAGTCAGTTGGATTAGGGCCACCCATATGACTTCATTTCTCCTTAATTACCTCTTTAAAGGCCTTATCTCCAAATACAGTCACATTTTGAGGTACTAAAGTTTAGAGTTTCAACATATGAATTTTGGAAGGACACAATTCAGCCCATAACAGCTTATTTCCTTAAATATTAGGGTTCTAAAATGTATATCTCATCAGGGGCACTAACCTCTCATACCTTAGGTGTCAGGAAAATTTTCATACCTTCAATAGAATGGACTTAGAGAAAGGACAATTTTAGAAGCCAAGACTCAACAAAGGGAGAACAGGCATATTTCTCCCATCTTCTCATCATCCCTCAGAGGGCCATGCTGGTGATTGTGTGATCCACCAGGCACACAAGATGGGTTTACACTCTAGTGAAAAGACTCTTTCAGGGTAAGGAGTCTGATCCATGGAGGAACACACATGAGTTACAGATTTGGATGCCAGGCAGTCTGGATTGGTTTGCACTTGTTTTCAAGAGTTGTCTGAAAATAGGGACATGTTGAAAGTTGAATCCCTCTCAGTTCTGCAGGAGCTAAATGTCATTGCAGTCATTTCTGTTAGAAGAATGATGGTCATGGTCTTGTGAAGGCAAGGCCACAGTAAGCAAAGCCAAGGCCATGTCTGACAGTTCAGCCAGTAAAGATACAACAGCCACTTTAAGACTCAGACAGTTTATTACTTAATATATACAGTGAAAGGAAGAAATAGCCAAAGGTGGTTATATCCATAACCCACTTACCAAAAGGGATGACACTGAAACAAAAAGCACCAAATGGCTGCAGTGCCAGTTGTGGGAAAATCTACCGAAAATTAATTTTCATCTGCAGCTCATTGGTTCCACAGTCTGTAGCTATATCCTGAACAGAGTGGAGACACCTCTTCAGAACTTTGGAGACAATAAAAAACTGTCTCAATATGGCCTCACAGGGGAAAAAGGGGGCAAGTGAGAGATAGCCCTGAGGCAATGCCTCACAAGCATCCCGTCTTCTCCTGTTCAGAGGAGACCACAAGGAAATCTGCCAAGATTCAGACAAATGATTCAAGCTTTTGCCCTGATTCCCTGGGTAGACACACGTAAGGTTACCAGAGCACCATGGTGGTGCCATTTCCCTCCAGATCCCCTTGGATCATTTTCCTTGCAGCTAAAGGCAAAGTTTCAGGATCATTTTCAGACAGTCCTACTCTTTGTGTCAGATGTAATATTTTGTAATTATCAATGTCCACGTGAATCTTATGCAAGAGAGATGATTTCTGGGTATTGATTGCAAGATGAACTTATAATAGTCTGTAGACATAATTATATCACAAGGTAGCAAAACAACTCATTTTAAGGAAAAAAATTAAGTTTAAGTTTGAAGGCAAAGATGCATTAATAGGGATTGCCTGTTATTTCTGTCTTTGTTATTAATGACCTTAATATTACTGCCAGGAATTTGGTTATACTACAGGAGGTTACTAGGGTCGTTTGTGAAAAGCAAGTTTTAGCAGATGTTTTAAATTTCAAAACGCCTCAGTCCTTTTTAAGTCATTTTGCACTTAAATTATTTAATGTTGGCAGATAGTTGGCGCCATTTCATTAATGGCAGCAACTATGTGTTGTTTTTCCCCTTTCACGTAAATTAAGGCCTGTTGTAATGATTGGTTAGGTCACTTAGGGTGTCTGAAGGCCAGAAACTTTGAAAGAAGCCCAGGATTTTTAGAAATAGAAAAGCTCTGTTCTACATTTCACCCTAGTATGAAAAACCTCAAGACTGGCATCATCATACTGAGATTAAAATAGACTCATTCAACAAAATGTCTTTTTAGTTGTGGCATGTATATTATCTGATTTTACAAAATGTGAGAAAGTTAATCTTATTTCCTGCCATAACAGCATGTGATTTTTCAAAAATATATATTCACACAGATAAATTAATGTCATTAGCCAAATGATCATATAATTTTAGTTCATCACCTTTACAAATTGAGAAAGAAAATGCATTGCATCATAATACCTTTCACTGAAACATTGCAGAAATAGACAGTTTTAATAAGCTATACTGCTCAAGAGACATGAAAATAGAGTATTAAGAGTCAGCTTGGGAATACACAATGAGGATTAGTCACATTGCTTATTCAGTATCATACCCCATAGCATCTAACTAAATCTGTACTACATTTGGCATTAATATCTCACAGTAGAAAAAGGAAATAATCATTAAACAGTAGGAAGTGATCTGCACTGGTTATCTAATACAGTGCTTTCTAATGCAAGAAGCAGAATTCCAAGGGATTTACAATATGGCCCACTGAAGTGCTGAAGGAAGTGAAGGTATTAGATATTCTACTCACCTGTGTTCTGTCTCTTCCATCTGAATTTCATTTTTGATATATTAAATATGCAAAAAAATGCTTATTTGTGTTGCATGAATATGACTATAAATATATAGTCACACAGGCATGCAATTCAAAGAAATATAAAATGTTAACTGTGTATGATTATTTTTGCTCATGAAAATGAGAAAACAAATAAGTTTAGGAACTAAATGTAAAAATGGCAAGTATATCACACTACTTATATTACTGACAATTAAATATTCAAAAAATTTCAATGATACAAGATATTGATAACCAACAAGCTCAAAACCCAACTATCTAAAAAAAAAGACACAGGGGTGCCTGGGTGGCTCAGTTGGTTAAGTGACTGCCTTTGGCTTAGGTCATGATCCTGGAGTCCCGGGATCGAGTCCCTGCTCAGCAGGGAGTCTGCTTCTCCCTCTGGCTCTTCCCCCTCTCATGTGCTCTCTCTCTCTCTCATTCTCACTCTCTCAAAATAAATAAGTCTTTAAAAAAAATAATAAATAAATAAATAAATAAATAAAAAAGACACAATGATCTTCATAAAAATCATCTTTCAAAATAACATGTATTTGTTTCTAGTTACTACTGTAACTATGCATTCTGGAGGTTAGAAGTCTAAAATGGGTCACCAGGATTCTGGTTTAGGGAGACTCCATTTCCTTGCCTCGTCCAGCTTCTGGAGGCCACCTACATTCTTTGGCTCATGGCCTTCCTCCATTTTCAAATCTAGAAGTACAGCATCTTTCAAGCCTCGTTCCCTGTCCCTCTGCTTTGATAGTTGTGTGGCCTTAGGTCTGGCAAACTCTTCTTATGTCCCATTTACACGGACCACTGTATTTACAGGCCTACCTGGATAACCCACATTCATCTTCCCATCTCAAAATCTTTAACTTGATCACATCTGCAAACTTTCTTTTGCTGTATATGGTAACAGTCACAGATTCTGGGGATCTCAATGGATAAGGACGATTCAGTAGGCCATTATTCAACCTACCACACACATAAAACATTCTTAGCTTTTAAAATCTTCCAAACAAAACACCTTTTTTTTAAATTTAGGCCTGATATCCACTCAAAAATACATCTTTACTCTCTCCCTTCTATTAATTCTTTGATGGGGAAGGAAAAAAAATTGGGTGCAAAATCCGGTAGAATTTAGTTTTACCCCAGAGATGTGGAATCCAACTGAAATACTTACAAAATACTACCTAACAAGATTTATTAGACTGGGATTCGAACCAGGTGAGAGAAATCTAGATAAACCATTTTTATAATTCTCTCAACCTTGAGTTCTTAATGTTGTTGATTAACCTCTTTGCATTGTCTAACATCTGTTTTTCAAAGTGTCTATAATTTCTCTGTTCTAATATAGGAGAATATTTTTGTGGCCTTCACATGTAAAAGACAATTTCATTTGTGATAGAATTACTGAGGGAGCAGATTATTTCCTTCTTAATTCTGAACACACATTACTCCTTTATATTCTCAAATTATGGCCCATCTCATTTTCCTCCCATGTGGATAACTTTCCTGTACTTATAAAATGTTCCTTTGCCTAATAAGCTCTGAATATGAGCCAGGAACTTTCAGATCTACTTTACTTAGATTAGCACATTTAATCCTTGAAAAACTTTGAGGTATGTATGATCATTAACCATTTGAAGATAAGAAAACCGAGTTATAGAAGGATAAATATATAATGTCACTAAATGTATAAATGCCTTATTAGTCGATACAACTAAATTATGTTGTGGTAACTAACAACTACAAAAATCCACAAAAGGCTACATTTTGTAAAAGTCTTGTGCAGAATCTCATAATTTTCAAGGCAATTTTCAAGTTCAACTACTTTGATCTGAGGGCCCAATGTGTGCTTCGAAGCCCAAAGTTGTAGGGAAAGGCCAAAATGGTCTTGCTCTGGCAATTAAATAACTCAAACAGAAGTGACATACACTGGCCAAACACAGAACAGAACTTGTCACATGGCCTTGACTACAAATATGGTGATTCAGAAATATAATCCTATCACATGGTTTGGAGGAAAAGAGATTTAGTTATCAGTAATCTTTACAAGTATTTATGATAATGGCAAAACACCAGAGTTTCAATTCCAGACATTGTAGCTCCAGACTACTCTTAAAGCATATGCTAAACTTCTTGGAAGGATAAATAATTTTTTTAAATAAATTATACTGATATGAGAATTTATGCAATTAATTGAAAATATTTATTTGTTTCAGTTATATGCCTGGCAACATTCTTGCGGCTGTGAACACAATAGTAAACAAAGTCCTTGACTTCCTAGAACTTAATTTCTAGGTTCTGGTCTTTTCTCGATGTGAAGGTTCCTTTCAATCTATATCCAGATTGAAAATTCAGTCTTTTTAATTTTGTTTCTTTCATTTTATTTTGTTTTTCTGATAGTTCCTTTTCTTGATTTACCCAGTTTTATCAATTCATATCTTCATCAGGGGTACAATATGCCATTATTTTATATTTAACTATGGAAATAGAAGTCTTGCCAATTAAATTATGGTATTTGTTGTAAACCTCTTTGTTTTTTGTTCAAGAATATTAAAATGTAGGGGAAAATGGAGTATTAATTCTTTCTTTCCTTGACTTAATATTTATGAAAATCTCTTTCCTTCATCTCTTGACCTTGCCTAAATTTGGGCAGAGCACTTCAACAAATCCTAAATTTTAATGTTCTTGGTCAGTTATCTTTTTAAATTAATTTATTTAAGAAGTTTTTGCAATTCTATCTTATTTTACCATCCTCTGTTTTTTATTTCATCTTATCTGGTCTTCATTTTTACTCCAATATTAAATACGATTTTGGGTGTCTGCACAATTTCCAAACAGCTTCTTTCATAAAGATATAGCCCTCTGTGATAGATAGTGAGATATGTCAATTAGATAGTACTCAGGAAAAAACATACTATTCACCTGCAGGAAAGACAGTTTTCACTCAGCCTCCAGCTGTTGACTTCTTTGACAGTTTTCAGGGTCAATCTCCACTGCAAAAAACAAAAAAACATACTATTCACCTGCAGGAAAGACAGTTTTCACTCAGCCTCCAGCTGTCGACAGTTCGACAGTTTTCAGGGTCAATCTCCACTGCAAAAAACAAAAAACAAAAAACAAAAAACAAAAACTGTCTTGCTCCAGGTCATGATTTTCCGGGGACAGCCCATATCTGGTGACAGAGTGTGGTGGGACTATAAATGCCTAGCCATATCAGCCCAGATGGACAAACCTCATGAGCAATATTCACTTCAACATTTAACAAAGTGGTAGCCTACATTGCAGTTCAATTTATTCCTCTTCATAATACTACTTCTTCTCCTTTCCTTTTAAAAGTATTTTTCCCTAGTGAATATTTTGCACTCTGAACTGTATATCAGTTTACGTGATCAGGAAGAATCACCCTGCAACACTAATAATATACATTTAGTCATAGTATTCTCTGTCCTAGACCAGTTGGAAATCTTGCATAATATCACACTGATCCTTTATATTGATGAAGTCATGTTTATTGCTTGGTTGGATGAACTAGGTGTGGCTAATCCACCAATGGGATTAGTAGGACACATGTGCTCCATAGATTATGAGAAAAGCACTATGAATACTCAGTGGCCTACCATATAAGTAAAATATTTAGGAAATAGTCATCAAGGGCACCCTCTCAAATATAAAAGAAAAGTAAGCACACCTTGTAGTCCTACCATTAAGAAGGAAGTATAATGTCTGTTAGGTTTTGGGGTTTCTGGTGGCAACGTGTTCCATACCTGTGAATATTGTTATGGTTCATACACTTTTGATTTTCCCAGCTTTAAGTAGGATTCAGAGAAGGACAAGGGTCTGCAGCAGGCCTAGGCTTCAGAGGAAACAGCCCTGTCATGTGGCCCATATGATCCAAAAGACCCTGTACTATAGGAGGTGTCAATGGAAATGTAGAGGTTGTATTAACACTCAGTGGGAAATCATAACACAGGCCCTTGGAGTTCTGGAACAAGATGGTGTTGTCAGCAGTAGAGAATTATGAACCTTGGGAAAAACAGATCCTGGACTTAAAGAGAATGAATACTTGGCCATGTAATACTACATGACCATAAGAACAGAGCAGTCCATGATTAGCTAGATTCTATCAGATTTACCAAGTCATTAGGTTAGATGGACCCAGCACCATCCATTTTAACAAAGAAATGGTACATTTGCGATTGACCTCTTGAGTATGACTATAAGGCAAAAGCAAGATGCACAAGCAGGTAGACCAGAACTCTGTGACATTCAACACTGTTACATCAGTGCTTTCTTTCAACTCATGCCTCAATATAGGTCATTCCTTAAGGCCATTTTAGGAAAACAGGAAAAAAACAAAACAAAACACTCCATTTGGTTATAGATGGCCTGGATTTCCATGTGATTAAAAATTCAAAATGGATGGTGACTGCATTATGCTTCTTTCAAGGGTGATCTTCAAAGATACAGTTTAGTAAAAATGCTCCCAATGGTCAATTTCAGGAGCAACATCACCTAGTCTACTTTATGTACAATAAAGGGAACTCAGGTTTATCAAATATATGGTCATATGGCAGGTGCAAATGGCTTGGTCAGTTGGTCAAGGGCCTGGAAAGAAAAAGATTGGAAGAAGCAAGGAATTCAGGGGGAGAGGCATGAAGATGACACATTGGAGTGGACACACAGTGTGAAGATCTCTCTATTACATGTTAACAACCACCCGAGGATATTCAACGACAGATGTTAAATTAACCAACAAGAGGACAAAATCAATGGGTAGATTAATATCTAACAGCTTCTGCCATTGACCATCCATCACTAACAATAGGCACAAGAAAGAAGTGGTCACTATGGCAGAAGTGGAGAATATGTATGGGTCCAACAGAATGGACACCCATTAAGATTGATCTAGTTACTGCCATTGTCAAATCTAGCCTGCAAAAATAAAGATCATTGCTGAGGTCCCAGTGTGGCACTATTCTAGGAGACAATCCCGTCACTCACTGGCAAGATACCTATGTTAGGTTCTTTCCATAACAATATGGTCACCAGTTTGGTCTCACAGAAACAGATACATATTCTGGATATGAGTTTGCCTTTCTTGGCCTCAAGACCTCAACAAGTACCACTATTTGAGGGTTTGCAGAGTGTTTAATCCATTTGGTTGGACCCCACTTAATATTCTCTGGAACCGAGAGACACACATTTAAGCACATGAGTAGACACATGACCATGGGATCCACTGATCAGATTATATTCTATACCCGTCAGGATCTACTGACCTGATATGCAACTGAAACAATGGCTGATACATATGTAAGTCAGCAGTCTGGAGGCAATATTCTTTGAAAATGTGATGTCATCACCCAGGAGGCAGGATATGCACTAATTCAAAAACCTTTATATGTCTCTGTGTTCCAATAGAAAGGAATACATGGTTCTGTAATACCAGGGCAGGAATCAGGAGGATTCTCAGGGGCCATTATTCCAGTGACCCACTAAGGGACTTTATAATTCTTATCTCTGCAACACTGGTCTCTTTGGAATAGGAGCTTTAGGTTTCTTTCTTTTTTTTTTTTTAAGATGTTATTTATTTATTTGACAGAGAGAGACAAAACAAGAGAGGGAACAGGGGGAGTGGGAGAGGGAGAAGCAGGCTTCCTGTGGAACAGGGAGCCTGATGCAGGGCTCGATCCCAGGACCCTGGGATCATGACCTGAGCCGAAGGCAGACGTGTAACGACTGAGCCACCCAGGCATCCCAGGGTCTTTAGGTTTCTAAAAGATTAATGTTTTTGCCAGGACAAACAGTAGGTGTCCCACTTACCTATAACCTATAGTTGTCCCCTGGGCATTTTGGGCACAAAGTGCCCAGACAAGTCAATAAGAGACAAGTCCATAAGAAGTAAAGTCACCATCTTAGCAGTGGTAATTTATCCTGATCATCATAAAAAGGTAAGAGAAGTTAAGACTATGTATAGAAGCCAGGTAGTCCAGTTAGGTGCCTCTTGGTGATTCCTTGACCAATGGTGACTATAAAAAGACAAATACAGCAACTTGAGAAGTCATGATGATAAGGAGGTCAAACTCTCAGAAATTGGGGGTATGGACCCAATTACTAAGTCATCCTGGAAGCCAGTAGAAGTAGTACCTGAGGCTGAAGGTGCAAGAGACTGATAGTGGAGGAAAGAATCTATGAGTGTCAGGTGGATCCAGAGAATAGCTATAGTATTGAGCCTGTAGTTCGTCCAGCTAACCTCTCTTTTCTGTCTCCCTTCTGGAAAAGAGCCCCGTGGATTCATGGAGGAGCTGATCACCGAAAGTGTATGGAGACATAGATCCAAGAGGCACAGGGGGTAGTCTGTGGTAGTCTGTAGTCTGTAGTCCTCCAAGAGGACTGTGGTAGTCACAGAAATGCTCCATGCAGATTCCCCTTCAAGAAAGTACTTGCGGCTCATCTCCTTCATCCCTCATCTCAGCCATAGAGAGCTGCCTGCCTGAAGGTCACATGCTGGGACAGTCCGTATCTGATGACTGAGAGAGGTAGGAATATAAAGGCCTGATAGAGAACAAGCAATATCTGGTGAATGATATTTGCTCCAGGGCTCCAAGTTGTTTTGGTCAGAACATTTTTAAGCCTGTGTTGCATGGGCAACTCCTCTGTGGAGAGAAAAGCGAAGCAAATGTAAAGGCATATGACTGAAAGACAAACAGAATGACCATCATGCTAGAGGTTCCCAAATACTTCCCATTGCCTAGACGGAGACCCTTTGAGGACTTGCTACCCTTGAATTCCCTGGCACAGCCTGGATCCTTTCACAAAATCTCCCATGTGTTTTTCCCACCTTAATCTTGGTGGAAGTGGATTTCTATTTCTCACAACCAAAAGTTCTTAGACTTAGGCAAGCTACATATTTTGTGCTTACTAGCCTATGTTCTTCTTTTATAAATGTCACTTTTTTCTGTGACAAAAATATCCTAATTTTCTTTGGGTTTCTGCCATAGATAATTTTCAAATATTTGCTCTTCTCTTGCATCTTCCTGATAGTGCTTTCTTTACTTCACTTTACTTAGAATTTCAAAGGAACTTTCACCCTTTTTTCTTTAATTTCTTTATTATAGATTGACCAAGTAGAAATTTATTCAGGTGCATCATTTCATTAATCAAGATATGAAAATGTGCCTTATCTGGGCACACTTTTCATATAAGCACTAGTTAAATCCCCTCCTCATATCTAGACCTAAAAGTTGATTTACAAAATACAGTGTTCTGCCCTATTCCCATAAGCCAACCACCTCCATAGCACATAGGTTTCCTGTACTAAGCTCTAAGACCATTGCTTGATTTTTTGATAATCGAAAATAAGGGATAGCAGAATGCTGAGAATGTAATATTTCCAGGAATGTTCTCATTTCCACCCAGCTGAAGGTGCTTTAATTTGGATGAAAGTGCTTCTAGGTTGCAATGTTGTATCCTTCTTCACCACTTTCAGTCTTTCCAACTCCCTGTTGCATCGATTTCTTAGCACTGCAATTCCCAAATGGCTATAAAACTATGGGCAAGAGTACAAAAAACCCTCTTCAAACTGTATCAACTGTACAGCATAATGGTAACTATCTGGTTTTCCAGTTAGTGGGGATCTGGGTCTCTGGGTCAGACTTTAAAGTTAGAAAATAAATGAAATTTCTTTCTATGTTTCTGCTGGTAAGTCTACTCAATTTCCCACTAGTAAAGTATGGGTAAGCTCATAATCACTTTTCCCAATCTAAGTCAAATCATAGTTGAACAATTGTAGTTAATAAGAATAGCTTCCAAATTTTGGTATCAATATCTCCATGTTTCCACGCTAGTTAGTTAATTGTTTGCTTGTTTAAGCTAGCTTCTGGTCTCAGTCTACCACAACTATTTTGAAGTCAAAAATTGTTTTGTATTTGTTTAATCCATGCTCTTTTTTCTCCTACCTTCTCTTCATTCTTGACCATGCACTATCAATGATTATAATAGCCTTCATACTTACCTTTTTGCTGTGCCATTTATTAAACTATTGGGAATCTGCTTCAAGCTTAGCTTTCTATGTTCAAGTTTGTTATGCTAAGGCTGGAACTCTACAAACCATCTTTCTTAGTTAGCTAGCTGGTACCCATGAACTATGAAGTGACATGGATGAATTTTAATTATGACATGTTGATTGAGAAAGAAACCAGACACAAAAAAATACATGCATACCATATGATCCCATTTATATGAAATGCTAAAGCCCCAGGCAAAATAAATTTAAGGTGACAGAAATCACAATAGCCTTTGTTTATGGTGTGCAAGTACTGACTAGAACAGGGAACACACAAACAAAAATGTCCTTAGATGATTCTAAGGACATTTGAGGTGTCTCTATTGAGGCGTTGTTTGCACAGGAATGTACACTTGTCAGAACTTATCAAATCATACACTTAATATTTATATATTTAACTGTGTACAGATTTTAGCTCAGCTTAAAAATGCATGAGAAAACTGTTGCATGCCTCAGAAAAAAAAAACAGAATTGACAATTACAAACACATACACACACACACACCCAAAACCCAAACCAAAAAAACTACAAAGACAAAAAATGAAAAAAACATTGAAACAGAGGCCAAAAAATTAACATGTGGTTTTAAAATTCAAAATGATGGCTACCTTTCAAATATGCAGATAGTGACTAATTGTCAATTACTAGCAGTGAATTATTACTTGAGAGAATTATCTTAACTAACACAGAACCTAGTCACCTGCAAAATGGATTATCAGAAAAAGGAAAAAGGAAAAGCACAAAAAAAGAAAAACGAGAGGGTGATGATCAACCAGGCAAAACAAAGGCAACCTTGTAAGAGGAAAAGTTTTGAGTCAGCCCGGCAACCCCCCCTTTTTTTTAAAAAGATTTTATTTATTTATTTGAGAGAGAATGAAGAGAGAGAGAGAGAGAGCACAATAGGGGGGAGGGTCAGGGAGCCCGTCCAATATGGGACTTGATCCCAGGACTCCAGGATCATGACCTGAGCCGAAGGCAGTTGCTAAACCAACTGAGCCACACAGGCGCCCCAGCCTGGCACCCCCTTGAGTCTGAAGGAATAGTGAAGTCTGTCCCATGCTTCATGTGATGTGAGCAACAAATTTCAGCTCTGCCCTCCTGGCTGACAGCTGTCTTCAGGGTAAGAAAAAGAGAAAAGAGAATGAATTCTACTTGAAGAAAACAGATGGCTACTTAAGTGTGTAAATTTTTGCAATTTAAGATTACAAAAGCAGAAAAAAATATACTTTGTGCATAGTCTTTATTTTTAGACTCTGATTGAGACTTTCCCTCTAGCTGTATTGTCCATTGCCGTTCCAGGTTGTCAATAATGTAGCCAATTTTAAAATGAGAAATAAATATCATGGTCACTACAGCTGTTGCTTTATTTGATGTGCATGTATATATTATCTGTTCAATAGATGTATCTCTTTTATTATATGTTTGTTTTCCAGTTTTACACATCTGTCTATGTGCATTATTTCTCCATATATATTAATAGATGTGCTGTTGAGCTATTATTGGCATAAATATTAATAATTGCAAATCTGCTGTAAAGCCAGAGTCATCCAATTTTTCTACACAAGAGAAATGCTTTTGCTCCAGTTTAGTAACTGAGACACACTGGAATAAAGCCGTAAGCACTTAGGTTATTGCAAAGGTGTTCTAGCGATTTAGCAATATTTTTAGTGATCTTTACTGGAAGAACCAAAATTATTGAGGCTGTTAATCTACCATAAATCTGCCAGCCTAAGTTTCTAGGATGTCTATTCTAATCCCTTCCTCAGGTGCATTTCTAAATTGTACACTGTTTCCAGAGACTTCACCTGATGTAGGTCCTCGTTGAACCAGGTTCCTTTCATCCCTAAAAAACAAAAATTTAAAAAAAACCCATAGCAACCCCTCTTTTCAGATATTTCTGATAAGATGGAAATATTTCAGAAAGGGACCTCTTAAGTGAGATATAGAAAAAGTCATGCTCCACTTCTCAATATCCGGGTCTCTTTCCCCTCATGTCACATGGATAGTAATGGCAATGTAGTCATTGAGAGAAGAGCTGTATGTCTATCTTCTGGTTGAGCCAGAGAGAGGACTGGTTCTTTTGGGAAAGTTGATAAATCTCAGGGAGATTTAAAAATAAGCTAATATCAAAGTAAGGCCCTTCATTCCCATCTACAGACAGAGATGATCCTCCAGTCTGCACAGAACGATGTCTCTAACTCTGTCTTTATTAAGCATGATCTGTTGAAACTTTTGTTTAGACTGGCTTCTATACGGAGAGATATGTCCAGTCCCCCTACAAAGAATAAAGGAAATAAGTCAACACAGATGACTACACTGATGTTATCATATCTATAGAATTTGAAATATAGCAAGAACACGGCCGCCAGAGGTGATTCCGTGTTAAAGCAAACAAGCAAACAAGCAAAGAAATGCTCCCATTTTAATTTGGACAATTTTAGATTATTTCTTGGTCTCAAAAATATGAGTTGTTTTCAGTAATTTTCTGTTGGATTATCCCTGAATACTGAGGCATGATTGAGGATATCTGTCAAATAAATCTATCTATATATGTATATATGCACACACACACATATACATATATGGTTCATATACACATATAAAGTATATATATGTATGTATATATATATATATATTTAGCTTTATAACTATGTTTAGCTTTATAGATATGCTTGGCCATACACACACACATACACACACATATATATATACCTTTCCTGTAATTATTGTTATAATACATTAATGTAATAATTATTAACATAATATTAGAGAGAGAGAGAAGGTGTGTGTACTGGAGACAGAAGCTTCCAAACATGTTTATAGTTACAGATATCTATGTGCCTAAACACTTACCTGGATATTTAAAATGTATTTCTTTTTTTCTCATAGTGATTACTATAAATCCAGATAACCCTAGCAGGAACAGAAGTTAGAAGTAGTATAAAGAGCTCACTTTCAGTATAAATATTTGAGACTATATTAACCAGGAAAATATACCAACTCTTCATTTTATTTTGAACAACAATATCAATCATTCCATGGACGTTAACATGGAAACAGTTTAGGTTAATTTCTCTGTGAAACAGTGTGTTTTCTATAGTAGAGCATTAAATATGAAATTTAGTATCTGTTCACAGACATTTTTAATGCATATTAAACATGTTAAATACAGACATGTTTAATGTCTGTGCATTCACTTTATAAACTATATTACACTGTATGCCATGGAAAACAATGGAAGAAATATAGCAAGTGAATTTTTCTCAAAATTATTTTTTATGTGAAAAGGATATTAATAGCTAATAGTTGAAAATAGCTAGCATTTATTCATTACTTAATATGTACTGTCTGGTTTTCTAAGTGATTTATATTTAATAACTCATTAAATCTACATTACATTCATGGGAAGTAGCTGATTTTATAAATGGATAACACAGGACAGAGGGAGGTAAAATAACTTACTCAGGTTCACAGCTGATTCATGATCACAGCTTGGGATGTCAGGCATTTGACTCCTGACATCCCAGCTAAATTAATCATATGGTTTATCCTGTGCCATATATTTTATTTTCCTGTTACCTACCAATCATGTTTGCCTAGATTTATAGATTTAAATCTATATTAGCTTTACTTCCTGAATTTTCAGCTAACATAATATTGAATTGTAAAAAGAAAAAAAAATAATTGTGTGTGATTTTATGTTACTTCAAAATTTTGAGGAATAAAGTTAGAGTGTTATTAAATATATAAAATGGATAGAAATAAATATAATTCAAATGACCTCATTTGGATGACATTTTTTAATCCTTAAGACAAATGTATTAAGGAAAAAGGAAGTCATAAATGCTCTATTATCTAAACCCCGAAAACTCCAAAAGGAATGATAATGTATGCAAAAATTATCCAACTTTTTTTGTTCTTTCAATTACTGGTGATGTGTTGAGGAAGATAGAAAAGTTTACTCACACTGGTTTCTGATACCATCCTGTGACATTAGAGCTATTCCCGGTCTGTATCATGCTTTCAAGCCACTTTGTAAACTATGAATGTATACATGATGCCTACAAATAATAAGTAAAATGTAAAGACTTGTATGATTTGCATGCCCCAAAACAACTACAAAGAAAAGTCAAGATGAATTGTGATCTTAGGCTATACTTCCTGGAAACTCACTCCAGAATGGATATTGTTAGACCTTTAATCTTACCCTATCCCACTTTGTGCTTGGAGGTTCAATACATTTCAAGTGATACATGAGACCAGATAGGAGACACTGTTAAGTGATGTTCAAGTCTGGGTTCTTAATGGGGATTTTGTTCTTCTTTGGTTCTTATAAATGGAATTTCCTTCTCACTCTTCCCTCAGCAATGACTTTAAATCCTTTGAAAGACCCTTTACCAATCACTCTTGTCATACTTAGCACTGAATAGCTCTGTGCTGTCAAGGAAAGAAGAAACCAAATGTTTTAGTGACATTCATCTAGAGGCATATGTCAAAACAGATACGTACAAAATCACGAGATTTATTAAAATTGTTGTCAAATTTCTGCCCCTGAAAATTATAATTAGCTACATGGGAATATAAAGTCATTCTTCAAACCCCTTTGACTCATTTCCCCATAGTGCACATCTCTTCCTTTCTCTGTCTCTCTGTCTCTGTCTCTCTCTCTCTCCCTCCCTCTCCCTCTCCCCACTGTGAGAAAAAAAAATCATGACTTAGATGTGATGCAACATTTATCTTTCCAAGGGGAAAAGACAAATAACTCAACATGGACATTGCCCAAGTGAAGTCTAATTTTTCAGAAAAAAGACAAATACATGAACACAGAATTTCTCTAACCTTAATTCTTACTTGAAAAAACAAGAGTTCATAGGCAAATCAAGTATGCAGTTCCACCAGAAAACAATCAATCTGTTTTTCCTGTTGAGGAACACTAATTTTATTGTCATTGTTTTTATATTATCTAATTGATATGAAAATAGTTAACATTTTCAACAATGAAGTCGTTGAGTTACCTGTACACACAATGTACACAATTTCCTCCATTCCTGAATTTTTTACCTCCTATAATTAGCTCAAGTTAAAACACAGAGACTGGATAGTGTTATTTCAGTCTTCCCTGATGGTTATGAAATACGCATTCAGCAAAATTTATCTCCAAAACGTTAATAATTTTTGTTTGTTCTCACCATCCTCACCATCCTCACCATCCTCACCATCCTCCCCATTCTTGACCTGTAAAATTTCTCATCATCCTCCACTTGGACCATCTCAGAACTTTTCTTAACAATTTGACCCCCTTAAGTAAGTGTCTATAATCTCCCATGAATAATATATCTAAGAGGAAATATGGTCATGCCATCACCGTGATTTAAATTCCTCCATGTCATCCTGGCCTACATTGTGGTGCTTCTCAAATGGAAAAGCTTAGCGACAAATTTTTTAACATGAGTATCCCCAACCTCTCCCACTTCCTTCCCCATTATTATATGGCATAAAGTGAAATTATTCCTTTCAAAATCTTCCTAGGTGATTCTGCTTCAGACCTCATCACTACCTTTTAGCTATCCAGTCTCACCCCGAGTTATTGGCAAAAATCCAAACTGCTTAAAGTGATAAACAAAGCTTATCCTGTTCTCTCTTCAATATGAAAACCTTATTTTAACTCTCATTACTTCTTACATGTTCACAAAACGTATCACTGATAGCCATTCATTTCTAGATCCCTCTTCAAACTATATTTAGCTATCCTATGCTAATGTCTTTGCCTAGAACAGAGGTCAGTGTTTTGCCTGTTTTTGTAGTTTTATGGGAACACGGCCAAACCCATTCCCTATGCATTGTCTATGTCTGCTTTCACTCTACATCGGCAGAGTTGTAATAGAGAGTGTATGGCCTTTAAATACTAGGATATTTACTATCTGGCTCTTCCTTTACAGAAAATATCTGCCAATCTCTGACTTAAAATACCCTTTTACTCTTTCAACTATCTCATCCCTATTTATGTTCCAGATTTAAATGGGCAGTAGTTATACAAGAAATATAAGAAATGTGCACACTGCATGCTGAAATTGGGTCATCACCACTTGTCTGAGCAAGTGTTTCTTCTGAACAACCATATACTTTAAGCATATGTCTATTCTACTGAAGTTTCCTGTAGATGTTCCTGTCTTCTTTACTTTGTAAGAGACACTTTTTATTTTTTAAGAGACATTTTCTTTTGACTTCTGTGTCACCAAGTGCTAGAACACAGCAAGCAGACAATATTGCTTGGACATCAGAACTAAATTAATAAATATCAAAAACTGTGCTGTGAAGTGGGTATTCCAAGATGATGAAAATACTGTGAGTGTTGTCAAGGAGATGACAGAGTAATAGGAAAAATTTCAATTATTAATTATTAGAATACAATATGATAATGAGGTTAGTTGTGAAAATAAAGAGAGAAGAGGAAAATGTAATTGCCAAAGGAAATATGTCAGGAAATTTTGTACCAATAAAACAGATAAAAGATTTGGGCACCAACCATGTGCCAAATGTGTCTAGCCAGATAGAATTAATGGTCCAGTTTTCTAACATAACTAAAAATCTAAGTGAAAATAATATGACTAAGTCACAAAGTTAGGAAATAGATGAGTATTGACTTCTATCATTTTCTGAAGCTCAGGCTCTTTGCACTTGATGAGATCAAGTTGCTCCCTCATCCCTCTTCCCAAGGCTGTGATGAAAGCCTGGATGAGAATACCAATCTTAACCTTGACTCAGATTTCATCTCCTGTGCTCCCCCAGCACTATGCATGCTTGTACTAGGGATGTGGAGTGGGTGAGGAATGTAGCAATTTTTCGCTAAGTGTGTAACTCCAGTCTCCTTGAGTGGGAGATGGGGGGGGAGTATGATTTCATTCTAGAAAAACCTGCCCTCTTTCAACTTCTGGTATCCAGTGTTCTCTCTCTCTTTTTAATAACAACTTTTTTAAGTATTGTTAATTTGTTTCTATAAGAGTTCTCTGCTTGTGCGTCCAGAGACAAAATCCATCATAAGTATAAAACTCAATAAATGTATTGTTCAATACAAATTCAATAAATGTATACTTTTTTAGAAGATAGGCATATATATTGCCTGTATTTGTGGACAATATAATTAGAATATATTAACTGAAGATATTTTTTAATATGTTCAGAAAAAGTTGTGACTAATACAGTCACAAAACTATTTTTGAAATATTCTTCATATTTTCTCTAAGAAAATATTCATGAACAATGCACTCACAAGGAAAATATTCTTGAGTATTGTCTTAAATAAGAAAATTCACAGAGACTTCCAAAGTCTTCTAATTCTTCTTCCCGTAGGCTGTTAATTAAGTCAGGGTTTGTTGGTCATCCCTTCTCATTCTGATGGCATGGGCTGTTTAAACCACAATTTCATGCTCAAACATCTCCAGCTAAGAAACAAACACCAGTCTCTGTGGTCATAGTTGTTCCCCCAAATTGCATGATACCAAGCTGTCCTGTGTACGCTCCCCCCGCCGCCACTTTTCCCAGCATGGTTAAACTGCTAATTCTCCAGTTTATCAAACTTCCTGCCAGGGATCAAGATTTCATCTCCCTTGTCAGTAGACACTTCGGTATCGAAGACTGATTATCTCTAGACGGCTTGGGCATGGGAAAGGAACTGTCTCAGAAATCTCCAGGTAACATGATTCTCCATTTATTCTTCTCTGCAATCTATATAAACAAAGATGAATGGGAAGCTGGGGCAATGGTTGTGGGTTAACAGACTTAGTGTGATCATCTTTTAGTAACTTCTCAGAAATGTTTATGACTGATTATTAAAACACTTGGATGGGGTACCTGGGTGGCTCAGTTGGTTAAGCGACTGCCTTTGGCTCAGGTCATGATCCTGGAGTCCCAGGATAGAGTCCTGCATTGGACTCCCTGCTGAGCAGGGAGTCTGCTTCTCCTTCTGACTCTTCCCCCTCTCATGCTCTATCTCATTCTCTCTTTCAAATAAATAAATAAAATATTTAAAAAAATTTTAAAAAAAATAAAATACTTGGATCGTTCTTTCTTAGGAAGATGGAGTATTTATTGTCTCTTTTTCTTTATCCCTGAATCCTAGTTACCAAATCTAGGGAGATTGGAAAATGTACCTTCACGACTATATTGCATAGGTATTGAAAGTTGGATCATTAGAGAGGAAAGGCCAACTGAGAATAGAGCATTCATGTTACAGGGATTAGTAGAGTAAAATATATGGAGACATAAAAAGACGTGGCATGTTGAACAAACCTCAATGTTCAGAATTTTGGAATGTAAGGACAATAAAGATGAAGGAAGAAGGTGAAAAGAGATAGGATTAGTGGGAAACAGATAAAGTGTCTCATATGCATATTTAAAGTTTTCAAGAAATAATACCCATTCTCCTGAATCTGTTTCAAAAAATAGAAACAGAAGGAAAGCTTCCAGACTCATTCTATGAGTCCAGCATTACCTTAATCCCCAAACCAGGCAAAGACTCCATCAAAAAGGAAAATTTCAGACGGATATCCCTGATGAATATGGATTCCAAAATTCTCACCAAAATCTTAGCTAATAGGATCCAACAATATATTAAAAGTATCATCCACCACAACCAAGTGGGACTTATCCCCGGGATGCAAGGGTGGTTCAACATTCACAAATCAATCAATGTGATAGAACACATTAATAAGAGAAGAAAGAAGAACCACATGGTCCTCTCGATTGATGCAGAAAAGGCATTTGACAAAATACAGCATCCTTTCCTGATTAAAACTCTTCAGAGTATAGGGATAGAGGGAACACTCCTCAAGTTCATAAAAATCCATCTATGAAAAACCCACAGTGAATATCATTCTCAATGGGGAAAAGCTGAGAGCCTTTCCCTTAAGATCAGGAACACAACAAAGATGCCCACTCTCACCACTATTGTTCAACATAGTACTAGAAATCCTAGCAACAGCAATCAGACAACAAAAAGAAATAAAAGGTATTCAGATTGACAAAGAAGAAGTCAAATTCTCTCTCTTCACAGATGACATGATACTTTATGTGGAAAATCCAAAAGACTCCACCCCCAAATTACTAGAACTCATACAGCAATTCAGTAATGTGGCAGGATACAAAATCTATGCACAGAAATCAGTTCCTTTCTTATACACTAACAATGCAACTATAGAAAGAGAAATGAGAGAAACGATTACATTTACAATAGCACCAAAAACCATGAGATGCCTTGGCATAAACCTAACCAAAGAGGTAAAGGATCTATACTATAGGAACTACAGAACACTCATGAAAGAAATTGAAAAAGACACAAAAAGATGGAAAAACATTCCATGCTCATGGATCGGAAGAACATTGTTAAAATGTCTATGCTACACAGAGCAATCTATACTTTCAATGCCATCCTGATCAAAATTCCAATGACATTTTTCAAAGTACTGGAAGAAACAATCTTAAAATTTGGATGGAATCAGAAAAGACCCCAAAACACCAAGGAAATGTTGAAAAAGAAAAATAAAGCTGGGGGCATCACGTTGCCTGACTTCAAGCTATATTACAAAGCAGTGATCACCAAGACAGCATGGTAATGGCACAAAATCAGGCATATAGACCAATGGAACAGAATAGAGAGCCCAGATATGGACCCTCAACTCTATGGTCAAATAATATTCAACAAAGCAGGAAAAAATATGCAATAGAAAAAAGACAGTCTCTTCAATAAATGGTGCTGGGAAAATTGGACAGCCACATGCAGAAGAATGAAACTTGACCACTCTCTAGCACCATACACAAAGATAAACTCAAAATGGATGAAAGACCTCAATATGAGAGAGGAATCCATCAAAACCCCAGAGGAGAACATAGGCAGTAACCTCTTTGACATCAGCCACAGCAACTTCTTTCAAGATACATGTCCAAAGGCTAGTGAAACAAAAGCAAAAATGAATATTTGGGACTTCATCAAGATAAAGAGCTTCTGCACAGCAAAGGAAACAGTCAACAAAACAAAGAGGCATCCCACAGAATGGGAGAAGATATTTGCAAATGACACTACAGATAAAGGGCTGGTATCCAAAATCTATAAAGAACTTCTCAAACTCAACACCCAAAAAACAAATCATCAAGTCAAAAAATGGGCAGAAGACATGAACAGACACTTCTCCAAAGAAGACATACAAATGGCTGAGACACATGAAAAATTGTTCATCGTCATTAGCCATCAGGGAAATTCAAATCAAAACCACACTGAGATACCACCTTACACCAGGTGGAAGGGCAAAAATTGACAAGGCAAAAAACAATTGTTGGAGAGCTTGTGGAGAAAGGGGAACCCTCTTACATCGTTGGTGGGAATGCAAGTTGGTAGAGCCACTTTGGAAAACAGTGTGGAGGTTCCTCAAAAAATTAAAAATAGAGCTACCCTATGACTTAGCAATTGCACTCCATTGGTATTTACCCCAAAGACACAGATGTAGTGAAAAGAAAGGCCATATGCACCCCAATGTTCATAGCAAAAATGTTTGCAATAGCCAAACTGTGGAAAGAGCTGAGATGCCCTTCGACAGATGAATGGATAAAGAAAATGTGGTCCATGTATTCAATGGACTATTACTCAGCCATCAGAAAAGATGAATACCCAATTTTTACATCAACATGAATGGGATTGGAGGAGATTATGCTAAGTGAAATAAGTCAAGCAGAGAAAGTCAATTATCATGTGGTTTTACTTATTTGTGGAACATAAGGAATAGCAGGAGGACATTAGGAGAAGGAAGGGAAAAATGAAGAGGGGGAAATTGGAGGGGGAGAAGAACCATGAGAGACTATGGACTCCTAGAAACAAACTGAGGGTTTTGGGGGGGATGGGGGGATGTGTTAGCCCAGTGATGGGTATTAAGGAGGGCATGTACTGATTGGAGCACTGGGTGTTATATGAAAACAGTGAATCATGGATCACTACATCAAAAACTAATGATGTACTGTATGGTGACTAACATAACAATAAAATTAAATTAAATTAAAAAATAGAGTTTTCAAGAAAAGCTATGTTTTAAATTTGCTTTATTAAACATGATCTGATGCATATAGAAATTTTCAGAAAACATGTCTTATAATATTTTCTTTTAAACAAATTCTACCAAAATTAAATATTTTATCTTTATCCAGAGCTTCCTCTGTATAAAGGGTAAAATTTATGTAAAATTATGTTCTTATTTTCTATAAAATGTTACTTTAAACAGAAAACATTGTCAACATAATTGTTATATACTTTAAGTGTTAGTATCAGAATTTCAATGAAAGTGTTGAAGAGAATTTAGTTTACAGCTCTGTGGGAAACTCTTGAGAGCTAGAACTGAAACAAATATCTAATCAGGAAGATATTAAAGATGGCTTAATGACCACATGCTATTAAACTGGAAACAAGTTCTCTCTGTCTCTCTCTCTCACACACACACACGCACAAAAATGTAAGTGCAATGGGTGTTCCTGAAGCTATAAATTACCCTGAGTTATTCACCTATCTAAAGAATATGATCTCTGTGGGTTTTTAAATGGATATTAAAGGAAATCTCATTATGCAAAGAGCAGATTTTTATAACTCTGGAAAGAATATGCCAAATAGTATAAAAATCTGGATGCACGGTTGAATAACATTATCAATTTCAAAGGTAAAATAGGAAAAAATTCTAAAAATAAAAGTGTTGTCCATTTTATGCTACAGATTCCAAAACCAATGTTTCAAATGCTGACAATAAGTAGAGCTAGGACATCCAACTGAATTCCATAAATAAACTATATTACATTTTTTTAAAACCAAGAATACATAATCAATGAAAATAGACAAATATGTATAAACATGAAATGGAAACTTCTTTGTGTGTGTGTGTGTTAATTAGTTTTTCATTGCTTGAAACTTCAAAAAAACTAATTTTGTATTGACCAAGTAGTACTAAATTCTTCAAATTCCATCTTGATCCTCTACTAGTGAAACTTCTTAATGACTCTGATTTTGAAATCTGAATAAATATAGAGTAAGCATAAATGTTATGCTTTCATTTTTAATGATGCTTGTGCTCAGATGAGAAAAATCTATTGCTACTTGTGGACTTCTTACACCATACATTATATCATTAGTTTCTGATGTAGTGTTCCATGATTCATTGTTTGCACATAACACCCATTACTCCATTCAATACATGCCCTCGTTAATACCCATCACCAGGCTAGCCCATCTCCCCACCCCCTCCCCTCTAGAACCCTCAGTTTGTTTCTCAGAGTCCATAGTCTCTCATGGTTCGTATCCCCCTCTGATTTCCCCCCCTTCATATTTCCCTTCCTACTATCTCCATTTTTTTTTAACATATAATGTATTATTTGTTTCAGAGGTACAGGTCTGTGATTAACATAACATGATAAAATAAAATTTAAAAAAAGTTGTTTTCATTCCTAATGAAATAAATATTATGTAAATATAAATATTTTAAGTATTAAACTAAAGAATTAAAACCTTTGGAGGTCTTCACTCTTACTTCCACAAAGGATGTTAAAACAATCTCTTGGCAGGACAGTGGTCAGGGATCATTTCTTATTTTATAATTTAAAATAAGGGGTTAGGCAAAAACGATGTTAATTTGCTGATAAGTTTTTCAAGAAAAATGAGTTAGACTAAACATGTGTACCAATAAGATCTCCTACTCTGATTGGATAAATCTGATTTTCAGATTTAAATATGAAAGTCTTTTTTCTCAGGAGGGAGGGATGCTTAGGCAAAGACCATAAAGCATAAAAATCAATTCTCAAAGAGTGGTCAGAAAATTGGCCTTTATAGAAATGATGTCACTAAAGTATGATTTCCTAGTGTCTTATCCTTTGGACACACATCATGACCTACTTCTCTTTTATGTCACAAACTCCTCTGTCTCTGTTTTGTGTCTATGTTGTGTTGATGTGAATCATTTCTAAAATTTGAGTTTACACATTGAAAGTCGACATAATCTCTAATCATCCAAAATTGCAAATTCTTCATTTTGTTCTTTGAGCCTCTGCTAATATTTAGCTCTTCATTCACACTAAACACTTATAGTAATTCTTAAAAAATTACTTCATATAATAAGTTGCATATGTAATATAGGAAAAAACTTGCAGTTAAGACAAAATATATCTGCAATTGCTTTAATTCTACATTTTTATTTTCTAGTAGATTTCTGAATTCATAAATTGTCAATTCAATGTGTGTTCTAAACTTAACATAGGATATTTTCAATGATTTATTCTCCACACAGACACTCACTTTATTTGATTTTAGTTATGATTCAATATAACTATCTTTATTGAATCATCTAGAGTGTTGATGTGGAATTTGTTTATGATTTATTATCTTTTGAGAATCTTATATAGAACAGGCACGTGCAAGACATGAAGATCCCAAAATGAATAAAAAACTAGAGTTAGCTATCCAGTCCTATGAGGAAAAGAGAGACACTTATCAGATTATTTTAATAACATATAAAAAAGTATAATACCAGAGATAGTCACATTGCATTGTGAGTTCACTATGGCAATACTTTACTCAGACTGAGTAAAAAGTGGATTTCTAAGTAAGGTGCCCACTAAATTGGGTCTAAAAGCACAAACTGAGAAAATAATCTAGTGTGGGGCTAGGAATATGGCAGAGAAAGTTTGTCTGAGAAAACCACATGAACAACAAAAAAAGAAAATTAGCACAGTGTAAGACATTCAAGGAATTAAAAAGCAGAAATACAAGGCTAAATTCTAGAGACAGAAGATTTAGAGAATAAAGGAGGGAAAGTTCAGGTGGCAGGGATTTCCCTCAACTAAAGTGATTTGCAAAACTGAAGGAAGGGTGTAAAGTGGAATGTAGGAATATATTTGATGTGAGAAATTGGGGAGAGTGAAGTGACAAACATTAATCCACGATTTGCACTTTGGTGCCTGGGTGGCTCATAGTAGCACCCCAAGATACAGCAATACAGAAGGAGAATGTTGATGTAGTTTGCCAGTTGGAAACATGGGACCACAAGCAGTAGAAGGCACCCTGGCTATCTTAAGCAGAAAGGAAATATATTGAGAGGTAGAGTAGGCAGCCTCTAAGATGCCCCTGATGATCTAATCCCCCTAGGGTTGACACCCTTTCATAATCTCCTGCCTTCGAGTGTGGGCAGGATTTATTGACTCACTTGGAAAATGTAAAATAAAGCAGAAGAGAATGGGCTGTAAAAAGACTGTGCCTTCCATCCTGGCTGTTCTCTTGCTTCCTCTCCTTTCACCCTGGTGAAAGCTAATTGCCATGTCCTCAGAAGGTCCGGTGGGGAGGCCTGTGTAACAAGCGTGGAAACAGATGCTCTGAGGCCTGCCAACAGCCTTGTGAGTGAGCTTGGAATTAGATTCACCTGTCCCAATTGAACCCGGTGATGACTATGCCCTCACCAACATCATGATTTCAAGAAACCTTGAGCTAGAGGCAACAAACTCCGCCACCCCCAGATTCTGGAGCAACAGAAACTAAAAGAGACAATAAACATTTATCTTTTTAACGTGCTACATTTTGTGAAGATTTGTTGTATAGCAACAGATAACTAATAGAGGAAAATATCAGATACACTATATTTGGAAGAGTACCCACAAAAACAAGACAGAAACGAGAGAAGGAACTGAGGCTGCTAGAATGGTTTAATCATATAAGAAGGATGCCACCATGGAAATCAACAGACTTTGAGTCTCCAATCCATGCATCATGGCTTTCAAAAGTGGAAGAGAGAATCTGGTGATTATGTTGGTCATATGCTTACCCTTAGACGACACGGGATGGTAAAACAAAGTATCTAGCAAAGATGGTCTTTTTATTCTCCAAAAATTCCTTTGGCTTCTGTTGTGAGAGAGCAGAGCTCCCAGACTAACAAGATACATTCAAATGAGATTGAGGTATTTCTACAAAATAAAACTGACATGTTATCAAGAAGAGCATGCAAATTGGTGTTGGGTGATCAAGGTACAATGAATGTCCTCTGTCTGAGAAAAAGGAATTCGATATTAAACACATTTTTATGACAACCAAGTGAAGGTGTACCCGCACAATTTAATATGTGAGTCTGAAATTTATATGAGAGAGACCAGAGACTTAGTTGAGAGGCATCAACACTTAGATAGTATTTGAGTTTAGGTAATTTCATTTGATCACCCATGGAGAGCAGGGTGAATAACAAGTACCTTTAATTGAGGGAAGAATGCTATGAAATATTAATATTGCAAAGAAATATTGCAAAGAAATATAGTCATTGCAAAGGAAAAGATAAGCACATAAAGATGAATAAGAAATAATGGTCAGAGAGATTTGAGGAGAATCACAGAATCCTGAGGACCAAAGCTAAAAGATAAGAGCATTTCAATGAGGAAATGACAGACAGTATAAATTGTATTAGAATATTTCAGTAAAACATGAATGCAAACTAGTCCTCACCTCTGGAAATCAATGTTGATAGATTCCTTTTCCTAAAATGAATCATATCAATGGGCAAATTCTGCTCATAAAAGTTGGTGCTCTCCTTTTACTCAGAATCAAATTCCAAATTTTAAGCGTAGCATTCAAGATTCTCCCATAATCTACCTATTCAATTTAGTGCATACAAATATGACTTACCTCCCTGACAAGATTATATTTCCCTTGAAGACAGAGACTACATCTTACTTTTCTATCTACTATATTATCTACCAATATAGTAAAATATAGTAGGTTAACAATTAATCAATCTTGGATAAAAGGGGTTTTAATTGTTCACTCACTCTATGTAGGAATGTACGCATCTATCTTTCTATCTATCCATCCATCATCTAAGTACCTATCTGTTTTTACAAAACCTAGACTGTTCATAAGCTAGCTCGATTGTACTTTAAGTTATAAGGCTGGCACTTACCGAAGTCCCCCTCCCTCCTGCATATCTGGTGTAATCAATAAAATAGAATTACCTATATCTTCATTCTTCCCCTGATTTTTTTACTAATTAGCAAGAGAGCAAATTGTATGTAAACACCGAGTTATGCTGTTTATAGTTATCCATCTTTTCTTGATAACTTATCCTTTTTATTATAGAAAATAAACAAACAAAAATAAAAACAACTATTTGCCACTGTAGGGGGTATGCCCTAAACTTTTATGAACTATAATTCGCACTTCCTTTGAAAAGACAGCTACACTATTATAACCACAATAGTTTTTGTGTAAGTCCCATTAATTAAGGTGTTCAAAAGTAGGCTTTAATCCTTGGACAAAGAAAAAGAAAGAAACCTGAAATAAAAATGCAAAATATGTGTTATCTACACGTTTTCCGTTTGTTAATTTAGGAAATATTTCACGTCTGCAGATCCGCCAGCCCATGGTAACAAAGAAGCAAAGGATAGAAGGAGCTGCTTGGGAACACATAAGCTTCCAGCTTTTCTCTAACATTTGAGTCACCTGCCTAATAATCATACAGACTTCAGGAAAATATTTCATAAACTTGGTTTGAAAACTAAAACTATTTTTTCAGTATTTATTTTGTTTGGATATACATTTGGAAGATCTTTTCCCAGGTTAATAGTAATACTGATTTGTTTCAGTGTCTCCCGATGTTAATATTTTATAAGGCTTGCATGCAATTTGTGACATGACTTAAAGTTAGCAGAACAGCTATCCTCCTTTGCCAATTCCAGTTCGCTTACTAAATGCAGATTTTCTCATGCAGTACAACACCTGCATAAATTTGAAAAATTGAGAATCATGAAAATGGTATTTCAGTAGCAGTTCAGTTCAGCTAAGGGACCAAATTTGCCATGCAGTATAACACCGTGAACAAGGTTAATGCCCTGGGGAAATTGCATTTTCCAGAGATTTTCTTGTTGTTGATGATGATTTTAAGTAAATACATATGTAATCCTTCTAGTCCACATATTTTTCTGTCAGATGGATATCAAAATACTGCTAAACTATGACTATCTTGAAAAAGGATACTATAGCTACAGCAAAAATAATACGCAAGACACATATAAACAGCACACATACACAGCTGAGTGGGAGTGAGTCAACAATTCTCTTTAAATAATGAGAATATTAAATATAATATTCAATATAATATTAAATTAAATATAATTAAATATGTCTATATATTTAATATAAATTAAAAATAATTAAATATAATATAATGAATATTAAATATATTATTTATATAATTAAATATAATATTGTTGAGTATTAAAAATATTGGAATATTATAAATAAATATTCCAATATTCCAATATTATAAATAAATATAAATTCTAATAAATAAATAAATATAAAATTATAAATAAATATTATAAATAAAATAATGGAATATTAAATATATTGAATATATATAATATTCAATATAAATACTGAACGAATAAATGCATGTTAATTTTTAAATGTCCTTTATCCATTCCCAGATTCAAAGGTAATAACAACTTTGACAAAGCAAAAAATATTTACCTGAATTACACAGCAAATTATCATATTATGTACTTTCATTTTAACTTGAGAGAACTGTCCCATTTTAGTACACACACACACACACACACACACACACACACATGCACATGCAGACACATGCACACATGCACATAGAAAGAGGGAGAGAACACAACAATCTGTCCCCAGTTATCAAGTTATGAATCATTATGAGCAATTTAGTATAGTCAGAGTTTTCTAAAATTTTGTCCCTTATAGAACTTGAAATGTGTAATAAATCAAAAAAAGTTGTTCATTAGAAATGAATTCTTCAACTCAGCCTAGGACCTACACACATTCTCCCCACCCCTCTTTCTGTCTCTCTCTAATTCTCTCTCTCTCTCTCTCTCTCTCACACACACACACACACACACAATTTTTCCCAGAAATAATCAAAGCAAATTACTAAATTTCTCTAAAGACCTTAATAATTCTTAGCACAGAAAACAACAGGGGCGCCTGGGTGGCTCAGTTGTTGAGTGTCTGCCTACGGCTCAGCACAGAAAATAACAAATATCAGCAGGAAAATCTTATAGGGAAACTATAGGACATCAAATAAATATAGACTAACTTGTTCAATAAAGATTTGTGAAGTTTCTGTTTTGTTTCTTTGAAGTGAAGGTGTTTGTATGGTGTACTCAGCCCACAAGTTTAAATTTCCACACATACAAAATTACAAAAGTAATTAATGTAATTGTTTTCAATTCCTATTTTCAAAATTAGTTCTTAAGAATCAGGTTAAGGGCGCCTGGGTGGCTCAGTTGGTTAAGCGACTGCCTTCGGCTCAGGTCATGATCCTGGAGTCCCGGGATCGAGTCCCACATCGGGCTCCCTGCTCAGCAGGGAGTCTGCTTCTCCCTCTGACCCTCTTCCCTCTCATGCTCTCCGTCTCTCATTCTCTCTCTCTCAAATAAATAAATAAAATCTTAAAAAAAAAAAGAATCAGGTTAAAAAATCAGCTCAAAGCATCAGTTTTCAAAGGAAAAGTCAATATTCTTTAAGAGAATATAACACTGCAGTTTCCTAGTTGATGATGGAAATGTCTTTCTCTTCAGTGTGGTAACTACCAGAGATGACAAAAGGAAAGTCTAGATAGGCCTTCTGCCACTCCTAGATTCTGTTTGATTAAACAATTATTTAAATCTTCATAAATTTCCTTGGAAATATTTTAGGACCTTCAAATCTCTTCATTGTGTTGATAAAACTAATATATATTATATTATTATATATTATTATATTACTAATATGTATTATTAATAAATATATACATCAGTAGTAAATGAGCCTTTATTCAAGGGTTTAAACTTCTTATGGCATCTTGCCTAAGGAATTTTGTGCCATAATTTCTACACATTAAAAAGGTATTAGATTTTCTTTTTAAAAATTCTATTTGGTTACTGTGATCTAGGCAGTATGAGAGGATGGTGACACATTTCCCACATTCAACCAACTAATAAAGTCATAACTTGTTTATATTACCCATAGATAATCTTTTTTAAAGATATATTTATTTGTTTACTTGAGAGAAAGAGAGAAAGTGGGGGGGTAGAGGGAGAAGGAAAGAGAGAATCTTAAGCAGACTCCCCACTGAGCACAGAGACCAATGCCAGGCTTGATCTCATGACCCTGAGATAAAATTATGGATAATCTTGCAGCTCCCCCTGCTTGTGCTCTCTCTCTCTCTCTATCAAATAAGTAAATAAAATCTTAAAAAAAAAAAAAAAAACAGGGCATCTGGGTCGTTCAGTAAGTTAAGTGTCTGCCTTTGGCTCAGGTCATGATCCCAGGGTTCTGGGAGTGAGTCCTCTGTCTGGCTCCCTGCTCAGTGGGGAACCTGCTTCTCCCTCTTCCTCTGCAGCTCCCCCTGCTTGTGCTCTCTCTCTCTCTATTTCTCTCTCTCTCTCTGTGTCAAATAAATAAATAAAATCTTTAAAAAAATAACTAAGATTATGGATAATCTTATTACCAGTGCAAAATTGAATAATTATGTCAGGCTAATCAGTAAATGCATTATTGCTATTAAAGTATCTACTTCTCTATATAGCTTCTTATTCTATTCTAGTGATATAAAGAGAATATAAAATAAAAATTTTAAATTATAGGTTGATAGATGGCAGAGAGAGAATATTTTGGTTTGGAAGTACTAAGAGATGTGAAAGTCAATTATAACCATCTTAGAAAGTCATTTTTCTTTGTCTTTTTCCTGAGTCAGACCTTGGGAATAGAAAAATCATCAAGATATATTGCTTACCTCAAGAAATTCAGTCTTATTTTCATGTTCCCTATTTTCCTATCCTTCTCTTGCAAACATATTTCCCTTACTTACCAACACTTTCACTCCCTTTTTTTGGCGCCACACACACACACACACACACACACACACACACAGTCATATAGGGGACATTGTAGGATCCCTCTGGAGCAAAGTTGATTATATCAAGCAAGTCTGAGTCAATTCTTTCATAGTGGTCCCTTCCAATTCTAATTGAAATTAGAATTGGTAATTCATTTATAAGAATGAAGAGATGTTTTAGTCAATCTGTGTTCTCCAATGTATAGTTCCAAAATGCACTTATTTCAGGAATGGATTATTCATCCATACATTTATTCATTTCAGAAACATTTATAAGCCATTTCATATATATATCACATACTCCATTATGAATTAAAAAATGAACTGAGACTCTGAAGTAAGGCAATTAAGCAAACAAATAAAAGAAAAAAAGATTAGGAAAATCAGGGTAAGAAAATAGAAGAAGACAGAGAAGAGGGTATGCCAACTCTTTCTGCAGTTTGGCAAGAAAGCTTCTATGAGGAGATCAAAATTAAGTTGATTATTTTAGTGAGATTTTACCAGATGGTACTTGGAATTGAGGATGTAGAAGAAGCCACTTCTACCAGAGACAATAGCATATGACAAATTGTAGGAAAGAGAAAGAGGAATAATAATTTTGTAGATTTGAAGTATAAAAGTAAAAAGAGGTCAGATCAGGGAGAGAGTTATGTGCTAACAGTAAGATATTTAAATCTTTGACAATCAGGAACTATTGAAAAAATGAAGTATGGAAATGTCACTCAATTTTAGTTTCATATTTTAAATTTTATTCGCCTGAATGAACTTTTAATTTCAGATTTGTCGTTAGATTCCTTATATTTCCTAAAGTAGGAACAACATTTAGAGTCAGATAAGATGCGTGTTCCTCCTGAGTGTCCTCATAATGTACTGAATTGGTTCTGTCTTCTAATCTGCCCCACTGGATTGCGATTTCCTGCTTATAGTCCTATAACAATCATGCTTCAAGAATAATGGCCATATTTCTGATTCACCTAGGTGACCCCTAACATTTCAAATAAAATAAAATTATAACAATTATTTGGTTGAATAAATGAATGGATGATTCACCCTTCTCTCCCCCTGCTCCTGGGAAATACTTGCTCCTTACCTGTTATCTTCTATCTCGGTAAATGTCACCACAATCCATCCAATCACTCAGGACATTTACCTGTGAATTTTCTTTATTGCACTCTCACACAACCCACATTAATCCATGAGAAAATTCCCTCAATTCTTTCTTTAAATCAGATTATGATCTGACAACTTTTCACATGGCCAACCATAGTCTGAACTATTCCAATATCCTGCTGACTTATTTCTCCAGGTTCTATTTTATAGTTTCTATAGAGCAGCAAGAGTTATCTTCTAGCAAAGATATAAATCAGATCATGTCACCTCTGTGTTTATAATGGTTTTTTTGTTCAATATCTGCCTAAGATATGGAAAGCAGGAAAGAACATCACACCCATTTAAACAGCAATAAAACGCAGATAAACTACAATGTTACAGATTTTCTTGAGCCAGTTTCTACTGTTCTACATGGAAAGTTTAAGATTCAATCACAAAACATGAAACTCAGGAAAGAAGAAAGAAAAATTATTACCAAGATACAAAGCAATCAACAAGACCAGACTCAGAGATGACCCTTATGTAGGAATTCCCAAAGAGATCATTTTTTAAAGATTTTATTTATTTATTTGAGAGAGAGAGAAAGAGCAATCACGGAGACAGAGAGGGGGAGGGAGAGAGAGAGAAGAATCCCAAGTGGACTCAGTGCTGAGTTTGGAGCCCAAGAGCTGCTCTTGATCCCAGGACCCTGAGATCATGACCTGAGCTGAAACCAAGAATCAGATGCTTAACTGACTGAGCCACCCAGGCAGTCCATTCCAGAGAGATAATTTAGAATAGCTATGCTTAATATGGTAAATCACCTAGTGGAGCATGGAAAAATAGATGGAGAATTTCAACAGAAATAAGAACACTGCAAGAAACAGTGAAATGAAAACACTCAGGGTAAAACAAAACAAAACACAAAAACAATACTGAAGATAGAACTGTGAGACAAGGATACATAATCTAACATGCATGCAATTCACATTCCAGATAGAGAAGGGAGAGAGAATGGGCCAGAAGAACATGATGTCAGACAAATAGCACATTCAAACACAAAAAATGAAGGGCTCTGGAAGTTGTTGTTATATATGTGTATATATATATAAGTATACAAATACTTTTTTTTCTTTTGTTAAATGGCTTTAAAGCAGAAGTTCTCAACCAAGAACACTTTTACCTCTCAGGGCACATTTGGCAATTTCTGGAGACATTTTTTTATTTTTATGACTGGGTGAGTCTAGTGGGTAGAGACCAGAGATGCCACTAACAGACTGTAATCAGGACCATCCTAACAGCAAAGAATTACCTGATCCAAAATGTTAACAGTGTCAATACTGAGAAACTCTGTTAAACGATATTCGATGTTCTAAAGAATAATGATAGTAATGTTCTGTAGCATAGGTAAAATTAAAAAAGAATAAGTATAGTAGCACAAAAATTGGGAGAGTGAGATTAGAAGCATAAAGCTATAAGCTCATTACAGATAAACTAGTATAATGTTATTTGAAGAAAGTCTGTGATATATTAAAGATGCCACTATAAACCCTAAGATAATCACTATTTTTTTTTTTTTTACGAAGGTACAAATAATAAAGCAGTAGTGGAGATAAATGTAATAAGAAAAATAAACACAAAATTCAACCACAGTCAAGCAAATAAAAAAAAATAAGATCAGGGTAAAGAAAGAAGAACAGAACAAGTAAGAATAAGGTGATAGATTTCATTTGACCATATCACTATTATATTAAATTATATAAAATATATAATATAAATAATACATTAATATAAATGTTATTATACTATAATAATTTATAATATTATATAAATTATATAAAAGTGATAATCCTCTAGCTCAATTGGTGAGGAGAAAGAAAGAATATACAATTACTGGTATCAGGAAGGAAAGAGTAGTCATTATCACGGATCATAAAGACATTAAAAGTATAACAGTAGACTATTAGAGTGATTTTATGCCCTTAAATCTGACAGCTGAGATGGAATGTCAAATTAATTGAAAGACACAAAGTACTCAAGAGCACATTCAAGAAGAAATGGGTGTGCCGAGTGGTCCTAAATCGATTATAGAAATTGAATTTAATGATTAGAATATTTCTTACAAAGACAAATCCAGGCCCAGATGATGTCACTGGCATATCCCACCAATTTTGAGAAGAAATAACATAAATTCTACAAAAGAATCTTTCAGAAAATAGAAGCAAAGGGACCACTGCTCAGCTTATTTTATGAGGCTATAATTATCCTAATAAAAAAAAAAAAACAACAACAAAGAATTCTACCAAAACCATATAGCTATCATTGTATCTATTGATAGGAGAGTAAATCCTTCCCTACAAAGATCAGGAACAAAGCAAAAAATGTCCATTCTACCACTTCTATTTAAAATTATACAGTACAAAATACTGATGAGAGAAAGCAAAGAGTAAATAAAATATGGTTCTGGATTGAATGATTCAATATTGTTGAGATGGCAGTTTTAAGAGGCAATGCAAATCCAATAAAATTGCAACAGTTTTCTTTTTTTGTTTACTTGTTTTGTTCTTTGTTTTTAGAAATCAACAAATGGATTCAAATTTTGTTCAGAAAAGTAAAGGAACTATAATAAGCAAAACAAATTTGGAGAGAATAAATATTAATAATATTTCTTCCAGAGACTTTGGTAAGAAAATAAAATGACAAGCCACCAACTAGAAGAATATTTGCAAAACACATAGCTCATCATGGGCCCATATCCAAAGTATATAAATTATTCTCAAAACTCAGTAAAAAGATACAAAATATTCCAATTTAAAATGGGCAAAAGAAATAGACAATTGATATAAAAGAAGATATGTGAATGGCAAATAAGCCCATGAAAAGAAGTTCAACACCATTAGCTTGTAGGAAATCGCAAAGTAAAATTACAATGAGATAATACTATACTTGCAAGTGCCAAAAGATTTTTGTCCTATGGTTTCTTCTAGAAATTTTACAATTTCAGCTTTTAAATTTAAGTCTATGATCCATTTGAGTTAATTATTTTATATGAGTTTTTGTTTTGGGTTTGTTTTTGTTTTAGTTCTGGTTCTGTTTTTTTGCCTATGATGTCACATTGTCCCAGCTCCATCTGTTGAAAAGACTATTGTTTCTCCATTTTGCGAAATGGCTGAGTATATATGCATGGGTCTATTTCTAGAATCTCTATTCTGTTCCTTTGATCTAAGTTTCGGTCTTTTTGTTAACACCACACTCTCTTGATTATTGCAGCTTCATAAGTGTTGGAATCAATTAATGTGAGTCCTTCAACTTTGTTATAGCATTTTTTTTATTATGTTATGTTAATCACCATACATTACATCATTAGTTTCTGATGTAGTGTTCCATGATTCATTGTTTGTGTATAACACCCAGTGCTCCATTCAATATGTGTCCTCCTTAATACCCATCAATGGTGGGGCACCTGGGTGGCTCAGTCGTTAAGCATTGGCCTTTGGCTCGGGTCATGATCCCAGGGTCCTGGGATTGAGCCCCACATGGGGCTCCCTGCTCAGCGGGGAACCTGCTTCTCCCTCTCCCACTCCCCCTGCTTGTGTTCCGTCTCTCACTGTCTCTCTGTCAAATAAATAAAATCTTTAAAAAAAAAAATACCTATCACCGGGCTAACCCATCAGCCCAACCCCCCTCCCCTCTAGAACCCTCTGTTTGTCAGAGTCCTTAGTCTCTCATGGTTAGTCTCCCCCTCCAATTGCCCCCCCTTCGTTCTTCCCTTCCTGCTATCTTCTTTTTTTAACATATAATGTATTATTTGTTTCAGAGAGCATTTGTTTTTAAATTTTATTTTTATCTCTTATACTAAAATATAAAATCCATGATTGCAAAGTCAGATATAGTCTATTTTTGTCTATTTTGTCACTCCATTTTTTATCTAGTCATTAGGAGAATACTAGGCAAATGTCAGATGCTCAGAGTATCTGTTGAAAGAACAGTAACATATGAAAAGTCTTTATAAACGGCATCACCATAGGAATGAAGATTCTTATTATCATTGCAATTTTTTAAGTATATCAAGAATCTAAAGTTTCTTAGACTTCTGAGGTTTTGCAATGGGTGTTCTTAAGCTTTTATTTATTTATTTTTAAAGGACTCTTTTGGCAGTCCCTATGACACCTTTGGTTTCCTTCTCAGAATATTTTTAAATCCTTAAACTATAATGCTAAGAATAAATGGGAACACAAATATATTGAAATAAAATTCTAAAATAATTTTTAAATTGCAAGGTTTATTAATTAGTGCCTCATTATTAAATATATTCATATGCTTTAACAGAAAGATTCTAATAATTTTAATTACAAAAGAGCAATAACTGTAAAATAAAGTACTTATACAATATCTCTAATGGGATAGGAGTAGAAAAATATGTATGATTTCTTTTGGTAACAAAGTACTGCAAATACTGCTATGATTTGCTATCTATGCTTATAATTGAAAAAAAAATTACACTTGGAGACTAGTGAAAACAAATATGTAATTTTTTTTCCCATCTAAGTTCATGGATTCCTTATCATCTATCCATGAAGCTCTTGAACAACTGAAGACACCAAATTAAGAAACTCTACTTAACAGAAATTTTTTTTTCAAATGCTACTCATTTTCAATAGTAGAGAATAGTCTATAAAAATTTAGTCAGCAACAACAAAACAAATGAGCAAACAAACCAGAAACAAAATAATAAATACAGAAAACAAACTGGTAGTTGCCATAGGGAAGGGGGCCGGGGGAGGAGAATAGGTATAAACTGCCATTTATAAAATAAATAAGTCACAAAGATGAAAAGTACAGCATAGGGAATATAGCCAATGACATTGTAATAACATTGTACAGTGACAGATGGTAACTATACTTATTGTGGTGAGCATTAACGTTATGTTTAGAATTGTCAAAATCACTGTGATGTACACCGAAAACTAATATAACATTGTATGGCACCTCTACTTCAAATAAAATTTTAAAAAATAGCAACAATGATTAAATGACCTTACTGCATATATTTATATCTATCTACCTCTCCATTTCTCTCTCTTTATATCTATATAACACTCCATAGGAATTTTCCAAAAGAATACAAATTAACAAAACTAAAATTTATAGAAAATGTTCTTATCATGAGTGAATCAAAGAGAGTTTTCTGCCTTTACAAAATGATGTTTGCCTCTAAAATAGGTATCTTGGGACCTTTAGCTATTTCACAGAAAAAAGATCTTAAACACTCTAGGGCTCAGGTTCCTCAAGTTGGCTGCAGAATAGTTCTCTTGAAAGCATCCGATAGAATGCAGAGATAAAGAGCCAAAGGTAACAGGGAGTTCTGCCAAAAGAGTCTATAGAACTGAAAGTATTTGCAGAGAAGTGCCCCTCAGGTAATTGATAAAAACTAGAGATATAGTTCACAGAGATAAGAAACTACCAAACATAAGAGAATAAAAAATTTCTGCTGGGAAATACTGAGTTGATCCATCAACTTGTTTTTTTTTTTTTTTTTCTCCTTTTCTATTTCACTTTCCTTCACTAAAGTCTTTATTTTGACAATGTAGAAAGGTTTACACAAACAGCCTGTAATGGAAAAAGTACACTAATCCCTACATTCATTTTCTAGGACAAGTTTACTTGCTACAAAGAAGGCAGAAAGTTAGCACTTTCTGGCACATTTGGACAAACCATAAGCAAACAGGCCTTTACAAAAGCATTGTGGAAAGCTAACTCGTTTGGTTAGTTGAATGGAACTCTGTCTTTTAGTGGGAAGAAAGTAGAGGTTACAGTAAACAGCCAAAATGCATTTCTGCATTTCTCCTACTGCATAAGGCTCCATACAGTATGAAAACTCTTGCCTTAATAAAAATGTGTACACAAAAACCATTTTCCTACTTGTACAGAATGGGTTAGAGAGTTGTCAGGGAAGGAACGGATATTTGATGATAAAAATATTTACTAGATATTTTACTTGGTGTAAACAAATGTGCCCTAAATCATATTAGCTTAAGGATCATAGGAGGGTGCCTGGTGTAAACAAATGTGCCCTAAATCATATTAGCTTAAGGATCATAGGAGGGTGCCTATAGTGCCATAGGAAAGGCACTACAGCAGTTAACCCTTAATTTCTTGGATCACTAGACATCACCCACCAAAAAAATGCGTCAGGCCACTACTCTGCTTGTGAGTCTAGGAATCCACAAAGTGTCACAAAAATCTAAATCACTGCCTGGTGACCTCTAGTTCTCTGACGCCCTTTTCCCCTTACCATCCATTGTCCTTCTGTCTATGTCACTTCTGTTCTGCCTTGATCCCCCTGCAGTGGTCTGCTCCGTGAACAGTGCGCTCCTTGAGCAGACTCTTGGCTATCGCTTGACCTCGACAACCTTAGGGAAACTCTTCCCTCTGCAGCCACCACTCTGAGTTCACCATCATCTCTGCCTGTTTCTGTGTTCCAGAGTTTTACTTCTCTCTCTGGAAGATAGGAAAATATATTCCTTTCAATATATATGACTTTTTTTTTTTTTAAGATTTTATGTATTTGACAGAGAGAGAGAGCACAAGCAGGGGGAGCTGCAGGTAGAGGGAGGGGGAGAAGCAAGGGAGGGGGAGAAGCAGGCTCCCCGCTGAGCAGGGAGCCCAATATGGGGCTCCGTCCCAGGACCCTGGGATCATGACCTGAGCTGAAGGCAGATGCTCAACTGACTGAGCCACCCAGGCACCTCATATATGACTTTTGTAAAAAAAGATTACAAAGCAGAATTGTTTGCCGCCCCCTCCCGCCCCCTCCCCAGAGATACCATCTTTTTATCTTATCACACATAGTCTCCTTCCCAACATGCTGGAAATGAGAATGTTGACAGGTTAATGAAGGGCCTTGCATTCTACCCAAAATGATTGTTCATTCTATCAGGTAGACCCTCTGCTCAGTCTGGACCCAGACCAGGGTCTTTATTCATTAATGTATTTTTTTCTAAGGTATCTCATGATTTTTTCCTATAATTTGTGTTTTTCAACATTCTATAATCACCATTCTGTCGGATGGGTTTTGAGTCTCTTTCTCTTATATTCCATGGACATCTGTGACTTTAAATCTGGGGAAGTAGTTAGATGCAAGTTTATAAAAATATTAAGCATTTGATAATAATTAAAGAATTTGTGCTTGCCCAGAAATCCATTTGCTAATCCTTAGGAGGCAGTCCGATCCCTTCGACCAGTGTAGCCAGCATATCCCAAACTCAGCTAAAGCTCAGAAAGGGCAACATGATACACAGCCCCTTGCACACACATCATCTCTCTATTGCTCACCATAACTCAGTCATGTTTAGAATTATTGTTTTATATTTTATAATAAATCAGGATAAACTGAAGTCACATAGGAAGTAGCAAAGTTGGAGTAAAACAAGTATCTCTAAACCCCCAAATAGATATATCATTGCTAAAAATGTCATTGGAGTTATCATAACAATTGACTATCAAGACTGATACAGTGCGGCATACACTTGTTCCTCTGTAGCCCCAGCACATGGACAAATGAACTCTCAAATGAATTCAAGTTTGAGAGATTTTTTTTCCTGTGTGAAAATCAACAGCTCTTAATTTTGGAACCTCAGAAGGCAACATAACCTTCCTTATTCCTCTTGCCTCTTAGACAAGCCATTCAAACTCTTTTCAGGATGTTGTGGGAAGCAAGGTCAGATCATGGTCTCTTGAGTCCACAATCAACCCTTCTCCAAATCCCACATCTATTGCTCACAGACTATGTAATTTGAGATCAGGTATTTAACATCTTTGCCTACATTTTCTTATCTGAAAAGAGGGATCATGAGAGTAAGTAAGAGCATTATTTTGAAAATTAAATGAGATATTACCTATAACAGGCACTCAACAAATAATAGCTATATTAAATTTGAAAAAAAATACAATGCTTTGGTTAAGTCAGAAAATAAAGGAAGAGGCTGAGGAGTGTGTGTTTTAACTCTCACATTTCAGTGTCCCAAATATATTTATTAAGTCATTATGGAAATAATGATCACAAACTGTGATTGATCTCTTGCTTTAATGAATTAATACTATTTTTTAGAATACTGTTATTATTTACAACTATAGAAGAAGATGTTTGAGGACAGAAGAGAAGGTATATAATAGTTGCTTGTGAGTGAGAGGTTAGACAGACTAGGAAAATAGGGCTGAATTGCAGGGCGGCATTAAGGGGTCACATGCTGCTACAAGTCCTGAATTTAAAGTAAGATCAGTCAGCAAGGCTTTTTATTCTTTTTCAGCCACATTCAGCTGCATGCTTACAGTTGTCATAAAGAATAGAATTGAACCAAAGTAGACCTTTTACTATTAGGGAGCAAAGAAGGGAGAGATTAGGTGCATCAGTTAAATAAGCCAGGTCATGCTGCCAGAAATAAAATAAATACGACTCAGCAGCTTAAAATATCCAGTTAAAAAAAATAATCCATATTTATTTCTTTCTCTTGTTATGGGTCCATCACAGTCGGGATGATTAGTTATATTCATGGAGGTCTGAACTTGATAGTTAAATGCTCTCGTTTCAAGGGACACTCAGAACTCATTGATGAGAGCTAAGCAAAAGGCCCCACCCAACAGCAAGGGGACCAGAAAACGCAATCCTATTGGAATAGGAGAAAATCGGAGTATCTGGTAACAACACTGATGCTTGCCACAGTTTACAAATGGAGGAATCATCTGTATATGCACTGCTATCAAGAAAACCTGTGATAGGATCTGTAGAGGAGTAAGGTTCAGTTAGAGAAGGCTTAAAATCTTAAAGAAACGACAGGTGGGCGATCACAGAATCTTTAAATAAGTTTTTAAAGAGATGGGGAGCTGGTAGTGAAATCTAATAAGAAGTGTTTTAAGGGGAAAAAAAGTGGTTTAAGGCAGAGATGAAGAGGTGGGTTCAGTCTGAGAAAATGAGGAGCAAGAAAGATAATTATGCACTTTCCTGTTCAGTTTTATGAGCGCTCCACGTAAAAGATCTTCGGTTAAAGCCAGGTATCATTTGAAGCAAAAAGGTAAGTAAAATGATGAGGGAAGAGTTTGGGGTTAGAAAAGTTTTAACTGTTAAAGGATCATGTGATTTAGAGGACACAATGGAAGGATTTCAGAAGTTGGGGAGAATAGCGGACGGAGTCAGATTAATGTGGAAATCCATATAGGGATGTGTTTCCATAGGATGAGGCATGGCCATGGATTTCTGAGCACCTTACGATGCTTGATGCACAAAGACAAAGGGCATAATGAGATTTGTGTCATGGTCTCCAAGACTGATTGTAGTGGTGATATGGTGGAGAGAGAGAAGAAAAAGATTCTTTCCAGGAGCACAGAGAACTCATTGGGCTCCATCTAATCTGTACCATTTTCACCATTGGAAGTGCTGAAGAAGTCAACAGAGTTGTAGGATAGTACTGAAAATTGCTTAAAAGATTTGCAGAGTAGCAGCAACAAATTCAGACAATAAAAATCCTAGAATGCATTTAGTGTCGCACGTAAGGTAGCCTTTCAGTTTACTAGGAAATCTGACCAGAGTTTAATTTTCTATATGAATGAAGAACCTAATAAAAGTCCTAATTAGCTTGATGTTCACTTCTGTGAAATAAGAAATGGGTATATACATAATTAGATGTTGGACCAGAGAAATTGCTGGAATTGTGTGTATGATTTCATTGCTAAGGATTTGTTACAGTGATGAGGTTTTTGCCTGTGTGGTTTATCTAGCAGCATTGTTGAATAGGTAATTATTTTACAAAAATAGATCTATTCGACTAAGGGATTAGAATGAAAAGCTATTAAAGAAGATAGTGATACAATTGGTTTCTGACCCAGTAAATGGTAACTTGAGAAAATAAAAATTTTAAATCACTTAATTTATCACATACCTTTTTTTAGTTTCCTGTAATTTAAAAGCATCATTTTCCCCATCTTTATTTTTAATGAACTCCCTACCGATTAGATCAACCTGAGTGCTTTCTCTAAATTTGAATTAATAGATGTTTATACAATAAACATCTCTACTGCATATTTCATATGACCAATTAAAAAGTCTGCTCTAAAAATAAAAGGTTTGAATTAAGCAACTTATAAAAGACCATTTTTGTAGTATCATGAAGCAGAAGTAGTATGTTATCTGAAAATTAAGTTTAAAACTTTCCCTATAAATAATTATGAAAAGGGATATGTTTTATTAATATGCAGAAGTGAATATCCAGAAAATGTTTCTAAAACTAAAAGTAAAAGAACAAAACAATGAATAACAATAATCCTGCCTTTATAGGGAACTGATGTATCAAGTCACTTTCTATTTACCTCTAATAATCAAGCCACAGTGAGGCTGTGGTTGGCAGTAAGATATTATGGGATAGCACCTCTTTTGTACTTCCAAGCCCAAAATGAGATTGAAGCTAACAGGCATTCTGGGAAGAAATTTAACCTGTGTTACCACTGAGTTCAACCTTCTAATTTTTAATAAGTATGTTTTCCCTGATGAACTAGTTTAGCTAATGCAGTATATCTTAACCACCTTTAGGAAAAGAGGATAAAATTTGGGGCCTACATTCATAGAGAGCTTAAGTGGAGCATCTGAAATGTGCAAGAAAAGAAAGTTCTGGTCAAAAGGGTCCATGTACCAGGTTTCCACTATATTCTAAGTTTGTGCTCTAAGTTTGTAAATCAGATTCACTGCTAGAAGTGATGATGAAATTTAAAAAGCAATAAATATTTTTTAATTTTTTTAAAGATTTTATTTATTTATTTGACAGAGAGAGAGAGAGAGAGAACAAGTAGGCAGAGAGGCAGGCAGTGGGAGAGGGAGAAGCAGGCTCCCTGCTGAGCAGGGAGCCCGATACAGCACTCGATTCCAGGACCTTGGGATCATGACCTGAGCCGAAGGCAGCCACTTAACCGGCTGAGCCACCCAGGCACCCAGCAATAAATATTTTGACATTCACACTGTCAAAAATCAACTGGAGAATTTTAAGAGGATTATAAAGATTTTATTTATTTTGATATATACTCCTAGGCTGTGGTTAATGTGGTTGCCATTTCTTTCCTCTGGAACAAGAGCCATCAAGCCAATGAATCTGCAATTGCAGAGAAAAAACTGCTTTGCTGATTTTGTTGAAGAGATTAAATATCTTCAACCTTAGACTTGATTAAGCTGTAGGTAGTTTCAGATTGAAACAGTTCTCCTTGGCTGAAATGCCTTCAATTCAATAAAATCATGATTTCAAGAATTGCTGAGCTATTTGTTGATTATTAATCATAATTTCAAAAGTGACTCGCATTTAGACGACAAAAACTCAAGATACATATGAATTACAAAGCTTCTCCCCTATAGGTGTGCTTCAGATTCAGGTGGAGCTAATTGGACTAAAAGAAAATGTTTTGCCTTAAAACTGATGACATATGCTTAAGGCTTAAGGTTTGGGGTGGGGTGGGGGGACGGGGTGGAGGGGAAGCTTATGAATTCAAGAACAGCCTGGAAATTTTTATAAACAATTCTGATCCAATTTTGGATCCTTTGACTCTGTCTAACCATTGCTTATATATATAGAAGTCAGAAATGCATTACTGATTTTAAATTCCTCAGATTCTTAAACACTCCAATTCTTCAATAACGATACTGACAAATACCTTTATTCTCATTGGCTTAACAAAAAAATCTATCAGTAATTAGCACTAGGCCTAAAACTATATCACTGCTAAAAGAGTACACATTTTGAAGAGTAAAAATTATATTTAACATTACATCCCACATAATTTATTTCAAGTTCTGCAACATGGTATACCAAGCCCATCATGATTATTCCCTTATTTTCCAAACTTGTTTCTTCTGTACTTTACCTTATACTTTATATCCTAGCAATTCAAGTTGAAATAGTTCCTGGAATCTAATCCACCATGCTATTTTCTTCTTCTTTTCATATATATACACACATACACATAGATATATGAAAACAAATTTATAAAATTTATATTTATACATTTATATTTATAAAAATGTTATATAATATACAATGATATATATTATATATGAAAATATAAAAATATATTTATAATATATTATAAAGAGAATAATTATATATTATATATTATATACATATATTATAATATTTATATATTATAATATATAAATTATATTATATTATATATTATATTAAATTATATATATTATAATATATAAAATTACAATATGTATATTTTAAAATATATAAAAATAATATATTTATAATTTATAAATTTATATTTATAAGAATATTACATATATAAATTTGTTTGTTAAAATATATTTATAACAATATTTTATTTATAATATGTTATAATATGTATTTTATATATTTATAATGTTATAATATATTTATATATTATATATTATATATAATATATGTTATGTTTGTTAAAACATATTTATAATATATAATACTATATATTAATCAGTTTTGAAAGATACATTCAACTTCAATCAATAAAGCATAAACTACAGAAAAGACATGAGCCACAAAAGCCAATGAAGACAAAGCCTTGATGAAAACACCAGATTAAGGCAGAGAAGGAGAGATGATCATCCAGCTGTTTGCTAAGACTTTTCACTGACTTGTTAGGTTAAAGCAACCACATGTGTGGTCCCAGAGAAGCCTGGTAAGATCAAAATACCTATGGATAAGTCTAGACAAAAGATATTTTTCAAAAAAAAAAAAAAACGTGGGTGTGACTACTGGCGCAAGGAGCTGACTGAAATCAAATAGCTAAATGCCACCAAGTTTTTTGAAAGTTATATTTCCAAAAGTGTCACCAGCTTGGTGTAAAAGAGACTGTGACTAAAAGGTGAAACAGTCCTTAGGCTCAATTTTCCAATGGCAGAAACAGGCAAAATTACTCAGCCTCTCTGATGGACATATTCTCTCATGTGCCTTTCTGATGGGGCCAAGGAGAGTGAAGGAGAAGGAGCCTCTGAAGGCAGAATCAAATGAGAAACAAGGAGGGGTGCCTGGATGGTTCAGCCAGTTGAGTGTCTGAGGTCATGATCTCGGGGTCACCCTGTGTCCAACTCCCCACTCAGCGGGGAGACTGCTTCACCTTCTATCCCCTCCCCCACTCATTCTCCTGCTCGCACTCTCTCTCTCTCGAATGGATAAACAAAATCTTTATAAAAAAATGAGAAATAAGGATTGGTGATTTACTACACAGGAGTGAGTAGAATCGGGGTCTAATCAGGAAACATTCCCCATGTCTAGTAACGATAAACTTGCATTATTGTGACACAGAGATTAATTTTTCTTCTTCCTCTATCTAAATGGGTATGTTTATTTGGTTACAGTATTCCTATCTCACCGTAAAATATTGGGTGTGCATTAAGAATATATTTGTGTTATTTGTTCATTTGCTTTTAGATCAAAAGGAACTGTGTCAGGAAGTGATTTAAATCATGAGATATAGGCCTTTGCATCTTATGCCTTAAATCCATCTGGGGAAGTTTTGAGTACATTTTTCATGCAGGAGAAAAGCCCAGTATATGACATCAAGGGTGGACATTGAAATAGTTGGTGTTATATTTTGAATATGTGCTTTTTCCCCCTCTAAGAGTATTATATAACCCTATGTCCCAGAAAGTGAAGTATACTTTCCTACTCCAGTGTAAGGTATGGTAAGTAATTTGTTTTAGCCAATGGAATGAGTGTAGACATGACACACAAGATGGCAGTTCACGCTGAATCTTCAGGTTCATCAATGCGATATATTTGAGACTCTTCTTACTTTAAAGACAACTTATCCAAGCTGTTGGTCAATCTTTCACACTGTGTTCTGGAACTAGAAGATACATGGAGATAATCTGAGTCCAGTCAAGTCCAGCCTAATAGAGCAGAACTCAATTAACCCAGAGTTGACCTACATAACCTGCCCCTAGCAAACCTGTAGAGTCGACGTTATCGTAGTAAAAACACATGTTTCCTAGTGCAATAAAGAAAGAATAATCAAGAAAAGCTTTAACAAACAGGCGCCATCTGCATAAATAAACAGGTGGCATCTGTATAAATAAAAGTGTAAAGCAATATATATTTGAAGCAAATTTAAGAGCAATTGCAAAGGCAAGGTAATGGGAATAAAGCTGGCTTGTTGCAGACAGAATAAAGCAGTAATTCTGATTACGGAACAAATTGCATGATGAAGAACAACAAGATATGTACTGAAACTCTGTGCAGGTTGTTAAGATCCACCATCTCTGGGGCTTTCTGATTGGCATAGTAATCTAACACAGTCAGCCTATGTTATGGGGATGTGTTCTAGCTTCTGTTGTATGTGTGTGCTGTGCCTGTTGTCCTCCCATAGTGTCCCTAATTTTCACAAGTAGGCTCTAGAAAAGCAAGGATACTTCCAAGGTTCTCACTTTCACATTATGATTTGTTGAAACATATTCAAATCTTAATTTGTTAATGTGAAATCTTTTAAACTTTCATTGCATCTGAGTTCACCATCCATAGGAATTGGTCTCAACATTAATCTGAATGTAGAAAAAGTAATCAAATGGCAAAAAGCAACATTTCAGTTACCTTCCTTACATAACTGGATTTTTACTGCTAAATACTAATATATATTAGTTTGTGTGAAACAGTAGTAGTAGTATTTTATTCAGTAAGAGACTAGCACTGTCAGCTACTGAGAAAGCTTATCTTTGAACTATGTGACCTAATATGCTGTGGTCCATAGGGTAGGACCATCAGTGACATTTCTTTCAGTCTTAATGTCATCAGAGCCAATATTTTGGGGACAGGAGTTTATTTCAGAATGACAGGTGAGCTTTGTAGCAATTTTTTTTCTATTCCTAGGAAATGATGATTTTTCAGTAGAGTTAATATTTTTTTTTTTTACTTTTTCTAGATGGTAAGAAGTCTGCAACAGTGGAACTGATGCTTGTTTTTATTTAACCTATGAACTCCCTTCATCATTAGGTGACTGAACCATCTTCCAAACAATGAAATCTTGTCTGTTGCCACAAAGAAGTGTTTTAACACGAGCAGATATTAAAGTATCTGACAGTGTGGCTCAATTCAGTAATCAGTGATTCATTGATTCAGTTTAGTTATTTTCTTTTTTAATCCCAACTGAGTGTCATCAGTTCCTTTGATTAAGACGTTACTTTACAGAAAAATGAACCATTCATGTTTTCTTTCTCTGTACAGTATAATTTTGAGATTGTCTTAGCAACCACATTCGAAAACCAGTCATATTACTTTAACATTAAATCTCATATTTACATAAGTATGCATTTAAAGTAATTTGTAGAGCATTACCTAAACATTGAAAGTTGAAAATGTAACTTGGTTGGTTTATTTGACTTAATAATATAAGATTTTCATTCCATAACAGCTGTAAGAATGCTGACAATACTGACTCCATCTTTGGCCCTTCATCTTGTTCATGTTTGCTCAATGGCCTCTCTTGCGACTACCTGTTTTGGGCCCCATGGAGATTAATACACATACCTTAGAAATGTCCACCAGGGCCAGGATGGGGGGATGCTTGTTTGGGCCCTTCATACATTTGTTAAGGTTTATATAGTCTCTCCCCTTCCTGATGCACAGGTGGTGCCACAAGATCTGATTAAGGATTAGCTATCAGGTGCATTCAAGCTTTTGGAGGTGCATGAGAATCCTTTGATCTCACAACAGTGCCCTTCTGTCCATCCCCTTGCTGTATAAAATTTGTGGACTAAGGTCTGGACTTTGCAGAGAACAGCTGAGCCACTACCTGGATCATCACCAGCCCTATCCCCGCCCCCCCGTCGGTAAATTACCCTGAATACAATTCTGTGTAACATTTATGGAGTCACCTGCTTCATTTTCTGGTCTCACGGTGTGTTTCTTCTCAGTTTCAGGAATACCTTATTGCTTAGAAGGTGGGGGACCACCTTCTAACAATAGCATAATTGCCGAAGCGGCATTTAAGTTTTCAGGAGACTTTCTGCAAATGCCTGCTGCTGACTCAGAAGAGACGTTTCCAGATACCTGCTCACTCTTCTTCCCCTTTACCCCATTTCTGTTTCCTGGGAGGAACTATATGGAACTCCAAGTATTATTATTCCTAGAGTCTGGATGCTTGGAAATTTAAAAAATTATAACCTTATCAAAACACTTGTCATATGCTTTAGTACTTCTCAGATGTTACTTAGACCCTTTAAAATTTTTCCTTACTTGTAGTATATATTATGTAATCTCAAACTTCCTTTACAGATTGCTCCTTGTATCACTCTGCAGATACATTCCACACCCCACAGCCGCATCCAGTCCCTTCGATCTTCTTTTGATTTCCTCTCAATTTCATGCATCACAGAGCCTCCAAGTACCACAACACCGTTCCCCTTCCCCTCTTTGCCCAGCCAATGTCACCTCAATCTGCGTTTCTCAGGACTTAGGTGATTTTCTCTCTGAATATTTTTCTGAAGTTCTAGACTAGATTAGATGGTACTGTTAATTCTCAAAAAGAGTATACCTTTCTTCCTAATGTTTATATTCTCATCTTAATTCATGTATTTATCTTTAAAACTATAATATGGGATAACCTATTATGTTTGCCAGTTCCTTCTTATTTATTTAAATTTGGGGAAAGTCGTGTTTCTAATGAATTCATCTGGTGCTAGTTACCTAAGTTGGAGAAAAAGTGTCTGTGGCTGAAATGTAAAGATGGCTGAATTCTAGAATTACAAAACAAAACATGACTCAGGAGAGGGTCTAGCATGTAGAAAAGAGATATGTGATGAACTCTCCTGAGTATTTTTAGAATGTCTTCCTCCATTTGAGAATGATATTTGCAGTGAGTACAAGCTCTTCACTAGCCCAGTTTAATTGCCTGTCTTGGCAGATATTTGGTAATTGCAATGCATAGGTCAAATAAACTCCCTAATATGTTTTTCAGTACTTTTAGCGGGCTTCCTGCAAGTTAAATACAAGTACCAAATAAGAAATTGCAGTCTCAGGCTTTTTTTCCTAATTCGAGAAGAACTTTTTATTACCATTTTAAGTATTGCTATTTCATCTGTGATCTTGAAGTAGCTACTGCCTGATAACTCTGGTAGAGGAAAAAAGGTCATGGTGAACTTTGTATTGGCATCTTGCCTTTGACTCGTCACAGCAAGAGCCATTGCTCTCTGCAGTGCTTAAAGAAAAGAAATCTGTGGCTTTTGTGATGATTGAGAAATTGTACAATGCCTGGGTAGGGGGTTAATTGGAAATTTAAGGGCTTAAAAATCTCTCTCAAATCTCATCTCTTTGGGGAGGTCATTTTCAGAAGGATACAGATTTATGCATCTCTCAAGTGTTTTTAAAAAAGCATATTCTTTTAGAGGCACTTGGGTGGCTCAGTCAATTAAGGATCCGACTCTTGATTTCAGCTCAGGTCATGATCTCAGGGTCCTGAGATGGAGATCTGCCTTTGGCTCCTGCTGGTCATGGAGCCTACTTAAGATTCTCTTTCCCCTTCTCCCTGCCCCTCCCACTGCAACCCCCCCCCCCACTCACAAGGCTGTCTCTCTCTCTAAAAAAAAATAATAGTAATTAAAATAAATTTAAAAAGTAAAAAGCATATTCTTTTAAGAAAATAGAGAACAAGCCAAAATCCTGAGGATCAGAATTACAAGGGATTTATTAATGTATAAGAAGTAATTTCAAAAGTCCATTAGGAAATCTAACAACTTCTGTTAAAATAGTGTTATTTGCATGTATTTTACTGAAGATATGATGAAATAATACTAATATATGGCAGGCATTTTGTAATTGGTTGTTTCAGCCATTTTTCTCAGTTTACATTAAACAGACAGTTATTACATTTGTATTTGTGATTAAATTATACTCAGAGTAGTTATATAAATTATCTTCCAGGGAGAGTCAGTTAATTTTGTCCCATGTACAACTCAAAATGTGGACAAGATACCGTTGAAACTATAAGACAAAATTTGATTCATTGAATATTCCAATGACTGTAGGATCTTATGCTAACCACAGAGAAAAAAAAAAAGAAAAAATAAATTTACACAAATATTTTCTACATTCTAGCAGCTTATAATCTACTAGAGTATATGTGGCAATTTCAAAAATTAGTATGAGACAATAGGTGTCTAGTACCAGGTCCGGAAAAATGCCACCACAGTAACCTGTAGATAAAGCAAAGCCCGTTTATCAAGACTGCAGCATGGGGAGCCACTGATTTGACGGAGTTCTAGGAGAGTCTCAGAAGGAGACATCAATAAAGGTTTTGGAGATCTCATTTAGGACAGGTCTTCTCTAAGACAAATATAAATTAAAAGTAAGAGGCTTATTTTGCCCTGTTGAAAATAAGGGAAGAGATCTTGCTTCCCTCCTTTTTCTTGGAGCATTTACTTTACAAACTTGTAATTTTAAGTACTTTCTCTTCTCTTTGAAATGTATATAAATCCTTTTGAAGACTAGATTGCCATTTTGTTAGTATATGACCTAGAAAAGTCTTTCTCAAGGACCTCTTTAAAAAGTGATGACCAAGGGAGATAGCACTATCTCCCAGTCTCTGTGGGAATGTAGAAGCTTAACTTCTGTGGGCACCGTGCTCCAAGTTGCAAAACTGCTTCCTGTCATAAAGATATTAGACGTTTGTTTTTCTTGTGGATAAAGCAAATTAACTCGCACAGATAGTCACCCCAATAATAAGATAAGGTTAAGATGAACTATGTGTAGCAAATAATGCTGTTAAGTCCCCTGACTTGAGGGCCAGTCATTGCTTATCTTGAAAACATGTAAGTAATGGCTTGTATCTGCATGAATGTATAGAAGGGTGAGATTCATTTTTGTCTTCACAATCTCCTAGCAGATTGCTTGTGATCCATATCAAGTTCTGGTTTAATTAATGTTTATTCAATAATGACTATGTTCTCTTTCTCTTCTACCTTTGTAGAAAAGATTTCTGGGTTGGGACATTTTGTTTATGCTTATATTTGCCCAACACTTCCAATGCAGGGGTTCTGTTTGGGGCTGGGCAAGGAATATGACATAGTAGTTTAGGATTCGTGGGCACAGTGAGAGAATGGTTTTACGTGAGTCTTGTTGAGTAAAGATTTGTTTGTTCAGCTGAATTGGGCATTATTATTCTGAGAAAGAGCTATTTACTCTCACCGGGGCAAGTAGACTAGCCTGTTGTTCAGAAAAATGGATATCTGATAAGTTCCCAAACCAATTAATAAAATTGTTACAACTTCCTCTCTCTGGGTAAAACATTTCTGAAGTATTAAATTCATGTTAATTGCAGGCAGTAGAATATTAAATTCATCTTAGTGTAGACAACAAGTTGTATGGCTCTAAATTCTCATTCAAATTTCAATTCTCATGTAGAAAATTGCCATTTAAATGGTATAAGCCAAATGTTAGTGTTCAGAGTAAAGAGGCCTCATATTTCAGTTATGGTGAGAGAAAGCATATTCACAATTCTGTTGGAAATCATGACTATTCTTGAAGACAAGAGAAAAGTTTCAATAGGAAGGCATGAGTAGAAAAGATGTTCTAACTAGAATTAATTGAAAGCGTGTGAAGCTATAATCTGAGGAGAGGAAGTGAATATTTAGCTCCATTGATAAATAGCCAGAGATGAGGCTAGAAAAAAGATAGGAAAGAGATTCTGAAGAGTTCTTACTGTTCAGCTTAGGACTTTGTTTTTTACTTGGTAAGAGTTGGGGGTGGGGGATGGAATCAATCAACACATGATTTAATAAAGACTTCTCAATTCAGTAATATCACTAGAGAAAGTATCCCAGCTAGAATGTTTTAGGTGCAGTATACATTATTATTGACTTTATTTTTCTTAAAGATTTTATTAATTTATTCGAGAGAGAGAGAACAAGAGAGAGAGCACAAGCCGGGGGAAAGGGGGCGGCAGAGGGCAAGGGAGAAGCAGACTCCCTGCTGAATAGGGAGCCCAGATGCGGATGGATCCCAGGACCCCGGGATCATGTTCTGAGCCGAAGGCGGATGCTTGACCAACTGAGCCACTCAGGCGCCCCATTATTGATTATCCAATATTAAAAAATCTCTGGAGCAGGTGGTTTAAGGGTTATATAATTCAGCTACCTAACAGTGTCAGGATTCTATAACTTTATACTGTTCTCTTGTGGACAAGACGGTTTTCCTGTGGATTAAGTCCTACATACTCATATGACCAGATCCAGTCTAAGACTTAAAGTGGTTTTCTGTTTGCTCATCTCTTTTTCATTCTCTCTCTCTTTTTAAATCAGAAAGGCACACCTTTCCAGAAATCTCCCCCAGAAGACTTCACTTCAAATTATAAGATTGGGACACATGCTCACACTTCTGCTGCAAGGGAAAGAATATGAAAATAAGTGGAAAGATGAAAAGAATAAGGGCAAGAAACTTCTTCCACAAATATCAAGTTACATGACACAAAGCTGCAAAAATATAAGAAACGTCATTTTGGCTGAAGAACAGACAGAATGAAATGACAGACAAATTAATGAGATAGTCAGGTTAAGATAGAACAAATGATAATGATTATATATAAAATGTCAGAGGAGTTGTGAAGATAAGCTAACTAATAAGAAAACAATCAAGGTATACCCCAGTCTCATGTCATTTTATGGCATAAATTCCAGAATGATTAACATAATTAATTGTAAAAATGAAGCTATAAGCTGGATATTAGAATATATTTTCAATTTTGGGATCAGATTATATCACCACATAAAAGCGATATCATAAAGGAAAAAAGAAATCACAAAGGGAAATATATATAATTTAAACTACATGACCAAAATAAAGCACCAGAAAAAAAATGTAGATGAAAATGCTCTTGAAATAATTACTATTTATTTTTTGAATACATATCATTGCAAATTTAAAAAGCATTTTCAGAATGATTTTTAAAAACACATATAGATGCCCCCTGCATGAGTAAAAAGGAGAAAGAAAAAATATATAAGGAGAAAAATGTAAAAAGAAAACTACTAATAATCAACAATTGCAAATTTGAGCACAATGATGTTTTCTACCATATTGTCAAAGAAGAATTAAAATGAATATACAAGAAATGTTAAGAATGTTGGAAAATTGGTCTTTCATATCTTGCTTGTTGAAGCAAAAAATGAAAACATGCCTCATTTCTAGAAGATGATTTGGTAATATGTGTCAAATTATTAAAATATGCCTTGACATTATTATGGCCCATGGGTATTGAATAATACTTGGGTATTGAAAAAGTACTATTCAATGTACTGTTTTTTAATTTTATTTATTTAACACAGAGAGTGGGAGTACAAGCAGGGGAAACGGCAGACAGAGGGAGAAGCAGGCTCCCTGCTGAACAGAGAGCCTGATGTGGAACTCGATCCCAGGACTCCGGGATCATGACCTGAGCCAAATACTGAGACACCCAGGCGCCCCTGTGTACTTTCTATATAATAACCTGTAGCATCCTTACAAGTCTATGAAATAGGAATATTCTTATTTGCTTTTAAAGATAAGGAAAGAGCGTTTAGTGGTGGACACAAACTCAGGGGACACAGCTGGTAAGTGTTGAAGTCAGATTTCAAAACCATGGTGTCTGTCTCAATTGCTCATACAGATCAATGTCATATTACTCTGCTTCTGTAATTTTAAGAATCTTAAAGAAATAAGGAATTATAAAGATGTCTGTAGAATATATTTACATAAGCATTTTTTTAAGTAGTTAAAACTTCGATATGAAGTAATTGTCCAAACAGAAGAATTTTCCTTAAAATGTTTACATTTTCAGGGCGCCTGGAGGGCTCAGTTGGTAGAGCGTGTGACTCTTTTAAGTCATTTTTTAAAATGACATGTAAATTATTTTAAATCAGAATAATTAAAATCTTAAAATTTTTGAAACTGGGAAGACCACAGGGAGCCTATAAAACTAGTCTATAAGTTGTGAGATATTATTTTCATAAGGATTAAGTAGAAATTTAGATAATAGACTAATTAGCAAATAAGGAAGGGAAGATGAAATGCCAAAGTTTGTCTAAGAGTTCTAGCTTCAGACAAGGGGGAATAGCTGTGTAATAGAAATGTTGTGCCAGATGTTTCACTTTCCCTAAACCTAACCTAATCTCTGTTTCTGCTTTGGTCTTCAAGAAAAAAAAAGCATTCATTCAAAAGCATTATTCTGAGTTTTACCACTAAAAAGTCTGGTGAAATTAGAAATATGCTATTTAAATGTTTACATTACATTTAAATGTTTACATTTAAATGATATTTTATTCCCGATGAATGACGAAAGAAGATGTGGTGTGTATATATATATATATATATATATATATATATATATACACACATATACACAATGGAATATTATGCAGCCATCAAAAAATTGAAATCTTGCCATTTGCAACTAGAGGGTATTATGCTGAGTGGAGTAAGTCAATCAGAGAAAGACAATTATCATATGATAATTATCATATGATCTCACTGATACTTGGAATTTAAGAAACAAGGCAGAGGATTATAGGGGAAGAGAGGAAAAAATGAAACAAGACAAAACCAGAGAGGAAGACAAACCATAAGAGACTCTTAATCTCTGGAAAGAAACTGAGGGTTGCTGGAGAGGCGAGGGGTGGGGGGATGGGGTGGCTGGGTGATGGACACTGGGGAGGGTATGTGTTATGGTGAGCTCTGGGTGTTGTGTAAGACTGATGAATCAGAGACCTGTACCCCTGAAACAAATAATGCATAATATGTTAATTAAAAAATAAGTTAAAAATGGTATTTTATACAGTTAAATCAATATATTTATCTCTTATGTGGAACTTGATATTCACATGTGAAATAGACTCTATGGGATGTCGAAGAAGATTAAAGATGTAGAAGATAATCTGAAAAATAGAATTCTGCAGTTTAATTTTATATTGAAGGACTTCCTGAATTTAGTTTTATTTGTGTATTAGTTAAGAAGTGGCATTATCGGGCGCCTGGGTGGCTCAGTCAGTTAAGCGTCTGCCTTCAGCTCAGGTCATGATCCCGGGGTCCTGTGATTGAGTCCCGCATCAGGATCCCTGCTCCGTGGGGAGCCTGCCTCTCTGTCTCTCTGTCTCTCTGTGTCTCATGAATAAATAAATAAATAAATAATTTAAAAAGAAGGCTGTTAAAAAAAAGAAGTGGCATTATATTTTATCCACGTGGAACACATTTTAAGAGCAATATTCTCCTTTAAAACTGTAAGAGATACATAGAAATGCATGAATCATTGACATATGAACATGGTTAAGGAAATTAAATTGCCCATGCCTAAGTAATTCTTTAAAAGTGTGTCATTAGAAAAATCAGAACATGACAAGTTGTAATTATTACCTTTTAGAAATACCACTATATTTAGAAATATAAATATACTATGGTAAAATAACCATTAGTTTTATCGACAAGAAAGAAAAACTAATGCTAATACAACATATATGTATACATGTTTTTTTCTAACTAGCTATTTTCTTAATTACCTTTCTTAATGACAAGTTTGGATTAGTTCAACTAATCTTTCTATTTCAAATGATGTTGTTTGATTATTTTTTAAGTCTAGAGATGAAGTGCCTTCCTTTGAAATATCAATATCAATACATATATACCACAACTTATTAGCATCAAATTAAGTGAAAGAAGGGGCGCTTAGGTGGCTTAGTTGTTAAAGTGTCTGCCTTTGGCTCAGGTCATGATCCCTTGGTTCTGGGATTGAGCCCTGCATTGGGCTCCCTGCTCCGTGGAAAGTCTGCTTCTCCCTCTCCCACTCCCCCTGCTTGTGTTCCCTCTCTCGTTGTCTCTCTCTCTGTCAAATCAATAAATAAAATCTTAAAAAAAAATTAAGTGAAAGAAGAAACAGACAAATGGAAATTTAAACATTCAAAGATGTCACCCAGTTAATCTATCCACATTTTACTGGTTTATATTGAAGAAACTCCACCATCTAGCTGCTCTCAACTCACAAATACTAGCAAAAATAGATATAGTACATGAGTTTAAATTAAACAGATGAGGAAGCTGAGCTGTATAAGAAAGAAGAATGTGAATGTCAGAGAAAAAAATCAAAGCCAGGAGTACTTATCTACTATCATTGCTCCAAAGAGTAGAATGGTGGTTGCCAGGGACTAAGGGGTGAGACAAATGGGAGATGAGTGTCAAGAATGCTAATGTTTAGTGATAAGGTGGGTAAGGACCTGGCATCTAAGGTACAGCATGGGACTATAGTTAATATTGTATAATCGAAAGTTGCTACAAGAGTAGAGCTCCAAAGTTCTCATCATAACAACAAAATGGTAATTATCTGAGGTGGTAGATCTGTTAACTAACCTTATTGTGGTAAACATTTCCCAATATATATGTGTATCAATTTATCATATTGTATAGCTTACTGCAACATTATGTCAATTACATCTCAATAACACTTTGCAGGGGGTTCTAAGGAGATAACAGTTTCAAATTTCTTTCTTTAGGTTCTTCCTGGGTAAATCCAAAGAGTAAACATGCTTGATATTTGGATTCTTTTTTTTTTTTTAATTTAGATTCTTAATTCATTGAAGCTAAAAAGGAAACCACTTGTGACAGGGGGAGCAAAATTTGTTTGTTTGCTTGCTTGTTTTCCTGATACTTATACCTGAATGAAATGTCTCTAGGGATTCCCTTAGGATGTAGAGACATAAGTCCTGAAAAAACTGTATTGAGTTCCAATTACACTTTTTTTTATAACTTTCCTCAAGGAAAGAGGAAAGTGTTTAAAGGGCACTTCCAGTCTTTCTTCTCAGAGGATATTTTTGATCATTTCAGTGTACTTATTTATTATAAACTCACAGCACTTATTCTCTAAAATACTACTAGAACTCATATTCAGTGCTGACTTGTATCATCATTATTTTTTCTGTGCGTAAATATATTGTGTTCCTTACTAGATTCTGATCTCAAAAGGATTGGGTCCTTGTCAAATACTCCTTTGCTTTGCACCATGCTCAGCACATAATAGTAATAATGAAGCCCTGATTTGATGTTTTAAAAAGAAAATAGTGATATCATACACATTTAGGATAGAGATAAGCATTAGGGTCACTGAAGAAATTTTAGTATACATAATTTAGATCTAATTTTTAGAAAGTGAAATATAAATTGGAAGTTATGATACAGCACAAGTATATTTTAGATTAACTATAATGTATTTAATAATTAAACTGTATAAACACTCTCCAGACATTTCACAGTTGAGATGATAAATGCCTGGCTAAATCAATTAATAAATAAACAAGCTAATAAAATGCTGATGAACCAATATTAATCAACTGGAATATAGATTAGAAAAAATATTGGTAGTCGCTTAACTGTGAAAGAGTATAATTTTGAGCCTGGAATCTGAGCCATTGTCTATGAAGTATTTATAAATATCAAATATAAATATGAGTAACAATTTTTTGGGAAAAATTTGTTTCCATATTTGCTGACTTTTTCCTATGATGACAAAGAGCTGGTAAGTAGCAATTTAATTTAAAAATGTTTTCTTTAATATACAAGTAATACTCTAACAATAAATAAAGAGAAAATGTTTCTGAAAAAGACATGCTATAGATAGATCATTTTGATAACATTATTTGGAAATTTTTCATAGTATGTATTTTGTTATTGAAAATGATGTGTGTGCTAAATGTATCACTTACTAAAATTCTCATTTATGTAAACACTTTAAAACCATATTATATAGACTGGTGGAATTCTAGAGCCTTAGGAGTTTCAATGTGTTTTGCATGTATTTATAAAATGTAATATAATATAAATATAAAATGTAATATAAATGTGTAATAGCAAAATAACTCACACCATTACCTATTTAAAGTATCTGATAGACATTAGGGAAAATTAGAAATTTCATAGCTAAATTAAAATTACAGACTTTGTTATATTTTTTATGGTTTAAAATGAAAGTCTTGGGGCACCTGGGTGACTCAGTTGGTTAAGCATCTGCCTTCTGCTTGGGTAATGGTCTCAGGGTCCTGGGATAGAGCCCCATGTCGGGCTCCCTGCTCAGCGGGGAGTCTGCTTCTCCTTCTCCCTCTGTGCTCACTCTCTCCCTCTCTATCCCTCATTCTCACTCTCTCTCAAATAAATAAATAAAATCTTTGAAAAAATTAACATTTTGCTTTATCATGGGCAGACAGTAGTAAATTGTTCATTTACCTTTGTATGTAATTCCAACATCTATAACATCTATTTCTGAACTATCACAATTAGCATAAAATACCCAAATAATCTGAATTTACAACCTGATTTTTTATTCTCTGCATCACAAATTTTATTTATTTATTTATTTTTTTGATGTAGTGTTCCATGACTCATTGTTTGTATGTAATACCCAGTGCTCCATTCAATATGTGCCCTCTTTAATACCCATCACCAGGCTAAACCATCCCCTACTCCCTGCCCCCTAGAACCCTCAATTTATTTCTCAGAGTCCACAATCTCTCATGGTACGTCTCCCCCTCCGATTTTCCCCCCTTCTTTTTCCCTTCCTATTTTTTTTAACATATAATGTATTATCTGTTTCAGAGGTACAGAACTGTGATTCATCAGTCTTACACAATTCACAGTGCTCACCATAGCACATACCCTCCCCAATGTCTATCACCCAGCCACCCCATCCCTCCCACCCCCCACCACTCCAGCAACCCTCAGTTTGTTTCCAGAGATTAAGAATTCCTCATATCAGTGAGATCATATGATGCGTGTCTTTCTCTGATTGACTTATTTCGCTTAGCGTAATACCCTCTAGTTACATCCACGTCGTTGCAAATGGCAAGATTTCAGGGTGTTTTAGATAGCTGCCCAGTATTCCACTGTATATATATATACCACATCTTCTTTATCCATTTATCAGTTGATGGACATCTTGGCTCTTTCCATAGTTCAGCTACTGTGGACATTGCTGCTATAAACATTGGGGTGCACGTAACCCTTCAGTTCACTACATTTGTATCTTTGGGGTAAGTACCCAGTAATGCAATTGCTGGATTGTATGGTAGCTCTATTTTCAACTTTTTGAGGAACCTCCATACTGTTTTCCAGAGTGGCTTCACCAGCTTGCATTCCCACTAACAGTGTAGGAGGGTTCCCCTTTCTCCACATCCTTGCCAACATCTGTCTTTTCCTGACTTGTTAATTTTAGACATTCTGACTGGTGTGAGGTGGTATCTCATTGACGTTTTGATTTGGATTTCCCTGATGCCGAGTGATGTTGAGCACTTTTTCATGTGTCTGTTGGCCATTTGGATGTCTTCTTTGGAAAAATGTCTGTTCATGTCTTCTGCCCATTTCTTGATTGGATCATTTGTTCTTTGGGTGTTGAGTTTGATAAGTTCTTTATAGATTCTGGATACTAGCCGTTTATCTGATATGTCATTTGCAAATATCTTCTCCCATTCTGTTGGTTGTCTTTTGGTTTTGTTGACTATTTCCTTTGCTGTGCAAAAGCTTTTTATCTTGATGAAGTCCCAATAGTTCATTTGTGCCCTTGCTTCCCATGTATTTGGCATGGCAATGTTTCTAGGAAGAAGTTGTTGTGGCTGAGGTCGAAGAGGTTGCTGCCAGTGTTCTCCCCTAAGATTTTGATGGACTCTTGTCTCACCATTTAGGTCTTTCATCCATTTTGAGTCTTTTTTGTGTGTGGTGTAAGGAAATGGTCCAGTTTCATTCTTTTGCATGTGGCTGTCCAATTTTCCCAACACATTTGTTGAAGAGACACTGGACATTCTTTCTTGCTTTGTCAAAGATTAGTTGACCATAGAGTTGAGGGTCCATTTCTGGGCTCTCTATTATGTTCCATTGATCTATGTGTCTGTTTTTGTGCCAGTACCATACTCTATTGATGATTACAGCTTTGTAATAGAGCTTAAAATTGGGAATTGTGATGCCACCAGCTTTGCTTTTCTTTTTCAACATTCCTCTGGCTATTTGGGGTCTTTTTCTGTTTCCATACAAATTTTAGGATTATTTATTCCATTTCTTTGAAAAAATTTGATGGTATTTTGATAGGATTGCATTAAATGTGTAGATTGCTCTAGGTAGCATAGACATTTTCACAATATTTTTTCTTCCAGTCCATGAGCATGGAAACTTTTTCCATTTCTTTGTGTCTTCCTCAATTTCCTTCATGAGTATTTTATAGTTTTCTTTTCTTTTTTTTTTTTTTTTGTATTTTATAGTTTTCTGAGTACAGATTCTTTGCCTCTTTGGTTAGATTTATTCCTAGGTATCTTACGGTTTGGGGTGCAATTGTAAATGGGATCAAATCCTTAATTTCTTTCTTCTGTCTTGTTGGTGTACAGGAATGCCATTGATTTCTATGCATTGGTTTTATGTACTGCCACTTTACTGAATTCCTATATGAGTTCTAGCAGTTTTGGGGTGGAGTCTTTTGGGTTTTCCCAGAGTGAGCGTTTGACTTCTTTGCCGATTTGAATATCTTTTAGTTCTTTTTGTTGTCTGAATGCTATGGATAGGACTTCTAGTACTATGTTGAATAGCAGTGGTGATAGTGGACATCCCTGTCGTGTTCCTGACCTTAGGGGGAAAGCTCTCAGTTTTTCCCTGTTGAGAATGATATTCACTGTGGGTTTTTCATAGATGGCTTTAATGGTATTGGGGTATGTACCCTCTATTCTTAAACTCTAAAGAGTTTTGATCAAGAAAGGATGCTGTACATTGTCAAATGCTTTTTCTGCATTTTTTGAGAAGATCATATGATTCTTTTTTTTTAAGATTTTATTTATTTGAGAGAGAGAGAGAATGAGAGATAGAGAGCACAAGAGGGAAGAGGGTCAGAGGGAGAAGCAGACTCCCTGCTGAGCAGGGAGCCCAATGTGGGACTCGATCCTGGGACTCCAGGAGTCGCTTAACCAACTGAGCCACCCAGGAGCCCAGTATATGATTCTTGTTCTTTCTTTTATTAATGTATTGTATCACATTGATTAATTTGTGGATGTTGAACCAATCTTGCAGTCCAGGAATAAATCCCAATTGGTCGAGGTGAATAATCCTTTTAATGTACTGTTGGACCCTATTGGCTAGTATTTTGGTGAGAATTTTTGCATCCATCTTCATCAGGGATATTGGTCTGTAATTCTCCTTTTTCATGGGGTCTTTGTCTGGTTTTGGGATCAAGGTAATGCTGGTATCATAAAATGAGTTTGGAAATTTTCCTTCCGTTTCTATTTTTTGGAACACTTTCAGAAGAATAGGTATTAATTCTTTAAATGTTTAGTAGAATTCCCTTGGGAAACCATTTGGCCCTGGGCTCTTGTTTTTTGGGGGATTTTTGATGACTGCTTCAATTTCCTTAGTGGTTATAGGTCTGTTCACGTTTTCTATTTCTTCCTGGTTCAGTTTTGGTAGTTGATACATTTCTAGGAATGCATCCATTTCTTCCAGATTATCTAATTTACTGACGTATAGTTGCCCATAATATGTTCTTATAATTGTATTTCTTTGGTGTTGGTTGTGATCTCTCCTCTTTCATTCATGATTTTATTTATTTGGGTTCTTTCTCTTTTCTTTTTGATAAGTCTTGCCAGGGGTTTATCAATCTTATTAATTCTTTCAAAGAACCAGCTCCTAGTTTCATTGATCTATTCTACTGTTCTTTTAGTTTCTATTTCATTGATTTCTGCTTTGATCTTTAATATTTCTCTTCTCCTGCTGGGTTTAGGCTTTATTTGCATTTCTTTCTTCAGCTCCTTTCTCCAGCTCTGTTAGGTTGTGTATTTGAGACCTTTCTTGTTTCTTGAGAAAGGCTTGAATTGCTATATACTTTCCTCTTAGGACTGCCTTTGCTTCATCCAAAGATTTTGAACAGTTGTGTTTGCATTTTCATTGGTTTCCATGATTTTTTAAAATTCTTCTTTAATTTCCTGGTTGACCCATTCATTCTTTACTAGGATGCCCTTTAGCTTCCATGTATTTGAGTTCTTTCCGACTTTCCTCTTGTGATTGAGTTCCAGTTTCACAGCATTGTGGTCCAAAAATATTCAGGGAATGATCCCAGTTTTTTGGTACCAGTTGAGACCTGATTTGTGACCTAGGATGTGATCTATTCTGGAGAACGTTCCATGGGCACTAGAGAAGAATGGGTATTCTGTTGCTTTGGGATGGAATGTTCTGAATATATCTGTGAAGTCCATTTGGTCCAGTGTGTCATTTAAAGTCTATTTCTTTGTTGATCTTTTGCTTAGGTGATCTGTCCATTACAGTGAGAGGGGTGTTAAAGTCTCCCACTATTATTGTATTGTTGTGGATGTGTTTCTTTGATTTTGTTATTAACTGGCTTACATAAGTGGCTGCTCCCATGTTCGGGGCATAGATATTTACAATTGTTAGATCTTCTTGTTGAATACACCCTTTAAGTAGGGTATAGTGTCCTTCCTCATTTCTTATTATAGTCTTTGTTTTAAAATCTAATTTGTCTGATATAAGGATTGCCACCCCAGCTTTCTTTTGGTGTCCATTAGCATGGTAAATGGTTTTCCACTCCCTCATTTTCAATCTGGAGGTGCCTTTGTGTCTAAAACTAGTCTCTTGCAGGCAGCATATCGATGGGTCTTTTTTTTTTTTTTTAATCCATTCTGATACCCTGTGTCTTTTGATTGGGGCATTTAGCCCATTTACATTCAGGGTAACTATTGAAAGATATGAATTTAGTGCCATTGTATTGTCTGTAAGGTGACTGTTACTGCATATTGTGTCTGTTTCTTTCTGGTCTCTGTTCCTTTTAGGTTCTCTCTTTGCTTAGAGGATTCCTTTCAATATTTCTTGTAGGGCTGGTTTCATGTTTGCAAATTCTTTTAGTTTTTGTTTGTCCTGGAAGCTTTTTATCTCTCCTTCTATTTTTAGTGAGAGCCTAGCTGGATATAGTGTTCTTAGCTGCATATTTTTCTCGTTATTGCTCTGAATATATCATGCCAGTCCTTTTTGACCTGCCAGGTCTCTGTGGGTAAGTCTATTGCCAATCTAATGTTTCGACCATTGTAGGTTACAGACCTCTTGTCCCAAGCTGCTTTCAGGATTTTCTTTTTGTCTCTGAGACTTGTAAGTTTTACTATTAGATGTCAGGGTGTTGACCTATTTTTATTGATTTTGAGGGGTGTTCTCTGTGTCTCCTGGATTTTGATGCCTGTTTCCTTCACCACATTCAGAAGTTCTCTGCTACAATTTGCTCCAATATACCTTCTGCCCCTCTCTTTCTTCTTCTTCCAGGATCCCAATTATTCTAATATTGTTTCGTCTTATGGTATCACTTATCTCTCAATTTCTGCCCTCGTGATCCAATAGTTGTTTATCTCTCTTTTTCTCAGCTTCTTTATTGTCCATCATTTGGTCTTCTATATCACTAATTCTCTCTTCTGCCTCATTTATCCTAGCAGTTAGAGCCTCCATTTTTGATTGCACCTCATTGCCTTTTTGATTTCGACTTGGTTACATTTTAGTTCTTTTATTTCTCCAGAAAGGGTTTCTATAGTATCTTCCATGCTTTTTTCAAGCCCAGCTAGTATCTTTATAATCGTCATTCTGAACTCTAGTTCTGACATCTTACTAATGTCCATATTGATTAGGTCCCTGGCAGTCAGTACTGCCTCTTGTTCTTATTTTTGTGGTGATTTTTTCCGTCTTGTTATTTTGTCCAGAGGAGAATAAATGAATGAGAGAACAAAATGCTAACAGGGTAACAATAATCCCAGAAAAATTTACACTAAACAAATCAGAAGAGACCTGAAACCAGGGAAAAAGAAAGGGAAAAAAAGAAAAAAGAAAGAAAAAGAAAAAAAGGGATATGATCAAATATGATCAGGCTGGTGAAAAGATCAGTGCCACACACTAGATTTTGGGCATACTTTGGTCTGTTAGAAGAAACTGCCTCCCAAAATTTTAAAGAAACAAAAACTTACATATGTACCAAAATTAGGGTAAATATAATGAAGGGATGGGATATGACTGTAGAGATGAAAACTATAAAAGGTTTTATAAAAGGAATTGATAAGAAGTTGGTTGAGAAAAGAAAGAAGAGAAATAAAAAAAAAAAAGGAGATAATGTGATCAGGCAGGAGACTAGAATAATGCCATACACTAGAGATTTAGGGTATATTTTGGTCTGTTAAAAGAAACTGGATCCCAAAATTTTAAAGCCAGAAAACTAATAACAAAAAATAGAAAAAGAAAAAAAAAAGAAAATAAAAAAATTAACTTTGAAAGACTAAAGAATCATGGGGGGAAAAGCCATGTATTCTATGTGCTGCATTCCCCTAGTACTGGAGTTCTGCTGTTTTCATTGGTAGGTAAACTTGGTCTTGGCTGACTGTTCTTGCTGATCTTCTGGGGGAGGGGCTTGTTGCCGTAGCTCTGAAGTGTTTGCTTTCAGTAGGTTTTGCTCCCTCCAAGCTTTCCCTACAGCTTTGGAGGATGAGAGTGAAAATGGCAGCCTCCCAATCTCCGCCCCAGAGGAGCCGAAAGCTCAGGGCCCCACTCCTCACTGCGCCCCAAAGAAAATCATTCAATCACTCCCATCTCCCCAGTCTCCATCCTCACTCCGTGCTCACCCGGCCTGTGACCGAGCATTTCTATCTCTGACACATGACCCCGTTTGGAGTCTCCAAACCCAGCAGATCCTGCAGTGTGCTTGTGTGCCACTCCTCCTGGGGGAGAAGGGGAGTCTCCCCAGATCTGCCACTTGTTGGATCCCTGCTGGAAGTGCAGTGGCCCAACTGTGCCACAGATTACAGTTCATGGCAACCCTGAGCTGAGAGCCCACTCCTTGGCTCTGTTTTTGCAGACAGCTTCCCTGCTCTGATACTTGGGAGCTCTTCCGCACTCCGGCACCCCAGTCTTTGTGTGACCCCAAGGGTCCTGAGACCACAGTGTCCCAGCAAGTGTTCAACCCCCCTGCTTAGCCACTGGAGCAACGTCCCTCAGTGGAGCAGACTTCTAAAATTTCTGATTTTGTGCTCCGCTGCTCTATCACTTGCCAGTAGTCAGCTAACAGAGGCTCCCTCCCCCACCTCAGTCTATCTTCCTGTATATCGCCCTGGAATCACTTACATGTCCTACCTTCCAGAAAGTGGTTGCATTTCTGCTCAGAGAGTTCCTGCTCTTCTTTTTTTCGCTCTCCTGTTGCGTTTGTAGGTGTTCAGAATGGTTTGATACCTATCTAGCTGAATTTCTGGGACCAGACGAAATTTAGGTCTACTCCTCCACCATCTTGCTCTTCCTCTCTCTGCATCACCAGTTCTTAAACCAACTTTAAATTCTAGTAGTAACAAAACATGTTACTTCTTACAAGACAGATTATCATTCATTAGCCAATTAATATATAACTTAGTAATACATTTAGAACAAGCTGTTTAATTGCATTAATAAAGTTAAAAATTTGAAGCAGGTATATTTCATCTTGACCTGACACTTTTACATTTTTATTTTATTCTCTTTCTATTTATGAGAATAGTAGTGCCCCCTTTTTTAGAATAGTAGTCTCCCTTTATATATGGGGAAATACATTCCAAGGTTCCCATGGATGCCTGAAATTGTGGGTAGTACTGAACCTTATGTATACTATGTTTTTTCCTACACAAACATACCTATGATAAAGTTTAATTTATATATTAAGCAAAGTAAGAGGTTAACAATACCTAATAATAAAATAGAATAATTGTAACACCATACTGTAATAAAAGTTATGTGAATGTGGTCTCTTTCTCTCAGAATATTTTATTGTACTGTACTCACCATTTTTCTCATGATGAGATGAGATGATAAAATGCCTACATGAGGAGATGAAGTGAGGTGAATGACATAGGCATTGTGATGTAGTAGTGTTAGGGTACCATTGAACTTCTGAGAATACATCAGAAGGAGGATCATCTGTTTCCAGACTGCAGTTGACCTTGGGTAACTGGAACCCCAGAAAGCAAAACCATGGATAAGGGGGAACAGCTGTGTATACTACTACCTTATGTACATATGTGTATAAATGCACAGTGAACTGCAAAGATTTTATATCAATCATCCATATTCTGAAAACATGTTTAGCATCCCCCATATATCACAGAAGATAATTTAATCTTTATAGAGTATATTATTTTATACACTAGATAAACAAATCTGAAGAAAATCATTTGCAGGTAATTTTATTCCAGATTTAGCTCATTGTAAAGCTCTTGCTTACCTCAGAATCTTGAGGATTTCCAAGAAAATTTCAGGTACACCATTAACACATTTTTTCCAATTGTATTTTCTTAAAAGCCTGCTTATATTATTACTGGCAACAATGAAAGGACCTAAACCATGATAAGTGTGATCTTAAAGAAACAATTTTCACTATTTCTAACCTATAAATCTTTAAGAAAAATCTAAAAAATCTAGTATTTAGAAATACAATGGAATGAAAATTTTATGAGTTTGACCTTTTCTTTCACTAACTCTCTTTGATAATGATGGCCTAGCTCTACTTGGCCACATTGTCCTTAGGATTTGACAGAAATATATTGCCTGAATTATGTGGTATTGATTCTAAGACCAGTTGGTGCTTTTAAGAAATAGAGATGCAATGCTTTGGCTAAATAAGAGGGTTTTTTTTTTTTTTTCCAAATGTCTCAGATGATATATAAATAGAACCACAATCCCTGCAAGTGCCTAGCTGCCATCACAAATAATTCAATCATTACATTTGTCCATGATTCCATAGGTTTGGGAGCTATATCAATACCATAAATCCATTTATGTTAAAATCATTATACCTCCTGTTATGGAGAGAAAAGAAATCAGAATAGAAATACAATTGACCACTGACTCAATATTCATATTGGCAAAATTGAGAATTAAAATCATCTATGATACCCTAATGTAAATAATATTCATTTATTATTTAATATACTTTTGACTGTAAGTAACACAAACTTCAACTTAAATTATGTCTTAATGAAAAGATTTACCATCAGAACAGAAAATGCATGGTCAGAGTGTAGTAACACCCATAGGGTATGCATGGTCCTGGGAAAATATTTTGGCAAGGAACCCGTCAGTATGAACAATTTGTTTTTTTACAACTGTGTTAAACTGTCATGGCATATGTGAGGTATAGTGATTTACTGATGACTGTTTATCTTAATGGTAGAGAAAAGGCCCATAAATATTTGTTCATTGTCCAGGAGGGCACCTGAAGATTTTCTGGTGTCCAGGTCCACTAACTCTTCCTGTGCAAGGCCATCAACCATCTCTTTATGTACCTTGTTGTCATTTGTGCCCTTCCGGGGTGTGTTAGGTTTCTACTGATGCAAAATTGGCACACACTTAGCAGCTTAAAAAACTAAAATTTATTATCTCTCAGTTTCTAAAGGTCAGAAGTCAAGACACAATATGAATGCTAAAGGCCTGGATAGACTGAAATGAAGGTGTGGGCAGGGACTGTCATTCTCATCTGGGTTCTAGGTTCTCTTTCAAGCTTACTAAATGATGATGGCAGAATCATTTCTTTGTGGTTGTAGGACTGAGATCCCTGTGGTCCTGACAACTGTCGTCTATAGACTGGTGGATATGTGCCAAGACTTGCAACTGTGGTGAGGCGATTGCAAGGGTACCTGCATAGGGTGGCACACAGAGTAAGGGATGCCTACTACCCCCCTGTAGTCACCCAGTGCTATCCAGAGGCAGTGCCTTGTTAAACACATGCTTCCACTCACTCACAGCTCAAGCCAAACCTCAAAAAGTGAAAGTAACTAGCCCAGAGCCCCACATTTGAGAGTCAGCCACATGATCAGAATCACCGTCTTAGTGGCCCCCATCTCCAATGACTCTGTAGAAAAATAGAGCTCTAACCAGTGGGAATGACTGCCTCCTGTGCTACCCTCCTGGAACACAGCCAGTCACAGGACTCCACATGACCTCATAGGGGTGAGCTTGGAGCTCCTCTAGGCATCTGGTTGACCCTACTAAGAGGTTTGTACAAGTGTCTCAGAGGCCTTTAAGGGAGAAAAGAATCCTGGACCCATGAAAAAATCCTTTTCAGGGTTTATGGTGCTGAGGTAAGACCACTGAAGACCCTGGCACATCCTAGGCACTGGAGGGAGAGGGGGCTTTACAACATTTCAATGAAGGGGCAAGAGGCTGAGGCCAGGGCTGGGCAGAGCACCCACATGCCCTGGCCCTGGGATTGTAAATGTTCTGGATCACTTTTCTCCTCTACTGGCCCTTTTCTTGCTCACTTCCAGTTCACTCCACAAATATTTTCCTGACAGTCTACATAATTACCTCATTTCTGACCTCAGGGGAAAATCTGTATGTTAATTTTCTATAACCAAATGGACCATCAAAGTAGTTTGCTAAACAAATACAGTCTTTCTCCATTTCTCTGATTCTGTTTCACTTTTTATGTCCTGGCTATATACACTTGAACGTTTCCCACAACATTTCATGAGTGTTATGGGAATGCAAAATTTTTGTTTTGTATATGGCAGAGACTGCATAACACGAAGTAACCAATCTCCTGTCATTTTACTTGTTCAAAAATATCTCAAAATCAAATTTCTCCCCTAGCTGGATTTTGTAATGACATATGACTTTTAAATCTGATTTTATCATAGCCTCCAACATAGATCTAAAGCCCACAGGGATAGCAAATTCCATTTGTATTCATTGGGTTTATTATTTTACCTTTAGTCATAATCTCACCCAAATCATTACCTGTAATATAGATAGGGAAATATTTCAGGTTCCAAAATCCTTCAGTTCCACAAAATCCTTTAGGAGCTTGTTCACATATTTAACAACCTCTCTTGTCAAGACATTCATTTTTCTATCTCACACTTTGTCAAACTTGTTATTTTCTCCTTTAAAAATCTCTGTAAGCCTTTGCCTTGGTCATTTTATATTTTTATCCTTTAATTGAACTATACATATATTGAGTATAGTTAGATGGAGGAAGGAATTATCAAATTTAAATTTCTTGAGATTTGATTTAATGATACTAACCTAAATAAAAATGAAAAAAAAAGTTCAGAATATATGATAGGATGTTAGGAAAGTTCCTGCTCTCCATTATTATCCTTCCCCTTGAAAACCAACATCATATTAAATAGCTGCAATAATTTATAAATTAAGGTCTCACTGCACTTTTAAATCAGAAAATTATGAAGCTATAACAAATGGTAAGACTTGTATATAGCTAAGGTAAACTAAAATATGTAATTGTTTAACCCACTGTCCAGGCAAAAACTTTGTCTCCAGCTTTACATCTAACTTCTAAAATAATATTTCCTAATTTTTTCTTGATTAAATTTGACACAATCTGTCACAAATAAATAAAAGGATTAAATGAATATGTATTGGCTGCTTAGATTTACCTCCCATTAAAGGTAAATGAGAAGGAAGTTTCCAAGTCCAATGATATTGTTTTACGAGAGAAACAAATTAAAATCCTGAGATGTTATGTGATTTGTGCTCTTAATTTTAGGTGCAATTCAAATCAGGCAAAAACCTAAATGTCTAATACTTCCATTCTGACCCAATAAGTTCAATTATCTAAATAAATATTTACATAGATGATGACTAAATATATATGTTGAATAAAAAAGGAATTAATGTATCATTTTCTGATATATTGATAAAAATAATATTCCTGGAGTTAATGGAAAGAGCATGAGTCCTCTTTGTTCCCCAAGATTATTTACTTGTATAATTATAATGACCATGTAATTATTATCTCATTTCTAAAAGAACTGGAGCAAGATCAGTATATTTGGGTAAGAAATAGGAAATTTAAGGTGTGTAGGGTGAGAATAGAAGGCTAGAATACAGCAAATGATATTAATGAAGCAGAGTCATGAATGTGTGAGCTGCTACAGGCCAACTAGGTCTATTCCCCACAATGTTGCTCAGCCTGCTGACATCAAGTGTACACTGAAGAAGTTTGGAAATAAATTCAGTTCCTACAAATTTGTACATGCCGATTACCAAGTTAGGAATACCACATGTTGATTATAACTTTTCCTGACAGGAAGAAAAGAATGTCTTTCATTATAATGACTGAGCTAAGAATAAACATTTGTTACTGTTGTGACTTCTCATTCTGCTTTTATCCCTACTCCTAAATTTACCATCACCATCTATACACACAAGGAAAAGAAAGAGAAATAAAAACAAAACAACAAAAATCCTTAAAACTTAGGTAAGCTAGAACATCACATAGGTAACTCTCAATTTCCTGGAACAAAATAATTACACAAACAGGAATTGCCTTTTTTGCTATAGAAAGCATTTGAGAGTTAACTATGAGAGAGATAAGATACGGACCTTAAAACAAGATTTAATTGGAAAGTTCTGAGTCAAGTTGCCAGGGGTTGTGTGTAGTTCATGGAGTCGGTACCTCATTAAGACTGTTTGAACCAAGTTTAATGTGCTTCTTCTGTCATTGTAGTGGTGGACAAATCTCTTTTATTATTGCTATTGTTGGTTTGGGGGTTTGGGGGATTACATTTTGGGTTTTTTGGTGTTTTGCTGTTTGTTGTTGTTTTTGTTTTCTTTTGGTCTATATATTTTTCACTCTTCACTTGACTTTTGAAGGTGTGGAAAAGGGGGAGGGAGAGAATCTAACTAGAAAGCAGTGTTTGGGAAGGAAGGGGGTTAGAGTTAGCTAGAGAGGTAGTTAGGAACACATCTACAAGAGTTTATCAGGACCTTATTAAATAAATAAACATATTGGAAATTATTGTGTGAAGTGTTCTGTGATATCAAAACCACACCAATAACAAAACAATAATAAAATAAATAAATAAAGCAATAAATAAAACAAGGAAAGATGAAAGATGGACTCTGTCCCAAGGATCTATTTTACAGGTGAGGAAGGAAAAAAAAAAAAAGCTGTGTGGTGGAGAAGTGCAGGGACATTGTCAAATCCATTACATTGTTTTTTTGTTTTGTTTTTCTCTTTTTTAATTGTTATGTTAATCACCATACATAACATCACTAGTTTTTGATGTAGTGTTCCATGATTCATTGTTTTCGTATAACACCCAGTGCTCCATGCAGAACGTGCCCTCTTTAATACCCATCACCAGGCTAACCCATCCCCCCAACCCCCTCCCCCCTCTAGAACCCTCAGTCTGTTTTTCAGACTCCATCGTCTCTCACGGTTCATCTCCGCCTCCGATATCCCCCCTTCATTTTTCCCTTCCTGCTATCTTCGTCTTCTTCTTCTTCTTCTTCTTCTTTTTTTTTAACATGTACCTCTGAAACAAATCCACTACATTGTTGATGTGAAATGTTGGGATTTGGAGCAAGGGAGCAAGGCATTGGGCAAATCAAGCAGGATTTTTTTAGCAGTGAAAGTTAGGTGATTATTGAAGGAATCACTCCCAGCAGTTCCATGGGGAACATGATCATATAATTCACGGTTCAAAGTAAGAGACTTTGAGAGTGAAAGGAGTGCTATATGTCAGGACAAGAATAAACCAAAACTATCTTTGCAAACTGGAAACCTATCACAGAGCAAAGTATCAGGGCCTCAGCAGAAGTGGTAATAATGGTAATTATAACATTATCATCATGTCATCATCGCCATCATCATCATCATCATCATCACTATATTTGTATTGCCTTAATTTAGATGTTGTAGTCATCTGTTTTGTTATATAGTTTAACCTCCATAGCTACCTGATGATAAGCATTATTGTTATTACTATTCTTCTTTCCCAGGGAAGAATATAGTAACAGGGAGATTAAATAAATTGGACAAATCTCACACAGCGAAAAATTGGTAGAGCCAGAATCCAGGTCTCTATTACCCCAAAGGTCTAGTTAACACTATCTCGTATAACCCAACTCTAGCAAGGGAGTCAGCTGAAACTTATTTACAAATTCCATGTCACAATGAATAGAGGCAGATAGAAAAACTGCTCTGGGTGGGGGGGCATTGCAAAATTAAGAACTGAAGATGCACAAATATAGTTCTCAGTTCATCAGACATAATAATTTCACTGAACTCTGCAATGAGTTTTTTAATAAAATAAAGAAGACTCATGAAAAGTTTTCTTAGAAAAAGAGATAGCCCAAGTAATCATACACCATAAGGTATGATAAGGCCAAAGGCCCAGCATAGTCACAAAGAATATTGCCTTGAAACTATATCCTCTCTCTCAATCAAAGAGATCTCATTGATCAGTAATATTACTACCCAACTATTGATTTTCCCAAATGCTTCTTGAATGCTTGTTTCTAGCCAAGGTAGCATATTAAAAGTTTACCAAACATTTCTACTCATTTTATTTCTTTATTTTCTTGTAAACAATGTTTCATCTTTTATAAAATGTTTTATCAGGCAGTGTCTCCCCAAACCCCTGCCTTCCTCCCATCCTGGTCATTTCTTATTTAGTGTCTGTGTTTTCTCCCTCATAGGCCTTTTCTGACCATCTTCTTCTTTCATGTACCAATAATTGTCTTAACTATGATTATAATTGTACGCATATAACCTTATAGCATTCCCTATCTTTCTTTTCCAATTTACACCTCCAATTTGAATTTTTAATATCTGTTTAAATATGTTAAATTATTGCAGAGCTGGAAATATTTTATCCATCTTTGTACTTCCATCACCATCCCCACAAAACCCAAACATTAGAGCATACACAGTAATCACTCGGTAAATATTTGTTGCTTTCATTTATGGGTGTTCCTTTCATTTAGGATATTCCTTTAGGTTATTTATTTTCTGCACTGTTTTCTTTGCTTCCTCTTGTTCTATCACTTAAATATATATATATGTGTGTGTGTATATATATATATGCCATATTTATGCACACAAATGAATTGGGGAGTCTTTATAGCAGGAGTACTAACCATTAATGTGAAAGTTTCTGAAGCAATGAAATGAAAGGAGTGCATTATCCTCATCCAACAGGGCTGGATTTACAAGTAGCACTTTCCAACTCATCACTGTGAGATTTGCATTTGCATTACATGACCCTGAAAATTTGGTAGGAAAAATTTCCTATTCATTGCCTTCTCTTCATTCATGTGCCCCTTCAATAAAACTACGCATGCATCTCGATTAAGCTTTGCATTTGGAACCAACAATGCCCATGTAAAAGCTCAAGTGGACAGACATTTCCCAACGAACACTTGTTTATGAAAAGGTCAATGACATATTATGCTGTACAGAGATGAAGGTTCTAAGTACATTCTGGTTTTTAACAAGCAACGGGAAAATTACAAACTAAATCAATATGTCCGGCAGAATGCCTGCTCATTTGCTACTGACTCAGGCTATTCCTGGAGATTGTTGTACAGCTCTTTTTTTGTACATTTTGTTTTCAGAACTGACACATGGAAACTTAAGGACTGAAATACTCAGACTTCAAAGCTCCCACTCTGTGTGCAAAGCATTTTTCACTGGCATCAAGGATATACACTCACTTTCATCACTGGGCTGAATAATAAGCCTTCCTCCAGGGGGCAACTCCTTGGAGGAAGCTCCCTGCACCCATTATGTCAGATTACAATTTAGCAACTTGAGGGATTGTGGCCCACTTGCACATAAGGCTTTCGTATTTTTCTAAGGCTTTGGTCCAAGTGGTAATTTTAAGACTATGTTTTGAGATTAAAAAAGAAATTGTCACTGAAATTTCTCTTCTGAACATTTGAAAAACACTGAGGCCTATAAAATAATATTGCATGCTAAAATATTACTTTTAATACAGATTTTCCTACAGAGAATATAACCACAGCCATAGAAAAATCAAAACTGTGTCCTAAGTGTTTGAAATTGAAAGAAACATTAACAATTTTGCTTTTAGCTGAATAGAAAAAAATGATACAATACTGCTTTTAAACACATTTACCTCACAAATAGCAATTAGGGAAATTAAGAGAATTTTCTGGATGTTGTATTATGTCCACATTTTCGAATTACACAAATATAGCTATTGCTTTTAAACAGCTACTTTCAAATATTTTATTAGCCAAAGTTCTCAATAATGTAGCCTTTTATAGACATTATGATGCATGCTTTCAATTAAACCTTTTTTCAGTCTACTAAAGCATTGAAATCTTTGGTATAAGCCTAAATCACTAAGAAATTGGTTTCCTTTACTTTCTTGCAACATAAGTCTACTGCCTGCAAACTTAACAAATCTTTGATACACAATTGGATATATAACCTTGAATTACTAGATATAGTCAATCTCCTCATATTAGCAGGGTAGAGGCTCAGCCCTCTTTACTCAAGTTTACCTAATAGGCTACCTTACAGATTCATTTGGTTGGGGTTTTCCAGCATTGTAGAAGCCCCCCGCCCAACACACATACACTCAGTGACTATGGTAGAACCCGCCCCCATAGCTATTCAAGTCCCTGGGCTTTTCCCCTACAACAAATGCAGGGGTTTTCTAAGATTATTAAGACATAAGGTAACAGGCTATAATCCTAGTGATATAAAAACATTTCCAATATTTAGAAAGTTCCATCGGTTCTTTTAGACCAGAGAACCATTTCACCACCCTGTCAAACTGGAGAACCCTCCAGAAATGGTAACTATAATGTAAGTGAAAGTGAAAAGTCACCTACTACCCAGTATGAATGAATGGATATTCTGACAGTGATACAAAGTGTTAAAAGGAAAAATAATAATTCATATAACTTTGGGTGTTGAAGCTGATTTAAAAAGGACATCACTGAGTTGATGCATAGAGTTCATGGCTGGTGTATGTAGTAATAGTAACAGCAATAGCCATAGTGCCAAAAATATCAGTTATAAGACCCACAATAAAAATTATTTCTTCGTGCATCATCAAAATCATCATTATCATCACCATAACCAAACTGAAGACATTTTCCGTCAGCATATGAAGCCACTTACTCAATAAATTTAGAAAGGCCTAGATATTCAGATATTCTTCCTGTCTTAAATTAAGTTCACTCCGATTAAACATCACTTTTGAAATTGTTAAGTGCTCGGTAGCTGGTTGTAATTAGAGTGAGCTAGTAATGAGCATGAGATGACACTAAGAGGAGGAACCATGAAGACTTTATAGTTTTGCCTAGAATTTGAGATCAGAATTTAGACCTGGTATCTGTAACTTCTCATTTGTCCTTACCATGGCTTCCTCTATAGGCTTCCAGTGTACCTGATCTGAGTACTTTTTAGATTAAGCAAACTTTTGTGAGACTGCTGCATTTAATGGTTTTATATACATACATTTGTACGTGCATTGACATATTTATCACAAAATGATAGAAAGACTGAAATAAAAAAAAATCTTGAAGGTTCCTTTCCATTTCTGTAAATCTTGTTGAAATAAAACTGTATAAAGATACAAACTGCAAATATTAACAGAATGAAAGATCTGGTGAAATAATTTCTCAATGATAGACCTTGTTCTATTGTCCATGTTATCAATGAACAATAACAATCTGGTTTCAAAGTCTATAGTCTTTACCAACTGCTTTATGTCCAGCACCTGGCCTATAATAAGCACTTAAGGTAGAGCTATTTAATGAATAAATAGATGCATGTCTTTTCCTTTTAATTTAACAAACTTGTGTAGTATTTTCAGGCATAGTTGTAAATGCTTTACTGCTATGTTCCTATTTAATTCTTATAACAACTTTAGGGGGTAAATGCTGAAATGAACCAACCTTGCCAACACCTTGCTTTCAGACATAGGGTCTTGTGAATCATGAGAGAATGAATTTCCTTTGTTAAGTCCCCCAGTTTGTTTTGGCAGGCCTTGGAAACTAATCCAGCATGCAAGCAAGGTTAAGTTGAAAAAGAACCAACCTAGGAACCTAAACATAAACAAGTGCTTTTAAATAATAACAAAATCCAACTGCTCACAGTAATCGCCAAAATCCATGACTCAGTAATGTAGTAGTTTTGTTTTTTAGTTTTCTCTTTTAACACTGACCATTTGAGTGTACTCCTTAATTAAAATTTTTCAGTACAAGAATAACAAGTTATTCCAAATATAAACCACGGTGTTTGGTAATAGTTCTATTTTGACAGGCATTGAATTTTGGAGTTCGTAAGGAACTTGGTAGCCTATCTATACCAAACATCTAATTTTGGAGAAACTTTGATGACTTGTTTAAAAACCACACATCCAGGGGCACCTGGGTGACTCAGTTGATTAACTGTCTGCCTTTGGCTCAAATCATGATCCCAGGATCCTGGGATCGAGCCCAGCATCTGCTTCTCCGAATGCAGCTCCCCCTGCTTGAGCACTCTCTCGCTCACTCTCCCTCCCTCTGTCAAATAAATAAATAATAAATAAATAAATAAATAAATAAATAAATACTTCTTAAAAAATAAAAATAAATATAAAAATAAAACCACACATCCAGCTGTAGTATCTTATTATGAATCCCCCCTAAATCCCAGGCCTATAACCTCACCATCAATTAAAATATACTTAGAAAATTATTAACGTCTAGTTAGTAGCGAATGACTTTGGTTCTATTTGTATATTAGGAAACAACCTTTCTTTTTTACTTTGGAAAAATAATTTCCCTGGGATTTTTTTTTTTAATTTCAACATTTTATTGCTTTTCCTTCTCTTTCTATCTCTATCTCTTTCTCTCTCTACTCATGGGAACAGTGTGCCCTACATTTTCAAGGCAACTAACACTGCTATGATGGTTTGCCTGGTCAGTGGCCCTTCAGTCTTAGAGATTTGGGCAGAAAAAAAAAAAAAAAAACAGCAGGAAGAGGTCAAGAGCAAGCTTCAGCTGCGTGTTGATGTGAGACATCACATCTCTAGTGAACCAAGGTTTTAACTAACAGAGTTTTTGGAACCCAACAGAAAGTTTCCTGAAGAGGTACCACATCTGAATTCTATAGACATTGCCACAGATTTCCATTCTTATTCAAATTGAAAGCTTACTGGTTTCCAGCTAAGTGGCTATTAAAATGGCAATTCAAAATACACTCTGCTAATTGTGTTTAAATAAAGCCCAACTACAGGTGGCCCTGCCCCCTCCTCCAGCTCCATCAAAAAAGAAAAAGATTTTTATTACTTTGGTTTTTATCTATGAAAATGTGCATTTTTCTGATTGTAATTCTTTCAATGTATCAGCTAAATAAAGTTAAATGCAGCATAGCTTCTAGAAAGGTTTTATATTAAAAATAGGGTCAAAGTTAGCAAAATCATTTACTTTCAAGTTTTCTAGTCACCGTATTTATGGATTTTTTTTCTGATTTTGTTTCAGTCTAAAAGACTCATGATGGCTTTTTTATTCACCATTTATACAATGACTGTTGTTTTGACTCAATCATTATCATTCTTGGTAACAGACTGAAAACAGATTGTTGTATATGAACAATATTTTAGATAAGCCTCATTTTGTCCAAAAGTTGATAACTAGGAAAGTTATAATTAGAATATAAGAAAAAAACTGTCTTATAATTAAGGTTAGGCTGTCCTTTAAATCCATATCCATAATATTCACATACATTCATTAACTTCAGATGTAATTGGAAGGCACATAATTAATGCAATGGCTCTGAATATTTATCAAATTACCACCAATCATCATAGTTTCTTGATGATGCTCCAAAACACAGTGCCTGGACATCAATAAAGTACTAATTATGAATTACTAATTATAATGACTCCACAAGGCCTAAAAAAAGCATTACTGTTTAAAATAAATTTAGTTTTATTGACTTAATTATTAAAGGATGAGCTGTTTCAAGCTGTAAAATTTTGAACTGATATTTTAAATTACTTCTGTTATAATTAATGCCAATTCTTCAGAAAGTTGGAACCACAGACAAAAAGATGCTAAGGATAAAAAAGGTCGTACAAATTAACACATGCTTGCTTACTAGATGCCATGAAGTGAGATAAATGTTAAAATATATTCATGCATTTTTATTTCAGCTCTTCATTAAAACACACACAAACACAGAAATGTAGAAGTAATGACCTTTCAAGAATTTCTCAAAAAACCTTTTTTACATTCCATAAATGCAAACGTACCTAAATGTATTAAAACAACAATAAAGACCACCACTGATTTTCTACTGGTATTATGTAAAACACTGTTATAATTAATCTGCTCCTCTCCAAGCTTGAAGTCCCCTGCTATGCATCAGCCAGGTGATCATTCTCTAATAAGTCTTTTCATATGATAAACTCTAGAAGAGTAATCCTTTAATCAATTAAATTATGTATTTAAGGAACAATTCAAACTTAATTAATTTCAGAACTCATCAGATTGGAACTTGGTTCAGAAACACAGGCGAATCCAAATTATTTCCAACTTCAAAACATTACTTTTAGCTGGAAACACATGTTAATTACTTAGGCATACCAAAATTAATATCTTAATTAATTTTTTTCACATTCACATTGACAAATGGAGTACATTTGTAAATGTAGACTTTGTGTGAAAGGATGCTTATATCAATTCACATATTCAGCTCCCTTTCAGGGGTGATTAACTCAGGGGCTTTCCAGCTAGGAAACCCTAAAAGGCTGTGGGTGGAAAGCAAAAACAAAACAACAAAAAAACTTCAGTACTGATCACCTTTCTTGACTTTATTGTTGGTAGTTTTATAAATATCAAATTTAACAACTATTTTCTAGAACATGTGAAACTAAAAGAGGCCTCCCAGTTTATTTGAAAGGTGCCAGTGCCCTGCATCATCTACAAAATGTACGATAGTCGGTAGAAAGGCAGGCAGAGGCAAGGCACTCCCCCCCAACAACCCACCCCCTACCCCCAACCAAAGAGGAAACTACCCTTAAAATGAAAAATACCCCATCCTGTTATTCTACAACATCCTGAAAAGACCCCTCCACCCTTTCCCACGTAAACAACTACCTGACAGGTAGATGAACGCAAGGACAAAAACCTGATTGGGTGACAGGCTAATGGAGGGTTAATCAGATTAAAACAGCCTGCCAACATTCTCACAAAAACCCCTAGACTTAGAAACTCCAACAGCAACCCTCTTGGGTCTCCTTCCTCTTCAGGAGCTTGGTACTATTGCTCAATAAACTTTGCTTTGCTGACCACCACTCTTCATCTGTTCTACCTCTTCAGTCTTTGATGCAGCATGGCCAAGAACAGTGGGCACTAAGGGAAAAGAAATCCTGAAACATACATAGTTCTGACATTGCAACAAAAGCTACATTATCTGTTGCTTGTTTGTGTTCTTAGTGATGAACTCCCTCTAAGAATAACAATGCCTTATATGTTGGATTGAAATAAACAAGTCTAGTTAAAGCTGAACCCACTAAATACTAGATCACAATATAGGTGATTTTTTCTTAAAGCATCACTGAAAATTTTCCAAGGAAACTAGTTTGTCCACAATAAGTGTTGCTTGTATCACCTTTCAAAGCATAAAATCCTTCAACTTCATATACTCTTTGAATTCTATATTGCCCTATTTTCTAATTTGTTATCTCTCTCCCATATGGAAAAATTTACTTTATTTGAGGTCAGTGCTAGAAAGCTTCTAGAACAGGACTTTCTGAGGAGTCCTGTATATACCTTTATTTCACTCTAGAGAAGCTTTCCTGCTGTCTCTGAGGGCAATTTAGGATGAATGGTGTTGACCAAGATGTCCTTAATATTCTCCACAGTTTAAAATTTAGACAGGCTTCTTCCTGCCTTTAGATCCCTGACCTCCTTTTCACACTGGACCTTACAGAATAGAGGTAGCCTAAACACAAAGAAAAACATTCCACCCAATGGCCCTGATCACAAACTCAATAAACAACCCATCAGCACACTCATTGATCAACATTCCCTAAGACCCTCTGAAACCCTGCCCCATAGGGTTAATGAGGTTGAAACTAGCAGAAAATTTAAAGCTTGTTTTTCAAAGAACTACTTCTCCTTTAGCAGCTAGTATGTCTTTTCAGACCCCAATAACAAATACACTAGCTATCTCTGCAGAAGACTGAACTCAAGGTCAACTGCTATGCTTCCAGTCTATGAACAAGCAAGGACTTGCATTCCTTACCCGAGCTAATGAGCCCAAGACCTTATCCAGTTTATACTGGCTCTTGGAGCAGGCCTTAGCTCCTCTCCTTATCCTAACATAACCTCCTGACATCAGGCACTGAACTTTGCCTTGTTCTAATGTTAAGTCTCCAACCCAAAGTGAACATGGGAATGTATGTTACATATATGTTTGCTCAGTGTACATGCTCCATCTTTCCTCATGAATAGTCATAAGTTTCCCTGCCCTTTTCATCACTGTACATGTAATCTCAACCCTTTACAAATACTTGTTCTCTCCCTCTTCTGGGAGGTAGATTTGAGACTCACCCTCCTGTCTCCTTTGGCTGCCTCTCAAATAAAGCCTTTCCTTGCTGCATACTTGGTGTCTCAGCAACTGGCTTTGCTGCATGTCCAGCAAATGGACTTGGGTTCAGTTTCTCCAGTATTTTTCCACTAGCTCATCCCTGCCTTAAAAACTTGACCGTTCTTTGTTCCAGCAGAATTGAGCTCAGACTTATTTATGGCCTCTCCCCCCTATTACAATAGTTTCAAATAAATTCATCCTTACCAGGATGAATTTAACACTGGTGTGTTAAAATAACACACTGAAAATAACACTGGTGTAATTTTCTTTGACAACCTTGTAAAAAAGGTATCTGATGTTACTGTACTTGTTGCATACAATGTTTGAACTAGGATGTACAATATGAGAATTTGAGGTACTTCTTGTCTGTAGTCACTTTGAGAGTTATGGACAATGATGGCTTCTTAGGGTGAATGCTTATGCATTCTAGCAGTCTGAGTTGTATTAGTTGTTGATATTGAAAGAATGAGACTGAGAAATACAGTAAAAGATGTCAAAAATGGTCACAAAGTAATAAATAGGTCAATTAATAGAAGTTATCTGCAGTAAATTCTCATAGGACATTTAAAAACTGATGAAATATGAGTTTAACAAGGACAAGTGTATCAAATAAAATGGCCTGGTTATAAACTAATTAACTGATATCTTCAGTTAATGTAAATTACTACACAGTAACAATCCTTCTTTGCACTATATTGTTGATAAATGGGCACTTATATCTAATTATTTTTGATATTAGACACTTGTCCAATGTTTCTTTTCAACAAACTAGCCTATCCTATGTGGACCTGCTCCCCCTGCCCTACCTTATGTTTATAAATGCAATTACATCTAAGATTTCACTTTCTCTTTCAAATTGTAGGACCCATTGTATTCTGATGTTAATACTAGTGAAGAATTTGACTCTATTCATTCTGCAAATGTCATAGAGATGCCTATCGGTATAAAAAGAAGAATCTTCAATGCATATATGTATAGTTTTGAGGTTATCTGTTTTACATTCAGTGACATCCATATCTCCTAGAATAATTAGAACATTAAATTATAATTTACTCCAAAGTGCTATAAAAATATTTTTCTCTTTACTACATTATGTCCTTGTATCTATACATTTATTTTTCCAGAATGACTCAATTTATTCCTCTTACAATCATATTGAAGAACAACATGATTTTTGAGCCTATGGCAAGTCAATGCATATTTCTTAAAGACATCCTCATGTGATTATTTTTTTCCCACCTAAGTATAAACTGTCTCCCATAGAAACTCAGCAAAGAATTGCGATAAAATATTAATGAGAAAACCTCAAGGAAAATACACACCAAAATATTCCAATAAATAAAATATTGTAATGAAAATATCAAACTGAACTGACTCCAGAACTCTTGTCTTTAACCATTCTTTTCAGGAGAGATGAGTAAGAAAATGGACTTTCCTTCAAAAAGCTTACAGATCAGTATGAGATGAAGATAATGTGTGGAGGTAAGTGATTCAGGCTATTTATAGTTTAAGATTTATAGTAATAACTAACAACAGTGGTAACATCAAGACTAATAGTTGTGAAAATAGCAATAGCTAATATTTGCTGAGCACATATTGTATGCAGGGCCTTTTACTAAGAACTTTCCTAAAATATTTAAATTAATTTTTATTTAATCCCTCTTAAAGCTATATGAGGCTTAAAGATGATAAAATGGCGAAAAGATAATGTAGTTTGACCAAAGTCATAATTGTGGTAAGTGAAAAAGACATCTAGTAATTTTTTTTGACAGAATATTGATCTCAGCCAGGGGAAATGTCTATCTTTACCATTTTTTTTTCCTCAAGCGTTCATATTTGGGTGCACACCTACCCTTCTATGTGTATCTGAAATAATACAAAAAGTAATATTTTTTCTAGTAGAGAGAAACAAGAATTCCTGAACTCATGGAGTGCTATAAACACAGGTTATCACCAAAAGTGTAAGGAAATTCTTCCAATCTTGCAACTTAAACACACACACACACACACACACACACACACACACACACACACACCACTCACTCATTCAGAGAGTTAATTTTATGTGTTAACTTGCCTGGCCACAGGATGACCAGATTAATCATTTTTTCTGGGTGTGCCTGTCAGGGCTTTTCAGAATGAGATTTACATTGGAATCCGTGAACTCAACTCAGTAAAGTGGACTGCCCTTCCCAATGTGCGTGGTCATCATGGAATCCAATGAGGACCTCAATAAAACAAAAGGTTAAGGAAGAAAGGATTAATTTCTTTTTTTCCTGCCTCACTGGTGAAGTGGGACACCTCATTTCATCTTCTCCTGCCTGGCCCTGCATACTAGAATTTATACCATTAGCATTCCTGGTTTTCTGACTCAGACTGAATAATATCATTGGCTTTCCTGGATCTCCAGGTACACACAGCAGGTCATGAGACTTTCCAACTTCCATAATCATGTGAGCCAATTCCTCATGTCTAATCTCTATTGGTCATTCACCTATTTGTCTGCTTTTCTATCTCCTACTGGGTTTTATTTCTCTGGAGAATCTTGACTAATACTCTCACTCAGACATGCACACAACACAGCAACACACACAGACATTTGGGATTCTTATATCTCCACCCTTGAAGAATGATCTATTATTTTTAAAAATATATCTAATTTTTAATGTGTAACACCTACCAAAGTGGCACTCAATCAGTGTAAGTGCAGATTGAAAAATGCAGCTGAAAACCAAACAACTCAGTCAAGCCTAAAATATCTTCAGTGACCCTATGGATTGCAGGTCCCCTTAATTGTTTTGGAATTTTTTTTTAAAGATTTTATTTATTTATTTGTCAGAGAGAGAGAGAGAGCACAAGCAGGGAGAGCAGCAGAGGGAGAGGGAGAAGCGGGCTCCCCGCTGAGCATGGAGTCTGATGCAGGACTTGATCCCAGGACCCTAGGATCATGACCTGATCTGAAGGCAGATGCTTAACCGATTGAGCCACCTTGGCGCCCAAATGTTTTGGAATTGACTCTGAAAATATACAGATAATATATGCTATGAAAATTTCTTCAACAGGCAAGTATTTAACTTGATCCAATGCATTTAATTCCTGTTTCAGTTTTAGTTGTTGTTGTCTTGTGTAATTTGGGCAAAGGAGGTACTATGAGAATTTGTTATATATTTTTTTCTTTCTTGTAAGAGATCCATGACAACTGTATTTTGAACTGCTTCTTTCTCACTGTTAGAAATGCTTGTTTGTCTTAAAGAGGAGTTATAACTTCCCTTTCCTATTTTAAAGGTACAGAATTTGATGCACTGTCAGGGCAGACCTTTCAGAAGTGGAGCTTTCTTTTGAACAAATGCAAGCTGAAGGGGCATGACCATGTCCTCAGTAAAAATGGTCAGATATGGAGCTGAAGGTTTTCATTTTAGTGGTCCAGCTCTGCAATTCTTTTTTAGAAAATTATTCTCTGAATGCTTGACTGATTGTTACCTTCTATTTATCTCACCCAAATTCAATAGAATTCCAAGAGTATTTACTCTCTTCTCCACGAGGTTAAATAAAGCAGACCTTATATTAACTGCACATGTCTAGGAAAATATCAAGTAAGCATAGTGCATGAAAATTAAGACTAAACACCTTGTTTTCAAAGTATATGTAAGTAGTTATTGGAGTCAGTATATACTTAGGTCGAAAAAAGAATCTCTAAATTATTTTGTCTCTGGTTTAATTTGTAATTGCAATTAAAAATAATGGTTGTTCTCCATAGCCTCCTACGTAATAGCATCGCTTTTTCTTTTATACTAGAGAGAAGCATATAGAGAAGTCTTGTTTTATAAAATGTGCTACCACTTGCCAGTTTCTCCACACCATATACTCTTGTCACCTTTTTATGCTGAGAGTGATGTTAACAGCAGTGGTCTAAGAAATGTTAATACAATTACACTTCATTTTTGAGTACATTTTACAGTTCTTTTTGGGGACAAGTTTTTCTTATTTGATAATGCTTGAAGATTGCCAAAATGGTAAAGGTTCATTTGTCTTTGGGAAAGGTCCTTAATAATAGCACAATGTGAACAACACCTAGAGATCTATGACAGTAAAGGATGGGGGGAGGGGAGAAAAAAATTAAGAACTTTACAGAGAAGGATTTAATGTGCAGTTTTAATTTGGAAGCAATAAATGACATACTTTCAAGCAAGGAATAATTTTACTATGATGGTTTTTGTGTATAATAATTTTTTTCCTGACTAGAAAATATGAACATAATAATTATGTAAAAAATAAAAACACATACAAATAAAACTCCCATTTCACAAGCAGATTTCAGAATCCTTCAACATCCTACAAGACTTTTCTTTACCTATTACATCTAAGCTAATCTGACCTTTCTAACCTCTGAATGAATGTTCTTCATATTCTTATCCAACTCGTGCCCCATTCTTGGAAAACATATCCCCAAATACTTAAAGGTTTTCATATGTATAGTCATAATATGAGTTTACCATGTTAGAAAGTCAGTTGTTTTGTTACTAGTGTTGTTTTATTTTTTTGTTTTCATGGTCAGCCATGCAGAGTAAACTGTTTGTGAAATATCTCTTACATTTAAAACTCCAGATTGAAATTTACTAAGGAATAATAGAATCTTAGCACAATAGCTTTGGGATATAAATTTATTCTTCTAATCAAGGTCAATTTTCTCAAGGTTTACGAACAGGTGAAATTCAATGTACAATGGCATAGACAAAAAGTTATCCTATTTTTTGAAATTTTGTTATTCAATTTTTGAACAGGCACAAATATACATGGAATAAAAATCAAAAGGCACAAAAGGGTCTACAGCAAATATTGAATTCTCCTTATTTATATCCTACAGCCTCCAGGTTCTAGTAGCTGAGATAACTATTATTACCAATTATTTTTTATTTTACTTGAGATGTGATGTGATTATATAAACTCATACCTAAGTACTTTCTTATTTTACATGCTTTTTAAAACCTAGAATCATAGCTTAGATATTGTTTGTTATTGGTATATAGAGACCTATTTCGTTTGTTTGAAAGGAAACCTCCTACTCTGTTAAAAGGATGCACTTTAATGTGTTCAGCCAATCTTTACAGAGAAACATTTAAATGTTTCCCAAATTCTTTCCTTTCATAGACATGGTTGCAATGAATCTTTCCCAGTTTGGGTTCCACCAGAAACAGAACCTGAGAAAAGATCTTGGGTACAAATATTTTATTTGATAGAGATGCCAGAAACACAGGACAGGGAGTGACAAAAGAGATACAGGGAAAGGAGAGAATCCGAGACAGAAAATCCATGTTTTAAGAAACTTGCCATTGTGGGCCACTGGAACTCAGTCTTCCTGAGGAACTCTGGCACAGGGAATAGAACATTCCCTAGTTATTCCAAATCAGGGGCTGGGAAGCTGTAGCATAACTCCTCATCCAGTCCTTCACGGACGGTGAGCTTCTTACAGGGACCTTATCTTACTTTTGGATTTCCATGGTCTGAGCATGCTCTTCTAGCTAAAGGGGGAAAAAAAAAAAAACCTCAAACTTAAAGTGCAGATGTTCACATGAAGTAGTTTTCTTTTTGTGAAGATGTAGAGAAAATGTAAAGAGGGAACTGAAATGATCTTCAACATTATCCGTATCGCTACCTTTTTGTACAAGGGCTGGGGGCATGTCCACTTTTAGTTTGCAAATGACTGATATATCAGCAATGTGTGATTCTTTCACACATATTTTACCACCTACAGAATTTTATGATATTTGACATCATATTTACTAATAACTGAAAAAAATGCTATTTTACTTCTGTTTTGGTTTTCCATAGTTTCATTAAGGTTAAGATTAAGCTAAAAAAAAGAAGCAGCCTGAGTCATTTTACTTGACTTTCTATGAACTATCTGTTCACATACTTAACAATTTTAAAAATCACATCATTGTTCTGTTCTTTATTGTTTATGACAAGTTCATCACATATTGAGGAAATAAAGCATTTGTTCTATAAGAATTATATGTAATAAGATTCATTCAAGTATTTTGAGATTCAGGTACTTAATACTGTGCAGAAAAATGGGATGGTTTTTCAGAAATTGATTGGTTCATGGAAATTATTCTGCTTTGGATAGAAATAATCAAATCTACACTATGGAAAGTCTTATCAATTTAAATTATCTACAACAACGTCCATGAATTCTTTAATATATCATAAGATTTTCCATGCTGTAATTTTTAATATTAAAAATATTTGGCAATTTAACAGCATGCTGTTATAATAAAGACCTAAGAGCAGGACTAAAGCATAAATATCACTGGAGACAAACTCAATACAACAAAAGAAAAGAGGGTGGATAGAGGGTTGTGGCCTACAGAAACCTCAGAAATCCCTGTGAAACTTAGAATTCAACCATGACTTGGTTGGAATAACATTTAATCATCAGGGAAAGTTAATTAGGGCATTTCTAGTTCTAGGAGTGGCATAAGCAAAACCATGGTTATAGGGATAACTATTCTGTGCCTGTGTATCAGGGAGGAGACCAGTCTTGACTCTATTCATGTTTTAGGAAAGAAAAGGTCATTGGAGATTCTAGGGTCAGGGAAGAGAAAGGTGACTAAAGAGAAGTTTCTAAAAACTAACCTGGGATATGTATGTAGTTTGCACCAGATAACGATGAGTAAAGTGTGGCAAATAATCTACCTGAAAGAATTGCTGAAGTTCAAGTGGCCCTTAATACACATACAAAACAATAAAATTGATTCCTTCTGAGAACCAAGTCCTAGAACCATCAGAAAGGACCACATGTGGAGATGATCACTGTATAACTGTATTTTCCAGCAATACTTTCAAGGAGTACTCTAAGAATATGCCCATAGAAGAAAAAAATATTAAATATATATTTGTCAGCCTTTAATTATTTCAGTATCTCATTGTAAGTGGAAGAAACTTGTTAAAAATTTAATACAGAAGCTTAGATTTAGTACCTTTATACTGCTTTGTTTTTGCAGATGAAGAACTGCAAACTTTATAAGTCAGATTTTGAGATGTATAATTTTTGAATCTAATTTTGCCTCTACAACATCCAATCTGCAATGAGATTTTAGGACAAATTTAGTAACATCTTTTTCATTAAAAGATGAAGTATTAACTAGAACATTAAGGTAAACCACAGTGCTCTTCCCCTGACAAGAGGCAGAAGTCAACCACATTTGTCCTAAATGGCTAAATGAACAGATTCCCTTTTCTTTACTAAAGTAGCTGTGACTGACACCAACTCCTCTTGCCTTAAAACAAAATCATGAGATGTGATTTCCAGGGAATCTCAATTTGATGTCTCATTAATTCTCATTTTTATTTGATGAGTTCCTAGACACTAGTGCCTCTGCTTCTTTCAATAATACTATTCTCACTTTCGTTTGGCACTGATGTTAGTTAGCATTTAAAACTTTATATCACATGAGCAAATGCTCATGGAAATCAATTCATCAGACCTGTAGCAATTGGATACTCAGCATCAATTTTCTCTTTGTGGAAAAACTAATGGGTTTGGTAACGAAGTAACTATAAGAGGCAATGTAATGAGATTTACAGTTTGTTTTTTTCATTCAACCCAATGACTTCTCTTAACGTGGGAGTCACAATATTGAGAGACAGTGTTTAATATAAAATTGACTTGATCATAATATTGTATGCATACTCAGGTCAAAGTTTAATTGACAATGCAATAATTTGAGAGAAACCATGATAAGATTTCTTTATTTCTAGATAATGACACTTCACAAACTTGAATTAAGAAATATTACACAGCTACCATACATCATTTAAAATTGAGCAACCAGTTGGATATCAAATAAGATCTAAGAACTTTTATACAATCCTGATGTGGCACATATTGTTTGGTAATCATCAAACCCATTTTTTCTTCATTCTGGGCAAGCAGACTATTTTCCAGCTTTTCTTATAGTTCAGAGGAATGATGTAATTAAGTTCGAGCCAACGGAATGAGATCTGATGTGACACACCAATAAACTTCCCACGAAGTATCAGCCGTGCACACACTCCCATACTTTCCATCATGACCTTGGTCCTGACGCACTTCCATTTGCTTCTTTTTTCTCTTATGACATAGCTGTCAGCCGCCGATGAGGCAGATGTACAGTGATGCTCACCCCCAGTGAAGTTTCAGCAGTACTCCCCTGGGTAGATTTCTAGCGAGTCCACTCTAGTGGTCCTCAGAGGTCATTTTTGATGCTTCACTCATCTGTACCTTAGAGGTGTGTTTCCTGTTTGCCTGTTCAGGCCTTAGTTTCCCAACCATCTTTACCAAGAAGAGATGTTACTTGCTTGCCAGTGTTGGCTGTGGTTCCCTGCCCACCAGACTCAGCCACCTATACCCCAGAAGTATGTTTTTCTGTTTGCCCAACAACTGTGAAATAGCTCTGGCCTAGAGCAACCCAAGTCTCCATTATCCAGTGGGGCTGCAATCATACCTTTTCCAGTGAGATCTGAACTCCAGATTTGACAAAGGGGCCCATCTTCTAAGTTTGTTCCCTTCTTTGGGTCTCTCCCTCTGCCAAAGGATATTCTTTAGGATTTTCTTTACCCTTTATGGTTAATAATTCTTTATATATTACATATCTTTTTCAAATAACTATGTGGTTTCTGTCTCCTAATTAGAGTCTATTGATACAGTAGGATTAAGTATCTAATTAAGTATTCCATTTTCTGAGATACCCAGACACAATTCTACACAATCCCCCAATTGCCAGCAAACATATCTTTTCTCTACAGATAGGAAATTGCCAAATTCTCTGCTGGGATATCTACTGAGCCCCAAAGACACAAAGACCCTGATAGCTATGGTTCCCCAACTAAATAGGTCAATCACATTACCCTAGAGTGAGGCTCTCAGAAGACAAGTTACATCCACAAGGCCAGAGTTTAAAATCAGCTATTCATTCCTTACTTTAAATGCAAGCAAACAATGAAGGATTACCAGACATCTGAGGGAAACCTCTAAAGGAAAGAGAGTAAAACAAAGAGAAAACAATTTCCATGAAGTAGAAATTATGCAAAGAATGGAAAAGCTTTAAAAAAATTAGCATTGATAACAGAGTCAAAAGATATTCCATTGCAACCATGCAACAAAGTTACTATTTAAAAGATAAAAGACACTCTGGTAATTGAACCAACCACAGGAAATTAAAGCAAGGATGGCAGAATTAATAAAAGTAACAGATATATTGGAATATGAAGTTGGAGAAATCTCCTTGAAAGAGAGCAAATTATAAAAATAAGGAAAAGAAAGAGATGGTATGATCATCAGAGGCCTGCTACAGGAAACCTAATATCTGAACATATGCTATTTCTGGGAAAAAAAGAATAAAGAAGCCCAGAATATCATACATAAAATAATTAAAACACTACATCAAAAACTAATGATGTAATGTATGGTGATTAACATAACATAATAAAAAAATAATAATTAAAACAAAATGTTCCCCTAAACAAGTACATAATTTTACATACCCAGCACATATTTGAAAGTGGAACTATATCAAAACACATGAAATTACAGATCATTATAGACAAAGAGAAAATTCTGTAAGATCTGAGGGAAAAAAATAGTCGCATACAAATGATAGGGAAACACAATGGCTACAGATTCTTCAATGGTGACACCTGAAGCCAAAAACAATGGGACAGTGCCTTCAAAATGTTGAATCAAAATTATTTTCAACTGTGAATATTTTTCAAAATGTAACACCCCAGCATGCATCAGGAAGGAATGAATACGTTTAACATCCTCAAACATTTTCCTGCCATTTGCCCTTTTTTAGATGGTTCTGACAGATGTTCTCCACTAAAACAAAGGAACAAAGGAGGGAAGAAGCTGCCTTAGGATACATAAACTAGAGCTCTAATGGAGTCCCCGGGAAATCTCAAGATGGCAACTATGCAGGTAGCATAGAGAGCATCTAGTCCAGAATAGACCAGCCCAAGTACTCCAAGAGACATCTTTAGAAAGATGAAACTTATGGAATACCTGATAGTTTCCATGTTTTAAGAAGTGATTTAGACATGAATGAGTTAGTAGAAGGTATACATTGAAAACTAAGCAAAAAACAAAACAAAACTAACAAAAAGGAAGCAACTAAAAAAATTATAGGAATAATAGGAAAATGTTTAGTAAAAATTTAAAGTAATCATACTTTACTGAATAGTTAATTAGGAATAGTGTTTGCATTGTTTTCATAAAGTAAACATTGGTGTACCACAAATTATTATGTAACTGAATTGGCAGGATGAGAGCATTCAAGTAGGTGATGGGAGGGAAACATAGCATTAATTCTTCATCTTCTATGTTAGGAAATTAGTAATATTTAAACCTAAAAAATCAAAATACAATCACATAATTTAGCCATAAAGAGATAAATTCAAAAAGAGGGAGCTAACTGGAATGAAGAGAGGGACAGAGAGAGTGGGTGGCAGAGACTTCTCTTTTTCATAAGAAATTTTAGAATTATTTTACTTTTAAATTGTATGTATACATAACTGCCATACAAGACAGTTTAAAATATTAGTGTCACAATTTTAATGGATTAAATTTGAAAAGCTTTGTATGAGCCACCTTTTTAGTTTACTTCACTTTTCTTTTCTTTCATAAATTATGTAGCAGCAGTTTGGAGAAATGAAGCTTTGATTATGTTGATAAACTAACTTGAAATACCATATAATAAGAAATAGTCAGAGAAAAAATATTATGTGTGGTATAGGGACATTTTTGCTATTTACTGTAAACCTTTTCTCAATAATGCTAATATACCTTGACCATCATTTAATTAGAACGTGAGGTTCCTTAAAATGTTATCTGCATGATAGAAAAATACCTCTTTACTTAGTTTTCCCTAGAAAATATTCATCTTTACTAGAGTTTTACTTTTTGTAACAAATGTCTCCTTCATTTTATTATTAGTGAAATCTAATTTCTTGATAAACCACATGTTGTCTTCAAGGGGTATTCTTTTCAATAAAGATTTCATGTCTTTGCCTAAGTGCTCTTGTTTGAATGAAATGTTGATGGTATTTCATAAATTGGAACCATAAAGACTCCTTAAGAGTTCAGCTTAATGTGTTTTCATGTCCATTACCTAAATCAGTAAATAATAATTCTGCAAGGGATTAATGGGCATAGTGGGTAAACCAGCACACCATTTGCTAATCTCCTGAAATTGCTGATCTAGAATTCTATTTATATATTGTCTCTAAAATTATTCATGTCTTAGAGTTTTTATGTTGTCTGGCCTATGAATTAGTAGGCTCTAGTTGAACATTTTATTTTTGGGGGTAGACAATGATAGGAGGTGATAATTTAAACATTATGGACATAAATGCTACACTTGGCAAGATACTATTTGATATTGTATTCCATCTACTTTACTTTTCTTTCAAAAACAACGAAAGGGCTCTCAACATGTTACTCCAAATTTAAATTTGACTGTAGACTAAAAAAAAAAAAAAGAAGTAATTTTACACTTAATTTATGAAGTGGACCTAATTAAGATGACTATAGGAGAACAAAAGGTGTGGCTGTTGCCAGTTGTTCTCTTTATAGCTTCCTGAACATAGACTTCTTTTTGTCTCCTCCCTGGCTATTTCTTTTCTATCAAGTGGGTGTGCAGTTATATTTTGGTCCCTTTCCTAAATTCTGGAAATGACTATCTTATGTAAGTCTGAAAAAGATAACTTTTTATATTCTCATTTTAATTTTTTCTACCAATCTATACATTGATAGCACCGATATATAGAACCAAAGCATGAGCTTACTTAACTATCTACACACGTTTGGTGTAAAAATTTTAATAAAATTAACATGGAATGTATAACAAATATTTTTCAATTATATTTAAAAATATTTTCTTTTAAAGATTTTATTTATTTATTTGACAGAGAGAGAGAGACAGCGAGGGAGGAAAACACAAGCAGGGGTAGTGGGAGAGGGAGAAGCAGGCTTCCCGCAGAGCAGGGAGCCTGATGCGGGGCTCGATCCCAGCACCCCGGGATCATGACCTGAGCGGAAGTTAGACGCTTGATGACTGAGCCACACAGGCACCCTAAAAATATTTCTAACATGACAGAACAGACCACTGAACCCCAACATTGTTCTAACTTGTAAGATTATATATTTCACCATTATATTCTTAGCTTTGATTCAAATGAAGGTTAATATAATGCAAAGTAGAGGTAGGGAAACTAAATCCCAGAAGTAGACCATCAAGTCCAGAGTAGGTAAAAGTCTTTCTATACTTGCACTATCTGTTTACCAGGTCCTAACATAATATTTGGCATATAAAAGTTTTATTTTATTGCTATCTTCATAATGTTCAGTACACTTCTGAAGATAATGATGTCACACAGAATTTAATACCATTGAGTCAGAAGATGGCTTCATAAACCAACTTCTTTAAAGGTTGCTTGATTTCTCTAAAACTCAGCTTCATCTATAAAATATTATATATACTATATAAGAAGCTATGTCCTAGATTTAAAGGAAAGAAGGAAAGGAATAATATGAATAGTTCTGAGCATGATGCCTCAACCAATGTTGATTAAGACTGGAAATCATGATATAGAGTGCATGACACTTGAAGCAGAGTAGAAGGTATTATTCCAAACACTGGGAAGACAAGCAGATCAAAAAGGAAGCAGATATTCCGAATTCCTTCAAGGGTCTTCACTAAGACTAATGGTCATAAATTTGAAAGAAGATTTTAGAATAATAAATTCAAAATGATTCTAGAAATATGAATTTTTGACAATTTAAATGACCTAAAATATTTCTGATCTCCTTTGCATTTGATTTATGTAAGAGGTTGGATAAATTTTTTCAGGAATTTTCAACATGGATTTCCCATATATGAAAGGAGACTGCATTATGGTCACTCCAAGAAATTTTAAGTATATTTGTTTTTGAAGTCTGCAAAGTTCTTTGAAATATCTCTGTACATCAGATGTACCCAATATATCAGTTAAGGGTAGAGATAAAGTTGGGAATAGATGCATGTGCGTAACAAATGATTACATTACAAAATGGTTTTGCAAGATAAAGTTGTATATTATATATTTCCAGATTTATAAGTCTTTTCTGTATAAATAAAAATAAACTTTTAATTTTATCCAATTAATACCACATTGAATATAGAATTCCAAATTCTCAGTCATTATACTTGGATTCATCCTACATGAAATTTAGGTAATTGCCATTTTTGGCTAATGGTAACTGTGGCAATTCAATTTTGAACATAACTGTCCATGTAAGTCATTTTAGAAAGAGATAATGGATCTTGAGATTTCAGGAACTGTTGGTCAAATTTGCTGAAAATTCAGATTTAATAGCAGTAATCACTATAAGCAAGAGTTGGAGGTGAGGAGTTCTCTTGAATGACCTATAATGTCTCAGAGGTTTATCTGCATAGAGAATCAAATACGATCTTGATCCAAATTCTGTAGACATAAACATGAAAAGGTCCGGTTGTTCACTAGAGGATGGGCAAAATAAATACACCTGCTAGCTGAGATTAAAGCTCATGTCGTTTTGAGAAATGAGTATTAAGGATCTGAAAAGGTTTCTGAAGATGTTAAAATGTATACATTATGAAAGATGGAGATGAGCCTACCTTTTGGGTTTCTTTTAAAATATAGCTAATTTTGCACTGTTCCTTCTGAGAGATTTGTTAAGAGTGTCGCTGACAAAGGTGCAGAGATGGAACAGCTGCCTACTGTTCACTGGATACAAATGTTTATTTACTAACTCCACCCTCAGGACAGCTAATATGCTTATATTACCATTTGGGAGGCATGTTCACTTCATAATCTGCCTACAAATGTCACGACTTGTTTTTTTATGGTAAAGAAAATATGTGAGTTGTTCCTTTAACTCGAACTTTTTTTTTTTCTTTCTCTCTCTCTCTTTTTTTAATCCAAAAGAACAGGTTTCTCAATTTGGTACTTAAAGACTCTTTTATCGGCCCATGATTTATTTATTTTTTTCCTATACCACAGATTTTCTTGTTTTTCTATAATGTTTCTTTCAGGTTTTTTCCCCTCTATTTCACTCATTCTATACTCTTTCAGCCCTCTTATTGATCCTTGGTCATTCTCAAAGGTAAATCATCTGAAATCTAAAACTTCTTGGCAGCAGAGACAGCATTTTTTAAATCTACAAGAGCAGCACTTTAAATTTTAGAGGCTCCCCCTCTTTTTGAGTAACAGTAAATCTGGTTGATGTCAGTTTTAGACTGCTCGTGTTAAAGTGACTTGGAAGACTGCATTCATTAAGACTTTTGATGAGAATGGAGTTTTCTTAAATCCATTTTCACAATGGATAACTTGCAATGTACTCAAACAGCAGAAACTAAGTGTTATTTTCTACAGGAAATTAATTATTTAGGTTGGAAGAACATGTAAAAATATTGGACCAAAATTAGTTTCAAAAAAAAGAGAGAGAAAAAATGATGATGTATTCAGATCCCAGACTCAGTCGAGAATAGAGCTTGACTCTAGGACATTTTTCTCTAATTCTCCAAGCTTTCAGTATTTCCATCTTTAGAACTAGAGAGTCAGATATGCTAATTAACAAAATTTCTTCCAATTCAAAACAATCTATAAGAAATAATCTCAATACTTGTGTTGATACTGATTCATTATTGGAAATGATGAAAATTGTTTATTATTTTTACCTACAGAAATTCATTATATTACTGTTAAAAATAAAACAAAACATATCACTTAAATTCATTTTTGATATAGCTGATGTTCAGAGTCAGCTGAACCTACTTATATGCATACTTATCTATATATGCATGCATCCATGGGAAAGTAGCCCCCCAAGGATTCATTAGTTAAATTATAGTTAGATTATATTACAGTTAAAAGGAGAGACAAAATATACCCAAAGACACCAATATTTTTTACAGTAGTATTGAATACTACAAAGTCTAAAGGATGTTTGATTTATGTTTTAGGTATCTACTGTCAAAAAATCATTAAATGTTTCGGAAAAGTTTTTAGTTGGAAAAACTATAGTGAGATAATTTAAGCAGATAGGTACTTCCAGTTTCTTGAAAAATGCCTGAATGTAAAGATACATCTAATATAAAACGGAGGGCCAAATGGTAATTTTACAAACCTGTATTGCAATGAAGAACAACTGTTTATTTCTCTATAATATCATTTATGACATTTATAATTCAAAATGTTTCACCTGAATTTTGATTCTAAAGCATTGATAAGCCTCACACGAATTTTGAACTTGTTATTTTACACCCAAACTTCATAGATCTACAGCTTTCACTTAAGCAAACTTTGCTTAAGCCAATCTTAAATGAATATTCACTTAAGTAGGAGTTTATTTGTGCTTCTGTTTTAAAGTGTAATATTTACTCAAGCTATAGACATTATCTCTAAGAATTTTTAGCATATATAACCATAACTCCATATCAAAGTATAGTTTGGTATAGATCATAGATGAGTTTATAAAATATAAATATGCATCAAGTGAAAGGTACTTCATTTTATGATGGTCTCTTCAGGTTCCCAGATCCACTTCCAATGTGAGGAAGGTAAGGGAAGTTTCCCCACACATAGTACCAAGCAAGTGTGCAAAAATTCAACTCAATTCTAACACTATCTACTCAGAGATACTATCAGATTCGATAGGTTAAGGGTTCAGTCCCCACCCACCCCCCACTTCAGAGGCCAGTTATAAGCCCTGTTCCCTGCGCTTCTGATGAACTGGAGGTTCCAATGGCCTTCTCCTTAATTTATTTTAATCTGCTAGAGAGACTCACAGAACTCAGGGAATCACTTTAACACATTTACCGCTTAAAGAATATGGTAAAAAATACAAATCAACAGCCAGGAAAAGAGATGCACAGGAAACGGGATGGGGAAATGGCACAGAGTATCTATGCCCTCTCCAGGCAGGCCACTCTCCCTGAATCTCCACGTGTTCACCAACCCAGAAGCTCTTTGAACCAGTACTGTTTGGCTTTTATAGAGGCTTCACTGCATAATCATCATTGATCAAATCATTAGCCACTGGTGATTGATTCCTTGGAGTTCAGGAAGGTGGGACTTAAAAGTTCCAACCCTGTAATCACTTGGTTAGTGCTCCTGGCAACCAGCCACCATCCTTAGGTTACCCAAGGGCTTCCTAAAGGTCACTCATTGAAATAACAAAAGACACCTTTATGGTCCATATCACAGGAATTTCCAAGGTTTTGGGGACCTGTGATCCTGGAACTGTGGACCAAGATCAGATACATATGCGACATATATTTTGGTCATCTAAATGGCCAAGTATACATTTCTTATAAATCACAAAATCACAGATGGAAAATTCAGAAGCTCTGGAAAATAATGGGAGGCATATTAAGGATCATCTAAAACAGAAAAAAAAATAAGTATATTTCCCCTTCCTCTTTCAGGTAAAGTTTAAAATGAGCCAAATATTAAATGAAATGTAAGAATGAGGGAAAGATCAGCAATAGTCATATGGTCCAGTCAGTGGTTATTCCCACGGCTGAGGACTTTACTCTGAATTCTACAAGTGATGTTGAAGATAAAGCCAAAGGGTGATTTTTTCTTCAATTTAGAATAAGAAGGCAATAGAATAAGGATTAAAAATATACGAGAGGGGGAAAAAACTGACTGCAGAATTTCCTAGAGCAGGCATTTACATTCAGAATTTAGGCTTCTGGATTCTATTTTTAGGGGAGTAGTAGGGAAGGAAAGAATGAGTGAAAATTGATGAGATAAAGGGGGGCAAATTCTGAATTGTTTGCACTTGATGTGGGTGACTATGTTCCATTATTTAAAGCAAAGTCTTTCGTTCTGTGAAATTGTCATGACAGTGTTTTGAATAATCCTTCACAAATTAAGAAAATTCTCTCAATGAATATTTAATATTTCCCTTGAAAAATGGAAAATCCTTCTGACGTACATTGTTATGATTAAACCAGCAAGTAACAAACACAAGAAAAAAATAGGAGTGTCAAATTTCCACTTGATGTTTGCTTTAAAAAATGTGAGCGTGTAAACTACCAAACAACAGATCTGTTAGCATAGGTGTCACTTTGTTTCCATGATTATGCTAAGAAGGTTAAATAAGGTCTTCACTTTATTTGATAATTACCAGCAGTAGACATGACATAGTTATTAAAGTCATGAAGGTTATGCATAAAATCTGACATTCTTATGGAATACTAAGAGTATTTTCACCTTATATCTGAAGTTTTTTCTCTTGTATAAAAAGATTTAAAAAATACACTGCCTAATTTTGTTTTAAATGACAATATGTGTTCTACAACAATCTTCCTCATTTTTCCTTGATCTTAGAATTAATGTATTTATGTATGTAAATCAATGGCACAGTGTCATGCAGTAAAGTTTTGAACAGAGGAAAAGAAATGTGCTTTATCCTTAGTAACTGCTACACACAGGGACTTTGGACGCATACGGGTTCACCCTTGGATAGTAAACCTCATTGAGTTCTAACAGAACTAGATCCCTGGTAAGAGATCATCTATTGCCAGAGCCACAATGGATTGTCCTGGGTAGTTGAAACAAGCCAGAAGTGAGTAGCTATGGGCTGATACCATCATATCAGTGCTTTCTCTCATAGTTTTGTAAGAATATGGAGCTCATAATAAATAGCACCAGAAGGAGTCATTGAAAATTCTCCATGTAAAGAACATTGGTAAGATAAGATGGTGTGGTCAGTCCGCACAGGCCTTCATCACACATAGTGCTGAAGAGCTTCCCTGGTGTTCTGTAAAGTCTCTTCTTGTTCTATAGCTTGAGGCTAGGAATTGTGTTGACTGTGCTGCTAAAGCCATACATCTTTTTCTACATTATCTGTTTCCTTGCACTGAATTCATAAAGGTAATCCTAATTTGTCTCTTCCTCTTGGCCTGAAAAATCTAACCAATTACATAAAAAATATCACAAAGGCTGAATTAGAGATCAAAAGATCTAATGTATAACCTTTTCTCTACTATTGAGTAGGGAGGTAGCAGGCAGTAAGTCATGAAAATCCGTTTGCGTCAATTTTCTTGCTTATAAACTAGGACTATTAGTAAATCCCTTCCTTACCTAGCTCATAGATATGATGTAAATAAAATACCCCAAATGCAAAAATGCTTTTTAAATTGAACATATTATAAGGAAATTAGCTGAGTTATTTTATGGAACCAGAAAAGACTATATGGTAATTTCACCATCAGATCAAGAGACCTCCTTTGTATAAAGACAGGAGAGAAGGAAGTTGTTTATTTTGTTTTCTACATAAAATGTATATAATTTGTTTACATCACAAATTTTTGAAAGACAGGGGCGCCTGCGTGGCTCATTCGTTAAGTGTCTGCCTTCAGCTCAGGTCATAATCCCAGGGTCCTGGGATCGAGTTCCGCATTGGGCTCCCTACTCAGCAGGGAGCCTACTTCTCACTTCCCTTTGCCTGCCGCTCTCTCTCTGTGTCAAATAAATAAATACAAATCTTAAAAAATTTTTTTTGAAAGAAAACATAAATTTGAAGAAAGAAAAGTTTCTCCAACATAACTTCTAACCAGATATATTTTTAAGCAAAAATAAAAAGAATCTACATATAGAACTTAATTTTATAGTTTGGAATTAAGAACACATTATAAATTGTAAGTTTCACCCATAAATTTAGACGTTTGGTCTTGGGTGGCCCTAAAACTCTGGCTTGTACAATGGCATCCTACTTCTTCACAGGGAAACTTTATCTCCATTCAGATGAAAAATGGGCTAATACAATTGGATCAAATTTTCCCAGTCTTAGAAGTTCTGGGGTTGGGCGCCTGGGTGGCTCAGTTGGTTAAGCGACTGCCTTCAGCTCAGTTCATGATTCTGGAGTCCCGGGATCTAGTCCCACATCGGGCTCCCTGCTCAGCGGGGAGTCTGCTTCTCCCTCTGACCCTCCCCCATCTCATGCTCTCTCTCTCTATCTCATTCTCTCTCATAAATAAATAAATAAATAAATAAATAAATAAATAAATAAATAAATCTTTTAAAAAAATGTTCTGGGGTTATTGGAACATGTAAGACAATGTCATGTAGACTTTACTTGTTCCACTGTGTGAGCCACTGATATGTTTATTAAGAAACCATAATGGAATAAGTTATAATGATAGATTATTTAGAACAAAATTGTGATTTAGAGACATGCAATACATTATGGATAATAAAAGCAAACACATTAATGCTTCCTGTGTGACAGGCATTCTTCTAAATGCTTTACAGGTATTAACTCAGTTCTCATAACAATCCAATGAGATAATGCATTAGTTCTCTGTTGCTACTGTAATAAATTACCATAATCTTAATGGCCTAAAATAACACAAATTTATCCTCTTACAGTTCTGGAGGTCAGAAACCTGAAATGAGTCTCATGAGGCTAAAATCAAGATGTCAGCAAGGTCAACTCTTTCTGGAAGCTCCAGGAACGAATCCCTTCCTAGCCTCTTCCAAATTCTAGAGGGCACTGACGTTCCTTGGCTTCTGGTCACATCACCCTAATATCTGCTTCCCTTGTCATATCACTTCTCCTCTTCAATAGTCAAATCTCCCTCTTAGAAGGGTGCTTGTTAATTGCATTGGACCTACTCAAGTAATCCAGTATAATATTGATATCTCAGGATCCTTAATCACATTTGCAACATTTTGTTTAACATGTAAGGTAACATAATCACAGGTTCTGAGGATTCAGGTTTCAATATATGTATGGGGGGCATTGTTCTGTCTACCACAGATAACTGGAATTATCCTTATTTTATAAATAAATGAGAAAACTGAAGTATAGAAAGAGATCAAATAACTTTTGTAAGGTGATTTAGCTAGTGAAATGGTAGAGCCTGAAATCCAATACAGTAATTCTCAAGTTCTTGACCACCATGTCATTCTGACTTTATGCTAACCGAGGTAGAATAAAGCCCTGAATTTGAAACCTTGGCCAATGCACTGTAATCGTCACTTCTAAACAAGAATTCTTTGTCACAGTATTGGGTCCAGCCTGAAATGAGCTCACTGAGGATGGATGAGCTAGCTGCTTTTTCTGTCTGCCCTCATTAGTGTATATGTCAGCAGTCCCTAGACTCCTTTGGTGGCACAAATATCTCTCTGGCTCAGGTGTCCTTGATAATGTGAAGCAATGAAGCCAGATTTCCTGTGATGCCTTTGCTACTGAGAGTCTATTTTTTGTTTTCCTCTAATAGCAGAGCCACATGTTCTGTATTCTCTATGATGGAGTTTCTCTGTCTTGTGTGTATGCCCAAATCACCTGGGGATTTAGTATAAAAGTGACTGTGTGGACCCACAGCAGTCCTACTCAATCAGAATCTCCCAAAGGTGGGCCCAGCTAGAGTTCTTTGATTATTTTTTTCTGATTATTCTGACACACACCAAGTTTTAAAAATCACTTTATGTTATATGTTGATTCATAATCTACCGTATTGGTTCACCATTTTGTTTCCAAGGGGACATTTGCCAACATTTTAGGAGACATTTTTTTGTTGTCACAAGTGAGGAGATGCTACCATCATTTAGTGCATGGAGGCCCAGGTTATTACTAAACATCCTATGGTGCACCAAATAGCCCCCTCACAACAAATAATTATCCAGCCCCAAAGAAATCTGTTCCAAAAGGATGTTAAGAGATTATGAATAACAACTATTATTTAACCTAGATTCTATCTTCTCTGTGCAAATTTGTTTCTTCACATCAGTAATCCATTTAGCTTTGGCTTTGAAGTAAAAAAGGGGGGGGACACATAGGCAAAAAGTTGAAAAACTTTCTACATGTATAGGGTTAGAGATAATAAGCTGTCCATGTTAATAATTTAAACATATTTTATAAAGAGTAATACTATATTCAGTTATCCCCCAAGAGTAAAAAAGACTCTAAGAAATAGTTGAGCAATCCACGTTTCTCTGATTGTAATTCATTGCCATTGTCTGAGTGGTTTCCAGTCTCTAAGATGATAATCAACAGATTGAGAGTGAGCATTACCAACTTTTATAACCATTAGTCATTGCCAGAATAGTGGAGCTGGATTTTTAGTCTTGATTCTATCTACTCCCTAACAAGCTATGTGTCCATGGGAAAGTTAACTAACCTCTCCAATCTTCATTTCCCTCATCTTTGAATAACTGCTGATGTGAAGTCCAATATCACATATATTCCTGTATTTCCAAATGACAAGAGACTGATATATGCATGGAATTGCATTTGTTTCATGGGAATTCTTTTTATTGAGAACTTACTATGCACACAGGCACTGTGTGGAGCATTTTATAAAAATTCTCCCACATCCCCTCTTTTTTAAATAACAAATCTAAGAAGAAAGCAATATGTGTTTTTTTTTTTTTAAGGTCTATACATGTTCTTGCCTTCTACAATGTGGGAGGACAATCCGTAACAGTAAGAAAAGAAATCTCTGTACTGCTGACATTCTTGTGATAGGACAGAAGACACTGAGATTTTACATCCTTTGCCACTTATACTGTTAAACACTGAGAATCTCAGTAATGATTATTTTTATTTTGAACAGCAGGGTTTTAAGAACCTATACATATAAGGATAGTAAATCTATTAATTAAATCATTCAATAAAAATTCTATTATCGATTTACAGTATTTGGGACACTGGAAATAAACAGCCAACAGAGCAGAAAAAGCCCATGTTTTCTGAGTGCTAATGCTCTGGTTGCAAGAAACACTCATTTTCCTGGAACAGAAAACAAGAGTCACCTCACATTCTAGGTATGAGTTGGAACCCCGGGAAGGGACTTGGACAGAGTGTAGATTAGGTTGAGGAGCCTGTTTATTCTAAACTACAAAGGTCTGGATTACAGACATGGATTTGGGTTGGGTTTGATTGCCCATATATTATAGCTGAGGGAATTGAGTTTTGGTAATTGTGGATTAAAAAATTGCCCATGGACACGCAGTTATTATGTGTTAGATCAAAGAATGTAATTCAATTTTGCCTGATCCCCAAACCAGGATCCTAATGACCTTGCTGCACTATTTTGAGTTGTAATGAGGGATACAGTGGAAGTTAAATTGATTGTCTCAGTATTACTTTGCATATTAAAAGACGGTCTGTACTTAAAAAACTGTAGTGTGGTTTGTAACTAGAAAGGTCATCATTAATTGAATAATATGTTTCCTTGTGGGTTCCATTTACATGTCACAGCTTTCTCCTTAGTTGATTTTAACTACCTAGTGTATTTTAAATGAAAGAAAACCAAATGAATAATCCACAAAAATAATTATAACACCTAAAGTTAAGTAGTATCTATCAAATTTCAGGTACCATTGTAGAAACTGCATATATATATATTTTTTTTTTTTAAGATTTATTTATTTATTTTGAGAGAGTGAGAATGAGAGAGAGAGAGAGAGAGTAAATGAGAAGGGGGAGGGTTAGAGGGAGAAGCAGACTCCTCGCTGAGCAGGGAGCCCGATGCAGGACTCGATCCCAGGACTCCAGGATCATGACCTGAACCGAAGGCACTCGCTTAACCAACTGAGCCACCCAGGCGCCCGAAACTGCATATATATTTTTATTAAATTTTACAGGAACCCTGAAAGGCAGTATTATTGGTTTGATGTTTTCATTTGAGTTAATTGATATTTTCTCCAAATTTCCACAAATAGTACCAGAATTAAGATCCAAACCTAGGTCTGTAGTTTGCAAAAGGCAAGAAGAGACAGTTTTAGATGTTGAAGTGTTCTGTTTTGTTTGTTTGTTTGTTTTACTTTGTATTATTTAGGCAATGTCACCACCTTCAATCTGAGGGACCAAAATGAAAAATAATAATAAAATATAACTTTGTTATTAGAAATTTACACAAATGAATGTTCAAGAAAATGAAATATCAATTTTCAATTTGGTTTAAGGTTATACTGTTTTATACATCTGAAGTTACCAAAACTTAAACTTGCATTGAGACTTTTGGGACAAGTGTGCTACTGCCTCTCCTGACTGGCCAGAGTAATCAACTAATGATCAAGCATTGCTATTGGCAGAAGTAGAATTCAAAAAGAATGTAAAAAAAAAAAAAATTCTGGTAGAAAGTGTCAAGGCAAGGCCAAACCACCTGGTCACTTAACTTCCCCAAAGATTACTCCCTGTGTATGACATGATTTTGACATTTGACTCAAATCATCTTATTTTTAGACAAAGAATTGGTAGTTGCTTTAATGGTAGTAATGATAAATTATTCTTATTGCTCTTATTTTTAATTCTTTTAGGCTTACAGAAAATCTGGATACCTGAAATACTTAACTTGTGTTTTCTTTTTTTTTTTCTTAAATTAGGCAGTAGCTGCAATTCATTCTTGGCAAAAAGATGCCACAGGCAAAGCTATTAAAAATCTCTGTAACTCTGCACACTACACCTGTTTGTAAGATAGACCATTAAAAAGCAATTTGCTACATGTGAGTTGAACTGCAAGACAAATAATATTTACAAACATGAGCAATGGAATTGAAAACTGCTCACTTTAGTTATAGTATTCTGCCATATGACATTGAATCTATAAATATAAAACATAAATTGTATTTAAAGTACAACCAAATTTTGGGGGGTTGAAGGGGCAGTCCCCTGGAATGTAATTGAAAGCAAAAATTTATAAGAGTGAATAGGAAAACAGACGTGGGGAAAACTATTACTTCAGAAAAATACTTTAAAGAAGAAATTGTATTTATAGTTTTCAGTGTGGACTTTAGTGAATTTCAAGTAGTCTCAGAATAAACGTTTATAGAAGCCATGTCTCTATATTTTAAACACTAAGGTGGGGAAAAGTAGCTAAAATAAAAATCACAGGAAATTTATGTGTTTGTTTGTTTATTATTTTTTAATCAGGGGGAATTTTTAAATGCATAATTTTACTAACAAACTTTCTTTGAGTTGGGCATACTCTTTTCAAGGAAAGATATATTTATTTCTATATACTGGCACTATCATTTAATAATTATGACATTGAGGAGACAAAAATACTGGTATGAAAAATTTTATACTATTTTCCCCACCCTTGTTTCCTATCAAATTAGTTATCAGTTTAAAGTGATTTTTTTCCATGTTTTTAAATTCAAAATTAATCTCTTCATCACAATGGCTGTTTGTATGATAAAACTGTTGTTGGGAGTATGGAAACAGGTATGCTGGTGGGTGGAGTAGGAGCATCTGGTTTCCACGAGGACCATGACCTCATTTGCACAATATTCTCCAAATAGAGCAATCTACACGCAATCACCTGCTTGCTGTGTGTTCGGGAGAAAGAATTTTTCTCTACTCTTCAAGATTCTTCTGGCTATTTTTTTATTTTATTTTATTTTATTATTATTATGTTATGTTAATCACCATACATTACATCATTAGTTTTTGATGTGGTATTCCATGATTCATTAAGAATTAAATCAATATGGAATAGATTAACAGGAGAAAATCACATTTAATTACATACATATGGGGCTCTATAAGAATATGAAGTCCATAGGCAGTCAGGCAGCTGAGACTTTTATATGTCATCCTGAGCTAAGGGGAAAAAGGCAGGGGCTTGGGACTTCAAAGGGAAGGAGGACAGTTCACAGGAAGATGAAAAGAGTAAATGTTTGGTAAACAAATTTAGCTGGACCATACAGAAACAATGGGACATACAGAAAAAAGTGGGACATAGAAAGAAATTTTAACAGAGTTTGCCAAGTTCCTCCCCATCTACCACACCTAGTTAAATTTACACTGTAGCTATCTACAGTGATCGTTCCCTCCCCGGAACAGGTCCTCTATCTAAATTCTTTTAGGCAGTTAGTGATGAAGGCAAAGTGAAAACCATCTTGAGACTTCTGTTTCTTAAAAACAACTGGCCCCAAATAATCCACATGCCAAAGAGACACCCTGTGGGGTAGCAAATTCCATTTACCTACACTCTGTCTTTGCACAGGCATTTCTTTTGTATGTTGAAATAGCCTGAGCCTGTGGGTATTTCTCTATCTCCTGTTTACAGTTCAAGATAATCTCAAAATTATCCACTTTAAAAATCTTACCTCTTCCAGTCTCTCCCACATCAGACCTGGTTAAATGCCTCTTACCAGAAATTACATAATACCCAGTATTTATAGATATGATAACATTTATTGCACTGAGCTATAAAGTTTTTTTTTCTGAATTAAAATTAAAAGCCCTCTAAAATGAAAAATTCCTTGAAGATGAAGACTATTGTATATCAGAATCACCACCAGCCCGTCATAATAATTGACATTTTGAAGATGCTTGGAATTTTAGGATTAGTGACATTTATTTCTGCCATGAATGTTTTTGCATTGCACATGCATTTAATAATATCAGTTGTATGTATAGACAGACACCTATTTGTACATTATCAATTGCATAGGCAATACATATTTACCATATATATATGCCCACATATACATACCTGCATATATAGTTACATATATCTACATGTATACGCATACATGTTTTTGTGTTTATATAAAATCATACATGAATATATTTCTTCCAAACTGGACATTTCTTGTTTTTTCCTTTAAATCAGAATACCTAGCATATCCTTGCTCTTTGAAAGGACTTAATATGACAGAAGAAATCAAAGGCATGTTTAAAATTCATTTCTAAAATGTTAGATAAATTTTTAAAATGCACCATGACTGCACATAAAAATTGAGTACTCACCTAGATGAGCATTATATGAATTATTGTTTTGTGCTAATGAACAAATTTATTCAGTAGGATGAGATGTGTGGGAAATTGCCATTCACTATAAAATTAATGAAACAGAAAAAATTTCCCTTTGCAATCTAATGCATTTTAAAACTCAACGTAGATATTGAGATTCAACTTTTTATTAAGTGCTGCTTGACCAAGTTTCAGCATGCATACATCACCGTTGTCCATTACTAATTGAAAATTTTGTTGCCTACACTGTTATCATGAATTTCATGTGAATATGAAAATGAAGAGAATGAATATGAGGATTGATATAGGACCTCTGGAGGGTGCCAAGCTCTTCATTTTCATAAGCACTTATTTTCAGATGCCTCATGAAGGTTAAATGCTTTTCAAAACTTCATTACAATTTGGATTTTGGAAAGCTAATCCTGGAAATAAATGTGTAAATCAGATCTTCCTAAGTCCCGTGGTAAAGGAGATCTCTGTGAGTATCTTGTGCCTCATGATTGTGGAAACTAACACTGACTTACAGGTGGGCTCTGAGAAGAAAATGCTCATTAGACATATTCAGTGAAGTAAGATTTGCCTATGTGAATGAAAATGGTTGAGGTTTCTTTGTTCTATTCTTTGTGTGTGTCAGTGTGTTAAGTGTGAGTATGTGTGTGTGTGTGTGTGTTTGTGTTTCCATGGGCTTAATGTTTAGATTAATATGTTTAGAAAAGACTGCATTTAATCTTATACTGGACACACACAAATTAAAGATAGGGATAAAGGCATGACTTGTTTACCATATGCAAATATTTGGATATTTGCGCTAAAATGGCAGTGAATTTTACTGAGTGTATAAGGAAGACTGAAGGCTAAATTGGTGTCAGAAAACAAATCTAATTGCTTATAAAAAATGGTTGGTATTTCAAAGCTGCTCCACAAAGTTAAGCAAGAGTTCAGCTTGTTGCTCTCCATCATGTAGGCCATGACCCTCTTCTGCATCAGTAAGAATGAGTCTAGTCATCTTCTACTGCCAGTCCACAGCAAGGAAAGAAAAGAGAGAATGGGTTACCTTAATATTCTGTGCCCATTGCCAATGTGTGTGTGTGTTTTTTTTTTTTTTTTTTCCCCACACTACCAAGCAATTCTCAGACACTGGGTGGATGTCCTACAATTCAACTCAATTTTGATTCTATCTACTTGGAGATATCATCAGATTCCACAGCAAGGGCTCAGTCCTACAAGATGTCCCCCACACACTCACCCCTCACACACTCAGACAACAATCATAAGTCCATATTGCCACCTGTGTTTCTGACCAACTGGCTACAGATTTCAGTTTTCCATGACCTATCCTTAGGTTCAGTTAATTTGCTAGAGTGGCTCACAGAACTCAGGGAAACATTTTTCTTACTAAATTACCAGATTATTATAAAAGGATATAGCTCAGGAACAGCCAGATAGAAGAGATGCATAGAACAAGGTCTGGGGAAAAGGGTAGAGAGCTTCCATGTCCTCTCCAAGTGTGCCACTCTCCCAGCACTTCTACGTGTTTACCAACCTGGAAGCTATCCAAATTTCACACTTTGGGGGGTTTATAGATGTTTCCTTACAAGGGCATGATTGATTAAATCATTGACCATTGGCCATTAATTCAGCTTCCAGCTCCTTCCCTGGAAGTCTAGAGTGGGACTGAAAGCTCTAACCCTCTAATCATATGGCTGGGCTCTGGGCAACCAACCCACAAACTTAGGTGGATTCCAAAAGTCATTTCATTAACATAATCAAAGACACCTTTGTCCTTCTCTTCACTTATGAAATTCCAAGAGTTTTAGAAGCTCTGTGCTGGGAACTGAGATGAAGAACAAATATGTATTGCTTATTAAAAGTCACAATATCACACTTATACATAATACTTCAATGCCAAGGCCTGGAAGTAAAACGTGTCATTTCGGTCCACCCCCAATTGGCCTGAACTCATTTATGCCACCATTTCTAACTGCAAGGAAAGTTGTGAAGTGCTCAGTTTAAACTCTGGATGGGAGGTTCATTGATTAAAAGGAAGGAATGGAGAATGCATTCTGGGAGATATGTCATTGTATCTGTCACTCTAATATCTGGCAAAAGTTTTCAAATTCTCTGATTTGTGTGTGTGTGGTTTTTGTTTTGTTTTGTGTTTTGCACTCTTTTAACCTGTAGTCTGTTCCCCCTCAGAATTACTTGGAAGAGACTAAAGAATATCACTCCATGGGGCACCTGGGTGGCTCAGATGGTTAAGCGTCTGCCTTCGGCTCAGGACATGATCCCAGGTCCTGGGATGGAGCCCCACATCAGGCTCCTGGCTCAGTGGGGAGCCTGCTTCTCCCTCTGCCTCTCTCCCTGCTCATGCACTCTCTCTCTCTCTCTCTATCTGTCTCAAATGAATAAATAAAATCTTTAAAAAAAAAAAGGATATCACTCCAAATCGAATTCAGAAAGTTATTATCTGATTATGCTACAGTCAGTAGTCTAAAACATTGTTCCTAACTATGCTTCTGTTGTCTTGCATGACGTAAGTCTTAGAGACTGGCCACAGTTAACTGTCTTTTCAGAGTTACCAGTTACAACGTGGGGCATATTATCCAGAATGATCTTGTTATACTTCCTATTATGTTCGGACAGTTAGTGTTATAATCAGAATTTTTGAAAAGATAAACTGGTGTAGAGGATACACTGTTTCTAATATATTACATAATTGGATACTTTATTTCTAATATGTTATATTAGAAATATATATGTATATATAATGTAATATATATTTCTAATATATTAGAAATAGTGTCTCCTCTACATCAGTTTATCTCTTCTGCCAATCCTCAATGTAATGCTATTATATACAATTAATGTTTATAATATTAACATTAACTAATAATAATACATATTAATGCCTTAATAATTGTGCAATTAATATACATAATAATTATAAATATAATATGATTATATTAGACAAAGAGTGAGAGAGAGAGACAGAGAGACAGACTCTGGGAGATTGAGAGAAAGAGAGAGACCATCATAGATGCAGACATAGAAATGGACACATCTGTGAAATTAGAGTCAGGTTAAAAATATCTAAATTAACTCTAATTAACTTAAAAACACCCTTTTGCAAATATGCTGTTAAAAGCTACTTGTTTACTCAAATGTAGCCACTAATTAGGGTTACTCTATGTTACTCTTATATTGATTTATTTTTCTACATCCCTAAATCCCCAAGTGTCTTTGTTTTGTGTTCAAACATTTTAATTAGTTTTAGCTAAAAGCATCCAGTGTCCCAGAAAGCTGGAATTTGAAGAAGGGCTTATGAATGTGGTTGGCCGAGCAAGATTTAAGGCCCAAGGAAGCTCGAGGAGACTGGAACCATAATGGTATCACCTGAACCAAGCCAATAAGGAATGATAATTGTGGCAAGAAAGAAGAAAAAAATGGAAGAAAGGAATGGAGAGATAGTGAGGTCCAATGCAAATTCAAACCATTTACAATGCTTCTTTCTGTGACAGAAAAGTCTTCTCTAACTTAAATTATAAGAAAATTTTCCTATTCCTGGAAGTGCAGCTCTCTATGCTAGGATAATTTGGGTGTTCAGTATTGACTCATTCAATCCTATGGTAGCTCTAGCTCTACTCCCCTAACATTCTCTTCATGTGGCTACTTTATTTTTAGGTGGAACAACAACAACAAAATAACAGCTTTGAAAAGTTCTACATGGGGTGGGGGAAAATCCTGCCCAAAGTAGGATGATGAGGGAGGACTTCCTTAAAGCCCCCAGCAAAAACCTTTACAGTGCACTGCCACAAACTGGACCATGAGCTCATTCTTGAACCAAACATGCCCAACAGTGACCTCACATTCCAGTTTCCCCCAAAATGTTACCTGTTTTCTTTCATAATTAAGTAGGATCCCCTTTCATTCTTAAAAATGTCTTATTTTGGGTAATAAATTATATTGCTATTCTACCTAAAGTCATACTGGTCAAACCCTGAAATTTGAGTTGTGATCAGATTTTGTTGGGGCATATGTGCGAGATGAAGAAGGGAGGGATCCCTGATGAAATCAGCGTTCTTGGTGAAAGAGGAAAAATATGAGTGTCTGCAAGAAATCCACAATGTCCTACAAAGTATCTTTTTCTGGGTTATAGGCTGAATTGTGTCCCTCCCACCCCACAGATTGATATGTTGAAGCCGCAACTCCCAATGTGACTGTGTTTGGAAATAAGGGCACTAAGGAGGTAATAAAGGTGAAGTGACGTCTTGAGGATAGGACCTTAATCCAATAAGCTCAGTGTTCTTATAAGAGGAAGAGACACCAGGAATCCCTCTCTGCACACCAGACTAGAAAATTTGAGGACATAATAAGAAATTGGCTCTCTGCAAGCCGGGAAGAGAGCTCACCAGAAACCAACCCTGATGGCACCTTGATCTTAGACTCCAGAACTGGGGGAAAATAAATTTTTGTTGTTTAAGCTACCCAGTCTGTCATATTTTGTTAGGGCAGTCTAAGCAGATTAATATACCTGCTATATATATATTTTTCTCCTAATAAGAATATGGAAATTTGCCTATGGTGCTGGGCACCTTCAACTGTGAATGCTTAGGGGGAACATGGGTTCTTCTTTCCTACTTTTTCCACTCCATCTACCTCTGCATTTAGAATTCTTTTGTTCTCTAATTATGGAGCTAAATCCTCAATTCTGGATAAAAAGCCTGAACATACAATTGACCCATAGTCCCCAAACTTTTAAAATGCCATATGTTATGTATGTATTCTTGGATAATTGTGACCCATTTCAGATTTCCCCTATGCCCCACTTCTGAGTTGACTGAGGTGTGGTAACTTGGATGGGCTCGCCATAAATTTTGTCTGACTTATAAAAACAAAAATCAAAACAAACAAACAAACAAACAAAAACAAAAAACAGGAAAGCTTTTTTGGGGAGAAGCTTCTAATATGAGATCAAAGAATATTAAGGAGAGGTTAAAAGAGATATGTTTAATCAGAATTGTATTGAAATTCATGGTGCACATTTGAGAGAGAGATGCTTTTTTAACTTAAACTCAATTTGGATCTTCCTTATGTTTGTTCAAACATACCTACTTCTATTCATTTTTTTCCACCCAGTTGAAAAGCCTTTTTGATAAAGAACAGCATTTCCTATATGCTGTATTTGTCTTTAAATAAACAGAACCTCAGTTTAAATTCCCTTAAGGCTATATTAGATTTGCTCTCCATCAAGTTTGCTATTAAGGCATATTTACCAAGATAATGACTATCTAATCTAGGCATTCACTTTAAATTTAATGTACAAGTTCTGAAAAATGCAGGGTGTGAGGGGGTGGAAGATTTATGCTGGATATATACAATTAGCCGGGACTGGGACTATCACCATCTAATTGTTAAGACTGCAGTTCACTGGTTTCTAAACATTTTGTTTACACACCACGGTTGAGGATACAGAAAAGTATTTTTAACATGCCCAGGAGGATCTGAGAGAGCAACCTGTAATAAAATACAATAGTACTTCTGGAGTAAAATGTGAATATTCACACTAAGTAGGTTGAAGACTATAAGATTAATTCAAGTCAGCTTTTGCTTCTGAAAGAACTTGGATCAGGTCAAATTTGCAGCTGTCTGAGTTAACAAAAGAAGCTTTTACTTTTTGGAGAGTTTTGGATTTCAAAATAGGACGAGAGGTTATAGACCTATAATATCTTCACAGTTTTATGAGGAAGAAACAGACACAGAGAGTAAAAACAAAACAAAACATATTCAAGTTTCCACATCTGGTCCCCTACGGAGCCATGATTCAAACACCTGCAGTGCAGATTCATGAAGGCATCTCTGTGAGACAAGTAACAAACCAAGAAAAATCCTACCGTCTCATGGGGTGAGGAAGGTGTCTTGGAGGAAGTGGCATCTGAGATTTACTCTGTTGGATTTTTGTAAGTGTGTTACTGACTCAGTATTTTTCCTCATCAAGTAAATAAAAACACAGTCAGCATGGGAAAGAACTTCAAATGTGACCTTGACTTTCGGTTGAGTTTAGAGGGGACAGATAGTTGGAAATAGGGTGAGAAAGGGAAGCGGGACCAAGTCAGAGACTCTCAGCATTCAATTCACGCTTGGAAATCCAGGCACAATCCTGGAAGTAGCAGGAACATGACTGAGTGATGAAATGGTATGATCGGAGTTGTGTGGGATTAATGAGTTAACAATACATGGCATAGTGAGAAAGGCAGGAATTAACTGAACACCTTCATATACATAATTTCCCAAACAAAGCAGATGAGTTATGTACAGTCCCCATCAAACCCTGCCCCCCAAAATCATTGCATAAATTTACCTGAATTCTTGCTGTTACCTTTAACAAATCACATCTGTAGTAGGTCTACAAATACTAAATTATCACATGACCTTGTCCTCATCAAGCTGGGTACAGTGTGTAGTGCAGATTGAGGTACAAACATGGTATGTACTCTTTGAAATTTGTAGGTTGGAGCTAATTCGAGAGAAATTTTTATAAAGTCCTAGTCGATGTTAGGTATTTAGTTAATACTTTGGTTAGTTTAAGAATTCACTATTGAAGATGTTAGAAATGATATTATGGGGAAGTGTCTTGAGATAGCTGGTTATCTCATAAAGCTCCAAGTTGTAGTCATAGGATGTAAACACAACCAGTTGGATTGATTAGAGGGTCCTATCCAAAGACATCACTCACTGAGTCAAAACACAATACACTGAGTTACCTAAAAATGTAGTGCCCCTGTCGGGGAAGGAGGGATAAGGAAGTAATACAAAGTAAATAGAAAATATCCTTTCTCGATGTATTGAAGTAAATCAAGATTGAGTACAGAAAAGGCGTCAGGCAAAATAAGGTGCCAAAATCTATGATGAAATATCAAAATTGTAGAAGGAGTTAATGAAAATGCATTAGCTGCAAGTTACAAGGCACTGTTGCTTTTGTTATCAGTATATGAGAGCATTAACCATAGTAGCACTCAAATAACACCAGGATAATTAAAGTTCTGTTAGGATCCCTATTATAAAGCCCGGGTTTTTCATGCTTAACCACATAACTTGGCCCAAAGATGAAATTTAAGGCACAGCTGAAGGCTAAGAAAAGTGAGTCTTTAAATGGATACCTTGGATAAAAATGCACACATGACATATACTGTGTGTATATTTATCTATATATGATAATCTGTCTGTGTGTATGTGCATATATGAGTGTATATATATATATATGTACATGTATTCTAAAAAAGAAAAATAATTTATTTAATATAGTATTTTGGGAAGTTAATTTAATGTGAAAACTTCAGGAAGTTTAGTCAGTTAATCGATAGTCATCCATTTGTCTATGAGCTACTAATTATAATTTTTTGTTTTTTACCAGAAGTCTTTATTTTTGTGTGACATCACTTCCCTTAAATGTTAAGTTCATTTACAGAAATTCATCTTACCTAGTTTATAATTATGCTTTATATAGTTCTCCACTTATCTTCTACTTGTCTCTTACTTTCCCCACCAACTCTGAAGAGTGTTTTTGAATTTAAACATTAAATTGTAAGGACTGTTCAACTTTTGAAAGGTGCAGAAACATATTAATCAACCACAAAGGCTAACAGAACTTTGTTAGTCCTTGAACCGACCCATCCCATGAGTCATGTTTACGTGTAATTCATTAAAGGATTTTTTTCTTAATCCCAAGTTTATTTTCATGTTTCTACTCTTCATTATTGTTCTTCATTTTACTGATTAAAAAAAAGAAATGCCTGGGGTATTAAAAATATAAATTTTGTGATAAAAAATTATATGGACAAACAAGAAAAAAGAAAAGTTGCCTGCTGAGCTTTTTTTTGATACTTTTTTATCTTCTGTCACAACCTTTACAAGAGTTAGGAAGAATAGGACAATATAAAAATAGAAAAATCTTTCTATGCAACATTCTTAGAGCAATCATGTGTTTTGCAGTTAAAATGCTTGGCTATGTTGAAATTCAAGTGCTACCTAAATGTAATTTCCAGATTAGCATATTTATACATATTGTCCATTATTAATTTATGTACAATATTAAATAAAAAACATTTCCAGGCATCCTGACGTGAATTAAAAATATGAATGCCATCTTATTATTGATTATTGTTCTAAATGGTTACATAAATATACTAAGAATCTTTCAATGATACACAGTGTTCTCCTGAAAATGTTTAGGTCAATTTCATACAAAATTCATAAACTATGTCACTGTTAGATGAAAAAAGAGTTAGTAAAATGGTCTATTTCAAAGACAGTTCTCTATCACAGTAGTAACAAGATTTCTATTATAGAGAATGCATCCCATTGATATTAATAATAGCATCTACTGTAAGTCACATTACTGTGTGAGAACTTAGCATGTGCCATCTCTAATTTTCACAAAAGAATCCTGTTTGCCAAACAAGCTCAATAATTTTAATCATGATACCATTGTTAAAAATCCATTAATATGCAAGCCATTGTGCCAGGTGCAGGAGAAACTAAGTGATAGCACAATCATTTCAGACTCTCTGACCTCAAAGAGCCTATCATCTAACGAAAGGAGATAGATTACAAACAAAAAGGATGTCTACCAATTCATAACATCTCTCCTTATGATGCATTAAATATTTTAGTGTCCTCCTAGCTAATTATTTCACTTTTATTTGTCAAAAACTGCAGTTTACATGATGTATATGAGTATATGTGTCCAAATTTATACACAAACTTAAAATTACTTTAATTACTTTTAATATAATCAATAGATGGAACTATATTACCCTAAAAGAAAAATGGGATTTTAATCTATTTAATATCAAAGTTAAAAAAATCCGTATGACTTTCTTAGAGAAAACAAGGTAACAACATTTGTGGTCTATAATTAGAGTTGCTAAGATAAAGAATCACTATTGAAAAGGAATTATTTCAAATACAATCACCCTTATTTCCACTCAGAAAGTAACCATTATTTCCAAGCTACATTGGGCTGAATTTCCTGCTAACAAATGTGATAATATAGAACTCTATGAAAATTAATGTTGCAATGAGAGCTCCAAAAATGATCTCCTCAAAAAATAATATTAGTGCATTAAAATAAAGAATTACACACTAAGTTCCAAGTTAAGCCCTCATAGCATTAATGCAAAAATAGACTGTGATGTACTCACCTTATATTTTTTCCTTTTAAACATTTTTTGAAGTGTTGGAAGATGTTTAGAGAAATTAATCTATATACCAAGATTAAGATCACAGTGAGGCTCATTTATCAGGAATGTTCAGAGGTATTTCAAACAAATAAAGAATTTCAGAAATATTTAATTTCCATTACTGATATAAGACATCCCTTTTTACTGCTATTGATTATTCACAATTTTTTTTTTGATTTGAGCTTTCAGACCATTATGGTACTCAGTTTGATTATACTTGAGCCATCATGTGTTGGTAACTTACTTTTCTTTGTCTGAGAACCACTGTTTTCTTTTTCTTACTTTCTTTTTAAAAATTTTTACTTTAAATACTTATTAGATTTGGTTTGGAATATTCTGTGTGATTTGGAAATAAGCCAGAAAGATACCAACTCTGGAAAACAAATATCTTTCCATATTCTTCACTACATCACTTCCCACCTGTACACATATACTTCTGTACAGGTGGTTCCTGCTCTTAGATTATTCTCTAAGAAGAAAATAAGTATAAATTAGTGAATGTTTTGCATTAAAGACACCAGTTCTATGTATTTTATAAGTATGCAGAAGAGGGGTAGACAGAGAAGAGGCTGTGGTGGTGCATAATCAGCAGCATCTATCTCAATTTCATTTAGATTGGTCTTTGGATATTGATCTTCTTCTTTTGTTTGGAACATATTTCCCTGTTTATTCTCTTTGACTCTTTATGTTGGTTTCCATGCATTAGGTAAAAAACAGCTACCTATCCTAGTCTGGACAGAGTGGCCTTATGTAGGAGTTGAATCTTGTCAATCAGCCTGGCCTGAGATTTTGATTGCCTCTCAAACCTTGGTAATTTGTCCAAGCCATTTTTTTTGTTGTCATTAGCTTCTAATAGTTAAGGGTGTGCCAAGACCCATCGTTGTCCCAAAAGCATGAGAAATGCCCATCTGCCTGTTCAGGATTCCTGGCATAATTGTCGGGTCCTTTGGTTCTCCAATGCAGGCAAATTGGAAGCCTGACTTTCAGGCAGCAGTGGACGTGAGTTAATGCAGTCTAGCTCCTTTTCAGGGAGAAACTGGAAATGGGTGTTTGCTCAGGAATGGCTGAACTATTCCTTCAGCCAGAGGGAACAGTTGCTGAAAATTTTTGTGCTCCATAATGGAACCACTTCTTTGTTTCAGGTGATCCTGGGAGACTGTGGTTGCTGAGCCCCATCAGCTTCCAGAGCTAGGTGATTTGGGGTCCAGTTTCTCGGATGGAAGGTGAAAGCTGGAGTGCTATCTATGTGTACAAGCTCCTTCTAGGGAGAAACTGAATACTTGGTTATACTGTTGGAGAAGTGTGTGTGCAGGGTGGGGAGGAGACAATGGGGGACATGCCCACAAGCTCCTTCAGGTTTCAGGGAGGGTCCCAATCAGGTCCCATGTGCAAGGTGATTAGAAACTGAGAACTTTGCCAGCAGCTGAGAAAGTATTCAGGCAACTCGTTTCAAGAAAAACTGGGAGATGGGAGGTTTTGCCTGTGCCCTCTGCACTGAGCCCAGGTGGGTAGCTGCAGGGAGTGTTTGTGCGCTCATTTCAAAACTGCTTCTTTGTTTGCTCTTGTTCTGTGTGACTCAAGAATGCGTGCCCCATTGCCCATCAGAGATAATTAATTGTGGGGAAGGCATCCTTTGGGTGACAGTCCTAAATGTTACGTTATTAAATTATTGAATGTATGAACAAGATCCTCCTGGGATAAAGCTGGAGATTTGGTTTTATTTTTGGAGCAAGACAGAGGGAGGTTGGGGCTGACTGGCTCTTTTGGGGTCCTTGAAGGATCTCAATCAGCACTAGATGCAGGCTAACTAGAAGCTGAACCCTCAAGCAATAGCTGGTAATTTATGCACTCAAACTCTTCCAGGGAAAAACTGAGAGATGGCTATTTCTGTCTGCTCCCTCTGTACTGCGTCTGGGGGCAATAGCCAGAGGTAATTCTTGTGTGCCCCTTAACAACTGCTTATGTGTTTGCTATTTTCCTGTGGGACTCATGAATACAACCCTCACTGGCTATGAGAGCTGGGTGATCTGGGCACCTGTCCCTTGATGACAGCCTTAAAAGCTGGGGAGTTATATGTGTGTTCTAAATCCTTTGCTCATCAGAGAAAAGCTGGGAGTTGGGAGTGCCCAGTTTTAAGGCACTATGTCTGGGGTGGTGTTTATGGTGAGAGTGTCTCATCTGTTTCTATTTGTTTCAATGTGGGCAATTTCTCAGTCTTAGCATGTAGGAGCCATTCAAATCTGGCTTCTGGATTTTTCTCTGAGGGAATTGCTCCATGTGCAGCTTTGTATTCTGTGCATCCATGGAGGAGGGAAATTCAGGAATCTTCTATGTTACCAATTTGGTGGTATCACTTTCCTTTTCCCCTTTTATTGAATTACATTTGGAAAATTGTAGAATATTTCCTCCTTTACTTATGTAGATTTTCCAGGAAAAAAAGGAAGAGAATCGTCACCTTACTAGGATGCCCAATGCTATTATCAGTCCCCCTAATTGCAGCCTTGCAGTCTGTACTGTAATCATTGTTCATAACTCTCCACTACATCATCAAGATAGGTTCATGACAGTTCTGTATCTACCTAGTTTGCCATGGCCACAGGTCAGCCACCATTCTGCATATATTACTACTTTCCCACCAAACTGTAAACTAAAATGCAGTAAGCTTTTAATCTTTTTTTAAACTGTTGTGCATACTTTGTCAGTGTAAAGATGTACATGAGCATGGCTTTCCTCCAAGAAAGAACACCTTTCAGCTCATATCAGCTACACCACACTGCTTGTAAACAATTGCTTGTCTCCTTCAGATTAGGACTCATCAAAGAATATTGGATGGAGATCCTTGGTTTAAAATGTCTAGCTGAAATTCAGATATCTACTTAGTTCTGAAAAAGTATTGAGACAGAGCTGACACTTAAATTTTCATGAACAATTCCATTTTATCATTAAGATATTTTTAGGCTGAGATTATTTTTTTCTTAAATGAGACAGTAAGCAAAAATCTTAGTGTACCATGTAAAAATGTATTAATTTTAACATGGCCTTCTGTCTCTATTTAAATATTATATCCATTTATAAATGGGTTACTGAGCTGATGAGAGAATAAGAAATGGCCTCCCAGACATTCAGACCTAGAACCAAGATTGAAAATCAACAGTCTTGGTTTAAAAAATTAAGATAAGGTGAAATCAAAATAATTTCAAAATTTAGTGTGAAAAACAATTGTTTTAAAGATTTTGAATCAAATAGTCAGAATTGGTCTTTGGAGTCATATTGAACCCATATTTTGGGTAAGCCTAAAGTGATGTAGCAGATATATTATTACCGGATTTTTTTTTCTTCACAGTCTCTCTATCACATCCTTAAATCTCCAAGTCTGACATTTCTGCAGGGAGAATACATTAAAGTCCCAGAGCAGCAAGGATACAGAAGAAAGAGAGCCTACTTCCAACAAAATGCTAATAAATTCAGCATTCTGCTTGCCTTGCCCATTTTTCGGGTACACTCCATTCCCAAATCTCCTGTTCATAATGTCTTCATTCTAAAATAGTTGATACTCTACTTCTGCAATTCACTTCCCACGCTTTTCTTAATTATCTATCCACAAAAATTTGATTGAACAACTATCTATATCTTCAAGGGAAGTGTATGTGCGTGCACACACACACACCAACACCTTTAGATAAAACAAACAACATTTGGAGTAATTATGTTACTCTCTCAGGTTGTAAAACTGAAATGAAAGTCTCTATTGGTTTGCTATTCTTTCTCAGATTGTTTTCCCCGAGTGATTAGCATCTGATTCAAATTTATGAGCCTAATATTATTTATGTTATAAGAATTACGCTAAGTGTCAGTGATTGAAGGTACCATGCTCAGTGTTGGAATTCTGATATAATATCCTATCAAATTATTATCAGGGAACTCATGGTATTAAGATAATCTATCCTATTAAAAAAAAAGATAATCTATCCTATTTTTATTTGTATACTTTCCAGAATGATCTTATATTTAATCCAAAACTACAACTATTATCTTCCACGTACTGGTATTATTTGTAACTATGGGCCACACAAAACAATTCTCCTTCTGAAGAATGATATCTGTTCAGATATTTTCAAGGTACTATGATTTCTTATATTAACATTTTCTTTTCAAGATGATATCCACAGTTCAGTGAACTATTCTCATGAAATGCTCTCCATACAGCTCAACAAATTTGTGATCCCTTACACCATGTTCATTCTTTATGGTCTCATATTTTTTCCCCTAACTTTACAGTACTTACAACCATGTCAGTTTTACTTACTCCTTATTCATTGTCTCTTTTCATACATTGAAAAAAGTTCCCTGCAAAATGAAACTTATCTACCCTCTTCATTATTAAAGTCTTAAAATATACCACAATTCTTGGCATATAGTATATTCAATAAATATCTATTATATAAATGAAAAAAAGGATGAATCTTGTAGCTCTAAATGATCCTAAGGAATAAGCACTGAATTTAAGCCCATTATTTGATACATGATACGGAGCTACAAGAGGACATGTAAATTGCTTTAAATCATACAGTTTGCATCCAGGTTTGTACTAAAATGCAGGTCAGTTAATTCTTTCCTGGGCTTATTGCTAATTTACCACAAGCCTAACCCTGACAACTGAAGTCTGAATAATTTCACTTATATTGTGACATTTCTAATTAGATATGATTTTTATATATTATTCCATGCAGCCTGGATAGGAACTATAGAATAGTTCCCATGATTGAAATATTTTAAATGTAGTCTTCTAAAATTGTGTCAATTTTTTAAGCAATTGATGTCCTTGTTGCCTCATACTTGTGACTAGCAAATCCTCCACAATTTTTAACATCAATTGGAGTTTGTGCATTTTCACACTTCATTTATCCTCATTAAGATGATAGCTGTTGGTTTCATCCTATGTTTCCAGGGTATTGAGATAATTCTAAATCTTTAATGCTGACATCTATGATATTAAGTAGCAATTTCACATTTGTGTTTACCACAAATTTGATTAAAATGTCTCTATGCTTAAGGATACAAAACAAAGTCTCCCAGGCTAAATTTGATTCATATAAGTATTTTCATTAGCCAGTAAAGTTATTTTTTTTTTAAGATTTTATTTATTTATTTGAGAGAGAGAGAATGAGAGACAGAGGGCATGAGAGGGAAGAGGGTCAGAGGGAGAAGCAGACTCCCCGCCGAGCAGGGAGCCCGATGTGGGACTCGATCCCGGGACTCCAGGATCATGACCTGAGCCGAAGGCAGTCGCTTAACCAACTGAGCCACCCAGGCGCCCTAAAGTTATTTTTTTAAATGCCCAGGAAGGTATACTAGTTTTCTAGGGCTTTTGTACCAAAATGTCAAAAACTGGGAGGCTTAAAACAACAGAAATTTTTTCTCTCCTAGTTCTGGAGGTTACAAGTCTGAAATCAAGATGTTGGTAGGGCTGTGCTCTCTCTGATGACTCTAGGGGAGAATCTTTACTTATCTCTTCTAACTTCTGCTATTTGTCTATGTAGGGGCCAAGGACAGACTGCCCAAAGTGTGCCATTTTGGCATATTGATTATTTTAAATAAGAGTTACTTAAGAGACATCTGTTAAGAACGGATACTCAGACCCTCTTGTATCCCCCTGAAAGCAGGAAATAATTCTCCCATGTGAAGTTACCCTCTCTGAACCAGGAGGTGAAGAAGAGATAGGTCCCTTATCACTAGAGATAGGGACTTCAAAAGAAGGCTATATACACATTTGTAACTTTTTACCAATTTACTACCACAGCCCAAATTCTGTTTAGAATTCCTTACTAATTGAAGTCCAAAGTTAAGTTTTTATTGTCTTATCTATTCCTCACAGATTTATTGTCTCTGTTTAAAAAGCATAAGGACTGCCTGTCTTGGTCATTTCTTTACGTCTTGGTGTCATTGTTGAGCCTCTGTGGACACATAATAAAACTTTGATTTATTTTCTCCTGTTAATCTGCCCCATGTAAATTTGATTCTTAATCCGGCTATGGAACCATCTCTCCTTCCCTGACATCTGCAATTCTTGTCATCTTGTGGCTCACAGATACATCGCTCCAGTCACATGGCCGTCTTTTCCTTGTGTGGCCTAACTTTGTCTTTCCTCATTTTGTGTCTGTCCCTGTGCTCAAATTTCTTCTTTTGGTAAGTATGCAGGACATACTGGATTAGGGCCAATACTAATGATTTCATTTTCATGTAATTACCTCTGTAAAAGCCCTATTTCCATATAAAGTCACATTCTGAGGTACTAGAATTAAGGACTTTTAACATATTTTTGGGAGGGGGGCACAATTCAACTCATAACAGAAAGCATTTAGATTTGTGATCTCTACTCATAGTTGTGGATATATATTACGCTATTCATCATATACAGACCATGTCATGCAAACCATACATATAAGTCCTAAATGCATATATGTCCAAATGTAGGATATGCATGGCATGTTTTTATATATGGGTATGTATATGTGTGTGAATATATTTATACATATACATGGAAGCACAAAGTTACAAACCTTTTAGTCTGCATAAAACAAATTTTCCACTTTGACAAAAGCTAGTGGTTAAGAATTTAAGGTAGTTTTTCAGCACATAGCATTCTATCTGATCAACTTAATTGTGAAGTTAGTTTATATGACTTCATTTTATACACAATGATATCACACGTCCCCATTCTTCTTTTCAACCTGGTAACAGATTTTAAAATGGAGCAAAAAGAGGAATCTATTAATGCTTAGCAATATTTCTATAGATCTAATAACATCCAAGAGAAAACACAAATTTCCTTTAAATGACTCTGAGGTTGAAAGAAAATAGTACATATGTGAATGTGACTGAATTCAGATATTTTCCTGCTAAAGTAAGTCATTTTCTTATTTTCCTTATTTATAGCTTAATATTCAAAAAAGCAAAGGTCATCAACTTGCACATTAGTCACAGTTAAAAAGATAAAACAACAGTGTATTCAATTAAGAACTTTCCATTCTTACCCATGATACGCATGGGAAAATAGAGCAAAATGGAGCATCAAATTCTAATTTTTTTAAACAGAATAATACATTTATCTAATAAATCTGTGAAAGGTATTTTAAATAACATATGGATTACCATGGGATTTGCTATGATGGGATGAGATATAATACATAGTGGAAGTCTTACTTGCTGAAGTCTAAGTTTAAATTCTAGACTTACTTTCTTACCTCATGATCCATTAAAATCAAAGTGTCAATCTGATTTTACTCCTGGAAAATGGTTCCCATTCCCATTGTTCAACAGCAGCCCCTGCTGGCTACAAAGCTCACTGCTAATTTCATGTTGGTTGGATTTCTGCGGTCTTGTAGGATCTAAACATCATTCCAAAGTGTGGTGTTCAGTTGGAGGGTTAGATACTGTGGGGAGAAATA